>NW_023425529.1:28160844-32960844 GCF_014108245.1 Pipistrellus kuhlii | reverse complement strand
GCAGTTTTTATAAAGTTAAACATGCATCTTCTTATGACCCAGCATTCCTTGGGTACTCATCCAAATGAAAGGAACACTAACATTCACACGAAAACCTGTACATGAATGTGTACAGAAGCTTTATTCATAATCACCAAAACCTGGAAATTGGGTCAATTGTCCTTTGATGCACAAATGGATAAGCAAACTTCGATGCACAAATGGATAAGCACAAATGGATGCACAAATGGATACACAAAGGCATAGCACTCAGCAATACACAAGGACACTCACATTTACATTAAAAAGAAGTCGCCTTAAAAGGCTGCATAGATACGATTCAACGTGCAGATGACATGATACTGTATATGGAGTATCATGATCCAATAAAACAAAACAACAACAACAACAAAAACACACTAAAATTGAAAAGTAAATGAAGTAAAGTAGCGGGATGTAAAATATATATCCAGAAATTGGTTGCTATTTTATACACCAATAATGAACTATGTGTAAGAGAAACTAAAAACACAGTCCCATTTACAATTGCATAAAAAAAAAAAGTACATTGAAATAAACTTAACCCACAGCTATTCACAAAATACCCTGTGTAGTGAAGATTTAGTGGATTATCACCGCCTTTGTGCTTTTCCTCTAAGAAGAGCAGGTTATTTACAAACTCTGCTAAATAAAGAACTTAGAAGCCCAACAGTTACATGGTATTTCATAACTACTTGTTTTTTTTTTTAAATTATATGAAACTTACTTTACTTTTTATTAAAGGCTATTTCTATTATTTTCAATAACTTGCCAGTTCTAATGGAAATACCTAAAACAAAAATTTGCAAACTGTGCTTCCTGAATTAAAATTTATTAATCTACCATTTTAAAAAAAGGTAATATGGGACTAAGTTCTCTCGTCCACCATTTAAATTTAAAATATATATATATATATTTTATTGATTTTTTACAGAGAGGAAGAGAGAGGGATAGAGAGTTAGAAACATCGATGAGAGAGAATCATCTATAAGCTGCCTCTTGCACACCCTCTACTGGGGATGTGCCTGCAACCAAGGTACATGCCCTTGACCAGAATCGAACCTGGGACCTTTTGGTCCACAGGCTGATGCTCTATTCATTGAGCCAAACCAGTTTCAGCTTAAAATTTTTTTTTTAATTTAAATATGATTTTACTGATTTTAGAAAGAGAAGGGAGAGGGAAAGAGAGAAACATCTTTGATTGGCTGGGGATTGAGCCTTCAACCCAGACGTGTGCCCTGACTGGGAATCAAACTGATAACTTCTTGGTTCCTGGGTAGAAGCTCCATCCACTGAGCCACACCGGCCAGGCTGCTCCACCATTTTAAAAATATATATTTTTATTGATTTCAGAGAGGAAGGGAGGAAAAGAGGGAGAAAGAGAGAAAGATTAATGATGAGAGAGAATCATTGATCAGCTGCCTCCTGCACGCCCCCCCACTGGGGATCGAACCCACAACCCAGGCATGTGCCCTTGAATGAAATCGAAACCGGAAACTTTAGTCTACAGGCCAAAGCTCTATTCACTGAGCCAAACCAGCCAGGGCTGCTCCACCATTTTTATGACAGCACACCATCTGTCATATAATTGAAAATTTCCATGCACTAGTGGCAAAGTTGGCTTTAATTATTATTTACTAATACACATTTTGGAAATAAAATATCAAGTGAATGTTCATATTTCACTTTGTTCAGCTAAAACAGCTATAGGAAAAATAACTTAAGTGCTCTGACTTTCAGTTATCCACTAAGAAGAAAGAGCCTCAGGCGGACCCCCCAGTGTTAACTGGAAGGCCAGCTGACTTCCTTTTTTATAGGATGAAACTCATCTGAATCTTAACCCATTTTGCACTCTTTAGTCTTCTAATAACAATCTAATGAAATTAAATAGCAATTTGGTATTAAAATGATTTCCTCATTGGCTTGAAAAACACAGCTTAATTTAAACAAAAAACACAACCAACTGATGCATCATTCTCATTTTTGCATGTCTGTGAGCCTTAATGAAGGAGGCCTGGAAATTCTTGAACACAAGCCAGGCAAATCCTGTTGGTTGAATATTTTTGTACCAAACTATTTTTATACAGATCTTCAAAGCAAGCCTATTATCCCTGAATCTCTATTCTCTTTTTAAAATTCAGTGTATATGTTTTATATTAATTCTTCAGTTAGATGTTCAGTTATCGTCCCAACTACACAGTACAGTTAAAATAGACAGTAAACTTCGAACCAGGGTTCCTAGATGGATGACAACATAATCCTAGACTAAACTGCTGTCCATTCTGTTCTAATTCAATCCCATTACTCCATTACCACGTTGGAAGCCCATGGAGAGCTACACATCTTTCCGAAGACATGTGACTAGCAATAATTTTATATTTTAGGTAGTCTGTATGACTTAGGAGAAGAAACTTTATATCTGAAGTACCATCTGATCCTAATAATTCTCTTCTAATAAAAAGTATATAATCCTAGCAAATAAAATCACTTTCCTAACCCAAGTTATAGTATGGATCCCCAAGTCCTGATTTATAGCCTGTCTGATCTGATGTGCATGGATTTCCTGCACCACACCACTCATTTCACATGTTTACTAGAACACACACAGTTCCACAGTAAACACACTTTATGTTGGTGATATTTCTCCCGTTTCGGCATTTCCTCCCATCATGGTCCACTCTTTTCTCTAAGTCTGGCGTGACTTTCATCTAATTTTATTTTTATACTAATCTGGGATAATTCCTTCAAAGCAGAAACAAAATTAATAGATAAATATGGGGTTTGTTCCTTCTTTATTTATGAACATTAGTCTGTAAAAATAATGTTCTGCTCAATGCTAAGTAGCTACCCTACATGGGGAAGCTATGTATTTCCTGTAGGGAGATCACATTTACTTTATTAAGTAGTAATTCTGAGATTTCAAATACTACAATTCTCACCTTGCCACCCCCAAGATTTCTCTTTCCTACTCAAAACTCTTAAATGAACTCATTCTTAGCATTCATAACAACTTCCCTAAAGAACATATACAAAGCCCTTAATATTATGCTGGTTTGCTCCATCCCTTCCTGTCACAGTCATTCTGCCACACCACCTCACCACAGAGTAGCTCTTTACAAATGATTTCTCTAGCAATATAGCATCTCTTCCATCTATACCTATCATGACAATGTCCACCTAGAGCATTCTGGTGGGAGGCTCCCATGTATGGTGAGCAAAATATGACAGCAACAATTTAATAGGCACAGAAGTTCAGACAAGAAGATGGAAGGGTTCCAGAAATGGGTGGTGGTGATAGTGGGAGAAAAATGTGAAGGTACTAAAGCCACAGAACTGTATAGCCACTTACAAATGGCTATAATGGTAAAGGTTATGTAACGTATATTTTTTACCACAATAAAAAAAAATATTGCAACTAGAACGTTTTCTACCATCAATTTATACTGCCCAACCACGCTATCACTACTGTGTCCCTATCTGTCCATGCTTATGAATTCTGTCACAGGCTCTCTACTGCCTGTACTATTCCTTTGCATTCTTCTCTTCCTTCATTATCTACTCTGGATAACTGACCTCTCGAGGGCTGAACTCCTCACCCATGCAGAAGACCCTAAAATGTCTATTTCTGGTATCAACCTCTCCTTTTAACTTCATGTTCTCACTTCCACATGTCTAGAAGCTAGCTACTCCTCCAGTGATGAAGGAAAGTTTGAACTCTATCTTGAAGGGTAAGTGAGATTTCACTAGGCAGCAAAAAGTGAGAAAGGATCTTACATTGGGTCTGTGATGAGGAAATATGTAGCAGATTTGACAACTTCATTCTGGCATGCAGAAATGTCCCTCCCTCATCACTGAGACCCTCCCGGGCTGCTTGCTGCACTTACCATAGGATGAAATCCAAACTCCATACAAGGTCTCAAGGCTCTGTCTCCTCCTCACCTTCCCAGCCTCATCTCTTGCCACTGGGCTTTCAAAATATGTTCCCAAACCATGTTCCCTCCATCAATCACCATTTTTGAGAAGGAAGGCAAGAAAAATGTTTTCTTTTCATAAATTTCCACAGGAACTTAACTATTATTTTTTCCAACTTTGAAATAGCCATGCAGCTTCCAGAAAAGGCTCCTCTGAGGCTTTAAGAAAATAAAATGTAGGCTTTGCCCTTGCCAGGTCAGATAAAAGTAAGGCACATCCAGCCTGGCTGCTGCTTGGGAGAAAAGAGGAAAAGCTTTCATTTCTCTCTTTTTTTGGATCAGCTGCCTGATACAGATTTCTTTTAATAGCTGTCTTCCTCTCCCTAAGACCCAATGCACAGTTTATTGGCGTAACAGCAGCTGCTTAGGCCTTTTGTATTGGCCCAAATATTCTTAAAGGACAAAGGGTGTGGAAAGAAAAGATACCCTAAATATAACCAGCACCATCCTGTCTTTGCCAATCATCCACTCTACCTATTTCTTTGCCTTTTGTCCCACTGATAACAACACACATAACCATGTTCTCTCCTTTTCGATGCAATCTCAAAAGTATATTTCTGGAATAAAGAAAGTTCCAAAGGAAGAAAGAATCATTGTAGATCCAGATTTCAGTAAACTTTCAGATAATTTGCCTTAAGTTACTGCCTTTGAGGTCGGAAATAAGATCAAGGATAAAAAGGGAACTAATTTTTTTTTTTATTCTATTTTCATCATATGGGCTTTAACTGGTAAATGGGTAGTTGATAAATTATAAATTTATTTGCTTAAGAATTTCAAATTATTATCCTAGCAATCTATGTATGTGAACTTTACCAATAATGATGGAACATAAACAGGTTTCAATATTATACTAAGAATGATAAAATATCCATACAGTCTTTGAAAACTTCAGTTTATACATTAATCACTAGTATAACTCAAGATAAATAATCTTATATCAGTAAACAGCTTACTGTCTATAGAGTGTGGCAGATCTTTATCCTCCACAGGGGAGCAAAGGCTAATGCATATAGCGTCTAAGAGGATACAAGTTTAAAACATTATGAATTAAGATTCACTTGTGCTGAAACCGGTTTGGCTCAGTGGATAGAGCGTCGGTCTGTGGACTGAAAGGTCCCAGGTTTGATTCCCGTCAGGGGCAGGCACATTGGTTGCAGGCACATCCCCAGTGGTGGGTGTGCAGGAGGCAGCTGGTCGATGTTTCTCTCTCATCGATGTTTCTAGCTCTCTATTCCTCTCTCCCTTCCTCTCTGTAAAAAAATCAATAATGTATATATATTTTTTCAAAAGATTAATTTGTGGCAAACTGTTAAATGATTTTTTAAATTTAAATTTTAAAACTCAAACACATTGGATAGGCCAAAGAAAACTATAAATTTGAGGGCCCCTTCTAAAATTGTTTTATCTGCTTATTTACACAGAATTATTGAGCTCCTACTTGGAACACAATATATTATACAATATATATGAGGCACTTGGGAATTTTTAAGAAAGTCTTGACCATCACTTTCCTATAATCTAGTTTTCCTTCAGCCACATTATTCTTTTCCATGCCTATGGCCTTTAAGGTCTTCACATATGACTAAACTCACTATCCCCTGAGGATTTCCCTTGAACACTTATTTACAACTGTAATTAAAGGTTCAATGTCCTTGTTTAGCATTTGTCTTCCCTACTATTACCAAAGCTTCTGAAAAGCAAGGACCGTGAATGTCTTGCTCATTATTATGGGCCTCCTTGTACACAAGGTTAGGCACTTAATAAAATCTCATTAAATGGTCCCCTCCAAGGAGTCTAAGGGAGAGCTGAGAAGTATAATAAAATGGTGATTGGGAGGTTTGGTTGGGACCCAATTACTATTGTAGGTGCATAGAGGAGGGTCAGGGAAGGCTTTCTAGAACAGTAGCTTCAAACTTTTGATGACATATCCCTCTTAGTATGCAATCTGGATATTGCACTCACATGTATGTATGTGTATAAGTTAAACACAGCTACTGCCCTAAAATGACTATTGAAAAACACAAAAAGAAACTTAAAATAGGATGAGATAAAGAGAAAATAACTATTTTTTGAGAAAACAATGGGATTTAAAAAATCTTGGTTAGTATTTCATGATTCAGCTATTTGAAAGAGCAGACCTAAGTCAGTTTACCGCCATACTAGGCTTTAATGATTGCCCTACCTGGGAAAGCATCCTGGGCTGCATTTGCTAAATAATGATACATTTCAAAATCCTATCTGCCAATCATGCACAGGTTTTCCTTGAAATCTCTCTAGTAAATTTCCATCTACTTTGATATCTTGGACCTTTCTGTTGTTGTTGTTGTGAAAAATTTGGTCTAGGGGGGACATCTGTAATACTTTCAACAATAAATATAAATTAAGAAAATAATAATTATAAATATAAACACTTATTGAAAAAAAATTGATCTACACCCTGCTACAACTATTTCAAAGATTTTTAAAACAAGGATAAAAAGATGTGTATTTATGTTTGAATGTGTGCATAGAAGTGAGGGTCTTAAAAATAAATGAAAACAATAAAAGATACATAATAATTTTGGAAACATTTCCAAACAATCATTTCAAAAATGCTCTGCCCAGCAAGCACATTCCTCTGCTGATAAAATTTACTTCACTCACTCAAATCCCACCTTTACCTCAGAAGGACATGTTGTATTTATTTTTTCAAATATATCTGCTGGGTAAGAACTTGCTAAATGTGTACTGACAGACATTTGTCTTCACATGAGAGGTTAGTGAATGGGGAACATCTGTGTCTTTGTGTGTAAAAGTAAAAGATACAATTCTTTGTTCTGACAACTCATTTAAGTACTGTGCCATCACATAACCTACAAACCCGTGGGGTGGATGGGGGGAAGCAGGGGTACAAAAGATGTTTATGGTTTCTTATTTCCAAGCATTCTCAGAATGCCATTACCTAAAATAATAAAGTCTCCGTCTGTTTAATCAGCTACACCTAAAATGCCATGGGCAGAAAGGACACAAGCAGCCATGGCCATGTCCCATCCTGTCTCCCATATTTCCTCTGGAATTCCTCACATGCACCTGCTATAGCGCAACCCTTTAATACCGTTCCTCATGTTGTGGTGACCTCCAAGCATAAAATAATTTTTGTTGCTACTTCATAACTGTAATTTTGCTACTGTTAATGAATCGTAATGTAAATATCTGTGTTTTCTAATGGTCTTAGGTGACCCTGCTAGCGGTTCTCAACCATTAGAAAACACAAATATTTACATTATAATTCATTAACAGTAGCAAAATTACAGTTACGAAGTAGCAATGAAAATAATTTTATGGTTGGGCGTCAGCGCAACATGAGGAATGGTATTAAAGGGTCTCGGCATTAGAAAGGTTCCACGGTGCTGTACTAACTACACTTGACACATACACTGAATAAAGGTGGTAAAATAAGTCCATAGTCTTAGAAATGGTAAGGTGTTTAAAAAAACACATACCAAAACTCCTTAGGGAAATGTTCCAAGTTCTAGGATCAGCTTCCCACATACAATGGGTTGTCTTTGGTTCATCTTCTGGGATACACAGATAATCCTTCCTGGACCACTGCTTGGCAGAAGGCAACTTCAGGAAGATAATTAGTATTTATGATCCCAGATAGTTTTTCACAGGGATCTTGCACATTTCATCTAATAATCCTTTGATCTTCAAGTTATTACAGAAATTTATGTCAAAAAGCTGACATAAATGCTATTGTACCCACGTTAAAATGGTGATAAATGCATTATCTATAAGTGCTACAAACAAAAACACTAAAGTAATTTGAAAAAATACACACACAAAAAAAGCCCTCCATAATTATTTTAAATTGAATTCTTCTAAAACTTTAATCATATCTCCAGATCATTTTGGATGATATGAAGACTACCTAAACCAATGGTGTGATTCTAGGTTATCAATTATGAAAATCAAAAATTTAAAGAATATCATAGAATTGAGGATGCCATTACATTTTTATCTAAAAGTATTTGTAAATAATGGTGGCAGAGATATGTTTGAAAAAGAATGTCATCCCCGTACTAAAAGGTAGTTAAATCCGACTGGTGTGACTCAGTGATTGAGCACCAACCTATGAACCAGGAGGTCACAGCTCGATCCCCAGTGTGGGGTATGCAAGAGACAGCAAATCAGTGATTATCTCTCATCATTGATGTTTCTATCTCTCTCTTCCTTTCCCTTTCTCTCTGAAACCAACTTTTTAAGAGATAGTTAAAATATCACTTTTAAGCCTTGGATTAGAATAAACGCTTTTAAATGGTAAGATCTAATCCTGAAGAAATTGTCATCTCAAACACCCCCGGTGGCAGGTAAATTAAAACAGTCACTGAGGAGAAGATATATATATATGAATGCAATGTCATTTGGAACAGGGGAAAAAGCAATTTAACAATGTAAAAAAATTATTTTTATAATTATACTCTCTTCCCCACGACAAGGTCAGTTTGAAGAACACAGAAGCCACGAAATATCTGCTAATTTAAATGAGTTAATAAAGAAGCTTTACTAAGCATTTAGGCACTTTTTTGGGGGGGTACTCACTAAAATCACATGAGACCTGAACTTGCCCAATTTAAATTATGGTCATTTTCAGATCCATTACAGTATTACTAGATATAGTAATGTTCCCTAAATATGTCATAGTTATATGTTGATTAGATAAAGATTATCATCTCAAACCAAAGTACAAGGTTAACCATTCCTGTCTTCATTTGAATAATGAGTTAAAGTTTTGGTACATGCATAAGTCAATCATTTTACTAGAAGAAATTTTTCTATTATCATATATATAAATATGTATATATTCATATATAAAAATTATTAAAATATATTTTAAAAAAATATATATATATAAGTCTAAGCAACTGATTGATGACTGGATGACCAGATGGTAGCTATGACACATACTGACTAACAGAGGGCAAACGCTCGATGCCGGAGCTGCCCTCTGGTGGTTGGTCAGTGTGCTCCCACAGCAGGATCACTGCTCAGCTGACAGATGGGTGCCAGACACTGGGCTGATTGCTGCATGGGAGAGGCTCATGTCGCCAACTGCTGGTAGCTGTGGCGGCATGAGCCTCTACCATGAACACTCTCCCTGTGCACTGGAGCAGTGGCGGTGAAGCTGTGGCAGCAGGCTCAGCAGAGCCAGGATGAGTGGAAGCAGCACGGCACCCAGCTGGCTCCTGATCCTCCCAGGCCACCTGCTGTTTCGCGTGCTACTTTGTACTGTATGGGATGGAGGTGGACAGCGAGCTGGAGGCCGATGAGCTGGCAGGTAAGGCCAGGCTACAGCGACACAGAGGTCCACTAATCCCCAAAGGCCAGGCTGAGGGCCCCACCAGTGCATGAATCCGTGCACTGGGCCTCTAGTTTATATAAATATAACTCTCCTAATACCCACTCTGAAGTTTGAAATGAGAGATTTCTATTCTAGTAAAATGAACTTTATTCTATGTTAAATGTAACAATTTTCTCTAAAAGATCACTTTATAGTTTACACATTTTGTAGTCTATGCTATGCCTCAATGGAAGCATACATGTTTAGAACAGATACCCCTTGTCAGCTTCACTATCATTACTATGGACCTGCATAGTGTCTAAGAGACCATGCATACTGCACTCACCGGTTTGGCTCAGTGGATAGAGTGTCGGCCTGCAGATTCAGGGGTCCCAGGTTCGATTCCGGTCAAGGGCATGTACCTTGGTTATGGCATATCTCCAATAGGGGATGTGCAGGAGGCAGCTGGTCGATGTTTCTCTCTTATCAATGTTTCTAGCTCTCTATCCTTCTCCCTTCCTCTCTGTAAAAATCAATAAAGAGGGACCATGCATACTCAGTGCAAAGAGAAAATGCTGATGATACCACAACTTTAAAAAAAAGGGAAATTAGTTTCACATCCTAGAACTTTTCAAAGGAGTTTTTCCCCCTTACTATTGCGCTTTTTTACCCTGATTTCCAAGAAGCGTTTGAGTATTTTTTAAATTTGTTGGAGTGACATTGGTTAATAGTCATATAGGTTTCAAATATAGATTTCTAGGACACAAGCTCTGTATATCACACTGTGTGCCAACCACCAAAAGTCATATAATCTTCCATTACAATGTATTACCTCCTTTTTACCCCTCAACAAGAATTTAAGTCTTGATTTTGATAATTTCATTATTACATCACATACTAATTTTGAATTAGCAGCCTGTTATTTATGAAAATCACATTACTGGTTATAGGCTGAGGTTGAGTTACTCAATAGGTTACCTCTATTATAGAAAATTCATTTGACTGCCCTTCTAAATGTGTACAGTAGTCTCTCCTTATCCATGGTTTTCATTTTCATGGTTTCAGTTACCCATAGTCCAAAAATATTAAAGGAAAAATCCTAGAAGTAGGCAATTCTGAAGTTTTACATTCTGTGCTCTTCTGAGTAGTGCTGTGGCTGGCAAACTGTGGCTCATGAACCCACATGCAGCCCTTTGGCCCCTTGAGTGTGGCTCTTCCACAAAATACCATGGTCTGGGTAAGTCTATTTTGAAGAAGTGGCATTAGAAATTTAAGTTAAAAAAATTTGGCTCTCAAAAGAAATTTCAATCATTGTACTGTTGATATTTGGCTCTGTTGACTAATGAGTTTGTCGACCACTGGAGTAGTGTGATGAAATCTCACCCCATCCTTCTTGCTCCCATCCATCTAAAAAGATTGTTGTTGTCCTTATCTCTGCAGTTCTACTGCGGAGACAGCTGGGTAAGACCCACAATTTTTCTTATTCCTTCCATTTGATGCTTTATTTAGCACCTCCTATTTGCTGGGCTTTGTACAAGGGCTTGGGAGCATAAAGGTGATCAACAAAATCCACGACCTCCAACAGCTCCCAATTTAGTCAGGGAGAGCTGGACAAGAACGGATCTAGAATCAGAAATTGGAGAAGTAGGAAGTGTTTATTTTTGATGGAGTAGGGCTCTTCTCAAAAAGGAGACAGGGCAGTTAACTACGTTGTGGATAAGTTCCATTATGTTAATTTTTTTCTTTAGTCCTAGTTCAGTTCAACAATTTAAAAATAAGCATGAAACCCTAGACAGTTTGACTCAATAGATAAAGGGTTGGTCCTTGGACTGAAGAGTCCCAGGTTTGATTCTGGTCAAGAGCACATACCTGGTTTTCAGGCCTGATTCCCCAGCCCAGTCAGGGCACGTATGGGAGGCAACCAATTGATGTGTGTCTCTCCCATTGATGTTTCTCTCTCTCTTTCTGTCTCTCCTCCTCTTTTCTACTCTATCTAAAAACCAAGGAAAAAATATATCCTTGGGTGAGGTTTAACAACAACAACAACAACAAAAAGTAAGGATGGGGTCAGTGCTGAGCCAAAAGCTGGGGTCTCAAATTAGCTAGTAGTCCCTAGCCTCAGGAACTCAATCTAGTTGGGGAGAGAGATAAAATAGCAGCCAAATGCAAATAGGTTGATGACAGATAAAATCACCGAGTGCTCCGGGGGCTTAGAGAAGAGTAATGGGGCTGTGAAGAAAGCTTTACTGGAAGGCTAGTGGTTGAGGAGTCTTGAAGAAACCCAATTATCACTGAAATTTTTTTCTGCCATTAAAAACAACAACTCCAATGTCATAAGGCATTTCTTGCTTCAACATTCACAGTGCTTCAGCATTTTATTACTGAAATACATATAACCAACAAACAAATTTCCTGCTTGAATAGATTTTAGACATTTTCTATAAATATAAATATTCGTTTTGCCAAGTTGTACTGTAAACTCAGAAGAACTCTGTTTTACTTTTGAAGTTCACTCCACAGCAAAGGCTCAGCCACCTGTTTATAGGCAACAATTAATTTTAAATGCTAGATAGTACTAGAATTTGAAGTATAACATACAAAGAAAAAGTAGGAGTTGTTTCTAAATCTCTGATTCTTTCCCTTTTAGTGTCATATTTCCCTTTGTGTGTGTGTGTGTGTGTGTGTGTGTGTGTGTGTGTAAAATGGAATCTCCTACATGTTATCATACACTAAGAATTTATGTGGATTTATTTGGCATTTCTTTTTGAAATTGTAAAAAATATCAATGTCATGCATAAAGCTAAACTAGTTAGACGTGATAAAATACTTAATAGTTTTCTCAAATCAAAAGTAGCCTGCTTTGCCCACAAATAAGGATGTATCGACGGAAAACTCCAGAATGGTCCTTGACGCGCTTCCCACACCTCCACTGGACCCACACAAGCATTTTACCACCACGTCCTGACAATTCTCCTACAGACTTTTCAGTTCCTTATCCCTTCTACATCTCTGAGCCATGCATTGTCTAAATTCAGGAAGTCATCATCTCTCTCCTGGATCATCTGCTTCCCTATCAAATGCCAGGGCTCCTGCACCTTGCCACCCTAACCCTTCCTCTACGGTGCTGTCAGTCGTCTTTCCAAAGGTACCATGTTGCTTGCCAGGATGAAGGTCTATACGCATTCCCCCCCTGCCCATAAAATACAATCCCACCATGGCATAGTTTAGACAATCTAATATAATTTGGTGCCAGTGAAAGAATCCGATACCCAGTCCCAAATACACCAACTTTTTATATTCCAAACAGGTGTAGCTCTTTTTATAGTTTCAAGCCTTTGTGTGTGTTTGTTCCCTTGATAGGAAATGTCCTTAGCTTTCCAACCTGGCAGAAACCTCCTCACCCTTAAGTCCATGCAGCAGAGCTGTCTCTGGCCTGGGCACGCATCCTTCCTTCTCTCTTTGTAATCACAACACCTTGCCCTGACCTTGGTACAGTCTTTTGAATCTGAATCATATCAATACATGTTATTAAAGTGAGCTTCCTGAGAGCCAGACTGTATCTTTACTGCTCAGCACAGGGCTGGACACAAAGAAAACACTACATGTTTATTACATGAATAGCCAGGTTACCCGGACCAGGAAATAAACCTACTCAACTTTATAAAAATGAGATTTCATTTGGTCTGTTCTCCACCACAAATTTTATGCACGTCCTCCCTTCTCCCTTTCTGCTAATACTCACAAATGATAGAATAGCTTCTGTGGAAATGTTATACTTTATGGTAATCTAGAAAAAGTAGTTCTGGATGGTCAAGGATGCAGGAAAAGTAGGTAGCATTATTTGCTTCAATCCATCTGTCTTTCACTCCACCCTCGTTTCCTTTCCATCTGATCAAAACAGCTCAGTTTTCACTAACGTTAAAATGTGTATGTTCCCTGGAAGAGACAGAGCTGGGCCTTGGAACAGCCTTTTTCAAAACTAATTGTGCACTTTAGGTAGTCCAAGTATTGAATTAGCTTACTCTACCTGGTCCAGAGCTGGCTCTTCTGAGAAGAGAAACTACCACTCCCACAATTTTCTATAAAAGACAGTGACAAACTTTAACAGGAGCCAAAAGGTCCCAAATGTCGTAGAACCAACAGACACTGGAAGGCTGAGGCTAAGTGAGCTTAAAGTCATGAACATTCCACCCAGAGCCCCTGAAGTGCCCATGACATTGAGGTTAGGGTGCAAGCATCAGAATTAGTATAGAAGTTGTTTATCACAGAAAGAGATTCAATGTACACAATGACCAAAAAGCAGAAAGATAAATCAAGGAAGAGCTATATTAATGATCACTTTTACAGCAATAATTTTATACCTATCCAAATTTTTTAAAAGAAGGGAAATTAGCTTTATAGAAATGCTAAACTGTGGAGCGCCGGCCCAGTCATGGCATACTCAGCCCCAGGGTGTCTTATGTGCCACGCCAGCTCAGCCAGGTTCAGTGACCCTGAGTGGGGCGGTGAAGGATTATTAAAGACAAATGAAGGAAAACTGGGTCTCGGTGGGACGCTGCCTCTCAGATGAGGACCCAGCAGTGCCAAGCGCCCACAAGCCGTTATTTTATAGCAGATGTCACACGGCAAAGTAAGGGCGTGGTCAAGACGTTTATAACATTCTCGTGGGTTTCAATCCTACTCAATTAGATGCACCTGGTCAAGCTCTGTTTACCTTTTTATTGTTTCTACTCACCTCTCTTTTCTCTACGTTTTAGGGCAGGGGTCTTCAAACTTCTCTCATTATGAGAATCACCTGGTGGAGGTGTTAAAACACAGATTCCCGGATCCCAACTATAAGAAGTGCTATCAGGAATCTGTGTTTTAACACCTCCACCAGGTGATTCTCATAATGAGAGAAGTTTGAAGACCCCTGTTTTAGGGGATTCTTCTGTTCCTTGCAACAAAATGTTCTCTAAGATCACACAAATTATCAAATTGTTTTCCAAAGAGTTATATCAATTTATGTTGGCATCCGAAGTATTATAAGAATGCCAAATCCAAAAGGTAAGCATTCAAGAAATTTTTGCCAAAGTAATAAGAGAATACTTATTTTGTAAATTGATTGCCAGTTATAGAACACTTTTTTTCTCATGTATTAGTCACTTGTGTTTCTTCCTTTTTGAAGTACCACATTCATGTTCTTTGACAAGTGCTAAGTACCTAAGAGCTTCTAAAAGGTAGTAACACAATTCTTGCTCTTCATCTCTTTGGATTTTTTTCATTTCTATACCCTCTCTGCTACTGCAATATTTACATTTCATATATGTGTGAAGCATATATATATATGTGTGTGTATATACATATACATATACATACACACACACACACACACACACACACACACACACACACACATATATATATATATATATATATATATATATATATATATATATATATATATATATAGCTTAGGTCCGTGGTTGGCAAACTGAGGCTGGCGAGCCACATTTGGCTCTTTGGCCCCTTGAGTGTGTGGCTCTTCCACAAATACCACGGCCTGGGCGAGTCTATTTTGAAGAAGTGGCGTTAGAAGTTGTTTAAGTTTTAAAAATTTGGCTCTCAAAAGAAATTTCAATCATTGTACTGTTGATATTTGGATCTGTTGACTAAGAGTTTGCTGACCACTGGCCTAGGTTAATGCAATAGCTTTCTAATTAAAGAAAATGGAACATAAGAGCTAAGAATATAGAATTGAAGCCACAATGGATCAGGGTTTTTATCCCAGTTCATCATTTAATTATTAGTGAACTTGAAAATATTATGTATCTCATAGCCTGCCCTATCTTACCTCAAATTCTGCATTCAAATACTAGCATTTCCCAGGCCCATCATGCCAGAGGAGAATTCTCGACCATCTCTCCTGTACGATTACCTGCTTCTGTCCCCTGCACCCCTCCTCCCCCGTGACACCAATCACAGGAATGCAACTGATTGGCCAACAGATTGTTACCTGAGCACTGTGAGCACTGACCATGTCTAATCATGTTCTTTATGTAGAATCTAGCAAGGGCAGAGGGATATCTTAAAAAGAAGTTCTTTTGGAGGTAATGGATATGTTCATGGCATAGATTGTGATGATGGCTTTGCAAGTGTATCCTTATCTCCCAAACTCATCGAGTTGTATCCCTTAAATATGTACAGCTTTTTGTATATCAGTGTTGTAATGATGTTATGCTCACAAGGAAACCCCTCTAATGTGTGAAATGATAATTCTGTGAAATGTTTGCTGTGTGGAGACCCCAACACCCTGTAACTTCCAAATTGGTGAACACCCCACTATCTTGATGTGAACACCCTAAGCCCTTAAAGTGTAAACACTCTGATCCTAGCATAAGGCACACCGTCCGGCCCACACTGTTAAGACACAAGTTGTTTACTACTGGCTATATAACCATTGGACCTTCTTCAGTCGACGTCTCCTGACTAACAGAGGAGGACTCCACGTCACTCCTCACTCCATGAGACGAGGCCCTGACTGACTGCTCTGCTGTGTGAGCCTGAACCAGCTGTGGCCATCTGTCTGTCTCCGTCTTCGTCATCGTCCTTCAGTGTGCATCGCCAGGTGGCCTTTGCTGGAGCCTAGGACCCACTAGGAGTAGGTAAATAAACCCTGTGTGATTGCATACTGATTCTGTCTTGTATGTTTATGTGTTCCAGTTTGGCTCAACTGTCTATAGACAATGAAGTACCAGGGGATAGGCTGTTATTGCTGAGCCCTGGTCATCCGTGTATATCCCACTAAATCTAGGCAGATAGCCGAAACCGGTTTGGCTCAGTGGATAGAGCGTCAGCCTGCGGAATGAAAGGTCCCGGGTTCAATTCCAGTCAAGGGCATGTACCTTGGTTGTGGGCACATCCCCGGTAGGGGGTGTGCAAGAGGCAGCTGATTGATGACTCTCTCATCGATGTTTCTAACTCTCTATCTCTCTCCCTTCCTCTCTGTAAAAAAAAAAATCAATAAAAAATATATATTTAAATCTAGGCAGATAATTAATTTATTGGGACAATCAGTCATACCTTAATAAAGTGCTTTAAAAAAAAAAGTTTGTTGAATAAGTGAATGCAGGGGTGAATGAATGAACGTAAGGGATGAGAAAGTGAATGGGAGAGATCAAAGAAAAAGTTATCCTGAGAGAAGGTGAATAGTTCTCTGGGCTTTCACTGCCAATGGTAGCAAATACTTTAACATTCACGGGATTATTATTGATGCCTCTTACAGAATATCACAACTATCACCATCATCTCTAGCACTAAGTGGGTTTCTGGATATTATCTCCTTTAATACCGATAATAACCCTGTAAGTTCTAACAATTAAGGAAACAGGTTTAGAGAAGCTAAGTAACTTGCCTACACTCCTCCAGGTGGCCAGTATGTGGAGGGGGTTAAGGCTAGGTCTGTTTGTGCTCTTCACCACTGTGCCAGCCCATTAAGCTCTGATTTTGAAAAAGAACATATATTCAGGATCAAGTCCTGGGAGAAGAGACAACACGTGGTATTGCAGGATTAATTGAACACAGAATGAACCAGATGACAGACTTTCCTCAATTTCCACTTGAATAAACTGGAGATAACCACACAACCCCTACTCCTGGATTCTAATTATTTGTGTTTCAGCTTATCTGAGTCCTCCCCAGATAAGCATTTTCTGATGACCCACTCTGAAGTTTGCTGCCCGAAAATCCCTCTGTAACACACATTGTGTTTTGTCTTCATATACTTAGCACTATTTGAAATTACATTGCTCACTTATTTGTGTATTATGTCTCCTTTCTTTATTATGTAAGTTTCACTAAAGACCTTGTCCATTGTGTTCTGTGTCCTATCCTCTGACACTGGCAAAGAATAAAATATTAAATGCCGAAACCAGTTTGGCTCAGTGGATAGAGTGTCAGCCTGCGGACTGCAAGGTCCCAGCTTCGATTCTGGTCAAGAGCATGTACCTTGGTTGAGGGCACATCCCCAGTAGGAGGTGTGCAGGAGGCAGCTGATCGATGATTCTCTCTGATTGATGTTTCTAGCTCTCTATCCCTCTCTCTTCCTCTCTGTAACAAATCAATAATATATATATATATATATATATATATATATATATATATATATATATACACACACATACACACACACACACACACACACACACACCCCGTGTTTCCCCGAAAATAAGACATCCTCCGAAAATAAGACCTAGGGCATTGAAAGATAAGACATCCTTTGAAAATAAGACCTAGCGTAACTTTGGGAGAAAAAATTAATATAAGACACTGTCTTATTTTCGGGGAAACAGGGTGTGTGTGTGTGTGTGTGTGTGTGTGTATATATATATATATATATATAGTATTTGATGAATGAATACAAGGTTAACACTGGTAACAGTAACATTACCGGTGAGAGGGTGGCCCAGGTGCTCCCAAATTAGAGCAGGTGGGTGGGGTGAGGGGAGCAGAGGGAAGGGAGGCGGGTAAGCAAGCACAGGTTGTCTATCCATCAATCACTGTCCACAGAGGAGGGCACATTAACCCACAATAAGAATGTACTATGCAGGTGACAAGAGTGCCCAAGAGTGGAACTGTATTTGTCCTTCCTTTGTGCTCCACCTTGCCTACTCTGGGCTCTATAATCATCAAGCAACATTGTGATCATCATTTAACTTCCACGGATATGGGTGTAAGGGAGAGAACTTGAAAACTAAAAAGCACAAACATCTAGTTAGTTTGGCAGTTAAAAAGGTATTGTGTTGTGTGTTTTTTTTAAGTATAGGAATCTATAATGAGAGAGAGATCTGTTTCTTATGACCTTGGTTACTGAGAGAATCATCTTTCAAAGCTGCTCTCCCTCTGGGCATACTGAAAATCACATCTGTGTGATTGTACGGTGACAGCTTAGGGGTCCACTCCTCCTAAACGTAGGAAGAGAGTTGATCTTCCCTCATCTTTGCATTTCACCCACAATACTCAACATTAGCTGTTTCTGGAATGCCAGTTTGGTGACCCTGGGTAAATTGCTTAATTTTTATGGGCCTCGGATTCTTCTCTGTAAAACGAGAGAACTAAAAATGAGATGATCCTGACAGATCTTTAAATTAAAGAATACACCTCTAGCAATGTATAATAGAAATCTAAAAAAAAAATCCAATACAGTCCATCTGTTTGCCTTCTGGGAATATATCTTGTCACATGATTTCATTAATCTGAATTCAGCATGGGAAAATTGGTGGGGGGAAAAGTAAAAACAATTTAAGCAGACAAAAAGGAAGAGGGGAAGGAAACAGTTGTTTACAGGGGAGTCAGTAACTCAACACATTTGCTACCAAATCATTAGCCCCATAGAGTGGGAGTTATTCACACAATATGGAACTTTTCTCAGATACCCTCATTCAACTCCATCAAGACATTCCTGGGCTTAAAGTGGTGGCAACTGAGAGGGAAAGGAATACTAGTAAGTGTATTATACCAAACTGTTCCAAGGATCTGCAACTGCCTACATAGACCAATTTACTGCCAATTTGTAGAAAGTTTGCCTTTTTGATTTACAGAAAGCATAGGAGCAATTATAAAAACAGAAGAGGAAGCATCTCAGAAGAAAACTGCTGCTGAAAATCATACATGGCACATTCTTATAGAGAGAAATCCCGTGAAATGCAGCAACCTCCTGTGAGTCGTAGCTTTTTTGGGTGAGTTTATACTGTTCACATGCACACTTTATATACAGGCTTCACATCCTATAGTTCTCTCTCTCTCTCTCTCTCAGAGAGAGAGAGAGAGAGAGAGAGAGAGAACGAGAGAGAAAGAGAGAGGGGGGGAACTATAGGATGTGAAGCCTGTATATAAAGTATATATATATATGTATATATATATATATATGTATATATATATACATATATATATATATAGAGAGAGAGAGAGAGAGAGAGAGAGAACTTTTTAAAAAAATATATATATTTTTATTTTATTTTTTTACAGAGAGGAAGGGAGAGAGATAGAGAGCTAGAAACGTCGATGAGAGAGAAACACCGACTAGCTGCCTCTTGCACGCCCCCAACCAGAGATGTGCTTGCAACCAACGTACATGCCCCTGACCGGAATCAAACCTGGGACCTTTCAGTCCGCTGGCCGACGCTCTACCACTGAGCCAAACCGGTTTCGGCTAGAGAGAGAATTTTTTAATTTACTGATTCGAGGGAGAAACATCAATTTGTTGTTCCACTTACTTATGCATTCTCACTGGTTGTTTCAAACCTGTAACCTTGGTGCATTGGGACAACACTCTAACCAATTGAGCTACCTGGCAGGACCATGTGGTTCTATATTTAATGCATCCATACAGAATTATACTAATGCACAAAATTAACTCATTCTAAATATTTCTTAAAACATGGCAATACAGAATTTTGGGAGAGGGCAGTTTTCAGTATCTCTCTTTTAAGAAAATATTTTTATTTCAGAGAGGAGGGGAGAGGAAGAGATAGAAACATCAATAATGAGAGGGAACCATCGATCAGCTGCCTCCTGCACATTGGACAGAACCTGTAACCCAGGCATGTGCCCCTAATGGGAACTGAACCAGGGACCCTTGGTTCTGCAGGCTGACGCTCTGACCACATGTGTCAAACACACGGCCCGCGGGCCAAATCCGTCCCGCCAGGCCTTGCAATGTGGCCCGCACCGCGCTGTCATCACTGCACTCCACTGCGTTTCCATCACAATGACAGTTTATGACTGTTCAGTAAACCATTCGGCCCGCGATTTAGGCTGGATTTTAGATTTTGGCCCCTTCTCTGATTGAGTTCGACACCCCTATGTCTATCCAGTGAGTCAAACCAGCCAGGGCAGTATATCTCTTTTTAAATGAGAATCACTTCCACACCAGAAACATGTGAACATAGCAGCATCTGCAGATTCCCCTTCCGTTCAAATCCCTGAAAAGTCTATCTGTGAGACTTCAAGGTGACATTGACTGCTCTGCTCCTTGTAAGGGTAACAATGCAGGAAGTCAGTTGACCTTACCTTGTATCTTTGCATTCAACATGCAATACCCAACATTACCTGCTTCTGCAATGTAAGTTTTGTGACCCTGAACAAGTTGCTTTATCATTATAGGCCTCGGATTCTTGTCTGTAAAATGAATTAAAAATGAGATAATCCTGACAGCGCAGACAGCGCAATGGCCAAAATGGACCACGGTGACCAAAGACGGTTAACTTAGAAAAAAAAAAAAAGGATTATATGTCTGTACCCCAAAAGCAAATAGCTTGACTCAATTTAGAGGTTAGACAGAAGGTGGCAATAAAACATAGGAGGAAAACGTAAGCTCTAACAGCTGCCCATTAACGCTGTAGTCTACTTATCCAATTCTAAGGCAAGCCAGGCAGCATGCCAGCATCATGTGTCAGGGAAGAAGCAGAAAAACCTGACTATTTGCGTGGACCTAGTGGTGGACTGATTTGCTATCTGCTCAGACTTATGAATTTGAGTCACTCCAATCACTTGATTTAATTTAATTTAATTTAATTTTAAATATATTTTATTGATGTTTTACAGAGAGGAAGGGGGAGAGATAGAGAGATAGAAACGTCGATGAGAGAGAAACATCGACCAGCTGCCTCCTGCACTACACCCCCCCACCCCCCCCCCCCCCCCCCGCCGGGGATGTGCCCACAACCTACGTACATGTCCCTGACCGGAATCGAACCTGGGACCTTTCAGTCCGCAGACCGAGGCTCTACCACTGAGCCAAACCGGTTTCGGCTATTTATTTATTTATTTATTTATCAAGAGTTTCTGAGTTGTCATCTATATAACACTTGTGAAATAAACAACTCTGAGTAAGGGTAGCTTTACATATTTGTAAACACACCTGTATACTTGTCATTTAGTGACATCTTAAAGTGGGACTGAAGGACTGAAAAGCATCAAGCCGTCACGGAGTTTGAAAAGCGGGAAAATGTCTCGGGGCTCACTGACATGGAGCACCTTTCCCCACCCTCACAGACAAAGACAGCGAGAACCAGAAAGTCCCTCTTCAGAGCAGCCCGAGGACTTAGTATATTTTAAACCGTTACCACAAGACTGTGGACGCGGGTGGTGGGTCTTACTGCTGACAGTGTTTGCGAATAGAAGCGAAATCTCACCACAGGCGATAAAAAAACACACACAAAAAAACACCAGGTCAAAAGCCACATCCCTCCCAGGGAACTACAGGTCTCACGGCCGTGCACCTCTCACCGTGGGCAACGCTGGTTGGGATCGCAGGCGCTCCAAGGACTGTCCCTGCTGCTTACTCATCTTCATAACTCCAGGAAGTATAACCCTAAGTTTCCTTTCCGTAGCTATGGAACAAAGTTTCTTCTCTAACATATCTTGAACGCCTCAGGGCTTTACTTATTTGACTACTCCGAAAGCTCAGCCAAGGAACATAAGAAATGTGCTTAAAAGTGCCTGCCAATATCCATAAACCATCGGGATAAAATGACAAACACCCACTTAAAAATACACAATTAAACTTCAATTCAGTAACAACAAAAATAGTAAGAAAACTCGCAAACACGAAAGAACTTGAAAAGTGACAGATTTGCCCAGCCCAACTCAACTGCAACCCAGGCACACGGATGCTCACACATTTCACACCCATCTAATCACAGGCTTTTTCAGGTTTGCTTTTACATTATCTTATTTCCTTCCAAAACTTACACTGCTTATGAGTGACTGACATTTGTGGCTGAAATTTTCAATAATACAAGATTAGCTTGAAATTTTTTACAGATGCTAAGAAAAATTCCAGCCAGACATACATCTATTATTATTTTAAAAATATGTTTTTTTAAGACCTAGCAGCTACCTAATCAAATTCTGCATATTTAAAAAACTTAAAATAGTAGTGGCGATAATAATGTATAGAGGTCAATAAACACAAAAGGTAAGAATTTTAAAGTCAGCTACAATTCATACCAAGAACCCACACCTGACACTCCTGAAAAGCTGTTCTTGAAGTAAGAACAGGAGTCCTTGACCAATACAAGGTTATCTAATTTTAAGCTATCATTAAAAAAAAAAAAAATTAAACACATAGGGTCTATTAGCAATGACCTTGTCTAGCCCTCTGAGCAGCCACTGATGCGAGTGTCCAAGATGACAGCTGAACAGCACTCGTACAATGACTACAGCTGCATAAGCAAAGCCTGTCCTTGCAACCCTTCCTATAGCAAATAAAAATGGCAGATCCAGCCGGGCTCACGGCACCCTGGCGCTGTGGTTAAAACGACAGGAAAAACTTGCACAAAAGAAGTATCCAGAGTACAGACAGCACTCTTTTTGTTTTTTCACTTTTACATGTGAGGGCACAGTTTTCGGGGAGGGGACACAATGCTGCCTTGCAAAGGACATAGAAGTCCCTTGTTTGAGCCACCAACCTCTTAGCCACCCAGAAAAATGTCAGTCATCCATCTGTTAGCACCAAAACCTCCTTCCTCTGCTCACAATATGCATCACACATTTGAAGGGGCTGCTGAAACAGAAAACACGCACACACACACACACACACAAAGGAAGCCCTTTGAAATAGAAGCGGATCTTCCTAGCTTTGCCCCTTCCTTTATGAGTGTGCCTGCAAGACCGCCCGCTGTTAAAAGCACTGTCACATTGTTTCCACATGCTCGGGAGGAGGCGAGGGGGGGGGGGGCGGCGAAACTTGTGCAAAAGCATTGCAAAATGAAACTGCAGAAGCATCACATTTCAAAACATGACCCAGTGATGGCAGGTCAGTCTTAGGGGCCAGAAGAGTCATTAATTAAACCATAACCTACAAATGTCCCTGACCTGAGACATTTTTCTTATTTGAAGAATAGACGCCGAACACGTGGCCATGGGAGTGTTTCAAAGAGAATATCGGCATAATTCATTCTGAGAAACTATTAAAAAATGACAGTCTTCTTGCCACTTCCAGAGGACATAAAACAATTTCACAGGCACACACAAAAAAATTATAAACGATGAAAGAATAATTCTTTCATTTTTTTCCTCCAACATTAACATGCCGTAGTACAGGAGCTGCTTAAAATCGATACAACAGGAGTGTGTGGTGCTGCTGGAGATTTCTTCCAGAAGAGCGTATCGCTCCCTGTGCTTGGACCACATGGACAGAATGCCCGACACCAAAGGTAGTACAGACTGAATACACAGCACCATGGTTACTTACCTTAGAAAAGCCGGATTTATTCCTCTTGGTTAGAAGTCACAAATGGTGGAAGCGGAGAACACCCTTCATTTGTTTTTCAGCGAGCCAAACCTAGCCTCCCATTAACCCAATCCATTGCAGATAATTTCACAGGGCACGCACGCCCCTGCTTCCCCCAGTTCCCAGCCCAGCAAGGATAATCACATTCTGAGGGGGGAGTGAACAGATGGTGGATGCCATGGTAACCAGCTCTCCTAAGGCGATTGGTAGAAGTGTGTGACTACTGCTTATTGGGTAACAATCGCTGTCTTTGTGCTCCAGCCTTGCAAATCCTAAAGGAAGGAGCATATAGCCCCACTCTCATGCGCGGGGCTTGCCTAGCAGGTGTTTGGCTCTTTCAACAAGGCAATGCCGACCCATGAAAAGCTTTCCAGTGAATCTATCATCGGTGCTACAAAGTCCTAGCACTTCAAGAGAGTGTCCGCTGCTCCTTCAAGGAGAAAGGCCACAAGAAGCTTAACTGGACAGAACACAGAGCTTGAAAGTTAACTTGAGAATTCATGGTCAAGCATTCTACGATAGCCATCCAAGGTGCATCAGCCCATCATTTTCTGATTTGTAACCCACAGCCAAAGTGAAACAGCTTTTGTGTTTAGAAAAGGTTTTTCAAACAAACATCATTTTCAAAATTGCAAAACTATTGTATATTAGTTTGAAAATACCCAAGTTTTTAAAAGCAATTGCTTTATACATCATGTAATAATTATTTTTAAATACTTGTAGTATAAACTCATGTTTACTGTGTTGATGGGGTGGGGCCAGGCTCTTCAATTTTTAAATTTTCATTAGAGCCCTACCCCAAACGTCTGGTTGTTATGTACATTCTACTGGGTTTTATTTTATTTTTTTCTGTATCCATGAAAGTGAAATGCTAATTCCGCAGGAGGAGAGTAACCATATTGATCAACCAATCAGAACATGTCCTTAGAAGAGCAAAATGGCTGGAAACCAAATATACCAAAGCCAATCATTAGGGAAACTGCACAAACTTAAAACAGATAAAAATTCATCGAGTTTGGCTCAGTGGATAGTCGACCTGCAGATTGAAAGGTCCTGGGTTCGATTCCAGTCAAGGGCATGTACCTGGGTTGCAGGCACATCCCCCGTAGGGAGTGTGCAAGAGACAACTGATCGATGATTCTCTCTCATCGATGTTTCTAACTATCCCTCTCTCTTCCTCTCTGTAAAAAAATCAATAAAATATATATATTTTTAAATCCATCGAGCCTTGGCGCATGTGGCTCAGCTGGTTGGGTGTGGTCCACACACTGAAAGGCTGCCAGTTCGATTCCAGATCAGGGTACTTGTCTTTGTTGCTGGCTCAGTCCTTGGTAGGGGTGAGGGGGTTGGGGAAGGGCCTTGCAGGAGGCAGCCAATCAATATTTCCTCTCACATTGACGTTTCTCTCTCTCCTCTCCCTTCCTCTGTCTCTCAAAATCATTTTTTTTTAATCCATCAAAAATAAAGTTTTAAAAGGGGAAGGGGAGGAATAATTGGGACAAGCCTAAAGCAAGACCAAAACAAAAATGGTAAGCTGTGATTAGAATTTTAGGTATTAATTGCCTCCTTACTTTGCAGTTAGCCCTTATCTTAAATTTAGGATTTCTTTTTTTTGGCATGCCCAGAAATGGGACTCAAATATTGAAAGGAAAAAGACAAAATTATTACTCACAGGTGATATGAGTCTATTCCTAGGGGGGGGAAAATCAAAGAAATCAAGTAGGATATTAATTATAGTACTAGAAGTTTAATAAAGTCAAATATTTCAATGTATAGTAATTCCTTTATAAAAGCAAAACCTATCAAAATACCAATGAAAAGGAGTTTACTGACAATGCCAACAAAAACTATGTGACACTTGGGAAAAATATGATCAACAAATGTGTGTGATGTATGTGGAGAAAAAGAATGCATGCTTATTGGGAAAAATAAAGGGAAAAATAAATGGAGAGACATAATGTGATATTAGATACACAGATCTATTTTAATGATGCCAAGTCTACCCCCAAAAGATTTCTATAATAGTTTTCTAGTAAATCTATTATATGTATCATATATATAGATTTCTATAATAGTTTTCTAGTAAATCTATTATATGTATCATATATATATATATATATATATATATATATACACATACATATATAGTGGGGCAAAAGTAGGATTCCAGTTGTGACTACTCAAAACAATTTATTATTATACTAGAGGCCCAGTGCACAAAATCTGTGCACAGAGGAGAGAGGAGGGTGTCCCGCAGTCCAGTCTGCACCCTCTCCAATCTGGGACCCCTTGAGGGATGTTCGACTGCCCGTTTACAAAGATTGGGGCATGGGGGTGTGGCCAGGCTGGGTGAGGGGCTAAGGACTGTTTTCAGGTTAGCCACAGGCCCTTCAGAGTTGGATTTCCCTACTGGGGTGCCTGGCCAGCCTGGGTAAGGGGTTAATGGCAGTTTGCAGGCTGGCCACACACCCCCTCTACTTAAGCTCCCAGCCCCTCCTTTTTTTTATTTTCTTTCTTTCTCTCTTTTTTTTTTTTTTTTTTTTTTTTTTTTTTTTTTTTTTTTTTTTTTTTTTTTTTTAGCGCATTCTTGAGCAGAGGCCAGGGCCAGCTGGAAGCAGGTATCTGGGATTTATTTTATATCTTCTATAATTGAAACTTTGTAGCCTTAGGCAGAGGCCAGGAAGCTTGGCTTCCTCCATCGCTAGGAGCAACCCAAGCCTCCTGCTTGTTCCAGCTCCGTGGCTGCTGCCATCTTTGTTGGGTTAATTTGCATACTTGCTCCTGATTGGTTGGTGGGTGTAGCAAAGTGATGGTCAATTTGCATGTTTCTCTTTTATTAGTGTAGATCATTATTTATTATTGTATTATTTTCCATACAAACAATAGTAAACCTACTTGTGCCTCACCGTGTGTGTGTGTGTGTGTGTGTGTGTGTGTGTACTCTTCTAATAAAACTTCCAATATACACTACTTCAGAGAATTTTACAAACTGATTGAAGTTTATTTGGATTTTTTAAAGATGAAGATCCCAAAGAAAATTCTATGAAGTAAGTAATGGCTAAAATAATTATCCAAATTTAAAAAACATGTTATAAATGCCACAAACATAGAGATACATCCCAAACTTATACCGTATTTTTCGGACCATAAGACGCACTTTTTTCCCCCAGAAGTGGGGGGAAAAAGTCCCCGTGTCTTATGGCCCAAATATAGCCTACACATATACTTTTAAAAAAAAGTTTTTTTACTTGCCCGGCTCTGTGTGGTCTCTGTGTGCTTGCCCGGCTCTGTGTGCTTGCTGCAGCCACTGTCCATTCCTCCGTGCCCAGAGTGTCTGCCCCGCTCTGTAAACCCCGAGTGGTAGAGGAGTTCCCATGTATGGTAGTCAGCCTCCATGCCCTCGCTGCAGCCATATCTCCATGTCAGCCCAGGTGCGGTGTACGGTAACTGCGTAATCCAAACCGTAATCATCGCCTGTACCCATTGCTGGTCCGTACTCCGTGCCCGGAAGAATGCCGCGTCTATTTCCCCAATCATTCCTCTCCGCCCTCTGTTGCCGTGCTTGACTACTGGGTAGGCGTACTGTAGATCTCCGCCCACCAGTAAACTCCGCCCTCCGCTGGATGCCCTGATTGATAACGCTGCTACGTCAGAATTTCTCTTCATACTATTATACCGGTAACTGTCAAAATGTTTGTACTGCAACAAACTTCATACCGGTATATTGTATGCAGAGACTTCCTGTGATACCAAACCAATAACATTTACCATAATGTAAAACACTCTCCAGCCTCTCCTCTCACCACTACAATGTGTAGATACCCATAAACTATGCAAAGAAAGCATAGAAAATCTCTGCATGATTTATGGGTTTACACATTGTAGTGGTAACACTGAACTTTTTGTTTCAGAATCTTTTTTTCTTCATTTCCCTTCTCTAAAAACTGGTGCGTCTTATGGTCCGGTGCGTCTTATGGTCCGAAAAATATGGTAATTTGTGGACAAACCAGACTCCTACATCTAACTACTTATTGAACATCTCTACCTAGCTATTTACTAACTATCTCAAACATACCATATTTCAAAACTCAGTTTCTGATTTTCTCCCCAGACCTGTTCCTCCTACATACTTTACTATTTTAGGAATGGCAACTCTACCCTTCCAATCATTCAGGCTAAACACCTAGGAACCCATCCTTGACTCCTCTCTTTCTCAGACACCTCACAACAACCTGACAGCTCTGTGGGTTATTCCAATCTGGCCACGTCTTACCACCTCCATCACTCCCAGCTTGGTTAGGCCACACCATGTCTCACCTGGATTCTTTAATTAAACTCTGATTCCACCTCGTCCCCTACAGTCTGTAAAACCTAAGCAGATGTCATTTCTCTTTCCAAAACCAACTGACCCACTACACTAGGAATAAAAGCTCTGTTCTGTATGATGGCTTAAAAAGCTCTCAATAACTTGCTCCCTCCCCCATTATCTCACTAACCCATCTCCTATGGCCCTCACCTGCCTTCCCCAAGCTCTCCAGGCAGAGTGTGACATTTTGTCCTCCAATCTTCCCTTTTGCAATAACTTGGACAGTGATGTCATTTACCACAGGACGAGAGTGACCTGTACACATCTCCCTCCCTAGACTGTGAGTCCCTCAAAACCAGGACTGTGACCCTCTGAGTTCTGTGCTCCCAATATCAAGCAAAGATCCTGGCACATAGTGAGCGCTTATTGAATCTGCTGAGTAACAATTTGCTGCAGAATTTTTATTTTCAAGCACAAATTTAGGGGCAACCTAAGAATCTAATAATAGATAAATAGTTAAGCAAATAAGAATGCATACAACTTGATGGAGTATCATGGTCATTAAAAAATATGTCATAAAGACTATGTGACAAAAGGGAAAAATATTGATGGCATATTAATAACAATTTACTGAGTCCTTAATATGTGTTAGGCACTTTAATAAGCACTTTACAAGTGTTTTGCTGAAATTTCTCAGGGACTATGAAGCAGGTATTAGTATCCTCATTTTTTGTTGTGTAAATTGTGATTCACAGATTAAGCTCTGCCCCGCAACTCATATCTGAGACTAGAACCTCATTTGAGGCCAAAACTTAGGTCTATACCACCTCCTATAAATTGGGGAGGGGGGGGGTTGGGGAAAGAACACACAACTAAATAACTTACTATGAACAACTACCTAATATGGAAAAAATTCTTAGAAACAAAAGCCTAGACTTACCTACCTCAAAATTTTAAGAACAAGTGTGAGAAATATTGGTGACATTTTTCTTTCCTGTTTTCCAAAAATTTTAATGCCATAAATAATAATTTCCTCAAAATATTATTTATTCCTCCTACACACATTTTTCAATGTTCACTTCACTGTGTTCTTGGGCGAATCTATTAATTAGCAGACACAATAAAAATACTAAAAAGAAGTTGGCTTGCCGTTTCTAGAAAACTGGTTCTGTGGGAATTACTCAGAAAGGGAAACAAGGGCAGGTCTAAGAAAGGCAAGTGAGTGTCCTCTTCAGCTCCAGGTTCACCTCTGAGTGCTCTGGACTCCGCCATAGTACTTCACACCACACTGCCCAGGCCCTCACAATGCACCCCCAAATGTAAGCTGTAGGGCACATGACAAAGAACCAGCCGTCCCCAGAAAGGTTCTCGAGATAAAAAGGTATTGAGAAAGGAGGGAAGCCCGATAATTTATCTTCTTCAAATACTGGGCAGGCAGCGGCTTTGCCTGGAATCTGCTGGAGCAGCCATGGTGCCAGCTAAGCAGGGATCAAATGACCTTGGGAGTGTTGCTCTCCCTCCACTCACTATTGAATATGCCCCGTCTCATTCACCCTTACTCAGCCTCTCTTTTCTTTGGTTAAAAAGCTTACACAGAAGATACACTAAGTCAGAGGTTCTCAGCCTTGTTTGAAATCGTGGAGGCCTCAGCACCTCAGTAACTTTTTCATGGCTTCCCAAATCAAGAGAAATGCCTAAGTGCTCCATTTATTAAGTATTTCATATGAAACATTTAATAACTATTTTTGTCCTAGCAACTTGGCATCATTTTAAAATATAATTTTTTTAAAAAAAGTACAAGAAAAATTATGTTTTTTGTTCCTTCTTTAATCACTGATACTACTTATTAATCAGTGTGGGTGCTTATTGGGCTCTGCACTGCCTCTCACATTATAGGGCAGCAATTTTCAACCGATGTGCTGCAAGAATTTTTAAAACATGCAATACCTGACTGTTTAGTCAGAGGCACTGACCTCCTTTTCCTTAGATTGTCAAATAAAAAAGAGACAACAGCCAACAAACAATAACCGTTTGCATGTGAATGAATCAAAATTATACCCCTCCAAAAAAATTTTTTTTGTCAGGTTGGCAAAAAATATTTTTTTTTCTTGTGCCACAGAATTTTAGTAATTAGTTTATGTGTGCCATGAGGTGAAACGGGTTGAAAATTGCTGCCATGGGATCATATTAAACATCGTCATGCTCATGTCTTGCTCCACAATGATTTTCCCCAGGTACTTGCTTGTTATCACTGTAAACTGCTAAAACCTCAGCTCTGCAAAACTAAGGTGTCATTGAAAGAAATACAGTCTAATATTAAAACTGTGAACCATCACTTCCATAGTACTTGATAGATGTCTGTTTCCCTTGAACTTTTTTAAATACCCTGCAGCTGGGCACCCTATGAGTAGACAGCAGGGTCCCAGACCACCTAGGCACATGTTTTGGGAATGATGTTTTCAAGACCTTAGCTTTTGTGAAGCCCAATAATACAAAGACTTTAACTAGAAATTCAGAAAACTAAAACAGTTCCTGTAAGGACAGAAAAAAAGGGGCGTTCTTTTTCCTTGCTGTGTCTTTCCATGATTTATAAGAAGCATCCAGAATGAGGGAGGATGGCAGCGGAATAGATGGACATGTCCTGAGCCTTGTCCCAGAGCGAGTGGAGGGAGCCACTGAAACGAGTGGCATTCAGCTCGAATTTGGCGAGGAGACGCAGCTGGTGAGATAGTTTGCACCCAGAAAGTGCAGAAGTCCCCGGAAGTAAGAAAACAACTCCGAGACCATGTGGATTCCAGCAACAGAGAGGAACTGTCAGGACTACTCCAACCATGAAGACAGAAGAGAAGCAGGCCAGAGATGGAAGTTGCTGACGACGCCTTGCCATAATAGCAGTTAGCAGCTGTGTATCACTGCAGGTTGCCTAGGAACAAACCAGAGAGGGCTGGACCTGCATTACCACCATTTGCCCACCATCCAGAACTGAAATATCATTGCACACTGTACACATAAGGAACTGTTTGACATTGAAATTGGATTTCAAAAGAACTGGTGGCCCAGAAAGAAACTCACTACAGACTGATTCACATGCCTTTCAGCACAACGATTATAGCTTGTCTCATTTTTGATTCTTATAAGTATATTTCTAGTAGGACATGATCTCACTCATCTAGGGGAAATGGTGAACAACATAGACTGATGAACAAGAACAGACCCAGAGATAAGGAGCCATGGGTCAGACTGTTGGACCTCAAAGGGAGGGTGGGGATAAAAGGCAGAGATCAACCAAAGGACTTATGTGCATACATATGAGCCTAACCAGTGGTCAAGGACAATAGAGGGGTGGGGGCATGAGTGTGGGGGTGGGGGATGGGGGGTTGAGGACAAATATGTGATATCTTAATCAATAAAGAAATTTAAAAAAAGCATCCAGTAATTAAACTCCAAGATTATTAGCTTCTCTGATTCAAACAGCCCCTCTATTCAAGCTGCAAGACAAGATAAACTACTCTCAAGGCTACTTTCTTGCATCTTCCTCCTCCCTGCTGTTTTAACTACTCAGGGATAATTCACACCAAATAGTTTCTAGTTAGTAGAAATCCCCTCCCCTCTCCTCTTCAGCCTCTTTTGAACTCTTCATAACTTTTGCTCTAAGCATGTTTTACAGGCTTAGTGATAAGACACCTCTCTAGGATATCTGCCTGGACTGTCTCCTGAAAAGCAAATAAACCACACACACACACACACACACACACACACACACACACACCCTGATCTCTGCTCTAGTTTAGCCCTAATCCTCCTATACCACCACCCCTTTATTTTTCAATTAGCAACAGCCATTACCCTTTAAAAGGGGAAACCACCTTTTCTTTCTTGCCCCTGTATTGGTTAACAATGCGCCAGCCTTTCCCTCTCTTGGAAAGTAAAAATAAACTTACCCTCTGCATCTCTTCCTTTAGTTATGAATTCCTTCTCTGCATCTCCTCTTTTAGTTGTGAATTCTTTCACAGCCCACATAACCAGCCAAACCCTAACAGTCCCTGCTTAGCTACTCATGTGACACACGCAGACCCTTTACCCTCTCCAGTCCTGCACTTCAGTCACAAAATGAGGGAGCTAGGCTAGATCACCTCCAAAGATCTCTTCTGTTCTAAAATAATAAGAATGAATGTTAAGAGGAGGGAGGGTTCTCTTTCTTATTGGTTTCAGAGGAGAAGGAGAAAGGGTGAAAGCAGCAAGGACAAGAACAAATATTTATTTCATAGAAGGAAATGGCAAACTGAAATTTTCTGGGTTCCACCCTTAGGTGTAGTATGACAAAGATTAGAGTGGGAGGTGTGACTGAAGTACCTGCCCAAAGATACAGGGTGCTCTCTGAGTAACAGTGCCACCAGACCTGCTCTTTCTTTCACCTTTTGTGGAAACTCCTTCTCAACGTGTTGTTTCTATTATGAAGGAACTGGACGTTGTTAGGGTTATATAGTCTGAGACACAGACAAATGGCCTATCCTAATTGGAGATCAAATTTATCATGTAGCCTAAAAAGCACCAGGGTTAACAACAGAGCTAACCAGATTGTAAAACACAAAATAACTCTGTAAAGAGGTGACAGTTGCCTAGATAATTTAAGTGTATTACCATGAATTTTGTGTTTTTACTTAAAGTTGTATGTTAGTGTTGTTTTTCTCATTTGACAGGGTTTTATTTTTTTCTTTTGCAAATTAATTTTAAAAAGGTAATTTACCAAAGAGAGAAGAGAGAGAGAGAGAGAGAGAGAGAGAGAGAGAGAGAGAGAGAGAGAGAGAGAGAGAGAGAGGAGAGAGAGAGAGAGAGAGAGAGAGAGAGAGAGAGAGAGAGAGAGAGAGAGAGAGAGAGGAGAGAGGAGAGAGAGAGAGAGAGGAGGGGAGGGGAGAGGAGGGGAGGGGGGAGGGAAGGGAAGGGAAGGGAAGGGAAGGGAAGGGAAGGGAAGGGAAGGGAAGGGAAGGGAAGGGAAGGCAGTGTGGTGATGGGGGAGGTGTTTATGTGTGTGTGTGTGTGGACATAGAGAGGATAAATGATGGTGAAAAAAATTTTTTAAAAGATGACTTAGAAAAAAATGCATTTACAAGGTACAGAGTACCTTGTAAGCAAAAGAATACACATTGCTCTGTTTGTTATTTAATAGCATTTATAAACTGTTCAACATTATATCAAACTAGAGGCCTGGTGCACAAAATTCTTGCATTGGTGGGGGGGAGAGAGAAGGGGGGTGTATGTGTCCCTCAGCCCAGTTTGCACCCTCTCCAATCTGGGATCCCTCTCACAATCCAGGACTGCTGCTCCCAACCACTCGCCTGCATGCCTGCCTTATTGACCCTAACCGCTTCTGCCTGCCAACCTGATAATCTCCTAACCACTCCCCTGCCAGCCAGATTAACACCTAACTGCTCCCCTGCCGACCCGATTACCCCTAACTGCCTTCCCCAGCTGGCCTGGTCACTTGTAACTGCCCTCAACTGCCCTCCTCTGCTGACCTGGTTCCCTCCTACTGTCCTCCCTGCTGGCCTGATTGCCCACAACTGCCCTCCCATGCTGGCCATCTTGTAGCGGCTATCTTGTGTCCACATGAGAGCAGCCATCTTGTGTGTTGGAGTGATGGTTAATTTGCATATTACCTCTTTATTATATAGGCTGCTTCTTTTCCCCTCATTTTGTTTTCTACTCTAGAAGATAAATTCCATGAGGATAGGGACTTCGTTTTATTTACCAAGGACTCCCTAGGGTCCAGCACAAAGTAGGTGTTCATCCCATCTTTGTTGAAAGAACAAATGGAAACAATAAAAAATAGCAGGGAATGAATGAAGACAAGGCTTAGTACCAAGGAAGTGGCCATGGGGCTATGTCAGGGACATATACAAGGAAGTGGGAGTGGGTGACATGTTCTGAAATAAGTCAAGCAGCAAGTATGCTCTCCCATCTTGAGGAACCTGAGGCAGGAAGCTATGTCTCAGGACTCATGAACTTTATTTATCATGATACCACAATTTCTCCAAGACAAGAGGGTGGTGCTCACAAGGAAGATGTTTGGCCGCCCCAGAAATAATGAGGCACCCTACAGAGGTCATGACAATCCATGTGCTTTCTGGGAGAAACTAGAAAAGAGAGATACACCTTTGCAAGACTATCAGTTAAAGGGGGGGGGGGGGGGGGGGATGTTACCATTTCTTTGCACTTCTCTATTTCCTTGCTCTCCAGGGTGGCTAGACAATGATGGCCTGGTGGTATCGATTCTAGATTCCTCTTTCCCTATCACCCAGACTTTTACCCTCATTGTGTAAACCTGGTAGTCACTGAAATCTCAACACTCTTCCAGTGAGCTCATATGGAGTTTTCCTCTTGAAAACATAAGTGGAGTCAGCAATCCTGGGGTCTACTCTAGCTGGTTGGTCCGTAGGCACCTAACTGCATTCTCTTCATTTGTCTCCACTTTACTGTCTGTCCCTGCAGGATAGGGCTGCCTGTGCCAAGGACAGCCCCAGCTTTTCACCTGCTAAAAGCTGGAAGAAATGCAGACTTCCATGCTTGCTTAAAAAACAAAACAAAAAACACTTTATAAACTAGTTATGCATATTCACTGCAAAACAAGTTTTTAAGAGAATAAGCAAAAAGATATTTCAGCTTACTCTCATCACCTAGAGATAACCCCTATTCACATCTTGGGTATTTGTTCCAGATGCTTTTCTGCACAGTCATATGCTATAAACATGGATATATCACAACCATTTTATTTTAATAAAAGCATCCTCATTTATCTTGTGTGTTTTTTTTACTAAAAACTATAGCAATTTCAGTTATACACCATTGAACATATTTGTAAGTATATTTCAAGTATCAAATGCAACTAATTTTAACTGCTATGCTTACTCTGAGGAAGTCCCTACTTTATTCTAGTTAACTCTTCCAAATATTTTCATTAAACAATATAAATAAGTGACTATACAAACCACCATGTAAAAATGGTCAGCATTTTGATGCATTTCCTTAAAAGCTTTTGCGTAATAAGTATCAAGATTGAGATTTTTCTCAACCTTGGGCTTTGTAATAACTTTTATAAAGTCCTTTCAAAGGAAGAGTCTGCTTCATTTTTTCTCAATCATGTCAGGATATTTGGGGTTTAAAAGAAAAATTTATAAAATTATGTTACTTAATTTATTTTATAGGGGTTGACTGATCAGGAATATAACTTCTGTAATGGCCCAGTGTCATTACATTTATTTCAAATTTTTTTAAATAAAAAAAACTCTCTGCCCAAAAAGATTTGCCATTTGATTCAAAAGAGACTTCTTTATTTTCAGTTGATGTAGTTTTCTCCTGCAAGTTGAGCTATTCATTGTTCAGTCATTTTTATAAGGCTGTTTTTTTCAAAATAGCCTCCTAAATACTGTTCATGTTAGAGGATTTTCAACTGTAAGCTGAATGCTGGATGAAACTAAGAAATAATTGGGATGCTATAATTTGGTTCTTTCTTTTAAAATGGTCATAAGCCTCAGCCAGATAACTCAGTTTGTTAGAGCATTGTCTTGACACACCAAGGTTGTGGGTTCAATCCCGTCAGACACATGTAAGTGATACAACAAATCAATAAATAACAATTTAAAAGAATAAATAAGTAGAGATACCAAAATGGCAGTGGAGTAAGTGGAAGCTACACTAACTCCCTCAGGTCCAAACTCGAAATACAACTAAAATACAGAAAAACCACACTGAAGACTAGCTGGAGAGAATCCTGATAACCAAGGACAGAAAAGGGCAGAGGTGTGAAAGGGGTGACCGGGCTCCCACAGACAGAAGCTAACGTTCTGGAGAGGTATCTCAGCTATGGGGGTTTCCCACTGAAAACTCTGAGGTCTAAACCCCGAGATGGGCTCCTCAGCTCAGAGCACCAGAACTGAGAAAGGTACCCACATAACATTTGTCTGTGAAAAGCAGGATTGCTATCTACCAGGGAGAGGCAGCTGGAAATGTAGGCACCCTCTTAAAGGGCCAACACACAACATTTTTTGTGCAGGCACTCACCTGGGGCTCCATCAGAGGGAAGGCAGAGTGGACTGGAGCTGTGTAGCAGAAGCCAGGTTTGGGGGCTTGAGGATTGGAGCTCAGAGGGCAACTACCCCAGTTTCCTATACTGAGTCATTTTCCCTCACCCTGCAGAGGACATCTTTCTTCAGTGAGCTTTGCTATCCAGGCAGTTTGAAGGCAGTTGCCACCCGGTTGGAAGACTTCTCACTCCACTCTGTCTGTCAATAGCCTGAAGTTAATCAAAACTGAGTGTCAATGGGACTGCAGGCAGAGACAGGTCTCTGGAGGCCTTGAGTCCTTGTGTGATCTAATCTGGGGCCCAGAGCTAGGAAGAGCAGAGCCTGGTGCAAATCTTGGTCCTCTCCAAAGGTACCCAGCAGAAGAAGCAACAAACTCTGGATTTCTGATAGCTCCTAAAAGGGGACTTAGGCCAGTCACAAACAGTATCTGATATTGTCCTGCACTAGCGATTGGGACTCATAGCAGATCGACCTAATATATAGACACAAACCCAAACAGGCAGCCAAAATGGGGAGACAAAAATACATGCTCCAAATGAACAAACAAGAGACTTCTCCAGAAGAGCTAAATGAAATGAAGGTAAGAAACTTATCAGACATAGAGTTCAGAAGAATAATCGCAAGGATGCTCAACAGTATGAGAACAGATATAGTAACTATCAAGTATGACATAGCACTAATAAACAACACAGTCAATGGAATACACATGAAATTAGGGGAAGTTGAGGAATGGATCAGTGAATTAGAAGACAGGGTAGAAAAAAATTAATCAGAGAACCAAAAAGAAAAAGGAAAAAAAACCAATTAAAAGCCAGGTGGACAGCTTAAGGGAGCTATGGGACAATATAAAATGCAATAATATTCACATAATAGGAATACCAGAAGGAAAAGAAAGTGAGCAAAGGATAGAAAATGTGTTTGAAGAAATAATGGCAGAAAACTTCCTTACCCCGGTGAAGAGAAAAGTCATACAAGTTCAGAAGGCACAGAGAGTCCCAAGCAAGACACAAACAGGCCCACACCCAGACACATCAAAATTAAAATACCAAAAATTAAAGACAGAGAGAACCTTAAAGGCATCAAGACAAAAGCAAATTTTACCTACAAAAGAGCTCTCATAAGGCTGTGAGCTGATTTCTCATCAGAAAATCTACAGGCCAGAGGGGAATGGTATAAAATATTCAAGGTAAGGAAAAGCAAATATCTAAGAATACTATATTCAGTGAAGCTAACATTCAAGATAGATGGTAAAATAAAGAGCTTCCCAGACAAAAAAAAAAAAAAAAAAAAAAAAAAAAAAAAAAAAAAAAAAAAAAAAAAAAAAAAAAAGAAAAAAAAAAGTTAAAGGAGTTTATCACCACCAAACCTGCCCTGCAAGAAATGATAAAGGAACTGCTATAATGAAGAAATATAGAGAGAAATGTAGGCATAAAGAATTAAAATGGCAATAAATAAGTGCCTATCAGTAATAACCTTAAATGTAAAATAGAGTATATGTTCTAATCAAAAGATGTAGGGAAGCTGAATGGATAAAAAAAAAACAAAAAAAAAAAACATGACCCAATTATATGCTATCTACAAGAGACCCACCACCTCAGGACAAAAGATTCAATGGGATAAGAGTGAAGGGATGGAAAATTTTTCCCAAGCAAATGGAAACAAAAAAGAAGCAATAATCATCTCTTAACACAACAGACTTAAAAATGAATGCCATCACAAGAGACAATAAAGGTCATTACATAATACTAAAGGGATCAATCCAATAAGAGGATATAACCCTGGTAAACATATATGTGCCCAATATAGGAGCATCTAAATATATTTTAAAAACTTTTAGAGGACTTTAAGGGGAGATCAACAGCAATACAATCATGAAATCATAAAAATCCTAGACAAAACCATAGGCAGCAAAATATCAGACATCTCTCCTAGCAATATGTTTATGGATACATCTCTGAAGGCAAAGGAAACTAAGCCGAAAACAAAATGGGACTCCATCAAAATAAAAAACACAGCAAAAAAAACCAACAAAATGAAAAGAGAGCCCACTGTATGGGAGAACATATTTAGCAATGATACACCTGATAAAATAGATAAGGAACTCATACACCTTAACAAAAGGAAGATAATCCAATTTAAGAATGGGCAAAGGACCTAAATAGACACTTCTCAAAGCAGACTACAGATAGCCAAGAGACATATGAAAAAATGCTCAAAGTCATTGATCATCAGAGAGATGTAAATTAAAATGACAATGAATATCACCTCACACGTGTCAAAATGACTACTATCAACAAATCAACAACTGACAAGTGCTGACAAAGATGTGGAGAAAAGGGAACTCTAGTACACTGCTGGTAGGAATCCAGACTGGAGCAAACATTTTGAAAAAATACTATGGAGTTTCCTCAAAAAATAAATATGGAACTGCATTTAACCCAGTAATCCCATTTCTAGGATTATACCTTAAGAAACTCAAAATGCCAATCAGAAAGAATGTATGCATTCCTGTGTTCATAACAGCACAATTTATAATAGCTCAGGTGTCCATCCAGTAGATGAGTGGATAAAAAAAAAAAAAGCTGTGGTACATTTACACGATGAAATACTATGCAGCAGTTAAAAAAAAAAGGATCTCTTACTCTCTTACCCTTTGAAAGTATGGAGGGACCTGGAAAGTATTATACTAAATGAAATAAGCCAAAAGACAAGTATCAAATGACCCCACTCATATATGGAACTAATGAACAATACAAACTGATGAACAGAAACAGAAGCTTGGAACAGACTGTGGAATCTCAGAGGGAAGGCGGAGGAAGGGGAGGGGGAGGGGTGCAGGAGGGAGATCAAGCAAAGAACTTATATGCATGTAAGCATAACTGATGGACATAGACAATAAGGTGGTGAAGGCCTAGGGCGGGGGGTTGAGGTGGGTTAGAAAGATCAATGGGGGAGGGGGGGAACATATGTAATACTTTCAACAATAACAATTTTGTTTTAAAGGAAGACTAAAAATAAATAAATAAAATGGACAACAGAGTGTTTGACAGAACTGTAAGGTAAGGAAACACACACACACATTGCCTTCCCTCCAAAAAACAAATTGCCACTAGTAGAAATAGGACTGGTGTTACTTTTGACTAACTCATGTAAGACACTAGCAGCACTTAGGATGTTATGTTGAAGCAGCATGCCTGGGAGCAATACAGCCCACACTCATGCCCAACATGACTTAGATGGTCACCAAGGAAACCCTGAGGTAGTGCTAACCATGCATATGTCATTTCACATCCACAAGAAATTAAAGCATTCTGCCAGCACCGGTTTGGCTCGGTGAATAGAGCGTTGGCCTAGGGACTGAAGGGTCCCAGGTTCGATTCTGGTCTAGGGCATGTAACTGGTTGCAGGCACATCCCTGGTCGGAGGTGTGCAGGAGGCGGCTGGTCAATGTTTCTCTCTCATCGACATTTCTGGCTCTCTGTCCCTCTCCCTTCCTCTCTGTGAAAAATCAATAAAATATATTAAAAGGAAAAAAAAAGAAAGAAATTAAAGCATTCTCATTTCAACAGGGTCCATACATTTTCTGAAATGAATCAGAGAAATTATTAAAGATTCCTTACCAAAGAAAGAAGACCAAAAAAAAATTGTTCAATTTCTCAAAAGAAGGAAAATTCTCTACATAATTCCATGTCATTCAATCAATTTAATTCTATTTAACATTTACCAAGAATGTGATGTCACATCAAAAGAGCCATGAAGGTTATTCCTTGCACTCATGGACTTCAGGGCCTAAGGATGTGGTTCTTGGGCCAATAGCATCCTGGCATTCTTTGTTAGAAGATATTTAATTGCAAACTCAATGTTTTCAGCTATTCTAATTTCTATTTACTCAGGGTGGGTTTTTTTTTTTTAATTCACTTTGTCCCTTAAGCATATAAAATTTATATATACAGTTATATTTTTCCTGTTTTACAGTTTTGAGGCTTCTTTATGGCAGGAAGACATTCTAGTATACATTATTACATTCTGGCCAGAACCAAAAGTCTTTCATGGAATCCTTTCTTAGAGCTTTCTTAAAAATCAAGTTGGTTGCCGAAACCCGTTTGGCTCAGTGGAAAGGCCTGCTGACTGAGGGGTCCCAGGTTCGATTCCGGTCAGGGGCATGTGCCTTGGTTGCAGGCATGTCCCCAGTTGGGGGAAGAGGGGTGCAAGAGGCGGCTGATCGATGTTTCTCTCTCATCGATGCTTCTAGCTCTCTATCCCTTTCCCTTCCTCTCTGTAAAAAATCAATAAAATATATATATTTTTAAATCAGGTTGGTTATTGAGAAGAGCCAATGAAACAAAAAAATGAAGGGGGGGGGGTCCCCTCTGTGGTAAACTACATTAGGTTTATTGAGTACATATAGAATACATTAGATAGTGTAGCTAAAATAGTTTTAACTCAAAATTTGATCCCCGGAATATATGTAAAGACAATCCAGTTTTTTTGTTTTATTTTTTAATAATGGGCAGAAACCTTGATTGGGCACTCACAAAAGAAGATCTCTGATAAAATCATTAATCATCAGAGATGTGCCAATTAAAATCACAAAATGATACTACATGGCTACAAGTTTTAAAAACCAACAGAAAATACTAACAAGGAAGTGGAACAACTAGAATATTCACACACCAGAACTATTATGGAAAACTTTTAGGCAACATCTCCTAAAACTGAACATATGTATACTCTGTAGCTCAATAATTCCACCAAAAGACATCCTATCTAATAAAAGATTAATATACAAATTGACCACTACTTCAACACAAGATGGCTGCTCCCATGTGGTCAAAGATCCTGACCCCATGTGGACACAAGATGGCCACCTCAAGATAGCCAGCAGGGCAGGGCAGTTGGGAGGGACCAGACCTGCAAGGGAGGGCAGTTGAGGGAGACCCAGGCCTGTATGGGAGAGCAGTTAGGGGGGACCAGGCCTGCAGGGTAGGGCAGTTTGGGGTGATGAGGCCTGTAGGGGAGGGCAATAGGGTGACCAGGCCTGCAGGGGAGGGTAGTTAGGGGCAATCAGGCTGGCAGGGGAGCAGTTAGGCAACAATCATGCTGGCAGGGGAGTGGTTAGGGGGTGATCAGACTGGTAGGCAGAAGCAGTTAGGGGCAATCAAGAAGGCAGGCAGGCAGGCAAACACTTGGGAGCCAGCTGTCCTGGATTGTGAGAGGGATATCCCACATTGGAGAGGGTACAGGCTGGGCTGACAAACACACACACACAGACACACACACACACACACCCGTGCATGAATTTCCTGCACCAGGCCTCTGGTGTAAAATAATGTTCATAGCACCTTTCATCATAATAGTCAATGTCCTTCAACAGGAAAATAGAAATCAAATACTACACACATACACTACTGCTACAGTGTATGATGGATAGTCCAAAGCTCTGACAACAGGTCTTGAACTTAATTCGAGGTGTACTATTTACCATGTAATACTAAATATGTAGCTATGAGTGTTTACCCTCATTGAGTCTGCTTTCTTCATCTGAAAAAGAGGGTCATATCATCTCTCTTACAATATTACCCTAAGGATTAGATATAATGTACATATAACACAAAGCACTATGACTAACAGGTACTCAAAAATTCCTATAGAATTTAGGAAATATAATTTACACCACTTTGGATCAATCAACCCCTTTTATACATAAACTCCCCTCCTATAAAATAAATCTGTACTATTCCTGAGTTGCCAACTCAGGCATCAGTGAAATGAAACTATACAAGAACTGGGTCATGGCCTTTTCTTCTTCAGCTACTTTATGAACCCCATATGCAATTGCAGCTGTCAGCTCTCATGCCAGGAGATCAAATGAACCAGAGAGATTAAACAAATGGGCAGGAGAAATGCCAAAATGTGTGTAACTGCTGGACGGGAGTCCAATTGGTTCAATCCTCAGAACACTATGTGCACTGTATACACGCTCTAAAGAGCAGCATATGCAGCGCGGGACGCCCGAAATACAAAAGCAAGGAAATGGGGGCGGCAACAACAACAACAAACACTGCAGTTTTCAGCCTAATTCTGCGTCTCCTTTAGTCTTATACGTATATCTGTTCATATGTGTCATTAGAGAATAAAACATATAGGTCCTGTAATAAATCTCACTTTGACTAATTTTAAAGTTACAATGAAAATCAGGTGAAACATTTACTTCTCAGTGTAACACATTTTCAATGAAATTTTACTTGATTTACAAAGAAAAGTCAGGATATGAAGTTGCATTGCCATCTAAAGTAGCAAGGGGAGGACAGAGGCAGGGCAAAGAAAAAAAATAAATACCCTGTCATCTTGAAATCAGATTTGATGACCCAGAATAATAATTGAAGAATGAAGCTCTGGACTTCCGTATTTTGATTTCCCTACCGATTCCTCCCTCGTGAAAATTGATCTTCATGCCGGTAGAGGCGGTAACTCAAAGTACACTCAGTTCCACTCATCCCACCAGAAAGGCCAGCACTCCACGAGGGGGCAAGTCTGGAAAGCAGGTGCTCTATATGGCGGGAATGAGGAACAAGTTTTTCCTTCTTCCTGTGACTGAATTATTGGGAGAATCTCAGGCCATTCTAACCTAGTGACTAAAGGAAAACTTTTGCCAAAGCCTTGTGAATTTGCTTTCCAGGCACCAGTGTTTTCAGAGACCACGCCGGATTTACCTTACTGTGTTTTCCGGCGTATAAGACGACCTTTGAAACAAAAAAAAGTCAACCGAAAATCGGGGGCAAAAGACCAAAATTGCACAAAAATTACCTGCAGATCTTGACGGCATAGTAAGTCTTTTCTTTGAAGTCGGGGGTAGTCTTATACAGAGAATATAGGCCTAAACCTATGTTTTAACTGTAAAATTAGGGGGTCGTCTTATACGCCGGAAAAAACAGGTATATGCATGGGCCTAGTTTTCCATTCACATGAGGCTTTTGGCCCAGAAGAACCTGCCCTACTTAGGGAAGTCCTCTTGCATTGTCCCTCAGTGATCTATTTACAAAAATCCAGTTCCAGTTTGTCTCTCTGAAGAAAGCAATGTAACTCACATTTTCAAAAGCTAGGATATAGGTATCTGCCACATAGAAGTAAAAGTTTGTTTTTTTTTAAAGTAAGTTTAAACAAACATGGCATTCAACAACAGGTTTGCTTAAAATCCTAATTCAGTGGTTGTTCTTAAAATCCTAGGGTCAGGGTATTAATCTCTTAAACCAAGAATAAATTACAATGGAATTTTTTTCTCCCCTAAGGTGAGATAGGTTTTAAAAATGGTGATGTGCCTTGGCAAGGCTGATGCTACAGTGCACAGGGTAAAAGCAGCAGGTTCTGTCCCCATACTCCATGCCCTCCTCCTCCTCCTCTGGCCTGAGCCCAGGCCATCCATAACAAAGCTCCAGAACTTACTGGCAGTTTCTAGGAACCTACTGGCAATCTCCAGAAATATTATAATAACCTATGTACCGAAGAGCCCCAGAAAATCAATCCTTTTATATTGCATAGACCCCAAGCCGTGGAGGAAGAAATTGAAAGGGGATTGGGAGGAATCACATTAAAAATTGCTGGTAGCAATCACTCAATGACAGTGGAAATAGTAGCAGATGAAGATTTTGGGGTTCTTTACAGAATCTTAGAGAAGAATCCATATAGTAATGGTTTGGATGTTAGCTTTCACCTTGTAAGGGATGTTGTGTGGATACGACGCTACAAAACTGTGTCAGAAACAATACAATCTCATTTACTTAACCCTTATGTTTAATAATATTGGGCCCAAAAGAGAACTGATTGCTAAAGCACCACATTAAGACTAAAACTCTGAAATGCCTAAGAATCATGGACATAAGATTGAAAATTAAGGTGGAAAATTCTTTGCTGCATTGCTACAAATGGATTCATCCCTAGAGATTTAGATCTGGGTGGACAGATCTGGGAATGCAAAGTGTGATAAGCACCAGGGACACAAACAACAGGGTGGTGAAGGCCTGGGGCAGTGGGCTAGACGGGATCAGTGGGGGAGGTTGGGAAGGGAGACTGGTGTAATATGTTCAACAATAAAGATTTAATTTAAAATAAATAAATAAATAAATAAAAAGAAAACAAAGTGTGATCAACTACAGCCCTAACTCAAAACCAATCAGTTACAGAAATAAACCGAAACTGACATATACTGTGTGGTAAAACAGGAAGAGTCCAAAGTTCACCTAGGCCACATGTGAAAAGAAAATCACTGCCTTGTGAAACTATGGGAGTATAGCATGACATAAAAAACTGTGGTCTGAAACAGTTATATGCTGTGCCTGAACCAAAGCCTGCACTACCTTGATGTCAGCTGTAGTAAAACAACTCGTGATGGGATGGGGACTTTTGCTGATGTACCGAAAAGCAACACTATCCTGGCAGCAAAGAATCTTTCCTTTCACAGAATAGAACATCCTGCGGCAAAGAATCCCGGTGAAACTGGCTTCACACAACAGGAGTCTTACAGTGCTGTCAATAGTTGGCAGCAACATAGAGGGAGAGGGACTTGTGCTTTCCCAACCAATGAAAAAAAAATCCCACACTCTCTACTACCTACGTCAGGGGCGACAGATGTGATGAGACTACAGATGTGGCATATTCATACTTCATTCAAATGAACTGTCTAAAGCTAGACAATACCAATGTGGAGCCATGTGTAGGTGTGCAGAAGTCAGAAATGGCCGTAAAAAAGACCAGGTCAACAGCCATGAAAAACAATCTCTAAAAAATGTGCACACATCTGTCCTCTACCTTCACAGAGAATAATATTTCATTGCCTATTAAATTTCTTTCATAAACTAGAACAAGTTACTTTTGACAAAAAGTGTAAAAGATATGAATATATTAAACTTTGTATAACTATCCATTAAAAAATAAAGAAAATGGTGGTGTCCTCAGTTATTTATAATCTAAAATCTTGAAATTTTTAAATGTCTAACAATAGAGGACATGCTAACTAAAATAAAGTACTACTTTGGCTGTCACTCATCTATTAAATGTTTAGTAAAATGAAATAATTTAATGTTATGTGGGAAAAAGAAAGCATGAATTAAAAAAAAATCCATATACATTATAACCACAACTTTCAAAACAAACATATACAAAGATAAAACACACACACACACACACACACACACACACACACATCAAAACGTTGTCAATAGTCATACCGGATGTTTACCGTATTTTTCAGACCATAAGACGCTCCGGACCATAAGACGCACCAGTTTTTAGAGAAGGGAAATGAAGAAAAAAAGATTCTGAAACAAATAGTGTCCTAAAATATTTTATGTGCATTAAAACCCAATATCACAGTCATAAACACATGTAATCAACCCTGTAAAGTAAACAGCAGCATTTAGAACCATTTTAGAGCCAGGCAAGCACACAGAGACCACACAGAGCCGGGCAAGTAAAAAATCTTTTTTTTTAAAGTATATGTGTAGGCTATATTTGGACCATAAGACGCAGGGACTTTTCCCCCCCACTTCTGGGGGGGAAAAAGTGCGTCTTATGGTCCGAAAAATACGGTAGTTTCTTTCTCTTTACTGCCCAACAAAAGTTTGTTTAAAAATGGTTTTCTGAACAAAAACATTCACCTAACATGGTTTTTCAGTTACGTATAAAAGACCAGTAAAAGCATGATGATAAAAAGATCTAGTGAAGTCAACTAGACTTCCTATTCTAATTTCAAGAAATCCTCACTTGTGCATTACTGATGTACATTGCTAGTGTTTTAGAAGTAGAGGGGATTTTATTCCCAAACAATTGGTGATTAAACTGGCTGAAGTAGAGCTCTTGTATGTCAGCAACAGAAACAAGAAACAGAAATAAGAAATAGGAGAGAAGTTGTAGTAAAAAGTCTCACGTAAGAACGGTTAACAGTAATTGCACTTAAAGCCCAGCTCACTTTCTCTACTGTCAGGAAAGAAAGCTGTGCAAGGAATCCACAGGGCGTGTACATGAACCATAAAACTAAGAAAAAGAACAGCTTCGGGCTACAACCACAACATAAAACCACTCAAAACAAGAGCCATAATAATTTTTCAGTAACGATACCAATTAATTATCATTTAGTAGTAAACAAAAAGGCAAATGCCAATTATTTCACCTGCTCATTATATATTTCGTATTCTCAAAGTTTCAAATGGTAACCGGAGAGATTGCAGAAATGAAAATTGCAAATAACAATACTCACAGCCCCCCATAGGAGATTCCTTTTAAACATCCAGCAGGGCCTTTTACTCTTCTGATTAATCATTATTTCCTGCTTGCGGAGGAATTATCTGGATATGTGATTTTCGAGTAAAATCTATAGGCATTCTGCACCAGACACCCACACGACTTCTGTTCGACGAGGTAAAGAACTAACTAATGGGAAGTGCACAGCTAGGTTTCATAACTTTATTTCTAGCAGTGATGGAGCCTCAAGGAACTACGCAAGCAATGCATTTCAAAATCCCACGAAGGTATTTCAAAACGTAGTGAGAAAGCGCTGGAATACTGTGGTGGAATGGGAAGCATGGCGCCAACTATAGGTGACTTGATGGTAGTTACAGCCTTCAGATGTTTAACAAAATATCATTCAAAATTTCAGTGTTAAAGGATCTTTCTATATATAATACATACATATATATATATATATATATATAGATTATATGTATATATAAATATTAAACATGGCTGGTGGTAATCACTCGATGACAGTGGGAATAGTAACAGATGAAGATTTTGGGTTCTTTGCAGAATTTTAGAGAAGAATCCATATATTAATGGTTTGGATGTTATCTTTCACTTTTGTATGGGATGTTGGTGCATACGACACTGTAAAACTATGTCAGAAATAATACAATCTCATTTACTTAACCCTTATGTTTATATTAAACATATATATTATATATATTAAATATTATATATTATATATTAAACACACATATAATATTTAATATGTAATATATTATAAATATATATTTATACAAATATATAAATATCTCTATATATTAAACATATATAAATATAAAGAGAGAGAGAGAGAGAGAGAGAGAGAGAGAGAGAGAGAGAGAGAAAGAGATTTCAGAGAGGAAGGGAGAGAAAAAAGAGAAATAAAACATCAATGATGAGAGAGAATCACTTATCATGCACACCCCGCATTGGGGATTGAGCCTGCAACCCAGTAATGTGCCAAGACCAGTAATGAAACTGTGACCTCCTGGTTCATAGGTCTACACTGAGCCACAATGGGTGGACTGTTAAAGGATCTTAGGATTTATTTTTTTCATGGTGATTAGATAGTCAACAGAATAATGAAACCATGTTTAAGCTTTCCATTTCCCCCAAAGCAAGCAGCCTTCTATTTCCTTCCCAGGACACCTAGCTATTCCAAAAAACTTCATGAAAACATACCAGGATTTTAAAGAAGACACCAATGAGCAAATTTCTCATCATTGTCATGTTTACGATTTAAAGTAAAGGTTTTCATTAATACAGTAGGTCCTCGGGTTACACGGGAGATCCACTCCTACAGTGCTCGAGGTAAGAGCCCACCTACATAAGCACCTATGTCACTCACATGGAGCACATACACAGCAGTAATGAAGTGAAACAGTAAAAAAAAATTTTTTTAAAGAGAATTCCTGACCTTTATTGTGGTAAGTAAATAATAAAAAAACATAAAGCACATATGTACATACGTCAAAATGATGAAACTTTTTTTTTATAAATAAATGGGAGATGACAACGTATGTTGATTCCAACATAACCCAAGGACTGTCTGTATATCACATTATATAGACTTCCCAAAACAACTAAATGTTTATCATCATGTGGACTGAACATTTACATAATAATTCAAATTCTAATTTTCCTTTTAAGTGACATATAAATATTGTAGTCAAAATCAAACTATCAAACCTGGACTCAGTTCAATTTAGCAATATTACTTCTTTTAATTACCGAGTTTCTGAAAGAATAACAAACTAACAATAGTAGACTACCTTAAAGCACTTGAGGAAACTTCAATGGGTAAAATTAAACAAACATTTAATGTAGCTTCCAACAAGTGGAAGAATGGAAGACACTACTTGGGGAAACACACACTAAAATCATCAAGTCTTAGAATTTTGAAATCCTCCCATTGTATGAGTAAGAAAACTGAGGCGGAGAGGGTTTAGACATAGCTATGTTGATATTAATGGACAAGCCATTTTAGATCTTCTGATAGATTTTTTTTTTCAGTGCAATTTCCATAAAATATAGGTACATATATTTTGGGCAGTTTTATAACTTTATTCGCCATACAGCAGTTCGTTCTTCTCCATAGTAACTGTAGATTTTTTTTAAGTGGTGACAGGTATGTAGGTAACCAATGAATAGAGCTTGTTTGGTGAATCTTCATCCTCATTCCATGTTCTGGACAACTGCATCCAGATAAGTATGGGGCATTCCTTACTCCTTTGGCCCAGACATCTTGCTTGAGCCCAGTGTCGATGCATATGTCTGGAGTTCCCATCTTCTTTATGGTAAGTTTCTGAATCTCGCTGAGTGCCCGAGGGGCACGCTTCTTGAAACCCACTCCATGGATACACCTGTGAATGCTGATGGTGTGCTCTCGGGTCAATACCTAGTTGATGGCAGAGAACAGCCCTTGTACTCTTCTTTGTGGGAGCCATTATGTCGGGCCCACACCTCGGAAAGGAAGGGCGTTATCTTTCTAAGTTAGCTCTTTCTTAAATATGCTGTCATCCAGCCTGTTTTCATGAGGTGAGTAACCCGCCTTGAGTACTTGAGTAACCATCGCTTAGAGTCTAAATGAAAGTTATCAGAAGCGTTGAAAGTCAATCTCTACTAAGTAAAAGATACAGTAAGGAAACATGGTATGTTCTCATAAGCGCTAATGCCTTCCAAACTTCATTCATCCAAGCGCCATGCCCAGCCAGCTCTGCAGAGGACTGGGGTGTCCTCTGCAGTCAGAGCGGGCTTTGCACCGGAAAGTTGGTGTCTATGCTCAGGCATGAGTGATGAAGTCAAAGGAGGATGTCAGCACTTTTGGTTCCCCCTCTCCTGCTCGGGGATGCAGCAGGAAACTTCAAACTGACCACATGCCAGTGAACTATTTGCTGAAACTCAAACGGCCCCACTCTGCTACAGTGCACCAGGACTGGCAGGGTCTTAATGTGGTTCTTGACCTCTTTTTTTTCTGCGTGGCAGCAGTGTAGTGGGCAAAGAAAATGCTTAGGGAATAGAATTTCTGATTATCTGATACTGTACATTGTAGATTTTCATATATCTTCATAAACCTTTTCACTGTTCATTCGTATGTTACGTGACTATAACTGTAGGAACAATGCTTTTTAATTTATTTTTCAGTTTGCTGCTTACATTTTGGTTTCCTGGACTTTATAAAAACAGATTTATTCCTCTTGGCTTTAAATCAAGTGACTTTGATCAGGCACACACAGGTGTTTAGTTTAAATCTGAGAATGGCTTTAGGAATCATGATATCGACAAAAATATGTAACCCTCCCCACCCCCTAACCCCCCAAAAATTATGTGGCTAAAAAGAAATCTTCATAAAAAGAAAGTAAAAAAGCTATCTTTTCCAAACACCACCATCATTTTATTCCCTATCTCAATAAAATTAATAGTGTTATCTATCACTACACCTGTATACTAAACTTATTATGTGCCCTTTTCTCATAACAGCCCTAACAAAGTGATACTATTTGTTCCATTTACATAGATGGTGAAATTGAGAACTAAAGTTAAATAACTTTGCCAGAGAAGTAAACAGCAGAATTGCAATTCAAACCCTGGACTGTTTAACTGCAAAACCAGTTCTCTAAAATGGAAAATGTCTGCTTATTCTCCCAAAGTTTTCTCAAAACTATTAAGCTGGGATGCAAAAATAAAAACGTTTAACCTATATCTGAGTTTTCTTGCTTTTATCACCAAATTCAAAACCTAAAACTGGTAAACTTCCTCTTTTTACATCATATGACTCTTTTCATAACTAAATTCCTCAAAACTTTGTAAGTAATTCATTTGTAAGCAAATAGTTTTACACATAACCTAATTTGGTAGGATCATTTTTAGAATAACTTAAGATTTCGCCCGAGCAATAATCAGTTTTATTTTAATTCGCTTACTGGTCATGAGAACAAGAAGAGTAAATGTGTCACTTCCTCAAGGTCACTTTTCGCCAAAAATAGAACTCTGGTGTAAGGTCTGGTTGCTAAACCACGCTTCCCCTGCAATGGTAAGCTGCCATTGGTAAGCTTGTCACTAAGAAACAGAAAAGAAGAAGAAAAAGATGGGATATGTAAAATATGTTCCTATTGCTATCTCCTTCTCATACTTGACCATCCCCTCTATTTTGCTCATTTCCCATACCGTGGGTTGCCCATTTCCCATACTGTAGATTCTATATTACAATTATGGGAAGAAACTGCATGGCCTTGGCAGATAAGGAAAAAACCTTATTCCTATTTCAAACATGAAACGAATGTTTCATTTTCTTTTCTGATTAAAATACGGGATTTTAGCCCAGCTGGCGTGGCTCGGTGGTTGAGCACTGAACTATGAACCAGGAGGTCACAGTTTGATTCCCGGTCAGGGCACATGCTTGGGTTGTGGGCTCGATCCCCTAGTAGGGGGCATGCAGGAGACAGCTGATCAATGATTCTCTCTCATCATTGATGTTTCTATTTCTTCCTTCCTCTTGAAAATCAATAAAAAAATACATATTTTTAAAAATATATGGGATATAGCCTCAAAAATGAAGATTCTTTTTAAAATTGTCTTGTTAAATTAATTTCTTCTATTAAAAATGCTTTTCATTGATTCCCAGAGGAAGGAGAGAGAAAGAGACATTGATATGAGAGACATTGACGTGACCTTCACTTGGTTGGTTGTCTCCTCTACGTTTCCCAACCAGGGACTAAACCTGCAATCTAGGTATGTGCCCTGATTGGGTATCGAACAGAAGAGATGTTGGTGTACAAGACAAGGCTCCAATCAACTGAGCCACCTGGCCAGGTCTCTTCTATTTAAATTTACTTAATACATATTATTATCTTTTGATTTATAAATTTAAGGCAGTTCACTAAGACATGTGTAGGTACCTGCACATATAGTATTCGGCATATGTCTAAAGCAGTACCACCAACTTTTAAAATAGTTCTTTTCATTTTTATTACAAATACTAGAGGCCCAGTGCATGAAGTTCGTGCATGTTGGGGGTGTCCTTCATCCTGGCCTGCACCATCTCCAATCTGGGATCCCTCTCACAATCCGGGACTGCTGGCTCCTAACCGCTCCTCTGCCAGCCTGATTTTCGCCTAACTGCTCCCCTGCATCATGATCACTCCCAATTGCCCTCCCCTGCCATGACCCGCCTCCTCTGCTGAGACCCACCTCCTCTGCGGGAGGCAGTGGAGACAATGGGACTGGCCTCTTCTGTGCTGTGCAGAGCCGCGGGCCCCCCAGGCTTTATTGTGTGGAGCAGCCATGACGCCTTGCCTCCGCTGTGCGCACGGCCATCTTGTGCCAATGTCGCACAAGGACATGACGGAACCTAGGCTTTTATTATATTGGATGCACACACAACAGAGATGTCATAAGTCATTTCTTGGATCTACTTGTATTTAGTCCTTGCTGTTGAGCCGTTTTCTTTGCTCTTACCATCTCAACAAGTTCCCTATCATTTCAGACAGGCCTTCTTTGTCCTTGTCAGTCTACATAGAAATTACAGAAGTACTTTTAGATGTACTTACTGGTTGGTATGTTTCCAAAGCTTGTTCCAAAAGCTCCTGTTCTGTTATCCAAGGGGTGAAATCTGTGAACATACCTTCAAATCATTGTGAAGGTATTGCCTGCTTGAGGCACTGAAGACTCTGTTCTTTTCTTTTTTAAAATATATTTTATTGATTTTTTAACAGAGAGGAAGGGAGAGAGATAGTTAGAAACATCGATGAGAGAAACATCGATCAGCTGCCTCCTGCACAGCCCCCACTGGGGATGTGCCCACAACCAAGGTACATACCCTTGACCGGAATCGAACCTGGGTCCTTTCAGTCCACAGGCTGACGCTCTATCTACTGAGCCAAAATGGTTTCAGCCTCTGTTCTTTTAAAAACTTATCAAAAATATTTTTATGTCATTTCCTCAATGAAAGTCAAGTGTTTAAAGACTCTTTGCTTTTTTGATGACATCTTTGGTGGTCTATAGATTCCAGAAGAAGAATGCATGTTCACATAATTAGCAATAACATTCCATTTGAATTTGTGGCATTAGGAAAGAGATCCACAGATTTAATTAGTAACTGCTGATCATATTCTGACCAATTTTGACTGCAATTTCTACCTTCACCATTTGACTTCTTAAATGTTTATCACATATGAGCCTCAGCTTCCTCTTTCTTGTTTCTAATTTGCTCATTTCTCTTTTTTTAAATATATTTTATTGATTTTTTTACAGAGAGGAAGGGAGAGGGATAGAGAGTTAGAAACATCGATGAGAGAGAAACATCGATCAACTGCCTCTTGCACACTTCCTACAGGGGGTGTACCCGCAACCAAGTTACATGCCCTTGACCAGAATTGAACCTGGGACCCTTCAATCCACAAGCCAATGCTCTATCCACTGAGCCAAACTGGTTAGGGCTAATTTGCTTGTTTCTTTCTTCTGTTTTTCCAGGGCAGTCTTTTCTATTTTGAGAATGATGTGTTTCCTTCAAACAAACACTGTAAACTTGCTAATTCAAGTTGCTCACAAAGTTTTCCCACTTCTATCATTTCTAATCTGCACTTTGTTTTCACAAGTGATCCCAGGTCTTGCATGAGCTTTGAAATTTTTGTCTTTCCCTTTTAATGGCTTTTGTCTGGCTATTTTGTCCTTCTTTGTTAATAATGCATTGCAAGGAGTAAATCAGAAGTCAGTGTGTGAGTGATGGTGGTGCCTGGATGTCCACATCACTAGGGGGGCAGCAGCATGATGGTGCCAGGGTCAGCCCCAGGGGCACAGCAGTTCACATACAGGCTGAGGGAGTTCAGTGTCCCCTCAGGCTCTAGCAGTCCTGCCAGCTGACCCTTCTGCAGTGGAAAAAATTCTATATTTATGCTATATAATAAGATAGCCACATGAGCACTTGTGTGACCAAGGGACAAAAAATAATTTTATTTTACTTAAATTTAGAAACAACCTGTGGCTAGCAGCATAGCCCTAAAGTCTGGGTATATATTTCATTCTTAACACTTTTTATTTTAAAATAGAGCCACAGGAAGTTGCAAAAATAGTACTAAGAGGTCCAGTTTCCCCTGTGCTTTTTTTTCCCCCCCAAAGTGTATCACTACAGTATAATATCAAAACCAGGAAATTGACACAGGTACAATGTATATTTAGTTTTATGTCATTTTTTTCTCTTGTATAGAGTTGTATTGCACTGAACAGTTTGGCTCAGTGGATAGAGCATCGGCCCAGGGAAGGAAGGATCATGGGTTCGATTCTGGTGAAGGGCACATGCCTGGGTGTGGGTTTTATCTCCAGTAGAGGGCATGCAGGAGGCAGCCAATCAATGATTCTCTGTCATCATTGATGTTTCTCTCTCTCTCCCTCTCCCTTCCTCTCTGAAAGCAATAACAATATATTAGAGTTGTGTAACCACCACCTCAATCACAATACTCATCACCACAGAGAACTCCTTTGTGCTGTCCCTTTACAGTTATCCCCAGCACTCTTATCCCCACCATGCCTAGCCTCTGGCAGCCACTAATCTATTCTTTATTTCCTATCATGTTGTCACCTACAAACGCTGCACAGGTGGAAGCACACATCACTCATACACTAACCTCTGATTTATTCCATGCACTGCATATGTGACTCTCTGAGGCTGGCCTTTTTCAACGGGCATAATGCCCTTGAGATCAATTAGACTTCTTGGCATGCATCAATAGCATGGTTCCTTTTTATGGCTGTGTCGAATTCCATAGCATGGATGTACCACAGCTGGTTTTTATCTATAATATTATGTTAACAACATTAGGTTGTTTGAAGTTTTAGGGTTTTATAAATAAAACTGCTATGATCATTCTCACACAGATTTTAGTGCAGATTTCATTTCTCTGGGATAAAGGCTTAGACATGTGACTGACAGATTGTGTGATGAGTGGACGTCCACCTGTTTTTTAAATACTTTTTATTGATTTCAGAGAGGAAAGGAGAGGCTCAGATAGAAACATCAATGATGAGAATTATTGATTGACTGCCTCCTGCACGCCCCCTACTGGGGATTGAGCTGGCAGCCCAGGCATATGCCCTGACAGGAATTGAACTGTGACCTCCTGGTTCACAGGTTGACTATGTATATATTTTCATTTACTTAGAGCTTCAATTACTTTCAACAGTACTTCGTAGGTTTCATGGGTATATCCTTTAAAAGCAACCTAAATAATAAATTAGAAATTGCTTACAAATGCTACCAAAATAAAAAGTGATAGTCCAAACAAGTTTTGAAAGTAAAAATTATCTTATTGAACTAAAGTTAAAAATCAAAAGTATCTTAAATCCAAATATGCCCATGAAGGGCAAATAAGCATATTTTTCTGAAAGACACAGTTTATATAATTTACAAAGAAATGAAAGGGCACCACAGGGAATTTTACAATTAAAACAGTAATTTTACTCCCTAGCTGCTTAAAGATCAACCTTCATCATGAATGACATGGTAACCGTCCAGACAAGGAGGTTCTTGACCAACAGACTTTTCAGTGCAAATCAATGGTCATTTGATACCCTTCACCCTCAGAAGCAACAGTATCCAAGACAGAAATTCAGGAAAAACTAGCCAAAGTGTATAAGACCACACCCGATGGCATCTCTGTATTTGGATTCAGAACCCAGTTTGGTGATGGCAAGACAAAATGGCTTTGACATGATTTATGATTCCTTGGATTATGCAAAGAAAAATTAACCCAAACACAGACTTGCAAGACATGGCCTATATGAGAAGACCCCAAGGAAACAGAGGAAGGAATGCAAGAACAGGATGAAGAAAGTCAGGGGGACTGCAAAGGCCAATATTGGTGCTGGCAAAAAGAAGGAGTCAAGATTCTTCGATGACTTTATTTGTGATGGTTGTGCAGATTTTTTAGGAGAGGATTAATAAACTATAAACTTCTATGTGAAAAAACAAACAACAGTAAACAGAGCAGATTAGAATTATAAGGGAGGATAAAATAAGTATCTTCCAATTATACGCAGCACGGTTTTCCTCACCTTTTTTGATTATTATGTTTATTCTATGAATCAAACCTGTTCATTACATGTGCAGTTACAGTGCAAGATTAGGGCTCTAAATCATATAACTGTAATTACATAACTGTATAAATGATATTTTTAAAGAGTAGTGATAAAAAATAATGCTTTATGAATTTTGCTGCTTAGCTATTTACAGAAGGAAGGTCAAGTAGGAAAATAATTCTGTTGAATAATAAATGTATTAATATTAACTATTTAGACAATTTACTGAAGCTATGGGGAAAGTCGGATATGAGAAAAATCAAAGGGATTAAAATTATTTAACCCAGAAATGAGAATTCTGCAAAAATACCTAGAAGATAATCAGGAAGTTACATATCTATCCAAGGGAAATAAAGGATAATTTTTTTAACATACCCAAGAATACATCTGTAACAATTGGAGCTCAAAACAATGATAATGCAGCAAGTAGGTTGTACAAACCTTGAAATAAGGAAGGTCCTATTGATGATGAATGAAATATAGCTGTGAAGGCCTGAGACGATCAAAATAACTTAGGATTCTCGCCCCGACCCCAATATTCTATAAGTGTACAATCCAAACTTTCAGAAAACATGTCCAGTTTTCAAATCTGACTTAGAAAGAAGAATATGAAGACTGTATTTGAAGAGCAAATAATAGTGACCATTTCCTGTTCACCTCTATGTCTCCCAGGTGCTTTATTGGTTCACACAATAATTGCTTGATGAGGAGCACGTACTGAGGATATCTCAAAGCAAATGGAATTACAATTTGTGGAGAGATGAAAGAAGATAATTTCTGGAAACCGAGAGTTGGAGATCATTTTCTAAACTATTAATAATGATATCATGCCAAGGAAGTTTGATGGTGGATGGAGAGAATCAAGAAGAAGCTGGAAGGACTTCTCATATTAAGTCAAACACCTGTATCACAATCATTATATCCCCACTACCCATAATCTCACTGCTAAGTATGTCTCACCACCAGACATACTTAGCAGTAATAGGGTCTGAGTAAAATAAAGAAGAAAAACACAAGTAGAAGAACCAATGAGAGAGAGACAGACAGAAAAGGAGGAAGTATGTTATTAGTAACACTTAACAACTATTCAGATGAGAGAGAGTAAAACTAAAAACAAGTAAGCAAAACTTACTTGTTTTTAGTGTGCCCCCAAAACATTTTTTATAATCAAATGAAAGAAAAATATTCAAATTACCTCAATACTGAACAACTTATTGGTGCCACATAATAATGTATATTAGTAACCAAACTCAAAAGCATGAAACCAAAGCTAAAAACAGGAACCAAAGTTAAAGGTCAAAGATTGAATATATGTCAGAGTCTACAAATCTTAAAGCTACAGGATGTATTTAAATGCCATTGAATCCTTATTGTAATACAGCATTAATTTGATTTTTTTTAATGAAGCATCACACTGGATAGGGACATATTTATTAAAATAAGTGCTTAACAAATTCAGAAAGCCATTTATTAGCCTGTATGAGCTAACCTAATAGATCATCCGGGTGAGTAAGCAACAATAGAAGCAACTCCTGCTGCCACCTGTTTTGTCCTCTCATGCCAAAGTAGAGACAGCTGCACACAGAAGCTCCAAATGACAGAAAACCGTGGAATTCTTTCATCCCATTATCGCCCACTGCCTTTACCACAACCATTTCTACAATGTGCACAGAGCCCGCCTTTCACTGTCCACAACTCTTAAACAGCATTTAGTCCGTATTTTAAGAAATGGAGTCTGTGGAAGGGGACTATTTCTCTGCACTCAGTAACATACAGTATGAGGCAACCTTTACTAAAAATAACAGTTCAATGCTAAAACCAAGTAAGGTACATTATGCATTCAGATGTCCCCGTCACGTAGACATCTTGACATAACCAAAGGTGAAGAGCATGATTACATTGATGAGGAATTTAAAAGTGTAATTCTACCAAAAATAAAAAATAAAAAATAAAAAATGACTTCTGTCCACCAGTGAAATATAACATTTAAAATGTCCAGATATTGAGAGGTTCTGTCTATATGTCTTCTTTTAAACCTCCTTCTAGAGTTTGACCCTTTCGTCAAGTGATAAACAAATTACTTTTCACCTAATCCTAACTTTAGCCGAGTGCCTTATCAGTAAAAACACACACAACACAAAGGAAAAAACCTTAACAGGTTACAGAGGGTTAATGATAGCCACAAATCCTCTGTCACTATCCCAAGAGGGGAGGTCTATTTCTCCACCTCCTAGAATCTGGGCTGGGTCTATGACGGTTTGTCCAACAGCAACGGGCAGAAATGACATTGCGCCAGGTCTAGGCTAACGCTTTAAGGGGCCTGGCAACTTCTGCTTCCTCCACTTTGGAATCCAGATGCCATACTGTGAGAAGGTTCAAGCAGCCTATGTGAAAGAGAATAAAGGTCCCAGCTGACGACTTCAGCTAAAATCCCCGCTGAGAGTCGGCAAGCATCAACTTGCCAGCTGTCTAAGTGAGCTATCTTGGAAAGAAACCCTACAGCCCTAAGCGAGCTGTCCCAGCTGACAACACGCAGGCCAGAGATGAGCCATCCTATCAAACCCTGGCCAAGTCTCAAAATTGTGAGCAAGATAAATGTTTGTTGTTGTTTTTTTATGCCAATAATGTTGGGATTGATTTGTTATGCAGCTATAGATTACTGAAACAAAATCTGGCACCAGAATTGGGGTCCCACTGCTACAAAAACCCAAAATATGTACTGCCTTTGGATCTCAGTGAGGGGCAGAAGACAGAGGTGACTGTTAATAAAGATTTGAAAAAGTGAAGAAATGCTAATGGTGGCTGAAAAAAGGGAACGACATTATGTATGGCAGTGTGTGCAGTAATGTGGAAGGTCAAAAGTTATCCAGTTCCAGGGATCTGAGGAGAATTCCAGGAAGAATGTTGAAAGTACCAACTGGCTTTTCTTAGCTGCCTGTGATAAAATACAGGAGTAGTGGGATGAACAAAAAAGAAACCGTTTGGTTCCTTTCCAAACAGAATTTAGAGGAATTAAACATAAAGGAGTCGAACTTGGTAAGTTCCCAGATAAAACTATTCCTCATTTCAGTATCTTAGCAAATGACGCACAAAATAAGAAATAGCTCAGGGCAAAGATCAAATCCTGTGGCCTTAAGGATGTGGCTTTGTAGAGACTCATAAAGTTTTGTGTGTTTTTTTTTAATATATTTTATTGATTTTTTTTTTTTTATAGAAGAGAAAGGGATAGGGATAGAAAGCTAGAAACATCAATGAGAGAGAAACATCGACCAGCTGCCTCCTGCACACCCCCTACCAGGGATGTGCCCGCAACCAAGGTACATGCCCTTGACTGGAATCAAACCTGGGACCTTTCAGTCCGCAGACCAACGCTCTATCCACTGAGCCAAACCGGTTTTGGCGAGACTCATAAAGCTTTTAAGCAGTTCCTCAGAGACTCTTTCCATTTAGACCAGTGACCCTAAAACTCCGTGTGTGCCAGACACAGCTCAGGGGATTGCTGAAACCCAGATTGCTGGGCTGGATCCTCACAGTTTGATTCAACAAATCTAAAATGGGGCCTGACCTCTGTAGTCCATTTCAATTCCCAGGTGATGCTAATGCTGGTGGTACAGGCAACCACACTTTGCAAATCAGAGGTAGACCAAAAGGCTTGTAAGAATTTTAAGGGTGCATCTTAAGGACTGACTATCTCTACCAGACACTAGAACCTTAAAGGTTATTTTCACACAACATTGATGTAAAGGTCGTCCAAGGTAGAGAGAAAGTTCTGTCTCAAAGAGATTTGTGGAAATGGTTTTTCTCTAATGCTGTGAACCCCAAAAAGATACATGGGAAAACCCACAAAGACTTTGAGAAATGTATCCATCGAACATTATCAGCCTGGATTGGAAAGACAGAAATAGTTTGAAATAAAAATATATCAGCGCCTTATGCAGAAACAGAGGCTGCAAACATGAACCATCTCTGGTGGAAAAGTAAGAAGAGTCAGAAAATACAGCCCAGAGCCTAGAGGATGGAGATAAGAGTCATGCAAACTGGCCCCTAAACAAGGAGCCACAGACATATACCTCGCTAGGTTTCAGAGCGGCCTATTGGTCCTCCCATGTCCCCACTTCTGCCCTTTTTAAAAATTCACATACCATACAATTCACTCCAAGTTTGCAATTCAAAGATTTTTATAATAGTAAATTCAGATACAATCAGTTACTTTTAAGAAACCTGAACACTTTAGTTACCACGCTCTCCCTCACACAGCCCTCGGAAATCACCAATCTATTTGCTGTCTCTATAGATTTGCCTATTGTAGGTATAAGGGAATCATACAAGATGTGGCCTTCTGTGACTGGCTTCTTTCACTTAGCGTATTTTGAAGGGTTCATCCACACTGTAATATGTATTAGTACCTCATTCCATTGTGTGGATATCCTACATTTTATTTATCCATTCTTCGGTTGATGGATACTTGAGTTGTTTCCACCTTTTGGCTCTTACAAAGTCAAGTTGTAAGAACATTCATGTACAAGTTTTGTATGGATACGTGATTTTCTTTCTCTTGGGTTTATGCTTAGGTATGAGATTGCTTGGTCCTATGACAACTCTGTTACAATTCAATGTTTTAACATTTTGTGAAACTGCCAGACTACTATTTCTAAAGTGATTGCATTTATATATTTATTTAGAGAGAGAGGAAAAGAGAGGGAGAGAGAAAGAGAGAGGGATAGAAAAAATCAATGTGAGGAAGAAACATGGACCTGCTGCCTCCTGCATGACCTCTACTGGGGATCGAGCCTACAGCCTGGGCATGCACACTGACAGGAATTGTCCCGTAGTGTATGGGACACTGCTCAACCAACTGAGCCACTCCAGCTGGGCCTGGCTACATCTTTTTACATTTCCACCAGCAACTGTTCCACAGCCTCTAATGCCTTTTTGAAGGGGCATGTCTGTTGAGATTTTCCTATCCCTGCCTTATTATTGTATATGTGTGTGTGATGAGGGAGGTATATCATTTGTCTCTTTAGTTCACAGGTGTTCAGAGATTAGCTATACTGAAAGAGCCTCATCAGCTCTTTGACCTGATTTAGAACATGAGATCCTGAACTAAGCTGATGTGGTAATGAGGTCAGATAGTGAAGGTCTTGTGTGGGGGTCAGCACTGTTTACATGTGTGAGGGGCCAGAGAGCACACACCCTGGTCAATTGTTATTTTGGTGACCACCTCCAATGAACTCCACTTCTGAGTATTCGAGTCTCTGCATAGTCCCTTCTCACACTGACTCTGGGATGGGTCTACTGCTGCTTAGACCAGTGGTTGACAAACTCATTAGTCAGCAGAGCCAAATATCAACAGGACAACGATTGAGATTTCTTTTGAGAGCCAAATTTTTTAAACTTAAACTTCTTCTAATGCCACTTCTTCAAAACAGACTTGCCGAGGCCGTGGTATTTTCTGGAAGAGCCAAACTCAAGGGGCCAAAGAGCCACATGTGGCTTGTGAGCTGCAATTAGCCGACCATGGGCCTACACCATTAAAATATGGCAGAAATGATGCAGGGCCAATTCTGGGCTTAGCCCTTAACTGGTTGGGCAGCATCCACCTCTTCCCTTGTGGAACTCAGATACCACAAGGCAACCCAAGCCGCCACTGGGTCCCTCTGAGCTCCTCTCCAAGCCTCAGAGGGCAGCAGCCACTCCAGCGTCCAGCCAACATCACATGAAACAGGACTTCCTGGTCAACCCACTGCATCCCGAGGTTACAAATTGCTGGTTTAAGCTATTACATTTTGGAATAGTTTATTAAACTGCATATAATATATAGCCAGAACACAGGCCCCTTTTGGTATATTTTGAACTTCAGTTCTCTCTAGTCATGATAAATTAGTTATTTATGAAGCAATATAATTTTATGTAATACTATATAAAAGAAAAACCGAGTTGAAGAAAACATAATTCCATTTTTGAAATAATTATATACTATATGTATATGTGTAGGAAAAAAAGTCAGGCTAAACAGATATCACAATTTGGGTGGGTATTGCACTTTCTTGACACTGACACTTTTAATTAAATATTACAAAAGATTTTGGAAATCAAGGCTGTTAGTAGTAAGGCAAAATTATGTTGGTTAAGTTTTATTCTCACCTACTAGCTACATAGTAGGATAGTAAGACCCTTGAATTCTTGGGTTTCGTTGCTTGTTTTTTGGTGGTGGTGGTGGGTGTTTTGAATACATTTCATCTTTACTCTGAGCCCCAAATAAGATCACACACACCATTAGGAACAAGAAAGCCCCTGTCAGGATGGCTGCCCTATTCCATCAGCCGCTAGGGCAGCAGGTGTTTCCTTCAACAGATCACACCTGAACTGCTAAGGTTGTCTCAAGTGAATCTGTCAGGCGATGTGACTTAACACCAGCCCACTGATTCAAGAACTGCAAGAAACAAGGTCAGAATTCACCCACAAAAGACATACAGGGTGAGTAAAAGTGTTAGCCAAATGTCAGTGTGAGTCACAGTACTCACGTTGCATTTCCTTTCTGTTCTCACTGCCTTGCTTTAATCATTGCGATGACACAAGTAAGTGTGGGGTGAGCTGACAAAAATGTTAGTGCCCCCAAATACTATTTGAAGCTCCAAACGCTACATCTCTCAAGAGCTATGTCACCTTCTCATTAAATGTAGCCCTGGATATCGCCAACCTAGAAACTTTTCAGTTAAGAGAGAAAATGAAGCTAAAAAGAATGCTTTCTTATTATTTTTTTTTCTCAAAGGAAAAAGATTTTTTTCCAAACTGTGATTCTATCCCATTTAGTGGGTCCAATAGTAAATAGCCGAGTGTATAAGCACACAGGATAGATCTATTTCAGACAGACAGACACACAGACACACAGATACACACACACACACACACACACACACACACACACACACACAATGTATATATCTCCACAGAACTGTACTGGGTTGTAGTTAAAAAATTTGAAAGTCACTATTTGAAAGCATAGTTACTGACTACTCTCCTGAAAATAACTGAAAAAGTATTTACATATTCAGTTCCCATGGAAACACTACTTTTTAGAAGCCCATGGCTATGACAAAGAGAAAGAATACGGTTTAAAAGGATGGGCTCTTGAGAAGAAAGTGTTCTCTCCCACTTCAGCACTCTGGTTCCAGCTGATCATCGGTACGCCCAGACAACCAACACATGTTTGAGACAAGAGACAAACATATGAAAAGATTTACTAGGGAGGGGGCAGATGCAGAGGGGAGAACATTTAATTAATTCCAGGTATTGTGCTAGATTATAGGCCAGCCACCCATGCTTTCTCCTTTAATCTTCACAATCCTCTAAGTATCGCAGTGCTGATGCCGCTATGCTGTTATCATTTTGCCTGTGAAGTGATGGCCTAATAAAGTTCTAGGACTGGTAGGTTTGGTCATTACTGATCATTGACCAGCAGTGTTTGGTTGTGGATAGATAGGTCCTACATTCAGGATTAGGAATTCAGGATTAGGAACTCACCAGTAGAATTTGGAACATCTTCCAGATTCTAATTTGCTCCATAAATAGACCACACTAGAAACAATACCTTAACCGGCACAGAAATGGAATTCAAGAGTAAGTCCAGCCAGTGCCTTGCTATGAGGTATTGTGAAAGCCAGTTTCTATGGCTCTCCAATTGTGCATCTATAAAGTCTCCCTGAAGGCAGAGCTTTGCAAAATTTGTGATGGCTAAGGTTTTATGACTCGTGCCTTTAAGATGACACATGCTAAGTAATAAATTACATTTCCAGAAATTTCATCACCAGAGGTAGAATTAAAAGAGAAATAAACTCTAGGGCCCCAATCCTTTCCCTGTAGCACCCTGACTGGCCTCTCACTATCCCTCCCGACCCTGCAAGTATGGGCTGACCAGTCTTCCTAATCTTATAGATCAGCGATCGCCAACCTTTCAGACCTCATGGACCACCAGTGGTCCGAGGATCACTGCTTGGTGACCGCTGCTTCAAAGGTTTCATTAAATCTGTCTAGAATTCTTGCCTCTGTCTTGCCACCTAGTGGCAACAGAATTCACATGACTAAAGTAATGTTGACTTGTTATGTTCAAAAGACAGAAAGGGCCTGGCCTCTCCCTGAGCCAACCATGTTCTTTCTCAGTTGCCAGGCAGGCGCCATAAGACCCCAATGTAAAATGGGGATAATACATTCTATAATGGGAACTGAACAGCTACGCACTGTGCCTGACATGTGGGAGTTGTTCTCTCTCATTATCACTCTGGTTCTACTTTCTTTCTTTATTTTTTTATTTTATTGATTTTTCACAGAGAGGAAGAGAGAGGGGTAGAGAGCTAGAAACATCGATGAGAGAGAATCATCGATCAGCTGCCTCTTGCACACCCCCTACTGGGGATATGCCCGCAACCAAGGTACATGCCCTTGACCGGAATCAAACCCGGGACCTTCCAGTCCGCAAGCCGACGCTCTATCCACTGAGCCAAACCGGTTTCGGCTGGTTCTACTTTCTTTAAACAAGTGGGGGTGGGAAGAGGGGGGAAGGCGGGGAAGATGGTACCCCTTAGAAAGCGAAGTAGAGTTCCAAGCATTTTTCACTGACAAACTGACTCGTCTTTGGTCTATTTTTAGCAATATTTGGAAACCTAGTTGGATAAAAATGAAGTTTTAAGTAAAAGTATATAGCAGCTTCCTCATAGGTAAAAAATAAATTGACAGGAAGCAAATGCTGGTGCATGGTAGGGTTTCATCTGCACTGATGTGAAAGGTGAGAAAACCCTAGAGAGAATATATGAAGAGAAAGTTAATAGCCTTCAACCAGAAAAGGGAGAAAGTCAAATGCAGGAGAAACTAATGCAATAATAGCAAGTGATTACTGAGCACTTGAAAGTTTGTATGTGTCACTGTATTTGACACTCGCCAGAAAAGGCAAACCATGGAATAAGCTGCAAAGGCATTTTAAAGCTACCACATCAAGAATGGAAAAGTAATTTTTTTGCCAACTTTCCTATGACACATATGTAGTGTTTACTAGTATTTGTCATAAACCACCTGATACTCAGCAGAAAATAAAACCAAATTCAAGACTAAGAAGTTCACAGTGAAGACCTTTAAAAAGCCAAAAGGAGGGCCCTGGCTGATGTGGCTCAGTTGGCTCGGGTCCTCCTCTGCAGGGTGTGGTGGGGGTGGGGATTGCTTGTTCAATTCCCCTTCAGGGTATATGCCAGAGTTGCCAGTTCGGCTAGATTAGGAGGGAGTAGGAGGTATGCAGGGGGCAGCAGATTGAATATCACTAATATCAATGTTGTTGTTTTTTTCTCTTTCTCTCTCTCCCTCTCCCTTCCTCCATCTCTAAAAGTCAATTTTAAAATCTTAAAAAAAGAAAAGAAAAAAGAAAAGCCAAAAGGAAAGATAATATCATAGGGCAAAGAGCATAAGCCAGGAACAAGAGACACAGTTACTTCTATTTTTATAATTCACAACATTCTTGAAATTCCCCCAGGAAGGTTTCTGTTTGTTTCATAGCATCTCTCAGTACTTTGTGCAAATATGTTCCTTCAAATTCCACTCTGTGAGTTATGTAAGTTCATGGCAGACAAATATACCACCTGGCAAAAAAGGCGTCAAAATAATCAGAGAAACAGATGAATAAAATGGAAGTATGGCTACTATACTCATCAGTGGCATGTAAGCAATGTGGCCTTTTCCTTCATCTTGTTAGCTTCTAAGACTGAAGGAATCATTTGAAAACTTTCTTACAAGCCTAGAGACATAGGAGTCATAGGAGCCATGAAAACCTTTATCTGAAAAGGACGACAACCATCAGTAAATGTGTATTGACACCGGTTTTAGTTGCTTGAATAGTTATGTTTTCTCCTCATATTCTTCTCATTCAAAATATGATCATTTCCCAGGTAAGAAATAGTTTTCCCCAACTGAATATTCCACTAACACAAACTTAGAAGAATCAATATGAATTTTGAACACGGTGCTTAAGTGATGTTCCCCTCACACAGAAACAATAACACACCTTAGCTCTGGATTAGATGTCTCAGGGAGGGTTACTATAAATACAACCTCATAAAAAATTCATTAGTAATATTCTGGAGAAAATGAGTTACATGTAGTCTTTATTTTAGTTTTTCCAGTGCCCTATCTACTCTAATAAAAGAGGAAAAATGCTAATTGACCATACCTTCATTACGCCCACAGCCAATCAGAGCGAGTATGCAAATTAACACAACAAAAGATGGTGATTAATTTGCATACGCTGAGGGAGGGAGGAGTGAAGAGTGAAGACAGCTTGGAAGAGGGAGGAAAAGCAGAAAGCAAGGTGGCTGCCAGAAGGAAAGCAGGGGCAAGGTGGGGTAGGGCAGGAGGCAGCGGCAGCGCGCACTGCCATGGCAGCCACTTGCAGGAATCTTCCTGCAAACGGGCTCCTAGTTATTCAGTAAAAACAATATGTAGAAAGACTGTGGGTTTTGAAGAGAGCTCAGCTGAAATACAGAATCCACAGTACAGTAACTGTGATCTCCATTTATAAAATGTCAACATCTATTTGGCAGGATTACCGTTAATGCTGTGTCACATAGCATACACTAAAACTTAAGCCACAGACTACAACACCTGGAAGAATCTAAATAGGTCTTCATGTTAATGGAAAGAGGGCCACCCAAAGCAGGTCTGCCCGGGACTGGCAGTACTGTGGGGTTCTTGACTTGGTGCAGGAAAGATTTCACAATACAAGTCCAGGTGATTTCTTTAATTTTTCTTTTTTTAGAGAGAGGAAGGGAGAAGGGAGAGAGAGGTAAAAACATCAATGAGAGAGAAACATCCATTGGCTGCCTCTTGTATAACCCCTTCTGGGGATTGAATCCATAGCCCAGGCAAGTGCCCTGACCTAGAATCAAACCAGTGGTCTCTTAGTTCATGGGTCAATGCTCAACCCTTGAGCCACCCTGGCAGGGCATACTCCAGGTGATTTTGAGAGTGTGTTTGTTAAAGCTAGGGACAGTGAAACAAAGTAAGGTCTTAGGACAGAAGAAGCAAGAGGAGGGAACCTATATGAGGCTGCTTTGGCTTCCAAGAAATATTATAGGAAAGAAATGAGTTTAGGCAGGGCTGCTTTGGGGGAGGTTAGCGGAGGATGAGTTTGGACTCAGTTTTAAGTCTCATGCGGATGCTTAGAGTTTAGGGAAAAGGGAGGGAGGAAAAGGCACGGGCATGCTCCTGAATCAGATTTTTCCAGTTGAGTCCTTTCACGGTCCTGGTCTCCACTGACTGGTCAGCTCCAGGACAAGGGGCTTATTAGTCATTGCAGCCCACCTGGTTTTGCCGCTTTTCTGGGCCTGGAGCTGAAACACAACCAAAGCCTAGATGTTATCGCCAGGGGCCTTCTCTCTATACCTGGCTGTAAACTGCTCAGCCAGTTTGTTCAGCTCTCTGTTTTCCCATTCCACTTGCAAAGGAATGTTCCTAGCTTCTTACTATCCTGCCTCACTCAAAAGACCAACCCCTCTTTGCCTTAGTTTTTCAACATCTTTCTCTCAATTAGTCACCTCCCATGTTTTCATCATACAAACCATTAAAACTTTTTGACTCTGCACCCCAGGATATGAACATTTCTAAATTCTATATATGCACTTCAGTAACCGTATATTACAAAACACACATAATTGTTAATAAGATGAAATAAAACAAAAACAAAAAAGTTTTATATATTGGCTTTGTAGGATTAGTTGATATCTCAGAGCATGATAAAACAGAAGCCAAGTTCATACTTAACAACCGTGGATATCAATTCAGATTTCAAAAAGAATCTTCGTGACAATTCTGATTTTATTTTTGTGGTCACCTTCTTATCCTATTGTTACTGAACTCAAAGGTTTCGCAGTTTGGGATGCTCTCATTCAAAAACAAGGCATGGTTGTCCTTTGCAGCAAGCAAAGGAGACGAGGGATTCATATTCAAAGCTCTGCCTATCCGAAGTGAGGCTTAGCATTCTTATACACACAACTAGAGTCCCAATGCATGAAATTCACTCAAGGGTCTCGGGCCCTCGCCACCGTGGCGGCCGCCTCTACCTTGGCTTCCGCCCACCGTGGCAAACACCTCTGCCTCGGTCCCCACCGCCACATCTTCATCCAGAAGGTCATTTGGAAGGACACCCAGGAGGACATCGGGGAGGATGTTTGGTCTAATTAGCATATTACGCTTTTATTATTATAGATTTGGTCATTGGAGCAGAGGTAAAAGATAAAAATACTAGATATTCTCCAAGCTCCCTTTCAGCTCCAGGACTCTGGCCTCTACTGAAATTTGCATTTGATTAGTAATATGCTACATACTGTTCTTGGAACAAATAACAATGTAAAAATGTTTTTATAGTACCTAATAAGCTGACCACTTTTAATTTTTGTTGTTTAATTATAATGGACATTAAATATTATATTGGTTTTAGATGGATAGCACAGTGGTTGGACATTTATATAAGTCATAAGATATGTATAAGTCTAGAACCCACCTGACACCATATATAGTTATTATAATATCATTGACTATCTTCCCCTTGCTGTACTTTACATCCCTATGACTATTTTGTAACTGCCAATTTGTACTTCTTAATACCTTCACCTTTGTAACCATGATCATTTTTTAATATATGTATATTTTTTTCATTGATTTCAGAGATGAAGGGAGAGGGAGAGAGACAGAAACATCAATGATGAGAATCATTGATCACCTGACTCCTGCATGCCCCATACTAGGGGATGGAGCCCACAAGCAGGGCATGCGCCCTGACCAGAAATCAAACCATGATCTCCTGGTTCAACCACTGACCACACAAGTGGGGCCCCATGATAATTTTTTAAATATATTTTATTGATTTTTTTACAGAGAGGAAGAGAGAGGGATAGTGAGTTAGAAACATCCATGAGAGAGAAAATTGACCAGCTGCCCTCCTGCACACCCCCCACTGGGTATGTGCCCGCAACCAAGATATAAGCCCTTGACTGGAATCGACCTGAGACTTTCAGTCCGCAGGCTGACTCTCTATCCACTGAGCCAAACCGGTTTCGGCAACACTGTTTTTCTTGGTTAAAAGTATACGTTTACGGATACGTTTAAGGAACTTTCTAATGATATAATATAGAATGCATGAAAAGTAGAGAATAAAGTCCTATTTTGCCTTTTAAAATCTTACTAAAGGTTTCCAAATAATTTAATTCCTTCATCAAGTACACACATGCCCATTATAGAGCTCAGAACTGTTATACCAGCTCATGTTCCCTCATTTCCATTTTGTCCCCAATATTACCCTGTTAATGTAAAAACAACAAACATTTAAATGAACATTTACTGAGGAGGAGGAGGAGGAGGAGGAAGAAGAAGAGGAGGAGGAGGGAAAAAATCCCAGCTGAGATGATTCAAACAAGGAAATACCAGATTATTTGTTCACAGGGACTTCTATTTTAAAGTACTGCATCTCTTTGTGCAAAAGAACTAATGGACTTTTTTAGAATATATAGCAGCTTTAACTTTTCTTAATGTTCACCAGCTCTTTGAGATTAACTTTGATCACTTTAGTTAAACAGTTCTGGATTAAGTTCACTCAAGGATTAAGGAGCACAATCTGAACTTTAAGAGGTTTTGGTTGAAATGGGTCCAACATTAAATTAATGACAGTAACAATAATATCAATCTTATAAATAAGATTATAAATAAATCCTCCCATCAGTTCCATTGCCTTCTAAACTGACCTTTGAGTGTTGAGCAGAATACATTCTCCCAAAAGTGGCAATTCCAGAAGAACCAAGGGGCATTTTTCTTTTACTCTCATACTCTCTCCAAGTCACTAACTAGCAATTATTCAGGTATCACAAGAACAGGAAAAGGAAGAAAAATAGGCTACAGGATGACTGATCACCCACTGTCCCCTTAAAGCTCAGTCACAGTTCCTATCCTCCTGAATACAGCAAGTCACATCGTGAGTACATTTTGGTCACATCCAAAGTTTCCCCAATTACAGTGAAAAAATTAACATAACGTATTGCCTGAGTTTCTACCAATTTTAAATGGTTCTTGTTTGTTAATCCTCACCGAGGATATCTTCCCCATTGATTTCTTTAGAGAAAGTGAAAGGGAGAGGGGGAGAGAAAAAACACACATGATGTGAGAGAGACACATGGATTGGTTGCCTCCCACATGTGCCCCGGACCTGGATCAAACCTGCAGCCTAGGTACATGCCCTTTACTGGGAATCAAACCCGAGACCCTTCAGGACGAGGGCTGACACTCTAACCACTGAGCACACCAGCCAGGGCTAAATAGTTTTTAATAATAGCTACCAGTAATAGGAGAGCTACAACAATGCTAAATGATTTTACTCGAATTACCTTTAAACATTTAAACATAACATAGTACTTAGAAAAAACACCAGCTAGAAATAAGGGGCCCAGACTCACTTTCCTGACAGTAATGCTTGCAGAGCATTTGCCCCAAAGAATTGTGGTCTGCAAATGAACAAGTACCCACCCATTAAAACTACTAATTCCTTTTACTTCTGCAACCATTAGGCTCCTGCTATGGCAATCACATTAATTACTCTTTCTTTTTAAATACAAAGAAAATAACACAATCACAATATCTCCTTCTATGGGATTCTGTGACTAACAGCTGTTAGTTTATTCATTCCCAGGGTAACTTTATGATTCAGAGGACAAATATTTTCATGCAGGCCAAGTTCTTAAAATGAGAAAAAACCAAGTTTCTTTATTCAAAATCCAGAAATTTTAACTAGATTATGCTGCCTCCTAGAGGCCAAAAGTACATTAAAATACCTCTATATTCATCACAATGTCTAGTTTTAACATCACATATCCTCAAATTCCTCTTGGTAATGACCACACAGAACATGCCCTGCTTGTTTTCTCATGTTAACCGATTCTTTTTCTAATTTATAGGTGGATATCTCCTTGCATTAAAAAACAAAAAACAAAAACAAAAACTGAAATGATCTAACCCTGAAGAGATAGAGCAAATGACCTTCTGCTGTCAACCACAAACATGGAATATTAATAAATGCAAACATTTAAAAACATATAACATTATGTTTAAATACAATGATCCTGGTAGCGTAGAACTCTATGCCTAAAAAGGCTCTAAGTATAAAATAAAACTTTAGAAGTATAATGTCCTGTTAAACAAAATGGATAAAGGTGCTTCTCAACCTGGAGAATATGTAGAGAAGGAACACACATGGCAAGCAACTGTTGCTGGGAAATCCTTGTTCACAAGATTACTGTTAAAGTATACGCAGAAAACGCTGAGATGAATAAAACTTAATTCAAGGAAGTCAAGTACAATGCAACCTTCCTCACTTCTTTTTGGCTGCATGCTGCTTCATTGTGTTGCTGTAATAAAAGTTCTGACAAGGGGGAAGTTTCAATGCATTCACACGGAGCGATTCTGTTTCGGTTACCCTGGGGATTCCAGCACAAAACCATCCTAAGTAGGTCAAAGCTCCCCAAACAGCATTTAGATCACCAAAACCTTCATGGAAGACTTTAATGCTCTGTCACTTCACCCAGAAAGGAAGAAAAGTACAAAGGATCACAAGATGCTTTATTAGAAACAAGGACACTGAGGATTTTAAAAGGGCAGCTATTAAAAGAATTTTCTGAGATTCTAAATTGGAGTCTGGTCAATTGAAGTTATTTACCAGCAAAATACTTGGTCAAAAGCATACTTATGATCCTGATGAATTAAATGGAAAAAAAAAAAAGTAAAACAAAACTTCTAGATTATAAATACAGAGGAATAGAAATCGAAACTTTGGTATGAACTCAGAAGCTGGTTTTATGGCCTGGGTTCTGTTTATAAAACCTTCGTGATGTTAAAAAAAACATTTTTTAAAAGCTTTAAAAAAGTCTAGTGGTTGACAGAAGGGCAAAATCACAGATTCTATCTGACAGAAAAAAACATTTTGAGATGTTCTAAATTAAATGACAGTGGGCTGGAGAATGAGCAAAAGAGACAGGGCATTTAGTCTGCCGGTAGCTAGGGGCCAGCTATCAAGACTGTTCACATTCCTGAGTGTATGCTGGAACTCTGAATTAACTTACAGGTGGCTATTTCCGCTCCTGTCTAGAGAGCACAGCAGCCTCTGCTTCTTGTTTACACGTGAACTTTCCAAAATGTTGCCCACAACCAATCCAAAAGAGCAAACACCTCTTCTCTGGGGACTCTGAGGAGTCTATCCCAGAACTAGCCCCTCTTGACCTTTCCCATTCCCTCACCAATAGCCAATGTACATTCTTTCAAAACAACTTGCATCCTTCTCCCCACAACTTGATGTATAAAGAGGTGTTGGAGCACCAATACTGGGCTGTAGAGACTTTGCATTTCCCCCTAAGACTGCAGATGGTGGTTTCAACGTCATGCCTCAGGACCTGGTCTTCTTCTTCTTGCCAGCAATGACCCAATGAACTCTTTCTTTAGGAAGACTTTCGGTCGTGAAAATAAAAAAATGTACATGTCTACTAATAACCAGAACATATGAGTATCTTGTGGCGAACACTTGAAAAGCAAATAGTACATATGTCAAACCCTAGTTTTCCCCGGAATTCACCTCCAACATTGAGAACTACTGTTTTCCTCATTTCTTCAACAACTTCTGGCTGCCTGAGCACATTAGATAGTTACAACAGGAACTAACTTTAAAAGTTGCAGTGTCTTGCCTGGCCAGCGTGTCTCAGTGGTTGAATGTTGACCTATAAACCAGGTCACAGTTGTATTCCTGATCAGGGCACATGCCAGGGTTGTGGGCTTGGTCCCCAGTGTGGGGCATACAGGAGGCAGCTGAGTCTCTCTCATCATTGATATCTCTCTCTCTCTCTCTCTCTCTCTCTCTCTCTCTCTCTTTCCACCCCCTCCCCTTTTCCTCTGAAATCAGTAAAAATGTATTTTTTAAAAAGTTATAGCATCTTTCCCCTCCATGATGCAACATAAATTCAAGGCCTTCATGTTCACCAAGGCAGCATGATGGGTCTAGAAATGCCAAGTCCTTATGACTGACAATTATTTCTGTTCTTATGTTTAATGTGACCTCAGCATTATTATTTACATTAAAATAAACAAGGAAGAAAATTTGGAACTGATTTTTTGGTTTGTCTTTTTTTATGTGTGTGTGATAAGTATCCATGAACCCGCAGTAGAGCTGACATAAAAGAGGTAAGTTTATGCTAAAGATAGACTGGTTTCTCACAGAACCCAAATGCAGGCCTGCAACTCAGCTTCAGGAAAGAACTGGGAATGGGAAGGCCACAAGAAATCAAGGGAGTGCCTGCTTCTGGCCTTCACGTTTCATGTCAAGGACTATGCTCTTTCCGGTAACCTTCTGTTATTTAGCCTCCCTGGCCTACCACGCTGTTGGGAAAATTTCCCAGCCGAGGGGCCAGAAGAAGATGCTGACAGCTTTATTACATTTAAGAGTATATTAAGGAAATGTACATACCGTATTTTCCGGCGTATAAGACGACTTTTGAAATGAAAAAAAGTCAACCGAAAATCGGGGGCAAAAGACCAAAATTGCACAAAAATTACCTGCAGATCTTGACGACAAAGTAAGTCTTTTCTTTGAAGTGGGGAGTAGTCTTATACAGTGAATATAGGCCTAAACCTATGTTTTAACTGTAAAATTAGGGGGTCGTCTTATACGCTGGAAAATACGGGTAAGAGGAGCCCTGCTGGTTAGCGGTGAGATACCATGGATACCCTCCCCCCTGTGCCGTTGGTGCAAAGGGGTGACAGAGGACTAGGGCACATGGACAGGGGGTTTTGGGTGTGACCCTGTGAAGATAAGGGGGAAATGCTTATCATGTTTTCCTGGGGCAAAGCAACAGCCTGTTCCAGGAACCATCACACAGCAGCTTGTTTTGGTATGAGGCCTGCAAAATCATTTGGTCTGGTCCTGCCAAATGATTAGGGCTGTGTTAATTTAATGTTTCACCAAATACAGCAGGCTAATTTTTAAGTTGATAATTTTGTACGGCCCTCGAATGATATTAGAAATATCCAAAGGGCCTTTGGCAGAAAAAAGGTTCCCTACCCCCTGCTGCAGGGCCTAAGGGAGGGGTCCTTCAGGCAATCTCTGAGGGAATTTATTTTTCATCTGGATCTAGCGGGCAGCTCCAGCGATGCTCAGGCAGCACTCACATCGTGGAATAATCTTTCCTTTACACACACAGGCCCCAAATTCAAATATTAACCTGTTAACTGAGCAGGACCTATAAATATGGCAAACGTAAACAATATCGGGAACGGGTAGGACGTATGAATACGTCCTGGAAATATATGTTGCACCCTAAGAGGGACGGTATATATTTTTATAACCTTTATAATTGTTTGTAAAATTTATAATTTTTTAATTCGATGTTTCCATTTTTTTGTTGGTATTCTTTTCTATTTTTTTTGTAATTTTGTATTTTCCTTTGTGCTTTATATATAAATAAATGAAAAAATATATATCATTTATTTTAATTAAGTATAAATAAAAAAATAATAATAATATGAAATTACGTCCTCTGGGCGTGACGTACTGACACGTCCTAGTGAAAGAGTACGCACCCATTACAGGTTGCGTAATTAAAAAGGGAACTCCCCGGTTAACAGGTTAATATGATTTTCACAGTCCAACATGCACATTCCTAGAAGCATATTCTGACTTGTCCAGCTAAAGTCTTCATCTGTGCTTCATCAAACAGAGCACCTGAGCCAAGACCGGTTTGGCTAAATGGATAGAGCGTCAGCTTGGGGACTGAAGGGTCCTAGGTTCGATTCCGGTCAAGGGCATGTACCTTGGTTGCGGGCATATCCCCAGTAGGGGGTGTGCAAGAGGCAGCTGATTGATGACTCTCTCTCATCGATGTTTCTAACTCTCTATCTCTCTCCCTTCCTCTCTGTACAAAATCAATAAAATATATTTAAAAAAACACACACACACACACAAAAGAGCACCTGAAAGCCCATCTACTTGGTAATGAGTTAGTTGTATGGGCTTTTGTATGTCTGACAACTAAAATGTCCTCATTTACCTGGAGAGCATTATGCTAAGCAAAATAAGCCAGTCAGAAAAAGATAAATAGCACATGATCTCACACATGTGGAATTCAATGAACAAAATAAACTGAAGAACAAAATAGATCCAGAGACATAGAAGCATGGAACAGACTTGTCTAACCTCAGAGGGAAGGCCAGGGAAGGCTGAGTGGGTGGGAAGAGATCAACCAAAGAACTTGTATGCATATATAAATGCATAACCCATGGACACAGACAATAGGGTGGTAAAAGCCTGGGGCAGGGGGCAGTAGTGGGCTAACAGAGGTCAATGGGGGGGAAAGGGGACATGTGTAATACTTACAACAATAAAGATTTAAAGTCAATCAATATATAAAATGTTCTTATTTTACCCTATAATCATTTTTTAATTATAGTTGATATATATTAGCTTGTCACAATACATAGTTATTATATTAGAGGCCCAGTGCACAAAATTCGTGCATGGGTAGGGTCCCTAGTGGCTGCCAGCTGTTGGCCAGGGCTTCGCTTCACACCCGTCTTGGCCTGCAGCCACACGCTCACCTGCTCCACCATCCTGCCAGGGTCCCACTCTCATCAGGCTTGCAGCACCTTCACTGCTGCCCGCCATGTTCCATGCCAACACCCGCCATGTTCCATGCTGCCTCCTGGTGGTCAGCACATGTCTACCTCCTGGTCAGTCAAACTCCCCCCATAGGGACAATTTGCCTATTAGCCTTTATTAAATAGGATTACTGACTCTTCCCATTTTCTGCCCATCTCCCAACCACTTCCTCATTTACTTTCACTTTTTTTTTTCAGTGCTGTTATTTTTTTTTATTAAGGTATTATTAATATATGTGTACATATCTTTCCATTGCCCCCTACCCCACTTCATACCGCCCCCCAAGAGTTTTTCGTCCATTTGTTTTGCTTATATGCATGCATACAAGTCCTTCGGTTGATCTCTTATCTCCCCCATATCTCCCTATCCTCCCCGCTATAATTTGACAGTCTGTTTGTTGCTTTACTGTCTCTGTATCTATCTTTTGGTTCATCAGTTTATAATGTTATTATCCATAAATGTGCTGCTATGAACATAGGGGTGCATATTTCCTTTCTGATAGGTGTTTCTGGTTTCTTAGGATATATTCCTAGGAGTGGGATCACTGGGTCAAATGGGAGTTCCATTTTTAGGTTTTTTAAGGAAACTCCATACTGTTCTCCACAGTGGTTGCACCAGTCTGTATTCCCACCAGCAGTGCACGAGGGTTCCTTTTTCTCCGCAACCTCGCCAACACTTGTCATTTGTTGATTTGTTGATGTTGGCAATTCTGACAGGTGTGCGGTGGTACCGCATTGTTATTTTGATTTGCATCTCTCGGATAATTAATGACTTTGAGCATGTTTTCATGTGCCTCTTAGTCTTCCTTCTATCTTCTTTTGAAAATATTCTATTTAGGTTCATTGCCCATTTTTTAATTGGGTCATTTATCTTACTTTTATTTAGTTGTATAAGCTGTCTGTAGATGTTGGAGATTAAACCTTTATCAGTGATAACATTTGCAAATATGTTCTCCCATACAGTGGGCTTTCTTATTGTTTTGTTGATGGTCTTTTGCTGTAAAAAAGCTTTTTATTTTGATGTAGTCCCATATGTTTATTTTCTCTTTAGCTTCCATTGCTCTAGGGACAGTATCAGTAAAAAAGTTCTTTTGGCATATGTCAGAGGTTTTGCTACCTGTGGATCCCTCTAGTATTTTTATGGTTTCCTGTCATGTTTAAGTCCTGTATCCATTATGAGTTTATTTTTATGGATGGTGTAAGTTGGTGATCTAATTTCATTTTTTGCATGTGTCTATCCAATTTTCTCAACACCATTTATTGAAGAGACTGTCTTGACTCCATTGTATGTTCATACCTCCTTTGTCAAATATTGAGTATAGAGGTTTGGGTCGATATCCGGATTCTATATTCTATTCCATTGATCTACATATCTGTTCTTGTGCCAGTACCAGGCTGTTTTGAGAACAGTGGCTTTGTAATACAGCTTGAAATCGGGTATTGAGATCCCTCCTACTTTATTCTTCTTTTTCAGGATTGCTGTGGCTATTCAGTGTCTTTTCTTGTTCCAGATGAATTTTTGGAGAGTTCTTTCTAGGTCTGTGATGTATGCCATTGGTATTTTAATGGGGAGTGCATTGAACCTATAAATTGCTTTGGGAAGTATGGACATTTTCATGATGTTGATTCTACCAACCCATGAACATGGTATGTTCTTCCATCTATTTAGATCTTCCTCTATCTCTTTTTTCAGTGTCATGTAGTTTTCTGCATATAGGTCTTTTGTCTCCTTAGTTAAGTTTATTCCTAGGTATCTTAGTTTTTTTGGTGCGATGGTAAATGGGATTGCTTTTTTAGTCTCTGTTTCTGTAAGTTCACTGTTGGTGTATAGAAATGCCATAGAGTTCTTGGCGTTAATTTTTACTTTCACTTTTGAAAGATATTTTCTGTGAGTATAAAATTCTGGGTTTATAGTTTCTTTCTTTGAGTACTGTAAAAATGTTGCTCCTTTGTTTTCTCGCGGCATTGTTTCAGAGGAGAAATCAACTACCAAAGAGGCTTATCTTTATTTCTCCATATTTACTGAATCCTCCCTCCAGATGGCTGTTTTAAAATGTTCTGATCGCTGATTTTAAACAATCTGATTATGATATGTTTCTGTGTAACTTTTTTAGTGTTTCTTGTGCTTTCCGTTTACTGAGCTTCTTAGCTCTATGAATTTACTGTTTTCATCAAATTTGGGAATATTTTGGCTATTTCTTCCATTTCTTTCCCATCCCCACCCCTGCCTTCTATCCTTCAGGGATTACAAGTATATTGTATCAGGCTGTTTAATGTTGTCCACAGCTCACTTATACTCTTTTCTTCCCCAACCCCCCATTCTTCTCCCCTCTTCAGGGGATGTATTTTTTATCATTCCTATTATGCCTAAAAGTTCAGTGATCTTCTGCAATGTCTAATGTAGCATTAATCCTATCTGGTATATTTTTCATCTCAGATATTGTAGGTTCCAACTTTAGTTCTATCTAGGTCTTTTTTTAAATATATATATCTCCTGCGTCTACACTTTACTCTTTTTAAAACATGTAATAGAATTATAACTTTTTTCAATGGCCTTCTCTGTTAATTCTAACATCTGTATTACTTCTGGCCTGATGTCAAGTGATAATTCTTCTCATTAAAGTTGTGTTTTCCTGTTTCCTTGCAATCATTGACTGGATGCCAAACATTTTAAATTTCACTTTGCTGGATGTTGGTTATTTTTGTATTCCTATAAATATTCTCGAGTTTTGTTCCAAGAAATGCAATTAGAAATTACTTGGGACAGTTTGTGCCTTGCAGGTCTTGTTTTTATGATTTGTTGAACAAGTCCAAGACATTTCTCAGACTAGGGCTAATTACTCCCCACTATTATTACAAAACCATCCCGAGTATTCTACCCAAGACAACTTTTGGAAAATATTATTTGTTATAATCTGAAATATAAGAACTAAGAATCAGGCTCTATACAAGCAAATTGGGCAAGTATATTAAGAAGTCTAAACACAATTTTGCTTCTCTGTAGAATGAACATATTATTTATTAGCCAAACTAAGACACTTACCCAGGACCAATGCTAAACAAAATGAGATATCAGTATAAAATCCAGGGAAGTCCCAGGAGACTAGTATTATACAGAAAATGGAATAACAATATTTACCTTGGGGTTATTGCTGAATTGTAAACAATACTTTAAAAGATTTAACAGAGGGATTATCATAGAAATCATCTATTTTATCATAACTGAAGATAGTTCTTTACATTTCAGAGATCTGGAATATATCCTTCCCAACTCCCACCTTTGCCCTTCTAAATTTTACCACTCCTTCAAAATTAAGCTAAAATATCATTTTAGGGGGATTCATTTCATGAAGTCATCTGTTACCATCCAAACATAACAGCCAATTGCAAAAAAAAGCACTATGATCTAAAAGACCAGACTCTAGAATGAGATCATCAGGAGGGGAGAAGAAAAACAAAATTTAAACCAAGTCAAATAGCACTGAGTGCTTATACCACAGTACCCAATCTGTATTATAGTGGGAGATGCTGTGCTCTTCAAAAGGTTCTCTACGGAAAGGATTCTGGGAAGATGGCAGAGTAGAAAGTACCAGTACTGTTTCCTCTCCTAGACAACAATTTCATTAGCAGAATCTGTCTGAAAATAACTATTTTGAAACTGTGCTGAAGGCTTGCAACTTCCAGCAGAAGACAAGGACGGTAAAGTATACTTATTATAGGTCAATTTCAGCTCTTTGCACAGTAGCAGCAGCCCACTCTCCACCCCCAGCCACTTGGTAGGCAGCTGTGCACATGTTCCTGGAGCAGCTGCACACAATTTATGGGAACCAAGGCAGACAAAAAGGATTCTATCCTCCAAATAATGGAGATCTGTGCTTTCATTGCTGATTACTGCTTCTGATCACAAAAGGACAAAAGGGTGGGCAGCCTTTATTGTTATCACTTTCCATATTTCCCTCCCCCACCAGCTGAAGTGATTTATCGGAGGGTTAAAGAGTACGAGCCCTGTTTTCCCACTTCATTTTTCACTTTTTCCACTTTCAGGAGGCAGACATTAAAGACTAGAAACAATAACACATACAGGAGAATTAGAAACTGACCAGGCAAATTTCCAAGAAAGACTCAGAAAAGACCATAAGTATACACTTCAGTCTAACCTCAGCATAATACTAGGCTATGACAATAAGGAAAAAACAAACAAACAAACAAAAACCACACACACAAAAAATAAAAACAATAACAAAATATGGGAAATTCTGAGAAAATGGAGAATCTAATCTCCTGAGTTAACACATTATTAGATCCAAATGTCCAATGTTCAACAACAAAAAAATCACAAGGCAAACAAATAAACTGGAAAAGACCTAATGGCAGATAGACCAAGACTTTAAAACAAATCTCATAAAGATGTTCAAAAACTAAATAAATATGATCAGAAAGTCAAGAAAATGAGTGATCAAAATGAGATTAATAAAGAGGTAGAAAAGTAAAAAAGATACCAAAAAGAAATTCTGAAGCTGAAGAGTACAATAACTAAAATGATCACCAAACTTGAAGATAAGACAATAGAAATTATTAAGTCTGAGGAACAGAAAGGAAAAGACTGAAGAAAAGCAAGCAGAAAAAGTAAACAGAGCCTAAGGACCTGTGGGACATCATCAAGTGGACCAAAATACACATCATTGGATTCTGGAAGTGTGAGTTGACCAGTTTTGTTCTTTTTCAAAAATTTTGGGCTATTTGAGGCCCCTTGTGATTCCATGGGTTTTTCTATTTGTGTAAAAAATGTCACTGGAATTCTGATAGGGACTGCATTGAATCTGTAGATTGCTTTGGAATGCACTGACATTTTAACATTTATGTCTTCCAATCTGAGAACATGGGACATGCTTCCACTTATTTATGTATTTTAAGATTTCTTTTAGCAATGTTTTGTAGTTTTCATTGTATAAGTCTTTTGCCTTCTTGGTTAAGCTAATTCCTATTTTATTCTTTTCACTATTATTGTAAATGGAATTGTTTTCATAATTTCCTTTTCTGTATTCCCTGTTTATATATAGAATGCAACTGAACTGTGTGTGTGGACTTTGTATCCCACTTTGCTGAATTCATTCATCAGTTCTAACAGCTTTTTTGTGTGTGGAATCTTTAGGGTTTTCTACAGAGAGGGTTATATTGTCTGCAAACAGATAGTTACTTATTCCTTTCCAATTCAGATGCCTTTTATCTTTCAAAAGAACAAAACTGGCCAACCTCACAGTTACTAATTTCAAAACTTACTGCAAAGCTATAGTGATCAAAACAATGTGGTATTGGCATAAAGACAACCATGTAGACCAATGAAATAGAATACAGAGCTTAAAAATTAACCCTTACATATATGACCAAATGATGTTTGACAAGGGTGCCAAGATAACTCAATGGGAAAAGAACTATCTTTTCAACAAATGGTGCTGGGAAAACTGGATATCCACTGGATTAAAGTGGCTATCATTAAAAACAAAAAATGGTCCTGGTTTGGCTTAATGGATAGAGCGTCGGCTTGGGGACTGAAAGGTCCCGGGTTCGATTCCGGTCAAAGGCATGTACCTTGGTTGCGGGCATATCCCCGGTAGGGGGTGTGCAAGAGGCAGCTGATCGATGACTCTCTCATCGATGTTTCTAACTCTCTATCTCTCTCCCTTCCTCTCTGTACAAAATCAATAAAATATATTTTTAAAAAAAAAAATGGTCCTAGCTGGTTTGGCTTAATGGATAGCATAAATCTGCAAACCAAAGATTCTGGGTTTAATTCCAGTCAAGGACATGTACCTTGGTCACAGGCTTCTCCCCAAGAGAAGCTATGTTCACGCTCTCACATGACTAGATATTATGAACTTTGTTCACCCCAACATCCATAAAAACAATACACAGCCCTAGGCTGTTAATAAATTAGCAGTCATCAAAAACAATTGACAGCCCCAAGCTGTTAGTGAATTATCAGTCATGAAACCAGTGCTGAGTCATGAAGTACTAGCAGAGCTATGGCTGGAGTTCAAGGCAGTGGGACTCATTGTTCTAAATGAGTGCTTTTGGCAATATGTGTCGTGGGAGCCACACGTATGCACCAACCAAAACATAGTGCCACTGCCACTACAGAGTAAACACAACACAGAAATGATATGCCATCTGCTCTGCCCTGCCTGCCTCAGCCTTATCAGCCCTCATCATGTCTAAAGGTCATTGTATTGAGGAAGTTCCTGATTGAAAGTAAAGTTAAAGGCTACAAGAAAGCCAAGGAGGCTGTTTTGCCTCTTAAGAAACTTAAGGCCTATGCCCTTTGCCAGGGTGCCTCAATGGATAGAGTGTCGACCTATGGACTGAAGGGTTCCAGGTTCGATTCTGGTCAAGGGTACATGCCTGGATTTGGGACTGGATCCCTAGTGAGGGTCATAAGGAGGCAGCCAATCAGTGATTCTCTCTCATCATTGATGTTTCTATCTCTCTCTCCCTCTCCCTTCCTCTTTAAAATCAATAAAAAAATGTATTTAAAAAAAATAAACTTAAGGCCTAGAATGATATCACAAAGATCTATGCCTCTCAGCAAACGAAAGCTGGCGAGGGTGAAATGAGAATCTGTCATCGAATCCAGCCCAGGGACCTTGCATCATCTATAATGAGGACAATGGCATCATCAAAGCCTTCAGAAACATCCCCGGAATTGCTCTGCTTAATGTAAACAAACTGAACATTTTAAACTTCTCCTGGTAGGCACTTGTTTCTGCACTTATTAATAAACTGAAAGTGGTTTCGGCAAGTTAGATTATCTCTATGGCACTTGGCGTAAAGCTGCCTCCCTCAAGAGTAACAACCTTCCCATGCACAAGGTGTTCAGTACAGACCTTTGCAGAATCTTGTAAAGCCCAGATATCTGAACAGCCCTCCAAGCACCTTGCAAAAAGATTCATCACAGTGTGTTCAACGGTTACAGCATTTCCATTTTGCAAGATTAAAAGAGTTTTGGGGATGAATTGTTTTGATGATTGAGCAACAATGTGATGTTATTTAATACCACTGAACTGCACACTTAAAACTGGTTAAGATGGCCCTGGCCAGTGTGGCTCAGTTGGTTAGGCATAGTCCCAGGCACCAGGAGGTCACCAGTTCGATTCCCAGACAGGGTACATGCCTGTGGTGCAGGCTCAATCCCTGGTAGGGGGCATGCAGGAGGCAGCCAATCGATGTATCTCTCACCTCCCTCTCCCTTACTCTCTCTCTAAGAATAAATAAATAAAAATAAAAAGTCAATACAGACATATTTTTTTAATATGGTTAAGATGACAAAATTTATGTTATGTGTACTTTACACAATAAGAAAGGGCTAGAGGCAGGTAGTTCTCTGTGGATATACTAAATGGACAGGAAAGTAATGGGAAAGAACATCACAAAATCAGGATGGGGACAGATCTTGCCATGCATAATATCTCCTTGAACTCTTTTAATTCATTTAAGTAGCTAACGATCACCAATGCTATAAGGATCTTATTTGTTTTACTTACTGTTGATTAGACCTATGGGAAATTTTTTTTCAGAAAGTAACCCGAGTGATTTCACAAAACAAAGAAGGGGAATAAAGAGCTGATAGTCAAAGATGAACTGGACTCAGGGAAATTACTTATTTGTCATATTATAGACATTAAAGGTATACACATATGAATAATTGCTTTAAATGTAAATTATTTTAGTTCTGAGAACATATCATGGTAAAGGTTATAAATAAGTACCATTTCATTAAAAATATGCAAAGGGCTTTAAAAAAATCTTTATGCCTGGCTCGATCTCATTGTGAAGTGTACTGGAAGCAGCCAATTGGTGATTCTCTCTCATCATTGATGTTTCTATATCTCTCTCCCTTCCTCTCTGAAATCAATAAAATTATATTTTTTTAAAATCTTTATAACAAATTTATTTGGCCATATGTTGATAATTGTCTATGACCTGATAGAGCTAGAGGTCATATTCTCCTCTATATTGCATTAAGTTAGAAATTTTCCATAAGAAGTTAAATAAAATTGTTTATTTGGTGCATTCTTTACCACAAAATGTTACATCGTTTTTGACTATTAAGAGTCACATGTTTCCATAGGACAACATGGACTGGAATGCAACGCAAGGAGAATGCACAAATGAAATTATGCACCCACCATGCGATCACTGAAACTCTCTACTTTTTCCTTCAGAATCCCAATCTCCAAAGATTAGTAAATGTAACCAAACTGCCAGTTGTATTACTTTGCAGTGTGACTATACCTCACAAACTGATAAACCTACACTTATATTGATAACTTCTTCAGCAGCTTCCCACTTTTGATTCACCAAAATTCCAATCTTAGACAACTGAAGGCACTTACTTGCTTTTGGGTTAAATGTTATCTACCCACCCACAGGTGCAACAGTGATCTCTAGACTCAAAACAAAAAGGGATGTGAATAGTGTCTGGTATATATTAAGACTCAGAACTCCACAAGAAGTTCCATGAACCACAGGCAGCAATATCAAATGTTTTTCCTATAAAACTATTCCCCAATCATTAAAAAAAAAAAAATAGTGGAATAGGATGGCTTCCTAGAAAAGTTATATCAGGACAGACTTAAGAATAGACAATATAAAGAAGAATAAATTTAAAAAAAACAACTTTAAAGTCAGCATGATTTTTAATCAATTAGAACTTTAAAGATCAAAAGCTGTTCAGAGTACCGACATTTACACAGCTTCCTCCAAAATACATAAGTGCACATAAAAAATCCAGGAAACTCGATTTTCCCACAAACTGGCTTGTTTGTGAAGACGAATGTCCAAAGGATGTAGTTCAGGAAGGTAAGAAACCCTGTGATTGTTATCATTAAATCAGCATGACCTTAATCAGTAACTTTCTCCTCGTGCATATGTGAAAGAAAACAAAAACAGACATCTTTCTAAGGAATAACACAAATACCAAAGGAAATTAAAATACCAATGGTATTTTGAAAATCAGAAAAGTCACAAATTTGTGCAATATTCTAATTTACATTGCAATGAAAATGGGAATTATAGGTAGATTTTAGGTGGAATTTGAAAGCCAGTTCTTATCTCTTTGCATTTGATGCTGCTATACAAACATATGGCTTTACTATTTATGCCTAAAATACATCATCATATATAACATCTATGTAACATATCACAACCTGTCCAATAATAGATATATTTAAATACTGATATGAGAATCAAAATATCCACATGTAAATATATTCATTGTTACTGTAAAAGATACCTGGTTAGATGGAGGGGGAGGGGATGTGGGAGAGTCTAACAACAACAAAAAAAGCAATTTAAGATTGAGAGAATACAGGAAAGCTATCAGTTACCCCTTCACAAAACTTTACCCAAAATATAAACGAAGTAAACTAGTCCTTTCATACTTGCCACACTCAAAACTAGAGCTAAACTCAGCCTGAGTCAGGAAGGTGTCCACATATGGGATCAGCCTGGCACAGGAGGTATAGATCCAAGGGGTGTGAGGACACCTGGACAGAGGCAGAGGTGGCAGCAACAATGGGAGATTAGTTATGTACAGCAGAATTGACCAAATAAATAAATACAGGGGAGTGAATGGGCAAAAGTAGGTTTATAGCCCTTGCCATGCTGCTCAATTGGTTGGAGTTTCGTACCATACACCAAAAGGCTAAGGGTTCGATTCCTGGGCGGGAGACATACCTAGGTTGTGGATTCGATCCCCTGGTTGGGGTGCATACGGGAGGCAACAGATTACATGGATGTTGCTCTCTCTCCCCCTACCTCTCTCTCTAAAAGTCAATGAAAACATATCATAGGGTGAAGATTTTTTTTTAAAGTAGGTTTACAGTTGTGAGTACACGAAGCACAGAGTAAATAAAGCTACTGTAATAATCATAACCTGCATTTTGCGTATGAACAATTATAAGCCCACTTTTGCCTGCCCCTGTATATTAAGGATAAGAGAAGACAGGATTTTCACTTTCAGGAAAGGAAGTTGCAAATATGACAAGGGCAAACCTGGAATGCTGTGGTGTCAGATTAGGACTGGAAATATCTGTATGAAAGACTCATGATTTTTAGATACATAGGCAAAGTGTAAATATATATAGGTACATATGTGTTACTGGAAAGCCAGCCAAGTCAAAGGAAGCTGGATCTCCCCTCCTTGGCTCTTGTCAGCTATCGAGAAAGAATTCAGGTGATTGACAGAAAGCAGTGTTGAAACAAAGCAAGCGACTGGCATCTGACCCAGTGATCCCACTTCTAGGAATGTATCCTAAGAAATCCGGAACACCAATCAGAAAAAAATATATGCACCCCTATGTTCATAGCAGTGCAATTTACAATTGCTAAGATCTGGAAATAGCACAAGTTCCCATCAGTAGATGAGTGGATAAAAAAGCTGTGGTGCATTTATACCATAAAATACTATGCAGCAGTAAAAACAGAAGGATCTCTTACCCTTTGAGACAGCATAGCAGGACCTAAAGTGTATTATGCTAAGTTAAACAAGCCAGAGAAAGACAAGTATCACATTACCTTACTCATATGTGGAATTTAATGAACAAAATAAACTGATGAGCAAAATAGATCCAGAGACATAGGAACATGGAACAGATTGTCATATCTCAAAGGGAAGGTTAGGATCGTTGGATGGTGTTAAAAGATCAACTAAAGAACTTGTATACATATACACATAACCCATGGGCACAAACAATAGGGTGGTGAAGGCCTGGGGTGGAGGGTAGAGCTGGCTAGGAGTCAATAGGGGGTGGGGAGGAGACATATGCAATACTTTCAACAATAAACCAAAACAAAGTTATTAATAATACACTTGGCATAAAGCACAAGTGGACAATTCAGCTTATCTGGGTGTCCCACCTGGTAGGGGTTCAAAGGTTTTAATCTTTTCCCCCATATAGGTTTCAAAGTTCCTCTGCCATATAGACTACATTTCAAGGTCCCTCTTTTACATTGTTGTGGCTTTTCCCACAGTTTATGAGAACATCTGGCGAGTCCCAGGACTGCTGACTTTTTTGTTCAGTGGATGAGATAAATTCCCTCCCTCACCCTTCCCCTCCTCCTGCCCTAACAGCTATCTTTCTTTCCCAACCCCCCCCCCCCCTCAAGTGATACCATCAAATGCTTTTGGGGTCTTGTTATTTGTCCCTCAGGCTTCATTTGACCCACCTCTAAATCCCACCTTCAGTGCCTCTTCCTCTGTGGACTCTTCCTTGTTGCCCCTGCTGCAGGTCTTTAGCACCCCTGTACTTGCTGGGAACGATCACGTCCCAGCTTGTATTATCACACTGATGTCTGCCTTTCCTGAGGGCAGGAGCAGGCCCACATCACCTAGGCCAGAGAGTGCAAGTGGACACCCTACCCGTAGGCATGGTTTGCTTGATGCACAAAACAAAGTAACATTTTTTTCATCAGTTGTAACCACTGAGGAATTTTACAATGAATTCCAGTCTTTAGGCTTCTCGGGGTGGGGGGGGGGGGGGGAAAAAAACCCTGGAAGTTACACAGGCAGGAGGTCCTTACCAGAGCTATGTTGAATCTGTGTTTAGAAATTTTAGACTCTTAGAAATAATATGTATCTTATTCACAACTCACAGTATCAAGGTATGCCTCATTCTCAAAATGATTGCTTGCATGGGATGTGTTAAGTTCAGACCCAAAAAAAACCAATGTATTAAAACCGACTGATGAAATGTAACGAATACATTTTCTGACCGCCTATTTCAGCACCCACAGAAACGACAGATTTTTTTTTTTTTTCAATTACAATGGACCTTCAATACTATATTAGTTTCAGGTGTATAGAATAGTGGTTAGACATTTAGATAACTTACAAAGTGATCTCCCATAAGTCTGGCACCATGCACAGACAGCTATTACAATATTATTGACTTATTCCCTATGCTGTACTTTATATCCTTATGACTATTTTGAACCTGCCAGTCTGTAGCTCTTAATCCTTCCACCTTTTTCACCCAGATCCCAACATCCCTCCCCTCTAGCAACCATCAGTTTGTTCTCTGTATTTATGAGTCCAGAAACAACAGATTTTATTCAATAATTCTATCTTGAGTTGTTTCCTGCATTCCTACCCATATAAAAAGCCATTGTACTCGAGGCAAGCACAGTTTGCAACCTAATCATTCCTAAGCAATGGTCAGAATTATGTAAGCCAAAGTCACATTTCCTAAATTCCTATTTTACACCACAGAAATAGCAAGAGAAATTTTAAAAAAGAGACAAAATCTTGATATAGGCTTTTTCAGTATTAATTTACTTTCAAAGAGCCATATTATGAATACTGCATATCTCATTATGGCAAGTGCAAACTTTCCTATCTTTCAAAGGACCTGTGAGCCACCTTCACACTTCATTGGCTGCATATTTTTTCAAGGCCAATTTACAAACACATACAAAAGTCTAACTGGTAAATGTTAGATTTGCATGGGAACCTACCCATCAATGACCCTCCCATCTCAATTTGCTAATAAGTTTTCGTGATATTCCAATAAGTCAACCAAATCTATTTACATTATCAATCACCATTTCAAATATATGTCACACAATTTGGTAGAAAGCATTTAAAAGGTTACAAATTTAGGACAGAGTATGTGAAAGTTGCCCAATACTTTCTACTGAATTCGGAAGGAATGCTACCCATTCTCTGTTTGATCCTCACCTCAGGTCTTACCTTGATACAAGTAAACACTTTTAAAGAGAGAAAATTGCTCTGTCAAAATCTTTGTCTAACTTGAAGTTCTATTGAACTATATAGAAATTATCCAAAGTTTTTCCATCTCAAAAATCAGCCTGCCTGTTTAAATGGAGAAATTACATAGTATCTGAACCATATCTCAGTAAAACTATGTTGTGTGTGTGTTTTAAGTCAGCTTGTCAATTTTGTTTTAAACTACAATTTATTACTTTACTTTGATGTTAAGCCCTTTCAAATAAGCTCTGTTTCTTTTCCAACACCGATTGCATAATATTAAAAAAATTGAACTATTGTAGAAGGTTGTATCATCAATTTTCATCCCAGCTTTCTTATGACTACCCGGTTTCCCTGAAAATAAGACAGTGTCTTGTATTAATTTTTTCTCCCAAAGTTGTGCTAGGTCTTATTTTCAGGGGATGTCTTATATTTCCATGTCTTATTTTCGGGGAAACACGGGTATCAGTACTATGTTCTCCTAGAATAAGGTTTTCTTCAGTCATAACAACAAGCAAACACTTTGAGAAATGGGACAACTTACAAAGCTCTGAAAAGAAAGCTTTTGCTTGAAGGATAGGTGAGGACAGGAATGCAATGAGCCACTGTGACCAGATCCCAGAGTTGTCAGTTCAATCAACTTTGCTTAACTAGGAAGGGCAGAGGAATTCATCATAAAACATACCGGTACCATAAACCAAATGGCTACTAGCCAACTGCTCATAAATTAGAAAACTCCTTTGGATGGCCCAAGGAACTGACCTAGAGGTTTTATTTATGCTATTGGAAGTAGGCAGAGACAATAGCTGGAGATATATCCGGGTGATTTAATTTTTTATCTTACCAAAAAAGGGACAGTTTGAAAGCATTCCCTCTCCTCTATGTCCTTAGATATAAATAAATAAAAATTTACCTAGACTAACAGGCTGCTACCATAACCAGGAAGCCAGGTGCCCACACCCAAGGATAAAGGAATGAGAGTGGAGCTCTGCTGGACATGAGTTCTCACACAAGGCAAGAAGCACTCTATGTTGACTCGCAAGAAATCTTTGACAATGCCTGAAACTACTGGTATTTAGGGAGGAGAGGTTAGGGCGCTGCTGAACATCACAGCTAATACATTTACATCCTTCAATTTTTCATAACTCATTTTCTATTTTTTTTTTTTCTAAAATAGCATTCCTTTAAATAAGTTTCCTTGGTACTTTTGAGAAATGATTCAATTGAAAAATGCTTTTAACTACAAAGTTGTATCTGTTTTATGTAACTAGCTATTCACATCACTTTTAATTTTTTTTAAGACAAAGTTACATTTTAAAAAATCTCTACCATGGCCAAAACCGGTTTGGCTCAATGGATAGAGCATCGGGCTGCGGACTGGAAGGTCCCAGGTTTGATTCCTGTGAAGGGCATGTACATTGGTTGTGGGCACATCCCTGGTAAGGGGTGTGCAAGAGGCAGCTGATCGATGTTTCTCTCTCATCGATGTTTCTAACTCTCTCTCTCTCTCTCCTTTCCTCTCTGTAAAAAATCAATAAATATTATATATATATAATATTTATATATAAATACATGTATATTTATATATATTTATATAGATTTATATAGATATATATTTATATATATATATTTATATATATATATATATATATATATATATACCTACCATGGGTAGGATGCAAGGGGGTAAAAACCTTCAGTAAAGCAAAGGGATTAGCTATCTGATAACATGTTTAACCTGACCTACGTAACAACTTGAGCCTTTCCCTTTCTTTTCTAAGTTTCCTCACACACTCCATCTCTTCCAAGCTCTTTTCATTCATACTACATTCCAAACCTTTCTGTCTGCACTTTTAAAACGGAAGAGAACCTGGAACCTCGGTAATTTATCCTGACTGTGTTAGCTTGCATTAGAACTTGCTAAGCCACAAAAATGTTAGTTACCCTATAACTAAAAAGTGAGGCTCAGGTGAGCAGTAATAGTTTGAATACAAATAACTCTTTATAGCTGAAATATTTAAAATAGTTTCCCCTCTTCCTGGTAAACTTCACCCACATAAAAATAATTCTAATTCTTAGGCTAAATTCATGTCTTAGTTACTGTGAAGCAGCCTGGCCTTTACAAAGAAGAAAGCTTTAATCACACTGTAGTCTTCAGGAAGGTCATTTCGTTTATGTGAATTAGTATTTTTATGCATCTGGGCCCACTCTGGGTTCTTTATGGGTGTAATTAACTCACTCGCCTTCTCAGTGCTCTATGCTAGGAAAATGGAAACAACTTGAAACTGTTGAAAGATCATTGACTTTTAGAATATTATTAATTTGTGACTAGAGTTCAAATTTATTCTAATTCAACCTACACAATGTGACGAGGCACCATATAGTGCTTTGACAGAATTTTGGCTGTGTACTGCATGTAAGTCATGGAGTAGCAAATAAGATTTTTTAAAAACTAAATATAATGGTGAATGACAGAAAATTTTTGTTTTGAGGAGAGCAGCTTAACTTCTTAAAAGTGTGGCAAAAGTGGTTAAGAGACCCAGCTCAGAATCAGTCAGGCCTGGGTTAAAATCCTGCCTCTACTGCTTTACAGCTTGGGGCAAGTCGAGTCTCATGACCTCCCTAAGGTGGTTTCTTTATAAAATCAGGATAATGGAAGTATTTGGTAAGGTCCTGAAGGATTAAATTAAGTAATACATGTAAAGTTTGGTACATTTACATATTCAGTACTGAGTAATGCTAGCTACAAAATTTACACACACACACACACACACACACACACACGGTGTTTGTGCGTTTTTTAACTGGTAATTGGAATTGACCAATATAATTATATATTTTGAAGATATATAATAAAACTAATGTACCAAAACTTTTAGCAGATGCCTGTGGTATTCATTTGAGTAGAACCAGCAGTTTTCACATTCTCAGATGTTTGCATTTGCTCCCAAAACCATGTAAAGAAGACTTAAAAATATATTTTTTTAAATTTTTTCAGTAACAGTCTGCATTCAATATTATTTTGTATTAGTTTCAGGTGTAATAGCATAGTAGTCAGGCAATCATCTACTTTACAAAATATTCCCTCTGATAGTTCCAGTACCCACCTGGCACCATACATAGTTATTATAATAGTAGAGGCCTGGCGCACAAAGATTCGTGGATGGGCCTTCCTTAACCCTGGTGCTGGCACTGCCTTCTCTCCGGCCGGAGCTGCCTTTCTGCCTTCCCACACTGCCCAGAGGCCCAGAGCTGCCGGGCTGTTGCGGAACGACCCCCGCCGCGCCTGCATATGCAAATTAACCCAACCATCTTTGTTGGGTTAATTTGCATACTCACTCCTGATTGGCTGGTGGGCATCACGAAGGTATGATCAATGAGCACGTTACTCTTTTATTAATGTAGATTGTTGACTATATTCTTTATTTTGTACTTTATTATTACTTTTAAATATGTTTTTAACTGATTTTAAAGAGAGAGGAAGGGACAGTGAGAAACATCAATTGGCTACAGCAGCAGTTCTCAACCTGTGGGTCTCTATTTCTCCCGCTTCCTTTTCTCTCTAAAATAAATAAAAATATACATATTTTTTAAAGATAAAGGGTCTTAGAGTTCTCTACAAATGAAAGTGGTTGGTAAACAAAGGATTTTCTTTAACTTTTGACACTAATTATGAGGTTAAGATGACCGTCAACAAGATTGGTTAGTATAGGCTTTCTCAGGTTGGCACTATTAACATTTTGGGCTGGATAAATCTTTGTTGTGGAGGCTGTTCTGTGCATTGTAGGATGTTTAGCAGCACCCAAACCTCTCCTCCTCTCTAGATACCAGTAGCTCCAGACGTTGTCAAATATTCCTTAAGAGTCATGAGAATCACTTATTTTGTTAAGTGTATTTAAATTACTTACTGGACTGGCATAAAATATGCACTCTGAAAATGTAGCACTCCATAGGATTTCATTCACTCACTCAGTTAGAATTTCACAGACACCTAATAAGAGCCAGAAACTCTTCTGGGTGTTGAAGAAATAGTGAGGAACAAGACAGGTATAGTCCTGCTCTCATGATACTACCATGTTTCTCCAAAAATAAGACATCCTCCAGCCGGGACCGGTTTGGCTCAGTAGATAGAGCATCGGCCTGAGAAATGAAAGGTCCCGGATTCGATTCCGCGCAAGGGCATGTACCTTGATTGCAGGCACATCCCCAGTGGGGGGTGTGCAAGAGGCAGCTGATCGATGATTCTCTCTCATCGATGTTTCTAACTCTCTATCCCTCTCTCTTCCTCTCTGTAAAAAATCAATAAAATATAATAATAATAAAAAAAAGACATCTTCCAAAAATAAGACCTAGTGCAACTTTGGGAGAAAAAAATTAATATAAGACACTGACTTATTTTTGGGGAAACAGGGTATCTAACATAAAGGTTCATCTTCGTATTAAAGTGATTCAACAAATCACTACAAGAGGCGATGAAGAAAGAGTCTCTGTATACACAGCTCTCAACTCGGTGAACTTGGTGAAAAGAAGGCCTCACGCCAACTCATTTCTCTATTCTTAAATAAGTTTGATCCCACGCTCTGCCTCCACCTGTTCCTGTCAAGATAGCAGCCCACGGTGACCCAGTTGCTGTAGCCACTAGTGCAAAGGACCCAGGCCTGCCACCTACTTCTAAAGTCTGTGCAATGCTCACTTTCACCACCCACTACAATCACCTTCCTCCTTGTTCCAGACACCAGCTGTCCAGACCAAGTTCTCAGGCCTAGAGTCCTATGGCCTACGCCCGGTAGACTTCACACTGGGAATTTTGATTGTACTTTTCCTTTGCACAAGAGAATGCAGCAGGCAAAACCCTGGCTCTCGTGGGGTTTAGTGTATTGAGGTGGGGGTGGGGGTGGGGGTGGAAGTTGGGGACAGAAAATAAGTTTAAAAAAATACAGAGTTAGTACCCTAGCTGGTTTGGCTCAGTGGATAGAATGTCAATCTGCGAACTGAAGGGACCTAGATACAATTCTGGTCAAGGGCACATGCCCAAGTTGTGGGCTCGATCCCCAGTTGGGGGTGCAGAAGGCAACTGATAAATGATTATCTCTAATCATTGATGTTTCTCCCTCTTTCTCTCTCCCTCTCCCTTCCTTTCTGAAATCAATAAAAATATATATTTTTTTAAAGAGTAAGATAGTGGTAAGTGTTATAGTGAAAAATAAAATACGGTAAGCAGTTGAGGAGTGGGACTTCCAATTTTAAATAAGGTGGCCAGGAACGAATCTCAATGAGAAGGTGCACTGAAGTAAAGATGTAAGGCGAATGAACTCAATACTTTTTGAACACAGAAAGTAAGGTTTCAAATGACTGAAACTTTGTATTAGTCAACCCTTTCAGGTCCACAATAAAAAGTGGTGTCACTTAACACATTAGAAAAAATATAATAAAGGAAAATTCTTTTCTTTTTTAAAAAATTTATTTATCAATTTTAGAATGAGGGAGAGAGAAACAGTGATTTGTTATTCCACTTATTTATACACTCATTGGTCAATTCTTGTATGTGCCTTCACTAGGGATCAAACTCACAAACTTAGCTCATCGGGATGACATTCTAACCAAATGAGCTACCCAGCCAATGCAGAAATTATTTTCTTAATCTATTTTGGGGGGGATATTTTTGAACAAAAGAAAGTAAGCAGAGAAGAAACCAAGATGGTGGCACAGGTAAACACCTGAAATTGCTGCCTTGCACAATCACTTCAAAACTACAACTAAAAGACAAAACTGACATCATCCAGGACCACAGGAAGGCTGGCTAAGTTGAAATTGTACAACTAGAAGGAAAGAGAAAAGCACATTGAGACTCAGAGGAGGTGCGGAAATAAAGTGCAGAGGTACGGAGGTGCACACGGAAAGGGCTCACAACTGAGTACGCAGTTGTCTTTTTCCAATTGGGAGCGAGACACAAGCTCCCGACTGCTCTGAAATCCAGTTCTGGGTGAGACTCTGGGGACCCAGACTCATATGGGAAGTAATTAGACTGTCTGGAATCAGGCAGAACTAGAGGGTGGCTTCCTCTCAGCGGGACTCTGAGACCTGGGGGCCTCTTACAGCAGGACTGAGGATTAGCCATAGCTGTTTGCTCTGCCCTGTTAATTCCCTGAGACCCCACCCCCACTCAAGCTGTGTGCAGAGGCCTTTGCATATGAATGGCCTGGCCCTTTGCAATCTAAAATTACCTAACAAAAGGCAGCTGAGTCAGAGAGACCCAGAACATCCAAAAGAAGGTCCAAGGCCTCACAGCAGTTTGCACTGCTTCACAGATGGGCCTCATCTGGGCACCTCCAAAACCTAAACAAAGAGCTGGGGGGGGGGGGAGGGGGCAAGAGAGAAACAATTGTAATAATGTAATAATCTGAACAATAAAGTTATTTTTTTAAAGAAAGTAAGCAGATATAAACTATTAAACATTTCCAAAGTCCATAACAAAGCCCCCCACCTCACACACACATACCTGGGCCATAAAATAACATTGACAGGTCAGAGGAAGAGCCAGAGGTAAAGGTCCCTCCCTCTCATGTCCCTACCCAGGAGCATCCATTTCCCTGCTGGAAGGAGGAAGCCCAGGAGGCTTCTGGACTCAGGTTGCTGTCGTAGGCATCCTGGCCCTGGACCGGGCTGCCTTAGTGGTAATCTGCTGCAGCCCCATCTTGATGCCATGAGTTTCTGGTACTCCAAGTTCTGTCACTCAGTGTCAGCACTAATGTCACACAGCTGGAGTTGATACTGCTGATCAGTGCCAACTGGGCTCCAAAGTGAGCCTCTGGTTCCACGAGTGTGTCTTCCAGGGCTGCTTTGTGCTGAGCTGAGACTGCAACTTGATCTTCAGACCAAGAAGGGTGAGGAGTGGATCAATGACCTCTGTTTTGATAATCTGCTTTGTTCCATGTGGCCAGTGACCTCCTGGTTCAGCTCCTCAGTCTGGCAGGAAGGATGCTTAAGTTTGGTTCACCAGTCAGACTGAGGAGTTTGGACAACCTCAGATTGCTTCTCATGTCATTGAAGATCCTGGCTAGGTTGTGACCGCCCACCTGGCCCCTCAAAGCACTGATCTCCTCCTCATGGTTCTGCTTTAGGTAGGCCAGTTCTTCCTTCAGGCCTTCAATCTGCATCTCCAGATCAGCTCTGGAAAGGGTCAGCTTGCCCAGGCCGTTGATGTCAGCCTCCATATTCAGGCTCAGGCAGGGCCTGCTCTGTCTCAAAACTTGTTTTGGAAGTCATCCTCAGCCAGACGGGCATTGCCGACTCATAGGACAATCTTGGAGTTCTCAATGGTGACACCAAGAATCTTGTCCCGGAGGAGGTAAGATGGCGGAAGAATAGATGGGCGGATTCTGAGCCCTCTCCCAAAGCAGAAAGAGAGAGCAACTGAGGGTCTTGTGCTGTGAGTGTTTATCGGCAAGCTGGGAGACAGTGAACACCAGAAGAAACTGCTGGGGGGCTGCTGACAGAGGTGCCCCTCACAGGGAAGCACCCACGAGGGCTGTGTCCCTGCCCGGAGCTACCTACCGGCTTGGACGGGAAACCTCGCCATCTTGAGAGGAAGATAGGATCGTGTCAGAGGCCTGAATATCCACAGCCGCAGCGACCACCAAGCATCTGTGACCCCCAGAACGCGGATCCCAGGCGGTGCGAACACCTGCCCTCACAGGTTTGCCCCACTGCTCAGCGAAAAGGTCAGATTTCGCAGGGAGAGGGTGGAGAGCGCTCGCGGCGAAAATAAAAAGCCTGCGCGCACAGAGCGCGCTCGCGGAAGCTGGAGGACAAGGGTGGTGATTACAAGTAGAAGCCCCCGCTGTTGGGCTGTTGTCACCCTTGAAAGTGGATGGGGCTCCTAACAGGGGAGATATCTAAAGAGCAACACATTTGGATCCGGCTCAGAGGGATATCGGAGAGTTGCAGGAGATTCCAGTTGCTCGGACCTGCCCTCTCCCCCCCTCCATAGTTCCAGCTTCAGAGAGGATGGGGGGGGGGGGGGAAGGAGCTGGAGAGGCTCTCTGGAAGTCAACCTAGAAACACTGCCCCCAGAGGCTAATTCACAAATTGACTCTAGTGTAATAAAAACAAAGCAAAACCTGCCTAAAAATCAGGACTGGATCATAACAATAGAGGAAGCGAATGACCTTCATTACTGCAAATTTTAATTAAATTTTTTAAATTTTATTATTATTTTTTTTTAATTTTTAAATTTTTGTTTTTTATTTTTGTTTTCATTATTTGCAACGTTTACTCAAGAAAATATTTTTTTTCTTTTTCCTCACTTGATTTTATCTTGATAATTATTACATTGTATATGTAATCAACATTACTACTACTAATTTACCTTTTTCATCTTATTTTCTTTTGTTTATTTTTATTATTTTTATTTCATTTGATTATATATATATATATATTTTTTTTTTAATTTCAGGATTACTGTTCTACAGTCTTTATCTATCCTTCTTTCTCCAACGCTTTATTCTATCTCAACCCTACCTTTATGCCTTCACCCTCTTTCCAATCTTATCCTTTGATACCCTGTTTATCTTAACCCTTTCCTGCTCTAGATTTCCCCCATTCCTTCTGTCTACCCCCTCCTAAAATTTCACCCTACTTGTATATATCTAATTTCCAACTACCTGCTCCAAACCCATTCACACCTCCCTCGCAGTTGTCCTAAAAACAAAACAAAACAAAAAAAACAAAACAGTCTTTCTCTCTAACTCTTTGAAGTTGTATGTTGAATGTTAACTTTACTGAAGTTGTATGCTTTTCTTTTATAAGATTGATTTGCCTATGCTTTTTGTTTGATTTTGTTTTTGTTAGCTGGGTTCTAGTCACCCTTATTGGTGGTTATTAATATCGCAAACACATTTCTATTCAGTGCCTTGTGTGTTGTACCTGGTTGTGTTGTATTTTGTGCCTTTAAATCAAAGCAGGAGAGAGAGAACTACACAACCAGACATCCTAGATCATGGGGAGACCAAAAAACAGTCCACATATGAAAGAAAAGAAGGCTTCACCAGAAAAGGAAGTAAACGATATAGAGGCAAGCAACCTACCAGAGCAAGAATTCAGAGTAATGATCTTAAGATGTCTAAAAAGAATGGAAGACAAATTTGACAATATGAGTAAGACCCAAGAGGAAATGAAAAAAAACCCAAGAGGAAATGAAGATGACTCAAGATGAAATGAAAAATGACATCGCTACTATGAAGAACTCAATAGAAAGCATCAAGAGCAGACTAGAAGAAGCAGAGGATCGCATCAGTGAGCTAGAAGACAAGATGGAAAAAAATACCCAATTAGAACAGCTTCTAGAAAAAAAAATTAAAAAGCAGGAGGAGAGCCTACGGGAGCTTTGGGACAATGCAAAACAAAACAATATTCAAATAATAGGGGTTCCGGAAGGAAAGAAAACCGAGGTAGATATGGAAAACGTATTGTATTTCAAGAAATAATGACAGAAAATTTTCCTGAGATAGAGAAGAAAAAACCCACACAAATCCAAGATGCTCGCAGAGTCCCAAGCAAAATGGATCCCAGAAGACCGACGCCAAGACATATTATAATTAAATTGGCAAACACCAATGACAAAGTTAGAATCTTAAAAGCAGCCAGAGAGAGACAGAAAGTTACATATAAAGGAACCCCCATCAGACTAACAACTGATTTCTCAACAGAAACTTATCAGGCCAGAAGGGGATGGGATGAAATATACAAAGTCATGCAAAGAAAGGGTCTGAATCCAAGAATACTGTACCCAGCAAGACTATCAATCAAAATTGAAGGGGAAATCAGGAGCTTCACAGACAAAAAAAGACTAAAGGAATTTATCTCCACCAAACCAGCAATGCAAGAAATGCTAAAGGGTCTACTGTAAAAATAAAGAAATAGGAAGCGAAGAAGGAACACAGGGGTATAGAATAAAAATGGCATCAAATGAGTACCTATCATTAATCACATTAAATGTAAATGGTTTAAATGCTCCAATCAAAAGACATAGGGTAACAGATTGGATAAGAAAACAATACCCATACATCTGTTGTCTACAAGAAACCCACCTCAGAAAAAGAGATGCACACAGACTGAGGGTGAAGGGATGGAAAAAGGTTTTCCAGGCAAATGGAAATGAAAAGAAAGCTGGGGTAGCAATACTTATATCTGACAAATTAGATCTCAGAGTGAAGGACATAACAAGAGACAATGAAGGCCACTTCTAATACTAAAGGGAGCAATCAAACAAGAAGAAATAACCCTGGTAAATATATATGCACCCAATATGGGAGCACCCAAATACATAAAAAAAACTGCTGAAGGACATTAAGGGAGAGATTAACAACAATACAATCACAGTAGGAGATTTTAATACCCCACTGTCACCCTTCGACAAATCATCTAAACAAAAAATCAGCGAAGAAATATCAATCCTAAACAACTCACTAGACCAGATGGAATTAATTGACATCTTCAGAACATTCCACCCCAAAGCCACAGAATATACATTCTTCTCAAATGCACAAGGGACATTCTCAAAGATAGACCACATTTTGGGACATAGGCAAAGTCTCTTCAAATTCAAGAAGATAGAAATCATATCAAGCATCTTCTCAGACCATAATGGCATAAAACTGGAAATTAACTACAATAAAAATAATCCAAAGAAATCAAACACATGGAGACTAAACAGCATGCTATTAAACAAGGACTGGGTTACCAGAGAAATCAAGGAAGAAATTAAAAACATCCTGGAAACAAATGACAATGAAAACACAACAATCCAAAATCTATGGGACACAGCAAAAGCAGTTGTGAGAGGGAAGTTCATATCCTTACAAGCCTATTGCAAAAAACTAAAAAAAAGTGTAACAAATGATCTAACTCTACAACTCAAAGAGTTAGAAAAAGAGCAACAAGAAAAGCCCAGTTTAAGTAGAAGGAAGGAAATAACAAAAATCAGAGCACAGATAAACGACATAGAAACCAAAGAAACAATACATAAGATCAACAAAACCAAGAGCTGGTTCTTTGAAAGGATAAACAAGATAGATGGACTTCTAGCCAGACTAACCAAGAAACAAAGAGAGAGGACCCAAATAAACAAAATCAGAAATGAAAGAGGTGAAATAAAATAGACCTGACCGAAATACAACGGATTGTTACAAAATACTATGAACAACTCTACTCCAACAAACTGAACAACCTGGAGGAAATGGACATATTCCTAGAAAAATATAATCTTCCAAAACTCAATCAGGAAGAATCTAAAAATCTCAATAAACCAGTGACTTGGGAAGAAATTGAAACAGTCATCAAAAAGCTTCCAGCAAACAAAAGCCCAGGGCCAGATGGCTTCACAGGAGAGTTTTACCAAACATTCAAGGAAGAACTAAAAACTATCCTCCTCAGACTTCCAAAAAATCCAAGAGGAAGGAACACTTCCAAATTCCTTCTATGAAGCCAGCATCACCCTAATACCAAAACCAGATAAAGACAACTCAATGAAAGAGAATTACAGGCCAATATCCCTCATGAACATAGATGCCAAAATCCTCAACAAAATTCTAGCAAATCGACTCCAGAAGAACATCACAAGGATCATACACCACGACCAAGTAGGATTTATTCCAGGAATGCAAGGATGGTACAATATCCGCAAATCAATAAACGTGATACATCACATAAACAAATTGAAAGATAAAAATCATATAGTCATATCAATTGATGCAGAAAAAGCATTCGATAAAATCCAACACCCTTTTCTGATAAAAACTCTTAACAAGGTGGGAGTACAAGGATCATACCTCGACATAATAAAAGCTATATATGATAAACCCACAGCCAACATTATACTCAATGGGCAAAAACTAAAACCATTCCCTCTAAGAACAGGAACAAGACAGGGATGCCCATTCTCACCACTCCTGTTTGACATAGTACTGGAAGTACTAGCCATTGCAATTAGACAAGAGGAGGAAATAAAAGGCATCCAAATTGGAAAAGAAGAAGTAAAGTTATCCATATTTGCAGATGACATGATATTGTACATAAAAAAACCAAAAGACTCCATTAAAAAACTAATTGAATTAATAAATGAATTTGGCAATGTAGCAGGATACAAAATTAATGCCAAGAAATCCATGGCTTTTCTATACACCAACAGAGAAACTGCAGAAACAGAGACTAAAAAAGCAATTCCATTTACCATCGCACCAAAAAAATTAAGATACCTAGGAATAAATTTAACTAAGGAAGTAAAGGACCTATATGCGGAAAACTACACGACACTGAAAAAAGAGATAGAGGAAGATGTAAGGAGATGGAAGAACATACCATGTTCATGGATTGGTAGGATCAACATCATCAAAATGTCCATACTTCCTAAAGCAATCTATAGGTTCAATGCACTCCCCATTAAAATACCAACGACATATTTCACCGACCGAGAAAGAACTCTCCAAAAGTTCATTTGGAACAATAAAAGACCCCGAATAGCCACAGCAATCCTGAGAAAGAAGAGTAAAGTAGGAGGGATCTCAATACCAGACTTCAAACTATATTACAAAGCCACTGTTCTCAAAACAGCCTGGTACTGGCATAAGAACAGACATATAGATCAATGGAATCGAATCGAGAACCCAGATATCAACCCAAATCACTATGCTCAATTAATATTTGACAAAGAAGGCACGAATATACAATGGAGTCAAGACAGTTTCTTCAATAAATGGTGTTGGGAAAATTGGACAGATACATGCAAAAGAATGAAACTAGATCACCAACTTACACCATTCTCAAAAATAAACTCAAAATGGATACAGGACTTAAACATCAGACGGGAAACCATAAAAATACTAGAAGCATCCACAGGCAGCAAAATCTCAGACGTATGCCAAAAGAACTTCTTCACTGATACTACCCCTAGGGCAATGGGAGCTAAAGAGAAAATAAACAAATGGGACTAAATCAAAATAAAAAGCTTTTTTACAGCAAAAGAAACCATCAACAAAACAACAAGAAAGCCCACAGTGTGGGAGAACATATTTGCAAATGATACCACTGATAAAGGTTTAATCTCCAACATCTACAAACAGCTTATACAACTAAATAAAAGGAAGATAAATAATCCAATTAAAAAATGGGCAATGGACCTAAATAGAACATTTTCAAAAGAAGACAGAAGGAAGGCCAAAAGGCACTTGAAAACATGCTCAAAGTCACTAATTGTCCGAGAGATGCAAATCAAAACAACAATGCGGTACCATCTCACACCTGTCAGAATGGCCAACATCAACAAATCAACAAACGACAAGTGTTGGCGAGGTTTCGGAGAAAAAGGAACCCTCGTGCACTGCTGGTGGGAATGCAGACTGGTGCAACCACTGTGGAGAACAGTGTGGAGTTTCCTCAAAAAACTGAAAATGGAACTCCCATTTGACCCAGTAATCCCACTTCTAGGAATATATCCCAAGAAACTAGAAACACCAATCAGAAAGGATATATGCACCCCTATGTTCATAGCAGCACAATCTACAATAGCCAGAATTTGGAAACAGCCTAAGTGTCCGTCAGCAGATGATTGGATCTAAAAACTATGGTACATCTACACAATGGAATACTATGCTGCCATAAAAAAGAAGGAATTCTCATCATTTGCAGCAACCTGGATGGAATTGGAGAACATCATGCTGAGTGAAATAAGCCAATCAATGAAAGAGAAACACCACATGACCTCACTCATTTGTGGATAATAAAGAGCATTATAAACTGATGAACCAAAAGATAGATATAGAGACAGTATATCAACAAGTAGACTGTCAAATTACAGCAGGGAGGGGAGGAAGATCTGGGGGAGATAATAGATCAACCGAAGGACTTTTATACATGCATATAAGTACAACCAATGGACACAAAACTCTGGGGAGGGAGGGGATGTATGGGAGGGAGGGAAGGGGGCAAAAAAAAATCAATAAAAATGTAATTTTTCACCCTAAAAAAAAAAAAAAAGAATCTTGTCCCATGGCACCTCAATGGTCTGGTAGTAGTGGCGGGCCTGGGCCCCTGCTTCTGGTACCAGTTACAGATCTTCATCTCCAGGTCACAGTTGGCTGCCTCCCAAGCACGCACTTTCTCCAGGTAGGAGGCCAGGCGGTGGTTGAGCTTCTGCCTGGCCACCTTCTCATTGCCTACCAGAAGCCTATCAGACCCAGCCAGGTGCCCACATACCAGGTGTACTGGTTAATAATAGTGGATTTTGTAGTCAAAGAAAACATGATAATTTCAAGAGAGACATCAAAAGTGCTTTATTCAAAGTAATGTCCATCACTAGCTACACATTTCCCCATCTTTCAGGTAATTTGTGGATACTGTCTCAATAGAACTTTTCTTGTTTTGAGGCAAACCATTCAGAGACCCTATTTTCCACTTTGTATGTTTTGAAGTGCTGTTCAGAAAGTCCGTGTGCCATCAATTGGAACAAATGGTGATCTGGAGGAGCAAGGTCTGGTGAATACAACGAGTGGGTTAATACTTCTCAGGCAAGATCTTTTAACCTGTTGAAGAGTGTGATGTTAAGTTATCATGAAGCAAAATTACTTTGCCGTGTCTTCTAGCACATTCTGATCATTTCAAAATCAAAGTATGGTTCAAATTGATTATTTGTTGTTGGTAGCAATCAGTATTAACAGTTTCACCTGGTTTTAGAAGCTCATAATACACCACACCTTCCTGATCCCATCAAATGCAGAGCATTGTCTTCTTTCCAAGCAATTTGGCCTCGCAGTTGATGTTGATGGTTGACCTGGATCAACCCATAATTTTTTGCATTTGGCATTCTCAAAATAAATTCATCTTTCATCACCAATCACAATTCAATGCAAAAAAGACTTTCTTTCATGCCATTGAAGCAACATTTTACTGATGACTTTCCAGTTTTCCATTTGTCTTTCGTTCAGTTGATGTGGCACCCATTTTCCTTCCTTTAAAATCTTTCCTGCTGAAACCGGTTTGGCTCAGTGGATAGAACATCAGCCTGCGGACTGAAAGGTCCCGGGTTCAATTCCGGTCAAGGGCATGTACATTGGTTGTGGGCACATCCCCGGTAGGGGGTGTGCAGAATGCAGCTGGTCAATTCTTTAATCGACGTTTCTAGCTTTCTATCCCTCTCCCTCCCTTTCCGTAAAAATTCAATAAAATATATTTTTAAAACAAATCTTTCCCATAGCTTGTAAATAATCAGAAATTGTTTGCTGAGCAACATTTAATCTTTCTGCAAGTTGTTTTTGAGTTTGACATGCATCTTCATCCAATAGTGCTTGTAATTGTTGGTCTTCAAACTTTTTAGGTTGACCTGGACATTCTTTGCCTTTCACACCGAAATCATCACTTTTAAAGTGTTTAAACCAGCGTTCACAAGTATCTTGAGATGGAGCATGTTCACCATAAGCTTCCCAAAGTATACGATAACTTTTTCTTCAAAATAAAGTAATGAATTAAAACTTCCCACAAATGCTATTTTTTGGCATGAAATTCGATATTTTTAAGTGTAAAAATATCTATGATGTTAACACCTCTAGCAAATTGAAGTGTTGAAACTTGCTGTCAATACAACAAAATAGCATACATATCAAATCGCATATATATCAACATAAGTGTAACTCCATCTATTGAAAAAAAAAAAAAACCCTCATTATTAACTGGTACACCTAGTATCCACCTCCCTAGCTGCCAGAGACAGATGAAGACACAAAGCAAGTGCAGGATACCGATACACCATGGCCGCCCAAGCCCCTGAGGATGCTGGGCCCACAGAAGGCACCTCCACTCCAAAGTGCACGGTGCCACCACCCAGGCCCAGGAAGGATGAGGAGGCTCATGACTGGCGATAGCTGGAGGAAGTCACAGCGAAAGAGGACTCAGGGACCCTCGTCGCAGGAACTGTGGTCAGCAGGAGTCACAAAGCCCATTTTCTGAATGAGTCACTATAACATTTGTAGAAACTAACTGTGAGACCCAAAACAAGGAATCAAAATAAAAATCCTCTTTCAGATGAAAAAGCATAAGTTGTAGGGGGACCCAGGAATCTAGGCTACAAATTGGCAATTAACAAAAAAAAAATCTGAAGAAATGAATATTCTGAAAGAAGAGCTGTTAGTGCATCAGCAATACATGCCATTGCCAATTTAGTTTTCCTAAAGTTTACAGAGATGAGTCACCATCAGGACAGTAAGTAAGAGAAGCACCTTTCCCACCCCTGCCAGCTCATCAGGGAGCTTTCATGACATTATGTGATGACAGCTGCCCACTGAAAGTGGGGGTTATGTGAGTATCTTTTAATTTTCTATTCTCTTTTTTTCTACCTTCCCCAATGCCCACAATGTGGTTAAAGCAAATCTCCTAGATTAACAAAAACATACAAGTTGGTCATTCAGTTCCAAAATTGGAAATGGGCATTAGTTCTCAATGAAAATGAGCTTAAACTGGACGCCACACAAACTTCAGAACAAAGATTGCATCATTGGCAGTTGCCTCCTTGCTTCCTCCTGAATCCTTCCCTTCCCTTCTTTTCACTGTTTTCATAACCAGTGGCCTGAGTTTACCACTTTCTATGAAAGGACTATAGAGGAGCTCTAATTAGCACCCCAGTCAGTTCCCTAGTTCTTGCTCCCTAGCGGACAGCATCTCTGGATATGACTTCTCAAATCCATTTTTTTTTTAATGTTAAGAGATATAAAAATCTTTATTTTTTTATTTTTAAAAACTTTACTGTTGAGCGTATTAGAGACGACCCTCTCCCCCCCACTCACCCCACTGCCTCCCTCCACCAAGTTCCTGCCCCACACCAGGACTTTACCACCCTATTGTCTGTATCCACAGGTAATGCGTAGCCTATATAATAAAAGCCTAATATGCAAATAGACGGAATGAGCAGAATCACCAGTGGAACAACCGGTCATTATGATGCACACTGACCACCATGGGGCAAACGCTCAACACAGGAGCTGCCCCCAGCCCACAGGTCCCAGGCCAGCAAAGGTGGGTGCTAGTTGGGGTTCTTCTGTTTACTCAATATTTATTGAGCCCTTAAATGGACCCTGAGGACTGATGGAATGAATGATGTGAGTTAGGGATTGGTGAGGCAGGTGGAACAGAAACACAAGGAGGAATATCAGTGAAGAAGTTGAAGTGGCTGGCCAGAGTGAATGCAGGGGGATTTTTTCCTTTAGGAGTAGAAGATAAATAGTCAGGGAGCTCTGAAGACCATGGAAAATAACCAGTTGCTGCTTGAGTCAATAGGGGATCAGTGTTGAGAGAAGAGGAAACAGAAGAAGGGATGGTGGTTCTGTGAGGCAAATCAGGCTTTAGGGAAGGTTGACAATGAAGTGGATGGGGCTTACACAGCACAGGAGGAAAGACTGAGAGGCCAACAGTGGGAGGCAGCTTTGGCAGGAACTAAGAGGGGGAGAAAGGGAGAAGGAGGCTAAATAGAAAGCATTATGAAAAGCAATGAGAGGACAAGTGGTAAACAACCAATCACAATCCAGTAAGACAGTGCTAGATTAGAGATACACCTAAAATGCCAAAATAAACCAGACTGTGAGGAGTGCCTGTGTTCATCCTAACCACCTGAAAACCTGTTATTTGAAAACTTCCCAAGCTCCGTTCTAAGCCCTTTAAGAATATTAACTTTTTATTCTTCTAACAACTCTGCAATATTTATATCCCCATTTTATAGATGAGGGAATTAAGAAAAGAAAAAGAAAAAAAAAAGAACCCAAATCACCCAGATAATTATTGCAGAAGGCTTCAAACCCAGCCAATCTGACTCCAGGGCCCACATGCAAAGCCATCATAGTATATTCTTTCCACTTTGATTTTCTAGGGCCTAACACAATGACTGGCCCATAGTAAACACTGAAATACTTGCTAAAGGGTTGAAGGATCCCTAGCGTTTGTGGGTTCATAGAGACAAACTAAGAAGGGTTTAGGGATTTGAAAAAGAACACAGATCCTAGTGGAATTCAGTGGCTCAGGGGTCTGAATGGTACTTGGGAGAGCTATTTTCCCAGCCTGGTATAGATTTCCAGGTGGTGTCAGCAGGATACTGCTCCCATCAGATGCATAAGCCAACAGACACAGGCTTACCGGGACCCTGAAGGTCCAAGTTGACTGGGCAGTCTTCCCTAAAATTGGATGTAGCAGAGCATATAACCTCAGAACTATAACCACTCTGTTCACTGCTCTTAAACCAACGCTGACTTACATATCACCTGGTTTATCACATATAACCATACCAGTTTATTATATATCACAATCCTCCTTGTAGGCTGAAAATACTTAAGGTCAAGACATTTGTATTATTCATCTTGGATTTCCAACTCCAATTATCATATTAAGTCACCAATATAACAGCATTAAAGCAGCCTGTGTTTTTCTTTGTGGGAGGGGGGTGGGGGGGATAGTTACATGTTAGTCAACTCTCTACAGAGGAAATAAAAATCACTTTGTTTAAAAGCTTAACTGTTCTATGGAGGATTTATAGTAATAATTTTAAACCAAATTGATAACTTACTATACCTTATACTGCATTACACTTGAAATTATAAGCAATAACCTCTTGTATTCTTCTACTGGGATATCTTACAATTTATTTGGTTTTATATACTGACTTATCATCTCTTAAATGTACTCATTAGCATAAATTTTAAAAACCAAATAACCTTATCCTAGAGGCATTACACTTGTTTAAGGCTTCAATTAACATGTAACCTAATACAAAATGTTGTCTATCAGGGAACATCACAGCCTTGCACAGCAGGTTGGCTATTTTCCTTGGTGCAGTCCCCAGAATAGTGGCTGCAAGGCAGGATAGTCAGAAGTTAGGAAAATTCCTTGGCCAAGTAGAACAGGGAAACTGAAACAGCTGAACAAACTGGCCTAGCAATTCCCAGCCAGATACAGGTCACATCCCTAGAGATAACATCTAGGCCTCAGTAGTAGTTCAGCTCCAGGCCCAGAAAGGCAGCAAAACCAGGTGGGCGACAGCAGGACCACTGGCAATGACTAATCACCCCGCCCTGGTGCTGACCAATCAGTAGAGACCACGACCCTAAAAGGACACACCAGAAAAGGGATGCATATTCTGCTGAAAACCTCCCCTGAGTCCTCCCCTAAGGTTCCTGCCAGTAAGAGAGAGCAAAAGCCTCAAAACAAAGGACCCAGTGTGTGTTTACCCAGCCAGGAGAATGCCTGTGCCTTCTCCTTCTCCCTCATCTTCCCCCACAGGCAGGCATTTCCTAACACTAAGGGTCCCCAACAATGGGCAGTGAGAGCTCATGCTGGGCTAATCCCCTGAACCTGTCTCCAAGGCCCCCTTTTTTCTGACTTCCCAGTGAGCTAAAGCACCCCCCTCACCACCACCACCACCCTTGGCTCACTTTATTTCTATAATATTTCTAGAGAGTCAACCAGAGCACCACCTAGGTCTCTCCTGTTGCTTCTTCTATCCTAGGCCCTTTCTTGGGCCCCCGATTTAAAAAAAAAAACACAAACATGCCCCCCCCTACCCCACCCCACCCCACCCCATCGTGAAATCTTTCCTACATGAAGTCAAGAAACCATACTGGCCAGCCCTGCTCAGGGCCAGCTCCCCTGTCCTGTAACAGCTGCCGGTGGTGAATTCTGGTGAATGGGCCCAACAGCAAGGTTTTATCTTCACGCTATTGCTGCTTAAGTGAGACACTAACACAAACTGACTGTGAGGTTCCAGAATACTTCCTGGTGCTAATGTCCACTGAAAACCACACTTTAAGGACAGATGACTACTACTGCACAGTGCTCTGCAAACGATGTCAAATGTAGTCCTGAAAACACACACAACTCCTAACGTGTGGGCAATGCATAACTAGGCCAGCTTTAGGAGTTCAAGTAAGATTAAATATTTGTATGAACTCCTCAAGGCCCATCTCTACACTGAGGAGTTACTGGTAAACGTTTAACCAACAGTCAGTCCCCAAATGGTCATTCTCGAATACAGAGTGCCTCATTACAGATATCAATAACAGCCAGTTGAGGAGCCATAGAAGGCTTCTGGCCATGGGAAAGATGTGATCAATACCCAGATTTAAGAAAATTAATGGGGGGGGGGGCGGTGGATAGCAGTGCTGCTGGGGAGAAAAGTGGGGCTGGAATAGGACAAAGGCGCCACCAGGAAAGGAAGGGGAAGCAACAGTCCAGGAGGCAGAGTGATGGCAAGAAGATAACAGAGAAGAGCAGATTTTTTTTAATGATGTCTTTTTAAAAATATATATTTTATTGATTTTTTACAGGAAGGAAGAGAGAGGGATAGAGAGTTAGAAACATCAATGAGAGAGAATCATCGATCAGCTGCCTCCTGCACACCCCCTACCTGGAATGTGCCCACAACCAAGGCACATGCCCTTGACCTGAATCAAACCTGGGACCCTTCAGTCTGCAGGCTGACTGAGCGAAATCGGTTTTGGCCAGAGAAGAGCAGATTTAAAATAATCTTTGAAACCGAAGAAAAGCAAGGTTGTTAATACCACCAAGGAATATCAGGAGAAAAGGCTTGATTACAAAAGAAGTTGCAATTTGGTGCCCTTATGACATTTACATTTCTTAAGCAGGTCTTGAAAATCGCCAAGCAATACAGATGACCTAGAGAAGCCCAGAGACTGAATAAGATGATTAAATAAAAGAGGTGGCAGGAAATAATAGAGGTTGCAGGAGGAAAATGGGCTAGCCAGAGGACGAAACTTTGAAAATCAGGAAGTAGGAAAATCAGGCAATCTCATGTAATACAGACCCAAAAGAGGGCTTCAAAAAGAAGCAAATGCCACTGAAAAATTTAACAAGAAGGGCTAGAAACAGGCTGTTAGGTAACAGAGTACTGATCCAGTTGGGAACAGAAGGTAGCCTAGAAATAAGTGGGGAGGAGGATAAAGAAACGAAGACAGCAAAGGAAGTACATACAGTAGTTTAAGTAAGAAATCTCTGTTGGGTGATAGCTCCAGAGAATATCAAAGTTTAAACACATTTGAAGAGACGAGAGAGGAAGGAGGAAGCAAAAAGAGGTCAACCGAGCTCACATCAGATACTCCTGTTAGATATAAAAAGTATATCGGCATAAATTAAAGTCTATTTCAAGAGGGACAGGTTGGGGTTGAGAAACAAGAACAAAGTAAAAAAGATGTGTGTGTGTGTGTGTGTGTATAAAGCAATGAAGAATCAACCAGGAATAGGCAAGAAGTTTGCCAAAAAGTACAGAGGGCCCAGATGATGTGTTAGTTGAGGGGCAATCTGTATCATTCATTGCCTGGCACCAGCAAAACCTATCCTCAGGATCAAAGGTGAAGTTTACCCATGTTTGAAAATGCCCAGTGGTTCAAAACTGGTTGCATTCAGAAAAATCAGGGCACCTGATGAAAGTATAGCTTCTCTAACCCTACTCAAATCTAGGGTGTGGCTGGGAATTTTTAATTAGCACTCCAAGCAATTCTGATGCAGCCATTAGGGTGGCAATTGGAAACCAAACACATCATCAGAATTATCTGATATACTTTTTAAAAATACAGTTTACAAGCCAAAACCAGTTTGGCTCAGTGGATAAAGCATATGGCTGAGGACTGAAAGATCCCGGGTTCGATTCTGGTCAAGGGTATATACCTTGGTTGCGGGCATATCCCCGGTAGGAGGTGTGCAGGAGGCAGCTAATCGATGATTCTCTCTCATCGATGTTTTTAACTTTCTATCCCTCTCTCTTCCTCTCTGTAAAAAAAATCAATAAAATATATTTTTTTAAAATACAGATTACGAGCTCCTGTCCAAACGTAGTGAATTTCCCTATGCTTACATCAACAAAATGAAACACATCGTGTTTGAGTCTTTTTTCAATCAACTTTCCAGCAAATGCATGTTAAAAATTTTTTCAGTACAAATTACACAAGAATTAAACTGAATACCTTGAATTTCCAGAGGTAGTGACCTTGGACAGATACCTAATGAATGGCTATTCATTAAAAGATAACTGCTCTTTAAACTGCTCTTGGAAGGAAATTCAAGTTAAAAAAAAAATACTCTTCCTGGTTCCTGTCCTCTGAAGGACTTTCCAATCTCAAAGTCCACCTTTAAGCAACTTCCAACAAACATTAACAATATTGACATACATCATTAAGTTATTATAGATCTTTAAACAAATTACTTGTTTAGATCACTGTTTTAAATATGACACATTCATTCATGTCACAAATATTATTAGCTGTAACATATATGTAAACATAGAGAATACATTGTCATTGAATTGCACTTTGCTTTTCAAAAGCTCTGGGACATCTTAAAAACTAGTGTTGCAAGCATGGGAGAAATGAAGCCAGAGAGACCTACTTCAAATCCTGCTTCTGAAACTTAGGCTAGTTTTACAACATTGCAGGTAATATTTTCTGAAACTCGGTTTCTTTCTTCTGTAAATGGTAATAATACCACCTATCTTGCTGAGTTGTCACAAAAATAAGAATTGTAAGTAAAACACATATAGTTCTGAATCAGAGCCAACATTTATCGTAATAAGCAGTACTCTTATCCCTCTTACCCAAATTTCCACTGCAACCCCCCCTCAACAAAGGTGAAATTGGTCCTCTAAAAGTACTCATGATATTGGACTTTATGTTGAAAACCCAAGTATTCCAACCATGGTGAGAACTTTAAAAAGAAACTCTTACTCATGGAAAGCTTGCATGTCATAATAATGTGAAGAGATTTTGTCACACATTACCCAGATGCTCAATAAATAACAAAGGATATACTTTTAAGTGCACGGCTGAGATAAGATAATGAAGGTTCCCAAGGATAAGAGGAAAAACAGGAAAAAGAACGACAAATATCAACCCTCATGGCAGACTAATTTGTAGGCCCGCACTGCCATGGGAACAATACCATTCTCTCCTGAAACCTGAGGGTCTTGTAAGGGAAAGGGAGACTTGATTTTGAGTTTCCGAATGGGAAAGGACTGAACATGAGAAACAACCTCAATGTTCCACACTTGAAGAGCTACACCTCTGTTAAAAGAGTGAGGTAGGGCCGAAACCGGTTTGGCTCAGTGGATGGAGCATCGGCCTGCGGACTGAAAGGTCCCAGGTTTGATTCCGGTCAAGGGCATGTACCTTGGTTGTGGGCACATCCCCAGTACAGGGTGTGCAAGAGGCAGCTGATATATGATTCTCTTTCATCCATGTTTCTAACTCTCTATCCCTCTCTCTTCCTCTTTGTAAAAAATCAATAAAAAAAAATATTTTTTTTAAAAAAAGAGTGAGGTAGGAAAAATTTGCCTTTCACCAAAGCAAACTAATGAGTAAATCTGCCGTTCTACACCAAACCTAGATTAATTAATGAAGATAATGACAGTGATCTCCCCTGAGCAAGCCTGAACTCAGATTTACAACATCTTCAAGTCAGGGAAATGCCTGGTTAATAAATAGTCTTGGAAGTAGAAACAAACAAGTATTTTCTACAGAAAGGTATCTTCAATACACATCCTTCAGGATTCCCATAAAATTAAGGAATAATTAAGGAAACACACTACCTTGAATAGCAGGAAACACACACATTCAGTAGATAAGATTTTCTTCTATCCCCAAAGGTTTCAGATATTCACACCACGGAAAGGGGGAAGAAACAGAAAAGTTGAACCAGATAAAATACAAAATAAAAGTTCAATACCACACTACACACACACAGACTATTCTTTTACATTTTTTCCATAATGGAATTATGTGTGTTATATTATGTGCTTTGAATTTGAATCCTGGATAAATAAGTACCAGTTTATGATTCCAAGGAAGTAAAACTTCTGTGCCTCAATTTCTTTAACTAAAAAATTGGCATAATACTGTATTACCTACCTAGTAAGATTCCTGTGAAATTTCATACACATATGTCTTCACGTGTGTATCACATAGCAGAGTTCTTTAATACACAAAACGCCCATGATCAATAGTAGCTGTTGTGAACACTAATTGAGTGTCTCCTATGTGCCAGTGATAGTGCCAGACTCTTTGGGACAGAGATGGATAATGAGTCCTTGTTAGGATACTATCTGGCATACTTGTTTTGTGCCAGACATTTACCTATATAAATATAACATTTACCTATATAATACCTCCCAACTGTCCTATAAAGTACTATTATCTCCAGATGAGGAAACTAAGAAATGAGTTAAGTGTCTTGGTCCAATTCATTCAACTAGTAATGAAAGTGGTACTAGAACTTGGGAGCTATATGTCCGCAAAGCCTGTCTTAATTACCTCACCTCTTTCTTTTCCCTATTTGAGAAGATTCACATTCAGCTACATATGGAGATGCAGTTGGTAGGCTTTTTTTCCTTTCCTTTCTTTTCTCTTTTTGACCAAAAAGCAGAGAACTCTAAAAATAGTGGGTTTCACAATCATAGAATATAATACAACATCGTTAAACTGAATTCTCTGTTGAGTTCTTGACACCTCAGTTTTTGTTCCTTCTTTGAAAGGAACAGTAATAATTTGATTATGAGTATGCAATGAGTCTACATGTTATGTTTTTCATATGTAAATACTTTTCTAGATACTATAGATTGGCACTTTTTGATGAGAAGACTTTATATAATGATAGATAGTTGAATGAGACTTAATATTGATTAGCAGATTTGATTAAAACAAGGAAGCACTTTCTAATTGTTTTATCCCACCAAACTGAATAAGGTGTGGTCATAAGACTACCTGTCAAAACACCAGATAATTTTCCAACAGATACTGCAGACTATATTATGATAAAGAGAAACAACTGTACCCAGGAAGACACAGTAATTACTTTTCAACCCTAATAATAATAGCAGCAAAAACTTGGGAGTTCATGTTCAGAAGGAAAAAAGAAAGGGGAGGGACGGTGCTTTGAATTTTCTCTGAATAAAAAATAGAATAGCGCCCTAGTCGGTCTGGCTCAGTGAACAGAGCGTTGAGCCCTTTGAAGGGTCTTGGGTTCGATTCTGGTCAGTCCCTGACCTCACATCAATGTTTCTCTCTCTGTGTCTCACCCCCTCTAAAAATCAATGGGAAAATATCCTTGGATAAAGATTAACAACAAATAGAAAAGAAAAAGAAGAAGAAAAAAAACTTTCTTTTATAAGCACAACACCTTGTAGAAATATTTATAGGCTGCCACAACACTCCTCACTCCTAGATCAAGAAGGGAGATATTATCTTTTGCTCAGAGTTTGAAACTATGTAGGTGATTTTTAAGTAAAGTAACATAAAAGGCTTGGATTCCATTACCCTCAAGTTTGAAGACAGCTGATGATTAAGACGTTGGGAAGCTCAAACAACTGAAAAACGGATTAATAAATAACTTCTACAAAGAGCAATGCAGTTTCACTTTAAAAGGAAGAATGAATCACCTAAACCTGGAAGGGATTTCAGAGATTATTTCACCCGTGTCTTCGTTTTGCAGATGAGGAAATCCAGACCTGAAGCACTGTAATTTGGTTGTTTACATTTTTTCCTCATATCTCTACTTCTGCCCTTATCTACTGTGGCTATAAATTCATCATAATGGTAAGTCATTGTCATATTTTTTTCTGCCCTGTGACTACCACAGCTTCAGGAAAAGGACTATTTTTAAACCTCAAAGCTTATCACATTCAGACCATCACAACAGCTTTGCTAAACCAGAACAAAATGAGTGAAAGTGAGTTAAGTACCTGTATTCTGCTGCTTAAATAAGGGTTTTTGCCTCATAACTGGTCTACATACGAGACATCTCTGGTTATGGCAGAATAAGAGGACAAAACAAGGTCGAGGGGGTTGTAAAGAAAAGTTTTGCAAATCAAGAAAAGCATCTCTAGTGTGTTCTGCATAGTTTCAAATTCCCCTTGGGAGAAAGGAATGCCTTTGAAGAGCTAAGGAGATGTGGGCTTGAATAAATCATCTTGCTCATTTCTTCCAATACTAAGATTCAATGAGAATTCAGAAATCAAAATACCGCATTGCTGATACCTAAATGTGTCAGTACGAAAAGAGAAATAAGAATTAAGATTCTTCATATGCAGCTACTCACACTCAGGGTGGGAATCGAGGGGCTGTTTTCCAAAAGGGAAAACCCAAACCCAGAGCACTCAGGATTGCTGGTCCTCCGTCACTCAAAAACGAGGCTGCCAGACCAGAGTGACCATCAGCCTCTCCATCCACTAATCCTTCATGAGGACTTGTCTAAAGCAAGCATTTAGTAAATAAACATAAACTTTTGGTGTTCAGAAAATGGGCATGATAACCAAACTCTTAAGAGTGGTGCGTTGACTTCCGGAATTCTCTGGTAATTGACCTCCAAGGCTAGCTCAGCCTAGGCGGGTTCCTGCCCAAGCCAAGGTCCTTTGGGGGAAAGGGACAAAATACGCAACGGGGGGAGGTGGCCAGGCGCAGCCCCTTCTCCCCCACCCTGGGAAAACCTCCCGGGCCGGCAGGCTTCCTCTGCAGCCGGCAGACCCAGCGCACCCATAGGGCGCGCCCCACCCCGGAGCCCACGCCCCCCGCTCACCCCTCCCGCCCGCAGCACTCACCTGCGGTGCCCGCGGGCGACTGGATCCTGAAGGCGGCCGGCTCGGCCCATCCCGGGTGCGACGGGGGCCGGCTCCAGGGTCTGGGGGTCCCGTGCAGCAGGTAGGAGACGTTGGACTTGCGCCGAATCGCCACCCGCCTGAAGTCCTGGGCGCCCTTGCCGCTCCCGGCGCCGGCGGGCTCGCCGCCCGCTCCGCTCTCTCTCCGGCCCGGGTCCGGGAGCGAGTGGGCGCTCGGCGCGCCCCTCAGGGGCAGCCCGACGCCGGGGGGTGTCGCCTGCATGACCCCGTTGGGCGCGACTCCTCTGCTCCGGCGGCTCCTGGGCGAGTCTTCCTCGCCCCTTCCTTCCCCGGGCGCGGGGGGCCGCGCAGTTTGGAGCGCTCGCTCGCTCTCGGCGGCTCCCGCACTCACCTGACGCCGCTTCGGCAGCCACCGGGCTGGGGCTGCTGCTTCCTCCCCCTTCTCTCCGGAGCCAAACGCCGGAGAGACGGGGATAGTGCGGAGTTCAGGCCGCCGGAGCGGAGCCGACAGCGCCACAGCCTCCTCCCCCGCCCTCCTCCTCCGCGGGCCGGGAGAGCTGCCAGGGACGCGCGGTGCCTAGTGGAGCGCCCTGGGCGCGGTCCGGAGCCGGCGCCGCCCGAGGCCCCGCCCCCGCCGCCCAGCGCGCGCCCATTGGCCGAGGGCGCCGCGCGGCGCTCACCTGCGGCCGCGCACCTGGGCGCTCCCGGGGTCCGCGGAGCGCACCTGCGCGCCCGGGTTTGGAGAGGGGAGGTCAGTACAGCTTCTTCGGACTTTGCCCGATGGCTGCCTGTCCTCGCAGACCCGCATCGCAAGGGTCTTCCGTGTGTCCCAGCTGCTGACCTGAGCCCTGAATAATGATCGTATTTATGTCGTGGAGCTAACCGGCGAGTGAAGTGTTTTAGATTAGGAAACCAAGACGCGGAAGCGACAGGGAGCGGAGCTGATGTGCAACCACCTTCGGACCTGGTGTCTGCACCCTGGCCTTGCCAGGAAGCTACGCTTCGTCAAGTGCCAGCTGAAGTGCACGGGGCCCGGTGGAGGAACCTGGAGCCCTGGGCCATGGGAGATCCACTGTGTATACACAGGAGCGGGCAGCCTGGAATCGGCCCTCTCCTGGGAATTAACACTGTAACAGAAGACAATGGACTAATTCATGTTCCTTAACTTTTATTTTTATATTTTCCAATGTAGGAAAAATTATATGATGTGTTTTAATTCTAATTAAATGTTTTTTTAAAAAAAAACATTCTATTTAATTTCATCAACATAACCTGTCTCAGACTGATCTATTTCCTAATAAAATAAAATAAAATAAAATAAAATAAAATAAAATAAAATAAAATAAAGAATACTCAGGATAAAAAATAATGAACTAGTCAGTTGTTTCAACTACTGGTAGAACATCACTTCCTACACTAGAGTTTAATAGAAGTCAGTGCTTTACAGCAGATTCACTCTTATTTCAATCTCAATGGAGAAAGGTGAAAAATTTATTTCACTTTAATAATAAATCTTTAATAATAATAATTAATAATAATTGCTATTTAATAATAATCATTATTTCCTCTGTAAATGAATTATAAATATTATTTACTTTAATGCTTTCACTAGATAGGATTTCGTATAAATATCATTAAAGAAAAAAAGGGCCCTGACCAGTTTGGCTCAGTGGATGGAGCATCAGCCTGCAGACTGAAGGGTCCCGGGTTCGAATCCAGTCAAGGGCATGTACCTTGGTTGCGGACACATCCCCAGTAGGGGTTGTGTAGGAGGCAGCTGATCAATGTTTCTCTCTCCTTGATGTTTCTACCTCTCTCTTTCTCTCCCTTCCTCTCTGTAAAAAATCAATAAAATATATTTTTTTAAAAGAAAATAAAAAAGGTTTCTGAAAGGCATAAATGATGCTGACTTTCTATAGCAGCATTAGGGGGCTGACATACAGCAGATAATTTCATGAAGATCTCATTGAAGAAGAGGATACAGTTATTTTAACAGGGACTGAATGGGAGAACATATTTGCCAATAATACATCTAATAAGTTCTTAATATTCAAAATGTATAAGGAACTTATAAAACTCAACAGCAAAATAAATTAAACAATTCAATTAAGAAGTGGGCAAAAGATATGAATAGCCATTTCTCTCAAAAGGACATAAAGATGTCCAATTGACATGAAACAATGCTCAACTTCACTAATCATCAGAAAAATACAAAAATTCAAGCACAATAAGCTATCAGCTCACATCTGTCAGAATGGCTATCAATAAACAAACAAACACGTGTTGGCAAGGATGTGGGGAAAAGGGATGTGGGGGTGCAGACTGGTGCATCCACTGTCGCAGACAGTATGGAGTTACCTAAAAGAATTAAAAATGGAACTGCCTTATGATTCAGCAATTCCACTTCTGGGAATATATCCAAGGAAACCTGAAGCTCTGACTCAAAAGAATATAAGCACCCTTAAGTTCATTGCAGTGTTATTTACAATAGCCAAGATTTGGAAGCAGACCAGTGTCCATCCGTAGATGAGTGGATAAAAGAGCTAGTACATTTACACAATGGAATATTACTCGGTCATAAAAAAGAAGGAAAGGAAATCTTATCTTGCAACAACATGGATGGACCGAGAGAGTATTTTGCTAAGTGAAGTAAACCAGTCAGAGAAAGACAAGTACCATATGATTTCACTTATTTGTGGAATCTAATGAACAAAATTAACAAATAACATGGAAATAGACTCATAGAGAGATCAGACTGACAACTGTCAGAGGGGAGGATGCTTGAGGGGGGCTAGGTGAGAAAGGTGAAGGAATTAAACAAACAAAAACAAAAAACAAAAAGCAGCTCATAGACATAGACAATAGCATGGTGATTCTCAGATTACCAGAGGAAAAGGGGAGTAGAGAGAGGTAGAAGAAGAAGGTAAAGGGGGTGATAAGTGGTTATAGAAGGAGACTTGGAGTGGTGAACACACAATAAAATATACAAATGATGCACTATAGAATTATACACCTGAAACCTATGAAATTGTATTAACCAATGTCACCCTAATAAATTTAATTTAAAAATAAAACCAAATAAATAAATTAAAGGAGCCCATCGCCTATCCTCCCTCTCCCTACTACTGCTTTTCTCTGTGGTCCTGTAAGGATGCAGGTGGAAGGCCTGAGTGCTGCAGCCATCTTGTGACCAGCAGGGGAGATGGCATGGATCTACTGAGGGCGGCAGGACAGAATGATGGAAGAGCCCAGGCTGTTGGTGAGTTCAACGCGGGACTGAAAAACCCCAGAAACATCCCACCTCTTACATCCTGGATAAGTGGCAAAATAAACTGTCCTTGCTGTGAAGCCACTGTTAGCCAGACATTTTTGTTATTGTTTAGCCAAAAGCGAACTGATACAAGAAAAATCGTTTATCCAAATTTTAGGAAATTTCTTGTGCAATTATAAAGCTATGTATTTAATGTTTTATTATTACTGCTTAGCACTGTTTTAGTTTAGGACTTACCCATATTCCTTTGTTGTTTTCAAATGAGATCATCTAGATGAGGAGGTCAGTAAATTGTGATCTGTGGGCCAAATCCAGCCAATTCCCTGCTATTTTTGTATGACCCACGAACTTATGGATGGTATTTATTTATTTATTTCATTTTTTAAAAAATATTTTTATTTATTTCAGAGAGTAAGGGAGAGCGGGAGAGAGAGAGATAGAAACATCAACGATGAGAGAGAATCACTGATCAGCTGCCTCCTGCACACCCCTCACTGGGAATCGAGCCTGCTACCTGGACATGTGCCCTTGACTGGAACCAACCAGGGACCCTTCAGATCACAGGCCAATGCTCTATCCATCTAACTGGCTAGGGCCTGATGGGTGATTTTTAATATGTCAACTGGTTGGAGGGAGGAGGAATTATAAAAAGAATATTTTGTGATACATGAAAATTATGTAAAGTACAAATTTCTATGTCCATAAATAAAATTTTATTAAACCCAGCCAGCAGTTTATGACTGCTTTCACACAACAGCAGTATTGAGTAGTTGAGATAGATATCAGATTGACAATAAATCTGAAACTGGCCCTTAACAGAGAAAGTTTGTTGACCCCTTAATATAGGTGAAAATAAGAATCGTACATAAAAGTTTTGTTAGATTTTGAAAAATTATTAAACTATTATCAAAAACTGTAATCTAAGCTCTGACATGTTATACCTTTGTACATTTCATAGCAATGTCAACAGAAGGTGACACAGTGAAGCTACAAGACTGTAGCCAAATCTATATTGTAAATCTACCTCTTTCTCCAATGACACCATTGCTTTATTACAAACTCACACATCTATAGGCCTTTGCAGTAGTCTACATAACTCTGCATCCTTAGAGTACAAAATAAGCATATTCAAAACAACTCTGAAATTATTCACGAAAAAGAAAAAAGTATAAACTGAAGTCAGTGATGTTATTTATGCATTACCTCAAATAGAGCTTTTTTCCAAAGTAGACACAAATATGTGATTAGCATTTTCATGAGAATATTGGCAATCAGAAATACTTTTAAAATAACAAAATAAACATTTTCATGCTACCGTATTTAACTATAAGAAAGCATATTCCTTTTTTTATTATCAAAAATATCTTTATTGATTTCAGAGAGGAAGGCAGAAGGAAAGAGAGATAGAAATATCAATGATGAGAGAGAATCATTGATTGGTTGCCTCCTGCAGGTCCCCTACTGGGGATCAAGCCCACAACCAGGCATGTGCCCTTGACCAGAATCGACCCTCGGACCCTTCAGTCTGCAGGCTGATGCTCTATCCACTGAGTCAAACCAGCTAGGGCCAGACCCCTAATTTTTTAAAAAAATATATTTTATTGATTTTGTACAGAGAGGAAGGGAGAGAGATAGAGAGTTAGAAACATCGATGAGAGAGAGTCATTGACCAGCTGCCTCTTGCACACCCCCTACTGGGGATATGCCCGCAACCAAGGTTCATGCCCTTGACCGGAATTGAACCCGGGACCTTTCAGTCCCCAAGCCGACGCTCTATCCATTGAGCCAAACCGGTTTCGGCAAGACCCCTTATTTTTTATTATCCAAAATGCAAACCTGAAACTCAGTGGAATGTGTCACTTTCCACCATATTCTGTATTTATGTATTTTCTTTCAAGACTACAAGCTCCTGGTGGTAGTCTAATTCGTATTTGTATGCTCTGTAGCATCTTTATAGTAGCTTTCACAAAGTAAAGTACTCATTGAAACTAGCAAAAGACAAATGCATGACAGGAAAAACTCTTCATGACTGTGAACAATATTCCTCCTAAAGGAATGGATCCTAAGCAAATAGTCAGAAATTTAGATGACAATTTCTGTACAAAATTTTTATGAAGTGTTTTTTTTATATATGTTTTTATTGATTTTAGAGAGAGGGAATGGATCAGGGAGAGAGGCATAGAGAAACATCAATGAGAGAGAAACATCAATTGGCTGCCTCCTGTAGGCTCCTTCTGGGGATCAAGCCTGCAACCCAGGCATGTGCCCTAGTGGGGAATGGAACCTGTGACCTATTGGTTCATGGGTTGACAATCAACCACTGAGCCACACCATCCAGGCTTTGTATACAAATTTTAATAGCATCTTTATCTGTGAGAGTAAAGGTGTGGAAACAATTTACAGTCAATAAGAGTCTTTTCTTTTTTAAGAAGTATAATTCATCCATGCCAAAGAATATGTTGCCAGCCTTAAAAATAATGTCATTGATAACTTTTAATAATCTACAAAAATATTCATCCTAAAATGTTTAGAGGAAAAAACAGGATTCAGCCTAACCGGTTTGGCTCAGTGGATAGAGCGTCAGCCTATGGACTGAAGGGTCCCAGATTCTATTCTGGTCAAGGGCATGTACCTCAGTTGTGGGCACATCACTAGTGGGGTGTGTGAAGAAGGCAGCAGATTGATGTTTCTCTCTCATTGATGTTTCTGACTCTCTATCCCTTTCATTTCCTCTCTGTTAAAAAAATCAATAAAATATATTTAAAAAAAAAAAACCAAAACAAAACAGGATTCAGAATTGTATATTCAGTATGATTCAAGGAAAGACACCAAAATGTTAACAGGAGTTTTCATTGAAAGATAAGATTATAGTTAATATAATTTTCTTTTTACTTTTTCACATCTTCTAAATTTTCTACAATAAACATGTGTTACTTTTATTACTAGAAAAAGAAAAAAAATTGGGAAAATAAATGAATGGTGTGGGCAGAACCTCATTTGTGACCAATCTGCAGGAAAATAATCTGATTAATTCCAGGTGAAATGAATGTTTTTTTCCTGAACTGAGCAGGTCTCTCCCAGGCTGTGGAGAAGAGAAGTAACTCCTGTCCCAGGACAGAGAAGCTCTGCCGGGAACAAGTATAAGGAGCGAAACTGGGCTTGAATCTTGAACTTAAAAGGCTCTGGAGCCTCATTGGTGTGATCTTCACACTAACCCGGCCAATTATTATCTGTCTTTGCTGATCTATTGTAGAAGATATTTAAGAACAAAATCAGTTGTTAAATAATATGCTCAGTACCTTAGACAGTTTAATAGACACAGTCAGAGGCTCTCTGTGCTTATTTTCAGATTTTTATCAAATGTATTCTGTTACATATTATAACTATAGTATATTGTATTCATATAGCCTAAATAACCAAACTGCCCTAGAAGAATCAATATTGTTTAATATAGAGCTGCAAGCACCATTACTTCCACATTTTTTCCAGTTTTTCATGATTGGTAGTTGGTATAATCTTGCTCTATTGGTTGATCTTAAAGGAACTTTTGAGATTCCATTGATGCATACAGTATGCGGTCAATAAATGTTCATCTACAAACTGCCACAAGAGTTTTCAGTAGTGGTTAGTTTATAGAAAAATACTGCAGGTTTAATAGTCATATGCAAAGTTACTACCAGGAGAATGTAAGAATAGATTGATACCTACCTATTGAAATTATTGGAACCCATTTACTTATTCCATTTCCCTGATTTGATTTCACTCTCAAAGTTCTAAAAAAAAAAAAAAAAAAAAAAAAAAGTTTCTAAAAACCAACAAAACAAAGTTCTAATGAAATCTACTAAACAAAAAATATCCTTAAAATGTCACACATATATCCTTCAAAATGTACAGAAACAGTACAGTAATGTGCACCATGTATTCAAAAGTGGTGGACTTTGAAAATATTTAACATCCAATAAGAACATGTTTCTAAGAAGTATTTTGGAAAAATCTTGTTTTTCCCATTAATCATGACATGGAAATCAAAAGATATTACAGGTAATGGTGGGCTACCATGGTCCAGTCCCAAGTACAGCCATTTTCCAGATTAAGCACACTTTTTAAAATATATATATATGTTTTATTGACTTTTTACAAAAAGGAGGGGAGAGGCAGAAACATCGATCACCTGCATCCTGCACACCCCCCACTGGGAATGTGCCTGCAACCAAGGTAAATGCCCTTGACCGGAATCAAACCTGGAACCCTTGAGTCTGCAGGCCAACGTCTATCCACTGAGCCAAACCAGTTTCAGCTAAAGCTCATTTTTAAAGGACAATCTCTGACCTGTTTGATGTGTGTAATTAAAATCACATTATTATAACTATACCTGAATTCAAGCCAGCTTTAATTTTGGCGTTTGCTAGAAAGAAGTGACATTAAAAAACTTCTCACAGGAGATAATTAGATTTGTAATAGGTGATATTTTCATCAATTCAATTTTGTTTTCATCTTTGTTTATATTAAGTATGCATGCTGCCAAAACCGGTTTGTCTCAGTGGATAGAGCGTCGGCTTGGGGACTGAAAGGTCCCGGGTTCGATTCCGGTCAAGGGCATGTACCTTGGTTGCAGGCACATTCCCAGTGGGGGGTGTGCAGGATGCAGGTGATCGATGATTCTCTCTCATCGACGTTTCTAGCTTTCTATCCCTCTCTCTTCCTCTCTGTGAAAAATCAATAAAATATATTTAAAAAAAAAGTATGCATGCTTACCTAGGCATGTGATTTGATGAGGCCCTTTTCACATTGTATATATTTAGTAGATTGTTGCCCAGGATTAGGACAATTATTCATGAAAATATTTTTAAAGCAATTTTAAATATATATTACCTTCTGCCAATCCTACTGAAATAGCCAAGCTTGAAGTCTGAATCTATATGCATCTTAAGAAAAATGGTTACATTCAGCAGCAAGTTAATACAAAACTTACCTTTGTATTAAGAAGAAAGTTTGTGAGTATATATTTTAAAAGACAGCTCTAATGTTTAGAAAATTTAGATGAAAGAATCATTGAAAGAGGAGAGTTGAATTAAGGACTAGAAGAAAACATAGCTTAGCTTCTGACTATGTACAGGGTAGGGCAAAAGTAGGATTATAGTTGCAAGTACATGAAACAGTTTATTCGTATATTAATATTTATTATTATATTATTTCCAATACAAACTGTAAACATATATTTGCCCCACTCTGTATTGAAAAACATTATGATTTATTTTTAAAATTATTTATACAATTCCAGTTCATTAGAATTGACAGTTATAAATAAGATTGTTGAATAAAATTATTTGACTAGAATTTTTATTAGAGAAGTATAAATGGGCATGCCCACGCCCTAAACCTCCAGGAAAGCATATCTAATTCTAATATAAATATTGGGATTTTTAAAACAACATCGACAGGAAATAAAAAATATATGCATATTTTGAAATGGTTACTTCAAATTAGAACATTTTATAAGACTAGTTTTTAAAAACGCTATTGCTTAATGTGAATTGCTGTTTGATATTTTTAAATGGATAATAACTTCTAAAAATTTGAGTAAGATATATAATTTAATAATTTTAAAAACTGAAGCAGTTATGATGTGAGCAGGATAATTTTTATCTATCTTTCAAATAAGATCCAACCTGACCACCTCATTTAATAATACTATGTTTCACTTTCTCCCAGCACAATCTCTTTCCCCCTGCTACTTTTTTCTTTTTCCTCAAAAGTTTCATATTTTGCTGTTTACATATTTGTTTTACTATTTTTTATATTTTCCCTCATTGCTACATGATATAAACTTCAAAAAGGCATGAAACCACCTTCATGTTGTTTTCTGACACAACTTAATCTGCTAGAGCAATACCTGGCATAAAATAGGTTCTCAATAAATATTTGTGAATTAGTGCATGTATAAGTGAATGAATGAATTTCATCATATAGGATTTTAATAGTGGCAGCTACTGTGCTATTGGAAATACTATTGGCTACCAAAGGCTAAACACTGTTTGAAAAATAGCTTTAAACATATGTTTGAAAGATCTTACATATGTATTTCACTTAATCTTTGCAATAACCTTGTCAGTAGGCATTTTTACCTCATTTTAAAAATGAGACAGTTGAGGTTGGAGAGGTTAAGTGCCTTTCTAGCATCTCAGAGCTGGTAAGTGCCAGGGCTAAAATTTGCACAAAATTTCATGCTTTATTAAAAAAAAAAACAAACAAACAAACCTCCTGCTGACAGCCTGCTTTAGAAGTTATTTCTTTAGAATTCGTGCTAATTTTTATTTCTGACTTCACTATGAAATATTTCTTTATATTCTTATTTTTTAATAGATACTATATTTCCTGGGTTGAAATAGAAACTATAAAAAGATAATCACCTACTGAGAAATCTGACTCCCTCTTCCCTCCCACCCCCTATTCTCTCCCATCAACGCTTTGCTCTTTGACAGGTAACTATTTCTATAAGTTTCCACAGTTACCTTATGGAAAACAAGAAAAAAGCATGTTCTTATTTTTTTCCCTTTCTTACTTATAGGGTAGCTTCCTATAATGAGAGCTGATATTATCAGTGTCAATGTATTTCAATGTGGTGAATAACTTGTTTCTCCTTTATTTGAGAAAGAAGTTTATATGACTGGCATTAATCTTGGCCTAATAATAGTTCTTTAAGTGAGGTAAGTCATCCTGTGACATTTGATGGATGTTATTAATAATTTAAAATGTCAAAGAAAGTCAACTTCTGAAGGTAACAGTAGTGTTCCTACATTAGGTTTACTTTAATATACACTAATTAAAATGTTTACTGATCATATTTTCAAGTTTTAATGATTTTTATAATCTCTGTACAACTTGATACATATGTGAGGTTTTAGAAATTTTGAGTTGAAATGCTGCAGTGGAATATGGAAGTATTGCAAGATTCAGCTTTCTTAAGTCTTTGAAGTAATGACATTTTTTCCCCCTAAAAACATAAACCCATTATTTTTTTCTTCTAAGCACAGAAACCAGGAAATTCATTGTTAAAAATAAAGCCAGATCCTGGATAGCGAAGTTCATTGTTGAGGGAGGTATTGAATCATTCTTTCCGCACAGTCTGGGGCTAGGCTGGCTTCATGGGCATGCGGACCTGTCTGGTCATACGAGGCTTGTGCTTAGGACCCCCTGCTTAGTTTACTGCCACGGTCTTGAAATTTTTAATAATTTTTGAACAAGGAGATCCATATTTTCATTTTCAATGAGTCTCACAAATTATGTGGACAGCTGCAACATTTTTTACTATTTACAGGATCTCACTAGAGTTATGATTCATCTTTGCATTGCTTTCTACATTTAAATTATTTTATAAATTGTGTTTGCTTTTGACACTGGCAATATTTTTGCCAGTGAGATTTATCTTCCTTGACAGTTATGTTGTAGATAAATTATTCTGTTTCTTCTTAACATATCCAAGTCATAGTTGATTCATAAAATGTTTAAGAAGGAACTCTGAATAATTTCAAATACAATGTTAGAGATCTAGTTTTCAGATTGACTAAGAGAGAATCATAGGAATAATCATTCACTTAATTTAACGACCATTTCCTTCAATTAGTTGGTATTTAGTACCTACTGATGTCATTGTAGGTAACATTAGGTTCTATAAACTTGATTCCTGATGTGTTATAAGAAAAGCTAGATGGCAAAGAACCCACTTTATTGAGTTCCTCCAATGTGCTAGTCAATGCATGTACAACCAAAACAAAGAAAATTCTTTCCATAAATTCCCATCAATTTTGGCCTCTTTCTTATCCACAGTGGGGTTGCAGAAACACGCCACATGGCTCTCACAACAATATAGTGCTATCCAAGTCTCCTGCAAAATGTAGGGATGAGAAGAGATTTTTCTTGACACTCCTGGAGGCTGATCCAGTTTAGCTTTTGAATGCAACACACTATCAGTTTTATTGCATAAGAGAAGATCAAGGGCCCCATAGACTTATAGTTCCAACCTCAAAGAAAAACAGTATCTTTCAGAAGAGAAAATGGAGAGATTTTTAGGAAAGTTTATGCTATTATTTCTAGTATTTTATACAATAGGCAGGTGGTCAACTTTAGCTGGGATTGGTGCAGTGCCCATGGTGGGTTATAATGAGGATTGCATTAGAGGTTTCAATTTATTAGAACCTCACAGAAATCCAATTCTGTCTGCTTCCCCACCTCTTCTGTCTCCCCGAAAAAATCAAGTCAAAGAGCAGGATTCTCAACAGCAGCTGATTTGCTACAATACATATTTGTTCTTCAAAGAAGGCGCTAGTAAATGAATTCTTCTCAAAGTTTTGGGTCTCTGTAGTAAGAGAACAAAGAAGAATTGTCTCCCCAAATAAAGCATACAATCTTCATTCTACTTTCATTAAAATCATGTTTCTTTCATTAAAATGTTTCCCTTTTTCAGAACAGGTATTTCTTTCATGCCTAATTCACCTAAGTGTAGCCTCTTGCCGAAATAACCTTTTAGCAAAGATTACGAGGAGAGATGAGAGGTGGAGAAAATGGGCAAAAGTGATACATGTTTCTTAATAAGGAATGTGCAGACATGTCAAAGCAAAGCACTCAGTTTTTGGTTCAAGTAAGTGCTCAGTTTGAATGAATATATAAATCATGTAGAAATTCATAAACTTTTTTTGCAAGTACAAATTAAAGAGAAGTTGCTCAAACTGATAGGTGAAATGAACAAAAGATAACCAGTTTATTTACTGGGAAGAGTTATGCATTACACCATATTTAGTTGGTAACATAAACCAAGATATAAGAATTAATATATTGGCTTCATTTATTTTCTTAGCACTGGAGTATCTTTTCCAACCATTTGAGTGCATGATCAGATTACAGAAATGCAAGCACATATATGGATTCTCCCATGAGGCATTCACTTAGGATTGTCTACAATTAAAAAAAAAAATGAAAAAAAAGACAAGCAATGATAAATTAATAAGGAATTTTTTGAATTTAAAATATATGCACATATTTACTTTGAGAACAAGTTTCCTTTGAAATTTGGATTTTTAAAAATAATTAGCAATTAATTTAAAGGTCAGCCTTTTAGTCATGTTTTTATGTGATATTTTCATTATGTGGAAATGCTTCACATCATTTATCCCCAAAAGACATAATAACAAAATTGCAATTAAAGGTGGAAATAGCAGAATAATTACAACAGTAAACATACTGTGTACAAATTGGGGTTGGCCACACATTACACAAATGTTAATGCTGGAAAGAAACACAGTATCAGAATCATGTACGGTAAATCCCATATACATAATCATGCAAATAAAAACAGAGATTATAAAAATGTCATAAAAGATTTCCAAAGAATTAATTGACTCTAATAGTCAAACCATCCAGTTTAAAAATGCCGTGGCAATAATGTTAAAGTCATTTAGTTTCTCTAAGTTTTGGTGCACAATCATACTATGAACCCAAACAACAAAATGATTCATTCTCTATCTCCATTATTATCGACTAATGATTTGTCAACAAAATGATGGCATGTCTCTCTATAGTTTTCTGATCTTTGTTTTAAAAAGACTTTGAAAAAAGGAAAATAGTCACACGTTTTCTTCTCAATGTTTTCAAAAGAGAACCAATTGATCAGAGACTAATTCTGAAAGGAAAAAAAAAAAAGTTAAAATCAGAATGTGCTCTCAACCAATGTTACACAGCAAGTAAACTCGAATCGCAGAATTAACCAGGCTCAGCAGTTTATCCAGGTTTCAGTTTAAATAGTACAAAATTTAAATAACTCCAGAGGAAAGGAATAAAAATATACTGATTAGAGCCATGCATTTCAATATGGAAAGGAGACCAGATATAGGTAACAATCTCCTTACATTCCTAATGGAGAAATCACAAGAAAATAAGACTTCTATACTGTTCATATTATGAATATGGGAAAGCTTACATGGTGGGAAATATCTCATGCAAACATTTTACATGGCATACTTTTATGCCCTCATACCCTTATATTAAAGGCAGTTAATTGCTGCTCTTCTTCGAAAGTAGATTATTTCTGGAAAATTCTTGATTGAGGAACATATTTTAATACTAAATATCTTTTTTTCAGTTATACTTTGAGTAAAAACAATAGAAGAGATGTCTAGACAAAACCTTCCAGATGTTAAGTAATGGAATCCGGTTACAAATGAAATACATCAGGAACGATGGCAGTTAACCTGGTATTTAAAATAAATTGAATTCAATTTCAGACACAACTCATCTGGGGGCATTATTACAGACAATGGAGAAGTTCATTCATTCAGGAGCTAGATCAGTCTTGAATGTCCACAGAAATTGATTTTAAGGTGAAAATTCTGTCAGTATCAGCACTCATTAGACCACCTATCACTACACCAGTTCAACAGTTTTTTGAAGAATTATGTTCCCATTATTTGGAAACATATTTTGCAATCTTAAATACAAGGACTATTTAAAAAAGACTCTGGTTCATAAACAAATAAGTTATAGGGCAATATTTAAAATCGTGAACTTTTCCCTAAGAGTTCCTTTTGAACCTAGTCCTGCTTTATATCTACAACATCAGTGCATTTGTGGTAACCTTGGTTGAACCAGCACAGTTACTTCCGGAAAAATCCATGTTTCCTCTGATGTGCCTTTCTGATAGACAGATTATGTCTTTTGGCTGATTGAACAGGACAATTATACATTAAACTTACCATTCTTATCACAGTAGAAAATAGATTTCATTTTTCGTTTTTACATTTCGTAATTACCATTTAAGACTGCAGAGGATTTTATTTAAAGCAGAATATCAGGAAATGTCCACATTTATGGTTTATTTGATCGACATTTTATGCTTGTTTGAGACATAAGGACTATCTGTACATGGATATTTAACAAAGCCTGAAAAAGCAAATGTTGTAGATTGAAGATTCTTTTAAGGAAAGATAATATTTGAGAGGCATTTACACCCCTAAGGGAATGCAAACCTTCTATTTCCAAAGTATTCCTGAGGATGTTTGTTTTTTTTAGACTGACAATTGAGGCTTTTATAGTAAAATTACTACATTCTGGATAACTTTAAAGATATGAAATATAGCTGCAAGAAAAAAATACCAACAATCTTGTTTTATTTTTTACCAAATATTTTGGAAACTCAAGATTGCTATCCTACTTTCAAGGAATAAAATATTTTATGGCTAACCAGAATACTTTATTACTAAATCTAAAATGAAAGACTAATAGGATTATGAAATCCTAGAATCTTAGTATATCATCATAAGGTATCTTTCCATGTAAATTAATCCTTACTGGACAATAAATATTTAATTTTGTAAAAACAAATCATCAATATTGATTATTAATTTCCCACTGTTAAGAATCTCTTTCCTAGAGTTATTATAAATCCCTCACACTGAAGCCTTTTTTTTTTCTTCTTATTCTAGTCTTAATAATAATGTCAATAGCTGGTATCTATCATTGGTTACATTTTCTTGCAGATCAATAGTCTACGTCTTCTTCCTTAGGCTATAGTTTAATCTTTCTGAATAGGTCCTTTCTTAGTTATTTAATAACTTTGATCCCTCAAAGTTATCCAAATTCCTCTTATTGAAACAGAAGTGGATGGAAAGGATATGATTGGGAATATTAATCCGAGGGTCGTGTATGCTTTTTATTTTATCATTTACCTAAGAACAATCCTCTGAAGAAAGCATTTCCACATACTGTCCTCTTCAGTATGGTAATTGTGCTTACTTTTCAAAAATCACCTGGTTACTCTGCTAACCACACTTGCTGGCTACCTTTAATCTTTGCCCACCATGTTTGAAATAATTAGCCAGTATTTTTTTTTTTTGTAGTCTTCCTCTCCCCAACCCCCACCCCACATCTCTCTTGAAGTGGTTTTACTGAGTTTTATTCCCCCCCCCCCACTAATTCTTCAATTTCCATTTATCATTACAGCTATACTGATTTTTATCAGTGCTGCACATATTTATTCATTTTAAGTGCCTATAAATAAATATAGATGGGGCTGATTTCAGACTATACTAAGTTACATCATAGTGTAAACACATGGAGTTCTCTCTGACTGCTTAGGGACTATGACCTAATTTTGTGACAAAAATTTATTTCCAAGTTTCTCTACCTTCTTGGCAAAGTTTTGCTAAAATGAACATTTTTATAGAATTGATGTTTCCAAATAAACATTTCCCATTCTGTGAGTAAAAAGGAACTAAAAAAAAATTCATATAGACTTGATAAAATTCCTATTGGAAGAAATAAAAGTGTTGTCTGTGACCCGGCCTTTCACTGGGGCATAAATACAGAGAAAGAGAGCAACAGTGCAACACTGTGCTTGCCAGTGGGATGGCTGCTCTATGGTTACACAGAGATGACGCCCACGGCTGAAACTCCCAGCACCAGCAACAAACCCAATGAGGCGATATAGAAAGAGGTTCTGAGGTACTTTTAAAATGGTGTATTTTCCCTCAGATACAAACAGTTTTTATTAAAAGTCAACTTTGCAGCTAAACCACTTCTCAGGTTCGCACACATAATACTTGCAAAAGAAATAACAAAAAGAAAAGAAAGAAAAAGCAATGGTGAGGAGCAGCTACCTTTAATTGAACTCTCATACAATCAGTCTCACTAATACTGGTACAAGGCAGATACAACACCAATAAAAAGAAGAAGGTGTTTGGGAACAGCAAGGCCATTGCAGGTGAGAAGAAAAAAAAAACAAACAAACAAAAAACAAAAAGGCGAGGCTGCCATGATTGAGACTTGACGAAGATTTGTTCCTTTTTCTGTTTCTTTAACCTGAATCTCTATGTATGGTGAAGATCTCTGACTACTTCAAGTTGCATACTAAGTGACACTGTTGAAAATAGCACTCATATAAGAAACGACAAACCTCCTGGTTGCTTTGGTAATAGTGACCCCAGCCTCACAGGTGCATGACTGATGAACGCTCCTGCACTGGTTTGTGACTTACCGAGTGGCCGCCATCCTCAATGGACCATTCCATTAAGGTTCCACCCACTTCCACTCAACGGGCTGAGTGGCTCTGACGAGATCTTCATTACTAGGGCCCTGTATTGTTAACCATCTTCCGTGTGAACAGTGAGGATTGTGTTTGTTTTAAAGAGAAGTTTACAGACATCATTACATGGGCAGGCCACACCGTTATGATTTTAAATAAGTTAAGGCTACCTGTCTAGACCAGGAATCAGGGCGAGGAGCAATTGTGTGGGCAGCACGTGGTGGTTAAGGAGCCCAAGAGTGTTAGACCTTTCAGCCCGATTCGCTGTTTTCCTTGGGCATCAGGTTATGTGCAAACTAAATCTTGCCATGAACATCTACAGCCTTAAATCAAGTCGTAAGTTACCCGGCAGAATGTGTAAGTGAACTAGGAACATGTATGATCTCAATATGTATAATATGATTGTAGGCACCTGAGTATTTGTCAAAAGTAGACAATGAGCTAAGGTTTATTATCTATTTTTTTTTTTTTTTGGCAAGGAAGATTCATTATGAAAAAAACTAACAACAACACATAACAATTTTAATCACTATTTGAACACTTTCTGGGTAAATTCATTAATCAAAGGCGAACTTTCATCTATCTATGTATATATTTTCCCCATTTGTACTTGATACCTTTTAGCAGGAAAGACTCATAGGAGGGCCCTGAATTTGGGAGGAAAAAAAAAAGACAACTCTGGTCATTAAATAAACACACCATTTCCCCCCTCGTGTTTTTCAGCCTTCTTTAACATGATCACACACACATACACACACAAAGGAGCAGCACCAGGGCATCTACTCGTCTGCAATTTTAAAAAATTAAAGATGCCGTCAAAAGTTGAATAAGTCAATGAATCATCACATAGTCTCTTTCTTAGATTTACTTAATGTCCAGTGAAGACTTCTAGTTAAATTTAAAAAAAAAAATCCAGCAGTTAATGAGCTGATTAGAAAGTAAGTGCATAAACAATATCAGCGTAGCAGCAAAATACAGTTACGGTTAACATTCCGATGCACCTCATTTATCATTTTGTGCAAGAAAAATGTCCACAGTCCGGCCGATGCCAGATTTCAAACCATATTGCAACTCATACTTCATGGAGCAATGACACGTCTCTAAAAATACAGGAATTAAGTTCGCCTCTTAGAGAAATGATGTTTATAAACATAACCCATGTGGCAAGTAAGAGTACAAAATAAATACCAATGGTGAAAAAAACAAACAGTGGAATCAACCTCTACAGCTGAACGTGACGTTTGAGGAAAGATGATTTTACAATCTGTGTATTTTACATGGTCTTAGATCTCTCTTATGCTATCGAGATAAAGCCAGTCGGCTGAGCTGTGTGTCCTGTGTCTTGTTTGTCTGTTTCATTGAACTGTGGCCCTGTCATTGCAGAAGTTTATCTGTGACTTAGAGAAACCGTAATACGTTGTATCACTTGGGAGTCTGTTACTCTTCTTAACTGTCCTTCACCTTCCACAGATGTGACGATTACTGATCCCAGCACAACGTCTAACTACCGAGGAGCCAACAGCGGCTGGGTCTTGGGCAGTGTCCTGTGTGTGGCTACAAAACCTTCACCCCAGATGCTCGTCGGCGGGGGATGGAGAGGAGGGGCCGGGAGTGGAGAGAAGGCGGAGAGGGGTGCACTTCGGGCTGGAATGTGGCTGCTCGTTGTCCGGGAGAGCGAGGTCAGGACTGGAAATGAGAGACAAGCTGGTCAGCAAGACTGGCATCTGCACTTGGTGAGGCAGGCACAGGTCATTCACTGAATCGAGAGAAGAAACATGGACAGAAATGCTGAGGGGAGGTGGTTTGCATGCCAGGACAGCCGCCGCGGTTCAAAACCGCTCACAAACCAGGAAAAAAGAAAACGCGTCAGGGGAAACGTGTGAATGCTTCCTTGCGATCACTTCTGTCACCATTTTCGCACACGGTCTTGTTCCCCTAACTCAGGGGTCGGCAAACTCATTAGGCAACAGAGCCAAATATCAACGATTGAAATTTCTTTTGAGAGCCAAATCTTTTAAACTTAAACTTCTTCTAACGCCACTTCTTCAAAATAGACTCGCCCAGGCCAGTCGTATTTTGTGGAAGAGCCACACTCAAGGGGCCAAAGAGCCGCATGTGGCTCGCGAGCCGCAGTTTTGCCGACCATGGCCCTAGGTCTCTGGGTTGGTGTTTTTTTTTGTTGTTGTTTTTTTTTAATCTCAGACTTGAATGCGTACTCCAGTCATGGGGGGGGGGGGGGGGGGGGGGGGGCAGCAGCTTGGGTGAAATGCAAAATCTGGATCTGCAGGTGGGACCTGAGAACCTGCATTTCTACCAAGCACCCGGGGACCAAGGCTTTAGACGAGAGGATCCTAATCAGTTCCATGGTAGATTCAGATGCAATAGGATCATCAGTTTGCCAGCTGGATTCCTAATTTGCTCCAAGGACTCCCCCTATTTGCTTTAGCTTGGCAGTTTAAATAAGACTGCAGAGAGTTTTAAAGCATTTTCTATTTGCTAAGTGTATCACGCAGACTTCCGCAAGACCTCCAGGAGCCTCCAGTTTAAATAAACTCAGGCATGCTCAGGCTCATCAGTACCATCAGAAATAATCCTGAAGAACAAGGAAGCATACTTACTGAATTTCCTAAGGTAAAACTACACATCGAATCTGGGTTCAGACCTTTTGAAATCCAATGGGGAGAAAGGAATCCCACTGTGGGGATATGTGTATTATTGAAAGAGATCAGAGAGAGAAACCAAGAATGCAGCCTACCACAACAAATTTGAATTTAGAACTGAAAAACAGGGTAAACATCACCCTGAAGTACCGGACGGCTGGCTGAGAAGAGGCTCTACCATCTGGGAAGGAGAAAGAAGGTGCGCTGAACCTCAGGAACTGTGAAGGTGCGGAGAACCGTTTGCACAAAAAGGCGGCCACCCGACTTCGCTGCCGGCTTGCTTGCGGAGTGCAGAGAGGGCGGGCAGAGTTCGCTGCTGGCTTACTCCTTCCCTGTGCGCAGAGAGGGTGGACAGCTAATGCGTGGCTGGCTTTCTTGTTCAGGAGGAAAACAGAAACACCCTATTGCGCTGATAGACGGTCCCAGACAGGGAGAGGCCAGACTGTCAGGAAGTGGGCAGAGATCTCTTGGAGGTGTGTGAAGCCAGCAGCCATTACTGCGGGACTCAGAAACCAGACTCTCGAAAGGAGGGGCTGAATAAAGCTTGTCTGCACCACCCGAGACTCTGCCCCATTCAAGTGGAGCACAGAAGCCCTTTCAGTGGCTAGTTTTCTCGTTCTTAGTGAATGGGACTCTCCAAGGGAGTGACAGACAGGAATCTAAAGCTTGTCTGCGCCTATACCAAAGAGGTGCGTGCACCTGCAACCAATTTTGTGAGATTCAACAAAGCTTGTCTGTGCCACCCCAAGACTCTGCCCCATTCTAGCAAAATGCAGAAACCCTCCTAGCTGAGACACTTCTGATCCTCATAGCCAATTGGCTTGGAGATCAACACTTCCCAGTGATTCCAACAACAAGCAAGGCTTAACAACAAGACTGCACACACAGCCCACAAAGGGCTACACCAAGACTGTCCACCTCAAGTAACTGGGAGGCTGACTCACTGAACCAAATAGGACACCTTAGCACACAAAGCCACCCTACCAACTCAGGGAAGCTGTGAAAATACCTAGATAAGGAAACAAATCACAAACAAAAAAAATGGAGGAAAAGAAGCGACTGGATATAGAGTTCAAATCTACGCTTATAAGGTTTTTCAAGAATTTCCTAGAAAAGGTCCATAAGACCTATGAGGATATGAAAAGAGATGAATTAGAATTAAATTAATAAGGAATCAACAAGAAATGATAAGGGATCAACAAGAAATAAAGAATACATTGTCTGAAATAAAAAATATTATACAGAGTCCTAAAAACAGAATGGAAGATTGCAAGAATCAAGTCAAAGATTTGGAATATAAAGAGCCAGAAGATACTCCTCTGCAGAAGCAAGAAGGCAAGAGAATCCAGAAAGTTGAAGATAATGTAAGAAATCTCTGGGATAACTTTAAGCGAACCAACATCAGAATTATGGGGGTCGCAGAAGATGAGAGAAAGCAAGATATCGAAAACCTACTGAAAGAAATAGTGACAGAAAACTTCCCCCACCTGGTGAAAGAATTAGACTTACAAGTCCAGGAAGCACACAGAACTCCAAACAAAAGGAATCCAAAGAAGACCACACCAAGACACATCATCATTAAAATTCCAAGAGCAAAAGACAAAGAGAGAATATTAAAAGCAGCAAGAGAACAGCAGGTAGTTACCTATAAAGGAGCACCCATACGATTGTCAGCTGATTTCTCAACAGAAACCATGCAGGCCAGAAGGGAATGGCAAGAAATATTCAAGGTGATGAACAGCAAGAACCTACAGCCAAAAATAATCTACCCAGCAAAGCTATCACTCAGAATCAAAGGCCAGATAAAGAGCTTCACTAATAAAAAAAACCTAAAGGAGTTCATCACCGCCAAACCAGAATTATATGAATTGCTGAAGGGAGTTCTTTCGAAAGAGAAAGTAAATAAAGATAAAAACTATGATCAACAAATACATAACTATCAACAAGTGAATCTAAAAACCAAGGGAATTAAAAAAAATCTGATGAACAATATTAACTGTTGAATATAATAGAATCAGAGGTATGGAAGGGGAGTGAACTGACGATTCTCGGGGAAAAGCGGAGAGAGGGGTGTGGGAAGAGACCGAACATAAACTGTGCACCTATGGATGAGGACAATGGGGGGTGGGGAAAGGGCAGAGGGTGGGGTGGGAACCTGGTGGAGAGGAGTAATGGAGGGGGGGGAAATGAGGAACATTTGTAATAATATGAACAATAAAGATTTAAAATAAATAAACAATTTTTAAAAAGAAAGAGAACAGCATTTTTCCATAACTCTGCTTCCCCTCCCCTTATATTATGAAATTCAGTACCATATAATTCATTTCTGACAGGAGCAAGGTTTGAGAAAACTATTCAAGGTTCATTATTATTATTATTATTTACTTGTTTATACATAACTTTTGGGCTACTGTTATCATTGAAGTCAGTTGAAAATGATCATTAAAACAATTTTAATCTTTGGTGCTGAAATGACCCTTCATATATACCTCCAATTTAATATATACATATAGATTTTTTTTATGGAGAGGGAGAGAGAGTTAAAAACATCAATGAGAGAGAAACATCAATCAGCTGCCTCCTGCACACTCCCTACTGGAGATGTGCCTGCAACCAAGGTGCATTCCCTTGACCGGAATCAAACCTGGGATCTTTGAGTTCGCAGGCCGATGTTTTATCCACTGAGCCAAACCAGTTAGGGCAAAATATCAGAATTTTGATACAAAATCAAAATTATGCCAAATACCCATCTGCTTGAGGTCACTCTTAGTTCCCAAAGTTTTTGAACTGCCATCCATTTAGTTGAAAAGGAGATATGCTCTACTATAGAGTTGGAACCAGCAGTGATAAAAATGATTTTTCCTATTTTAAAAACGTGGTAGGTAAACAGGGGAGACCTGGTTCCAAGAGGACTGGGGAAATATTTTGTGGCCAGACTCTCTCTCCCCTCCCCAGACAGTCAGATGGCCCGGGAAACGCCACAGCGGACAGACTTTCCCACAGACCCAGCAGAGTTCCTTTCCGTTAAACCTGCACGATTTAGAATGAGTTTCTTTTCAGGGCAGCAGACATGTCACCCAGCCAATGGCAAGTACACAAGGGATACACGTTTGAGGGCCCTGTGTAGTTCAATAGAGAAAGGAAGACAAGCATTTCTGCCTGGCCAGCTAAAGTGTGTAGCAACAGCTTACACATGAGGTACCGCCCACTTGGCCCAACCTTGACATTATGTCATTCATGATCATTTAAAAAATGTTTTCAAGGTGAAGGGATTAAGAAGTTACAAAATAGTCACAGGGATGGAAAGCGCAGCACAGGGAATATAGACAATAATATTGTAACAACTATGTATGGCGCCAGGTGGGCACTAGACTTATAGGGGGAAATATTACTTCGTAAGTTATAGAAATGTCTATATACCTATGCTATATACCTGAAAAGAACAGAATATTTAATATCAACTATAATTTTAAAATTAGAAAAAAATTAAAAAAAATTTCCCCCATTATTTCAGATTGCTTGCATGGTATGATATTATATTTTGTATCATAGTATTACTATTCTAAATTTGCATGAATGCAATCACACCACACACACACACACACACACATATATATATATATATATATATATATATATATATATATATATATATATATATATATATATATATATGGCAGAAGCATATTTTTGGCTTACAGAATAAGAAACTATTTCTAAAATGTAAGTATTTGATAGGTTCTAATCAAAATGATTAGCTATAGGAAAGAATTCAGTTTCACTTCTGACTGCTAAATATCTTTAGGAGCTGACTCGTTCAATTTTTACCATTTACAAGTTTAATTTATGTAGGTAAAACCATGTTGTGAACAAGTAGATCTAGGGACTATTACTAAGTCCAAAAATGGATATATCTTCAGAAAGGTTTCTTTTCCCAAGTAAGCAAGTTCTTGGGGAAAAATACCAAATACCAAATATCTCTATGTATTTAAATATTACATTCAACGCTGCAATACACTGGGGAATCCTTTCATATTATGGTTTTTATTATCTATAAACAACTTTAGTAATTTAACTCTACAATGAAATCAGCCTGTAAAAGACATTTGGAAAGTTCTATATTTTTAAATATGAGAAAATGTTTTTATTCAAAACCCCAATATATGTACAAGCTGTAGGAAGTATAAAACAATTTTTAAAGTGAGAAACAGAAGTAGAACACCTGACCTGAAATCACTCATCATTCTTAGCTCCTTTTGTTCTTTATTAAACAAATGAACCTTTTCAATTCAGGGATAAAGAGTCAACACGGGTGATTGAAGCGCTCTCTGACTTTGCTTCTCCCAGCACGGCTAAAGGGGGACGGGGGTGTCGGAGCACCTCCAGGCAGGGCCCCGGTACATGGTGGTGGTTAGGAGAGTCATTGGGCTCAGTTGCTTTCAGGATGGGCGACCCTGGACAAGTCATTTTATCTCCCCCAAACCATGTTCTCCTCATTTTCAAATGGGTGTAATAACTGTTTACCTTATTGGGGGGTTGTAGTGTTTAATAAGTATAAAGAATTGAACATTTGTGTACGATAAGAATTCAAAGTGTTAAGTTTTCTGTCGGAAAGAAGTGAAAAGGGCAGCGAGGACATTTCATTTGATCCATTTGGCAGTGGGCAGAGGTGGGAGGGAAGCCAGTCGTAATTCCAGCAACTTAGAAAAGGACAGTCTTTTCGAGTCTAAACGCATTTTATCGTTTCTCTGCGTGGACCACAAGGAGGGACAGTGAACCGTGCTGTATTCATGTGGGTAGAAACCAGAAACATTTGCAATTCATTAACTTTTTTTTTATTTGTGCGGAGGTTGCAAGCCATCTAAATTCAGTCATTTCAGAAGGTATGGGACTGGGGCAGGTAATCATTTAGTCAAACTGGTTCTCAAAAAAAAAGGGGGGGGTGCAATATAAAATAAAAGTGAAGTTAAAAATATTCCCCACTGGCTTCTCCACTCCTTGCCCAAGCTAATTAGTGTCTTGAGGAAAGGTTAGGCAGTGAGCACGGTTCGCAGCAATGTCAGATACCAAGAGCACACTGCGGGGCCAGGCCTGTGCCTCCTTCTCATCCTTCCTTTATGAGAGATGGAACTCAGCCAGCGAAAGGAACTTCCCAAGAACGCACAACTGGCATGTGCTAGAGATGGAACCGAAACCCAAGCAATCTGACTTCAAAGCTCCTTCACTCTTCTCTGGCTGAGCACGGGTCACGGCCCTGGGAGGGGGTGCCGGTGAAAAAAGAACTGCAGGTGTAGGGCCCACATGCTTCACCGCTCCCCACGGAAAATCGGCTGAGAGGGGTGTGAACATTTATAACTGCATTTCCCTGACGTGACTGAAATTAGTCTAAGCTGCCTACAGTAGACTAACGGCATTTGTACGTTCATGTACAGAACTTACCTGACGTAAAACCCTGCTGCTGGAAGTGGTGGGGGAGGCAGGCTGAGGTAGCAATCAGGAGACCCAGGCGTGGGGTCTCTTTAATCATGTCCCTTTTCGGGCTGACTCAATGTCCCACTTAGCAGGCACTTAGCAGGCTGCACAACTGCCTCAGAGACCAAGGCACACTGGGGCTTTGGGGCCACTGTTTCTGGGCAACACTTGTGACACACACACCCCCCCCTTTTCTGTCCTCCGCGTTTTCCAGCTAAGCCCTGACCACCGCCACCTGCTAACAGACACCTACTCCTCAGACACACATGGAAGCACACGGGAGCCTGCCCTACTCAAAAGAAGCCCTGCCTGGTAGAAGTGAGCACAGTAAGCAGATAGAAAGGCCACGCCAGACTCTAAAGGTTTGGCACCGTCAGAAGCCAAATAACTGGAGATGAAATACCATGGAGGATGGTGAGGCCTGACGGGGTGCTCTATGATGTAGACGTTCACCCGGGACGAGAGTTCTCGATGGACAGGCAACGCTTTCCCTGGAGCAGCCACTGCCAGCGCCCTCTCTGGCTGAGTGTCTGGGGAGTACGGAGACCTGCCTCTAAATTTCTTCAGTTCATCTCACAAGGAGGGCTCTGTCACTGCAAATATTCCTTTTTTGGAAATGCCGATTACTACAAGTTTTTCTCCACCTTCCCATGTCAGCTTTAATGAGGGTGCTGAAGAAGGTTGTAACGCCGTCTAAGATCAGACGTTACCTATGCTTTATATCCTTCCTGTTTGTTTGCCTGAGGAATATATTCTTTTAAAATATATATATTTTATTGATTTTTTTACAGAGAGGAAGGGAGAGGGATAGAGAGCTAGAAACATCGATGAGAGAGAAACATCCATCAGCCACCTCCTGCAAACCTCCCACTGGGGATGTGTCCACAACCAAGATACATGCCCCCCACCGGGAATCGAACCTGGGACCCTTCAGTCCGCAGGCCGATGCTCTACCCACTGAGCAACACTGACCAGGGCCTGAGTAATATATTCTAAGGACAAGGGACAAACAAAAGAAAAAGTAGGGCAAGCATCCTCACAACCCCAGGCTTTCTATGTGGGAATATAATGGAACGTCGGGGTAATGCAAATAGCTAGTCCTGCCAGCGGCCAGGAAAGCAAACGCTAGCTTCTCTTGGATTTCCATTAGGTCCACGTGGACTTCAGGTTCCAATGTGCATTCGCATCACCCCTATTTGGAATAAGATGCAGCAAGTGAAATGATGCGTAGGCGGTTATGGTGGTGAAAGGAGAGCATGGGGTGGATGGCTCCGACATGCAGTTGGGTGGGGAGAGAAAGGACGTCTGAAGTTACCTGACAGTCGGGCAGTCTTGCCTCTCTGCTAGTTGTGAGCACTGTGGCGGTACGGAGGCAGCAGGCTGCTGACAATCTACAAGAAACTGATAAATTAGACATGTATACAAAGAGACGACAGAGCATCATGTTAGTAACGAAGCAGCTGCCTGAGAGATTTAGTGAGGAATGCGTATTCACCCAGAAACATCTAGATTAAGCTATTCCCCCCAATCATGCCGATAGAAAAGACAAGACTTTTTTCTTAAATACCGTATTAGTGACACGAAATTAGTAATGAGATTTCTCAAGCACATCAGGACACCTGTGGCCATTCGTATTTGGTACTTGGATACATCTGAAAGTAAAGGGTCCTTTAATGTAATAGAAAAATCTTCGGGTTCTAAACTTGCACGTGACGGTAGTGACTTGCTTTGGCACTTAGATCTGCTATTTCCAAAATGGAATACTTTAATATAACTGACTTTATTGTCAGGACAGCTGGACATAGTATCATCCCATAGGTACATGGAGAAAAGCAATCTTTTCCATGACTAATAGGAGGATATCAGGGAAGAAAGTAATCTTTACAGTTTTCTAAAATTAGATTTTTTGTAATTTTCCCAAGAAATAATTGGTTAGCAGAAATCTTAGGATGTGTAAGTTGTTAGTAGCTGGGACTGATGAGAAAACCAATCTGAATGGGAAATCCACTTTTGTTTTACTTTTGCTATTTAAAAGTATATAATATATAACTCATGCTAGGTCAGTGGTCGGCAAACCGCGGCTCTTGAGCCACATGCGGCTCATGAGCCGCGGTCTGCTGCTCTGTTGACTAAAGAGTTTTCAGACCACTGTGCTAGGATAACAAATTGCTAGTTAATCATGCTTTAACTGATCATGCTTTACTGGTACCAGGCCAACCACACTAGAATCACCAAGGAAGCTGGCTAGAAATACATAGATTATATTTCTGCAAAAAGATTTGGCAAAAAGGTTAAAATTCAAATTATAATTAGAAGTTTGATTATTTGCAAAATTTCCTCTTGCTAAATGCTTAGATTATGTGTTTGCCTAGCCTGCCTCTTTCCCCATGTTATGAAGATAACACTTAAAGATAAATTCTAAATTTGCAGCCTTGAATTAATGAGAATGTATTTTTTTAAAATCTGTATTCCAAAACTGTATCCAAGTATTGCTTGTTCTAAAGCCAGTATATTCTCTATTATAACAAAATCTGACTAGAACTCCAGACTATCAAAATTCATAAAAGTTGCTGATGCTTTTGTATAAGATATTGAAAACACACTACAGCTGTCTGTGATGCAGAGTAGAACACAATAGAAGGCAGGGTTGGTTGGAATTCATTCAGGAGAACATTATTGAAGGGACCCTTTAATAAGGCGGTCTTTGTTGGAGATTAACTTATTAATTATTGATTATCAATAGGAATGAGATTTGATTCTTGTTTAGTATCTGATATTCAGATTACACACTCAGTAAAAGTCCTTCAAACATAGCAAATATTTCCGTTTTCTCTGCTGTGAGGCACTCTTTTTGTTTTTCTTTAACTCTTTGTTTTCCCATTTTGCAGCTTGATTAGCTCAATGGTTCCCTTTTGTAGAAACTCAGAGTCTTAAAGGATGAATTCCTTTATGCTCCTTTTATCTTTTCCAAAGAATTTTCTAAGTGATAATTTAGGAACATGTTGGACTAATTTAGATAAGGATTCTGATACAGCCAGGTGTGTGCTGCCCTCCCATGGTGCATTTGGGTAATGTAATGGATGCAAATGAACCCGAATCCTTGGAAAACATGCTGGAATCTGGCCTTATGCCTTACATTGCAGGGGAGGTATAAATACAACTCTTTTATAGCAACGTTTTGGCCTCCATGAAATGAAAAGCCCTAGAATCTGGGCCAATGCAATCACACATTATTCATTTGAAACAGGGGTCCTCAAACTTTTTAAAGTGGGGGCCAGATCATGGTCCCTCAGAGAGCTGGAAGGCCGGACTATATGAACTACTAATTCCTACTGTAACACCTCGGCTGCGCTCACTGCCCAAAAAACCTGGCGGGCCGGATCAGACTCCTCTGCGGGCCGCATGTGGCCCGCGGGCCATAGTTTGAAGATGCCTGATTATTCATTTGAAATATGTTGTGTGTTGAAAATTGAAAAACCGGTGAGCAGGACTACAATGTACTACCTAAATGAACTCTTAATATGAGGTAGATAGTCCTTCCATCTGTAGTGAATATCAGCTTTTTTTCTTCTTTAGAAGTAACATTCTCTGGCTAATTATTATTAATTGTTGCATTTATTATTTATATGTACTTAAGGGATAAAAAGTGAATTCCACAAATAAGATGGTGATAGAGGAAAACAAAAGAAATTTTAAAAATAGCTGTATTGCTCCAACTCAATTTTCTTCTAAACTTTTCTCATGTCAGTAGCCATCTAATCACATGCATGTCTAATCCCGCCGAACAGCCCGTGTATTAGCATGTACTTGGTGAAATGGAAGGGATGAGTTGGGAGATTGAGGAAATCCCCTCCAGCGCTGAGATGCTGTGGGCTTTGCATAAACTCACCAGTTCGATCTAGGAGCTGGTAAACTAATTCCTGAAGGAACTAGGCCTCATCTCATTGTGTTAGAGGGCATAAAAGGTGAACATTATGTGTCTTAAAGGAGGAGGCATTAAAGAACCCTTGCAGTCACTGCTGTTATCTGGGGGCTACCAAAATTAGTCTCAACCATTCAATAGTCAAGTTAAACTCCTATTATGTGTCTGAAACTGTGTTTGGAGGTGGGGATAAAAGGAAAACAGAGAAGATACAGTCCCTGGTCAATGGAGAAACACAAGCACATTCAACAAGCAATTACAAACAAAGTGTCATGACAATGAGGTGGTGATGATGATGGTAGCAGCTCACACTTACTGATTGATGGCCATGTACTTGGCGCTGTGCAGGCACTGAAATGCAAGCCCTTCTTTAACTCTGTTTTATTATTCCCCGCTTATGGATGAGGAAAGAGGGATTTTGGTTAAGTAACTTGCCAAAGTCCACTAAGAGGTGAGGCTGAGATTTGAATCTAGGACTGTATGACCCAAGGGCTGAATTAAACTTACAGACACATTACTGCCTTACTGCCCACGATAAGGAAGTTAGGGCTCTCAGAGCAGAAACAATGAACTAAATCTAAGTGGCCAGGGAGCGCTCCCTGGAAGTTTTGACAGCTGTGATGTACATCAAAAAATAAGAGTTGGCCAGGAACTTCTTAGCAACTGTTATGTGTTTATGGTCTCTACTAACAGTAATTAAACATTTTACAAGATTAAAGTGTTTAGTTGAAAGGTCCAGAACTGAATTAAATAACACTGTGTATTTATATCATAAAGTCACAGGCCTGAGAAAGGCCACAGCATACACAAGAGATTGTTAGTGCCTTAAGGGCAGAGGTAAATAAAGGATGTTATTGCGCAAAGCACCTGTGGGTCTGTTTTAATTACACATGAAGAGCATCCTTATACGACATTCCTCCATAAAACAAAGGCCAAGGAGAAAGGAAGGTAGTAAAGACAATGAGGACAAAGGAAGGAAATTACCAGCTGCATCAACATGAAGTAGTTTCTCCTAGAAACTTATACTAGTTATCTGTCTGGACTAAGACACTCTGGAGTTCTTATTTTCACTATTCTTACCATGAGGAAAGCAAGTATTTTTGGTATATGCGACAATATCAAAATCTCATATATCCTGAGACTGTCTTTTTTCTTTAACATTTTTCATGATCCTTGCTACAGAAACAAATTCAGAGTTTAGCATCAGAGCAGGGTGTCTACAAACACTCAGTGATTAATGAATTACTACAGATCACCATATATATATTAACTTGCTCAAGGTCACAAGCTGGAAAGTAGCAGAGCAAGTATTTTACTTCAGACTTTTCTGATACTCACTACTCTCTCAAATTGACACCAGCTGCCTCTATAACATACCAGGGTCATAGAATCAAAGAAACATAAAAACTTCACCAGACATGGTAGCTTGGAGGCAACCAATTACCTCAAAAACACAAAGCAAGATAAAGGTTGGGGATAGCCGGGACCGGTTCGGCTCAGTGGATAGAGCATCGGCCTGCAGATTGAAAGGTCCTGGGTTCGATTCCGGGCAAGGGCATGTACCTTGGTTGTGGGCACATCCCCAGTAGGGAGTGTGCAAGAGGCAGCTGATCGATGATTCTCTCTCATTGATGTTTCTAACTCTCTATCCCTCTCTCTTCCTCTCTGTGAAAAACCAATAAAATATATATATTAAAAAAAAAAAAGGTTGGGGATAATGTCTAGTTTCTCTAAAGAGGCGGCTGAAATCAACAAAATTCATTGGCTAGGGAGAAAGTCTCATCCTATATTTTCCTCTTCAGGCTTCTACTATATTTTAAAACTTTCCCAATGCAACTTAGAAAATGAACGGAGTCTCTAAAAGTCAATGCCCACCGGTGGCGGTTTGGGTGGGGAGGGAGAGCCTCCATGGAAGGAGGCAGGGTGCGCCTCTGTTTTGGCTCCACCCCTGGCTCAGAGGAAGAGGTGGGAGGTGGTGAGGACAGTTGGGTGAAGGATGATCTGTGGAGATAACACCAGGCTATGAGGAGTCGTGGGGCTGCGAAATGGCGTCCTGGTGGCCAGATGCTGGGCGAGAGGCAGGGCAGCAGCTCTCTGTGGCAAACAGCCTCCTCTGGAATGGCTTTCACTCAACCCCTGGCTGTCCTGACTTGAGAACAAATGCAAGCCTACCGTTTCATGAGATCTTATTTTCCACATCACATCTGCTTCCCTCATGACCATAAACTCCTCTGGGTGCTATGTACTTTCCCATGAAAACTCTCTCTGTCCCCTGAGTTTTCCTTAGGTCACATTCTTTATTTTTAAAATATATATATATTTATTTACTTCAGAGAAAAAGGGAGAAGGAGCAAGAGATGGAAACATTAATGATGAGAGAGAACCATTGATTAGCTGCCTCCTGCACAACCCGTACTAGGGATTGAGCCCGCAACCCAGGCATATGCCCTGAATAAGAACTGAACTGTGACCTCCTGGTTCATAGGTCAATGCTCAACCACTGAGACACACCAGCCTGGCAGGCCAAGTTCTTGCAAGACATGATTTCAACTTCCCTCACTCTCCTCCTTGCTCCCTGACCATGCCCCAGTTTGTGCACAGCCTTCTGAAAATGAGGTGTTCAGGACAGAAATCAGGTGAGATAAGATGTGACTGGCGGAGTGGGGTGGCAGAGTCTCACCTTGTCTGAGACATCCTGGTTCTATGAAAAGAGCAGAAGCCCGTGTGGCATTTTTTCGGCAGCCACATCTCCCTGATATTTCCCATGAGCCTGCTTTATTTACAGACAGTGCTCTCAAGCTACGCTTTCTCCATCCTGAAGTTACAGTGTCTGGGACTCCAATGGAATATTGTATGTACTTTTAGCTTTCTGTTCACTTCTAACAGAGGTTTCGCCTTTTCCTACCTGAACTATCTTTCAGATCTGATGCTGTCATCTAGCATATTAACTTCCTCTCCCTTTTATTTCTCTTTCAAATCAGAAAATGTGATAACATGACCTTGATATCTTTATATCTAAGATTAGCAACTAATAGTAAGGCTAGGCTAAGTAGAGACCATATTTTATAAATATCAGTCTATGAATTTGGACCCTTTGAACATGTCCATTCAACCAGTTATGAATCCAAACAATTATAGTATTATCTAGAATTTCTGTCTAAAAAATATTGTAAAATACCTGGTTTGCCAAAATGTTGTTTACTATTTTGCCAGGTTTTATAAGCAAGAGAATGAGGGTAAGTCTAGCATAAGTCATTCTTGAACTCATGCTGGTTTTTAGTAATCCCTACCTTAGATTGAGCATATGAAACCCATTGATTTCTAGAAATCTGCTAAGGATCAGCCTCAAGGTTTTAGGTCTACAGGTTAGAGAAATTACTTTCTTTTATGAGAAATTACATTTCTTCTTCTGATGCACATAGGAATTCACCTTTTCATTTTCATATTCTATTTCTCCCTGGGACCTCTCCCCCTGTCTTTGTAAGGCCATGTTTTCTTTAAGCATCTTTCTTTCAACAACAACAAAAAGTGAGAAGGAGAGGGATATATGCTTTTCTTTTCTTTCTTTCTCATTTTGAAAATGGCAACTCATAAATACTCAAATATTGGCAGAAGTGAAAAATCATGACACAAAGAGCAAACAGTAACTGTCTCTTGATGAGTCAGTTAATATCTTTGATAACTTGGTGTACTGTTTCCAGGACTATTGAAGAAAGATAGCCTTAATAATCAAATCTACCCACCTGGGCAATTGCTGTTATAGAATATGACATCACTATTATTTCCAAATAGATATACTTTGAACAACAACTTTACCTATTTGAAGTAAACAGTCACTCTTCATTAAGGACCTTTCAGTAGAGCAGATGATTAACAGTAAAAAAGCAAGAATGTTTAATTATTAACATCATTACAATAAGAGTTGACAGGGACTTGTTCTAAGGTAACTCCATAGTTAATGATCACACCCTCTTTATATCCATAAGATATCCTTCTTTCTTCTTTCTGCAAATCTGGCCTTGTTCTTCCAAACTATTCCCTAATTGAGATTTCAGCAAATACATAAAAGAAAGAGCATGCAAAGGGAAAGTAGAAGGAAGAGGAAAGGATGAAAAATAATGGGTAACATGTAACAAGTCCTGCATATATGCAAACACTAGGCTAAGCACTTTGCATGCAACAGCTCTTTCATCCTTGTAAAAACTCAAAGAAGTAGGTTTTGTTTTTATTTTATAAATAAGAAACTGAGGCCTATGGAGCTTAAGGAACTTATGCATGGTCACTTTCTGTATGGTATTTATAGTGAACAAAATCTTTTTAGTGCTCAGGATACTCAACTAAATTTGGTTGTCATAGCCCATTTTACAGATTAGAACACTGCGGATCCGAAGAGTTAAGTGATTTTTTCTGAGGCCCCTCAGAGAGAGGAACAGAGTAAGAACCTGAGCCCAGGTTTCTGACTGTGCACCCCATGTCCTTTTGGTAGAATGCCCCATAGTGCCTGTTATATAGACTGACTATGTGTTTCCCCACCCCTCCAATCCATATGTTGAAACACTAACCCAGTACCTAAGAATATAACCATATTTGGAGATAGGCTTTTTAAAGACATACTTAAGGTAGGGTGAGCCCTAATCCAATCTGACCGATGCTCTTATAAGCAGAGGAGATTAGGAGTGTAGGACACCCCGAGAGACCCAGAGATGCATTCACACAGACAAAAGGCAGTGAGAAGGCAGCCATGTGCACAGCAAGGAGAGGCCTCAGGAGGGACCAAACCTGCCCACACCTTGATCTTGGGCCTCCAGCCTGCAGAACTGGGAGAAAAATAAATGTCTATTGTTTCAGCTCCTTAACCGAACTAATACAGAGCCTTTGTACCTGATCCAAAGTGAAAGCAGTTATTACTCTCTCTTATCTGCCAACTCTTTAGTCTTAATAAACCAATAACTAAACTTCTCTTGAATTCTTCTAAAATCTAAGAAGTCCAAGGGTTGAAATAAATAAATGTTTTAATTCAAGGAAACTCAAATGAAAGGATATATACAGAAAGCCAGAGCATAAATTGTAAGTGAAAATCTACACTTGAATTTCAGCAGACTTTCTTCTTAGCAAAAAGCACTTTAGAAAGATGTAAAAGTGGTCAAATCAGGGATGCTGGGGAAAACGAAATCAATGATAGGATGTGAAATTTGAGTAATTAGGTTAGCAGAAAGTATAAGTTTCTCTGCACTGTGCACTGAAGGACAGAAAAACTGCATAATGATTTTTAAAAGCCTCCCTAATGCAGGAATTCTGGATTTTTGTGGATAATAGCACAAAGGTGCTTCCCATAGTTACTGACATGTTTCTTGAGGTTTTTACACAACAATCTAAGGGAATGGGTAATGGGTATGTCACAACAATGTCCTTCTATTTGCCAATGATGCTTCTGCAGTAATTTTCTATACCTCTTTGCCTTCCTCTCCCTTCTTCCCTCCCCTCCCCCCCGACACTGTGCTCCTCAACTTTCCTCCATTTCAGCATGAATTTCGGGGTCCATGAGAGACCTCTGGGTTTTGATCCCCGCTCCACCACTGAGCAGTTGAGGGACACTGAGGAACCATTCTGCGTCTCAGTTATTCTATCTGTGAAGTGAGGACACGAAATGCCAATTTTGCAGATACCAGGTGAAAGAATGTTCGGGAAAGCACGTAGCCCGGGTTCCATCGACAGGAACTGGTCATTGATTAGACATGAGGGACCAAAGGGAGGAGTCAGCATCAAGAAACAAAGTAAATCCCACTAACAGGAAGGAAAATTAAAAAGGCCCCAAATAGACTATATGATGAAATCATTTCAATCCAGCCTTTGCTCCTCACATTGCATTAATCTGAAATGGTCTCCCTTCTCTCTGACTATTCAGAACCAACAAGTTCCAGCCTGGTCACTCCAGGAGGAAGTGCCTGCTTCCTCTAAACTCCTTCAGCACTTATCTCATCTCCACCAGCATTTCTCGTGTCCAGCGTGTGGCCACTGCTATCTGCCAAGGAGACCTAACTTCCTCAGCCAGGCTGCAGGGTGAGGCAGCGAGGGCCTTGCCTTCTAATTCTTGTCATTATTCATTTCCCCAGGGGAGTGTGCCTGGAGAATTTGCCTGTGGTGCAAAAATACTTTCTAATATACTGACTTCACTTCCCCTAACAGATCTTTGGACTCATTTCTTCATTAGTACTTTATTCATGCCATTGTTGGACAGATCCTCTTTGAAAAGGGAGAGTTTACAATTTAGATATTCTTGTCATCAGAACCACATATTTCTAATAAAAGGAATAAGAAAGAGGAAATGTTACTTGATAAAGATCTTAGAGCTAGTTTAGCTATATCAGGTCGTTAATGATGACTTTGATATATACATTTTAAAAATAAAATTTTAATTGCCATATTTAAAGTGTGCCCAATACTAAATTATTCCTCACTAAATCTACCAAATGATTAATAACATGTTGCTGAATTAACAGAAAAATTAATGGAAAAAAGCATCAAAATACGTTCTCCTAGGAGTAACAACTTGAACAGTTACGTAGTCCTATGATGCCTATACATGTAAACTGAAAAAACAAACATAGAAAGTAAAAGAGTTAGAAAAATATAAGAAAAATTTAAGGTAGAAACATTATATAAAGAACAATAATAAGGAGGCATGAGATAGCAACATTTACATACATAAAAACTGGTTAGAAAAATTTGAAATATTTTTTAAAATGAAATGATGAATTTAATGGTGCACTGACTATTTAATGGTGCACAGTTGATCTGTGAACAACTTTTAGCATTTTATAATCAAACACATAGAGTTGACTACCTCATCCCTTTTTGCCATACGTATCACATATCCTATTAATATATTAGTTTATCAAAAAGTACCCACAGATAATAGCATTATTTCCAACTACGCAGGGGTGCAATCTGCTAATTTATGTCACCAGACACTTCAGGTTTAACTTTACATCAGTGTTTAACATGGAAAATTCCCACATTTATATCCTTGATAGTCAGAAACAATCATTTACTCATTAAATCTTTCTGGAATAAATATTATTCATTAAATATTTCTAGAAAAGACAGAATTGTTGAAACACAAAAACATGTCAGTATAGACAATGCAAAAAATATTACTAATAAATCTTTAAAAACTTTTGGCTCTACCTTTACATAATGACAACTGTGTACAGTTTATTACACTTTTGGGACACACATTAAAACTGCCTTCAACAATGTAGACTCGAAGCATGACTTGCTAAGAACAGGGAGCATTTTTAGACTTTATAGTGATTAGAAATTAGACCAAGCATGTCAAACTCGCAGTCTGCAGGTCGCATGAAGCCCACAATGAATATTTTTTGCGGCCCAGCCAGTATAACTGTTTGTAAAAAACGTTTTAATAAAAATTTCATCACTTAATTTTTACAATATCCTCTTATACATAATTATTAATAACAAACTACAATGTTCTCTAAGGACATTGATTACAATAATCGTGTTGCATTCATTACCCTTATGCGCAGGCACACCATTTCTCTCCACTAATACTGGCAGTGAATATTTTAGCGGCCGATTGCCCCGTCATTAGTCTTGTGCTCTCTTGTTTGGTGTGCACAACCAGAAATATTTTGCTTTTTGAGAGCAAGAAAAATAGGTTTGCTTGTGTTACACTTATTAATTTGTGCAGTTATTCAGAGTCTGGTAAGTTAATGTCCAAGAAAAATATAAATTTTCATTATGTTCTACCCTGTTTCCTCGAAAATAAGACAGTGTCTTATATTAATTTTTTCTCCCAAAGTTGTGCTAGGTCTTATTTTCAGGGGATGTCTTATCTTTCCATGCGCTAGGTCTTATTTTCAGAGGATGTCTTATTTTTGGGGAAACACAGTATTATTTTATGTTATTGATTACTCATTTATTTCAGCCCTTTGTATTCAGCACCTCTCTATAGAAATAATATTATTCATTAAATACATTTCTATGAATATTAAAGCTTTTGTTTTTTTACGGCCTACATAAACTTAAACCTTGTATATTAGGCCCGCATTAGCCTTTGAGTTTGACATGCTTGGATTAGACAAAAACTTTCATCTAGCTTCCCATTTTCTGTCCTGAAGAATATCATCTGACTCGCTGGTAAGACAAAGCAATACTCATAATCTATTTTTATTTCAAACCTTGCAAAAAAAGAAATATAAAAATGCCTGGCAGCAGAGTTAATGTTCTGCTCCTGAACAACTTACCATTAAACTATGAGCATGTGTGTAAGCAACAGCCTTTGGTAGGAAAGACATGGGAGGTGAGAGGGAGGGTAATGAAATGCAGTGGCACCAAGAGGTAAAAGTACATTTTGCTGCTAGATTCTTACACCAAATAAACACCCATTAGGAAATTGTCTTTTGTTCAGAAATGACCTTTCCAAGAACAATGGCATAGAGTTAACTGGCACCACGGTTAACTCAGGGTGGTTTGGTAGATCCTTTCTCAATCAGTAACAGCATGTATCAGATAAAGACCAGCTTATACCTTTGAAATGTCAAGATTAATTCATCATCAAAAGAAAAGATAAAGTTAAACAAACTACAACTAAAAGATCAATTGTAAAAATATATACCAAACAAGAAAAATATATGAGACACCACTCAGTGAAATGTGTTTGATTTTCCTGTTCAACATTATTATTTTTTATCATTTAAAAAAAATCAATGCTGGGAAATACTCTGAGAGGTTCAGGGCATGGATCTGAAAATTACAGGCTTTCACCATTGTCAATTGTTTCTTTTTTTTCCTTTTGTTTTTTAAGAAAAGAAGAAAATCACTATAACACATAACCCACAATTTTGGGGGAAAACAATTCAGAAACCCCAAAACTAAGCCAAGTGTTTCAAAATATACTATATCCTCATAAGCAAATTAAACCATACGTATAGCCCAGATAAAGTAAAAGCAATATGTTTAAATATTAAATATTTTTAAATCCAAGTTCATAGAAGGTGTTGATTCATTTTTTTTTTCAAAGAAAAAAATAAGTATTTACAATGACAAGCTTTCTAATGTAAAAGTATTTGATTTGTAGAAATTTAAGTGAAGCAATGCTATCAGGAATATATCTATTAAAGAAAATAAGATTCACTTTCAGTTTTACATCCAACTTACCTCTTTTTGCTTGATGTCAAGTAGTGCATAAAAAGAGAAAAAAATGTGTTTAACTGATTCTACCATCATCACACAATGGCTTATTCTATAAATACCTACTCAGACTAAGCGACTGTACTATTTTTGTTTTCTCTAAGGATCCTATCAGCAGAGGTGGAGCCAGGTCTGCCTGGAAAGCCAGAAATAAGTATTTAAGATGAACTAAGCAACATTCGCCTTAGGAACTCTGTGCCAGGGACTCAGGGACCTTTGGCCAGAGCAAATGGTGCTCCTTTCTACTCTACATTTCCAGTTTCATTTCTTATGATCCAAACTGGTTATAGACTGATGTTCAACTTTTTAGCAAGACATAATCTTAAGTGCAATGAAGAATTGAGAGGTGAGGTTCAGTGTAGAACAGAAAACTGATTTGGTGAATCGCATCAGAACACCAAAAAAGTTCTTCACGTGAGCAAAATACATCACCTTCAACTAAAAAAAAAAAAAAAAAAAAAAAGGACCAATTTTATATCCACTCAAAGTAGGTTAAGTTAAAATGACAGTCCTGTTCTAAATCGTTATCCTGCAAAATAAATGCACGTGTTTTCATATAAATCTTTAGTGAAAATACTTGAAAATCATCCAAATCGTTTTTATTTAAAAATCTTATGATTGTGCATCTTTACTGCCAATAAAAGAAATGGATGACTACAAGTTGCAACTATGAGAAGAAAAAGAAAAAAAGAAAGAAAGAACCTTGCCTTTTAAATAATTATGATAATTATATTCTGAAAATATAATTATAGTCTAATCTAGTCTACCTTTCCAGAACATTCACTGACTCATGCAATGACAGGAGAGGCGTGTTCAAGAAGCAAGATCTGATTTGTGGGCTGGACACTCTGCAGGACATAAGTAACCTAAGCACCAGAGCAGAGGAGAGCATCTTGGGAGTCCAGGATGAGGAAGGCCAAAACAAGCGCGGCTTTCATGTGGATGGCTCACCAAAACTTTAAATGTGAGATACTGACAGTATATCAATGACTTCCTTTTTGGCTTAAAAGACAACAAAATTAATGATTAGATAAGCAACAGAAAGGAGTAAAGTCAACCATTTTGACTTGTGCTTTCCCTTGTGCATAACAAACACACCGTTCATGGACGACTAAAGAGCGGGGTGCGCGGAGGAAGAGACCCAAAGCTCTGCACCAGGAAAGGAGAGGGCGGTGGGTGCTGCCCTGCAGGGCGCACGGAGCACCGTGACTCTTGTCTGGTCGGTTAGCTGTGCAGTTTAATGACCAGGTCACTTGAAGTAGGTGTGAGTGCTAGGGAACTGCACTGTCACTTCATCATTGAAAACAAAGGAACAGTTAGCAGAATAGCAGGTGCAGGCTTCCCGTGAGCAATAGTCCTGCAAGGTGCTCCCTAGAAGTCAGCATCTCCGCCAGGCCCCACCCACACCCTCAGAGCCAGGGGAGCTGCAGGGCCAGGTTTGGCGCAGCCAGGAGAAAGGTGGGTTCCCAAGCTGTTGAATGCACAGAAGAGTCTGCTTGGCTGCCATGTTGAAGGGTACCGGATTAAATCAGCGGCCCCCATATCCAGTGTAACAAACTACAATAGGTCTGGGTTTGGACAAGGAAGCCCGCCCGTTTGGAGAAGGAAAGCAATGCATCAGCACGCCACCAGAAGTCAGCGTTAACGCAGAACACTGCTCTTTCCGGCCAGTTCATGACACATACATATATTAAACTGTTCGAAAGTATATTAGATTGCAGGAGTTTTCCTTGGTGAAAGGTATGCTATATGACGCTAAGATCTTTTAGCATAGTTCTGTTTGGAAACATGAGCTCCAGTCCGAATCATGGAGAGAAAGTTTGTACTCGTGGGATCAGAGTCTCAGAGTTGGGAGAAGGCCCTTCAGTATTTCTTCCCTCTAGCTGTCCACGCATCCTTATACATGTAAAGGGGAGCCTGACAGCTCTTAACCTAGAGACCGGCTTCACGGGGTACCTTTTGTGGCTTTTTCTTATTATGTTTTCCTTGGTATTCTTTCTAGGTAGAAAAAGTCCCTTTCAAAGCTGCAGTTTGAATATAGCAATCCAGGAAAAGCTTAGAATCAGAGGGTTTTTTTAGAACAGAGGTTGTTATGTAGTTGCACGAGGTAAACAGTAGGATACATAGACTAGTGCCAGTGGGTTGAATTAAATAGTGTAAGCAGAGCATAGAGGGTGCGGACAGCCATTTCCCCCTGGAATACATTGAGGGGGAGATCCCACTGTCTGCCAGACAGAGTTCAGCACTAAAACTCTTATTTGCACGGGGACGGGGGCCTTTGGGATATGAAGGCAAGGCCAAGCTGATGGCACAGAGTTGTAGCACCTGGTTCCTTGGTACAAAAGATATCAAAGAAACTAAGGGCTAGGTTCTGTAAGTATAAATATGTATGTCATGAACTGGCTGTACCAGGCAGGAAAGAGCCGTGTTCTACGTTAACACTGACTTCTTACAGTTTGTCTGGTAAAAAAAAAAAAAAAAAAAAAGCTGTTCTCTGACTTAAGAATGGGAAGCATACATAGGTAGAAGGTGGTGGGATAACATGAGCCATTTAAAAAAAATGGAGCCTTTTTATTATTGTTTTTTAGAGAGGAAGGGAGAAAGAGAGAGGAGAGAAACATATATCAGTTGCCTCCTATACACACCCTGACCAGGAATTGAACCTGCAACCTGGCTATATGCTGTGATCAGGAACTGAACCCTCCACCTTTCTGTGCGCTTGACAATGCTCCAACCAACTGAGCCACGGGAGGCAGGGCTGTGCAACTTTTAAATTTACAATTTAGACTAGTTTGTCCTTTGGGGGCAGAGTTGCTCTTTTTTGGTGCAGCAGGAGCTATGATTTAGGAACCAACTATAGAGGACCCTGTGTCTTTCAGGTTTTCCATCTGCCTGTCAATATTTTTCAGAGACCCAGAAGGTGCCGTTCCGGCCAGGTCTGGAAAGGAAGGTAGGTATTGCCTAGAATGTCCTGGACCTTCCCTATGTCTCAACCCCTCCAGACTCAGCCACCTTCCGGAGGCCTCTATCTTTAGCTAGTTAAAATTGTTCGTAAGTAAGGTCAGAATTGCACGGCCCAGTACAGTAGCGACTAGCCAAACCTGGTATTGAGCACTAAAAATATGTTAGTTCAAACTGAGATATTCTAGAGTGAAAAGTACACATTGAATTTCAAAGACTGAGTAAGAACAGAATGTAACGTAGCTTAATTATTGCCCTCCTCCCCCTGATTGCATGTTATAATGATAATATTATGGATATAATGTGTAAAATAAAATATTCACCTGTTTTTTTTTCATTTTTTCTCAAGTAGCTATTAGAGTATTTAAAATTACATATATAATTATCACATTATCTTTCTATTGAATAGCTCTGATCTACAAGGTGAAATATTCTTATAGCTGTCATTTTATTATGTGGCAAGAAATATTTCTATTCTGCACATGGAAATACTTCAAGCTTTCTTAAAGGGTTCAATAATATCTTCCTTATTTTCCATAACTTCTGGTTAAAAATAAATAAAAGGATAAGCACTGATATGAATAAAAAGCCAAGATATATTAAGTAAAAAAAAAAAATCAGCATGCATAACAATGTTTGTGGTTGTGTCACTGCTATTAATACATATGTAAAATACATATTTGTGAGTATATATGTATCTGTTTATATAAACTTGCTTGTATGTGTAGAGACTGTTTCTGAAAGTATGCACAAGGTTGGCTGGACAAAGTTGTGGCATGAGAGCTACTTCTTTGCACACCCTTTTGTGCCTGTTGAATTTTGAACCATCATCTACGGAAAAATATTACTTAAAAACTATAAAAACATATAAAAAGGAATAAGAGAAAAAAGGGAGGAATGTGTATATATTTATATGAAACCTTTTACTCAACATTATATTATTCATACATTTTTGCCTCTAAAAATGGATATTGTCTCATAATTGCCTTGATTTGGGGGCATGCATATATTAAAACAACCAAATAAAGAAACTTCAAAATGATATATGCTGTCTGTACTAAATAATAAGAAAAATGAGTAACTGACTTGAAAAATGTCTAAATGAAATTGTTATGTAGATTTTATTACATCACCTATATTAAACCATATTGTATAAAGTATAGCATAGGGAATATAGTCAATCATATTGTAATAACTATGTATGGTGCTAGTAAGTGGGTACTAGACTTACAGGATGAGCACTACATAAATCATATAAATGTCTAATCAGTATGATGTACACCTGAAACTAATATAATATTGAATGCCAACTGCAATTGAAAAAATTGGGGCGGAAAAAACAAAATTGTAAGAAATATTTTTAAAAATCTGAAATACACTATTTATAATTCTGTACACTAGAACTGCATGTATAAATGCTAAACCACAACAAAGTCATACACTGTAGAAAATTTGGATTAATTACCAGTTATTTAAAAATTTGAGGGTCTCCTGTGTATGAAGTACAGGGCAAGATCGTGGGGATTAAAAGATCAAGGAGGCAGGATGCCTGCTCAAAAGGAGCTTATAGATTCATGGAGGAATCTGATTTAAGATGAACTGTGACTGTGCTCTCTGTCACTGGGCACAGAGGAGGAGCAACTAATTCTGCCTACAGGAGGCAAGGGACCAGAAAAAAATCTTCATAATCTTTATGTGTGTTTTTTAAATCCTCAACCATTTTTCCACTGATTTCCATTGATATTTAGAAAGAGTGGAAGAGAGAGGGAAAGACAAAGAGAAATATTAATGTGAGAGAAACACATTGATTGGTTGCCTCCTGCAGGAGTCCTGACGAGGGCCCGGGCCTGGAAGGACCCTGCGACCAACATGCATGCCCTTAACCAGAATCAAATCTGGAACTCTTCAGTCCACAGGCCAACACTCTATCCACTGAGCCAAGTGGGCTAGAACTAATCTTTGTGTATTTACTTACACAATGGTAAAACTGGTATGTAAGACATGCAGCTTAATCCTTTGCAATAGAAAATAAGAAGAAAAGAAAATCTGAAAAATTCAATATGTTTTTGTATGAAATTTGTTTTCTGGATGAAAATCAAAACATTCATCAATATTGGAGGATACTAAGTATTTACCTAAACAAAGCAAATGCTGAGTTCTTTGAGAAGACGTTAGATAAATTTCTGTATTTCTCAGATTTCTGTAAGGAAACTGTCATTATAGAGATGCTCAGAATCTACTGAAGAGACACATCTCTCAGATAACATTCTTAACATGGCACATTCCAATGGAAGATCATCCTATACTAAAAGATCTCCCATAAAAATGAAATTAATGCTTGAAGAAATACTGAAATAAATGAAAAGAAAATTGAGGGTGTTGTCTGTCTCTACTGTAAAAGAATTATGGCTAACCTAGAACAAGAAAGAAAAATACTCTTGCAGCATCCCCGATTCCCTAAAATTTGGAAATCTGATGCAATTTCTAATTGCATATTACACTGGGGCAAGATTTAAAAAAAAAATGCATTCCTCCATACATGGGTGGTAATTTTGTGAATTTATATATTTTAATTAACATTTGGTTTGGCGGATTCTAAACTCAGGGCAAGATGCTAAACTCAGGGAAGAACTCTGTGGAAGCTACATTAAAAGAAAATACCAACCTAAAATACTACAGATTTCAACAGAATATTGTTCACTCCTGCCACTTCGAGAATTGAATCCTGTGGAAAAACAAAGTATAATGATATGGGGAACTGGAGTACACATAAATGTAAAAGTCTATATAGGATAACATTTTAGGGGGGGAACCCCACTGAGGTGGTCAGTTCAGAAAGTTCAAAGAGCATAGACTGAGCTTCTTGCACATACAAACTGCCAGAGGATGATGGAGCAAAGGCGGTTAGATGAGGTTGTGTGTGCCTGGGACACGCTGCAGTTCACACATAGTTGGACTTCTCTAATTTAAGATTCATGTAAACATTCACGCCCCTTACAGTTTTGATTCTGAGTTTCCACCACCTCTCATCTGCATATTTCATTAATCCCTGTAAAGACTTCTTTACCTTCAGTGTTACCCACATCTAATCCATTCCCACCTCCTGTCAGAGTGATATTACATGATGAAAATCTGGTTTTGCCCAGCTGGTGTGGCTCAGTGGTTGAGGGTTGACCTATGAACCAGGAGGTCACGGTTTGATTCCTGGTCAGGGCACATGTGTGGTTCGCCAGTTTGATCCCCAGTGTAGGGCATACAGGATGCAATCCATCATTGATTCTCTCTCATCATTGATGTTTCCATCTCTCTCCCCCTCTCCCTTCCTCTCTGAAATCAATAAAGGTATATATTTTTAAAAATCTGGTCTTATTCTTAACACCATGCCCACAGAATAAAGTCTGCTTTCACTAAACTGGCCTCTGTTTCCAGACCCCTGCCCACCTTTCCAGTCTCATGTCCCTTCACTTCCAAGTCCTGCCCCCGTTTCTAGCCCCAAGCTCACGGCCTTTGCACCCCTACTAGTTTTAGTCACCTTTCATGACCAGTGCTCTTCCAGGAGGATTCTCCTAAGCACCTAACTCCTCTGTTATCCCAAAAATATCCATTAATATCATTACTTATTTACCTATCTAAGTCCCATACCAGATTATGAGTTTCTTGAATAAAAGGGGTAGAGTTTTACTTGAATGTTATTATTTCAAGGGCCAAAAAAAGGGCCTGACATATAGCAGGTGCTCATACATTTTGTTAAATTTTAACAAGTGAGTGAATGAGCAAATGGATCAGTGAAAAAACAAACATAGCTTTGGCACATAGTTAAGAATATAGGTTTTACAATATAACAAACACATAAATGAATGTCTACTTGTTTGAATGCAGTGAAATGTAAAAGCAACTTTCACTGTCGATTCTACATGTAAAGATGTGATTATGTACCCAAGGGTAAGACCTTCTACCAGCTGCTTTAAAATCAGTAAAATCTAAAATAGCATAGAATATTTTTTCAGATTTCAAAATAATACCATTCTTTCATACTGGTGATGTTGTCAGAGAGAGGGAGGGAGGAAAAGAGAGAAGCAGAAAAGGGCGGAGGGAATTGAAACCATACTAGGAAGGAAGCATTCAGGAAGAAAAGCTCCTGTGTGGGAGACACAGGATGAGCGTGAGTTGCTTGGGCTATCACTTCACAAAGAGCCCAAACTTGCTTTTGCAAGTCTGAGATTCCTTGCTTATCCTGTACAAACAATGTCGTTAGGTCTGTACTACAGAAGTAATATCACTTACCTATGAATTACAGGGATACCTTGTACATATTCTGGTAGACTGCTTTTAAGTATTGATTAAATGTGTGATGATTATGTAGATCTAGGTGGTTAAGGCATTGAGAGAAAATGTCAGCTACAGCATTTTATAGCCAATGATTTTATAAAGATATACTATCTGGTGCCTAATTGCAAACTCATTAGTAACAATAGGGTCCCCTTTTTTTAAAATCCTTACTCGAGGGTATTTTTTCCCATTGCTTTTTAGAGAAAGTGGAAGGGAGAGAGGAAGGGGGAGGAGAAAGAGAGAGAGAGTGAGAGAGAGAGAGAAAGAAATATTAACGTGAGAGAAACACATCGACTGGTTGCCTCCTGAATGGCCCCTGCAACTTAGATATGTGCCCTTAACTTGGAATCAAACCTGAGACCGTTTGGTGGAGCCAATCCTCTCACCACGGAGCCATGGTGGCCTGGGTGGGTCCCTCTTGATTCCAGTGGATCAAAGCTGTTAGGTATGTGTGGGAGGACTTGGAGCTTGTACATCAGGATAAGGATAAAGTCGATAATAAAAAAAGCCAACAAGCCATGCGCAGAAACAGAATTTCAAAGGCCAAGGCAGCAGAGACAGAGCCAAAGCTAAAGGCAAGGGCCACAATTTTCCTCTAAAAGGTTGTAAATCAATTAGTACAAGGTACTAATCAATTAGGACAAAACATTCTACTAATTTTTAAGATCAATGCCCCATCCTAGAGTTGATTCTCCAGAAATTGAAAAATTGTGCCTTGAAGAAGATGGTGCTTGCTGTTGATCATTTTCATGGTAAATATTTATGGTAAATAATATTTTACATTCTGCGCCTTAAAATAGTTTAAAATATATTGTTATTGATTTTAGAAAGGAAGGGAGAGGGAGAGAGACAAACAAAAATGACGAGAGAGAATCACTGATCAGCTGCCTCCTGCATCCCCCATATTGGAGATCAAGCCCGCAATCCAGGCATCTGCCCTTCCTGAGAATTGAACCATGACTTCCTGGTTCATAGGTCAACGCTCAACAACTGAGCCATGCCAGCTAGGCTGTGCCTTAAAATTTTTAATGTGATTTATAGCTCTATCAATTTTTTAACCTAAGGAGCCAAACTAAATTAATTTCATTTTATTGACTTAATTATTTCAATGATCCTCAATAGAAAAACAACCCATGTATGTGCTTATTAGATTAATTTAAATTACCTGGAAAGATATATTAAAAATATATTTTAGAAGACGAGGTTTACCAAAAACTGTTCTGACAAATTAATAGTGAATTGTCCTTTAAAAATGATGACTAGTATATATTGTTACTAGCCATTAACTTTTATAATAATCAACAACATCAATTTACAAATAAAAAATACACATAAAATTGGTTACTTCCCATGAGTTTAAGATATTTCTTGTATAGAACCTAGGATTGGTTAGTTATATATGGCATATTTTTCTTTGATCAGCCTAATTAAAATATTTTATGTAGCAAAAACATCATAAATAATGTTTACTACATCTTACCCAATATAGCTAAGCATAGGAAAAATAACATATAGTCAATAATGCAAATATTTTTAGAAGATACAATTTAGCATAGACAGTTACTCAGTTTCTACAGTAATTCTTTTAACTGGAACCTTTTAGAAAATACTGCTGGATTGATCTAAGAATTTATTAGGGACTGGTTGATTTCATGATACACAACTGAAAATTCCTTGGGATATATTAACAACATTACTTACTCCCCTCTTTTATTATAAACTTCAAATAAATTTTATTATTTTATTATATTATTAAAATATTCAAATATTATAAAACATGACAATATATTTGTTGTCATGAAAGTGCTTCTTTGGCCTAGAGGTGGTTCTGAATTTCGTATTATTTGTATCTTTAATCTCGCATATAACAATAATTTCCAAGTCCAATGTCATTTTCTGGTTATTTTAAAATAAACAGTTTAAAATAACAATGCTACTCTCATTCATGTATGTTAACTAGCCTTAGAGATGCAAGATGTGTAAAGTGTGTGTAAAGAAGTAGAAAGAATCAGAAGGTGTGAAAATGAGAAAAATGTCTTGTGGGGCTTTTAGTACATTGATATACCCTTTTTTACAGCAATATCAAAATGGAGCAAACACATAAAGAAGCTCATACTTCTAACCCAGTGGTTTCACTCAAGAAAAAAACTGAATCGATGAGGAGTGGGATACATGAGGATATTATCCGTGGTATTCTAAATATGATAAATAATGAAGAACTATCTCAGCGGTTAATGAGAGGAAGTAGTAATTAATATGATAACATCTACAATGAAGTATATAATACAACCTTTAAAAAGAAAAATAAGACTAGGCAGCATGGAAAAGCTTATGATATAATGTTAATGGTCTCCACAATGAATGACAATAACATAAAACATATATTCATGAATACAATGATCAAATAGTCACATACAAACTGAAAATAGCTATTGTTCATCTTTATTATTAATTCTTAATCATACTGATATGACACCTTTAAAATTAAAATACTAGGCTCACTCATTAATTATGTAACTTCTTTTCTAAGTTCTAGTAGACAGTGCAACTAAATCTATTGTATGTGGAACACTAAAAAGACTTGTGGGGTTTCATTCAAGTTAGGTGTCTTAATGGACCCTTACCATGTTGGTAATTCACAGGTATTTTCAAGGTACCTCCCAGTAGGGTCTAAGACAATAGGAAATGAGCTGTGGAGGCACAAACACCCACGGAGTTGTTGTCCTTTTATTTATTTATTTTTTTAGATGTACATTTTGACTCTCAGGCTCTTCCGACTCATTGTCACTACGGATTGCCTCAAACATTCTTAGCATGTTGAAAACGTGCTATTAATTTCCACACACTTTTTTCATCCCAATCAGTAGGCTGCTTCATGAATCAGATAAGGAAAGTATTAGAGATCCAAAGGCTGAGGTTTCCAAAAAGCAATTAAGGTAAAATTGAAGTAAATGAAGTAGGAGTAAATTAATTAAGTTGAGAAGTAAATTGAAGAAAGAAAGGAAGAAGGAGAAAAAAAAAAAAAAACTGTGGCCAAGGTGGGGAACTCAGAGGCTACAGGAGGGACCAGAGGATAACAGAAAGGAGCGCAGCAGGCTGGGTGCAGTGACGGGGAGGGAAGAGGCAGGGCCACTGCAAAGCTTGGCCTGTGTAAAAGCAGCAACCGGCCCCCAGTGCTAACGGGTTGCTGACATGCATGAAGCAGACCCAAGACTGGCAGATACTCAGAATCGTTCAACGTAGGTGCCCATGTGAACTCTCTGTGTTTCTGTTGACGACTCACTTAACTAGTTGTAACTTTTCATTCCCTGTACGGCCAAATGGATGCCTTTCGGCTTGTTTTGTTCCACGGGCTTTCTCGTGTGCCCCCTCTGTTATCTTTATTTGCCTGAAGTCACGTTTTCAATCGAGGCCCTTCATAGGCCAAAGAAAAAGAAAAATGCAAAATGGTGAAGCTGTGAGCACATGGGCTTGCAAACTGCAAGAACATCGCAGCAAGACTCGCATGTTCCTGAGGAGCAAAACCTCGGAGGATTTCACTTTGTCTGTAATGACGGAGGAAACATTCTGAGTCACTACAAAAAGGAAATGAGCCCCAAAGGCTTTTTGTTAAAAATGACCAGAACGAAACGACCAATTTTGACCAAGATGGAATTGCTATGAGCTACCACATGGCAAATAGGATACAGGTGTGTGTCCTGCGTTGCACCTGCCTGCGGCAAGTTTCTGGTCACCTATCCTATTCCTTCCAACTCTCACTTTCCAGCCTCGGCGGTTACTAAGGTGACCAGACGTCCCGCTGTTGGCAGGACAGTCCTGATTTTTAACAATTTGTCCCACGTCCCGTGGCGTTTTAAAAAAGTCCCGATTTTTGGAAAGATTATTTAAATCTTTTGGACTTTTTTAAAACGCTGCGGGACGCAGGACAATTTGTTAAAAATTGGGACTGTCCCGCCAACAGCGGGACGTCTGGTCAAACAGAAGTCCCGGTGGTCGACTGGCTGAGGAAAGGAGGACCCGGGAGGCTAAGGGTAAAGGTGTTTTTTTAGTTGAAAGGTAGGAATTTCCCCGTCATCAAAGTGAGGCTCTGCGGATGGGAGGGCAGGAGTGGGTGGGAGGATGGGGAGAGCTGTCTAGTCAACTCATCATTTGCGTCACATGCACCCAAGGAAAAAATGTTTACCTGGTGGAGCCACCGTTAACCTTTTTTCCTTGCTGAGCCGGTGCCCTTGGATGAATTCACTCATGGAAGGGGGGCCCTTCAGAAGAAATGACTCTGTGGAGTTGGGGTCAGGGGGAACGCTTAATAAATTCTGGAGGTAGGACGCCCCTGAAGTCCTGGGACGGCTCTGATCACAAAGGGAAGGTGAAAATTGTCTTGCAGGAGATCCAAGAAAATACATATAGGAAACAAAAAAGTTTTACTTTAATTACCTTTCAAAGCCTCACCAATGACAACATTATTTATATTGGCATTTAATTTTTTTAACATGTAAATCAATATTTTATTTTTTTATTATTAATTTTTTTTTTTTTTTTTGCTAATTGCTTAGTTTCCACTCCAGGTTACAACCCCATTTAGAAACTGTATTGGAAACTGAGAAAGAGATTTATTATAGTTAGTTTGAACCACAAATAAGAAAATACGTATATTATTTGATTTCTTACTGAAAGCTCCTAAAATATAAAAATCTGACTATTAACTGAAAATAGAGGGTTAAGTAACTCAACATCCAGGACTCTGGGAAAAAGGTCAGAAAGGCCACTGACAACCTTACACGTGATTTCTTGGAGCAATATTCGCATACCAGATGAAAATGCACAAAAACCTGCTTTAAAGAAAAAGACTATACACATTCCATCCCACTCTACCTAAATACAGACATCTCCTTTAGTCGGCTGTCCGTTTTGGTAACACAAACAAAAGTTCCCTCAGAGAACATATCCATATCCCGGCCCCATTAAAGAGAAGCTGCTAACAGCACCATTACCAGAGGTACCATGATTTTTAAATTGACCATCCATGTAAAACATAGCATCCTTCTTCATATCCATCTTTTATCTACCAAGTTTTAGGCTGGAGGTAAGGGAGAGGTATATTTGTGCATATAAGAAACAGCAAAAAATGTTGACAGACACCGAAGTTATTTTATGGTTAATTAAAAGTTGGGGTGTGAGGGACAGAAATGAGTAAATAAACATAATTATCCAACGGTTTTGATTTTTTAAAAAATACCAACATTAGCAAGGCCCATTTATACACCCACTCCCAGTTTTTCTCCTCCTTCCCTTCCTCCATCCTCCACAATAAGCACACATCAATTTTTGCAGTTAACGAACATCTGGCCACTGCACCACACTGTGAAGATTGCTGCATGCATACCTTTTCCTCTGAGTGCCACCGCTGCCCCGAATGTTGGGTGTCTGTGGGCCCTGCCTATGCAGGAGGTAAGTGTCTATGGTGGGCACGGTGCCTGAAGCCTCCCCACTTACTTTAGGGCTGCCGATCTTGCTCTTTCCAAATTTGCCTTTGCTGCGTCTCGACTGCTCATGGTCAAATTCTAAGTCCTCCAGCCGCTGGGTCAGGGCGAGTTTTTGCTGGATAGCCATTCGTAACAAAGTATTTAGAGTCTTCTTCTCGTCCTCTGCGGCTGCTAACTGTCTCTGCATCTCATCCAACTGGGTGACATACTCATCACATCTGGAACCAAAACAGAAACGTGGTCAGGAGAAAAACCTAGGTGAAACTGGAGTCGGATTTCAGTGGGAAAGGAATGGATTTTACTGGAATACGGTGGTCTTATTCCAGCAGAAGTGAGGTAACCTACGCTAACAGAAAATTAGAAACTGTAGAGCAGGTTCCATAACTGATGGTTCATCTATATCATGGAGTACATATTGGGACATTCTTTTAAAAATATATATATTTTTATTGACTTCATAGAGGAAGGAAGAGAGAGAGAGAGAGAGAAACATCAATGATGAGAGAGAATCATTGATCAGTTGCCTCCTGCACTCCCCCTACTGGGGATTGAGCCCACAACTGGGGCACTGAACCATGACTTCCTGGTTCATGGGACAACACTTAGCCAAGGAGCCACACTGGCTGGGCTGGGAACATTCTTAATCTGTGACATCTTCAACCCCTTATTGTGGGGGCTGCTGCATGATGGCACAGGATTAAGCAGACAAGTCTCAGGCAGAATCTTAGGTGAGTTACAGGTGGCTTTTTCTATTGTGTGATGTGTTCTTCAGAGAATTGTGTGTGACAAGTGTGTTATAGGCTATGCCTGTAACATGCAAAAAAATAATAATGTTTGTAAAGAAAACATTTCCTTCTTTATCTATATTTATAGGTTCTATTTTAATGAAGCATAGATTGCAGCTGCCACTGCTTTCAATATGGCAGGTTTGTTTGCATTAGAAACCTGAGTCTTTTCAATGATTTTTCAACCAGATGATTAAGCAATAAATGTCAAAGAAAGCCAAGATGAGCCTAGGATTTGTGCTGCAGCAGGAAGATACGCTCATTGGTCTTTTATCCACATCAAAGGTAAAACCTGAGCACACATACTGTTGGGAGAAAGAAATCTACATAATAAAAGTGTGATATGCTAAGTGTCCTACCCGTCAGTTGACTCACTTGACTAGTCACTATGACGTGCACTGACCACCAGGGGGCAGATGCTCTGACTGGTAGGTTAGCTTGCTGTTGGGATCTGGACAATTGGGACTGGGCAAGAGGGCTGGCCATGCCCTGGAGCCCTCTGTGGCCCTTCTCCACTGGCCAGCCCCCATGACCCCAATTGGGACTGGATGAGATGGTCCTGATTGCCGGCCAGGCTGAGGGACCACAACCATGCATGAATTTGTGCACCGGGCCTCTAGTTATTCACATTAGAGTTTTTTTCCGAGTTTATTTACCCACTATGATAATAATAATAACAAGTACTTTTTATATACCAATAGATAGTTAATGATTTTGTGGAGTAGTCCAAAACGTATTGTATACACTTTGCAATCAGCACAAACCTTATGGCATTTTAAAGAAAAAAACAGACCCTATAGTGAAATAAATTGAGATCTGGGTAGGTCCCCATTTTCTTTAACTTTGAATGTCAAAAAACACATAGGGATTTCATAAGAAAATCTAGGGCTTAGTAAAATAGAATGTAAATTTCAGGATCCTGGATTTATTAAATTGGCCAGATAACAATATTTTTTAAAATACTATGGAGCAAATAAGGCAGTTACTATCCCAAAAATAAGACAAATTTCTGTAAAAATGCATTATTTGGGGGAAATAATCTAACCTAATAATAGAGCAATATGCAAACTAACCATCACTCCATCACACAAGCCACACCCACCAGCCAATCCGAGTGAATATGCAAAATTAACCCAACAAAGATGGTGGTTAATTTGCATATGTGGAGGAAGGGAGGAGTGAAGACTGAAGACAGCATAGAAGGAAGAGGGAGGGAAAGTGGAAAGCAAGGCAGCTGTGGCTGCTGGAGGGAAAACACTGGCAACACGTGTGGGGCGGGGTGGGGTGAGGTGTACAGCAGCAGGAGGCAGCGGGTGCAGCAGGCTGGGTGGGGCACAGGCAGCAGTGGGCATGGCTGGGGAGGCAACGGCAGCAGTGGGGGGCAGAGGGTTAGGCATGTGGGGCGAGGTACGCAGTGGTCATGACACTGCTTGTAGCCACGGAGACGGTGGCAGCAGTGGCTGCGGGCATGATGGGGCAGGTGGGGATGGGCGCCCTGCTCACCGCAGTGGGAGAGATGGGGGGGTCGGGAGGGGTGGGGGTGGGGGAGCGGAAAGGAAACTTGCAGGAAGTCTTACAGGAATATTCTTGCAACAGGTGCCTAGTTCTTATATAAACCAGATTAAGACTTTCAATGTCCCTTTAAAAAGATCTGATTTCCTTTTCAAAAAGGAAATTTGTGTTCTTGATTCTACATATCATCCTGATTGGTTTCTTTCATCAGTGAGGGGTACGTGCACTATCCGAATTCTCTATCTTGCCTCCCCTCACAGTGGCCAGAGATGCATTTATTCTCCCCAAACTCTTATGCTTCAGTCCCTCCCCCCAACCTCCTCACCCCAAGTTCCATTGGGCACACAGCCGCCTCACTGCCACCTCCGAGAGTCAGTCACAAAGTATGAGCTTGAGCCTTTCTCTCCTGACACCCAAAGAAAGCTGGGCAGGTTCCTAGGATTTTGTTTTACACTGATATCAGCTATATGTAAATTATTTAATGAATCTGCAAATAAAGGCATATTGATGGTTTGTGAGCTTTGTATCAAGTTTGCATCATATAAGATATATAACTGTGTTTATTTTGGCAATACGTTGTGACAGCAAAAAAGGTCACATATTGAGATCTCAGGATTTTGAATGCCTTGAATCAACAGATTCTTAATAATCACTTCAAGTTTAAAAACAAAATACAGTGGTACCACATAATGAAACTGGTGGGAGGGAGGTACTAAAATTTGGTGAGATAATTACACTTTAGAAGTTATAGTTTCATCAGTGTATTTAAGTCTAAGTAATTAGCTGGTATAATGAATATTAATCTTCATTATAATGGTATCCTTCTCATACAATATTTATTAATGATAAGCACTTTGGTGATAGTGAATTTCAGTGGTGATAATAGTTAGCTACTTTAGCAAATAGGACTTTTCCCCTTGTTGGAGAATTCTTTTGTGTGTTCTAATTCTTTTCGGTACATTAAGTTCTATTGTAAATATAGAAAAAATGTCTCTTGTATTAACTTAAAATACTTCTGTGTAAAGGAATTGCTTGATCCAGTGTGTCCAGTAGAGGGCTCTGGAAAACAGCACGAGAGCTGGTATCTCTGGTTTGTCAAGAGTGGAATCTTTTTTCACGTTTACACTCAGCATGCAGGAAGATACCCGTGTGAATTCCAAAGTCTTTCCCCCATGGACCACACCTAGTCTTAGAAGAGAAAACGATTACCTTGTTGCAAACATTGCTCTCAGGGATGAGAAAGTTGCTGCATCTTCTTTCAGAGCCTTCAGTTCATTTCTAAGTTTTGTCATCGTCTCAGTCACCATCGCTTTCTCATTTTCATATTTGTTCTTGAGATTAGCTAGTGCCACCTCAGCTGTCTAAAGTGGAAAGATCACAATGCTTACAACTTTCATATCAGGAAAATCTATCACACAGATTTCTTCATGCTGGGAATATTACTTTCTTTCATAAATGGAGGTGAAATGGACTTGGCTATATTTTATATAAATATAGATATGTATTTTGGACTCAAGGCAGTTTCCCTTTAATGTCAAAATGTGTTGTGAATCCATGTGGTGAGATTTCCCTAGAAGCTGCCTGTGTCAGTATTAAGAACTAAGGCAATGATAGTTCAGTAAATATTTAATGTAGATTGTTGAGAGGGTATGATTTTTCAGACATGAAGAAGCCAAAATGAAATTTTACACAAGAATTTTATCAACGAAAAGTTAGGGGAAAAGCACTGCTTCCAACTGAAATGCAATAGAACTCAAATATTCTTGTCACCTGAGCTCTGTGGGCCAAAAACAAAGATGTAAGCCAAGCATGTCAAACTCGCAGCCCACAGGCTGCATGCAACCCTATAACGAATATTTTCGCAGCCCAGCCAATATAACAGCATGTAAGAAACGTTTTAATAAAAATTTTGTAGCCTAATTTTTACAATATGCTGCTATACATAAATGTTAATAAAGAACTACAACTGTTCACTGATTGATTACTATAATAGTATTGCATTCACTTCCCTTAATGGCCTTAAGCGTAGGTGCACCATTTCTCTCCACTCATACTAGCAGCGAATATTTTAGCAGCTGATGGCTACGTCATTAGTTTTGTACTGACTTGGTTAGTGTGCACAACAGGAAATATTTCGCTTTTGGAGAACAAGAAAAGTAGGTTTATTTGCGTTACACTTATTAATTTGTGTAATTTTTCAGTGTCTGATAAGTTAATGTTCAAGAAAAATATTTTTATTAAAATGTTCTATTATTTTATGTTAATGATTACTCATTTATTTCAACCCTTTGTATCCAGCATGTCTCCATTGAAATAAACCTACATTTCTATGAAAATTGAAGCTTTTGGGTTTTTTTGCGGCCCACATAAACTTAAACCTTGTTTATCTGGCCCGTGTTAGCATTTGAGTTTGATATGCTTGATGTAGGCCATTGAAATTTATGATGAGCATCTGATAAACTATTAATCCAAATTTTATGTTTAAGGAAAAAAATTAACAAAGAACCAATGATTTCTGATGCCTTTACATACAACTTCTTCAAAACATTCAAATTTAATAATCAGATTTTAATAATCAGAAAATAAAAATAATCAAATTTGAATATAGTCAAATTTAATTCTTCACAATGCCCATAAAAGAAAAAAATTCCAAAATGGTGAATGAACTAAAATATTTATTTGAATTTGGGCATGTTAGAAGTTTTAAGAATAATTAAGCTTGACACATGGCAGGAACTAAAATTTAAAAATGTTGAGTGAATCTATTAATGAAATGAATGTATATTTAAGGGCTGTCTGTTAGGTGCATAGCACATGGTATGCATATTGAAGCCAAACTGAGAACACACCATTTTTTACAAACTGCCAACTATAGCTTTCCGGCTATCTAAAAATATTCAATACTAATGAAAAAGTCCCTTAATAATGAAAGGAAATCCATTACTAATATGATTTCCCAGGAACACTACCCTGGTTTTTAACATTTCTTTTTGTGCTTGAAATGGACAACTTCAGTTTTCTTAAGCAATGCACAATTTCTATGGAGGTAAACGGATTCTTTTTAAATTAAAACAATGTTGGGATGGGGTAGTTTGTTCATGTTTTGATTATAAAGTAGTTCCTTATTAGTTTTGATTGAATTTAAGTTCAAATTGAAATGATTTGAAATGATTCCACTAAATTATAGCACTACAGGACATATTGAACTAATTATAATTACTCATAAAATAGTGCAATATGTCCTGTAGTGCTATAATTTAGTGGAATCTTCAGAAATATTATAAATTCAGAAAATTGTTTGGAATGCAGAAATTGACCTGGGGAAATGGCTGTTTTAAATTTTTAAAAAGAAATTATGCACATATCCATTTAGAACAGATAGTTAAGTTTAAGTTGTGCAAATGTAGATATAACAAATTTGTAAGCATATGGAGCCTCATGGTCAGTTATCTAAGGAGAGGTGAGTGGCGAGGGTGAGTGGGGGGAACAACAGAAAAACAAGATCTGAAATAGAAGTACAAAGTTATTTATTATTTGTGAGAAATGCCCCCAAAGGATTCAGCACTGTTGATTTATTTGTCCAGACTGTATAACACTTTTTCAGAATTAAGTAATTCTAAGTATCTATGTATAACCCATTAGTACATTTGTTGGCATCAGTAGCATTTGCTATATTCTTCAAACTCTCCCAAATTTTACTTTCTAAATAAAAATCTTGTTTCTAGCCACAAAGACCTTCAAAATCATTCTTTAAATATATCTTTCTCTTCTGTGCCTCAACCGCCTACTGTTCTTTCTGTCTGGAATTATTTCCTCCTCTTCTAGAAAACAACTCCTCACCCTGTAAGAACAGACACAGGAATAATTCCTTCTATGAAGTTTTCTCTAACTCTTCTAAAAGGCATTAGATAATTCCTCTGCAATGTTCCCCTAACTCGATTACAGCACGGAAACGTCAAACTGTAATGACCTGTTTCTATTCTGACTTCCCCACTGGTCTGTGACTCCTCCTCTGCGGGGTCAGGGACCCTGGATGAGTCTTTGAATCTTTAGCATCGAGCACAGTTTAGTAAACAGAGGGTACTTCATAAACATTTGCTTGTTCATCAGAAGACACTGTGCTTACCAAAAAAAATTTTTTTTTAAATTTCTAAATCATATTAAAAGACTCATAGAGAATGCAGAAAACTTTTAAAATAAAAAATTCCTTTTCCTGCCGAAACCGGTTTGGCTCAGTGGTAGAGCGTCAGTCTGCGGACTGAAGGGTCCCAGGTTTGATTCCGGTTGGGGGCATGTATGTTGGTTGCGGGCACATCCTTGGTAGGGGGTGTGCAAGAGGCAGCTGGAAGATATTTCTCTCTCATCGACGTTTCTAGCTCTCTATCTCTCTCCCTTCCTCTCTGTAAAAAATCAATAAAATATATATATATTTAAAAAATTCCTTTTCCTATATCACAGAATTCTCACTTAGCCTTAATAATTTACATTCCACATGCAGAAATATCATGAATGTTGTCTGTAGACACTTGAAGCTACTTACGGCATATATGCATCACAGCAATAGGCCCAGCATCATTAAAATGTGAACTAAATGCACAGCTAGAAATGTGTTCTCATTTAATTTACTGAGTCCATAAAGGCTATGACGTTAGCATAATGCAAATGGTACCAGAGCCAGAAATGCTTTGTTCTGCTCTGAATTCCTATGGCACTGTTTATGCCATTCTTAAGTGCTTGCTATGTATTATCTTGTAGACAGTTCTGGGCATTGTTGAACTCCTTCGAACTAGATGATCAGTTACTTATTTTTTCATCCTTACTGCCTGCCTGCCATGAAATATGTAATCAATGAGTGCCTGCTCACAAATTCATCTCTCTTGGCTGATCAACCATCCTTATTATCTAACCGCTGTGTCAGTTATGTGTTTTGACTTTCTTATAGATCTAGGTCTCTAGGTTGTTAATATTCAACCTTCAAGAAGAAATCAGAGAAGTTATCTAAATGGTTTTATCACAAATACCCTGGATATAATGTCCTTGAAAAAGGTTGTCTTATCTGATATGGTATTGATTATTTATGACCACTCTAAATCACTGGGTCTTTGGATTGTAGCAGGATTTATGATAACAAATTCCTTAATTCTGATCTCAAATCGGAGTCAGATCTCTCACACATTCTCCATTCACCCTAATCTTTTCTATTTCTCTGAACTGATGGCACAAAAGTAGGACCTACTTCATTCACCCTTAGATTTATATAAAACATGTTCATAGTGTGGACAATATTACTGTTTGTGGTATAGACCTCCAAATTATATGAATGGATTTATGGGAACTGTGGATGAAAATGCTGGAGAGCTGCACTGTAGATGACAAAATAAATGTGTGGTTTCCCCCAAAGGTAAAAGGAAGAACTCTGAATCTGAAATGAACCTCTAATACTAGCCCAGCTGACATTTGTAAGAAGGTATCTGATGCCTTGTTGCTTCTCTTTAACACCCTTTTAGCACCCTCCTCAAATCTGTCTTTCAGGGCTCATTTTCTACAGAAACTAAAGAAAAGTTAAAAATATTTTCCTGTCTATATTTCACAGCATAGCCACCCAGGTAAAGCTCAAGGTGGGAAACAAATCCAGTCATCAAGGAGATCTTGGAATTAGGCAGGTAGGGCCTTGTGGTAGCATCCTTACTTATTCCAGAGGATGAGATCTGTGGTTAGGAAAAATTCTCTACTGCTTAAGCTCTAACCCAAGAGAATTAATATCCCAACTGAAACTAAACTTCAGATATGTAGTCACTGGCACAGCTAGTGCACATGTTACCTTAATCTCTACCTGTTTCTCTACCTCTCTCTCTCTCTCTAGGTGACTCCCCTCTGTTTGCTCTGGCTGCCTGCCAGGCTTTCTTTCTTGCTATATCTCCCTGTTGTAAGTTGCCATGCCAGCCTATTCTGCCACCCCTCCACCTCATGTTTTCATACTCAGTGATAGCTGGTCTCCAGCTAAGTACTGCCTGAACAGCCTTTCTATGTCTGCGTGGATCCTCTCCTTTGTTCCTGCTTTAATTTCTTCACTTCTACCTCCACCTAATGGAGCATAGCGACTCTCCTATTGCTTCCATTCACTGAGCTAAAAACAATTATTACATTCTGACCTGGTACTGGAACTTAGTTTTATTTCCTCACTGACCAGGAATCTGAACTCTCATCCTGATGACAGTGGGACGCTCAAAAACATTAAGGACTAAATGCGTTAGGAAGGTGGTGGCTAGCATGCGTGGTCAGTAGGATGAGGTCACCTGCTTGTTGGCTTTCAACACAGCCCTCAGGGTGGCGATCTGCTCCCGTTTGGTGCTCAGCAGGGACTTGAGCTTGAGGATCTCCTCCATTAAGGCTTCCTTGTCTTTATCGATCATGGGGGCCAGCTCCCGTGCCGCTGCTCTCTGACGAGACAGCTGCAAGGACCGGTCCACGGCTTTCTGCAGATGCTTGATTTGGTCCCGGATAATGGCATTAAGGTTGTAGATATTCATTGGCTCTTTGCGGATGTCACTTGTGTCTAATACTGGAGATGATGGTGGGGCAGTAATTATGGGAGAGATGGTGGGGGTCTTGGTTGGGCTTGGTTCTTTGCTGGCCTCTGTGTTTTCTTTTGTAATCGGTTCAGAGGAGGTCCTTGATTCCACTGGGGATGACACACCCCGCCTGGCTAACCGTGGAGACAACAGTCCCCTGGGATCATCAGGCCCTTTTAGGCTGCCACTACGAGTAACTCGGCTTTGCCTATAGTAGTCCAGCATGACCCTGTTGGGGGTTTCATTGTTACACAGACATACATGGTGGTAAAGCTGAGCTAGCTCCTCACTAAAGGTCACCAACTCATCCTGGGCTGTGTTAAGGGTGTTGTGATTTTCGTTGGCTATGCTGGTCATCTTTTGCAACTCCTTCTCCATGTGGGCCATCTTCTCTCCACTCTCCTTGGTGGTCTTCTCAAGGCTTGTCACCTGCTCATCATACATTTGGATCTTACTCTCATACTTGGTCTTTTCTTCAGTATAGTTTTCTACAGATTTATTGTATTTCTCCTTTAAGGCTTTAATTTCAGCTTTCAAATCGATCACCTCGGTCACTGCCACCCTGTATTTGCACTCCAGGATCTCTAAGCCATTGATGTCCACCTCATAGTCATGCGCCTCTTCCTCTGGGACCCGGCCCTTCTCCCCATCCAGCTCAGTCTTGAGCTCCTTGCTGCTCTGTAGGCCCCTCATGGCGTTGACGTGCTCCGTGAGCCTGTGCACCCGTTCGTGCTGCTCTGTCAGTGCCCCCTTGGTGTGCTCCAGCTGCGTCTGTGACTCCTGGAGATTGGCCAGAAGAATGGCCTTTTCCCGCTCTACCTGCAATAAAAAAAGAAAGTCTCTGAATGCCTTCAATGCAATGCCACTGATGAGCTGAATCCATTCAATGTGGGACATAAATACATTTAAAGTAAGTGCAACAGACCCAATGTCCCAATTATTTCAAATTAAATTGGAGTGTGTTTGCTTATTTCAGCAGTCCTAGTGAGTCAATCACTCTGAAAGCACATCATTCTAAAACAATTATGCTATGCATATTTACCCATCCAAATTCTCATGCATTATACACATCCACTCATGAAACTTGAATGTTATTCAAACAATCTTATTTTTATCTTTTCACACTTCACAGAAAACATAACATGACTTCAAGAGATAGTACTTGGCTCAGTCTTTATTTTGAGAACCTGAGAGTGTATCTGCTCCTTGGTTCACGTGGGATAAGTAGGTGCCTATGAATCATCTTTTCCTTCCCAGAGCTTAACCCAAAGTCAGGTTAAAACTCTAAGACTCTAACTTATAAATACTGCTGAGAACCTTAGACATTCCCTTAAAAACAAGCATTTAATCCCCCAAATAAACATATACTAAATTTGAGAGCTTTTAATACAAAAGCCAAAGAATATAGAGTTTTAGGATTCAAAGACCAATTTACAAATCATTTCAATTCCTTCACTCCAAAATAAGAATTTTTAAAATTGGTAATTAATCTGAATAATATGACAACTTTGTTATTATATAGGTGGTATTACTGTATGCTGGAAAATATTCAGGGCTCAATATAAAACAGTGTGTCATTAAACCAAGTCTATGAGAAATTATAATCTGAAAAATTGTAAAAACCATTTCTGCCTGACCTACATGGCTCAGTGGTTGAGTGTCGACCTATGAACCAGGAGGTCACAGTTTGATTCCTGGTCAAGGCACATGTCTAGGTTGCATGCTTGATCCCCAGTGTGGGGTGTGCTGGTCACCCCTAATCAGTTGATCAATCATTCTCTCTCAACATTGATGTTTCTATTTCTCTCTCCCTTCCTCTCTGAAATCAATAAAAATACATATATTTTAAAAAGAACCATATCTGGGAGAAACCAAGATGGTGGCATAGGGTAGACACCCGAATGCAGCCTACCACAACAAATTTGATCTCTCAGTTCCTTCATAATAGCACCTCTAGAAAACATTAAATAGAACATTGCTCTTGTGTGCCTACACTCCACATACAGTGCTGTTTTCCACACTCAACACATTTCTGGGGAAACCACTTGAGAATGGAATGATATCCATATTTTACACACACACACACACACACACACACACACACGCGCGCGCGCGTTCCAGACAATTTTTTTTTGTCTAACAAAAAAAAAAAAAAAGGAATTACTAAATTATAGATCATTTTCTAAAAACTAGCATTATATTTTCTCTTAGCTATTGAGGCTTAATTGTATCTGGATTTTAGAGAGTCAGAAAGCAGTGCTTAAACTATTTATGATACATTGTGCTTCGAATTCATAAAGGCTAAGCACTTAAAAGATTAAAATGATTAACCATTGAACTGTGCTATTTTAATCTCCATTTGTAAACTTATCCAACAGAGACTTTCTCATTTAATTATAATGATCTATACTAGTAGTGACTGAGAATAGTTGTCTTATTTCACTTTCTACAATCTTTATCTTCTAAGTAGAACTGGGGATTTTACTTTTTTGGTCATTTTACCAGAAAACCTGCATGCTAAATTTATAAACTGTTTAGTCCAGTATAAGTATATATCTTAACTATTATTGCTGTTGTTATTATGTCCCATAGAAATTATGCTTAATTTCGCTGAATGTTTATCTTTTCAATAAACACATTTACATCTATTGAGAACTGATAGATTCTTTTGTGAAGGAACAACAATAAAAAATATATCCAGATTTGCACATTCCTAATAGGACTTCTACAGAATAAAAAATTTAAAAAAATCAAAGCTATTCATTTCCATAAAGTTTTAAACCTGGTCATGGGACACTGGACTGATTGGTGTGAATCTAGTAGTGGTATGCATAGTATCAACATACACAAGTAGAAATTAGAAATAAATAACTTTTTTTTTTTTTTTTTTTTGCTTGAGATGAAGTTTCTCTGGCAATGCATACCTCTGCTCTGATGAAGGAGAAGTGTGAAAAAACCTTAACATAGAACTAAGAAACACTAGGTGAGAGAATTCAGCAGTTGGAAAAGAAGAGAATATAGTTTGGAGATTGTGGTAAAAAGAAAACTCCTTTATTCTCCCTTTCTCTTATGCCCACACACATATGCAAAAGTCATACAACTGTACAAAGACAAAAAAAAAAAAAAAAAAAAAAAAAAAAAAAAAAAAAAAAAAAAAAAAAAAAAGATGGGGTAAGACCCTTTCAACTTATTCTGAGGCCACTATTACTGATACCAAAACCAGATAAAAGATGTAACAAGAAAAAAAAACACACACAAAAAACAACAACCTACAGACCAATGTTTCTTATAAATACAGACACAAAAATCCTCAACAAAATAGCAAACTAAGTCCAGCAATTTGACAATCAACTGGGATTTATCTTAAGAATACAACATTCAAAATTCAATAAATATAATCCACTGTATTAGTAGAATATAGAGCAAAAACCACACGATCGTCTTAATATATGCAAAAAAAGCATTTGACAAAATTCAATACCTCTTCATGATAAAAATAGTGAATAAATGTGTAAATAGAAAACTTTCTCAAGGTATTATATTAAGTGAAATAAGCCACAGATAAAATATTTAATGGTGAATATTTTCCTCCTAAGATCAACAACAAGACAAGGGATAATGCTCCTGCTACTTTTATTCAACATTATACTAAACGAGGCTATGATCAAAAGGCAAATGATAACAAGTTTTGGCAAGGATGCAAAGAAATCAAAATACTCATACACTGCTGATGGAGAAGTAAAATGGTACAGTTACTTTGGAAAACAGTATGGTGGTTACTTAGAAGATGAAACATAGAGCCATCATATGGCCCAGCAATTCCACTCCTAGTATATATACAAGAGAATTAAAACATGTGCACACAACCCAGACTGTGTTGCTCAGTGGTTGAGCATCGACCTATGAACCAGGAGGTCACAGTTGGATTCCCAGTCAGGGCACATGGCCGGTTTGCAGAATGGATCCCCAGTAGGGTGGGTGCAGGAGGCAGCCAATTGATGTTATTCTCTCACATAGATGTTTCTCTCTGTCTCTCTCTCTCCCCCTACTCTTTCTGTAAAAATCAATAAACTATTATTTCCAAATAAACAAACAACCCCACACACACACTGGGTTCTACCCTTTAAATAGGTGGGCTGTAATGGTACATGAAGCTCTTCATAAAACTCTTCTTAAGAAAATCTACATAGATACTTCCCCTGGTTTCAATTGCAGATGCTCTTTTTATGTTTACTGATATACATTAGAAAAGTGAAGCTTTTGGGAAATATGTTTGGTTATAAAGCTATAAAAGTAATCTTATACTGTGAAGTCTGATATTTTACTTAATTTTTTGACAGTTTCTAAATGTAATTTTAATTTTAAAAAATCTTTATTGTTGACAGTTTTACATATGTCCTCTTTTTCCCCACATTGATCCCTTCAAGCCTGTCCCCAGGCCTTCACCACTTATTGTCTGCATCCCATGGGTTAATGCATATATGCATACAAGTTCTTTGGCTGATCTCTTCCCACCACCCCCCATCCCCTTCTCTCTGAGATTTGACAGTCATACTTCTATGTCTCTGGATCTATTTTGTTTATCAGTTTATTTTATTCATCAGATTCCACATATGAGTGAGATCATGTAATATTTGTCTTTCTTGGGCTGGCTTATTTCACTTAATATAATACTCTCTAGGTCCCTCCATGCTGTCTCAAAGGGTAAGAGATCCTTCTATTTTACATCTGCACAATATTCTATGATACAAATGTCCCACAGCTTTTTTTATCCACTCATCAACTGATGGGCAGTTAACTATTCAATAGTTTATTACTGAAACTATAGCTTATAAATTTTGTACTGGAAAATTGTATTTATCACTTCAAGTTTTAAAAACAAGTAAAATTCGAAGAGTTTTTTCCTGCTTAGTTCTGTGAAGGTTACAGATATGTAAACCCAGGGAAGTTTAAACAAAGACCAGTAGCTAAAGCTGTAGCCTACCCTTGCTGACAAACTATTTTCTGCCCCACCTGGGCAACGTGGGAGGGGGAAGGAAAAAAAAAAAAAAAAAAAAGAGCAGTTTTACTCAGACAAGACAGACAAGAAGCTTTTGGTTCCAAAAGCAGCAGAATAAGAGGCGGCACTGGTGGGACCTTGCAGGCACTTAGAAAAGGACCAGGACAGGGGAAATTGGCAAAGCCCCGCTGGCATCATATCCGTTAAACATATGGTGGGGGCCCTAACTGGTTTGGCTCAGTGGATAATGCATCGACCTGTGGACTGAAGGATCCCAGGTTCGATTCCAGTCAAGGGCATGTACCTTGGTTGTGGGCACATCCTCAGTAGGAGGTGTGCAGGAGGCAGCTGGTCGATGTTTCTACTAACTCTATATATCTCTCTCTTCCCCTATTTAAAAAAATCAGTAAAATATATATTTTAAAAATAAACATCTGGTAGGCAGCATAGGTATTAATGGGGACCAGCTGGTCCACGTCTGCCTGTGACGTCACAAACCACGCAGGCCCTGCAGAAGTGGGAGCTGAGTTAACTATGAGGTGATTACAGCTTTGCAACTTCTGTGCCCTTGGGGGCACGGCAGCAAGGGAATGGAGGGGCGGTAGGCGTGACCTCCCACCATTTCCTCGGTGACATTCAGAGGATGTCGTATCTGTAACGTTACCAAGATATAAAAATTTAATGGCCAAATTGAAAATGGTTAATTCTGTGGTAAAGACCAAATTTTTCATGTTAAAACTGGTTTAAGTTTTAATAATCTTTAAATTGGGTCTACTTGACAGCTTTTCTGAATGTAATATTTCAAGAATTTAACTGAGAGACAGCTTTGTGACACCCCTAGGGCCCCAAAGATTTATTCTCTCTCTCTAAAAGAAGTATCTTTGAACTAAATTAGACCAATGCCATATACTTGAGATTGCATGAGGAAACTCTGCCAAATAAAAATTAATGTGGCAATGTTCTACTTAAAATACATATACTTTAAATGTTACAGAAATTTGTTTGCTATAAAAAACACACACACACACACACACAAAAACTCATACACATTCAAAGCCAAGTTCAAACACAAAACTTTCAGTCAGGGAAAAAGGGAAAGTGTGATAATTCTCTGTCTGCCAGTGATACCCTTGGGGGTTTACATTTCTGTTATTGGGATTTATAAATTGTTTTCAATGCTTTAATGCACTGTCTGCAATAAGCCATGTGCCACATGTTATATATATATATAAATTGTTTGTTGTACTGGAATGTTGTTGTCTCAGAATATTGTACAGCAAAGGTTTTATCAATTGCATTTTAAATAAATCTATAACTTTTGAATTTTGTCATTGGACAGCCATTGCCTTACTTTGGTGCTTTTAAGTCTTTAGAAAACCTATGGAAAAAACTCTTACTCTACATTGCAGGGTTCTACATAGGCCATATGTTTGAACGAAAAGGTGTTTGTGAAACTTTAGGAAATTATTAATTAGAAACAATAACTGAAATATGTAGAGAAGGTGGCACCCCTTTCCTAGCATACCCTGTGGGACCCTTTCCCTCCCCCACGTGGGAGTCCGTACTTGTTCTCCAATAAACCTCCACCTTTGCTGTACCACCCTCTGTTCGTGGATTCATTCTTTGACTCCAGCAGACAAAGAATCCAGATTCCAGCCCCAAAATTCTGTATCATTTTGATTCTCTGTGATGTGAAGTTAAACAGAAGCTATTTATCAAAGGTAAAAAAATTTAGCAGAAGCATAGAGACTCCTTTAAATAGATTGGGTAACTTAGTTTTCCCAGACAGGGTCTACTTCTATTCATTCTAATAAAACTAATTAAGGCACTTGACTATTACTGGAAAATGTCAATTGTAAGATATTGGAAATAACTGAGTCTAAAGAGCACCAAAAAGCCAAAATAATTTATCCAATAATACTCTGAAAAATGTCTCTTAGTGAATAAAGAATGACACTAATTGAGCTGTTCACTATCAAAGCCTATTGTCAAGTTTATAGGGACTTGTAGATGGATAAAATAAGTTTCTTTGGATTCCAGCCCAAAAATTCTGTATCATTTTGATTCTCTGTGATGTGAAGTTAAACAGAAGCTATTTATCAAAGGTAAAAAAAATTTAGCAGAAGCATAGAGACTCCTTTAAATAGATTAGGTAACTTAGTTTTCCCAGACAGGGTCTACTTCTATTCATTCTAATAAAACTAATTAAGGAACTTGACTATTACTGGAAAATGTCAATTGTAAGATATTGGAAATAACTGAGTCTAAAGAGCACCAAAAAGCCAAAATAATTTATCCAATAATACTCTGAAAAATGTCTCTTAGTGAATAAAGAATGACACTAATTGAGCTGTTCACTATCAAAGCCTATTGTCAAGTTTATAGGGACTTGTAGATAGATAAAATAAGTTTTCTTGGGGGACTGAGTGAAAGGTGAAGGGATTAAGAAGCATAAATTGGTAGTTATAAAATAATCACGTGGATGTAAAATAAGGCACAGGGAATATGTCAATAATATTGTAATGTCTATGTATGGTGCCAGGTGGGTACTGGAAATATCAGGGGAAGACTTTGTAAAATATATGATTGTCTAACTACTATGCAATACATCTGAAACTAATATAAAATAACATAGAATATAAACTGTAATTGAAAGATAAAATTTAAAGTTCTTTTAAAAATGTTTTCTTATACATATTTTATAAATTTCTTACATGAAATTTTCTTATATATATTTTAATTCATATGGATTTGTGTTATGTGAAAGTTAGCATGACTGGCTAAATTTAAATTATACCTATAATTTATTGCATACCCAAGAAGAAATACAGTTCAGTAAAATATTCACCCTCGTTTTCTCTAGTATGGAAAAAAACAGCCCCATATATAGATATAGGCTTACCATCGCTTGCCCTTCCCTGTACTTTCTATGCTTTTTATATTGACTGTTTATATAAAGTGGAAGTGGCACTCTAAAACTGATGGACGATTCCAGTACAATCATAAAAAATGGAGACTTATGCCTGGTTCCATATTTGGATGGTATGCTCACCAGAGCTTCAATGTAATTCTCTGCAGGGGGCACTGTTGTCCCCCATACAATGCTAGGGGGCACTCTTAGATGATAGTTGTCCTAGATTTTTATATTATTACTATTTCCCAGCAGATGGCAGTATGATACCTTGAGGAAGGGGACCTGGTTTGTTGTTATTGCTTTCCCTGCTAATTCCAACATGAGGCATCATGGAGACTAGCGATGGGGCTAATTTATTACCTTTCTCTGGATGAGTGTGTCTCAGAGAAGTGAAGCAACTCACCCAACATTCCTGATACCCAAGGCAGAAACACAGATTTATTTTCTTCCCCCCATTTCAGAACCAGATGAAGTAAATACTCGTGGGTGGGAAAACATCATTTACATACATAGATGGAATCTTAGAAGGTAAGAAAAGGCTGTGGCCTGGATATCCGGTTTCCAAAGGGTTTCTTTAATCCTAAGGAAGAAACTCTTTTTTTTTTTTTTTAATTTATTTATTTATTTTTTTTTACATATTTTAATGATTTTTTTTTGCCCCCCTCCCTCCCTCCCCCATAGCCCCTCCCTCCCCATAGTTTTATGTCCATTGGTTGTACTTATATGCATGTATACAAGTCCTTCGGTTAGATAATAGATAATAGATAATAATCCTAAGGAAGAAACTCTTAAAAGCTGCGTACTCCTGGCATAGAGTGTTCTATCCCTGCCGGTGCCCCTGGGCATCTTCACAGACTGTCAGTGTTAACCAAGAGCAGGAGTTCAATGTGAAGGCGCAAATGCAGTGCTCTGGATCCTGGCCAAAAGAGGTCCTAAGAGAAGAGAACTATGGAAATAAAAACTCGCACATCCCAGGTCACACACTGAGATATACAAAACTGAGAGCTGTCTAATAGCTACAGCGATTACTGTACCAAAGGCAGCCACAATCGCAAAATTCTTTAAAGTTTTATTGTATTTCACGTGGTGGCAACATTCAGACAGAACTAAATTCCCTGAGCGGCAAAACTGCACCTGACTGAGGTGAGCCCTCTTCGGGCCCTCATTTTTTCCTCTTAGTGTGAAAACTCACATGTTTCACTGCGGAACTGTTAGTGTTGGATCATTCAGTGCCACGCATGACCACGCTGGGGTGGGGGAAGCAGCATTTGCCCCCACAAAATATATATATATATATATTTTTTTTTTTTTTTTTGCGGGAAGGGGGGATATTGATTATTTTAAGCTGGTTGTTTTTAAGAAACAAAAGACTCAAGAAGAGCCTTTTTCCTTCTCCTTGCCTACCCAAAGGAATCCAGGAAGGGAGCTATCACCGTAGCTTAATATGAATAAGTGTGGCAGCCGGGGAGGAGCCGAGCCAGGCCTGCTTGGTAGCCCACCCTCTGTGCCCCACTGTTGTGGCCCAATTGGAATTTGTTTACTCAAATGCTCACTATTTCTCACCTACCTGTGCATTGCTTACATTCCCTCTGACCTCCCCCTCCCCTGCCTTCCCTTCCTTAGCCCAGAACTGCCCCATTTGTCCTCAGGTTCCCTATTCTTATGGAACTCCCATATGTACACATGTAATAAACTTGGCTATTTTCCCCTATTAATCTCTCTTGTATCAATTAAAAAAAAAATCCTCACCTGAGAATATTGAACTTAGAGAGAGGAAGGTAGAGAGAGAACAGCTATGTGAGAGGGAAACATCAATTGGCTGCCTCTCCTACACACCCCAACAGGGGCCGAACCTGCAACCTACATGTGTGTCCTGATCCAGGAATCGAACCTGTGACCTTTTAGCGTACAGGACGATGCTTCAGCCAACTGAGCAACACCAGCCAGGGCTCTCTCTTGTCAGTTTAATTCTTAGGCAGGCCAGTCCGAAAAACTAAGAAGGAATAAAGCAGAAGTTCCCCCTCCCTTCAATATCAACCTGCTTGGATTTGTGTACATTTAGCAAAAAGACGTGTGAAAGTATTACCTACAAAGAAGTGGGCCTTTCAGTCAGGCAAAGGTCTATATGAAATTCATTTTCTTCCATCCAGTGCCTATGCCTTCTTATCTTGATTCAAATGAAACGTTGTGAAAACATTCTCTTTCAGCAGCCCAAAGCACTGAGCAAGTGCAGCATATGTTCAACCGATGTAGTAGTAAAAGCAAGCCTTTTAATAAATTAACTTTATTCTTACTCTAACCTCTTATTTATTTCTGCTAATTTCATTCTTTATTCATCATTTCTGTAGAGGTAGGAAATTATAAGTGCTGTGTACCGTACTATACAAATAAATGATTGCTGGAGCCTTAACAGCCTCTCATTAGCAGCTATTTGGAAAGCACCTTGAGGGATAACATTCTGAAGCTTCAGCTCAAACTTAATCACCCAACAATCTTGTTGAACCAGATTCTTGGTTCAGTAGATTTGTGTGGAGCCCAACAATTTGTAGTGCTAAGAAGCCCCCAGGTGATGGTGATGGTGATGGTGATGGTGATGGTGATGGTGATGGTGACGGTGGTGATGTTATCCAGATAAAATTTCCACCAGTACTGGATTAAAGTATAGCACAGAAGCAAGACTCAAAGTAGAAGGCCATTTTATAATGAGATTATCTTAAACGCGGACTCAACACAAAACATCTTATTTGAATATGCTAAAATTAATTTATGTTGGGATCAGAATGCCTTGGTTTTAGATTTATACCTGTTCTGTATTTAATCATATGGTTTCCAGGCTAGTTAGTATATAGTAAGTCGAAGTATTGCTGTGAAATATAACCACTATTCTTGAAACTATATATTGTAGACTAAAAGAGGCCACATACTAACCTGATAAACTCAGGGAAGGCTTGCAAAGACGGCCTTACAAACTCAGAGACCTAAAGTAACCACTGATAGGTCCTCCCTTCCTCCAACTGATGGACGGAGAATGACGTAAATTCCACCTGCAGCAGGGCATTCCTGAGCACTGAACCACCAATCAGCACCTGCCAAATACCCTAAGCCCCCATTCCTAAGTTCCTAGGTTCCTAATCATGTGCCTTATATGAAACCACCAATCAGCATGTGCTGAGTGCCCTAAGCCCGGTCCCCTCTCTTTCCTCCCCTTAAAAGGTGCCTGCACCCCGGCCCTCACTCTCTTTCTCCTCTGGAAGCAGCCAGCAGTGGTACTCTTCTCTTCAATAAAGCCTATGTCCTGGCATCCTGGTCTCCGGCCCCCTCTGTTTCCTCTTTCAACCACAAAGGGTGGTCTGAAATGAAAACCTTTTTACTAAAAGCGGTTTATGGCAAGTAATCATGTCCTCGGCCAGCATCTTCCCTGACAAAAGTCAATCTGTACCTTCACTGAGACTGTCTATTGTGTCTTTTTGCATCTACAATACCGTATCCTTAGAATGTCAAAGTAATTTTCCTTTCTCTGGACCCCTCAATGCACAGGCACTACTCGGTGGAAACCACAAAACCCCTCATTGTTACTGAGTTCATTGCTGACTGGTAATTATCCTGTGTACCTACTAAAGTAGAAGATGTATGTATCTATCATTTTATTTTTTTCAACTAACCCCAGGGTTTCCCACTTTGCTTTTTCCCACCTCCCTAATCTATCACTAATGGATTTCATGTAACCCACTTACGTCTCCTCTTTTGATTATAATGTATAAAATATGGTGCAAAACTAGCATTCTCTGGAGCATTAGCTCAATCCGTTGAGATTTTGCTTCCCAGCAGCTGTCGACAGTTTGGCTCAAATAAACTCACAAGAATACACTCATAAGAGTGTTTCTTATGCTGACAATATACAATTGCTTAAGATGGAAAGGATAATTTTCTGTCATTTCACTTGTATAGAAAGTCTGAATTCTTTTGTTAGACATGCATCGAGCTGTCTTCTGACTGAGATCTGATCTGTGACTCCAAGAGAGAAATTTCTTAAAGCAATGCACATGAGATGCCTCAACACTTCTTCTGTTGTGTCTTTATAAAATACTGCACTTTCAAGTTGCTAATTAAAGAAGTAATATTTAAAAAATAATAATAATCTGGAGCAAAAATGTAGGAATAAGAAATCCCACAACATGCTATGCAATCTGTAAGAAATTCATTCTAATGCCCTTAAACAAAATTCTTACCTGCATAAGCTGCTGCTTCAACTTCTGTATTTCTGAAATGTTCAGCTCGCTGAATAAGTCGGACACCGGGTGCAGAGACTCTCCTTTCCTCAGAGTGGGAGTCCGATAGTCTCCGTTCAGTTTCACCAGAGGCCCGTGGATGTGCCCGTTCATTTTGTCGTCGTTGTTCGGCTCGCTCCCGTCCTCCGCAAACTTGAGCCCGTCCACGGAGATGCTGAGGTGGTTGTCGTTGAGGGTGATGTACTGGGACAGCTCCTTCCGCAGGTTGTTCTTTTGCTCCCTTTCGTTCTTCAGGGTCTCCAGGGCTTCCTCCAGTTGGTGCTCGGAGATCTCTTTCAACCGGATGGCGTCCTCCAGCTGGCTGTTCAGCAGCACCGTCTCCTCTTCAAACCGCTTAATCTCGTGCTTTAAGCCTTCGTATTCAACCTGGATTAGATAGGACAGAGAAGATTCATAAAACTAAAATTTGCGTCTTACAAAACTGCCATTAGACACTCTAGTGGACCTAATCATTAAAAAAAAAAAAAAAAATCAAAACATTCGTCTACAAAATAAGTCTATAAATACACAGTCTATTAGTGTATACCCTTACGGTAACACAGGATGGTTTTTTTTAGAAATTACATATCAAGATAAATTCAATTCTTAGCAGAGATGAAAATGTATTCTGTGTTTGGATTTCTTTTATAAGGTCCAATGGTCAAAAGGGGCATGGCTGGCCGAAACCAGTTTGGCTCAGTGGATAGAGCGTTGGCCTGCGGACTGAAAGGTACCGGGTTCAATTCTGGTCAAGGGCACATACCTTGGTTGCAGGCATATCCCCAGTGAGGGGTGTGTAAGAGGGAGCTGGTCGATGTATCTCTCTCATAGACGTTTCTAACTCTCTATCCCTCTCAATTCCTCTCTGTGTAAAATCAATAAAATATATTTAAAAAGGGGGGGGGGGCACGGCTGGCCTAATAAATTGGGGATTTTTTTCTTTAGTGATTGTTTATGAGACTATTCACAACCAAGATTTCATCATCACTATTACTTGTTTTCTTTAATTATTAATAATGAAGTAATTTTTATACCCAGAGATAAATTAGTTAAAAAGATCACAATAGCCGAAACCGGTTTGGCTCAGTGGATAGAGCATCGGCCTGCGGACTGAAGGGTCCTGGGTTCGATTCCAGTCAAGAGCATGTACCTTGGTTGCAGACACATTCCCAGTAGGGGGTGTGCAAGAGGCAGCTGATCAATGATTCTCTCTCATCGATGTTTCTAACTCTCTATCCCTCTCTCTTCCTCTCTGTAAAAAAATCAATAAAATATATTTTTAAAATAAATAAATAAATAAATAAATAAATAAATAAAAAGACCACAATAAAACATACTTTCAATAAAAATGTTTAAGGGTAAGATGAGGAAGCAAAAAAAAATTTTATGTGCTTAAGGATAGAATCTGGAATAACTATCATGCAAATATATATACACACACACACACACACCTATATACATACATATATATAATATTGTTATCAGTGTAATATTATTTTGAATTATATCAAATAAGAGCCTGCTCGAACACCCTCTTGATCATGAAAGCACAGAGAAAAAGATTTCTACCCTAAACCAACATTCCTTTCTTGGGGCCTTTTCCATGGCACTTATCACGGGCACTTTTCAAAAAATATTTTATCTCCACACTACATTGTAATCTCCTCAGAGAGGGGAAAGATTTTTTATGCACCAAGGTGTCCTTCCTAATGCTTCAGTGTTTGCTTGTAGTGTTTTAACAGAATTCTGCTCTACAGTAAGTTGCTGAATAAACTATTGTGGATAAAAAATTAATAGAAAAAGTAATATAATAAAGTCATTATAATATGAGGTACTAATATTACCTATGTGTTTAGTTTTTAAAAAATTTTTGGTTTTATTAGTTTAAACTTGTATTAAAAAAAAAAAAAACTTTTAAAAAGTAAAATATAGGGATCATAGACCATTATCACTTTCATACATTTCTAATTCTCCCCCATCCCCACCATCCTTCTTCACATAACCTCAATGGCTTGTCTTGCAAAGGTTAGGATAACAGTTTTCAATATAGTTTCAGTTAGGATGTAGGTTTGGCTGATGTAACAGAGGCCTAAATAAGAGCGATTTAGTTGAGATAAGAGTTTGTTCCCTATCATGTAACAATATGGAAGTTGTCAATCAAGGACCACTAGAAGTCTCTGCTCTATGAGGTCAGCCAGGAACCAGGCTCCTCCTAGCTTATTACAATAACTCTCATTGGTCCAGATGGTCTAAGGTGGCTTGCCATTTTTATTATGTTCCAAGCAGTGGGACAAGGTAAGGGGGCATGCCTTCTCTCTTTAAGGACCTGTCTCAAAGGTTGTCCATATCACTTCCCATATCCCACTGGCCAGGACTAGTCATATGACACTTGGTTGCAAGGGAGGTGACGAGTATACTTTTTACTCTGGGTAGATTATGTCCAGTTAAAAACTGGATACAATATTGGGAGAAGGGATAATGGATACTGATGGACAACCAACACTTAACTGCTATACGGAATTTCACAGGTCCATGTATTTTTGTAAATAAAGTTTTACTGAAACACAGTCACGCTCTTTTGTTTACAGATTTTCTATGGCTGCTTTTCACGCTCCAAGAACAAAGTGCAGTGGTTGCAGGAGAGACTATACTGCCTGCAAAACCTAACTAACTATCTGGCCCTTAAAGAAAAAGTTTGTCGACTCCTGGGCTTGATGACATTAATTTAGTGTTTTGTAGATTTTTTTTAAATTCTGTGATTTGTATTCAATTGATAGGAGACTTCCTATGAGACCTGATCTCTTTCCATTTGGGCAGCTTTACTCACTCCACTCACTGGTTCAAACTCCTGATATTTACCCAGATATTTTTGTCTTTCTCTACTTAGGTGAGGGCTAACATCAGAAAACTCTTATTTATCCTTCAAGATCCAAATCAGGAATCTAACCCTAACTCCGGTCTTTGTTGACCAGCTCAGGCTGACAGCTCTCTCCATGGTGCCATCATTGCAAGGAGGCATCAGATAATTAGAGCCCAGCAAACTATATCAACTAAGACACAGGGTGAGAAGGCACTTAAAAATTGGTGTCCAATATTTTAAAAACAGCATCAAAGTAAATAGTTACCGTGAGGGGGGAAAAAAATCAGTATTTTGTTGAGATTCCTTATAGCAAGTTCACAGTTGAGTAGCTCTTTTTATTTTTTATTACATGGGGGTTGGGAATAGGTACCATAACCTTTTCAAAGTCAGAAACTTTAAAGATCTTAATGTGGCCCTGTATTGCCAAACCTAACATATAGCTTTAACATGCAACTACATAAGTGTTCTCTGAGCCAGTGACCACATCTTTGTCCTTAAAAAAGTATATGGCTTTATAGAAAAATACCCTGGAAACACTGGTTCACTGAAGTCAAACTGAATTGAATAACAGTTCCCTAGGTCTCTTATGATATTATTGCCTGATACAGAAATATATCCCTGGAGGAAATGTTTTTCATAATAGAGATAAATTGAATTATTAATTTTAACAAGTATTATAGATAACACATATTTGAATGCTTTAGTTCAATATGTGAGATGTTAGGGAAATGAAATTCATTATTTCCCCCTCCTCTCACCATCATGTTTCTAAAAATTAAAACTAATGTAATTTCCTGCCCTATGCCAAACAATTGTTTTAATACTGCAACCAGGCAAATTTTCCTATCCCTCAGCTCTGCTACCAATAATAGGACTAGGCATGAAAAACTTAGCTGCTTACAGGGTCAGCTCGCTCCTGGAAGAGGAGACCCAACTCACACAGCTTCCTCAAGACTCATGTCAAGATGCTCACTCTGTTGTACTTTCCAACTCAAAGCTATTGTTATAAACTCAGTCTGTCCCGACCATTTGCCACCTGGCAAAACCCAGTCCAGATCCTAAAATCCTACAAACACTCTTCCCTAATGCTCCCATTTTGAGACATTACTAATGTTTTGTCAAGGTGGCTTCTTTTACAAGAGGTCTAAAAATCAGCTTTGCTTCATCAGTGGATTTTTTTGACAGTTGCCTTGACCGCTTTTTATCGTTGCTGCTTTTCCTATGCTTCGCTTAAAAAAAAAAAAAAAAAAAAGCATATTAGGTGGAAAATGCATTCAGAATGTTTTCATTTGGTACACAGAACCAAATCAGCACATGGAGGGATATGGCTCAAGTTTGCAGTCATTTGTTGATGATGTTCTATATATTTCATATTTAAGACCACATATAAAAAATGGTTTGGTGAATTATAATTTCCTCGCTGAGTAAATGTAACAGAGACTTAGAATTTATTCTTTTCGCCAGCAGATATTTATTTAATACCTTCCACAGGCCAGGCTCTATTCTAGGTGAGGTGCTATATCATAGTGGAAGGAGAAATGGAAAATAAACAAACTAATACATAAAAACTATAAAGGAGCCAGTCAATGAAAGAGAAACACCACATGACCTCACTCATTTATGGATAATAAAGAACATTATAAACTGATGAACCAAAAGATAGATGTAGAGACAGTAAAGCAACAAGCAGACTGTCAAATTACAGCGGGGAGGGGAGGGAGATCTGGGGGAGATAAGAGATCAACCAAAGGACTTGTATACATGCATATAAGTAAACCAATGGACACAAAACTCTGGGGAGGGAGGGTATGTATGGGAGGGGAGGGCAATGGTAAAATATGTACACAGATAATAATTTAATAAAAATTTTTTAAAAAGGACAAAAAAACTATAAAGGAAATGAAAAGTGCTATTTGAACAATATTTTAAAAAGAAAATAACCCTTAAGGAAAATGGAACTTCAGAAGGAAAGAATCTTCTAGTTCTTTGAACTAAGTCTTATATAATGCTAACAGCTTTGCTGCTGAGAGAAACATCAAACCAGGCTGGAGAGTGCATTTTGTATAGAGAGCTGCAATTCAAAGCAACAATCAGTTCAATTTTGAGGTTGAAAGTCAACCATCATTATCTGTTTGGGGAAAAAATCTGTGGCATAAATTATTATACTTAATATTTCATTAATTATATACTGAGTTTATAACAGATGCTATAAATAAAGGCCAACAGTAGGAGACAAAAACCAAACCAGTGTTTCCTTAATTGAAAGAGACTTGTGATGTGACAGTATATCCCTCTGTCAGGGAATAAGCCAGAATGGCCCTTTGTAAGGAAAATTATGTCAAAGTAATGAACTAGACACTTAATTGGGAAATTGTCATATTGCATCTAGAAAATAAAATTAAAGAGATGTTTACATTGTCCTATTTGTGTGTGTTTTTTTTTTCTTCTTCATACTTCTGAGTTAAGCATTCTATTCCCATGTTTCAATTACCGGTGGAAGGGCCCGGGTAAACTGTAAACAGCAATCTGCCAGACTGCTCGTACAAACTCCCACCAAAACGGCCTCTGGGTTAATGAGGACTCATAGGATACCTTGGCAGTCTTTCAAGAATACGTAATCCTGGCCTAAATTAACCTCCTGAGTAAATGAGTCTGCCACATGCAGTGATGGGAGGTCCCACAGCGCGGCTCTGGGCGCACTGCTGCCTGTGCAGAGAGCACTGGGGAGTTTTAGGAATCAAACAATGACTGCTTTAAATATTTGCACTTCGAAGGCAGGGAGTATTGAGGGGAGGGGGAGAAAGAGACCAACTGAAGGACTTGTATGCATGCATATAAACACAACAAATGGACACAAGACACTGGGTTGGGGGGGTGGGGGGATGAGGGCATGCGACAGGGGGTAGAGGAGGCTGGGGGAAGGTCAATGGGGAGGGGGAAGGAGATATATGTACTACTATATGTGATATTTTAAACAATAAAAAAATATTAAAAATATTTGCACTTCAAGTATATTTGCTGTAAAGCCTTTACATACTTCATGAGTGACCAAAATACAAACAAAAAAATAACAACAACAAAAAGACCACAAAAAATAGCCTTCTTATTTAAGAAGTTTATGAGAAGCATAGTTTCTAAAAAATTATTTGAAGTCTAATTTTCTCCACTGTGAGCTCAATGACCACAGTCAAATCAAGAGCTGGTATTGAGAGCCCTCTGCATGCGCATGTGCGCTCACATACACACAGTGATTCAGACTTAAAAGGGAGGGAATAAGGTAAGATCACATGGTGGCATCCTGGTAACCCTTTTTTCATGATCTGAAGTCGATCCTGCACTCCTTAGAAGATATCTTGTTCCCCTACATTCCAAAAATGGGGGAAATGGCAATGATCAGAAATCAAATTGCAATTGTATCAATACCCGAATTTTTTCCCCTCTGGATATTGCCTTTCTTCTCTTAACCCCTGTATCTATCAAAAGCCATAATAGTTTGGGATTAAGCTACCAACTTGAGTAGAAAGAAGAAGTAGAAGCATACATCTGGGCTGGCCTTTAAGTCTACTGAGGGCAAGAATGCTATTCTAGCCATAACCAGTTTGGCTCAGTGGATAGAGCATCTGCCTACGGACTCAAGGATCCTGGGTTCCATTCCAGTCAAAAGCATGTACCTTAGTTGCAGGCAAATCCCCAGTGGGGAGTGTGCAGAAGGCAGCTGATCAATGTTTCTCTCTCATTGATGCTTCTAATTCTCTATCCCTCTCATTTCTTCTCTGTAAAAAATCAATAAAATAAATATATTTTTTTTAAAGAATGCTATTCTATGGGTTTCATATCTTTCTAGCCTAGCACAGCACCTGGTATTTAGTGTGTTGACCTGAACTGAGAGGTTACAATAGCGATCAGAATCGAAGTTGTGGCTGAAGAAGCACTCTGAAAAGATCTTTAATATACAATCCAGCTTCACCTAATTACTTGATAAAATTGTATTCATAAATAAATTCTTCTAAAATTACAGGTTCAAGAGTGCTATAGCTAATAAAGGAAAATTAAACATTTAAGCTAAGCCTTACTATCAAAAAAATTTATTTAAACGTACACATGCCATCTGTTTAGTCAGGTTACAGCTGAAAAAAGAAATCAGGCATTTTCTTTTTCTTATAATTCTGTTCTTACTGCTTTCTATTTCTTAATCCATTTCCTTATATAACGCAAATGTCATTTTCAGAAAGAGAGAGAGAGAGCGAGAAGAAGAAGAGAGAGAGGATTGGTGGGAGACCTTAAGTCTGTAATACAAAACAAGCTTATGATCAGGTTTTTAATAAGTTGTCAGGTTAAGTTATTATAATACATGATTTATTCTGAAATAAATTAACATAGAGCTAAAGTATAAACTAAGATTTTTCTTACCCAATGAAACTTTACTGTAAATCATACAACTTCTAGGTTTGCCTTCTAAATCTTAGCTAAAATAGAAGCACTGGGAAATTTCAGCATATAAATATTGTAGGGAGATTAAGGCTTATTTTGACAGGTTCCTAACAAAGAAATAAAGAGAAGATTTAACCTTAATGGTCCAAAGACGTGGTCCATCTGGAGTGTAGCCAAATAACTTCTTAAATCTTACCTGGTTCTGTTTTAACGTGGACACAAGCTTCTGCAATGTGATATTTTCTTCTTCCAGTTCAGTGTAGTCCTGAAGGAGCCGAGCCTCTCGGAATTTATATTCTCGAATTTCATCCTTCATCCGTATTCTCTGCAGCTCCACCATTTCATTGTTCTGAAACGATACAATAAAGCATCAATACAAACCCTTCTTATTCTAAGTATGAAATGTAACGTCTGGGCAGTAAATAATACTCATGTGCCATTTAAGAACGGCAATAGATGCTAAGAAATTTGTTTCCTGGCGATTTCTTTGTGGCATGAGCATCACAGAGTGCATTCACACAAACCTAGACGGTCTAGCCTACAACACACCCAGGCTCTATGGTACAGCCTATTGCTCCTAGGCTACAAGCCTATACAGCACATGTGTCAAACACAAGGCCCGCGGGCCAAATCCGTCCCGCCAGGCCTTGCAATGTGGCCCGCACCGCGCTGTCATCACTGCACTCGGCTGCGTTTCCATCACAATGACAGTTTATGACTGTTCAGTAAACCATTCGACCCGCAATTTAGGCTGGATTTTAGATTTTGGCCCCTTCTCTGATTGAGTTCGACACCCCTACTATACAGCATGCTACTGCACTGCACAGAAACAGCACAAGAATAAATAAAACAGCAGAAAATTATTCAAAGAGACACAGTAAATACAAGATGTATGTATTTTATAAAGGAAGTTACAAAATGTTTTTTGCTGCTGCCGACATAACATGGCATACTGTCTTAGAGCAAACTTTTTTTTTATATAAGTAGGAAGAGTACATATACTCTAAAATAATGATTAAAAGCATAGTATAGTAAACACGTAAACCAGTATAATAGTCATTTACTATCATTATTGAGTATTATGTATTATATATAATTGTATGTGTTACACTTTTATGTGATTGGCGATACAGTAGGCTTGTTTATTTTATTTATTTATTTATTTATTTATTTTTAATATATTTTATTGATTTTTCACAGAGAGGGAGAGAGAGGGATAGAGAGTTAGAAACATCGATGAGAGAGAATCATCAATCAGTTGCCTCTTGCACACCCCCTACTGGGGATGCGCCCGCAACCAAGGTACATGCCCTTGACCGGAATCGAATCCGGGACCTTTAAGTCCCCAGGCCGACGCTCTATCCACTGAGCCAAACCGGTCCCGGCAATACAGTAGGCTTGTTTATACCAGCATCCCCACACACATGTGAGTAATGTGTTGTGCTACTATGTTAGGACAGCTCTGATGTCACTAGGTGATAGGAATATTTTTTAATTCTAATTTTTTTATCCCAAGGACATGGTTTTTAAATTTTATTTGAGAGAGAGAGAGAACAAGGGAAGGGGTAAGAAAGAGAGGGAGAAACACTGATGTGAGAAACATCCATCAGTTGCCTCTCCTAAGTGCCCTGACTGGGATGGAACCTGCAACCTAGTTACGTGCCCTGACTGGGAATTGAATCCCCAGCCTTTGGTGGCCAGGACAGCAATGGTAATTTTTAAGCTCTATTGTAACCTTATAGAACCACTGTACATATGCAGTCCATCGCTGAGCAAAACATTGTTATGTGGCACATAACGGTACCATAATTTCAAAGCAAAGACGGCACTTCAAAATGCCTGCGAGAACTGAGATATGGTAAGAAGATAGTGATCACAAAGTAACAGGTGCTGCTAATACCACTGAGGTTTGTTGTCTACATTCAAGCAGAAGAAAACGCTAAGTTTCAGTCTGAGTTCAGTGAAAATAGGTAATTATTTTTTCCACCCACATTTCCCATCCTGAATTCTGTCCACCGTCACCAAGGACCCTGATTAGGAAACTCTTCTGCTTCTACATGTCTCTTAGGTCTCAGTTCAAATGTTACCTCCTCAGAGAGGCTTCCCTGAAGAGCTAATATAAAACAACTCCCTCTTTAATCACCATCACCCTATGGTTTATTTTATAGATCAGCATCTCACATGAAGTAGGCACTCAAAAAATAATGGTTTTGGGGAGGGTGCTGGAGCAGGGTGGAGGGGATCAATGGAGGACATTTGGAATACTTTCAACAATAAAAATAAATTTTTAAAAAGCCAAAAAAAACCAAACTCATCTTAATTCCACCATCCAGAGAGAACACTGTTAATGCTTTAATCTGTATCCCTTAACACATCTTGTCTATGCATATCTGTACATATGTTTAAGAAATGAATCTTACCACGTAAAGATATTTTACAGCCTATTTTCTCACTCAATAAGTTGCATAACTCCTTCCAAGTTAAAAAAAAAGTAGTAATACTAATAGTTGAGGGAATAGTGTGGCACTAATCATTACTTGAAATTGGTTCTTTACCTACTGTTTACACTTTTTACATTTACTAAATTTCCTTTTCATCTGAATATAATAAACCTTTCTGTGTTGTTCATTGATGTGTTTAATTTCTGTCACATTTTAGGCCCTCATATTGATGGGATGGAAAACAAAACAATAAGCAAATTGTTCAACACAAAATTTTAGAAGAGTATTATTGCATGGATGATGGTATTCTGTCTTGCATTGTTTTAGAGGGTGGGAACAAAGGGGAAATAACGCACCTTGAACTGAAATGTGCCTAAGTAACTAGATGTTTAATTCCTCTTCACTACATAGTCTAGTGACATGGGGACAGAAACATTACTTTATTCCCTGCTCCCTGGACAATACTTTGAGCATACATGCTCAAAATACACGATAAAAAAATGGTAAAAGTTTGGCGATAAAGCCAAATTATAAAACTTCATTAAATTATTTTATTTTGCAAAAACATGAAACCTTGATATTTTTATACTTCTCAAAAGATCTACTATAACTGAGTAATATATAGTTTTCCTTATTTATGTGTATAACAACATGAGGAAGCCTGATAAATTGGATGCCAGTAATTTATATAAAATTATAAAGAAAATGTTAAGATACAAGAGATTCTGTAAAATGTGTGTACACTGTAAAAAATGTAATGACCCGAGGCCTAGTTTGTATATACTGAGAATTAACCATAAAATCTTATATAGTAAGATAGTAAATGTCAAGATAATTTTAAGACCACGGCAAAGTAATGAGGATCTCTAACCAATAACTCATAAAATAGCTAATGGAACTCCTGATGCTAATTAAGAAAAATCTTGGCTGGGAAACTGGTTAAGTTGAAAGGCTTGCTATCAATAAAACACAGGTAAGACCCAGCGAGAAAGAAAACTGGTCTTATTTATTTTGCTAGAAATCCTTGTTTTGATTGCCAAAGATTAAATTCTATGGCTATATTCTTTGCTTCCATAATAAACTTAAAAGATTGCTACTGTTGTTTTGTGCATAGCTCATGATATTTATCTCCCTCAATTTTTTCCTTACTGGGATACGATGGTGCTGAACTCTATTAAAGCAATTCCATGAAGAAAAACGAAGGTGAGAAAAACAAAGCATGAGAGAAAGGGGAGACAAGGGCACTACCAGGGACGGTGTTAGCCTTTGCCTTTCCCCTCCAGAGACCTGAGTCTCAGCTTTTCCTCAGGGGAGCGGGGATTAACCTGAAATGTGTGGGACAGACTGGCCTTATTATTTTCATGGCACCTGAGCATAGCAGCATTCTTAACATTTCATTTTAATGAACATGGAAAGGATTTCCTTCTGTGGGAATCATAAATTCCCTCCACTATTGTCAAGAAGAAAATATCAACGTGAACACTTATTACCACACACCAGAGTAATGTATCAAAAATAATCAAGCTGAAACCCGTTTGGCTCAATGGATAGAGCGTCAGCTTGGGGACTGAAAGGTCCTAGGTTCGATTCTGGTGGAGGGCATGTACCTTGGTTGCCGGCATATCCCCAGTAGGGGTATGCAGGAGGCAGCTGATCGATGACTCTCTCTCATCGATGTTTCTAACTCTCTATCCCTCTCTCTTCCTCTCTGTACAAAATCAATAAAATATATTTTTTTAAAAATCAAGCCTTCCAGTTCTATGGCTCTTCGTCTTTTATAAATTAACTAAAGGCCCGATGCACAAAATTCATGCAAGAGTAGGCCTTCCTTTCTTCTGCTGCTGACGCCAGCTTCCCTCTGGCACCCGGGACCCGGGCTTCCCTCACAGCCCCGGCTCAGTCAGGAAGATGTCGTCCAGAAGGAAATCCAGGAGGTCATCCGGAAGGACGTCTGGTCTAATTAGCCTCTTATGCTTTTATCATTATGAATTGTATTCATTGCCACAGGAGATCTTAAAAATAGTTTGTGTGAGGTAAGTGACTGACGTTCCTGTTTACTCATCTATAAAAAATGGGTATCCTAATCCTTAATATATGGTCACTGTGAGGACTTAATGATAACACATGGGGATGTGGGCAGGGGTGCGAGACACAGATAATTTATCATCACCGAACTAGTGCTGCTACAAAGATCCCCACCAAAAAGCTGAGTGACCAGTACTCCCGGGGACAGTAGAGAAAGCTTTATAAAGGAAGTTACATTTGAGCTGAACCTTGAAGGGCGAGCAGTTAACTACATGGATGAAGAGGCAGATAGACTTTCCAGCCAGAGGTCAACTTTTGCACAAAAGCGGAGTCAGATTTGTGGGGAGGGCAGTGCTACACTCCCCAACAGTCAGAACGAACATTTCCTGGGGGCACCAGCGAAGCTGGAGGGCTGCTAGAGAGGAAAGAGAGGAATTCAGAAAGATCTAGAAAAGTGCTCATTACTTTTAGCTTATGCCTAAGTGTGGGTAATTTCCTACCATAAAACATTAAATTACCGATTAGTGCTGTAAACCTGTGTGACACTGGGAGGGACCAAAATGTGTTCGGTGCTTGGAACCTTCAAAGGTCTTAACTCAGCTGTGGCTCAGGAACTATGCAGTCTCGTGTCAATGGAACAAAGAACTTGAGACAGTTTTTGCAGGAAATTCTATGCTAAACAAAGCAATGTGGGGAACCGGGAAAATCTTTTAAGTGAAGCAGCCGTGTGATTCTGTAGGAGGATGGGGGAGGAGCTATAAGAAGAAAGAGCCCCAGAGAATAAGTGAAGTTGGCTCTGTAACTGCCCAAAGCAAAGGATGGTGAGGAATGCGGAGGAACATCTCAGTTAGATGGAACAGGACTTGGTCATTGATTGATGTGATAATAAACAAATAAACAAGCAAACAAATAAAAACAGTACAGTAAACGTGCGCGCGCACACACACACACACACACACACACACACACCAATGACCTAAATAAGGATCAAAGTGCCTGAATAGAGTAGTAAGAAAAAGAGAAAACTTCCAAGGAGTGAATGTGAGAGCAAGTGATGTCCCTATAAATAATGATAATATTAATTTGGATTAGTCAAACCAGGAATTTCTGGACCTGTGAGTGGATAAAGGCAGACAGGAAAGGACAAGGAATGCGGTACCAGCTTTCTCACTCTCTCCCAGAAAGCTGCCACTGCCAGGGAATTCAGGCAGCTCAAGAATATTTATTTTCCTTCATTTGCCCCAAAATTAACGCTCCTCTTGTGGAAGAGAGGAGCCGACAATAATTCTCCTTGCCCCGCCCTCCCAGGACTTCTCTGCACTGGGACGTTTGACGCGGGCAGTGCTGTGGGCTTCACAGTTAGTCAGGACTCGAGAGCCACCAATGAAGAAAACATATATCCAGAGCACCATATACTCAGCATTGGCAGATGCCATCCAGACTTAATTGGGCAATCACTAGAAAAAACAGACAGGGCAAGTTTGAAGTGTGGCTTAAAACAAACATGCCCAGCAAGAAAAAAGAAATATAGAGATTTGTGATGGCTGGGAAAAAGTAATAAAGGAGGAGAGAATTATGACTGCAGGAGAGCATTTTCCACAGAGTTCTGAAGTTGAGTAGTTCTAAGCAGGATAACGAGGAGTCACTCAAACATAAGTTTGGGCTCTGGCCAGGTGGCTCAGCTGGTTGGGTGTCATCCCGTGAACTGAAAGGTTGCCAGTTCAATTCTCAGTCAGGGCACTTACCTAGGCCTGGGCACATACATGTTATTTCGCTCTCTCTATTTCTCTCTCGCTCTCTCTCTTCCCTTTCCCCTCTCTCCAAAATCAGTAAAATATATTCTCAGGTGAGGATTAAAAAAACAACAACAAAAAACCAAAGCATAAATATGAAAAATATTAGGTTAAATACAGTTACATATTTCTTTGTTGTTCTCAGAGCCCTTAATGTGCTAGCATGCACTGAGACTATGTCATGAGGAAGGCATGGTATGCAGCGTATGCTCAAGTTATTTAACCACAAGACCTCTGCCTTTTTAAAGGAGCCTTCTGAACAATGCACAGACCAAAGCATCAGGAAATGCTATTCTGAGACAATAGAAAAGGACAGTAAGCCACCACGGATCCTTACAGCCCAACTGCAGATCCCTTCCCACAGGCCAGGGCTGAATGGACCATCAGATTTAAATAATGGCACACAATTAAAGCGGGGGGGAGGGGGGGGCGTGGGGGGCGGGGAGAGAGATAGAGATAGAGATAGAGAGAGAGAGAGAGAGAAAGAGAGAGAGAGAGAGAGAGAGAAGGGTGAAACAAGACGATCAGGTCCTGTGTGGCAAGGAGCAAGTGACTATACAAGAGTAACAAAGCTATGATGAAACCAAGATTCTGTAGCTCTTCCTGTGAGGTATATGCAAATCTTGCTCTGAAAAACATGGCACCACAAAGGGTTAACTATCCTGGACTGAATCTGAAGCAATACAGGCATCTCTCCCGTGGGATAACCGCCCCATTAGAAGTCAGGGACCAGTCCATTTCACAAGCAGTTCACATTTCAGTGCCTCATTTCAAACATTTATCATTAGCAAAATCTTGACAGCCACATAAAATCTGCCCTTTTATTGCACGTACACATTTGTGGTAAATGGCACAAAATAAATAATACATGACTGATTTTCTTATACCCCATCTATAGCTTTTCCTTCTTCACTAAAATAACAACAACAAATAAAACCCAGATATTATTCCAAGTTTAAGAATAAGAGTTTAACAAACATTTACATTGCATCTTAGTTGGGTGGAACATGTGTTTCATAGGAAAGCTTTTTGTGTAAGATGTTTTTGGTATCAACTTTATTAAGATATAACCCGCATAATTATAATTCACCTGTTTAAAATGTACATTTCAATGGTTCTTGATATAGTCAGAGTTGTGACAGTCAGCATAATTAATTTCTGAGCATATTTATCATCTTGAAAAAAATTATGTACCTTTTAGCTATTGTCCCCCCTCCCCACGGCCTCATTCCCTCAACTATTAATCTACTTTCTACTTGCTTATGCTGGACATTTATATAAATGGAATCATACGATATATGGTCTTTTGAGACTAAGATTTTACACAATTCGGTTACTGCTGACAAAATATCTTTGTTTTTTGAAGTCTATAGACAGATTTACTGCAGCCAGAAGCATGTTTCACACTATTATCAGCAAAGTACTGCATTGTGCTGGCATTGATCCAGCACACATCAGATCCAGTTATCGCGATATTATGTTTCACAAGTACAGTCATTTAAGCACATTCACTCAATGGGCTGCAAGTTATTTTTTTTATTATTATCAATAAAAAAATGTGGCTTTGTGAGTTGGTGTGGCAGCATAAATACACTGATTGTTTTGGAATGAGCTTTTGTTTGTATAAAATGGTAAGATTTTTCTGTTTTCTATAATCCTTGAAGTCAGGAAACCAAGATCACTTCCCAAAATAGTCTAGTTGCTTCTTGCTTGATCTTTCTTAAATTTCCTTGATTTTCCTTTTTTAAATGTCTCATTTATTACTTTAAAGATGCAAAATACCATAATGAATGGTGGGATGATAGTTTTCTGATAGTATCTCACTATAACTATGAACATACATGCTAATCTGATTACACAATTACTCTAATAACTCATTAAATAAAAAGGGAAATTTAGGTACTACACTAAATAGATTTAAAATCTACATTGTGCAATAAATATGAAATTCCAGAAATAATTTGATCTCTAGCCAATCCTCCTTTCGCCTCAGCTGCACAGACTTTATTGTGACCTTGCTTTAAAGAATGATCTAACCCAAGAGATAAATAGCACCAACAGATAAATAGCACTCAAAAATCCTTCATCATGATAAGTAATTTTAGTTTCCATCAGTGTGGGAAGACAATATATATAGATTTTTATTGAGAGGAGACATTGTAAAAGGAAAAGAAGCGAACAGAAACAGAAGTAATGGTATGCATTAAAGCGACTGTTTAAAAATGGAAGTAAACATTGAAAGAAAACAATGTAGAGTGATGAAAAAGGAGTGGGGATTGAAGATCACAAAATGCAAGGTGAGTACCTACCATCAGGATGAAAAGGCTGAACAGAAAGGGGAAATTAATATAATTTACAACTTGCTTTGGAATGTATAAGTTAACCCCTCAAGAGACTGAGGGTTATTAGAGACACTATTTGTTTATACTTTGATTTAAATTTTTTTTAATTAATTAATTTATTTTTTTTACATATTTTAATGCTTTTTTTTGCCCCCCTCCCTCCCTCCCCCATATCCCTTCCCTCCCCATAGTTTTATGTCCATTGGTTGTACTTATATGCATGTATACAAGTCCTTCGGTTGATCTATTATCTCCCCCAGATCCTCCTCCCCTCCCCGCTGTAATTTGACAATCTGCTTGTTGCTTTACTGTCTCTATATCTATCTTTTGGTTCATCAGTTTATAATGCTCTTTATTATCCACAAATGAGTGAGGTCATGTGGTGTTTCTCTTTCATTGATTGGCTTATTTCACTCAGCATGATGTTCTCCAATTCCATCCAGGTTGCTGCAAATGATGAGAATTCCTTCTTCTTTATGGCAGCATAGTATTCCATTGTGTAGATGTACCATAGTTTTTGGATCCAATCATCTGCTGACGGGCACCTAGGCTGTTTCCAAATTCTGGCTATTGTAGATTGTGCTGCTATGAACATAGGGGTGCATATATCCTTTCTGATTGGTGTTTCTAGTTTCTTGGGATATATTCCTAGGAGTGGGATTACTGGGTCAAATGGGAGTTCCATTTTCAGTTTTTTGAGGAAACTCCACACTGTTCTCCACAGTGGTTGCACCAGTCTGCATTCCCACCAGCAGTGCACGAGGGTTCCTTTTTCTCCGCAACCTCGCCAACACTTGTCGTTTGTCGATTTGTTGATGTTGGCCATTCTGACAGGTGTGAGATGGTACCGCATTGTTGTTTTGATTTGCATCTCTCGTATAATTAGTGACTTTGAGCATGTTTTCATGTGCCTTTTGGCCTTCCTTCTGTCTTCTTTTGAAAATATTCTATTTAGGTCCCTTGCCCATTTCTTAATTGGATCATTCATCTTCCTTTTATTTAGTTCTATCAGCTGTCTGTAGATGTTAGAGATTAAACCTTTATCAGTGGTGTTATTTGCAAATATGTTCTCCCACACCGTGGGCTTTCTTGTTGTTTTGTTGATGGTTTCTGTTGCTGTAAAAAAGCTTTTTATTTTGATGTAGTCCCATTTGTTTATTTTCTCTTTAGCTTCCATTGCCCTAGGGGCAGTATCAGTGAAGAAGTTCTTTTGGCATACGTCTGAGATTTTGCTGCCTGTGGATGCTTCTAGTATTTTTATGGTTTCCCGTCTGATGTTTAAGTCCTGTATCCATTTTGAGTTTATTTTTGTGTATGGTGTAAGTTGGTGATCTAGTTTCATTCTTTTGCATGTGTCTACCCAATTTTCCCAACACCATTTATTGAAGAAACTGTCTTGACTCCATTGTATATTCTTTCCTCCTTTGTCAAATATTAATTGAGCATATTGATTTGGGTTGATATCTGGGTTCTCGATTCTATTCCATTGATCTATATGTCTGTTCTTGTGCCAGTACCAGGCTGTTTTGAGAACAGTGGCTTTGTAATACAGTTTGAAGTCCGGTATTGAGATCCCTCCTACTTTACCCTTCTTTCTCAGGATTGCTGTGGCTATTCGGGGTCTTTTATTGTTCCAAATGAACTGTTGGAGAGTTCTTTCTAGGTCAGTGAAATATGCCCTTGGTATTTTAATGGGGAGTGCATTGAACCTATAGATTGCTTTAGGAAGTATGGACATTTTGATGATGTTGATTCTACCAATCCATGAACATGGTATGTTCTTCCATCTCCTTACATCATCCTCTATCTCTTTTTTCAATGTTGTGTAATTTTCTGCATATAGATCCTTTACTTCCTTAGTTAAATTTATTCCTAGGTATCTTAATTTTTTTGGTGTGATGGTAAATGGAATTGCTTTTTTAGTCTCTGTTTCTGTAGTTTCACTGTTGGTGTATAGAAATGCCATGGATTTCTTGGCGTTAATTTTGTATCCTGCTACATTGCCAAATTCATTTATTAAGTCAATTAGTTTCTTAATGGAGTCTTTTGGGTTCTTTATGTACAATATCATGTCATCTGCAAATAAGGATAACTTTACTTCTTCTTTTCCAATTTGGATGCCTTTTATTTCATCCTCTTGTCTAATTGCAATGGCTAGTACTTCCAGTACTATGTCAAACAGGAGTGGCGAAAGTGGGCATCCCTGTCTTGTTCCTGTTCTTAGAGGGAATGGTTTTAGTTTTTGCCCATTGAGTATAATGTTGGCTGTGGGTTTATCATATATAGCTTTTATTATGTTGAGGTATGATCCTTGTACTCCCACTTTGTTAAGAGTTTTTATCAGGAAAGGGTGTTGGATTTTATCGAATGCTTTTTCTGCATCAATTGATATGACTATATGATTTTTATCTTTCAATTTGTTTATGTGATGTATCACGTTTATTGATTTGCGGATATTGTACCATCCTTGCATTCCTGGAATAAATCCTACTTGGTCATGGTGTATGATCTTTGTGATGCTCTGCTGGAGCCGATTTGCTAGGATTTTGTTGAGGATTTTGGCATCTATGTTCATGAGGGATATTGGCCTGTAATTCTCTTTCATTGAGTTGTCTTTATCTGGTTTTGGTATTAGGGTGATGCTGGCTTCATAGAAGGAGTTTGGAAGTGTTCCTTCCTCTTGAATTTTTTGGAAAAGTCTGAGGAGGATAGGTTTTAGTTCTTCCTTGAATGTTTGGTAAAACTCTCCTGTGAAGCCGTCTGGCCCTGGGCTTTTGTTTGCTGGAAGCTTTCTGATGACTGTTTCAATTTCTTCCCAAGTCACTGGTCTATTGAGATTTTTAGATTCTTCCTGATCGAGTTTTGGAAGTTTGTATTTTTCTAGGAATATGTCCATTTCCTCCAGGTTGTTCAGTTTGTTGGAATAGAGTTGTTCGTAGTATTTTGTAACAATCAGTTGTATTTCGTTGGGGTCTGTTGTTATTTCACCTCTTTCATTTCTGATTTTGTTTATTTGGGTCCTCTCTCTTTGTTTCTTAGTTAGCCTGGCTAGAGGTTCATCTATCTTGTTTATTCTTTCAAAGAACCAGCTCTTGGTTTTGTTGATCTTATGTATTGTTTTTTTGGTCTCTATGTCGTTTATCTGTGCTCTGATTTTGTTATTTCCTTCCTTCTGCTTACACTGGGCTTTTCTTGTTGCTCCTTTTCTAACTCTTTGAGTTGTAGAGTTAGATCATCTGTTACCCCTTTTTCTAGTTTTTTGCAATAGGCTTGTAAGGATATGAACTTCCCTCTCAAGACTGCTTTTGCTGTGTTGTTTATACTTTGGATACATACGTACAGTGGGTACATATAGCAGATGCTAACTGATTAAGCTTTTACAGGATGTCTGGCAGGTCTGACCTCACTGTTTGTTTTGTTGCTCCTTTTGTCTTGAAATAAGTGGAAACCGAACTTTGGAATCACCTAAAGAAAGGAATTTTGTTGTGACAGGAGTGATAAGATGAGATACAGAGGAAGACCTAGATAGTGAAATTTGGAAGCTATAAGGTCCAAGTGAGAAGTAAACAGTATTAGCAAAGGACAGGGACTACTGGGTAATCTTGCAGTTCACTTGTGGTCAAAGGAAGCTCTAAGCTCATCTCCAGGAACCCCTGGACGTCTGTGACTGGCCGTGGGCTAGGACAAGGATGAAATAATCTAACTAGTGACTTATAATGTACTCTTTAAATGTTAAAATTCCATGACACACACTCTACTAGTTTGTTTATATTATTTGTAGGAAATATACAGGTTGATAATTGATACTTGGCTTCTTAGATTATACTAGAGGTCTAATGCCCAAAATTCATACAGAGAGTGGGGGTGGGAGGAGTGTCATTCAGCCCGGCCTGTGCCCTCTCATAGTCTGGGACCCCTTGGGATGTCCACCTGCCAGCTTAGGCCCAATCCCCATGGAGTGTGCCTAAACCAGCAGTCAAACATCCCTCTTGCAGTGCAGGACCCCTCACTCCTTACCGCCTGCCTGTTTGCTGCTCTTTACCACTCAACTTGCTCCTCCTTGGTGCTGCTGCAGAGGCGGGAGAGGCTCCTGCTGCCACCTCTGTACTCGCCAGCCATGTGTCCGGCTTTTGGCTGAGTGGCACTCCTCCTGTGGGAATGCATTGACCGCAGGGGTTAGCTCCTACCTTGAGAGTCTGCCCCCTGGTAGTCAGTGAGCATCATAGCAACTGGTTGTTCTGCTGCCTGGTCAATTTGCATATTGGGCTTTTATTATATACGATTGTCTAATTTAGCCATATGAACAGTGGGGTACACAAAGACTTTTTGTAAACTTGAGTCTTGGATTTCCTGCAAATTGGTATCTTGCATGTGTCTTAGCGGTTCACAACCTGGACACAAAGCATATATCATGAAGACAGGAAAGAGATCTGGAGGAGCTTCTGGAGATTGGAGACCTCTTTCCGTTGCCTGTTTTCTTTCTCCCACTGCACCACATGCCTCTGTTTATCACAGCTGAGGCGGAGCAGCATGTACCTCCCCAGAACATGCCCCTCTGGCATGGGGGTTATTTCAAGCTGCAGACAATTGAGGTCTAGCACACTAGAAAGAGCCCTTGACCTCCCCTTAACTCTAGAAGAATGCACATAGTTGGACTGGACGAGCAGGAGAGATACTTTTTATATCAGAAAGACTTACCACCCTAGCTGGTTTGGCTCATTGGACAGAGCTTTGGCCTGAGGACTGAAGTGTCCCGAGTTCGATTCCAGTCAAGGGTACATGCCAAGGTTGCAAGCTCTGTCCCCAGTGGGACAGGTGGCAGCTGATCAATGATTCTCTCTCATCATGGATGTTTCTCTCTCTCTCCCTTCCTCTATGAAATATATATATATATATATATATATATATATATATATATATATATATATATATATATGAATGAATGAAATATTTACCTGCATGGCATGACAACAGTGTTTACCAAGCATTTGTTCTTCTCACCATCCTGTGAATTGCCTTCCTCCCCTTTTAGCTCAGGATGGGACATAAGCCTCGATTACCTGACTTCTGGGGAATCTCATATTTTTGTGGATTTCAGAGAGGAAGGGAGAGGGAGAGAGAGAGAGAGAAACATCAATGATAAGAGAGGATCACCGATTGGCTGCCTCCTGCACACTCCACACTGGGGATCGAGCCCACAACCCGGACTTGTGCCCTGACCGGGAATGGAACTGTGACCTCCTGGTTCATAGGTCAACGCTCAACAATGAGCTTACTCTGGCTGGGCTAGAGAGAGCTCTAAGTTTTGACTCAGGCCACCCAGATCCCTAAGTCTGAGCTATTGTGTATCATTAAGAGATCCAGACTCAGATGATGAGGCAGAAAGGCAAAGAAAACAGACTGAGGGGAAAGAATAAAATAAACAAGGAGAAAAATGGAAAGTTCTCGGCAAAACGAATTCCTCATTTTCTGGGCCTCCAATCTCTGGAGGAGGCAGGGAGTACTCTGAAAAGAGAGAGTGAAAAGGTCGTAGCTTTAAGCTCTGACTACAGTCTTATTTGGCTCAAAGGAAGGGAGAAAACGGAGTGTTTGGGGGATGAGAACAAGCTTTACCTCCTTGCAGCCCCAGAGTGCCACACAGGCGCTCAAAGGAGGGCTCCCTTCCCCCAGGCCTGGGAAAGAACTTTAGAAAGCGCGAGTGAGTCTTCTTTTGGCACAGGCCCCTCGGGGCTCCTCAGCCCGACCTGCACTGTTGAGAGACATGAAGGCTTCCGGCTGGTGAGCAACTGGTGTCTATGCTGTTCTGGAAGACCCCCCCTGACCACACTTCACACACAGGGTCCCTCTCAGTCGGCAGAGTAAAGAAGCTTTTACAGCAAATAAAGTCTAATAAGCAGGCCTTTCATAGACAGACAAAGGCCAGTGATGTATTCTCCCCTGCCCTGAATTTCAATTAGTATCGTAGGCAACAAAATGACTAATTGGGAAATGACTGCAGTAAGCCTGTGGGCCAAGGCCAAAAAAATATTATAAAATAGATACATTAAGAATATCTATTAGCTAGATGGACTCTCAGTGGGAGGGTGGAGGAATATTTCATAAAAATATTCTGTCAGAGTTTTAATATTTTTAAAAAAATCCTTCAGTGTTTTGCTTTAAAACCCCTGATAATCATCTTTTTGCTTTAAAGTATTTAACATTTTAGTGAATTAAATAGTAAGATACAATACGTTCCTGTCCAGCATTTAATTAAAGTAGATGTGAGATCTCTTTGATTCTTTGATGGTACTTCATTTATTTAATTTCCTCTGTTTCCAACTTGTATACACTTTTAGTAGAGCTCACATTCTCCAGAAACAATTAAATTAATGGACTTCTGAAATATGAGTTTTTCAGTGAGCCAGAGCTGCTTTTTGAAAAGAATCAGGCATAACACAAATATAGTATCAATTATATTTAGATATTCATGATATATTATTTATTGCTATTTATATATGAAAATGTAAGTAATGATATCTTAGATTAATCACAATGTTAAATGAACATATGTCTGGGTAAATTTTAAGCAAACGTAAAATTAAACAGTATTTTATTTTTTTATTTTTAAAAAAATATATTTTATTGATTTTGTACAGAGAAGAAGGAAGAGAGATAGAGAGTTAGAAACATCGATGAGAGAGAGTCATTGATCAGCTGCCTCTTGCACACCCCCTACTGGGGATATGCCCGCAACCAAGGTACATGCCCTTGACCAGAATCGAACCCGGGACCCTTCAGTCCCCAAGCCGACGCTCTATCCATTGAGCCAAACTGGTCTTGGCAGTATTTTATTTTTTAATCAAAGAGAACAATTTTGGCATATATTCTGAATGAGCTATTAACCAGTGTCTCAGTCATAGGATTTATGGTGAAAACAGGAGGCAAAGAGAGAGAAAAAGTCCATTTTGTTTCAGGGGCCATTAATAATTTAGTTTTGTTCTAAGATTTTTCTTTGACATCAATTTCCATGAAACGTGCCAAATTCTGGGAAGGTGGATAACAGGCTAAATCCACTCCAGGCCAGTTATAAGGGAGGTGAAGTGTGGCTTAAGTATTTTTGTATGCCCTTCTGAGAACTTCTGTCCCTTTTTACAGCTCTATTTCCTCTCTTTCCTTCTACATACTCTTCAATCTGATACCCCATTACTCTATCATGACCCCAAATACTAATGCCAGCTTCTGTTGCTCAGAATCTAGCATGACATAGACCATTATTTGACCATTGTCCTCCTCACCACAATTCCTTCTGCATCAATTGTCCATGCTGAAAATAACTTATTCTTTCCCACCATATTATATCTCCACCAGTTCCTGATAAGTGCCTGCTACTCACCTCCTAAGTTCACTAATGTAGTGAATGGCTAATACTGGTTTCCTAATATACCTCTGTAATATGTATTTTCTTATTACTAAGGTTGTCCATAAGTGACAATGCCATAATTAAAGGACCAACTTCTCTAATAATGGACTTAGAAGAATTTTGGCATAGTAGTTGGAGAGAGATTTTTTTTTCCTGTATTGGATCAAGAAATTTAATTTTATTCCATTATGTTCTAAATTAAACATGTATTACTCACTGTGGGAAAAAAAACAACAGGAGGCAAGTTCAAAGTGTTATAAAACAGAGAATTTAAATTTTCATCTATAAAACTGTTAGAAATACTAAAATGATGCACTAAATATTTACCTATCTTTGGTGAAATATTTTTCTATAATTTTTTTTTCTTTCTGAAAATTTTGAAATTAAAAAATGCTTTTTGCATATAGAGTATAGCCTGTTAAACTACTCATCTTATAGCTTCTATATAATACTCAGGTCTGAAGAAGAACATGCTCTAAGTTTTCAGTCTAAGAAAACAATTTACATTAAAAAAAATAAACAGCTGAAGCCGGTTTGGCTCAGTGGATAGAGTGTCCGCCTGCAGACTGAAAGATCCCGGGTTCGATTCTGGTCAAGGGCATGTGCCTTGGTTGCGGGCACGTCCCCAGTAGGGGGTGTGCAAGAGGCAGCTGATTGATGATTCTCTCTCATTGATGTTTCTAGTTCTCTATCCCTCTCTCTTCCTCTCTGTAAAAAATCAATAAAAATATATTTTAAAATAAATAAATAAACAAACAACTTCTACTATTAAAGTCTGGGAGGACAGCATTCATATTTATATTCTTTTTTAAAAAAGCACAGCAACATTTACTTTAAGTACAAAATATTACGTATTCATAAATTTATTTCCAATATTATACTTTAAGTAAATCTGCCTTTCTAATATGATGTTTAATATTAATATACAGTACTATTTAAATCTAATGACATTAATTCAAGGGGAAAAGGAAAAAATAATGGCTACTGGATGTCGTAAACATATTGATAGACAGCAGCATCAACAGCACATGAAAACTTCTTAAAAATGAAAATTCTCAAGCCCTACCCAGACCTAAGAAATTGGAGAAACTCCAGCAATCTGTTTTAACAAGCTCTTCTTGCGCACACTAAGTTTGAGAACCACTGGTCCAAATAAGAAAAATCAACTTTCAACAGCTTAAGTTCATCCAGAAAACAGATGCTCATATTAGGATGCTCTGTTAGCTATTCAATGACATCAACTGTCTAGAAATTACGAGTAAATAAATAAATAAGATAGATAAACAATGGAACAAAATGAAGAACCTAGAAACAGACTCACGTTGACATTAAGACTTAATAAACAACAGAGATATCATTGGAGATCAGTGGCACAAAGATAGGTTAGAAGAAATTATTCTAGAACTAGAGAAGTGGTGCATGAAATTCAGGCCCTCTTTCAGTCTGGGAGCCCTCGAAGGGTGTCCCACTTCCAGCAGTCGGACATCCTTGGTGCTGCCATGGAGGCGCTGCCATGGAGGTGCTCATCAGCCCTGAGCTCGGCTTCTGGCTGAGCGGTGCTCCCCCTGTGGGAGTGCACTGACACCAGGGGGCAGCTGGTGCATTGAGCGTCACTGGTGGTCAGTGCATGTTATAGTGACAGGTTGTTCCGCTGTTTGGTCGATTTGGATATTAGCCTTTTATTATATGGAATATATTTAAGACTTTGCAGCAGAGAATCCTATATAACAAAAGGCCAGCAACCATAAGCATATCGATTGAAACGACCACTCAACCAGTTGCCATGAGGTGCACTGGTCCCTCCCAACCAGGCCCTCAGGCTCCAATGGCAGCAAGACAAATGGGGAACCACAGCAAACTGAGGTGAATGGCAGAATGGCCTACCTCTGCCTATGGTCCCTCCCTCCAGCCTGCAGGCTCTGGGGAACCGGAGCCATGCTGCAATAGGGAAGCACAGTGAACTGGGGGTTGGCAGCGGGGTGGGACTGGGGGCTGGCGAGCCAGCAGAAGATGGCCCTGATCACAGGCTAGGCCTAGGGATCCTACCCGCACACCATTTCGTGTGCTGGACCTCTAGTTTCTAAAATAAGAGACAAAAAATGGCTTACCATAGATGAAAAGATTGATACATTTAACTATAGTAAAACTCTATACTCTGTTCATCCAAATATCATTTACAATAAGGGAAAAAATAAGATTAGATAGTGAACTAATTAATAGGAATTCTCTAAGAATTTATATTTCTCACACATACTGACAAAGCTTTGTATTTAATATTTATTCATTTAGGAACTATTCATTGAGTAGTCATGTGCCAGACACTATTACAAGTGCTGGGGTTATAGTAAACAATTCCAATGAGCTACGAAGATCTCTGCTCTCTTGAACTTACATGCCTTGCATACAAAAGGCCTGATCAATAAGTATAATTATACAATTGGTTTATATAAATTATAGATAAATTATATATCTTAGGTAAATATATAGGGATCCAGAGGAAGTCTGGAGAAAGGTATATGGATGAATTCTTATTTTTTTTCATATATAGGGTGTCCCCCAGCAATGTATCCACATATGGTTTTTGGATAGTTCAAGTGATGCTTTTTTTCTTTTCAGATTTAGCCCACTGAATTAATAATAATTCAAAGTATGTATACTTTTTTTGTGATACCCTGTATTGTTATTGATTTGGGGGACAGAGGAATGGAAAAGATGAGAGAGAGAGAGAGAGAGAGAGAGAGAGAGAGAGAGAGAGAGAGAGAGAGAGAGAGAGAGAGAGAGAGAGAGAGAGAAACATTGATGTGAGAGAAAAATCATCAATCAGTTGCCTCTTATATGCACACCAACAACTGGGGATTAAACCACAACCTGGGCATGTGCCCTGACTGGGAATCAAACCAGTGACCTTTTGGTACATAGAATGACAACCAATTGAGCCACACCAGCCAGGGCTGGATGAATTTTTGGTAGTGGTAATGTAGTGTGGAGATCTTTGAAGTGAATATTAACACTTATCAGAGAACATTTACCCAGGAAGAGACACTAAACAACCAGGGAGACAAAATGATGTAGACATCTGACATCGCCAGCCTCTGCCATCAGCTGCTCTGTGCTGACACCAAGGAACCATGAAAGCGCTTGGGGACTCCTGTCTGAACATAACAGAATTCAAATCTCAGGGCCGGGGATCTCGGGGCAGGGCTCTCACTTCCACGAAATGACTGAGGTATTATTCATTAACTTCTTGCTCATTCTAAGTTGTCCTCAGCTGTCATTATCTTGGATTTGGGGCCATAGAGGGTCCCAAAATATCTTTTTGGCTGATGAGGTTCCACTGCTGTTCTGGCAGCTCACATAAAAGCTTCTGAGAATCGGGTCATCATTAAGGAGGAAATGAATTTTTAGAATGTCGACAGGCTGCCATTACAATATCGAGTCCCTATGCTGAAAAGAAAATCATCTGTTATAAAGTTACAATTACCACATTTTAGTGAAATTTGAAATTTTCAAAAAATAGAATTTTAGTGTTTTTCAGAAATACCTTTGTCAGACAAGACAATCCTCTAGGACAGTGGTTCTCAACCTTTCTAATGTCGCAACCCTTTAATACAGTTCCTCATGTTGTGGTGACCCCCAACCCTAAAATAATTTTTGTTGCTACTTAATAACTGTAATTTTGCTAGTGTTAATGAATTGTAATGTAAATATCTGTGTTTTCCGATGGTCTTAGGCTCTACAGGTTGAGAACCGCTAACAAGGTCACCTAAGACCATTGGAAAACAAAGATATTTATATTACAATTCATTAACAGTAGCAAAATTACAGTAATGAAGTAGCAATGAAAATAATTTTATGGTTGGGGGTCACCACATGAGGAACTGTATTAAAGGGTCACGGCATTAGAAAGGTTGAGAACCACTGCTCTAGGAGATATAATGATAAAATGGCTCTCATTCTCGGTTCCCGCCCACCACTGCTTACAACAGACGTAATTAATCAGTAAATTGTAAAATAGACTGTATATGTATGATAGACCCATGGGGCTATGACCTTAGAGGGGAAATGACTGATTGCATGGAAATAACATGAACAGAAATGGTCTCTATGCTTACATGAGGAAATCTGTATGTATCATCATTAAAACTTTAAACCAGTTTGTGAAAAGCAAAGAAGATTCTACTAGACTATGGCTATAAGAATGGATGCATAAATAAATGGAGAAAGATGACACACTTATTCACCCTCCTCGTAATAAGCTATAAGGTGTGTGTTTTGCTGCAGGTAACATTCTTTTATACTTTAGAATTCCAGTGTTCATTCTTTTTTTTTTTAATTTTTATTGTTGAAAGTATTACATATGTCTCTTTTCCCCCCTCTCATTCTAATTCACTAAAGCAGGAAGGGAAGATGAAAAAGTCTGTTCTTGAAGTAAACTGCTGACCGAGTCTGAAAATCTGCCAGCAGAGCCTCGTCACCACTGAGTCACGGCTCTGCAATTCTCAATCAATAAAAGAGCCAACTGCATGAACTTAAAAGTCTTCGTTTACAGTTATCTTTTTTTAAATTTTTTATTTTAACCCAACACACTTGCATGGGAACTGCTTTTAGTCACGATGAAGTGACAAAGAAAGGAGTTTAACTTTCATGGTAAACAATTAGAAAACTGGACAAAATATATGAAACAGTTGTTTCCCGACTTAGAACAACAGATCTGTAGGTCTTCATCTCTAGGCGGGAAAAAGATGAGGTGAGCACTATGAACAACCCAACTCTCTAAATGGAGGCAACTTATGGGCTGCAAGTGCCAAGGGGAGAAACCAGAGAGCCCAGATGCCCAGCGGAGGTGAGGATGGAGTGTGGAGCTCAGGGAGCCGAGGCGGCTGGAAGTGTTGGGGTAAAATTACATAGAGAGAGAGAGCTACAGAGAAAAAGCCCTCCAGAAAACTGCATAAGAGTTTCCTCCAGCCAGTGGTTGGCAAACTCATTAGTCAACAGAGCCAATATCAACAGTATAACTCGTGAAATTTCTTTTGAGCCAAATTTTTAAAACTTAAACTTCTTCTAACGCCACTTCTTAAGAATAGACTCACCCAGGCCGAGGTATTTTATAGAAGAGCCGCACTCAAGGGGCCAACGAGCTGCTTGTGGCTCGCGAGCCGCAGTTTGCCGACCACTGCTCTAGCCCTTCCTGTGTGCCAGGCTGCACATGCCTGTTCTATGGAAATCATTATGCAAGAACTGGAATTACAAATAAATACAGGACAAGGTCTCTGCCTTTCAGGGCTAAAATATGGAGAATTTCACATTGGTAGGGATTTCCTTTTCTCCTCTTAATTATACCTACAGTTCTTTCATAATTTTAAAATTCTTTTTGTTTTGTGAATGAATTTTTTACTGTAACATTATAACTTTGTCAATTCTAAACATATTTTATTTTTTATGGAGATACTGTGAATATAGCTATTCATTCCTTTTATTAGTTCAACAAATATTCATTGCATATAATATATAAGAAATACTGTAGGTTCTGGGACTATAAAAAGCATAGGACGTTGCCTCTGTCTCAAAGTTTATAATTTAGTTGGGGTGTTGATAATATGTAACATTTATTGAATCCTGGTATGCAAGTACTGTTCCAAATTATGAGTATTTTGTAAGATATTTATAGCCTATATATGACTAACAAAATTATTATGGATTCATATCTGAAAACATCCATAATATACTATATGACTCCTGCAGGGGAAAAAAAATGCATTGAGTTTGAAACAATTTAAATATGAATTAACTTCAGGAGTACTTTATTGCCAGTGAAGAGCTGGTTCTATAATGTGTTAGATATAATTTAGCAAGCTTTCTCTTATTATTAATAATTGAAAAACGACTTCATATTCTTTTCTAGTATGTTTTTATTATTTAAAAATGCTCAGCAATTGTGAAATAAATGTTCTTGTGGGGCTGTATTGTCTCCCACGGTCTGAGTTTCTAAGGCTGCCACAACAGATGACCATAAACCGGTGGCATAAACACCGAATTTATTTTCACAGTTACAGACGCCAGAAGTCTGACGTGAAGGTGCTGGGAGGGCCACATCCCTTCTGAAGGCTCTACGGAGGACTCTTCCTCGCCTTTTCCAGCTTTTGGTGGCCTCTAGCCCTGTCTCATGGCAGCAGACCTCCAGTCTCCGCCTCCATCTTCACGGCCTTCTTCCCTGTGTCTCTGTCTTACTCTTTTCTGTCTCTTATAAGGACACCTGCCATTGAATTTAAGACCAGCTGTTATCCAGGATGATATCATCTCAGGATCCTCACCTTCATTACATTTGCAAAGACCCTTATTCCAGATAACGCCACACTCTGAAGGAACAAGGGGTAGCAAGTGTCGAGCTGTGGGACATACATTTTGACACCACTATTCAATCTACTATACCCATCTAAATTATTCTTATTTTTTGTTGTTTTGCTAACATTAAGGGTGGTGGGAGGCTGAAGGGGGTGAATGGCCAGGATGTGGAGAGAAACTTGCTAGTAACAGGGACAGAGCTGGAGAAGGAAGTGGGAGAATAAATAGGAAAAGCAGGAGGAAATAGAGGACACAGATAGCAGAATAGCCAAGGAGTTCATGGCTGTCATCTTCTCAAACTCAGATGCATACACAGAGATCAAGAACAGAACAGGCAGAAAGGGAGACAAGATGAAGAAAAAGACACATTAAAATAAGGTCAAAGTTTTGGGCCATTGTTCAAGTATTTTTGGTAATGAGCTGCGTCGGCACTGCTAAGAAAGGGCATTGAAGGTAAAGTACCCTCACAGACAAGGATAAATAACTTTGTTTTCTGAGCCCAGACTTAAAAAATATTCCTGGCTCTTGCCTCTACTAGCTACGGCAATATCGCTAATGAACTAACCTCATCCTCATAATTATTTATCGGAGTTTCTCTTACTTGTTTCAAGAGCAAAGCATTGATCGGTTGCCTCTTGCACAATCCCCACCGGAGATTAAGCCCAAAACCTGGGCATATGCCCTGACAGGAATCAAACCAGCAACCTTTCGGTGCCAGTATGATGCCCAACCAACTCAGCCACACCAGCCAGGGCTGTTCCAGGAAAATTTTGCCCACAGCCGATAAGACTGTAAATAGATAATTTAATTCACTGTTTGCTTTAGGAAAATCAATTGATCTTAGACAACAGACTGCTCATGTGGGCCAAAGGTTCAGGAATCACTCTAATTGAGCTTTAAATAGAGCTCTTGGATTCCCAGTAAACAAGTGTAAAAGGAAACCATTCTAGTTATCTGATTTTTAAAAATACCATTAGATATTCAGGATAGACACATTTCTTCAGTATTATTTTTATCTCCCCTGTACACATGAAGAAACTGAGGTTTAGAAAAATTATGAGATTTAGACAAGATTCCACTGGGACTAAGTGGTGGGATCTGCATTTAAACCCAACTCTCATCTGACTTCCTGAGTCCCTATTTTTAAGCATCACATCATACTGCTGATAAGAGGGTACAGCTTTCTAATACCCTTTGTCAAGAGAAGAATAAACATAAGAGAAAATGGAGGAGTTGGCAGATTGCATGTCACTTGGGTTATGGCCCTTGAATATCTGTCAGCTGGGGTTTGACAGGAATAGAATAACAAGTAGGCAACGGAAGGTAGCCCTCTCTGATGGCAGCCTCTGAAGAATATTCTGTGCTGCAGATTGAAGATGCAGATGGTTTGGGTACCAGGCAAGCAGGTGGCAAGGCTGAGATTCCATTTAAAATGATGAAAAGCCTGCTCTGATTATTTGATTGGATGTAGGGGTCATCTTATTTGCGTGAGGGGGGAGGGCAAAGAGGAACACAGAGTCAATCGGGCCCTGTCGTACTGAACACCCATCAGCAGAACAAAAATTAGACTGGAAAATTCAACGAGTAGGGTACTCTTAGCTTTCTATTTCAAATACAAAAGGAACTTAGTACTGACCTTGGCAATGCCGGTTGTGAATATCATTAGTTTCCATATTTCCTCTTAAAGATTATATATGAAAGCAATGATTTTAATTTTGGAATTGTTGACCAAAAAAAAAAAAAAATGATTCTTCTTACCTGTAGGCAACTGAACTAATTATTTCCTAAAGCCACTCCTACCAGAAGTAAACAACAACAAAAGGAAGCCTGAGCCTGTCTTCCGAACTGTTCTATTGATCAGGAATACTGGAATCTAAAACCTGAGTCAGACCGCTTCGATGAGGGTTAGAAATGGAATGAAAGGGCCACCAAAATAATTAAAGCAGAAGGAAAAAATAAGAGGAAGATAGTACTAGTAAACTTTAAACACACTGCTACGTGACAATAATTACAAAGAGAAAACCAGAACTAACAGTAGACAAACAGAATAACAGAACAGAACACAAGACAAAATAGACAGAACTAGGACAAAAGGGATAGTGAACACAGAATAACGTAGGTGCCCTTGTGGAAAAGAATGTAAATGTCATTAAGAAATAAATCAATTTTAGTTAAAGGCCAATTATGAAGAAAATTACTCAGATTAAAATAATCTATTTATTTAGAAATGATGTAAGTAATTACCTTCTCAGACCTGGTAAGAAATCTGAAGACGAATGAATATTTAGGATGCAGGAAGCTAATCAAAACCTATTGCTGACCAATGAGATAGGGAGATTTGACTACATTCTTGTGTTTTTTTGATATCCAAAGTAAAATTATTGAGACTGTCATCAGAAATATACACCCTTAAACTCAGGACTTATGCTAATTCTAGAAGCTTGTAAATCATTTCTTTAAAAACCATAAAATCATAAAAGCCATATCTTGTAGCTTCTTCCTCAGCGCTGCCCACATAGGTGGCAGCCATCTCCTACTCGGCACCATGGCTGCCCTCAGACTCCTCGTGAAACCCAAGATTGTCAAGAAGAGGACCAAGAACTTCATCCAGCACCAGTCAGACTGATACATCAAAATTAAGCGGAACTGGTGGAAACCCACAGGCATTGACAACAGGGTGCGTAGGAGATTCTAGGGCCAGATCTTTATTCCCAACATTGGTTATGGGAGCAACAAGAAAACAAAGTACATGCTGCCCAGTGGCTTTTGGAAGTTTCTGGTCCATAACGTCAAGGAGCTTGAAGAGCTGTTGATGTGCAAGGGATCTTACTGTGCTGAGATTGCTCACAGTGACTCCTCAAAGAACCCCAGAGCCACTGTGGAAAGAGCAGCCCAGCAGCCATCAGAGTCACCAATCCCAATGCCAGGCTGCGCAGCGAAGAAAATGAATAGTCAGATTGTGTACACATTGTGTTTGTTTTAATAAAATCATAAAATTCTGCCATAAAAAAGCTATATATTGTAGAAAAGAGTAATAATGCACTACATATCTCTATTTTCTTCATTTGAATTAAAAGTGGTCTTCCTAACAATTCTTTCTCTTCATTTTTTTTATTTTTTTATTCTCCAATACTAAAAATATTTGAGGTGTGGTTTTTGGTTTGTTTTTATTTTTGAGATTGCAATTACTCTGATTAAACTGTTTTTAATACGTTTTAAAACATAATAAATGAATTTGTAATACTCTTTTTTAACATTTAAAAAAAATTTAAATTTATTTTAGAGAGGAAGAGAGAGATAGAAACATCAATGTTGAGAAAGAATCACTGATTGGCTGCCTCCTGCACATTCCCTACTGGGGATCAAGCCCTCAACCCGGGCATGTGCCCTGATCAGAAAGCGAACCATGACCTCCTGGTTCATAGGTCCATGCTCAACCACTGAGCCACACTGGCCAGGCTGAAAATGTTCTTATAAAAAAAATAGGGGTAGCATGTTGAAATGGTGCTGGGATATTTAGGTATTTAGGGGAAGATTTTTAAATATATACTCCCACGTTGTTTTACATACCAAACTGAATCTCACAAAGATTAAAACATTAAAAGTAAAAAATTAAAACCTAAAACTGATAGAAATTAGTATTAAATTATTATAATTTTGAGAAGGATGAATAGAAGGAAAAACATTCTATGCTTATAACCACTAAAAGTAATCTCATAGGAAGAAAGTAGTAGATTTAAAAGCAATTGCCAAAACTTGATTTTGTCAAAAGCAAAATACAATCAAAAGGCAAACAACTGGGTGAGATACTCATGGCAAATTAAGAAAATCAATAATTTCAGAAGGAATGTAGGGAAGGGTGGGGATAAGGAATAGAGATCAATCAAAGGACTTGTATGCATGCATATAAGCCTAACCAGTGGTCACGGACAACAGGGGGTGGGGGCATGTGTGGGGAGGAGTTTGGGATGGGAATGGAGGGATGAGGACAAATATGTGATACCCTAATCAATAAAGAAATATTTTAAAATAATTTCTCATAGCATGCATAAATAATAGAAATACTAAACCTAATAAGTAAATGTGTAGAAATTATGAAATATGTCCCAAATTGATTAATAAATTACTAATATTATTAATGAAAAAGTATTCCACAAATTAATGAAAGTGGCAAATTTCTCATTTATCCATTTGTCCTTTTTTTTTGAGTGTCTACTATATACTAAGCTCTTTATAGCATATACTAGTGAACAAGATAAACCACATCCCTACCCCTCTATGACCTTATACATTAGTACTGAAATGCCATGATTCACATACTATATGAGCAACCTGAGGTGCTATGAGGATTAATGCTTGCCAGGGCTCAGTGAAATTGCAATTCCTTGCTATTACTAATGGGAACATAAATTGCTTTAATACTTGAGAAAAGCAACATGGCTATATTTATGACCTTAGAAAAAAGGTCTTGTACCATGTGACACAGTAATTCTACTGCTCAAATACTATTCTTGAGAAGGTAAGAGATCAACCAAAGGACTTGTATGTATGCATATGAGCATAACCAAGGGACACAGACAAGAGGGGGGTGAGGGCATGTGCTGGAAGGTGGGAGTGGCCGGGGAGACGTCAATGGGGAAAAAGGAGACTCATGTAATACTTTAAACAAAAAAGAATTTAAATTAAAAAAAAAAAAAGCAATGCAAGTAGCAATGAAATTATACAATAGCTAATACTGACTCCGTGTTAACTATATGCCAGGCGTTGTTCCAAGTGTATCACATGAAAGAATTTATTTAATCCTCACAACAGCCTAGGAGGTAGGTGTTGCTATTATTTCACTTAATAGATAACAATATTGACATCCAGGGAATATAATTCACTTGCTTAGATAATTAGCATATACATAACCAGGGTTAAACCCTAACAAATATGAAGGTGAATACACTGCAAAATACACTTGGCTCTAAAAATAAAATCCAAATCTTCTAACTTCAATTATTTGCAAAGTGTTAAGTAATAATTTTGTAAGGGATTTTACCTAATACAATTTTTCTTTTGTGCATCTGCTTTATCCAAAATGAACTTCTATATTGCTAGGCATCAATAAAATTTCCTGGGAATCCAGTTAAAGAAAATTAAGATGCTCAAATCTTCTATTCCCAAGAACAACAGCTGTTTTTAGCCTATGATTTGGTAGGATATGTTGGGGAAAGTCTGTTTCCAAAAGCAATTGTTTAATTCATTTCAGATAGAAGTACAACACACAGGTTGTTAACAGATTGATTTCAAGGCCATCAAAGATATCCAATATATAAACAAAGAGGAAGCCCCCAGCCGGTGTGGCTCAGTGGTTGAGCATGGACCTGGGAAGTCATGGTTCAATTCCTGGTCAGGGCATATGCCCCAGTTGCAAGCTCAATCCCCAGTGTGGGGTGTGCAGAAGGCACCTGATCAATGATACTCTGTCATCATTGATGTTTCTATCTCACTTAACCCTCTTCCTTCCTCTCTTAAATCAATAAAAATATATATTTTAAAACAAAAACAAAGAGAAAGCTGGCATTCAATCTTTAATAATCCTTCTTAGGTTGGAGAGCCAAGTGGTGTCCACTGGATGTTTCCCAGAGGATACTAGGCAGTCTGTACATGCAGAGGATGTCAAGCAGGTATTTTCTGCCTTAATTCAGACCGCTGTCCTAACAGGAACAGCCCAGGTGGAAAAAAGAGCTGTCCAGTACTAGAATTAATCATACACTCATTTTATCCCTCTGCATTGCCTACTAAAGGCAGACACTACCTTACACATATTTCCAGCAGCGTTTGGCTCAGCATTTGTACAGACTAGGTGCTTAACAGAATGGTCACTCCTGAGGGATACATTTTGCAGCAAATAAAAATACAGAGAATTCCCATTTCTCTTTGCCAAAGTCTGAAAAATTGTGGTTACATATGACTATCAGCACGTACACATCCAAAGCATTTGTCAACTCAATAGTATTTCTCTCAATCGGAAGCTTAATGGTGGATTTGCCCATCACAATACGATGAGGTAATAACACCGTCTAACTTTGGCATGACTCATTGCCCTTCTCTGCTGACTGGCCTCAGCAAAAAAAGACGATGCAAAATAAGAGAATGGGTGAGTGTATGGCAATAAGATGGGTATCGCCAACTCTACTCTTTCTAATCCTACCAATTTTAAACACATCTTCTCTCTGATTTAATGGCAAGTGAACCAAATAAAGTAAGATATAATAAAGAATTGATTACTAGCCAAAGTTACATATTTTTTATTCCTTTTCCTTCCTTCCTTATCTACTTTCTTCCTTATCTCTTTTTTTCCTCCCTTCCTTCCTTCCTTCCTTCCTTCCTTCCTTCCTTCCTTCCTTCCTTCCTTCCTTCCTTCCTTCCTTCCTATAGTCTAGAACAGTTGTTGTCACAACATGGCTCTCGAGCCACATGCAGCTCTTTGGTCCCTTGAGTGTGGCTTGGCATTAGAATCACTTCTTCAAAATAGACCCGCCATGGACAAAAACTCGCCCTGCACATGGGCCACAAAGTTTCAGTTGCACTGTATGTACGCACCCACACGTGGTATTTTGTGGAAGACCCATACTCAAGGGGCCAAAGAGCCGCATGTGGCTCGTGAACCGTGATTTGCCGGCCACTGGTCTAGAACATGCATTTCCAGTAAGGTGAGATATCACACCTGTGGTGGGCTGAATAATCCCTCTCTCCCTCCCACCCCCCCCAAAGATATCCAGGTCTTAGTCCTGGAACCTGTGAATGTTACCTTATATGGCAACAGACTTGACAGATGCGATTATGGATTTGAGATGAAGTGTAATCATGGTGTCCTTATAAGAGGGAGACAGAGGAGTTGACACAGAAAAAGGCAAGGCGGTACTGAAACAAGACACACTGTTGGCTCCAAAGATGGAGGAAGGGTCAGCAGCCCAAGAAAACGAAGGATGCCCTTCTAGAAGCTGGAAAAAAGAGGAAACTGGAAGAGGAACCGGACATTCCACACCTGCCTCCAAGAGGGAGCACGGCCTTGCCAACACCTTGACCTTAGCCCAGTCATCTGCGGACGTTTGGCCTCCAAACAATAGGAGAATCCATCTGTGTTGTTTGAAGCCACAAAACTTGAAGCCCATTGTTCCAGCAGCCACAGAAAACGAATACGGCCTTACCCTGCAAACTCTCGTTCCTCAATATTTAATTTTGCAGCAATTGGGGGGGGGGGATATCTAAAAACTCCTTAAGGAGATGATAAGGGAGAAAATAAGACATTGGAACATTTCATTGTAAGCAATGCCAGTGAAAGATTGATTCAAATAAAGATGCGAGACTTTTATTACTCTCAAGGCCCAGTTTCATTATCAGTAACACTTGGGAGTGAGAGGGGTGTTGTTATCCTGACAGGTTCTTTTATATCCTTCGTTCTAATATAATAAATATTTTGCCATCTAGAAAATGGTTGCTGGCCCCTTCTTTATACACGAGCCAAATCTTCCCTCGTTGTTTAAAAACAACTCTAGCCCTGGCTGTTTGGCGCAGTGGATAGAGCGTCAGCCTACCGACTGAAGGGTCCCAAGTTCAATTCCAATCAAGGGCTCATGCCCGGGTTGCGGGCTCGATCCCCAGTAGGGAGTATGCAGGAGGCAGCTAGTCAATGATTCTCTCTCATCACTGATGTTTCTATCTCTTTCTCCCTCAATAAATATATATTTAAAATTAATAATATATTAAAAAATAAAAACAAAAACAACCCTGGGACTATATTGTGTGCCAAAGCCCATCAGGAAACACATTTTGATATTCTAGATTTCTTTGATGTAATGCAGGTGGTGAGGTTTTGTCCACTGTGATAAGCTCAGAAGACTGTTAGTTACAATTCTGCTTTTGGAAAAAATTGTTTTGGTGAAACCAAAACTCTATCAGACTATTCTTTCTAAATTTAAGTATTTTTATTATTGAACAAGTGATGATGAGGAAGATGCCCAGGTCCTATATTCCCAAGAATATCAGCTGTTTTTAGCCTGTGATTTGGTGCAATGTGTTGGGAAAAGTCTATTTCCAAAAGCAGTTAAGGAGGCAGACAGTATAAAGCCTTTCTTCTGGGATTCAGGGTATTTTTCTATAAGTCAAACTGAAAGTCAAAGTTTGGGTCTATTATCACCCTAGCATAATTGGTCTAGAATATTTATTTTTAAAAACATCTTTGTTGGTTAAGCATTAAAAAGGTTAACCCAAGATATATACCAGAATTCCTTATATCACTAAACTCACTCATTAATTTGCTCTTTCTGACTTGCTCAAGTACAAATTTTCTATAACCTTCAAGAAATTAGGTTCTGAGTAGATTGAGGTATCTTTGATTGTTAAATTGAGCCATAAATTCCCGTGGGAGAATTAAATGCCTGAACAGAATCTTAATCAGGCTAGATCTGCCAACCAGAATATTCTTTGGAAATAGAGGTCAAGATGTAAAAAAAAAAAAAAAAAAAAAAAATTAAAATTGTCCACTAAGCATTCCAGCTAAGATGCTGATTGTGCATTACTATTCCTTCCACCTAGACTGCACAGGGAGCAAAACCTGAGCTTGGGTGGGAGAAAAAGCCTGAAACTGAATCAAGCTATTTTTAGTCCAAGAATCAATATATATGAAGTGAATTGTGCACAGACCTTTATTCTATATTCCAAGATGTAGAAAACTGGTGTTTGACCTTTTTCACAAGATGGGAAAAGGAAGGGAGCAAGGCCTGTGAGGAGGAGGGATGAAGGAAGGGAAGGAAAGAAGAAAAAAAAATTCATATATATATACCTTCTATATACCATACCAATTCTGCATTTTTAGAAAATAGGCTGTCTTTCACTATTTTTTATTTTTAAATGATAAAAGATAAAAAGTAATTGATAAAAACTTAATTATCCTTTAAAAAAAATAGTAAAGAGACTACGCAAGATTCCTTTAAAAAAAAGATTTTATTTTACCAGTGTCAGCTCCAGAGAAGCCATTTCTACAGCCTGCATGAGACATGAATGATCTTTCACTGTTTCTAACTTTAGCTTGACCTTCCCTGCGGTTTCCGATTTAATTCTTCATTTGGCACTAGTTTAACGACTGACAATTACAAAGGAAGTTGATGTAACTGTTATTATCAGTCCAGAAGTTTATGCCCCTTGTTATTGTCTAGTGTAGGAAAAAGAGTGACAAACAAAAATGGTACTATTCTGCAGCCAAGTGCAAATGATATCCAACATCTGGATGTTGAAAATATTTACTTGTGTTTTCATTTTTGAAGTTTCCCCCAAATGTTTGGGATTATGAAAACACAGGTCCTCATTACCTCCACAGAATAAGGCTAAAGGGACTTCATTTTGAGAGTTATCCCAAAAGCTACTGTATTGTTTCTCATTGGAAAATATAATAATGCAACTTTCCAAATCATGGAAAAAATATTTACAATCCTCAAAAAGAGAATGAAGTGTATGTGCTCCTTAGAGCATTGCATGCAGTGTAATCGATGGTCACTGACTGAGCGAATGGGATTACAGCAGGCAGTAAGGAGATCTTCAGATATGTATAACGCACATCCTTCTTGTTTTAATGGAAACTGCCTCTCCCCTGGGCACACTATTTCCCCTGCAGCTCTCTCTGGTGCTGGCCTGGTTGACTGCTTTCAAAAGCATTCTCCCCCTTTTTCCTTCCCCAAAACTCCTCTGCTTTAAATTTCAGGTCATCATGAGATTTCTTTTTAAGCTGGTACATGTACATTTTTGGGGAAACAAATTAACAGTAGCTTCTACTGTGACAAGGTCATGACAGTCACTATCCACTGTCCCCTACCAGCATGGGTACTGTCCCCTACCAAACACCAACTCGTTCCTCCTCATTGCTCCGAGGCTTCAGCTCCTGGCTCATTGTCAACATCTCCAGAACTTCTGGTCTCAATTCCCATAGATGATCTTGACCCCTGGAATTCCTTCTCTTGAGGGACCTTCTCCTTCTGCTTTGGCCCATGCTAATACTTTAGTGGCTCACTCTCCCAGGTGACTATCTCACCACTTTTTTCTCCTTAAATTCCCAACACCTCCTCCCCTCTGCCCTCTCAGCTGCTGACCTTGCTTCCTGCTTCAGTGAGGAAACTGAAGTGGCCTGAAGAGGACTTTCCAAGGCTTCTTTCTCTTCATTCACACCTACTAAGGTACACACATCTGCATCCACATATCCGGTCTCCAGGCACTGACAGAGATGTTCGCAGCACCTTGCTCCTTCCCAAAGGCAATCCCTCTATTTTTGCACCAGATTCTATTCCTTTCTTCTTCATGCATGGAAATCAGTGCTCCAGGCATTTTCTCCTTTTCCTTTTACATCATCAAAGTTTCCTTCCCCACTGGGTCATACACATCAGCAATCGGCAGTCCCATATGCAATTATTTCATTAATCTTAAAAACAAATTTTTAAAAATTCCTTTTCTTTTGAGCCTATTTTTGCCCCATGGTTACCTCCTCCTTTCTTTGGTCCTCTGCAAAGAAAACCAGTTCCTGAAAAAGTTGCCTCTACTCTGTCTCCAACTCTTCTCCTTTAATTCTCTCTAAAACCTACTCTAATCAGGCTTTTGGTCCCACTACTCCAGAGAAACTTCTCTAAATGAGGTGACCAATGACCGCATCTTGCTAAATCCAGTGCTCAATTCTGTTTCCTCATCTTATTTGACTCTTAGCAGCATTTTCAATATTGATCACTTCCCTTGTAGACATCACTTTTTTCATTTGGTGTCTGGGAAGCATTCTGTTTGTTTTCTTTCTACCTCATTATTAATAATAACTATTATTATTATTAAATTTTATAATAAAATTGTATGGGGGCTACATTGGTTAATAGGGTCATACAGGATCACTATTATTTTTAATGTCACTTCTTGTCCCCAATATCTCACTGCTGAGGTAGCCTAGGGCTCAATGCTTGGGCCCTTCTCTTTTCTATTTACACATCCTGCCTTGGTGATCTCAGTGGTAAGTCTGAAATAGCATCTGTCTGCTGATAATTCCAAAATTTATAGTTCTCTCCCCAGATTGTTCTCTCACACTCTCAGCCCTCATCTTCCACTACCCATTCAACATCTGCATTTGGAAGGCTAATTGGAATTTAAAACTTAACATGCCTAAAAATTAACTTCTGATCTTCTCTCCTAAAACCTGTTTTGCCTGAAACTTTTTCCATCTCAATTTTCAAGTTGGTCAAGCTAAAATGCTTGGACTTCCTGTTACCTTTTCTTCTCATCTCATATTCTCATCCAACCATGAGAGAGTCATGTTGGTTCTTCTCTCAAAATGTATTCTGAATATCGGTGACCTCTTTTCACCACCTCCTCCTGTCATCCTGGCCCAAACCACCATTTTCTCATATCTGGATGACTGCACTAACCTCCTACTCTTATCCTGTCCTCATTAAAGTCACATCACTCCTTTGCGCAACAGTTTCCAATAGCTCCTGCTTCACTCATAGTGAAAGCCAAACTCTTTTCAATGGTCTCAAAGGCCCTACCTAAGTGACCTGGCTTCCTATTTTCTCTGACTTTATGACAACATGGTATTAGCCATGTTGGGATAGACATATAGATCAGCGGAACAGAATCTAGAAATAAACTCAAACAAATGTGGCCAATTGCTTTGACAAAGGTGTAAAATTTTTCAATGGAGAAAAAATAGTCTTTCAACAAATGGCAATGGGACAATTGGACACATATGAAAAAAAAAAAAAAAACTTCTATTGAAACCTGAAATCTTTTACAACAGTCAACTCAAAATGCATCATAAAGTTTCTATCTCTCTCCCTATCTGTTCCTTTCTCTGAAATCAATTTAAAAAATATATTTTTAAGAAAGAGCAAAATTGTAGTATACCCATACAGTGAAATATTATTTGGCAATAGAAAGGAACAAATTAATGATAATGCAACAACTTAGATGAAATCTCATAGGCACTAATGCTGAGAGAGATTACATATTGTAAAATTTCATTTACTTAACATTCTTAAAAAGACAAAACTGTAGTGATAGAGAACTGATGATTGGTTACCAGAGGTTGGGATCAGGAGGGTATGATGACAAAGGAATAGTACAATACAGGTGAGGTTTTGGGGTGATGAAACTATTCTGCATCTTGATTGTAGCTGGGGTTACATGGGTCTACATAAGTATTAAATTCACAGAACTATACACCAAAAAATTTCTGTATCTATAATTAAACTAATCCCACAAACAAACCTATTTATGTAACTTATATTTCCCAAAAGCACAATCAAATCACAATTATTCAAAGGTGACTTGTCTGTATATTGTCAAACCATGCTTTCAAATTCCTGATGATGTTCATAGGGATATTTATGTACTAGTGTAGTAGGTTCAGCACAGGTTGGAAAGAACTTTCAACCAAAAGACAGCTTTCGCTGGTGGAATCAAACAGCCAATAAGCAGGCACTAACATGGTTAGGAGTCGGATTGCCTGGTTTAGGGCACCAGCTTCACTACTTGTTGGACACACTGTTTATCCTCTCTTTGCCTCGCCTGTAAAGAGGAGAGAGAAACGGGACATGCCTTGTAAGTTTTTTGAGAGAATTAAGAGAGATAATGAATGTAAAATGCCTACGATAAACTATCATAAATGTGAGCTATGACACTATTATTTATGTAAACTAATTAAAAACAATGATAATTCTTTACTGTTTGGTATGTTGCATCATTCCAGAGGTGCATTGTGAGGTTCGTCCCCAAGTACGGGGAGCAGGAGAGGAAGTGGGATGTAGCTTCCTGGCTCTACCCACCCACGTCAAGCCTTTAGGAAATGGTAAAAACATCCATCAGTTGGAAATGTCAATTTCATCCCACTAACCAATTATTCAGCCAGAAACATCAAAGGCTATAAAAAAAAAAAAAAAAAAGCTTGGTTATTTGTTGGATGCGTTAATTACAGAGTTTAACCTTTTCCCCATGACACGGGTCATCAGTAAGCACATTCAATATTGTACTGAGTAGCAATGCAGTGACCCTTTCAAGAATCAGCCAGGTATGAAAGGTTATTTACGCTGATAATAAGGTCACCCAGACAGCCCTCCTCTTCCAACCTCCAGGCCTTTAAATATGCGCTATTTGTTCTTTTGGTGCCAGGATGTCAGCCACTACTTCTTCCTACTGTCAGAAGGTGCTGGGGCCTCTCCCTCTATCCCAGTGCATCTTTCTAATGTATTGTTTCTGTCTTGCTGTGTGTAAGTCTGGTTACCAGACTTTCAAACAATAAATAACACTTACATAGTCCTCTAATCCTTATAAATTACTTTCATGAAAAGTATTTATCTTCATAAAAATCATAGGGAATAGGACAGGTGTTATTATAATGGTTTTATAGTAAATAATAAGTTTAATCACACAACCGGTAAATGGTGCAGTTAGGACCTAAACTCAGATTCCCTGATTTATAATTCTACACTCTTACCACATCACCATTGATACAATAGAAGCAAACAGATGTTTAAAAACTGGCTGAAGAGCTCTCCATGGAACAAGGTGAATATGTGCTGGTGGCTGGGGTCCATGGCTTCTAATTGCTGTTTAAATGATGTTTTTCATTTACTCAGTCACAGCAGGTCCACTTATTTGCAGGTTTAATGAGAGGCTAAGATGTGTTATGTGATATTACTATACAAAACGTTGCATGTTATCCTAGCCTATTTGGACTGCTACAACAAAATACCACAGGCTGGTCGCTTAAGTGACAGGCATTTATTCTCACAGCTCAGGAGGCTGGGAAGGTGAAGATCCAAGTACCAACAGGTTCTGTATCAGATGAGGGCCCGCTTCCTGGTTCACAGATGGACGTCTTCTCATTGTGTCCTCACATGGTGGAAGGGGCAAGGGAGCTCTCCTAGATGTCCTTTATAAGGACACTCCCACCCCATTCATGATGGCCCCACTCTCATGACCTAATTACTTCCCCAAGGCCCCACCTCCAAATACCATCGCATTAGGAATTAGGTTTGAACATATGAATGTTGTCTAAAACAGATCTCTTTCTATTTCTATGATACTAAAGAGTAGAGGGAAATAGTTTCTAAACACTGAAATTGGGCACTACAGTTTCCCAGGCATCTGGCTTATAGTAAGTAAGCACTGAGGAGACCTCTGCTGAATGAATGAATGCATGACCGCAAGGCTGAAAATCCAAAAATATAAAAACGAAAGACAAAACATTTTAAGTCCAATGCTTCAAAATGTCAAAGATTCCCAACAAGAGTAAAGACAGTCAATAGCATCGTGCTTTTTAAAAAACAAAGACCCATTTTTAAGAGACACTGGATGCCAGTCTAAGAAGGTCATAACCAGGATGCTCAAGCATCCTGCAACCATGTTACATGAGGATGTGCTAATGGATCTAGATTTGTTTATCCTGAAACAGAGAAGACAAAATAGTTCTTTCCCAATATTTGAAGCTGCTGAGCATGAACTAAAATTGTCAAGTAGAGTAAGAAGTTTTTAAAGTGTGTTCTCTATAAATCCAGAGTTTAGAAATATGGCCAGCTGGTAAAAATTGTAGGGGTCAACTTCTCACTGAACAAAAAGGAGCAGTTTAATACTTAGTGCTGCCAAGCAACGGGAGGGCAGCTTTGGGAGGGATTTGGAAGGCAGGGAATTACAGTAATTTGGTATCTCCATTGTAAGAGGCGTAGAACCTGGATTTTAGTATTATCATCTCCATGTTAGAAGTAAGGAAAGTGAAGCTTACTGGTAGAGAACAAAAATAACCTGTCCATATCAACAGCTGGTGAGTGGCACAGCTGAAATTCAAATCTAGTGGTAGTGTTTGTTTGTTTGTTTGTTTCCAGTTCAATTCAATTCAACAAACATTATTTTTTAATGTCTGCTTTTGACCAGGCATTATGCTGGATGCTGGAGATACAAAGATAAATGAAAGATAAAAGAGCTCCTTTCCTAAGAGGACTCACAGTTCATCTTCTCCACAGTGTTAGACATGTCTGAGAAAAGGCAACGTGACCATTCAAGTCTACTGGTAAAGTGTTATTAACCTTAACCAAATAATCACTATTGGTACACTCGCACCCTAAACGCTTACAGATGTGGATTCCTTAGGATACAGTAGACAGTTCTAAAATGTTGGCATAATAAGAGATTTCTGGAAATTCAGCCACAGGCATATTTTAAAATATTAAATGGCCATATCCCAGTAAAATATTACCAACAAGTTTGAAATATAGCTACTGCACTAAAGCTTCAGATATTGTGCCAGAAATTTCATTAGCTTGAGGCAAGGTTCAGAAAAGGGAAACTTGTGCTCTTGGCGACTACAGTGACATGGCTCGGGGGTGTTTAGATCACAGCCAGGATTCCTAAGTTCAGACCTGGATTGTCACTTATCATCTATGTGCTTTGGACAAGTTACTTGACCGCTCTGTGATTCACCTGCCTCATCCGTAAAGTGAGATGATATAATAATAGGACCTACCTCAATAGGGTTGATATAAGAATTTAGAACAGGAGAAACCAGGATGGCGGCATAGGGTAGACACCCGAATGCAGCCTGCCACAACAAATTTGAATTTAAAACTGAAAAACAGGCGAAACATCACCCTGAAGCGCCAGACGGCTGGCTGAGAAAAGGCTCTACCATCTGGGAAGGAGAAAGAAGGCGCGCTGAACCTCAGGAACTAAGAAGGTGTGGAGAACTGTGCGTGCGAAAAGGCGGCTGCAGAGTTCGCTGCCGGCTTGCTTGCGGAGCACAGAGAGGGCGGGCCAAGTTCGCTGCTGGCTTACTCCTTCCCTGCGCGATGAGAGGGCGGACAGCTAATGCGCGGCTGGCTTTCTTGTTCGGGAGGAAAACAGAACCACCCTATTGCACTGATAGACAGCCCCAGACAGGGAGAGGCCAGACTGTCAGGCAGTGAGTGGGCAGAGATCTCTCTGAGGTGTGTGAAGCCATTACTGCGGGACTCAGAAACCAGACCCTCATAGGGAGGGGCTGAATAAAGCTTGTCTGCACCACCCGAGACTCCGCCCCATCCAAGAGGAGCACAGAAGCCCTTCCAGTGGCGAGCTTCCTCATTCACTGCCAATAGGACTCTCCTAGGGAGGGGCAGACAGCTTGTCTGCAACCAATTGTGTGGGATTCAACAAAGCTTGTCTGTGCCACCCCAAGAATCTGCCCCATTCAAGTAGAATACAGAAACCCTCCTAGCTGAGACACTTCTGATCCTCATAGCCAATTGGCTTGGAGATCAACGCTTCCCAGTGATACCAACAACAAGCAAAGCTTAACAACAAGATTGCACACACAGCCCACAAAGGGCTACACCAAGACTGTCCACCTCAGGTAACTGGGTGGCTGACTCACTGAACTATATAGGACACCTTAGCACACAAAGCCACCCTACCAACTCAGGGAAGCTGTGAAAATGCCGAGACAAGGAAATAGATCACAAACAAAAGAAATGGAGGACAAGAAGAGACTGGATATAGATTTCCAAACCACGCTTATAAGGTTTTTCAAGAATTTCCTAGAAAAGATCGATAAGACCTATGAGGAGATGAAAAGGGACCAACAAGAACTAATAAGGGATCAAAAAGAAATAATAAGGGATCAACAAGAAATAAAGAATACATTGTCTGAAATAAAAAATATTATACAGAGTCCTAAAAACAGAATGGAAGATTGCAAGAATCAAGGCAAAGATTTGGAACATAAAGAGCCAGAAGACACTCCTCTGCAGAAGCAAGAAGACAAGAGAATCCAGAAAGTTTAAGATAATGTAAGAAAACTCTGGGACAACTTCAAGCGAACCAACATCAGAATTATGGGGGTCCCAGAAGATGAGAGAGAGCGCAAGATATCAAAAACATACTGAAAGAAATAGTGACAGAAAACTTCCCCCATCTGGTGAAAGAATTAGACTTACAAGTCCAGGAAGCACACAGAACTCCAAACAAAAGGAATCCAAAGAAGACCACACCAAGACACATCATAATTAAAATTCCAAGAGCAAAAGACAAAGAGAGAATATTAAAAGCAGCAAGAGCAAAGCAAGTAGTTACCTATAAAGGAGCACCCATACGATTGTCAGCTGATTTCTCAACAGAAACCATGCAGGCCAGATGGGAATGGCAAGAAATATTCAAGATGATGAATAGCAAGAACCTACAGCCAAAAATAATCTGCCCAGCAAAGCTATCACTCAGAATCAAAGGCCAGATAAAGAGCTTCACTAATAAAAAAAAAAAAATCTAAAGGAGTTCATCACTGCCAAACCAGAATTATATGAATTGCTGAAGGGGGTTCTTTTGGAAGAGAAAGTAAATAAAGATAAAAACTAGGAAGAACAAATACGTAACTATCAACAAGTGAATCTAAAAACCAAGGGAATTTAAAAAATCTGATGAACAATATTAACTGGTGAATATAATAGAATCAGAGGTATGGAAGGAAAGTGAACTGACGATTCTCAGGGAAAAGTGGAGAGGGGGGTGTGGGAAGAGATTGAACATAAACTGTGCACCTATGGATGAGAACAATGGGGCGTGGGGAAAGGGCAGAGGGTGGGGTGGAAACCTGGTAGAGGGGAGCAATGGAGGGGGGTCGGAAATGAGGAACATTTGTAATAATATGAACAATAAAGATTTATTTATTTTTTTAAAAAGAATTTAGAATAGTGCCTGGCACATTGCTGGCAGTCAATAAACATTCAGCTATTTGCACTTTAAAGTATAACTTATTTTCTACTAAAGTCAATAATCCAGTTTAGCACTCCAATCTTCTGCTTTCCATCCAAAAGGGTCCATCTTCTGTGACATCTCTTTTTTTACATAAACACCAGTTCTGGTTAGGAATACTGGCGTAAGTGCATTGTATACTTTGTAAATATTGCAGTAAATTCTGATTTATCTTATTAACAATTGAGACTACTCAGTAGTATTAGAAGTTTCACTATCCTATTTTGTGATTTCATCAATGTGGATTTTAGTTTAACTTAGTACCAAGTAAGTGTTCAATAAATATTGTCCAAATAATCCTGTTCAGGCTATCTTCTAGTATGTGAAGACCTATAGTTTGGAGATTTAAAAATATGAAAGTCCAATGTGTTTACTAGTTACTGCTTCAGCACTATAGTAATCTATCTGTTCTTGTTAAGCTCTCAGCAAAACGATGCCTATCAAGGCAACCCAAGGATTTTTTTCTCTCCTCTATCACTGGCCCTGCAGGATTAACTCCTAATTTGGTTAAGATTAACTCCTAATTTGGTTCTTTGATTTGGGTGATTTTTAAAATACTTCCTATACTTTAAAAAATTACTTAAAGCAGTTTTCCATTAAAGATATATACAATAAGACTGATAAAATGTTTAAAGATGAGAAGATTTATATGAAACATCTAGGTTCATATCTCAACAAGAAGAATTTTCAAGGTAACAAATTCAGAGAGATATTTATCTAACATTTCTTTAACTTAAGAAAATGGATCTACATAATAAGTGATATCTTCAACAATATTTTCATGAAATGTGCAGAAAGTTACCAATGACAAGAATTTATGTTTATTATATATTTACTACATACTCAAATAATCTTTATAAATGCCATGAATAAAATTCTAAAACTTTTAACAGAGTTGAGACTAAATATTGATTTTCTAACTCTAATTCAGAAAATTTACCTTTTTTTTCACTATATTATCTTATACCTACCATATATAGAGGAAAATTTGATTTTGTAATTATAGACATGTACATACATTCATGCAAACATATGTATAGAGCTTCCATAATTCACACACCACATACAAACACATATGCCTTTGCCATTACTAACAATCTTATTGAAGAGATGAGTCCTCTCAGTAAGTAAATATGACTCCCTTAATTCAATGATTAAATTCACACAGCATCTGTCAAGCTGATGATTTACTACATTTTGCATTGGTTACCTTTGTCCATTTCCCATGTTTCCATCATGTCATGATTTTTTGTTTGTTTGTTTCAGAATCTTTCTTGCAATCACTATACAACAATCAATGCCCAGAATGTGAAAAATAAATAAAATTGAGCCTATAATAAAACAGATCTGGAATTTTAATTTAATACCAGTCATCAAAAGTCTGGATCAATACATCAAAAAATAGAACTTATTCCTTTTCTCGTTTTATAAATGGAGATAGTTCTAAATACTAGTATTAGTTTTATTAGCTACATTAAAACATGAGGCATAGATGAAAAACAGTAGGCCTTGGGGTGTAATGATACCACTAGCTTTTAGCCCAGACAAGAAAACATCAACAAATTACATTGTTGGCACACTCAGAAGACTAGGAAACCAACCAACAACTTGCCTTTTTTTTCCTTTTAGTTACCTCACAAACCTGAATGAATACATTCATCAGCTAAATAGCCTTGTGTTATTTGAGATTAAAAATGTTGGATGTAACAAGTTATTCTCTTATTGCAAATAACTATTGAAAAGGCAGATATCAAAGGACTATAACCAAGTGATTCATTCAGGAGATTAAGGTATTTTCAGCAATTCCCTAAATTATGATCCTCTGATACTTCCTTTCCCAGCTTTTGCTTAGCCACACATCTAAATGAGTGGTTCTAAGTGTGGTCTCCAGAGCAACAGCCACAGATCCATGTGCGTGAACTTATTAAAAATTCTTATATCCTGTTGAGACCTGCCGACCCAGACCCTCTGGGAGTGGGGCCCAGGACTCATCTCTGATGAGTTCTCTAAGTCAGGGTTTCCCAAACTTTTGACATATGTGTACCCCTTCTATAATTTTCGTAACGCCGAGTACCCCTAGTACTCATGAGAACGTAGAATTAGGCACAGCTAAGCACAGTGCAGTGCATATCCCCACCAAACTCCGGTGCAACGCGTACCCCCACCAAACTCTTCCCGTACCCCTGGGGGTACACGTACCACATTTTGGGAAACACTGCTCTAGGTGATTCGGATGGTCACTAAAATTGGAGAACTGATCTGAATAAAAAAACTCCTCAAATTCTTTTTGCCTTTGATGCCTCGCTTTATTCCTCACTTACACCTTCATTCATAATTACCAACTCCTGCTTATTATAGATCTATTCATTGGAAACTGCACTCAAGCACAGTGTGAGGATGCTCTGTCAATCACTGCTGTGTTGGCTCAACAGAAAAACATCTCTGGATTCTCTGCCCCATCCTCAGCTGCAGCTCTGTGACTGCAGGGATGTGCAGCTTTGAGGGTCCATCCAACCGGCCGTCGTGACTGCTTGGCTCATTGGTCACAGTTCTGCACAAAACGCCTGCAGGCGTGTGCACTTGGTCCTCACGTTGCTCATGTCCCACCCTCTCTGCTGACTTGCCATGTGAATCTGCTGCTCACGCTGCTGAGATTGCCTCCTGTGGATGTTCAGTAACTTGTTTAATCAAGGAGGGTGGTCTATGTCACTATATGACCTTCTGCAGCGGACCCCTGTCTCATAGGGAAGCTTGGAATAGGAAGGGGGACTGGTAATTCCTCAGGAGGAGGAGCAAGGGCTGGCACTACAAAGGGTAAGCAAGTGATGCCCAAGCCCAGCACAGAGAGATGCAGCAGATAAAGAACTGGAGAGCAGTTTGGTTTTTAACAATCGTTTGCAGCTAAGGGAAGTGAGGCAAAGCATCACTTCCTGAAAACTGTCTTACATTCTTAGCACTTGCGTGCTAAGAATACTAACTTCTCCTTGGTTGGCTCCTTTCTCTGTCTCCACAAATCATACAACTATATTTGGATATGTCCAAAAATAATGAATTGGGCAAAGCAGATATCTTACTGTAGATGTTCAGTGAATTCATTATAATATGATTATAATATGGATATATGTAATATATGAAAATTACTGATTAAATTCCAATAAATTCTGGATAACATATTGCAAAATAACAAAATGCTATTTGTAACATGTCACTGATTTTAAGAAACACATCAATGGATTACTTCTACTGCATTTCACAACATTAACATGGTTTCATCCTACCTTTTTCTACTACTAAAATGCTCAATTAATAAGCCCACTCGGTAGTGGACTTAACACCTGTTGGTCAACCTCTGCTGCACTGGTGTCGTAATTCGAGGACATCAGCACCTCTTCCACAGCTTTCATATCAAAAACTGGAGTCAGGTGAAGCTGGTTTGGCTCAGCGGTAGAGCGTCGGTCTGCAGACTGAAAGGTCCCAGGTTCAATTCCGGTCAAGTGCATGTACATTGGTTGTGGGCACATCCCGGTAGGGGGTGTGCAAGAGGCAGCTGATCGATGTTTCTCTCTCATCGATGTTTCTGACTCTCTATCTCTCTCTCTTCTCTCTGTAAAAAATTAATAAAATATATTAAAAAGAAAAAAGAAAAAGAAAAAAACTGGAGTGAATGATTTACTATGAAGTTTCCAAAAATGCTCTTAACAGGATTTGGTGGATGAGGCTGCCTTTGGCTCTCTGTGTCCCCAACATCACTGGTGGACGGACCCTGCCTGTCCCAAAGTAGTCTGGCGCATGATGCAGCGGTGGGAAAGCTGGAGTGAAACAAGAAGTCCAGGAAGGAAGGCTCCCAGACCTAATGCATACCAGCTCTAATCTGCTGCCTTGTCTACAACCAGAGAAACAGTCTATGGTTCTGCATCGCAGACTCTAAGAAAACTCCCCCGACGTCTCTCTGCCCAGTGCAGTCTTGAGATAACCTCACTGTCATTTTGAATCAGTGCCGACACAGAGCATCACAGCCAACCATTCTCCACTGCGTGTTACAACAGGGAAAGGGGGGAGAAGTGTTAAGGTGTTTCTCTCTATATATATATTTTTTAATATATATTTTTTAATATATATTTTATTGATTTTTTACAGAGAGAAAAGGGAAAGGGATAGAGAGTTAGAAACATCAATGAGAGAGAAACATCAATCAGCTGCCTCCTGCACACCCCCCACTGGGGATATGCCCGCAACCGAGATGAATGCCCTTGACCGGAATCAAACCTGGGCCCCTTCAGTCTGCAGGCCGATGCTCTATCCACTGAGCCAAACCGGTTTCAGCTATATATATTTTATTGACTTCAGAGAGGAAGATAGAAACATCAATGATGAGAGAGAATCATTGATCCGCAGCCTCCTCACACACCCCACTGGGGATTGAACCTGCAACCTGGGCAAGTGTCCTGACTGGGAATCGAACAGTGACCTCCCGGTTCATGGGTCAACACTCAACCACTGGGCCACACCAGCCAAGTACTATATTTTTTAAACACCTTTGCAGAAGCAGGAAGCCCAGTTCCCAAATACTCAGTAAACAAATGTTTTAATCCTTAACGAACCGTAAGAGAGAAGCTCATCTCAGAACAAGCTGCCATTTCACTAAAATTGCTGGAAAGGTGCTATCATTGGTTTTAGGTGCTTCTTGCTTAATAAGCTCCTCTGACAGAACTTGATCTCATTTCTCTTGCCCCCAGATTGCTCGCAGGTGCTTGTTTACCTCCTTCAGGTCCTGCACCACGGCGGTCAGCCTCTCGTTCTCTGCCTGAATGTTAGTGACCACAGCCCGGCTCTGCTTCAGCTCGTTCTGCATCTCCAAGATCTTCCCCAGGTAGTACGCTTCCTTCGAGGCCGACTCCTGCAGCAGCGTCTCCTCCCGCGTCTCTCCATCCTCAGCTACTTTCCGGTGGATGGAGTAGGACTGCCCAAAGGCCTGCAGAGCATTTGCAAAGAAAAAAAGAGTTCACAATGAAATGCCCCAAAGAATGCTAGTACACAGGCTTAGGGAAATGCTTTGCTTGTAAGAAGAGCTGATCTGCAAGACATCCAGAAGCAAAACTACATTTTTTTTTTAATAGAACAGTCTAGCAGCTTTCATTGATATTTAAAATAATTCAAATTCAATTAATAAGGAAAACTAAATTTGAAATGTCTTGTTAAATACATATTGGGTTAAGGAAAACCTGAAAAACATTGCTGCTTAAACATTGTTGCTTGCTTTAAATTACCTTTTTTGTTTGTTTACAAATCCTAAGAAACAGATAGTTCAGTGCTAATGAGCCCATTTAAATCCATGTTCTCATTTTCATTTTAGAAAAAAAATCCCCAAAATATTTTTTAAGGAAGAAAGCAATAGTTTCATTAGCTTCCTAATATATTAGCAGTAAGGATACACCAATCTTGAGCAATACCCTTAAGACAAAATCATCAAACAGCATTCAAATTGCCTGTACCACAAAAAGACTTTGAAATATAGTCAATGTATAAGGAGACATATAGGTAGCTACTTATTTGTTCAAGAGGAAAAACAGAATAATAAATCAGAAACTAATGAAATTGGTTATATGCAGGAGGTGAGTGAGAAGGGGGTAGCAAGAATGAAGGAATGAAATGTGATACAAGGGGTGGGGGTGGTGCTTTTCTGAGTATGCCTTTCCATATAATTCTGACTCTGAGAACTAAAGTAATGTTTCACATACCTCCCCAATAAATGATAATTAAAGCCAACCTCTATGTGTCAGGGGAACCCAAATGGAGCACAACAACCAATGAGCCTGGCTGTATTGCAAATGAACAACATAATTACACTAAAAGGGGTGGAGGGGAAAAGACCTAATCTGAACAATTTTGGAAATCAGTATTTTTACTATATATTACAAAGCTAAAGACAAAACGAACCATACCCTAACACTACTGTCTAGTTCATATATTTTTTTCCTCACAAGAATTTAGAAATCACTATTCTGAAACTTTATGTTGTTGTTAATGCTCACCTGAGAATATTTTTCCATTGATCTTTTAGAGAGTCGAATAGAAATGGAAAGACAGAGAGAAATATCTATGTGGGAGAAACACACCAATTGGTTGCCTCCTGCAGGCACCCCAACCAGGGCCTGGGCCAGGGAGGAGCCTGCAATCAAGGTATGTGCCCTTGACCAGAATCAAACCAGGGACCCTTTGGCCCACAGGTCAATGCTCTATCCACTGAGCCAAACCGGCTGGGGCTGAAACTCCTTCAGACGTAAACAAGAGTTGAGCAAATAAGTAAATATAATACAGATAATGAAAGCCAGATCTCTCAGTGTTGGAGAAAGGAGTTGCAAACAAGGAAGAGGAGATGTCTAGAAGGAAACTAGTGGTATTGGGTTCTAATTAGAAGCATCAGGATGAACTTATAGCCTTCAATAGGTAGATAAATATTGAGAGATAGATAAGTAGATAGGCAGAGGAAGAGAGGGGTTTATATACATATACATACTTCCTAGTTTTGTCAACTGCGAGGGCATAGAAGTAATGACATACCAATGAGCAAACCTTGCACCAAAATTTTGTTCCTAAATATCAATCTCCAATGAAAAGAATTAGAGGTATTTAGAGAAAAGACCAATTCCTACACTAGAGCAAAATGAACTTGGTGCATCTTGTGATTCTAAAAGATTAAGTAACAAAATACCTTTTTTTTTTAAATAATGGGGCTATATCAGGAGACATAAGAGCCTACCTGAAGGGGCACCCCATGGCCAGAGATAATGTGGGCAACAAAATAAATATAGTAATGAAGTATAATACATGAGCAAGTATCCGCAAGTCCACACTCATATAATAACTGAATAAATGAGGGAAGAGAGAAACCAAGATGGCGGCATAGGGTAGACACCCGAATGCAGCCTACCACAACAAATTTTAATTTAGAACTGAAAAACAGGGGAGGCATTGCCCTGAAGCGCCAGACGGCTGGCTGAGAGGAGGCTCTGCCATCTGGGAAGGAGAGAGAAGGCACGCTGAACCTCAGGAACTGTGAAGGACTTTTCTAAGGCGAGACTGACAGGGAACCAAAGATTGTCTGCGCCACCCCGAGACCCCGCCCTATTCAAGCAGAGTACGGAAACCCTCCTAGCTGAGACACTGCTGATCCTCACAGCCAATTGGCTTGGAGATCAACGCTTCCCAGTGATACCAACAATAAGCAAGGCTTAACAACAAGACTGCACACACAGCCCACAAAGGGCTACACCAAGACTGTCCACTGCAGGTAACTGGGAAGGGTGTGCTACTGGGCTCTACCAGAACACCTAGCACACAAAGCTATTCCATCAAATCAGGGAAACAACTAAAATGCAGACAAGAAGAAGGACACAAAGGAAGGAGATGGAGGAAAAGAAAAGATTGGACATTGAGTTCAAAACTACAGTTATAAGGTTATTCAACAATATCCTAAAAAAGGCCGATAAAATAAATGAGACCTATGAGGATATGAAAAGGGAGCAACTAGAAATAATAAGGGATCAACAAGAAATGAAGAAAACATTGTCTGAAATAAAAAATATTATACAAAGTCCTAAAAACAGACTGGAAGATCGCAAGAATCAAGACAAAGATTTAGAACACAAAGAGCCAGAGGACACTCCTCTGCAGAAGGGAGAAGATAAGAGAATCCAGAAAGTTGAAGATAGTGTAAGAAACCTCTGGGACAATTTCAAGCGAACCAACATCAGAATTATGGGGATTCCAGAAGAGAGAGAGCAAGATACCGAAAGAGTACTAGAAGAAATAGTGACAGAAAACTTCCCCCACCTGGGGAAAGAAATAGACTTACAAGTCCAGGAAGCCTGCAGAACCCCAAACAAAAGGAATCCAAGGAGGACCACATCAAGACATATCATAATTAAAATTCCAAGAGCAAAAGACAAAGAGAGAATATTAAAAGCAGCAAGAGAAAAGCAGGTAGTGACCTATAAAGGAGCACCCATAAGATTGTCAGCTGATTTCTCAACAGAAACCATGCAGACCAGAAGGGAATGGCAAGAAATATTCAAGGTGATGAATAATAAGAACCTACAGCCAAAAATAATCTACCCAGCAAAGCTATCACTCAGAATCAAAGGACAGATAAAGAGCTTCACAAATAAAAAAAGCTAAAAGAGTTCATCACCACCAAACCAGAATTATATGAATTGCTGAAGGAGGTTATTTAGGAAGAGGAAGAAGATAAAGATAAAAATTATGATCAACAAATACGTAGCTATCAACAAGTGAATCTAAAAACCAAGGGAATTTAAAAATCTGATGAACAATATTAACTGGTGAATATAATAGAATCAGAGGTATAGAAGGGGAGTGGACTGACGATTCTCAGGAAAAAGGGGAGTGGGGGTGCGGGAAGAGACTGAACAAAAACTGTGCACCTATGGATGAGGACAATGGGGGATGGGGAAAGGACAGAGGGTGGGGTGGGAACCTGGTGAAGGGGAGCAATTGAGGTGGGGAAGAGGATCACATTTGTAATAATCTGAACAATAAAGATTTATTTTAAAAAATGCAAAAAATAAATAAATAAGGGAAGAAATAGCTCTTATAGAATTCTAATTAATAAATTTGAAGGAATGATAGAAATAAAATATATCAGCGACTGGCAAACACCAAGTAATAACTGTTTCAGGTAAGAATTATCAGTGGACTATAAAATTAACAGACAAAAACTATGATGAGAAACAGGACATCTGCACAGTTTTAAAGCATCTTCTCCCAATAGTTAGACTACAAGCAATGAGACATATTGATATAATATGTACCCTCTGATATAATACACTGAGAGAGCACAGCATTGCTTCTGTGATACTCTTGCCAAACACACATAAGCCAATTCTTAGCATAAAGAAATAAAATAAACCCAAACTGGGCGACATTCTACAAAATTACTGGCCAGGACTCTTCCAAGTATTGAAGTTATAGAAAAATAGAGAAAGACTCCTGCCAGACTAGATGAGAATAAGAAAACATTGTCATGTTTTTTGTTAATGAAAACATTAAATGCACTGTAGGGTCCTGGACCTACAAAAAGACATTAGTAAGACAATTGGCAAAACTGAAATAAATGACTTTTATTGGTTAATATTATTATATCAATGTCCATGTTGTTTCCATAATTAGATTATAGTTATGTAAGATGTTAACATTTGGAGAAGCTATGTAAAGGGCACAATGAAATTCAGGGTAATGTTTTTATAACTTTTTTCTGGGTCTAGCGCTATTTGAAAATAAGTGAAATCTCTGCCCTAAAGAAATTGATAGATCTGCGAAAATACTGGCACACAGGGTTATAAAAAATGTATGTGCACAAACTCCAAAGGGATACTATATTCAGTTAGAAGTACTATGGCTTTATTATGTAACCTGTGCTATTACATTTTGAAATTTTAAAATGTCATAAGATGATGCTTCTGGGCTATGTATAGTCCATGAGGAAATAAGGCAAAAATGAACCTTTGAAACTCAGTTTCACATTTGTTACAAACCTGAAGGCAGGAAGGTATGTTAGTCATTATAAGGACATTGTAAAAGTCAGGAGGAGACGGCTGGATTTAGTGATTCCAAAGACAATCTGGTACTCTTCTCCAAATTAAACTCATAGAAACAGAAATTAAAAAAAAAAAAAAAAACTAATCTGAAAACCCATGTCTCAATAAACTATCCCCCTTAAAATCTCGACATGAGCCGAAACCGGTCTGGCTCAGTAGATGGAGCGTCGGCCTGCGGTCTGAAAGGTCCCAGGTTCTATTCCGGTCAAGGGCATATACCTTGATGGCGGACACATGCCCAGTGGGGGGTGTGCAAGAGGCAGCTGATCGATGTTTCTGACTCTCTATCCCTCTCCTTTCCTCTCTATGAAAAATCAATAAAATATATATTTTTTTAAAAACTTTAAAAAAAAATCTTGACATGGCCCTAGCTGGCTTTGCTCAGTGTATAGAACATTGGCCTGTGGACTGAAAGGTCCCAGGTTCTATTCCCAGTCAAGGGCACATCCCTAGGTTTTGGGCTTTATCCCCAGTGTGGGGCATGCAGAAGGCAGCCATTCAATGATATCTCTCATCATTGATGTTTCTATCTCTCTCTCCTTCTCCCTTCCTCTTTGAAATCAATAAAATAAATATATATCTATATTTTTAAATTTGACATGGATCAAAGTTAAAGGATGGTTACTAAGCATCAACTAAAGAAGAAATATTCCAGGATTGATGTTCACCTGTACAGTGCAAGCTACTGCTGGTGTTAGGCTTTCAGCTTCTGGACAGAAAGAACTTATTTGAAAAGCCAAATTTCCACATGTGGAAAAAAGCATACTGACTCAAGAATAGGTGGAAAAATTATTTTTGGAAATGATGTTTACGTTACTTTTCCATCAGTAATGGTCAGATTCTGCAAGGTCAAGTCTGAATTCACTACATCAAAAAGACTTTGGGGGCAAGAGAGAGTTCTGGAAGGAACCTCCCCACGTGACCTGGGAAAGTCTTCAGCAGACTCTCCCCAGCAAAGGAACCCTGATTCTACAGTCAAGTATCAGGACAATTTAAAATTAGCATGGCCTGGCTGGTTGGCTCAGAGGTTGAGTATCAACCTATGAACCAGGAGTTTATGGTTTGATTTCCGGCTTTGGGGGGTGAGAGGGGGAGTGGATGCAGGAGACAGCCAATCAATATTTCTCTATCATCATTGATGTTTTTATTGCTCTATCCCTCTCCCTTCCTCTCTGAAATCAATAAAAATATTTTTTAAATAAAATAAAATGAGCATGAACTGTGTGTCAAACTTTAAGCGAGTTTCCTTTTCACAACTACTTCCCTGCTTCTATGTTATAAAGATCCTCAACGGGGCCATTTTTCTTTATTCTGCGAGTCAAGTCAATAGACTCAGATGGTCTATGGCTATCACATTATTCTCAGCACACAGGCAATGGTCGCCTGATGGCTAAAAACAACCCCTACAGTCTTAACAGCAAGTGAACATATCTGGATCCTGCACCAGTGGAAAGCTTTAAATTTAATATATATTCCCGGAATACATTTTCCCAAAAGAGTATCAAAACTAAAATTGCAAATATAACAATTGTGATGAATCTTTAACTCATATCTATTGCAGCTTAGAAACCTTCACTGAACATATAGGTTTCCAAAATTAGTCATTTTTTAGATGAAGAATTTGGTCCTGCCTTGGACCTGATTTTAAAACCAATGAAAGGTTATGCAAGGACATTTTTACTTAAAATAGAAAAATAATACCAATCCTGCACAGCCTACAAATAAATGCCCAACAATCTGCATTTCCAAATTTACTGATAACTAACACTATTCAGAAAATATCTGCATGTTGGAAAGAGAGGGTAAAGGAGAACAAGCCCCTACTTTACCTAATTCCTAGTTGTCAGTAACTAAAATTGGGCATGACCATCAACTGCCACCTATCATTTGGCCAATTGTGAAGGTTGACTATCAGACACACCCGGCAGTCAGGTACCTCCCTCCTCCACCACCAGTCCAAGTACATCCCAGCAATACTGAGCCCAAAAGAATAGAAACAACCTTTTCTAAGGCTATTGAAGCTGCATTCTTGGCAGAAATCACAAAACTACCTTCCATGTCTATTTATAGGCAACCCTAAGGTAGTCATGCTTATAGCTGTATTTGTCCAGACAGCAAATTCCTTTTAGACACTGCAATCATTTCATGGGTAAGTTTTATTTAAAATTAACTGAGGTAAGCTGATATTTCTAAATAATTTTAGAATGCATTATGATTTCTCCTCATGTGTATAGCTACAAGTGCACAATGCTGCTTTAATATATTCCACTGCCATGTGTCACGGTTGCTGTAAATTATGTTGCAGAGTAAGTCCAATTAGCTCTATAATAAGCATCTTGGTTTTTCTCCTTCCACTCCCATGACTTCAGAATCCAAAGAAAACTGATATTTTTAACATTTTATGTTCAGGACAGTATGTGAGCTGTTAAGCAAAACTTTCATACTTACTATTCTCCATAATATGAAAGATAAAAGAAATAAAAGTTTGGCTAGCATATTTAGTAATATCATTATCTTTAAAGTCTGTGTCCTTGGTTACAGAATTTTCGTTCTTTCATTAAAATTTGTGGCAGAACAGTGTACTACCGTGTTTCCCCGAAAATAAGACATCCTCCGAAAATAAGACCTAGCACATGGAAAAATAAGATATCCTCTGAAAATAAGACCTAGCGCAACTTTGGGAGAAAAAATTAATATAAGACACTGTCTTATTTTCAGGGAAACAGGGTAGGTCACCCACGGACATTAGACAAAGTATTTTTTATTTGAAATACTAAAATTCACTCATTCATTCATTTGTTCCTTCATTCAACAATATTTACAGAGAACTGTAACAGATACTGCTTTAGACACTGAGCATTCAGCAGTGTTCTAGCGGGGGGGGGGGGGGGCGGGGACTTCTCCTGTTGGGAGCATACATGCTAGTGGAACATAAATAAACCAACCAGTGTGTGGCATAATGTTGGGAAAGTTCTAAAAATAAAATGAGTATAACACAGCACTGCCCAACAAAATGCTCTGGGATGATGTAACTCTGTCTTCCAATATAATGACCACTATCCCCACAAGTGGCTCCTGAGCTCCTGATATGTGACTAGTGTGACCAAAGAATTGACTTTTTAATTTTATGTAATTAATTTTAATTGTCCCAGATGGCTAGTGTCTATGGTGTTGGATCATCCAGGGGAGAGAGAGTAGAGCAGGTGCACAGACAGGGAGCCTCATTAGTGAGGACTATGAGAGAAGATGTCTCTGAGCGGACAGACACCTGCTCTGAGCAGACACCTGGACAAAGGAGGGAGGGAGCTAGAACCTAACCTTTCCCCAGAGGAGCAAGCCTACATTTAAGTGCTGCTAAGCAAGAATTACAGATAGCCATGGCGCCTCTACATAGACTATCAGTGGCAGTTCTGTAAAGTCCCTACCACAGCACTTTAAGATCTCAGTGCTCCAAGGAATATGTGGACATGATTTAACTTGTAGAAGTAAAGGGTTGGCAAGTGGCCTGTCACTGAAACCCATCCTCCCCAAAGCATGATCTTTCCTTCTCTGAACACATAATAAACATTTTTGACCAATTATATTTCTTTGTTGCTCAGCTACCAGGAAATTCAGCATTAAATGCTCTGTAGCAATCAATTACAATACCTTAAGTCTCTGGTATAATTGTCTCCTGTTTTCTGTATAGTTTAGAGTTCTTATTGTTTTTATACCCATTATCTCATTTTTTTTTCTACTTCAAATACTATTAAAGTAGAGCTCAGTGACTGGTCCCTTGCTTCTGGCTAGCACTTTTTGCGTCTCACTCAAGATCCTTCCCTTCTCCAAGGTCATCAAGCTATTCTTCCAAATGGTTAAAAGTTGTGCCTTTTATATTTATATCCCTTAGTTCACCTTCAAATGATTTTTGTGTATGAAATAAGGACAGATCTATTTTCATTATTTTTATATGAATAATCAATTTCTCTAGCACCATTTAATGAACTGCCCTTCCTTTCCCACTGTTGTCGAGGGAGGGCCAAGAATGCCATAAATCATATTGACATAAGTGTGCCTGTATTTAGGCTGTGCCATAATGCTTTAATGATAAGGTATTGAAGTGAGGAGCAGTTCCCTATTGGAAAAGAAAAAAAAAGAGAGAGAGAGTATGCATCATCTAAACCGTTATTCATTAAGTTATTCAAACTTTGAAATATCTGCATAAAATTGGATGCTATTACTAACATAAACTAACAAAATGTATTAAGTGTATTAAATGGAAAACCATACTTGAAAAAAGAGAGCAAGTCCATATGGATTTTGAAATTTAGTCAGTAATACATGAAACTAGGGGTGTTTTTTCCCCCTTTATATTAGTAACATATTTAATTATAAAAAGAAATACAGGTAACACCAAAAAGCAGAAAAGGAGAACAAATGACCCATTATACCACCTTCCCTCCCCCTCCCCCAACAATTTAGGCAAGTTCAGGACCTCCACATCTTTGCATTTGGCTTCTGGACAGATCTTTGTTTCTAGACAGAAGCTGTCTGCTGGGCCCCTGAGATCCTGAACACTTGTTCTTATTTACTTGTACATACTTACCTGGTTTGAATCTCAAATCAAGATCTGATCTTCTCCCTTCATGAACTTGGCTCAACCAAAAGGATTCCACCTGCACAGGCTGGCAGCCACCTGCGCTTCCTCCCCTAGTCCTCTCTAGTTTCTCATTTTTCTTTTCGTTGGCAGGCTAATACATGTTCATAAGAAATCTTGGGACAAACAGTGTCCCCTAATTGTTGTATATAGTCAATCTTATTTCTTATGGTTCACTTTCAGCCTCCTTTGCTGAATTGAAAGCTAGTCTCTTATTATTACAGCTACCAATTACAGAGAATTTAAGAATCAGCATAGGGAAAACTGTGTACTCAGCAAGCAATCTCAAAAGATCTGTCCAGAAGCAAAATGCAAATGCATACATGCTATCATCATAATAACCAGAAACTTTTTTATAGATCCTTTTTTTTTTTTAAGATAAAACATGTATAAAATATAGGTAAAATATTCTTTTGGGGCCTCATCCAATGAGTGTCTTTGTCATTAAAAAGCATTGTGGCATAAAGAAAGTTAACTTCTTGCCCTGCCAGTGTGGCTCAATGGTTGAGTGTCAACCTATAAATCAGGTTGATTCCCAGTCAGGGCACAAGCCTGGGTTGCAGGGCGCAAGCCGGGGTTGTGGGCTTCATTCCCAGTAGGGGGCGAGCAAGAGGCCACTGGTCAATGATTCTCTCTTATCATTAATGTTTCTATCTTGTTCTCTCTCTCCTTTCCTCTCTGAAATCAATAAAAGTATATTTTTTAAAGAAATTTAACTTCTTAAGTCATCATAAGTTATATTCTGGGTCCCCTAGTATAAAAATATTAAATTTCACATTCCTTTTCCCAATTAAATTTCAAACCAATCCCTATTTTTTTTTTAATTCTTTTGCAAACTTTCCTTCCTTCCCTTTCTTTTATTCTTTTATCCTTCTATCTGATAAACATTTATTGAGTGCCGCTGCATTTAGGTCCCAAATCACTGGAATGTCAAAGCCTCATTATACTGTATGAAAAAAATCAGGTGGCTATTTATATGCCAGTTTTGTATAAAAATAAGTCTATCCCTTTAAAGGACAACTTTTTAAGCCATTCATTCAACTGAGCTTAAGCAAATGAACTGAAATCAGCTCATGCAGAATGACCTCACTCCAATTCCTCTGGAGAAGAGGGATCCCCCAGAGGAAATTATTCTAGTTCAGGGCTCAGAAAAGGAAAGCCTCAGAAGAAAGAGCCATAGAAAGGAGGTTTTCATTCAGGAAAAAGATTATTTCACACTCTATTCCCAGAGAATAAATACACTGGGCTTTTCTTAAACCTAAAGAAGAAAGTAATGGAGGAATATTCCTGATCTTGCAATTATTAGCAAAAAAAAAAAAAAGCAGTATTGACATAGAGTTATCAATATGACCTAGATTTTCTTAAAGTTCAGTTGTGACTAGGATGTAAAGAGAATGGCTCAAGTGACTTTTATTATTAATCAAATAAGAAAAGAAAAATGTTTCTTGGACATAGGGTTTCCTTTGCTCTGAATGTGGGCACTTACGTTCTTATTGGTTAAGAAAGTAAATGAAGGATTATGTGTGTCTTCTTGTTTTTGCAAGAAGCATGTGATGTGTCGCTTGAATTTTTTAAAGTTGTCTCGGCCTAGAAAACATTATTTATAATAACAATATTGTTCCCTATTTGGCCTATAAGTTTCAGTAACCTGCCCGAGTCACCAGCTGGTATGTGGCACAGTGGGGATTCCAACCCGAGTCTCTGAATCAACTACTCCATACTGTGTAGAGCAGAACCTCAGCAAGGAATTAGAAATGAGGAACCCAATAAGATGTATTAATGAGATAGTATGAAACTTTAGCTGTAAGCTTATGGGAAGTTAGGAGACACTAAAGGAGTTTAAATAGACATGAGTTTGTTTAGCTAAATTAGAGGAGAGCCATCATCTACTGAGCTCTGCCTTAGTTTGCTATGTAGAAGGGACTGTGAATTGCCTACACAATAGCCATTCTTCCCTCTTCCCTAGTAAGAAATGTTGATGTTATTTGCAATGGCCATGTCCCCAGTTTAAACACTACTTTTCCTAAACTCCTTGGCTTCTAGGGGTGTTCAAGGAATTATAAGCAGAAGCTAAATAGATGGAAGCCAGTGAAGCTCTTTCAAAAGTGGAATTTTGGATGACGATATTAAGGATAAAAGTGAAATCTCAGGGGGGAAAAAAAAAAAGATAATTTGCCTTGAATGACTGATGGCTTTTCCTGAGATGAGTAAGTGTGGCTGGTAACATTCTGATGTCTAGTTATACGTGGTTGGCCTGCCAGGTGGTATTTAACCCTCAACCCATCTCATACTTCTCTTTGGTTTTATGCCTCATCACCTCCTCTGATCCACCATTATATCCAGTGTCAACAGGGCAGGGGTAGAGAGTAGGGGGAAAGAGAAGAGGAGGAAGGGAAAGCAAATATAACAAGCTGGTCGAGAGTGGGGTGAGGCTCAGAAAGTGAGGTTGTTTGCTTTGCACATCAAAACTGTAAGCCTAAGGACAAAGCTCTTCCTATCAGTCTTCAAGAGTAAATAAAAACATAAACCTGAAAATAGTTTAATTCAGCCTGAGTTAAAATTAAAGAGATATCTCATGGGTGATGAGGGTACTTAGGGAGAACTTTCAAAAAAAAAATAATAACTTTGATACAGATTATTTAAGGTACAAGGTAAAAGATATGACGAGCACATTGAACAAAGAACACTTTAGCAACAGGCACAAATTTCTGCTTTAAGTTTAAATGTGCACATGCTCTGTCTCTTGTCAAACTACTAAGTAACTGCAATGTTGTGCAAGTAATGTCAGGGAACCTCTGTGGTATGTGATTTTATTGATTTTTTACAGAGAGGAAGGGAGAGAGATAGAGAGCTAGAAACGTCAATGAGAGAGAAACATCGACCAGCTGCCTCTTGCACACCCCCCACCGGGGATGTGCCCACAACCAATGTACATGCCCCTGACCGGAATCGAACCCGGGACCCTTCAGTCCGCAGACCTGTGCTCTACCACTGAGCCAAACTGGCTTCGGCAGTGGTATGTGATTTCAAACTGCAAGGGATTTAACCTATAACCTTGAGACTATGTATGTTTTAGAAAACTGGATTTCCTAGAATGTGCACCATAACAAATGATCATTTACATAAAGTTGCAAACTATGTTCGACATAGAATTTGGTTTTGCTCACTCACCTTGTTACAATGAACCTGATGGTGATAGACCATCACTAATCTTGTTATAATGAACCTCATCCCTACACAAACTATGTAGAATCTCATGCTAGTCAGGAAAAAGAAAATAGCATTTACAGCAGATTCATTTTCAATACCTCAACACATAATGTCACTCTTCCATGCACTTGTCAAGCTGTTTGCCCAGGTGAGCAGCATATTGTTCTAATAACAGAGTTGTTTGCCCAGAGGAGCAAACTGTTTGTCTTAATAAATTGATTTGAAAGAATTTCCTAAAGTAAGCAGTGAAGTTATTTATTAAGTTACTGTCTGGTCTTCCTGGGCAAGAATTTCCTGGAGCAAAGAGTTAAGTCATGTTGACACAGGTGGGCTCAGTTCTAATATCTCCCATTCCACATGTGCATTGAAAATGGTTAAAGCGAACAACCCTGATGGAAATAAAGGAATGTTCAACCATATAATTTTAGAGGTTGTCAGAAGTCTAAGCTCATAAATTCACTGCAGAAAAAATTGAGACTTGGAGGGTTTAAATAACCTGTCCAAATTCAATATAGTCAGTTGGTGATATTTTTCTCCGAATCCAATGTTCTTTCCATTACATGGCCTGATTCCTGCTTGAAATAGGTCCTTTAAACATAGTGAAACATAGTCTTTTGTAACACCTGTAAATGATCCTTAGGCTTGCCAGCATCTCCACAAATGTAATATAGAAATTTAAAGAAAGGCACGGCATTTGTTAAGTTGTCAACTCTAATATATCTCACATACTTCACAAGGACGAAATTCAGAAATGAGCGGGAAGTTTTGTTCACTTTACATTTACTTTATATCATTAAAGATCACAGTCTTTGGCAAAAATATCCATTCTCCCATTTCTACTTCTGCACCCTATATTTAGAGCTATTAACATGAACTTACACTAGTAAAGAACTCTCAATAGTATTCCACTATCACAACCATCATCAATGGAACACTATATAAAGATGTGATTTCCTTTCTGCTGTTTGTTTCTCAAAAAGACTGCTCTGCTATGTTTAAAGGACTAAAGGCTCTTAGTCATCCAGAAAAATGTCTAATTTAGACAATGAAACTGACGGTCCTTATGACTTTAAGTTTAGCTTTAAATCCTAACTCTAATAATCATATCTCTTTCTCCTTTTCTCTCTCCACCCTTCAGAGACCCAGCCTTTCCCCCTGGATAATCAGCAACCCCCAAGGCAGAAGAGAGTGGCCTGGACCTGACTAAGGGTCACAGGATCCAGACCTCTGACAGGCTAAAGATAACATCGTAACCTAAGTCATGTTACGGCTCCAGAGCGTAAGGTAGAAATATGCCATGGCTACTTTCCCATGAGACCAGACAGAGGGACGCCGGAGCAGACCTCAGAGCTATCCTGCAGAAATTATTTATTATCCTTACCTCACCTCTAACCAATCAGCTCCCAGCACAACCCCAAACCCCCTAACTCACGGTACCTTGTGATTCTGCCCTAAATAACCTGTAACCTACTCCCAAGTGGGGAATTGAGTCTTTAGCATTAGCTCTCTGTCTCCGGACCGGCTAATTCAATAGTAAACTATTTTTCTTTCTATACTGAAAATGGGCCATTACGCACAGGCAGACAAACTCAAAGCCAGTGGAACCCTGGCAACACAGCATGTGTAGATTGCTGAGAAAGTGGAAAGGCTTATAATACATCACATAGCCAACAAGCTTCCTGCTGTCTAAGGTTCCATCTTCCAAAAACATAGCCATTAGCCCATGTGGCCATTTAATTTTAATTTAATTAAAATTAAATTAAAAATCAGTTCTTTGGTCACATGTTTATATTTCTACAGCAGAAATGTGCATGGTCTTTCAGTAATTTTTAGGCGTATGTTGTATTTGGCTGCCACCACAAGATGCACATCACTAGTAAATATGAATCATTAAATAAATCAGAAAGCAAGGTAATATCAGTAAAATTATACATAAAGGAACCATAAAATCTGTTTTTTAACCCAACGAAGGTTCATTTGTTCTAACCCATAGTTCAAAGTAGATGTTTCTGGATAGGCAGTTCTGGATACATCTCTGAGCAATGATTTGGGGAGACAGGCTCCTCTGTATTCACCCCAACAGTGATGAGAGGGGAAGGGTGGGGACGGGAGGGAAGGAGAGAAGAGGACAGTTTGCCAGATGTTTGGGAGCTAGGTCTAGAAGTGCACACATCACTTCTCTCCGTAATCCACTGCCCAGAAACAGTCTCCTGACCCCAAATAGACACAAAAGGGTTGAGAAAGGCTAACTTCCTATAATCCCAGGAAGGAAAGGAAATGTGCGGAGATTACAAAGGGATGTCTGTCACAGAAGTCAGCCAACATCAGACCTCATCACACAACAGACGAGAATCTGTTTACAGTAAGTGTCAAGATTCTATAACTATACTAGACTGCATCATTATTCAAAACATTCCTTGCCCCTCACCAGGGATTATACGTCCTTGCCACACTGATGCCAGGCTTGGCTGCAAGACCTGGGGGGGCCCCTTTCTAGAGGACTGCACATCCCAGGGGCCATCAAATTTGGTGTGTAAAATGTGTGTCACAGCATGTGCCACTTCCAAACAGAAGCTTTAAGATCCATTGTATTTTCCATTATAGGATTTTTTCCCTCTGACAGGGCCCACTCCTTCAGCTCATGTCTCAGAATGACAATGTCTTAGTTACCCAGGTCTTAGTTACCTGCAGTGGATGGATAGCATGAAAGATAAATCTTTGTTGTGGCCAATCCCTAAAAATCCAGGGGGTTGTTTGTAACCACATTGTAACTTAGCCCAAGTGACTAACGAGGTATCAAAATCATAGCAGTAGATGTGGCTCTTATAAGCATTCTAAATCAAGAATGGGAATTGCTGCCCTAACCGGTTTGGCTCAGTGGATAAAGTGGACTCAAGGGTCCCAAGTTTGATTCCAGTCAAGGGCATGTACCTTGGTTGTGGGCATATACCCACTAGGCAGCGTGCGTGAGTCAGCTGATGGATGTTTCTCTCTCATCGATGTTTCTAACTCTCTATCCCTCTCCCTCCTCTCTGTAAAAATATCAATAAAATATATTTTAAAAATAATAATAATTTTTTTAAAGAATGGGAATTGCTTATCATTTGTGATTAATAATAAAAACATTTCTGCGATTGGTAGAGAATGTGACAAAAGCAATAATGTAAATTAAGCACAATGCTCACCTTGGACTATTTTTAGAAAGAAAGACTTTTTAGAAAGAGAGAGCGCCTGGCTGGTGTGACTCAGTGGTTGAGCATTGACCTATGAACTAGGTGGTCATAATTCGATTCCCAGTCAGGGCACATGACTGGGTTGTGGGCTCCATCCCCAGTAGGGGGCATGCAGGAGGTAGCTGATTAATGATTCTCTCTAATCATTGATGTTTCTATCTCTTTCTCCCTCTTACTTCCTCTTGGAAATCAACAAAAATGTATTTAAAAAAAGAAGAAGAAGGAGAAGAAAGAGAGAGAAACATCTATTTGTTGTTCCAATTATTTATGCATTCATTGGTTGCTTCTTGTATGTGCCCTGACCATAGATAGAACCCGCAACCTTGGCATATCGGAACGATTCTCTAACCAACTGAGCTACCCACCCAGGGCACCTTGAACTTGTTCACTTGTAAAATTACTTCCCACGTCCTAGGGAAGGCAGAGTCCCTGCATCTCCTGTCAGACAGTGCAGGCTGTGGACGGAGTGGAGTTCCCGAGGGTGGTTCTGCTCCTACATTTACTGGCGGATTAGCTCAGGCACATGAGAAGGTAGAGAGACTTCCCTCTCTACAGAACTTATATATAATAACATGTTCCTAACCACTGATTTACAAATAAACCTCTAGAATTCAAATCATACTGAAAACCACAACGTTGGTTCTGTAAGAATGCAATTAGTAGGAATAGAAAAGTTTAAAAGCTGAAGAAGAATTTCGCTATTTAATTTATCTACCTAGTTCCAATGTTTCAGGCTAAAGGAGTCCTATTGTAAGAGAATTCCTAATATCCTCCTTTTGCTGTTTTGAAGTCTTAAGTTCCTTGCTGTTATTTTAAGCAAATTCTCATTAGGTCTTCACCTAGAATGAAAAACAACCATCTTTCAAAGAAGATTTTAGTTATAGTCAATTACTGTCTTTTTAGGGATTCAGTGTACAATGAAATCAATAAATACATTTTTCTCCTAGCAAAGCACTGCATTAGATACTATCACAGACTGTTTAAATACTTTATAGTACCCTGTAATGTCAGCTTTCTTCAACAGTCCTGTCAGCATCAATTCTGACACTTTAAAATGAATAGCAAATTGTCCTTTAAAACTCTTTAGAAACACAGAAATATGAAAGGTCGCACAATTTTTAACAATTGAACAAATAAAGCTCTGTGAATGATATTCACTGAACATCATGATAAATTATGACAACACTTCTAACTCTCCTTCATTTCCAGCGGGGACTGCAAAGCACCCTTTTCTTGCAAATGAATCATCTGCTCAGGACTGAAATTTACATATAAGAAGAAATTAGAAAACTACAATACAATACAAAATGTAATCTTCTGCACTGTGAGAAATCTGGTCTTCCTCTTTCCCATAAAAATCAAAAGAAGAACACTGGCCAGTGTGACTCAGTTAGTTGAGCATCACCATAAGAGGTCACTGATTTGATTCCAGGTCAGATTTTGAGCTCGATCCCCAGTAGGAGGTATGGTGGACACAGCTGATCCATGTTTTTTTCTCACATCAATATTTCTCTCTCCCACTTCCATCTTCTTTCTAAAATCAATACTACCTAATAAAAGAGTAATATGCAAATTGACCATACCTCCGATATACCACAAGCCACACCACCAGCCACACCCACCAACCAATCAGAGCGAGTATACAAATTAACCCCAACTAAGATGGCTGCAGCCACAGAGAGCAGGAGGGAGGCTTGGGTTTCCCAGGCAATGAAAGAAGCCAAGCTTTCTGCCTGCCCTAGCCAGCCAAAGCCTCCACTCAAGGATACAAAGTTTCAATTATAGAAGGTAAACAAATCCAAACAGAAATGGCGGAAGCCACTGAGCAAGCAAAGGTTTGGCTCTGCTCCAGGCTACAAAGTTTCAATTGTAGAAGATAAATAAATTCCAGATACCAGGGCCTCCAGTTGGGTCGCCAGGGTGTGTGGCTGGCCTGCAAACACCACAGGCCCCTCATCCAGGCCACCCCACACCCCAAGGGAACACCCATCCTGATCAGGGACACCCTTCAGGACAAACCAGCTGGCCCCCACCCATGCACGAGGCCTTTATCCTCTCTAGTAAAAGAGTAATATGCAGATTGACCATCACTCCAACACACAAGATGGCTTCCCCCATGTGGTCAAAGATCCTGCCCCCATGTGGACACAAAATGGCCGTGACAAGATGGCCAGCAGGGGAGGATAGTTGGGAGTGACCAGGCCTGCAAGGGAGGGCAGTTGGGGGTGATCAACCCTACAGGGAAGGGCAGTTAGGGATACCAGGCTAGCAAAGGAGTGAAGTTGGGGGCAAATAGGCTGGCAGGGGAGCAGTTAGACATCAATCAGGCTGGCATGGGAGTGGTTAGGGGGTGATCAGGCTGGCAGGCAGAAGCGGTTAGGGGCAATCAGGAAGGCAGGCAGGCAAGCAGTTGGGAGCCAGCAGTCCTGGATTGTGAGAGGGATGTCCCAGATTGGAGAGGGTGCAGGCAGGGCTGAGGGACACCACCAGCCATCTCCCCCCCCCCCTCCCGGCCCCGTGCACAAATTTTGTGCACCAGGCCTCTAGTAAAAACATATTTCTTAAAAACCAAAAGAAGACATTCAGGTTTCACCACCACCTTTCTGAACTTGATTGATAATGAGCAGCTTCCTGTTTTACATTAATATTCTTTAAATTCTCTTTTATTTGGAATGTAATAAATTTAAGTAGGTCTAACAAGCATACACTGGTAGTTTTTCATTTGCAGCAGCTAATTAAAAACAGCTGCAACACTAGCCTTTGTAAACAGAATACATCTTAGAACAATTACCATCACAGTTCTGCCAGACACCAGGGTCTTACAGTGTGGACAGATCAGCAAATTACTTCCTCCCAGCAATCTGCTGTGCAGGGACTTCTAGTTTTGCTTTTGCTGAATTGATGAGGTACATACAGATATAAAGAGAAAAACATAATTACACTAAAATTACATAGGTCAGTGTTTTACTCTGTTAAGAGTCATAAAAAGTAAATTCCAATTATAAGCAAAAGTTGTTAATAAAATCTAATTATGTTCCAAAAGCCAGTGAGTGAGAAATTATATTTTCCGATAGAATCATTAGCTTAGCTGAATTTGGAAATGTGCTAAAATATACTCTTTCATATAGAATATAAGATAACCAGCTGCCTTATTGCATTTTCATGCATAAAGAGGGGCTCCTGATAGTCACTTTGAATTATTTCCAATGTTAATTAGAAAAAAATATCAAATCTAAAAATAACTGCTTTCACTTTATAGCCAGAATTACTTTTCAGCATGACATTCAATATGAAAAATTAAACAACTGTTTAGTTTTTTTATGTATCTCTCCAAAATGCCAAAAATATTCCTAAATTCATTTCTGATTCCACTTTAAAAAGTAATATCCCATCTTCTGAGTAAACATAGATTAAAAACATTTATTTTTAGCCAAAACTGATTTGGCTCAGTGGATGGAGCATCAGCCTGCGGACTGAAAGGTCCCAGGTTTGATTCCAGTCAAGGGCATGTACCTTGGTTGCAGGCACATCCCCAGTGGGGTGTGTGTGTGTGTGTGTGTGTGTGTGCAGGAGGCGGCTGATCGATGTTTCACTCTCATCGATGTTTCCAACTCTCTATCTCTCTGCAAAAACTCAATAAAATATATTTTTTTAAAACATTTATTTTTACTCCCTCCTAAAACTCTGCTAAAGCTACAGAATGCATTAAAAAATGTATATGTATATAGATGGATAGATTGATACATACATACAAGAGACCATAACAACAGCAACAAACTATTAAAAACTGGGCGGCCAGGCCCGGAGCAGCGGCTGCCAGGCTGGGAGCGGCCAGGCCCAGAGCAGCCGGGTCTGGTGCGGCCAGGCCCGGAGCAGTGGCTGCCAGGCTGGGAGCAGCCAGGCCCGGAGCAGCGGCTGCCAGGCTGGGAGCGGCCAGGCCCGGAGCAGCCGGGTCTGGTGCGGCCAGGCCCGGAGCAGTGGCTGCCAGGCTGGGAGCGGCCAGACCCGGAGCAGCCGGGTCTAGTGCGGCCAGGCCCGAAGCAGCGGCTGCCAGGCTGGGAGCGGCCAGGCCCGGAGCAGCCGGGTCTGGTGCAGCCAGGCCCGGAGCAGCAGCTGCCAGGCTGGGAGCAGCCAGGCCCGGAGCAGTGGCTGCCAGGCTGGGAGCGGCCAGGCCCGGAGTAGCCGGGTCTTGTGCGGCCAGGCCCAAAGCAGCGGTTGCCAGGCTGGGAGCGGCCAGGCCCGGAGCAGCCGGGTCTGGTGCAGCCAGGCCCGGAGCAGCAGCTGCCAGGCTGGGAGCAGCCAGGCCCGGAGCAGCCGGGTCTGGTGCGGCCAGGCCCGGAGCAGCGGCTGCCAGGCTGGGAGCAGCCAGGCCTGGAGCAGCCGGGTCTGGTGCGGCCAGGCCCAAAGCAGCGGTTGCCAGGCTGGGAGCGGCCAGGCCCGGAGCAGTGGCTGCCAGGCTGGGAGTGGCCAGGCCCGGAGCAGCCGGGTCTTGTGCGGCCAGGCCTGGAGCAGCGGCTGCCAGGCTGGGAGCAGCTGGGCCCAGAGCAGCCGGGTCGGGTGCAGCCAGGCCCAGAGCAGCAGCAGCCAGGTCCAGGGCTACTAGGTCGGGAGCAGCGGTGACCAGACCCGGAGCAGCTGGTTGTGGAACGAACCAGAGCAACGGAGGCCAGGCCCGGAACAGCCAGGCCCAGAACAGCTCGCTCTTCACCTGCCCCTGCCCCACGGCTGCCTCTCAGACATGGCTGGAAACTTTTGTGGGAACCTGAGGGTCTGCTGTTGACCTATTTGGAAATGTCTTTTGTGTGAAATGTATCATTGGGCATGTGGTGGTATTATTGATATGAGAAAATGCTAAGTAACTGATTTACTATCTGAAAAGGGATTTACTATCGGGGAAAGGGAGGGAGGAAGAGACTGAACATAAACTGCACCTATGGATGAGGACAATGAGGGATGGGGAGGGGGCGGAGGGTGGGGTGGGAACCTGGTGGAGGGGGGAAGAGATGAGGAACCTTTGTAACAATATGAACAATAAAGATTGATTTAAAAAAAAAAAAACTATCAATATTAAAAACTGGAATACACCCAGATAAGGAGTCATTGATGTGGCAGACCTGAGAAAGCTAAGGCTCCTTAATTAATAACATAATAAGAATGAAATGAAATACTATATGTTAACAAATATGCATCCAATAAATGTGAGCTTTTATTATTAGTAAAATATTTACAAAGGATGACTTTTGGAAGACGCCATAACATTCTGAATTAGCATGCCAGGCTAGGGGGGACAAACAGTATGAGGAAAATGTAGCCTGCTGAGCCCAGGGTGGTAAATTATTGTTCATCTCCTCAAGGGAGCCACGTGTTTCCAGCAGGATGAGGCTAGCCTTGCCTAGGAAACCCTTCCCATAAAGGAAGGAAGAGACCCAGGGGAGAGTATATTTGGAAATCTGATGAAGTAAAGAATTAAATTTTTTTAAAAATCTGACCACAGGAAACATCAAGAAATGGCCCAACTCAGAATGGTAGTAGAATGTGTGCTGGTGCCTATTTGAAGGCATCTGAGCCCCCTTTAGACCAAGGCCAAGTGCAGCTGAGACGCTTCCAGAAGACAGCCACCGTGAGGAAGGGGAAAAGCAGCCCTGTTACTGCAGCCTAATATACACTCTGCACTGAACTTTACAAAACCAGCATGACAGCTATGAGACTATCTTCTTTCCACAGTCTGAGTAAAATTAGCACATTGGGAATCAAGAATGTAGAAATTTACGTTCATGTACTACTCAATCTATTGATGGGGTTCAGGATACACTACCCCAGAATAGGGCACCTTAGCATATAGGATATTTTAAGCTAAAAGAGTTTGAGAAAATGGCAAAAGGGAGGGTCCCTCTGACCAGTCTCCCTCCACCACCTCTGCTCTTAAAACACGTAAGCAAGCCCTCAGGTGAGACAAGCCTGTGTCCTCCCTGCGTGGGAGGAAGGGAGCATCCGTGTCTCCAAAGACAAAGAGACACGCAGGAGAATCTGAGAGAACAGGTCTTGCTCAGGGTTACTCCTCAACCTATCACACGTCTCTACAACTGTCCATTCTTCACCAAAATTAGCATTAAAATGCTCAGGTCTAACAGTTTCTTCAAGGCTTCATTTACTAACAAAGGCTCCCGTATCACATAAAACTTGTATTAAATAAGTCTGCATGCTTTTGTCCTGCTAACCTGCCTTTGTCAGCTTACTTTTCAGACCCAGCCAGGGAGGGAGGAGAACTCTTCTCTCCCCTGCACTGTCCTGTCATTAGGTTTTAAGCACTGGCCAGCACAAAGAAGAAGAAAAACTATTGACCGCAAAATGTGCTTTTTTCTGTTTCTGAGAAAGGATCAATATCTCTCTGTCAGGTTCCACCTTACCTATTATAATATGGATTGATAAATATACCGATAACACAAAGTTTCTACTTTGTAATGCATACTTCATCTAGAAATTGATTGTATCATTTATTTAAAATATGAGAACATTCTTGGAATAGCATTTGGTGGGAACTGCATCCGGAATCTGGTGTAAATGGGTTTCTCCACAGAACTGCTTGTCACTTGAGGTGTGGCCTACTGCTTCCCACAGAGGCACAAACAGATCACTTTACACAGAGAAATGCAAAGCATTTCACTATGGGGAATAACTCCTTCTTAAAGGAGGTCCCCTTAAATTTTTATTTCCATTTCAGGGGGCTTTTTAAAGAACTGTGAAATAGTGGGACATTTACACGATGGAATACTATGCAGCCATAAAAAGGGGGATCTCTTACCCTTTGGGACTGCATGGATGGACCTGGAAAATAAAATAAACCAATCTGAGAAAGAAAAATATCACTTGCTCTCACTTATTTGTGGAACAAAATGAATTGTCCAACAAAATAAAGCCCAAAGCATGGAGGCATGAAACAGATCAACGTACCACAATGTGGGGCTGGGGGACGAGAAGAGATAAGCCAAAGAACTTACATACTTATATGCACAGCCCATGGACACAGGCGATAGTGAAGGCCTGTGGGGGTGGACAGGAGCTGGGAGGATAAGGGTAAAGAATATCTATAATATTATCATCAATAAAAAAATATATATTAAAAAATAAAAAAGTTTTGTAAATGAAAAAGAAAAAAATAGCAGTAAAACATTACCACTGTTAGTCTATCAAATTGCTTAAAAAAAAAAAAAAAAAAAAAAAAACCAAGCAAACAAACAAAAAATTGTGAAATATATAATGTTATTTTTGGTTAATATTTTACATGCTCCAAAACCCATCCCTACCACATGTGAAAAAGTGGCTGCTCTCTGTTAAAAGTATAAGCACTCTATTGACTGAGAAACAGCTATTTCGCTGAGACTGCTTTGGCTCAGTGGATAGAGTGTCGGCCTGTGGACTGAAAGGTCCCAAGTTCGATTCCAGTCAAGGGTATGTACCTTGGTTGCGGGAACATCCCCAGTAGGAGGTGTGCAAGAGGCAACTGATCAGTGACTCTCATCGGTTAATAACTCTCTGTCCCTCTCTCTTCCTCTCTAAAAAATCAATAAAATATATTTAAAAAAAGAAAGAAACAGCTATTTCCCTAATATGAAGTGTGAAGCCCTTAAATTAAAATGTAATATATAAGAGCCTCCTTCACCACAGCTGGAAGGCACTGAATTGAGTGACTGCAGGTGCCAGCCTGCAGTGGACCAGAACAGACAGCAGCAGAAACACAGTAACTCCCTACATTAGCATGGGAAGAGCTACCCACAGTCGGCGGGCTTCTGTACACATTTAGAGACAACTCAGAACCAGCAAGGAACCTCCTGCCTGACTTTTAATGTTGCTGAGTCATGAGATTCTCGCTTCCGTGGTCCACCCAACTGGCAGAATAAACTAGAGTAGAGGTTCCAGTTTGCATAAAACCAGTTAACTAAATTCCATCCAATCATATCCTAACTTTTGTTCTGTAAATCAGGAACTAATTTGCTGACGTAGCAGATTGATCAGTCCCATTTCACCCAAGTCCTACCCTATCTCACCTTACTGCCCTTTTCCTAGAAACTAAGCTATGTCCCAGGGAGAACTGTGGTCAAGCCTGTACGTGGCACCAGGTAGGCCCCAGCACTGCAGCCAAGTGGAGAATACCTTGACCGCGGCCTGCTCTTCTGAAAGGCTCTGACCTGTTTCATGCTGAGCCATTTTCTCATATGGGCTGTGTTCAAAGGTGATCTCTTGGTATTATGAATCAGAATTATTCTGAGGTTTGAGGGCAAGACATAGTGTTTTAAGAAGTGAACCCTAACCTCACTCAGCCTAGTATGTAATTAAAGACATGACTAAATCTCATGGTATTATGGCTCTATCAGGAACAGTATAATTCAGGTAATACAGACTGTAAGTAATACATACTTCAAGAAATAACTTGAGTATAATTCAGGTAATACAGACTGTATTGGTAATACATACTTCAATAAATAACTCCTTTTCCCCCCTCTAAAGTTAAAAAGAAAAAAATCCATCATTACATAATCATATTAGAACAAAGTAGCAAGGGTCAGCACAATCTTCTGCAATCTGAATTTTCATTTCTTTTAATTTAATGCACATTCTAAACACATGTAAATGACTACTTTTAACAGCTGCAAATAATTTCACTAAGTTAACCATTTATACTGTTTCCAAACCTTGTCATTTTAAGTTTTCACAATCGTATCTTACAAAAATATTTATACTCTTCTAAAAATCATTTCCTTTCAAAATAATATATTTTTATTCTTTTTTCCTTTTTTTTCTTTTTAACTCAACTCCTTCCATCTCTCCTTAGCCATTCCCAATACTCCAGCCAGGAAACCACAGTTAGCATCCCATTGGAAATCTGAATGTTTTCCCTTGCCTATAAGATTGTAAACAAGTACACTAGCTTTTGTTTGTCTTATAAAATTTGTATCATACTATGCATAATTCTCAACAATTTATTTCATTGAAAATATTCCAGAAGGTCCTGAAGATCAATAAAGATCTAACTCATTGTTTCTATTATCTGTATAAATTCCATAGTATGAATGCATGATGTGGATTTTATCAAACCATTCCTCTACTGATAGACTTCAGATTTTTCTAGGTCTTGCCATTATGCAAATAATGTAAATTATCTATGTATGCATACAGTTGAGTCCTGGTGATTTTATTTCTTTAGAATTGATTCCATTTATTTGTTTGTTTATTTATTTACTTAGAGAAAAAGGGAGGTGGGGAGAAATAGAGACAAACATTGACAAGAGAGAAATATCTATCAGTTGCCTCCTATAGTGCTCTGACTGAGGATCAAACCCGAAACCTGGGTATGTACCTTGCTGGGAATCGAACCCACCACCTTTTGGTGTACAGGAGGAAGTTCAAAAAAACTAAGCCACATTGGCCAGGGCTAGGTTCTGTCCTTTTTAAAAAACTGTAAAAATCTTTATTTTATTGAGACAAAGGGTAGAGAGAAAAAAGCTACATGTTTATATGGAGCTAAATGATTTATATTTACATATTTTAAAAAAGAAAAATCTGGATATAACCAAGAAAATTGTGAAAAACAAGAATAATGAAGGGAGCCCAATTGTCATGGCTCAGTGATTGAACCTCAACATATGAATCAGGAGGTCATGGTTTGAGTCCCGAGTTGTGGGCTTGATCACCAGTAGGCAGTCAATCAATGATTCTCTCTCGTCATTGATGTTTCTATCTCTCTCTCTCACTCTCCCTTCTTTTCTGCAACCAATAAAAATATATTTTTTTAAAGAAAAATGAAGGTAATCGCTACTATTTTTAAATTTCTGTTAACGACAACACTTTCAATGTTGGTTATACTGTCCTAATTATAGGAAGAAAGATTTGTGGAACAGAACAAGAAATCTGGGAAAAGACATGACTACAGACAGAGTTGGCAATCCATTTCATAGGGCTGTATAGTCTAATTATGCTGACACAATTGGTTATCTAACTAAAAGAAAATAAATACTGGATAATTTAGTGGATTTAAGCTTTAATTGGAAAATATGATTTTCAAATTTTAGAAGAAATTTATGAGTATCTCTAAAACCTAGGGATATGGTAAAAAGGAGAAAATAAATATATTTGACTATGTAGGCATCTTACATTTTTGAAAGACAAAAGATACATAAATAAACTTGCTGGAAGCCAAGATTAACAGTAATTAATATAAATGAGAGAAGTCTGGTCAGAAGGCTGAATGGGGCTTTTGATATTCAGAAAGCTGGATGTCTGCATTGTTATTACCTGCTGCTGACCCCCCAAACCTGGTGATCTCTTTACTGCTTACTAAACATCATCTTTGATATGACTGTTTGCATTCCTAAAAGGCAATTGTATATTCTAGTAAATAAAAGGCAGATGGGAAAGGAGACTCAGTGGAACTTGGTCCCTTGTACCAAGCTCACAACTGGTTCCCCCCATAATTTCCAAATTTATATTTCTTGTCTTGTGTATTAATTTGCACGTCAGTGCTTTCTCCAAGTCTTTGAACCCAGGCCACGCTGGCAGTGGCCTCACATAAACTCAATAGAGAAACAGTACAAAAGGAAAAACTATTTTCAAGACAGACGGAGTCTATTATATTCACAATAGACAAAGGACGCCTGCGAAGTCATGAGGGGGAAAGGGGAAATGAACTACCCAAAAGAAAAATGTGATGATGCCTTTTTATTTCTACCATAAACAAGTTTAAAATATGTTCAAGATCATTACACAAAAGCTGTTTTAAAATTCTGTAGGAAGAAGCAGACTAGTTTTTTGGTTTGGTTTGGTTTGGTTTGGTTTTAATACAAAAAAAAAATAGCTTCTGGAGACCTTGGTAACAGATCATTTGTGGAATAAGTGATTCCTAAGAGTTCACATTCATTTATCCAATCAATTATTTATTAGATTCCAATACATGCATGTTTCTTAGAGAAGTGTTTAATGAATACATATGGTAACTATATATAAGTTAATTTTTCAAAGAGGAAAACCAAAGTAAAGTAAGTGGCTAATAATTTCTAAACAGTTGATGAGAACTAGATTTGGAGGCAAAGATTGTTGTCTTAGGGTGGTTGATCTATCTTTGAGCCACCACATTTGTAAGAGGCAAAACTTGAAAGAACTTAAAACTAGGTGAACATAACTCTAGCAGCCTCCCCCGCCCCTCTCTCTCTCTCTCCTTCGCTCCCATCTTATTTCTCTCTTAGATAATCTCTTGTCACTTCAAATTCTAAAATTCAATGCTCTAGTAATCTCTGTCCAAACCAGTAAGACTTTTTGCCAAATTTTGGGCACACAAAATATATCATTCCAAGAGAGTAATAACTATAATCTGTAGAATGACACTTTGAAAGTAAGCCTTCACTGCTATAAACACAGCATCTAGAGGCCTGAGCCTTCTCCTATGCTGATATGCTAACTAAAATTCTGTAACCTTCAAAGAGTACAGTACAATCTAGGGCGTGAGCAAACAATATTCTTGCAGAAGGTGGGGAACCAGATCTTTTTCTGTAAGTAATGTTTAGGCTCTGTCCCAAGAAGCTTCTGTTTATAAGTGGACATATTTTATTTATTGAATTTATATCCTGCCTTATTCCAAAAAGCATTTGAGGCAGCTTGCAAAGATATATATATATAATAAAATGGAAAGAAAGTAATAAAAATAGGGGAAATAGGTAAAGAACTAAGAGGAAACAAATATTCCAACCCTTTTTAAAAGTCAATATCATTTAATAGGTTTTATGATTCTGCGTAAAAATAGGTAAAAATTTCAGGATGTCTGAGGAAAAGTTGGAAATAATTACAGAATTTGCATTGTCAGAGAAGAGAAAATGTACTCATTCTCTATATAACAAGGGTTTTCTTAGGATTAAACTCAGAAATATAATTCATGCAGGGAATATGGGTTTCACAGGGGAAAAAAACAAATCAGTTCTTATATGAGCCTTAAATATAATTTAAAAGCATAACTTTGAAACACAACTTGATGGAGGTGTTTCTTTGGGAAGCAAGCTAAAGCAACATGGGTAGCCTTCAAATGAGTCTCATAGTGACCTAGGTGACTCAAGGGTAAGATGTCATTTGCAGACAGAGAAGTTTTCAAAACTGTGGTTAGCACAGAAATCTTTTCTTCAAAGAGAACCTTCTAGAGAAGTCTAGCGTATAATGGGTCAAGATGAAGCTACACCTTTCCTTCCTTACATGCTCCCCTTCTCAGGAGGCCTCAAAGGCTCTTATGGTAGAATTCAAAAGCCAAAAATACAGAGACTAAAACTTCAAATACTTTGAATACATTCAACAATTCAGCAACTATGTATTGTGTTCCTGCTAAGTATCACTGTAAATATTACTTTATATATTATTTTTTTAATATTTTTTCACCACAAAAATAAAAAAATTTAATTTTTTTCATGAGAAAATTGACAGTCCATGATACTATTCTTCGTTAGAGCCTAGAGTGCTGACTAAGCCCAGGTCCTTAAATGTATCAGAGTTCAGCCAAAACCGGTTAGGCTCAGTGGTAGAGTGTCGGACTGTGGACTGAAAGGTCCCAAGTTCGATTCCGGTCAAGGGCATGTACGTTGGTTGCAGGCACATCCCCGATAGGGGGTGTGCAAGGGCAGCTGGTCGATGTTTCTCTCTCATCGACTTTCTAGCTCTCTCTCTCCCTTCCTCCTCTCTGTAAGATATCAATAAAATATATATTTTCTAAATGTATCAGGGTTCATCATTGAACCACTTCTATTACGGAAATACAGGCTCCAGTCCACACTTCCCATCCAGGTACAAGGCTGTGCCATCTTCCCAAGACAGATAGGCACACAGTTAGAATTATTTTCTTAGGAACCCATTTTGGATGCACGCAGGACCTGACCAAGTAGTTGATTCACTTTCAAACTAAGCAGTTTGAGCAGAAAAATCTCAACATCAACATTACCAGTGATCAACCACTGTTAGGGCTTTTTCACTTCTATCAACCAAATGCCAGTAACTGTTGTCCTCATCTCAGTCTCAAGCACCACCCCACTTCTCCCATCCTTTTCCCTGAAAGTCCAGAATAAAACCTACCCAGAATTCCACAAAGTGTGCTTTCTCAGACTTTATCTCATGGTTCAAACACAAAGTGGAGGCCCTCCTTGAGAAAAAGTGGGAGAGGTGAGGAAAGTGTTTGACCAAGAAGTACAACTTGGAAAAGCATCGGTCATGCATTCATAACTACTTCTAAATAACATGATATTCTTTATGTAACCAACAGCATGAATGAGCCATAGAGCATACACCAATGCTACTGAACCAATTAATGCAGAATTAATTAACATAGAGGCAGCAGTCTGGTATATCCTGTTTAGATGTTGATGAACGTCTATTACCTTGTTTTATCAACATTAGTGTTTTGTCTTCTTTGCAATAAGTTTTTAAAAATTAAGGTTAAAAACATATCCAATTTTCATAAAATAGTCCCTTTTATGAGCCAGGCATTGTTTAAAGGGAATATATATATTTAAAGGGAATATTCTCTCTCTCTCTCTCTCTCTCTCTCTCTCTCTCTCTCTCTCTCTCTCTCTCTCTCTTTCCTTTTACCCTTCATATTACGAGAACATTATTATTTCCTATTTAAAGGTTTGGCAACTAAGTCACAAAGAGCTATTTCCTCAAGATCAAGAAGCTAAGTGTTATGACTGGGGATCTGATGCAAGGAAACCAGCCTGCAGAGTCTGTGCTCTAAACCACTATATGACTCTTCCTGAGTTTCTCTTAATCGCATGTGACTTGACATTAGGAAAATCCACATCAAATAAGAATGACTCTTAGCTACTTCCTTATTTCTTGTCTGTGTGAGTGTTTTTTTTAATATACTTTATTGCTTTTTTATAGAGAGGAAGGGAGAGGAATAGTGAGTTAGAAACATTGGATGAGAGAGAAACATTGATCAGCTGCCTCCTGCACACTGCATACTGGGGATGTGCTCTCAGCCACGGTACATCCCTTGACCGAAATCGATCCTGGGACCCTTCAGTCCAAAGTCCACTGAGCCAAAGCAGTTAGGGCTACTTCCTTGTTTTTGCTATGTGCCCACGGAAGAAGAAATAATTTTGAAGTCTAAGCAAAACATGAATACATATGAATAATTTTAGCAATATAAAATTCTATAACCCATTCTCCAGTCTATCATAATGCATCATTGCTTTTGCTATCTCAGAATATTGGCAACCATTTTATTTCTCGTTTTCATTTCATTTCAGTAACACAGCTTTCCACACACTCGTGAATCAGGTAATAGCTGAAAATATCCAATTGTTTTATGATCCAGATAACCTAGACTTGGCTCTGGAAAATAGAACAATATTTAGAATGTATGATATGGCACCTAAAGCTTCCTTTTTAATTGATTTTAAATGAGTTTATTATTTTCTTATTATAAAAAATGTATGTTACGGTAGAAAATTTTTAAATACAATCTAAGAAATAGAAACTTAAAACCCATGACACAGGGATAACCAATACAAACATTACAGTGTATATATTTTCAATTTTCTCTCTATGTCTATACTAGCTATCATTTATTGGGCATTTTAAGATTGTTAGGCACTGTGACAAGCACTTACTATGTTTTCTCCTTTAATTGTCACAAACAATTTCAAGACAAGTATTATTATTATTATTCTCATGCTTTTAATAACTGAAGCTTAGAGAGGTCTAGAAATATGCCCTCAGCCAAGGTTTCCAACCTAGGACTGCAGGGGTTGCTGATCCTGTGATCTCACCGAGGTAGGTACTCCATCAATAACCCCATCTTAGGCACTGTGCTGGGTACAGGCTTACCAAATGTGCTCAGCTTTCATTTCCCAATTTTATCCCTCTGTTCATTTAAATGCAAGTTCTCTGGTTTACTTTAACTCAGGGTTTCTCAACTTGGCAGGTGTGACATTGTTAGTTGAATGATGTGTGTGAGTGAGTATTTGTGTGTGTGTGTGTGTGTGTGTGTGTGTGTGTGTGTGTGTGTACATACTACCCTGTGCAATGTAGAATGTTTGGGTGTTTAGAAACATCCCTGACCTCTACCCACTACATGCCAGTAGCATTCCCCTACATGTGACAACCAGAAATTAGGGTTGGAGGGCAAAATTCAAAATTGGAGGACTCCAATTGAGAACTATCACAGTTTAATAAATTCTGTAACAGCCTTTGGAAATTCAAAGTCTGATTAACAGTCTGTTAACTGAGATAGACCTTTTTCATAGAAACAATTCCATAAAGACGATCTACAAATTTCCCTTTATAAAGAGCCCTCTTAGAATTGCTGGCCGAGTCCCCACGCACTTCTCCATAATTCTGCATTGTTTTACTGTGTTTTGTTCAATCCTTGCAACTCTGCAAATCAGTCAAGTGCTAAATGAGCTTGAGGCTACCGGCCAAATCCTCTGGACAAGTGAATTTTGACAGAACATCTCCTCAAATACTGCTATACACATCTGAACAGTCAATCCTGGAGTCTTTTCCAAATATGTCTTCCAGTAATTCTAGTCTTTCCCCTCATAATATTCTATTTTATACTCATGAACCCAATTCATCTTTATTACAGTTCCTCTGACCTCGAATGTCAAATGCAAGCTCTCAAGGATGCTTTGTCTGACTTATCGTGGTCCCATGAGGACGTTTCTCAACAGGAGGTCTCCCGCTGGTCCAGCAAAAGCCGAGCGGTGTGAGCTGATTACAGCCCTAAGACCCCAGACTTGCCATTTCACCTCCGCTGTCAGGATGCAGCTATCGGGGAGCTCATTAAAAATAATTTTGATGAAGGGCATAAATACTGACAATTAGCTTTTGTGACCTCCTAAAATTCATTTTGTCTCTTGTTATTTTCCCCCTGCAACAGTTAGAGTGCTAATGGATTCACTTTTGTCCTTGGAGGCCCTTGAAGAACAATCTTTCTCTTTAACCATCAAATGCGCTCCTGAAAGGGATTTCTGAATGCAGGCTGCAACTTCCCCCTTTGACCCTCGCCACTGAGGAGCAGACAGAGCCAGGTTATATCTGGCTTTTTCTAATTACCTTAATTGCCTCTAAAAACAAATACCGGAAAGTTTCATTTAACATCAGGGCCTTTCCCAATCCATTTATTTTCCTCAGCTCAGTGGAGATGTTGCAGCCTAAAATATTGACTGCTTTGATATCAACAAAAAAGAGAAAAGAGACAAAAATAGATTATATGATAGCAAGCTTTCTTCAGTCGTTCACTTTTGAACCATATACTCTGATTTATCTCAGTTTACGTGTGGAAAGAGCTGAGCGTTAAATGCACTAATGAGAATTGGTGCATAATAGCCCAGCCATTAGAACTGGGGAGGGGGGGGAGGGGAGTATGACAATAAATCAAAACCATTGGTAAACAAGACAAATTATCAGAATAATAATAAACAGAAGCTGCTACAATGGACAGATCTGTAAATCTCAATGGTTTAACTCAACAAATGTTTATTTCTCACTCAGGTAAAGTCAAAAGTAGATTGGGCAGACCTCTTCCAGCCATGCCACCTGAATATACCACCTCCAAGTTCATTTCAGCAGCGGAAGAAAGAGATAAAGGAAACACACTGGCTCTTCACTGCCTTGGCCTGATAGTGACCATTAGTGAATTCTGTTCACAGATGACTGTCTAAAACAGTGACTGTCAACCGGTGTGCCACAAGCATTTTTATTTATTTATTTTTTAAATATATTTTATTGATATTTCACAGAGAGGAGGAAGGGAGAGAGATAGAGAGCTAGAAACGTCGATGAGAGAGAAACATCAACCAGCTGCCTCTTGCACACCCCCTACCGGGGATGTGCTCACAACCAATGTACATGCCCTTGACCGGAATCGAATCTGGGACCTTTCAGTCCGCAAACCGACACTCTACCACTGAGCCAAACTGGCTTTGGCCACAAGCTTTTTTTTTTTTTTTTTTTTTTTTTTTTTTTAATATTGAGAAAGGGAGATAGAGAGCTAGAAACGCCGATGAGAGAGAAACATCAACCAGTTGCCTCCTGCACACCCCCTACCGGGGATGTGCCTGCAACCAATGTACATGCCCTGGACCGGAATCGAACCTGGGACCTTTCAGTCCGCAGACCGACGCTCTACCACTGAGCCAAACCGGTTTTGGCGGCCACAAGCATTTTTAAATCATGCAATACCTATTTCATCAGGGACACTGACCTCTTTTCCCTTAGGTTGTAAAATTTAAAAAATGACAACAGTCAATATAAAATAGCCATCAAGTGTGAAAGAATAAAAATTATAACTATGATTTTAGTCACACTGGAAAAAAAAATACTTTTTGGTGTGCCAAAGAATTTTAGTGTTTAGTTTGTGTGCCATGAAAATGCAACTTTTCAAATTCCAGCCTCGGTTAGAAAGGAGGCTCATTAGAAAGAAATTGGAATGGATCTTAAGCACCAACCTACTGTGTCTATTCCACCTTCTCCACAAGTTATATTCCATGAGCAATCTTTGGAAGAACGTATGTAGGTGGAAATTTTTCAGTGCCAAAAGATAACAGACATGTGTAGGGTAGTGGTTAAGCATTTGGGCTCCAGAGACTTCATGCTATCTAAAGTCGAAGTCTCTTTGCCTTCTTTGAGCCCCATTTTCCAAATCTGTCAATGGGTATAATCTTTCTTCAATACGACTAATGGTAACTGAACAAGAAATGTTATGCATTGTAATTCTTACCATTATTCATCAAATTTTTTTTACTAATAGGAAGTGGAGATTCTATGATGGAGAGAAAAAAAAGCACACGAATTTTCCATCATAATAGATTTTTATGTAAGACTGTATTTTCCAGATTCTTTTGCAGCTTGGTTTTTTTACTGTGATTTAGGGTTCACCACACACACACACACACGAGGATTTAAACAGCAGAAATGAGGCTGAGTTACACTGTTTCCGCTCTCAAGCCTGATCATGAAGGTATTTTCCATATCTGAGACCAGAGATTGCAGTGTCTATTCCCTTGTTTCATGGGTCTGTTGAAGGGGGAGTCCATTTGCTGGTGCACAGTAAAGCAGGCATGGCTTGGTTCTGGAACCAGCAATGGTATGTGCAGTATCCTGATCCTGTCAGATTCTAGAGTATAGGGGCTGGCAGCTTCGCAATATCAGAAAATTAAACAAAAATCCATGCAGTTATATATGCATTAAAAAATATTTACCCAAAGCCTTCTATTTACCAGACACTATACTGTACTAGGTGATGAGAATTCAATGGAAAAGCAAAATATATACACCCCTGCCCTTAGGGAACGTACACCCTAGTTGAGGGAACACCCTAGTTGAGGGAACAAATAAATATTTATTTACAAACTCTGACTACTCTTAAAGTTGGGCCTGCTTTCCTTTCATCTTATTCCCTGGGCAGCAAATACCATCAGGAATTTTTAGAATTCATATAAACTTACTGAGTGCTTAGTTCAGTTTACTGATCTTAACCGTTAAACTAAGGGAAGTTACAATCAGTGTGGGTATCAACTCCAGACCAACTGAAACCAGCAATGATGACAACGCAAAACTTCCAAGACGGCCTTCTTCTGGCAAAAGGCTACAATTTAATGGTTACGGTAAGCAAAACCATTCTCTCCTAAAGACAAAGAAAAAAAATACAATCAGGATGTCAGTACTGAGGAAAATAATTGGTCATATTGACAGAGCGTTAATGGAGCCTGCGTCTCTGGATGAATAATATTGATTTCACTAATGTTCTTTCCAGTGTCAGCTCCCTTTCATTTGTTATACAGCATGCCATCTTCCAGCCTGGAAGGGTTACCACCCAGCATTTCGGTGGGCAATAATTTGGCAACAGTGTCTTCAGGCTCAGGTCTTTTACCATGCACGTGGGGGGCACAGTGGTCAGGTAAAAGACTGGGTTTGGGTGAGTGTGAAGACATGATGACATTCAAATCATTTTTCTTTCTGGATCTGAACAGATTATGGACAGTATTCGGTATTATTATGTCATTAAGGCTTCCAGACAGATAATAAAGATACTGCTTATGAAGTCATAGAATTAACCCATCCTATAAAAATGTTTTGTTTTAAATATATTAGCTATTTATAAGGTTAGGTCACAGTCTTACTGAAAATAAAGAAATGTAGATGGAGCTTAAGTACAATTAAAATAGCTATTTACATTGCCCGGCTGGTGAGACTCAATGGTTGAATGTCAACCCATGTATCAGGAGGTCACGATTCAGTTCCCCATCAGGGCATATGCCTGAGTTGTAGGCTTGATCCTCTGTGGGAGGTGGGCAGGCAGCAGCCTATCGATGATTCTCTCTCATAACTGATGTTTCTATCTCTCTCCCTCTCCCTTCCTCTCTCTGAAATCAATTTTAGAAATATTTTAAAAACACACCTACTTTCATTTGTTTTAACTTTTAATTATGTAAGGGGGAAAAGAAAAATTAATACAATATGTATATATGTGTGTGATATCTAAAAACTTAATAATACAAAAAATAGATTTCACCCAAAATAGATCCAGAGACTCCGAAGCATGCAACAGACTGATGAATCTCAGAGGGAAAGAGAGCCCCCAACAAGACATTAACCAAAGAATTTATATGCATATATGCATAACGCATGGACACAGATGTTAGTGCAGTGAAGGCCTGGGGAGAGAGCAGAAAGGGGTAAAGAAGGGGGGAGGGGTCAATGGGGAGGAAAGGGGACATCTATAATATTTTCAACAATAAAGATACATTTTAAAATGCATAGGTTTCACCATTAATAGGATATCTACCTATCTGAGTAGCTTGTACATAAAAAACCCTAATTTGTTACATGAATAAATGAATGAATAGGAAACACAAATGCAATGTGTTTTAAGTGGCAGCACTGTATTTTAAGATGATTCAGATTTTCTTAGCAGATTATAAGAATTGAAGCTAATTTAAGTCAGACAGCTCTTTTTACCTGGACAGCCTCAATAAGAGTGGTTCTTTTTACTTTAAGCATATTTATGGGAATATTTTTAAAGCAGAAAAGATGGGGAGCAACCTTGATTTATCACTCTTAAAATTTAGACACAAAATGTATAGGTTTCCATTTGTCCTCTTGTCCTAGATCTCCAGCATGTTTAGGGGTAGGTCTGAAAATCTGTCAATACAAACTATTCAAAAATAATAACCAAACACCCGCATTTGCACATCAGCAAAATGCCTGTTGTACCAGACTGCAAACTAGAGAAGGCAAACTTGCAGCATCCCTAGGAGCGGGCCTGGGTCCTTCACTAAGGTTTACATCCATACACAAAGGGCACTATAAAAAGGCAAAAGCATAAAAAAATTAAATTCAAATTGATACACAGAGGCAGGAATTAAGTACTTGTCTCTGAAAATAAGACTCTAAACTCAAAATAATTATAACAGAGTGATTTCTAAAACATTTCATCTGCTGAGTCAATATCTAATATTTTTAAAACATGTGCTAATTAACATCCAACAGTACTATTTCTTAAGCCTGTGAAAACCAGAACTGTAGTTTAGAAAAATAATTATTATATCATATACCTAATAGTAATTATATTCCAGGCAACAGTTCAAAGTGTTTTATATTTACCAACTCATTTAGTATCTGTATACTCACTTGTCTTTCTCTCTCTCCCTTTCTCTCCTTCCCCCCATACAAATGTATTTGGATTGATGACAGTTGATTTACACTAATCCAGAGATAATCAACCTTGACACTATTGACATTTGGGTCAGGTCATTCTTTGTTTTGGGGGGCTGTCTTCTGCACTGTGGGACATTTAGCAGCACCCGGGCCTCTACACAACATATGCAGGTAGGAACTCTTAATTGTGAACAACCCAAAATGTCTCCAGACATCGGCTAAAATCCCCAGAGAAAGAGGGGAGGGCAAAATTACTCCCAGTCAAAAGCCACTGATACATACTAGCTCATTCTGTATATGTATATACATGTAGGTATCCTCTAGAGTAGGGGTGATGAACTCAATCAGAGAAGGGGCCAAAATCTAAAATCCAGCCTAAATCGCGGGCTGAATGGTTTACTGAACAGTCATAAACTGTCACTGTGATGGAAACGCAGCGGAGTGCAGTGATGACAGCGCGGTGCGGGCCACATTGCAAGGCCTGGCGGGACGGATTTGGCCCGCGGGCCTTGTGTTTGACACATGTGCTCTAGATAGAAAGAGGACATGGAAATGTGATGCATTAATGCATACATAAAAGTGTACAGATAGACAAATACATAAAATCCTAAGAGGTAGATCCCATTATCTACAAATGAATAGACTGAGGCATAGGGATATTAAGGTTCACAGCTTAGCAAGTAACAGATCCAGAATTTGCTCTGGAAGCCATGCTCTTCAAAAGTGAATTACACCGCGTAGCATAAACTGTTTAAGGAATAAATAATTTAAAGGTCTAAACTGGAGTCCACTCCTCTCTTTCTTGGAAGGCAACATGGTGCAATAGATCAGTGCTGACTGTGAAAAGTAGTTTGTGAGTCAGAGAATCTGCTTGACTACAAAAAGTATTAGTTGATTTATAAATGCCAACATTACAGTTATCATAATAGTCAGTAGCACTTACTCAGCATAAAATATTACCATCGTGTTAGAGAAATTATTTGAAGAATTAAAATGTAAGGATTTCCTGAGATTTAGTCTAGGTCAATGTTACAGTGAGAATACTGTTAAATGGGTAGTAATCATAAGATATAGAGATATAAGCACAGACACATTAGTAAACAAAGCACCTCACACACATAGAACACAGCATCACACACTACATAAGACTAAACAAAATGCCTCCCAACATACAAGTTGTGTATGTAATGTATTATATGTATGGATTTAATATATTTATATGTGTGTAAATGTGCATATATATATATATATACACATATACAATGAGTGGCCAGATTATTATGATCTCTGAACGCATAATAATCTGACCACTTAGTGTGTGTGTGTGTGTGTGTGTGTGTTAGAGGCCCAGTGCATGAATTCGTACATGGGTGGGGTCCGGCCAGCCTGGCCAGGGGGAGGGGACATGAGCAGTTGGCCAGCCTGCCTGTTGGTCAAACTCCTAGTCAAGGGGACAATCTGCATATTAGCCTTTTATTATATAGGATATACACTGAGTGGCCAGATTATTATGTCTTCAGAGATCATAATAATCTGGCCACTCAGTGTGTGTGTGTATACACACACATCTATAAAAATAAAAGCGTAATATGCTAATTTGACCAGACGACCTTCCGGACAAAGCTGGGGCTGCAGCCGTGGGATCGAGGCAGCTGCCACAGCTGTGAGGGAGGGATTGGGACAGCCACTGTGGCTGTGAAGGCCTACTCTTGCACAAATTCATGCATGGGTGGGGTCCGGCTAGCCTGGTCCCAATTGGTGGATCAGAGACTGGCTTGTCAGGAGGAGAAGATGGTGGGAGGTTGGCTGGCCAGCCCACCACAACCAATCAGGGCCAGGCAGGCTGGGGGAAGGGGTCGTGCCAATTGGTTGGCAGGCCCCACCCCCAACTGGTGTGTTGTGGGGTGGTCAGGGGCGGGGCAGTCTGGGGGGAGGGGCCATGGGAGGTTGGCCAGCTGGCCCCACTCCCTGATCGGGCCAGTTTGCTGGCCACAATGGGTGTCATAGCAACTGGTGGTTCTGGTCATTACGGTGTTCCAGTTGCTGGATTTTTATATATAGATACATATACATACACACACAAACATATATACCGGTATATATACATATACATATTATACACACACACACACACATACACATATATAACACAATTTTGCAGATTTTTCCCTGTTGGGACAAGAGAATTCAAATACAAGTAATTTTCAAATTATTTACTAAGAGTATAAAAGCAGCTTTGACTGCTTCTAGGACTGTCATACAAAACTCTTTGGTTGCTCTAAATACCCGTGTCTGAAATACATAGGTTCCCTGCTTGTGGTAATATCAAAACAAGATTAGGATTGTCATCCCTGCACTATTTTAAAATGTAAACCTGCAACTTGACAAAGAATTTACAGCTCTCTAGAAGAGAACAGTAAGTATCTGGAGCCCAGAACACCAAAAACATATTGATATTTTAGGGCAAATAATTTAGGTCTTGGGTGCCAAATAACTCAAAATGCTGCCATCCAGAGCCAACAGAACCCTGCTGTGCTTCCCTTCACTAGCGTTAAGCATGTCCTTAGATTTCAGCAATAGGAGAGCTGGGAACCTGAGCCCCAGCTGAAGCTGCCCTCGACTATATCCCTTTGTCAATTCGTCCCAAAGTTGAGGACTGAGCAGAGAAGATGGCACTGCGTCCTCCCTGGCAAACACAGGACAAAAGCAGGCACTTCACACTCGGAGAGACATGCTGTCCCACCATTGGAAGAATGCTGTTTGCCTGCTGCCTGGACCGCAGTGTATCTTAGCGATGCAAACAAATACCCTTGGAGGAGCCATCGCTTTTAGGTGCAATTTGATCGCAGAAAGACCTGCGTGTGCTGTTGTCCCTGTACCAATGTCTGATGATCCTCTCCCGTCACAGACTGACAGGCGCTGCTATTTTACTTCCATCCACTGGGGCAAACCTCAGGAGAATAGTTATCTCTCAGTGGGCGGCAACAGCAGGGCTATTTCAAGACCTCACGCCATTTGAAAGGTATTATTTGTCCACACAGACACATAAATTGCCATGGAGTATCTTTTCTGAAGTATGCGCTGGTCTGTAGGAGTCCTAGATCATTCTAATTGGGCTGAACATCTAGCCAGACAGCGAAGTGAAGTACTCTCTCAAGTTTAACATCATAATAAAGATGGAAAACATTTTCAAAAATGTTAAGGCATTGATATAAAATCCATTTAATATAAGCAAATATATCTTCATATCCTAAAAAATATTGCTCCCAATGGTTTCTTTTATTTTAATGCAGTTGAAATGGTAAAATAAAGCACATTCCTTTTTATCTCTCCAGGATGTTGAACTGCAAACAAATGCACAAACAGGGAGATGGACTGTTCTTAGGGTATTCTATAACAACAGTGGCAATCTCCTTGCATTTTACAAGGACTTCTTTTTCTCTGTAGAGTTTCATTTATTTACTTATTTACTTATTTTTAGTAAACATGTAGTAAAGAATGTATTTTTAGATGTTCTCAGTGGGGAAAGGGGCTGTTTTTCTCTCTTTGCAAATCCTAAAACAATGAGTTCTTGAACTAGATACTACAATAAAAATAAAAAAAATTTAGCTGAAATTCAGCTCAGCCAACTAAAGGTTGAATTTTAATCTCCATAGCTGGACAGCTGAAATTCTCCTTTTTTGCATATCAATTAGATTTAGTCGCTCATTGTTCTACCTTATGGTGCTTCCATTCACAGATGGCAACTCCAGGGATGGACGCGTTTCAGTAACAGTTTGGAATGCCCCTGGGTAATCAGGAGTGTAAATGATGGCTGCACGCCTTTGAAATAACGCACTCCAACTGTGAGTGGCTGATGAGTACAGCTGTGGGCAAAGTCCACCCTTGCTTTTAGGGCCCTGTCTGCACTGCAGATTAAAGAAACGTTAAAATATGTTGATGGAAAAGTAATAATAAATGTCTCTCAAGATACTGAATTGTAAGAAAAAACACAGCTCATTTTTTAAAATTGCATTTCAAGTAAGGACAGCAAAAAGGTTAAGCTGGCAGATGCTCATCTTTCTGCCTAATTGCAGAAACGATATGGGGTAAACTGCTTGAATTAGCGGAAAACCTAAAATGGGATCATTTTAATGGGATACAGGATAGAGCAGGAGGAGGTTTATCCACAATCCATCAGTACAGGCATTACCGTATTTTTCGGACCATAAGATGCACTTTTTTCCCCCCAGAAGTGGGGGGGAAAAGTCCCTGCGTCTTATGGTCCAAATATAGCCTACACATATACTGTTAAAAAAAAGTTTTTTTACTTGCCCGGCTCTGTGTGGTCTCTGTGTGCTTGCCCGGCTCTAAAATGGTTCTAAATGCTGCTGTTTACAGGGTTGATTACATGTGTTTATGACTGTGATGTTGGGTTTTAATGCACATAAAATATTTTAGGACACTATTTGTTTCAGAATCTTTTTTTCTTCATTTCCCTTCTCTAAAAACTGGTGCGTCTTATGGTCCGGAGCGTCTTATGGTCCGAAAAATACGGTATTTACTGTGTGGTTAATCTGATTTAGAGTACCTGGCTATGCTAGACTGTGGTCAGATAACCAAAAGCTTTCCTACTCTTAAGAAACTGAAACTCTTCTTTGATAGAAAAGATTTTGTGTATCCAAGACAGTTCATAATCAAGTATTAAGTTATAAGCTATACAGATGATGATAAGACTAGGGGTATGGGGGCAAGAAGGAATAACATAAGCCAGATCCATTGGAGAAGCTTGGAGGGAAAGGTTAAAGAGTTAAGGAAGACCTACTTTAATGAGACCAGTAAAGTCATAGAATGTACATGTGGCAGACAAAGGAAACACTAGCTGCTCAGAGTTCAGGAGTCACACAAAGGGACAGAGAGTGCTGAATGCCAGACTAAGGAGCTTGACCTTAAACAGGTGTATGTGGAGGCTGCTGAAAAAGGAAGGTTTTAAGAGGTTTTTAAGCCCTAGCCAGTGTAGGTCAGTGGTTGAGCATCAATCAATCCATGAGCCAAAAGGTCATGGTTTGATTCCCAGTTAGGGCACATGCCAGTAGGAGGCAGCCAATCAATGATTCTCTCATCATTGATGTTTCTATCTTCCTCTCCCATCCTCTCTGAAATCAGTAAAAATATATTTTAAAGAAGAAGTGGATATGTGAGAGATCAGAGCTGAAAACACATTCTGAACCAAAGCACTGGAAAGACTTAGTAAAATGAGTGAAAAAGAAGAGCAGGGAGGTTAAGGACTGAGCCTGACCCCCTATTCACAGGGTGGGAAGATAAATCACATTTGGGGAACTTTGGAGGAAAATATTTAGGAGGAGAATGAAGAAAACAGAGTCACTGAGGCCCAAAGAAGGAGGAAGTAGTTTTAAAATGTGAGGTACAGCCAAAACCGGTTTGGCTCAATGGATAGAGCGTCGGCTTGGGGACTGAAGGGACCCGGGTTCGATTCCAGTCAAGGGCATGTACCTTGGTTGCGGGCATATCCCCAGTGGGGGGTGTGCAAGAGGCAGCTGATCGATGACTCTCTCTCATCGATGTTTCTAACTCTCTATCTCTCTCCCTTCCTCTCTGTACAAAATCAATAAAATATATTTTAAAAATAAATAAATAAATAAAATGTGAGGTACAGAATATTCAACAGGGGGGTGGGGGGGAGATAGACTTTGTTTAAAATAAGGTCCATAATGAACTTGGACAAGCCCATCAACAAACTGCAGAGTTAGGCGAGTCTTGAGTCTACCCTCTGATTTCAAGCGCAGAAATCTGGTAAACCTGAGCTGATTTATGGGTGTTTTCATTCCTTCTGTTAGGTGGGCCTAGCTGACTCACGTAGTAAGAGCAGCTTTACTAAGGAAGCTTCAGGAATGTAACCTGAACAGCCCTCAGATCCAGGTGTCAGGTAAGCAATCACATCTAACCAGATGTGGCTGTGCATTTCTTTGACTATATTATTATTATAGGAAGAAGGTTTTGATTTCTTCAAAAGAAAAAAATAAAAGGTTGTAACATATACTTCCAAAAGGAACTCCTCAAATAGGAGAACTTATTCTCATGTTGCTCATGTGTCTGTTTCCTCAGGGCTGGGCCCCAGCAGCCATGTTTATACACACAAATCTGTCTCCCTGGTTATAGCAGAACGGACCAGCTGTGAACACCTGATCCCAGGCGGATCAATCAATTTCTCTCTCCCTGGCAGCTGCACTTGGATGTAAAAATACTAGTCTCGGCTGGCTGCTTAAACTGAAGATGTAACCTCAGAAACGGCGGAGCGTCCTCCTCCACCATGGCCATAGGAAAGGACAAAGAGGCAAACCGAAGGCAGGAAAGAAAGACGCAGATGTGCAGGCAGAGGCAGGGAAGCCCGCCAACCTCAGAGTCTACTTAGGTGCTCGTCACCCTGTGACTCAGAGTGCTGTGACGCAGTTGCTCTCGGCATCTGCTCCTCTTCCCTCTGCTGCTTCTGATGCTCCCGTTCCTATCTCCTTGTCTCTCACAAGCTCCCGAGGGAGATCTGATCCAGTTTGGTTAGTCACCACCTGATAGGAAGGAACCATAATGTATAGCTGTAAGCCTAAGGATGCCTGAGAACATGACCTTCAATTCATCCAGTCTTGCAATGACTACTGTGCAACTTATGCTTGGGTTGGCATGTACATGTCTCCAAATTAATAAGAGTGACAAATGTGCCCAGCCTGCATGGCTCAGTGGTTGAACATCAACCTATGAACTAGGAGGTCATGGTTAAATTCCAGGTCAGGGTATATGCCTGGGTTGCAGGATCAATCCCCAATGTGGGGCATGCAGGAGGCAGTCAATGATTCTCTCTCATCATTGATGTTTCTCTCTCTCCCTCTCTCTTCCTCTCCAGTCTACAAGTAATTAGTGAGCTGCAGCTGGTGAGCAGGAAGGCATGCAGCCAGCAGCTCCAGAACAGTCAGAAGGGCTGTCATGGCACAAAGATCACCTAAGAAGAAGATGCCCACCGGTGGCAGCTGCACTCCTGTAGCATAGGCTCTTGAGGAGCTAGACTTCTTACCTCTGTTTTGGAACATGCTACACTGTCACCTGCTCTGTGCAGAAATTTCCCGTCATGTAAATCTTTAAAAACATAAAGGAAACCTTATATCTTTAAGCAAAATATGTCTGCTATCATCTTTCCAACAATGCCACCACCATCTGTTTCAGTGCCTACACATCAAACAATGGATTCTATATTTTTGGAGCATTTGCTGAAGTACAGACTTACCAGAGTTGCTGAGAAGCTTGATACAGTTTGTATTAAGATTACAAGGAAGGGCCATCATGAAAAGTGACATGGAAATGCTCAAATAGAAGAGTCAGTGAATTTACCATGAGTCTTGTCTGCCTCTTTACCTATGGAAAAAGGTTTTTTCTTAGATTACTCTCTCTAAACAGTCTGCATATTCTTATCTATTTCTTAAGATACTGGAATAGTTCTACCCTATTCTAGTGGGATATCAGAGTAGCGCGCGCGCACACACACACACACACACACACACACACACACACACGCTTAGCACTGTTGTGGACCAACCCAATGCCCCCAAGTCAGGCTGTGCAGACCTGCACTGCAGAACGCCAGGTGTGTTTTCCATCACTACTCACCAAAGCTGTACAACACAACAGCCCTGAAAAGGACCGGTCTATAGCATGGAAACACCAGGAACTTGAGTTCAGAGAGGTTAACAAGCAAAGAATTCGTACAGCTAACGAGAAGCATCTCACCTTTTCAGATCATCATTCTCTCTGCTCAGCCCCTTCACCCAGTTCTTCTAATCCTATACTCATCCGCATGCTTCTCCCAAGATCTTCCCCTTTGTACAGAGCAGACCCAGGCTAAATTCTCCAGGTCAAGAAAAAAGAAAATATGTGCTTTTTATCTTATTTCTCTAGATATACCATCAGATAGTCAAAAATGATCCACCAGACTACCAGAGAATCCCAAACTGGACACTTGTTCTTCTTAGGATCACATGACCAGAATTATCCCAAGTCTGGCCGGATCAATGTTTTGCATTTACTCTCATTTTGCATCTATTAAACTATGACACTAGTTTGTTTTTTTCTTGGTTCACCTAAAACATTTAAAGCCCTAATCTTATTGTTCTACATTTCAGGGTATTTTCTGACAATGCTTCTTTGACAAAGCATATAAATTTAGCAATATGAAATGATTTCATAAAAAAAATCATTTCTCCTCTAAAACATATAGAAACATATAAAGGTAGATTGTGTTATTAGATTGTGTGGCCTATGTAACTTACTAAAAAGTTACATGCAGTAAGATATATATAACACACATGAATAGATAGTTGTATAAATGTTATCATTCATAAGAGACCAGCCCATCACTAGGGAGAAAATCTTTATCGATGACCAAGCTTTATCAATGACTCCGATATTATCCATGATCTGCATTTAACACATGTGTAGGAGCATCATGGCTCCTTACGCAGACGATCAGGCTACAGAGAAATGGCCTGGCCCATGGAGTTGAACACAAGGAGCCACCATCCAATCTGGGACAATCGTGACATGCTTACAAATGACCACTCATTAACTTCACATTAGAAAATATGTTTCGCATCTTTACAGTTACAGAATTAAATCTAACTACGTTAAATTTTATCGTTGTTAGAAAAGTAACAGTAACCTGTAAAAGTTCCCAGAAGGCCTTACGGTGACACGGAGTTCACCAGGAAAGCGCCACCTGCCTGTCTACCTGGAGACCTTAACAGGGAGCATAACTTGGTGAACTTGACATGGTTCAGGTTAGAGCCATGGACCAGGAAAGTTCATCCCATTCCAGACTCATTCAGGCCCCCAGATGCCCTCACACGTGAATGGAGAGCCCACAGGAAGGAGAACACTGCACAAAACCAGAACAGACATTTATTTTTTAATACATTTTTATTTATTTCAGAGAGAAAGAAACAGAAACATCAATGATGAGAGAGAATCATTCATTGATCAGCTGCCTCCTGCACGCCCCACACCAGGCATGTACCCTGACTGGGAATCAAACCACGGCCTCCTGGTTCATAGGTGGTAGCTCAACCACTGATCCACGCCGGCTGGGCTACACATTTATTTATAATAGAAATTATATAACTGCCAGGAGGTCAGAGAGGGACAGCAGAAGGAGAATCACATTCTCCACTCAGAGGCAAGCTCTCCGGCACCCAGCTCGCCAGGCGCCAGGTGGGGAAGCACGGAAACAGATGACCATGAGCTCTGCCGGATCCGAAGGTAGGTAACTGCATCAGGCCCTGAAAACCCAGCACGTCAGCACAGCCCGTCCGGGAACTGGTCACTGAGGCGCCAGGCCTGGTGCCCCGCCCCGGCTCAGTGCCCGTGGCCAACCTCTGCTTCTCAGGTCCTCTTTGTTCTCTGCTCCCTTCTTAAACCTCCCTACCTCGGACTGCGGCAGTTGTGATACAGATATTAATGTCTCTCCTTAAGACTGCTGACAAAGCTTGCTGACCTGGAGCCACTCTGTCTCTGAGATTTTCCCTTCTCTGCTCTGGCCCCTTGTTTATTTTATTCCTTATTTCCAAATTCGCAGCAGGCACTTGGCTGTCACACCCATGCACTGACTGCCCCCATTCGCTACATTATGGTGTACTTGTTCATGTTTCTAGAAGTCTTGAAAAACGCTTTTTTAAAAACTGTCACCATAGAGACAATGTAAAGGGAGTAACCTTGAAGTACACATGTAAAAAAAAAAAAAAAAAGAGGAAGAAATTGGATGAGCAGTGAGGTGGAAAATGAATTGCATAGCTTTGGTCACAAATCATTTATCCTTAAATAATAAAGAAATTGTTCTTGATAAATCTTAACTATCAAGAAGTAAGTAGTTTAGCTGTCTGATAATCAAATATCCAAAGGGGGCCCAGGACAATAAACCCCACCCACCCTCCTGCCCCTTTAGTGAGGGGAGCGCTGTGGGTTTCAGAATTCAGACTCTGTTCGTGTATCCACGAACCTCCCAACCCAGCTGCTGGCCAGTGCTGCTTTCTTGGTCTCTCGTTCTCCAGGTGCTCGCTTCCCTGAGCCCCGTTCTGGGTTCTGGTCCTCCTCCCAGCTCCCACCTCCTCTCTCACTTTCCCCTTCCTCCTGCTCTGCCCGAAGGGCTGTGCTTCCAGGGCTCCACCCCAAGTCTTCCCCATCTTCCTCTGCTTCATCTCATTCCACTCCCCCGAATTCACGAACGACTTATGTTCTTAATATAAAATTTCCTGGGTATCAATTGGTCAGGAAGGTATGAGACAAGCAGAGAGCTCTAATCAAGATCCTTGAACTAGGAAAGACAAAGAAAAAAAAGAAAAGAAAGAAGGAAGGAAGGGAGGGAGGGAGGGAGGGAGGGAGGGAGGGAGGGAGGGAGGGAGGGAGGGAGGGAAAAAAAGAACCAAGAGAAAGGAATTTCTTTGGAAGCATTCCACCCAAACACTCACTTGAAGGAGAAGCTGGCTCCTTATTCTCTACACCCAAGCTGACGACTCAGACTGGGTAGAGGTAAATATTGTATAAATAATTTATGAAGGAGGATGAGTGTTTGTGTCTATGAACAAACTTTCATGATATATACACACAGAGAAAATAGAAACCAGCTGTCTTCTGGAACTTTGTTCTACAGTAAGCCTTTCTCCCTAACACCTGCATTTATAGAAATAATATTCACTCCCAGCCTTAAAACAATCAAAAAAAACCCTCTCCCTAACTCTATCAACTTGGTCCTCTAAAAGCCAACCTAAAAACTTTTTCCTGGCTCTGTGTTCCCAATACATCCTGTAAATTATCATGTATTATAATAATAAATTATGTTAGTATCTCCATCCTTCTTCCCTTTTTTTTTTTTTTTAATTGATTTCTGAGAGAGGAAGGGGGAGAGAGAGAAACATCAATGATGGTGAGAATAATTGATTGGCTGTCTCCTGCACACACCCTACTAGGGACTGAGTCCACAAACTGGGCATGTGCCCTGATGGAGAATGAGCCATGACCTCCTGTTTCATGGATTGATGCTCAACCAGTGAGCCACATTGGCCGGGCCCTCCTTCCCTCTTTTAAGACCAAGAGCTGCTTAAAGCTGTTTGGGATCTCCTGTAGTGGGCTTACCGCAGTTCCTGGTAATTTAACTGGCACTCAATAAATTATAGTCAAAAGAAAGAAGAATGGGATTTGGAACTATAACCATAGGATTTTAATAGCAAAGATGAAACCTTTCATCCCTCCTATTTGGCCCCTTTCCATGGCCTTTTCCTCTACCATTTTTTGTTATATCTATGCCAGAGAGCCTTCTTCATGATTTCAATGATGTGTGGCTGTGGGCACCGAAAGGATGTACTTGTCATTGGTGCTCCTTTACTTCCTCATTCCCGTCTTATTCACTCAGCCCCTTAGCAGAAGCAAAGACCTAACATGTAGGAATCCAACACAAGGTGCTAAAAGATGCAGAGATAATGTGTGCATAGTGGTACTGATTTAAAATACTGCTTTCAATAAAAGTCTCCCTCTATGTCTATGTAAACTACGCAACCATCAGGAGACACCCATCTCTTTTCCAAGATAAGGGAAATGGCACTTGTCCCACCCACACTGATGCCATGGGTATTTGTCCATTAAAGGAATTCAGTGGCCTCATATATGCATACAAGAGAAAGCTCTGAGCTCTGTGATGACTGCTAATACTATGTGGCCTTTCTTATAGGGGAGGGGAGGGAAAGAAAGTGATTCAGAGCAGGATGGATTAATATTTGAATCAATCTTTATGAAGGAAACAAGAACTTAACTTGCTATTGTTGGGTGTGCAAAAAAATTTTTTTTGCCTCCCACTCCTATGTCCTTCTAGCTGGGCTCATCACCTAATTCATATGAGACAGATTAACAGGAGAAAGTGTCCAAAGTGTGTTTAATATATGTACATTCAGCAGTCCATAGAATATGAGACCCAAAGAGGCATTGGGCAGTTAAGACTTATATGCCACTTTGGATATAAGAGAAGGGGGCAGGGGTCTGGGATTTTGAAGGGGAAGTAGGCAATTCACAGGTAGAAGAAATGGTGAGCACATGGCAAACAGATTGCTGCTGGGCGACCCAGAAACAGTGCAACACAGGTGGAAATCCATAAGAATGAATTTTTGCAAGGATCTGTCCAGTCTATCACACTTAATTCAAAATGGGTAGACCATCATGTAAAAGTAGGTGTGGAGACTTCTGTGTTTTTCATTATAATTTTTCCTCCCTATTAAAAGGAATCTACTATCTCCTCTTTTGTTCAGCAAAATGGAAAATATTGATGAGATTTATACCTTTTTTCTTAAAACTAGACTATGATTTAGCTCCTACATTCAACCAACATTTGTTGATCACCTACCATGTGGTAGGCCCTGGGGAGAGACAAAAACAAGACAAGGATCACTGCCTCCTGAAGCTTACAAAGAACGGAGAATAAAAAAGGCAAGAAAACCAGTATTACAGCATACTGTGGTAGGTGCCATTCAAAAATCTGTCCAACGGAGGGACCTCTACATCAAATTTCTCACTGAGCATTAGAAATAAAGGATTTTGTTCTGAGATGTCTTTTCATACATTTTTAGCTTAACAAAAACACATCAACTGGATCAAAAGCAGATTATCAGGACAAAAAAATAAACCAGAAGCATAAATTCTGAATAAGCTATACATGAGACCATCAGATCTTTGAATAATTCCATTTTCTTAATTTTAAGTTGGTATCATATAAGACAGGAGTATAAAATCACACAGTGTCTGTTGGAATTGTGAATCCCCACTTTGGAAAGGGCAGATGGAGCGCCTTATGTTCACAGAAAGAGAGCCAAGGGCTCAGAGAAGGTAACGGCTCGGCTAAAGGGAAAGAAACAAACCAGAGAACCGTGGTTCTGAACTTTTATCCCCTCAAAGGGTACAGAAGACTCTGAACTTGAGAGATTTTTAAGAATTTAGAAAGTAATTAGTATAAATGTCTCTCCCGTGTTTTCCTTTCTGAGTCAAGGACACATGAACATGCTTAGGAAGATTTCAATTATACGGAAAAGTTTTGAGTTCCCAATCATTGAATTTATGTCAACACATTTCTTCTGGTATATACCATGCTGTTATCATTATGTCTTCTTTCTATTTCCTCAAATGTCAAAGCTACACACACTTAAGTATTCAATCCTATAAGAATGAGAATATATATGCAAAATTTTATTCATCAAAAAAACCCAAAACTAAACCCCAACAATTTAGTTATGTTTGTAGATCCAGCTCTTATAAACATTTAACCACATAAATAAACTGCTTAGAAAATAAAGATATTCTCTAACTCTGGCACTTCTTTCAATGGAGGTGTTAACATGAAGTTTGATAAGGCCACACACACCAAAAACAATTTGTCAGAAGAGGAATTTTAAGTGATTAAATAACATGAAAAATTTTTTCAACCTTATTAATAATTTTAAAATTCTGAATGGCCTGGCATGCCATGTTTTACTTATTTAACAAGTAATGATTTTTGGAAAACAGATTTTCATTTTCTCTGTGTACAGTTCAGTAACACCTGTGAGCACAATTAAATTCCAGCACTTTTCATAATTTACATTTCCAGTATGTTTGTTCCTATTGATAAACCCTTGGAGCAATAACAGAATTCCAAAGCTCCAGCCAGAAATGAAAGTCGCAGAATGCTGCTTGGGAAACAAGGAGGACTATTTTTACTTGGTTTACTAGACATTTCATTGTGAAACTGCATCTCATCAATGGAATATTATTGCTACCCTTAAATTAAATATCCAAGCTTTATATTATCATCCTGGGCCTGCTTTGTACTCAGCCGCATAGTCAGAATTGAGTGCTTATGAATGAAGTTATACATTTTGTGTTTTTTTAATCCTCACCCAAGGAAGGAGGATCTTTTTTCACTAATTTTCTAGAGAGATGGAAGGGAGGAGGGAGAGAGGGAGTAATAGGGGGTTGAGAGTGGGAGAAACAGCAATGTGACAGACATGTCGATTGGTTGCCTACTGCACTTGCCCAACAGGGGGCAGGGATGGGACTTGAAACCCAGGTATGTGCCCTTAACCAGGAATCAAACTCACTGAGGCACACTCAATGCTCTAGCCACTTAACCACATGGGCCAGTCCTGAAGTTACATGTTTTCATAAAAATATGAAAGCATCATGCCATAACATACCTGTATCACCCCATCTTAGCTCTTTCCTTGAGTTCTAGTCTTTCTCACTGAATTCTTCAATTAAAATAGAATAAAGACAGAATGCCTAGCAAAAGCAGAGGCAATGATAAAGGAATAATGGAACAATAAATACCATTCTCTGTAAGTAATATTATCCTATCTATTATAATAAAGAGGGAATATGCAAATTGACCATCATGCCATCACAAAGATGGCTGCAGCCACAGTGGAGGCCGAGTTCCCATAACGAGCCTTAACAAGCAGTCAGCAGGGACCTGAGGCTGCATGGAAACATGAGGCTGTGCCCCCTGCCCAGTGGGGCTTGAGAGGGGACCTCAGGCCATCCCCTGCCCTGGCTGTGGGCAGGGGGACCTGAGGCCTCTGCACTGCCCCCCCACCCAGTGGAGCTTGATGGATGGAATCTCAGACCATGCCTCCCACCTGGCAGGGCTTCACAGGGGAACTCAAGGTGCACCCCCCACCCCGTCCAGGAGGGCCTGACGGGGGATCTCAGGCCAAGTCTCTATAAGTATTATTATCCTATCTAATAAAAAGGAAATATGCAAATTGGCCATCACGCCATCACAAAGATGGCTGTCACAAAGACCTCAGGCTGCACACACAACACACACACACACACACACCCAGGAGGGCTTGACGGGGGACCTCAGGCCACACCCGCCATCCCGGTGCCCGGCCAGGGGACCTCAGACTACACCCCTACCTGACATGGCTTGACAGGGGACCTGAGGCTGCACTCCCCACCCTGCAGGGCTTGACAAGGGTGGGGCCAGCCAGGTCTGGATCTTGCCCAATGGGGGTGGGGCTGGCTGGGTCTGAGTCTTTGCGTGATTTTGAGGTGCCGTGGGTTGACAGGGACTTGCCTCTGGGTCCCGCGGTGTGCCCCAGACTGACAGGAGAAAGATTTTCATATACACTTTATTAATTTTCCTTCATCTCTGACACTTCTATCATAGAGAAAGGGCAAATAGCAATATTAAAATATTTCCTCTAATCTCCTGTTAATGTGCACAAATTTCATGCACTGGGCCATTAGTAGAGAATAATAATGGTTGCAATGTAGCAGGGGAGGAGGTAGAGAATATACCACTGTCTCTGGATTCTTGAATTCGAAGGATGTGTGAGAAAATGAGTAATATCTTCTACAAATTGCTGCAGAGGAAGACAAGCAAACCAAGTCCAGGAGATGGAAAGAATATTCTGAGAAGAGATTAAGAAGGGTTACAGAGCCGAAACCGGTTTGGCTCAGTGGACAGAGCGTTGGTCTGAAGATTGAAAGGTCCCGGGTTCGATTCTAGTCAAGAGCATGTACATTGGTTGTGGGCACATCTCCAGTGGGGTGTGCAGGAGGCAGCTGGCCGATGTATCTCTCTCATCGATGTTTCTAGCTCTCTATTCCTCTCCCTTCCTCTCTGTGAAAAATCAATAAAAATATATTAAATAAAAAAGAAGAAGAAGAAGAAGAAGAAGAAGAAGAAGAAGAAGAAGAAGAAGAAGGAGGGTTACAGAGAAGTAGAATGAGTAGGAGAGTAAGAGAAGGGATGAGCAAAGAGATCTTTGATTGAAGTAAAGAACACGAGTCTTTATGAAATTAAGAATAAATAAAAAAGATGAATAAAGGATATTCAAGTCTAACTCTAACAGTCTCATTTATCCCTTTTCTTTCAGTAGAATACATTGAGATATTTATAAAGATGTTTTATTCTTGACTTTTAAGCATTTTAAAAACATTACAGCCCTGGCCGGTGTTGCTCAATAGTTAGAATGTCATCCTATGCTCCAAACGGGCATGAGTTCAATTCCAGTCAGGGCAAGTGTAGAAGCAACAGATCAATCAGTGTGCGTGTGTGTCTCTCTCTCTTCCTTCCTCCTTCTTTCCCTCCTTTCCTCCCTCTCCTTACCTTTCCTTCTTCCCTCCCTCCCTCCCTTCTACTCTCTCTAAAAATCAATGAAAAAATTATCCTGGGGTGGGATTAGCAATGTAATATACATATTGCCAAAGTAAGAAGGCAGGCAGGGAACCAAGGAACTCATTGGGAGTATAATTACAAACATTTAGCATTGTTTTGAACGCGATAAAAAGAAATTCTTCCATTTAAAGTAGTTTTTTCATAATCTCAAGAAAGAATTCACCCACCATTTATTTTCAGGGAAATGTGCTGCTTCTTGGAAAAAGCCCAGAAGGCCCTGCTGTTAAATCAAGACCCGGGCAGGAAGAAAAATGACCCGCTCCACACGGACACGGCATGTGACACAAAGGCAGTGGTTCTCATCCCGCAGGGAGAGGCCCCTCCGACAGGGACTCCCACCGGCCGACTTAATTACTGCGCAGCGAGCAGAGCCACCACAAAGACGGGGCAGGACAGATGGCTCTGCTGCTTCTCCTGTGGTATGAGACCTTCTAGAAAAATCTGAAGATGGATACATGCCAACAAGTTTTTCACTACTAGATTAAAAAAAAAAAGAAGAAGAAACCAACCTACCATATGCTACTTTAAAAATAACTCTTAACTTGAAAGTCAATCAGCAAGTATTTACTGAGCTGTGACTACATACTAGGAGTATAAGGGATAGAAAAAGACCTAAAGCAGCTTGCCATCTTATTTAGAAACACGGACCAAGCCGATTCAATGTAAGGGCTTTTGATTTTTCACCAGGATGGACACAAAAGGAAAAAGTGCAGCAGATGCCGTAAAACTACTGCCTTGGAAACTGTCAGAAATGATTGGTCACAAACAATTTTTACAGAAACAGAGCGGGTCCGTGGTGTACTGAAACCTAATTCAGCAGCAAAAGTAAATGAATGCCGTTCAACAGTCACCATAGCAACCACAGAGGCTAGGCACCAGACAGGTCGTTAGCCCTTCCAATTAGGAAGTTGTAATACATTTGCTAAATAATAGCACGGTGTGAATTCTATTTTGTAAAAAGTTCTAAAGAACATGGAAATTGAACTACAAACTTACTAAAGAAAGGTCCAAACTATTAATGTCATGCTGTTTTGTGAAATTAATATACATGTAGCTTTCCTGCATGCAGCCAACTCTACCTTCCTGATCACTTTAAAGAATAGAAAATTAATCAAAATCACTAAATTCTTCAATCTCATGTGTGAATGTACAGTACTGCCACCTAAGGAATTTAGAGTTAATTTATAAATTCCATAGCAGTTATATAAACATACCAATAAGTATACACACATAGTCATGTTTAATACTCATAATAATTCTCTGAACTAAGAAATCACCGCTCACTTAAGTTAGAATGAATTTATGTAAAACACTTGACCCACAGCCAGCTCTATGAAAGTCCAAGTCATTACTCCTACCAGTACAGGAATATTATTGTTGTTTTGTTGTTTTGTTTTTAAATATATTTTATTGATTTTTTACAGAGAGGAGGAGAGAGAGATAGAGAGCCAGAAACGTCGATGAGAGAGAAACATCGACCAGCTGCCTTTTGCACACCCCCCACGGGGGATATGCCCCTGACCGGAATCGAACCCGGGACCTTTCAGTCCAAAGACCGACGCTCTACCACTGAGCCAAACCGGTTTTGGCTATTGTTGTTGATATTATTATTTTTATTACTTTAAAATCTAAGTTTTGAAATCACACTGCCTGTCTCAAATTTTAGTTTCATCACTAACTAGATAGATACTAATCTATCTGACTCAATATTCTCATCTATATGATGGAAGTAATAATAAAAACATCTAATTCAGCCGAAACCGGTTTGGCTCAGTGGTAGAGCGTCGGTCTGCGGACTGAAAGGTCCCGGGTTCAATTCCGGTCAAGGGCATGTACGTTGGCTGTGGGCACATCCCCAAGTAGGGGATGTGCAGGAGGCGGCTGGTTGATGTTTCTCTCTCATCGACATTTCTGGCTCTCTATCTCTCTCCCTTCCTCTCTGTAAAAAATCAATAAAAAATATATTTAAAAAAAAAAAAAAAAAAAAAAAAACATCTAATTCAAGGCTATTGGGGGGAAGGGAGGTGCAAGGTAAGATGTATTAACTCTTTGACACAATAACCACTATGTGGTAGGCAGCAAACACAATTGAGCCTAACAGGGCAAGAGAGTATCAGCGTCTAGATCAGAAGGCGACCCTCAAATGTCAACAAGGCAGTGACAGATGATGTCCATGAAGGCAGGGGACAGTAAGATGGTGCAGGTGAGATGGAATGGCGGGGCTGTGGCAAATTGGAGACTTGTGCCCCTTATGAAAGAAAAAGACTCACTCAGCTCCAGCCCTCTGCTGTCTGACAGCAACACAAGCCGAGCACTTTGTGAAATCTTCCAATTTCCTGAGAATGAACTGAAATCCAGATTATTTTATGACTCTACTTTTTTGTTTGTTTTTTAAGCAGCTCCCTACATCAAACGTTTCTATATCGCTGGGCTGGATTCTGCTCACGGGATACCAGTTTGCAAAGTCTGCTCCAGAGGGGAGGAGGACAATCTCTCTGGGATTTCTCTCTACCTGTAGAGTTTAATGGCTAAGCCGCCATTGCAAAGCAAACCACCAGACTGGTGTGGCCGGTGTCACCAGGACTTTATTTTCATTCTGAGGTCTGAACGAGTCAGGTACACTTAATGACAGTCACAGCGCTGAGGCAGTGCAGACATCCTGTCCACAACTATTAAGTGCCTGACTCACTTCCCTAGGATCCCTACCAAGTAGCTCTTTGGCTTCTCCTTAAACATTTCTATTAGCCACAGGTGGATCTCTTCTCAGAAGGCCTCATATTTCCCACTCTGCTCTTAGTCTTCTGGAAGGAAGGTCCTTCTTCATAGGAAGTTGAGTTCTGTATCCTAATATCTGACACCACTGGTTCCTGGATCATTATACCTAGAACAATATTCCAGGAGTGGTTGGGTGACATGTATCATCACATTCTGGACAGTGCTTCCATTAATGCAGACCAAGATCCCATCAGCTTCCTCGGGTCCTCTTCACCTGGCTCCCGAGCCTTGGGGACTGCAGCATGCTCCGGCCCTGTGAGCGAGGCAACAAAGGTCCACCATAGAGGGAAAAGGACGCTCTTCTTTGTGCCAGCCACAGTTTTTACTTTAATTAGAGTGGAAGGATATATTTATGCCCCACTCTCCATGTTTCTACTCTACAGTACACACATTGCTTCCTACTCGTAATTATTTTAACTCTGGTTTAAAAATTACGATCCAAACTGGATCCAAGACGGCAGCAGAGTAGATGGAAACTAAACTCACTTTCTCCCAAAACCATCAGTAGATGAGTAGATGAGAAGCTGTTACATTTACACAATGGGATCCTACTCAGCCTTAAAAAAAAAAAGAAGGAAATCGTACCTTTTGTGACAGCATGGATGGAGCTAGAAAATATTATGCTAAATGAAATAAGCCAATCAGAGAAAGACACATACCATATGATTTGATTATATGTGGAATCTAATGAACAAAATAAACTAACACATAGAAACAGACTCATAGATATAGAGAACAGACTGATGGTTGCCAGAGGGGAGAGGAGTTTGGGATTAAGCAAAGATAAAATAAAATTAAGTAGCTCAGAAGCACAGACAACAGCCCGGTGATTACTAGAGGGGAAAGGAGTAGAGGCAGGTAGAAGAAGGTAAAGGCGGAGAAATGGTGATGGAAGGAGACTTGGCTTGAGGTGGTAAACACACAATACAATATACAGTGATGTATTATAGAACTGTACACACAAAAGCTATATAATTTTACTAACCAATGTCACCCCAATGAATTGAATTAAAAATTTTTTACACTGACATCCATTTTAGTAACTGGATGAGATTGGCTTCCCAGAATATTAAGAGTATATATGACTAGTTTGTTTGATAGTATCAGACAAAAAAAAATGACTTGACATTTTATCTTTGTAATAGGAAACCACAAAATATGGCTATATCCCCAATGTATATCATGAAATGTAGCCAACTTAAGTCCAGTAAATTACATCATAGAGCATAACTATAGGATGATGCTTGTTTTTCTGTCAAAGTCATGAATCCTTTCCAAATATTAAATGCTTTTGGCAGACGTATCTTTCAATTCCTTTTAAACAAAACATCAAATTTGGGATCCATAGAATTAAATTCAAATAAATTGCAATATTTAATCTGCTAAATGTAACTGTGAAATATTATATTTTATTCCTTCTTTTTCTTATCTCCTTAGTGTAGGATTTCTTTATATTTTTCTTAGTTAGGAGCCATCCTGATTTCTCCCTTTCATTTGCTCTCAAATTCAATTAATTAGCAAATCCTTCAACATATATCCTGCATCAGATCATTTGTCACTTCGATTAGATTCTCCCCAGTCCAAACCACCATCACCTAATTCTGGAACTACCGCCAACAGCATCCTAATTTAGCTCACTCCTCCCACAGTCTGTAAGGAACTGGCAGAGTGATCTTCATAAAACATTTATCAGATCCCATCACTTCAGTGGCTGCCCATTATGCTTAAAATAAAATCTGGACTTCTTATCTGGGCCCAAGGACCGAGTCACTGTCCACCTCTCCTTCCTCCTCTCTAACTCCCCCTCCCCGCACCTCCCTTTCTGGCTTCTTGGTTGAGAGTACTATTACCCTCTGTGGGGAGAGGGAGTGTTTATTTGAAATATGTGAGAGTGGGGGGTTTTCTTCTTTCAGACATGTAATACTGTATTCCTTTTAGGTGTAGAACATAATGATCTGACATTTATTTATTTAATATTTGTACTGATTTCAGAGAGGAAGGGAGAGGGAGAGAGACAGAAACATCAATAATGAAAGAGAATCATTGATCCGCTGCCTCCTGCATGACTCATACTGGGGATCAAGCCCACAAGCTGGGCATGCGCCCTGACCCAGAACTGAACCAGTGACCTCTTGGTTCCTGGGTCGATGCTCAATAGCTGAGCCATACTGGCTGGGTGAAAGGAAGGTTTTGTTTTGTTTTGCTTTGTTTTGTTTTTATGAGCATATTTTATCTGTGCATAAACATGTTTTTTCCTCTGGCTAATATGGTCAGTAGAGCAATGGGAGCACTGCCTCGGGGGCAGCAATGAGCACAGGGGATAGTGGTGGTCCCTTTATTTTGGGAGGAGCAAACTCTGAATCCACCAGAACCATAAGCATCACCTTTTGTCAAAGATGCTCACAAGCCCGGCCAACATGGCTCAGTGGTTGAGCAACAACCTATAAACCAGGAAGTCACAGTTAGATTCCAGGTCAGGGCACATGCCCGAGCTGCAGGCAGCGTGGAGCATGCAGAAGGCAGCTGATCAATGACTCTCTCATCACTGATATTTCTATCTCTTTCTACCTCTCCCTTTCTCTCTGAAATCAATTTTTTTAAATGCTCACAAACATATTACCAAAACCAAAAAGGGTTAAAAAAAAATAATGAAACATACATTTTCACTCACATTTTGAGAGTGCTAAATCGAAAGTTCAAACCACGTCTAAGAAATGGGCTAAGAGAGAAGGGAGAAGTGGAGATGCGTAGGATCACAGTTAGGTTTTTAAATATTGTTTTACTTAAATGTACAAAAGCATTATTTTTTTTAATATATTTTATTGATTTTTTACAGAGAGGAAGGGAGAGAGATAGAGTCAGAAACATCGATGAGAGAGAAAGAGAGAGAAACATTGACCAGCTGCTTCCTGAACACCCCATACCGGGATGTGCCCGCAACCAACGTACATGCCCTTGACCGGAATCAAACCCAGGACCTTTCAGTCCGCAGACCGACGCTCTACCGCTGAGCCAAACTGGCTTCAGCCAAAAGCATTATTTAAGTATATAGAAGTCTGTAAGATAGGTTAAAGAAGAATGAGTATAATCTAATTATTTTTATGTTCCAGATATATGCGATCTATGCTTAGATAGAGCTACATTAGATATTAAATGCTAAGCAATGCTTTTCTTGGACAGGTGGCATTTGGGCACCAATATACTATTATCTGTCATTTGTGTGAGATTGTTGGGCCCAAGCACGGTGTGCATTTTATATCTTGATACAGATCACATGCTCAAAACTCACAGTAATTCACACTCCCACAGACCATGCTCAGACCATGTGAGAGAATGCTCACATGTCCACAAACTTTCCAACACGGTGTGTATGATCGATATTTAAAATTTTTGTAAATTATTTTTTAAAGGGAAAACTAGTCAATAGTATCACCCTGCATTCAGTGACTACTAAGATTGAGCGTTTTAAAATGTTTATGGATCATCTGCACACAGTCTTCAGTTGGTTTAGTTACAGTCTGTTTTTTTTTATTTCTACTGAACTATTGTTTTTTTTAGTTGATTTATAGGAGCTGTACATTGGAAATAATCATCTTTGTCCCAGGGTGGAAATGGCTGGGTAGGGAACATCAATTGTGGGAAAAGGATATATATGTAAAAATTTAGACAATTAAAAAAAATAATAACTAGCTTATCTATAAGCTCAAAAAAAAGAAAGAAATAATCTTTGTAAGTCATCTATGTTGCATTATTTTTCCAATCTGTTGCTTGTATTTGACTTTTGTTTGTGATACCCAGCACCTTATTTTTTACATTTCTCTGTAACAAATGCGTCGGTACTGCCCTGTGATGCTAAGATTTATATAAGGTTGCCTCCACACTGATGTTTAATAAACATTCTCAGGAATTTTCTCCTACTTTGAGCTTATTCTTTAATGATCCATTAAATCCTTGTTATTCTAGGGTAGAGATAATGAAGATTGAGGGGATAAAAGAAGATGAGAAAGAAAAGCATAAGGGAGAAAGGGACTGGAAGAGTCTTACTTTTAAGTATTTTAAACGTGATGCCTGTCTCTTGCTTCGACAGTGTTTGGACGGAACAAACCCAGAGAGCCCCCTCCCCCAGCCTCCAGCCATTCTCCTGTGTCTTATCCAGTCACCCCCTCAGAACCACCTCCGGGACCAGCCAACACGCCGGGTTTTTTCTACCCTAACTCCTTATTGCCCAACAGCCATGAGCTCCCAAATTCGTCAGAATTATTCCACCCAGGTGGAGGCTGAGTCACCTGCCTGGCCAGCCTGTACCTGCAGCCTCCTGCACCTCCCTCCCTCCCTCTGGGCTTCTATTTCCACCTGATGGCGTGGCTCTGGAGGGCGGGGGCCGCTTCTTCTGAGAATAGGCGGATCGCTGAGAAGAGCGCCTTCTCTTCCAGGATGCACTGAAGCCTCCCAGGATAAGTGGGCAGAACTCAGGGCCATGGAAGCCGCCTGGCCCTGGAGAGGGGCCTGAACCAGCCCTTTGGGAACTGCAGGCCCTGGGTTCTGCCAGCGCAGGCCCTCATCCTGTGGCTCCTGCAGAACCACTTCCGGGGTGAGGAGGTGAAACTCATCTAGGAGATGGGGGACACCTGGCTCACCTTTGCAGGCTGGCGGCCCCCAGGCTGGGCTGGGTATCTCTTCCAAAGGCTCACCCTCAAGCACGACTAGGAGCCTTTGGAGCCCAGAGGCCTCTGAGGGGCCCCTCTGCATCCCCTGGTGTCTGGCTTTACCTGAGCCTCTCCCCAAAACTGCTAGCCATTCTTTTAACCACCTGAAGCCCTCTCCCATGCATCGGACCAAATGAAACAATAAAGCTTTTTTAAAAAACATATTTTATTGATTTTTTACAGAGAGGAATACAGAGGGACAGAGAGTTAGAAACATCAATGAGAATCATCGATCAGCTGCCTCTTGCACACCTCCTGCTGGGGATGTGCCCGCAACCAAGATACATGCCCTTGACCGGAATCGAACCCGGGACCTTTCAGTCCGCAGGCCAATGCTCTATCCACTGAGCCAAACCAGTTTCAGCAGCAATAAAGCTTTTTGCAGGAAAAAAAAAAATTTTTTAAATCCCTATTTGATCATGAATAAATAGCAATGAATTTTTTGTAATGAGAGAAACAATTATAATTTTCAAAATATTGCAAATGAAATGTATCAGGTAAATGATTCAAAAAAATTAATTTCTACTTAGGTAATATTTCATCTGAGTCTGTTCCATAAAAGTTTAAGTTTTGAAGGAGTATGATGTTATTTATACCAAAATAGACTTGAGAATTAGTGCAGAAATTTATTTTTTTTAATTACTGTGGTTTAAAAACAAAATAACCAAGGGAAGAATTTTTAGAGAGCTAGAGGTAATAAAATATTTCAGGTGCCTAGTTAGAAATATGCATATGCTTGCCCAAAAACCACAAAAGGAACATTGAGGAATTAGAGCTTATGTTTTTTTAATACTTTATGAAAAGCACTTGATATTTTTCTCCAAAATGACTTCTGGAGAATTAGATCAGAGATCCCATTCAGGCTTCTAGATAACATCTAATTAGACAAGTGAGTTCCTTTGTTGGAGCTTGCCTCCTTTGCTTAAGACAGCGGTCGGCAAACTGCGGCCGCGAGCCACATGCTGCTCTTTGGCCCCTAGAGTGTGGCTCTTTCACAAAATACTACATGCAGGCACGCACGTTCAGTGCAATTGAAACTTCCTGGACCATGCACAGAAGTCGGTTTTTGGCTCTCAAAAGAAATTTCAATTGTTGTGTTTATATTTGGCTCTGTTGACTAATGAGTTTGCCAACCACTGGTTTAAGACATACACTACTCTAGGACAACCCTGCTTATTCAGGAGATGGAAGTAAACAATTATCTACCCTTATTCACTTAAGGCTCTTTTGTAAATGTTGAAAGCATATGACAGCAAAGAGCCAATGGGAACAAAGAAGACTCCTAAAGCCAATGACTTCTAAAGAAGAAAATACTAGGGAGAAATATCCCACCAGCAAGACCATACCGTAAAGCTGTAACAGTGAAACAATACTGTGTTTACATAGGAATGGAATAACAAACCACTGAAACAGAATAATCCATAAGTAGACCCACGCCTATATGAAAACTTGACTTATGACAAAGTAGACAGTGAAGATTAGCGGAAGAAAGAGAGTGTTCAACAAGAGAGAGTTCAGAAAGAGAGTGCTGAGATAACTTATGGGGAGAAAATTATGGTGAAAAATTATGAACAACATTAAATTAGATATCCATCTCACATCAAACACAAAAATCAATTCCAGGGACAATTAAACATTTAAATAGAAAATTAGCAGGAACCGGTTTAGCTCAGTAGACGAGCAGGGCGTTGGCCTGCGGACTAAAGGTCCCGAGTTCGATTCTGGTCAAGGGCATGTACCTTGGTTGCGGGCACATCCCCAGTAGGGGCTGTGCAAGAGGCAGCTGATCAATGATTCTCTTTCATCGATGTTTCTAACTCTCTATCCCTCTCCCTTCCTCTCTGTAAAAAATCAATAAAACATTTATATAAAAAAGTCTATAAATAGAAAACTATAAGATATTCTAAAAGTAATATGCGAGTATTTTTATGACATAGTGAGAAAAGATTTCTTAAATAAGAAACATTAAGAGTGATAAATCAACTAAATTAAAATTATAAAGTTTTCTCCATCAAAGGTCACCCCAGAGAGAGGGAAAAGACAAGCCACAACTAGAAAAAGAAAGTCCTGACATACATAGCTGGGAAGGCTTAATGTACAAAACACAGACATATAAATAATACCAGTAGAAAAATGGGTAAGAGAAATAAGAAACCATTTCAAGGAAGAGACACACATTTCAAGGCCAGTAAACATTTAAGAAGATGCTTAACCGAATTCATAGTCACAAAAATGCAAACTAAAGTTATAATAAGATACCCTTTCCCATCTACCAGTGAGGCAAAAATTCTAAAGTTTGACAATACAAAGTAATGACATGGATGTAGAGACAGTAGTACCCTGTTCCTTGTATATTTAACAACTGGTTTTGTTGTTGTTATTGTTGTTACTGTGGGTTCATTTTTTTAGAATATTATTTGTGATGATTCTTTGTCAACCATTATGATGGTAGGTTTCTTCAAAGCAAGTCTGCTTTTGCTTCTGAAAGACATTTGCAGGCATGACTAACCTGGGATCACTCTAAATTCTGATCTTGATGTTTTATGGATTTCATTTCCTCTATACATATGCACACTCTGTGTGAATAGTCCGTAATCTTAGTAAGAGCCAAAGGGTGGTATGAAGTCTAACAGGACATACTCAGTTTTCACATAAGTCACCTGTTGGAGGTGGGGAATGGTGGTAATATCTTTTTTCCCTTACACGGGTGTAAAGTCCCACTTTGGGGCCCAACTCTATGCTTTGTCTCCTTCTCTCTCAGTTTTACCTGATTCAGCAAATGCACTCAAAGCAAAGGTCAGCTTTGATGCACTGCTTACTTCTAAAGGTTTTTGCCTTCAATCAGTTTTAGCTGCTGAACATCCTTACTAAGAAGTCAAGGTATTCATGCATTTGAAGGGCTAGTTTTATATTGTATCTAGCATTTTAACTATTGCCAACAGAAGGATTAGTCAGTGGTGCTAGACCACTGTGCTGCCAGAATCAAAAGCCAGAAATCAATTTTAAAACATAAGGTTATTGCCGAAACCGGTTTGGCTCAATGGATAGAGCGTCTGCTTGGAGACTGAAAGGTCCCGGGTTCGATTCCGGTCAAGGGCATGTACCTTGGTTGCGGGCATATCCCCAGTAGGGGGTGTGCAAGAGGCAGCTGATCGATGACTCTCTCTCATCGATGTTTCTAACTCTCTATCTCTCTCCCTTCCTCTCTGTACAAAATCTATAAATTATATTTTTTAAAAAAAAAACAAAACATAAGGTTATTATATTAATCTTCTGGTTTGAAACTTTCGATGCTTTTTCGAGGCATCACCTGTAACACAATACAATAAAGTTCAAGCACCTTAGCACGCCCATAAGTGGCCTGAGCCTGTTCCAGAGGTATGAGGAAGACCTTCCCAGAGGAGAAGCAAAATGAAGGTTGAACATGAATCAGTGGCAACTGAGAGAAAAGACAAGAGAGAGGAGAAAAACGACAATTAATCCTAATTAACAAAGCCAATGGGCAGGGGAATCTTTAAGTCTAGTATAGACAGAGATCAATATGCAACCTGTCTGGTCAACAGGTTAGAGAATCTAAATCAAGACACAGGACATGCGTGGCTTTCAGAGCTGAGAGAGTTGAGAATCAGAGGGATGTGTGAGAGATCGGGGTCATCAGGAACAGCCCCAGCCCAACCATGTGGACAGTAGGTCCCGAGGACCCAACTGAAGGGCAATAAGGCAACCTGGTCCCAATGTGGGGAGACTGGGAAGCTGCCACCCTCTGATTCACAAGACGCTAGAACAAACCCTAAAACACAAGCAATGGGCATGGGAGCAGCAGACCGCAGTGGAGTAGCTGTGTGATCTTGAACCTGGGACATCCAGGCCATTTGTCAGTTGGAGGTATTTCTTTTTCTTTTAAATATATTTTTATTGATTTCATAGGGGAAAGGAGAGAGAGACAGAAACATCAATGATGAGAGAGAATCATTGATCAGCTGCCTCCTGCACACTCCACACTGGGGATCAAGCCTACAACTTGGGCACGTGTCCTGACTTGGAATCAAAATTTAACCTCCTGGTTCATAGGTCGATGCTCAACCACTGAGTCACGCCGGCCAGGCTGGAGATACTTCTTATAGTGTCACTGGACCTGGCCCTCAAAGGCAATGCCTTCCCATGGCAGACATCATTACAGTCAGCTACACCCAGGCCTGCCTAGCAGGGACTGACAAGCCTCATTACAGGCCTTTCACCAACAGCCCCAAACCTTGTCTCCAGCTCACTTTCCACCTCCCATCCAAATCAAATACCACCTAATGCAACAACACAGCTGCTGACAAGTAGCGATCTCTCCAGTCTTCCCTCCTTTGCAGGCTGTTTCCTCTTCCTGCGTGAGGCTGCCCTCTCCTCGGCCTGGAAAACCCCTACCCTTTCTTCACGCCCTCCCCTCCACCCCCGTTCCCTTGATCAGGAAGTTTTCTCTGATTCCTTCAAGATGAGTTTGCTGCTCTCCACTTTGGTGTCTTATCAAGCTCAGCCAATGCATTATTATTTTAATATTATTATTAATTATGATTACCACCATCACATCCATCATTTATCAGGTGATCATTCTGTGTCAGGAACTGTATTAATTGCTTTCCATGAATTTTTCGTTAACACCCATCGTTATAATCTTCCTCCATTTACAGAGGAAAAGAGTGAGGTGCAGAGAGTTCAAGTACTAGCCTAAGATCACACAGCTACCAAAAAGATTGAAACACAGTTCATTCTGACTCAAAAGTTCATCATCTTTCAAAAAAAATATCATACTCACATTTATTCAAGTCTGTTGCCTCCAATAACAAATAACTTAAAAATAGAGAGTACGTCTTCCTCATTTTTGTATGCCAGCATAATGCTTGTCATATAACTGATGCTCTCTAAATATTCAATACATAAATAAATGAATGACCAGTATTGATTCCAGTCTCTTGGGAACTAAAACATCAACTGTAACACAGCACCAGTGATAGAATGCTGAAACTGTCTTTAAGTCACCTAAGCCTGGCTCTTATGGTCCAGAATAAGGGATGGGGAGTAGATGACAATTAGGTAAAGATTCGGGTACAAAGAACCAGGTAAGTCAGCATAGTGTCTTTTACTAACTGGTTTAATTAGTCAAACAAATGGTTAGTTTTAGAACAAGTAGTCTATTCTAAACTCTCCTCAAAATAGCTGGCTATCTTAATAAGTTCTTTTTTTTTTTTTTTTTTTTTGCCTAAATCAATGCAATACCATCAACATTACCCAGAATGTCAGCTTCATGAGCATGGAGATTTCTGCGGGATTTGTTCTCTGTCATATCCTCGGCACCCAGATCTGTGCCTAACACATGGGAGATGCTAAATATACAAGACTGAACGAAAGAACAAACGAACCATTATTTAGCTTTATGCAATGACCTGTCTGATCACAGCATTTACCTTGGTACCCACTTTCCTCATTTCTAATGATATTGACATCACAAATTAAAATGCAATTTAAAAATTTTTTTACTTGGAATTGATCAATGATAACCACAATGTTATCTTTTCAATGTCTTTTCCTGACATGTCTTACTTTGAGCATTGTCTAAAAATGTAATTGTAGTTTTGAGGCTCTGGCCTAAATTTTAGCAAATAATAACTCATAGTATCCCAAACAATTCAATGTGACTTGCAAAGGTATGTTATTTATTTCACTGAAATGAAAAAAGGAAAAAAAAAATCACCTAACATCTTACAGGAAATAACTATAGTGATTAAGATAGAGGACTTGAGACCTGAGAACTCTTTTTAAGAAAAGGCTCTAGTTTTAAATTACTTTTAAATATTAACAAAATGGGCCCTGGTCAGTGTGGCTCAGTTGGTTGCAGCATCGTCCTATACACTGAAAGGTCACGAGTTCAATCCCGTCAGAGTGCCTACAGAAGACAACCGACCGATGTTTCTGACATTTCTTTATTTCATTCCCTCACTCTCCCCTCCCCTCCCTCTCCTTCTCTCTCTCTCTCCCATTAATAAAACTATATCCTTGGGTGAGAATTAAAATAAAAGTTAAAAATAACAAAAAGGAAATCTTAGCATGTAAATCTATACAACCAGATCATTAAATCATAGTTAATTCTGAACTGCTAACACTAATTAAAAGCCTTATTAATTTAAAAAAACAACAAAGAATCAAAAGGTATTTACAATTGGTTTTCAAAATTCAAAAGGTATTTCTAATTGGTTTTCAAATACATTATATTATTGTCTTTTTCCTCTAACTGTTGCTTTTCCTTCCTAATTATATTTTCTTGAGGTTTTGAGCCTCAAGGCTCTGTGCACATGCCAGCATTAGCAGAAAGCAAGCCAGATTGTGATTTAGCGGGGAGAGGGGATGGCTGTGGGTGCCAAAGAGATGATCTGCAAGATGATAGTGTGTTCAGCTCAACAAAAAAAGTCATGTACAAGATTAAACTTATGTTGTCTCCATCTAGTTACCTCACACCAAGGTCAACTTTGAAAAATCGCCTAAGACCATTTACAAAATGGTAACCATGAGGCTTATCTACAAGGCACATCCACATTATAACATAAACCTCTTTCAGTTCCAAAAATTGATGGCTAAGGGCTCTTCAGCAAGTGGCATTTGATTTCACATTAGTCTGCAGTATGCAAGAGAAAAACAAAGGCCCATCATTCTGAACCTTCCATTTCAGACCCACGCCAAGCTGCAACAAAACATTCTGAAGGAAACTGCTACTGTTATTGTGTATTTCCCATAAATGTAAACAGGTTTCTTACTCTTGATTCTAAATTTAAAAATGAAAACACCCCATAAATATTACATTTTAGAGTAGTGCTTTTTCTCCATAAAATGTTTGAAAGTGGTAAGCATATGTAACTGAAACAACAATGGATATTAACCCCAGGCCCTAGCCAGTTTGGCTAAGTGGATAGAGGGTCGGCCTGTGGACCAAAGGGTCCTGGGTTCAATTTGAGTCAAGGGCACATACCTCAGTTGCAGGCTCCTCCCTGGCCCAGGCCCTTGTCAGGGCATGTGCAGGAGGCAACCAATCAATGAGTTTCTCTCACATCAATGTTTCTCTCTGTCTTTCCCACTCTCTTCCTCTCTCTCTAAAATCAATAGAGCTGAAACCAGTTTGGCTCAGTGGATAGAGAGTCAGCCTGTGGACTAAAGGGTCCCGGGTTCGATTCCTTTTAAGGGCATGTACCTCGGTTGCAGGCACATCCCCAGTAGGGGGCGAGCAAGAGGCAGTTGATCAATGACTCTCTCATCGATGTTCCTAACTATCTCTTTCCCTTCCTCTCTGTAAAAAATTAATAAAATATATTTTTTTAAATAAATAAAATAAAATAAAATCAATAGAAAAATATCCTCGGGTGAGGATTTAAAAAAGAAGAAGAACTCCAGAAGTTTAAGATCAATCTATCAAAGCAATTCTTTTTTAATATTCCATTTCTAAACTTGTAAAACTGGCATAAACAACTGGAAGCAGAACAGAAAAAGCAAAACGGACACAATAACAGAGATGAATAACTTTAAAAAGGACCTTTACCAACCCTGAGGACAGACTATTAAAGTCTCATTTAACATACATCTTCACTGTCTAATGCAGGTTTTGATGATGATTGAAAGTTTTCTGAAAGCCATTACAGAGTCTTCACCTCCAGAAAATAGAGTAGTAAAAAGGTTGTGCAATGTTTATATATGAGCTCATAACTTCTCAGCTCTTCTTACCAAACACTTCTATTCCTACAGAGTTCTCTGCTCCTGGAGTGGTGCTCCTCGGAAAGAGGGTGTCAGCGCTGCAGCACCTACGAGAGGGGGGTTCACCCCCTGAAGCCCCAGCTCCACCTCCAAGGGCTCTGATGGAGCTGTCCCAGAATAGGGTCCAGGCAGCAGTATTTTTTTAACGGATTTTTATTGATTTCAGACAGGAAGGGAGAGGGTAAGATAGAAACATTGAGAAGAAACCAAGATGGCGGCATAGGTAAATGCCTGTACTCACCACCTCCCACAACCACATCAAAATTACAACTAAAATTCAGAACAACCATCATTCGGAACCGCCAGAAAGCTGTCTGAATGGAAGTCGCAGAAATAGAGAAATAAAGAAGAAAGCGCACTGAGGCCAGGAGGAGGTGCAGAAGCGCGGAACGGGCTGCTCTGGCACCCGCTGTGCTGCTTTTTTAATTGGGAGGGAGATTGTCTCTGCAGAGGCCACTGGGAGGAGCATTGGGTCCCAGCCGCACACCAGACGCCCAGCCCAGGGTCCCAGAGCTGGGAAAAGAAGTCCCTAGAGGCAGTAAGAACTACAGGCTTTAAAACTAGTGCAGACTGAGGTTCAGTGACACAGAGGCTGCTGGAGACCCAGCTGGTCCTCTTAAACGACCGGCACCACAAACTGGAACTTACAAGGCCCTGCTTCCTCTGAGCTCCACACCAGGGTGAGGCTCTGGGGGGACACACTTGTCTGGCATCAGGGGAGAAACTTGGGGGCAGCTTTCTCCCAGTTGGAGGTGCTCACAGGGATCATTGTTCCTATGCTGGGACCTCCCAGGGCTGACTGGCAGCCATTTCTGTTTGCTCCACCCTGGTGATTCCCTAAGACTGTGCCTTATCCAATTTACCACCTCACCCAAGCAACCTGTAGCGACTTTTACATATGAATGGACTGACCTTGAAAATCTCAAATAAGCTGCAGCTGGGTCAGGGAACCCCAAACCTACCCCAAACCTATCAATAAAAGGACCAAGACACCTTCCCCTACCTGACCTCACCACTCCACACACACACACACACACACACACACACACACACACACCTGCACCAGCCTGCCTTGCTTCACAGCTAGGCCTCATCTGGGCACGTCCAATCCCGATACAAAGAGAAACCTGCAGATCTCTCCACAGCTCCTGCTGGGTGGCCCCAGGCAGTGGCAGACTTTGTACCTCCCTGGAGACCCAAGAGCCAGTATACCAGTGGTCAGGGTCAGACCATACAAGATTACATCTCTAAACATCCATAAGCAACACTATAAAATGTCCTCTTTTTTTTTTTTTAAACTGTGGCCCGGCCAACGTGGCTCAGTGGTTGAGCATTGACCTATGAACCAGGAGGTTACAGTCACATGCCTGAGTTGCAGGCCTGATTCTCAGTGTGGGGTGTGCAGGAGGCAGCTGATCAATGATTCTCATCATTGATGTTTCTTTCTCTCTCCTCATCCCCTTCCTCCCCGCTTCATCTCTGAAATCAATCAAAATATTTAAAAATAAATAAATAAATAAATAAATAAATAAATACCTGTGGAAGGGTACAGTACAAGTGGGAAAACAGGTGGATTTTCCTGGCTGCAGCTGAATAACCAGAGGGGAAATGGAAAGGAAGGAAAATACAGAGAAGAATTGATGCCTATCCCTGAAAGGTAAGTGAAAATTACCGCAATTAAGCAAGAGTAGCCTGTACTTTATTAAAAAAAAGTAGAATACATTTGAAAAGTAACAGACATGTAGATAAATAAGTAGACTGCATTACCTTAAAGCACAGTATCATGGAAGTTTAGAGCTAATAAAAATCATAGAGATTATCTATTCCAAATCCTTAATTTTATAGACAAAGTAGTTAAATCCCAGGAAGAAAAGGTATCAATTGCCACAAGGAAGAACGGTTTTGTGGCACATTTTCCTGTCTTGTACTCTCTTCTCCCCATGGCCTGTATTCATTCACATGCTGAATCTGAGATGCTGTAGAAGGTCCTAACCAGCCATCTCAAAACGCAAGTATCACCAGGCAAAGATGGGATGACATAATGAGCCCCAACTGCCTGAATCATCCTGGCTTCTCACCAAGACCCTGTATGGACAGGACGTGACCACACTGCAGGGCTGGCTACTGCTGGCCATGGTCAACAGCCACCCGTTAATGCTGATACACATAGCTCCCTCCAGCCAAAAAAATAAATCAGATTCGCTACTGATTCACCCACAAAACTTTCTTTTTCTTGTTATTGATTGGTATGGGGCAACCAAACAAATCCCATCCATTTCTTTTAGACACATCTACACGTGTTCTCTGTCACTTACCACCCAAGCTATTCTTAGGGGAGAACCTGAGCCACCCACCTGCACTCCACTACCACCCACACTCCCTGGGGCTTTCTGGCTTTCTTCCCTAATCCGCCCCATTTTCTTCACACCTTAAACATCAGTGCCTTAAAAATACAGTCCTGTCCAGCCAGTGTAGTTCATGATTGAGGGTGGACCTATGAACCAGGAGGTCACAGCTCGATTCTCAGTCAGGGCACATGCCCAGGTTGTGAGCTTGGTCCCTAGTGTGGGGCATGCAGGATACAGCCAATCAATGATTCTCTCTCATCATTTCTATCTCTCTTTCCCTCTCCCTCTCCATTCCTCTCTGACATCAACAATATATATATATTTTAATACAGTCCTGTCCTTCAAAACACTGTATTTTAAAAGTGCATACTAGTAGCTGAAACCAGTTTGGCTCAGTGGATAGAGCGTAGGCCTGCAGACTGAAGGGTCCCAAGTTCGATTCCGGTCAGGGGCATGTATCAATATCTTAGTTGCGGGCACATTCTCTGTGGGGGGTGTGCAGGAGGCAGCTGATCGATGTTTCTCTTTTGATGTTTCTAACTCTCTATCCCTCTCCCTTCCTCTCTGTAAAAAAAAAAAAATCAGTAAAATATGTTAAAAAATAAAAGTACATACTAGTAAATGAAAAATGCCAGGTAGCAAGAATTCCTCTTGCAACTTATGCCTCCCCTCTGCATGGCACAATTTCACTTTTATAAAAACAAGAACAAACAAACAAAAAACCCTGCATACAAATTTGTATGTTTAAAGGTATTTAAAACACATATAAGAGAATACCCACTATAGTAGTAGCAATGCAGACAGATTTGGGAGCAGAGGATTTGTGTGTGTGTGTGTGTGTGTGTGTGTGTGTGTATGTGATTTTTATCTAATTTGGGTGAGAGCCAGAAGCTGTCATAATTATACAATGGTAATTTTTAAAGTGCAACTAACCTCTTATGAAAAAAATTTTAAACACTTAAAAGCACTAATGGAATTTCAAGTACCAGTGAGGGAGGGAGGTGCTGCTCCCGCCCCTCTCTCCAGAGAGGTCAGCAGGGCTAGTTTTCTGCTGAGCTGCCCTGGAGGTGCTCACTGTGCCAACCCAGCGTCTCTGCTTTTTCCACTGTGTACTCGTCTGCACGTCTCCTAATTCAGAATACAATCTGAATTAGTTAGCGAGAATGTAGTTAAAGTGTTCATATATTCCATATTCTGGGAATTAGGTTTGGGCACCCAAGTACACAGATTCTTCATTTGTTTTATTGAAAGCTGAGTATTTGAATTCCTCTTGCAACTTATGCCTCCCCTCAAAGAAAACATGAATTAAAAGGATTCACATATCTTCATTCGCCACCAACTTCCTTCTCTAAAAGTGCTCCAGGCCATTGGACCTTCCTTCGTGAGTGGAACTATCTACCCATCCTGAGACTCACAACTCAATGCCTATTTCCAGTCACATCCAACACTGAGCTCTGCCCTAGCCTCCCAGGTTTAATCCCTCCTCACTATCCCTTCTGCCTGGCACAGCTCCACCCCACCCTCTGTGACCAACACCATGACTTCTACACTGCACTGGGACTGCCCGGCCAGCATGGCTCAGGGTTGAACACTGACCTATTTACCAGGAGGCCACAGTTTGATTCCCAGTCAGGGCACATGTTCATGTGCCCAGTCTGTGGGCTCGATCCTCAGTGTGGGGTGTGCAGGAGGCAGCTGATCAGTAATTTTCTCTCTCATCATTGATGTTTCTACCTTCCTTCCTCTCTGAAATCAATAAAAATATTTTTTAAAAATAAATAAACTGCACTGTGACTGAGACCCACTGTGACTGTGACCCTTTGCAGTGGCTACCTGACTTCACATGTCTTTCTTTTCTTTTTTTATATATATTTTATTGATTTTTTTACAGAGAGGAAGGGAGAGAAATAGAGAGCCAGAAACATCGATGAGAGAGAAACATCAACCAGTCGCCTCCTGCACACCCCCCACCGGGGATGTGCCTGCAACCAATGTACATGCCCTTGACCGGAATCGAACCCAGGACCTTTCAGTCCACAGACCAACGCTCTACCACTGAGCCAAACCGGTTTTGGCACTGAGCCAAACTGGTTTCGGCCACATGTCTTTCTTTACCATAATGAAGGACTTAATAGTAAGACTATGCATCTCTTCATGTCCTCTTCTCCTTCAAAGCCATATTTATAGGTATAACCTTGTGTATGAGAAAGTCCACTTTACTATATTTTTCAACATACAACTAAATATATTTTTAACCTGGCACACAATATCAATATCCATAAAGTACAAGTGCGTTTAAAGGGACGACAAGGAAGAATATTTGTAAGCATGAAATTCTGAAAAGAAAAGAAAATCTTCAAACCATGGCTGCTATCCATGTTCGTGCAATCATGGTAAATGTAATGAAAGAGTATAAAATCCCCTGAAATGGTATCTGAGAAGTAACTTTGCCACAGCTGAAATGTTGAGTTGAAAAAAGAGGGGATGATGCAAGATAAAGCAATTGGGTCAAAAAAAGAGAAATGTGATTGAAAGAGGTTATGTTTGTTTTTGAGGTTGTCCACAGTTTCCCAGAGCTTATGTTGATATATTTTAGATGTTTTGATTCATTTGATAATAAACTGAATAATAAATTTCTTCTTTAAAAGCAATAAGGGAAAAATAATAGAGTAAGTCAAATAAAGAATTAACTTTCTGTTTATTCATAGATGGGGGTGTGGAAATCTGGTGTGTTTTTTTACTTCCTCCCCACCCCCATATGATTTCATGATTAGAATTTACAGGCATAAAATAAGCTAACAATTTTTCTTAAGCATGGAGGGGGGAGAGAATTAGTTCTTTAAAGATGAAGGCAGGTAATTAAGTGGCTTTCATCAGGTCCCTAATGTGACAATTTCTAAAAGTAAATTAAACACTATTTACTGAATGATTTCACTATGGCCCTGGGGGGAAAAAAAACACATGTGCAGTGCCCACACAGTGCTTCTTCAGCAGGCGGTGTCTATCCTTGGTATCAGGGTTGAGAAACAGACCAAGAAAATGAGTTGAAGATTCTTAGTCCACAGTTTGTTGGAACCTAGCTGCACAACTTTCCTAAAGTTGTCCTGTCATGTGGATATGTTTTCTAAAATTATACCAGAAATGCTGAATCATTCCTGTCTTAGGGGATCTTTTTAAACTTGACTACATTTAAAATTTCAACTATATTTTTTAAGTTTAAAAGAAATCCTTAAATTTAAATTCTATGGTGTGTGTGTGTGTGTATATATATATATATATATATATATATATATGATTGATTTTTTTTTTTTTTTTACAGAGAGGAAGGGAGAGGGATAGAGAGTTAGAAACATCAATCATCTGCCTCCTGCTCACCCCCCACTGTGGATGTGCCCGAAACCAAGGTACATGACCTTGATGGGAATCGACCTGGGATCCTTCATCATCCACAGGCCGATGCCCTATCCACTGAGTCAAACCAGTCAGGGCTCTATGGGATTTTTAAAAATATATATATATACATGTATATTTTTGTTTTTCAAGTTATCTTAGAATCATGACTTCTTCAAGTACTATTTTGGCCTGGGGACAGACGGTGTTGATTTGCGCACATCCCAGACATAAAACCAGCCAGGACATAATTGGGCATGGGTGCCCCTCAGGTCACTGAAAAGCAAGCATTATCTGTGAACTCAAACCACGGTCAAGCATTCTAGTGGACATGCTGCTTTGTCCAGCTGCCCAAGTATAATGAAAAGGAGGCCGTGGTGAGGTCAGACGCCACCCTTTTTTCAGATCCTTAGTCCTTTTCTCTGAAGTGTGTTCTTTTGGGAACACAATTTCAGCAGTCCTGTAGGCACAGGGTACAGGCCTTCGTGTTATCAGCCCAGGCCAAAAGGCAATCCGGACTGAGGAAAGACATGTCTAAAGGAAAAGTAATAACTTCATCCTCTTGGTTTTGTACGTCTCCAGGCAGCACGGCTCACTTGCACTACGGGCAGGGCAGAGCCCGGCCTGGGGAGGAAGGCGGCGGCATTGTGGGTGCTGACTCTCAGAAACAAAACGGCCAGTAAAGACTGAGCCAAATTGCTGCAATGCAAATTACTAACGTCCAACTTGGACTTAGTACAGTGTTTTTCTGTTGACATTCCCATCCCAGTTATTTAATAATGAGTCATATTTGTTGCAAGAGCCTAGACACAAGCCAGAGATGCCCGGCTGGTGTGGCTCAGTGGTTGAATGTCGCCCTATGAGCCAGTAGGCCAAGGTTGGATTCCCAGTCAGAACTCAATCCCCAGTAGGGGGTGTGCAGGAGTTAACCGACCAATGAGTCTCTCTCATCATTGATGTTTCTATCTCTCTCTCTCCTTCTCAAGTATCATTTGGTAAAAATCCTCCTGATAAATTCTATTACCCTCCTGCCACAAAGAACAAAATATGCCTCAAATTTCTTACAGAAAAAAAGAAAAATTTCTTACAGGAAAAAAAAAAAATGATTGGTGTTTGCATTATTCTCTGTTAAGAAACCAGGTTACGCCAAAACCAGTTTGGCTCAGTGTTAGAGCGTCGGTCTGCGAACTGAAAGGTCCCAGGTTCGATTCTGGACAAGGGCATGTACATTGGTTGTGGGCACAATCCCCAGTAGGGGTTGTGCAGGAGCAGCTGGTCGATGTTTCTCTCACCATCGATGTTTCTAGCTCTCTATCCCTCTCTCTTCCTGTCTTTAAAAAATCAATAAAATATATTTTTTTAAAAAGAAAGAAAGAAACCAGGTTACACTATTCCTACAAAACACTGTTTTGTCATTTTCCCCACTATTGCTGAAGAAAGCAATACAGGTAGTTCTTTTTAACACTAGTCCCTTTCCGTACTTCCTAATTTTCTTGGTCTTTCTCTGACACTAATCAATATTGACTAGTGAATGCTTGATAAAGGTATCCTCTCCCAGTATAAATTTATTCTTTCTTAAAATTCTTATTGCACACTCGCTGTGCTAGGCTTTATGTTAAAGACTTTGAGAACAAAGTACAATAAATTAAGTCAGATTCCTTGCCTAAGAGCTCATGATCTAGAAAAGGCAAAAAACAACTGAATTAAGGTTTACTCTGCATGGTCAGTACAATGACACAAGGGAAAAAAAACCCTGAAAGGGTTATTTAAATCCAGCAGGAAGGTCAGGTAACAGTTCTACTCCATTTCACTAGAATAAGTCTTCCTCCTTTATCAAGGACAGGCTGGCTTAACTCTGCCTGGTCTGCACTTCCTCGTCTTGGCAAAGCCATGATGACGGTTGTAGACAACATCAAAACATCTCTGAGAATTACAATCATCATCCTGTTTCACAAGGTTTAGTCTGACTGGATTTAAACACATCAGCCTAAGACCCAATCTAAACTGGAAAATACCAGTAAGTCCAGCTGTTGTTAGAACCAGACATGGACACGGTCAGAGAAACCTGCACGAGAAATTCACAGCCTGATACACACAAAAAAACCGATTTCCAGGTAGGATCTTTACCATATATTAACTTTGGGGACATTTAGGCATCAGAATAAAAACTAAACGGTACCTGAAAGTATATATGCTTACCATATTATGTACTCAATTAGAAGGCAAGTTGATTAGTTATGCCATAAATGTTTTAAACTATAACAACACAATATAAGATGCTCCCTCCCCACCCCTCTCCCCCCACCCCCCAAAAAAAACAACAACAACAACTGAGTGTGTTTTAAGAAATGCATTTTTGGTATTATATACAAAATTAGAATTAACATTTCAAACGCCAATGTGCACCTAAAAATAAAGACTTGCCAAGCACTGTGTACATTTAAATGTATTTACCAGCGACTTGCTACCCATAGTGTCTCAGAAATGGGATGAAACAGACTGAGTTCCTTCAACAATAGGTATATTCCTATGAGTGTTGTTGATAGGAAATCAAAGCATACTTATTCTTTTCTCCCAATCCATTAGCCCGTCTGTAAAAGAAGCCAAACACCAAAAGACTGAAGAGGGCAAGTGTCCATTTGCGACAGTCCCGTTTGATAAATGCGGTCCTTTCCAACACAAGAGCCTCTCGTGAAGGGCAGGTCTGCCCACGTATTGCTTCAGACCATTTGTGCGGGAGTTAGCATTCCCCTGGTCAGGGTGACCTCATAAGACTTGAGCACAGGCCCAGCCGGCCTGACTCAGGTGAACACAGGGCAGTGGGACCCTCCAGCAGAGTTGTTTTTCTCCCTCAGCCAGATGACAATCATAAGTAAAGCCCAGCAGAAGGAAGACTGCCGAATGGGATTGGCAGGGAGTCCTTCTAACAGTCCCCTCTCTCATCAAGAAGTGGTTACCTTTGGCAGAGAATTCTACATAAGGCACCCTAGGTTCTACATCCTGAAATTGTGGGTCCCCGGACACAAACCTGCTCAAAGCCTTGGAGTTATGGGGTTGTCCCTGAAACCTGGGTTTGCAGTAACAGCAGCTTTGCGAAGTTGGATGGATAACATTCCGACCCAGTGGAATGTCTGTCGCCTGAGAGGAGTGCTGGGACTCCAAGACTCTCATGCATCTCCCACCCCCACAGCCACCACCTCCCAAATTCCAGCTCCTACATTCATTTCCTGGGCAATTTTTCTCTGGTGAGGAAAACAATGGACCCTTTCAATGTCTCTTATCCCCAGAGGGCTCTGAGATGAAGAAACCATCCTTTCCATAGCATCCTTTCCGACCTGGTAATAAAGGATTAAGGATGAGGTTGGGGATGGGAAGGATTGGGGCGGCGAGGAAGATGGGGTGACAGGCGGACTCACCTCCTTCAGCTGCTCCAGCTCCTGCTTGAGGCTGTCGTACTCGGCCTCCAGCTCGTCATACTGCTGCTTGAGGGTCAGCTTCTCCTCCAGCACCACCAGCCCGTACTCGGCAGCCTGGATCTTCTCGTGGGTCGTCTCCGTGAGCTCCTTGGTCAGCCTCTCTATCTCCGTCTTGTAATGGTCCACCGTCTGCAGCACCTCTTCCGCGGCCATAGCCCCGGCGCGCGGAGGCGGGAGGGGGTCACCGGGCGGGGGAGACGGATGCCGAGCAGGCGAGGTAGAGGGAGACGGGAATGGAGATGGGAAAGGGGATACAAATGGAAAAGAAAAGTGTGGCTGAATGAAGGAGCAGAGAGCAATGTCCTGCCTGCTCCTCCGGCGGCGGCAGCAGCTACACCGCCCGAGACGCTGACGCGGGACGCAGCATGGAGAGCGCAGGGCGCGGCGGCCGCGGTGTCCTCCCGGCCGGCGCCCGGCGCGCTCAGCGGCCCAGCGGCATGGCCCCGGCGGCTCGGGGTGCGACTGCTGCTGCTTCAGAGGCGCCGGGCCGCCACGTCTCCGGGCAGCGTCACTGCGGTCCCCGCGGAGCTGGCGCTCCGCTCTGTGCGCGCCGCCAGCTCCACCTGCTCCTCTGACCGCGCCGCAGCCGCAGCCGGTGCGGAGTGATGCAGCCCGGCCCCCGCCCTCCCTCGTCTCTCTTTCCTCTCCTCCCTCCTCCTTCCGCCAGGCCCGCGCCGAGCGGGCAGGAGGCGGGGAGGAGGGAAGGACCCCACGTCCTGAGGCGCGTCCTGCTGGGGCGCGCGAGGCCACGCGCTGCACCGCCGCCGCTCGCTGCACACTGCACCCACTGAGCCCACTGCACCCACTGCACCCGCCGCTCGCTGCACCGCCGCCAGCTGCACTGCCACCCACTGCTTAGGGGGTGGGAGTGGGCGAGGGAGGCAGAGGCTTGGGGGTGCAGGACGCAGGAGGAGGAGGCAGCGGCGGGACAGCTGCTGGACACTTCAGGAGGGAGCCTCCGCCCTGTCCGCCCAGCCAGCCCTCCAGGGCCAAGCCCCCTACAGTGCCGTGGGCGCCCCTGCTCCGTCCCTGACACCAGAGCCCCAGCTCTGCAAACTGCCTAGACTCAGCGTCTTCCTCAAAGAAAAGCAAACAATAAGGACACGCTCCGGGCTCGCGCATCGTCCTGGCCTGGGTTCTTCCTCAGCCTCCGGGAGCCAAACGCTGTGCTGCCCACGCCTATCGAACTGCTTTCTCCCCACTTCCATCCCTTGGCCTGGGTCACCTCACACTCAACAAGGTAATCTCCACCCGAGGAAAGTCTGCAAAAGATGCTTGCCCTTGTCCAAGCTTTCCGGGCCCAGCTTATCACAAGATCACTATCACAAAGAAGAAAAGACAAAATCTCTATGGTGCTTGCCCCAGGAAGCCTCTGAGTGCCACTATTTCTTGCCCCAGTAGTTCTCTGGATTCTTCAATAAAGGAAAGTTGTATGAAGTTCCCTAAGTACAACAATCCCCTAATAAACATTTTTAAATAACATGAGCTAATAGTTATTGAGACCATGTGCCAAGCATTCTTCTGAGAATGGCACATGCATTCTCTCCCATCCTAACAGCAACTCTTTGAGGTAGGAACCGTTATCCCTCCTCCAATTTATAGGTGGTGAAAGGAAAAGTTAAATGATTTCCCGAAGTCAGGTAACTCTTCAGTGATGAAGCCACAAATTGAATCATAACTCCAAGGCCCTGCACTCAATCATTATGTTGGCTTCCATAACTAAATATTATATCTTCCTTTAACATGGCCACTTTGGTCAATATGAAGAGCAATGATAAAGAGTTATTGTACAAAAGGAGCTGAAGGCAAAGTCAGAGTGAAAGAGAATAAAGAATAAAGAAGAGTTGAGGATGGAGGACAACCAACAGGATAGAAGGGATAGAAGTGGGGGGGAAAGCTATTTCTTTAAATATATATATATATATATATATATATATATATATATATATATATATATTATTGATTTTACATAGAGAGGAATTGAGAGGGATAGAGAGTTAGAAACGTTGATGAGAGGAAAACATCGGCCAGCTGCCTCTTGCACACCCCCTACTGGGGATGTGCCCGCAACCAATGTACATGCCCTTGATCAGAATCGAACCCGGGACCTTTCAGTCCGCAGGCCAACGCTCTATCCACTGAGCCAAACCGGTTTTGGCGGAAAAAAGCTATTTCTGTGTAACTAGGAGGCTGTGGGATCAATAGACCAGTTTTTTCTCAGTGCCCAGGAGTTGTTCATCACACACACACACACACACACACACACACACACACACACACTAGAAAGCAGGAATCAACTCTCCCATCATTGTGTACATGACTTAAAAAAAAAAAAAAAGGACAGTTGCTGATGCTGTGGAAAGAGTAGCAAATGACCATGCCCTTGACTAAGAGGCTCTCTGGGTGTGATTTCAGTGCCTCTGAAACAAACAAGAAAACTTCCTTCCAGATGCTGACAACTGCAACTTAATATTCTCTGATAAGTGAATGGGGGGTGGAGGGGGTGGGGAAATACTTAAAACTTGCAACCACCATGAATTCAACCTGGCAGAGAAGCAGAGATGATAAATGCCCAGCATGTCACCTATATCATTCCTAGCTCTGTTTTATGTCCCACCAATTTTTTATTACTTCCGTGTAATTCTTGAAATTGTCTTGTTTTATATGCTCTGCCTGCTGCCTTAACTCTATGCAGTGGAGCATAGCGGTTCAGGGCCTGGCTCTGGAGTTGGAGCCACTTCCTGCCTGTGTGCCCTTGGACAAGTAAGTTGCTTAGCTTCTATCTTTCTGTTCCTCTCCCTTCTTCTCTGTGGGGGAAAAAAAATCAATAAAATATATTTTAAAAAATAAATAAATAACAAAAATTAAATAAAAGGTTAGGGACTCTATTTCTTTCTGCCTTCTGTCTGCTGAGAGAGGAGAAGACAGGGTAATGGAGGGAAGTACTAGTCACAGGCAATGGAAAATGGGCGACCTGGAACACATCAGTGGATGGTGGGGTTAGTGTGTGGGCCCTGCAGCATGAATTGCCTGGATGTGTGATTCTAAATGCAAAACATAATGCACACAGTTGACATCTCCGTAATCTAACTTTCTCCTCTGATTCTTTTAAATTATGAACAGTTCAGAAAAACAGTTAAACATTCAGGTTTGCTCTTTAGGTCGAAATAAAATTCCTTGGACTACAAAACAACTTTAAGAACATAATCAAACACTTCTCTGTTGCAAAGACTGTAGAAGAGTAATTGTTTTTGTAACCATAGAAACCCAGCTGATGCCATGGCTACATAACCAACTTGCATAATAATTTTTAGTAAACCAAGTCAAACAAATCACTATGCCTCCTAAAATCATTTCATTTTAGAAGTGCTTTCTCTCGTTGACAGTGGAGGAAAAGTTAGATGATTTGGCACTGTGTTGCATACCCAGCTAAACTTCTTAGTGTTTTTTTTGGCATTTTCTTTTTTTCTGCTATTTTTGAAAGTGTTTTTTAGCCGAAACCGGTTTGGCTCAGTGGTAGAGTGTCAGTCTGCAGACTGGAAGGTCCCAGGTTCGATTCCGGTCAAGGGCATGTACATCGGTTGTGGGCACATCCCCTGTAGGGGGTGTGCAAGAGGCAGCTGGTCGATGTCTCTCTATCTCTCTCCCTTCCTCTCTGTAAAAAAAAATCAATAAAATATATTTTAAAAAAAGAAAGAGTTTTTTACTCCTTGCCCAATGATATGTTTCCATTTATTTTAGAAAGAAGAAGGGAAAGAGGGAGAGCCTCCCTTATAACTGGGGATTGAACCTGCAACCTTGGTATGTGCCCTGACCAGGAATCAAGTCCACAAAGGGATGATGCTCCAACTGACTGAGCCACCTGGTCAGGGCTTGAAATTTTTTTAGTAAGTACCAAGCACATGTCATAATAATTCTCTACTCTGTCCTCTGATTTCTCCTACTGAAGTTCCTGGATATACCAGCCTATTTTCATGATGATACTTGAGAGACCAAAAGATGCTATGCCCTGCCCCTGGCCACATGCTAGACAGAGTTACACAAGCCTCATTGACAATTTATTTAAACTACAGTATTCTGGTGATTCAGAAAAACCCTCTTAAAAGCTCTTGATGTTCAATTTAGTAAACAGATATAAAGATTAATCCTAACCTATCGATAATTCATCATTTTCTTCAACTTTTTAAAAGGATAACATATCTTGAATGCCAATCTATGATAAGCCCTGTTCTAAACATTTTTAAAGCATTTTAATTGATTTTTAGAGAGAGGGGAAGGAAAAGAGAGAGATACATCGATATGAGAGAAACATCTATTGGCTATCTCCTATACATGCCCCAACCAGGAATTGAACCTGCAATCTGGGTATGTATCCTGACCTGGAATAAATAAATAAATAAATAAATAAATAAATAAAACAGGAGCCACATTTATAATTTTTATATACTGTTGTTTCATTAATTTATGACATAAACATAACTCAGCTATTGTCTATTTTAGGAAATTAGACTTCAGGTTCATGGAATGAACTGAGTCATCACTGTGGCTTCTATCCAGACCAAAAGCAAAGTTGTTATATAACAATAATCATGCAAGTATTTTAAATGTGAGAACTTCAATGAATATCTATATTTTGCATAGAAAAACAAGTAACATTTAAAAGCACAGCAAATCACTTAATGTTTGTAGTATATGTTTAAGAGCAGATAATGAAAGAATTTAAGAGCATTTTGGTAGAATATATATATATATATATAATTAGGATCTAGTTGTTTTAGGAATATCTACAGGGGAAGAAATATTATAGGATAATGAGAATCATTTTAAGTGTAAATCCAGACATATATTTTTTTATAAAAGAGAGAGAGAGAACACAAAATGGAAATGAAAACACAGTTGGTAAATGTCAATGAAACTATGAAAAGTCACATGTAAGCACAGATCCTTTAGGTTAGCCACAGTATTACTTGTGCAAAGCAAACCTCCTCAGACCCCAGGGTGAAGGTGTCCTGATGTAGTCTAGAGAGGAAGTCCATTAGAGCGCAAGAAGGTTACTTTAAAAGTCACCCCATCAGAGAGGACCCTAAGAAAATAACTACTCCATGGAAGAAGTTCTTCATCCCCAAAACCATCTCTATGAATTTAGGGGAACAACCATAAGCTTAAAGCATTGTTCCTTAGGGAACCGGGAAGGCAGTAAGTATTGAAAAGAAGATAATATAGCCAAAACCGATTTGGCTCAGTGGATAGAGCATCGGCCTGCGGACTGAAAGATCCCGGGTTTGATTCCGGTCAAGGGCATGTACCTTGGTTGCGGGCATATCCCCAGTGTGGGGGGTGCAAGAGGCAGCTAATCGATGATTCTCTCTCATCGATGTTTCTAACTCTCTATCCCTCTTTCTTCCTTTCTGCAAAAAATCAATAAAATATTTTTTTAAAAAAAGAAAAGAAAAGAAGATAATATATATATTGGGCACTATACATACTCAACTTTTTTAGTCTACACAATACACATCTCGGAAGTATTATTCCGATGCTATAAATGGCAAAACGAATGCTTGTTAAGATACACTACAAGCAACAGAGCCAGAATCCAAACCCAGTTTTGCCATCTGTTAAGTTCTCTGCTCTTTCTGGGCCTCTTCCACTGCAGACTTAGGTATAAACCAAGACCCTCCCTTTTAACCAGACGCCACCACTAAGATCAGATTGGGGCTCACCAAGATGTGCACAGAATAGGAGGGGTGTAGACAAGGAGAAGAAAGAAGCATCAAAACTTAAGCTCAGAAGTCTAGTCCAGGGGTTGACAACCTTTTGTTGTAAAAGACCAGATAGCGAATATTTAGGTTCTTCAGGCCACGTGATGTGATCTCTGCCACAACTGCCCAGTTTGGCCATGACACTCCGGAAGCACCCAGAGACAATACTCAAACAAATGGGCAGTTGTGTTCCAATTAAACTTTATGGATGCTGACAATTGAATTTATTATAATTTTCACGTCACAAAATACTTTCTCCCCAACCATTTAAAAATGTAAAAACTACTGTTGGTTCGTGGGTAGTACAGAAATAAGCATTGGGCCAGTTTTGACCAGTGATCCATAGTTTGCCAATCCCTGCTCTGGGTTAAACCAGTTCCTGACTAGCAGCTGTTCAGATATTCTTATTACCCAAATTTCTCTTAGTTTCTTCTCAATGATCTACCTTCTTTCTTCTTTTCCTCACTCCTTTCTCATCGTTTGCTGTTATGTAGTACACTGAGTGGCCAGATTATTATGATCTCTGAACATGTAATAATCTAGCCACTCAGTGTGTGTGTATATATATGTATTAGAAGCCTGGTGCATGAATTTGTGCATGGATGGGGTCCAGCCAGCCTGGCCATGTGGAGGGGACATGGGCAGTTGGCCAGCCTGCCTGCTGGTCAAACTCCTGGTCAAGGGGACAATTTGCATATTAGCCTTTTATTATATAGGATATATACTGAGTGGCCAGATTATTATGTGTTCAGAGATCATAATAATCTGGCCACTCAGTGTATATATTATGCCATTTAAATAAAACCTCCTATGCTATCATACAAACTTATGGAAAAAAATAAAGAAGTAATTATTTTCACAGTATGCAGGGGTTGCGGTTAATTCAGTCTGTCCCTGACAATATGTTAAGGGTCAGGCAGTGAGAACTTCAATGAATATCTATATTAGGCCTGGTTCTAGAGATAAGATTCAGTCCCAGGCTCACCAATCCTATATAATAAAAGCCTAATATGCAAATCAATCCAACTGCAGAACAACAGGTCATTGTGATGCACACTGACCACCAGGGGGCAGATGCTTGATGCAGGAGCTGCCCCCAGCCTGCAGGCCACAGGCCAGGCAAGGCGGTTGCCAGCAGAGGTGTCAACTCCTGATCACCTCACCAGTTGCCCCATAAATCAGCCCTATTCACCAGCCAGGCCTAGGAACCCTACCCATGCAAGAATTTTGTACACCAGGCCTCTAGTAAAACTTGTATAAAAGACACCAATTGAGCATTTCATCTGTCAAATGTTCTGACCTATTGAACAAACAGAACTCTTTAATAAAATAAACCATGTAGCCGAAACCGGTTTGGCTCAGCGGTAGAGCGTTGGTCTGCGAACTTAAAGGTCCCAGGTTCGATTCTGGTGGAGGGCATGTGCGTTGGTTGTGGGCACATCCCCAGTGGGGGATGTGCAAGAGGCAGCTGGTCAATGTTTCTCATCGATGTTTCTAGCTCTCTATCTCTCTCCCTTCCTATCTGTAAAAAATCAATAAAATATATATATATAAAATAAACCATGTAGATAAGCAAACAACAAAACACAACCCTCTTTGCTACAAATGACTAAAAGGATTACCTAGTAACTAGGCCTAATAACCTAGGAGGATTAATGTGCAAATAACATTACTTCATTCTAACAAACACAAAATCTGATATCTCTGCTGAATTGTGCTAAAATTGTTATTACTGATGTTCCCTTTTCCTTTAAAAGTTTTTTTTTTCTTACCTTAACTGATTTGGCTCAGTGGATAGAACCTCGGCCTGTGCACTGAAGGGTCCCAGATTCGATTCCGCTCAAGAGCATGTACCTTGGTTGCGGGGACACCCCCAATAGGGGATGTGCAGGAGGCAGCTGATCAATGTTTCTCTCACATCGATGTTTCTAACTCTCTATCCCTCTCCCTTTCTCTCTGTAAAAAAATCAATAAAATATATTTTTAAAAGTTTTTTTTTAATTTGCTGTATTCTGCTAAATGCTTTCACTTTATATTGACACTTGTTTTTAATAAGCATGAAATTCCTCCTTTGTAAGATGGTGGGGTTTGGGGTTGTTGTTTTTCCTTTTTAATGTGATTTTTCCCCTTTTTATTAAATGTATTGGGGTGATGCTGGTTAACAAGATTATACAGGTTGCAGGTGCACAGTTCTACAACACATCATCTGTACACTGTATTGTGTATTCACCTCCCCCCCCCCAAGTCAAGTCTCCATCCATCGCCATTTGTTCCTCTATCTCCCTCTACACACCCCTCCAAAGCACCACACTGTTGTCGGCATTCATGAGGGGGTTTTTTTGTTTTTGTTTTTGTTTTCTTTTTTTTATTTATTTATTGATTTTTTTACAGAGAGGAAGAGAGAGAGATAGAGAGCTAGAAACGTCGATGAGAGAGAAACATCGACAGCTGCCTCCTGCACACCCCCTACCAGGGATGTGCTTGCAACCAATGTATATGCCCTTGACCGGAATCGAACCTGGGAACTTTCAGTCCGCAGACGGATGCTCTACCACTGAGCCAAACCAGCTTCGGCCATGAGGGGTTTTTTTTTTTTTTTTTCAATCCCTTCACCTCCATGTCCCACACAACCTGTATGACGATGTTAATAAAAAGAAACATGGCTTGTTTTTAATGTAACCTTGTGGCAAATTTTATTAAAGACATGCAATCCTCGCCAGAACTGGTTTGACTCAGTGGATGGAGGGTCTGCGGACTGAGGTGTCCCAGGTTCGATTCCGGTCAAGGGCATGTGCATTGGTTGTGGGCACATCCCCGGTGGGGAGTGTGCAGGAGGCAGCTGGTCAATGTTTCTCTCTCATTGATGTTTCTAGCTCTCTATCCCTCTCCCTTCCTCTCTGTAAAAAATCAATAAAATATATTTTTTTAAATAAAGATATGCAATCTTGCAGACACACTTCATATTTTGAGATAGTCACTAATAGAAACTTGCTTTGATAACCCTCAGTATAGCTACCATAATGAATACATCAAGAAAATGAATTAAAGGCTGATATGTCTGAGGATTGAAGACAGTAGGCATGTTGTTGTACAGCAGCAAAGTAGGAAGAGACAGTTCATTTGTATACATGTCACCATTCTCTCTGAGAAGCATCATCAAAGGAAAAGCAGTCTCTGAAAGTCAATGAACAGGGGCGGTGCTGAATGCTAAGAGCTTCACTGTATGGTATCTGGTTTATGGCGGCAGCAGCAGGAAATGTTCCAGCTGCCACTTGGTGACACCTCGACAGTGGACTGACGTGTTCTGCTGTCAGTGAGTGGGGTGAAAGCCCCTGGAATCCTTCAGGAAAAGCAATATCCTTGTCACTTGTCAATGCTCTTGACAGGCTGTAGGAGAGCCTGTCAGCCAAATGGTGGTACTAAATTAATGAACATTGACCTTGAGGGAGGAGGGGGCACAACTAACAGTTTTAGCACAGAATGATCAAAGAGGAAATTTACATATTTTTTGCAAATTGTCAAAACGTGCCCATTACCAAGGTGCCGAGGATGGGAGCAGTTAGAAGGTATTCTTCCACTTTTTCACTTCAACAAGACCTCCCATAACTAATTAGAAGGCGTTTGATTCAACATCGCATATAAGATCACAGCAACATAGAGATGTCCCAAAGGTTGGCTTTTCATTTACCGATGCGGGAGCAGAAGGACGGCTTTATTTGGCCACATTCCTCCAGTAGTAAAACAGGTAAAAACAAAAAATCTGCCTGGCCAGTGTGGTTCAGTGGTTGAGCGTTGACCTATGAACCAGGAGGTCACGGTTTGATTCCTGATCAGGGCACATGCCCAGGTTTAGGGCTCGATCCCCAATAGGGGACATACAGGAGGTTGCTGATCAATGATTCTCTCTTATCATTGATGTTTCTATCTCTCTGTCCTTCTCCCTTCCTCTCTGAAATCAATAAAAATATATATATATTTTTAAAACAAAAACAGCCAAAGCTGGTTTGGCTCAATAGATAGAGCATCGGCCCTAGGACTGAAGGGTCCCAGGTTCGATTCCAGTCAAGGGCACATACCTCAATTGCAGACTCAATCTGTGGTTGGGGAACATGCAGGAGGCAACTAAATGATGTGTCTTTCTCACATCAGTCTTTCTCTCTCTCTGTCTCTCCCTCTCTCTTCCATTCTCTCTAAAAAATCAATGGAAAAAAATTCTCAGGTGAGGCTTAACAATAATAACAAAATCTAAGAATTTTACTTGAACAGATCACCATCCTATTTAAAAGAGAAATATGTGGATATTTTAATGAGTTCATATATGGAGCTACCTAAAAGAAATTTCAGAAATAACTCCTTAATCTATGGCAGAGAGTCACTATTTCTTTCTCCTCAGCTCACAGGAGGCATCATTCATTCATCTTGGCCCTCATGCCTGTAATTCCTTCTCAAACATTCTGTCCCTAATAGTTTTCCTGGAGTTGCTGCTGAATTGCAATCCATTTCCTCTCTGCCTTGCAGCAGTAACCAATTAAATAGCTCTCCTATGAAAGATCTTTCTTTAGTTGAAACCGGTTTGGCTCAGTGGTAGAATGTCGGTCTGCGGACTGAAAGGTCCTGGGTTCGATTCCGGTCAAGGGCATGTACCTTGGTTGTGGGCACAACACCGGTAGGAGGTGTGCAAGAGGCAACTGATCGATGTTTCTCTCTCGTAGACGTTTCTGGCTCTCTATCTCTCTCCCTTCCTCTCTGTAAAAAATCAATAAAATATATTTTTTGTAAGAAAGAAAGAAAGATCTTTCTTTAAAGAAGTCTGCGGCAGATCCTCCTGTTCAATGTCAATTCCAGCCCCTTCCCACCTGCCACCTGTCCTCTATATGCTGGAAAACTAAGGACTCGATTTTTTTTAGACATGTACTGTGTATAAGGAAGTTTAAAAAAATAAATCATTTTTGGGTCTGGAATGAATTAATTCAATTTATATTCTTTCTAATGGGGAAAAAATGATTCTTTTTTTTTTTTTTTTTTTTTTTTTTTTTTTTTTTTTTAACAAATCACCTCTCAAACAGCCTTCTGGAATGGATTAAGTTCAAGAATTGAGGTTCCACTGTAAAAACAAAAACAACTTCAGGCTTAAACAAATAATGGATAAAGTTTCTCACAAAGCAAAGCCAGCTACAAAATGATGCCGTGGGGACTGGGCCCTCTTGCCGTCCTGCTGTGCTCGGTGTGTTGGCTTTTGTCCTCAGGCTTGTCATTTCAAGGATCCAGCTGCGGCTTCTGCTGCCCCAGGCATTCCCCCAATCCAAGCCGGTAACAGGGGGGAGGGCACAAGAGATTTTCCTTTCCGGGCCTGGTCTTGTTTTTTCAGGAGCAGAACCCCTCCCAGGTCAGCTCCACTCCCATCGCATTTGCCAGAATTGGCTCATATATCCACTTTAAATAAATTATTCAAGGGAACAAAATCAGAGTAACAATTTTATTTTATTTATTTATTTTTTAATATGCTAGTTGTGTGGCCTAGATAGGAAAAGCAAGATATGCCTTTGTTTCAAACGAGTGAACAAGCAGGGGAGATTGAAGCAATCAATCAGGCTCCCTTTTTGCTACTTATCCCCTGAAAGTCCCTGTGCAGTGCCAAGGAGAGGAACCTTTCTCATAACCACACACAATCCTGGCCTTGAGATCTGCTATGAATCCAACAGAGAACTAGCCGAGAGATGGAGCAAGCCCAGGAACGAATAATCTGTGACAAAAACAGCATACTGGTAATGGAATCAATCCCCAAAGTACAAGTCCAAAGTTGTGTGAGTGTGTGTGTGTGTGTGTGTGTGTGTGTGTGTGTGTGTCTTAGGAGGGAGGATGTTGATTCATGTCTGACCCAGGTTGGGAACTATTTTGATTGACAGAGACTTCAGTATAAGAATCAATGGGTACTAGCAAGCCTTGCTGTCAAAATCATGGCATCCTTGTGGTTCAAGAAGCCAGGACACAGAACAAAGCTGAGGATTTGGAAAGCTGTGGCCAATTCCACGAAGAAAAAAAAGATTAAGCAGTGCAGGGGATCTGGTCCATCACCAAATGGGTTGGTTAATGGTAGTACTCAAATCCCAGTGGGCACTTCAAATTAGTCACATAAAATGTGGAGTGAGGAAGGGAAAGAGGGAAAGGTGTACCTCTGAACTTAACTCTGGGTTCTGTAAGGAAAGCAGCTCCTGATCCTCCCCATGTGAGATTGGGGGGGGGGGGGGGGGGGGGGGCGTTTCCTAATCCAGTCAGGTTTATTTTCCATTGACTTGGAGGCTGTGCAGGCCTAGGGCAGGGCTCTGACATTTAGGAGGAAGAGACAGTTCCTTCTACAAATGGAGCTTCCACTCTGTGCCAACCTGGAGATGCTGCAGTGGGCAAAACAGATGTCACCCCTGCCCCCATGGAGTTCACTGGTTTCCCGTGAACAATTGTGGGAGAGAAAAATGACCACAGTCCAAGGCCAAAGCACACCAAGGCTCCAGCATCCTCTGATCTGAGAGGAAATGTGAGTCCCAGGTGGAGGTTAAAGGTGTGCAAGATATGATGCCTGTCTTCAAGGACCTGCTGGCATAAAGGGAAAGTTTCCATCAGGAGACGTCGAAAGAGACATAACCACTAACACCCAGACCACACAGCTTCAGGAAACCAGTGCCCCTGCCTCTCAGAAAGTGTTCCCACCCTTTAGCACAGGGCAAGGGCTACATCTAGAGCTACCCTTAGTCTAGTACAGGGAGATATGCACCCTACACATACCACCGGCCCCTCCCCACCCCCACCCCTGAGTGCAAGAATTTCGTGCACCAGGCCTCTAATTAATAATAAAACTGGGCCGAGACCGGTTTGGCTCAGTGGATAGAGTGTCGGCTTGGGGACTGAAGGGTCCCGGGTTTGATTCCGGTCAAGGGCATGTACCTTGGTTGCGGGCATATCCCCAGTGGGGGGTGTGCAAGAGGCAGCTGATTGATGACTCTCTCTCATCGATGTTTCTAGCTCTCTGTCTCTCTCCCTTCCTCTCTGTACAAAATCAATAAAATATATTAAAATAATAATAATAATAATAATAATAATAATAAAACTGGGCCCAGCTGGTGTGGCTCAATAGCTAAGTGTCATCCAATGAACCAGGAGATCAAGGTTTGATTCTGGGTCAGGGCACATGCCCAGATCGCAGGCTCAATCCCTGGTAAGGGGCATGTAGGAGGCAGCCAATTAATTACTCTCTCATCATTGATATTTCTGTCCCTTTGCCTCTCCCTTCCTCTCTCTGAAATTAATAAAAACATATTTTTTTAAAATAATAAATCTGTTATGCAGATGGCTACACTTCTAACAGCTGTGATCAGGGCTTGCTCTTTGTCCGAGTGCTCTGCCATGTGTCTGAAAACGCTTTCCTGCCAATGATTGTTTACCTTACTGACCCAATAACCTAAATTACAAATATGAACAGAAGCATGGAAAATAGTTCAGAAATGCAAACTCACTCATGCAAACAACCATTTCCATTCCATTCCCCAGAGTCTGTTAAAGCATCTGTTTTCCGGGCACAGAGCTTTCAGACAACACTCAGTTTTCCAAGGTGGTAAAGGAGTAATTTACCACTTAACTAATCATAATGGTGAACGACCAGCAAATAGTAGGTTTATAGCTGTGAGTATGTGAAACAAAGAGTTCATTCTTGTATTTTTATTTATTAATTATTGAATTATTTTCTATACAAACAACTGTAAACCTACTTTTGCCATGCCCAATAGTGAAACTGACTGATTCAGTTGTTTTTTTTTATCGTATTTTTTACTGACTGCATAGTCAGCTAATGAGGAGAGGATTAATTATTGGTAAAATAGCCACAAATCATATGACACAAGAAAGAAGAAAGGTGAAAAGGGTTTAGCTTATCCATGATATAGATAGCCAATCTCTAAATTTACATTAATTAATTTGTAATTAAGAAGTAATTATAATTAATCAAGAATTCAACACAGAATATAATTAATGTCAAATCCATGTAATAAAATCCATTTCTCTTTCCAAGGATCAGAAGTACTTAATAAAAGGCAAAATTCATAGCATTAGCAATATCCTAGAAAAAGTAATCTTTGAGAATATGGTATGAAATATGTTAAAATCATACTGAAATACTATTTACCACCTATCTGTTGGCAGAACTTCAAAATTTGACATTATGTTCTATTAGCAAGATTGTGGGAAAACTGGGCTCTCTCACATTTCTGAAGGATATGCAAAATGGTTCAGGCTTTGAGAAGGGGAATTTGTCAATATCTAAGAAAGCTACAGATGCATTCATCTTTTGGCCCAAAGTCCAATTTCCAGTAGCCAATCACAAATATACAAGTGTAAGTAAACAAAAACATTTTCTTATATTTGCATAATAAACTAATGGGAAGTTGATGAAATATTGATTAAAATAATTACTCATTAGGGAATAGAATGGAAGGGACAGTGATGGAAATGAGACTTGTCTGAATATAGTTATTTAGTTTTAACTTGGAAATAATAAAAATATTTATACAATCACAAACTAATTTAAATTAAAAGTCAATATCTAGAAATTGAAAATAAATTAAAACAAATGAATCTAACTATATTGCGCAGTCTTTTTTTTTTTTTTAAGAGAGGAAGTGGGAGAGATAGAAACATCAATGATGAGAGAAAATCATTGATTGGCTGCCTCCTGCACGCCCCCCACTGGGGTTTGAGCCTGCAACCATGTCTTCCAGTTCATAGGTCCATGCTAAACCACTGAACCAAGCTGGCCAGACACTGCACAATATATTGTATCTTGACTGAACATCTCAACAGAGAATATATCTAAAGATAAAAAGAAGTGTAAAAAAATCTTGAACTTCATTTAATATTCTTATTATTAGCAATGATATTAATATTTTGATACAAATATATATTTTGTATATTTGTATATTTATATATTTTGATACAAGTATATTTATATTTTCTGTGAGTAAATAAGAATTAATTATGCTAATGATGTTAGGAATCAGGGTTTTGGGTTTTTTTGCTTTTTTTTTTTTTCTTTTTTTTTTTCATTTGTAGCAGTACTTAGTGTCCAACAGAAACCACTCCGTCTGTCAAACAATATCTCGACTGCAAAGCTTCTCTTACTGTTGGTGGATAGATAATGACACGGACAGTCACTATCACCGTAGCAACAGTGCCCAGGAACTATCAGAGGAAAATTGCACATGGAAGGCTGGTTCTAGAGCAGTCATGCCTCAGCTTCCTCCGGGGTATGCTTTTCCTGCAAGTCTGGTGTGCCCTCGGGTACCACCAACCCAGTGCGGCTCCAAGACTGCAGACAGGAATCAGGGTTTTTAACATGAGAAGGGAGATACATGTAAACTAAATTAAATGTTTTAAGTAAAACCCAATAATCTAAAACTTGAATTGAAAATATGGCCCTGGCCTGGTAGCTCAGTTGGGTAGAGCATCGTCCTGATAAGCCACGGCTGTGGGTTCAGTCCCCTGTTAGGGCACATATAAGAATCATCCAGTGGCTCAGTGGTTGAGCATCGACCCAGGAACTAAGAGGTCTCCTGTGCCATCCCCAGTCAGGGCATATGACATTTCTCTATCCCTCCCCCTTCCTCTCTAAAATCAATAAAAACACTTCTTTTAAAAGAATCAACCAATGAGTGCATAAAAAAATAAAATAAAATCTGTTTTTTTTCCCTTCCAGTCTCTCGAAAATCAACCAATCAATCAATAAAAGAAAAGATCAAGGTATACTCATGTTTTCTTCCTAGTGCAATCCAATGAGAAGCCCTTAAAACAATAACCCCATAGCAGCATACATTCCCAAAATCTAGATTGCAGTCTTCAAATAGCATTCCTCAACTATGAAAAGTAAAGCTAATAGGTGAATTTGGCAAAGTCACAAGATACAAGGCTGTTAAACAAAATTCAATATTATTTATGTATGTTAGCAACAATCAACTGGAAACTGAAATTAAAAATACTATTTATAGTAACATTCAAAATATGAAATACTTAGAAAAAATTTAAACATAATATGTATGAGATTTGTGCATTGAAAACTACAAAACATGCCTGAGAAAAACTAAAAAAGATCTAAATAAAAGGAAATTATACCGTGTTTACAGATGGAAACAATCAATATTGTTAAAATGTCAATACTCCCTAAGTTGATCAATATATTCAATGTAATTCCAATTAAAATTCCAAAAGTCTCTTTTGTAGATACTGACAAGCTACAATTTACATGGAAATTCAAATAACCTAACAATTTTGAAAAAGAAAAAGTTCAAAGACATACTACTTGATTTCAATACTTACCATAATAATCAAGACAATTTTATATCAGTATAAGGAGGATATATAGATCAATGGAATAGAACAGGGAGTCCAGAGGTAAACCCAGGCATATGTGATTGTTGATTGATTGATTTTCAAAAATGATGCCAAGGTAATTCCATGATGAAAGGACGTCTTGAGGGATCCAAGATGGCTGCGCCCAGGTGAACACCTAGCCGCAGCCGCACACAACAATTTCAATAAAACACAACTAAAATATAAAACGGACATTGCCCAGAACTACAGGAAGGTTGACTGACTGGAAATTCTACAGCGAGAAGCAAGGAGAAAACCAGGAGGAGGCGCAAGGTACGGAGACGCAGCGCGCGGAGAGGACGGAGCCAGAGAAGAGGGGGAGGCGGAGTGCCTGGCGGGCGTTCCCTAGCGGAAAGGAGATAAAACTCCTACTGTGCTGGGCCCCCGACTGCTCTGAACCCCAGTTCTAGGCCAGAACCTGGGGAGTCAGGCTCAGCCATAGGGAGCCGGGCTGTAAGGCGGAACCCTGGGGAGAGGCTAAAGGAGGTCCCGGAGGCCCGCACACTGTGTGCAGAGAAGGGACGGTCAGCTGTGCCGCGGGATTGCCCTGACGGGAAGGAGACTGGGGCTCCAGACTGCTCTGAACGCCACCTCCAACTCCACTTCCAACTGAACTGAACCCCAATACAGGGCTCATTGGGGGAGAGCATAGACTGTTTGGCAGCAGGCGAAAATCGAGGGCACCTTTCTCTCAGAGGAGCCGGCAGCGAGCACTGAAGGACCCGCATAGGGCGGGGCTGACGGAAGCCAAAGCTGCAGGCTCCACCCTGAAACCCCGTCCCATCTGTAACTGCGAAATGTGACAACAAAATAGATCACAAACGAAAGATATGGAGGACAAAAAGCGTCTGGATATAGAGTTCAAATCTACGCTTATAAGGTTTTTCAAGAATTTCTTAGAAAAGATGGATAAGACCTATGAGGATATGAAAAGAGATCAACTAGAATTAATAAGGAGTCAACAAGAAATGATAAGGGATCAACAAGAAATAAAGAATACATTGTCTGAAATAAAAAATATTTTATACATTGTCTGAAATAAAAAATATTTTACAGAGTCCTAAAAACAGAAGAGAAGATCGCAAGAATCAAGTCAAAGATTTGGAACATAAAGAGCCAGAAGACACTCCTCCACAGAAGCTAGAAGGCAAGAGAATCCAGAAAGTTGAAGATAATGTAAGAAACCTCTGGGACAACTTCAAGTGAACCAACATCAGAATTATGGGGGTCCCAGAAGATGAGAGAGAGCAAGATATCAAAAACATACTGAAAGAAATAGTGACAGAAAACTTCCCCCACCTGGGGAAAGAATTAGACTTACAAGTCCAGGAAGCGCACAGAACTCCAAACAAAAGGAATCCAAAGAGGACCACACCAAGACACATCATACTTAAAATTCCAAGAGCAAAAGACAAAAAGAGAATATTAAAAGAAGCAAGAGCAAAGAAGGTAGTAACCTATAAAGGAGCACCTACACGATTGTCAGCTGACTTCTCAACAGAAACCATGCAGGCCAGAAGGGAATGGCAAGAAATATTCAAGGTGATGAATAGTAAGAACCTACAGCCAAAGATAATCTATCCAGCAAAGCTATCTCTCAGAATCAAAGGTCAGATAAAGAGCTTCACTAATAAAAAAAAGCTAAAGGAGTTCATCAACACCAAACCAGAATTATATGAATTGCTGAAGGGGGTTCTTTCAGAAGAGAAAGTAAACAAAGATAAAAATTATGAACAACAAATACGTAACTATCAACAAGTGAATCTAAAAACCAAGGAAATTAAAAAAAAAAAATCTGATGAACAATAGTAATTGTTGAATATAATAGAATCAGAGGTATGGAAGGGGAGTGAACTGACGATTCTTGGGGAAAAGAGGAGAGGGGGGCGTGGGAAGAGACTGAACATAAACTGTGCACCTATGGATGAGGACAATGGGGAGTGGGGAAAGGGCAGAGGGTGGGGTGGGAACCTGGTGGAGGAGAGCAATGGTGGGGGGGAAAAAAGGAACATTTGTAATAATATGAACAATAAAAACTTATTAAAAAAAAGAAAAGAAAAGAAAGGACAGTCTTTTCAACCGCGGCATATCCATTTGGGGTTGGTGAAGGGGAGGGAACAGGAAAGGGGGAGGAAATAAACCTGAATTCTTACCTTACACTGTACACAAAAATTAACTCCAAATGGATCATAGACCTAAAGATAATAAAACCATAGAATCACTAGAAGACACAGAAAAAAAGTATTTATAGTGTTGGGGTAGTGAAAGGTATCTTAGGATATATATTTAAAAAAAAAAAAAAAGTCAGAACCAACAAGTTTCAAAATATTTTTTAAAATATACTTTTATTGATTTCAGAAAGGAAGAGGGAGGGAAAATAGAAACATCAATGATGAGAGAGAGAGAATCACTGGTAGGCTGCCTGCTGTTCAACCCCTATTGAGGATTGAACCCAAAACTCCAGGCATGTGCCCTAACCAGGAATCCAACCGTGACTTACTAATTCACCAGTGGACACTCAACCACTGAGCCACGTTGGTCAGGTTCAAACATTTTTAAGAGACAAAAAGCAAATATGATAAGTGTACATTATTTTTGATACCCTAATTCAAATAAACCAATAATGGAGGAGTTCATTTACTGGATGGACAAAAAATTGATAAACCCACAATCCAGACTAAGAGGTAAATTTCAACGAGTAGTCATAGCTTTATATAACCATGGATAATTAGGCAATGTGGTTACATGGAAGTCTTCAGGATCTTTCAGCATTAATTGCCCCCATTCATTCATATCTTCAAACCCCTCCGTGTCTGTTGGTTCATCCTATTTAACTAAAAATATTTATCCTCACAATCATTAAAACACTCACTCCTTTCCCCTACCACTCTATTTTAGATTAAGCCCATGGAGTTATTTCCTTACCTGGAATACAGCCTGTTGACGAATGTGTCTGCTTCTCCTCTTTGTCTTCCTGAAGCCTATTTGTCTGGTAGATTTTCCTAATGTGGCCATTATACCACAGTCCTTTTTTTTTTTTTTTTTTTTTTTTTTTTTTTTTTTTTTTTTTTTGCCTAAAACCCTTTAAACCCTCACTTACTATTTATTAATTAAAATCCATTCCCCTCTATTAGCCTGCAAGGCCTTCCATGAACTGGCTCCCCAGGTTCCCAGTTTCATCTCCTTTTCCTATAATGGAACTTTACTCTCAGGTAACACTTGATGGCTGTTGGTCTCCTGCTCACAGCTCTCCCTCCCCCAACATTCCACTGTAAATCTGAGAATTGTGGTCCCCTTTGTGATTGTTCTCACCTTGAGATTGTCTTCCCAATGTTCTTTGCTCAGCAAACTCTGGCTATTCTAAAGGCAGTTCAAGCAACTAAGGAATCATCAGCTCTAAAAATATCCCTGACCTCCCAGTCTGGGTCTGGTCCTCTTACTGCTCCTATGATACCTTTAGATTAGCCTGATTTGTTGGAGTTTCTATTTGTGTCTTTGCCCATCACAACAGACTCTCCCAAGTCAGCACAGAGCACACAGCACAGAGCACAGAGCTTGGCATCTGATAGGTGCTTAACAAATGTTTGCTGAACTGAACTGAATTACAGCAAATTCTACTGGAAGATATATTAATCAATCAGTGTTTAACTAATAGATGAAATTATTAAACTATTTGCCCCTGAAATACAAATAATTGGAGACTCAAATGGTTTCAGCAGTATGTTTTTCAGTCTATACAATTGCTCTCCTAGCTAAGAATTGTAATTACAATAGACGCTCTTCTAAAGTGATTAAGTGTGAAAACTTTAAGTGATTTAAAGAATCGTTATTATAACATTAAAATGCAAGCCATTACCTGCTAAAGATTGTTCTGCTAGCAATATTAAAATTCAGAGTTCTTAAAGATTCTGATAAATTCTAACACAGATACGGTGGTCAACTAGTATTCTCTGTTGGGGAGTTTCTAGCAGACTGTTAAATGGAATATTTTCTCCCTCTGCTGCCATCTTTTGGCTGAACAACAGTAAAAATCTTAAGCAGGAGGTAGGAAAGAAATTTTATCTTAACACATTTCACTCCAGGCACCAGCTTAGGGATTACTAATATATTATTTTATCTTATATTCATAGCAGTCTTCCATAGATGTTATCATCCTCCTTTTGATAAGGAAGAAAACTGAGTGTAGCAGACACTGTTGGTCATTTATCCAGAACCAGATTTTTAAAAAATATATATTTTATTGATTTTTTACAGAGAGGAAGGGAGGGAGATAGAGCTAGAGAGAGAAACATCGACCAGATGCCTCTTGCACACCCCCCACTGGGGGTGTGCCCGCAACCAATGTACATGCCCTCGACCAGAATCGAACCTGGAAACTTTCAGACCGCAGACCAACACTCTACCACTGAGCCAAACCGGTTTCGGCCAGAACCAGATTTTGTTCATCATGCAGACAAATCCTACAGAGGAGTGTGAGCCCCTCCCCAAACTATGAGATAAATTGTAACTAGCCCAGACAACCATGGAAGTATCATTTTGAGCAAAGGCACGGAATGAAATCTAGCCAATGTGGTTGGCTTCGGGACTTTTAGGAAGGGTTCCTTAGCTCTTAAAAAGAGAGCAAAGCGGAGATATAACTTACAGTATTTCCTGCCTCTGAACATTATCATTCAGATGTGACTAGGGCAGCCATTTGAAACTACCATGTTTCCCCAAAAATAAGACATCCTCCGAAAATAAGACCCACTTACAGGTTTCCTTCTGAGTGAAATATAAGGCACCCCCCCGAAAATAAGCCCCCACCCCACCCCCGGCTAAACATGAGAGATTTGGTTCACTGATTCTGAAAGAAATGGAGTCACAAGAAATTCACCAGGAAATTCAGGAATTGGATTGTTAGGATGATGTTCCAGAAGATGATGACATGATTGTCATTGAATAAATGAGTAAATTCTTGATACTGTAGGATTCACAGTTTGTCTGGTTTGTGTTGACAACTACCGTACTACTGTACCGTATACAGGTAATAAATTTCCTTTATTTTCATTTAACAATAAATGTGTACCGTATTCTTCTTCATGGAAAAATAAGACATCCCCTGAAAATAAGACCTAGCGCATCTTTGGGAGCAAAAATTAATATAAGACACTGTCTTATTTTCGGGGAAACAGGGTACCAGTATGAGCGAAGCCAGCTTAAGGAGACAAACCAGCGTGCTGAGAATGGCACAATGGAAAGACAGAAAGAACTGGGTACCTTGATGACACCCCTGAACAGCTGCTCTAATTCTGGGTGTCTTTTATGTGAGATATTAAATGTCATTGTTTTATTTTTATTTTTTATTTTCTGTTACTCGCCACCAAAAGCATCCTAATGGATTCACTGAAACTTACTGAAACTAAAGACTTTGGAAATACAAAGATTTGAATCGAGTACTGAAGTATGGTAGCAACCATACTTAGGTAAAAAAAAAAAAAAAAAAAAAAAAAAAAATGCTGTTTAATATTTTAACTTTGCTGTTTTGGGTTCTGTACTCATTTAAAAGTTATTCTCATTTTCTGAACTTATGCATGCTATTCCAATACTCCATTGATGATGGTTTGAATGTCCCCTTGATTGTGATCTCACTGGCTACTAAAGCACATTTTTCTGGGAACTAAGACAGATAATTGAGTTTCAGTTGACTCAGTGGTCCCAGAATAAGAGCACAAATTATCCTAAATTGTCTCAGTAGCTACAGATAGTGCATTCCTGCTGACTCAGTGATCCCAGAATCTGGACAGCACAATTATTCTAAATTATCCAGGTGGTCCCATTGTTTCTGTTGATTCTGTGATTCGTAGATAACTAAGTTGCTCAAATTCTGCTTCTGAAAAAATGCTTTTTCGAGAAACAGGTTCCTCATTCCAGATACTTTGTGATATTCTGCCAATATAAGCCAGAGGTGACAAGCTGTTCCAGGCTGCGAGGTATGGAGCGTTTTGCCTTTAATAAATGACTCCATAAATTTTTTTTAGGTGTCCTTTGTAAGATGGGGATTACACCACAACAGTACGTCATGCTGTTATCTACCTGTTTCTTTCCTACATACAGAAAAGAGATAGAAACTCTGAATGAGGAAATGTTTAAAAGTAAGCTTTCACCTGGCCAGTGGATAGATCTCAAGCTCCTAAAAAATGAATGTATAATCCTTGATTGGATTTTGAAGCAAAAAGAAAAAAGAAAAAGAAAAGCTATAAGGACATTGGGACTGTTGGAAATTTTGTAATGTGGAAAATGTATTAGGTAATAGAATAGCTTACTGTGTACCTTCTAAATTTTCTGAGTGAGATCTTGTACTTAACCATCTAAATTAAAATGTTTATTCTGCCAAAACCTATTTGGCTCAGTGGATAGAGCGTCGGTCTGCGGACTGAAGGGTCCCGGGTTCGATTATGGTCAAGGGCATATAAATTGGTTGCAAGCACATCCCCAGTAGGGGATGTGCAGGAGGCAACTGGTCAATGATTCTCTCTTATTGATGTTTCTAATTATATCTATCCCTCTCCCTTCCTCTCTGTGAAAAAAATCAATAAAATATATTTTAAAGTAAAATAAAATAAATTTTTATTCTTTTTTAAAACTTAGAGATATTGCCAAAACCGGTTTGGCTCAATGGATAGAGCGTCGGCTTGGGGACTGAAGGGACCCGGGTTCGATTCCAGTCGAGGCATGTACCTTGGTTGCGGGCATATCCCCAGTAGGGGGTGTGCAAGAGGCAGCTGATTGATGTTTCTCTCATTGATGTTTCTAACTCTCTATCTCTCTCCCTCTCTCTCTGTACAAAATCAATAAAATATAAATTAAAAAAAAAAACTTAGAGATATAATGTTTATGTCAATTATGCCTCAATTTTAAAAAGTTAGGAAAAGGCTTTGCAACCTAAGTTTTCTCACAGAAATACTCTAAGAATACTCTATGAAGGGTAACAGGGAAAAGAAAATTAATTTTAAAATAATGAATGGAGCCAAAACCGGTTTGGCTCAGTGGACAGAGCGTTGGCCTGTGGACTGAAAGGTCCCAGGTTCGATTCCGGTCAAGGGCATATGCCTTGGTTGCAGGCACATCCCTGGTAAGAGGTGTGCAGGAGGCAGCTAATTGATTTTTCTCTCTCATCCCTCTCCCTTCCTCTCTGTAAAAAAGCAATAAAATATATTTTAAAAAATAAATAAATAAAATAAAATAATGGATGGATAAAAAGAGGAAGAGGGGGGAAGAGAGAGAAATTAAAGCAAAAGTGATAAAAATGTAATGATTGAATCTAGGTAAGTGGCCTAAGTATTCGTGCAACTTTTCTAAAGGTTTGGAATTTTTCAAGATAAAAAGTTGAGAACTATCAAAGAACTATCAAAGTTGATAGTTCTCAACTTTTTATCTTGAAAAATTCCAAACCTTTAGAAAAGTTGCACGAATACCTAGGCCACTTACCTTAAAAATATAACTCTCATATAAATATAAAAGTTTGGTTAAAGGTTTATTTAACTCATTAATGAAGAGGACCAGCTGGATGAAAAACTGGTTCAAAGGAGAATCTGAGAGACTGGGTACATATCAGCATACCTCAGAGATGCTAAGGTTTAGTTCCAAGCCACTGCAATAAGGCGAGTATCACAATAAAGAGAATTGTCATCTTTTTGCAGGTAAAGGGTCCTTCAGTTTGTAAAACAATGCAGCACTTCTGACATGCAAGAAAATGAGGTGCAATGAAGAGAGGTGTGCCTGTGCATAATCCCTGGGAGAGAGGGGGAAAGATTGCCAGCATATGATTGCTAAATTAGATACAAAAATGCCTTGCCCAGCCAGTGTTCCTCTGTGTTTGAGCATCAACCTATGAACCAGGAGGTCACGGTTTGATTCCTGGTCAAGGCAGGCTCAATCCCTGGTAGGAATTGTGCAGGAGGCAGTCAGTCATTGATTCTCTCTCATCATGATGTTTCTCTCCCTTCCTCTCTTAAAATATTAAAAAGTTATCCTATATAATAAAGAGGTAAAATGCAAATTGACCTCACACAAGATGGCCACCCCCATGTTATCACAAGATGGCCACCACAAGATGGCTGGCAGAGGAGGGCAGTTGTGGGTGATCTGGCCAGCAGGGGAAGGCAGTTGGAGATGTCCAGACCTGCAGGAGAGGATAGTTGTTGGGGACTGGGCCTGCAGGGGAGGGCAATTGTTGGGGACCAGGCCTGCAGGGGAGGGCAGTTGGGGGTAACCAGGCCAGCAGGGGAGGACAGTTGGGGGCGACTGAATGGCAGGTAGAAGCAGTTAGGGGCAATCAGGCAGGCAGGCAGGAAGGAGAGCGGTTGAAAGCAAGCAGTTCCAGATTGTGAGAGGAATATTTTTTAATTCCTTTTCTTTTTGCTCTTCTGGTTGGTGTTTCTTGCTTCCTCTGATTCCAAATCATTGATTTGATTCTCAGAGTCCTCTAGTCTAGTGTTGAATCCCTATAGATTATTCATTATTTCAATTAGTGTATGCTTACTTTTTGACTGGTCCTTTATGTCCTTGAAATTTTCATTAAGATCCTTGAAAGTCTCACTAAGTCCCTTGAAGCTCTCATTAAGATCCTTGAGCAGCCTTATAGCTATTGTTTTGAACTCTGTATCCAGTAGTTTGCTTGCTTCCATTTCTTTCCTTTGTGACATGTTTCTTTGTCTCCACATTTTGAATGCTTCCCTGTGTTTATTTCTATGTATTGGGTAGAGCTGCTATGTATTGGATAGAGCTGCTATATCTCCTGGAATTGGTAGAGTGGCCTTGTGTAGTACGTGTCCTATAGGGCCCAGTGGCTCAGCCTCCCCTGTTAACTGAGCTGGGCACTCTATATGCACCCCTGTGTGGGCTGTGTGAACAATCAAAGCATCACTGACAGGAATTAATCTCCAAGTCAACTGGCTGTGAGGACCAGCTGTAACTAACTATAGTGGAAGAGCTACTGTGCAGGAGATACCTCATATGGAGCAGGACTTCCTTCAGTGGGGCTTTGGTGCTTACTGAGTCTGCCCCTGGAGTATCACTTGTGGATGTGTAGAGGTGTAATCTAGTATGGTCTGAAACGTCCACCAGGAGCACTGGCTCTGGGGCCTCTTGGAAAGTGCAAAGTCAGCCACTGCCTGGGGCCAGCCAGCAAAAGCTACTGAGAGATTTGCAGATGGCTGCTTCTTGTATTGGGCTTCGAAGTGCCCAGGTGAGGCCCCGCTGTGAAGCAAAGCAGGCTGGTGCTAGTGCCAGATCCTGGGCCTTTTATTGATAAGTTTTGGGCATGCTGACACCAGCTGCTGCTTGTTTGAGAGATTTCAGCAAAGTCTCAGGGAGGGGATTTTCATTCTAGCTCTCTATGTGGGGAAAATTAATGAAAGAAAACTAAAAATGTATGAGAAAGGTGTCAAATGTTACCTCAGTCATTTCTTAAGTGCCTCAGTTCTCCAGACTTCCCTGAGGGCTAACAAGAAAAAATATTCCTTTGTCCCTACCACTCACTCCAACCCCAAGCCAGCTTCCAGGCAATAAAATAATGCTGCCCTACCCTAACCCCACAGGCAAGGACTGATTTGATTTGTGGCAGATCATCTTAGTTCTGTGATTCTCCATAGGAATTATACTGCCCTCTGGAGGGAAATTCTTTTAAAGTCTTTTTGATTGTCCCAAGGACTAGGATTTTGAAGTGAAGGTATTAGTATGAGCAATACTGTCATTCAGTAGGTGGGGAACTGGGACACTACATGTGACAAGAGTCTCACAATGCAACACTGTCCCTCAGCTAGCATGAACTTTGTCCCTCCACTCATTTATGGTGCTTAAACACCTGTTTAAAATTATCTGAGCTTAAACCTTATTTTGTTTCACATATAAGCAAAATATTTTTGCATGGTTTTACTAGACACTAAATTTTCCAGGAATGCATACACTGTGCAAATCTGGGAAAGATTGTGCTTTACCTGGCTCAGGATTTTTTTTTTCCAAATATATTTTATTGATTTTTTACAGAGAGGAAGGGAGAGGATAGAGAGTTAGAAACACTGATGGGAGAGAAACATCAATCAGCTGCCTCTTACACTCCTCCTACTGGGGATGTGCCCACAACCAAGGTACATACCCTTGACCGGAATTGAACATGGGACCTTTCAGTCCGCAGGCCAATGCTCTATCCAGTCGGCCTGTGGACTGAAAGGTCCCGGGTTCGATTGCGGTCAAGGGTATGTACCTTGGTTGCGGGTACATCCCCAGTGAGTGGTGTGCAAGAGGCAGCTGATCGATGATTCTCTCTCATCGATGTTTCTAACTCTCTGTCCCTCTCAATTCCTCTCTGTGTAAAATCAATCAATAAAATATATTTAAATAATAATAATAATAATAATAAAAATGAACGTCCTCTCAACGTCACCTGGACTTACATTGTGAAACCACATGCTACCGGCAGGCCTCAGTCCCGTCTGGTGACAATATACTGTAACTGTTTCCGATGCACTGGTAACCATCACACTCATCAGCCTACATAGAGGCCCAACCAGCACACCATTCAGTATCCCTTCTAATCTGATCATGTCAAACATTTACATATTAACTATATTTTTATAATTAATTTTTTACCACTTTCGTATCTTCCATTTTGAGCATATTGATTTTTTTGAAAATAATGTTATCAAGAGGTGCATTGTATAAAGATTCTTACAACATATTTTTACTGAAAGCAAGTACATGATGAAACAATATTTCACAATACTGAGCAAAACAGCCTATGTACCCATTGCCTGAGACATTTCTATCCCAAAATGGGACTTTGGTTTTACTTTTCTGTAATGAAAGGGTCCATTGAAGTAGTATTCCTAAAACCAAAGTCAATTCAAATTTCTCCCTCTAGTAAAGTTAGGAGCAGAAATAGAACAATGGGGACTAGCTATTGTTATAAGAAATATTAAACCTGCTCTGTTAACCATGATTGTTCTGTTCTGACTAGAGAAACCACATTCTAACCTGGCTGAGAGTTATTCACACCTGGACTTGGGAGCCAACATCGGAGTGCAGTCCATCCTCCTTTTCCGGGAACTGCCTATCATTATAGAAAGATTAACATCCTTGTTGCTGAAACAATCTAGTCTCAGAGGCATCTGCCCTTTGCCAACCCTTTATGACCCCCAACCCACAATACCTGTAACCTGTAGCCCTTGTACCTTGTCTGCTTCCCCAGGCTTGTAATCTTACTTTCCCATGTAATCTTTGTCCTTCTATCCAATATAAGCAGCTGGTTTATAAGGAAGGTAGAGCAGATTTTTTTAAATATATATATTTTTTTATTTTTTACAGAGAGGAAGGAAGAGTGATAGAGAGCTAGAAACGTCGATGAGAGAGAAACATCAACCAGCTGCCTCTTGCACTGCCCCGACCCACAGGGCAACAACAAGGGTTCGCAGGAACCACCTAAGAGAATGAAACAAACAAGGAACTCGGAAGAATGGAGGCAAGACAAGGTTCTGATCAAGCCTCAAACTTTATTTTTTGAAATGGTAGTATATATACAGCAGGAACAAAGGGGGGCAGGGTTGCCTACGCAGAGGGGTCTTTGGCAGTGTATAATAGGTTTTGGCACTGAGTGGCAAGGTGCTAAGGTATCTGGCAACACAGGATTGGCTAACTGCCAGGGCGGTGTAACATTCCAAGGTGTAACATTCCAAGGCTGGGCTAGCTATGGGGGAGGATCAGGAAGGGGAAGTTGCAGAGATGCTAAGCGGCAGGTTAATCTTTTAGCTTCTGGCCAAACCCTCGGGGCACCGCATAACTTCTGCTAGAAGGAACTTAATTCTATTTCCTTAAGACGGAGTTGCTTGTCTCAACTCTGATGGCTCCCAACATTGCACACCACCTACCAGAGATGTGCCTGCAGCTAAGGTACATGCCTTTGACCGGAATCGAACACGGGAGCCTTCAGTCCACAGACTGATGCTCTATCCACTGACTAAACCGGTTTCGGCTAGAGCAGATTTTTGTATATGACCTGCTGCCCTCCCATACTGCTAGAATTATTGGAATAAACACTTACATATGACTCAATACTGACTCTGCTTAATTGGCTCAAGTAGTGATAGGCAGCCGGAAACCATTGGTTGTTGGGTTTCAGAGATTTTTGACTGGAAGAGATGCAGATAACTTGTTGGTGAACAGAATCTGGCAGAGATGCAAATAACTTTCATACAAAGATGTGTGGCTAGTGCTCGCTTTGGCAGCACCTATACTAAAATTGGAACGATACAGAGAAGATTAGCACAGCCCTGCACAAGGATGATAGAAAATTTATGAAGTGTTCTATATATATATATATTTTTTTTTTTTTTAAGTGTGGCTAACTGGATATTAATCAGTAGTGCATCCTATAAGTCTTATGCAATAAATATCTTTGCTTCTTAAAGCATTGAATTGGTCATAACATCTTCACTGGTTCATCCATTTACTTAATCAATTAGTTAAGTAACATCTTTGATACATGTTCATTTGATGTTTGCCAGAAAGTCATGAGTTCATCTTTTTGAAAATTATTCTTTAACGTATCTCATACCTGTACATAGATGCTGGTCACAGGTCTGTCCCAATACAATAGGGAGAGGACCAGGAACTGTACGTGCTGCATTTCATGAATTTTGAGAAGGCTGAGTTAAAACTATGAAATAGTGATGTAAAGAACTGGATCTAAGTTCAATTTATTTCAAATATTAGTGGGCAAGTGGCTGCAATAAAATAGTTATCTCATGAAACCTCTTCCTACACAGCAATTGGGGTGAGGCTTATATTGACAATAATTAAACGGAATCCATATTTCAAACAGTGTGGGAAGCCACTGCTTGCCAATACTGTCAGTGCGCCAAGGAACTCAGAAGGCCAATGACCTTGGGCATTCACAAGGCTGACGTGACGCTAAGCACCCGATGTTGAGATATAGTGGTGACTCAAGACAATTCCCTAACCTGATAATTCTCTTACTGTTTACCGAACTTTACCTTTGATATGCCTGTATGCATTGCTAACGGGAAAATGTGTATTCAAGTAAATAAATAGCAGACCAGACCAGAAGTCAGGGTGTCACTTCAAGAAAGAGGCTCCGCCGAGACCGGTTTTCTTAATGGATAGAGCTTGGGAACTGAAGGGTCCCAGGTTTGATTCTGGTCAAGGGCATGTACCTTGGTTGCGGGCATATCCCCAGTAGGGTGTGCAAGAGGCAGCTGATCGATGTCTCTCTCTCATCGATGTTTCTAACTCTCTAACTCTCTAAAAAAAAAAAAAAAAAAGGCTCCACCTGGTCCCAAATGCCTTCTAAATTCATATTTCTTCTATAGCATTTTCATTTGTGCATCAGCCCCTCCTTCAGATCCTGAACCCACCACGAAGGTCTTGGCAAAACAGTGTTGACAATTTTGAATGTTTTGACCAACCTCTAGTAAAACAAGTTAGATTTGGGGGGGGGGGTTGTTTTGGGGTTTTTTTGTGTGTGTGTGTGTTTTTTCTTGTCAAGTAGCTGATTAAAAAAAAACTTCTACTGAAGAATACTTGACAATGACGCATGGCTTACTGTTTGCTGGTTCATGCCCTCTTAGGGTTATTTTCTAAACCAGCAGTTTCTCTGTAGGAGTCCTCTAATGCCTCCTGTCCACTGTGTAAAGGTAGTTTTAGTTGAAAATAGGTAATATTATCTGCATTTAACCAACCACCCACGATCTGGAATATGTTACTACACTATGAAGCGGTCCAGAGAGGAACTCTGCCAGCCTGTGAAGCTTCTACTCTTCTCTGTGCAGGTGATGTGTGGCAGGTTCAGAGTAAAGAACCCAGTGCAAATTGACAGTATGATAAATATCAATAAAGTTTTGCCGAAATCAGTTTGACTCAGTGGATAGAGCGTCGGTCTGCAGACTGAAAGGTTCCGGGTTCGATTCCAGTCAAGGGCATGTACGTTGGTTGCGCGCACATCCCCAGTAGGGGTTGTGCAGGAGGTAGCTGATTAATGATTTTCTCTCATCAATGTTTCTAACTTTCTTTTTTTTTTTTTAATATATTTTTTATTGATTTTATACAGAGAGGAAAGGAGAGAAATAGAGAGTTAGAAACATTGATGAGAAAGAGTCGTCGATCAGCTGCCTCTTGCACACCCCCTACTGGGGATATGCCCGCAACCAAGGTATTAATACATGCCCTTGACCGGAATCGAACCTGGGACCCTTCAGTCCCCAAGCCGACGCTCTATCCACTGAGCCAAACCGGTCCCGCCGATGTTTCTAACTTTCTTTTCCTCTCTCTTCCTCTGTGAAAAATCAATAAAATATATCTTAAGTATATAAAAAAAAAAATATATATATATATATATATATATATAAAGTTTCAATTCTTGCTTGCATTTTTCAATAAAAGTAAAATAAAGTAGGAATTATGGTATTTTCTTCCAGCATCCAGCAGCTTTTCTTGCACACTCCGAGGGTACACACAGCCTACAGGCGTCTGAAAAAAGATGTAGTTTCTTTTCCAGTCTAAGGTTTGGCAGTTACTACATAAGTACTACCACTTGGGGGCAGCAGTGTCCCACAACAGGAGGATTCATGTTTCAGAGTTGGATAAACCATTTCTAAAAAGTAACTAACTAGTAGGGGAGGACAGCATGTGCCCCACTGTACACAGATCCTTCTTCCTCTTGCCTACTGATGGTGTGAACTGCACCTGAGCCCTGCGCTTCTGGAGAGCAGTGATGATAAAGAACACCTCCCCAACCTTTTGTTTCCAGAAATCCTTTGTGCTGTAGGAAATAATTTAAAGAAATACCCTTCCCTATAAGACTTAGAACTCACTGTCCACCCTCTCATGACACCCATAATTCTCAGGGTTGACACCTCTGTTTATTTGTGACAAATCTGCTGATAAGATCACAGACCTTCCACCTTCCTATTTTTTGTTATAATTGACTAGTGGCCTGGTGCATGAAATTTGTGCTTGGGTCGGGGAGGTGTTCCTCAGCCCAGCCTGCACCCTCTCCAAACTGGGACCCCTTGAGGGATGTCCGACTGCCCGTTTAGGCCCAATCTCAGGATTGGGCCTAAACCGGCAGTCGGACATCCCTCTCACAATCCAGGACTGCTGGCTCCTACCCACTTGCCTACCTGTCTGCCTGATTACCCCCTAACCCAGGGGTTGGCAACCTTTCAGATATAAAGAGCCACTTGGACCTGTTTTCGAAGGAAAAAAAAACCTGGGAGCCGCAAAACCATTGCGACATTTAAAACAAATATAACACTGCATATATTGTTTCTTACCTTAATGCTGTATACCGGATCGTGCAGAAAAAGGATTTTTTCACTTAACAAATAGAGCCGCATGCCGCTCCGGAGCCGCAGGTTGCCCACACCTGCCCTAACCACTCCCCCGCCAGCCTGATCGACACCTAATTGCTCCGCTGCTAGCCTGATTGCCCATAACTGCCCTCCCCTATCAGCCTGGTCACCCCCAACTGCCCTCCCCTGATAGCCTAGTGATCCCTAACTGCCTTCCCCTGCCAGCCTGGTTTCCCCTAACTGTCCTCCCCTGCAGGCCTGATCGCCCTCAACTTCCCTCCCCTGCCAGCCATCTTGTGGTGGCCATCTTGTGTCCACATGGGGGCAGCCATCTTTGACCACATGGGGCAGCCATCTTGTGTGTTAGACTGATAGTCAATTTACTCTTTTATTAGATAGGATTATCAAAAGTTAGACCAGATGGTATAGTAAAGGTGGAAATTTACTGAAGAACAAGTACAGACTCCCATGTGGGGAGAGGGAAGAGTCCCACTGAGTCCCTGTTTCCTTGGTTTATACTAGAAAAAGCTGTAGATCTTGGTGCCTTGATATCCCCTCTGATTGGTCACTATTCCCTTAGACTGGTTATTATAGTAACTTCTGAACTCAAAGATCAAATCTCACATGGGACATGTGAGGTTCTTTCCCCCCCCCCCCCCAAATCCCCTTATTTCCTTATTGTTTTCCTGTTCCCCCTGGGCTTTCCTCTCCTTCTGGAAGGACTTCCTTCTCTTTATTTTGTAAATATAGACCTTTTTGCTGTTTCCAGCTCCCTCATTCTATGGAGACATATCTGTTGCAACTTTTCAGCTCCCCTATTCTATTGAAATATACCTTCTGCTGCTCTGCAGCCCTGTGCTTCTTCCATGGTCCCCTTAATTTCTAAAATTGTGGTCCCTTGTTCCAATATGACTGGTCTCCTTAGAAGAAGAAAAAAAGAACCCAGCCGGCATGGCTCAGTGGTTGAACGTAAGGGCTCTATGAACAAGGAGGCTATGGTGTGATTCCCGGTCAGGGCACACACCCAGATTGCCAACTCGCTCCCCAGTGTGGGGCGTGCAGGAGGCAACTGATCAATGATTCTCTTTTATCGTTGATGTTTCTCTCTCCCTCTCCCTCTCCCTTCCTCTCTGAAATCAATAAACAACATATATATTTTTAAAAGTCTGGGGTGTCACAGGAATGCCCTGGGAAGGGGGCCAGAATGCCCAAAACCACAAATGTGGACACTCGGGTAAGGTCTTCACCTGGATACCAATATGCATGCGACCTCCATGGCGATGATAACTGAGAGCTCTGACCACCCAGTGCTGGTGCTTGCTGTCCCGCAGGTCACCTGCTGGACTTCCACTCCAGCAGACACATGCTCCACTGCAGCCGCCTGGCTTCAGATGGACGCCCGCCTCTCCGGAGACCTGAGCCACTGCCAGTGACCAGGGCATCGCACTGAACATCTGCCCTGCTCACTTCCATCATGTAAACTGCCCCTCTCTGTATGTAATGTGCATGTGACTCTACTGGCTTATTGGGGAGTCTCCCCTAATACACCTGGCATTGTGGAAAGGCACTCACGTGTGCGAGTGACTCCTTTTGAAGGTGCTCCCTTGCTCAGACGCAAGTCAGAGAGATGATTCCCAGGTTCTTGAGAAAAACCTTCCTGGGTTGTAAAACTCACAAGAGGCATTTAAAAATATTCACATCTCAAAGGGGCAGAGAAAGAATGTATAATTATCTTTCCTAAAGCTGATACTCTGACAGAAGGGAGCTCGGGGCCTAAAGTCGGAGAAAAGCCTGTCTATGGTTAGCCAAGCTGAGAACACTAAAGCCATCCTGTTCAGTGGCCTTCCACTGCGTGAAAGCTGTTGTTTTTATTGACCCTATTAATTCTTTTGTGATAAAGAAAGGGTCTATTAAGTATTTTACACTTAACGAGATAGTTTGGATTTTAAAAAATTACACACACACACACACACACACACACAGTATATTACCACACTTTCCTTACCTGTTTAAAAAAATCAGTTGAGGGCTTGGGGTTGACAAAGTATAATTTTTCCTATCTGAAATAAAATGAGAAGCAGGCTCCAGTTTATCATTTTCATGCAGAACAATTGATGTGCCCCCCTCAACCCCCAATAACAGATTATTGTGTAAAACAGGAGATACCTGCATTTCTAACCTTGTTTATTGATTTTTAGAAACTGTTGAATCAAAGATACAAATTTTCTTTAAAGAATAAACTCTCCAGCTTGGCGGGTCAGCGGTTGAGCATCAACTCAAGAACCACAAGGTTTCAGATCAAAATACATGCCTGGGTGTACCTCCAGTAGGGGGTGAGCCAGAGGCAACTGATCAAGGATTCTCTCTCATCATTGATGTTTCTCTCTCTCTCTCTCTCCCTCTCCCTTCCTCTCTGAAATCAATAAAAATATTTTTTAGCTGAAACCGGTTTGGCTCAGTGAATAGAGCATTAGCCTGAGGACTGAAGGGCATGTATGCCTTGGTTGCGGGCACATCCCCAGTCAAGGATTTGCAGGAGGCAGCTGATTGATGATCCTCTCTCATTGATGTTTCTAACTCTCTATCCCTCTCTCTTCCTCTCTGTAAAAAATCAATAAAATATATGTATTTTAAAAATATTTTAAAAATATATATGTATATATTAAAAAGAAAGAAAGAAAGAAAGAAAAGAAAAGAAAAGAAAAGAAAAGAAAAGAAAAGAAAAGAAAAGAAAAAAAAGAATAACCTCTCCAACAAGGTAACTCAGTGCCACCTTCTGAATCCTAGAGCCAGGTCCTGTTTAATGAGCTTTCTCTCTGCACCCCCACTTCTACGCCCACTCCTGTCACGATCCAGGACAGATGGCCCATCAGTTCAAAGACCCACAGCAGGACAACCCCCGCTGGCATCCCGCCTAGGACTGTTATGGAGTGAATAACAAACATCTGTTCTCAAATCTGCAGCCCAGCTCTGAGAAGGAGACAGCTGCTAGCCAACACGCCCTCTACCCCAAGACAAAGCTTTAAAACAGGCTGATGAAAGCCAAGAATTAAAAACAAACAAACAAAAAAAAATACAAAAAACCAACTGACGCCGGTGGCCGGCCGGCAGCTGAGCACCATGCCAGCATATGCCAACCAGCCAGCCCACCGTGCAGATCAGGGAGCTCAGCAACGAGAATGTCCAGTTCATCATCGAACATACGGACCTAGCGGGGTGGCCAATTCTATTCCAAGGGTCTCCATCACCGAGGTGCCCATAACAGCCACTGCCTGGGCTCAGATGGACGCCCCTTCCTCAGCCCTCACAGGCTTGGATTAATCCCCTCACTCGCGATGGCACTGTGGGCAAGCTGCTCCGGGGATTGCACGCGTGAGTCCCGCCCCCGGAGCCCGCTGGAGTCCACTGTGCACAGGCGGTGCCACCAAGACCAGCCTCGTGACGTCACGTCTCCTGGATCTCATCTCCAGCAGCCCCCGGTCATCGCAGTGGCACCCCGGAACCGAGATAACGCCCCCAATGACTACGTGGACCAGGACGGACATCCTCATCGTCCAGCTGCAAAAGGGCCAGGAGCTGAGACTGCGCGCCTATGCCCCAAAGGGCTTTGGCTAGGAGCATGCTCAGTGGAGCCCGCCTGCAGGGTGGCTTTGGAATATGATCCCGACAATGGCCTGAGCACACAGTGTACCCCAAGCCAGAAGAGCGGGTACTCGGAGCTGGATGAAGATGAGTCCCAGGCTCCGGGCGACCCCAATGGCAAGCCGGAGAGGTTTGACTACCACGTGAAGCCCTGTGGCTCTCTGTGCCCTGACACTAGCGTCCTCTCCGCCCTCCCTGGGTTGAAGAAGAAGCTGACTGATTTACAGACCCAGTTAAGCCAGGAGATCCTGAGGGATGTCCTCACCATAAATTAACTGAAGCTCATCAACCTGAGCGGAAAAGGATCCGAGCAGCAGCTGTGTGCAAGTCTCCTGAGAGGCTCCTAGCTTCTCAAGTCCCGAAAGCCGTACTTACCGTATTTTTCGGACCATAAGACGCACCGGACCATAAGACGCACCAGTTTTTAGAGAAGGGAAATGAAGAAAAAAAGATTCTGAAACAAATAGTGTCCTAAAATATTTTATGTGCATTAAAACCCAACATCACAGTCATAAACACATGTAATCAACCCTGTAAAGTAAACAGCAGCATTTAGAACCATTTTAGAGCCGGGCAAGCACACAGAGACCACACAGAGTAAAAAAACTTTTTTTTTTAAAGTATATGTGTAGGCTATATTTGGACCATAAGACGCAGGGACTTTTTCCCCCCACTTCTGGGGGAAAAAAAGTGTGTCTTATGGTCCGAAAAATACGGTAAATTCTTAGCAAGGCATCAGCGCCAACTGGAGAGGTAGCAGAGGGGAGGGGTGCCCCGCCCAGCCTTGCTTGGTGCCAGGTAGATTAGGGGGCTGCCCCTGGTATTTGAGGCAGGACATTTGAGCATGCAGCATCCCTGGCCCTGCTTGCTGATGGCCTTGTCTCCCCAGAACCCGGACTTTCCTTCCCCCCTGATCTGCTTGCAGAGGTCATACTGCTTCTGTTGAAAACCACTGAGCTAGACCCTCCTCCTTTGGTCATTTGAGCTCTTGACTTACTTTCTGTGTGAAAGTTAGCATTTTCACAGTAGTACCTTTAAGTTTCTGCTGTTAGGACTGAGTGTTAGAAGTCTAATTCAGGCCACCTACAAACCCACCCCTGCCCACGGCCGACCTATGCTTAGCTCAAATCCCAACAACAACAAAGAAACCAAAACATAATAGAATAGAAAAGAACATAATGTTGTAAGGATAAGTATTGAGTCAGGTACGGTATGTATGCATGTATTGTATGTATGTATGTATGTGTCCCAGGACATAATAAAAGGTGTATTCCTTTGAGAACTGTTCTAGGAAATCCACAATAGTTACTTGAAGAGAAGGGGAAAGGAATCCTCAGTTATTCCCTTCTGTTTTACATAACAATAGGCCAGGTTTTGAGATCTAGTCCCTCCCTGTCAATTAACCTACCCATTGATATTACTGGTATTCCAAATCAATCCAGGAATTTTTGGCTGCTGGTTTGGCATTTGAAACCCAGACTCATTTCATTGCCGTTCTCATTCACCTCCTGCCAAGCAGCCTCTATCACTCACTTCTGGTCAGCCTGTAAAAGAATAAAGTGAACAGGTAAAAACAAAAATCACATCACCCTTGTTTCTGTAAATGGATAGATACGGACAAATAAAAATAATCTCAAGGGACAAGAGAGAACATCTTAACCCAAACTCCCTCCTCCTTACAACTGAGAAAAAGTTATTGCTCAAGAGGTTTACTTGAGCTCACACAGCAACTCAGTGACAGATTCAGAGCAAGAAACTTAAGTCATTTCAGACAAGGGTTCTCCCTGGTACCCCCAGGCCCCCTGATAGAGAGGTGTGGATAGTGCTGAGGTGTGGATATGTTTTCATGAAATTTTACTCAACAGCCTGCACCCTGGTTGTCTGGAACACAGCAGACAGAGAATGCTGTGCAGCTGGCCTGTGGCTTCGTTCTTTCTCAATCTACTTGGAGTCAAAGCATTTTGAAGAAAGAGGCTGAGTCCAGTTTGACATCAGCAATCATACAGCAGCTGCCTCCGTGGGGCTGTAAGATGGTGACTCCCAGAAGTGTTCTGGGCAGTGTGTTTCCATGTCTGCAGCACCTGATGGGGAGTGTATCTGCAGTTTACTAAAACACCGTAGTTTTAAAAGGTGGTTGAAACTTATGAATTTTCTATCAATTATACCTCAATACGGCTGAAATAGAAGAAGAAGGAAGAATAAGAGAAAGAGAAGGAGGAGATATTTTCTTGTCCTGAATTCCAAGACAAAATTCTATAAGGTGAAAGGCCTAGTGGAAGTTGGGGAAAGGTTCTATCTTTTTTTTGGTGAGAACATTTAAGTTCCACTCTCTTAGCAAATTTCATTTATTTATTTAAGATTATATTTATTTTTATTTTTTTTAATATATTTTTTTTATTGATTTTTTACAGAGAGGAAGGGAGAGAGATAGAGAGCCAGAAACGTCGATAAGAGAGAAACATTGACCAGCCGCCTCCTGCACATCCCCTAGTGGGGATGTGTCCGCAGCCAATGTATATGCCCTTGATCGGAATCGAACCCGGGACCTTTCAGTCCACAGACCGACACTCTACCACTGAGCCAAACCGGTTTTGGCGCAAATTTCATTTATAAAATACAGAGTTATCAGCTATAGTCACCATGTTTTATTTTACATCCTCAGACCTTATTAATCTTGTAGTTGAAAGTTTGTACCCTTTTAGTAACCTCTATTTTCCCCACTCCCCATCCCCTGGCAACCACTTTTCTGTTCTATTTTTATGAGTTTGATTTTTTAAGCTTTTTTTTTTTTTTTAAATTTCACATGTAAGTAAGACCACACAGTATTTGTCTTTCTCTGTCTGGCTTATTTCACTTAGCATAATGCCCTTACGTTTCATTCATGTTGTTGTGAATGATAGGAAGTCCTTCTCTCTATGGCTGAATCATACTCCATTGTATGTATAGACCACATCTTCTTTCATCCATTTGAAACCAGACAACCAGTGGGTCCAGGTTGCCTGTCACCTCCTTGAGCCAGTTAAGCAGAGACAGGGTTGAACCATATGTGAATGTTTATTCCAATTCTGCCAGCAGTATGGGAGAGCAGCAGTTCACCCACCAAGATCTGCTCTACCCTGCCCCCCAAGCCAGCTGCTAATAATGCACAGGACAAAGATTACATGGGAAAGTAGGAATTACAGCCATGGGGAAGAAGGCAAGGTATAATGGTTACAGGCTACAGGCAATGTGGGCCAGGGGGTCGCAAGGATGGAGTGCCTCTGGCACCAGATTCTTTCAGCTACAAGGTTGTTGATCTTTCTCGGAAAAGGAGAACGGACTGACTGCATTCCCAGGGTAACTCCTATGCCTCGAAGAGTACAGCTTTGGGCCAGAGTAGAATGTGCCTTATCTAATCAGAACAATCATGGTTAATATTTCTTATAATTATAGCTAGTCCCCATAAATCTATTTCTGCCCCTAACACATTCATCTGTCGATGGACACAGGTTGTTCCCATATTTTGGCTATTGTGAATAGTGCTGCAGTGAAAATGGGGTGAAGTTATCTTTTCTAGTTAGTATTTTTGTTTTCTTCAGACAAATACCCAGAAGTGGGATTGCTGGATTAAGTCATGGTTTTATTTGTAATTTCTTGAGGAACCTCTATTTCTATTTTCCATAGCGGCTACACCAATATATACATTCCTATCAACAGTGCACAAGTTTCTCTTGTCTTCACATCCTTGCCAGCTCTTACCTCTTGTCTTTGTTTTGTTTTTTAAATATATTTTATTGATTTTTTACAAAGAGGAAGGGAGAGCCAGAAACATCAATCAGCTGTCTCCTGCACACACATCCCACAACTGGGGATGTGTCCATAATCAAGGTACACGCCCTTGACCAGAATTGAATCTGGGACCCTTGAGTCTGCAGGCTGATGCTCTATCCACTGAGCCATCCGGTTAGGGCATCTCTTGTCTTCTTGGTGATTGCCATCTTAACCAGTGTAAGGAGATAGCTCGTTGTGGTTTGGATTTGCTTTTCCCTGATGATTCTTGGTTCTTTGTATGTCTGCTTTGGAAAAATGTGTATTCAGACCCTCTGTCCATTTTTAAATTTAAACATAACAATATATTGTTAGTCATATATATTAATTCATTTTAAATGAGCAATATACATAATTTCCAACACTCCTTTCCTTTGACCCAAATCAAAGCTTTTATAAATTTCTCCTCACAATGAATGTTTTGTGCAACATATCATATAACTGGACAGAGTCCAGATTTCAATTCTCATGGCCAATCCAATGTAAAGGTGTCAGGTGGCCTCTGTCAAAATCCAGAAACCGCTCAAAATAAAACCAGAACAATATAATTGTCTTTAGTAAGAGTTTATTGTGTATAGATGAACAGTTCACAAACAGAATCGTCAAACCAATAGTCTTATAGAGCCCAGAGCTATATAGTAAAAACACTGAGGCTAATTAAACTTTATAGTTAGTTATAACATTTGGTTTCCCCCACAAAATAACAGGGGATTCATTGAAAGTGGTCATCTTATGCTAATTTTGATTTCATCGAGGAAGGGAAAGGGACAGATTTAGAAACACCAATGAGAAAGAATCTGTCTCCTGCACACCCCCACTAGAAATCAAGCCTGCAACCCAGGCATGTGCCCTGACCAGGAATTGAACTGTGACTTCCTGGTTCATAGGTCAGTACTCAACCACTGAGCTACACTGGCTGGGCAACAATATATGTGTTTTAAGTGACTTTCTGAGGCATTTTTAAGAAACAACCCTAGTTAAGTTTTGCTTACACTGCAGAATAAGCTACATTAGATTTCACTTACATGGCTTAGCTGGTTTTGCTGTTCGGGGAATTTTCAAGTTTGGTCTCCAGTTGAATTTTGTTTTAACACCTATGTTCTTGTTTATTCTAGAAATTATCATAAGCTCTTTCCCTTATAAATGAGCAATTGAGGTAAGATACAAAGCCCTTGCCCACCTGGCAAACAGGTTTTAAAATTAAAAGTTAATTTCCCAATGGTATTTTTCACAGAAATAGAACAAACAATTCTAAATTTGTATGGAACCACGAAAGACCCCCAAATAGCCAAAACAGTTTAGAAAAATGGAAAAAAGCTAGAGGCATCATGCTCCCTGATATCAAAGTATATTACAAAGCTACAATAATCACAACAATATGGTACTAACATAAAAACACACGTATCAATGAAACAGAATTGAGAGCCCAGAAATAAATCCATGAGTTTGATTCCCAGTCAAGAGACATAATTAGGTTGTGGGTTTGATACCCTGGTTGGGGATGTACAGAAGGCAACCTATCAGTGTTTCTCTCACACATCTATATTTCTCTCCCTTTCTTTCTTAAAAAAAAAGAAAAAAGAAAAAAAAAGAAAACATATCCTCAGGCGAGAATACACACACACACACACACACACACACACACACACGTGACATAACCACAATAATGTCATTAATTATCCAGAGTGTAAATATAAACATTGTAGACTATTAAAATTATAAGGCATAATAATAAAATGTTAGCAAGGAAAAAAATAACCCCTCAAAATTTCCAGAATGTAAAAGTTAATAATTCCTTAATTCATCAAATATGCTGTGTTCAAATTTCAAATTCTCATTATTTTTTTAAATTTGTTTGAATAAAAATTCGACTTACTTGGGGAAAAAAAGAAAAAAAAGAAAAAGAAAGAAATTATTCTGCAGTGCTTACACTGCAGAATAAGCTACATTAGATTTCACTTACATGGCTTAGCTGGTTTTGCTGTTCGGGGAATTTTCAAGTTTGGTCTCCAGTTGAATTTTGTTTTAACACCTATGTTCTTGTTTATTCTAGAAATTTGACCAAAACCTACAACCAAACAAAAGCTTTACTTGGGAGCCTTTTTAGGTATTGCAAATCTGGAAGACACAGATATAGGTAGAAACCCAACTTTATTCTGAGGGGGAATGAAAGGATCAGAGTTTATAGAGATAGAAAAAAAGGGGTTTCCAGCCTAAACCAATTTGGCTCAGTGGATAGAGCATCGGCCTGCAGACTGAAAGGTCCCAGGTTCAATTCCGGTCAAGGGCATGCACCTTGGTGGTGGGCACAATCCCAGTAGGGAGTGTGCAGGAGGCAGCTAAATCGACATTTCTCTCTCATCTATTATATGTTTCTAACTCTCAATCCCTCTCCCTTCTTTTCTGTAAAAAATCAATAAAATATATTTTTTTAAAAAGAAAGAAAAGAAAAAAAGGGATTTCCAGAGGGGTTGCACAAGTTGCTTTGAAAGGACTATGATCGATGCTGGCAAACTAACTTACATTATGGTATAAATGATTAACTGCTAGCTATGTCTATTGCTAGGTTAAAAAAAAATTTTTTTAACAGAGTTCAGTGACTCAGAGCCAGTTCCAGAAACTGTGTTCCCAGCTGGTGTGGACATTGGTTGAACATTGACCTATGAACTAGGAGGCCACAATTTGATTCCCGGTCAAAGTACATGCCCAGGTTGCCAGCTCAGTCCTCCGTGGGGGGTGTGCAGGAGGCAGCCAATCCATGATTCTCACTCATCATTGATGTTTCTATCTCTTTCCCTCTCCCTTCCTCTCTGAAAATAATAAAAATATATTTAAAAAAGAAAAAAAAAGAAAACAAAAACAACCTGCATCATGATGTATTGTTGGTTTTAGCCCAGTTTAAAAGTTCAGTTTCACTTGGAAGGAGTGGGTTAACTCAACTTCCTGAATGCTACCCATTTTAAATTGCTCTCTGGATAATACCAATTCTATTTTGCTGTTTTTCTTTCACATGGTCAATTAATTTATGACAAAGGAGCCAAAATTATACAATGGGGAAAGGACAATCTATTCATAATGGTGCTGGGAAAACCTGACAGCCACATGCAAAAGAAAGAAAATGACACTGTATCTTACACCATACACAAGAATTGGCACTAAATGGAAAAATGTATCAAACTGGAGAAGCCAAGATGGCGACATAGGTAAATACCTAAACTGCTGCCTCGTACAATTTCAAAACTACAACTAAAATACAGAATGGACATCATCCAGGACCACAGGAAAGTAGGCTTAGTGGAAATTCTACAACTAGAAGGAAAAGAGGAAAGCTCACGGAGAATCAGAGGAGCTGCAATGGACTGAGGTACGGAGACACACATGCAGGGAAGAAGGGCAGCTGAGAGCCTGGCTGGCTTTCTCTGGCGGGAAGGGGAAGGAAGCCCCTGACTACACTGAACCCCAGTTCCGGGAAAAACCTTGTGGACCCAGGCTCATACAGGGGTGTCTGGACTGTCAGGTAGAGAGAAAGAAAACACGGAGTCTCGGAGAGAAAAAAAACTTGGGAGAGCCACGGCAGGCAGAAGTCTGGAGGCTCGCACACGTACGCTCAATAAGTGCACACAGAGAAGACTGACTACTAAGGTTGCCGCTAGCTCTCCCTAGCAGAAGAGAATCAGAAGCTCCTGACTACACTGGACCCCAGATCCAAATGCACTGAACCGCCATTCAGAGTGAGCCTGGGGGAATCTGGACTATCAAATGGAAACTCAGGGGAGCCGAGGAAGGCAGTATTCTGGAGGCGCGAGCACAAGGACAGGGCTTATGGGAAGTCAAGACTGTCTGCTCAGCCCTGAGACTCTGCCCCATCCAAGCTGAGCACAGAGGCTTTGCCGATTTTGCAAGTCTGGTCCCATAAAACTGTTTCCAGGACAGGTCTCCCAACGTAGACACAGCTGATACACATAGCCTATTGGCCTGGAGGTCAATTCCTCCCAGTGATACCAAGACTTAACTATAACAAGACTGTACACACATACCACAAAGGGGTGCACCAAGAGTGTCTACCTCAGGTGACTGGGGAGGCTGACCCACTGGGCCATATAGGAAACCTAGCATACAAAGCTCCCCTACCAACTCGGGGAAGCAGCGAAAATGCAGACATGCCGAAACTGGTTTGGCTCAGTGGATAAAGCGTCGGCCTGCAGACTGAAGGGTTCCGGGTTCAATTCCGGTCAAGGGCATGTACATTGGTTGCAGGCACATCCCCAGTAGGGGGTGTGCAAGAGGCAGCTGATAGATGTTTCTAACTCTCTATCCCTCTCTCTTCCTCTCTGTAAAAAATTATATATATATATATATATATATATATATATATATATATATATATATATTTAAATGCAGAGACAAAATAACAGATCACAAACAAAGGAAATGGAGGAAAACAAATGTCTGGATATTGAATTCAATATCAGACCCTCAAGGATATAAAAAAGGACCAACTAGAAATTAAATATACACTGACTGAAATAAAAAAATATTATACAAAGACCCAACAGCTGACTAGATTAGGGGTGTCGAACTCAATCAGAGAAGGGGCCAAAATCTAAAATCCAGCCTAAATCGCAGGCCAAATGGTTTACTGAACAGTCATAAACTGTCATTGTGATGGAAACGCAGCGGAGTGCAGTGATGACAGCGCGGTGCGGGCCACATTGCAAGGCCTGGCGGGATGGATTTGGCCCGCGGGCCTTGTGTTTGACACATGTGGACTAGATGAACGCAAGAATCAAGTCAAAGATTTGGAATACAAAGAAGCAAAAAACACTCAAATGGAAAAGCAAAAAGAAAAAAGAATCCAAAAAGTTGGGGATAGTGTAAGAAGCCTCTGGGACAACTTTAAGTGTACCAACATCAGAATTATGGGGGTGTCAGAAGAAGAAAGAGAGCCGAAACCGGTTTGGCTCAATGGATAGAGTGTCAGACTGCGGACTGAAAGGTCCCAGATTCGATTCCGGTCAAGGGCATGTACCTTGGTTGCGGACACATCCCCGTAGGGGGTGTGCAAGAGGCAGCTGATTAATGATTCTCTCTCATCGATGTTTCTAACTCTCTATCCCTCTCTCTTCCTCTCTGTAAAAAATCAAAAAAATGTATTTTTTTAAAAAGAAGAAGAAGAAGAAAGAGAGCAAGATACTGAAACCTATTTGAAGAAATAATGAATGAAAACTTCTCCCATCTGGTGAAAAAAATACTTATAAGTCCAGGAACCCCAAACAAAAGGAGTTCAAAGAGGACCACACCAAGACACATCATAATTAAAATTCCAAGAGCAAAAGAGAATATTAAAAGCAGCAAGAGAAAAACAGTTAATTACCTACAAGGGAGCACCCATACAATTGTTAGCTGATTTCTCAACAGAAACTATGCAGGCCAGACGGGAATGGCAAGAAATATTCAAAGTGATGAATAGAAAGAACCTACAACCAAGATTACTCTACCCAGCAAAGTTATCATTCAAAATAAAAGGTGAGATAAAGAGTTTCACAGATAAGAAAAAGCTAAAGGAGTTCATCACCACCAAACCAATATTATATGAAATGCTAAAAGGTATTCCTTTAAGAAGAGAAAGAAGAAAAAAGTAAAGATAAAAATTATTAACAACAAATACATACCTACCAACAAGTGAACCTAAAAATCAAGCGAATTAAAAATCTGAGGAACAAGCCAAGATCGGTTTGGCTCAATGAATAGAGCGTCGGCTTGGGGACTGAAGGGTCTCGGGTTCGATTCCGGTCAAGGGCATGTACCTTGGTTGCGGGCATATCCCCAGTAGAGAGTGTGCAAGAGTCAGCTGATCGATGATTCTCTCTCAGCGATGTTTCAAACTCTCTATCTCTGTCCCTTCCTCTCTGTACAAAATCAATAAACATATATTTTTAAAAATCTGAGGAACAGAATAAACTGGTGAATATAATAGAATCAGGGGCAAAGAAGGAGGGGATTGATAATTATCAGGGGGTAAGGGGTTAGGGGTGCAGGAAGAGACTGGACTAAAATCGTACACCTATGGATGAGGACAGTGGGGGAGAGGTAAAGGCAGAGAGGGTGGGGTGGGAACCGGGTAGAGGGAAGCGATGGGAAGGAAAAAGGAAAAACAATTTTAATAATCTGAACAATAACGATGTATGAATTTTTTTTTTAATTGGCACTAAATGGATTAAAGACATGGATATAGCTCTAACTGGTTTGACTCAGTGGATGGAGCATTTAATTTCTATAAACATACTCACTAATAATTTCTATAAACATATTCACAATATATTTTAAATATATTGGATTAGATAAAATGTATTATTGAAATTAATTCCACCAGTTCCTATATACTCTTCATAATGTAATTATTAGAAAACTAAAAATCACATTTTTGCTCACATATCTTTTGTTACAAAGCAGTATATGCTAGACAATAGGTACTCTGAACACAAATATAACTAAGGTAGGACTTTGGTACTCAAAGAGCTTCTAACTTATCTGGAAAATGAGGTTAATTGCAATATAACAGGGTAAGTATTTACAGCAGTATAAAAAGTCATCAAAATCTTAGAAGCAGAGTCACACTTTATGACACCTGAAGAGTTTCGGACCACTGCGAATATCAGATAGGAAAACCTGAGCAACTGTTCTGCCCACAGATCTCAGTGAGGAACATTTTGGAAACCATCTGAAACATTTTGGGATCTACTGGATCCAGATGTGTTATACAAGTCAATTCCTGTTTAGGAAAACATTGAAATGTCTGCTATAACAACTTCAATAAGATAACCTCCTACCTTGCCAAAACCGGTTTGGCTCAGTGGATAGAGCGGCAGCCTGTGGAATAAAAGGTCCCAGGTTCGATTCCAGTCTAGGGCATGTACCTTGGTTGTGGGCACATCCCCAGTGGGGGGTGTGCAGGAGGCAGCTGGTCGATGTTTCTCTCTCATCAATATTTCTAACTCTCTATCCCTCTCCCTTCCTCTCTGTAAAAAATCAATAAAATATATATATTTTTTAAAAAAGAAAACTTCCTACCTTGTTAGTGACATAGGCCTGTTTACACAAGGAAAAGCATGAGCAGCAGTCCGAAAGGTCCAATTTTATATATATATACAGTTGATTTTTTACAGAGAGGAAGAGAGAGGGATAGAGAGTTAGAAACATCGATGAGAGAGAAACATTGACCAGCTGCCTCCTGCACACTCCCTACCGGGGATGTGCCCACAACCAAGGTACATGCCCTTGACCGGAATCGAGCCCGGGACCCTTCAGTCAGCAGACCGACGCTCTAGCCACTCAGCCACACTGGTTTCGGCCGAATAGGTCCAAGTTTGATTTGTTCATGAAGTTCCCCAGGGGCACGATCATCTTGTTAGGATCTGCTTTACAGTTGTCAACAGGACTATGATCCTCAATTACTTTAACCACAACCTCTCCAAATCTTTCCGCATAAAATTCTTCCAACCTATGATATCTCTGCACGTTTGGTTATTTCAGGATCCTTGTCAAAAAATCCCTGTTTACCCAAATCCCCGAACTTTGTTCCATAAACACCAAAAAGAAAACAGATGTCAAATATCTGCCAATGAACAATCTTGCTGAATGCTTCTTGAAGCTGGTTTGGGGCATTACCACAAATGAAGGAAAGGGAGGCAATAAGGGACAATCATGTTGACCCAGAGAGGAAAAGTTAGAAAATAAACAACAAAGCCATTTGGAATTTTAAGTGCAATGCCAAATACAGGTGGGGGCTAAGGGACATTGTGTGAGTACTATGCTGGAATGCCTTAAAAGGCATATTTTGGCCCAATTTCTAATCATGGAGAAAGGACAAGTATTGACATTTACCATGTCATGGAAATGTTCCCTGGTAAGAAATGGGTAGTAATTGTACATTTTAGTGCTTGGAATCTAACTAGAAATAGTGTAATAATTATATTAATTCTTAGGTGTACATTTGTTTAAAAGCTGTTTGAATTCTTCTTCTGTGTATGAGTGTTCTCAGTCATATAGCAAGGCCAATATAACTGCCTGGTTTGTTGTGAACAATCACTAATGATAAATGAATAAGGCTAATAAAGGATGCAATTGAATATAAGCACAAAAATATAACTATCCATGAACTTCAGCTTCCCATGGGATTCTTTGAGGCACCTAAGAGAAACTGAGTTAAGGTAATTCTCCCCACGCAGAACAACTTGATATTATCCTCAGCCCATGTAGCCTTAAGTGTGGGGTTCATTTTGTGGTATTTTTATTTCTTAACAAATAAGGAGTTTGGAACTCAGGAACTTAGGTATATCACAAGGTAGGAGCCATGTTTTATTTTAATTGAATTTATTGGGGTGCCATTAATAAATTTTCAAGTGTGCAACTCTATAATGCATCTATATATTATATTTTGTTTACCATACAAAGTCAAGTTGCCTATCACCATTTGTCCCCACTTTACCCTCTTCTGCCTACCCCATTTCTCTTGCCCTCTGGTAATCACCATACTGTTGTCTGTGCCTAGGAGGTGTGTTTTTTTGTTTGCTTGCTTTTTTTTTTTTCTTTCCCTTAATCCCTTCACCTTTTACCCAGCCTGCCAGCACCCTCCCCTCTGACAGCTGTCAGAGTTTCTATTTTTTTTTTTCATTAAATTCCACATATAAATGAAATCATGTATTTGTCTTTCTCTGACTGGCTGATTTCACTTAGTGTACTCCCCAGGTCCATTCACGCTGTCCAAAAGGTAAGATTTCCTTCGTTTTAACTGTGAGTAAATGTACCACAGCATTTTTTACCCACTCATCTACTGATGGGCATTTGGGTGGCTTCCAAATCTTGGCTACCATAAATAGCTCTGTAATAAACATAAGGGTGCATATACTTTCTTAAAAATTATTTATTTTTAGAGAGGACAGACATATCAATTTGTTGGTCCATTTCTTTTTTATTAATATTTTTTATTGATTTTTTATAGAGAGGAGGAGAGAGAGCGAGCTAGAAACATCGATGAGAGAGAAACATCGACCAGCTGCCTCCTGCACAGCCCCTACCGGGGATGTGCCCGCAACCAATGTACATGCCCTTGACTGGAATCGAACCCAGAACCTTTCAGTCTGCAGACCGACGCTCTACCACTGAGCCAAACCAGTTTCAGCTTTTGGTCCATTTATTAATGTATTCATTGACTATTTCTTTTATGTGCCCCAATTGGGGGTCACACACCCAATGTCAGAATATCAGTAGTGTTTCGGATTTCTTCGGCAACACTCCCAGAAGTCATGAGGCAGTTTCATTATTAACTCCATACTGTTTTCCACTGTGACTGCACCAATCTGCATTCCCACCAACAGTGCATGAGGGTTTCCTTTTCTACACTTTGTCACCAACACTTATTGATAATAGCCACATCAACAGATGAAGTGATCTCTCATTGTGGTTTCAACTTAAATTTCTTTGATAATTAGTAAAGTTGAGCATCTTTTCATTAGGTCTATTGTCTATTTGTATGTCTTCTATGGAGAAGTTATTAAGAACCTTAGCTCATTTTTTAATTGGGCTTTTTTTTTATCTACTTTTTTTATTATTGATTTTTTTACAGAGAGAAATGGAGAGGGATAGAAATCTAGAAACATCAATGAGAGAAACATCCACCAGCTACCTCCTGCACACCCCTACTGGGGATGTGCCCGCAACCAATGTACATGCCCTTGATCAGAATCGAACCTGGGACCTTTCAGTCCACAGACCGAAGCTCTATACACTGAGTCAAACCAGTTTTGGCTTAATTGGACTTTTTTTTGGAATTACGTAACTTCTTAAATTTTTCGGATTTTAACCACTTATCAAATATATCATTGGTGAATGTTTTCACATTTAATGTGTTGTCTTTTTGGAAACAGTTTTCTTTGCTGTGCAAAAACTGTTTGATGTAGTCACATTTCTTTTGTTTTCCTTGCATGAGGAGATATACCAGAAAAAAACATTGCTATGAGAGTTTAATTCCTTTTTATTCTTGTGTATAAGGTAGTTTACTTTTTTGCATCTATCTGTCCAGTTTTCCCAACACCATTTATTGAATACTCTTCACCCATTTTGTTACCTTGTTAAATATTAATTTCCTTGGGAAATTTATGAGGTTTTATTTATGAGTTCTAAATAATTCCGTTTTCATGCCAGTATTATGCAGTTTTGAGTACTACGGTCTTATAGTATTGTCTGATATCAGGTAGCATGATTCCTCCAACTTTGTTCTTTTTTAAGATTCTTGTGGCTATTTGGGGTCTTTTATGGTGCCATATAAAATTTTGGAATATTTAAGTTCTGTAAAATATGCCATTGATATCTTGATAGCAATTGCATTGAATCTATAGAATGCTTTTGTTACTATAAACATTTTAATGATGTTAATTCTACTGATGAACATGGTATGTACTTCCATTTATTGTTTCTTCTGCAATTTCTTCAGTGTTTTTTAATTTTCTAAGTATAGATCTTTTACATCCTTAGTTAAAATTATTGCCAAGTAATCCAGAATCCAACCATGACCTCATGGTTCATAGGAGGACACTCAACAAATAAGCCATGCAGGCTAGGCTAAAAAATATAAATATATAAATATGTATAAATATTTTAATATATTTATATTGATTTCAGAGAGAAAAGGGAGAAGACATGGAAACATCAATGATGGGAGAGAATCACTGATCAGCATGCAGCGGGCATGTGCCCTTGACTACAATAGAACCGAGGATCTTCGTCCATAGGCCAACGCTCTATCCACTAAGAAAACCAGGTAGGGTTAAATATATATATATATATATATATATATATATATATATATATATATATATATATATATATATTTACATATATTTATTTAACCCTATATATATATATATTTAAATATTAACTATTAAGTAATCAAAGAATAATTATAACAGCCAAATCAACATTAATTAAAGGCAATTCTAAATGGTTTATAAAATTTAAGTATTTCAAAAATTAATGTTGACTTTTTGGCAATCACGAAAGACTAATTATCCATTTAATTATGTTAATTCCTAAAACACCACAGTAACTGTCAAAGTGATTTTTTAAAATATATTGATATATTTTATTGATTTTTCACAGAGAAGGGAAATGAATAGAGAGCTAGAAACATCAATGAGAGAGATACATCGACTAGCTGCCTCCTGCACCCCCCCGACTGGGGATGTGCCTTCAACCAAGGTACATGCCCTTGACCAGAATTGAACTCGGGACCATTGAATCCACAGGCCGACACTCTATCAATGAGCCAAACTGGTTTTGGCAAGGCATTTTTTTAAAAGACATACACATGACTAACAGACATGTGAAAAGATTTCACTATCACTTATTATTAGGGTAATGCAAGAACACCTCAAATCTCTTAGAATGATTATCAAAAAGACAAGAAAAGTATTAGAGAGGATGTAGAGGAAAATGTATCCTCATACACTGATGGTGGGAATGTAAATATGGAAAACAGTACAGAAGTTCTTCTAATATCTAATAGAACTACTATATGATCCAGCAATTCTTCCTTTGGGTATTTACCTAAAAATTATAAAAACACTAATTCATAAAGAGTAGGCTGCCATCTTTGTGAAAGAGTGACAGTTACATTTGCATAATTCTGCCAGGTCATTCATGCTGCCCGCACTCAGCGGCTGCACTGCTGGGATTGGGGGACTCTGGCAGGGCTGAGAAGAGTGGGCTGCCATCTTTGTGACAAGTTACATTTGCATAATTACCTTTCTATTAGGATATTTAAGACAAATACAACACATGTATTTATGAGTGGGGAAGTGACATGATGTGTGTATACACACACACAAACACCAGGTGTACTAATAAATAATGTAGATTTTTATTTTAATAGATGGAGTTATACATGTTGACATATATGCCATTTGATATGTATAATATGATAGTTTGTTGTATTGATAGCAAGCTTCAAAACTTCAAGTCAAATTTTCTGAAGGGGTTAATACCATATTTTGATGCTTCTAAGTGTCGAATTAAGTGCTAAAAGAAGAGCATTTGCGGGGAGTTTTATTTCATTATTTCATTTTGATGTGTTGCTAAAAGTTATATACTTTGAAAGCTTATGGTGAACATGCTCCACTTCAAAGATACTTGTGAACGTTGGTTTAAACTCTTTAAAAGTGATGATTTCGATGGGAAAGACAAAGAACATCCAGGTCAACCGATAGCTTGAAAACCAACAATTACAAGCATTATTGGATGAAGATGTGTGCCAAACTAAAAAACTTGCAAAAAGATTAAACATTGTTCAGACAACAATTTCTGATCTTCTTCCAAACAGTAAAGATTTCAAAGGAAGGAAAATGGGTGCCACAAGTACTGAAGGAAAGACAAGTGGAAAAAGTCATCAGTAAAATGTTGCTTCAAAGCAAGTCTTTTTTGCATTGAATTGTGATTGGCGATGAAAAGTGGATTTTGAGAATCCCAAAAGTGCACAGTCATGTGTTGATCCAGTCAACCATCAACAGTGACTGCAAGGCCAAATCACTTCAGAAAGAAGACAATGCTTTGCTTTTGGTGGGATAAGGAAGGTGTGGTGAAACTGTTAATACTGATCAGTACCAATAACAATTAATTTGAACCATGCTTTAATAGTAAAATGACCAGAATGAGCTAAAAGACTCTGCAAAGTGATTTTCATCCTCACACACTTCAAAATCAGTTAAAGACCTACTAAAATATCTTGCCTGGGAAGTATTAAACCACCCACCATATTCACCAGACCTTGCTCCTTCAGATTACCATTTGTTCCAATGGATGAAACACAGATTTTCTGAGCAGCACTTCAAAATGTATGAAGAAAATGAAAATTGGATCTCTGAATGGTTTGCCACAAAACAAGAAAAACTTATTAAAGTTTTTAAATTTATCTACCAATTACCTGAAAGATGGAAAAAATATGTAGCTAGTGACAGACACTGCTCTAAATAAAGCATTTTTTGTCTGTCTTGTATACTTTGATTGTAAATTCCACATTATTACTGATACACCTGGTATATACATGGACCACTCAGAAATAATATAAATTAAATATTGCAATTTGTGACAACACAGATGGGTCTTGAGTATTGTTATTTGCCCTAGCTGGTTTTGGCGTAGTGGATAGAGTCAGCAGGTGGACTGAAGGGTCCCAGGTTCAATTCCAGTCAAGGACACATGTCTGAATTGCAGGCTTGGTGCCCAGTAGAGGGCATGCAAGAGGCAGATCAGTGATATTCTCATCATTGAAGTTTCTATCACTCTCTCCCCCTCTTCTGAAATCAATGTTTTTGAAAAAGAAAATATGAAATGTACATTAGTAAGCACTGTTACTTTAATAAGTTAAAATTTTAAAAATAAAACACCTTCCTAATAGTAGTGTCCTATCAAAAAGGTAGGAAATCAAACACAAATCAATCCATTTTGATTTCAATTGTTTTTTTTAAAGTTTATTTCGAGTATAAAACGTAATGTTTCAGTATCAAAAATTCTGTCAGTTTACTAAGTATAAAAGAAGACTTCTGACAATAAAAGTTAACAATTAGGTATAAAATACTTAGGAATATACTTTTGACATTCAGACAGCACTTTTGAAAACTAAATTCTGCCAGTTACGTTTTAGAAACAAAAATATGAAATCTCATCTAAAATCACCAAGTCCTTAACTGAAGAATATTTCGCCTCAGAAAAGGAAAGTTAGCATTTCAAAGTAAGATTTTTAGAACTCCTTTTAAAATAATGGTATACTTGGCTCAATAATTTTGAAATTCAATGCCTTATGGTTTCCCTGAAAATAGCATTTACTTTTGTCTGTTAGCCACAAATAAGGTTCTCAATGACATATATAACAAGTCTTAACCAACACTGACTGAGGCATTTATCACAGAAATTATGTATATTTACAACAAAATATTCTGAACAGGAAATAAAAAATTTCTAATGACAGTGACAAAATCGTAAGAATTAAAGTCTCAGAATTCTTTTAAAGGACTGCTACCAAGGCTTTTGCTTCTCTTCTCCAGATACATCTTCTTGTAGGTTTGAAATATTGCTTTTGAATCCTTTACTGGGTTTTTTAGGGTCTCAAGTCCATCTGCACTGAAGGTTCTGTTGATGTTTCTTGAATTAGCCAAGACATTGTCATCTACAGAAACAGAAATTTCATTTTACTTTATTATTTTCTTAAAGTTAGTGAGCAAAACAGAGAAATTACAGAATCTTCTCCGGTATAAAAAATTAGGACAAGGAGTAAAAACTTGATGAACTATGGCTTTTCTCAATCAAATTAAACACACAACTTCTTTCTTGCCTGTCCTTTCGGTTGTTTTCTACTCAGTCCTTCTCTCCTGCCTAAGGGAAAGCTGTTCTGCTTTTTCCCTCAATCAATAAAAATCTCACTTGACATTTGAACACAATTGTGTAGTCTTCCATTTAAACAGAAGAAACATCAGCCAATTCGTTTTTAAAATTCTGGCTTAGGCATTCTAAAACATGCCCATACATTTACTACAAACTGTTTCAGTGCTGTATTAACCTCACTACTCCTTTAAATTGTGGGGCCAGCTTTTCACGTGCACTTCTTGATGAGCCTCTTTATTTCACTGTGGGTTCCCAAGATGCAGAATTCCAATACTTTTCTTCCCTGTTCCAGCCTTCCCTTTCCACAAGGTAGGTTTTACGTTCTGCCTGGGTGGATCTGTCATCTCGTTCTTCTCTGCCCTCGTTTTCACGAGGAAAGGAATGCTGCTGTCTTAGGGGAACCTCAGCTGTTGCTTTCCATTGTCGTCAGTCACTTCCTCTTCTACAATACCCGGGACTCGAATTCTTTGTAAGTAGCTCCAACCACACACGGAACATTTATACCTAAATTAGGTATATAATCCTTTAAAAAGGTTCAAGTACTTTGGGAGTCATTAGCATTTCTCACATCACACAGGTTCACAATGTCCAGTTGCTCTCTCTCCTCTCACGAAGTGTCAGCAGACTTGGACAGAGCTCTACAACTTGTATTAACTGGGCCTTCCCTCGCCATTTAAATATCAATAGATCACTGTTACCCTCTCCACATACGATGGATAAATTAGGAGAACAATCTTCCGACCACTCATTTGTGCAGCTACAGATCTCCCAAGCTTCTTCTCTGGTTTATGTTTTAGGTATTTATTTATGATTCTAGGTATTTGTGTTTCACTGTTTATTGCTCATCCTGTTTTGTGGTTGTTTTTATCCCTGTAATTTACCACCTGTCTAAACATCAATTGTCAACCCATACATGTATTCATCTTATATTTTCTTGTTCAGATTTCAAGTATGGCTCTCTCCTTCTCTTTAGAGTAATACCTGAGTCTGCCGTTTCAATGGCCCTTTTTTGCTTTCATTTACATGCTCATTTCTTTCACTTATTTTTACTTCGTGTTTCAATTTCAAAAAAAAAAAATTTTTTTTTAAACTTGTGTCCTCTTTTCTGGTTGTTTTCATGTTCTGATTAATAAGAGTTCACCTCTCCTTTGATTCAATTTGAGCATTTTTCCTATTTGCACTTTCAATGTGTATGGCTCAATTTGAGTATTTGTGCTTTCAGCTGTTTTCTCCACTTATTCCTCTTTTATGAAAATGTGCTCTCCTTTCTTGTTGCTTCTGGTAAAATTGTTTTCTTGTTTTCAACTGACTAAACTATTGTCTTGACACTCAATAAATCTAAACTTAAATAAAACTCCAGAACCCAAGTTTCTAGTTGTTAATGCAAAACCCTAAAAATCAACTAGATTCATTCAACCACTTAAAACTGATTGCTAAAAGCAATGGTATTTGTGGTTGGTCCTCAGCTCAAATACCTCCGCAGATAGAAAAATCAGCAAAGACACAATATGAAAATAACTCAATTTCCCTCTTGGGAAAGAGATCACTGCTACCTTCCTCCCCATATCTTTCTACTACTGATAAACACATACACCAAATCTTGTTTTTATTTTTTCAGGATACAAAGTTTATTCAATGTCTAGCACAGACTGGCCAAACTGCCTTCAACAACATGAACAGAAAGCCTGGGGAATAGGCAAAGTTGTTATAAAAATAACTTTAATTCAGTTCTTTCCACATTAGAAGTCATCAGGCAGGCCATGGAATGTGCCATATTCCCTCCACATTAACAATACTGATCCTGTAATTAGCTATTATCAAAATACACTTGTGTCTCTAAAAAAAACCACTACATACGGAATATCACTTCTGACATGTATAAAAACATTTAAATATTTTTAACCTTGTCCCCCCACCATACACGTAAGCTCAGAGTTCCGGGCATTAAAAAGAGAGGCCAGTCCAGCCAGGATGAAGTCTGCTCTGTGCAGAGAGAAGCCCCTAGGACTCATGAATGCAGAACTTCACAAGAAAGGGCCATTGTCCCACCTTAAGGGGCAGATCAGAAAAAAAAAAGAGAGAGAGAGAGAGAGACAGAGAGAGAGAGACAGAGAGAGAGAGAGAAAACATTGATCCAAATCTGCATGAAAAGAAAAATCATGCAAGTATGAAGCAGCCTTGTCCTCCGAGAGGACAGGTTAGGTGTAAGGAATCTGGACCCAGAGGTCTCAAGTCTGGGCTTTCTAGAAAGAACCCAAGCTTTTCAGTGGCCCCCACTGTGTCTACCCTGGAAACTAGATTCTGCCTTGCAACTTAACTCCAAGGAATAAAAGGTACATTACAAAACGTCATATAAGGAGAAAATATAGATTATTCAGATGCCATTTTTATTATCTTGCTATATAAAAAGTTATTCCCTCTTTCTTTTATATAAAGTGAATACTAGAATATTTGGTCAATTGGAAATATTGCTAGGAGCAGGTGTCTGCAATTGCATCAAAGGACAATTCAGAAATTTATGATGAAACAAAGCTCCATGCTAAAGCAGCACCAGGAACACACCTCAGGTTCTCATCACAGGAGGGACATCTAAGTCAGGGGTGAGGAGAATGACACACTTGATAAAACAGAAGAATGAAATGTGGGCACATCCTATACCTGGCAGCCTCTTGCCATATCAGGTACATGATCCCTGAGGAAGTCCCCGAACCCCTGAGCATTAACACCACCAAGAGAGCCCTGCCAAAGCCGTGCATTTTAAGACACAAAAAGGCAGAGTGGGGTTTGTGAATGCCCACTGCACAGGCTGCACAAGGCACAAGCAAGGGGCACCAGGGAGGAGGAGGTATCCTGTGTACCCATCACCAAAAACCTGAGGCCGGCACCCCATCTCCACAAGGTGAACAAGGTGAATTATATTTTAAAAAAAACAGGTAAACTCATTTCTCTTAGAAAACTAATAATCTCTGGTATTTTAAAAGTCATTTCAACAGCTTTTAAAATGGCTCTTTTCTGGAATGATGAGGTATTTTGGAAAAGGTCACCCACAGGTGCTGGTTCTTTCCCAGCTTGTAGTAGTGCAGGTCAATGAGCGCCTCGATGGCCTGTTCCACTGAACCCATCTTGATCAGCGCCATGTCCCTGTGCTTCCTGAAGAACTTTATCCTTCTGACAAACCTGCCGTTGCTGGAGAATAGGGCCCAGAGGTCATGCACAGAGGTGAAGCGCGGTATGTGGGAGACGTACAGGCACTCTGAGGGTGGGAAAACCTTCTGGTCCTTCTTGGAGCAGGATTTCCTGAAGCGGTGCAGGTGTGAGTTACTGTAGTCTTTGGTGAGGTCCAGGTCTGCCTGGCCCTCACGGAGCAGATGCACGTCTTTGTGCCGGGTGACGGTGATGAGCATACGCCGTCCATACAGCTTCTGCCCACTGAGGTGGCTCATGGCCAGCTGGGCCTGGATGCCATCTGCCATTTGCACCAGAGCTCGTGTCTTATTCTTAAAGAAAATCTTCGCCCGCTGCACATTGCCATACACGCCGAAAATAATGAAGAGGCTTTGGATTTTGATTCTCTTGGGGTTGAGGTTTTTGACCAGCAGGACACAATTTCCAGCCCCTGCTGGGCTGGTGGTGGCAATCAGGCTGCCTGCTGCTGATGCTGATGCTGCTGGGGCTGCTGCAGCTGCCACTGACACCAATGGTGATGGGCCTTGGGTGGCAGCTACTGCTGCTGCTACCCCTGGGATGGTCACAGATGCTGGGCCTGGGATGGCAATCGGGCCTCCTGCTGCTGCCTCTGACACCAACGGGACAGCAACAGGGACTAGGCTTGGGATGGCAATCTGGCCTGCTTCTGCTTCTGGCTCTGACACTGACGGAATGGCCACAGATACCAGATCTGGGACCGCAATCTGGCCTTCTGCTTCTGCTGCTGCCCCTGACACCGGCGCAACTGCCACAGGAGGCAGGGCCTGGAGCTCATTGGGATAACAATGGCCAGCAGCTTGAGGAATGAAAAGTGTAGAATGGAAACCAGCTCGTGATTGCAGAGGGACAGACATTACAGGAGCAGCACTGAAGGCCGAGGCCATGGCTTGGTCCTGTGAGACCTGGCTGTCACACCAGGGCAGGTCAGGATAGGTGTAGACTCGGCTCTTGCTGTCGTTGTACTTCACATTAAGGATGGAAGAGGAGGATAAGCTGATGTGAACTGTGCAACCGAAGATGTTCCAACTGTCCAGAAACACCTTTGCAAGCTCAGCACTCAACGGCTCAGCATACTGCAGCAATGCCTGGAATGTGTTGTTCTGGGTGAAAGTGATGATTTTTAAAACTTTGCCAAAATGGGAGAAGATCTGGTGAAGCATGTCCAGGGACAATGGGTGGGAGAGGTTCTCTATGATAATCTGTATTACTGGGCACTGGGAAGTCATCTCCATACCTGTATCCACAGCAGCTGCACTCACAGGGCTTACATTCTCAGTGCCTGAGCATACAACACCCTTGCCCAGAGAGTCTGAGTTCACAGTGTCCGCCCCCACATCCACAGCATGCACAGTGGCGGCATTCACAGTACCCAAAGGACCTGCATCGACAGTGCCTGTACCCACAGCACAAGCTGAGGAAGGCAGAGCAAGTTTCCTGGACTGAACTGAGTTCAGAGCTTGCAAGGCTGACTGGACCTGTGAATGGTTGTATGAGCTGCTGGTATTCAGTTCCTTGCGGTGGGAGAACTGGACACAGATGGGCTGGCCTCGAATCATGGGTATCATAGAGGTATAGTAGTTCACCATGGTGATGGCAGCCTCCTCTGTGTTCATCTCAATGAATGCCTCGTTTTTCGATTTCATCATCAGGAGGTTGGTGACCTTCCCAAAGGGCAGACCTAGAAATAGGACCTCGTCCTCAGTGACACCCCCAGGGAGCTTCCCGATGTAGACCACTCGGGAGGGAACACCTGAATTTTTGTTGTCACCTTTGAACTTCTTACTGTTGTCTTTCATCTTCTTGCTATCACCTTTTAACTTACTGCCATCACCTTTCAACTTTTCGCAATTAAGTTTCAATTTCTCGTTGTCAACCTTAAACTTACTGCCATTGCCTTTCAATTTCTCGTTGTCAGTTTTCCACTTACTGCCATCACTTTTCGACGTCTTGTTATCAATTTTCCACTTCCTGCCATCACCTTTCAACTTCACGTTCTTGTGGTCAAGTTTCAACTTCAATGTCTCGCTGTCAATTTTCAACTTGTCACCATTCGACACCCTGTCATCAACTTTCAATTTCAGCTTCTCCCTATCACCTTTCAACTTCAACTTCTTGCTGTCAATTTTCAACATCCTTTTGTCACCATTCAACTTCTTACTGTCAACTTCCAACATCTTGCTGTCACCTTTTAACTTCAACTTCTTGCTCTCTACTTTCACCTTCACCTTCTCGCTCTCACCTTTAAACTTCTTCCTGTCATTTCCACTTGCTGCGGAAGCTGAGTTAGTAATGCAGGCAGAAGACAGCTCGTCAGGTCCCCGCTTTGTGCCAGCTGCTTTGTCTAGGGCAATGCCATCCATTGCACACAGAAGAGACCCACGGGGGTTGGAGTGCAGGCGCCGGAACGGAACCAACAACGGCTCTGAGTTACAGACTCCTAAATCATTTTTAAATGAATATGAATAAAAACAAAACTTCACAATAGTATCATAAATATAATCCAGCTTATACAATATATGACAGAGTAACAAAAATAAAGAAAAATACTTATTAACTAGTTTATGACCTTACCTATTTCTTGGTTGACTTCTGGAATCCTTTTCTCCTCAGGTACACATTTTATCCAGTCTTCTTTGGAACTTTTTATTCCTGTAACTATTTAAATATTCGTTTTGAGATGTCTAGATATTGTTCTTCACCAATTTTAGTACTACAATGAAGATATATTTAGATGAAGCCTAAAACGTATTATTATATTCATATCATTCTAAAAGGGTTCAAGAACGCTGACAGGGTTCCAAGAACAGAGCATCGGCCATGGACTGAAGGGTTCTGGTTCGATTCCGCTCAAGGGCACATACCTTGGTTGCATGCTCAAAACCCCAGACGCAGTCAGGACAAGTGGGGGAGGCAACCAATGTGTCTCATTCACATGGATTTTTCTCTCTCCTTCGTACCCCTCACTTCAATTCTCTGTAAAAAGCAACGTAAAATATCTTCAGGTAATAATTTTTTTTAAAAGGGAGGGGGTGGCTGAAACCGTTTTTGGCTCAGTGGATAGAGCATAGGCCTGTGGACTGAAAGGTCCCAGGTTCGATTCTGGTCAAGGGCATGTACCTTGGTGGTGGGCACATCCTCAGCAGGGGGTGTGCAAGAGGCAGCTCATCAATGTCATTCTCTCGATGTTTCTAACTCTCTCTCTCTTGCTCTCTGTAAAAAAATCAATAAAATATATTTAAATAATAAATAAAAATAAAAAGGGAGGGGGTGGCACCAGGAAAATACTCTTATTTTTAAGTGCCTAATTTTCTCAAATTTGAAAAACAATTTACTTGGAAAGTTCAGCTTCACTATGCAATTACTTCCACTTGGGTTAAACACCATCACAAGTCAAAGTATTAAAAGATACATGACAGAAACGTAATTCCACTGCCTCCACCAACTTTCAAGATTCACAATAGATCAATGCCTCAAATCCTATGCACATAATTAACAGCATGAAATTAAATCACCCATGGATTTAAAATTGTACTCCTAAGAAAATGTAGCTATAATGCACTTTAACAGATAGTGTCTGAAAAGCAGGAGAAACATTTCCATTCAAATCCTTCAGTTTTTCCATCTGAATTTTTCAGCACAATACTTTTTACTTAATGTTCACAATTCCTAACTAAATGTTTGCACACTACCACAAATCAATAATCATCTATTTTCTCCCTTCCTCCCATACAACATTGAAAATTCCGTAATTCGGTTAACCAATAGTCTTGATGAAAATTCTATTTGTCAGCCTGGGTTTGGTGACCTTCCTGTTTCTACATTCCTCCCTGAACGTTAACACTTTAACTATAGTGACATCTGTCAACAGCTTCAAAGATGGTAAAAGCTACCACTAATGATGACTACATATCTCCTAATATTTAAAACAAAATTTCAAATTCATAAGACTATCATACTGGACCTTGCATAGGGGCTTGCTCAGGACAAGGCGGCAGATCCTTCCGTTCTTCAGTAGAGTTTGTCTTATTAATCAGCCCATCTGGACATAACTTAAACTCCAGCATGCTTTGCTTTTCTGTGGCATTTTTCTCAGGTAAAGGGCTGTTGGGTTTATTTTCCACCTTCCTCTCTTTATTAACATTTTTCGGTAAACTCTCGAGTTTGGTGAGGCAAATGCTCTCTCGTTCAATACATTTAAAGGCAACTCTGTTCAGATACTGTTTCCTTTGCTCCTTTGCTTGGGGAGACAAATGGCTGGGTTCAATTCCATTGTTTATATTGATTGAATTTTTATCTAATTTTGTTTTGTCCAAGAACATTTTATCAGGTTGCTTTCCACCAACTGTTTCTTTAACATTCCCCAAAAGGCATGATTTAGATAAATTAGAATGGTGGATTTTTGTTTTCTTAGCTTGGCTTGAACAAATACTTAATGATTCTTCAGAGGTTTGCACACTGCTACTGTGTAGCTCATTAGATTTCCCACAACTCCCTACTTGCACACTAAGGTTATTTGACCTCACAGATTGAGTCTCACATGGTATACTTTTCTCACAGTTTAATTTTGATGCTTTTACACCCATTGCTTCTTTACGCTTCCGCCTTTGCAAATACTGCTCTAGTGTTATAACTTTAGCAGCTTTAGGCAAACCATCCTTAGACGAAGAGCCTGATGATTTAACATCAGTCTTTTCTTTAATTTTGGCGCGTTCATTGGGGTTCAACAAAATACCCGTTTTCAAAGTAACACCTCCATTTTTATTTTGATCTTGTTTAAAATACTTCATCTTCTTTACCTCTGAATTAAGTATGCTCCCTTCACCTAATTTCCTTTTCACTGAAATTTTTTGCTGACCATCACCTGTTTCCAATTTTCTCTCCTTTGGCAAGAATTCCCGTACAAAAGAATTCTTCTTGATAGGTAAATCTTTACTTTTATTTGTACAGAAAACTGGCTTTGCTTTAGGTAGACTTGAATTTTGTCCTATGATCTTTCTCTGTGAGCCCTCTTCAAAAAACTTTTTCTCACTAGAGTGAAAAGTTACCTCATGAAATTTCAGTTTTCCTTTCTGTATGTGACCTTTTAAGGAATCTAGTTTTTTAACCCCTTTAGATAAAGTTGGACTGGTTAATTCTTGCTCTGTGCTTAGTGAGCTGAATAATGGTTTGGATATATCTTTCATAATCTTGCCTTGTTCGGTTTCAGAATGTTTTTCCTCAATCGGAAAAGTCAGAGCAATCTTTGGATTATTATTTGGAGAAGTCTTATGTACAATGGAATCATCTTTATCAGAGGTAGTCTCTCCTTGCTTACAACTATTGGTCTCCAGAGAACATTGATCTTTCCTGTTTTCAACCTCTGAAGTCAAGTTCTTGATAGAATTACATTGGCATTGGGGAAATCCTTTATAAACATTAGAGAGCCAACCCAATGAACAGCAACGGACATCATCTTTATCATCTTTCTCTGAACCCATTTCAAAATTAGAACCATCTGGATGTACTGGTGAGTCACCCTGGATTTTTGTGACAGGGTTTTCTTTCTCACATTGTGTCAATTTATCAACCTCAGGAGATTCATCATTCTGTTCAGGAAATAATTCTTTCATTTGCTCTGAGTTTAATATTGTAATCTTTATCTGGTCAGATGCAACTTTGGAGTCACAGGTGGTTTTATCACAAGACTCATCTTTTGAGTTTGGGACTGTTATTTGCTGTGCTGGAGAATCTTCATGAGTATTCACAGGTTCAATACCATAGGGAAATTCTTTTGAAAGTTCTGAAAGCTGACTGTGTGGGAAGACGGATGTGTTATCAAGAATCTCATTTACTGCAGGAACCTGGGCAGTGTGACTGCAAGACACATCAATTTCCTGAGGGTTACCGTCCTGGTGAAGAGCAGCTGATGAACACTTATCTATAGCTGAGCTTACTTTAGTATAATGCTTCAAATTGCTTTCCACTGGATTTTCACTGGAGTTGGCATGCTTCAAAAATGATGACTCTGGAGGTTGCGTGGACTTTGATTGATCAGGTATTTTACATGAAACATCTGTGTGCCGTAAAAAATTACCTTCTTGTAATCCAAGCTCTATTTTTTCTGTGATATTGTCTAACTGTCCTGTTTGTTTTTTAGTACTAGTTACTTGGAGATTAGGTAACAATTTCTGTGGTTCAATCTTGTCAATAGGAGGTGGATTGAATATCTTTGCTATTTGATAATTATAAGATGTATCACCTTCAACAAGAGAACATATATTGTCAATCTGTAACAACTCACTACTCAGAGCATCACTGTCTCTTGAGTTAGATAAGGCTTGCTGATCACTCACAGTACAGTGATTATCTGGTTCAGACTCTAATGGAGTTCCTTGATTGGTATTAGGTGCACCTTCTGTTTTACCATTAATTGATGCATTTTGCTTTTCCTTCTGAATTAGAGGGGAAACCTTGGTGGATTTTGTTATATTTGTAACTGGTTCATTCACTTTCGAAACAGTAGTCACTCCTGTGTTTTCTGCCCATTGATTCTGTAAACTACAAACACTGCCTTCTTTAATAACCGGATAGACGGTTTCAGGTAAAGGATCAGGTGATATTCCTTTGTCAGACAATGTTTTGATGCCTGAAATTAAGGGTGACACCACAGCAATCTGAAGTTCTGTTCCCTTTGTAGTAGTTGCACTTGAAGATTCGTAATTTTGCACTACCATTGGCAGAGTTGTAACTTGTGAGCAGTTTTCTATCTTATTGTGAGAATTTTCCACAAGTGAAACTGCAGTTTGATCACAGATTTCTCCAGCTTTCGAGAGTCCAACTGCTGTTCTGTGTGTGTTCAACTCAATACACTGTTTCTTTTCTGTAGGTTTGGAAGGTTGTTTTCTCCACAGATTAAGACAGGTTGCTATCAATTCCAAAGAATGACTATCAGAATTCAGAGTAACTCCAGTTGGGGACGATTTATGGTCAAGGCAAACAGAATTTTCTGAAATCTTGGCATTAATATCACAACAGCTTGGAGTTTCCATAGTTTTCAAGTTCAGTTGGTTATTAGTGATTTGGGTATTGACATTCCTTTCAGAACTGTGTGGTTTAGAGTCCTGAATAGTTCCACAACCATCTTTCATTAACCTTTTCTCAATACCATCTCCATGTGTAAGGAGATTGATAAGTAGCCTATTTTCATTTAAGTATTTTGAAGCATATGACTCAAAGGCCATGGACTGAGGAACTGAAATTGTTTTGGCATTTGTTTGCACATTTTCTTCAACGTTAACTACATTTCCTGATGAAAACTGGGTTTGCTCCATAGGTGGTATATTGAAAGAAGTGCCATCTTTTAAGTTATGTAACTGGTCTGAAACTGGCCCCTTTCCCGAACACTCAGAATTTAGTAAAATGGAATTAACCTGGTATGAATTTCTGAGATTGGTATCTTGAATGTTAGAATTCAATGTACTATGCATTCTATTAGTTTTTTCTATTTCCACTGCTGTTGGTGATTTATCCCCTACAATCTCTGGAGCAGCTGGGGTTACCTGTGGTCCAAACTGGGTTTTGCCAGTTTGTTTCAGTGCAAGTTCAGAATTTTGAGTTGATTCGCTATTAGCTTTAATACAACCTGATGACATTAAAATATTTTTATCAATTTTAACTTTCCTAGCCAGTTCATAAAATTTATTTTTCATTTCTATTAATTTTGCAATATCCTTCACTAACTTTTCTTTTGTGAGACTTGTGTCCGGTACTTGACTTGAAGTAAAATTACAAAACTCTACTCTTTCTTCTTGATTACTTTGAGGAAGAATCTGAACACCATCCACAGAAGATCTAGTGGGGTCATTATAAGGCTGATTGTTATTAATATTTACTTTCACATTACAAAAATTTCCAATCATGCTTTCATTTTCATTGAGGTTTTGCTGTTGAAATCCCCTGCAAAAGTCTTTCCTTATTTCAGAAATATGTGCTTCTTGACCCTGAGGAACGTCACTAGAAGAGTGAGTAATAACATGCTGAGTATTTTGCAAAGTTTGGCTTACATATCTACAGTCATAAGGAGTAGGAAGTCTTTTTTCAGTCTGAAGTACTGCAATTTGATAGGATGGTAAAGGTGAAGTCTGCTTTGACTGTAACGTAAGTGCAGAATTTGAAGGATGACTATTTTTAACTTGTCCTGATGTAAGTGGCATAGGATTTTGTTTCTGAAGAGGACTTTGCAAAAAGCTTTGTGATGGATAATTGTATTGCTCTGAATGTGGTCCATAATCTGCATAAGTCAGTCCATTCGATGTATACTGCTGTGCCCATTCAGCCTGTCGCTCTGATAAAGATGAGGTAAGTCTCTGGTTTCCTTGATAAGTTGCAGGAACTCTTACAGAATTAGAAGGGACCATTTGTCCTTGCATAGGATAGATTTCTGATGATACAAATTGATTCTGTGGTGCATTTACATTTGGTAGATTAGTTCTAAAACTATTTGGTTGAGTAATAGCTGCCCCCGGGTGAGAAAACATAGAATTACTCATTGAAGAGTTTGTCCACACATTTTGTGCAACTCCTGGAGACATTTGTAAACTGTTGTTTAGTTGATTGGGTCCTTTTACATTAGCATGCGTATTTCTTTCCACTGAAGCTTGTGAGGGAAAAATTGTCCTACTATGTATATCAGAAGCAGAAATTTGTTGAGGAGCTGTATTTCTGATGTTGAGGGCTGACTGTGAAACTGGATTTGAGTTACTCGGAAACATGCACGCAGGGTGGTTACTTCTAGGAGGGTTTAAAGATACTTGAGATGGTGCGTTTATTATACTCTGCTCCAAAAAAGATGGCCGTCTTTTGGGATACATTGGTGGTAAGGTGACACTTTTCGGTTTTGCATTCCAATCCATTGTTGATTAATTAGAAGTAGTAGAAGTGTATTAAAAACCAGGTTTTTAAAATGTGAGGAATCTGTAAAAAATAAAAGCCTTTATTAAGCTGTTTGCTTGGACAGAATTTCTTTTAAAATCAGTTTACCTGAATACCAATGCTGGCTATATCTATCATACTTCCTGAATATTCAAATTAGACAAATCCTCATTTTAATTTCCGAAAGAGAAATAGCAAAGTAGGATGCAACAATAAACATGGCAAATGTCACTATTTCTAGGATATTTAACTGGAATTCATCCTACACAGTGGAGTTAATACTTTGTTACATTTAAGTGCTTTTCAAGTATCTCTTTATTCTAAGTAATCCTCATTCATTATTTTAAAGACAGAAAATGTTACTATCACTACTTTCCTTACACTATAAGTGAATATCAGCTGTTACACCTCTTTCAGAAAATTTTGATACACACATCAAAAAACAAAAACAAAAACAAAATACTTAACAACTAGCCCTTGATGCTGTGGCTGCATTGGTTTGAGAGTTTGCCCAATGCAATGAAAGGTTCATTTCAATTCCTGGTCATAGCATATAGAATCAACTTGCAGGTTTGATGCCTACTGATACTTCACAGAGTATTTAATGAGGGGTAGATATGGGAGGCAACCACTTGATGATTCTCTCTCTTTCTAAAAATCAAAACATATTTTTTTAAAAACATAACACTAATATATAAAATGAAGCCTCCTTTTTAAAAAACAAATGGAATCCTACCGAACTGTCTACAATTTGCCTGATTTTCATTACTATACAAAGGATATCTTATCATTTCACTAACATATCTACCTCATTGTTTAAATAACATTCTACTTTATGGATGCACCACCATTTAAACAGTCCTCTATTGACTAACTATAGGTTTACCTCGTAAATTTATTGCACTTTCCTTTATTGCATTACAAATTGAAGAGGCACCATCGTAACCAAACTACATGATAGGAGAATGACAGGTAAAATTAAATTAAACAACCTTGACTTAAACTTATTTATAACCAACAACTTCAGAATGCACATTCTTACCAAGTGCATAAGAATTTTTACCAATATTAATTATATGGCTAGGCCATAAATAAATCTGAACTTTCAAAGAATTAAAAATGATTGAGATTAATTCCGTGGAATTACGCTAGAAATTACAGACCAAAGGTAACTATAAATTCCAAAATAATTGAGAAGTAAAGAATGCTTGATACACTTGAGGTAAAACAGAGACAGAGACAAACAGAGAATGAGTCTGGCATCTCTTATTCTACTTACAAAGACACCAGTCCTTTTGGATTAAGGACCTACCATTGTGACCTCATTTAAATACCACTACATCCCTTAAAGGCCCAACTACAAATACAATCACATTGGATGTTAGGGCTGGGGTTTGGAAACACAATTTAGTTCACAACAGTCTTCTATCATCCCAATGTTCACATAAGACCTTAAGACTGGGGGAGTTTGAGGGTTTGGAAGACATTAATGGGGGGAAAAGGAGTACCTAAGGAATACTTTCAAAAATAAAAAATTTTTGAAAAAGAAAAAAAACAAGACCAAAAGATAATATATAGCATTAAACAGACTAAAAGAAAAAAAAAAAAAAAAAAACCTGAGAAATAATCAAATAATCAAAAGAACTGAGAATAAAGTTTACCAAAGAAATGAGATAAAGACAGTAAAATAAACACACAAAAAAAGTAACAAAAATACTGAGATTCAAGAAACTCAAGTTGATTCTCTAAAAAGAAAAAGAAAATCATTAAGCTCTGACAACACTGACCATGAAAGAGACAACACAGCATTAGGGAAAAAGGCTATCACTAAACCTGGCAACAGTAAAATTATAAATATTTTGCGGTGGGCATTTTCTGTTTTCAGCATCCAGCATGGAAAACGACAGGTTCCTGCGTGGAGGAGCTGGGGATTAAGAAATTAGAGACAAAAAGAAGAGACATGGAGTCAGAAATAGATTCAGCAAGCTGGGCGCTAGGTGGGTGCCATCTCTCTGATGGAGAGGCAGTCACACCCACCAGGCAATATAGCACATTTATTGATTTCCAAAGGGGAAGTTTAAGGTTGAAAGGAGTTTCGGGTGTGCCCAGATCCTATTCATTAGGATCTGGGTAAGTTCCTCATATTTTGGAACAAGATTTAGCATATCAAAGACCTGGGTAAGTCAAGGTCCTATTTCTTCCTCATTCCAAGCACATGGATAAAAGAAATCAGTACTGATAACAGGATTTTGCCAGTGCCCTCGGGCTCAGCTGATAAGAATTAAAAGAATGTCCATGTGCCTTCCCAGACAGCTCTCTACAATATTTACTGTAAGTAACTATATTCCAATACATTCAAAATTTAGGTGAAGACATTCCTTTAAAAACACACTTCACTAGCTGGCATAATACCATTCTTTTAATATTTGTCTTTATTGGAGCATTCTAACAATAATTTATAGAATCATTAATCCAATATACCTCATTTAAAGGAAAAAAAGAGGGGCTATTTTACAGCTGATTTAATAAGTCTGGCATACCAAAAGCTGAAAAGAAAAATTAACCAGCCAATCTCCATCAAAAAGACAACTGTAAAAATCCTAAGAAAAATGTTAGCTAACCATATGAAGTAATATATGAAAGAATGACACATTATGATTAAATGGAGCTTTAGAAACACAAGATTTGCCATTTAAATATTAACCGAAGTAATTACATTACAATAATTTTTTTAAAAAAAAAAGATTACTCCAATTGATAGAAAGAACTTGATAATATATATCTATTTTTTAATATATATTTTATTTATTTATTGTTTTTTATAGAGGGAGAGATGGTGGGTTAGAAACATCGATAAGAAAAAAAAAAAAAAAGAAAGAAACATAAGAGAGAATCATCCATCAGCTGCCTCCTGCACACCTCCTACTGAGGATGTGCCAGCAACCAAGGTACATGCCCTTGACCAGAATCGAACCAGGGACCTTTCAGTCTGCAGGCCAACTGAGCCAAACCGGTTTCGGCTGTACTTGATGATATTAAATATCTATTCATTAAAAGAACAATTACATCAAACCAGGAATAAAAACTTAAATTTTGATAAATGGTGGCTTTAAAATGTTAGACAAAGATGTCACTATTATCCCATAATTGGACCAGAAAGGCTAGAAAGAAAAAGCTGAGAAGAAAAACAAACCTGACTACTCATAGAAGCTACATTGAAAATACAATTGTATATACCTTCTAGACCAGCAATTTTAACTTTTTTCATATCATGGTATACAAACTAAATTACTACAATTCCCAGGCACACACAAAATATTTTTTTTTTCAGATCTGACAAAAATAACAAAGATTTAAGTGTAAGGATAAGCCATATTCATACATTTGAAGATAACTAGGGAGGTTATCTTACAATTTACCTATAAACTAGAGGCCTGATGCACGAGATTCATGCACAGTGGGAGGGAGGGCAGCTCTCAGCCTGGCCTGTGCCCTCTCAGTGCGGGAACCCGGGATCAATCCCCCCCAGAGGTAGGCCAGCCACCCATCTGGGGCTCTTCAATAGATTGCCCCAAAGAGGTAGGCCAGAGCCTACCACCAGAGACGTGGGAACCACTTCTACACCACACACTCAGCATCAAGCCCCCACCTATCTGCATGCATCAAGCCCCACCTACTCAAGCACACCACTGTGCACACAGCCTCCTGGTGATTGTTTTGGCATGAGAGAATCATGACCACAGAAGCTTTTATTAATAGGATTCAATGCAATCCAAGTAAAAACCTCAGTAGATTTTGGTAGAAATTTATAAACTGATTCTAAAATTTACATGGGAATGCAAAAGTCAAGAACAAGAAACTTTTATGTATAGATGTGAATTAGAACAAGATCAGATGACAGAATTGGTTGTAGTTTCTTCACTAAACTCAAGAAAAATAAGATCATGGTCTGAACAAAATATAAGGAGAGCTGAGACCAGTTTGGCTCAATGGATAAAGCGTCGGCTTGGGGACTGAAGGGTCCCGGGTTCGATTTCGGTCAAGGGCATGTACCTTGGTTGTGGGCATATCCCCAGTAGGGGGTGTGCAAGAGGCAGCTGATCGATGACTCTCTCATCGATGTTTCTAACTCTCTATCTCTCTCCCTTCCTCTCTGTACAAAATCAATAAAAAAATATATTCAAAATATAAGGAGAAAAATTTATATATTCTTTACATGTATTTTCCTAATAAAGGTCACTAATAAGATAACTGATTGACCAGGTAGAAGTATAATTCAAAATTAAAAGCAACACTTCTAAAAGTTATTCTCTGAATTTGGGGGTAGTGTGTAATGAAGTGAATTGTGTGTACCTCTAGATACATAACTGAAGGCCTAAACCCCATTGTGATTACATTAGGAGATAGGGCGTTGAGGATAATATTTAATGTTAAATGATTGTTAGGGTAAGTCACTAACCCAACAGGACAAGTGTCCTTTTACGAGAAAACACTAAATGTATGCACATAAAGGAAAGCTGACATGAGGTCACATAGGGAAGATGACTATCCACAAGGAGAGAGACCTCAGGAGAAACCAAACACTGATTTTATGCATCCAGGTTCTGGAACTGAGTCATCCAGACTGTGGTTCTTTTGTTAAGAGCAGCCTAGCAGACTAATACAGATTATATGGGTGTGAAGAGAAATGACCATTATGAATAATCTGGCATATTTTCCCCCTTCTCTCTCCTTGAGGCGACAGAAGACACTTAAGGCCTGAAAAAGGATCCCTGAAATTAGGGGGAAGGAGTTGTTTTCTGACTTTTTTACTGCAGTCTGTAGTTTTGAATACAATGTACTTCCTCTTATACCATTTACATGTAAATGCAAAAAATAGACTTCATCAGAGATAGATTTCCAGTCTATTGTTTTAATTTCTCTTAGAAAAAAAATCATTTTGCCAAAAAATCTCTACCTTGCCTGCATCCCTTATCAAACCCTCAGCTGTTACAGCAGTGGCACTCACCTGAAAAACTCCAGCTATGACTGAACACATGAATCTCCTCTACAAAGGAGCAGAGCAGGTTTTCTGGAAACAAAAAATAAAATCACTTATGCCTTCATAAACATGAACATAAAGATCAAACTCAACATTGATTCTTAACTGGTTTGGCTCAATGGGTACAGACAGCGTTGACCCGTGGACACAATGTCCCAGTTCAATTCCAGTTAAGGGAACATGCCCAGGTTGCAGGTTTGATCCCCAGTAAGAAGTGTGCAGGAGGCAGCCAATCAATGACTCTCATCATTGATGTTTCTATCTTTCTCTTCCTCTCCCTTCCTGATGTCAATAAAAATGGTTTAAAACAAAAACAAAAAACACCTCAGTAATTCTACCTCATTTTATTAAAACTGTATTTACACTGAAAATAATTTTATCCCTAGATGGTTTAGCTCAGTGGATAGTGTGTTGATCTGAGGACTGAAGAGTCCTGAGTTGGAATCCAGGTAGGGACACATGTTGGGGTTTTAAGCTCAAACCCCAGTACAGGATGTGCAGAAGGCAGCCAATCAATGATTCTCATCCTTGAGATTTCTATTTCTCTCCATTTAAAAATGTAAAAATAATAAGTTCAAGAATATGCTGTCTCCAATAGACAGACTTTAGATTCAAAGATACAAGTTGAAATTAAAATGGGAGAATGACTACTGTAAGATAAAACAGCAATAAAACAAAAAATGTTATTAGAGATTACGAGACATTTTATAACCAAACAAGGGTCAAGCCACCAAGAAAATATCACAATTATAAATAAATATGCACCTAACAAGAGCATTAAAACATAAGCAGCAAAAATATAAACAAGGGAGAATTAGTAATTTAGAGTCCAAGACTTCCATTCCACCCTTTGAACAAATTGTCAGGAATAAAATCAAGAAAAATAGACGTTTTGAACACATTATACACTCCTAAATTCACCTTTCCCTTTTCTTATCTCTCCACTCTCCTCACGCCACCACCTGTGGTCCATTAACTTCCCCACTCCCAAGCTCCAAGTGACCTTCCTTTACCCCTACAACTTGTTTCCTAATCCCATTTATTCCAGGAATTACTTTTTCTACCTGTGATTTTATAAATAAATGTTATTTTTTAATAAAAAAAAAAAACAGTAAAAATAAAGCAATACAGTTAATTTTAAGTCGGTGACCTATTGGTGGGTGGCACATAGGTTTAAGGCTCTATCCTATCCAGTGGATACTGTGGGCTGGATACAATAGTTCAAGAAATGTTGTCAACTAGTAAAAGGGTCAGCCAGCAACCCAGTAATGGGAACAGGTGCCATAAAAAATAATGGAATCTTACATTCTGTTGTAGGGAATTCTCCTGGGAACATCCTTGCTTTGACTTAGCTATAGGTAAATTAGTGAACCCTAAATGATAATCATAGATAGTGATTTTACAAAGTTTGGCTCTCTTTATGATGTAATATAATTGTCTTTCTTGAAATATTAATATTTATCGCATGTAACATTATACTTAAAATTGTTTTTCTTTAAATATTCATTTTTATTGCAAATAACATTATATATAAAATTGGGGTTTTTTTGAAATATTAAAGAGTTTGGCTCTACTAACTCCAATTTTCTGACAGTAGGTTTTACAGTTAACAAAGTAATATTAATATGTTAATGCTGATTAGATGTGGCATCCCTCATTGGGAAGCAAGTACTTCTTGCAAATTCAGAGGCATCATTCATACACCTTTTTTTTTTATATATATATTTTATTGATTTTTTTACAAAGAGGAAGGGAGAGAGAGAGCGAGCTAGAAACATCGATGAGAGAGAAACATCGACCAGCCACTTCTTGCACACCCCTTACCGGGGATGCGCCCACAACCAATGTACATGCCCTTGACTGGAATCGAACCTGGGACCTTTCTCTACCACTGAGCCAAACCGGCTTCGGCCACATACTCCTATTCTAAGAGAGAATTCATGGTTATATCCTTTGTGTCATAAAAATGTCTTTAAATTTTTCACTTTAAAAAACCATGCATGCTTAAAATAAACAAGTCTACATTTAGGTCTGACCGTTTCAGAATTTCAAAATTGTATATTATTACTCTTACTTCCTATGAGAAAACTGGCAATAAGCGAGTCACTAAAAGCCATACTAGAAGAAGTTGAGTCCAGCTGGTATGATTCAGAGATTGAGCATCAAATATATGAACTAGGAGGTCAAAGTTCAATTCCCAGTCAGGGCACATGCGAGGGCTAGGGGCTTAATCACCAGTAAGGGGCATGCAGGAAGCAGCCAATGATTCTCTTTCATCATTGACGTTTCTCTCTCCCTCTCCCTTCCTAAAACCCATACACACACGTACATGCATACATATATTATTTTGTCTTCAGAAATTGTGTATACCAAAGTAGGAACTCCAAAATACAAATTTATTTGTGAAGCAGGGGGGGAAAAGTGAATAGCTGCTATAAATTAAGACCTAAATCTACTAAAATCTAATATATGTAGATTTCCCATTTGCTCCAGTAATCCCACTTCTCAGAATATAATTCCAAGAAAACAGTAAGGATGTACTAGATGTACCCATTACTAATGTGGACTTTTTTCAATAGATCTGATATGTATCCTATTTTGTTGTATTGGCAACAAGCTTCAAAACTTCATGTCAAACTTAAGGTATTAGCATCATAAATACTTTACACTAAAATATGTCCTATTTTGTGACAAAAAAAAGAGCATTTGCGGGAAGTTTTAATTCATTACTTTATTTTGAAGAAAAAAAATTACTTTGGGAAGCTTATGGTGAACATCCTCCACCTCACAATACTTATGAACACTGATTTAAACACTTTAAAAGTGATGATTTCAATGTAAAAGACAAAAAAAAGTCCATATCAACAGAAAAAATTTGAAGACCAATTATAAGCATTATTGGATGAAAATGCATGACAAACTCAAAAAACAACTTGCAGAAAGATTAAAAGTTGTTTAGCCAACAATATCCAATTATCTACAAGCAATGGGAAAGACTTTGAAGAAAGGAGAATGGGCTATAGCTGGTAAGGGTCCTAGGTTGATTACAGTCAAGGGCACATGCCTGGGTTGCGGGCTTGATTCCCAGTGTGGGGTGTACAGGAGGCAGCAGATCAATGATTCTCTCTCATTATTGATGTTTGTCTCTCCCTCAACTCTTTGAAATCAATAAATATATATTTTTTAAAATAATAAAATATAATAAAGGAAAATGTGTGCCACATCAACTGAATTAAAGACAAATGGAAACCGAAAAGTCATCAGTAAAATGTCACTTCAACAGCACAAAAAGAAAGTCTTTTTTGCATCAAATTGTGACTGGTGATGAAAAGTGGATTTATCTTAAGAACCCAAATGCATAAAATCATGGGTTGATCCAGGTCAACCATCAACATCAACTGCAAGACTAAATTGCTTTGGAAAGAAGACAATGTTCTGAGTTCCACTTGGTGGGATCAAGAAGGTGTGGTATATTATGAGCTTCTAAAACCAGACGAAACTATTAATACTGATCGCTATCAACAACAAATAATCAATTTGAAACATGCTTTGATCATGAAATGACCAGAATGTGCCAGAAGACACGGCAAAGTAATTTTCCTTCATGATGATGCACCATCACAACACTTCAAAACCAGTTAAAGACACATTAAAAGATCTTGTCTGGGAATTATTAACATACCTGCTGTATTCAGCAGACCTTGCTCCTTATTATCACTTGATCCAATTGATGGCACATGCACTTTTTTAAAAAATTATATTTTATTGATTTTTTTTTTTTTTTTTACAGAGAGGATAAGTTAGAAACATCAATGAGAGAGACATCGATCAGCTGCTTCCAATACACCTCCTCCTGGGGATGTTCCCACAACCAAGGTATGTGCCCTTGACAGGAATGAAACCTGGGACCCTTGAGTCTGCAGGCTCTATCCACTGAGCCAAACCAGTTTCAGCGCCTCATGCACTTTCTGAGCAGCACTTCAAAATGTACAAATTGGAAAATTGGGTCTCTGAATGGTTTGCCTCAAAACAAGAAAAGTCCTATTGGGACGGTATCTACAAATTACCTGAAAGATGTGGGAAATGTGTCGCAAGCAATGGACATTACTTTAAATAAAGCATTTTTGATGTTTCTCTTGAAATTATCATGTTTTCTTTTATTACAAAATCCACATTAACCAATAAACCTAGTATGCACCCCTATGTTCATAGCAGCACAATTTATCAAAGATAAGATTTGGAAACAGCTGAGTGCCCATCAGCAGATAAGTGGATTAGAAAACTGGTACATCTACACAATGGACTATTACGCCACTGTAAAAAGTAATTCTTACCATTTGCAACAGCATGGATGGAGACAGAGCATATGCTAAGCGAAATAAGCCAATCAGAGCAAAATAAATATCACATGATCTCATTCATTTGTGGAATATAATGAATAAAAACGTTGAACATACTGTCCAACCTATGAGGGAAGGGGTAAGAGATCAACCAAAGGACTTGTATGCATGCATATGAACATAACCAATGTACATACACAGTAGGGTGTGGGAGTGGCTGGGAGAAGTCTCAGGGGGAAAAAGAAGATACATGTAATACTTTAAAGAAATACTTTGAATAAATAAGAGACTTATGCCCTAGCAGATTTGGCTCAGTGGATAGTGTCAGGGCCTGCAGACCAAAAGGTCCCAGGCTGGATTCTAGTCAAGGGTAAGTACTTTGGTTGCAGGCTCCTCCCTGGCCCTAGACAGGAGCCTGGTTGGGGATTGTGCAAGAGACAACCAATTATGTTTCTCTCACATAAATGTTTCTCTCAATCTCTCTCCCCCACTCTCCCTTTAAAAAAAAAAAAAAAGAAAGAAAAATATCCTCGGGCGAGGATTAACAACAAAAAAGATCTGTGAAATATTTTCACTTTAAAATATTTTATATGCGTGCAAAGCAAAGGATGTGGTTTAATTGAAAAACTGTCAGCCCAGCAGCTTCCTTTATTTTTAGGTCAGCCTTATTATACAAATTACAAAGCAAAAAATAAGTTATAGGCAAGGTGGAAGGCATAAAAAAAAGACACTGAATCAGGGTAAAAAAATGCATATTTATACAATACGTAGCAGGATTCAATGAATATTTATTGAATGAACACCTGTAGTTGCTGAAAACCAAATTTAAGACAAGTCCTTATTTTAATTTATAGATGGGAAACAGTCTTGCCTCTCCCTTCTTCAGATCTATGCCAACTGTGATTTCATGTGTATTTCAATACCTTGTTTAAAAAACATATGTATTGTATATATACACACACACACATATACACTATAAGACTTCTCAACTGAAAAGTGAAGCAATAGAAAATGTTTTGGCATTTAAAATAAAAATTCTTATTGATTTCAAAGAGAAAGAAGGAGAGATAGAAACATCAATTATTGACAGAGAATCATTGATTGGCTCCTGCACACCCCCACATTGGGAACCAGCCAGCAACCACAGCAAATACACCCTGACCAGGAATCAAACTGTGACCTCCTGGTTTATTGGTCAATGCTCAACCACTGAGTCGGGCAGCCTGGACTGTTTTGGCATTTCTAATGGAAATTTTCCATTATGTCTAACTTCCACAAGCTAAAGTTTATTTGGAGAGCGCCTACTCATGTGCAAGGAAAACCAGCATTTTTTGTTGAAAAACTTATTTGCATTGGGAAAAAGCTATATTTAGGCTTTGAAGACTAAACTCTAGATTATTCTAAATTGCACAGTATTTATAAAACAACACAATTATTTACAAAACTTCATTAATACTAATAGCTAACATTTGAGAATCTACTATATGTTAAGAACTTTCTAAATACATTATCACATTTAATTCTCACACTAAATGAAGTTAAGCAGTCTTCCCTAAGCAGTATCACCATGCTCAGCAGGGCTAGAAGGCCTATAATCACAGCTGTAAAGCTGGTTGTTCTCCATACTGCCACATAGAAAGGAGAAAGACTAAAGGGATTCACTCAACATGTTTATTCCTTACTCAAACAACAAAACCAGTATAGCATTGTTCCAGACCTAGGTCATATTGAAGGGCTCATGAGAACACAGGCTCTGCAGGAGCCATCGGTAGCCACTGTCTAGCCTTGCAAAGAAAATCCTGTGCTCAACTAAAAGTAGGCAGGCACACACCAGCACTGTGGCTACTTCTCACAAGGTTAGTATCAACATTTGTTCTGGGAGGACTTGCAGGGTCCTCTGCCAGAGTGTAGGTCAGAACTCCAAGGAAGGTTAATTGTTTATATAAAAGACTTATATAAACATGTATGGTTTTATTGTACTTTTAGATAAAATAATTTTTTAAATTTCCTGTTTTTGTTTCTATGCAACCCATGTGAAGGCAAAGGTCATTAGAGCACCATGGTGAAGGTGTTTGCGTACCTCTAGTCTCCAAACATGCACGTATCCATCTACTCTCTTCAGGCTCTCAGACCACTCAATTAAATACTCTCTCCCAGCCGAAACCGGTTTGGCTCTGCCGTGGAGCGTCAGTCTGCAGACTGAAAGGTCCCGGGTTTGATTCCGGCCAAGGGCATGTACATTGGTTGAGGGCACATCCCCAGTGGGGGGTGTGCAAGAGGCAGCTGGTCGATGTTTCTCTCTCATCGACGTTTCTAGCCCTCTGTCTCTCTCCCTTCCTCTCTGTAAGAAAATCAATAAAATACACTTTTTAAAAAAATAAATAAATAAATAAATACTCTCTCCCAGGCAACACCAGGCCGAGTGACTAGACTGCGACTCTGAGCAGGAAGACCGGGCCTTTCTTGGAGGTCAGCCCACAACCAGACTCACTGCCTGCCAGCTAAAGTATGTCCCAGATACCATGCAGGTTCACCAATGAGAGCCACATGAAAAACAGGAATGGGAATTAAACTGCTCTTTTTCCTGATTAAGTAATCCAGATATCCGAATCATTATATCCCATCGTGACTGGCCAGCAGAGCAATGCAACTATCATTCTGCAAGAAAGTTCCCACTTTAGGTAACCTTTTAGGTAACAACACACGGATTAGGGGCGCTGACTCCTCCCCCACCCACCACCTCCTAAAACTGAAAATCCAAGTATAACTTTTGGCTCTAAAACCTTACCTGGTCTACTGTTGACTGAAAAGCCTTACACACTTTGTATGTCGTATGTATGATATACTGTGTTCTTACAAAGTTATTACTACTATATTTGTTGAAAAGTAAATCCATGTATAAATGGATCTTCACCATTTAAACCCAAGTTGTTCAAGGGTCAATTTTCTTGTATTATTTCCTAAAGTGGGAACTAAAGATAATACACACGGAGTCAGTTAACCTTCCTTGAAATTCTGCCTAGTAACTCATTTTAGAAACTCAAAAAAAAAAAAAAATCCATTATGTTCTCAAATATCTAAAAATCTCTGAAAACTACAAGTAAAGGACTCATGTTTAGCAGCCAAGTATAAGCAATATAAGGATACAGTATTCTGTCAGGGTACAAACTGAATTAGGATATTAAGTATCACTTATTAAAATGAGTGAGCTAATTTTGTGCCTCCTGACATAGAAAAATTCTTTCCATAAAAGTGATCAGGTCCCATGTAACAGGCTGAAATGCCACTAAAGATAAATCTGATAAAACTGCCATTCCGTTAGTTACCCGTCACTATAGGTCACATTCCAGTTGTCCAGGTTCTGTTGAGGGTAGCAAGAACCACAATACCGTTATTTTACTAGGATGAGTAAATAGCCAGACTTCGTAAAACTGAACGTTGAAATTAATGATGCAAGACGACCTCAAGTACCAGAAGAGACCTATAGGACAGAATATACTTTCTAGTCAGTAGGATCGAGTTAAGGGATGACAGATCCAGCAATCAGTTAAAATTCAGAGCCATAATTATTGCCTAGTTAATACATACAACTAGTGTTGTGCTTTCCCTTAATCAGGAACCACAGAAAATCATGACTAATAGGTTGAGGTATTCAGGGCTTCGCCCAAAGACACAAATCCTCACTCCCAAAGTCAGCATCTGCTGAAAGTTTCTACGTGTCCTTGGATTAAGATTTCCCATTGGCCAGCAGTTATGTTGAGGATGGGGACAACTACTTTGGGTAAATCAGATTAATGGCTGAGACTCTCACCCTCCCCTCTCCCGGGTCTATTGTCTTCTTCCCTAACAAACAGGGGAACTCTGTGAAACTGCCTGATCATGTGCTCTAAGTCACGCTAGCCACAACTTACTTTGTCCAATGACATGGTCATGCAGGAGGGAAAAGGTGAAAGCTGGTAAGAATATTGTGGCAGTGAATCTTTAGGACGGTAATGCAACAGTCACCTACCTGAGATGATTCTATCACTCAATAAACACCTTTCAACTACTTTAACCAAAACTACACGTGGCATTAAAGAGAGTTGCAAAAATACAAAACAATGCTACTCTTTTCTCTATTATTTTTGGAAAAGATTTACATAAACAAGTAAGGTTTTATTCTACTTTTAAATAATTTTTTTTAATTTCCTCGGTTTTCGTTTCTAATGTAGTGAATGTTGTTGTAACCTACATAAACAAATGGTCTTTGGGATCCTGAAGAGTTTTCTTCTCGAGTCCATGAGCCCCTGCAGTTTGCAGCTGCAGTAAAAGTATGTCCATGCAGCCGAGACCGGTTTGGCTCAGTGGATAGAGCGTTGGCCTGCGGACTGAAGTATCCCAGGTTCGATTCCGGTCAGGGGCATGTTACTTTTGGTTGCAGGCACATTCCCAGTGGGGAGTTGTGCAAGAGGCAGCTGATCGATGATCCTCTCTCATCAATGTTTCTAACTCTCTATCCCTTTCTCTTCCTTTCTGTAAAAAAAATCAATAAAATATGTTAAAAAAAAAAAAAAAGTATGTCTATGCAATGTTCATGCGGCAAAAAGCTGGAAGCAGATACTTTACCTTTATGGAATTTGCCTGTGCATACTTTTTTCCCCCTGTTGGGTCTATATTATATCTTTGCTATCATAAAGTTTCAACAAAATAACACAAAAATAGAGAAAAGGTTCAAAACCACAAGGTAGGATTTTGAAAAGATTAACTAAATTGGTAAAAACATTTTAGCTAGACTGACCAAAAGACACACACATGATCAGCACAGCAAGTGAAGTCAACATCTAATATGAATGAAATTTAATGCATCTTAAAATCCAACACCTTTCATGATAAAAGCAGAAAGTGGACATAAAAGGAAATCTGGGAGAGCAGCACGCTAGCAGATACCTTGAGGTATCTACAAAAACCCACAGCTTTCATACTTAATTGTGAAAGACTGAATACTTTCTCTGAGACAGAACAAGACAATGTCTGCTCTTGCCACTTCTATTCATAGAGGAGTTTGAAGCAGAATTGGGCAAGAAAGAATTAGGGGTGGCAGTAGGATGCAGGGATCTGACAGCTGGAGCTGAAACCACAAATGTTTTCCAGAAAAACTGGATGTTTTTTGTGGGTTTTTTTAAAATATATTTTATTGCTTTTTCACAGAGAGGAAGAGAGAGATAGAGAGTTAGAAACATCGAGAGAGAATCATCGATCAGCTGCCTATTGCACACCCCCTACTGGGGATGTGCCCGCAACCAAGGTACATGCCCTTCACCGGAATCGAACCTGGGACCTTTCTGTCCGCAGGCCGACGCTCTATCCACTGAGCCAAACCGGGCCAGGCAAAACTGGATGTTTTGTGACAAGGATTTTTTTCTTGCAAAGTGCAAAATAAAATGTTGCAAAAAGGCCAGAAACCAATCAGAGAGCCACACAAAGAAAGGCCTTTCTAAGGGGAAAGACCAGAATGCTTTAATGGCAATCCATTTGGGTGCCCTTCCCGAGTGGGGAGCCTGTGTTTTCCTGCAATAAGCTCCTGCCTTCTCTGAACTCCTCTGGTTCTTGCTTCATTCTTCAATTCCATGAGACAAGTCCAGGGAAGAATTCCCCCTCAATGATTCCAGTATCAATACTGTACCAGGCAGTTAGGCAGAAAAGGAAAAGAAAAAGACATCCGGACTATAAACAAAAAAGGAAAACTATCTCTCCTTGAAGAAGACATCATCTTATATATAAGAAAACTGTTTAAGAATCCAATAAAAAACTAATACAACTAATAAAATTAGCTTGGCCAGGTTGTCTAATACAAGCTCAATATACAAAGCCAATGTATTCCCATAATACATTTAATCTAGAAAATATTCCATTTAAATAACATTAATTAAAAAAAAAAAAAAGGAAACCCAGCTCCTGCGATGGGTCAGCAAAAAACAATGCCAGGGCGCCTTCCTCTGTGTCTTAGATGACATGATAGCAAAGCTTAAAACGCCCTCAACACCTTGGTCCCCACTACTGTCCCGTCCACCACCAACCAGTAAGCATTCTGGCCCAAGATGCTGGCAATCTGCCTCTCTCCAACCTGCGTAGACCAACAAGTGAGGTGAGCTGGGCCTTGACTATGGAACCCCCACTATAAGCTGACGAGACAAGGCCTCAAGTGTGGAAGTGGCCACTGGGGGATTCGGAGACGTGTGGACCAGAGGTTGTGCAAGCTGAACAATCTCTTGCAGGTGAAAGTAGAAGTCCTGCTTTACAAGTTCTCTGAGACCACTGTCAAATCCCAAATAACTCAGGAACTGGAAGAAATGAAGTGTCAGTAAGAGAAGGAAATTAAGAACTCTGAGATATTAAGAGAAAAGGTTCAACACCACAAGTTAGGACTTTTCAGCCAAACCAGTAGAGTGGGTCCTGAGAGTATCACAAAGGCACTGGCACCCTTGAGTTGGCAATAGCAGGTGACCACAGAATGGAGGAAATCAGGACTCCGGGGCAGTTAAGTACCAATATTCTCTAGCTGCACAACAAAGGGAGGCCAGGCTGTGAACTAGGCCCCAGGAAGGTCTGGAGTGATGCTGATGCTAAGGCTTTGGGTGCTCTCCAGTTACCTACCTTATGAATGCACTTATCCCAGGCTCTCCCTCATTGGATGGACTCTCTTGGGAGAAGTAGCTGGAGTTCATCATGGCTTCCCCTCACATTGGTGTTTGGGGCGTGGTCCCAATTCTAAAGAGTCCTGTCCTCTGCCCTTCAAGCCACTCTCTTTGTGCATGAGTGTGTGTTCCCCAAATTCACATCCTCTGGTTTTAGTTTCTCAGCAGCAATCACCAGTCTTCTATGCAAATCAATTTTTGTGCTCCTTTCTTGTTTACTCCACATTTTTTTTTATTTAATAAAGATTTAAATTAAAAAATAAAATGACTTCCCCTGGCTGGTTTTGCTCAGTGGTTAGAACACCAGACTGTGGATTCCCAGTCAAGGGCATTTATCTCCCATGCAGATTCCCCAAGCTAAATCCTGCCAGACTTGTCATATGTGGGAGGCAACAAATCTGTGTCTCTCTTACAATGTTTCTCTGTCTCTTCTCCCTCTCACTCCTCCTTCTTCAACTCTCTAGAAATCAATGGGAAAAAAATATCCTCAGGAGAGAATTTAAAAATAAAGATAAAACTTTGAAACAAACAAAAATAAAAGCTATATACTCTGAATATTATAAAACATTACAAAAGAAATCAAATCCTTAAATAACTGGAGGGGGAAATCCACATTCATAGACTGGAGGATTTAATATTGTTAAGGTAGCAATACTCTCCAAATTATGCAATCCTTGCCCAAATCCCAGATTTCTTTGCAGAAATTAAAAACGTGACTCCAGCCGAAACCGGTTTGGCTCAGTGGATAGAGCGTCAGCCTGCAGACTGAAAGGTCCCGGGTTCAATTCCGGTCAAAGGCATGTATCCGGGTTGGAGGCACAATCCCAGTAGGAGTTGTGCAAGAGGCAGCTGATCGATGATTCTCTCATCGATGTTTCTAACTCTCTCTCCCTCCTTTCCTCTCTGTAAAAAATTCAATAAAATAAAATAAAAAAATAAAAACCTGACTCTAACATTCAATTTATAAAAGAATAAATAAAGTTGGAAGACTCATACTTATCAACTTAGATACTGATTAGTATTGTCAAAAATAATAAAAATGCTAACTATTATGTTAAGCCCCCAAGATAGCAAATTAAGTCTTAATTGCAGTTTCAGCCAAAGCTGGTTTGGCTCAGTGGTAGAGCATCGGTCTGCGGACTGAAAGGTCCCAGGTTCGATTCCGGTCAAGAACATGTATGTTGGTTGCGGCCACATCCCCAGTAGGGGGTGTGCAAAAGGGAGCTGGTCGATGTTTCTCTCTCATCAATGTTTCTAGCTCGCTCTCTCTCTCCTTTCCTCTCTGTAAAAAAAAAATCAATAAAATATATATTTTTTTTAAAATGCAGTTTCAGCCCAGGGGGAAATAATCACAAATTAGTGAGGTAATCTGTCTAAAAATACCAGTCAGGTGACCTTGTCTGAAACAATCCTTCCTTCTTCTGTTAATTTTCTTGCCCCAACTTGGGGGGGGGGGGGGGCTGGAGAGGATCACTGGGGTAAAGAGGGGGACTTATTATTGTCAATAAGGAATTATTTATATATATATATATATTTTTTAATTGACTTTTCACAGAAAGGAAACAGAGACAGAGATAGAGAGCCAGAAACATCGATGAGATACATCAACCAGCTGCCTCCTGCACACCCCCCACCAGGGATGTGCCCGCAACCAATGCACATGCCCCTGACCGGAATCGAACCCAGGCCAAGGCTCTATCCACTGAGCCGAACCAGTTTCGGCAGGAATTATTCTTTAAAATATTTTTTTCTTGCCCCAACCAGTTAACTATGAAACCCTTCCTTTTCCACTTATTTTTACGTAATTTTTCAGTTATGTTGGTAAGTAATACTATATTAACTTTCTATTACTTCCTGCAGTACATCTGTATTTACTAGTGGGATCGTTCAATAAAGCCAATCAGACCTTCAAATTTATGGGGCTAAATTTTAATACAAAACTATACAGGTTCTGACATAGAAGAGACATTAATAAATGGAATAGAAACCAAATAAAAACTTCACATTTATGGTCACCAGAAGAAACTAGAATTCAGAATATAAATTCTTACAATTCAACAACACAAAGACAACTCAAATTTTTAAGTCCAGGAAAGTTTTGCCCCACAGGTGTGGCTCTTCAAACCATGTCTGTGGACCCATGAAATAAGGTCACAACAGTTCAAGGTCAGGGTACATGCCCAGGTTTTGGGCTAGATCCTCAGTAGGGGCGTGCAGAAGGCAGCCAATATGTGATTCTCATCATTGATGTTTCTATTTCTCCCTCTCCTTTCCTCTGTGAAATCAATAAAAACGTATTTTAACATAAAGTCTATAAAGGTTTTGGATAGTCACTTTCTCCAAAAACAGATACACAAGTAACTAATAAGATGATTGTCACTTATCATCAGGAAAATACAATAAAAAGCCACAATGGGGTACCATTTCTTGGTCACTATGATGGCTATAATTAAAGACACAAGTGTTGATACGGATGTGGGCAAACTGGATGGAACTCATGCTGAGAACAGAAGTGGCTCACCTCCTTTGAGTAACAGTCTGACAGTTTCTCAAAAGGTCAAATGGAAAAATTATCCTTCGGAGATTTACTAAAAACTAAAAACGTTCATATCGAACCTCATCCCGCATGCCTAATGGGGAACCTGAGATGGGGCACTGAAGAATTAAAGAAAACAAGAGAATATAGTTGGGGCCAAGTGGATCACAAGGGAGTGGTCAAGACTTCTACAATGTTCTTTGCAGTTTCAAATCTGCTTCTTTCATGTTGCAATTCTCTGAACTCTTTATCAAGCTTTGTTTTGGCAGCACTTGCTGCGCCTCCCACAGCCCACATCCCTCAGCTACCTAGGACTACAAGGTGGGACTATAAGGTCAAGCTTACATACAACCATAGCCTTTGGCTATAAGTATGCTGGGAGGGCTCTGCCCTCTAAGCTGGGACTTGTATGTGGCTTTACTGCAAGAAGACCTTGCCCTCTCGTCAGTCCAAGGCTTGATCCTGTCCAAATGCTGTAGCTGCTCTCCACATATATATATTTTATTTGAAAATAAAAACTTTCAAATGTTACCATGTGACAGAGCAAGGCCCAAAAATACCAGTGGTTCTCAACCTTCCTAATGCTGCGACCCTTTAATACAGTTCCTCATGTTCTGGTGACCCCCCCAACCACGAAATTTTTGTTACTACTTCATAACTAATTTTGCTACTGTTATGAATCGTAATGTAAATATCTGATATGCAGGAAGACTTAGGCGACCCCTGTAAAAGGGCTGGTAGACCCCCAAAGGGGTTGAGAACCACTAGTCTATACTAACACATGTACTTTAATTCTCACAGCAGCATTACTCATGGTAGCCAAAATATATAAACACAATGTTTATGAACATGAAAGGATAAGAACAAATTTTGGCATATCTACACAATATAGCATTTTTTAGCAATAAAAAGGAATGTACATATGTGTCAACATGGATAAACCTTGAAAATACTGTTCTAGATCAGAGAACAAAAGACCACATGATTTCATCTGTATGATACTCATGTATGTGAATATACTTAAAACCACTGTACACTGTAAATGGGCTAACTGAATAATATGAATGCGGTATATGAATTATCTCTAAGCTACTTTACAAAAACAAAAATACACACACAGCATTTTCCTGTTACTAGCAATACATACACATGACCCAATAAGAGCTAATGGAATTTGAATTTTTGGTGGAGCAAGCAGTCAATGGGCATGATCAGTACAAGTTGAAACTGGTTAGATAGGTGAACAAAAGCAGGTAGTAAACCTAACAAGCTCAGTGACCAAAATAACCTGTGTCACAGGCTAATCATCATAATTCCTAACCACTATATGGATAGCCTATGGACAGACAACAGTTCAAAGACGACCGGGGGAATGGGGGGGATGGGGGGGTGGAAGGGAACGGGGTTAATGGAGGGAGAAAGAGGACAGAGTACTTTCAACAACAAAACTAAATTTAAAAAATTTAAAAAAAATTTCTAACTGGGCAGGCCATGGTGGGTAGTTACCACAGGCCTAAGACTTCCTCAGTAAAAGGTGTATCTTTCCCTTAAGCAAGCCGCCGTCCACTGTTCTTGTGCACTAGGGCAACAAACCTTTGAAATACTGGAGTTTTGCCAGTCCCCGGCCTGAGGTACAAACCTGAAGAGAGCACAAGATCTTGTTGCCTGTATACCATCCCTATTTATTGTAAAATGTTAATATCCAGCAATGTATCCATCTCTCCATTTTACTTTTTATTCAGTGATTCTCCACCCTTGACTTCCTCCAGCCTCTGTAATCAACAGCCAATTAATTTCATGTAAATCTTTTTCTTTGTTGATTACAAATGCATAAAAGCAAATGCATAATTAACATTCTCCAGAGCATTTTCTTAGTCTGTTGAGGTCTTGCTTCCATGCATGTCCTCAGTTAGGCTCAAATAAACTTATAAAATTTTTCTATAGGTTTGGACACCAATTAACAGATAAATACCTAGAGATACTGGGACCACACAATGAAGGGAATTGTACCTGAGAATGAAGTCAATGCTGAAGCCAAGCTCAATTCAGAGACGCAGGATCAAGCCATACCTGAAGGTCAAATTATATACCCTTTATGTGATCCAATAAATTTTCTTTTTGGGCTTAAAAAACAAACAGTAATCTACTGATGATTTCTATCTCTTAAACTTTAAGAGTACAATAATTCCTTATAACAGTTTGCTACTTTAACCACGTTAAAAGAATTTATTTGCAAATAAAGTATTGCAATTTGAGAACCATAGTGACTCATTAAATCTCTGAAATCATTAACTATTAACAAATGTCTCACTTGCTTTTCAATTTACAAGCACTCTTAGGATATTATTAAACAGTTGCACAGCTACCTCCCAACAAAACATTTAGAATTCTTTAAGGTCCACATAATTCCTTCTTTACAAGGCTTATTACAAAGTAAATGTTTTAAAACTTTTGTAATGTGTTTTATTGATTTCTGAAAAGAAGAGGAAGAAAGGGATAGAAACATCAATGAGAATCCTTGATTGGGTACCTCCCACTGGGGATCAAGCCAGTAACCTGAACATGTGCCCTGACCTGAAATCAAACCCATGACAACCACTGAGCCACACAGGCAAGGAACAAAGTAAATTTTAACTTGCATTTCTATAAACAGGGTTGGTAAACTATTGTCTCTAGCTCATATTAAATGTTTTCTATGTCTCTTTCACACAGTTTGCCTCCAGTGGGGGATGAGGGGTCTAGGAAAAACCTAGATAGACAAAAAAAAGTCTTGAAATTCACCTTTATAAAAGCCTTTTAAAATAATAGGTTAGCCGAAACCGGTTTGGCTCAGTGGATAGAGTGTCGGCCTGTAGACTGAAAGGTCCCGGGTTTGATTCCGGCCAAGGGCATGTACCTTGGTTGCGGGCATATCCCCGGTGGGGTGTGTGCAAGAGGCAGCTGGTCGATGTTTCTCTCTATCCCTCTCCCTCTCTGTAAAAAAAAAATCAATAAAAATTTTTTTTTTAAAAAATCAATAAAATATATATATTTTTTAAAATAGGTTAGATCAATTCTCTAAACATTTGTTACTATTGTGTCCGTAATAATGAGATGGGAGCCTCCAGCTCTTCAGGGAATACAGAAAATATAGAGTAAAATTTTGGCCAAAATCGGTGGGGGGCTGTGCAGGAGGCAACTGATCGATTTTTCTCTCATCAATGTTTCTAGCTCTCTATCCCTCTCCCTTCCTCTCTGTAAAAAAATCAATTTTAAAAAAGTTTTAAGTAAAAGTTTGGAGAAAATTTGTCCTGCGTGGAAAATTTTGTGGAGGAATTCATGATTTCAAAAAAGCCTGCAGATAAAAACTAGAGTTGCATCTGGTACTTCTTTATAAAAACAGAACCTACAATAGGATCTATGGTGAAAACTTCTTACAAAGCTGGTTAAGTTCATGTAGAGCTTTATTTGTAAACTGAATTTTATACATCTAGTATATTGTCTTAGGTCATAAAATGTATTCTAACACAACACCTAAAATTTATTAAGCTATTACCATGTGTCAGGAGCTGTGTTATAATACAGTGCATTTGGAACAGGTCGTGACACAACAATCCAAGAGGTAGCTACTGTTAACCGAGACAAAGACAAAGAAGTTAATTATCGTCCCAAGATTGTACTGAGAGTAAAAGAATAGAGCCAAGATCTGAAGCTCAGCAGTATGATTGCAAACACTGTGGTCTTAGTCATCCCTCTTGCGTTTTATAGGATGAAACCCCAGGAGATAATCTCTCTGGCTTTATTGGTTGGTATCTCGGGGAATGGCTCACCCAAAGTTGGGCTGGTGTTCAACACCATTTGCCAGAAATAATAAAAGCAACCAAATAAGATTCCCACGATCAAAGAAGTAAACACATCGAAATTAAAATGCCAAAGGCTTAATACAAAGAATCTTCAAACAGCAAGGAGACCAGGCCAGATTGGCTCAATGATATAGCATCAGCCTTGGGAATGTAGGGTGGGTCCCAGGTTTGATTCTGGTCAAGAGCACATACCCGAGTTTCAGGTTTGATCCCCACGAGGGGGCATGCTGGAAGGCAGCCGATGAATGACTTTCTCTCATCATCATTAATGTGCTCTCTCTCTCCTTCCTTCCTCTTTGAAATAAATAAAAATACATTAAAAAAAAAAAAAAAGGCAAGGGAGCTTAGTTACCTACAGTTGAGGGCCCACATGACTGCCAGCTGATTTCTCAACAGTAACTTTGCAGGCCAGAGGGGAATGTCAGTCACCGAAACCGGTTTAGCTCAATGGATAGAGCGTCGCTTGGGGCCTGAAAGGTCCCGGGTTCGATTCCGGTTAGGGGCATGTACCTTGGTTGTGGGCATATCCCCAGTAGGGGGTGTGCAAGAGGCAGCTGATTTATGACTCTCATCAATGTTTCTAACTCTCTATCTCTCTCCCTTCCTCTCTGTACTGTACAAAATCAATAAAATATATATATATAAAATCATTTAAAAAAAAAAACAAAACTATTCAGTGATGAATAGCAAGGACCTAGAAGCAAGCAGCAAGATTAACTATAACCAGCAAAGCTATCATTTAGAATTTCAAGTCAGATAAGGAACTTCACAAACAAGAAGTATTACATGAACTGTTGGAAGGGTCTTCTTTAAGATGAAGAAAAAAAGATAAAAATTTGAACAAGAAGCTGGGCATGGACTTATGAATCAGGAGATCAAGGCACATACCTGAGTTGCAGGCTGAATCCCCAGTGGGGGGTGTGCAGAGGCAGCCAGATCAATGATTCCGAACATTGATCTTTCTTAATCTTGTCTCGATCTCACTCTCCCAATCCTCTCTGAAATCAATAAAAATATATATTGGCCCGATACCGGTTTGGCTCAATGGATAGAGCGTCGGCTTGGGGACTGAAAGGTCCCAGGTTCGATTCCAGTCAAGGGCATGTACCTTGGTTGCAGGTATATCCCCAGTAGGGGGTGTGCAAGAGGCAGCTGCTCGATGACTCTATCATCGATGTTTCTAACTCTTATCTCTTTCCCTTCCTCTCTGTACAAAATCAATAGAAATATTTTTTTTAAAACTTTTGTAAAAAAAAAAAAAAAACAACGTAAAATATATATATATATATTGGGGGGAAAAGCATCTCTTCCATATCTTGCCAAGATGAATTACCCTCCATCCTAAGCTAACATTATTTCTAAGTTTTGTCATCAAATCCATTGTGTACTGTAGTTTAATTTTTAGCCAATGCAGATTCACTTAATTATGTCCCATAGCAGATATATTAGGCTTTCTAAAAGTGGCATACTTACCTTTAAATGTACCTTTTTCATTATTGTATGTGTTCCAATTTCTCTGCAAACATGTCAGTGTCCCTCCACAAAGTTTACTTCTTTGATCCTGGGACATGAAGAAACTACTATATAATTACTTAATATAAAACTTATATATCACCTTTACTTATATTACATTTATAATAAAAATACATGGTAATCTGCTCACTTGATGACACTGCTGGGGAAAGCTGTTATTTAAGGTTGCATGAAAAGCATACTAATTTCTTTGAATTTAGAAGTGTGCAAAGAAAAAAAATAGGTCAGGCCCCACAGGTATGACTCAGTGGTTGAGCATAGACCCATGAAAGGATAACTGATTCTCATCTGATGTTTCTGAATCTCCCTTCCTATCCCTCGTTTCTGAAAAACCAATAAAAATGTATTTTTTAAACACACACACACACACAAAAACATACTAAGTCTGGCCTAAATTGCCGTTCACCATTCAAGTTAGAATTCATGTACCTTTCCGCCAGGTCTACTACTATCCTTTTATTCCCAAACAAAAGTACTCTGGCCAGGTGGCTTAGTTAGCTGGTGTGTCCTCCATTACACCAAAGAAAGGTTCTGGGTTCCTTCCTGGTCAAGGCACATTTATGGGTTCCATTCCGTTTGGGGTAAGTGAGGCAACCAAAGGATGTCACATATACATTGATGTCTCACTCCCTCACTTATTTTTTGTTGTTGTTGTTTTAATATATTTTATTGACTTTTTTACAGAGAGAAAGGGGGAGGGACAGAGTTAGAAACACCGATGAGAGAGAAGCGTCCATCAGTTGCCTTCTGCACAACCCCACTGGGGATGTGCCCGCAACCAATGTACGTGCCTTTGTCCGGAATCGAACCTGGGACCTTTCAGTCCTCAGGCCGACGCTCTATCCAACTGAGCCAAACCAGTTTCGGCAGATGTCTCACTCTCTCTAAAAATCAATAAAAACATATCCTCGAGTGATATTTTTTTTTAAGTTCCTTACCTTAATTTCATTAGATTAGTACAAGAGCCCAACGGTACAAGGAGAGAAAAAAAAACAAAACACAAAACACACACACCCCTGAGTAACTGAAACCTAAACACTCGTGCATGTGTGAGTACTGAATACAACTTAAAACTTACAGCGCACGTTCAGGTCTGCAACCCCGGGCCAATGAAGATGCACTCGACGCTCCTGCAGCATCACCTGCTCTTCACCGCGCAGACGGGCACTGCAAGCATTTAAACACACAAATGGTTTTCACTTGAAGCTACTGAGCGCAGGACCCTCGGGGCTGGTGCCGAGGGAGTCCGCGTCCCCCGAGAACGCCTCCTCCCTGAGCCCGGGGTGCACTCGCGCCCTGGAGGATGCCTCCAGAAGCGACCTCCTGCCGGGAACCGCCAACATCCCCAACATCCCCGGCAGCTGCGCGTCCGCGGGCGGCTCCTTGGTTTGGGGAGGAACAACCTCCCGAGGGGGTAGGGCGGGAGGGAACGGTCCAAACCTACGAAGCCGCACCACAAAGATTGGTTTCCCCCACCGCAGCTGCAGGAAATCACGAAAATCAGAAGCTGCTCCTACACCTCCCCGCCTAGAACGAAATGCGCCCCCGCGGCAGCTGCCGGCGACCTCCAACGGCGCAGCGGCGGCGCCCTCGGCTCCCGCGAGGCGAGCCTGGCCCCAGCCGCTCCGGCGCGGGCACCGCGCGCGGGTCAGCGGGCGGCCGGGCGGGGAACCCAACGGGGCGCGCGAGCCGCCGGGGACCTCCCACCCGGGAACCTCCCACCCGGGAGCCGCCCAGCGCCCTCCGCCCGCGCGGCACCGTCACGGCCTCCGAACAAAAGCGCTGGGCGGCCGGGCGCGCGCCCGGCTCCTGCCCGCGGGCGCCTGCGCCCCCGGCGGAGCCCGCTACCGGGGATGGAGCCGCGCGAAGGTGAGCGAGGTACAGGCGGCTCCGCGGCCCCGCACTCACCGTCCAGCTCAGACCCCGGCCGGGGTGAGAGGAGAGGCGAGCCGGCCGCCGGGGCGCCGGAGCTTTTAATCCCCTCGGCCCGCCTCCGGGGGCGGGGCCAGCAGCCAGGCTGGGGCTCCCGGAACAGCTGGGCTCCACCCCGAAAGCCAGCGCCTCCGCGGTCCTAGTGCCGCCCTGCTTCGCGGCCGCGGCTGCCGGCCCCGCCCTCCGGCGGAGCACACGGAAGTTTGCAAAGCACATTCGCGCTGCTTCCAGTGGTGTAAACGTCGCCGGCGCCAGCGAGGGTTCTCTTCCGGAATCGTCCGCGGCGGCGTGTGAAAAGGAGATTAAAGAACACCGTCTGTGGAATCGCCAATTCTTTAGGTCTGCTGTTGCAGCCGGTCTATGGACCAGTAAGACAGTTATGAGGGCGGCAAAGTTTAGCCCAAGGCAGTGTTTCCCAAACTTCTCTCATGATGAGAATCACCTGGTGGAGTTGTTAAAAATACAGATTCCTGAATCCCAACTAAGAAGTGCTAAACTAGAATTTTCGGGAACATATAGGTAAAATTGTGCTACTAGAATTTTCGGGAACATATAGGTAAAATTGTGCTTAAGTATACAATTTTACCTATATGTTCCAAAAATTCTAGTTTAGCACTTCTTAGTTGGGATTCAGGAATCTGTAGTTTAACAACTCCACCAGGTGATTCTCATCATGAGAGAAGTTTGGGAAACACTGGCATAAGGGGTTGTGGTGGTTGGTTGGTTGGTTGTTTTTAGCCTATTGCAGTAGGGAGACCGTCCATTAATGCAGAGGAACCTCCTCAAAAAAAAGGAAATAGGTCTTTATTTTTCTTTTCCTCTTTTTTTTTTTAGACCTTTTTTATAGGAGGATTTTTATAGGAGGAAACAAGGGGATCCTGTCTGAGTGACGTAAGAATGAGAAGTGACAGAGGTGTATAGTTCTTGCCATAGGGAGAGCAGGATATTCCTTTGCCCTTGAGGTTCAATTCTTGGCTCTGCTATAGACAGACAGCCCTGGGAAAATCATTTAACCTGTCTCTGCCCAGTTTTCCCATCTGGAATACAAGCGTAACACTAATACTTACCTAATAGGATCATTGAGATAGTTATATAAATTAATACACAACCTAGAGCAAAGCAGATAGGAGGTTTTCCAGAACCTAAGCCACAAGGAGCAGCAAGCAGAAATGAACCCAAGGGAGAGGGCGTTTTGTTGCCAGAAAATCTGATAGAAACCCCACTCCTTTACAGCTTCGGAAAGGTTTAACACCCAGCAAGATTAATGCCCAGGAAGCTTCAAGTCTATTTGGGACAAAATTAATGAACTCTCTGCGGTGCATCCTTGTCTGGGTTTACACTGACTTTCTCTGGTCTCCTTTACATAAATAAAGCCTGTCTGATTTCCCAAAAGTGTTTCATCTTTTCACCAATCCTAACATACAACTGAGTTTGTCACAAGTATCACATGATCTTAACTCATGTGTGGAATCTAATGAGCAAAATAAACTGATGAACAAAACAGAGACAGAGGCATGGAACAGACTGTGGAATCTCAGAGGGAAGGGGGGAGGATTGGGTACGTAGAAAGAGATCAACCAAACAACTGGTATGCATTGATGGGTATCTGGGACACAGACAATAGGGTGGTGAAGGTGGGGGTGGGGCTAGAAGAGGCCAATGGGAAAAATAAGGGGACATGTAATACTTTCAGCAATAAAGATTTAGGAAAAAAAAAAAAAAAAAGATTTGTGAATGGAAAAGGAGCTATGTAATAAATCTGACACATTCAGTGACTGAAAGTAATCTCCAAGCGTGATCTGATCATAAATTCCTAACTGGGCAGGTCATTGTGGATAGCCATCCCCCTCACCCCCCCACCCCACCCCACCCCAGGTCTGTAAAAGGTTTTTCTTTTCCTTAAGCTCATTGTTCTTATGCAACTTGGTTAACACAACTTTGAAATGCCAAAAGTAATCTTTTCCAGACCTTAGGGCAGCCATCCTTAAGGGATACATGATTTTGTAAACTATTCTATCATCCAATCACAATGATTTTCCTCCTTGCTTTCTCCCACCTTAATTCCAAATCCAAAAATAACTGCAAAACTGTCATACTCCAGAGCACTAGAGATCTTGCTTTTCAACAAGTCAGTTGTTTGTCTCAAATCAACTCATAAAAATTCTTGACATTCTTGTATCAAAAATTCATCAATACAGCAGCCCTGAGGAGTCGGCCAGGAAGGAAACTTGCAAAGGAAGGGCACATTATCCAGGACCTTAGAGTAAGCTTAATCAAGGGCTGGGCTTTATATAGTCTTCTCTTCTGATATTTACAACTCTGTCAAACAAAGAACTTTGTTATCCAACTGGTCTGGCTGAGGGAAGATTCCCCTAAAAGATTAGATAGCTCTCCTTGCTGGTGTGACTCAGTGGTTGATCATTGATCCATGAGCCAGGAAGAGGTTCATGATTCTCTGTCATCTTTGATGTTTTTTATCTATCGGGTCTAGTAATAATTAATGTCATTTTTAAACATTCGTTTAAAATCTTGCTTGGCATTGACTTGTATTGACATAACCTTCAAACACGTGGTATCTACAGAGCGTGTGAAGTACACTTAACAAGTTTTGCTTGAAAAAGTTTGTGTTTGGTTTGGTTTTTGTTGCAAAACTAGGGCTAAGAAGATGGCGGATGAAGAGCATATTCGGCACTGCATGCTTTACGAGTTCCAATTAGGAAGAAAAGCAAGTGAGGCTACAAAAAATATCTGTAGTGCTCTTGGTCAAGATGCAGTTAGCGCCAGAAAATGCCAGCGTTGGTTTGAGAAATTTCACGAGGGAAATTTTTCGTTAGATGACAAGAGTGGTCGAGGTCGTGTGTCCAATTTTGATCAAGAAGCTCTTCAAGCTCTTTTGGTGCAAAATCCTTAAATTACCCAACAAGAGCTTGCGACAACTTTAAATTGTTCACAAAAACAATTTCCAATCAATTGCATGCACTTGGCAAAGTCCAAAAGTTTGGAAAATGGGTTCCTCATGAGTTGGCCGACAACAACCGTAATCAAAGAGTCACAATTTGCAGTTCGCTCCTCTCTCATCAAAACCATTTGCCGTTTTTAGAGCAAATTGTTACCGGAGATGAAAAATGGGTGCTGTATGTTAATTTGAAAAGGCGGCCTCAATGGTTGGACAAAAATGAGGCTCCGCAGCCCACGCCAAAACCTGACTTCCATGCGAAAAAAGTGATGTTGTGTGTTTGGTGGAATTTTAAAGGAATTCTTCATTATGAACTTTTACTATCTAACCAAACCATTACAAGTGCAGTGTATAGTGCCCAATTGGAAAGGTTAGCCCAAGCTTTAAGAGATAAAAGAACCCGCGCTGGTTAATCAGAAGGGCGTAATTCTTCACCACGATAACGCACGACCGCATACTGCAAGAATCACTGCTGAAAAACTGCGCCAGTTGGAATGGGAAGTTCTCCCTCAACCTGCATATTCTCCTGATATTGCCCCTTCCGATTACCATTTGTTTCGTTCTTTGCAAAACTTTCTTCTTGGAAAAAAATTTAATAATGAAGAATGCCTCAAAAATGCATTGACCGAATTTTTTGCATCAAAATCACAAGAATTTTACAACAGAGGGATTAAAATGCTTCCTGAGCGTTGGGCACAAGTAGTAGAAAACAACGGCAACTATATTGTTGATTAAATTTTGTTGTGTTGTTTATCCGAGACCGGTTTGGCTCAATGGATAGAGTCTCGGCTTGGGGACTGAAGGGTCCCGGGTTCGATTCTGGTCAAGGGCATGTACCTTGGTTGCGGGCATATCCCCAGTAGGGGGTGTGCAAGAGGCAGCTGATCAATGACTCTCTCTCATTGATGTTTCTGGCTTTCTATCTCTCTCCCTTCCTCTCTGTACAAAATCAAGAAAATATATTTTTTTAAAAAAATTTTGTTGTATTGTTTAAATAAATTCGATTTAAAAAAGTATTAGAAAACGACATTAATTATTACTAGACCTAATACGTCTCCTGTGGAAATCATAGATCCTATTCTTACACTTACCAACATTTAAATTGCGTAAAGTTATCTCAATCTTGCAAGAGTGTCCCAGTAGAGTATATAGGTGTTATCCAAGGCATCCCTTGAGATAAACTTAATCAGGCAGGTGTTCAGACATTAAAGAGTAGCTAGCAAAGAGCCAAGCAGGACCAAGGGTACGCATCATCACCTGACCTTATGTTGTTAATACTAGAGGCCTGAAGCACAAAATCCATGCAAGGTGCAAGAAGCTCAGCCCTCCCAGCCCTGGATGCCGGCCCTTGAAGCCGCAGCTTCATCTGGACAGTTGTTCTGCTGTTCAGTCTAATTAGCATATTGGCTCTTTATTATATAGGATAGTTAAGATTGCTAGAGAAATTATGGCACACAAATATATGCAGCACTTTATTATTCACACAAATTCCTGGTGCGGCGGGTACAGGCTTAATGGGGTCCCCAAAGTGTGGCTTCCTCTGGAGGCAGCTATGGGGCCATCTGGAGGCTGGCAAAATCTGGTGGGTTTCCACAGCTTTTACCACCCAAGATCTTAAGAAGACTCTCCTAACTCAGTCTCATCTCTGACAGGTCGGGGAATTGAATCCAGGCTTGATGGGGGGTATTTGCCTTCTTCTGCTGTTTGGCATGGAGCAGGACACAAAGCTAGTGTGGGTGGCCAATCGATCAGTCGTCTCTGGCTTGGGTCCCCGTTACATAGCCAGGTTGTTTACCCACAGCAGTCCTGCAGTTCAGGTGCTTATCAATTAGGGTGCAAGACAAGTTTCTATCAACGTGCACTTAAAAACAGGTATGCACTTAAAAACGTGTTTTCAACCAAAGTAAGTTCAAAACAAGTCCTTATCTATGAGATACACGCTTCTAAGTTACCTCAGAAACATGTTTTTTCCAAAAAATGTTCAAAACATCACACAGGTGTTTATCACACTAAGTTCCACCCAAATATTTTTCTAATATAACAAAGAGCATAATACTTAGCTCAAATTGTTAATTCTGAAACTTATAAAACATGATTAGAAAAGTGTGTGGCATCATTAGCATGTCTATAGTAAGAACTTGTGAAAAAGAATATAAATGGAGTTTGTCTCAGTGGATGGAGCATCGGCCTGTGGACTCAAGGGTCCCATGTTCAATTCTGGTCAAGGAAGGGCATGTACCTTGGTTACAGGCACATCCCTGGGAAGTGTGTAGGAGGCAGCTGATCAATGTTTCTAAGTCTTTATCTCTCTCCTTCCCTTGCTGTGAAAAATCAATACAATATATATTTTTTAAAAGAATATAAATGGAGATAATTCAAAATGGAGCCGGGAACTGCCAGCCCAGAAGAGTTGCCTTGCATATCTTCTTCCTTTGGAATGTTAAAAATGGGCAAGTGTTCCTCTATTCATGTAATTGTTCCCCTTTCCTTTCTCATAAGTAACTACTGCCTTCACCTCCTAGTAAGAAGACTGGGTTTCCACCTAACTCAATGCTTTTCAAATAGTTACTTTTGGATTCAAATAAATGCGTTGTTGTCTCACACTTTGACCTTTTATTTTGAGGCTAGCATAATTATGTTAATTTATAAAAGGTGCCTATTACTCATTTCCGCTGTAAATCAGGTCATTGGTTTTCTTTTTCTTTTCTTGGTTATCCCCTGTATTCTGTTTCCCCTTCCTGTTCGTGTGCTTTGGCTGGATCCAAGGCCTTTTACCTGGAGAATACATTCCCCTAGCCTCCCTTGCAGCTAAGACTTGTTTCAGTTCTCAAAAGGACACAGGAGCAGAAATACTGTATGCACATGTGCCTAAGGGAATGCCTTACCCTGAAATTCCTTTATCTTTCTTCATTTGTTTGCATTTGGAATGCAGTCATGCCAGTAACCTAATTTGAGCCATGCAAAGGAATACAATCCCTGAGTTCATTCTTTTTTTGAATTTTGTAAAATTTATTGATTTGAAAGAGGGAGGGAGAGAGAAAGAGAAAAATTGATTTGTTGTTCCACTTACTTAGTATGCATTCAACAATTGTTTCTTGTGTGGACGAAAGGGGCCACCTGCTGACCTGACAAGCTCAGGGAAGGCCTGCATGGTGGTCTTGTAAACTCAGAGACCTAAAGTAACCACAAGGGATGGTCTGAAATTACACTTTAACTAAAAGCAGTTGTGGTGGGGTAGTTACCCTAGGCCAGTATCTTCACTGACAAGGTCAATCTATGCCTTACCTGAGCCTATCTGTCTTTTTGCAACTATGATAACATATCCTTGAAGTGTCTGGGTAACTTGTAACTTCCCTTTTTCCAGACCCCTTGGGGTCCTTCATTGTTATTATCATGTTAATTTTTTTTCATGTTAATTGTTGACTGTTGACTATCCTGCACCCACCTAAGTAAGTGTCCATCATTTTACTTTTTATCCAATCCCAGAAGTCCCCTACCTCCCCCGCTTTGCTTTCTCCCACTTTTAATCTATACCAATGGATTTCATGAAACCTACCTATGTCTCCTCCTTTGATTACAAAAGTAGATGAAAACCTTGCCAAAACCGGTTTGGCTCAGTGGATAGAGGGTCGGCCAGCGGACTAAAAGGTCCCGGGTTCAATTCCGGTCAAGGGCATGTACCTTGGTTGCGGGCACATCCCCAGTAGGGGGTGTGCAAGAGGCAGCTGATCAATGTTTCTCTCTCATCGTTGTTTCTAACTCTCTATTCCTCTCTTCCTCTCTGTAAAAAATCAATAAAACATATTTTTTTAAAAAAATAGATGAAAACCTGACATTCTCTGAAGCATTATCTCAATCCATTGAGGTTCTGCTTCCCGGCAATTGTTGACAGGTGGGCTCAAATAAACTTACAAAAATTCTTTACAGGTTTTACAAAGGATTCAGGAAGTCAAAAAAAAAAATTCTTTACAGGTTTTAATGTTTTTAAATTAACACTTGTATGTTCCCTGGCCAGGACTATTTTCATTTTTCTAATGCCACAAATCTCTTTGGCAGTTTGGTAGAGCCAATAGATCCCTTCTTAGGATTATGTTTTGAAGTGCTTAAAATAAAACAAATAAGATTACAAAGGAAGTTAATTCAATGTGAACATTATCCCCCCAAAAATAATAAATTAATTTCTTAACACAATAAGTAAGATCTAGGGTTAGATCTAACAACTGTGATTTTGAAACTGATGGACATAAACGATAGCTCTAGTTAATATTCATTATCTGAGGGGGTGGGCAATGATATATGTACAAAGATAATAATTTAATAAAAAATTTTTAAAAATATTCATTATCTATCTATAATAATAAAGGAGTAATATGCTAATTAGACCAGATGACCTTCCGGAAGACCTTCCAGACAAAGCCAGGGCTGCGAGGGAAGCTCAGGCCCTACGTGCCTGCTGGCAGCCGGAGGGAAGCCCAGGTGCCAGAGGGAGGCTGGTACTGGCAGCCAGGGGAAGGAAGGCCTACTCTTGCATGAATTTCGTGCATCAGATCTTTAGTAGTGATTATATAAGAATACCTGTGATTATCATGATGAAAATTTTACTATTAATACTGCTGTAGCCGGGACCGGTTTGGCTCAATGGATGGAGCGTCGGCTTGGGGACTGAAGGGTCCCGGGTTCAATTCCGGTCAAGGGCATGTACCTTGGTTGCGGGCATGTCCCCAGTAGGGGGTGTGCAAGAGGCAGCTGATCGATGACTCTCTCTCATCGATGTTTCTAACTCACTATCTCTCTCCCTTCCTCTCTGTATAAAAATCAATAAAATATATATAAAAAAAATAAATGTGACATTTAAAAAAAAAAAAAATACTGCTATGTTACTGTGCCTTTGTTGCCAACTGTTGTGGGGTTGAACCCTGGGTTCAAAATAAGACCACCGGAGGCTGATGATTAAGAAAAAGCAGGCAAGAATTTATTGAACTGGCCGGGACGGACACAAGAGCACCACATGCAGGTGGCCAGACTCAGGACTGTACCGACTGCACCGTTCCAGGTGTAAGCAGTCCTTTCAAAGGTCTAAACCTCAAAAATTTTCCATTGTTCTGATTTCTAAATTCTAAAGGCAGTCCCTCGCTCCCAGCCACATCCTGCTGGACATTGGAATGTGGCCCTATCTTGCCATAGCCAAAAACACAGAAGCAGAGCTCAGTGATTAATCTCTAAAGGTTATCTACAGTTTCTACCCCTGAAGCTATTGAGTCAGTGGGAATCAGTCTCCTGTAGTTCTGGTCCCAGGCACAGGAAAATTGCCTTAGCCTCCAGGGCTCCACCTGGAAGCTGAGGTAACTACCCTCAGGTGCAGAAGCCAGAATAGTAGGGTTAAAATTCAAACAGCAGTTTTTTACCCAAGTATGGTTCTCCCATATTTCACATTCAAAATTGAAGGAACTAGTACATTCCAAACTGGCTGGGTGCCTCAAGGTTGGTTGGAGCATCATCTGAACACACCAGGGTTTTGGGTTCAATCCAAACAGGGCACATATGGTGTTGCTAAATGGTTTAGAGCACGTTTAAAGGTTCAATTCCCAGTCAAGAGCACATACCTGGGATGCAGGCTTCAGCCCCACTAGCAGGGCATGCAGGAGGCAACCGATCAATGTGTCTTTCTCACATAGATATTTTTCTTTTCTTCTTTTTTTAAAATATATTTTATTGATTTTTTACAGAGAGGAAGAGAGAGGGATAGAGAGTTAGAAACATCGATGAGAGAGAATCACGGATCAGCTGCCTCTTGCACAGCCCCCACTGGGGATGTGCCCACAACCAAGGTACATGCCCTTGACCAGAATCGAACCTGGGACCACCGTTCAGTCCCCAGGCTGACGCTCTATCCACTGAGTCAAACCGGTTTTGGCTCACATAGATATTTTTCTCTCTCTCCCTTCCTCCTTCCCTTTCTCAAAAATAAATAAAAAATAATCTTAAAAATTTTTTTTAAAGCAGAAGAGGGAGATACAAAAGGAGGCCAGAGAGAGGTAGGGAGGCAAGTCTGAGATTGAAAGCATGGGAAGGACTCAACTCACATGGAAGCAGGAGAAGGAAATGAATTCTGCCAACAACCTGAATGAGCTTGGGAAATAACTAGTGTGTTGTTTAAGGAGCTTAGTTCATGGTAATTTATTATGTCATAATAATATTTTTCCTCCCACATTCAAAGCTCTTCTAGCTGGGCTAATAATCAAATTAACAAAGACAGATTAATGGGAGAAAATCAAAATTGTAATACATACCCGTGGGGAATTCTCCTAAGCATGAAAATTGCAAAGACAGCGAGGCAATATTGGATATATATGATATTTTGGACAAAGGAAAAAAGGGGAAGGGGGAGAGGTTTTAGAATTCAGAAGTGAAAATGGGCAATTCACAGGTAGAGGAAGAGTGGAGGCAGGTCATGGCAGGCAAGTCCTTGCTAGGCAACCCAAAAACAATGGGACACAGGCTGTGAGCAGATAACAGGCCCCTCCTTAAGCCCCTCCAATTTTCTATGCATATATTCAAATTAGGCTGAGAAGAACATCCTAAGATTTCCTTTCTGAAGATTTTTTCTGTCTGAACCTCTTGAGCAAGAAAGAAGAGATAGTCACATTTTTTTGTTTCTGAATGACCAGCTTAAGATCAATATCCCAAAAGGAGTTTCATGGTAGTAAGACTTTGCTCCCTTTCAGTAGCAACTATTAAAATAGTGGGCTCCAGGCTATAACACCTGCCCATGGGAAGGTTTAAGGAACATTCCTCCTGAAGAAAACTAGATGCTGGAAGATCTGTAAAGATCTCCTCTAGCCTGGACCAGGTAGACTATTTCTGAGAGAGAAGTACATTTCTATCTTTTAAAATATATATATATTTTTTAAAAATTGCTAAAACGGGTTTGGCTCAGTGGATAGAGCATCAGCCTATGGACTGAAAGATCCCAGGCTCAATTCCAGTCAAGGGCATGTACCTTGGTTGTAGGCACATTCCCAGTGTGGGATGTGCAGGAGGCAGCTGATCAATGTTTCTCTCTCATCGATGTTTCTAACTCTCTATCCCTCTCGCTTTCTCTCTGTAAAAAATCAATTATATATATATATTTTTTAATAATATATTTTATTGATTTTGTACAGAGAGGAGGGAGAGAGATACAGAGTTAGAAACATCCATGAGAGAGTCATTGATCAGCTGCCTCTGCACACCCCCTACTGGGGATATGCCCGCAACCAAGGTACATGCCCTTGACTGGAATCGAACCCGGGACTCTTCAGTCCCCAAGCCAACGCTCTATCCATTGAGCCAAACCGGTTTCGGCTTTTTTTTTTTTTTTTTTTAATTGATTTCAGAGATCAAGGGAGAGAAAGATAGAAACATCAAGGATGAGAGAGAATCATTGATCGGCTGCCTCCTGCACACTTCACACTGGAAACGGAGCCTATACCCCAGGATGCCCTGACCAGGAATAAAACCATTACCTCCTAGTCCATAAGTCGATGCTTAACCACTGAACCCATTGTCCAAGCTACATTTCCATCTTTTAAAAGTTGATTAAAACTCTGAATATGAAAGTATTACTTGATGTGAAGTGTAGAATGAGAAAAGGGACACAGGACCAAGTCTTGAAAACTCCTATTGTAACCATACAATTCATATGTCCCCGTGAAAAATGGACCTTAAAGAACTGACTCCTTTCTGTCCCCTTGCCCTCTATGGGCACAGGCATTCCATTTCATTCCCATAAATTCTCTTAGGACTGCCTTCCAGGCACAGATGGTCCATTGACCTGTTAATTCAAGGATATAACTAAACCAGATACGTAACTATACTTATTTCTAGCTTCTGTAAATATGCTTGCTTGAATAATGGGAAAGTAAGGGGGGTGGGGGAGAGACTGGAAATCTGAGCCTGTGACAGAAATCTGATGTACGTTCTTTTTTCTGTTTTTAATATTTTTAATTGATTTTTTACAGGGAGGAAGGAAGAGGGATATAGAGTTAGAAACATCTATCAGCTGCATCTCGCACACCTCCTACTGGGGACGTGCCCGCAAGCAACCAAGGTACATGTCCCTGACCGGAATCGAACCCAGGACCCTTCAGTCCCTAGGCTGACGCTCTATCCACTGAGCCAAACTGGTCAGGGCTGGTGTACGTTCTTATCGGTCTATGGTCTGGTCACTGCTCCCTCTTAAATTGTCTTATCTTGCCAGGTTCTTGAGTCTCTGTGTCATAGAATGAGCACTGAACTCAGAACAAGATCAAGCAGATAATTTGTTGAAAAGAGCTTGTGCAGTATGCACATATGCATAACCCGTGGGCACAGACCATAGGGTGCTGAAGGCTTGGAGCAGGGGTGGGATAGGGACTGGAGAAGGTCAATGAGGGGGAAAAGGGAGCAATTGTAATATTTTCAACAATAAGAAATTATTTAAAAAACAAAATAAAAAGAGCTTGTGCACATGGGAATCAACCAGAAAAAAGTTGAGCTCCCGAAGGGTTCTTGTGGATGGCTTATAGAGGGATCTTGGGGTGGGTATAGGGCTTGGTAATGAGGATGAGGTTCAGTTGTCCCAAGATCATCATCTGGCAGTGGTTGATCCCTGCCTGGATACTCAAGATGTTTTCCAGTGGACCACCCAAAGGGCTTGTAAAATAATGTTTGTGCAAACATTCTGATTACCCTTTAATTGGCAAAACAACTCTTTTCCAGAACATGATGTTAAGATGTTATCATCATACATTCTTTTCTTTAAGGATGTGGTTAAAAAAAAAAAAAAAAAAAAAAAGGTTTATTTATGGAATTTTACTGAAAACAAGAACTCCAGCCTCAAAGATGGAGTTCTTTTGGTCAAGATGGAGTGCAAATGTTACCCCTAGAGTATCTCACTGTTAAAAATGAAAATAAGAGTAAATTGGGAAACACCCTTTGGATTTGACAAGAACAACATAATTGGAGACCTGCACTCGGAAAATCAAAGGACCTAAGGAACTGCAGAACCAGCTCAGAAAGATCCTCTTCTGTTTAACAAGATACTGAGTAGCTTTTCAGAGACAACAGACCAAAACACACATTTGGCCTCCAGCTGAACCCAACCAAATTGATACTGAATTTTTGGACTGGAACCCAGATTCTTTGTCCACCAGAAATGAAGAATGAATCCATGGAAAGAAAGTGGTAGAGCAAAGATGGAGATTTATTGAAGAACAAGTACACACTCCCACATTGGGAGAGGGAAGAGTCCCTCTGAAGTCCTCTTTCCATGGTTTATATAGGCTACAGGTCCTGGTGCCTTGATAACCCCTCTGATTGGTCACTATTCCCCTTGGAGGTGGTTACTGTAGTAATTCCTGGGCTCAAAGGTTGACCCTCCCCTGGGACTTGTGAGGTTCTCTCCCATCCTGCCTTCTGGGCTTTCTTCTTTTCCATCTGAATGAAGGGCTTCCTTCTATTTATTTTGTAAATATAGGCCTTTCTTGGCTACTTCCAGTTCCCTTGTCTTATGAAAATGTAGTAACTACACCTGGCTTCCTTGAGTTATGTAAATGTACCTTCTCCCAGTCTGTAGTCCTGTGTTTTTTTTTCCATGGACCCCAATTCTAAAAAATTCCTAAGCCTGCCGAAACCGGTTTGTCTCAGTGGTAGAGCGTTGGTCTGCAGACTGAAAGGTCCCAGGTTCCATTCTGGTCAAGGGCATGTACCTGAGTTGCGGGCACATCCCCAGTAGGGGGTGTGCATGAGGCAGCTGGTCGATGTTTCTCTCTCATCGACGTTTGTAGCTCTCTATCTCTCTCCCTTCCTCTCTGTAAAAAAAATCAATAATATATATATATATTTTAAATCAATAAAATATAAAAAAAATAAAAAATAAAATAAAAAATCCCTAAGCCTGCCTATATCCCCCTAAAATTCCTGCTTCAAAAGTCTTACCCCTCTCCGTTCACCTTTCAAAGAACCAAAAGACCAGGACATAACCAGAACTTGAACTCTGGAACCCTTTCGGAAGTGAGGGGTCCATTGTCTAGGAAGATCCAGTGCCGATGCCCTTTATCATAAAAGGCAAGTTGCAAATTCCTCTAATTAAAACCTTCCCCACCAGCACTTTGCATACCTGTCCCCTAAACCCTTAAAAACTGTTAACCAAGTCTATTGATTAAGATGGAATTGAGGACTAAACCGGTTTGGCTCGGTGGATAGAGCGTAGGACTGCAGACTGAAGGGTCCCAGGTTCAATTCCGGTCAAGGGCATGTACCTTAGTTGCAGGCACATCCCCCCGGTGTGTGTGTGCAAGAGGCAGCTGATCAATGTTTCTCTCTCATCAATGTTTCTAACTCTCTCTCCTTTTCCCTTCCTCTCTGTAAATAAATAAATAAATAAATAAATAAATAAATAAATAAATAAAATATATTATATACAATATATATTAAAAAAAAAAAAAAAAGATGGCATTGAGGTATCTTTAAGTCACCTATTTCTCAGTTGGTGCCTTCTCAATCAATAAATTTTTCCAAACTGCTGTCTTGAGTTCTGGCCTTTTATTGCAACATCCACCTTATATAAAAACTGCTGTTTGAAATTTTAACCCTGCTATTCGGCTTCTGTAAATGCTTGCTTGCTTAAATAATAAGGAAAATAAGACTACTCCCACTTCAGAGAGGCCATTAAACCTTTCCTGGACTAAATTATCAGTTCTGGCACCAGGCCAGGCCTTTGGTTGAGGTCTCAAGGCGCCAGCACATAGGGGCTCTTTAAGAACTTGCAAAGGGGCCGGAAACGCCCCATATTTGGGAAACAAAGAAGGTAAAAACATAAAAATGTTAGAGAGTGGGAGTTTTTGAGCATGCTTTCTCCTAGTCCACTTGGCCATAAATCCCAGCTGCAACTAATAAAACAGCCTTGCAAGACAGATCACTGTCAACTTTCCTGATAAGGGGATGCAATTACTTACTCTATCAGGCTCCAGGACCCTGTAAATGACATGTTGACATTTACCTAAGAAAAACTACTTCGTTTTAAAGAAAAACTACTTTGTTTTAAATTGTTTGCTCTGCATAAGCAGGAGGTAGTGAATGAGTTTAAATATGGTCGGACACAAAGGGTCGGGGCTGCTCTCTGGGCTGCGTGGAGAGAGAGCAGTCAGCCGGCTGGGTATTAAAAGGCTCCTTAAATTTTAATTTGGTCTGGACTCCAGTGGTTGTTCACTCGTGTTCGCTCCACAACAATAAATAGGGAAAGTTCCTCCATATTGGGGCCCAGAATTTCAGAGACATTTTCCTCTGGGCCCATGTGTAATAATAATAATAATAATATTAAATACAACTCCATCTCTCTAAGCGTTGCTTGGTTCTTTCCTGGTTTTCTGTAACATTATCATCAGGAAAAAGAAATTGGGTTTGGTAATGAGAAAAGCTAGTAAGCCAGGACAACCAGAATAGGGAAACTGAGACAGATAGTTAAATGTCTAAGCAGTTTACAGCCATCTAATCACAAAATTCTATCTTCCCTAAACCAAGAACACTTTAGAGTAAATGGTTAAGGCCTGGAGAGGTCACTTAATTGGTTAGAGCAGCAACTTTGTACACCAAGGTTGTGGGTTTGATCCCGTTCAGGACACATACAAGAATCCACCAATGAAGGCATAAATAAGAACAACAGCAAATTCATTTTTCTCTCTCTCCCTTCCTCCCTTTCTCTTTCTCAAAATCAATAAGTGGCCAGCTGGCATGGCTCAATGGCTGAGCATTGACCTATGAGGTTTGATTCCTGGTCAGGGCATATCCCCAGATTGTGAGCTCCATCCCCAGTGCGGGATGTGCAGGAGGCAGCTGATCAATGATTCTCTCTCATCATTGTTGTTTCTAACTCTCTCTCCCTCTCCCTTCCTCTCTGAAATCAATAAAAAATATATTTTAAAATAACAATATTAATACTAATAACAAATAAAAATCAATAAGTAAATTTAAATTTTTTTTAGGTTTCCTTTTTATTACTGATTTTAGAGAGAGGAAGGGAAAGAGAGGAAGAAGCATCAATTGGCTGCCTCCCACACATGCCCTGACAGGGAATTGAACATATAGTATGGGTATATGCCCTGACCAGGATTCAAACCCATCACCTTTTGGTATATGTGAGGAACTTCAAACATCCAGCACAACGGCCAGGGCAATAAATAAAGAAATTTTTGAATGGTAAATGGTTTACACTTCTTCCCAACCAGAAAATAAAGAGTTTGAATCATCTACTCAGGGAGCTAGAAAGCAGAAATCCAATTAGTGCTGAAATAGGAATTTTAGGGGAATATAGGCAGGTTGAGGGAAGTTTTTAGAATTGGGGTCCATGGGGGGAAAAAAAGGGTTACCGACTGGGAGAAGTTACATGTCCATAAGACAAGGAAACTGGGAATAGCAAAAAGGTCTATATTTACAAAATAAAGAAAGAGGAAGAAAGCCCAGAGGCAATAGGATGACAATGAGGGAGGAGGGTCTCCTGAGTTACTGTAGTAATGAATTCTAAAGGGAAAACTGACCAATCAGAAGGGATATCAGGACACAGGCACTTTCCTTTATAAACTATGGAAACAGGAAGTCAGAGGGACTCTTTCCTCCTCCCCATGTGGGAATCTGTGCTGTGAAATTCTTTCCCCTTCCCCATATGGGTGTATTTGTTCTTCAATAAATCTCCACCTTTGCTATACCATCTTCTGTCTGTGGATTCATTCTTCAACTCCTACAGACAACTCAGGGAACCATCCTGCCCAGGAGAACACTGCATGTTCCAATCCAAATATCATGTATTGTGCCATTTGCCAACCATGACAAAGGACGGGAAAAGTTAAAGGAATAAATCTCATTTGGGCATGTCAGCATAAAACTGATTAGTATTCTACTGAGAGCCTTACCTAAGACCTCACCTAAATTCCCAGCCTTTAAAACCCCTCAAACCCAATGTCCCAGCATGCACTCCGCCTCCCAAGAGCTTGTGCTTGCCTTTCCCTACCCCTTCTTTCCCCTCTTTCTTCCCCGGCTCCTCCCCCGCCAAGGCATGCATCTCCTAAACTCCAAGGGACCACCCATGAGACCTGCAACCAGGGGAGCAATAGGCAGCAGTAGCTCCTCTGAGCTAACCAAGGCCCCTTTTTTTTGACTTCCCAGTAATTTAAAGTCACCTAGCCTAGGATTTCCTATTGCTTCCTATGCTAAGCTTTTCCTTGTTCAACTGTCCCCAGCTTTACTAAATGGACTCTCATACTCACCTGGACTCATGCTGTGAAATTTTTCCTGCATGAAGTCAAAAACCCATACCCTATCGGCCAGCCCTAGGCAGACCCACTCAGGGCTAGGTTCCCTGTCTAGTAACAGTAACACCAAGAACAGCACAAAAGAATACAGGGTCCTCGGGTTACGTCGGAGATCCGTTCCTACAACTCGACGTAACGCAAGTTTTGCCGTAAGTCAGAACCCACCTACATAAGCATCTACATCACGCATGTGGTGCACATACACAGCAGTAATGAAGTGAAACAGTAAAAAAAAAATTTAAGAAAGATAACAATTCCTGACATTTACTTGTGGTAAATAAATAATAAAAAACATAAAGCACATATGTACATACATTAAAATGACAGAATTTTTTTTTTTAATAAATAAATGGGAGACGGCGATGTAACTATGAAACAATGTACATCGAGTCCAACGTAACCGAAGGACTGCCTGTACTGAGGAAAAGTTGAAGGACTTTCACAACCTAATTTCAAGACTTACTATGTAACATGCCGAAACTGGTTTGGCTCAATGGATAGAGCATCAGCCTGCGGACTGAAATGTCCAGGGTTCGATTCTGGTCAAGGGCATGTACCTTGGTTGCGGTCACATCCCCAGTAGAGGGTGTGCAAGAGGCAGCTGATCGATGTTTCTCTCTCATCTATATTCTAACTCTCTGTCCCTCTCCCTCTCTGTAAGGAAATCAATAAAATATATATTTTTTAAAAAAGACTTACTATGTAACAAACAGGAAATCCAGAATTGGTGTAAGGATAAACCAGCTATATGCTAATCAATGTATTCTTCTGTACTTTTCTCCATGCTCATTTAACCATATATTAATAAATACAGAAGTATTGATCAACCAAAGGACTTGTGTGCATACATATGGGCCTAGCTAGTGGCCATGGACAATGGGGGGAGAGGGGGCATATCTAGAAAGAAATAAATAAATAAGTAAATAAATAAATATAGAAGTATTTTAGTCAGTGTTTCATTAAATAGCATTTGGTACATACTCTCCTGATTCATGCTTTATTCAACAGACCATAACAATCTCTGCAGGTCACAGTGACAATTCTAAGACATTTTTCACAAATCACTTAAAATTCATCCTTATCCTATTGAAATTCACTTTGTTTCCAATTTTGGCCAATTGTGAACAATCCAAAAGTATTGGAAATATTCCCAAGAGGGAGATTGCTGCATTAAACTATAACTTTAACATAACAAATATTGCCAGGATACTTCCTTTCACTAACACCCAGAATGTTAATTTTTCCCCATCATTGACCGTGGGTACCAACTTCTCAATCTATGTCATCTCATTGTTGTGTTTATTTAACAGAAAAACATCTGGTTAATTGAAGAAAGCAAATTCAAGGCCAATTTGGGAAGCAGGAAACAAGAACCTGAGCCATTGACCACAGGGTTCAGTCATCAAAAAGGAAAATACAGCGGCTGCCAGGCTGAGAGCGGCCAGGCCCGGAGCAGCAGCAGCCAAGTCCAGAGCAACTAGGTCGGGAGCGGCAGTGACCAGACCCAGAGCAGCTGGTTGTGGAAAGAACCAGAGCAACAGAGGCCAGGCCCGGAGCAGCCAGGCCCGGAACAGCTCACTCCTTGCCTGCCCCTGCCCCACGGCTGCCTCTCAGACATGGCAGGAAACTTTTGCGGGAACTTGAGGGTCTGCTGAATCAAGTGATGAAGGCTTAGATCTGGATGTGTTGAGTTAGTATAGCGCTGGGGTGTTGATCTGTGAGTGCCTTGGGTGGGGCCTGGATTAGGCTGGTTGACCTATTTGGAAATGTCTTTTGTGTGAAGTGTATCATTGGGCATGCGGAGGTATTGTTGCTATGAGAAAATGCTAAGTAACTGATTTGCTATCTGAAAAGGGATTTACTATCGGGGAAAGGGAGGGAGGAAGAGACTGAACATAAACTGTGCACCTATGGATGAGGACAATGGGGGATGGGGAGGGGGCGGAGGGTGGAGTGGGAACCTGGTGGAGGGGGGAAGAAATGAGGAACCTTTGTAATAATATGAACAATAAAGATTGATTTAAAAAAAAATGGAAAATAGCCCGGCTATTGTGGCTCAGTGACCAAGCATCGACCCATGAACCAAGAGGCCACCAGTTGGATTCTCGGTCAGGGCACATGCCTGGGGGTTGTGGCTTCTGCCCCCTGTGGGGGCTCTGCAAGAGGCAGCTGCATGACGATGTTTCTCTCTATCTTCCTTTTTCTCTCTAGCTTCCTTTTTCTCTCTTTCTCTCTCCCTCTCTAAAAATATATACACAGCCCCAACCAGTTTGGCTCAGTGGATAGAGCGCCAGCCTGTGGACTGAAGGATCCCAGGTTTGATTTCTGTCAAGGGCATGTACCTTGGTTGGGGGCACATCCCCAGTAGGGAGTGTGAAGGAGGCAGCTGATCGATGTTTCTCTCTCATCGATGTTTCTAACTCTCTATCCTTCTCCTTCTCCCTTCCTCTCTGTAAAAAAATCAATAAAATATATTTAAATAAATAAATAAACAAACATAAATAATGGAAAATAGCCCAGCAATTCAGGTGCTTAGAGCTTTGAAGGTGTTTTGTTTTGTTTTGGGGGGCCATGAGTATAATCCCTTTGCACATGAGTATGACCCCTACTTATCATTCTCCTAAATTCCTCTCAACTAAACCATAGCTCATCCATAAGAATTACTGCTCTCTTTCCCAACCACTTATCTTTGACCAACCATTCTGCAAACCAGCCAAAGTTCACCTGACTCCTCCTGCTAAGATGCCATCCTTTCACAGGTTAGATTGCTCATGTGGAGCCTTCTCATACCCAGCATTCTTGAATAAAGTTTTATGCTAACATAACAGTGTTCTGGTCTATTTTCTAAAATTGTGGAGCCTCCATTTGAATCAGAACTGGACCTTCTGCTGCTCAGCCCCCAGCCACATCAAGAAGAGAACATCACCCAAGACCCCTTGACATATCACTTCAAACTGCAGGGACAGGCTGGCTGAGTAAGCCCTGTTCCTGTTCTGTTCTTCATGTTGAAACTGTTTGAATAGGTAAGTAGACATGAGCAGGGCAGAGACAGGATGAATGGATCAGACTTGAAATAAACAGAGAGGTAGGGAGTAAAATACAATCACCACAGACAGAAACAGGGAGAAAAGTGCAAATACAGTTAAAATTACTTACAGCACCAAAAGGGCATTTTTTGTTTGTTAGTTTGGTAGCCTGAAACAGGAATTGAACCCATGAACCCATGAACCATGTCATTAGACGACATTCAATAACTAAGCCACACTGGCCATGGCAAAAGGGCAAATCTTACAAGAGACCTGTAGACAAACAAAATTCTAGAAAACCCAACAAGCCAAGCAGGCAAACTAAATTCTAGGAAGCCCATCAGCTAACGGACCAGTGGTACAAGAAGATTAAGACAGAATATGTGAGGGGCAAAAATCAGATAAAAAACCAGAAGCTGCCGAAACTGGTTTGGCTCAGTGGATAGAGCGTCGGCCTGCGGTCTGAAAGGTCCCGGATTCCATCCCAGTCAAGGGCATGTACATTGGTTTCGGGCACATCCCCAGTGGAGAGTGTGCAGGAGGCAGCTGGTTGATGATTCTCTCTCATCGATGTTTCTAACTCTCTATCCCTCTCTCTTCCTCTCTATAAAAAAACAATAAAAAAATAAAAAATAAAAAGCCAGAAGCTACACCCACTCTGGGCTCTGGAACCTCACGAGAGCTGCCTCTCTGAGCCTCCTCTAATATACTTTCTTTCTTTTCTTTTCTTCTTATTAAATCTTATTGGGGTGACATTGGTCAACATGAACATATAGGCTTCATGTGTGGATTTCTAAGTTATAAAATCTGTATATAGCACCATGTGTCCACCACTCAAAGTCAAGCCTTCTCTGGTCGCTTCATAGTAGATCACCCATCATCCCCCACTCCCCCAGATGTACTTTCGATTATAATAAAACTTTGCTGCTTACTGCTGTCTTTTTGAGTTCTTTCCTCCGAGAGGCAACAACCTAATCTTGCTGATCCCCAGCACTGCTGGCAAAAGGCCACCTAAACCTCTATTCTTTCTTATTGTCCATGGTGTAACAAGCTTGATTCAATTTGTTTTCACTATTCAGGGTCTCACAGAGGAGCTGGGCTTATAGTCCCAAGATGCTTTTCTGGCCTATTTATTTCTTGCTTGTTCTTATCATTTGAACATGGCTTAACATTGTGGGGATAAATAGCACTAAACATTGGAAGCTCTGGCAGGATCTTACCAATGACACATTAGAACGTCAAGTGATCATTTTGGGGAATTTGGAATATGAATAATGATGATACATCTGCTTAGCTCCTTAGGTTCAAGTGGTTAAGGTTCCAAATATTCAATGGTCAGCATTTTTAAAATATATATTTCTTTATTGATTTCAGAGAAGAAGGGAGAAGGAGAGAGAGATAGAAACATTAATGATGAGAGGGGATCATTGATTGGCTGTCACCTGCACGACCCCCTCTGGAGATTGAGCCCACAACCCAGGCATGTGCCCTTGACTTGAATTGAACCTGGGACCCTTCAGTCCACAGGCTGACACTCTTCCACTGAGCCAAGCCAGTTAGGGTGATGGTCAGCATTTTTAAATGGTCATGATAAGACCTCAAAAAGAAAAATTCTAAAATTGCTGCCTTAGAAAAGGCTAATAAAAATATGGAGGATCTAAAATCCAATCTTAAAATTTCTTCTGCCTCTCCAGATCCAACCTTGGATTGACTTTACTCCTGGGCCCCTGAACTTGACTTACTCCTCCCCTTTGTTCTGCTAATTGTCTTCCTCCTGCACCTTCCCTAGATCCTCTTCCCTTCCCTCCTCCTTACTAAACACACCCTCTCATTGGACAATACCCCTTCATGATGTCTTATAACGTAAGTAAAAATGATGACCAAATTTGCTAACCTTATAGCTTTATACTTTGGTCAAGATCAAGTTTACACACCGTATTTTCAATTTAGCCCTGGCCAGGAAGCTTAATTAGTTAGAGAGTCATCCTGATACACCAGGGTTGCAACTTTGATCCCCAATCAGGGGACATACAAGAATCAACCAATGTAAGTGAAGTGAAACAACAAATCAATATTTCTCTCCTTTCCTCTCTCTCTAAGATCAATCAATTAAAAAAATATTTAAAAAATAATTTTTTGCCAGTTACCTAGTTAAGAACTTTGCAATTCTTCTAAGGAAAGAGGAAAATTCATTGAAGAATTTATAATCTTAGAAATTTATAGTTAGGTCCTGGTCAGAGTGGCTCAGTTGGTTGGAGCATCATCCCATTCACTGAATGATCACAAGTTCATTTCCTGGTCAGAGCACTTAACGAGGTTGCTGGTTCAATCTCTGCTCTGGGCGAGTCCGGGGAGCAACAGATCAGTGTTTCTCTCTCTCATTGATGTTTCTCTCTCTCCCATTCCCTCTCCTTCTCCCTCCCTTTCTCTTTTAGATCAATTAAAAAACAATAACAGCCCTCGTTGGTTTGATTCAGTGGATAAAGCATTAGCCTGCAGAGCGAAAGCTCCCAGGTTCGATTCCAGTCAAGGGCACATGCCTGGGTTGTGGGCTTGATCCCCAGTGCGGGGTGTGCAGGAGGCAGCCAATGATTCTCATCATTGATGTTTCTATTTCTCACTCCCTCTCCCTTCTTCTCTATAAATCAATAAAATATTAAAAAAAAAAACCCACATATCCTAAGGTGTGGATTAAAATATATGAAATTTAAAGTTGGGACTCTGCCTTAGAAAAGGCTAATAAAAACATGGAGGATTTAAAAATAGTTCATCTCCTTAAGGGACCCAGAGATGGGGACACTCTTATATAATATGTGAATCTGCTGTCATGCTCTCCAGATACAAAGTCTTAAAGAACGCATTCCAAGGGCACACTGCTAGGATATGAAAACCTGGACAATTGAAAGTTCCTTCTTATAACTGTCCCTCAAAGAACACAAACTCTGCACAGCAGTGAATTCCCTGCTAAGAATAGTGACTTTTTTTTTTTTTAATTAAACCTCATAGGTGTTTGTGTGTGTTTTTGATTGGTTGGTTAAATCTTACTCGAGTATATTTTTCCATTGATTTTTTTTTTTTTTTAGAGAGTGGGAGGGAGAGGGAGAGACAGAGAAACATTTATGTGAGACACATTGATTGTTTGCCTCCTGCACACACCTAGACCAGAGGCCAAGGAACCTGCAACTGAGGTACCTGCCCTTGACCGGAATCGAACCCGGAACCACTAAGGCCTAGGGCCAATGCCCTATACACTGAGCCAATCCGGCTAGGGCTCTCATAGGTGTTTTTGGCTCATTTTATTTTTGGTTTTACTTAGACACTGTTAACCTAAACATGAAAAAGTCAAGGTCAGAGTGTAATAGTGATAATGACAGGAAATAAGTAGAGAGTGTTACTATGTTATAGCAATAGAAAAGAATGAAAGAGTGTTATATGAAATATGGTAGTAACCATAGTTGGGTAAAAACTGCTGTTTGAATTTTAACCCTGCACTTGCTTAAACATAGGGTAGTTGCCTCAGCTTCCAAATTGAGACCTGGAGGCTAAGGCAATTTTACCAGAAATACAGGAGATCGATTCCCACTGATTCAGTAGCTTCAGGGGTAGAAACTGTAGATAATCTTTAGAGATAACCTTTAGAGATTAACCCCTGAGTCCTGCTTCTGTATTATAGGCTATCGCAAGATAGGGCCACATTCCAATGTTCCCAGCCTTTAGAATTCAGAACAAAGGAAAATTCCTGTGGTTTGAACCTTTAAAAGGGACTGCCTACCCCTGAAATCGTGCGGTCCTGTGGACTCCACCTGCATGTGGTGCTCTCTCGGTGCTCTCTCGGCCGTCCTGGCCAATCAGCCTCCAGTGGTCTTATTTTGAACCCAGTGTTCGACCCCACAACATTATAGGAAATGTAGAAAGTTGTTTTTTGTGAAATTGATAACCTGTTCTTCTGCCATCCGGTATGTGGAGCAAAGCTTCTTGGAGCTTGGACCAAAAACCAAGAAGAGGATGGTTGATGTCTGAGTTTGGGGACCCATTTTGAAGCCTGTTCTGACCCACAGCAGTCCTAGTGGCTATCAGTAACATACGTCATCACATAAGTGTTAATCAGAGTGCAAGCTGGTTATTAACTACCGTGTCACTCAGAAGGTCTATCACATTTACATCTGCCGTTCCTAAGGGTAGCATTCAGCTATGGTCTTCTCTATATGGTGCAGCTAGGGCCTGGCCAGAGTGATCATTCCCTGTGCTCTTTAGTATTTCACAAAAAATAATTTTTTTTACATTTCCTATAACACTCTTTCATTGTTTTCTATTGCTATAACATTGTAACACTCTCTGCCTATTTCCTATCATTGTCATTATTACTATGACACAGAGGCAACAGTGTTTATTTAAGACCCAGGAAAAACTGTAATTCTGGGAGGCAAGGATTTATGTAGAAACCCAAATAGTGTTCCCATTAGGAGAAAGCAAGGGGTATTTATGAGAACATAAAGGTGAATAATTACAGGAAGAGAAGGAAGGAATTTCTATGGATGCAGATAAGCTAGAGGAGGAATTTCTATAGGTGCAGATAAGCTAACATAGTGATGCTAATGATAAAGAATGTCTTTATTTTTTTAAAATATATTTTATTGATTTTGCACAGAGAGAAAGGGAGAGAGATAGAGAGCCAGAAACATTGATGAGAGAGAGTCATCAATCAGCTCGGCAATAAAGAATGTCTTTAATTTCAGTCCTGTAGCTACTTGGCTCTCCTGCAAACTTTGCAAATAATAGTTTGGAAAACAATGTCACTGTAGGCCTCTTCCAAAGGTTATTTTGCTCAGTTTTAACATTCCAAAGGTTTTTGGGGAGTAAGACTTACAAGGCAGTTTCTCTGGGATGGCAGCTCCAATTCCAGTTTGAAACAGCTCCTTTTTTTCTTTTTTTTAAATATATTTTATTGATTTTTTTGCAGAGAGAAAGAGAGGGATAGAGAGTTAGAAACATGATGAGAGAGATGAGAGAGAATCACCGATCAGCTGCCTCTTGCACACCTCCTACTGGTACATGCCCTTGACCGGAATCGAACCTGGGACCCTTCAGTCCCCAGGCCGACGCTCTATCCACTGGGCCAAACCGGTTTTGCCAAACTGGTTTTGGCGAAACAGCTCCTTTTTATATTATATTTTTATAACAATAACATTTTTTAAATCAGAAATTTTTATAATAAAAAAGTAATGTAGAAATGTTGTAAAAATTTGCCGGAACCGGTTTGGCTCAATGGATAGAGCATTGGCCTGCGGACTGAAAGGTCTCGGGTTCGATTCCGGTCAAAGGTATGTACCTTGGTAGGGGGTGTGCAAGAGGCAGCTGATCGATGATTCTCTCTCATCGATGTTTCTTTTTTTTTTTTTTTTTTTTTTTAAATATATATTTTATTGATTTTTTACAGATAGGAAGAGAGGGATAGAGAGTTAGAAACATCGATGAGAGAGAATCATCGACCAGCTGCCTCTTGCACACCCCCTACTGGGGGTGTGCCCGCAACCAAGGTACATGCCCTTGACCGGAATCGAACCTGGGACCTTTCAGTCCGCAGACCGACGCTCTACCACTGAGCCAAACCGGTTTTGGCTCATCGATGTTTCTAACTCTCTATCCCTCTCTCTTCCTCTCTGTGAAAAATCAATAAAATATATATTTTTTAAATGTAAAAATTTAATTTCCGCCCAGCTGGTGTGGCTCAGTGGTTGATCATTGATCTATGAACCAGGAGGTCAGGGTTCAATTCCCAGTCAGGGCACATGACCTGGTTGCGGGCTCAATCCCCAGTGGGGGCATGCAAGAGGCAGCCAATCAATAATTCTTTCTCATCATTGATGTTTCTATCTCTTTCTCCCTCTCCCTCTCTGATATCAATAATAAAAAAATATTTTAAAAAATTTAATTTCCAGATTCCAACCCAAGAAATAACTACAGTTTAATTTAATTTTGTGCCTGTACTTTCATAGCCTTGTCTGTGAATATACAATTATATTGAAAGGCAAAATTCTTTGATAAATTTGTAAAATTCTTTGATAAACAGGTAAATTTTTAAAGAATTTTCCCCCCAAATATATTTTTATTGATATCAGAGAGGAGGGGAGAGGGTGATGAAGATGGAAACATCAATGATAAGAGAGAATCACTGAACAGCTGCCTCCTGCACACCCCATACTGGGGATCAAACCAGAAACTTGGGTAAGTGCCCTTGAGCAGAATCAAATCCCCAAGACCCTTCAGTCCTCAGGCTGATGCTGTGTCCACTGAGCCAAACCAGCTAGGGCTTAAGAAGTTTTTTTTGAAGTTGATTTTAAAGAAGAAGAGAGAGAAGATGAGAGAGAGAGAGAGAGAGAGAGAGAGAGAGAGAGAGAGAGAGAGAGAGAGAGAGAGGAGTTGCCTCTCGCAAAGGCGCAGACCAGGAATTAAACCTGCAAACTGGGTATGTGCCCTGAGCAGGAATTAAATCCGCTATCTTTTGGTGCAGATTTATCTTTTGGTGAGTCAATGCTCCAAACAACTGTGCCACACCACCAAGGCAAACATGTAAAAAGTTTTATTGAATAATGAAGGAACCAGCACATAAAAAAACAGTAGATTTGAGAGGCATTGGAAGAGCAGTTTTACATCAGAGGGCAAAGAAATGCCAAATAAGGTGGCTAAATTAGTTGAGTGGTTAGGTTCTTCAGAGCAATTGTAAGGTTGAGTAAAACCAGAATACAGCATTTTATGGCAGGCATTAAAACAAGGCTAGGCCCCGAGGTGGGTTTTGTTCCTTAGGAACAGACCAGGCTGACCGCTGTGGAATGACCTTTGGGAACAGACCAGCCTGACCGCTGTGGAATGCACCTACGGGAACCGACCACCCCAGAGATACCGAGACGGCAAAAAAGGACTTACGGCCCTAACTGGTTTGGCTCAGTGGATAAAGCGTTGGCCTGCGGGCTGAAGGATCCCAGGTTTGATTCCAGTCAAGGGCATGTACCTTAGTTGTGGGCACATCCCCATTTGGGGTGGGGGGGTGTGCAGGAGGCAGCTGATCAATGTTTCTCTCTCATCAATGTTTCTAACTATTTATCCTTCTCCCTTCCTCTCTGTAAAAAAAACAATAAAAATATATTTTTTTAAAAAAAGAGGACTTATGCAAGTTGGGGGTGAGGGGGGAGAAGGGTGCTTACTTACATAGCCGGGTTAGAGTATAAAACTTAGAAAGAAACTTAGAGCAGGGTCCGAGTGAGGAACGGGTGAGTGCCTCTGCGCTGGTGCCCCAGCTCGCACCTTAGCTCGAGCTAGAATAAAGACTTTCTGCCATTGCATTGAATTCGGCTCCCTGGTGGTCTGTGGGCTCCAGAATCTACCAGGCACAACACAATAAAAGGCCTATCCTGTTTGAGGTTACCATCTCTGACTAGATTGTGGTAACCATCCTATCAACTTACCAAGTTTAGCCCAAACCGGTTTGGCTCAGTGGATAGAGCCTGCGGACTGAAAGGTCCCTAGTTCGATTCCGGACCAGGGCATGTATCTTGGTTGCGGGCACATCTCCAGTGGGGGGTGTGCAAGAGGCAGCTGATCGATGATTCTCTCTCATTGATGTTTCTAGCTCTCTATCCCTCTCTCTTCCTCTCTGTAAAAAAAAATCAATAAAATATATTTAAAAACACACACACACGCACACACAAAACTTATCATGTTTATAAGCAAAGCCAGTGATTGAGTTTCAGCCTATGAACCAGGAGGTCACTGTTCAATTCCTGGTCTGCACACATGCCTGATTTGGGGGCTCCATTCCTAGTGCGGGGTGTGCCCATCAATGACTCTCTCATCATTGATACTTCTATCTCTCTCTCCCTTCCTCTCTGAAATTAAAAAAAAAAGTTTACAAGTAAACTTCTAATCTTATAGATCAGTGTCTTTCTGCACCTTCATCAGATGTTGATCACTGTCAAATATATACTTTCATTTCCCAAGAGCAGCACATTAAGGCAGGTAGACAGTCAATGTTCAGGCATGTATAAAAATATCAAGCAATTATCAGTAACTTTCCAAGTCTGAGGTTTAAATTTTAAATATATATTATATATTTTTAAATTGAATATTTATTGTTGAAAGTATTACTTTCCCCCCCACCGACCCATTCTTGCCCGCCCCTGTCCCCTGCCCCAGGCCTTCAGGACCCTGTTGCCTGTGTCCATGGGTTATGCATATATGCATAGAAGTTCTTTGGTTGATCTCTTCTCACCTATCCACTCTCCCCCGCTTTCCCTTTGAGATTCCACAGTCTATATTGGAGCTTATGAGACGTGACAAGCCAAAAAATAGAAAATGAAGGCAACAGACTCCTATGTGAGGAGATTTAGAGCCACCCCCCCCAGGTTGTGGTTTAACCAGTGGCATAACACCTTTATAGCTTAAAGATTTTATTTTATATTTTTTAGAAATAAGTGAGAGGGAGACTTATTAGGGACACTACAGACTAAAGGTATAAGTACCCCCCACCCCCCCACCAAGCAGGGCACTTGGTTTGTTTCAGCCTGCTGAGTTGCCAGCTCAGACTCTATCTGAGTGTATCCCATTTCTGCAAATAAATTATTGCTTTTGCTGCTATTTGTTGCCTCTTATTTGAATCCGTTCCTACAAGAAGACAAGGACAGAGGACACTGAGGGATTTGTGACGCAGGAAACAGAACCCAGAGAGTCCAGCCAATTAAAAGGGGGAGGTTTTAATCTTGCACCCCCGCCCCGAAATTCGCTGGTCTGAGGGTGGGCCAGGGAAGTTCACACCAAAAGGGGACATAGGTAATTCTTTTATACAGCTGTTTAGTGGGGGGAGGGCGGAGGGCATCAGAGGTGTGGAATTTCCACCTCGCCTTGAGCCAGGGGTTTAGGAAGGCGCCAGTTATCTCTGCCACCATCTACCTTGCAGATGCATGCATAGCTCTGGACCCTTCCCCCATGCCCCAACCTAGCAGACACAGAGAGCTAACTCCAGCCAGAGGTCACCCTAACCACAAAACCTAATGTACATTCTTGATAACCTATAATTAAGTCACTGCTCCTTTCTCCACTATCTGGTCTTGTAAGATCTGTTACCTAAATGCTCACATTTTACAGAGGCCATAAACCTTGAACAACAGACAATTCCTGGAGGAAGTTATCAGCACTGGTGCCAGGCCAGGCCCTTAGGTATGATCTCAAAACCCCCATCCCAACCCATGGGGCTTTTTGCAAAGCCCAGGCAAGATCTGGACGTCCCCATCCATATTTGGGGTGGGGGTGGGGGCAAAAAAACCAAAAGGGGATAAAAGAAGGGCTTCCACCATATTGGTTTGTTCAGACTCTAGAGGAGACTCCTCTGAGACTGCCAGCGTCATTTCTCTAAGCGTTGTTTGGGTTTCTTCAGTCTTCTACAACACACACCACACTTTGTCAATTCAAAATTCTAAAGGTATTTCCCTAAATTTTTTTTTCTGGTAACCTTATATTTCTGTTTATCATTGGATTTTTAAATCTCTCTCCTCCTAAAATATTTATTATTTGGTGTAATGTAAGGATCATTTTTTTTTTTTTTTTTTCATCAAAAGAGACAACACATCCTGTCGGGGAACACAAGATGCTTGTGAAGCAGGAATTTTGGGGAAATAGGCAGGCTTAGGGATTTTTTTAGAATTGGGGTCTATGGAAGGGTGTGGGGCTGCAGACTGGGAGAAGGCACATTTCCATAACACAAGGAAGCCAGGTGCTTTCATTTCCATAAGACAAGGAGGCAACAGGTACATCTCCATAAGACCAGGGAACTGGAAGTAGCCAAGAAAGATCTATATTTACAAAATAAAGAGAAAGAAGCCCTTAGTCCAGAAGGAAAAGAAAGCCCAGGGGGAATAGGAAAACAAGAGGGAAGGAGGTGGGGAGAACCTCACATTCCCCATGTGAGGTTCGACCTTTGAGCCCAGGAGTTACTCTAGTAACCAGTCCAAGGGAATAGTGACCAATCAGAGTGGCTGTCCAGGCACCAGGACCTGCAGCCTTTGTAAGCCACAGGGAAAAGGAACTCAGGGGGACCCTTTCCTCCTCCCCAAGTGGGAGTCCATTCTGTGGGGCTCTTCCCTCTCCCCAGTGGGAACCTGTACTTGTTCTTTAATAAATCTCCATCTTTCCTGTACCACTTTCTGTCCGTGGATTCATTCTTTAGTTCCAGCGGACAAAAGAATCTGGGGTCCAGGCCAAAAATTCGGTATCACTTGGTAGGAAAGTTGTAAGGAAGACATTCTGAGAAAAGGGAAGTGTGTGGAAGGCCACCTGCCCTGCTTATCAGAATTCTGACTTAGGGGAGTGTCTGTCAAATGCAGCGCCCCGAATTATCTCTTGACCTTTCCAAACAAGTCTGTCTGCATATGCAGACCCCCGGGTGTTTACTGGAATCCTCAAGCTGAATCCCTGGATGCCCTTGCCCAGAGGACAATGTAAACACAGGTGTCCTCCCACGATTACTCATCCTACTGATTGTATCTAAAGATAAAAATTTTAATTAAGGCCAAACAGGCAGGCAATAAAGACTGCTCTGACCACTAGAGCTGAGTAAGACCCTTTGCCCTCTCTTTCATAGTCAAACTGTGTCTGAGTAATCTGTTCATCTGTCATTCAGGGGCTGCTAGTTAGTCCCAGCAACATCACTTCTTTTTTTTTTTTTTTTTCCTTTATTAAAATATATTTTATTGATTTTTAAAAATATATATTTTATTGATTTTTTACAGAGAGGAAGGGAGAGGGATAGAGAGCTAGAACCATCAATGAGAGAGAAACATCGACCAGCCACCTCCTGCACACCCCTTACTGGGGACGTGCCCGCAATCAATGTACATGCCCCTGACTGGAATCGAACCTGGGACCCTTCAGTCCGCAGACCGACGCTCTATCCACTGAGCCAAACCGGCTTCAGCAGCAACATCACTTCTTGAATGTGTGGACGAAAGGGGCCTCATGCTAACCTGACAAGCTTAGGGAAGGCCTGCATGGTGGTCTTGCAAACTCAGAGACCTAAAGTAACCACAAAGGATGGTCTGAAATTAAACTTTACCTAAAAGCAGTTACGGTGGGTTGTTACATCCTACGCTAGTATCTGTTAGGTTCGAGGGGCACGAAACGGGAGTTGGAGACCAAGAGGTTTATTCCGCTCTAACGAGTGCGATTCATTACAGAGGAGGTAGAGAAACCAGGATGAGAGGAGGCGGGAGGAGGAGAAGGAGGGATCCAACCAGGCTGACTCGCAACTGGAAGAACTGCAACACATGGAGCTGCAACACAACGCCTTTTGAGGGGAGGAACAGGAAGGGGTGGGACCCAGGGCATTCACCATAGGCGGATTGATGGTTCAATGTCTTGGGGATTTCCCAGTGGAAGATGCAGGTAATGTCATACTCCCCACCCACAGTTGGGGGAAGATAGGATCTACCAGTATCTTCACTGACAAGGTCAACCTTTACCTTAACTGAGCCTATCTGTCTTTTTTGCATCTTCAATAAGATACTCTTGAAATGTCTGGGTAACTTCCCTTCTTCTGGACTCCTTAGGGCACAACCTAATGTGCCTGGCCACCAAGACAGATACAACAAATTCCTTCATTGTTATGTTAATATCTTGCACCCATCTAAGTATGTGCCTATCATTTTACTTTTTATCCAATCCCAGGGGTTTCCCTGTTATGCTTTATCCTACCTTTCTAGTCTATCACCAATGGATTTCATGTAACCCACCTACATTCCTTTCCTTTTATGGCAATGTATAAATACAGATGTAAGCGGCCATTCTCCTGAGCATTATCTCAATTCATGGAGGTTCTGCTTCCCAGCATAGTCAACAGTTTGGCTTAAAGAGGCTCACAAAAATTCTTTACAGGTTTCAATGTTTTTTTACATTCACAAATAGTTCATCTTTTCCTGATTTGAGATGAAACTTAGGATACTACGTAATATATAAATATGTCATGATTCTATGTCTGAACTTCCTTTTCATTCAGTGTCCAATTTGTCTAAAACTGCTTTTATATGACAATGTTTTGATTATATATACATACATATATATATATATATATATATGTATATATATATATATATATATATATATATATATATATATATTTAATACATTTTATTGAATTTTTACAGAGAGGAAGAGAGAGAGATAGAGAGTTAGAAACATCCATGAGAGAGAAACATCCATCAGCTGCCTCCTGCACACCCTCTAATGGGGATGTGCCCTCAACCAAGATACATGCACCCGACTGGAATCGAACCTGGGACCCTTCAGTCCACAGGCCGAAGCTCTATCCCAGTGGTTTTCAACCTTTTTTGGGCAAAGGCACACTTGTTTCATGAAAAAAATCACGAGGCACACCACCATTAGAAAAATGTTAAAAAATTTAACTCTGTGCCTATATTGACTATATATAAAGTAATTCTCTTGAATAGGAATCAAATAAACACAAAGAAAGTATTTTATAATTACTTTATTATGAAATATTAAGTAAACAAAATAGTGAAAAATTATAAAATTCTTGTCTTGTCTGCACCTACGGCACACCAGGCAACATAGTGTGCCGCGGAACAGCGGTTGAAAAACGCTGCTCTATCCACTGAGTCAAACCGGTTTCGGCCGTTAATATTTTTTATATCTGGGAGAACATGCCCCTTATGTTTATTCTTCTATTTTATTTATGTGAAGCTACTCTTTCAGATGCTCTTCTTTTAAAAAAATTATTTCTTTTAAAAAATGTTTAATAATTGCCGAAACCGGTTTGGCTCAGTGGTAGAGCGTCGGCCTGCAGACTGAAAGGTCCCAGGTTCAATTCCGGTCAAGGGCATGTACCTTGGATGTGGGCACATCCCCAGTGGGGGGTGTGCAAGAGGCAGCTGGTCGATGTTTCTCTCTCATCAATGTTTCTAGCTCTCTATCTCTTTCCCTTCCTCTCTGTAAAAAATCAATAAAATATATTTTAAAAAAAGTTTAATAATTGACTTGCAGAAATAGAGGAAGGGAGAGGGGGAAAGAGAATCATCAGTGTGAGAGGAACATCAATTGGCCACCTCCTGCACACTTTCTACTGGGGATCGAGTTGGAAAACTAGGCCAAGACCCCAATCAGGAATCACAACAGCAATCTTTTGGTGCAAGGGACAATGCCCAACCAACTGAGCCACTCCAGCCAGGGCTCCAGATGCTCTTTTCTAATAGTACACGAGAGGCCTGATGCAGAAAATGTGTGCAAGGGTAGGCTTTTGCAGCCCCAGCTGCTTCGGCTGCTGCCTCACAGCCCCACCCACTGGTCATTCTGGAAGGGCAGTCCTATGTCTGGTCTAACATATTAGCTCTTTATTATATAGGATTATACTCTTTTGAATTGATAGAAATAGGGTTTTGGAATCTTTGGGTAAGTTCAATGTCAAACTGTTTCTCAAAGGAGTTGTGCCACCGTACACTCCCAAGAGCATATCATGAAGATTCCTATTCCATCAAATGTGGGTTTATCAACCTTTTACACCTTCATTCTGATGGCCATGAATTCATACTTACTGTGCTTGTACTAATGATGATAGAGGTTAGCATCTTTACATGTCTATTTGCCATTGGAAATTCTTATCTTATATAATGCCTAAGACTTTAGTACAGCTCTGCTCAGTCGATTGGAGCACAAATCTGTACACCAAAAGGCGGGAGGCTCCACCCTAGTCAGGGCACATACCTAAGTTGCAGGATTGAGCCCTGGTTGGGATGCATACGGGAAGCAACCAATTGATGTTCTGTCTGACATTGATATTTCTCTCCCTCCCCTCCTCCCTCTATAAAATCAATGAAAAACATGTTCTCAGGTGAGGATTAAACACACACACATACACACACACAAGAACAACAATAACAGCAACAACAACAACAACAACAACTTTTGTACATTTGGGGAAGAGAGGTTTATATTTTCTTTGTTTTTATTATTATTTAAGTTTACATTTTTTATCCATCTGGAATTAATTTTCATGTAAGGTAAGTTGTAGGTGTTCAGCTATCACTTTCCAGATGGCTAGTCACTTGTGACATAACAAATTATTGAATAATCTACTCCAGATCATTGATAATTATAGTCACATATTGTGTACAAGTATCTATCTATCTATCTATCTATCTATCATATATGTATATATCTAAAAGGCTAAGTGACTGACCCTTCATCTGACCCCAACCCACCAATACATGTGACATGCACTGGCAATTTAAAAATAAACGTTGAACCCCAGCTGGTTTTGCTCAGTGGGTAGAGTTTTGGCTTGTGGACTGAAGGGTCCTAGGTTCAATTTCAGTCAAGGGCACATGCGGGTTGTGGGCTCAGTCCCCAGTGGGGGGCATGCAGGAGAAAGGTGATCAGTGATTCTCTGTCATCATTGATGTTTCTATCTCTCCCTCTCCTTTCCTCTCTGAAATCAATAAAAGTATATTTAAAAAAAACCAACAACATTGACTTGCACATGTGAGATACATAAAAAGCTCCCACCGGTTCCAATCACTCTCACATGTGTTTCAATCTGTCATTGTTGATCGTGAATTTGGTTGACACTTTTATTATAGAGAAAGGGCGAATAGCAATATTAAAATATTTCTTCTAATTAAAGTCCTTTCAATGTGCACTGATCTGAGCAACTAGTCAGCGTGTATATATACATTCTTTTTTTTCTTTTTTTTAATATATTTTACTGAATTTTTACAGAGAAGAAGGGAGAAGGATAGAGAGCTAGAAATGTCGATGAGAGAGAAACATCCACCAGCTGCCTCCTGCACACCCTCCACCGGGGATGTGCCCACAACCAATGTACATGCCCTTGACGGGAATCGAACCCGGGACCTTTCAGTCCGCAGGCCGACGCTCTATCCACTGAGCCAAACCAGTTTTGGCCTGTATATATTGTACATTCTATTAAGACTTCCTTTGGCCAAGACCGGTTTGGCTCAGTGGTAGAGCGTCGGTCTGCGGACTGAAGGGTCCCAGGTTCGATTCCGGTCAAGGGCATGTACCTTGGTTGTGGGCACACCCCCAGTGGGGGGTGTGCAAGAGGCAGCTGGTCGATGATTCTCTCTCATCGATGTTTCTAACTCTCTATCCCTCTCTTCCTATCTGTAAAAAATCAATAAAATATATATATATTAAAAAAAAAAAAAAAAAAAGGACTTCCTTTGTATTGCATAGAATGCATAGATAAATAAGAGAATGTCCTTGGTTTTGTAGATGTTGTGTTTTTTTGTTTGTTTATTTTTTACATTGAATTCTCCAGTTCAGGAGCATGGTATGGTTTCTCCATTTATTCAGGTAACTTATTACCTTTTTATAAAGCTTTATCATTTTCTCCCCAGATAATAGTTTCTCTTGCTGTTATAAAGATTTTCCCATTGTTTTCAGTTTTCCATTTTTCTATTGACTTTTTAAAATTATAGTAAAATACATATAACATAACATTTAACACTTTAACATAATTTAAATGTAGTAGCATTAAGTACATTCATAATGTTGTACAAACTTTACTACTACCCTCTGATTTATTCCTATATTTCTTATTTCTGTCTACATTATTGAACTCTCTCTCTCTCTCTCTCTCTCTCTCTCTCTCTCTCTCTCTCTCTCTCTCTCTCTCTCTCTCTCTCTCTTTAATTTTCCAGAGAGGAAGGGAGAGTGAAAGAGCCAGAAACATCAATGATAAGAGAGAATCATAGATTGGCTGCCTCCCACACGTTCCCCATTGGGGATCAAGCCTGCAACCCGGGCATGTGCCCTGACAGAAACCAAACCGAGAACTCCTGGCTCATAAGTCAATGCCCAACCACTGATCCAAGCCAGCTGGCCTAAAGTATCTCTTGATAGACAATCTAAATTGCAAAACAATTAATAACTAAAAGTTGGAAAGCATGTACAACAACCATTATACTTTTCATAAATTAATTTTGTAACAGAATTTTCCATCAAGTCTAGGGCAAGGCAATGAAGGATTTGGTTACTTGGGAGATTTAGAGTAATCAAGAAATAATGAGTGATTAAAAAATTGTTGATTGGAAAAAATCCAACCACCCACCTTGCCTTCAACCATCATCATTTAATCTTCCTTACATTTCCTTCCTAATTCCAAATGCAAAAAAAAAATTGCAAGCTGTCATTCAGAGAGACATATTTCTCACTCTTTTGAGACCTTGCTTTCAGATGCATCCTCTGTTTGGCTCAAATAAACTCTTTAAAAATTTTTTTCTACAGCTTTGGACATTCTTATGTCAACAAGAACAAGTTGCTCCATAACGTATACCATATTTGAGCAGAAGACAATCAAGTCTCAACAGACCCAGGAAAAATTTTACCTCCCCCTTCACTGACTAGAAGAATTTAAATAGAGGGCCTGGTACAGGGAGAGAACTGTCACTAGAAATAGTTACAGAAGCCAAAACCAGTTTGGCCTGCAAACTGAAAGGTCCCAGGTTCGATTCCGGTCAAGGGCATATACTTTGGTTGCAGGCACATCCCCGGTGGGCAGTGTGCAGGAGGCAGCTGGTCGATGTTTCTCTCTCATCCATGTATCATCGATGTTTCTAGTTCTCTATCCCTCTCCCTACTCTCTGTAAAAAATAAATAAAATATACTAAAAAGAAAAAAGAAATAGCTACAGAGAGTAGGCCTAGGTGTGCTGGGCTGAGGAAATTAGGCAGCACTCTTTCTTCAAAGTCATCTCTCTGACCCACTGCTCTCTCTGCATGGCATGGTAAACATTTGTTTACCAAACAGTTGCTCTTTCAATCTTCTGCGAATGGTCTTCCTTCCTTTTGAAGCTCCAGACCCCTGCTGCTTCTTCTTAGCATAAGATGGCACATAAACCTCAATTACCTGACTCTCTGAGAGCCTCTTTTGTGTTTGTGGGGCTCCTTTACATACAAATTTAAATTTGTTTTTTCCCTGTTAATAGGTTCTATACCAATTTAATTATTAGACCAGCCAAAACAACATGGAAGAGCAGAAAGAAAATTTCCTCCCCCACAGTCATCCTGAGGAGACTCATTAGCTCACATCAGGAGAAGGCTAGATTAGTAGGGTATTCTGCCTTTTAACTTTATATGGTACGCACAACAATTTTTGAGAATCTTTTGAGGAAAGAAACTCACCTTGTGATTTTATTACCTTTAGGATGTCTTATTCCCCAAAACTTTGCCTAACACTGGGCAAAATAACATTAGGACTGGGTGACAGTGTTGCATGGTAAATTAGCAAACGAGATACACGACGCCTTAATGAGCCAATTAATTAGGAGTAGTTTAAAACATGTGGCCCAGAGGGAGGTGTCTCTTCCAAATCTCTGAGCCCCCTATACAGGAAGTTTCCCATATTTATACTTTTTGAAAAAATAAAAATAAAAAAATATATATTATTGATTTTTTTTTTACAGAGAGCAAGGGAGAGGAAAGGAGAGCTAGAAACATTCATGAGAAAGAAACATCGATTAGCTGTCTCCTGCACACCCCGCACCGGGGATGTACCCACAACCAAGGTTTGTGCCCTTGATCGGAATTGAACGTGGGACTCGTCAGTCCCCAGGCCGAAGCTCTATCCACTGAGCCAAACCAGTTTCGGCTTTATATTTTTTTGAGCCTTTTTGTTTGCAGATATTACAAAGGGCTCTGTGTGAGTTATTGTTACAGACAGTTGTAACCTTGAATACATAATGAGTTTGTACTTGGCATAAGAATATGGGAATTGTTATCAGTATTGGTCTATTTTAGTCTATTACACTGGATGGCTAGCTTGCAAGGTCAGACAGTTAAGTTTTTCTTTTTCTATTATTTGAACTAAAAACAAAGTCATTTTACAGAATAACAGACTGTCTTAAAGTGACAGAGTTTATAATGACAGTTTACAGGACTAGGGACTATCTAACAGTAGCAGAGAATTCAAACAGCAATTTTATACAAGATGGAGGTTACTATGCTTCTATAGCAGCAATGTATTCCAAATTACTATTTGCAAAAATAACAGGAAAGCAGACATTATTACTACTAGTGTCAAAATTAAAGGCATTCTTTAGAATTAGTATTACTATACTAATTCTAATTAATGTATGTGCACCTATAGAAATTTTTCCTTTAGTGTATTAACACCCATAGAAATTCCTTCGTTCTATTCATGTAATATTCCCTTCCCTTTCTCAAATATACCCCTTGCTTTCACTTCCTAATCAGAACTCTATTTAGATTTCTGCCTGAATTAATGCTTACCAAATAGCTATCCTTTTGGATCTCAAATAAATACTTGCTGCCTTTCACTTTTTGTCTTTTCACTTTGGCCTTTTATTTTTAGGTTAACAACATTAAGCTACTGCAACCATAAACATGATTTCCTTCTGTCTGATCTTTTCTTTTTGGTTTTTACTTTCCTGTGGATTACACTGTCCCTAAACCAGGTATCACTAACTCTGTTTCTTTAAAGATTATATATTTTCCTCTACTGCTCTTTTATGAGTCTCTTTGCCATTATAATTACATAATTTCAATATTGAGGGATCTAAGTATGAATTTCTTTTATTTGTATCTAAAACAATAGCCTTAAAAAAAAAAAAGTAAAGACTGACAGAATCATCAGAAGAAAGAGAGAAACCTACCACCATAGCAAAGGAACTTAATATATCTTCCTAGTAATTGACAGAAAATATTCAGCAAGAATAAAGAAGATTTGCCTGGCTGGGTGACTCCGTTGAGTGGAGCATGTTGTTATGCCCAGACTTCGTGATCCCCAAGGACCACCAGGGAGCCGAGTCCGATGCAGTAAACAAAAGAGCCTTCTCCATGCTAGCATGTGCTCCTCCCACCCACGCCGGCAGCATGGCGGAAGAGAGAGCGAACTTCTCCCAGTCCCGGGGTTTTACTCCAGTCGGTGGTGATGTCACTGCCTCGGCTAACCCTGATTGGTTGGGTGAGGGCTAGGGATAACTCCGCCCTGCGGGGCGCAGTCGGGAGCTCATCCTCGCACCGCCCTGCCCTCTCATTGTCCCATACACCAAAAGGTTGTGGGTTCTATTCCTGGTCAGGGCACATGCTTAGGTTGAGCATCCCAGTCTGGTGTGTACCGAAGGCAACTGATCCATGTTTCTCTCTTACATCGATGTTTCTTTCTCTAAAATCAGTAAACATATCCTCAGATGAGGATTTAAAAAAAAAGAAAGGAACACAGAAGCGTCTCTCTATATGATTTATAAAATTACCATAATGTAACACAGAAGACTACACTGATGAGGGCAAAAACCACATTCACTTGCCCTAGCCAGTGTGGCTCTGTTGGTTGGAGCATCGTCTGGTACACTGAAAGTTCTCGGTTGATTCCTGCTGGAAACCAATCATTGTCTCACTAACAGAAAGAGGCTGGTCAACCTTGAAGCTCTGAAAGGTCGGAGCCAACCACACTCTATCTAATTGAGATAGGCAACTTCCCCATCTTGTAATCATTAAATCCTTACTGAATGATAATCTGCTTATTACCTGCCTAAGGGCTATGGGTGTTTCCCAAAGCTGCTTAAGGGTAATGGGTGTATCCCATAGCCTCAATAAAAGGGATAGTAAGGGCGGAGCCTAGTTTTCCCACTAGAGGTTGACTCCCGCCTAGCCCGCCATTTTCCCAAATTAACTCTTTTCCAGTCTCTCTCTTCATTTTAGTGTGCGGCCTTCTCCGGAAACCGGACCCTGAGTGCGCCCTGAACCACGCGGGCTGTGTTAAGGGATTTAAAACAACAGATTCCTGGTTGGGACACATGCCCAGGTTGCAGGATTTGATCCCCAGTCTGGGTGTGTATAGGAAGCAACCGAAGAATGTTTCTCTCTGTTTCCCCCCCTTTCCCTTTCTCTCTCTCTTGAAAATCAATAAAAACTTATCATCAGATGAGGGGGAAAAAACAACAACACAAAAAACACATTCTTTTTAAGCACAAATGAAAATTTTATTAACTGAATATGTATTTGGCCATAAGGCAAATCTCAACAAAGTTCACAAAATTGAAATCACAAATATGACATTCTCTGACTATAATGCTATTAAGCTATTAAATTATAAATAGCAAAATAACTAGAGGCTGGTGGGTATGGCTCAGTGCTTGAATATTCTATTCTATTGAGACCTTCCCTAAAGTCTCCATCCTCAAAACCCTTAGGGTGGCCGAAACCGGTTTGGCTCAGTGGTAGAGCGTCGGTCTGCGGACTGAAGGGTCCCAGGTTCGATTCCGGTCAAGGGCATGTACCTTGGTTGCGGGCACATCCCCAGCAGGGGGCATGCAAGAGGCAGCCGGTCGATGATTCTCTCTCATTGATGTTTCTAACTCTCTATCCCTTTCTCTTCCTCTCTGTAAAAAATCGATAAAATATATTAAAAAAAACAAAAAAACAAAACAAAAAAAACCCTTTAGGGTGGAGGACCCAATGCACTCTTCCTGGAGTTCACCAATGCCTTTCCTTTCCCCCATATTTCTCCCCCTTCTTCCCCCTCCCTCCCGACGGGTTGCTTGACTTCCTCACTCCCAAACTCCAAGGGTCCTTTCCTTACCTCCATAACTTGTTTCCTAAGCCCATTTCTCCTAGGAATTACTTTTCCTACCTCTGTAATTTACTCAGTAAATGTTCTCTTACAGTTTGGGTCTTGGCTCTGAATTCTTTCCTAGCCAGAATCCAAGTCTGAACCCAGGTTTGGTCAGACCTCACCAGTCATACACCTGGTGCCATTCCTGCCACCTACAACATTATCAGGCAGATGATCTCACGAGGGCTGATCAAGAAATTCCAAACTGATTATCTTTCTGAGAGAAGTTGAAACTGCATTTAGACAGGTATTAACACATTAAGCTGCAAAATCAGTAGTTGTGTCCATGTAAGAAACGTTCAAACTAGTAGAGAATTTTTATGAGTTTATTTGAGCCAAGCTGATGACAATTGCTGGGAAGCAAAATCTCAATGGATTACGAAAATGCTGAAAAAAGAAGGAAGAAAAGAAAATGCTCCAGAAAATGGCCGTTTTGCACTGTCACAGTAGTAGCGGCGATGATAGGAAATAAGTAGAGAGTGTTACAATGTCACAGCAATAGAAAACAAAGAAAGAGTGTTATAGGAAATGTAGAAAGATTATTTCTTGTGGGCCTTCCTTCTGCCGTTTGGCGTGGAGCAAGGCAGTGCGGAGCATGGATCAAGAGGATGATGACAGATGTTTGAAGGTGGGGACCTTTTTAAGCCTGTGCTGGCCCACGGCAGTCCAGGTGGCTATCAGTAACATATGTCATCACACAAGTGTTAATCAGAGTACAAGCTGGTTATCAACTACAGTGTCACTCAGAAGGTCTATCAGGTTTACATCTGCCATTCCTAAGGGTAGCATTCAGTTCTGGTCTTATCTATACAGTGCAGCCAGGGCCTGGCCAGAGTGGTCATTCCCTGTGCTCTTTAGTATTTCACAAAAAATAATTTTTCTACATTTCCTATAACACTCTTTCATTGTTTTCTATTGCCATAACATGGTAACACTCTAGTTATTTTCTATTATTATCACTATAATCATGACATGCACCTTATTTTATACACTAGAATTTGTTATCGAAAAAACATTCAAACCTGTGAGGAATTTTTGTGAGTTTATTTGAGCCAAGCTGTAGACAAATGTGGGGAACCAGAATCTCAATGGGTTGAGATAACACTCTCGGAAATGGCAGTTTCTCACCTTGTTTTATACATTACAGTGAAAGGAGGAGATGTAAGTGGGTTACAGGAAATCCATTGGTAATAGCTTAGGAAGGTGGGAGAAAGCAAACGGGTGTGTGGGAGGGACAGGGAACCTCTGGGACTGGATAAAAAAACACACACATATTTTATTGATATTTTACAGAGAGGAAAAGAGAGAGAGAGTTAGAAACATCGATGAGAGAGAAACATTAATCAGCTGCCTCCTACACACATCCCCTCCCCGCCCACTGGAGATGTGCCCGCAACCAAGGTACATGCCCTTGACCGGAATCAAACCTGGAACCCTCAGTCCGCAGGCCGACACTCTACCCACTGAGCTGACTCTCAGTTCCCCAGGGGGTATACAACTCCCAGCCAAGTCAGAATGTCCTTTCTTTAATCAACACAAGGTAGTCATGGTTATCAGAGCATGATTAATATTTCCCATACCATAGCTAGTGCCTAATATTCTATTTTTGCCCTTAATAGAAAGACAACTGGGACTGTGTCAAGCAATGAAGGACATGCTTAAAAATGCATACTCATCAATTAGAAGTTATGTTGCACTATGAAGAATGGGCAAATATTAAAATAGATAATCTAGTTATAACATTTCATCACTACTGAATTTATTAAGGGCTTTAAGGATATTTGCCCTTCAACACCACAGCCCTCCTTGACTCCATCTGCCTCTACTAAATCTATCATTTAAAAATATATATATGTTTTTACTGATTTCAGAGAAGGAAAGGAAAGAGAGAGGGAGTTAGAAACATGCTTGATGAGAGAGAATCGTATATCAACTGCTTCCTGCATACCCCCAACTGGGGACTGAGCCCACAGCCCAGGCATGTGCCCTAACCTGGAGTCAAACTGTGACCTCCTGGTTCATGGTTGGATGCTCAGCCACTGAGCAACTCTGGCTGAGCTAAATGTATCATTTTTACAATGAAGGTATTTTTTATCTAATTTAGATTCTAAACTACATTTCTGACCATGTCAGTGTGATAATTGATTTATGATAAGAATAATATTAATATATTTGGTCTTAGCCAGTTTGCTCAGTGGTTAAAGCATCGGCCCACAAAATGAAGGGACCAAGGTTCAATTCCAGTCAAAGGTTGCAGGCTCTATCCCTGGCCCCAGTCAGGGCACATGGGGGAACAGCCAATCCATGTGTCTCTCTCACATCCATGTTTCTCTCTCAGTCTCCCTCCCTCCCTTGTATTCCTATAAAAATCAATGGAAAAATATCCTTGGGTGATGATTAACAACAACAAAAATAATAAATAAATACAATGAAAAAAAAATATCCTTGGGTAAGGATTAACAGCAACAACAAAAAAGAATTATATATTTGGTCTTTCCACTGTTCCTGGGAAAATCCTTGTAATATCCAATATAAAAGCTACAGAGGCACCTTTTGTTTATAATATTTAATTGTGTTCACCATTCCTGAAATAGCACGAGGATAATGAAGATCAAATGGGTGTCTTTTGCCATTCATGTAACAAGTCCCACTTAAGCAATCCTGAGTTTATATTAAAGAAACAACTTTGGGGAAAGCCCCAAGGAAGGAGTTCAAGGGTGGGGTGGGAGGTTGGCTGCCAAACAAGTCATTAGAGGGTTATAACTTTCAGTCTGACCCCACCCCTCCATCTCTGGGGAGGGGAATGCCTGAAGGATGAATCAATCAGCAATGGCCAATGATTTAATCAATCATGCTTAATAAAGCCTGAACATGGGGTGCTAAGAAATTAGCTCACCTAGAGAAGGGGTAGAAACTCTGCACACTTGCCCATCTATCTTGCCCTATGTATTTCCTCATCTTGTTGTCCATCCTTTAATGTCCTTGGTAATAAACTGGTAACTTAGAAGTAATTGTTTGCCTGAGCTCTGTGAGTCAGTCTAGCAAATTAATCACAGCTGAGGAGGAGGTAGTGGGAACCTCCCATTTATTGCTATGTAAATGGTAAAAATTTACACATAGAAAGGTCATGAGAAAAAAAGAGTACAAAATAAAATGGAGCCACTATGGCCTTAGCTGGTTTTGCTCAGTGGATAGAGTGTTCCCTGCGGATCAAGGGTTCTGGGTTCGAATCCAGTCATGTACCTTGGTTGGAGACTCCTTCCCAGCCCTGGTTGGGGTTCGTGCTGGAGGCAACCAATCAATGTGTTTCTCTCTGTCTTTCCCTTTCTCTTCCACTCTTTCTAAAAATCAATGGAGAAATATCCTCGGGTGAGGATTAAAATAATAATAATAATAATAATAATAATAATAATAAAATGGAGTCATTATGGTCAAGTTGCAAAATTATTAAAATCAAGTAGGTTGAGGCATGAAGAAAGAACTCTACTCTTGCTTTAACTAACCTGAGAATTTACAGTTTTGAACTTTTAGTTGTGTACCCGTGCCTGGTGGTAACTGAATTCCAGAGATAAACTTCTAAGAGCCTTAAGAAAGAAGTTGGTGTGTTGGGGATGTTTATAATTCTTACAAGTAACTACTTGTACATAAGAAAGAACATCTCATTATCTAGACCACCTGGCATCCCGACCACTGGACATCTAGAATATTACTATCCTGAGCCAATTCATGAGCTAAGAATGCTCATAGAATGAATTACGTGCAGGTACAAACCAGTACACTGGCTGCTGGGGTTCAGAGTATGAGTAAGATGATCTGTGCTGTCCAGGAGCTCAAACAGGAGATCTGACAAGTATTCACAAGGAGCATTTTAACCCATCAGCGGAGACTTCAGAGAGGAAGTGATACCAGGCCTATGCCCTACAAAATGGATAGCAAATCCCAAGAAGAGAAGGACCCTTTTGGGAGAAGAGGAGGTGAAGGCATGAAAAGGCAGAGACCTACAGAACGTGAACATGATCAAGATTCTATCAAGATGGTGTCTTTCCTTATTGTAGTTACAATGAACTTAGCCTCCTGCACACCTCTCACCAGGGATGTGCCTGCAACTAAGGTACATGCCCTTGACTGGAATCGAACCTGGGACCTTTCAGTCCGCAGGTCGACGCTCTATCCACTGAGCCAAACCTGTTTCAGCCAGTGGGGTTTTTTGATGGTTTTTCTAGGAAGTAGATGGACAATTTCAAATAAAGAAGGAAAGTTCTGATTTTATGAAGGTAATTTTCCTACTCCTCCCTCACTTCTTCCCAAGAGAAAACTATATGCAGATTAGTGAAATGGGAAAGAGAGCATGATACAGATTTTAAAAGGCTTTGGATCTTCTCTTAAAGAGTTTTACCTTAAAAAAAGGGGGGGGGGGGAAGGAGAGAAAAAAGAGTTTTACCTTTAATATTTTTAGGATAGTGTTGAGAAGTTGTTAGAACTACCACTAAAAACATTTATTGGGCCGAGACTGGTTTGGCTCAGTGGCAGAGCGTCGGTCTGTGGACTGAAAGGTCCCGGGTTCGATTCCGGTCAAGGGCATGTACCTTGGTTGCGGGCACATCCCCGATAGGGGGTGTGCAAGAGGCAGCTGGTCGATGTTTCTCTCTCATTGACGTTTCTAGCTCTCTATCCCCCTCTCCTCCTCTCTGTAAAAAATCAATAAAATATATTTTTTAAAAAATTAAAAAAAATAAAAACATTTATTGGGGAGGATACTAAATATTTTACTTTTTTTTGGTCATTTAATGTACTCAGTGAGACAATGCATAGATACTATTATTATTCCCATTTTTCAGATGCAAAAGCTAAGGCTCAGAGTCATTAATTGTCTCAAGACCAGGCAGCAACCAAATGGCAGAACAAGGATTTGAACCAAAGATTTTCTAAATCCTGAGGCCATATGCAATACAAGCACTGGGAATAACGCCAAGCCCATACATTTTGAAGGAAAGTTATTCAAACAACTGCCACCCACTTTTTCTGCTTTTTCTTTTTTTCTGCTTTGATTTTAAAGTTAGACTTTGAAAGTCATCATCTATAATAGCTGTCTGAATTCCATATACAAAACCCTTTCATATGATGTGAAATTGCTTGATGAGACACATATGGGAATAACACAAATACCAAATATGGGCAAATTATGTTTTACAAAATTTGTTCTCATCCTGCCCTTGGATTGAAAATAACTTCAGAATGGTAAGTGTCCCATTTAGCTTTTGTATTTCACTTATTCCTTTATCAAGTCCTGTCCTAAAGGGTTCCACTCTTAAATGCACTCTAGGTTTGAAGACTTCAAAGTAGAAAGAAAGCCGAAACCGGTTTTGCTCAGTGGATAGAGTTGGCCTGCAGACTGAAGGGTCCCAGATTTGATTCCAGTCAAGGGCATGCATCTTGGTTGTGGGTACATCCCCTCTGGGGGGGTGTGCAGGAGGCGGCTGATCTATCTTTCTCTCCCATAGATGTTTCTGGCTCTCTATCCCACTCTCTATCTCTCTGTAAAAAAGTCAATAAAATATATTTAAAAAAAAAAAGAAAAAGAAAGAAAACAGAGCTATATTGTCTTTTTGATTTTTTTATCCTCACCCATATTATGTCAATTGATTTTTAGAGAGAGAAAATTATCGATTGATTGCCTCCTGTATGCGTCCTGACAGAAGATCAAACCCACAACCCAGATATGTGTCCTGACTGGGAATCAAACTCAGATCCTTTTGGTGTTTGGGACGACACTATAATCTAGTCAGCCACCTGTCCAGGGTGAACTATAGTGTCTTAAATGGCTATTAAGGGATCAATTTTTATCTTACAGACTAACTTTGAATTTAAAGACTTCTTTTAGGATTCTGTCTGGGAGAGTATTTATTTATTTATATTGATTTCAGAGAGGAAGGGAGAGAGAGAGAGATAGAAACATCGATGATGAGAGAGCATCACTGATCAGCTGCCTCCTGCATGGCCACACTGGTAATCAAGCTTGCAACCTGGGCTGAAATCGAACTGTGCCCTCCTGGTTCATAGGTCAAAGCTCAACCCCTGAGCCATGTTGGCCAGCTGGGCAAAAGTATTTATTTAAAGTATAGTAGATTCTTGAAATTTTGGGGTTAACATTTATGGTTTGAAGAATTCATCAGAAATGTCTTCTTTAGCATAATTTTTCTGAGTTAAAAATTGGAATTTTAAGAAATCAGGCAGGTCTGAACACAGTTAAGTCTTAGATCAAAGACTATCAATGGTCACATTCAGGATATTAATGGTCACTGTTAGGTCCAGGCAGGGGGGAAGTTCAGAGCCCATGCATGCATCTGCAAGGTAGATGGTGACAGAGATAACTGGCGCCTTACTGGACCCCAGGCCTTAGGGGGAAATTCCACACCTCTCATGCCCTCCGTCCTCCCCCCACTAAACAGCTGTATATATCCCTGGCCCATCCTTGGACCAGCAAATTTCTCCCAGGAGCGCAAGATTATCCCCCCCTTTTTTTAAAAATATATTTTTTATTGATTTTTTACAGAGAGGAAGGGAAAGAGATAGAGAGTTAGAAACATCGATGAAATAGAAACATCAATCAGCTGCCTCCTGCACACACCCTACTGGGGATGTGCCTGCAACCAAGGTACATGCCCTTGACCAGAATCGAACCTGGGACCTTTCAGTCCACAGGCCAACGCTTTATCCACTGAGCCAAACCGATTTCGGCCAAAAACCTCCCTCTTTTTAACTGCCTGGACTCTGTGTTTCATCTCCTGTGTCGCAAACCTCTTTCACAATTTTTCCTAGTATTAAATCAGGATAAAAAGTGCAGGTCTCTTGAGTTTAGCATGATCTAACAGGCACTCAAAAGATGGATTTTCTGTGGTAGACCACCAAAAGCGGAAGAATGTGAGCCCCCAAGCAAAAACAAACATTTTCCCTCCTTGTATTAAAATCTCTTACCACCTTTACATAACAGAGTTGCAGTCCCAGGCTAAAGTGCTCATTTATCTGGCTAATATGGAAGCCAAGAAATGATCCTCCAAAACTAGCTTAAATTGTAGGTTCCTTGCTAAACTTGAACCTGGCTAACTGTTAAGCCATCTACTTTAAATACATTTTATTGATTTTTTACAGAGAGGAAGGGAGAGATATAGAGAGCTAGAAACGTCGATGAGAGAGAAACATCGACAGCTGCCTCTTGTACACCCGCTACTGGGGATGTGCCCGCAACCCAGGTACATGCCCTTGACCGGAATCAAACCTGGGACCTTTCAGTCCGCAGACCGATGCTTTTCCACTGAGCCAAACCGTTTTTGTGGCCATCTACTTTAGATAACTACAGCAGAACATTGCCTCATCTCACAGATTACATTAAAAAAAATATGTTTTCTTGCCAAAACCAATTTGGCTCAGTGAATAGAGCGTTGGCCTGCGGACTGAAAGGTCCTGGGTTCGATTCCGGTCAAGGGCATGTGCCTTGGTTGCAGGTACATCCCCAATGGCAGGTGTGCAGGAGGCAGCTGATAGATGATTCTCTCTCATCAATGTTTTTGTCCCTCTTTCTAGCTCTCTGTGAAACATCAATAAAATATATTTAAAAAAAAAATGTTTTCTTGCCGAAACCAGATTGGCTCAGTGGATAGAGCGTCGACCTGCGGACTGAAAGGTCCCAGTTTGATTCCTGTCAAGGGCATGTACCTTGGTTGCTGGCACATCCCCAGTAGTGGGTATGCAAGAGGCAGCTGATTGATGATTCTCTCTCATCGATGTTTCTAACTCTCTATCCCTCTCTCTTTCTCTCTGTAAAAAATTAATAAAAAATACTTTAAAAAATGTTTTCTTATTGATTTCAGAGAGGAAAGGAGAGGGCGAGAGAGAGAGATAAGCATCAATGATGAGAGAGAATCATTGATAGGGTGCCTCCTGCATGCCCCCCCACTGGGGATCCAGCCCACAAATGGGACGTGTGCCCTGGCTAGGAATCAAAGTGTGACCTCCTGGTTCATAGGTCAATGTGTTATGGGATATGGAATTTATGAAATTGGTGTGGAAGTGACAATCAGACACTGTGAGGATTGGAAAATAGCCTTATTGATTGAGGAGGCACCAACTGAGAAGTGGGAGACTTAATGATGCCTCAATTCCATCTTCTATATATATATATATTTTTAATTGATTTTTTTACAGAAAGGAAGGGAAAAGGATAGAGAATTAAAAACATCGATGAGAGAGAAACATCCACCAGCTGCCTCCTGCACACCCCCTACTGGGGATGTGCCAGCAACCAAAGTACATGCCCTTAATTGGAATCCAACCTGGGACCTTTCTGTCATTTGTCATGCATTAAGAAAAAAAATGTTCTGTACTTTTTGGTTGTGAAACATTGAATAGCAAGAAGAAAGCTATCTGGATAAGAAAAATACAATATTGTCACTGTTGAAAATGTCCAAGGCAAACTAAATATCTTCAAAGAGCTTTTTCCTGGCGCCAACAAGATTCTGACCTCAGGTTCAACGTGGGTTGACTTTCTCAATATATCTGTCTCTTGAGTCATAAGGCTTTCAATCTGAACCACCTAGTTTCCATCCTGTGATTTTTCTCTCAGTGTCATCTCGGGCATTCCTTTTGCCTCTTTTTCATTTGCTATATTTCATACCTTCTTCTTTCTTAGTTTTCTCATTTTGGTGGCATATATCCTCCAGTCGTGTCTTCAGGAAGGAGACATGGAAAGTATTTTTTCACTCTTTCTATGCAAAAAGCTAAGTATCTTCTTCCTGCTTTTCATTCTCTTCTGAAAGCTCCTAGGCACATGTAAATGTCCTATACAATTCATATGTTTTTCTCCTGTTAATATGTCCTTGTCAGTGCAAATTTCAGCCCCAGTCAGGGACCCTAAGAGGGTGGAAGAGAACATTTTCTTCCCTGACACCCGTTGCTATTGAGAAGTTCAAAAACAATTCCAATTCCAGTTCTTCCTTTTTGTGCCCCGTTCGCTCTCATCTCCTTTTCTGGAAGCCTGAGAATCTCCGCTTTTGTCCTGAATATTTTATTTATTTGTTTGTTTGATTTTGAGAGGATGTTGATTAAAGCTGAGGACAGTGAAACAAGGAAGGGCTTAGGATGGAAGAAACTACAGCAGAGCCTAGGCTGGGCTGCTTTGGCTCACTGGGAAGTTGGAGAATAGGGGGCCTTGGAGACAGGTGCAGGGGGTTGGCCCAGGATGAGCTGCCACTGCCCATTGCTCTCCTGTTTGCAAGTCTCATAGGGACCCTGAGGGGTTAGGACAGTGGTAGGCAAAACTCATTAGTCAACAGAACCAAATATCAACAGGACAACGATTGAAATTTCTTTTGAGAGCCAATTTTTTTCAACTTAAACTATATAGGTAGGTACATTGTTATTAACTTAATTAGGGTACTCCTAAGCTGGCCTTTGCTAAAAACTCAAGGGGCCCAAGAGCCACACGTGGCTCGCTGAGCCGCAGTTTGCCTACCAATGGGTTAGGAGATGCCTGCCTGTGGAGGAAGAGGAAGGGGAAGGGAAAAGGTGCAGTATTCTCCTGGGAGGGAGGGGGCACTGTCCTAAATGTTTTAAGTTTCGCAATCATGTTTTTGTTAGAACAATTTTAATCTGTTATTGACCCACAAGCACACAGAGAGGGGTCCATTGGAAAACAAAGGCAGGTGGTGAAGCATCCATCTTATATAAACACTGCTGTTTGAAATGTTAACCCTGCTATTTGGCTTTTATAAGTGTTTGCTTGCTTAAATAATAAGGAAAATAAGACTACTCTCACTTCAGAGAGGCCATTAAACCTTCCCTGGACAAAGTTATCAGTGCTGGCACCAAGCCAGGCCTTTGGTTGAGGTCTCAAGGCCCCAGCACATAGGGGCTCTTTAAGAACTTGCAAAGGGGCCGGAAACACCCCATATTTGGGAGACATATAAATAGGGAAAATTCCTGCATGTTGGGGCCCAGAATTTGAGAGACATTTTCCTCTGGACCTGCGTGTAATAAATGTAACTCCATCTCTCTAAATATTGCTTGGTTCTTCTCTGGTTTTCTGTAACAGTGGATCATAGCAGGGGCAGACACTCTGAGCAGCCTAATCACAGAAACCAACCAGGCAGAAGTAATAGACTGTTTTTGGACACAGAGCAGGAAGCATGGGAAACCAAGGTGTAAGAACAACAAGGTGTAAGAACACATAGAAACAGGGAAAGGTCAGGTCCATTGCTGGGCAAGAACAATGAGAGAATCAACCAGGTGGCAACTCAGGTAGGTATAGAGCAGGCTTGTAGCAAATATAAACCCCTGGACCACAAGGCTTCATGGACAGCCCATTTATTAGGCCCTTTAAACATTTCCCACACTTTTGGTTAAACCTTCTGGTTCCCGGAGCTCATTATTTGGCGTTGTGAGACAGGACCCCAGGAGAAAACCTTGGCCCACCATTATCATTATGATAGGCTCTTTCAATTTGGAAATCTGTGTCTTTCAGTTCGGAGAATTTTTCTTGAATTGTTTACTGTTGATTTCTTCCTCTGTTTTTCCTTCCTGAAAATTCCATTATTTGGCTGCTGAACTTTTTAAACTGGCTTAATTTTCTTATTTTTTTTTCCCTCTCCTGTTTCTTATCTCCTTGTGTTTTTGCTGTTCTTTCTTGTGTAATTTCCTTAATTTTATTTCAATTCTTTTTTTTTTTTTAACATATTTTATTGATTTTTTACAGAGAGGAAGGGAGAGGGATACAGAGCTAGAAACATCGATGAGAGAGAAACATCCACCAGCTGCCTCCTGCACACTCCCTACTGGGGATGTGCCCGCAACCAAGGTACATGCCCTTGACTGGAATCGAACCTGGGACCTTTCAGTCCACAGACCGACACTCTATCCACTGAGCCAAACCGGTTTCGGCTTAATTCTTTTTTAAATTTTCATTTCTTATCGTATTTTTAACTTTCAAAAGCCCCTTTTTACTTTATGAATGCTCCTCTTAATTAATTTATTATTTTTAAATTGATTTTAGAGTGAGAGAGAGGAAAGGAGAGAGAAAAAAAACACACATTCGTTGGTTGTATGGCATTTATAAGTTCATTGGTTGATTCTTTTATGTAATAATACCCGGATTGGGGATCAAGCCCACAGTCTCAGTGTTATGGGGATGATGCCCTAAAGCAATTGACCTATCCAGACAGGGCCAATGTTCCTCTTTTTAAAAAGAACATCCTGTTCTTGTTTTTAGGGATGCAATTTCTTTCTGCACCTCTTTCAGGACTGAGACATGGAAAGCTACAGAAACCACAACTTGAAAAACTGAAAAACTGTTCTGAAACCACAATTTGCAAAACAGGCCAACGGTGTCAGCAGCAGCTCGGCATGCACCCCAGTGCATGGTAACGGTAAAACCAGACTTTTTCACAAGCAGCCTGGCCTGGCCTATCAAAGCTGGCAGAGACTCGACTCAATTGCAAAACCTGACCAGTTCTTTCCTGTTTGAGCCCCACCCTTCCTTCCTGCCCCTCCTCCACCCTTGCCAATTGTTCCTCTCAAACCATCTTTTCACTGACTCCTCCCCCAACAGACTTTATAAAACTCAAGTTCCAAAGCTTCTCAGTTCATTTGGCCCCTGTCTCCCTTGCTAGCACATTTCTAGTAGGATAAGTTTGGTGTTTGTTGTTGTAATTGTAACAGATTTTTTTGGTGATCTCCTTTCTCAAAGCAACTGAACCGTTATATAAAGTTTTCTTCCATCTACATTTGCTGCTTTCTCCAAGGTGTTTTTGTTTTGTTTTGTTTTTCTGCTGGTTTGGTCTTTCTCTTGCATGCGAGAGACTTTCTCTGGTGTTCTGGTTATCTTTGGTTTTCTGTTCATGATTAAATTCCATTATTTGGCTGCTGGACTTCATAGACTGGTTTAATTTTCTTTCTTTTTTTTTTTAATTTTATTGATTTTTTTACAGAGAGGAAGGGAGAGGGATAGAAAGCTAGAAACATTGATGAGAGAGAAACATCGACCAGCTGCCTCCAGCACATTTCCCACCGGGAATGTGGCCAAAACCAATGTACATGCCCTTGACAGGAATCGAACTCAGGACCCTTCAGTCCGCAGACCAATGCTCTATCCATTGAGCCAAACCAGTTTTAGCTGGTTTAATTTTCTTATCTTTTTTTTTTTTTTTAATATATTTTATTGATTTTTCACAGAGAGGAAGAGAGAGGGATAGAGAGTCAGAAACATCGATTAGAGAGAATCATCGATCAGCTGCCTCCTGCACACCCCCTATAGGGGATGTGCCCACAACCAAGGTACATGCCCTCAACCAGAATCGAACCCGGGACCTTTCAGTCCGCAGGCCAACGCTCTATCCACTGAGCCAAACTGGTCCCAGCAATTTTCTTATCTTTTTTATCTTTCTTCATATCTTCTTGTCTTTTTGCTGTTCCTTTCCCCCCCTTTTTTTAATTTCAACTTTATCTTTCAATTCTTTATTTTATTAATTAATTAATTAATTTATTTATTTATTTTTCTTTTAAATCGATTTCAGAGAGGAAGGGATGCCCCGACCCTCGGGGCACGACAACGCGGGGAGAGGGAGAACCTGTGGAGGATAAAAGGAGGACAGGAGACGTGGAGAAATGGAGGCAAGGCAGGGTTCTGATCAAGCCTCAAATTTTATTTCCGGGACAGCGGTATATATACAGCAGGAACAAAGGGGGGCAGGGTTGTGTACGTGGTGGAGTATTTGGCAGTGTATGATTGGTTAGGCACTGAGTGATAAGGTGGTAAGATATCTGGCAACACAGGATTGGCTAACTGCTAGGGCGGTGTTCTAACTTGGCGGGTGCGGGCTCTAATTCAACTGGCAACAGTTGCCTGGCTGAAAAATAGGATGTGGAACCAGGATGTGAGCTGTTTTAAGCTTCCTGATTCACAGGGGCTAAGATTTTCCACAGCTCCCAACACCCTCGACTGAAATCAAACCCGGGACCCTTCAGTCTGCAGACCAACGCTCTATCCACTGAGCCAAACCAGCTAGGGCTCAATTCTTTATTAAAGAAGAAGTTCTGAGTTCATGGAGAGCTCTCCTGGATTCTGAGTTTACTGTAGGGACACTTCTTTGTTGGGCAATGCCAAACGTCAGTTTCTCTACTTCCTCTCTCTTGGGTTGCACAGAGAGAGCTTTGCCAATCTCCTGCCTAGAGGGGTAAAGACCTGGCTGCCACGGTATGAGGACCAAGTAGTTGATGAGAGCGGTAGAACAGGAGGTGAAGCTTTAGCACGCAGGACATGTGTGATTATGTAAACTCCATTTTTGCAAGGTACCAATGTCCTCAACTGTGCCTGCTGTGCCCCAGTCTAAAGACTTTCATATTCATCCTCTTCAGGGACTCTGACTTCTATTGGAGTCAAGAGAAACAGTCATCCAGGACCAGGGAGACAAGGAGAGGACGGGGGAAGGATTTCAGTCTGTGAGTCTGCGGGTGATGATGCAGTACAATAGCATCTGTTTTCAATTTCATACACTGTTGCCATAGAATTCAGCTTTCTCCATTCTTCTAAGTGAGTTTGCTTTCCAGCTCCCAAAGGTTTATTGTTGTGTTCTCCATCTTTTTACCTTCATGTCTTTTTAAAAATATATATATATATTTTTATAGATTTCATAGAGGAAGGAAGAGGGAGAGAGAGAGATAGAAACATTGATTGGCTGCCTCCTGCATGCCACACTGGGGAGTTTGCAAGCCTGGCACGTGTCCTGACCAGGAATAGAAATGTGACTTTCTGGTTCATAGGTCAACATTCAACAAGTGAGCAACATCAGCCAGGCTCTTTTTTTGTTTAATATCACTACTGTAGTTTTAAGGATGGAAATAAATTCAGTTGTTGTGTTCTATCCACCATCTTAACCCAGAATGCCTGTGGTGCTTTTTGCACTAGCCATGTGTCCCACCCCCATTGGCATTCTGCCAAAAACACACCTGCAGAGTTAATAGTCTTTTTGTAAGGGCTCATTCACTAACAGCCAAAAATGTTTTCGGAGTTTTTAAGCAGGCCATAAGATTAAACAATGAACGCTTTTAACTACCTACTACTCACAACTCTTTCAATGAATGGTTTAGGACAGTGGTCAGCAAACTCATTAGTCAACAGAGCCAAATACCAACAGTACAATGATTGGAATTTCTTTTGAGAGCCTAAAACCGACTTCTGCGCATGGGCCACAAAGTTTCAATCACACGCGTGCCCACATGTGGTATTTTGTGGAAGAGCCACACTCAAGGGACCAGAGAGCCACACGTGGCTCGCAAGCCGCCGATTGCTGACCACTGGTTTAGGAAATTAATTGCAGCAGCTTCCTCTTTCTCCTCCTTTGCATTTTCAGAATCACAAGTCGTCAAAAGTGTTGGAGTTTAAAGAATGCACTAGGTTTGCAGAGGGAAGAAGAGAGGGAAAGGAGGGACAAGAGTGAGAAGAATGACATTTTGCCTGAAGAGGGTATTGATAGGAAAGACCTTCCCTCTACCCGTCTAGGTACAATAGTTGTGCCCATGACATAAACTGACAACCGGCAGATGAATAAGAGAAAAGGTATACACATCTATCACTTTCTAATATTAGGAGCATGGGGGCATCACAGGAAGAAAAAGCAGTACTCCCAAAAGCAGTGAAATGTGAGAATTTACCATCATCTCAAGAGAGGAGTGGGAGGGAGATTTAGGCCCTTCATATGAGAGTAAATGACTTTTTTTAGAGTTTAAAGTGGAAGAGTTTATCAGTGAAGCAGAGAAAAGACTACTCCACTCCACAGACAGAACAGCCGAGAGTAAATGATTCTGGGGGGAAAAATGAATGAGCCCTCAGAAAAACAGATGGAGAGATGATGGTTTGCAACAAGGTGTACCAAGATGCGGGTGTGTTCTGGACTTCCCGTCTCCTCCCCATTTGCATGTTTGAAACAAGATTACGGCTACATCCACATTCCAGCCAGAAGGAAACAGTAAAATGGGCACACATGGTCTATTAAGGGAAGGACATTGCATTTATTGATTTCAGAGAGGAAGGGAGAGGGTGAGAGAGAGAGACAGAAACATCAATGATGAGAGAGAATCATTGGTCGGCTGCCTCCTTCACACCCCCCCCTGGGGATGGAGTCTGCCCCTGGGGCATGTGCCCTTGACTGGAATTGAATCTGGGGCTCTTCAGTCCATAGGCCAATGCTCTATCCACTGAGCCAGACGAGCTAGAGTGACATTGCACTTTTAATGTCTGCTCACATTCACTTGGGGAGAACCTACTCATATAGCCATAGCTAACGACAATAGAGGGAGAAACAGTCTGGCCGCTAGGAGCCTGCTGTAGCCTTCTCCCCTGGGAGATGGATTTTAAATATATACAGTAGTTGACAACTTCTCCACAGGAAGCTTTCACTCTTTTTCTATTATTGGAAAGAGTTCATATGGCTGCAGATCTCTCCTCCTTAAAGGTTAATACAACTCACATGCAAAATCTTAAGGGTCTAGTATTGTTTTCCATGGGAAATACTTTTTTTATTTAGTTTTAAAAATATACATGTATTTTAATGATTTTTTATAGAGAGGAAGGGAGAGGGATAGAGTGTTACAAACATCAATCAGCCGCCTCCTGCAAACCCCTCCTACTGGGATTGTGCCCACAACCAAAGTACATGCTCTTGACCGGAATCGAACCTGAGACCTTTCAGTTCGCAGGCCGATGCTCTATCCACTGAGCCAAACCAGTTTTGTCCATGGGAGGTATTTTATTTATTTATTTATTTATTTATTTATTTATTTATTTTAAATATATTTTTAAATTAAATTATTATTTTTGTACGTTTATCATTGCGCCCCCTCCCACCCCCTGTACATACCCTCCATGGGAGGTATTTTAAATGTATGATTGAAGCACTTCACTGTGATAGAACTATTTAAGCTTTTCATTATTTCTTGAGTAAGTTTTGGTAGATTACATTTTTTTTCTTAAAAATTTGGCAGTTTTGCCAAAACCGGTTTGGCTCAGTGGATAGAACGTCGGCCTGTAGACTGAAGGGTCCCGGGTTCGATTCCGGTCAAGGGCATGTACCTTGGTTGCTGGCACATCCCCAGTAGGGGGTGTGCAAGAGGCAGCTGATCAATGATTCTTTCTCATCGATGTTTCTAACTCTCTATCCCTCTCTCTTCCTCTCTGTAAAAAAATCAATAAAATATATTTTAAAAAATTGGCAGCTTGATTTAAATTTTAAATTCATTAACATAAAGTTCTTTGTATAATTACTATTTAATTATAATTTAAATATTTGCCAAATCTGCTATTATATTCCCCCATTTTTTATTCTACTGTTAATTATTTGTGGCTTTCTTCTTTTTGTTTTCATTATTTTCACCAGAAGTTTATCAGTCTTCTCAAATAAACATCTTTTAGTTTTGTACACACTCTTAATTATGTCTTTGTTTTCTAGTTTATTATTTTTTGCTCTTATCTCATTTTCTTTCCTCTACTTTTTTTACTTATTCTCTTTTTTAATTTCATGAACTTACAAATTTCCAGCTTTTCTTATTTCCTACTATAAATGTTTAAAACTAAATTTTTTTTTTCTTTTCTACATGCTGCTTTACATGCATTCTAAAAGTTTTGATATTTAGTATTTTCATTATCACTCAGTTTAAGATTTCTTAACATTTATTATAATTTCCATAACTAACCTGGTCTCCCAGGTTAGTTAATGGTACACTTTTATGTTACAAATAAATTTTAAGTTACCTTTTCTGGTTGTTGTTTGTTTCGTTAATCCTCACCTGAGGATATTTTTTCCATTGATTTTTAGAGAAAGTGGAAGGGAGGAGTAAGGAGAAAGAGAAAGAGAGAGAGAAAGAGAGAGAGAGAGAAGAGAAACATTGATGTGCTTGGCTGGTGTGACTCAGCGGTTGAGTGCCCACCTATGAAACAGGAGGTCACAGTTTTATTTCTGGGTCAGATTTGATACCCAGAAAGCTGCCCATAACTCTCTCTCATCATTGATGTTTCTATCTCTCTCCCTTTTCCTTCCTCTTGTGAGGCCAAGAAAAACCCCCCTCAGCTTCTTATGAGAAAAACAGAAACCAGGGTCAGAGTTAGTTGGGCAAATATCCTGTTTGTGCAACCCTGACCTTTTAAAAATTAAAATAAGAAACTAAGTGATTAATGCCCCAGCAACACCCTAACCACAAGAATGTAACAATAGCTTTAATCTGTTAAAGCTTAACCTGTTAACGTATGGAAAATTCTTTGGCCACCTGCGTGTGGTTTTTGCCTTTAAAAGCTGTACCCTTCCCCTCGCTCGGGGCTCCAGCTAGCACTCACCCTTGGTGACTGCGGGCTGTGAGACCGAGCGCTCGAATAAAGCCTCTTGCGTTTGCATCAATTTGGTCTCCTGGCTCTCTCTCTCGGGGTCGCCACCGGTCAGGACCAGAGACCAGGGGGGGTCTTTGGCCCAACACTCTCTGAAATCAATAGCAATATATTTTTTAAAAAAAAGAGAAACATCAATGTGAGGGAGACGCATCAATTGGTTGCCTCTCCTGGGGGCTGGGGATTGAACCTGCAGCTCAAGTACATGCCCTTGTCGCCTCTCCTCTCACCCCGGCCGGGGTCTGAGCTGGCCCCGCCTGTCTGCCCGGTGAAGAGAGCAGGTGATGCTGCAGGAGAGTCGAGTGCATCTTCATTGGCCCCTGGTTGCAGACCTTAATGTGCATTGTAAGTTTTAAGTTGTATTCCGTGTTCACATGCATGAGTGTTTAGGTTTCAGTTACTTAGGGGTGTGTTTTTTTCCTGTTCTGTTGGATTCTTTTACTAATCTAATTAAATTAAGGGAAGGAACTTTAAAAAAAATTTTTACTCGAGGATATATTTTTATTGATTATTTTATTTATTTATTTATTATATTTTTTATTGATTTTTTACAGAGAGGAAGAGAGAGGGATAGAGAGTTAGAAACATCGATGAGAGAGAATCATCGACAAGTTGCCTCTTGCACACCCCCTACTTGGGATGTGCCCGCAACCAGCATACATGCTCTTGACCGGAATCGAACCTGGGGCCCTCCAGTCCGCAAGCCAACGCTCTATCCACTGAGCCAAACCAGTGGATAAAGTTTTGGCTTTTATTGATTATTTTAGAGAGAGAGTGAGACATCTGCTGAAACTGGTTTGGCTCAGTTGGATGGAGCGTCGGCCTGAGGACTGAAAGGTCCGGGGTTCGATTCCGGTCAAAGGTACGTACCTTGGTTGCGGGCACATCCCCAGTGGGGGTTGTGCAGGAGGCAGCTGATGGATGCTTCTCTCTCATCGGTGTTTCTAACTCTGTCCCTCTCCCTTTCTCTCTGTAAAAAAAAATAAAAAAAAAATAAAAAAAAAATATATATGTATGTATGTATGTATGTATGTATGTAACATTCTTTGGTTGCCTTGCATTCCCCAAACCGGGAATGGAACCCAAGTACATGCCCTTGACTGGGAATCAAACCCGCAACCCTTTGGTTCATGGCAGGCACTCCAACTGATGGGGAAAAGAAGATATTTTTGGGGGGCTGGCAATCTGAATCTGTGTCAGTAACTTAATGTATATTTTTGATAGCCTATAATAAGTCACTGTCTCTCTCTCCACAATTTGGTCTAGCAAGACCGTTTTCCTAATTACTCCCAATGTACAAAGGGGCCATCAACAAAGACTGTAACAGCTTAGCTACAGGAGAGGTCACTGACACCAACCTACCCAGGCATTTAGATATACTCTAACTTCCCCTTCTAACTGGCTCAGGAAGCCCACCACAAAGCCTGGTAGTTAGAAACAGAAAACAAAGAAACCGAAAGGTATAAAAGGAAAGCTCCCTCTATACTCACTCACTCAGTATTCGGAGAACTGACCCCTGAGTCACTATACTAGTACCTGTGAAACATCTGAAAATAAATGGGTTTATCCTGAATATCCAAATACCCCTGTGTATTTTTCAGTCACCTAGTAATTTCTGTAACACAACCACTGAGCAACACTGGCTAGGGCTTTAAGTTACCTTTTCACTTAACTGGATTCAAGTCAGAGACCATGGCCAGTAGAGTATTCTGAATAGTAGGCATTGTTACCCCTTTTTTTCTTATTCTAGCCCCTGTTCCTTGAACAAAACCTGTCCTTAACTCTTTCTTCCTCTTGAAAGAGGTTCCTATTTTCCTCTTACACCCAGCCACTACCCCAACTGACATGCAGCATTTGTCTGAATTTAGAGTGAGTGGAGCATAGATTCAAACTGAAACTCATGCATATAGCTAATATTTAGCTCCCTATATAGTATATTGCTCCTAGCACTAGTAGACAGCATTTACTACAGCCTACCACGTGCCAAGCACAATACTAAGAATCTTATATATATTCCTAGAGGCCTGGTGCATGAATTCATGCACAGGTAGGGTCCCTCGGCCTGGCTGGCAATCAGGGATCAGAGCTGTCTCATCCAGTCCTGATTGGGACTAATGGGGCCCAGTCCACCAGGGAGGGACCAAGGAAGGACTGCAGGGCATGTCTGGCCCTCTCACCCAGTCCCCAGCAGCAGGACCCCAGCAGCAAGCAAACCTGGTCGGAGTGTCTGCCCCTGGTGATCAGTGCACATCATAGCAACTGGTCAAGTGGTTAAATGAATGGTCAACTGGTCAGACACTTAGCATATTAAGCTTTTATTACATATGATCTTATTTAATCGTCTCAACAAGACCATTATTATTTTTTTTTTCAATTTTTATTTTTAAAATATATTTTATTGATTTTGTATAGAGAGGAAGGGAGAGAGACAGAGAGCTAGAAACACTGATGAGAGAGAGTCATCGATCAATTGCCTCCTGCACATCCCCCACTGGGGATATGCCCGCAACCAAGATACATGCCCTTGACCGGAATTGAACCCAGGACCCTTCAGTCCCCAAGCTGATGCTCTATCCATTGAGCCAAACTGGTCTCGGCAACAAGACCATTATTCACCCCCATTTTGCAGAGAAGGAAATTGAGGGACCAAATATTGAAGTAGCTTTTCCTAAGACCCCATCTGCAAGTGGTAGCACCAAGAGAAGAAGCCAGTGTTTGTCAGCCCCACAGCCTATGCTGTGTGAGCACTCACATGAGGTTTATTGAACAAAGAATTTTCCCTTTTGGTAATCAACGGCCTAAATGCCATTTATTGCCACTGGGTCACACATTCACTTAATACTCTATTATCATTTTACATAAAACGTTTAGCACTTGTTGAAAACAGGCATTTGAAATTATCTTCCTTTTGAACTATTTCAAGTCATCACTGAAGCAACATTATAAAAATGATAAAACTGCTGCTACCTATCTTTTAATATCAGATGTTTTGAGGTTACATGTTTTTCTGATACCCAACAGACACCCTCTAACCACATCCTCTGCTTACGGGTCCCTGGTAAAGCTCAGTGAATGTTCTAAATTAATTAAGATGATTTTCAATCTTTACACAACAGTTACTTTTTGTTGTTTCTTCTTTCACATAACTTTTCTTTTTCCTCGTGGAAGATGGCATTTTCCACAATCAATTACATGTATATTTAAGTTTTTTATAGCAAAGTTATGTACATGACTGTAAAAAAATGAAAAATAAGAAATGCTGAATACATATTATGGAGTATATTTTATTACTCATCTAAGAATATTTTTATTTTTATTGCCAAAACCGGTTTGGCTCAGTGGTAGAGTGTCTGTCTGCGGACTGAAAGGTCCCGGGTTCAATTCCGCACAAGGGCATGTACCTTGGTTGCGGGCACATCCCGGGTAGGGGTTGTGCAAGAGGCAGCTGGTTGATGTTTCTCTCTCATCAACGTTTCTAGCTCTCTATCTCTCTCCCTTCCTCTCTGTAAAAAATCAATAAAATATATTTTAAAAAAAGAGAAAATAATATTTTTATTGATTTCAGAGAGAGAGTAACATCAATGATTAGAGAGAATCATTGATTGGCCGCCTCTTGCAAGTCCCCCACTGGGGATCAAGCCCACAATCTGGGCATGTGCCCTGGCTGGAAATTGAACCCTGACTTCTTGGTTCATGGGTCAATGCTAAACCACTTAGCCACACCAGCCAGGGTTTATTACTCATTTTTAAAAGTTTGTGAGTTTTATTTATTTATTTTTTTATTTTGGTGTTCCCTTCTTGAATTTAATGACAGCGAGAAATATTTTAAATTATCTTTTGATTTTATTATCTACTACGGCTACCATAAAATAACAGAAAAGCTTACACTTATGTGTAAGTTAAAACGATAGAGCTAGCCCTGTGCTGGTGTGGCTCAGTTGGTTGGGGTTTGTCCCCTGCATGGAAATATTGCCGGTTCAGGGCTTCCGGGGTTGTGGGCTCCACCCTCAATACCAGGGGCATGCAGGAGGCAGCCAATCGGTGTTTCCCACTCCTCGCATCTCTCCGCTCTTTCTTCTCCCTTCCTCTGGCTCTAACAAATAAGTAAAAATAATAGGGCTAAAATGTTAATCATCTACATTTCTTATTGTGGTAATATAAGGAGGCCAACAGGTGAAAAGTGACTGCTTTCCTTCCACTCTCGGGGAAATGCAGTTAGAAGCTTCCGAGATGTAAAGGAAAAGGGCTAGAGCTGGATTTCCAAATGTGGAAGGACAGTACTTCTCTTTCTTTCCCTTCCTTCCTTCCTTCCTTCCTTCCTTCCTTCCTTCCTTCCTTCCTTCCTTCCTTCCATTCCTTCTTTCTTCTTTTGTGTGTGTGTGTGTGTGTGTGTGTGTGTGTGTGTGTGAGAGAGAGAGAGAGAGAGAGAGAGAGAGAGAGAGAGAGAGAGAGAGAGAGGAGAGAGGCTACAGCATTGGCACAGGATCAAGCATCAAGCCTCGGACTGACTGTGGCAAAGCCACACACATGTCCCAGCTTGGAGGGCAAAGCCCTCCCAGCACAATTACAGCCAGATGGCGATGGTTGTAAGCTTGACCCTGCAGTTCTAGGTAGCTAAGGGATGTGCGCTGCAGGGGGTGCAGCAAGTGCTGCCAAAACAAGGCTTGACAGAGTTCAGAGAATGGCAACAACAGGAAACAACAGGAAAGAAGCAGATTTGAAATTCACAAGAACATCGTAAACATCTTGCCCTTGTTTTGCTTTGTATGATCTGACTATGAACTAAAGCTTAGGCTTGCAGGCTGTGTGACTGTTTCCTCATCCTGATGCCAACTGTATTCTCTTGTCTTTTTCTTTAATCCCTCGCCGCCCCTACTCTCAGGTTCACCCCTGGCCGTGCTGGATGCCGTTCAATATACACATATATGTATATGTGACATAAAATTTACCATGGTAAGCATTTTTAAGCATAAGATTCGGTGGCACTTACTTCCCTCATAGTGTTGTACAACTGATACTGGACACAACGAGCACAGCGTATGAGCGTTTATTTCAGTAATGCCAGCAGTATGGGGAGAGCAGTGGGTCAAGCTGGAAATTCTGCTCTCACTCCCCTCTACACAGGAGGGAGAAGATAAGTGTAGCAGCTGCGAGGGAGAAGATAAGTGTAGCCAGGAAAGGGGAGGGGAGTCCCGCCTTTAGGAGCTCCAAGTTCAGAAATAAGGTGGCTCATCCTGTGTGATGTTACAAACAGCTCAGCCTGTTCCTGGGACCAAAGAATAGTCGGCATTCCTGAGGCAAACTCCCGGAGGAGGTCAGCATGGGGCACAGCAACCAAATCAGAGTGTGTCCTGCCCTTGGTCTATTCTCAAAATGTATTTCTTTCCTGAGTAATTGACTATGGAGGCATCTTATCTTTTTACAGCCTCGTTTCCTCCTCCAGTTTCCCAGGGTCTGTCAGAAAACCTCTTATCTATAGTTAGTAAAGTGAATAGTTATTCAACAATGGTGGCTCTACTCTTATTACATGCCCTTTCCCTCTATCACAACTATCGCCACTGTCCATTTGTAGAACGTACTCATCATTCCACATTGAAACTCTTTACCTATTAAACAATAGCCCCTCATACACTCCTCATTTATCTTCTGATAATCTCTATTATATTTTCTTTTTTTAAAAAATATTTTATTGATTTTTTACAGAGAGGAAGGGAGAGAGATAGAGAGCTAGAAATGTCGATGAGAGAGAAACATTGACCAGCTGCCTCTTGCACATCCCCAACCGGGGATGTGCCCGCAACCAATGTACATGCCCTTGACCAGAATCGAATCTGGGACCTTTCAGTCCGCAGACCAACGCTCTACCACTGAGCCAAACAGGTTTTGGCCTCTATTATATTTTCTATTATACTTTCTGTCTCTATGAATTTCCCCATTCACTACATATAAGTGGTTTTAAGTTTTATCCATGTTATAGCATGTGTCAGAATTTCATTCCTTTTAGAGGTGCAATAATATTCCATTGGGTATATATAATATTTTATTTAACCATTCATCTATTGATAGATATTTGGGTTGTTTCTATCTAATATGGATAATGCTTCTATGAACATTGGTGTACAAGTTTCTATTTGAGTCCCTGCTTTCAATCCTCTTGAGTGTATTCCTAGGAGTAGAATTGCTGGGTCATGTGAGCATGCTATGTTTAGCTTTTTGAGGAGCCTCCAACTGTTTCCATACACTGCATCATGTTACATTCCCACCAGCAATGCACCAGGGTTTCGATTTCTCCCCATCCTTATTTTCTGTTTTGTTCTCTATGGTAAAACTGTCCTAGAGGGTATGATGTGCTATCTCATTGTGATAGCACATCACAATGATAATCGTCTACATTTGAACTCTTTTTAAAAAATATATATATATTTTATTGATTTTTTACAGAGAGGAACGGAGAGAGATAGAGAGCTAGAAACGTTGATGAGAGAGAAACATCGATCAGCTGCCTCTTGCACACCCCCTACTAGGGATGTGCCCACAACCAATGTGCATGCCCTTGATCAGAATCGAACCTGGGACCTTTCAGTCCGCAGACCAACGCTCTACCACTGAGCTAAACCGTCTTCGGCTACATTTGAACTCTTGAGAGGTAAGGGATTTGAAATTAGGATTTAGCCTGGCCGGTGTTGCTCAGTGGTTGGGCATCAACCTATGAACCAGGAGGTCAGGGTTAGATTTCCTGGTCAGGGCACATGCCTAAGTTTTGGGCCCGATCCCCAGTGTGGGGTGTGCAGGAGGTAGCTGATCAGTGATTCTCTTTCATCATTGATGAAAGCTTCTAATTTTGAGTAAAGCCCACAGTTAGAAGTTTTTTAGCAACTGTGCAAGTTTCTGAGGTATAGGGCAAGCATCCCTGTCACTTGTGCAGGCGACAGCAGTGCCAGTGGTGTTGGAAGTGTCTGTAGGAGCCAGAGATGCTGAATTCAACCTCCAGGAAGCCTCCATGGGAGTCCTAGCAGAGACTCTCGTAGTTTTGGAAGAAGGCTATACCCTCTTCTTCTGATAACTATGCTCCATTTGAAAAGTAACTCCTTACTTGCTACTGTGACCTAGTAGAAACTGAGCCCCTGATTGTAGAACACCAAGTATTTAGTACATTCAATCTGCCAATCTGAACTAAGTGTTATGATGATCAAACTAGAACATTACATTGTACAACAGCATTCTATTATTGACTGGCAATCCTATATAATAAAAGGGTAGTGTGCTCCTGTGGGGAGCGGGCCTACGCCATCAGTTGGACATCCCCCGAGGGCTCCTGGACTGTGAGAAGGGCACAGGCCAGGCTGAGGATTCCTCCCCCACCTTTCCTCAAATACACGAATCTCATGCACCAGGCCCCTAGTCTTACATAAACCACTGGGTCACCTAGCTGGTGTGGCTCAGTGGTTGAGCATTGACCAATGAACCAGACAGTTATGGTTCAATTCCCAGTCAAAGCACATGCCCGGGTTGTGGGCTCCATATTCAGTCAGGGGAGTGTAGGAGGCAATCAATCAATAATTTTCTGTCACCATTGATGTGTCTATCTCTCTCTCCCTCTATGAAATTAATAAAAATATATCAAAAAGTAAAACACTGGCCGAAACCGGTTTGGCTTAGTGGTAGAGCGTCGGTCTGCGGACTGAAGGGTCCCAGGTTCGATTCCGGTCAAGGGCATGTGCATTGGTTGCGGGCACATTCCTGGTAGGGGGTGTGCAAGAGGCAGCTGGTCGATGTTTCTCTCTCATCGACGTTTCTAGCTCTCTATCTCTCTCCCTTCCTCTCTGTAAAAAAAATCAATAAAATATATTTAAAAAAAAAAAAGTAAAACACTGGGTCCATGTAGGTTTAAGAGTCACAATTAAATTGCCCACATGAGTCAGAACTTCTTAGTAAAGGCATGTACTACTTTGCTGACTTCTCTTCATCTTACAAGGCTTTACATGGAGTTTTCTATGCCCAGAGTAGAAAAAAAATGCTATCCTGACACGGAGGGAAAAATGAAGGCCGCTGCTGGATAGGCCCACTTGGGGATAATTCTGAGAATGGTTGAGGGATACCCTCCCAAGGGCAGTAATCTGGAAGATATATTTGGTTGTGTACTTCATATAAAAAAAGAGATAACTTGAGATATGTATCTAAACTGACTCATGGATTTGTGGCTAATGGCTCATTAGTTATGCAGAGACTTGATAAGAAGATAATTAGAAGATTGAGAACAGAGGATAGGGGGAGAGCCAGTAGGATGGACTTCTCAGAATGGGTATAGAATGTGACAATAACACTGTTTCATGTAAGTGCCCACCAGAGGGCATCTACTCTGAGGGAAAGAGGTCAGATAGACAGATGGCCAAAGTGGGTTAAGACTCTGTTGTCATTGAAATAGGGGTTACTGTATTTTGTATATGAGAAAGACATGACTTTTGATTGTCTAGAAGGCATAGTATTATGGACTGAATAGTGTTCCATTAAAATCAAATGTTGAAGCCCTAACCCTCATAACTTTAGAATGCATATAATAAAAGCCTAATATGCAAATTGCTTGCTTGACCTGGAGTTTGACTGCTCACTATGACATGTTCTGATCACCAGGAGTGGCCCAGAAATGTGTGAGTGTTGATGACACAGTGCTGGTAGTGGGCTGCAGTGGAGGCACTGCTGACCCTAATGGGCCCAGACAAGAGCGGGACTTGTGGGGGGATGGTGGAGCCGGTGAGCGGGTGGTACCAGGCCAAGGTGGGTGCAAACAGGGGCCCCATTGCCCTGCAGATGGCGACGGGTTGGGGGGGGGGGGGAGAGGGGAGGTCGCTGCCTGGCTCCCAGGTGCTGAGGGAGCCAGGTGGTGGGCCCGGCCATGATCGATTGCCCTGCTGATAGTGATCAGTGGCTGCAGCAGGGGGGCAATCATTTTAGGTTGAATTGTGCCTTCCCAAAATTTCATTTGTTGAAGTCCTAATCCTCACTACCTCAGAAAGTTACCTCATTTAAAAATAGGGTCTTAATAGAGGTAATCAAGGCAAAATAAGATGATTAGTGTGGGCTCTAATAACATTTGTCTGATGTTCTTATGAAAAGGGAACATGGCCCTACCTGGTTTGGCTCAGTGGATAGAGCATCAGCCTGCAGACTCAAGGGCCCCAGGTTCGATTCCAGTCAAGGGCAGGTACCTTGGTTGCGGGTACATACCCAGTGGGAAGTGTGCAGGAAGCAGCTGATCAATGTATCTCTCTCATTGATGTTTCTAACTCTATCTTCCCTTCCTCTCTGTAAAGAATCAATAAAATATATTTTAAAAAAAAGAAAAAGAAAAGAAAAGGGAACAACACATGGGAGAACACCCTGTTAACATGAAGGCAGAAATCAGGGTTATATTTCTACAGGTCGAGGGATACCAAAGACTGCCAAAGAACAACCAAAAGCTTAGGTGAGAGGCATGGAAGAGATTGTTTCTCACAGTCATCAGAAGGAACCAACCCTGCCAATATCTTAAACTTGGACTTCTAGCCTCCAGAAATGTGAGGCAAGAAATTCTGTTGTTTGTGGCACCCAGTCTGTGGTTCTCTGTTACAACAGCGTGAACAAGCTAAGACATTTATGTTGGATCTAACTCTTCATTGTGGGACTAGAAAGAATGAAGGATGGTAGAGGGGGCTCAGAGAATTGTCATAATCTTGGGAGGCTACGGCATAAGGTACAGTCATTAAAAGAATTTTATGTGGGGAAGACTGTGTTTTTCTCCCCCCCCTCCCCCCCAAAACAGCCCTTGGTTAGGAAAAAAGGTTTGCGGGTAGGGGTAAGTGGTTATTTAGGATTTCGAAGTTCTTGACCTTATTTGTGTCTGCCAAAATGAGTCTTATCCTATCTCAGGGTCTACCTCTTACTCACACGTACTTTGACTTTCACAAAGGAGATCCTGAAAGGACTGGGTGTCAGTTTTGTTAGAACTCTGCTATCATCAAATTTAACCCCGGTGCTTGATGTCTCGCTCTATTGGCTCTGCAACGTCAAAGTGGCCGTGGAGGCTGTCTGATTTCACTAAGTTTCTGAATCACGCATGCAATTTATCCTTTGGGATACCAGAAATCACCAACTGGCCCCCAAATCTTTACCATTTATACTTCTGCACATGGGCCACGAAGTTTCAATCGCACTGTACATGCGTGCCTGCATGTGGTATTTTGTGGAAGAGCCACATTCAAGGGGGCAAAGAGCCGCAGTTTGCCAACCACTGTTCTAGGCTCCTACTTACATTGGAGTGATCATGAAGCCACTGTATGCGGTGGATTACCAGTGCTCACTGTCCTCCAAGAAGGGGGTTAGCCACTGCTCCTCAAATGTTAGCAACTTAATCCCAGAATTTCATCTTGAAGAAGCTTCCTGAGACGACCAGGATAGTCTGGTACCAGTTACTATCTCAATCCACATCTAGTTGGAAACATTGCACATTTAAATAGAGACATTAAAAACTTTAAGAAAATTATAGATCAATTGACCTTCCACAAGGGTGGTAAGACAATTCAGTGGGGGAATGAATAGTAGGGGGGCAATTAGATAGGCATGCAAAAAAAAGAAAAAAAAGAAAAAGATGTTGGACCCCCTACTTGGTCCTTCCTCCTCTGAACATTCCATTATCTTTACATAAAAATGGACTCAACAGGGGAAGTTGGGAGGGACTGGGGTAAAAAGAGATTAACCAAAGGACTTGTATGCATGAATATAAGCATAACTAATGAACACAGACTGTAAGGGGGATGAGGGCTTGTGCTGGGGGGTAGGAGAGGGTGGGGAAAAGTTAATGGGGGTGGGGGGAAGGAGATATATGTAATACTTTCAACAATGAAGAATTTTAAAAAATCAATAGAAAAATATCCTCAGGTGAGAATTAAAAAAACAAACAAAAATAAAATAAAATAAGAATATATGGATTCAAAATGGATCAAAGGCCTAACTTCTAAGAAGTAAACTTAAGTGTAAATCTTCAGAACCTTGAGGTAGGCAATGATTTTTTTAGATATGAAAAATACTTAGACTTGCCCTGACCGGGTTGGTTAGAGCACCAGCCTACAGATCAAAGGGTCTCAGGTTCGATTCCCAGCTAAAGGTACGAGTGGGAGGCAACCAATTGATGTGACTTGTGGACGAAAGGGGCCACGTGCTAACCTGACAAACTCAGGGAAGACCTACATGGCAGTCTTGCAAACTCAGAGACCTAAAGTAATCACAAAGGATGGTCTGAAAATTAAATATTTAACTATAAACAAGTTATAGTCCTAGGCCAATATTTTCCCTGACAAAGATCAACTTAGATATTTACTGTGCCCATTTATCATTTTGCCTCTAAGATAACATGTCTGTGAGATGTCTGGGTGACTTGTGCCTTCCCTTTTTTTCCGGACCCCTCATGGCACAACAAATGGCATCAGGACATTCCCTCATTGTTACTGTTATCAAGTTAATCCGTCAACTGTTAATTATGTTAAACCATCCAGTATCCATCTATGTAAAAGAAGCATAAGTCTATCACTTCACTTTTTATCCTATCCCAGAGTACCCCTCCACCTGCCCCCGTTTTGCTTTATCCCACCTCCTTAATCGATCACCAATGAATTTCATGTAACTCACCTATGTCCCTTTCCTTTGATTGCAATGTATACGTAAATACAGATCTATGTCGACAGTTTGGCTCAAATAAACTCACAAAAATTCTTTATAGGTTTCAATGATTTTTACGTTAATAGTCTTTCTCATAGTAATGTTTCTCTACCCACTCTCCCTCCCTTCTACTCTCTAAAAACCAATGGAAAAGATATCCTCTGGTGAGGATTAAAAAACAAACAACTTTTAGACTTACCACAAAGTTGCAAAAATAGTAGAGTTCCCATATATCTTTTACCCGGCTTCCTCTAATGTTAACATTCTACATACTATAACATAATGATCAAATCCTGGGAATTAACACCGATACAATACTATAATCTACTCTAAACCCATATTCCAATATCATCCACTTTCTTTTCTTTTCCAATTCAGGATCCCACATTTTATTTAGCTGTCTTCTTCTCCCCACCCCCCGCCACCCCTTCTTCCTTCTCCTCCTTTTCCCCTCCTCCTCTTTCTCCTCTCCCTCCTTCTCCACCCCTCCTACTTCTCCTACTTTGCTATTACTTTTTTCTTTTAATATGCCATTAGATATCTTGCTTGTATATTTTCCAAGTGCTTTTCCAGCCACATCTCCCAATTTTTCCAAAAGGTTTCATCAGTCTTTCCAATTCTATAAAAGATGCTGGATTACAGTTCTGCCCAATTTCTTTTTTAAAAAAACAATATAATCCTAATGACTTTAATGGTCATACATTCTTATCCAATAAAGAAAAACATTTACAAATATCAGAAATCCATTTTAGAAACATTCGCATTAATTTCATACCAAATCAGCATTTTGTGGGTTTTTATAAAAGGCAATTGTTTGAACTCATGACTTGTGGACACATTTCTGCTGAGGGAAGGGAGGGAGGGAAGGAGGGTACATGCTGCTCCACAGAGCTCATTTCACAAAGGGGTACCTCAAAACCAAACATGCAATGCAATTTTAAAACTTTTACTGCAACTCTGGGGAGGGAAGGTATGTACGGGGGCGGGGGGGATGGTAAAATATGTATACATATAATAATTAAAAATAAATAAATAAATAAGTAAATAAATAAATAAATAAAAAGTAGAAAATTCAACACAGTGGAAAAAAGAAAAAAAAGAAACAACTTTGATTGCAGTATCACAAGGAGGTAAATAGTAATTAGACATCTATCAATTTTCCCCTAAAACAACCCCCCCAAAGAGTAAACAGGCAAATAACTCTGCCTAGACTTACATAGCTTCTCAAATCACCTTAGAAGGGTCTCACATTCAATGATCAAGAGGTTTTAAAATAGCAGTAATTACTTTGATTTTAAGAAACGTTTCCCCTCTCCTCCTCCCCCACACCAAGTACTCAACTTGAAAGAGTGAGCTTTCTGGGCATTAATTTTATTACTGATTTGAAGCAGCAACAATAACCATCAGTGATTTGGCATTTCTGTTTATAGTTGTTCCAATTTTTTTTTTTTCTTCAGTTGCATAAAGCCATTATCCAGTGTTGCTTTGAAATAGAGACTGAAGATTCTAGGTAGCAAAGATTTTTCCTGAATAAGTCAAATAAATAAATAAATAAATAAATAAATAAATAAATAAATAAAACAGGGTATTACTCTAAATGTCTGGATCTAGTACACTAAAGAGAGCAAAACCTAGGAAGTCACCTACTGTTCTATACAAGAGATAAAGACCTGCAACAGCGGATTTGTGGTTGTATAATTTACATGCTGTGAGGATGTGCAGCCTATGCCAACTGCAGGCGGCATGCACTGTATTTCTCCCTGCCTTATATCCTAGATCCCTCCCTCCCCACCAACAACCTACTACCTTATACCAAGTATTGTGGACACGAGCCTCTCATCCCAGACAATCCGGTGAACAAAGTTAGTGTAACGTCTTAGGTGGGCTCTGATCGGTTTCTCAGTTTAAGCCGTGGGCTGTCAATGAATTCACAGGGAAGAGTAACTGAGCCAAACATTTATTCACTTGGCAGGGGAGAAAAGGTGCCGCGAGGGCTAACCATCCTAACTCTGCGAGGGACTGAGGTTTTTTGTTTGTTGTTTGTTTTTAATATTTTTTAAAAAAAATACATTTTATTGATTTTTTCACAGAGAGGAAGAGAGAGGGATAGAGAGAGTTAGAAACATCTGCCTCTTGCACACTTCCCACCGGGAATATGCCTGCAACCAAGGTACATGCCCTTGACCGGAATCGAACCTAGGACCTTTCAGTCCACAGGCCGATGCTCCATCCACTGAGCCAAACTGGTTTTGGCTGTTTTTAATATTTTTAAAATTGATTTCAGAAAGGAAGGGAGGGGGAGAAATAGAAACATCAATGATCAGAGAATCTTTGATTGGCTGCCTCCTGCACGCCCCCTACTGGGGGATCATAGGTCCATGCTCAACCACTGAGCCATACGGGGGCCACTTTGGACTTATTTTTACTTGACATTAATATCTTATAGCATAAACAAGTAGGTGGAATGGAAGGGGTTTTATGATAGTGTTATTATTCAATTATTTGAACTCTTTTTGAGGTACCTGCCGAAAATTACATAGTTATTAATCATCAAATGCTGTTTTTTTTAATGCAATTTTGACTGTCAACTTCTTTGAATCCTCCTTTAATTTTGTTGAAAGCAAAGAATTTGGAAACATCTAGCTTGCGAAGAATGTGTTACTCCACCATTTGAGGCATTTGGCTCCTTGATGGCTGTTTTCAAGTGTGTCCTTCCCCTGCCCAGGAGCCGTCCTGTCCCTCTAGCAATGCCCCATCGCATGTCCTGTCAGTGGGAGGAGAGTGGACTTAAAGGGGAGCTGGAAAGGTAAGACCTGTAAAGCATCTGAGAACCAGCACCATGCCTAGACTACAGCCATGTTCTCCGGCAGATCTAGTTTAAGAAAAAGTCTATACAGCCCTGGCTGGTGTGGCTCAGTTGGTTGGGGTTGTCCATGCATGGAAAGGCTGCCGGTTCGATTCCTGGTCAGGGCCCGTGCCCAAGTGCAGGCTCTATCCCTGGTAGGGGGCGTGCAGGAGGCAGCCTATCGATTTTTTTGCTGTTACATTAATGTTTCTCCTTTCCTCTTTCTCTAAAAATCAATAAACTTTTCTTTTAAGTCTACTGAGAGAGAGAGAAAGAGAGAGAGAGAGACAGAGAGAGAGAGAGAGACAGAGAGAGACAGAGAGAGACAGAGGGGGGGAGGGAGGGAGAGGGAGAGAGAGAAGAAAAAGCACATACAGAATTTGAGGATCTGGAAGTTCATTTTCTTCAAACTAGTTGTCTCCTTTCTCTATCTTCACCAAAGCAGCCATTTGCTCTTGCCTCCTGCTAGTGTTCACAGAACCCCCTGCTCCAGATGGACCAGCAACATGAATCATGAAAAGGTGGGCAGATTTCACGCTCAGCTCAGGAATGGAGACAGGAGTCCGCCTGACCTTACAGAAAGAAGGTGAGGCATACCGGAGTCACAGCAAATGACAAAAAAGAAGAACACACACACACACACACACACACAAAAAAAAAACCTCCCTCAGTTTTCTTTTTTAAAAATAGCTCTGATATTACTGGAGTGGAAGAAATAAACCTAATTAAAAGTGAAGGAGGCCGAAACCAGTTTGGCTCAGTGGATAGAGTGTTGGCCTGGGAACTGAAGGGTCCCAGGTTCGATTCCAGTCAAGGGCATGTGCCTTGGTTGTGGGTACATACCCAGTGGGGGGGTGCAAGAGGCAGCTGGTCAATGATTCTCTCTCATTGACATTTATAATTCTCTATCCCTCTCTCTTCCTCCCTGTAAAAATAAATAAAATCAATAAAAAATAAAATCAATAAAATATATATTTAAAAAAAAAAAAAAAGTGAAGGGGGCCAGCTGATGTGGCTCAGCTTTTGAGGGTCAACCTATGAACCAGGAGGTCACAGTGGCTTCCCAGTTAAGGCACATGCCTGGGTTTCAGGCTCAATTCCCAGTAGGGCATGTGTAGGAGGCAGCTAATCATTGATGTTTCTATCCCTCTCTTCCTCTCTGAAACTAATAAAAATATATTCAAATAATAAGAAAATAAAATTCTTTAAAAAAGTGAAGGGGGAGCTGAAACCAGTTTGGCTCAGTGGATAGAGCGTCTGCCTGCGGGCTGAAGGGTCCCAGGTTTGATTCCGGTCAAGGGCATGTGCCTTGGTTGTGGGCATATTCCCAGTGGGGGGTGTGCAGGAGGCAGCTGATCGATGTTTCTATCCCTCTCTCTTCCTCTCTGTAAAAAATCAATAAAATATATTTAAAAAATAAAAATAAAAGTAAAAAGTGAAGGGGGAATCCCAGGACCTAGGCTTTCCTCTAGGAAAAGCCAAAGGAGTCTCAGAAATGCTCCCTGGAAGATGGAGGCAGCTGGGCACTGAGTACTACATGGTCTAGGATGTTAGGGAAACGATCTTTCCCACAGCAAGTGTTGAATAGCAAAGAAGCAAAACTAGAAGATACTGACAGGGAAGATAATCAGGGTCTTGTGGAAATGCGCAAAGACTACCCAAAGGAGAACAAGTAAAGGCGATGCTATTTATTCTGAACTCACCGTAGCAGAGTCAGCCACATCACTTGTGTTTTGGAAGAGCGGGGAAGCTTTAATAGTGGAAAAAAGGGATGTGTTTTGGGTGTGCTGTGATTGGAGGACGTTGGCGTGGAGAAGATTTGGTTGGGCTAACTGATAGGGAGGGGGGGCACATAATAGAAACAGAATCATAGCTGCTTTATAACTATTGACATAGAAAAGAGATTTTTCTTACAGACCCTGGGCAACTGGAGGAGGTGTTGCAAAAAGAACAGGGCCTAAAGATAAGGCAGCCTTGAAGCCCAGATGAGCCTGTCACTCAAAAGAAACAAAATGTATCTTCTGGCTGGCCTGGCTCAGTGGTTGAGCACTGACACATGAACCAAGATGTCCCAGGTTCGATTCCTGCTCACACTGCCCAGGTTTTGGGCTTGATGCCCCCCATGTGGGACTTGATCCCCAGTGGGGAGGAAGAGGGTCATGTGATCGATGTGTCCCTCTCATCCATGTTTTTATCTCTTTATCCCTCTTCCCTCCCCTCCCTCTAAAATCAATAAAAGTAGAGAAGATAATTTTACATTTTAAGCCCAGATCAAGGATAGAATCTATATGAAGGCAGACAGTGTTCCAGGGCTAATCTTTACAGTGACAAAAATAGAAGGCAGACCCTAGGAACTCACTAGTTTTTAGGATTTTTTCCCATCCTCTAACCCTATATAAGTGCTGGTTTAAGATGAAATGTCAGAATGGTCTTTTCAGGGTACTATACCTGTTGCTCTCTCAGATCACTGACCATCCTATATAATAAAGAGGTGATATGCAAATTGACCATCACTCCAACACACAAGATGTCCAGCAGGGGAGAGCAGTTGGGAGGGACCAGGCCTGCAGGGGAGGGAAGTTGGGGGTGACCAGGTTGAAAGGGAGGGCAGTTAGGGGCAATCGGGCCAGCAGGGGAGCAGTTGGCATCAATCAGGCTGGCAGGGAGTGGTTAGGGGATGATTAGGCTGATAGACAGAGGTGGTTAGGGGCAATCAGGCAGGCAGGCAAACGAGCAGTTGGGAGCCAGCAGTCCTGGATTGTGAGAGGGGTCTCAGATTGGAGAGGGGGCAGGCTGGGCTTAGGGACACCCCCTCGCCCCCATGCACAAATTTTATGCACCGGGCATCTAGTCTGAATAATAAAAAGTAGCACAAAGATTCAACTGCTTCTCTAGTTATTTGACTCTGATAGTTAAAGGTAGTGGGACCCTTTTGTGTCTGGTTTATAGCTAGAAGGGAAATATCCTATGTGGCTAGTGAGGGATACATATTTGTCCATTTCTACTTGGTCTTAAGTTGGAGATATGGGCAAAAATAAGGAAAGCTATCAGATATTAATCAAGTCCTAGACATTTGGAGGCAATTGTTACAGTGTTATTTGGCTTCCTGGAATGTTTGCTAGAGATAGCAATCTGACTTCCTACAAATATAATTCCAACAAACATGACCTCCTGGCTGGTTGCTGTAGAATGTGGGTCAGAGTTCTATTTTCATGTGTAGTCTGGCTATTTTCAGCTTGTATACTTAATCTCTCAGTCTAGATACTCTAGTCATTAAAAAAATTATATATATATATATATATATATATATATATATATATATATATATATATATATATATAATTGATTTTCTACAGAGAGGAAGGGAGAGAGATAGAGAGTTAGAAACATTGATCAGCTGCCTCCTGCACACTCCTTACTGGGGATGTGCCCGCAACCAAGGTACATGCCCTTGACCGGAATTGAATCTGGGACCCCTGAGTCCGCAGGCCAATGTTCTATCTGCTGAGTCAAACAGATTTCAGTTCTAGCTATTTTTTATGTGACATCAAAGGATGACAGTAAAGTTTTTTCTGGTTCTTGAAGCACACATGGAGTTGATGTAACAATCCAGCTCTCTGGTTCCAAAGTTGTAGAGAACAGAGAACATCGTCTATAAATACTTATATAATAGGAATCTTTTCCGTATTAATAATGCTGTTTATTTATCATTTCCCCATCAATTAACTTTAAATTTTGTATTTACTCACAGGATCTCTGTTTAAATACAAAGTATAAATATGGCTTGAAGGATTATTTTGTTATTATTGTTTTTATTTGGGGAAAGAGTTTTTTGTTTTTGCCTTTTTTGTTTGTTAACGTAGTAAATGTGAGTTTGTGCAAGTGGTATGTGTGTATACGCAGTGAAGAATAAATTAGAAAATATTCCCCTTGATTGTTCTCTTTTCCCCTCCCAGAAGCAAAATTTATATTTGTTGTGTTTTTGAAGCATAGTAATCCCTCCTTTGGAAAACTGCTGTTTGAAACTGCTGTTTGAACTACTCTGTTATTCTTAGACAGTCTCTTATTGTGCAGGTCAACTCTGTTTTTTTAAACTGTAAAATAACTTTGTTTTTTGCTTGAATAGAAAAGATAAACTTAATTGTCTGACCTTGCAAGCTAGCTTTCTATCTGATACACTAATATTGATGCCAGGTGTCTGTATAGATATGATACTCAAGGTTACAGGTGTCTGTATAAATATGATATATACTCAAGGTTATAAAGATGACTCTTAACTAATTGGCTCATTAGTCTTGTCTGGGTCACTGATGCGCAGTACAACATCTTTGCCTAACTACGCAGAGGATTATTGAAAAGTGTCTTGCCCTAGCCAGTTTGGCTTTGTATATAGAGCATCAGCCTGCAGACTCAAGGGTTCCGGATTCGATTCTGTCAGGGGCACATGCCCTGGTTGTAGGCTCGGCCCCCAGTAGGGGGTGTACAGGAGGCAATCGATCAATGGTTCTCATCAATGATATTTCTATCTCTCTTCCTCTCCCTTCCCTTCTGAAATCAATAAAAATATATATTAAAAAAAGAAAAGAAAAGTTAGTGTCCTGTGTTTTAAATATGAAGACATTCAAGAATTGTGTTTGTTTCTTTTTTTGCAACTTAATTTTGTTTTCCCTCCCCAAATTCTTTACTGTTGAAAGTTTTACATATGTTTCCTTTCCCCCCCATTGACCTCTCCCCACCCACTCTTCCCCCCAGTACATGCCCCCCTCCCCCATGAGTCCATTAGTCATGCTCATATGCATAGATACAAGTCCTTTGGTTGATTTCTTATCCACTCTCCCCTGCATTCCCTCTGAGATTCAGAAGTTGGTTTTAATTTGCTATATTAATTTTAGTATTTAAAAAAACATTTTTCTTTATTACCTAAAACAGAAACTCTTTTTTAAATATGATTTTTGTTGATATTTTAGAGAGTGGGGAAAGGAGAGAGAAAGAAAGAAAGAAATCCATGTGAGAGAGAAACTTCGATTGGTTGTCTCCCACATGCACCTGATGGAATGGAACCTGAAATCTGGGTATGTGTCCTGACTGAAAATCAAATCTGTGACCTTTTGGTGCAAGGGAGGACAATCAACCAACTGATTGATTGATTGAGTCATACCCACCAGGACTCAAATAGAAACTCTTTTTTTTTTTTTCCTATGAATTTGTCCAATCTAGATATTTTATGTAAGTGGAATTATATAATATTTATCTTTTTGTGCCTGGTTTATTTCAATTAACATAATGTTTTCAAGGTTATCCATGTTGTAGCATGTGTCAGACTTCATTTCTTTTATGACTGATATATATATATATATCTCACATTTTGTTTCTCCATTTATCTGTTTTTCCATTTAGACTGTTTCCACATTTTGTCTCATGTGAATAATTCTGCAATGAGTATTGGCTTGCAAATATCTGGTTTCAGTTCCTTTGGTTTTATGCTTATTTAAAAAAAAAAAAAAAACTTAAAAAAAAATTTATTTCAGACCGGAAGGGAGAGGGAGAGAGAGATGAAAACATCAATGATGAGAAAAAATTATTGATTAGCTGCCTACTGCAACCCAGCACGTGGTATTGACCAGAATCAAAGCCAGGACCTTTCAGTTCGCAGGCTGACAACTATTCACTAAGCCAAACCAGCCATGGGTGGGTTTATGCTTATTAATGAAATTGTTGAGTCACGGTATAATTATATGTTTAGCTTTTTGAGGAACTGCCAAAATATATTGTTTTCACTGTACTATTTTATATGCCCATTAGCAACGTATAGCAAATTCTCCACATTTACACTAACACTTATTTTCCATTAAAAAAACATTATAGCCCTCCTAGTAAGTGTGAAGTGATGAATGTAATTTTAAAAAATATGTCTTTTAAAATTGATTTTTAGAGAGAGAGGAAGGGAGAGAGAAACCAAGTATATAAGGGCTGTGCTTAGGGATTGGAGATGGAAGTAATAAGATCCCAAGGACAAGCTGTGTAGAGAGGCAGGGGAAGGGGGGAAAAATCGATGATTCTCAAGTGGTTGGAAATCAGCCATGTGCAGGCATATCTAAGTGCTGGGCAGTCAATAGTTTTTAAAATATGCCCTATAGGTAGAACTGGATACATTTCATAGTGTGGACTATGTTGGATCTCCTCCTCTTCATATTCTACAATATGGTGTCCAGGATAACATGGAACATGGAATCTTGTTTTCTTCTGGGTGCTCATACAACTTCTAGGCTCATTATTGGGGCATCCTAAACCTGTTGTCACGTTTCCAGTGAATGGCTCCAAGTTGGTGAACTCTCTTCATTAATATGTAAAGGGGTTGCTTATGCTTCCCAGTTCACCTTCAGTTAACAAGATGATTTTAACATGCTTGGGGGTAGTTTTTAAGGACAGCACTTACAGTGAGAGGCGAATGGTGTGTCTCTTTCTCTAGCACACTGGTGGCTATGTACTTTGCAGTTAGCTTATCTAAAATACCTTGTAGAGACTAAGAAGAACCTATGATTTCAAGAAAAAGAGGCTTTAAGATTGGAATCACATTTCCTCCTCACAGAAACAGATTTTTGATAATTTTCACTTGAGAAAAGAATCAGGGCCTGCTAGTTAGGAATTTACTTGTTAAAAGAAAGTTAAATGCTTTACATCACATGTGTCAAACACAAGGCCCGCGGGCCAAATCCGTCCCGCCAGGCCTTGCAATGTGGCCCGCACCGCGCTGTCATCACTGCACTCCGCTGCGTTTCCATCACAATGACAGTTTATGACTGTTCAGTAAACCATTCGGCCCGCGATTTAGGCTGGATTTTAGATTTTGGCCCCTTCTCTGATTGAGTTCGACACCCCTACTTTACATCATTTGGGTCATAAAGGGTGCAGGAAATAAAAAGACAGGTGTTAGGTAGGACCCCAAATTAATCAATTAACATAAATATATATATATTTGAATATATTTTTATTGATTTCAGAAAGAAAGGGAGAGGGAGAAAGAGACAAACATCAACAATGAGAGAGAATCACTGATCAGCTGACTCCTGCATGCTCCCAGTGGGGATGGAGCCCACAACCCAGGCATGTGCCCTGACTGGGAATCCAACTGTTACTTCTTGGTTCATAGGTCAATGCTCAAGCTGTGAGCTACACCAGCTGGGCTTCAATATTTTCAAATGAATTTTAACATTTAAAAAAATGTATTTTATTGATTTTTTACAGAGAGGAAGGGAGAGGGAGAGTTAGAAACATCGATCAGCTGCCTCCTGCACACCCCCTACTGGGGATGGGCCTGCAACCAAGGTACATGCCCTTGACTGGAATTGAACCTGGGACCCTTGAGTCTGTAGGCCAACACTCTATCCACTGAGCCAAACCAGTCAGGGCAAATTTTAACATTTAAAAAAAATTTGATTTTAGAGAGAAAAAGACACACACACACACACACACACACACACACACACACGAGAGAGAAAAACATTGACTGGTTGCCTGCGGCACACACTCTGACCAAATCTAACCTGAAACCTGGTATGTGCCCAGCTAGGAATTGAAACTGCCACCTTTTGGGGCAAGAACAACACTCCAACCAACCGAGCCACACCAGCCAGGGCTGAATTTTAACATTTTTAAACACTTTTAACACTGATTTAGCTATAAAAAGTATATTATGTCTGTGAATTGTAAAAACCACTGTGAAATTTAAAAAATATTATAGGCATTTTCACTTACATTTATAAAGCAGTAAGACCAAGTTCTAAAGCTCTCCAAGCTTTCTTTATGCCAGGGATAATTTGAACTTTTCTCTTTAAACATCTGGAACATAAGAGAATGTTTATTCCAAAGCACTGGCTCAGGAAAACACTTCTTCCTATGCACGATTACCTTCCTTGTTCTTACTGGTAGACAGCCACATTTGTGGACAAATATAAACCCTTACGTTTTGCTCAGTATTACGAACCTTTACCTGACTATAAATGTATTGTTTAACTTGTATGTTGCTAAAATACTTTCAAGCTCACTTCAATGAACTTCCCACACAGTGTTAAACTGTATTTATTGGGATTTTTGTTGTTGTTGTTGTTGTTGTTGTTGTTGCAAATGACAGAAATCCAAGTCAAACTAGTTTAATTACAAGGGCAACGTATTGGTTTAGTACAAGCATGTCAACCTCAAAGGCTAACATGGGCCAAATAAACAAGGCTTAAGTTTATGTGGGCCACAAAAAAACAAAAGCTTCAATCTTCATAGAAACGTTGGTTTATTTCGATAGAGACATGCTGTATACAAAGGACTGAAATAAATTAGTAATTGTTAACATAAAATAATAGAACATTTTAATAAAAATTAATACTTTTTCTTGAACATTAACTTACCGGACACTGAATATCTGCATAAATTAATAAGTGTAATGCAAATAAACTTATTTTTCTTGTCCAAAAGCTAAATATTTCCTGTTGAGAACACCAAATGTTGTGGAGCGAACGTGAGTGAATGACCACTAGAGTCTGGACCAAATTAAAGTTTAGGGAGCCTTGAGGGAGAATCCAAGATGGCTGCTCGGGTAGGCACCTAGCTGCAGCCGCATGCAACAATTTCAATAAGATACAACTAAAATATAAAATGGACATTACCCAGAACTACAGGAAAGTCGACTGACTAAAAATTCTACAACGAGAAGCAAGGAGAAAACCAGAAGGAGGTGCGGAGGAGCTGGAAAAGCCCAAGGTACGGAGACGCGGTGCCCACGGAGAGGACAGAGCCGGAGAGGAGGGAGGCCGAGTGCCTGGCGGGCGTTCCCTAGCGGGAAGGAGATAAACACTCCAACTGTGCTGGATCTCCAACTGCTCTGAACCCCAGTTCTAAGCCAGACCCCGGGGACCCAGGCTCATCCACAGGGAGCTGGGCTGTAAGGCGGAACCCGGGGAGCGGCGAAAGGAGGTCCCAGAGGTGCGCACACTGCGCGCAGAGAAGGGACGGTCAGCTGTGCCACGGGATTGCCCTGACGGGAAGGAGACTGGGGTTCCAGACTGCTCTGAACGCCACCTCCAACTCCACTTCCAACTGAACTGAACCCCAGCTTCGGGCCCATTGCGGGAGAGCCTACACTGTTTGGTAGCAGGCGAAAATCAAGGGCACCTTTCTCTCAGAGGCGCTTGCAACAAGTACTGAAGGACCCTGAGTCTCAGGAGTCGCATAGGGCGGGGCTGACAGAAGCCAAAGCTGTAGGCTCCACCCTGAAACCCGCCCCATCAGGAAAGCTGCCTGCGAAAATGCCTAAACCAAATAGATCACAAACGAAAGAAATGGAGGACAAAAAGCGACTGGATATAGAGTTCAAAACCACACTTATAAGGTTTTTCAAGAGTTTCCTAGAAAAGGCCGATAAAATAAATGAGACCTATGAGGACATGAAAAGGGATCAACAAGAAATAAAGAATACATTGTCTGAAATATAAAATATTATACAGAGTCCTAAAAACAGAATAGAAGATCGCAAGAATCAAGTCAAAGATTTGGAACATAAAGAGCCAGAAGACACTCCTCTGCAGAAGCTAGAAGGCAAGAGAATCCAGAAAATTGAAGATAATGTAAGAAACCTCTGGGACAACTTCAAACGATCCAACATCAGAATCATGGGGGTCCCAGAAGATGAGAGAGAGCAAGATATCGAAAACATACTGAAAGAAATAGTGACAGAAAACTTCCCCCATCTACAAGTCCATGAAGCACACAGAACTCCAAATAAGAGGAATCCAAAGAGGACCACACCAAGACAAATCATAATTAAGATTCCAAGAGCAAAGAACAAAGAGAGAATATTAAAAGCAGCAAGAGCTAAGCAGGTGGTTACCTATAAAGGAGCACCTATAGGACTGTCAGCTGATTTCTCAACAGAAACCATGCAGGCCAGACGGGAATGGCAAGAAATATTCAAGGTGATGAATGGCAAGAACCTACAGCCAAAAATACTCTACCCAGCAAAGCTATCACTCAGAATCGAAGGTCAGATAAAGAGCTTCACTAATAAAAAAAAGCTAAAGGAGTTCATCACCACCAAACCAGAATTATATGAATTGCTGAAGGGGGTTCTCTCAGAAGAGAAAGTAAATAAAGATAAAAATTATGAACAACAAATATGTAACTATCAACAAGTGAATCTAAAAACCAAGGGAATTAAAAAAAAATCTGATGAACAATATTAACTGTTGAATATAATAGAATCAGAGGTACGGAAGGGGAGTGAACTAATGATTCTTGGGGAAAAGGGGAGAGGGGAATGTGGGAAGAGACTGAACATAAACTGTGCACCTATGGATGAGGACAATGGGGAGTGGGGAAAGGGCAGAGGGTGGGGTGGGAAGTGGGGGGAAAGGAACACTTGTAATAATATGAACAATAAAAATTTATTTAAAAATTTATTTAAAAATTTATTTTAAAAATTTATTTAAAAATTTATTAAAAAAAAACAATTAAAGAAAAGAAAATATTGATAATAATAAAGTTTAGGAAGCCTTTATTAGCAGGCCAGCGACTGCTTTGTCTTTCTCCACGCAGAAAATCCAGAGATCAGCCCCGACCCTTTGTGTCCAACCATATTTAAACACATTCACTACCTTCTGTTTTTGCAGAGCAAGCAATTTAAAACAAAGCAGTTTTTATTTTTATTTATTTATTTATTTTAAAAGATTTATTTTATTATTATTTTTTAAAGTTTCTTTTTCTTTTTTTCTTTTTTTTAAAATATATTTTTATTGACTTTGTACAGAGAGGAAGGGAGAGAGATAGAGAGTTAGAAACATCAATGAGAAACATCAAACATCGATCAGCTGCCTCTTGCACACCCCCTACTGGGGATATGCCCGCAACCAAGGTACATGCCCTTGACCGGAATCGAACCCGGGACCTTTCAGTCCCCAAGCTGACGCTCTATCCATTGAGCCAAACCGGTTTCGGCACAAAGCAGTTTTTAAGTAATGTCAGCATGTTATTTACTGGGTCCTGGCACCTGGTGGAGTAAGTAACTGCATCCTGTTCTCAAGAAAGCTGACAGTAATCTATCCTGTAAGGCTTACTGGCATCCTGTTTTGTAGGCTATTTTGTGAGGTGCAGCCAGGTTTCAAGGCCAAGTCAACTAGGAGGAAGCATGCTCAAAAATTTCCATTTTCTAACACAAACAAGTCAGCCCAAGACTTGGGCAATCGGCTGCTAAAATATTCTCTACTAGTATTAGTGGAGAGAAATGGTGTGCCTGCTGTGTAAGGTGTGTAAGGGAAATGAATGCAACACACTTATAGTCTTAATTAATCAGTCCTTAGTGAACATTGCAGTACATTATTAATAATAATGTATAACAGGATATTGTAAAAATTAAGTTACAAAATTTTTATTAAGATGTTTCTTACATATAGCTGGGCTATAAAAATATTCAGGTCACGAGTTTGACATGCTTAGTTTAGTACACTGGAAATTCCATTGGTAGATCTAGTTTCAGATACGTCATAACCCAAGAACTCAACAAGCATTACTATTTGCAATTGCTCTTGCAAACATCCTTCCTATTTCTTTTTCTTTCCATGCCTCCGTTCTGCTTTTCTCTATCAATAAGCGATGTTCTCTCTCACTACTGATGGGCTTCTTCATGGGGACAGATCTATCATCTAAATCATCCCAACTGTAGGAAAACAATGTCCATGCTAGCTCTGGTAGACATGTCAGATAGATATGTATGCTATACAAAAGTATTTGTTGATGTTTCTATATAATATTGACTAGAAATTTTGTTTTGTTCAAGAATTATCCTTAGAAAAGTAACTATGAGGAAACAACAATCAGAAACTAGATTCTCTTCATAGTGAGTTGTAGTAATGCCATTTCTGAAATGAAAGAAATATGTATCCAACAAATGTTGATTGAATATCTGCTGTGTTCTCTGAGGACATGTTTGTGAAAAAGTTATTTTAGAGAAAGAGAAAGGGAGAGGGAGAGAGAAAGAAACATTAATTGGCTGGCTCCTATATGCACCCCTACCAGGTATCAAACCTGCAACCTGGGTATGTGCCCTGACCAGAATCGAACCCACTACCTTTTGATGCATGGAATGACGCTCCAACCAACTGAGCCATACCAGCCAGGGCAAGAAATTATATTGTTTTTAAGTCACAAGTTGATATTTTGTCAGTACAAATTTACCATTATACTTTTATTTTATTTTGATATCTTACACTTTACTCTTATTTTTGTTCTAAAGGAAACAGATATTATTGCCCAGCAATTAAAAGTACTTAAACATGTATTTTCTACATAATTTATTGAGTTGGTCAATATTAATTTTCATCATTTGCTTCAATTCACGTCGTACAGATTGAGTCTTTGTTTACCTTCCAAAACAATGGATGCCACACCCCTGAGGCAATGGAGAGTTTATAAACACTACAGCTAAGAACTTAAACGTTCATCTGCAGCTACCTACGTGCTAGTGAAGCATAGTAATGATCCATCCTTTGGGAACACTGCTGTTTGAACTGCTGTTTTCAAGTTCTCTGCTATTTCTTTCTTTCTTTCTTAATATATTTTTATTGATTTTTTACAGAGAAGAAAGGAGAGGAACAGAGAGCTAGAAACATCGATGAGAGAGAGACATCAATCAGCTGCCTCCTGCACACCTTCTACTGGGGATGTGCCTGCAAACACGGTACATGCCCTCAACTGGAATCAAACCTGGGACCTTTCAGTCCGCAGGCTGACGCTCTATCCTAGGGGTGTCGAACTCAATCAGAGAAGGGGCCAAAATCTAAAATCCAGCCTAAATCGCGGGCCGAATGGTTTACTAAACAGTCATAAACTGTCATTGTGATGGAAACGCAGCGGAGTGCAGTGATGACAGCGCGGTGCGGGCCACATTGCAAGGCCTGGCGGGACGGATTTGGCCCGAGGGCCTTGTGTTTGACACATGTGCTCTATCCACTGAGCCAAACCAGTCTCGGCAAGTTCTCTGCTATTTCTTGCTAGTCCCTTGTTCTATAACTCAACTCTGTTATTTTTAGATGGTCTCTTATTCTGTAAAAATAACTGCTTTTTAGCTTAAATGATAGAAAAGATAAATTTAACTGTCTGACTTTACAAGCTAGCCATCTAAAGGGGCTTATACACTGATACCGATAATATTTTCATGCCATGTGTTTGTTAGATATGATATGTACTCAAGGTTACAAGTTGCCTCTATAGTAAGGTGACCAGAGGTCCCTCTTTTGGTGGGACAGTTCTGATTTTTAACAATTTGTTCCACGGCATTTTTAAAAAGTCCCGATTTTTGGAAAGATTCTTTTAAATCTTTTGGACTTTTTTGAAATGCCACGGGACGTGGGACAAATTGTTAAAAATCAGAACTGTCCCACCAAAAGCGGGACCTCTGGTCACCTTACTCTATAGATATGACAGGTGTTTGTTAGATATGATATATACTCAAGGTTACAAGCTGTCTGCTAAAATTATTTACACAAAGATCTAGAAGGATATAAAAAGGGAATACTCCTTCCTTTGTTTGTTCAGAATTTGACAGAAATATTCTGCTCTGAACCTGCGTGAAATAAAGATAATTCCTAACTAATTGGCTCATTAAGGTATCTCATATCTAGCTCACTGATTTACAATACAACACCAGAAAAGCCTGGCATCTGGCCCATCAATGCTGCCAGGTTGCATGATCTGCATAGATCAGGAACCAAGTGGGGAATAAAGCTCTTAAACTTTACTTGTACTGTATTCTCTTATATATTTTATCCTAGTGTGAGTGCGAGTGCACATGTGTATTGTTATGTGTAATCTTTAAAAGTCAATGTCACGAAGAACAAGTAAACAAAGATGGTGGGGTGGATGTTCTAGATTAAGTGACTAAAAAAGACCAAACAACACATGAACCTTGATTGGATTATGGTTAGGAGAAAAACAAAACAAAACAGCAATAAAAGGCTTTGGGGACACTTGAGAAAATTTGAATATGGACTAGATCAGCAATTTACAGACAGGATGGCCACAAGAATTTTTAAAACATGCAATACTTGACTATTTCATTAGGGGCACTGCTCTCTTTTCCCTCAGACAGAAGAAGGAGGAGGAGGAGGAAGTGGAAGAAGAGGAGGAGGAAGTGAAAAAGGAGAAGGAGATGCAAGAAGAGGAGGAAGAAGGAAGGAATGAAGGAAGGAAGGAAGGAAGGAAGAAAGAAAGGAAGGAAGGAAAAGAGGAAGAGAGGAAAAAAAGAGAAAAACAGTCAACTTGCCCTGACTTAGTGGATAGAGCTTCTGTCTGTGGATTTAAGATCCCAGGTTCAATTCCTCTCAAGGGCATGTACTTTGGTTGTGGGCATTTCCCCAGTAGAGGATGTTCAGGAGGCAGCTGATTGATGTTTTCCTCTTATTGATGTTTCTAACTCTCTATACCTCTCCCTTCCTCTCTATAAAAAAAATCAATTAAAATATATTTTTAAAAATAAAAGAAAGAAAAACAGCCAACACAACAACTATCTAGTATGAATGCCTTGTCTTGAATTATAAATATATGTATAATATAATAGAGTTGCATCTTATTTGCCACGTTGTATAATAAGATTGTGTCTGATTGGTTAATTCTTGGTTCCAAAAAATCCTTAAATACAAGTAGAGGCTCCTGATTTTTAATTTATTTTTATTCACAATTTAAAAAAATATATATATTTTATTGATATTTTACAGAGAGGAAGAGAGAGGGATAGAGAAGTTAGAAACATCGATGAGAGAGAATCATTGATCAGCTGCCTCTTGCACCCCCCCTCCCACTGGGGGATGTGCACGCAACCAAGGTACATGCCCCTGACTGGAATCGAACCTGGGACCCTTGAGTCCGCAGGCCGATGCTCTATTCACTGAGCCAAACCGGCTTCAGCTTATTCACAATTTTTTAATTGCAATTAACTTTTGTATCTTTAAAGTCTATTTGTCTTTTAAAAAATTAATACTTCTTTTTAAAAAAATATATATTTTATTGCTTTTTTACGGAGAGGAAGGGAGAAGGATAGAAAGTTAGAAACATCGATGAGAGAGAATCATCGATCAGCTGCCTCCTACACCCCCCCACTGGAGATGTGCCCGCAACCAATGTACATGCCCTTGACCGGAATTGAACCTGGGACCTTTCAGTCCACAGGCCAACGCTCTATCCACTGAGCCAAATCAGTTTCGGCAAAATTAATACTTCTTACTCATAATATAATACAATCCACCTCACCTCCACGTAAAGCAAACCCAGGGAAGGAGAAATTTAGGGGGCAGTTGAAATAGGTTCTCTAGGTTTGAAGCATCCATCTTGTATGAAAATTGCTGTTTGAAATTTTAACCCTGCTATGCTATTTGGCTTCTGTGGATTTAATCTTCCCCAGACAAGGTTATCAGTGCTGGCCCCAGGCCAGGCCTCTGGTTGAGGTCTCAAGGCCCCACCCAGTACATAGGGGCTCTTTAAGAACTTGCAAAAGGAGTCCAGAAACACTCCATATTTGGGAGACAAAGAAGGTAAAATCATATAAATAGGGAGAATTCTTGCATGTTGGGCCCCAGAATTTGAGATACAGAATCTGGACCCTCGCGTAATAAATGTAACTCCATCTCTCTAAGTATTGCTTTGTTCTTCTTCGGTTTTCTGTAACAGGTTCATGACAAAGGCTTCTCAGCCCACCATCTTAAACAGATACAACAAAATGACAGCACCTCAAGTTCACCTGAATGAATCATCCCAAATTCCAACCCTAGGCAAGTGATGCAAATAATTGCCATGGAAGTAACAAAAGCTTAGTCATTGGCTTCCATTACTTTCCATGGTAGCTAACAGACTCTTCAAACTGTCTTACCTGGGAAAGTCAAATGTAAGCAACACAAGAACAACATTTTTATCCAGCCAAGAGTAATTTAAAATGAAACCAGAAATAATTTACCTGGGTCACAGAAATGAATTTGTATTTTTCCTTAAGTGCCTAGTGTTAGTTCTGACCAAATAATTGAATCAATACCCCCTTGCCCCTGGGAAGTTATCTTTAGACCACACAACTTTACAACCAACACTCCCTTTTGCTTAGACCACATTCCACTAGCTAAGATCATTATCTTTCCCCTCAGGACCTTTCCCAGAGAATTATCTGCTCAGAAAATGCTTGCCCAGAGTCTTTTAAAATCTCTGCCTTTCCCTGGTGCTGGCGCATTTTGGAGCTCAGCCCATTTGGTTTTCCAGACGACCTAATAAATGTATAATTCTTTATCCCTTTTGGCCTTGTGCGTTCCCCCTTCAGTGACCCTAGCACCCAGTACCTGCATAGCAAGTTCTAATAATGGGCTTCTAAAGGCATGCAGTTTTTCACACATCTACTTCAAAGAATTTTTCCTACTCAAACAGCACAATTAAGGATAAAATACTTTTGAGGCATAGGAAGAGCACAGGAACAAGTATGTATATACTGAGACCTTATGTACAACCAAGATGGTACACTTCATATATAGGAAGCAGTGAAAGCTGTTCAAGTGCTGCTTACAAAGGGTAGTCTAATTATTACACACACAACTCAACTGCACTGCTAATTGTGGTGTCTTTATTGTCTTTTTCCTTGCTCAGCCCTATTTAGACAAAAAAACCAACAGGACTGAAATTGACAACCCATTATGAAAATGATAAAGCTTTTTAATAATAGGTAGTTAAATTATAGTATACAATTATAGTATACAAATATATTTATAGTATACAATCCAACAGCTAGGGGTAAAGGGTCTCCAATAAGTCTTCCTGGGGTAAGGGAGAGAAAAGACAACATGGGCGGGGCGGGGGGGGGGGTGTCAGGGAACTTGGGAATTTGAAAGACAAAGGGGACATGATGACATCAAAGTGCAGGCTGAATAACATTTCTGAGAATATTGATAAGAGCAACAGTAGCACCTGCACAGTGGGACTATGAGGAAGGAGAGAGACTGCCTGTAGGAAAACCGGAAGCAAATCTTCACATTAAAATGAGAAAAGTTTAGAACTTAACTATGTGTAGTATGAAAGTGTGTTCAATGTAGATATCAGGTGGTTAAAAACTGGTAAAAGTTAATGATTCTAAAAGAAAACAAAACCAGAATTGATCTTTTTTCTTTTTCTTTTAAAAAATATATTTTATTGATTTTTTATAGAGAGAAAGGGAGATAGTGAGTTAGAAACATCCATGAGAGAGAAACATTGATCAGCTGCCTCCTGCACACACCCTACTGGCGATGTGCCAGCAACCAAGGTATATGCCCTTGACCAGAATTGAACCTGGGACCCCTCAGTCTGCAGGCCAACACTCTATCAGAGCCAAATCAGCAGGATTGACCTTTTTTCTACCTATCCCAGACCTCATTCACTCTATGCACTGTAAAGAGTGAGGTGTTTTATCATAATCAAATGCTGCATCAAAATAGATGATTTCCCCCCACATGATTTTCCACTATAAAAGACATCTATGTTTTTATGGACAAGCTTCAGAAAGATGTCTTTGGTTAATGGGACCATGGAGGAAGCACAGGGCTGCAGGGCAGCAGAAAATATATTTCCATAGATTAGGGAAGCTGAAAAGCTGCAACAGGTACATTTCTATAGAATTAGGGAGCTGGGAACAGCAAAACATCTATATTTACAAAATAAAGGGAAGGAAGCCCTTCATCCAGAAGGAAAAGAAAGCCCAGGGGGAATAGGAAAACAAGAGGGAAGGAGGTGGAAAACCTTACACGTCCCATGTGAAGTTCAACCTTTGAGCCCAGGAGTTACTATAGTAACCAGTCCAAGGGAATAGTGACCAATCAGAGGGGATATCAAGCCACAAAGAAAAGGAACTCAGTGGGACTCTTCCCTCTCCCCACGTGGGAGTCTGTACTTGTTCTTCAATAAATCTCCACCTTTGCTATACTACCCTCTGTTCGTGGATTCATTCTTCAATTCTGGTGGACAAAGAATCCGGGTGCCAGTCCAAAAATTCCATTTCACAGTTATCAAAATTTGAAATAAAAATGCTGCCATGAAAGGGAACATATGTAATATTTTCAATAATAAAGATTAATAATAATAATGAAATGATGACACAAAAGTAAAAAAAAAGAAAGTGCTGCCTGGGCTCAGACCGTGGCCTGATTATCTTCCTGCAGAACTCCTCTGGCTCACGCAGATACAGACGCACAGGGACCTTTTCCCTTCTGGCCCCTCAATCCAAATCATAGGGCCTGGGTGACACCTGACTTTTTAAAAAGTCACTTTGGGTAAAAAAAGGTAGGTTATTACTATTATTATTATTATTATTATATATTTTTTAAAATATATTTTATTGATTTTTCACAGAGAGGAAGAGAGAGATAGAGAGTTAGAAACATCGATGAGAGAGAATCATCGATCAGCTGCCTCCTGCACACCCACTATTGGGGATGTGCCCGCAACCAAGGTACATGCCCTTGACCGGAATCGAACCCGGGACCTTTCAGTCCGCAGGCCGACGCTCTATCCACTGAGCCAAACTGGTCCCGGCATATTATTATTATTTTTTGATAAATCAATAAAAATTATACCTATTTTTTTTTGTCATGTTTTTGCCACTTACCTTTTTTGGGGTGCCTATTTTTTGTCAATATATCAGCAAAATATATTTTTGTGTTTGCCACAGAATTTTAGTAAATAGTTTGTGTGTCATGAGATGAAAAAGTCTGAAACTTGCTGGACTAGATATTAGGAGGCATAGGGTGGGGATAACAGATTGTGTTTATGAGTAGACTCTTCTAAAAGATACCTGTAATTGCTGAGATATTTAGAGGTGAAGTGTCATGATATCTGGGACTTACTCTCTAATGGTTAGATTTTTTTTTAAAAGCATACACACACACACACACACACACAAATACATAAATGGAATAATTTACTTTTTAAGAGGAAATGGCTGGTTCCAAGGGTGGGGCAGGTGAAGTATGGTAGCAATCACCTCAGGTAGAAATTGCTGTTTGGGTTCTGTACTTACTTGCTTACTAAAACAATAAAAAGTTATTTTGATTTTCTGAACTTATGTATGCTATGCCAAAAGTCCACTGATTATGGTTTGAATATTCCATTGATTGTGATTTCACTGGTCACTGAAGCACATTCTTCTGGGACCCAAGACAGATCAATTATTCTAAGTCATCTCAGTAGCACAGATAACTGAGTTTCGGTTGACTTAGTGGTCCCGGAATCAGAACAGACCTTAAATTGCCTCAGTAGGTACAGGTAATGCCTTCCGGTTGACTCAGTGATCCCAGAAGCTGGACAGCACAATTATTCTAAGTTTCTGTTGATTCAGTGATTCATAGATACTTTAGATAACTAACTTGCTCACCAAACAGGTTCCTCATTCCAGACCCAATGATGTAGATGTAATCGATACCTTTGTGATATTCTGCCAGCATAAGCCAGATGTGGCAAGCGGTTCGAGGCTGCGAGATTTGGAGCTTTAGCCCCTCCTTTTCCGCCGGCCTTTAACAAACGACTCCATAATTCCACCTTTTTTTGAGGTGTCCTTTGTGAGATTTGGGGTACATCACAACACAGGGAGATGTCAAATAAAAACAAAGCTAGACTTAGGGAGAGACTTAATCAGAAATAATGACTATGGCAATAGGGAGACACTCTGATCTCAGGAATCTGGAAGCATTTAAATTTCAAACAGAAAAAAAGCTTATCTTTAAAGGAAGGGAAACAGATGAGCAGAATCTGATAAAGGGGAAGCTGGATAAACAAAAGAAAGGATCAGTGGGAAGAGACAGGAAAAGGGTCTGGTTCTTGTCAACCAATTCCCAGGAAAAGCTGATAAGGGAATATTTCACTTTCTTGTATATGTGACTGCCGAGGCTTAGGGCCAAGCAGAGTTCAGGGAGCAGTAGGAATAAAAGAAACCTGACTAAAGTTTGATCAAGACAAACCAAAGGGGGGAAAAATGGGTAATTGGGAACACATGGTCAGAAAATGTAAGATGAGCTTAGAATGTCTTGATATGACCTTAAAATAGATTCCACAGTTGTTGTTGTTTAAAAAAAAAAATTTTTTTTTAATTGATTTCAGAGAAGGGAGAGGGAGATAGAAACAACAATGATAAGAAAGAATTGAAATATGGTAGCACTCATACTTGGGTAAAAACTGCTGTTTGAATTTTAACCTTGCTATCTGACTTCGACCTTCGATTACTTGCTTGAACAATAGGGTAGTTGCAGGAGATTGACTCCCACTGACTCAGTAGATAACCTTTAGTTCTGCTTTTGTATTATGGGCAAGATAGGGCCACATTCCAATGTCAAGCAGGGTGTGACTGGGAACCAACCCTGCAGCTGTCCCCAGTCTTTAGAATTTAGTCCTGAGGGGCCAATCAGGGTTAGCTGAGGCAGTGACATCACCGACCTGAGTAAAACCCCTGGTTTGGGCGAAATTCGCTCTCTTTCGCCATGCTGCCGGCATGAGTGGGATAGCCCATGCTAGCATGGAGATGGCTCTTTTGTTTATTGCATCAGACTCGGCTCTCTGGTGGTCCTTGGGGATCATGACTGGAATCCCCAGCCAGGACCATGAGGGACCCCCATTCCGGAGAGCCTGACTGGCCGCGGTAGGTGTGTATTTGTCTGTGTTTTTGTGTGAGCGCTCTGGAGGGACTGACCCTCCATCGGGGCTCTTACCTGGGTGTTTACCGGCTGCTGCGTCAGCCATGGTTTGAGTCCAGATTCAAATCTGTAATAAATTCTAGCATGCTTAATCAAATTGGCTCCAGTGGTCCATCTCTTGGGGACTCGCTTCGTAACAAGAATCATCAATTGATCAGCCGCCTCCTGCATGCCCCCCATTGGGGATCAACCCTGCAACCTGGGCATGTGCCCTGAATGGGAATCAAACTGTGACCTCTTGGTTCACAGATCAACACTCAACCACTGATCAATGCCAGCCAGTGTAGATTCCCTAGTTTTAAATGACGACTTCATCACTTGCAAAGTTTGTGAAAATGACACAAGCCCTGGCCAATTTTTTCTCAGTGGTTAGAGTGTCAGCCTGGGGACCATGGAGGTCCCAGGTTTGATTGCAGGTCAAGGGCACGTACCTCAGTTGCAAGTTTCTCAGACCTGGTAGGGGTACATATGGAAAGCAATCAGTTGATGTGTCTTTCTCACACCTCTCCCCATTTCCACTCTCTCTAGAAATTGAAAGATCAGACAGAGGCCAAAAACCAGGACTACAGGCTTTATTAGAGGAGAGGGACCTGCTGGGCTGTCTCACAAGGGGAGAGCAGCAACCGGAACAGAGGTGAACACACCTTTTGAGGGGAGGAGTGGGAAGGGATGGGACTTAGTGTTGTGAAGTGGAGACCACCCGCACGCGGACGCCCACCCAACTCGAGTAATTCCGGAACAAACTCCTCAGCGGTCCAATTTGAGGAAGCAAAAGAATTTTATTTCAGATTCGAATCTGGGCTGCTGCTGCCAGGAAGGAGCAGGCAACAACAGCAGCAAGCAGTTACAAATCCAGCTTTTTATGCACATTTCAAACAAGGGGGTGGAGGTCCACGGGGCTGAAGCTGATTAGTTTCTATATTGCTTAACCTGTGGTTGCATGCATCGGCCAGATGGCCTAATCTCTTGGTTCGTTCTGTTATTTTAGCCTTGACTAATCTAGACTGTTGATTTGGCCTTCAGCCTTGACTAACCCAGACTGTTGATTTGGCCTTCAGGTCCAGGAGGGGGAGGGAGTAGTAACTTTCTACCGTCCAGGCAAGGTCAGTAATTTTCCACTCCTCAGCAGGCGCTGATTGGTGGTTCAATGTATAGTCCATATAAGGTGCCTGGTTAGGTGTTTCCTAGTCTGGGGCCCCAAATTTGACTAGGAAAAGATTCAAAGCTTCTAGAGACTTGTCTCTACCTGTATCCTGATTGTATTCTCTTGATTAGCTTCAGGCTATGGACTACAGGGTGGGGCAAGAGGTTTTTAAACAGGGTGGGACAATTGCTTTTGCCTGCAGGCTGATTGTTAGTCTCTTAATGGGCCTCAGAAACTTCGTAGGGAGGGGTGAGGGGGTTTTATAATAGGGTGGGGCAACTGCCTCCTCCCCAGGCAAAAACCACGTGGATAGCAAAGTTCTGTTTGAAAAAGACTTCCACAGCTCAAGGCAATGACTTAGCACAGGAAACCAGGGTGGCTGTCTTCCAGAGCCCTTAATTCTGGCTTCTGCTTATACAGTTCCAGACCATTCTGCCCTCCCTCTGCCAGAGCCCAAGGTGAGTGGCTGCATACAAAATTTTGGTCCTTAAGAGGGTGCCTCCATTTCTAGTCTTCTCTCCATGGTAGATAGCCATCCTATTGTTTTTCACAGCCAAATGTTCTCTGGGCACTTTTCTGAGTTCTGGTGCTCTGGGCTAGAAGCCCAGTTTGGAACTTAGTCCCCAGAGTTCTAAGTAGGAACTCTGCATGCGCCCACTTCCTCCCCCCCCCCCCCCGCCCCCCAAAATATTCCTCCAGAACTTCAGTTGCTGTCTCTGTGAGCCTGGCCAGCCCTTTTGCACATCTGCCCTTCCTAACAGTCTCTATGCAGTCTCTACTTTCCAACCTTAGTTATCAGGATTCTCTCCAGCTAGTCTTCAGTTCATTATTCAGGATATTTTTTCTCTGTTTTAGTTGTACTTCCAGTTTGGTCCTGGGAGCCTGTCAGTGAAGCCATTTACTCAGCTGCCATTTTGGAATCTCAAGCCTCTGTTTTCACAAAAAGTTTTCAATATGATAATAGCAAGTGTTGGTAAGGATGTGGAATAAGGAGAACAAATTGCTTTAAAGAAACCAATATCTGAGTCTCAGCTTCCATTGTACTCTCATGAAACTGACCTGCCTGAGAATATGTCTATGATCGGCTAATATTCTGTTCACTCTTCTCCCAATATACAAAACAAGGCATACCTCTCACCCATCCCAAAATGTGTATGGTGTGTGAACTGTGGGGGTAGAGGGCTGTAAAAATGTTCTCTGAAACACAGCATAAAGAAACTATTGAGCCCTATTTTATTTAGATACCCAAATGAGCAACTTATACCTTGACTAATGAGCTATTTATCTGTTACTGCATAGAAAATTATCCCCCAAATTAGAAGTTCAACACAATAAAGACATGCTACCCATGGTCCTCACTCATGGTGGAATTGGACTTTATCACTAGATTGAACCATCAAGACATGTGCAGAGAATCTTGGCCTTAGAAAGGTAAAGGCAGAAGTTTCCAGAAGGGATTTTGTTCCTCTGGTCACATAATCAAGTCATGTGATCTAATTGGTTAGGCTATCAAAAACCATCAGCAAAGAAACTAACTTTGGGGTTAATCAGGGGAGATTCAGATTTTAAACAGCACATCATTATCTTCCACTGCCCTTATATGGGCCAAGAGTCAAAAGCCAAGCATTAGGCCTCTCCAAAGTTACATAATAACCTGTGGTCCCAACCAATGTCCTTTCCTTTAAGATCCCTTGGCACAAATTCAGCAAACCAAGAGGTTTTACACGCATTAGGAAAACATCTAAACACATATGACCCAGCCTAGTTGGAGATCACTTGCTCATATAATAAGCACTTATGAGTGCTCTTACTGCCTATTATATAGTATTTGTTGAGAGAAAGAGGAAGAAGAAAAGGGAAGCAACATAAAAAGCAATCCTGTGAGCCCATTTCCCTTTCTGCTTCTATTATTTTTCTCTACTAAGCATTTTTACTTCCTCAACTACATTGTAGTTCCACTCTCAGCTGTTTGAACTTCCCTTTCATAAAAGGGTCAGCATGACCTTGATATCTGACCCAAAGTTAGCTTTCTAGTATCTTTAGTCTCTGTTTCCCCCTTATGGCACTGATTGTATGCTCATTTTTCTTATTCCTGAATGCCTCAGTACTGAGCTCCTATCTCAGTTTATCCCAAGATAGAAGTTAACCTTCTTGCTCTATGAGATGAATAGACTTGATATGTTATCCTGAATTAAAAATAAACACCTCAGCCGAAACCGGTTTGGCTCAGTGGTAGAGCCTCGGTCTTCGGACTGAAAGGTCCCAGGTTCGATTCCGGTCAAGGGCATGTACATTGGTTGTGGGCACATTCCCGGTGGGGTGTGTGCAGGAGGCAGCTGGTCAATGTTTCTCTCTCATTGACGTTTCTAGCTCTCTATCTCCCTGGCATCTGGCTGGTCCTGTGACACATTTAAGGTAATAAGACGAAGCTAAAAGTTTCTGAGGATAGTGCCCCTTTCTGAATAAAAAGGCAACATTTACTTTGCCCTGTTCCCCTTCACTTCACATCCTTCTTTCAACCAGGAGTACCATATATATAGGAACAGGAGCGTGTAGGTGCAGCAGCCGCCGCCTGGTGGCCATGAGACAGGAAGCAGGAAGACAGAGTCCTGTGTACTGGAGCCGGGAAAGTCAACACAGGCCCTGAATTAAAATAGTGTCTTTGTGTACCCAGGCCTCAGAGTGTGGTATTAGTAATAATCCTTTTACAAGCTGACATTCACGTATATGGTAATTGACAAATGATGAATGTACTTTCACAAAATCGATCATATTTCATTTTTTCAATTCCTCCACTGCATGTGATAAGCATTGTTTCTCTTTGGGGGGTGGGGGAGTGGGAGGAGATAATCTCCCACGATATCAAGAGCACATAATTCATTAGTGGTTATTTTGAGTTAGTTTGCTTTCCTTCTAGCAACTAGCTAAGAGTCACTATCCTAAATGCGTCTTTTAAATGTGAAGATGTGGGACAAAAGTAATATATAATACCATGGAGTATTTGTGGGAGAGGCCCCTACTCCAAAATTAAAGTGACAGGGGACAATGCCACAAGGGCACCACAGGTCAAAGAAAAGATGCAGTACATGGAAGGGAAGAGTACAGCCAGGATGTCCACACATCACCAAAGACAAATTTTACCCATTCTGAAAGTGGGAAAACCACTGGTCCCTGTAGTTCCGTGTTCCTGCAGAGCCCCAGGCTCCTGCGGCATGGGCATTGATCGGCTGGGAAAATGAGGAAGCTTCCTTGAATGCCTTCCAGGAGCACCTGCTCTGATGGAGCCATTTACTAGCAATAAAACTTCTCTATCTCACCTGGAATCATTGCCTGAGATTCCAGGACAGAGGGCTGCTCCCCTCCTCCCCAGGCAGAGCCCAGAGCATTGAGAGGACTAGCTCCCTCTGGTTTACACGTCAAAAGGGGAGAAAGGCCTGGTTCTAATCCAAAGAGGATCTTCTAGAGACTACTGACATCATTTAGATGAAAAAATACCAGTAATTTAGCTTCCAAAAGGGAAGACTCCAAGCTTCCTTGCCTTCTGCCCCCTAAGGAAGACTAGGGTACTTTATGGGCAAAGACTTCTTCCTCCTTCGGGGAAAGAGGTATGGTTATCCCTCCCTATATAAACTTCAGGGCCACACGTTAGGGTCCCTCTCCTACGGTGCGTCCCCCTTGCATGTAGGCTTGCCCTCCTGATGGCAATGCCCTCCTGATGTCTCCGCTGTGAGTAATGAAAGCTCTGACCACTCATGCAGACCTGATGTTTTTGCAATCTACCTACCTACTTACCTACCTATCTCGGTGCAAGTAGGGTAACATTTCAGACCCACCATAGTTTCTGACTTTGAGAAGGCAAACCCCTATTTTGTAAAAACTGCTGTTTGGAATTCTCTGCTGTTTTTTTAGGTAGCCTTTTATTCTAAAAAGTAAATAAATAAATAAATAAATAAATAAATAAATAAATAAATAACTTTGCTTTCTAGCCTGCTTTAGCCTGCTTGAATAATGAGGATGATAAACTTAGCTGTCTGACCTTGTAGGTCAAAACTAGGCATGCCCATAATTTTTAGAACTGTGTTTGTTTTCAAAGACAGCAGCGACACCACTAATTGCACAGAGGGCTGGCTCCTTGATAAAAAGGGAAGTTCTGCTTGTAGCTTTGCTTAGAATTTGAATTCATTTTCTCCAAGCCCACCATGGTGAATAAAGTGTAACTTCAAACTCTCCTGCATTGTTTGGTTGTTCCTGTTCTCTGTAACAACTCGACATAATCTTCCTTTAAGAAATTAGCAAATTACTCTTTTTATGATTCAACTAACTTTGATTTCTAATATTTATACAATATCATGTATGTATTTTCCTGCCCCCCAAAATAGAATATAAACATGAGGAAACATTGAGAAAAATCCAAATTGACGAAAATTCTAGAGACGCAGAGAGAGAAACATTGACATGAGAGAGACACATCGATTGGTTGCCTCCTGCACCCCCCTGGCCTGGGATGGAGTTTGCAACCAAGAGGGGAACGCTGTGGAGTGAGATAGGAAGGCTGAGAGACAAAGGCGACTTCCTGACTGAAGATCAAACCCTTCAGCTGCTGCTGGGTGTCTGCAGAGGCCTTGAAGCCAGTCATGCCCAGGGCTATGCCCACAGGGACCTGAGGCCCACCAATACCCTGCTTGGAGATGAGGGGCAGCGGGTGTTAATGGGCTTGTGTCCCATAAATCAGGCACGCATCCACGTGGAGGGCTCCCGCCAGCCTCGGGCCCTGCTGCCCCTAGGCTGAGTGCTGTGTGCCGTGATGTTTGGAGAAGGCCTTGTGGGATGGTGTTCCAGAAGGTGACAGCGTGGCCCTGGCCGTACAAGAACCAACTCATCATCACAAAGCCCTGGGCTCTCTTCAGCATGGCGGCAGCTGCTGGCCTCGGTGATGACTGACTGTGCAGCCCTGGCAGCGCCCTCACATCCCTTTCCTCCTCAGTCAGTTGGAGGCACTGCACCCCCCAGCTCCAGGCCAGCACACTGCCCAAATCTGAACAAACCAGTGGCCACACCTCTGTGCCTTGGAAAGAGGCCCTTGTCCCTAACTGGACCCTCCGTCCTCTCTCTCCATGCCTGCTCTCTCATAGCTGGGTGCAGGGGTGGGGAGACTCAGCTCAGTCTTCTCTGCTCTCTTACCCACAGAACCACCAGACAGGAAGCCTGAGTTAGGGTGGGTGGGGGCTGGGAAAAGGGAAACAGAATCTGGTAAAGGATCTGAGCAGGACTGCCAAGCTTACGGCATGGTCTGCTTCCAAATCTGGGAGCAGGAGAATCCTATATAATAAAAGGTTAATATGCAAATTGTCCTCTCTACCAGAGGTTCAACCGAGAGTTTGACCATGGGGTGGGGCTGGCTGGCCAACAGCCTATGGTCCAGCCGCCTCAACCTCGTGAAACCCAAAATACAACAAATGAGAATAGAAAGTGATTAAAAACTCTTTGGTTAAAAACAACAACAACAACAAAAAACTTTCTTTAAGGCATATTTTGACATTTTTAACTTTGTACAAGGGTTTGCACACATGTTCTTCTAAAATGAATCTAAGAGTAAAGGTCTGAGATAAATAATGGAAATGACCAAAAAATTTACAAGTTATTACTACAATAAGTAGCATCCACCAGCAGAATATTTTATTGTGCATGAATCTCATGCTTATCACACATGGTTAAAAGGGGAGTACCACTCTCTTGGACAACCCGAAGCAGAACTTCAGTTCTACCTGGTTCTAACCTCAAAATTAGTTTTCCATTCACACTTCTTTCATATGATCCCATTTGGCAGTTACATCCACTGGCAGGAAGAAGTTCTCCTCGTTCTGTGATCAGGGTGTTCATTTGTCTTCACTGAGCATGATTTTTGCTTTGAACACAATTTTGATTTATACATTCTCAGATTGCTCTTCATGCATGCATGGGTTTTTTAAATGCATCATTATTTTCCCTCTGCCAGAATAATTACCTTCTCACTATTTGAGTAGTATTTGTTCATTCTTTTATGCTAATGCCCACACTGCTTTGTCCAGAACAACCTTGTTGCTGGACAACTGGGATATATTAGCAAATAGCTCATCTATCATTCTGCTAATCACTTTAAAAGGTATGTTTAAAGAACAAGAACTAGTAAAAATGTCCAGACAAAATAGCTTCTCAGAAGAAGCAGAGTCCATCCTCCTGCCCAAAGCTAATCCTTACCATATCATTTATCTATTTCTGCCGATAGCCTCAGCCTCAAAAGGCTTTGCTTCTTTTTGTTTTTAATTTCACACTCACTTTATTGACTGCTGAAGTTCAGTCTCCGATGCTTCTTCCAGCCTTCTGATACTGCCTTTCTGAGGCTTTTCTACAGTAGACATCATCTGGGCTCTGGAAAACATGCCCAACGAGGTCGTGGAGAGGAGTACGGAGAAACGGGGACTGACGGGAGCTGCCTCAGCCCCTGGACTGAAGCGCCGGGTGGCAGCGAGGCTGTCCTACCTGCCCTTGCAGAGCCCAGCGGTCGAGTTCACCACGCTATCGTGGCCGGGCCTCTGCTCCAGGCGGGCAAGGTCTTCAGGAGCCTAGGGCTTTGCTTCTTTATCTCGTACGAAGATATTAACCACACTGCAAAGGTATTAATTACTTCAGCCTAATACACAATCTGCACATAATTTTCATTCTTACTTTTTTAAACTGTATATTTTTATTGATTTTAGAGAAGGAAGGAGAGGGAGAGAGAGATGGAAACATCAATGATGAGAGAGAATCATTGATCAGCTGCCTTGTATGTGCCCTCTACTGAGGACTGAGTCTGCAACCCAGGCATGTGCCCTGATACTCTATTCGCTGAACCAAACCAGCTAGGGCTGCTCATAATTTTAAAAAATCTGCATCAGCCGAACCTGGTTTGGCTCAGTGGTAGAGTGTTGGTCTGCGGACTGAAAGGTCCCAGGTTCAATTCCGGTCAAGGGGTTGTACATTGGTTGCGGGCACATGTAGGGGGTGTGCAAGAGGCAGCTGGTTGATGTTTCTCTCTCATCGACGTTTCTAGCTCTCTATTCCTCTCCCTTCCTCTCTATAAAAAAATCAATAAAATATATATATTTAAAAATCGGCATCATAGTCTGGCCAGTGTGGCTCAGTGATTGAGTGACAACCTATGAACTAGGTCACGGTTAGATTCCCGGTCAGGGCACATGCCTGGGTTTTGGGCTCCATCCCCAGTGTGCAGAAGGCAGTTGATCTATTTCCCTCTCATTGATGTTTCTATCTCTCTCCCTCCTTCCTTTCTCTCTAAAAAATCAATAAAAACATTTTTAAAAAATCAGCATTATAGCTATGAAGATATCTTATGTCCATGGTTTTAGTAAAATTAGCACCTTGGGAATCAAGAAAGTAGAAATTTAGATTGTTTTATTACTCATCCTATTGATAGGGTTCAGAATACCCAAATATGGCGCCTTGGCATATCAAATATTTTAAGCTGAAGGAATGTGAAAGAACAGCAGAAACAAGAAGGTCACTCTGACCCTGTCCTTCTTGAAACCGGTCATAGAACCCTCACGTCAGAGGTGCCCTTTCTATACCAGGAGGCAGGCAACATCTTTATCTCCAAAGACAAGGGGCACCAAGAGAAATCCAAACAAACAGCTCTTGCTGAGCATCCCCGGATTACAATGACCTCGTATTCCTCAGCCTATCGTTTCTCTAACACTATCCACTCTTCATTAGCATCAAACACTCTGGTTTAACTGCTTCTTTGGGTCTCATGTCATGTAAGACTTATCTATACTAATAAAAGGATAATGTGCTAGTTAGACCGGGAGACCTTCTGGACGACCTTCTGGACAAAGGCGTGGTGGCAGGGCCAGGAGGGGAGGGCAGTTGGGGGTGATCAGGCCAGTAGGGGGGCCTTTTTGGGGGTGATTAGTGGGTGGGGGGCAGTTGAGGGTAAGCAGGCCAGCAGGCAAAATGGTTAAGGGTGATAAAGCAGGCAGGCAGGTGAGCGGTTAGGAGCCAGTAGTCCTGGATTGCGAGAAGGATGTCCGAGAGGTCCCAGATTGGAGAGGATGCAGGCTGGGCTGAAGGACACCCTCCCCTCCCCCGGGCATGAATTTCGTGCACGGGTATGAAATAAATCTGTATGCTTTCTCCTACTAATCTGTCTCTGTGAGTTGCATTTTCAGACCCAGTCAGGGACCTTAAGAGGGCTGAGGAAACTTTTTCCTTCCCTACACTGCATAGTTGCTTGAGACTTAGCAGTTTAAACAATAAACATTTATTATCTCATGTCACTTCAGGTGGTGTGGGATCAGGGAGCAACTTAGCTGAGTGTGTCTGGCTCAGAGTAGCTCATGCGGTTACAGCCAAAATGCCAGCAGGGCTGCCTGAAGGCTCCTGAGCTGGAGGATCTACTTCCAGGCTCACTCACCTGGTTGTCAGCAAGAAGCCTCAGTTTCCCACCAAGTGTGCTTTTCCACAGGGTTGCTTACAAAATGGCGGGTGGCTTTCCCCAGAGTGAATGATAGGGGGGTGAGGGGTGAGGAGGATGGTGGGTTGGGGAAGCAGGGAGGAGGAAGCCAGCAAACCCCAAGATAAAAGCCATGGTGTCTTTGATATCCTCATCTCAAAAGCAACCACTCTGCCACATTCAACCAGACACACAGACCGTCCCAGGGACAACCTGGGAGGGGATGACGTAAGTGTGTGTGTTATAGAAGTCCAGAGAAAGAACAAGTAACGCTTAGAGAAATGGAGTTACACAGCTTTATCACACCTGCGGACTCAAAATATGGAGGGGACTTCCGGACCTTTTGGGGGCTTTGTGGGGATGGGGGTCATGAGACCATATCTAAGGGCCTGGTCTGATGCCAGCACTGACAGCCCTGTCTGGAGTATGTGTATTCTTTTACAATTTATGGCCTCTGTAACATGTGAGCAAACAGGCAACAAATCTTGCTAGCCCGGACTGCAGGACAAGGGGCAATAGGTTATATTTTCCCATCTGGGTTATATTGTTCCGCTTGAAGAAAGTTCCCTTAGAGCCGTGGTCAGCAAACTGCATCTCGCCAGCCACATGCGGCTCTTTGGCCCCTTGAGTATGTCTCTTCCACAAAATACCATGGCCTGGGCCAGTATACTTTGAAGAAGTGGCGTTAGAAGAAGTTTAAGTTTAAAAAATTTGGCTCTCAAAAGAAATTTCAATCGTTGTACTGTTGATATTTGGCTCTGTTGATTAATGCGTTTGCTGACCACTGCCTTAGAGGGAACCAGATATTATTCCAGTCAAGGGCACATACCTGGGTTTTGGGCTTGATCCCAGTAGGGACATGCAGGAGGCAGCCAATCAATGATTCTCTCTCATCATTGATGTTTCTATCCTTTTCTTCCTCTCCCTTCCTCTCTGAAATCAATAAAAATATATTTAAAAGAAAGGGAAAAAAGTGTCAAAGCCTCACCAATTTCTCAATTGATATATGTGTTGGCTCAATTTGAGGGGGATTATTTACTTCTGAGAACTTCTAATTGGGAGAGGAAACTCAAAAAAAAAAAAAAAAAGTATTCTTAAAAAACCCCACCAAAAACCTTATCTCCAAAGAGTTTTATCCCTTCTCCCACTTGCATCAAGCAGCCTTTTGCTCCTACACTTTGACTACTTCCTCTTTACTAGCTCTTTCCTAACTTGGTTTAACTCAGACGCTTCACTTTTATACCTTCTTGGGGACAAAGAAAAAAGACAACTCCTCCTACACTATGGGCTCTGCCCGAGTCCCCCCCTCCGTCTCCAGGGCCACTCTCCTGCAGAAGGCTACTCAGGCCTCCACGCCCCACTTCTCCTTTCTTTGGTCCACGACAGCTTGACCTGCACCCCAACGTCCCCAGTGTAACTGTGACCTCCAGGTCACCATGACATTGGCAAGAGCTTTGTGGTTGAAACTTCCAATGTGTTTTCAGCCCTCAATCTCTACAGCACTCCATGCACCTCTTTTCCCCTGGCCGGGGTGATACCATTCATTCCTGCCTTTTGTCTTAACTCTTTATGACTGTTTCTCAGCCTCCTTTGCCAAAATTCTTCCTTTACCTCTCTATAAATATTGGTATTCTTTACAATTCAACCCTCGCCTGTCTTTTGTTATTCTAAGCATTGTCACTTTATAATTCCTTCTATGTTAGTGGCATTAGCTACCATCTGTATGCTGCTAACTGATAAACCTAAATTCCCAAATTATTCCTCTTTCTTGACTTCCACACTAGAACCAACTCCTTGCCTAAGAGCGTGAAAGCACCCTAGCTGGTTTGGCTCAGTGGATAGGGCGTCAGCTTGCAGACTGAATGGTCCCTGGTTTAATTCCGATCAAAGGCACATGCCTGGGTAGTGGGCTTGATCCCCAGTAGGGGGGCATGCAGGAGACAGCCAATCAAAGATTTTCTCTCATCATTGATGTTTCTATCTTTCTCTCTATTCCTCTCTGAAATCAATAAAAATATATTTAAAAGAGGAAGAAAAAAAGAGTGTAAAAGCTCTACCAGTTTCTCAATTGATAGATATATTGGCTCAATTTGAGGGGATCACTTACTTTTGAGAACTTATTGGAAGAGGAAACTTAAAAAAAAAAGTATTCTAAAAATTTTAAAACACTTTATCTCCAAAGAGTTTTATCCATTTGGTACAACACTTAGTGCAAAGGCATGATGGAATATGGACACAGCAAAAGTTTCCCTCCCTCTCCAGATGAAGCCACCAATATGTCCACCAAATCATTATTTATCACTAGGGGCCCAGTGCACGAATTCTTTCATCCACCTTGAAAGGAACTTGGGGCCATGAAACTGTGGTAGGCACAGGGGTGAATCGCAGCCCATTCTCTGCGCCCCCGTCTGGCCTCTCCTACCACGACCCCTGGTCACCTGTCTGCCAGCAGCCCCGCTCCCATGGCCACCACTCCCACGTGCTGATGGTGCAAGTTCCGACCTTACCTGCTGAAGGGGGTCGGTGCCCAAAGCGGGTGTGAGCGGCAGCTGCTGCCCTGATTGCCCCTCAGGAGCAGGGGGAGGTGGAAAAGCCCTTGTGATTGGGACCAGCACCAGGCACCAGAAACAGGTGCGAGTGGGGCCAGTGTTGGCAGCAGGTGCAAGCACTGAGCAGGACTGCAGTGCATGGGAGCAAAGAATTTTCAGAGAATGGCCCCCATGACAACGAACAGTGCCCTGCCTTGGTCTGGCACTCCCGCTCACCTGCTCCACCATCCTGCAGTGGCCAACACCCACCATGGTCTGCGCACGCCCCCTGGTGGTCAGCACACATCACGGCGACTGATTGTTCGGTTGTCCTGATTGTTCTGCTGTTGAATCTATTTCACATGTGTCAAACACAAGGCCCGAAGGCCAAATCCGTCCCGCCAGGCCTTGCAATGTGGCCCGCACCGCGCTGTCATCACTGCACTCTGCTGCGTTTCCATCACAATGACAGTTTATGACTGTTCAGTAAACCATTCGGCCTGCGATTTAGGCTGGATTTTAGATTTTGGCCCCTTCTCTGATTGAGTTCGACACCCCTAGTCTATTTGCATATTAGCCTTTTATTATATAGGATTTTTGTTTAACATAAATAAGAACATGAGGCTCCCCCTAAAATTGGTTTATGCAGAGAATGATAATGCAGCTGCTTCATAATCAACTCCTAAATGCCACTTTCAGACACTTCGTGATGGCTGTCCTAAGACCTGCCACATTCTGTCCTTCTAGACAAAAATGCTCTACTAAGAGCAACGTCTCCCTGAAACATTCAGGTTTCAGACCCAAACCTCTTCATTCATCAGTTGATCAGTATTGGACATTTTTCCACTTTGGGGCTATTTTGGACATTGCTGTTATGAACACTTGTGTACAAGATTGTATGTGGTTATACATTTTTATTTTTCTAAGATATATACCTAGGAGAAGAATTGCTTGGCCAGCTCATTCATATAATAACTCTAAGCTTAACTTTTTAAGAAATTGTCAAATTGTTTTCCATAGCCACTGATCTATTTTTTATTCCCTTCAGCAATGTATGAGGAACCCTATTTTTCCACATTCTTGCCAATACTTGTTATTGATTTTTTAAATATATATATATTTATTTTTGATTTCTTACAGAAAGGAAGGGAGAGAGATAGAGAGCTAGAAACGTCAATGAGAGAGAAACATCGACCAACTGCCTCTTGCACACCCCCTGCCAGGGATGTGCCTGCAACCGATATACATGCCCTTGACTGGAATTGAACCTGGGACCCTTCAGTCTGCAGACCGACGCTCTACCACTGAGCCAAATCGGTTTCAGCTTGTTATTGATTTTTTACAGAGAGGAAGGGAGAGGGATAGAAAGCTAGAAACATCGATGAGAGAGAAACATCAATCAGCTGCCTCCTACACTACTCCTCCTCCGCCCATTGGGGACGAGCCTGCAACTAAGGTATATGCCCTTAACTGGAATTGAACCCGGGACCCTTCAGTCCTCAGGCCGACGACGCTCTATCAACTGAGCCAAAAAGAGTATAATAGTTGTCCTGACTGGTTGGTTGAGTGTTGTCCCATGCACCAAAAGGTTGCTGGTTTGATTCCTGGTTAGGATACATGCCTGGGTTTTGGGCTGGATCCCAGAGTAGGGAGCATGCAGGATGCAGCCAATCAATGTTTCTCACATAGATGTTTCTCTCTGACATTGGTTTTTTTTTTTGTTTGTTTGTTTGTTTTCGTCTCTCTCTCTCCTTTCTTCTCTCTCTAAAAATCACTACTAAAACAAAAACAAAAAAATAATTATTTTTGTCAACATTGTGCGTATAGAGTGGTATCTTATTGTAGTTTTGATTTGCATTTCCCTAGTGATTAGTGGTGTTAGGCATCTTTTATGAACTCACTAGTTAGTCATTTATATACCTTCTGAGGAGAAATGTATAATCAAATTCTTTGTCCATTTTCTTTTCAATTGGGTTGTAGTTTATTTTTAAGCTGTTAGAATTCTTTATGTATTCTAGATACAAATCCCTTATCAGATGTATGACTTGCAAATGCTTTATCCCTTTTGCAAGAAGTTATTTCACTTACTGGGGGGGGGGGGGGGGGGTCCTTCAAAACACAGAAGTATTTAATTATAATGAAGTCCAATTTATCTATTGTTTTGTTGATTGTGCTTTTGGTGTCATATATAAGAAATCATTGCCTAATCCAAGGTCACAAAAAGTTAAATCTATGTTTTCTTACAAGAGTTTTATAATTTTAGTTCTTAGATTTAGGTCTGAACTCTTTAAAAAAATGTTTTTATTTAAGTTAAAGAAAGAGGGAGAGGGAGTGGGGAGGGAAAGAGGGAAAGATCATTGTGAGAGAGATACATTGATTGGCTGCCTCCCATACGCACCCCAACCAGGGATTGAACCTGCAACCTGTGTATCTGCCCTGACCGGGAATCGAACCCACAACCTTTTGATCTATGGAACAATGCTCCAACCAACTGAGCCACCCAGTCAAGACCACAGATAATTTTTTGATTTGTTTAATTTATTTCAATGGTGTTTTGGTTTTTACAGTATGAATCATCTACTACTTTTTTTCAAATTTATTTTTAAGTATTTTACAATATTATTTTTATGCAATTATAAATTAATTTCTTAATTTTATCTTTTGATTGTTATTGTTAGTGTATAATGAACTATTTTTATATACTGATCCTATATCTCTGCAACATTGTTGAACTCATTTATTAGCCCAAATAGGTTTTTGTGTGAAATCTTTAGGATTTTCTACATATAAAATTATGTCATCTACAAATAAAAATAGTATTATTTCTTCCTTTCTAATCATGATTTTTAAATTTTCTTTTCTTGCCTAATTTCTTTGGCTAGAGAATCTTCAGTACACTGTTAATTGGAATGCTTTCAATATTTTCCTATTGAACATAATTTGGTTGGAGGTTAAATAGATTTGTGTAATATATTCTTTTTAAAATATATATATATATATTATTGATTTTTTTACAGAGAGGAAGAGAGAGGGATAGAGAGTTAGAAACATCGATGAGAGAGAATCATCAATCAGCTGCTTCTTGCACAACCCCTACTGGGGATGTGCCGGCAACCAAGGTACATGCCCTTGTCCAGAATCAAACCTGAGACCTTTCAGTCCACAGGAGAATGCTCTATTCACTGAGCCAAACTGGTTTCCTGCTGTGTAATACATTCTTATTCTCTTATGAACATTTTTTAAAATTCAAAAATAGATGTTAAAAGTTTTCATCAACTTTTTTCAAAGTCCATAGAGTTGATCTTCCTTAGATCTATTCATAAAATAGATGTCCTAATATTTAATCCTTCTTATATACTGTATATGAAATAAACTTCATTTTGTCATGCTATTTTTAAAAACATTACAGGATTCTTTTTCCTAGTATTTTATTTAGTATTGTTTTGTCAATATTTATAAGTGAGATTAGAGAGCCTTTGTCAGATTTATTGTCAACATCATTATTGCGTCAGATAAAGAATTTGGAAGGTTTCTTTCTTTAAGTATTGAAATAGCTTAAATAATTTTGAAATTATCTATTCTTTAAAGCTGCACATAAGCAGCTATGGAAAGTACCTAATGTAAAAAATAAGGAAGTACCTGATACTCTTTTTGTGGGACAGTTCTCTGTATTTTCTTTTATGGTAAGTGATTTGTTTATACTTTCTGTTTTCTTTGAGATCAGTTTTAGTAAGCTATAGTTTCCTTTTAAAAGTCCATTTTAAATGGAAGCCTCATGCAAACAAATAAAACTGTTTTTTTTCTTCTTCTTAATTAACTTAGATAAACATTTATCTATTTACTAGAGGTCCAGTGCACAACATTCGTGCACTGGAGAGGGGTGTCCCTCAGGCTGGCCTGCACCCTCTTGCAGTCTGGGACCCTCTGGGGCTGTCCACCTGCTGGCTTAGGGAGCGGGCCTAAGCCAGCAGACAGACATCTCCTGAGGGGTCCTTAGTACTGCCACAGAGGTGGGAGAGACTCCCTCTAGCTGAGTGGTGCTCCCCCTGTAGAAGCATTGAGCATCTGCCCCCTGTGGTCAGTGTGCGTCATAGTGTCTGGTTGGTCCACCTTTCAATTGATTTGTATATTAGGGCTTTATAATTTAGGATTTCCTAGGCAATTAGCTCTTGGGTTATTTAATTCTACCATTTTTTTTTCTAATTAAGTATTGTAGTTTCTATTTTTATATCTTTTTTTGTATTAAGTATATTTTTATTGATTTCAGAGAGGAAAAGAGAGAGAGATAGAAACATAAATGATGAGAATCGTTGATCAGCTACCACCTGCACACCACCTACTGGGGATCAAGCACCTGGGCATGTGCCTGACTGGGAATCGAACCATGACGCTCAACCACCGAGTCAGGTGGTTAAAAAGATAAAGGCCAAGCTCCCTTTATCTTTTTAACCACTTGTCTCTGCTTTCTTATTTAGTTTGCTGATTTTTATTTAACTTCATTTAGGTGGTTACTTCATTTGTTTTCACTCTTCCTTATTAGTTAGTATTGTGAAAGTTTTCCAGCTGGTTTGTGATTTACTCACCTCTGGATAAGACCTACTTTGGAATATTTGTGGAGCAAGTTTCTAGACTATGTTTGTGTCACTATGACCTGGATTATAAGTAATTTACATCTGATTAAAAACCAAAATAATTTAAACAAGCACTAATAACCAGCTGGTCAAACTTAGTGCATGATGTAACTTTGATGTGGCAAAGGACATATAGGCGCTGAACAAAATGTTTTACAGACTTTTTGTACAGTAACTTGTTTGTTCCGACTCAGACCTAGACTGCACTCCATGTGCCTAACACCAGCTAAAATAGCCTGCCTTGACCTTACTGTTGTTGCAGTATTTGACACAGTTCATTAAATTCTAGACGTCCTCCAGCAATTTTAGTATATCCTTCCTCTTTGTATAGCACCTGTCCCATGGTCTCTGTGTGTAAAAGTTACGCTTGCTCTTTTCTTCTCAGAATGTTTTCAGTTTAGGTCTTGAGTGTCTCCTTATTGCAATTGTCTCCCTTAATAAAGTCTTGCCTTATTACTTATCCAGAATTGCATTTTGCTTGACACCATGCGTTTGAAAGATACATTGATTCCTAAAATGCCATTGATTTTAGATTATCATTTTGCTGCTAGCAATTTTTGCTTACTAAATATTATATTTATAAATTTAGCTATTTTTTAAGTCTCCTAGTACAATCACTAGTAATCCAGGTCAATAAATCTGCTACTGTGGCATATGACATAAGTATTTAAAATATAATGTTTCCTCTAAACACTGTCACATGGGATATGTAATGTTTTTTTGTTTCCCTGTTATACTTTTATTTTATTACATTGCTACTAGAGAAAGTTGTCTGAACTATTTATTATATATATTTTTAATGTATTGAGGCTTCCTTTTTTTTTTTTGAGGTTTCTTTTTTAATTGGGAATATAAAAAGGAGATATATCTGTTTTCAGAATCACAGAGTTTGATATGCACCAATTAGCTCCATCTTATTAATTATATTAATTCCATTGTATTGTTTTTCTTTTTTTCTTTTTTTTTTGAGGGGACATGCTTAGTCATGGACTAAGGGTGACTTAAACCACCCTGCCACTAATGTGTTTCTGTCTATTTCATATATATGTGTGTTTATATATGTTATACATATATATATATGTATATATATATGTTACTATATATAATGTGTTTCTCTTTACTATATATAATGTGTTTCTCTTTACTATATATAAAATATATAATATATATAAAATTCCAGAGAGGAAAGGATAAGGAGAGAGAGAGAAACATCAATGGTAAGAGAGAATCATTGATCAGCTGTCTCCTGCACACCCCCTACTGGGGATGGAGCCTGCAACCTGGGCATGTGCCCTGACCAGGAATCAAACCGTGGCCTCCTGGTTTATAGGTCGACACTCAACTACTGAGATACTCTGGGGATCGAGCCTGCAACCCAAGGTACTTGGCTCCTGACCAAAATCAAACCAGGTATCTTTCAGTCCTTGGGCCAATGCTTTATCCTGAGTCCAACCAGCTAGGGCAGATCTTCTCATTTCCATATATTTTAACCTTTTTTTCCTTCCATATTTTCCATTTCCTTGTTTCTCTTTACTGCTGGATCAGTTTTTCAGATAGATCTCTGGTGCTCACTTGAATTATCTAATCTACTTAATACCTTCACTGAGATTTTCTAGGTTTCTGTGTTTTCTTTTTGTTTTTTGTTTTTGCCAACAACAATGATATGTTTTACCAGAGGCCTGGTGCATGAAATTCATGTAAGGGTCCCTAGGCCTGTCCAGTGGCCAAAGCTGATCTGTAAGGTGACTGGCAGGGAGATTGGGGGTCCCCCAGCTGTCATCTGCCTTGTCTGGCCTGGTGCCGCCCACTCACCGGCCCCACCCCCTGCCACTGCTAGTTGCCTCCCTCTGCGGGGCAACCAGTGGGGGTGATCAGCCACTCCCTCTCCCCTCCTCACTGGCATCTGCTTTGGCTGGCCTGGCTCCTGTGGGCAGGGGAAGCTCCTGTGTTGAACATCTGCTCCCTGGTGGTCAGTGCACATCATAGTGACCAGTTGTTTGATTTGCATATTAGGCTTTTATTATATAGGATTTCTGATTTCCTTGGAACTGTTTCCATAATGTTTCTGTTCATTCATTTCCAAAGTGTTTCTAGTTGAACATTCACTTCATGCTTTATTTAAACACTAGAGGCCTGGTGCATGACATTCATGCACTGTGGGGGGAGGAGTGTCCTTCAGCCCAGCCTGTGCCCTCTTGCAGTCGGACATCCCCCTTGGGGTCCTTAGAGCTGCCACGGAGGTGGGAGAAGCTCATGCCACTGCTGCTGAGCTCACTAGCTGTGAGTCCGGCTTCTGGCTGAGCGGCGTTCCCCCGGTGGGAGTGCACTGACCACTAGGGGGCAACTCTTGCATTGAGTGTCTGCCCCCTGGTGGTTCGGTGCACGTCATAGTGACCAGTCTATCTGCCATTTGGTCAATTTGCATATTAGGGTTTTATTATATAGGATTTCACACATAGCTGTTTTAACTTACATATATGTATTTATAATTCCAATACTTGAAATTGTTGGGGAATCTAAATCTGTTGTTTCTTGTTTCTGCTGACTCTCACTCATGGTTATCTTCTCGTGTGTTTGGTAATCCTTCTGAGTTCATTGCTTAACCATAATCTGTGGGAATCCACTGAACCAAATTTGGAGAGCTTTCTTCCATATAAGGTCTGTTTCTATTTTTACCAGTAACCAAGATCATTTCCTCCTTGGTATTTTTAGTTTAGGGTATCCCATGTTCAGCTACACAAGTTTTTCTACCAACAACAATTGTGTTGCTATAGGAATACTTTCTCAGGCCAACACTGTATTTCCTGGCTTCCTGCCCATCTCAGTAGCTTCCTGTTAACTCTGGCTTTCTACTGTTTTTTCAAGCCATCAGTAATTTGGCTTATGACCAAAACTTTGTGTGTGAGTTTGACCTTGACTTCTCCCCAGTCAATGGAGATAGGACATTGTGGAGATGTTCACAATGCAAACTCTCTGTGCTCCCTGACTGTCACAGGTGCAGACTGTTTTCTGCAAATACAACTTGCTCCTGTTGCTGCACTCTCTCTGCTTCTTGGAACCTTATGTAGTTCAAGGAAACTCCTGCAACCAGCCTGTGAATCTCATTCCTATCTTTGAAACAAAAGACTTAGGCTCTCCACAGATTAAGTTATGTACTTAACCTTGAAGCTGTATGTTTTGCTATTTAGCCCTATCCCTAACCCAAATTCAATCCCAAATTCAATCTAATGAGATCTTCCTAAAATATGAATTCTTAACATCCTCCCCTATTCAACCCTTAGTCTCCTTTTGTAATTCAGAGATTTGTCTCATAGCTTTTTCTTCTCATTCTGCTTATTAGTTTTGGATGGCTACCTCCTCTCTCCTCCCCCCCCCCCCAAAAAAAAAGGAAAAAATGCTAACTTTACACTACTGTCTTCAAATCTTAAATCTCACTACATTCATGCATTTTTACTGTGTTTGGCCCTGGCTGATGTGGCTCAGTTGGTTGAGCATCTTCTCATGCATTGAAAGGTTGCTGGTTCAATTCCCTGTCAGGGCACATTGAGTAGGTTGTTGGCTCAGTCCTCAGTAGGGGATGTGCAGAAGGCAGCCAATTGATGTTTCAGTCTCACATTGATATTTCTCTCTCTCTAAAAAATATCTATTAAAATATTAAAAAACAAAGCAAAAACAAAAATGGTGTTTGGCAGTTTGTCTCCCCTAATATTCAACTACCAGGTGCAACTCATCTTGGTTTAAAATATTTTCATAAAACTTTAATTTCTATGTGGTTTCCACTATATGGTCTTATATCTCCAATGTTTAAAAAAATGTTATCAAGGACTTTGAAAGTGTTTTACTAAAGCAAAAGCATAATGATGAAATGGTAATATAAATATTAAAGTTCAGAATGTCAAATGTAAAAAATGAATAGGACTTCTATTTTTAGGTATGTGAAGAGGCAAATGTGATAATTTCATAGAAACAAGTGAAAAAGAAAAATATGAATAGAATAGAATCTAAATAGAATTCTTAAAATTAGCAATCCAGCTATATTTTCTCATGATATTATTTTCTAAGAAACTCTGTCATGTTTTGACATGAAGTAAAATATGTTTTTACTCAACTTCTAACAAAACACTGTGACCTCTGGCAACTCAATTTCATTTTTCATTAACAAATTAAACAACATGGTACAAAATTAAATAATTCTCTTTGCTAAAGTCAGAAAGAGGCCAAAACTTCAAATATTTTATTCACAGTTGTACTCCTTATATGATAAAATAGGTAGTTCTCACAATTGTCAAAAAGTTTGCAACATTCAGCTGCAAAGCTATTGAAAATATGCTCAGAGAGAAAGTAAAACAAGGTATTGGCAAAATTCCATTGTCAGCTTATTTGTCATGTGTAATGGGAAAGAGGAATTCTTGTCCTATGCTAGCAAATAGTCTGTTTAGAGTTGGATGAAGCCACTAATCACTAATGTGCAGAACATGAATCAGTTCTTGGCATACATGTGGTATATGGAAGGGAAGTACTAGAGGAGTTTTTTCTGCTCCTTCTCTATAATAAAAGGCTAATATGCAAATTGACCCAACAGTGGAATGACTGGTCGCTATGATGTGCACTGACCACCAGGGGCAGATGCTCAGCGCAGGAGCTGGCCCCTCGTGGTCAGTGTGCTCCCACAGGGGGAGTGCTGCTCAGCCAGAAGTCGGGGTCACAGCTGGTGAGCACAGCAGCAGTGGTGGGAGCCTATCCCACCTCCGAGGCACTTCCAAGCTCACTCATGTTATTGGCAGAATTCAGTTTCCTGTGGTAGGACTGAGGGCCTCCCATTGCTCTTTGGTGTGTGTGTGTGTGTGTGTGTGTGTGTGTGTGTGTGTGTCTGTTTTCCTGCCTATCAGCCAGAGGCTGTCTTTGGCTCTTAGAAGTTGTCCACATTTCTTGTTGTGTGGAGTCCCCTACACAACATTTGCTTCCTCAAAACCAGTGAGGGGGTAGGGATAGAGAAACTGAGACTCTAAGAAGATGGATACTACATGCTTATCCTATCTAATAAAGAAGAAATATGCTAATTGACCATTAAACCTTCACAAAGATGGCAGTGCCCATTGCCAATAAGGAAGGTATTGCCAATTGACTGCCATGCCCTCAAAGATGATGGCACCCACAGCCACAAGATGGAGGTGCCTAGACCCCTCACTAGGGGTGTCGAACTCAATCAGAGAAGGGGCCAAAATCTAAAATCCAGCCTAAATCGCGGGCCGAATGGTTTACTGAACAGTCATAAACTGTCATTGTGATGGAAACGCAGCGGAGTGCAGTGATGACAGCGCGGTGCGGGCCACATTGCAAGGCCTGGCGGGACGGATTTGGCCCACGGGCCTTGTGTTTGACACATGTGCCTCAGACCCATCGGGGTGGCAGGTGTGCGGCATGACTGGGCCTGCCTCCAGAATTCCCTAGTCCCCTCAGCCCTCCAGCTGCCCAGGGCCAGCCTGAGGCGCAGGCAAGCCTCAGATGGCAGCTGCCCAGCCACCCAGAGCCAGCCGAGGTTTGTGCTGCTAGCAGTGGCAGCAGCAGAGGTGTGATGGGGGCACTGCCTTCCCCTAATCACCAGGTTACCTCCTACCCTGAGGGCTCCTGGACTGTGAGAGGGGGCACGCCAGGCTGAGGAATCCCCCCTCCAGTGCATGAATTTTCATACACCAGGCCTCTAGCGCAACAAAAGCACATAATCATGCCCATGTAATCACATACATCCTTTTGTCTTTGCTATATTTTTTTCAGTAAGAAGCAACTCACAGGTCCTTCTTACTCCTGAAGGGACAAGACCACATAAAGAAGTGAACACCAGGGGCCACCTTATGAGTTCATCTACCATAATATCTTCTAATGCAGGAATGTTAATGTTTGATTGTGTCCTAGACTTTCATGGAGGTGTCTCATAATACCTGGCATATGCACCATGATAACTTTCTAAAATCTTAAAATTTTAAAATTCTGAGACATATCTGTCCTTGTGTTTATTTGTTTGTCTTTTTGTTAATCCTCACTAGAGGATTTTTTTTCCATTGATTTTTTTTTTTTTTTTCCTAGAGAGCAAAAGTGAAAGAGACAGAGAGAGAAACATTGATGTGAGAGACTCATTGATTGGTTGCCTCCCACACATGCTCTGACCAGGCAGGGGACTGAGCCTGCAACCAAGGTACTTGCCCTTGACTGGAATCAAACCCATGACCCTTTAGTCAGAGAGCTAATCATTGAACAACCATCTAGGGCACATGTGTCAAACACAAGGCCCGCGGGCCAAATCCGTCCCGCCAGGCCTTGCAATGTGGCCCGCACCGCGCTGTCATCACTGCACTCCGCTACGTTTCCATCACAATGACAGTTTATGACTGTTCAGTAAACCATTTGGCCCTCGATTTAGGCTGGATTTTAGATTTTGGCCCCTTCTCTGATTGAGTTCGACACCCCTAGGTTAGACAAATGACCGGAACAGCTGAGCAATTAACAGCCGGTTAATAAATCACAAGACTCTATCCTCCCTAACTGGAATGCCTAATTGCAGATGGTTTAAATCACCAGAGACAGGGAGGTAGATAATGAAAGCTCCTTAGATCCAGACCAATCCAAAATAGAGGCAAAACTGGCCAGAGAATAACCCCACAGCGCATTATACCATCATTACAACTGACACCACACACAGAAGGGCCTCACGCCAGGGGGATGACCGCCATGGCACTTTTGAATGGGCCATTTTAGGAACAAGACCCTCTCCCAGCTAGAAGGTGGGGTGAGGATTTGGTACCACAAAACTCAGCAACAACTCCCCCTTCCCCCCCTTCACCACTGTGGAAACACTTAAAATCCCAAGAATTTACTGACCACGTGTGCAACTCACTGGTGACTTGGCCCATGTGCACTCAGAAACTTTTGCTTTTTTCACAGCAGCGCCTGCACCCCGGTGTCCTTTTCTCTACCCGAATAAAACATGCTTTTTCTCATTAGGACTAACCCTTGAAATTTTCCTGGAAAAGTCAAGAAACTGGGGATCACCTGACATGAGAAAGGTCCCGGACCAAACTGTGCCCAGGCAGGCTGGTAACAGTACTATATTATATCCTCATTTTACAAGTGAAGACATGGACTTACCGAGAAGTGATTCAGTCTACGGAAAACTCACCTCCACGTGTTTCTCCTCTACACTCAACACTTCACTACTATATTGGGCCGTGCCAGCACAGCCAAGGGTTCCCCGAGCCTGAGGGGGGAGTTGACAAAGGATGGAGAATTGATAAAGAGAAAAAGCTGGGTCCCGGTGGACCTTTTGTGCCTGGCTGAGGCCACAGAACAGATGCAGACTGCGAAGCTGAGGCTTTATTGATAATCAGGGACAAACAAGGCTGTCCAATGTTGTTGTAACTTTCACTTGTTGTGGCAGCACTTGCTGCCCCTCCCACAGCCACTAGCTACCCAGGGAAGATCTAGGGAGCAGTTACAAGATCCAGCTTAATTATGCTTACAGGACTGTGCCCTCCACGCTGGGACTTGTTTGCGACTTTGCCAGCAGGTCAGTCCGAGGCTTACCCTATAACCGCTTCCTACACTATACCATTTCACTCTGACACCAGTTGTCTGGGTCTTCCACACATCAAGCAGTTCATTGATACCAGCTGAGTGTCCTACAGTTTAAATCACATGTGTCAAACACAAGGCCCGCGGGCCAAATCCGTCCCGCCAGGCCTTGCAATGTGGCCCGCACCGCGCTGTCATCACTGCACTCTGCTGCGTTTCCATCACAATGACAGTTTATGACTGTTCAGTAAACCATTCGGCCCGCGATTTAGGCTGGATTTTAGATTTTGGCCCCTTCTCTGATTGAGTTCGACACCCCTAGTTTAAATTCTGACACTATCTACCTGGGGATATAGTGTCAGAGCCACCAGGAGATAGCACGTCAGTCTCAGAAGTCCCCTCTCCACTCTGTCTCCACTTCAGATGCCAATCACAAGTCCAGGTTGGCACCTGCCTTCTGACCTATGTCTATAAATTGGCGGTTCCCATGACCCCTCTCCCCCTTGGGTTAAATTAGTTAGTGTGGCTCACAGGACTCAGAAAAAACGTTTTACTTATTAAATGACCAGTTTAGTATAAAAGAATATAATCCAGGAGCAGCCAGATGGAAGTAATGCATAGGGCAACTTTTGTGGGAAGGGACATGTAGAGATTTGGGGAGAATGGTGTCTAGGAACACCATTCTCCCCAAATTTCTAGGTGTTCACCAGTCTAGAATTTCACCAAGCCCTGATCTTTGAGATTTTTGGAGGCTCCCCTACATAGGCTGGATCGATGAAATCACTGGCCATTGGTGATAGACCTACCACCCATCTGCCTCCCCTCTCCTCCCCAGAAGGGAGGGGTGAGACTGAACGTTCCAACCCTCTAACTAGGTGCTTGGATTCTCCAGCAACCAGCCCCCATTCTTAGGAGTTTTCCAGCAGTCACCTCATTAACATCAACTCAGGTGTAGCTGAAAGGGGCTCGATAGGAATAAATAACAAGACAGTCCTTTAACCTTCCTGGCTCTGGAGCTATTTCAGGAACCAAGGACAAAAGGCCACAAATACTGTAACAAGAGACATTCCCATTGCTCTTAGGAAATTCCAAAGGTTTTAGGAGCTCTATGCCAGAAACAAGATGAAGACCAGATAACATCACCCTCATTTTAGGCAGAAATAAGGGGTTGACTTTCAGGCCAGCGCCCGCGCCCTTGGCCACATGCAGGCTCCATGGTTCTGAGGCCTAGCAGTCTGTCATGCAGACATTTCAAATGCTTTTGTAACCAGACAACCAGGGGGTCTGGACTGCCTGTCACTACTTGAGCCAATTAAGCAGAGACAGGGTTGAGTCGTATCTGAGCGTTCATTCCAGTCCTGCCAGCAGCATGGGAGAGCAGCAGGTCATCCATCAAGATCTGCTCTGCAACCCACCACAAAACAGCTGCTTATATTAAAGGACAGAGATGACGTGGGGAAGTAGGAATCACAGGCATGGGAGAGTGGGCTGGGGATAATCGTCACAGGTTACACGTCATGCAGGCCCGGGGGGGGGGGAGGGGGGGGATGTCACGGAGATGGCATGTTCCCCGGGCCCAGATTACAGGTGATAGGGGCTGGGTTTGTAAAGAGCAGGTGCCTCCTGGATTAGATTGTTTCGGCCAGGAGGTTGTAAATCTTTCCACCATGATAGGCAGTTCTCAAGACAGGAGGATGGACCGCATTCCGATGTTAGCTCCCATGTCCCAGGGCGTACAACTCTCAGCCAGGTTAGAATGTACTTTCTCGAATCAGAATAAAACCATCATGGTTCACAGAGCATGGTTAATATTTCTTATTGTTAGAATTAGCTTCCAATATTCTATTTTTTTGCTCCTAACACCATCACTGGCAGCAGCCCAGGACTGAAGGCTACAGAGCCCCAGACAAAGAGGTCCCGTAGATGTGAGGAGGCAAATGCCTATTTTGTAAAAACTGCTGTTTGGAATTCTCTGCTGTTTTTCTTAGATGGCCTCTTATTCTAAAAACTAATAATAATAACAATAACTTTGCTTTCTAGCCTGCTTTAGCCTGCTTGAATAATGAGGACGGTAAACTTAGCTGTCTGACCTTGAAGGCCATAGACTAGATATGCCCATAAATTTAGCTGTCTGACCTTGTAGGTCAAGTCAAGGTATGCCCATAACTTTTAGAACTGTGTTTGTTTTCAAAGACAGCAGCGAGATAATCACTAATTGCACAGAAGGCTGGCTCCTTAATAAAAAGGAAAGTTCTGCTTCTAGCTTTGCTTAGAATTTGAATTCATTTTCTCTAAGCCCACTGGGGTGAATAAAGTGTATCTCCAAACTTTCCTGCATTGTTTGATTGTTCCAGTTCTCTGTAACAGATGTAGCTACTGCTTGCCACCAGCAGAGTGTCTTTTCCCGGAGGGCACCTTCCACCTGCTGAGGATGCTGGGTTGGGGCTAAAGAGAGGTGGAGCCTTTGAGGGAAGCCACCACCAGGCTCAGCTCTGTTCAGAACATGCTGTGCGTCACTCCCCACAGCCCCTCCATTCTTAACACTGCAGCCTGTGAACGAAAAGGGGCCACATGTTAAACCTGACATGCTCAGGGAAGCTCTGCAAGGTGGCCTTATAAACTCAGAGACCCAAAGGAACCAGACAGATGCTTTAAAATTAAAACTTTTAACTAAAAGCAGGTCGTGGCGGGTAGTGAGTCCTAAGGCAGCATTTTTCCCTAACAAAAGTCAATCTTCACCGAGACCGGTTTGGCTCAGTGGATAGAGCGTCGGCTTGAGGACTGAAGGGTCCTGGGTTCGATTCCGATCGAGGGCATGTACCTTGGTTGCGGGCATATCCCCAGTAGGGGGTGTGCAAGAGGCAGCTGATTGATGACACTCTCTCATCGATGTTTCTAACTCTCTATCTCTCTCCCTTCTTCTCTGTACAAAATCAATAAAATATATATTTTTTAAAAAGTCAATCTTCACTTTAATTGAGCCTGTCTATTGTCTTTTTGCATCTATGATAACATACCTTTGGAATGTCCAAGTAATTTCCTTTCTCTGGGCCCCTCAAAGAGCTGTCACAGCTCTGCAGAGACCACAAATCCCCTCTTGTTACTGTTATCATGTTAATTGTTGACTGTTAACTATACTGTATTCACCTGTGTAAAAGACATTTTGCTTTTTATACAATCCCAGAGGTTTCTCTTCCCCTCCCCCCCTTACCTCTCCAACCCACTTTACAAACTTACCATTTCTCTCTCCTTAAAAAAAAAAAAAAAAAAAATCTCACTGAGAACATGTTTCTATTGACTTTTTAGAGAGAGAGAGGGAGGATGTGAAAGAGAGAGAGAAATATCAATGTGAGAAAGAAACATCAGTTGGTTGCCTTCTGTACTCGTCGACTGGGGATCAAACCCATAATTTAGGTATGTACCATGACCAAGAATCAAACCAACAACCTTTTGGTGTACAGGATGATGCTACAATGAACTGAGCCACTGGGCCAGTGCTAAGTCTTCTCTCTCTCTCTCCATCTCTCTCTCTCTCTTTATTAATTTCAGAAAGAAGAAGGGAGAGGGAGAGAGAGATAAAAACATCAGTGATGAGAGAGAATCATTGACTGACTAGCTGTCTCCTGCACGCTCACTACTGAGATTGAGCCTGGGCATGTGCCCTGATGGGAATTGAACCATGACCCCTTTGGTTCATGGGTTGATGCTCAACCACTGAGCTACACCATCCTGGCTATGTCTTCTCTTTCGATTGTAATGTATAAAATAAGGTTCAAAACTGCCATCCTCTGGAGCATTTCCTCAATCTGTTGAGTTTTTGCTTCCTGGCAAATGTCGTCAGTTTGACTCAAATAAACACAAAAATTACTATCTGCAGGTTTTAATGTTTCTTATATTGACAAGCCCAAGTAGTAACAATCTCCTTTTTAAACTTTCAATGTTTTCCATTTCATTTTGAATAACATTCAAATTCAGTCCTTTGACAATTAAGGTTTGATCTGGCTTTTCTGATCCTATCTTCCACTCTTCTAGCCTTCATTCAGCCATATGAACTTCCTTCAGTTTTTCAAACTTCAACAAGCACATTTAAAATAATATGTTTCTGTTGATTTCAGAGAGGAATGGAGAGTGAGAGATAGATAGAAGCATCTATATGAGAGTCATTGACCAGCTGCCTCCTGCAGGCCCCACACTGGAGATCAAGCCCACAACTGGGGCGTGTGCCCCGTGAATGGGAATTGAACTGTGACCTTCTGGTTCATAAGACAGTGCTCAGTCACTGAGCCACACTCACTGGGCTACCAAGCACATTTTTTGCTTCAGAATCTTTCTCTTCCTTTTGTCCTCAGGTCTCTGCATATCTGTTAAATCCTTCATATGTGTTAAATTAATTAAGGAGGCCTTGCCCTAGCTGGTGTGGCTCAGTGGATAGAGGTTTAGCCTGTGGACTGAAGGGTCCCAGGTTTGATTCCAGGCAAGGGCACATGCCTGAGTTTCAGGCTTGATCCCCAGTAGGGGACGTGCAGGAGGCAGCCAATCAATGGTTCTCTCTCATCATTGATGTTTCTATCTCTCTTTCCTTCTCCCTTCCTCTCTGAAATCAATAATGATATATTAAGAAAAGAAAAGAAAAGAAAAGAAAAGAAAAGAAAAGAAAAGACTGAGATGGCTCTAATGTGTGGCTGCCAAAATCTAAGCCTGTAGGGCAAGCACTCACAAACCACCAATTAAGCTTCAAGGTATAGCCAATCAAATAATTTCCTTTCTTTGCTTCCACAGGTTCCCTATACTTCTCTTCTCCTCCCCCAATGTCCTGTCCGCAGAATGCTCCTACTTCTGGTTTGGCACTAGTGAGAAGGCTAAAAGGGCTAATTCCAATTTAACCCTGATATTTGGAGGCTAGGGATCTGAATCCATGCCAGCAAGCTAGCTCAGTGTACATTCTTGATAACCTATAATTAAGTCCCTACGTCCTTCCCAGATACTGGTCTTGCAAAACCTGTTACTGTGAACAGTGCACTGCCCGGGAGGGACGGTTGTTAATGCTGGCACCAGGCCAGACCATCAGATATGACCCCCAACACCTGGGGGCCTTCTTGCAAGGCCTGTGAAAAGGACAGGAAGCATAATCCATATTTGCGGGACAAAGACCCCAGGAAGACATAAAGGAAAGCTTCATGCATGTTTCTTCACTAAGATTTGGAAAGTTATTCTCTGAGTCTGCCAGTGTATTAAACAGTGTCCCTCCTTTTCTTTAAAGCGTCACTTGGTTTTTCTTTGGTCTTCTGCAACACCAGATCCCACACAAGCAAAAGTATGGGTACATCTCGGAGACGTTGCAGGTTCAATTCCAGACTATTTCAGTCCGCAGACCGACGCTCTACCACTGAGCCAAACTGGTTTCGGCTAATTCCAGACTACTTCAGTGAAGCAAGTACCACAATAGAAACAAGTTGTTATTGAAAGGTTCGGGGTTGGGCCGGGATAACAAAGAATGAACTCAAGGCTCAGTGTAATCAAAGTAATATTTATTTCAGGCAACTGTGTGCAGGCGGTCTGACTTGAGAAAGAGGCAGCGATGCATGGGGAAGGGAGCAGGCTTTTTATGTGCTCAGAGAGAGCTGCCGACGGGGCTTCAGCTTCACTCAGGTTATCAGGACTGTGCTCCCCATCGTAGTTTTATTTATCTATTTTTAAATATATTGATTTTTTACAGAGAGGAAGGGAGAGGGGGAGAGAGAGTTAGAAACATGGATGAGAGCCGGGACCGGTTTGGCTCAATGGATAGAGGGTTGGCTTGGGGACTGAAGGGCCCTGGGTTCGATTCCGGTCAAGGGCATGTACCTTGGTTGCGGGCATATCCCCAGAAGGGGGTGTGCAAGAGGCAGCTGATCGATGACTCTCTCTCATCGATGTTTCTAACTCTCTATCCTTCTCCCTTCCTCTCTGTACAAAAATCAATAAAATATATTAAAAAAAAAAGAAAAAGAAAAAAGAAACATGGATTAGAGAGAAACATTGATCAGCTACCTCCTGCTCACCCCCTACTGGGGGATGTGCCCGAAACCTAGGTACATGCCTTTGACCTGAATGGAACCTGAGACCTTGCATGTTTCTTCACTCAAATTTGGTCCACAGGCTGACTCTCCATCCACTGAGCCAAACAGGTTAGGTTATCCTAGTTTTATGACCTTGCCCTTTGTCCTTCTGCTGGCGCCAGACGTGCTTTCTCAGGGTGCTGTGCAGGGGTGATGGTCTTCAGGAATTTCTGTAAAATGACCATTCAAGGGGAGCATGGTTGTGCAAGCTTAGGCTAACAGAATGAGCTTTCCCTTTGACATTTGTTAGGTTTTGTAAGGCTCAAGCCTGAACCTCAACACCTGTAAAACACGATAAAGCAAAGCACAATAAAACTGTCACACCTGTAACCCAGCTTCATCGACCCCCTCCTGCCTCTCTTCCCAAGCCTGTCTTATTTATAGTCTTCCTCTCTACAAAGCTTTGTTTGTATTACCTGTCTTCTATCTCTCATGTTAAATGTAAACTCCAAGAGAATATGTTATTATTTGGCCTCAGGGTACTATTAATATTACTAATTTTCAAAATGTTTGTGATTTAATTACTTTGTCTAAAAATCAGCGGTCTGTTTATGAATTGGAAATTTGCCCCTCTTGTCCTTTTCTATTCTGGGCTCTAACTGCATACAAGGGGACCCTTGACCTCTAACTTCTGGTTTGGGTTGAAACTCTGAGAGGCACCCGTAGGAGAGCAAAAGGAAGAGGGAGAAGGGGTGAGTGAGCACATTTGCTCCCCAGCTTTCTCCTGACTGGGTTGCCACAGACTATCTATGTCCTTTCACTGACCCCAAAGCCAAAGCTCCTTTAAGTGGATACTCTCTCCAGGGTTTGGTAGCGACTCTCTCTCTCCCCTTTTAGGCCCAGGAGAAGTAAGGGCTTTTTGCTATTGCTAGTCCCAGGTTATTGAACCACCCCCAACCCTGCTTTCCCTTCATTCTACCCACTCCTTCGTAAACACTCCTTTCTCCTTGTTTATCCTGTTTGAACTTGCCCAGTTTTCTCTTGCTGGGAACCTGACTCAGACATCGTATGCCTCAAACTCCTGGAAATTTGAAAGATGAAGGTCTATGGTGAGGGGAACCAAAGTGTTGCCACCCTGAGGCTGCCTTTTGGGGACATTGATTTTAAGCGGGTTATTCAGAAACACCTTCAGAAAGAACCTTTGATCCTCCCACTTCTTGCCTAAGAAATGCAGATGGAAAGACCTACTCCAGGTAGGGAAATCACCTGAGCTTGAATAGCCTAATTTGCTTGGAGTACAGTGAATAGGAGGGCATCAGGCAGGGACTTGTTAGCTAGTTACCCCATGTGTTCCATTGTTTCTGGGTTACCTAGCAAGAATATGCCTTCCATGTGTGTTCTGTTCTTCCTCAGCTACTTGTAATGGCCCATTTTCACTTGTGAAATCTAATACCTTGTTCCTACTCCCCCCCACCCCCACCTTTCTCCTTTTTCCAAAAATGTCATTTATACCTTATATGGCCTCAGTGTCTTTAGAATTTTCATGTTTATGTGAATTCCCTATGCACATGTATTAACATTTTATTTTTTCCTGTTCATCTGTCTCTGTTAATTTGATTAGCCCAGCTAGAAGAATTTAGAAAGTGGAAGGAAAAGTATTAATTTTTTTTTAGCCCTCACAATAGCCTAGAATTAAATTAAATCAAAGGTTTAGCCAATGGAAAATTTTAACAATGCACAAAATTCCATTGTAAATGGACCACAGCTGTTTTACTACTCGGCTGTAAAAAAAGAAAGAAATTTTACCCCTTGCAACAGCATGCATGGACCTGGAGAGCATTATGCTAAGTGAAATAAGCCAGTCAGAGAAAGACAAGTACCATATGATTTCACTCACATGAGGCATCTAATGAACAAAATGAACTAATAAGCAAAACAGAGCCAGACTCAGAGAGAACAGGCTGATAGTTGTGGGGGTGAGGCTGGGGAGAGGTGGAAGGATTGAGCACAAAAGAAAAAAAGAGAAAGAACTCATGGACATGGACATCAGTATGGTGATTGCCTGGGGAAGCGGTTGGAGAGGTGGAGAAAGGTATAGTGGGGATACATTTTGATGGATGGCAAACTTGACTTTGGTTGGTGAACACACAATACAATTTACAGAGAACATATTGTAGAATTTTGCACTAGAAACCTGTATAATTTTGTTAACAAGTGTTATCAATATTTAATAAAAAGGAAAAAAAAAACTTAGGGTAAGGTAAGTGGGGCTGCATCAGTTTTAGGACAAAGAATTGGGAGGGGACATGGTTGGAGATAGGGAGAAATGAGCAGGGCTTGAAAAAAATAAATAAGAATAAATAAGTTAAAATAACAATGCATAAGAATTCATGAGCATGGGCACTATTGTTTCCAATTTAGAGTAAAACGTAATATGAGATACAAAAACATTAAATGAAGAGAGCATGTGTTATTTTCACGTTGGCATATGTTAAGGGCACTCCTATTTGGAAATAATCTGTACATAGTAGGTTATTGAGTAGTGGCTCATCTGGCTTACCTTCATGCTGCTTATCTTCAGCCCTCTTTAAAGTAATAATCTAAAGTTCAGGTTTCATTTTTTGTTTGTTTATTTGTTTTTTAATATTTTTTTTATTGATTTCAGAAAGGAAACGAGAGGGAGAGAAAAATAGAATCATCAATGATGAAAGAGAATCATTTGCCAGCTGCCTCCTGCATGCCCCATATTGGGGATCAAGCCCAAAACCATGGCATGTGCCCTGACTGGAATTGAACAGAGACCTTCTGGTTCATAGGTTGACAACCATCGAGCCACCCTGGCCAGGCTCAGGTTTATAATTATATACTGGTCAAGAGATTGGCAAACTGAGGTTTTAGTCTCCTCTTTGCCAGAAGTCTTTTCTGAAAGAAAAGAAACTTTTTCTGAAAGTTTCTAAAGCTGCAAAATTAAGATGTTGGAATAAATTATAGCTAAGATATCCATTAGCTCTAAATCTTTAATATCTATACTTTGTAATTGTGAAGACTATGAAGTTTTTATCTTAAAAATGTGGAGTCAGAAATATACATAGTCATGCTTAAGAATTCAGGTCTCGCTGAAACTAGTTTGGCTCAGTGGATAGAGCGTTGGCCTGTGGACTGAAAGGTCCCGGGTTCGATTCCGGTTAAGGGCATGTACGTTGGTTGTGGGCACATCCCCAGTAGGGGGTGTGCAAGAGGCAGCTGATTGATGACTCTCTCTCGTCGACGTTTCTAACTCTCTATCCCTCTCTCTTCCTCTCTGTAATAAATCAATTAAAAAATATATTAAAAAAAAAAAAGAGCCAAAACCGGTTTGGCTCAATGGATAGAGCGTCGGCTTGGGGACTGAAAGGTCCCGGGTTCGATTCCGGTCAAGGGCATGTACCTTGGTTGCGGGCATATCCCCAGTAGGGGGTGTGCAAGAGGCAATTGATCAATGACTCTAATCGATGTTTCTAACTATATCTCTCTCTCCCTTCCTCTCTGTACAAAATCAATAAAATATGTTAAAAAAAAAAAAAAAAAAGAATTCAAGTCTGCATCCTAATTGCTTGGTTTCAAATCCCAGCTCTAAAACTGATTAGCCACATGGGCTTGGTGATGTGTCTTAATCTCATTGCATCTCCGTTTCCTCAACTGGAAAGTGGGCGATAATGATAAAAATACCTACCAACCAGGGTTGCTTTGAGGATTAAATAAGCATAAGTTAGAACTTTGTAAAATGTTTACTGTGTGCAAGACATTGTTCTAACTACTCAATAAACATCATTGATGTTTTTATCTCTCTCTCTCTCTCCTTCCCTCTCTGAAACCAATGAAATATCCTACCTAATAATAGACAAACATGTAAATTGACCATATCTCTGCTATGCTCACAGCCAATCAGGAGTGAGTATGCAAATTAACCCAAGGGGCAGGACACCTGCTATGAGGGGGTGTGGGGTGGTGGAGGGAGCTACAGGAGTGATGCTGCAGCTAGGAGTGAGGACTTTCAGGCTACTGGGCGGTCGGGAGTGAAGCCAGGGGAAGGAAGGCCTATTCTTGCATGAATATTGTGCATCAGGCCTCTAGTGTATATGTGTGTGAAATAGTGAAAGAGAATCATTGATTGGCTGTCTTCCGATGCCCCCTACTGGGGATCAAGCCCACACGTGCCCTGACCAGGAATTAAACTGTGACCTGATTCATAGGTCAATGCTCAACCAATGAGCAACACCAGTTGTGCTTATTATTCTTGTACTTGAGGCCCAGCGCATAAAATTCATGCACAAGAACAGTCCCTAGGCCTGGTCTGATATCAAGGCCATCTTCCCCAGCTGCCCACAGCTGGACCTGCCCCTAGCCACCACCCATCCCCAGTTATCCATTTGCCATCGGGTGATCGGAGCCTGCTGACTGTGGGGAGGAACCAAGAGATTGGCTGTTCTGCCACTCGCTGGCCCTACCCCCACTGCTGGTTGCCTTCTGTATGTAGGGCGAATATTGGGGTGGGGGCCTTGGCCTGGCACCACCCGTGTCTCCTCTCACCCATCCGCAGTTCCTCATTCACCATCAGGAGATCAGAGCCTGCTAGCTGGGGAAAGGGACAGAGAGGTGGTCAGTATGCCTCATAGTGATTGGTTGAGCAGTAATTCTGGTCGTTCTGCCGTTAGGGTCAATGTGCATGTTACCCTTTTATTATATAGGCCAGTGGTCAGCAAACTCATTAGTCAACAAAGCCAAATATCAACAGTACAACTATTGAAATTTATTTTGAGAGCCAAATTTTTAAAACTTAAACTATATAGGTAGGTACATTGTTATTAACTTAATTAGGGTACTCCTAAGCTGGCCTTTGCTAAAAACTCAAGGGGCCAAAGAGCCGCATGTGGCTCCTGAGCAGTAGTTTGTCGACCACTGATATAGGATAACCTATCCAGAGGAACAAACTATAATAAAGTTGTCTTTATTTGGTGCCAGGGTAGAAAATGGAGAAGGTTCTGAGCTAGAGGAAACTACAGTAAAGGGGGCACAGCAAGCAAAATGAGAAAGGAAAAATGGCATCCTGCCCTTAGCCTCGCCCTTTCCACAAGTCACCTGCCATGTACCAGAAGAGACTTTCATTCTTTATTTTACTTTTATTAATTTCAGAGAAACATCAATGATGAGAGAGAATCATTGATTGGCTGCCTCCTGCATGCCCCCTACTGGAGATCAAGCCACAACCCGGGCATGTGCCCTTGACTGGAATTGAACCTGGGATCCTTCAGACTGCAGGCTGAAGCTCTATCCACTGAGCCAAATCATCTAGGGTGAGACTTTCGCTCTTAATAACCTTGCATTCCAAGATAAACCATGAATAACAGGAAATTCCTAAGAGCCTTGACTAACAGGAAATCCTAAAAGCTTTGTTTCCAAGATAAGCCACAAAAAATAATAACATCCTGTTTTCCTTACCAAAAGACAAGAACATTTTGTTCTTACCCAATCTGAACTGTCAACTGCCATAGCTGGGCTATAAATATCTGTCCTATCATGTGATCTACAGATTCTTCTTATCCTATTTGATGAGCCACTACTTCTGAAAATCTGGTTCCCTTTCACAGCCAGTAAAAGTGTCTCCCTGTATGCATATTATCTCTGAATTTTATTTTGACGGAGAGTTCCTGAGCAGTCAGTATCTGGACCTGACTTTCTTTGTGCACCAAGAGCCATCTTCATGGGTAAGGCCATTTGTGTAATTGCACAGGGCCCTGCCTTTTATTTATTTATTTGTTTGTTTATTTGTTTATTTATTATTAATATGTTTTTATTGCATTTTAGAGAGGGAAGAAGAGAGAAGGATAGAGACAGAAACATAAATGAGAAACACCATCAAGCAGCTACCTCCTAAAGAGCCTCTACTGGGAGTCCAGCCAAATGGGCACTTACAGGTAAGCAGAGGGCCGGGGTCTTCGAAGGGCTTAGTGGTATACAAAAGGTCTTCAAAGGGCTCCCATTCTAGTTTCTGCAACAAGTTTGTTTAAAAAAATATATTTTATTGATTTTTCACAGAGAGGAAGGGAGAGGGATAGAGAGCTAGAAACATCGATGAGAGAGATACATTGACCAGCTGCCTCCTGCACACTTCCTAATGGGGATGTGCCTGCAACCAAGGTACATGCCTTTGACCAAAATCGAACCTGGGACCTTTCAGTCTACAGACCGATGCTCTATCCACTGAGCCAAACTGGTATCGGCTGCAACAAGTTTGTTAATCTTTTCATGGTAATACAGTAGGTCCTTGGCTTACATTGGAGATCCCTTCCTATGGCGCTGCAAAGTAAAGCGATTTTTGCCTTAAGTCGGAACCCACCTATATAAGGACCTACGTCACTCACATGGAGCACATACACAGCAGTAATGAAGTAAAACAGAAAAGGGTCCTGAAGGGTCCTGGGTTCAATTTCAGCCAAGGGCACATGCCTGGGTTGCAGGCTCAATCCCCACTAGGGGGCATACAAGAGGCAGCCCATCAATGATTCTCTCTTCATTGCTGTTTCTTTTTCTTTCTCCCTCTCTGAAATCAATAAAAATATATTTTAAAAAAAGAACAAAAGAAATTTGAAAGGAAGATAACAATTCTTGACCTTTACTTATGGTAAATAAATAATAAAAAAAAAAACACAAAGCACATATGTACATATATTGAAATGATGGAACTTTTTTTTTTTTGATAAGTAAATGGGAGATGGTGACATAACCACGAAACAATGTATGTCGAGTCCGACATAACCTGAGGACTGTCTGTAGGCAGCTCCAAATGGGGAGGATGGGCTGTATTTCCGGGTGAGCTCCCAGATCCCCTGTGCTTTCTCTCATCAGAACACAACAATCACGGTTAACAGAGCATGATGCATATTTCTTACAATGAGCTGCTCCACAATATTCTATTTCTGCTCCTATTATATTGTCTTTGGTTGCGTTTGAGATAAAAGTTGAGTAGTTGTGACTAAGCCAGTATGGCCTACAAACTAAAATATTTACTATCTGGCCCTTTATAGAAAAAGTTTGCCAACCCCTGCTCTACACTTACCTCTCAGCATTCTCCATGTAGCCATCCCTGAAGTCTGTAACCGATCACCTTTTTCTCTTTGACCTGCTCGGCCCACCCCTCCATGGGTGCTGTCATAGAACTAACTCCATCTTGGCATTTAACTGTTACTCTGATTGTCCTTTTACTTGTCTGGTGCAAGTGTTCACTGCTGAATCCTCAGCCACCGGCACAACCCCTGCCCTCCTTCCGTGCTTCATAAACATGTTTTGATAAATGAGCAGCATCCTGAAGAGAGATGGCAAGACTGGGTTCCAACTTTCAAGAGCTTATAAAGGGAGGATAGTAATATAAACAATAAATTAACCTACAAGGAAGACTGAAAAGGCACTAAAAAGTACCATGCACTGTGCAGCATATCCAAGAAGAGATCCTTCCACCAGGGGGAAGAAGTTCCTTCTTTATGAGAAAAGAGTGAAGAAACAAAATGGAGTCACCATGGTCAAGTTGCTAAATTTTAAAATCAAGTAGGCTGAGATCTGACAAGGCAATTCTGTTCTTGCTTTAACTAGCTTGGAAACTTAAATTTTTGAACTTTTCAGTTGTGCCTGGAGATAAATATATATATTGTTAATGACAGAATATCCAATCTAAGAAAAAGTTTATTTGAATCAAATAAGACAATTGCCGGGAAGCAAAATCTGAACAGATTGAGAAAACGCTCCAGAGAATAGCACTTTTGCAGCTTATTTTATACTTTAGACTCAAAGGAAAAGCCATAAGGAAGGTTACTGGAAATTCGTCTGTGGTACATTAGGGAGGCAGGAGAAAGCAAAGTGGGGGAAGTCTCTGAGATTGGATGAGAAGCAAAATGTACACATACTTCTTTTACATTGGTTGGGTACAGGATGGTTAATAATGAACATTCACAGCTCATAGAGATGGTAAAACGGAATTTTTGGACTGGAACCCGGATTCTTTGCCTGTAGGAGTCAAAGAATGAATCCACGGACAGAGGGTAGTAATAGAAAAGGTGGAGATTTATTGAAGAACAAGTACTGATTCCCATGGGAGGAGAGGGAAAGAGCCCCATAGAATGGACCCCCACGTGGGGAGGGGAAAGGTTCCCACCGACTTCCTGTTTCCTTGGTTTATAAAGGCTATAGTTCCTATGTCCCAACATATCCTCTGATTGGTCAATATTCCCTTTCCAATTGGTTACTATAGAGACTCCTGAATCCCTCCTCCCTCAAAGTCCTTCCATTCCTTCTGGGCTTTCTTCCTCCTTCTCTATTTTGTAAATACAGACCTCATTTGGTACTTCCAGTTCCCTTGTCTTATGGAAATGTAACTGTGCCTGGCTTCCTTGTTTTATGGAAATGTACCTTCTCCCAATCTGTAGCCCTATATTTTTTCCATGGACCCCAATTCTAAAAATTCCCTAAGCCTGCCTATATTCCCCTAAAATTCCTGTTTCAATGGTATGCAGGGAATAAGATAACCAGGAGGGGTTCTGTGGTCTCATGCTCTGGTGCCCGGGGTGGTGCCTACAAAGGGGTCTGGAAAAACAAACTACTCTGACATTTCAAAGGTATGTTATCTTGGATGCACAAAGGCAATAGACAGTTCCAAAGGTAAAGACTGACCTTTGTCAAGGAAGCTACAGGCCTATGCTGTGACTACCCACATGACCCTCTTTTCCTTAGGAATTTTTAAGTTCAGAACACCCTGTGCAGTTGGCTACCTTCAGGCTCTGGGTTTGGCAGGCCCGCAGGCCTCCCCTGAGCTTGTCTACGTTCAAACCCTCTGAAAAACTGGGTCACCTGACATCTGGCTGATGACCACCTTGAACTAGTCCAAATGCTGAGAATGCAGCACTGATTTTCCTCAGGAATGTGACTTTTTAAAAACTCTCAGCTTGGGGGGTGGGGAAAGGGCAGAGGGTGGGGTAGGAACCTGGTGGAGGGAGGAAGAAATGAGGAACCTTTGTAATAATATGAACAATAAAGATTGATTTAAAAAAAAAACCCAAAAAACTCTCAGCTTAAGATTGAAATAACTTGGCACAGTGACTGGTGGTTACCAGACTTAGTGTGGTGATCACATCATAAGGTACATAAACGTTCAATCACTATCGTATGCCAACCATACTTTAATTTAAATAGTATTAATAATAAAAAAGACACCTCTTAGTGTGGAACCCGCCGGTGATGTACCACACCTGAATGAGGGGGTGAGGATAAGAAAAGACAGACAAGAACAAGCTGGGAACAGGAGGACGGAGCCTGGGTTGACTGCCATCCCAAGTTTATTTCTTAGCTCGTTTTTATACAGCAAAAGCGGGAAGGTACAAGATACAGGTCAGCAGATATCTGCTGACCTTTAGGCTAAGTATTTACCCATCTCCACATCTTTGTTTCTGTACGTAGGCAGAGAATTGTTTCCTAATCTACACGCAAGCAGCAGGTTAAACAGTGTATGTTATTCTTTACAAAGGTCAGCAGTATTTTTACATTAGCAAACTGCAAAACAAGCTGACAGCACGTTCTCACGAGAGCTATGACTTTTGTCCTACCAGAGCTGTGTCCACCAAGAGACCCCTGCTTCCAGGGCAGCTCCGAGGAAAAAGTCCCCTGTTTTCAGGGCGGCTCCCAACATCTTAGCTTCTCTTCTTCGCAACACTATGGGTAGTGCCTAGTTTTACTCCTGACCAGAATATCCTAAGATCCTTTAATAATTATTTGTCATTTATTTGCTGTCAAAGCCTCAGGATTGTGCTGGGTGTGTTCTGGGCTGCAAACACTGCACAGCTCCTCCGTTGCCTGGAGGCAGGATGCCTTGGGACAGAGGGAGGTAGAGTAGGTCAGCGTTTTTCAACCGCTGTTCCACGGCACACTAGTGTGCCGCGAGATGTTGCCTGGTGTGCCGTAGGTGCAGACAAGACAAGAATTTTATAATTTTTCACTATTTTGTTTACTTAATATTTCATAATAAAGTAATTATAAAATACTTTCTTTGTGTTTATTTGATTCCTATTCAAGAGAATTACTTTATATATAGTCAATATAGGCACAGAGTTAAATTTTTTAACATTTTCTAATGGTGGTGTGCCTCGTGATTTTTTTCATGAAACAAGTGTGCCTTTGCCCAAAAAAGGTTGAAAAACACTGGAGTAGGTCACCCAACAATAGGTCGGTTGGAATTTGGAGGGAGGTGGCGAGTCATGCTCCGGCCAAGCGTGCCCAGGCGTTGCACCTGTGCCCCAAGTTCCTTGGAAATGGCTAAAATAGCTTTTGTGACCTTTGAGTTGTCATTGTAACTGTCCTAACTCCTACACCTGTGGTCTGCATTGCAGTTCGGTCTTTACCGCGGTGAAGTGCTGAAACTGTAGTTGCTGGCCAGCTTAAGAAAGGCTCGTAAATTTTGATCTCTGTCTTTGGTGGTCGTCTCTTGGGGGTCGCCCCATAACAGGTGGGTATTTAGGATCCTTTATATTAACATAAAACCTCTACCTCCGTGATGTAATGCTTACGGAGCTTTTTTGGTGGTTGTTAGCATGTAATGCTCTTATCTGTAAAATAAGTCTCAATGCCAACTTCACAGGATTCATAAACATGGTTAATTATTGGAGGCCCAGAAAGTGCTCACTAAGCCGCAGTCATCCCCGATCCTCTGAAATGCTCAGTTTAACGGTAATGGAGCCCATCTCCAGAGAGCTCTCCAGACTCTGCACCGCTCAATGTGTGTCGAGGCATCAAATGCATCGCAGTGGTAAGCGCAGCAACCGCTCAGCGACGCGCGTTGAGCTGCGCGTGGTACTGCATCCCCGGGGGTAAAACCGCCAGGAGCTGGAGCCCGCGAGGTGGAAGAACTACATCTCCCATGGTGCTTCACGCGATCTTAGGGCTAGTCTCTATTTTATCGCCCCAGCCCCAGCCGCAAAACTCTCCAAGTCTCCGCCCCAAGTGTTCTCCTCGCCTAGTCCGTCCCCGGCTTCGGAAGACGCCATGTGACGTCACGAGGCCCTACGTTTGTGCGGGGAGCCGGAGTTGATGGACGGTCCCTGGCTGGGCTCGGGCGGGCCTGGGACCGCGGAAGAGGCTCTCGAGGGACCGCCGCGATGCTCCACCAGGAGCCGGTCAGTCAGCTCCTGGATCTGTGAGTCCACTCGGTCCCCGCCTCTTCCGCGCCCCGGCCCGGCCCCTGCCCCCGCCCGGCCCCTTCCCACCACCGGACCCACGTAGAGGGGGCCCCCGCTGGTGTGTCTCCGCCGGGTTCCTGACTTGTCTCCTCGTCGGTGGCAGTTGTGCCCAGCGGGCCGCTGCCCGGACGTCCCCAGGCGGGTGTCCGAATTCTCCGTCGGCCTTGACCGAGAACCCTGTGTGTGCCGGGGCCGGGGGCTCTGGAAGAACCACACACCGGCCGGGGCTGCCCTCCGCCCCCCGCCCTCCCGAGGCCGCCCGGTCCCTTGCCGGGGACGCGGGGGGATCCTCGGGGCCGGAGGGCCCGCGCTGCGGTCCCCAGCTGTGTGGCCGGGGGCGTGGCAGGCTCTCTCTGCTCCGAGTTCTCTCTTAAAAAAAAAAAAAAATTTTATTGGTTATGGTATCACATAATTGATCTCATCCCCCCCATTCCCATCCCAAACCCCTCCCCACCTATGCCCCCACCCCCTGTTGTCCATGACCCCTGGTTAGGCCTAAGTGCTGCGCCGAGTTCTGGATCTACAGAATTCTGTAGCAGCGCCTGGCCCATGGGGTTGCAGTGAGCAATACATGTAACGCGGGGAAAGGCCTTAGAAGGATGCGTGGTGTCCGAAGACAGTTCAGAGAGCTTCACTGGAGAGGAGTATTTTATTGCAGAGGCTGGTGGTTGGGAAACCGGACACGGAGGAGTCCTGGTGCCCGGCGCCACCAGAGTCCAATGGGTAGAGACGAGGTTGAATCTTTGTGATGCTTTTTATTACTCAGATGGCCAGCGGTCTGAGAGAGGGGTAGGTGCAATACCCCTAATGACCTCTCTGACCTTTCACTTTAAGCCAGCGCTTATATACGGATAGAAGGTGAAGATGAAGGTGGGGATGAAGGTGGGGGGGGGGGGAATTAAAACTAGCGAGTCCCCAGGGTCTGCTTCCTATCACTGTCGCTGCAAAGATTAACCCCGGAACGCTGTCTGCCTTTAGACACATTCTGTCCTCCATCTGCGCTTAAAATGTATCTTTTCAGTGAGGAGCTCATCTGGGCTTCAAGGCTGCCTTATCTTTAGGCCCTGTTCTTCTTGTAACGGGTCTGGTTTCCCAGGGTCTGTAAGAAAAATGTCTTTTCTGTGTGAATAGCTGTTCTGTTTCTATTAAATGCACCTCTCCTGTCCTTTAGGACGGCTTATGAAGTGAGAGTGATTGGTTAAAAGTGATTATCTTACACGATTTTAGGAAGACCATTTAAGTTGATTATCAAAGGCATTTATAACAAACTAGAGGCCCAATGCATGAAATTCGTGCAAGAGTAGGCCTTTCTTCCCAGTTCCTGGGACCACCCTCCGGGACCCAGGCTTCCCGCTGGCCCTGGCTTCGTCAGGAAGGACATCCGGAATGATGTCCAGTCTAATGAGCATATTACCCTTTTATGATTATAGATAGATAATATATTGGATTTCACTTTGTTCATGAAGTGAACTAGAGTAAGTTTTGCTTGTGTGGTCTAACTGGTTTGCTCTGCTTGAGGGATTTTCAAGCCTGGTATCTATTTTATTTTATTTTTTAAAAATCCCTCCTTTTGGTCATTCAGCAAGCTAAGAGTGTCAACCAGAATAGTGTTACCCTTGCTACCACTGTTGATGTAGGCATTGGGATGGATGGTCATACAGTTATTGTGTTTCTTACAGTTGCCAAGTCATTTAGACATGGCTGGTGAGATCATTGAATTCTTCAAGTTGTCTAATCCTGGTAGATAACATTGGATGTGAGTGGTTGTTGAAAGGCATTTACAACTCTTGAGAGGATGCAGTGCGCTAGGAAGGTTAATATGGTGATTAAGAGGAGAACAATAGCGAAGGATTGAAAAATCCCCTAGAGTAGAGATTCCCCAGTACCAAAATGTAATCCGTTAAAAAAAAAAAAAAAAAATCAGTGAAAAAAGTGTTGCCTATTTGATGAAAGATTGTTACCTGATCTTTAAGACCTTTTAAGTTTTGGGTAACAATTCTTGATTTATTAACATAAAACTCTCTCTCTCTTTTTTTTTTTTTTTTTTTTACCAGTTACAGCACAAGCACCTTATTGTTGGGTGGTTAGGATGTGTAAGGCTATATAGTTATTTCATGTAACCCTGACTAAAGAGTTATAAATTCTTGCTGTAAGTGTCAAGATTTTGCAGAGAATAAGGTCTCCTCTAATGAGGCAGTCCTTTGATGATGTCCTTTCCAGTAAACTCCTTTGGCTGTAATGTGTGCAGCACACTGCCTTCCTTTGGGAGGGAGTCACAGAAAGCTTTTTGGACCAGGTGGAAATAAGGCTTTCCGTACTGCATTAGTGCCTTACTGAATTGAACTGTGTCATCATTGCTCAGGACAGGATAAACATGAGGATGTCGTCTTTTAGGAGGCAGTGTTAAAAATCACAGCAGTTAAAAGTCACTTTTTTAAGATGAAGAAAAACTTGTCCATCACTGAGCACAGACTAAGCTTTGGAATCTTATGAAGCTTAAGCTGTAAATATTAGTATAAGATATACATTCTCTTCAGCAGTGTTGTAATAGCTATGTATGGTGCCAGGGGAATACTGGAAATATTGGAGGGAACACTTTGTAAAGTATATAATTATCTAACCACTTTGCTCTACACTTGAAATCAGTATAATATAATGTTAAATATAAACTGTAATTGAAAAATAAAATGTCCTTTATGAAAGGACTAAAGTGCTAATAGACAGCATTAAATAAATGTTAAGACCCAGTACTGGTACAGTATAATTTACTATATCACATTTGTATTTCAGATGCCTTTGGTGCTTCACGAAGAATATTTCCAGATATATCACAGACATTAAGCCTTTGCCTCCCAACATAAAAGATAGATTGATTAGAATGATGAGCCTGCAGGGACAGATAACAGATTCAAATATAAGTGAGGTAAGAGTATATACAACTATAAAGCAAGCATATTATATTTTACTGTTTGGATATGGTTTCAGATTTCTGGAGCAATGGTATATAGTAGGATTAATAATACTTTTAAGATATAATAAAGCATCAGGTTCTTTTTTTTCCTCCAGAAAACCAGAATGTTCATGTGTAATAGTTCTAAAAAATCTCTCCTACCATTTTTAAATTACTTCCCTTTATAGTACCAGTACCTTGATCTCCATGTTTTTTAAAAGTTTTAAACTTTTTGATCAATTATACCATAATAAAGCTGGAAAGAGTAAAACATTAAATGCAGGATAAATAAGTGGTCAAAAAAAGAAAAGAAAAGAAAAAAAAAAAGATCCACACTAAGAAATACGTTTCATCGTGACTCTAGTACACAAACCACACTTACTGTGAGAGTACAGCAGACCCTCCAATAACATCATTTTGTTATAATGTTGATGAGATTCCATAGGAACTTCACTCTTATTTATATCAATTAGCCTATAAAATTGATTTCAGTGAATGTCACTTGGCCTAAAGTCACAGGACCTATCAATACTGTGTGCATTATACTTGAATATTCTCTATCTTATTCTGTTATCTCTTATTTCCTTTAAAAATGTTGACCACAGCCTACTAAATTAAATTTGTCCATTCATGGATAACAACCAGCAGTTAAAAATCACTCTTCTAAACTTCTCATTTCTCTTCTGGATACCTCACTACTACTAATTTATACTCACTCCTGTCCCTACAACTAAGCTAAAATTGGCTATTCTTTAAGGTAGTAAATATAGTAAGGGTCTACAACCTGAATTAAAATTCTAGCATTGCCACCCTTTCTGGTGTTGAGCCTCAGGGGTGTGTGTGTGTGTGTGTGTGTGTGTGTGTGTGTGTCTGTTTGGGTGGGGGAAGGGGTTCTTTTTAAGAGAACTTTACTTTGCCCAGCCGGCATGGCTCGGTGGTTGAGCATCAGCCTATGAACCAGGTTGTGAGCTTGATCCCCGGTGTGGGGCATGCAGAAGGCAGCCAATCAATGATTCTCTCTCATCACTGATGTTTCTATCACTTTATCCCTCACTCTTCCTCTCTGAAATCAATAAAAATATATTTAAACAAAAAAGAGAACTTTATTATTACTTTAATTAGGGAAGAAAAGAGAAAGAGGAATTAATAATTTTTTTAAAAAGAGAAAGAGGAAAGAAGGCAGATAAGAATCAAAACAGGAAAGATACTGAAAAAAAAAAAGTTCCCCTCCCCTACCTTCCTTCCTCAGGACAGTTTTCTGAAGTCCCTTATGTGTTTGTGTGTGTGTGTGTGTGTGTGTGTGTGTGTGTGTGTGTGGTGGGGGTAGGGAGCGGTAAGTGAGAGTTTCTGGGGTTGTAACCATCATCGCTGTGTACAGAGACTAGAACTACAGTAGTTCCCCCCTATCTGTGGGGGATACATTCCAAAATTCCCAATGGATGCCTGAAACTGTGGCTAGTACTGAACCTTATATATATATATACACCATGTTTTGCCATATATGTATATACTTTTTCACATAAAGGGAGCACTTTATGGCTTCTCTTTGGCATATCTGATTGGCCAGCTACACTGTTCTTGGGTTTGGGGGCATTATTAGGTAAAATGGGTTACTTGAACACAAGCACTGCAACACCATGGCAGTCATTTTCATAACTGAGGTGGCTACCAAGTAACTAACGGGCAGGTAGTTGTACAGTGTGGATCCGCTCGGCAAAGGGATGAGTCACATCCCAGGCAGGATGGAGTGGGACAGCAGGGTTTCATCATGCTATTAGGACAGCGCACAACTTAAAACTTATGAATTCTTTATTTCTGGAATTTTCTATTTAATATTTTTGGACCATGGAAGACCACGGGTACCTGCAACTATGGCAATTGAAACCGCAGACAATGGGGCACTACTGTACAAATTGATGTCTTTACCACACATTCTACCCCCAGCCTGTGATCAAAAGGAAGCAAACTCTGATGTTTGCACTCCAGCATACGACTGGAACTTCACATTGTAACTGTGCTTCAGTGTGTCTTAGTATTCCTTCTGCATCAACCTGATGTACTTTAAGATATATATATATATATATATATATAATTGATTTTTTTTACAGAGAGGAAGAGAGGGATAGAGAGTTAGAAACATCGATGAGAGAGAAACATCGATAAGCTGCCTCCTGCACACCCCCTACGAGGGATGTGCCCACAACCAAGGTAATGCCCTTGACCAGAATTGAACACTGAGCCAAACTGGTTTTGGCCTGATGTACTTTCATTGCTTTATTTTCTTTGTGTTCGCTTGCATTTGAACAAAGACATTTTCATATTGTATTCTACTTGACTCTATGGAGGTAGAATGACATCAAGTTCTTATCGTTGATGGTTCTACGGGATATATAAATTATATGTGGCTCTCAGATGAAACATTATGACTCTGCAGAAAACTGGTGAGATTCCTCTCTTCTCCACCATCCCCATTTTGTTCTATCCCTTTCATCTATATTTCACTGACTTACATTTTTATGGCAGTCTATATTTATTCAGTTAAACTTAATTTCACCTGAATAAAAATGGGCTAAGCCAAGGGGATGAATGAGAGAGAAAAGCAAAAGTAAGATTTTTCTTGCTGCTCTCCACTATTCCCCATTCTTGTAAGAGTCCTTCCTGCTCATGAAACTAGCTCTAACTTTTGTTGTAAAGTTGCACACATCTTTGGATAGCTCTTTTTGAAATAGTTTCTGAATCTTTTTATAGTCCCTGGAGGGAGAAGGTCTTTGTTAACATGGCACTGTGAAAGAAAAAAACAGCAAAATGGGGTTGACATTGTCGAGAGCAATCTAAAATGGAGCCAGAGGCTTCCGGGAAGCTGAACTAACACAACTCCTCCATATCTAGTTGAACTTTTGAAGTAGGCTAAACCACAAATGGCCACATTCTGCTATAATTTCTGGAACTGAACTCCCTATTAAGAAATAAATTTTTCATTTAAGGAAAGACACCAGCAATTAATTATGCATAGCACAGTAATAGCTCGCTTGCCAATACCAGTCACAGCTCTTTCAAAACAATTTGTGTAATCCCTCTGAAGTCCCCCTTTTTCAGTGTTTATAAATTCTCTCTCTTTCCCCCTTGGAACACAATTGGGTTTCTACCCAAATCTTTGTGTCTAGAATTGCAATTTCTAAGGACTCCAAATAAAGTTTCTGTTTGCTTTGCGGTTCTTGGTCAAAATTAATTGACATTACATGGTGTCAAAAAGTGGGATTCAGAGTGACTGACCTCTCCTTTCCGTGCCTGCATGGATTTGAGTAAGGTACCAAAAAGAGCCACTGCACTCTGCCGTCGTCCCAGTGGTTCCGGATCATTGTGGCAAGTCCTCCTGGATCAGAATCTCGCTCCTTGGTGGAGGTTCAGGCTCTGTTTGGGCCTCCTCTCTTATGGTTTTTTTCTCCCTCTCTCTATGGGACATAAAGTGCCTATCTAGTGAGGGTTTATTTTTGAAAAAATGGGAAGTTCAACTGCTGAATATCTACCTTCTGGAACTTGTGCTGAAGCTGTGTATGAAATTACAGGCCCTCCGCATCTTGCAAAGTTCTGTCTTGCTGGACCATAATTACCTGGGATAAAAGTTGGGGCACTTTTAAATCCCTAATTTAGTCTATCTGCATGGTAAATTGGGAAAGGCTCCAAAACTAAGCACCCTTATAGGACAGCAGTTTTCAACCAGTGCGCCACAAGAATTTTTAAAACATGCAATACCTGACTAGTCAGGAGCCCTTACACTTTTTCCTTGGATTATCAAATAAAAAGATGACAGCGGCCGAAACCGGTTTGGCTCAATGGATAGAGCGTCAGCCTGGGGACTGAAGGGTCCCGGGTTCGATTCCGGTCAAGGGCATGTACCTTGGTTGCGGTCATATCCCCAGTAGGGGGTGTGCAGTAGGCAGCTGATCGATGACTCTCTCTAATCGATGTTTCTAACTATCTCTCTCTCTTCCTCTCTGTACAAAATCAATAAAATATATTAAAAAAAAAAAAAAGATGACAACAGCCAATACAACAATAGCTGTTGGGTATGAATGAATCAAAATTACACCTATTATTTTAGTCAGATTGGCAAAAAGTATATATTTTGGTGTGCTGCAGAATTTTAGTAATTAGTTAATATGTCTTCTGAGATGAAAAAAGGTTGAAAATCGGCCACGACCGGTTTGGCTCAATGGATAGATCATCGGCTTGGGGACTGAAGGGACCCGGGTTTGATTCCGGTCAAGGGCATGTACCTTGGTTGTGGGCATATCCCCAGTAGGGGGTGTGCAAGAGGCAGCTGATCGATGACTCTCTCTCATCGATGTTTCTGACTCTCTCTCCCTTCCTCTCTGTACAAAATCAATAAAATATATATTAAAAAAAGAAAAAAGATTGAAAATCACTATTATAGGAAGTATATGTAATTGGCATTTTGAGACCTCCAAATATACAAGTGATTCAAAAATTGCTTCTCTTCAAAACACAAACTCTAAATCATCAATGCAAATTCTGAGTTAACTTAGAGAAACTTAAATGTCCTTCTGATGTCTTATCTACACTGTCTTCTCCTCTGCTGCCTGCCTTACCTTCCTTTTCCTCTTTATCCTTCACTTACTGATCTCCCTTTTCATAATGATGAAGCTGAGTCTCCAGTAGATGCGCCCCCTGCTCCTACCACCCCACTTAAAGTTCAGCCATTGGATGGGTTGGCCCAGGATGACAGACCCTTATTTCTGAGAGATAGAGCGCTAGAAACGTCAATGAGAAACATCGACCAGCTGCCTCTTACACATCCCCTACCGGGGATGTGCCCGCAACCAACGTACATGCCCCAGACCAGAATCGAACCTGGGACTTTCAGTCTGCAGGCCGACGCTCTACCACTGAGCCAAACCGGTTTCGGCTGGACCTTATTTCTTATATCCCATGGACTAAAGCTGAGCTCCATACCATTACTAAAATGTTTTCTTATCCCAAAGAAAGCCCCATTGGGTTTGCTAGAGAATTTCTGCTTACTATCCAAACATAGGAGCCAGGGTTCTGTGACTTATGGCAGCTATCCACATGCTAGGAGAAGGACATGCTAGAGAAAGGATAAACAAGGTGAATGAAAAGACCCTATGAACGACTTCTCCCATCTAGGATAAGAGGCCATGCATGAAGTCTCAAAGCTGGCTAAACAACTTCATGAAAAGATACCGATGCTTTTCCTCGAGTTGCTGATTGAAAGAAAAATTTTAAATGTGTTAAAAAACACGAAGAAATTGTTTTTCATTTCTATGATAGATTTGAAAACGTTTAACTCAATACTCCAGCATAGATGAAGTCAGTGAAGATACCTCATTGCTTTTATAGTCATCTTTTGTTTTTGTTTTTTAATTTTTATTTTGGAGAGGGAGAGAGAGATAGAAACATTGATGATGAGAGAGAATCATTAATTTGCTGCCTCCTGCGCACTACACACAGGACTGAGCCCGCATCCCAAGCATGTGCTCTGACCAGGAATCGAACCCATGACTTCTGGGTTCATAGGTTGATGCTCAACCACTGAGCCATGCCGACCAGGCAAAAGTGGTTTTTAATTATTGCAAAAAGCCTAGTTATTGGAAAAAAGATTGGAGCGCAAAAGGCCTGTAACCCATAGAATTTGTGAATCCTCCTCAGGAATTCAATCAAAGTTTTCTTAGCAGTAGTGCTGTGCTAATGATCAAAAAAGGGTTTCCCCCATGCTCTTAACTGATTCCTTAGGAAAAATTGATCTATTGGGAATGAATAAACTAGGGCCGTGTTGGATATGGGAGTCACCTTATCAGTTTTTAACCCTACTAGCCTCCATTCTCTTTCTTGGAATACTGAAACCATACAAATGGTGGAAGTTTCCAGATGATCTATGATTGTCTCCCAATTCCTTCCAATTCCTTTTCAAGTTGGACCTTTTCAGGGAACTCGTCAGTTTCTTTTAGTTTCTTCTGCCCTTATTCATCTCCTAGGACAAGATTTTCTTGAAGCTCATAAAGCCCATATTCTTTCAAAAGGGGGAGATATTCTTACATCTTAAGCTTCTAACTAATGACTTTCAAGAGGACTTATCTATGAACTCATCCATAACTATGCCAGTTTTTTCAGTCACCTTAATTGACTCCAACCCTCTTTTAGATTCCATTCCAAATGAACTTTGATCAAGAAATGTCACTGACATCAGTTGTATTGGTCAATTTTAAAATGGACTAACAGGATAATAAAAACTCAAAATGACACCCTGGCCAAGTCACTCAGTTGATGTCCCAATATGCCAAGGTTGGGGTTTGATCTCCAGTCAGGACACATACAAGAATTAATCAACAAGCCCTAGCTGGTTTGGCTCAGTGGATTACAGTGTCCGCCTGCGAACTGAAGGGTCCCAGGTTCAGATTCAGTCAAGGGCACATGCCCAGGTTGTGGGCTCCATCCCCAGTGTGGGATGTGCAGGAGTCAGCTGATCAATGATTCTCTCTCATCATTGATATTTCTATCTCTCCTTGTCCCTTCCTCTCTGAAATCAGTATAAATACATTTTAAAAGACACACAAAATAATCACTGTTTAAAAAAAAAAAAAGTATCAACCAATGAATAAAGGGAACAATAAATTGGTATTTCTCTCTAAAAAAAAAAAATAAAATAAAATTTAAAAACCTCAAAATGACAAAACTTATAGAGACTTTTAATAATCCTTGGCATAAAGCTCTCCCTTGATATTGCTCAACTTAAGGTCTACTCCCTTCGGCAAACAGTCTGTCTTATTTTGAAATTATTATTGGCAGACCCATCAAATTAGGTCAATGAATGTATGCACCAGTCAAAAGAAGACCTGCTCTATAGTAGAAACTTATTAAGGGCTCTTAAGAATAACAACTCAGAGCAAAATTTTCAAAGTGTGCTCCCAGGAGAAGATCTACAACATCATTATCTCCAAACTCAGGGATTATGTCTATTGGAAATGCCAACTCCATAAAGATGCCCTTCACATCCAATTGAAAGGAGCATATCAGGTTAGTAATGTAGCACAATTTTCACTAATTCTTGTGCTGCTGAACTTAAGAGTATTGATGCATGGAACCAGGTTTCTCATTTAAAAAGGACATCCACACCTGAGTGGTCCTCTCAGCCTATTGGAGATCTTAAGCTGAAAATTCTTTAATCCAAAACCACAATTAGAATTTTCATTCTGGATTGAAAAGGATGTAGATAGCTCTCCCAAGACCCTGGATCAGGTCTTGAAAGCTTACAAAATCTAACTGGACATATGGATTATTTAACCTTCCTGTAACCAAATCTACCTGTAAGGAATACCCATAAATGCAATCTGGACTTGTAACTTGTCTAACTATTTTGAAAATATAAATGGTTCAGGCAGAATACTGGTTTGTCCCTTTAAAAATGTATACCTTCAGTCTTTTGCATGATTCAGATGACCATAAGTTCACACCTTGATGAGGCTTAAGTGACTACAGTGTTACTTCTTACAATGTCTCTATAATATGGGGAACTTCAGGAAATAACACCATTCAAACCCAAAAATCATATATCTTCTCACTCTTGGGGTCAAGATAAAAAAGGTATTTGGTGGAAAATAACTAGGAACAACCAAATCCATGAGGATCTTTCAATTCTGACACAAATATGTAGAAACCTTAGTTGCTCTTTTAATTATTCTTATGTATGATGATCTTAATGTCTTCTGCATTAATGACTATTAATGATTATCCAACATACAAAGGATGTGCAGTCCCTGTTTCAGAAATAGAACTTAATTCTCCCCTCGGATCTGGGTTGAAGGGTCTAATTGCATGCTCTCACTTGAGGGCACTGGATGTTTCTTATGTGGGACCCAATATATGTCACCTTGCCAACCCAGTGGTGAAGTGGATATGATACTGTTATGTTAGTACCTGATGCTGTCACCAGGAAGATGCTGTCTTCATTTTTCTGCCATTATCTCTAATCTAGGTTTTTTTGTCTATAAACTTTGACCAAAACAAACCAAATAGAACTGGGATTTGGGGTCTTCTCTCCCCTGAAACCCCAAAATAGATAATTGAGGCTTTGGGCATTCCTGTGCTAGAACTTCCCCCCCTTAGTTTGGAGTAGCTGAGTTAAAGGCCTATCAGAAACTTTTATATTTTTGTAACACAATGTAGAATACTACTCTAATTGCCCTTGAAAAACAACAAGAAATGATTGACAGTCTGGCAGAGGTAGTACTACAAAATCAGGGCTCTAGATGTCTTAGCCACCCCACAAGGTGGTACTTTTGGGAGAAGAATGTTGTTTCTGTGTCAGCTTGAGGTTCTGAAAAAAATATGTAAAATCCTCAAATAGGCAGAACATTAACCCTATAAACTGAGATTAGACAGACTTATCTAACTGGCCTGCAGGAATAGGAGCCTGGATTTGTTCTATATTTCAGGCCTTGACCATATTATTATTTTTTGTGTGTGTGATTATACTGTTTACTACCTTAATTATGTATCTTTTTGGGTGTCTTGAACAATGACTAACAGCCACTACCAGAATAATAGTAGCCCAATGCCCAGAGATGTTACAACGAATAAATCCTGACAAGACCACCTCTACAAAGAACTTTTAATTTGAAGAATATGTGACTTAGCTCAATTTCCAGTTAGCCTCCTTGTTGCTCAGATGTGGCCATAAACTCCTATTGTACACTCAGGAAACTACTTTTCTTCCTACATGGGACATGACATACCAGGAATGAGCCTTCCTGGTAGATGGGATCCATGTTGCTTTTTTAATGATGGACCATGGATGTTTCCTAATGGTTGATCATTGATACTTGGTAAGGAAAAATCTTGATCTAAAGGGGTAACTGTGGAAGAAAAACAGCAAAATTGAGTTGATATTGTCAAGAGAGCTATCTAAAGGTATCCAGGAAGCTGAACTAACACCTACTCCCTCAAATCTCCCCCCCCCCCCACACACGTGAAAAGGAACTTTTGAACTGGGCTAAACCACAAATGGAACTGGCTCTGCATCACTGAACTCTCTATTAAGAAATAAAATTTTCACCTAGCAGTAGACAGGCAGTAATCATGAATACGGTAGATGGCATAGTGTAAGTCTGCTTAACAGCAACCAATCACAGCTCTTTTAAAACAACTGTGTCACCCCTTTGGCAGTGCCATTTTTTCTGTCTTCATAAATTCTCTCTTTTCCCCTCAGAACACAGTTGAATTTTTACCCAAATTTGTAGTATCAGAATTGCAATTTCTATAGACCACAAATAAAACTTTTTTGCTTTGCAGTTCTTGGGCAAATCACTAAAGTTAGAAACCAAGAAGAAAAAGATCTATGTATTTGATTGCGTCAGAATATGATCTTTGTGACAAAAAGATAAAAAAGGCACATAACTAGGAAAAATATTTGCAATGTATGAAATTCTATTATTTTTAACATAAAGGATCCCCACAAACCAATAAGAAAAATAAAAACAAATACTAAAATAGAAGAATTATAAAGATTCAAAGGAAAGAAATATAAGTCACTAAAAGCAAGTAAAGGGATATTTAAACTCATTTAGAAATAAAAGTCACAGTTTGTCTTTCAGTTTGGCAGAAACTTAAAACAGTAATATCCAGTGTTGGCAATAGTGTCGGGAACTGTCACTTTTATCTTCTGCTGATGAGAGTGGAAATGATAAAAGCCTTTTAGGAGGACAGTTTAGCACTATCAAAAGTCCTAAAATTTTGCTTACCATTGACGCAACAATTTTACTTCTGGTATGTTTTTAATCTGAGATATAATTAATATATAATGTGTAAATTTAAAGTGTGAAACACATGCTGATTTGATACACTTATTTACTGCAAAATGAGTTCCACAATAGGGTTAGTTAGTATCTCCATCATCTCATATAATTAACATTTACTTCTGGTATTTCTCTCAAGGAAATAATAATCAGGAAAGCATACAAGTATGCTCATCATAACCCAAAAAGTCAACAGTTTTATATAGCACTAGAGGCCTGGTGCACGAAATTTGTGCATGGGAAGGGGGTCCCCTCAGCTCGGCTTGCATTCATTCCAATCTGGGACCCCTCAAGACCTCTGGCTCCTAACCACTCACCTGCCTGCTGGCCTGATCTCCCTAACTGCTCTTCCCTGCCTGCCTGATCTCTAACCTCTTCTGCCTTGACCCCACCAATATGGCTTTGTCTGGAAGGACATCTGGAAGGTCATCTGTAAGATGTTCAATCTAATTAGCATATTACCCTTTTATTAGGATAGATGCCACCTTGTCCTAAAAACCTGTCCCCAGGTTTTCCTATAGTGGGAGGGAAAGCCTGAAGTAGCATCCTGGGTTCTGACCAGGGCTTATATGCTTTTGCTTTATCTCAGCAAATGTGATTTCTAGAAGAAGACTCTTGGATGTACCTTGAACATTTCTATTGAATTTACCAAGTCATCCTCCCAAAATGTTGAACCACTTTAAACTCCCACTGGCAACCATGCCTGTGCCCTCTGTCCCACTTTGATGCCAGTATCATTGATTTTGCCCTAGAAGCTTCTCTCCCATCAGTTGGGACTGCTTGGTACTTGAGCCAATCTCATTGTTCAGCTGGGGACTTGATTTCCTGAGATAGAATTATGGAGGAGGAAAAATAGTTTTTCTCTATCTTTCTAAGTTCTTAGTGGAGGCCCTTGTAATGAAAGACAGATCACTAAGAGAAAAACAAAAGTTCATTAACATGTGTATCTTGTATATATGTGGGAGATCCCAGGGGAAAATGAGTGACTTCTCAAGGTGACTTAGAATGCAGATTTAAACACTTTCTTCCTAGGGAAAGGGGATGGGAGATGTAGGCCACTTAGAGGAGAGTAAGTGATTTTTAGGAAAGATGAATGGGGGAGAGGAGATAGTTTATAAAAAAGTTTGGGAATGATGTCAACTTCTACTCTCCTGTCCTGTGACAGGAGTCAGTCTTCTTTACCTGATGACACTTCTCCCATCAAAAGGACCTATGACATTTAAGCTCCTTTTGGGGGTCCGATTTTAAGCAGATCAGGAGACCTCAGTGAAAGCCTCTGCATGCATTTGCTGTTTTTCAAGCATTTGCAGCTCAAGATCATCAGTATAACAACACAGCACATGGTGGGGTGGCATGTTCTCTGACCTTCAGAATAAACCCAACAGAAGCTTGTTTCCTCTCTTAGATGATTTGCCACAGTAGCATTATTCCCCGGAGATGGTATTCTGACCAGATATTCCTGGGAGTGGTCATAACATACCCTGTGCTTGTAGAAAGGTGTGGGACATGTCACTAAATAAACCAAGATCAGTTTTCTTATCTTGTGGAAAGGAAGATAAAGTTATGATAGTTTAATCTCCCTTTTCACAGGTTTCTTGTGGGTTTGTGACTCCAGTCCAGCCCCCAGAAGCCCCAGCGTCACCTGGTCATTATGGGCATCATCATCTTTGTTGGGCTAATTTGCATACTCACTCTTGATTGGCTGGTAGCATAATGGAGTGACCATCATTTTTTGCAAGTTTTTCTTTTATTAGTGTAGATATATAAACAAAGTAACTTTACTGCTTCCTAAATCAGCCTAAATGTTCAACTTAGTGTTTTGCCATATAAGATGAATTTAATGAGCTATGAAATAGTATGCAACCATAATTATTTTTGTAAAAAGTGCTCATAAGTATATATGATCTGATCTCATTTTTCCTCAAAGACTTTTTTTTTTTTTACTCAAAAAACATGAAAACTACGCTTATGTTTTTCTTTGGGTATTGGTACTTTGGGTAACTTTAGTTGAAGTGGTTAGAAACGTGGCCTTTGGAATTAGGAAGAACTGGTTTCCAAATCTAGCTCTGCTCCTTTTTTGGTTGTGTAGTTTGTGTTGCTGTTTAAACTCTGGATGCCTCAATTCCTTCATTAATAAAAGGGCAATGACCAGTCTCTCAAGGGTGTGTGTATTTGTGCGTGTGTGTATATGTGCATGTGTGAGAGAGAGAACTAGAGGCAGACTATTAAGTAATAATGTATACAGCACACTTAGTACCCTTCCTGGTAATAGTCCAATAAATAGAAATACTTATTCTTATCATTTGTATAATTTTTCTAAATTGTCTGAATGTTTCACAATAATAACATATTACTTTTATATTCAGAAAAGTAAAGCAATTTCTATTTTGGAAAAAAGTAAAGGAAAATATTTCTGGAGAGAGAACTCAGAATACTTTGAAGTGAATCTGCTATTTGTTGCCCTCACGTGAATATTCAGTAATTCTGGGTATGTTTGTACTAGGTCCCAAAAATAAGAATGAAGGAGGTAAATATTCCAGGTAAGCAGTGTTAGTTCCCTATAAGTGTTTGGTATGTGAGAGACGCATAGCTAGAATGTCTAATAACCGGCCGGAACTACTGGAAAAGAATAAGCATCTCCACCAGTGGATTCTGCTTCTCAGGTCTAGTGTGACTTTGTACCCACCCCTGTATTCTCAGCAGTACTTTTTGTTCCTATGAAGACATTAGCAGCACTAGAAGGTGTACCTCCAATGGGAAATAGGCTTGTGGTTTTTTTTTCTCCTGCTTTATGTATCTATCTTCACACAGACATGGTCTATATTCCTTGCTGTATTTTCCATACTCCAGTTGTCTGTTATGACCCCAAAAGCACTGAATATGGAATAGACGTTTATATTTGTAGAAAAAAATTGTTTTTTAAAATCATGCATTTGTTCCAGATTTTACATCCTGAAGTCAAGACTCTAGATCTACAGAGCTGTGATGTTTCAGATACTGCTCTGCTGCACCTGAGTAACTGCAGAAAACTAAAGAAATTAAATTTAAATTCCTCAAAAGAAAACAGAGTTTCTATATCTTCAGAAGGTATGTTTATTAACATTGAATGAATTGGCAAATTAATATTAACCATCTGGTATAATTTAGGAACAAAAAAAGGGGGAAATATGTCAAAAGAAAGTATGAAGATGTCAAAGAAATAGAAACTTATGTTTATCAACAAAAATATTCAAACTAAGATAAAGAATCCAAATTAGAATTCTTGCTTATAAACAGTGCTGAAAGATAAGAAACACACTGGGCAAGTCACTATTTGAGAAATTTTAAAATAAACATGGGTGGATACTTCTATATTTTAAATATTTTGCCTGATACAGTGGAAGAAGAAATGACCAGTTCATACTTTGTTAAGGCTTTTTGGATGCAATATTACAACAGAAAATTAAATTATCATCAGTTTAAACTTACCAGACAACTCTCCTATCAGTCTGTACAATGCATAGCTTTTAACTATAGCCAGACAACTGCATGTTTCAGTGTCATTATTACATGAATTAGTGGATTTTTCAGAGAGATGAATTAATAGATTTTTATAATTTTTTTTTCAAAATAAGATTTTTTTTTTTTTTTTTTTTTACCTTTTTCTTTCCTATAAGAAAGCGGGACTTATTTGGCTAAGTTTCTGGAAAATTTTGTGGGTTGATTATTTTGCTGACTATATTTTATAATCATCTCAGTTAGAAAGTTAGGATTATCACAATATTGCAAAGAAGCATAAGTTTTTAAATGTTTATGCAAATAATGACTCATTACAAAGAACTTTTATTCTGTACAAAGATGAATAAAAGAAAAGTTCTTTAAGATATGAAAATAATAAAAATGACCTATACATACATTTACCATCTTCTATTTTGTGTATTTTGCCCATAAAGTTATCTTTTCACAGTGGACTGAAGAGCCCAGGATCCTGAAGTACTCTTTTATTTATGCAGCATATTATCATGTGCCAGTCTCCAGTGTGCACTCGCATCAGTTTAATTAGTAAGATTGGTCCAGGCTAGCAGAGCAGGAGTGGGGTGATAGAAAAGGGCAGAGTCAAGAAGGAGAGAGGGAATGCATAGACAGGTGTGATTCCTAAGGATAAGCATGGAAACGTTACTTAAGACATTTGGGCAATTTAACTTTGATTTTTCTTCAGAGGCCACAAGAAAATTGACTTTACTAGTTTAAAACTTTTGTTTTAATAAAAAGAATTGTACTATTTAATTACTTAATATGGTTCTGAATGGCTTGGATATATTCTAAAAGCAAATCTGCTCTCTACTCATAAATAATAAAAGCTGACTATTAATAACAGATATTCTGAAGAATATACTACAGACTGTATAGAGAATTCCTGAAACAGTACAAAGACTTTTAAATAATGGCAGCATCACTGATAAATAAGTATATCCTCACAGATGAACTATTTTGAAAGGGATGTCATACAAGTAGATGTATCATATCAGTACTAGTGATCAGTTAAGTGAAAATCAGTCATATTTCTCATCTATATACATTTATAGCTCATTGATACATAATTGTGTTTTCCCCAGGAATAAAAGCAGTGGCTTCATCTTGTACATACCTGCATGAAGCTTCTTTTAAAAGATGCTGCAGTCTCACTGATGAAGGAATCCTTGCTCTTGCACGCAATTGCCGGTTGCTAAAGGTCATTGATTTAGGTGGCTGCTTAGGTATTACTGATGTGTCCTTACATGCATTAGGAGAAAACTGCTTTTTTCTGCAGTCTGTCGATTTTTCAGCTACGAAGGTAAATGAAATATAGACTTGAAATATTGAGGTTGCATGTGTTTTCCCAATGTATTTTCAGTGACTCATTAGAAGAACATAATTACTTTTATTGAAATTGTTGACTACTTCATGCTTTGGTGGTTAAATAATTGCAGTATAATTTGGCACATTCTGCTCAGTTATTTTAAGTAAGGGGGGAGGGTATATGTAGCTAAAACACATATTTGCTAAATGGGAGGCAATAAAGTTATATCTAAATGATTAACAATTTTTAGAAAATTTTACTTTGTCCCAATTATGTGCTGTGTTGTTTTTTCCCTTTGCTTAGGTATCTGACAATGGTGTGGTTGCACTTGTTAGTGGACCTTGTGCCGAGAAACTAGAGGTAACATAAAAATATCAATAAAGATGATGCTAACAAACTTCTTATATCTTCAGAAATTATTCTTTAAACCTAGCAGACAACCATTTTCAATTAGGTATTTTCATGAATTTTGGGGGTCTCTAACTCTTTCTTCTCAGAGTAAAGAAAAATTGGTGAAGTAGGAGATAAAGTATTGGGTCTAGTAATAATTAATGTCGTTTTCTAATACTTTTTAAAATCGAATTTATTTAAACAATACAACAAAATTTAATCAACAATATAGTTGCCGTTGTTTTCTACTACTTGTGCCCAACGCTCAGGAAGCATTTTAATCCCTCTGTTGTAAAATTCTTGTGATTTTGATGCAAAAAATTCGGTCAATGCATTTTTGAGGTATTCTTCATTATTAAATTTTTTTCCAAGAAGAAAGTTTTGCAAAGAATGAAACAAATGGTAATCGGAAGGGCAATATCAGGAGAATATGCAGGTTGAGGGAGAACTTCCCATTCCAACTGGCGCAGTTTTTCAGCAGTGATTCTTGCAGTATGCGGTTGTGCGTTATCGTGGTGAAGAATTACGCCCTTCTGATTAATCAGCGCGGGTTCTTTTTCTCTTAAAGCTTGGGCTAACCTTTCCAATTGGGCACTATACACTGCACTTGTAATGGTTTGGTTAGATGGTAAAAGTTCATAATGAAGAATTCCTTTAAAATTCCACCAAACACACAACATTACTTTTTTCGCATGCAAGTCAGGTTTTGGCGTGGGCTGCAGAGCCTCATTTTTGTCCAACCATTGAGGCCGCCTTTTCAAATTAACATACAGCACCCATTTTTCATCTCCGGTAACAATTTGCTCTAAAAACGGCAAACGGTTTTGACGAGAGAGGAGCAAACTGCAAATTGTGACTCTTTGATTACGGTTGTTGTCGGTCAACTCATGAGGAACCCATTTTCCAAACTTTTGGACTTTGCCAAGTGCACGCAATTGATTGGAAATTGTTTTTTGTGAACAATTTAAAGTTGTCTCAAGCTCTTGTTGGGTAATTTGAGGATTTTGCACCAAAAGAGCTTGAAGAGCTTCTTGATCAAAATTGGACACACGGCCTCGACCACTCTTGTCATCTAACGAAAAATTTCCCTCGCGAAATTTCTCAAACCAACGCTGGCATTTTCTGGCGCTAACTGCATCTTGACCAAGAGCACTACAGATGTTTTTTGCAGCCTCACTTGCTTTTCTTCCTAATTGGAACTCGTAAAGCATGCAGTGCCGAATATGCTCTTCATCCGCCATCTTCTTAGCCCTAGTTTTGCAACAAAAACCAAACCAAACACAAACTTTTTCAAGCAAAACTTGTTAATTGCACTTCACACGTTCTGTAGATACCACGTGTTTGAAGGTTATGTCAATACAAGTCAACGCCAAGCAAGATTTTAAATGTTTAAAAACGACATTAATTATTACTAGACCCGATATATTTAAAAATAAAAACCTATTGCTCTGGCCAGTGTGGTTCATTTGGTTAGGCGTTGTCCCATGCACTAAAAGGTTGCTGGTTCGATTCCCAGAAGTTTTAGCTTCTAACATTTTTAAGGATAGTCTTATTTTAGATGAAGACTGAAAACTTATCAATATAAACTAATAGTCTTTAGAATTTTCATATCTGACTGATATTTCTACCAGGACTACTTATTCTCTTGCCTTTATATTTTTCTGGATCTTTGAAGGGATCCATAAAGGACACCACTATGGCACAAAATTATTTTTAGCTGAAGATTTTTGAGAACCAACCAATGCAAAAAAAGAAAAAAGCTTTGAACTACCATCCTTCTCCCATCTGCCTGAAAGCAGAGTTTCTAAGAAGGATTCACTTGCCATCAAACTCCCTTCAAGGAAGGCTTCCCATACTGCAGAGGTCACTCCTATCACTGGAATTCCAGACACGCTCTGGAGCCCTTCTGGAGCCCCTCCCTGGCTGTTCCTCCTTGGCTGGCCAACTTCCAGTGTTCCTCCCCAGCCCCAATCGTGCATCAGTGGGGTCCCTTGGCCTGGCCTGCACCTTGTCACAATCTGGGACCCCTTGGCATATATCAGAGAGCCAGCTTTGGGCCGAACTGGCAGGCCAGGCAGAGGGACCCTGCTGATGCATGAATTTATGCACTGGGACTCTAGTAAAAAATAAAAATAAAAATATATATATACATATATATATATATATATATACACACACACACACACACACACACACACACACACACACATGTATACATATATACATATATACATATACATATATACATATATACATATATATATTTTTTTTATTGACTTTTTTTTTACAGAGAGGAAGAGAGAGGGATAGAGAGTTAGAAACATCAATGAGAGAGACATCGATCAGCTGCCTCTTGCACACCTCCTACTGGGGATGTGCCTGCAACCAACGTACATGCCCTTGACCGGAATCGAACCTGGTACCTTTCAGTCCGCAGGCTCTATCCACTGAGTCAAACCAGTTTCGGCTAAAAATATATTTTTTAAAAAGATTAGGACATTTGCTTCACCCTGTAGTCAGCCTCCTGCCATCGCTCTTCCCCCAAGCAACCACTGATTTACTTTGTCATTATACTTTTAACTTTTCTAGAATTTTTTATAAATGTAATCAAGAAATATATAGTCTTTTGGGTTTCTTACTCTCTTCTTTTACTTCTTTCACTTAGCATAATGATCTTGAGATTCACCCATGTTGTTGATTGCATTAATATTTCATTCCTTTTATTTATTTTTTGCTAACTAGTATTCTGTGTATGGATATGACACAATTTGTTTTTACATTGACCATTTGGTGGACATTTGGGTTGTTTCAATTTGCACTATTATAAATACTGCTATAGACATTTGCATACAAGTCTTTTTTTTTTAAATAAATCTTTATTTTTCAGATTATTACAGTTGTTCCTCTTTTTATCCCATAGCTTCCCTCCACCCAGCTCCCACCCCACCCTCTGCCCTTACCCACCCCATCCTCACCCATATGTGTACGATTTTGTCCAGTCTCTTCCCACACCCCCCACACCTCTTTCTTCCTGAGAATTGTCAGTCCACTCCCTTTCTCTGCCCCTGATTCTATTATATTCACCAGTTTATTCTGTTCAACAGATTTTTTATTCCCTTGATTTTTAGATTCACTTGTTGATAGATATGTATTTGTGTTCATAATTTTTATCTTTACCTTTTTCTTCTTCTTCCTCTTCTTATAGAATACCTTTTTCATATCCCTAGGGTCTTACTAAATTTATCAGCCTTTTCTAGAAAATTCTTGAAAAACCTTATAACTGTAGTTTTGAGCTCTATATCTTCTATTTCTTTCATTTGTGACCTGTTTCTTTGTCTCCACATTTTGGCTGCTTCCCTGTGTTGATAGATTGACTTTGAGTGCTAGGTGTCTTATAGGGCCCAGTGGCTAAGTGTGCTTTTCTTTGTTTTTGCATATGAATGGCCTGGTCCTTTGAAAAGACACATGCTCTACCAGGGGTCTTCAAACTACGGCCCGCGGGCCACATGTGGCCCACAGAGGACTCTGATCCGGCCCGCCAGGTTTTTTGGGCAGTGAGCGCAGCCGAGGTGTTACAGTAGGAATTAGTAGTTCATATAGTCCGGCCCTCCAGTTCTCTGAGGGACCGTGATCTGGCCCCCACTTTAAAAAGTTTGAGGACCCCTGCATCCACTGAGCCAAACCGGTCTTGGCACCATACTGTTTCCCAAAGAGTCTGAACTAACATTATGTTTGAGATGTGAGTCTGTTAATACTAGTAAATATTTTTATCTTATTCTGTTATATTAATGAGCCACCATTTATTTAGCCAGTCACCACTTCTTTACTGTTGTAAATAATATTACAATGGGGCATATTTATAAATTGTTTCCTTGTACACATGTACAAGAGTTTCTCTCTATAAAATATAGACATCAGCAGGTGGAATTGTTGTGTTCTAGGTTATACTCATCTTTAGCTTTGCTAGATATTGCCAAATCCTACCTAATAAAAAAGAAACATGCAAATTGACTGCACCTTCGCTATGCCCAGAAGCCCCGCCCACCAGCCAATCAGAGTGAGGATGCAAATTAACCCAACCAATATCCAGGCCAGAGCGAAGTCTGAAGACAGTGTAGAAAGAAGCCAGGAGCTGCAGAAGGGAGCAAAGTTGCGGAGAAGCAAGCAAGTGGAACGGGGAGAAGGGAGAAGCCAGTGGGGCAAGCAGAAGGGGAGAAAGCAGGAGGGACAGCGACCACAGCAGGAAGCCCTATTGCAGGATTCTTCCTGCAACGGGCCACTAATAGCTTTATAAAATGGTTGGGCATTTAACTTATATAGCTGCTATACCTTACAAGTTACTGCAGACTTATATTAGTTCTTTCTATAAGACTTTTTCTTACAAGTAGACATTTGGTTCTTTTTGTATCAGAGTATGTCCCAAGCTTTTTCATACTGTTATTATAAACCTGTTTTTTTCTTTTGATTACCCTTAATTTTTAAATAGGAGATTCATATGGGACATTGTGTGAATCTGACTGATGAGTCTGTAGAAGCTGTCCTTACTCGCTGTCCTCAGATACATATATTACTGTTCCATGGATGCCCCCTGATAACAGGTTAGTATGATAGACTGCTTAGGCTCAAATCCTGCTTTCATCTTTTAATAACTGTGTGACCTGGAGTAACTTATTTTACCCATTCCATTATTCTGTGTCCTCATGGTATAATGACAGTACCTACCGTATTTTTCGGACCATAAGACGCACTTTTTTCCCCCCAGAAGTGGGGGGGAAAAGTCCCTGCGTCTTATGGTCCAAATATAGCCTACACATATACTTTTAAAAAAAAGTTTTTTTACTTGCCCGGCTCTGTGTGGTCTCTGTGTGCTTGCCCGGCTCTAAAATGGTTCTAAATGCTGCTGTTTACAGGGTTGATTACATGTGTTTATGACTGTGATGTTGGGTTTTAATGCACACAAAATATTTTAGGACACTATTTGTTTCAGAATCCTTTTTTCTTCATTTCCCTTCTCTAAAAACTGGTGCGTCTTATGGTCCGGTGCGTCTTATGGTCCGGAAAAATACGGTACCTCAAAAACTTGGTCACGATGAGTATCTGACAATACTTTACATGATGCCTGATATAAGGGTTCAGTAAATGTTAGTCGTGGTGGTGGTGGTGGTGGTAAGTGTTAATGTTAATTGTGATGAGGATGAGAATGGTGGTAGTGGCCATGATACTAAACAATGCTTTACAATATCACATTTATCAAATATGCTAAATGACCTGTTAGCTATACTCTCATCAGGCTGTAGCCATTGAAGTTCAGAATAATTTGTAATGTGATACTTCACTGAAGAAGAACAAAGTAGTCATAACCCATTTGGCCAGTATAAGAGCCATGATACCACCATGCTTCTGAAAATGCAGCACCTCACCTCTTTTGTATTATCCAGACCATGCTACCCTTCCCTCTGGCCATCACCAAACTGTTGTCTGTGTCTATGCATTATACATATATGTTATTTGGCTAATCTTTTCACCTTTCATTCATCCAATCTTGCCCCCTCTGACAGCTGTCAGTCTGTTTCATGTATCCTTGCCCCTGTTTCTATTTTGTTCGTCAGTTTATTTTGTTCATTAGATTCCACATAGGAGTGAGATCATGAGATACTTGTCTTTCTTTGACTGATTTATTTCACTTAGCAAAATACTCTCCAGGTCCCTCTATACTATATCAAATGGTAAGAGATCCTTCTTCTTTTATAGCTGCATCGTACTCCATTGTGTAAATGTACCACAGCTTTTTATTCACTCATCTACTGATGGGGCACCTGGGTTGTTTACAGATCTTGACTATTGTAAATAACGCTGCTGTGAACATCAAGATACATATATTCTTTCAAATTGGTGTTTTGGGATTCTTAGGACATATTCCTAGAAATGGGATCACTGGGTTAAAGGCAGTTCTATTTTTAATTTTTTGAGGAAAGTCCATACTGTTTTCTGCAGTGGCTGCACTAGGGTTCCCTTTTCTCCACATCCTCACCATCACTATTGTTTATTGAGTTATAGATGGTTGCCATTCTGGTAAGTGTAATATTTCATTATGGCATTAATATGCTTGTTTCTGATGATTGTGACATTGAGCATTTTTTCATTTGTCTACTGGTCATCTGTCCTTTTTGGAGGTGTTTATTTAGGTCCTTTGCCCATTTTTTAATTTGGTTGTTTGTCTTCATGGTGTTGAGTATATAAGTTCTTTATATAATTTGGAAATTAATCCCTTATTAGATGTATTGGTAAAATCACTCTCTCATACAGTGTGTTCCCTTTTCCTTTTTTTTTTTTTTTTTAAATCTTTATTGTTCATATTATTACAAATGTTCCTCATTTTTTCCTCTCCATTGCTCCCCTCCACCAGATTCCCACCCCACCCTCTGCCCTTTCCCCACCCCCCATTGTTCTCATCCATAGATGCACAGTTTTTGTTCAGGCTCTTCCCACACCCCCTTTTCCCCAAGAATCGTTAGTCCACTCCCCTTCCATTCCTTCTGATTCTATTATATTACCAGTTAACATTGTTCATCAGGTTTTTTAATTCCCTTGGCTTTTAGTTTCACTTGTTGATAGTTACGTATTTGTTGATCATAATTTTTATCTATATCTTCTTCCTCTTCCTAAAGAACCCCTTTCAGCAATTCATATAATTCTGGTTTGGCGGTGATGAACTCCTTTAGCTTTTTTTATTTGTGAAGCTCTTTATCCAACCTTCGATTCTGAGTGATAGCTTTGCTGGGCAGATTATTTTTGGCTGTAGGTTCTTGCTACTCATCACCTTGAATATTTCTTGCCATTCCCGTCTGGCCTGCATGGTTTGTGTTGAGAAATCAGCTGACAATCGTATGGGTGCTCCTTTATAGGTAACTACCTGCTTTGCTCTTGCTGCTTTTAATATTCTCTCTTTGTCTTTTGCTCTTGGGATTTTAATTATGATGTGTCTTTGTGTGGTCCTCTTTGGATTCCTTTTGTTTGGGGTTCTGTGCACTTCCTGACTTGTAAGTCTAATTCTTTCACGAGGTATGGGAAGTTTTCAGTCACTATTTCTTCCATTATTCTTTCAGTATCTTGCTCTCTCTTTTCTTCTAGGACCCCCATAATTCTGATGTTAGTTCGCTTGAAGTTGTCCCAGAGATTTCTTACACTATCTTCAACTTTCTGGATTCTCTTATCTTCTTGCTTCTGTGGAGGAGTGTCTTCTGGCTCTTTGTGTTCCAAATCTTTTATTTGATTCTTGCAATCTTCCATTCTGTTTTTAGGACTCTGTGTAATATTTTTTATTTCAGACAATGTATTCTTTATTTCTAGTTGATCCCTTTTCATATCTTTATAAGTCTCGTTTATTTTATCAGCCTTTTCTAGAAAATTCTTGAAAAACCTTATAAGCGTGGTTCTGAACTCTATATCCAGTCGCTTTTTGTCCTCCATTTCTTTTGTTTGTGATCTGTTTCCTTGTCTCGGCATTTTCACAGCTTCCCTGAGTTGGTAGGGTGGCTTTGTGCTAAGGTGTCCTATATGGTTCAGTGAGTCAGCCTCCCAGTTACCTGAGGTGGACAGTCTTGGTGTAGCCCTTTGTGGGCTGTGTGTGCAGTCTTGTTGTTAAGCCTTGCTTGTTGTTGATATCACTGGGAAGCGTTGATCTCCAAGCCAATTGGCTATGAGGATCAGAAGTGTCTCAGCTAGGAGGGTTTCTGTATTCCGCTTGGATGGGGCGGAGTCTCGAGGTGGCACAGCCGAGCTTTGGTGAATCCCGTAAGATCGGTTGCAGGCGTGCCCGCACCTCTTTGGTATAGGCGCAGACAAGCTTTGGATTCCTGCCTGTTCCTTCCTAGGAGAGTCCTATTCGTGGTGTACGAGAAAACTAGCCACTGGAAGAGCTTCTGTGCTCTGCTTGGATGGGGTGGAGTCTCGGGGTGGTGCAGACAAGCTTTTGTCAGCCCCTCCCTCCCTTTTTCATTTTGTTGATAATTTCTTTTGCTGTGCAAAAGCTTTTTAGTTTGATGTAATCTCATTTATTTACTTTTTCCTTTGCTCTAGGAAGCATATTGGCAAAAATATTGCTATGAGAGATGTGTAAGATTTTACTGCCTATTTTTCTGCTAGGGTTTTTATAGTTTCTTATTTTTAAATCTTTAATTCATTTTGAGTTTATTCTGAGTATGGTATGAGTTGGTGGACTAATTTCATTTTTTTGCATATACCTGTCCGATTTTGCCAGTACCATTTATTGAAGAGACTGTCTTTACCCCATTGTATGCTCTTGCCTCCTTTGTAAAACATTAATTGACCATATAGGCATTCGTTGATTTCTGGGCTCCTTGTTCTGTTCCATTGATCTATATACCTGTTCTTATGCCAGTACCAGGCTGCTTTAATTACAATGGCCTTGTAGTATAGCTTGATATCTAGTATTGTGATACTTCCAACTATATTCTTTTTAAGTAAAAATATATAAATATAAATTCTTAGAATATTTGTTCTAGATATGTGAAATATACCATTGATATTTTAATAGGAATTGAATTGAACTATTGATTGCTTTGGGTAGTAGGGATGGTAACGGATTCCAACATTTACCTCCTTAATTACTGTTATATCAATGAGCTGAAGAGGGCCTTTATATATTGGCTCCACATTGTTTACTTCTTATAGCTGGCTGCTACTTTTAGCTCAAAAGGCCTCTGTCACCAAACTCAAATTTTTACTCATCCAATTATTTTAAATATTACCTAAATAAGCAGATTTAAATTTATTCACCTAGAGTTGCCTGCTTTGTATACCCTGAAAAACTGTATTCAACATTTACTACTTATAGATAAGATAAAACTCAGGGCTTCAAGCCACTCTTTTTTTGTTGTTAATCCTCACCTAAGGATATTTTTTACATTTGATTTTTAAAATATATATATATATATTTAATTGATTTCAGAGAGGATGGGAGAGGGAGAGAGAGAAAAAACATCAATGATGAGAGAAAAATCATTGATCTGCTGCCCCCTACATATCCCACAATGGGGATTGAGACCTCAACCCCGGCATGCGCCCTTGACTGGAATCAAACCAATCAAACCTGGGACCTTTCAATCTGCAGGTCAATGTTCTACCTCCTGAGCCAAACCGGCTAAGTCTTCCATTGATTTTTTAGGAAGAATGAGAGAGAGAAAGAAAAAGATCGATGTGAAAGAGTCACAGATTGTTTGCCTCCTGCATGCTCCCCAACTAGGGGCATGGCCTTGACCAGAAATAGAACCTGGGACACTTCTATGGATGGGCTGGTACTCTCACCACTGAGCACATCATCCATGGCCCTAAGCCACTCTTGATCTTGGGGCTCTCTAACTCCAAGACTCCTTATCTGCTGCTCAGTGACATGATGACACATAAACCCTCTCCTCAGGCCTATGGGAATTCCCTTACCCTACTCTCCTACTCCCCTTTTGAGTAGTGTCCCCCCACATACATATATGCACACACCCCTTTGAAGGGTCTCCTGTTGTGAGAGACTTCTCTTGCATGCAAATCTATTAGTGTGGCTCAAATAAAGCTTATAGTGGCCTACTGCCACCTTGTGGTCACGTATTTTTCCTTGCTTTATCCCCAAATTCCTTGAATTCACTAACTACAGATGACATGGCATGGTGTTCTAGAAGGCTGACTTATTTCTTGTCCCATAATCGCTGTTCAACTTACCGAGGTTCAGAAGAAACGGCAGGTTCCGGTTTAATCTCGTCCTCCTATTAGTTTCTCTTTTGCTGGCTTCTCTGAACAGCGTTCTTCACGGAGTCCCCCGTGCTCTGGTCCACGTTGGGCGCCACTTGCCCTGGCCTGCGGGTAAGTCAACGTGGACCCTAGAGGGGGAGTGAGAATGAGGGGACAAGAGACACAAGAGATGGAGACAAGGCAGGCCTTCTGATCGTCTCATTTATTGCAGGGTAAAAGGGGGGAGATATAGTCAGGGAGAATGAGGGAGTTCCTCCAAGGACATCAGCGGGTAGCTAAGCAACTAAACTGCAGATGTCAGGAATAGGTTATCTCAACAGATAGCATCCTGTGGTGCAGCTGTGTCCCAACCGTAGGATGTTCGATAAGCAGAGCTTGAGCAATAACTGTCATGATTGTGGAAACAATGTATCTTAGGCCATCCAGGTGCATATCTGGGAGTACAGTTTCCCACAGGTCCCCCTTTTTAATTTTATATTGACCAGGGAACGTTCCTTGAGGGGACTGTGCCTGTCTTAGGTTGGGAGATCGCATATACCCGGCCTCTACGTATCTTACCCGTCATGGGCTAACTGGGCAGCTTTTGGCCCAGTGCCTGCCTTAGGTTGTACGGAGGTCTTATTGTGTTTTTCGGGTATAGTCTCTAGTTGCCCGTCATTGACTAACCAGCCCAGCTCACCAAGGATACGGGAGAAGAGTTTTACTTTCAGACAGCATCTGAGTAAGTCTCCACGTACACGTTCCTGTCGGCCATTTCAAGTTTGTGGTAATGGACCTGTATGGGTTTCCTTTTGATGGCTTCTATTTGCTGTTTAAGAAATGCCATGAATTTGTTGAATAAAAAGGGGCCTAGTGATAGTAGGATCAGTAAACCAAGCAGGGGTCCTAACAAGGAAAGGAGGTTGGGGAGGAATCCATTCAGCCCACTCCAAAGGGGGTTCTCGAATAGCTCCCTTCGCCTCTTTACTAGGACGATTCCGGATTTGTTGGCGTAGAAGCAGCAGCGTTCCTCCTCTGCAGTTGCAAGGGTTCCCAAACAGCTTCAAGAGTAGCTCTTGCTTGCTTATCGGGGGTTCCAGTCCACCATCGGCCACAGGTATCAGGATGGACAGTATTCCTTGTATTAGGATCTAGGTAGTTATTTCCATGACCTGTGGATGAAGAGAGTCTTCTTCCCTGGAGTCTGTTAAGTTGTCATCATTCTCAATGTTCTGATCTGCCGTACTTGTTTTACTAAGCATTCAGGGAGCCATCTGGCCGGTTTCATTTCTTTGGAGTAGATGCATACGGATCCTCGGCCCCAAATAAGCAACGGGTCTGGCCTGTGCCATGAGTTGTTTAGGGGATCCTTCCACATTACGGAAGCGAATTGTGTCTTAGTTTCTGTCTGCCAAAATCGGGTAGCTGCCGATGACCCATTAGCATCCAAGTTTAAAAAATTAAGAATAAAAAGTGCATGTGAGATTAGATTTCTGGGGGACCCCTTGATGGGGTACCATTCCCCCTTTTTTATTTTATCTATAGTAATCTTGAGGGTGAGGTTAGCTCTCTCTACAATACCTTGACCTTGAGGGTTATATGGGATGCCCGTTATGTGGGTAATGTTCATTTGTTTGCAGAATTTTGAGAAACCGGAGTTGGTGTAACCAGGACCATTATCAGTTTGATTTGTTGGGGGCAGCCGAGAACTGAAAAGGCAGTCAAGAGGTGAGCTATTATATGTTTTGTAGCCTCTCCGGTTGTAGAGTTGCGAAGATAAACCCACTATAAGTGTCAATGCTGACATGTATATATTTGAGATTTCTAAATTCAGGGAAGTGTGTGACATCCATTTGCCACAATGCATTAGGGATTAAGCTGTGTGGGTTTACCCCCAGGTGAGGGGTAGGTAGATGTAGAGCCAAATAGGGCAGGTTTTAACAATTTGTCTAGCTTGTTCTCTGGTAATATTAAACATAAGCCGAAGAGTGCGGGCGTTAAGATGATGTAATTGATGGGCTTCTTGTGCTCAGGTTATTTGGGAGGGGCTATCCATCGTTAGTGAGTAGGCTGATGCGGAGGGACAGGTGGCCAGGTCTGCTAACTGATTACCTGCTGTCAGCGGCCCAGGTAGGTTAGAATGGGCATGAAGGTGTCCGATAAAAAAGGACTCAGACCTTTTTTTGATCAAATCTTGTAATTGGCTAAATAGTTTACCAGCCTGAGAGCTATGTTTTATTTGTCCGCACATTTCTAATTGGGGAATGGCCTGGGTGATATAAGCACTGTGTATAGATTAAAGGCCTGCGTGGGGAAGGCTGAAAAAACTGCTAGCACAGCGTGCAGCTCGGTTATCTGGGCGGAAGAGCTACTGGTCTGAAATTGGATAGTGTTAGAGTCCCAAACATAGGCAGCTATGCCTGTAGAGGAACCATCCGTGAAAATAGACAAGGCCTCGGGTAGAGGTTTTGTGGAAGTGATTTTTGGAAAGATAAAATCATGTCTATTGGCAAAATCAATGAGCTTGTCTGGAGGATAGTGGTTATCTAGGGAGCCCGTGTAGGAGGCAAGAGCGATTGGCCAGAACTCGGTAGCTTGTATTAGCCAGTCTATTTGTTCTTTGGAATAAGGTTGAATGATAATGTTAGGTTCCTTTCCAAAGTAACACTTGCCATGATCTCTACCCATCATGATCAGGTTGGAGACTGCTCTATAGTAAGGGTTTAAGACCCGTTTAGGGGATGCTGGGAGATGAACCCACATAAGAGGCGCTGTCTGCCAGAAAACTGCAGTGGGGGAGAGGGTGGTCCTGCATATGATGTATTGTAGCAGAGAATCATAGTCCATAAAGGAGATGGTCTGATTTTGGATAGCCTGTTCTACTGTGGCAATGGCTTTACGCCCTTCATCAATAAGTTCCCTCAGTGAGGTGGGACAGCTGTCTCCTTGGAGGATATCATATAAAGGCTTAAGTTCATGTTTAGAAAGCTTTAAATAAGGCATAAGCCAATTTATATCTCCTAATAGTTTTTGGAAATCATTTAAAGTTTTTAAACCATCTAGTCTGTCTAGTCTAAGGGTTAGTTTCTGAGAGGAAATAGTGGACCCTCTCATTTGGAAGCCAAGGTAAGTATAAGGGTCTTCTAGTTGGACTTTATCAGGAGCAATTTGTAAGCCATGAGATTTTAGTGCCTGCTGGAGATCAGCATAGCACCTTAGAACTTCTTCTCCAATTTTTCCCGCTACTAAGATGTCATCCATATAATGAATGATATATAAGTTAGGCCAACGGTCTCGAATAGATTGAATGGCCGAGGCTACAAAAGACTGGCATAGTGTAGGGCTATTTGCCATGCCCTGAGGGAGAACTTGCCACTGGAACCTCTGCATTGGGGCATTGGCATTAAAATTAATGGAGGGGAGACTAAATGCGAAGCGTTTTTGGTCATCAGGGTGTAAGGGGATGATGAAAAACAATCTTTTAAGTCTATTATAATTTTGTAGTACCCAAGGGGAAGGCCTGGTTGTAAGGCTCCCATTAAGACCATGGTTTTATTAACTGCTCTAAGATCCTGGAGAAGTCTCCATTTTCCTGACTTCTTTTTAATGACAAAAATGGGAGTATTCCAAGGGGAATTGCTGGGGATAATGTGACCAGCTTGAAGCTGTTCGTGCACCAGCTGCTGGGCTGCTAACAATTTTTCATGGGACAGGGGCCATTGATCGACCCATACTGGATCATCTGAAAGCCAGGTGATCTTGTCAGCATGGCCTGCAGGAGTGTCAATGGCCCCTATGGAAAATGGCCGAGTCCTGCCCGAGGGGGTCTCGGAACTGGCTCAATGGGGTGAGTAATACCTGTGGAATTTTTTCCTAATCCCTTCCCGGGTATACATCCTTGTTTAAACATTTGAAAAGTGATAATTTCATTAGGGCTACAAATGATCATCCCTACCTGAGCTAGTAAATCTCTTCCCCACAAATTGATGGGGAGCCCAGTGATAACATAGGGCTGGAAAGTACCTTCGTTACCTTCCTGGTCCTTCCAAGTCAGAACTTTGGAACTTCTTTTGGGGTTTCTACTTTGTCCTATACCTTTGAGGTGAGTAAGAGTATCTTCTACTGGCCATGCTTGGGGCCAATCTTCCCCTTTTATGATAGTTACACCCGTGTCAACTAGGCCAGAAAACTCTTTCCCGTCTAACCATAAAGTCATTAGGGGCTTTTGAGTGGAAAGTACTTCATACCAATAGACATCAGATGAACCAAATCCCTGAAGACCTCGGGCATCAGTGAGTGCTTTGCTAGTAGCAGAGATAAGAGGAAGGAGTAATAGCTGAGCGAATCTCTGACCTGAGGGTATAGTATTATTATTTTTAGGGGAGGAGACCATTACTTTGATTTCTCCAGTATAGTCATTATCAATTACTCCGATGTATACTAGAAGCCCGCTCACAGTGCTACTACTTCTACCAACTATGAGTCCAAAGGTTTCTTTAGGTAAGGGCCCAAATACCCCCGTCGGAAGCGCCTGTACCCCCATCTCTGGAGTTAAGACTGTATGGGTGGTGGAACTGAGGTCCAATCTGGCACTTCCTGCTGTTGCCCGGATTGTTGGTCGCTGGAACGAAGCTGACTGCCCCATAAATTTGTTTGTGTTTGGGGGCCTGGGGCTGGCCCCCATTCCCGTTTCCCTGGTTCTGACTTTGTGGCATAAGGAGGGGTTGGCCCTGTACCGGATCCAGCCGGTATTACAGGTCCTGAAGGTATGGCTAGGAGGCTGAGAAAAAGAAAAGACAGGAACAGCGGGGCTTCAGGAGGACTGCAAAGCCTAATAGCACTGCAGCAAGTTTATTAAGGGCGCAATCTCTTTTATACACTAAAGCTGGGTGTTCCTCCAAATGACTTTCTCCAAGGAAATGATGCTACATGCCAGTTCCTTAAGACCTACGCAGGAAGATATCTGGCCGGAAAAGTTCATCCAGCTGTGCTCTGCTATGTTAATTCAAGGACATGTTTGCAGATTCCAATTTTGCACGCACAGCAGAACGAAGGACACTGTTGCTTGCCACGTCCCCAAGTGACCTGACTTCTGGGGGAAAGCAGGCAGGGCTACCTACCCTTGCTCCATCCCCCAATTCTCAGGTCGGTAGGGCACTTGGCTCCCAACAGCCCTGGGCATCCTTTTTTGATCTACATTCATTAGCCCAATGTTTTCCCCTCTTACATCTACGGCAGAGCCCTGGGACAGGTGACTTAGAGGTTGCTGTTTTACCTGCTTTGCAATCCTTTGCAAAATGACCAGTTTCCCCACGGCTGAAACACTTATTTCTGTTCTGGTGAGATAATAACTGTCTGACGGTGTAACCTTGCATGGCAGCAGCCATAGCAAGACTTTGCTGATAGGCAGCTCCTATATCTGAGCAAAGGCGGATGTAGCCAGATAAATTGGTTTTCTTTTTATAAGGGCGAATGGCTGCTTGACATGCCGCATTAGCGTTCTCAAAAGCAAGTTGTTTAACGAAATCAGTCCCCGCCTCAGCACTACTGAAAATTCTACCTGCATCTGTAATGAGGCGATGGACAAAGTCAGCAAATGGCTCGTCAGGCCCTTGCTTGATACCAGTGAGTGAGGCGCTTACGTCCCCTTTAGAGGGTATTTTTCTCCAAGCCTTAGTAGCTGCCGCCTGGATTTGAGCAAAGAGGCCTGCATCAAACTGCATTTGTTGGTCACTGGTAGCATAATCCCCCTCTCCAACTAACATATCATATCTCCAGTTATTTCCAACCTGCACATTGCGTCTAGCAGTGTCGCGGCAATTTGCTACATACTCTGATTTCCATAATAAGTAGTCACCGCCTGATAGGGTGGCGCGGGCCAAGGACCGCCAATCTCCAGAGGTGAGCCAATTTTCTGCTACTGATTCTACAATAGCCATGGTATAGGGTGCAGTACCACCATACTGGGCTACAGCTGTCTTGATTTCTTTTATAACTTTAAAGTCAAACCATTATGGTGTCTCCAGACCTGCCCTTGAGCATCAGTGGTCTCTGTAACTGGGAAAGCCTCTAGATCCTCATGCTCCATAGAAACCTCAGGTTTAGGTTGAATCTTAGGGGTTGCCCCTCTAACGGGGGGCCTTGGTCTAGGCTTGGGCTCTATAGTGTTAATTTCCTCAGCTTTGCCTGTCTTTAATTCTTCGAGTTACTGGATTAGTTCTTGATGTTCTTTTTCTAATTTTATTTGCTCTTTTAAAAATTGAATTTTGTCCCGGAGTTGTTTTTGAGGGTCTATGGCAGGACACGCCAAGGCAGGCGCACTAGGTGCAGGGATTTAGGGAGGAGAGCACTGGGCCAGGCGTGGTATTTGGCTGCCTCCTCCTCAAGATCAGCCCAGTCATTGTCTCCTAAGTCATCCTAGACCGGGAGGACTTGTTTAAGGGGGGAATAAAGTTTCCTTTCCTTAGGTCGAGCCCCCAGAAATCTCTTATCTCTAGAGGGAGACGGGGGCCTGAGGGTATGACTAGGGGGTTTTTCTGGCTGCTCCGAGACAGAGGCGCCCTGTTCTTGAGGTTTTACTTGTGAGTCTTTTTCTTTTTGGAGTGAGGACTGTCGTCCTCGCTATCAAATGACATTAAATCCTCCTCCTCCTTGGGTTTAGAATTTTTAAATTTTGGGGAAATTTTACCCTTTCTTCCCTCCTGTCTCAGTACTTCTTTCCCTGCCTCAATCGCCCCTGCCACAACTGGGTCTTTTTGTTTTTGAGATAAAATTTCATCTATGATGTTTCTCTCTCATCGACATTTCTAGCTCTCTATCTCTCTCCCTTCCTCTCTGTAAAAAAATCAATAAAATATATATTTAAAAAAAAATTCATCTATGAGATTCCAGTAAGAGAAAGCAGTGATTGGAACCTTCTCCGGACCCAAAGTCTGATAATAGTCTTTAAGGGCGTCCCCTACCCGTTTCCATCTTTTGTCATCAATAGTACCTTCTTGCGGAAACCATGGACAAACATCCTTAATATAATCAAAATATCTTAATAATTGTTTTACAGAAAACTTTACCCCTCGTGCCTTTAAAGCCTTTTTGAGTCCTTCTATGAACATTTCATGCTGACTTATTTCTTGTCCCATAATCGCTGTTCAACTTACCGAGGTTCAGAAGAAACGGCAGGTTCCCGTTTAATCTCGTCCTCCTATTAGTTTCTCTTTTGCCGGCTTCTCTGAACAGCGTTCTTCACGGAGTCCCCTGTGCTCTGACCCACGTTGGGCGCCACTTGCCCCGGTCCGAGGGTAAGTCAACAAGTCAACGTGGACCCTAGAGGGGGAGTGAGAATGAGGGGACAAGAGACACAAGAGATGGAGACAAGACAGGCCTTCTGATCGTCTCATTTATTGCAGGGTAAAAGGGGGGAGATATAGTCAGGGAGAATGAGGGAGTTCCTCCAAGGACATCAGCGGGTAGCTAAGCAACTAAACTGCAGATGTCAGGAATAGGTTATCTCAACAGATAGCATCCTGTGGTGCAGCTGTGTCCCAACCGTAGGATGTTCAATAAGCAGAGCTTGAGCAATAACTGTCATGATTGTGGAAACAATGTATCTTAGGCCATCCAGGTGCATATCTGGGAGTACAGTTTCCCACATAGCATAAAACAGAAAATGTTTATATCTCAAAAAAAGTTTGCAAAATGCAACACGCCACTATAATAAATATTAATTTATCAATATTTATAGCTAAGAAAATATAGCTAAGAAACTTTTTTTACCTAAGTATGTCTTAAAATTCTCTTAGCACAAAATACTATGTATATTATTTTTCTGATTGCTGACTTCATAGAATAGAAAAATGAAATACTTAAATGGTATCTGCCCATTTTTTAAATCAATCTTAATTGTTCATATTATTACAAAAGTTCCTCATTTTTCCCCCCTCCTCCAGATTCCCACCCCACCCTCTGCCCTTTCCCCACCCCCCATTGTCCTCATCCATAGGTGCACAGTTTATGTTCAGTCTCTTCCTGCATCTACCACTCCCCTTTTCCCCGAGAATTGTCAGTCCACTCCCCTCCCATATGTCTGATTCTATTATAATCAACAGTTAATATTGTTCATCAGGTTTTTTAATTTTCTTGTTTGTTTGTTTTTTAATTAATAAACTTTTATATTTTTAAGAATAAATTTTAAAATCTAATAATTTTAAACCTTGGTTTTCTGCCCTGGGAACTGAGAAGCAAACTTGTTTACTTGGGCTATCAAAACTTGTCCTTGGGCTATCAAAAGGCGTGTAGCCATTCAAATGTAAATGAACACATTGTTTAAAGATTGCTGCTGGCTGGAATTGGATTACCTGTTCTGGGTGGGAAGGGCATGTCCTCCCCTTTCTCCATTAAAATTAAGGTGTTAGCTTTAAAACCTCTTTTTGGCAAGAGACCTTAAACTTTCAGAACTTTAAATTTTTCAGGTAGCAAATCAATTAGCATTTTCTCAAATCAATAATACCTCCACATTCCCAAGGATACACTTCAGACAAAAGACATCCAAATAGATCAGCCAACCTCATCCAGACCCCACACAAGGCACTCACAGATCAACACCCCAGCGCTACAACAACTCAACACATCCAGATCTAAGCCTTCATCACTTGATTCAGCAGACCCTCAAGTTCCTCCAAAAGTTTGCATCCATGTCTGAGAAGCAGCCCTGGGGCAATGGGCAGGCGAGGAGCGAGCTGTTCCGGGCCCAGCAGCTCCAGGCCTGGCCTCTGCTCCCCCGGGCCTGGCTGCTGCTGCTCTGGGCCTGGTTGCTCCTGACCCGGCTGTTCTGGGCTCGGCTGCTCCGGGCCCAGCTGCTCCAGGCCTGGCAGCTCCAGGCCTGGCTGCTTCGGGCCTGTCTGCTGCTGCTCCAGGCTCGGCTGCCACCGCTCCACACCCAGCTGCTCCAGGCCTGGCCGCTGCTGCTCCAAGCCCGGCTGCTCCGGGCCTGGCTGCTGCTGCTCCGGGCCTGGCTGCTCCCGACCTGGCTGCTCCGGTTCCGGCTGCTCCGGGCCTGGCTGCTGCTGCTCGGGTCCGGCTGCTCCAGGCCCGGCTGCCACCGCTCCACACCCAGCTGCTCCAGGCCTGGCCGCTGCTGCTCCAAGCCCGGCTGCTCCGGGCCTGGCTGCTGCTGCTCCGGGCCTGGCTGCTCCGGGCCCGGCTGCTGCGGCTCCTGGCCCAGCTGCTGCCACTCCAGGGCTGCCTGCTGCTGCTCCAGGCCCGGCAGCTCCGGGTCTGGCTGCCCATTGTTTTTAATAATAGTGCCAAGACTAAAACTAAGATCTCAATATGTAGTGAAATGAACCCCTCTCCCATATCCTGCCATTTCTCCAGACATTGAATAATTTATCTTTATGGACCTTATGTGTAACTAGTCAAGTCATACAATTAGGAAATCTGATAAAAATGCAACAGTTTGCCGAAACCAGTTTGGCTCAGTGGTAGAGCGTCGGTCTGTGGACTGAAAGGTCCCAGGTTCAATTCTGGTCAAGGGCATGTACCTGGGTTGCGGGCACATCCCCAGTACCTGGGGGTGTGCAAGAGGAAGCTGGTCGATGTTTCTCTCTCATCGATGTTTCTAGCTCTCTATCTCTCTCCCTTCCTCTCTGTAAAAAAAAAAAAATTAATAAAAAATATATTTTAAAAAATGCAACAGTTTATACACAATGATTTAAAAAATATATTTTATTGATTGTTTACAGAGTGGAAGGAAGAGGAATAAAGAGTTAGAAATATCGATGAGATAGAAATATTGATCAGCTGCCTCCTGCTCATCCCCTATTGGGGATGTGCCTGCAACCAAGGTATATGCCCTTGACCGGAATTGAACCTGGGACACTTCAGTCTGCAGGCCAACTCTCTATCCACTGAGCCAAACCGGCTAAGGTCACAATGATTTTTATTGATAAAGTTTCTGAAAGAGAAAAAGCTGAAGTTTTTCAACATCCCAGATCATCTGTCCTTTTCCTCCTTTCCCATCACCACTGCTACATGTAAATTTTTGCTACCATCATTGAATAAAAATAGATAAGGGAACAGAGCCTTGGCTAGATGGCTCAGCTGGTTGGAGTGTCGTTCAGTACATTCAGGCAAATATTATCATCTTACATTTAATCTTTAATTTTTTTCTCTAAAGAAGATAAATACTTTTTTCCCCCCTGAATAACATGTCTGCCCCCTTTTTTAAGTTTTATTCCCAAGTATTTTATTTTCTCTGATAATATTTTTATCATGTTTCCTCTTATATATTCATGTGATTGCTCACATGATATTTAAGACAATACAATTTATATTTTATAAAAAGAGTATATATATATATATATATATATATATATATATACACATACATGTTTGTACAGTTCTAATATTAAGTTATCCTCTTAGCACCTTGCTCCCCATATTGGCAGTGCACACTGTAGTTAGCCATCAGATTACCTGAATTAACAGGCTTATCTTCTCTATTATATTTGTAAATATTTATAAAATTTCCTAACCTTTCTGTCAGACTATAAGAGAACTCCATGTTATAAATTAGATCTTGAAACTGTTAGAAGCACTCTGATTTTATTTCTGCTGAAGAGACAAAAAACTAAGCTGCTATTTTAAAATATTGTAAATCTGGAAAATAATTTTTAAACTTATTAAGTTTTAATTTAATTATATCTGCAATGATTATCACCAAGTGCAACTCATATACTTTTGTTAATCTCCTACACTGTACATGCATTTCAGTTTCTCTTAACTATTTAAACATATTTCACAATATTCATAGGCACTTAGGTTTAGATTTTAGAAGGGCAATAAATCAGTTAGACAATACCAATGTCTTTATGTTTAGATTGAAATAGAGAAAATCCAACAGGAAATCTGATTTAAATTGGAATTGTAGTGATATCTGAGAATTTGTTTCAGCATGGTTATTTTACAAGCAAGTTCCATAGATTTCTTAAAGAAAACATTGTCAAGATTTACCATAGGGAGCCAAAACAAAAGTATTTTAAGACCCAAGTAGTTTGCTTCCGTTTCTCTGTTACCTCAGCCTTATTTATTCATTCATTATTAATCCAACACAATAGAACTTCTTTATGAAGCCTTAGAACTCTAATCATTGTTTGTAAAAATGTGCCCAGCCTCACTTTTTCCACTGCAATTTCTAAAAAATGTCTAAATTACATTTTCCTTGATCATTTGAAAAAGTTAGTTTATTAATTTATATTTCCCTTGGTTTCTTTGTCTTGGTGCTTCAAAAGCCCTTGCCATGAATCTCTTTCAAAAAGTAGTCTCCAGCCCAGCCAGTGTGGTTCAGTGGTTGAACATCAACCTATGAACAAGGAGGTTACGGTTGGATTCCTGGTCAGGGCACATGCCCGGGCTGCGGACTCAATCCCCAGTGGGGGTGTCTGAAGCAGCTGATCAATGATTCTCTCTCATCATTGATGTTTCTATCTCTCTTTCATGTTCCTCTCTTCTCTGAATTCAATAAAAAGTATTCCTTTTTTCAAAAAGTGGTCTCCATCTATGTTAGTCATAGATTTTTAGAGGGATGGTAAAAGGTTCCTTATAAGTCATGTAAACAATTCTCTTGTTTTAAAGATAAGGGAACAGAGCCCTGGCTGAGTGGCTCAGTTGGTTGGAGTGTCCAATATACCAAAAAGGTTGCGACTTCCATTCCTCATTAGGGCACATACATAGGTTTTAGGGTAAATCACCAATCACGGTGCATACCAATTGATGTTTCTCACATCAATGTTTATATCTCTATCCCTATAAAAACATATCCGTGGGTGAGGATTTAAAAAAATTTAAAAAAAAATGGAACTGGCAGTCAAAACCTAAGTCACCTGACCCACAATCTCTTTCCCCAACAGAGCAGTTTCCTAAACCCTACAGTAATCTTCCTATAATATAATAAACTAACAGCCATTGAGTATTCCTACTAGTCAAACTCAAAGTCCTAAATACTCTATTTTTTTCATGGAGAAAAGCTATCTGAGGAGAGTGAGTAATGTTATACTGCCATCTAGCATCAAAAATTTTTAATTACAGCCGAAACCGGTTTGGCTCAGTGGTAGAGTGTCAGCCTGCGGACTGAAGGGTCCCAGGTTCAATTCCGGTCAAGAGCATGGTTGATGTTTCTCCCTCATTGATGTTTCTGGCTTTCTGTCTCTCTCCCTTCCTCTCTGTAAAAACTCAATAAAATATATTTAAAAAAATTTTTTTTAATTACATAAAATTACATCATATGCTTACTATTGGAGAGACAGTATCTTTCTATTAATGTTCAATAATAAATTCCTACAGAATAGTGACATGGAGTCAAAAGGCAAATATTTACATACAGTATTTGATAATATATTCATAACTAACAAAAATGCCAAAATACATAATCCTAGAAACACTAGCTAAAATGAAATTCTTTTCCAAGTTTATTCTTTTTCAAAATTGTATTGGTTTTTTGGGTCCATTGAATTCACATATAAATATTAGGATCATCTTGTCATTTTTTAAAAAATATATTTGAACTGGTGATAAAGTAATCATTTTATTCATATATCAGTGTAATATTTAATTTTCAAAGAAAGCAATAACATTTCCACTCAGCAGAGGTTACTTAACACAAGATTTGCAACACTGGATGAGAAAGTTGTTCACTGAGTATGGTTTGAGGAAGAAAAAAGAAGATCTCTAAATAAATAGTTTCTTAAGGCATTTTACATAGGAATACTAGTTTATCAAAACCCCAAATGGGTGCATTTCCTGTGTTTTTATTTTTATTTATTTAGTTTTTTAAAAATATTTTTTTATTTAATATATTTTATTCATTTTTTACAGAGAGGAAGGAAGAGAGATAGAGAGCTAGAAACATCGATGAGAGAGAAACATCGACCAGCTGCCTCTTGCACACCCCCTACCAGGGATATGTGCGCAACCAATGTACATGCCCTTGACCGGAATCGAACCCAGGACCTTTCAGTCGGCAGACCAATGCTCTACCAGAGCCAAACCGGTTTCAGCTAAAAATAAATCTTTATTGTTCATATTATTACAAATGTTCATTTCCGCCCCCCCTCCATTGCTCCCCTCTACCAGGTTTCCACCCCACCCTCTGCCCTTTCCCCACCTCCCATTGTCCTCATCCATAGGTACACAGTTTATGTTCAGTCTCTTCCCGCACCCCCCTCTCTCCTTTTCCCCGGGAATCATCATTTCACTCCCCTTCCATACCTCTGATTCTATTATATTCACCAGTTAATAATATTCATCAGATTTTTTAAATTCCCTTTGTTTTTAGATTTACTTGTTGATAGTTACGTATTTGTTGTTCATAGTTTTTACCTTTATTTACTTTCTCTTCCGAAAGAACCCCCTTCAGCAATTCATATAATTTTGGTTTGGCAGTGATGAACTCCTTTAGTTGTTTTTTTGTTTTTTTGTTTTTATAAGTGAAGCTCTTTATCCGGCCTTTGATTCTGAGTGATAGCTTTGCTGGGTAGATTATTTTTGGCTGTAGGTTCTTGCTACTCATTACCTTGAATATTTCTTGCCATCCCGTCTGGCCTGCATGGTTTGTGTTGAGAAATCAGCTGACAATCGTATGGGTGCTCCTTTATAGGTAACTATCTGCTTTGCTCTTGCTGCTTTTAATATTCTATCTCTGTCTTTTGCTCTTGGAATTTTAACTATGATGTGTCTTGGTGTGGTCTTCTTTGCATTCCTTTTGTTTGGGGTTCTGTGTGCTTCCTGGACTTGTAAGTCTAATTCTTTCACCAGGTGGGGGAAGTTTTCTGTCACTATTTCTTTCAGTATGTTTTTGATATCTTGCTCTCTCTCTCATCTTCTGGGACCCCCATAATTCTGATGTTGGTTCGCTTGAAGTTGTCCCAGAGGTTTTTTACATTATCTTCAACTTTCTGGATTCTCTTGTCTTCTTGCTTCTGCGGAGGAGTGTCTTCTGGTTCTTTATGTTCCAAATCTTTGACTTGATTCTTGCGATCTTCCATTCTGTTTTTAGGACTCTGTATAATATTTTTTATTTCAGACAATGTATTCTTTATTTCTTGTTGATTCCTTATTAGTCCTTGTTGATCCCTTTTCATCTCCTCATAGGTCTTATCGACCTTTTCTAGGAAATTCTTGAAAAACCTTATAAGTGTGGTTCTGAACTCTATATCCAGTCTCTTCTTGTCCTCCATTTCTTTTGTTTGTGATCTGTTTTCTTGTCTCGTCATTTTCACAGCTTCCCTGAGTTGGTAGGGTGGCTTTGTGTGCTAAGGTGTCCTATATGGTTCAGTGAGTCAGCCTCCCAGTTACCTGAGGTGGACAGTCTTGGTGTAGCCCTTTGTGGGCTGTGTGTGCAGTCTTGTTGTTAAGCCTTGCTTGTTGATATCACTGGGAAGCGTTGATCTTCAAGCCAATTGGCTATGAGGATCAGTAGTGTCTCAGCTAGGAAGGTTTCTGTATTCCGCTTGGATGGGGCGGAGTCTTGGGGTGGCACAGACAAGCTTTGTTGAATCCCGCACAATTGGTTGCAGACAAGCTTTAGATTCCTGTCTGCCCCTCCCTAGGAGAGTCCTATTGGCAGCGAATGAGGAAGCTAGACACTGGAAGGGCTTCTGTGCTCTGCTTGGATGGGGCGGAGTCTTGGGTGGTGCAGACAAGCTTTATTCAGCCCCTCCCTATGAGGGTCTGGTTTCTGAGTCCTGCAGTAATGGCTTCACACACCTCAGAGAGATCTCTGCCCACTGCCTGACAGTCTGGCCTCTCCCTGTCTGGGGCCATCTATCAGAGCAATAGGGTGGTTCTGTTTTCCTCCCGAACAAGAAAGCCAGCCACGCATTAGCTGTCCGCCCTCTCATCGCGCAGGGAGGGAGTAAGCCAGCAGCGAACTCGGCCCGCCCTCTCTGCACTCCGCAAGCAAGCCAGCAGCGAACTCTGCAGCCGCCTTTTCGCACGCATAGTTCTCCGCACCTTCACAGTTCCTGAGGTTCAGCGCACCTTCTTTCTCCTTCCCAGATGGTAGAGCCTCCTCCCAGCCAGCCGTCCGGTGCTTCAGGGTGATGTTTCCCCTGCTTTTCAGTTCTAAATTCAAATTTGTTGTGGTAGGCTGCATTCGGGTGTCTACCCTATGCCGCTATCTTGGTTTTTCCCCTTGTCAATTTTTTTTAAGAGAGGATTTTGGTGAGATTGCACTGAAACTGTAGACTTGGGGGGGATTGCCATCTTAATATTAAGCCTTTTGATACATGAACATGGATGTCTTTCCATTTATTTAAATCTAATTTTTTTCAACAATGTTTTCTAATTTTCAGAGTATAACTTTTGCTCTTTTCAAATTTATTTCTAAATAGTTTTTCTGTTTTGATAATATAAATGGAATTATTTTCATTACATTCTTGATCGTTCATTTGTGGTGTGTAGAAACACATTTGAATTTTATATATTGACCTACCCTGCAACCTTGCTGACCTCATTTATTACTTCTAATCGTTTAGAGATTCCTTAGGACATTTTATATCCAATATAACATAATCTAAAAATATAGTTTTACTTCTTCCTTTCCAACAAAATGCCTTTAGTTCCTTTTTTCTTCCCTAATCCCCATGGCTGGAACCTCAGTCCAATGTTGAATAGAAGCAGCAAGGGCAGACATTCTTATCTTGTTCCTCTTTTCAGGGGAAAGACATTGAGTGTTTCACCATAAAATATGATATTAGCTGTGGGTTTTCCATAAGGGCCCTTTATTACGTTGAGGAAGTTCCCTTCTATTCCTAGATTGTTGAATGGTTTTATCATGAGTATTGGATTTTTCAAATGCTTTTTCTGTGTCTATTGAGATGATTATGTGAGTTTTGTCCCTATTCTATAGATATGATATATGTCATAGGTAGAATAATGCCACTACCCAGAGATATCCATGCCCAGAACCTATATGTATATTATATTAAAATGGAATTTAAAAGTTATTTATTAGGCCAAAACCGGTTTGGCTCAGTGGATAGAGCGTCGGCTTGTAGACTGAAAGGTCCCGGGTTCGATTCCGGTCAGGAGCATGTACCTTGGTTGCGGGCACATCCCCAGTGGAGGGTGTGCAAGAGGCGGCTGATCGATGTCTCTCTCATCGATGTTTCTAACTCTCTATCTCTCTCCTTTCCTCTCTGTAAAAAATCAATAAAAATATTTTTTTAAATAAATAAATAAATAAATAAATAAATAAATAAAAGTTGTTTATCAGGCCCGGCTGGTATGGCTCAGTGGTTGAGCATTGACCTATGAACCAGGAGATAATGGTTCAATTGTCAGTCAAGACATATGCCTCAGTTGCAGGCTCGATTCCCAGTGTGGGATGTACAGGAGACAGCTGATCAATAATTCTCTCTCATTATTGATCTCCTTCCTTCTCTCTCTCCCTTCTCTCTTTCTCCCTTCCTCTCTAAAAGTCAATAAAAATATATTTTTTTAAATTGTTTATCAGTTGACCTTAAAATAGAGAAATTATCCCTTACTATCCAGTTGGGCCCAATATAATCATAAGTCATTACAAGTACAGGAGGGAGGCAAAAATAGGGAATCATCGAGATGAGAGCTGTCCGATGCTGTTCACTTTAAATATGGGAGAAGGCAAGGAATGTGGTGGCCTCTGCAAGCAGAAAAGTCAAGGAGGTGGGTTTGTCCCTAGAGCCTCCAAAAAGAAATGCTGACCTGCCAAAACCTGATCTTAGCCCAGTGAGACCCATTTTGGAATTCTGATCTCTAAAACTGCAATAATAAATGTGTGGTGTTTTAAGCCATTAAGGTTGAGGTAACTTATTATAATAGCAATAGGAAATTAATGCAATGTATTATATGAATTAATTTTCAGATATCAAATCAGTCTTGTATAGCTGAGATCAGTGTCAATAAATGATGGCATATAATCTTTTTTATATGTTGTTAGATTTGGTTTGTTCGTATTTTGTTGAGGACTTTTGAGTACACATTTATAAAAGGGTTGTGTGTGTGTGAGTGATATCTTTGTCTGCCTTTGGTGTCAAGGTAATACTGGCCTCATAGAATGAGATGGGAAGTAATATTTCCTCTTCTATTAGTATAGCCACTCTATCTTTATTATAGTTGTGTGCATGATATATCTGTCCATCCTTTTACTGTCAACCAATTAGAAACCTATCTTTAATCTAAATTTCCTATATAATAAATGTCAAGTTATCCTGTTCTAGTGACTGTTCCGTCCCTAACCTTTCACCTGTTGGCTTTCTTTAATCTTGTTCACTCCTTTGTAAATAGTTGCTTCATTAAACCCTGTTCAAACACCCCGTTTTAGTGCAGCATCTATTTCCTGCCAAGAGATTAAGAAAGACTATACACAGGTTAATGGTAAAATTACACAATTATTCTTTGGTTGATGAAATTACAAGAGAAAACAATATATGCCTGATTTTTAAAAGTATTTCTATGATATGTGCACTGCAGCTAATAATTGTGAGGGTTACTATTAATTAAATGTATTGTTAATTGTAGATTATCCTTATATATCATCTTATTTAATCCTTTACAGAAGACCTGAAAAAAACCAAGCCACACTTAGAGAAAGAGGGTTACATTTTATTAAGTGCAGGGCCAGAGAAAAATGTGTCTTTCAAAATCTGGGCCCCCTTACATGGAGGAAACCTTTCTTATTTATACTTTTCCTAGCTCTTTTGTCTCCCAAATTTGGAATGAGACTCCCGGGCCTTCTGGGAAAGAAGGCCTACATACTGGGAAGGGACCATGAGACCATATCTCAGAGCCTGGCCTGGTGTCAGCACTGACAACTCTGTCTGGGGCATAGTCCACGGCCTCTCTGGAATGGGAGTAATCTTATATTCCTTATTATTTAAGCAAGCAAGTATTTATAGAAGCCAAAATAGCAGGGTTAAAATTTCTTTTTCATTTTTTAAAAATTAAGGTATTATATGTGTACATATCTTACCATTGCCCCCCTCCCACTCCCATACATGCTCTCACCCCCCAGAGTTTTGCGTCCATGCAGGGTTAAAATTTCAAACAGTTTTTATATAAGATGGATGCTTCATTATAAGATACAATAATTATCATCATCTTCAGTTTTTACATAAAGACACATGAAATATCTCTGATTACTGTGAATTAATGTATTGTCAATGTTTTCTTTTGTAGATCATTCACGAGAAGTCTTGGAGCAATTAGTAGGCCCAAACAAATTAAAGCAAGTAACATGGACTGCTTATTGATGCTTATCCAAGATATACTCTTCATACTGTCAGGAAAGGATGGTCTTGGAGAATGGCTTTCCAACATATTATATGGTTTGTGAATTAACAGACCCTAATGGCTTTAATAGTGCTATTATTCTGTGTTTGTTATAAGTCATTGTCTTAGAATTTTAATCCTAGCATGCCCCTCTGATAGATTTGGGGGTAGGGGGAAAGAGCAGTGTGTTTGTTTCTTAAATAACAAAGATTTTAAATTACCTGTTTTCCCTGGAGATTTCCTTTTCCTACCTAAATATTTGAGCTGTTGTAAAAAAAATGTACCAATGTGGGATAGATTTTAAGTAAAGGTATTTCTAAAAGTATAACTACCTTTCTAGCTATTTTCTGGCTTCTGCCTTCCTGAAGTATTTAAATGCCCATTGGACAAAATAACCAGACAAGATGGAGACAAGCAATCTACTAGATACAGAGTTCAAGATACTGGTTATAAGGATGCTCAGTGAACGGAGGGGAAGAATAGATGAACTTATAACTTCAACAAAGAGATAGGAAACATAAAAATTGAGCTAGAAACATAAAAAAGAACCAGGCTATATTTTATACTTGACATGTGACATATACAGTAGTTGTGTTTACCACAGTTTTTAATTAGAGAATATGAAATACAGTACATATAATTAGTACAAAACTAGAAGACCCAAAAGTAAAAACTAGGTCTTCTTCCCACCCTAGTCTACCAGCTATCTCGTACCCTCTCAGAAGGCAACCATTTTTACCAGTTTCTTATTTATCTTTCCAGGGATAACCTAAATATATACTGCAAGCAAATGTATTTTATACACATACATACATATGTAAGTATTGTCAAACAAACTCAAAAAGAGTCTGGAGGCTTTGCTAGAGAAAAAAAAAAAAAAAAAAAGACAGATATTTATTCAAGGGTCCTAGAGTTTGCACACTGGAAACACAGCTAGGCAGACCCCGAATTATATTCTGAAGAAAAAAAGTTAAGAGTTCTTATAGTAAAAGTCACATTCCTGAGAATAGAGCCCTGTGTTTTTAGCTCTAGGTTTGGTCCAGGATGGTTATTAGCCAGATGTCAGGGGTCTGGATGCTGGATGCCAGGGTGTCTGGAGGATGGGCACCAGGAGGTCTGACCATATCCTGCGTCCTTAGGGGGTTATCCAAAGGTAAGTAAATGCCCAGGCATTGATAGAGGATGGGAAAATTAAAAAGTTTATGTTCCTAGGCTAGTTAAGACAAGAAAAATAATTGTTTCCTTATGCCTCACCTTCATACTTTAAAGCGACTCCATTTTGTATTTTCCCTTTCTTCATTGTTTTCTTTTTTTTATCACTTAAAAATTCTCCCCCCAAATTTTATTTTATTTATTGGATATTTTTCCATTGATTTAAAAAATACATATATATTTTATTGATTTTTCACAGAGAGGAAGAGAGAGAGAGAGAGGAAGAGAGAGAGAGAGGAAGAGAGAGAGAGAGGAAGAGAGAGAGAGAGAGCTAGAAACATTGATGAGAAACATCGACCAGTTGCCTCCTGAACATACCCTACCAGGGATGTGCTTGCAACCAAGGTGCATGCCCTTGACCGGAATTGAACCTGGGACCCTTCAGTCAGCAGGCTGATGCTCTATCCACTGAGCCAAACCAGTTTCGGCTGATTTTTTTTTTTTTTTTTTTTTTTTTTTTTAAGAGAGAGTGGAAGGGACAGGAAGAGACATAGAGAGAAAAGCATTGCATCGATTGGTTGCCTTTGAATAAGATTGAACCCAGGACCAGTGCTCTAACCACTGAGCAAAACTGGCAAGATCCTATCTTCATTCTTTTTCTCAATATATACATACATCTTTTTTGCATAGTGGTATTCTTTTTAAAAATTTATTTTTTATTGTTTTTTTACAGAGAAGAAGGGAGAGGGATCGAGAGTTAAAAACATTGATGAGAAAGAAACATCGATCAGCTGCCTCCTGCACACCTAGTACTGGGGATATGCCTGCAACCAAGGAACATGCCCTTGACCAGAATCAAACCTGGCACCCTTCAGTCCACAGGCTGATGCTCTATCCACTGAGCCAAACCAGTTAGGGGTACATAGTGGTATTCTATATACATTCTCCTTCACATTGTTCCGCTCTTATATCATAGTGTTTTTTGTTTTTTTTAATATATAATATTCTTTTTAAAATAGAATATTATAAAAACCTGGGATGTGTAGTGGTGGCAAAATCAATTTCTAACTAACCTTAGTAAACCATAAAAAGTCATATGGTGTCTGTACAGACTATATTGGAAATTCTAAAATCTTTATTTTTATCCTTAGTTGTCCATTAATACCCTATTATGCACTAAATACTATAGTCTTCTGTATTTTATATTTTTGTTTAATTCAACACATCACATAGTTGTTCTCAACTACAGAAACCAACTCAGCTACGATATCTAATTCTCTCCACAATTTACTACCACTGGGCACTGCCTTCTATAATTATAATCCTACTAGAGGCCCAGCGTGCAAAGTCACATGAGACCTAGACCCAGTGCACCGTAGGACCCAGCATCAAGTCCCGCCAGCACCATGGTACCCATCAATGCACCTCCTGGTGACTGCTCTTTGATAGTTAAGGCATTATGACCTCTGGGTTTTTATTATGTAGATAGTAGTAAAATTAGAAAAAAAATTACAGATAAAGATGTATATATTTGGCATAATAAAGAACTAGATACATGACAAAAGTCTAAATCTTCATATTTTGAAAACAAGATTTGTCATTTCACAGGAACTGCATTCTTCAAACTGGAGACTCTTCTAGGGTTGAACCCAAACATAGGTCTATCCATACTTGGAAGCATTTGACAGTTCAAGGCTGGAAATCCCACACTGCGCTTGTTGTCAGTCCATTGTTTTCCTGCCTAGTAGGTTCTGGAAGAGAATATTCTACCACTTTGTGCAGCTGATGCTGAATGCTGTGTCCTCTGAACTGAGGCCTGCCAGGGTCACCAATCAGTACTTGAGTTTTGTGAGTCCAAAAGCAATCCTTCAGCCATTGATGAAGACTATCTGCAAGGTCTTCATCATAAAACATATCTCCAAGCACAACAAGGTCCCACTTATCTTGTTCCAAATCCAAAATATTTTTGGTTAAAATGGGAAAAGGTTTCAGTTGGTTCAATTCACAATTCAGTGTGATAGCCATTCCTGCAACTTTAGAAAAGAACATGATGAATTGGTAATATACTAGACTGTTTGAATTCCCTATTGATTAATTTATAGTATCTCTTAATGTTTTCTCCCTTTAAAAAATTATTTTAAAATATACAATATTTTTATAGAAAGAGAAGAAAAGAAAAAGAGAAACACTGATGTGAGAGTGAAACATCGATTGGCTGCCTCCTGCACCAGTTGGTTGAGCCTGCAACCCGGGCATGTGCCCTGACCAAGAATCAAACTGGCAACCTTTTGGTACACAGGCTGACCCAACCAACTGAGCCACACTGGCCAGGGCAAAGTTGTGTGTGTTTTAACTGATTTAGAGAGGAAGGGGGGGTGGGAGGGAGAGGGAGAGGGAGAGGGAGAGGGAGAGGGAGAGGGAGAGGGAGAGAGAGAGAGAGAGAGAGAGAGAGAGAGAGAGAGAGAGAGAGGAGAGGAGAGAGGAGAGCGAGAAAGAGAGCGAGAGAGAGAGGGAGAGGAGTAGAGAGGAGACAGAGAGAAGAATCCTCTAGAGGTGAGCTTAGGAAAGTCACGAGTGCGAGGCCAAGGGAGAGCATGAGAACAAAAAGGAAGAACTATCAGTTGCTTCCTGCATGCACCCTGACCAGGGATCAAAGCTGCAACCTGGGCTGAAACCGGTTTGGCTCAGTGGATGGAGCGTCAGCCTGCGGACTGAGGGGTTCCGGGTTTGATTCCGGTCAAGGGCATATGCATTGGTTGCGGGCATGTCCCCGGTGGGGGGTGTGCAGGAGGCATCTGGTCGATGTTTCTCTCTCATCGACGTTTCTAGCTCTCTATCCCTTTCCCTTCCTCTCTGTGGAAAATCATTAAACTATATTAAAAAAAAAAAAAAAAAAAAAAAGCTGCAACCTGGGTATGTGCCCTGACTGGGAATCACATAGGCCACCCTTCAGTACACAGGATGAAACTCCAACCTACGAGCTATACCGGCCAGGTTTCCTTTTTTTGTTGAAAGATGTTTTTAGGTAAGAAAGCCTAAGGTTTATGCCAATGTAAGCTATTTATTGTGATTTTCAAATATATAAATGGATATCCTGAATGCAAAACAAACAAAAATACACCTGGAAATGTTGGAGTTTAAGGAACATTTGTTGATCTCAATAACACGAAGTCTGGTTTGTTACAGGAGAGAGGGAAACAAGCCTTGGGCTTGAGCAAGATGGCAAGTTAAAACTGAGCCCCCTGTATAAAATAAGGATCTTCAAGGATGAAATCCTCAGTGAAAAGGAAGACTAGAAGAAAATCAGATAAAATTAAAACTTATCTGTGTAGTATAGGCTATCATATTGAGGCGTCAGAGATATTTATCCTGGAAGGGGAAAAAAACAGGATGAGCTTTACAGACTTTTAAATAGGAAATCCTTACTAGGGTCTATGTCGTTGGCCAAGATCCTTGATGCCCCACTCATCTTAGCAGCGATAGCCGTAGCTCCACATCCACTCCCAAGATCTAACACAGATTTTCCTCTGACAACATCAGGATTATCCAAAAGATACCTAAGTTAGAAAAAAAATGGGGAAAGCATGGGAGAAATTCAGTAGAGCTGTTCAAAAAGAAAATCTCCTTGGGTTCAATGAACAAAGAAATAATAGAACCTAGCAGAAGCATTTGGTCTGATCTTGGCAAGTTTGGCCTGACCAGAGTGAGACAAAATGTCCATCTTAAGAACTGGCAAAGGTGGCAGAGAGAGGACCTAGTCATTTGATTACTCTTCAGCGTGTGTGAAGAACAGTACCACAGTTACTAATCAGGTGCTTCAAGTCAGCTGTTGAAAAGCTTTGAACACTTACTGTGATCCAGAACTAAGAATCCAGACTGACAAAATATTACTATAATCAGGACTCAGTACATTAGAGCCAAAACCCACCATCTCCTTTTGATTATTCATCAGCGTGGTTTTACCTACAGTTTGAATTGTCTTATAATGACCATCCAAGTCCAGTTCAACCAAAGAATTTGGACCAGGGCTAAGTGGTTACCAAACTACTGAAGATGAGTGGGAAACACTGAAATAATGAATTTCAGTGGACACTTGATCTTAGCATGAGAATAATGAAGAAGAGCAGCGACTATGGCAAAGTAGAGGTGTGCATGTCATGTCTTAAAGGGACAGCTGCTACCCATCTTCAGGTAATTGTTGCCACACAGAAATCCCATGTTCTCAGAGATGATTCCTGTTTTTCAAACCAATGCATATTTTCAATGAAATCTCTCAGGTTTTAAATGTTAGCAACCTATTTTTAAAAAGAAGTGTGTTGAGAAGCCAGAGCTGGTGTATTGAATTAAAAACATGCAGAGTATGGGCCGGTGAAGGAAGAGACCCAGGCCATCCACATCAGAGCAGCAGGTGGCTAGCTCCCTCTGTGTGGCAGCTTCCACTTTGGGAAGGTGAAAACATGGGTCATTTTGATTGAAGGTGGTTTCAATACACCCACAAAGGAAATAGAATCACAAGATTGCCTACTTCCAGATCCCAGAAGCAAGGAGGTACAATGAGCTGAGGGGAGGGCAGTCTTCTGTTCCAGGTCACAAGCTGGAGGTAGAGAGGGTGACACACAGGTGAATTGGGCAGAGGTCACTAACTTTTCGAAGACTTAACACTTAAGTGGTTATTCTAAAAGGTCACCTGGGAAAAGCAAGTTGGGAACTTATAGCAGACATCCTAAACTCAGATCCTTATAAACATGTCCAGATTCAGTGTAAGGGTTATGTGAAATGCCCAGGCAGCCACTCCCTTCTTATCACAATAAATAAAACTGAAACAAAATACATCTGTGGGTCACCAGTTTGCATTCTCTTGATTCACACAGTCTCTTAAGGATTTGACTGTACATTTGGAGTTGATAAACAATAGCTTTAATAGAAGACAGTCACTTGGAATGCCAGTACTTTTCAAATATGATGTGAGCAGTAAATCTTGGGAATTTGGCAACACAACCATCAGAAAATGGAAATCGTTTGATACTACCTGGAAAGCTTTCCATCCTCAGTCTTCTCCCCAAAGCTCTATGTTTGCATTTTGCTTTTCATTCAAGACTACATATAGCATTAACTCTGTTCGGCCATACCATTCATGTGAAAGAGAAGTCCTTACCCTTTTTGTTTTCCAGCTCTGTAACCTCGAGATATAAACAGATGAAAACATTTACCAACCCAAGAGCAAAGGCTGGATGGAAAGCTGGAAGTTCTAGTCTGTTTCAGCGGCTGTGTTTTAATAAAAAGCGTAGTGTGAATGTGAGCAAATGTCCTAAGGAGCTCTGCAGTGTGAGAGGTGGAAGGAGGGGCCTTACAATGTAGATTCGGGTCGTGAGTTCACCTGAGATGTCAATAAACCCCCAGCGAAGGAGGAGTCCTTGAGCAGCCCATTCACTCAGGTATCTTCCTGAGGACACTGTGAAGAGGCAGTGATGGAGGGTGTGAGGCCTCAGGAGCAACACTGACAGGCTAGTCTGGGAGAGCTGAACTGGGGCCTTACGTTCAAAAGTCTGGGACCCCTGCACTGGCCATACATCATGAACCATGAGCCTGAGAACAGTGTAAGGTCTGGATATTTATAGCTACCTCTGGTCTTGATGGCTGACCCAAGGACTTCTCTTGGGAAAAGAACTGTATTTGGGGAAATACCTTGATAAGCTTGGAGTAGAGAGTAAAACGATGTAACAAAGCAACCAAAAAAAAAAAAAAAAAAAACAGCTTAAGCTGCTAGAAATTAAGAGAATGTGGGTTTTTCTGTGTGTGTGGTAGGAAGGGAGGAGGGGGGAGGGGGAGAGCGGGGTAAATTCAGAGTTGAAATGGCTGAAAAGAGAAAGGACTGTTGCAAACTTAAAGGTTCCCGTTTCAGTTGGGTCACTACCTAGACAGGGCTTGGCCTCCTGGCCAGTAGATGGCCCAGTAAGGATCGCTGTGGGGCCACAGGTCAGCTCTTTCCCACCAAAACTTGCATCTGGGGGTTAAAAGCCGCAACCGGATTTCAGGGGTGAGACTGCCACTGCTGGTGACTTCAGTGTTCTCCTCCAAGAAGGCCTTCACCTCAGGGTCCAGAAAGCTCCCATTCCCTCTCCAGGCACAGCGGCCCCAGGGACACAAGGAAAGACCGCTGCTTCTCACGGCCTTCCGAAAGACACCGCCGTGGTTCAGTGCCAACGTCCTCCCAGCTGGGCTCACAGCCATCAGTCCTCCGAACCACAGGTTCCTCACCGCCGCTTATGAGAGCTGCTCCTCAGGGGCAAAGTATAGGATCTGGCTGCCAACTTGATGCCAACTGGAATCTCTAGATTTCTAAAAACAGAAATAATACTGAAAATTCCAAGGCTCACCGACATTTTCATATCCTATCACATAGTAAGAAAATATTACCAGTGTAGGCTCTGTAAGCTCTGTAGCAGATGATCCACAAGTACAAGTTGACTTTATTTTATCTTTTCAATGTATTGATTTTTAGAGAAAGAGGAAGGGAGAGAGAGCAAGAAAGAAACAATGATTTGTTCCACTTATTTATGCATTTGTTGGTTGATTCTTACATGCTCTGACCAGGGCTGGAACCTGCAGCCTTGGCATATGGGGCAACACTCTAACCCACTGGGCAGTACAAGCTCATTTTAGATGAAAGCACTGGTACATTAATTTAGGAAAATTCAATCTTTTAAAAGCATGCCTTTTTACAATGGAATCCTTTGTACAAGCATTTCATTTTGAGAGAAATCTTCAGGAACAATGCCTGTTACATAAAATAAGCTATACCTTAAAGTTCTTTCATATATAACCTAGCCAGTTTAGCTCAGTGGACAGAGCACTGGACTGTGGACCAAAGGGTCCTGGGTTCTATTCCGGTCAAGGGCATGTACCTTGGTTGCAGACTCCTCCCTGGCCTATGCCCTGGTTTGGGCTCATGCAAGAGACAACCAATCCATGTGTTTCTCACATCAAAATTTCTCTGTCCTTCCCTCTTTCTTCCACTCTCTCTAAAAATCAATGGAAAAATATCCTTGAGTGAGGATTTAAAAATAAATACAGTATAATTTAAAAAACAAACAAAAAAACCCTAGCTGCTTTGGCTTAATGGATATATCCGAGTATCAGCCTGTGGACTGAAGTCCTTGGTTCAATTCAGGTCAAGGGCACATGCCTGGGATACAGGCTTAATCCCCAGTAGGGAGAGTATGCAGAAGGCAGTCAATCAATGATTCTCATCATTGATGTCTCTCTCTCTTCCTTCAGCTCCGAAATCAATAAAAAATATATATTTTTAAAATAATGAAGTTCTTTCATACATTTAGTCACCTTTAAGCAGGCACTGTGCTTGGCAACTCTGAACAAAATAAAAGTCTAAGTAGCTTACATTCTAGGTGGGATAAGCCTAATGAACAGGCAAACACAGTCTTGCCTTTATGAAGTCCAGCCAAGAGTTATGGAGGCTAATGAAGCATAATTTTCTATAGGCAGAGGTGTACAAATTATACTGACCACACTCTACTTCAGTAATGATTGTCATAGCATAAAACATCTATGTAAACAGATTCAGGTCTTTTTCCTTAAAAAACAACACAAAAATAAAAACATTAAGGATTTCATTATAATAAAAGAACATCAACTCCCAAATTTGTATACATATGTGATGATTCATTGTTACCAAGCCTGGGTTGAAAAGACTTGTTCCAAAGAAAACCACCTTGAAAAGAAAAAGTAGGAATGAGAAAGGGCAGTTCTATTTTTTTCAACTTATTTCATTTAAAAAAAAATTATTTTTTGAGCTCATGAGTAAATTCCAAAATAGCAATACAGAAAATTTTAATATTTCTTTCTACTCAACACTCTACCTTTGTTTTGCTTCCTATAAATATACTAGATTAAAAAAACAATACTCTTACCCCTAAGTTCAATGCTAAGTACTTTCAATTATATATTTTGAGCACATAATAATGCAGAGACAATTTTCTTAAACATGTTATTTCCAGTCAGAGCTTAACAATTACTTTAGCTTCACATTATTCTGTCACAAATGATAACCAAATGGCCTAAGTAGCTAAAATCATAAAGCTATTTTAAGCCAAGTCAATGGTATGTATAAAGTTAATATAAAATAATTATACTGGTTCACATTTGTTTTGCACCTACTAGAAATGTGCCAAAACACTAAGATTTAAGAAAGAATGAGATCCTTGGGCAAAGGGGGAAGAGGAGTCATATAATAAAAAATTATTAGAAAAACACCATAGGTAAAAAGAAATAAGCCTACAATTTAACCAAATCAAGAAGGAAAGGGGAGTACATGGTTAGGGTTGATGTCATTCATGAAAATACATTTACCATTCCACCACAAACTTGTTCACTGCAAGAGCTCAGCATCAGGCTCTCCCATTAACTTTAAATATATGTATATATATATATTTTAATTGATTTTTTACAGAGAGGAAGGGAGAGGGATAGAGAGTTAAAAAAAAAATCATGAGAGAGAAACATCAATCAGCTGCCTCCTGCACACCTCCTACTGGGGATGTGCCCGCAACCACGGTACTTGCCCTTGACCGGAATCGAACCTGGCACCTTTCAGTTCACAGGCTAACGCTCTATCCACTGAGCCAAACCAGTTTTGGCCCATTAACTTTCTTTACATGGAACAGAAACCCACATTTATGACAACAGAACACTACACTGCTATTTAATCTGATAACAAACAATAGGAAAATGAAAAGGTTAGGGCTGGACTAACTTTTGGCTATCTCAATACCCCTGAAAAATAGGGGCAAAATGAGTCATTAAGAAACAGTAAAGAGCACTGTATTATGTAATGTGACTTATAAAACATTTAAAATTCCCTGTCAATGGAAAAAGCCATATTTGAAAATGAGGAATATATTGATCCTGAATTTTTACCAAAATGGTATCCCAAGCCACGCGTACGTTGGAACAAATTACAAACTCACACTCACTTGTATCACCTCAGTTTAATAATCCAATAAATGACAAAAAAGACAATAAAATCAGCACCATATAGCACACCAGCTTTGTTTTGCTCCCTCTGGATAAAATCTTCAGATTTTCCATAGTTCTACCTAGGAATCCAGTTGTAGAGTCAAATTGTGAATCCATTTCGGCTAATTTATTTTGTGTTTTCACTTCCTGGCCTATCTCTTACAGCTGTTACAGCTGTTAATGGTAAGATCTCTTACAGCCGTTACTGTGAGTCTCAGACTTTCAGTGTGTTTATTTTCTTCTCCACGGGCACTGTATCCACTATGAGCACAGCCAGAGCTCCATAGCTGCCGGAAGGTACACCTGCGCCACTCATCCTGGCAGAAGAGAGAGGGGAAAGGCACGCGGAGGGGAGGCAGGAAGGGGCCAAGGGTCACCGGACCTCGTCTTTGGGGACCAGGGCCCGGCGAATCACCAACTTCTTCCCACGACAGAAAGAGCAGTTTTAAACACGAATTATACACGTGGCTGTTTGGGACCTCTGCTCTGTTCAGCAAAAAAAATTTTTTTAAATGGTCTTATATTCACCCAAGTCAGAGATTTTCAACTGGTGAACCTCAAGAATTGTTTAAGCATGCAATACCTGACCTCTGTTCCTTAGTGTCAAATTTTAAAAATGACAACAGCCAACACAAAAATAGCAGTCTGGTGTGAATGAATCAAAATGATACCTATTTTGTCGAAACCGGTTTGGCTCGGTGGATGGGCTGTCGGCCTGCGGACCGAGGGGTCCCAGTTAGGGGCATGTGCCTTGGTTGTGGGTGCATCCCCGGTGGGGGGCGGTGTGGGAGGCAGCTGATAGATGTTTCTGTCTATCCCTCTCCCTTCCTCTGTAAAAACAAAAAATATATTTAAAAAAAATTATACCTTTTTTGGTCAGATTGGCAAAATATACACTTTTTGTTGTGCCTAAAACTTTTTGCAATTAGCTTCTATGTGCCAGGAGATGAAAAAGGTCACCGACTTAAGTATTTAGATCAGGGCTGCAGCTCAAATGCCTCCCAGGGGCCTGGCTGGCGCTGAGCGAGGGGTGCAGGCGGAGCGTGGGGTCACGGAGGGACTGGGGCCGAGGGGCGGTGGCTGCCCCGTACGGGCCCACAGAGGGCAGCCAAGAGCTCCCGGGCAGCGAGCCCTGCCGGGTCTTCTCGTTTCCCACAATAACCCCGATATGGATGCACAGGCTCCCCCCCTGGTGAATTAGGTTACAGACCACTCGGCAGGACAAAATACCTCTCGGGGCTCCAGCCTGTGAACTGGGGTACCCTCCCGAGGGGGGGTTAGCACTGAGGATACCTGGGACGGCGTTGCGCCCCGAGGCCCCACTGGACTCCTGCTGTCGGGAAGGACCGTGTTCGCCCTGACCGGCTCCAGCCCGGGCTCGGAGCGAGCACGGGAGGCGGTGTGGGCTCGGACCCTGCCCGTCGCCCCCAGCACCGCCGTTAGGATCGTGCTCAGTGGACCGCTTCCAGCGGGGTGCAGACGGACCGGGGGACGGCGCGCTCACCGGGAGGGTTCCCAGTGTCTGTGACCACGTGTGTCCCCCGAGGACAGCACCTTCCCTCCCGCCGCACCGGCTCTGCGGACCCGCCCCGGGACCCAGCAGGGGGCCCGGCTCGTCTTCTCCCGCACTTTTCCCCGGCGGCGCGCGGGCCTCGCGGTGACGCTGACCCCGGCGGCGGCGGCGGCGGCGGCGGCAGTGACCCCGGCAGCGGCGGCGCTGACCCGGGCGGCGGCGGCGCCGGTGACCCCGGCGATGGCCCCGCCCTCCTCCCCAGCAGCGCTTCCGCTCACCGGCCCCCGCGCTTTCTTAAAGGGGCCGGAGGCGCGAACCCGGAGGGCGCCCTGACCTCGCGCTGGGAGGAAGGGAACGCCAGGTTCTGATTTCTGAAGTATTCGTTCTGAGCCATTTAGGATGCTCTGTGCCCATTCTAGGCGCCGCACAGAGTGGCTTGCAAAATAGAGCATGCGCCCTTGATGATGCTTGCGTGTTTTCCGGCGTATCAGACGACGTTTGAACCGAAAAAAAGCCTGCTCAGATTGGCCAGAGTCAGAGAGGCGGTCTATTAAAAAAAGAACTGGTGTTAATTGTAAAATTAGGGGGTCGTCTTATATGCCGGAAAATACGGTACATTGAACTGTGATGAAACCATAATGTAAGGTGACCAGATCTTAGCATTGGTAAAGCGGGACAGTGAGGGGGGTGGTGGAGCGGGTTCTTGATGAAAAATTTGGTCTATATGGAGCACCAAAAATTTTCATAGAACTCAAAAATCATATTGTAAAACATACTTTTTAAATTTCAACATAAGTACAATTTACAAATATAATAAATAAATAAAAATTATGTATAGTCATAAGTGTCACTTTCAAGGCAGGCGCTAGACTTTTTGCCGCCATTATATTATAAAATATAAATAATACAAGTACTATCTGCTAAATTCAAGAAAATTTATGTACTTATGAAATAAATAAATTACTTACCTAAATTATCTGAATAGCTGATTTGTAATGACATCACTTGTTTAACTAGCTTACTAGCACGCAGTACGATGTGTATGGTCTGAGAGACAGTTACAAAATGTTTTTGTCGATGTCAATCCCCAAAACATGCCATTGTTCATTAAGCCCAAACAATGGTGGTCGAACTCTAACAACTGATCAACAATGCGAACTTTGAAAAGCAGTTCTTGATAATCAGTTCTCAACAATTATTTGTTGTTATTAAAGTTTAAATTATAAAATTAGCAAAAATAATATAAACCTCATATCCTGGCTAAATAGCCACATGGCCGCCAAAAACCGTATATTCCCTTCCCTTTCTCCCGCTGTTCCCTAGCTTGTAGGGCATTCTTTCCGAAAATCGGGACTTTTTTAAAATGCCGCGGAATGGGACACTGGACAAATTGTTAAAAATCGGGACTGTCCCGCCAAAAGCCGGACGTCTGCTCACCTTACCATAAAGGTAATGTTAATGAACGCACGATCTAAATCCGTGTGCAATGTTAATCAGTCAGGTTCTGGATGTCCATTTCCCAGCTGGGCTCAGGTAACCCACTGGCCCCTGAATTCAGCACATTCCAAAATTAACTCACCATCTCACCTGATAATAAGTAAAACTTGCTTCGTGCCTGCCAAAGGGGGGAAAAATTGTCCCAAACCAAGAACGAGGCAAACCATGTTTCTGTTTCTTACTTGGTGGTTTCAGAAATGAAGTGGCAACCACCTGTCGTTTGGGTTCTCTGCTTCTGCCTCTAGATGGGTTCTCTGCTTCCCCTGTGAACAGAATGGAACTACTATGCCTACTGCCAGTCCCAGGTGCATCCTGATCCTCTGCTTCTTGGATGGCATACTAGGGATAGGCTACACACGCAGTATCTCAGGGCATTCTGCTCTCCATTTCCTCTGTAATTACCAGTATGGTGTTTCATGACTGTGAGTAAAACTGTTTATGACTGTTCATTAATTTAGTAGCTGCTTCTTTAAAAAAATTGCTGCTGATGTAAATCTTTGTTTTCTCATCTATAAACCCTCATTTCCATATATTCACCAACTAGAGGCCCAGGGCATGAAATTCATGCGCTGGTAGGATCCCTAGCAGCTGCCGCTACCTGCTGGGTACTCCCTCCCTGCCTCCTGCCCCCCCTCCCCTGCCCCTGCCAGCTCCCAGGTGCTGAGGGAGCCAGGCAGTGGCCCCACCCTTGCCACTGCCGCTTTTGGTCACCCTGCGATCAGATCTGCAGGTCAATCAGCCCCTGGGTGAGTGGCAACCAGTGGCTCGCACCCACATTGGCCTGGTGCCACCCACCCACCTGCTCCACCTCTCATCGGGCCCATAGGAGCCAGCAGTGCCTCCACTGTTGCCAGCAGTAAGTGCCCAGTCGCCAGTGCCTGCTATGGTCTGCACTGCCCCTGGCGGTCAGCACACGTCATAGCAAGCAGTCAAACTCCCCACAGAACTCCTGGTCGAGGGGACAATTTGCATATTAGGCTTTTATTATATAGGATTCTCTTGCAAGCAATAAACCGTAATACATATTCAAGATCAATCTGCCTAAGAATTGTTTTTAACCAGCTTGTGTTCTAAGCCAGTAAATGGCAGGAACACAGAGTTATTGCTCAAGAAACCAGAGAAAGGAGACAGGTCTAACCTTTCAACAAAAGAGTATTTCCAATAAAAGTTTTGGTGCTCATCACTAAAGATGAATTTAATAATGTGAAGACATCTTATCTAAAACTTGGAACTAAAGATTTCTAGATATCCTTCCCCCTTCCTTCTAGGTTTTTCATTGATTCACTGTCAATCTCCCCTTCTCCCACCACTCCCCCTACCCCGTGCCATTGTCTTATTTCCTCCTTGTGAGAGCTTGCCTGAATTCCTGTATCCACTCTCCCTCTTCAATCCTGCCTTCCTAACACATGCTTTTAAATATATATGTATTTGCTTTATTGATTTTTTTTTTACAGAGAGGAATGGAGAGGGAGAGGAATAGAGAGTTAGAAACATCAATGAGAGAGAAACATTGATTCAGCTGCCTCCTACACACTCCCCATTTAGGATGTGCCTGAAACCAAGGTACATGCCCTTGATCGGAATCAAACCCAGGACCCTTCAGTCCACAGGCCGACGCTCTATCCGCTGAGCCAAGCTGGCCAGGGCTCTAACACATGCTTTATACTGAAGCTCAAATGTTGTGTGTGTGTTTCTGAATTTACATTTTTACAGTTCAAAAATGGCCTTACATTCCTATAGTCCCAAATAAGCCGTGAAAAAGATACCTGGGATTCTGTTGTTTGGTGTTGGTGTATAGCTATCTTTTAACTGAAATAAAATTTTAATTGCTTTTATCAAAACTGACCTAAATGCAACAAAGCAGACTTATTATTTGATAATTTGAGCTATCTTCTGACTTTGTGATTATGGGGGTCCAAGAGGAATCACCCCAAGATGTCCCTCTGTGGTATGCCTATTGTTTTGAGCTAAGGGCAACTTAGCCACAGGCTTAAGAGAAATAACTACTTCTTCTTCCTTCTTCTTCTTCTTCTTCTTCTTCTTCTTCTTCTTCTTCTTCTTCTTCTTCTTTTCCTTCTTCTTCTTCTTCTTCTTCTTCTTCTTCTTCTTCTTCTTCTTCTTCTTCTTTTCCTTCTTCTTCTTCTTCTTCTTCTTCTTCTTCTTCTTCTTCTTCTTCTTCTTTAAAATATATTTTTATTGGTTTCAGAGAGGAAAGGAGAGGGAGAGAGAGATAGAAACATCAATAACGAGAATCACTGATTGGCTGCTTCCTGCATGCCCCCCACTGGGGATCAAGCCCACAACCCAGGCATGTGCCCTTAACTGGAATCAAACCCAGGACCCTTCAGTCCGAAGGCTGATACTCTATCCACTGAGCCAAACCAGTTAGGTAGGGCAAGAGAAACTTCTTAATTGCCGAGCTGCAATTTGCTGACCACTGGCCTAGAAGAATTTGAATTGTGGGCCTTGCCCATAAGAGATTATCAGAGGTAAATTCCTTTTACTGATCTATAGGGCAGGCAAACTATTTACCAAAAGCCTGCTCTTCTCATCCTCCTGCGATGACCTTCTGAAGCCCCCAAGGCTCCTTACCTCATCCCTAGTTCAGGATGTCATGTATTCACCTTTCCTTCCTATGACTGAACCTGCCCTGCATGTGGGGTCTCTGATTCTCTTATGAATGCGGGGTTCCTATTCTTTTTTTGTTTGTTTGTTAATCCTCACCAGAGGATATTTTCCCATTGATTTCTAGAGAGTGGTGCGGTGGGCGCTTCTCCTTTTCCCACGTCCCGCACGGAAAGGAAGAAGGACAGCTTCCTGAACAGAGGAGCTGGGGATTAAGAAATAAAAGAAAGAAAGAGACAAGAGGAAGAAATAGCTTCATCAAGCTGGGCGCTAGGTGGGCGCCATCTTCTCTGATGGAAAGGCAGCGAGCAGCTCAGCCACGCAGCAGGTTTATTTTATAGGGTCAAAGAAACTTATTTGCATTCTTAACTAGGCCCTAGCATTACTGGATTTACATATCTAGACCCACCCATGCTGACACCTGGACAAAGGTAAGTCAGAAACTGAATAACACACACGGCCCTCGGGCTCAGCTGACAATTTAAAGCACATGTGTCAAACACAAGGCCCGCGGGCCAAATCCGTCCCGCCAGGCCTTGCAATGTGGCCCGCACCGCGCTGTCATCACTGCACTCCGCTGCGTTTCCATCACAATGACAGTTTATGACTGTTCAGTAAACCATTCGGCCCGCGATTTAGGCTGGATTTTAGATTTTGGCCCCTTCTCTGATTGAGTTCGACACCCCTAATTTAAAGGATGTCCATGTGCCTTCTCAGGAGGCCCTCTACAAGTGGAAGGAAGGGGGGGATGTGGATGTGAGAGAGACACATTGATTGGTTGCCTCAAGCACACACTCTAACCGGGGCCGGGGATCCAGCCTGCAGCTGAGAAACATGCCCTTAATCAGAATCAAACCCAGGACCCTTCAGTTCTCAGGCCAATACTCTATCCACTGAGCAAACTGGCTAGGGCCATTCTTATGTGTGTATTAAATTTGGTTATTTTCTTTTGCTAAACGGTCTCACATCGATTTGATGATTAAGCCAGCTGGAGGAACCTCAAGGGTAGAGCCATGGTCAGCAAACTGCGGCTCGCGAGCCACATGCGGCTCTTTGGCCTCTTGAGTGTGGCTCTTCCACAAAATACCATGGCCTAGGCGAGCCTATTTTGAAGAAATGGCGTTAGAAGAAATTATATGTTTTAAAAATTTGGCTCTCAAAAGAAATTTCAATCGTTGTACTGTTGATATTTGGCTCTGTTGACTAATGAGTTTGCTGACCAGTGGTGTGGAGGAAAGCTTGTTCCCTTCCCCAAATGATTTTTGCCTTTAAACATCAGCCTATATTTTTGTTCAGAGAGCCAGTTCTCTGATAACTGATCTCTCTTGCAAGTGAAAGTAAAAAGAAGTTTATTTCATACTCAACTTTTTCTTTAAAGGTTTTTTTTGGAGGAGGGAATAAGTTATTCAATTATACTTATTAGCCATATGACCTCAAGTACATTATTAAACCTTCCTACTTTGGCATAAGAATTATTTTGAACTGAAGACATTTGAGTTCCTAAAATCACTCATCTGCCTAAAACAGGGCCTCCTGGAAGAATTCACTTGTCGTAACTCTTCTGTCCAGGAGCAACTCTTATCTTGTTGACTTGAAAAGTAGGTACCACACTCAACCAGACTATCTCCCATCTATTCTCCTAGGGAAGAACTTATTGTTTTCTCCATTTATCTGTCCAAAAAGTCATTCCCATAAATGCCTTTTCTCCTCTTCCCTATTGCCTACTAAATTAAGTATATAAGCCAAATTCTGACTACCCCTTTGAATTACTCATCACTAAATTCTTCTGTAAGTATGTGTTGCATGTGAAAATTCTGGTTTTCCCCTCATAAATCTGTCTTCTGTCAGTTTCACCCACATGTCCCAGACACTGAACATAGAGGGTAGAGAAAACTTTTTCCTGCCCCTAAACTAAAAATCAATTTTCTTGTTCGTAAAATAGTGATGATGATAATGTATTGGAGAATTTAATGAGACCAAAGTAGACTGCCCAGCACAATTCCTGGCATACAGTACAAGCTTGATAAGTGCACTATTACTGTGGTTATCATGATTAGAATTATGGAGACAGTGTTGGTTGAGGAGCAAGACTGGAGGCTAAAGATCGGGTTTTCAACTAAGACCATCAGATTTGAGTTTCGGAAAAATATTTTAAGCTGCAGGTAGCAGATAGTTTAGAGAGAGGCAGGACTGAAGACAGGGAGACCATCAGTTCAAGGATATTGTGGTAATCCAAGCAAGGAACAATGAGGATCAGAACTGTTAACCGGGAAACCCCTGGGTGGGCTCCGGCTGCCCATTGCAGTGTCCACTAATGGAGGCAGGGTTGAATCATATAAAGTATTTATTGAGAAGGCCAGCCAACCAAGAAGATTAGGAGCTTACAAACATCCAAAACTTGTCTTACAGCAGGTGAGGGGGACAGGATTATATAGGAAAAATGGACTGGGGTGAGGTTGGGAACAGAATGTGTTTACATGCAGTCCTGGAGGTCAGCAGAATTCAGTTATTGTTCTTGGTTGTCAGGCGATGAGATGAAGGCTTGGCCTGATCATGTGTAGTGGTTCTGCTTGCTTGCTGGGTACAGTAGACATTGTCTGAAGCGGAATCACCTCCTTAATCACTTTGTTGCAGGTGTACCATCCTGAGAAAGGAAACTTAGAAAAGAAAAACTTAACCCTCTGTTCCCATATAAGAAACTTAACCCTCAACCTTCTGTTTCCATATATATATATATATATATGAATTTCAAAATATGATTATTTTTCAGATTAATCCAGGTCCTCTATCTATCAGATTATAAATCCCCCTCTATTAGAACGATGGCAATTGCAGTCCAGATGGAAAGAACTGGACACATCTGTAAATGATGCAGGAGAAGCTACCAGCAGGCATTGGAGACTAAGTAAATATGCTTGCTTAAGGTCCTCTGCAAAGCTTTCTCCAACCCACATAATGATCTTGACATTTTCTTAGCATTCTATGATCTTCTATAAGGATATCAGGCAAAACATCACTGCCTGCATCCTGGACTGGCTTAGAGACAGACCATCTCATTATATCTTCTGACTTTATTGGACACTCAATGAATTATGTTAAATGAAAGAAAAGGCACATAAATGAATAAACTGACAAACATCACATATCAGTGTCTCATTTAAAAACTTTAACAGCTTCATTGAGGGTATAATTGACATGCAATGAACTTCACAAATTTAAAGTGTACAATTTAATGTTTTAAAAAAACATTATTGAAGAGGGACTGGGACCAAGGCCGGGCTGCCCTGGGACTGACAGTACGAAATGTGTAAACCATTTGCTCCTAAGTGTCTTTGGTTAGGGATGATAAAGCCTGTTGTTTATTAGCCAGCTGTAAATTGCTCAAATTGTCTGGCCTTGTTTAGTTATTTTGTCTCAGTTTCCCTTATTCCACTTGTCAAGGAATTTCCCTTGTTTCCCACTGCCCTGCCTCCTGAGTAGGCATGAAGCTGTGTCTCATTCTCATCGTGGTTTTAATATGCATTTCCCCAATGACTAACAACATTTGGGCATTTTTCCGTGGGCTCTTTTGCCATCCATCCATCTTTTATTTAAATTGTGTTTCATTTTAAATCCAAATCGTTGCATTGTTTTTCTGATCTTACATAATTCAGGTACTTTTAAAAAGTTTTTCCAAATTGCTGGGAGAAAAAAACAATACACTAATGGAATTATCTGGAATAATGAAAAAAAAGTTTCCTTACCGCTTTTGGAGAATATTATCCTATATAATAAAAGGGTAATATGCAAATTGACCTTAACAGTGGAATGACTAGTTGCTATGATGTGCACTGACCAACTGGGGGAAGACGCTGAGTGCAGGAGCTGCCTCCTGGTGGTCAGTGTGCTCCCACAGGGGGAGCTCGGCTCAGCCATGAGCCTTTCTCTCCTCCTCAGCAGCGCTAAGGATGTCTGTCTGTGGGAGTGGGCCTAAGCCAGTAGTCAAACATCCCTGAGGCTCCCGGGTTTCCAGAGGGATGTCTGGCTGCTGGCTTAGGCCCAATCCCTCAGGGGACAGGCCTAAGCTGGCAGTTGGACATCCCCCGAGGGATCTTGGACTATGAGAGGGCCCAGGCCAGGCTGAGGGACCAACTGAGTGCATGAATTTTCATACACGAGGCCTCTAGTTTATAAATATAATATAATTTATAAATGGTTATAAATATAAATCCTAAATAAAATTGTTAATATATTTCTGGCAATAGTGCTACTTCAGTTCTCAAATCAACATCGAGAGGCAAACAACAAACAAGATAAATTGTACCCAAGCAAGTGTGACTTGCCCCTGCAACCCCAGAATGTGTTTATCCTCAGATTTATTTTTATTAAAAGTAAATATATATATTTATTGACCTCAGAGAGGAAGGGAGAGGGAGAGAGAAATATCAATGATGAGAGAGAATCATGGATCAGATGCCTCCTGCAACCCAGGCACGTACCCTGACCAGGAATTGAACTGTGACCCTTCTGGTTCATAGGTCGACGCTCTACCACTGAGCCACACGAGTGAGGCTGTCCTCAGACTTTTGAATCAAGTTTGAAGTTTTGTGATTTCCAGAGCTGCAGCTTCCTTCTAGCTTTTTCTCTCCATCAAACTACCCTTGCAACAAATCTGTAGCACCATGTCTGAGTGAATTATGTCTGAGTGAATTTGTAGGTTTCCTATTTTTGTTTTCTTATCTGCTATTTACAGCTGAGTTCTTCTAGTTAGTCACTAGGCAATTACAGATTTCCAAGTCAGGCCTGAAAATCCTGATTTCTGGCCCCTTAAGACAGTTTGCTATAAAAGCCATTGAGCTTAAAGCATTAAAATCTTCCACAAACATAAAAATCTTCCACAAACTAAAGCTATACTGCCATCTAGTGATAATTTAGCTTACTATTGTCCAGGTGTGTCTAAAATGGTGAAAAAAGAAAAAAGAAAAAAAAGTGAAACTGTGAAATAGACTTAGTTATGTGTAAAGAGCAAAGACTTACCCACAGTGTTACCATGCACTCACATGCTTGCTTTTGTTTGTTTGTTTATTTTAACTTATTTTGTTTGCTTGTTTGTTAATCCTCATCCAAGGATATTTTCTCCATCGATTTTCAGAGAGTGGGAGGGAGAGAGAGAAAAAAAAAATAGATGTGAGAGAAACACATCAATGTGCTGCTTCCTACCCAATCCCTGACTGGGGCAAGGATTGAACTTGCAACCCAGGTACGTGCCCTTGGCCGGAATCACACCTGGGACCTTTCAGTCTGTGGGCTGATACTCTGGGCCACTGAGCCAGAACTGGCTAGGGCCTGGTCTGCTTGTTTGGTGTTTGTTTGTTTTTAATTATATGTATTTAAAGTTACTATTTACAGTCAATATTATTTTGTATTGGTGTCAGGTGTACCATGGATGCTTATTTTTTAATATATGGTGTAAATACTTATCACTGATAATAGGTAAAGCCTAATGTTTAAGAAAGATTTGGTATCATTTGTCACATATTCTCTCTCTCTCTCTCTCTCTCTCTCTCTCTCTCTCTCTCTCTCTCTCTCTCTCTCTCTCTCTCTCCCTTCACCATTTATCCAGACTCTGTCCACTGCTCACCACCTGCACTGCTTCCCTCCAATACAAGACCACCTCAGCCTGGATCATTGCAATAGTCTCCTAACTGACCTCTCAATTTCTACCCCTGCTCACCTGTGGTCTATTCTCAGCAGAAAGCCAGAGGGATCCTTTTAAAGGGAAGTCAGGTCATGCCCGTCCTCCACTGAAAAACCTCCAGTTGCACCCATCGCGTCTTTCCATCGCATCTCCGACTCTCGCTACTCCCGACAACAAGTTTTCAACAGTCTGTACTCACCATCTTGTTTCACAAACGTATCTGGCTGTTGCTTGCTTCAGAGTCTTTTACAGATGATCTTCCCTCAGACACAGGCACTACTAACCCCATCTGCCCCTTTAATTTTGTCAAATGCCTTTTCTGAGTCAACTGAGATGACCACATGGTATTTTTTTCCCTTCGGACTGTTCTTACACTGATGAATTTTCATATGTTGACTCATCCTTGCCTCCCAGGAATAATTCCACTGAATCATGATAGAACCCTTTGGATATGCTGCTGAATGTGGTCTTCTACAATAGTATTTCAATGCAGACTTTTACCCCTCATCTCCTTTAAGTCTTTGCTCAAATGCTACCATCTCAACGGGGCCTGACCATCTCATTTAAAGTCACAGCCCTTCCTTTCCCCACCTTCCTTTCCTCCATAGACATTCATCACTTGTTTGGCCTATTGAACTCTCATGAGGACAGGGACTTGCCATGAGGAGAGGGATTTGTTTCCTTCTCCCCCCCAACTCCCCATTCACATACACAGAAATGCACAAATCTCAAGTGATTTGTCACATAAGAGGTTTTGTTTTTGTTTTTTAATGTTTTTATTGATTTGAGAGAGAGAGAGAAAGGGACAAAGATAGAGAGATAAAAACATCGATGACAGAGAAACATTGATTGGCTGACTCCTGCATGCCTCCTACTGTGGATTGAATCTGGGCATGTGCCCTGACCAGGAATCAAAGCCAGGGACCTTTTGGTTCATAGATCGATACTCAACCACTGAGCCACACCAGTGGGGCTGTCCTCAGACTTTTGAATCAAGTTTGAAGTTTTGCTTTTCTGGAGCTGCAGCTTCCTTCTAGCTGCTTCTCTCCATCACACTGCCCAGCAAAAAAGTGAGAACTCTTAATAACATTTATGTAACTGATTAGAAATGGTTCTTGGGTTTTTATTTTCTCCATGAACACAAGTTAATATGCTCAGAAGTATTAAAGTGTAATGACTGATAAGTGCATGAACTTTCATATGAACTATTGACTTATTTAATAAAGAAACATTAGTCTGGGAATAGAGATATTAACTATAAGGATCTCTGTGGTTAGGAATTTTCTGTCTGGTTGTGGGGAAATTTTGATGTTTCAGTGGAAAACTATGCATTGTTTAACATTCACCCCAAACCCCTGGGTCCTGTGATTCTCTGGGAACCGTTTTTACAAGTTTGTAGATTGTTGCTAGCTAACAGCAATCCTAAATAAAGCCTGACTACCTGCATGCAAATTCCTTCTCTCCTGCTTGGTAGAAAACAGTGCTTTGTTGCCTCCATTTGCTGACTCATTACAACATTCCCGATCTATGAATGGATCTGTTGGCATCCCCTTGGAACTGGCTGACCAGTGTGCAAAGAAAATTCAGAGAGCTCCGCCTGATAGGGAATATTTTACTGATCAAGAAATAAACTTCACAAACCAGGAGGCTTCAAAACCACAAGCAGAAAGCAGCTCAGCTTCAGCAGTTACAGCCGCGTACGTAAAGCACGCACGCGGAAGTGCACTGTTGTCTGTTGTGATTGGTTACTGGAAGCTCACATTCCTTTCAGGAGCAGCATCATTAAGCTTCCTTGTTTGTGGCAGATTGGCTAGGAAGCTGCAAAGTCATGCTGACGAAGAAAGCTTAAGGTTTTTATTTTTATTTTATTTGTTTGTTTAAGGTCAGCGTGAGCATTTGGGGGAGATCAGGACAGCTGAAGTTTAGGTTATGTGACTATGGATGGTTGGCTCAAGGGTATATTCAAACTGTGCCTTCGTTTTGGTTTTTCTTTAACACAAGTTTCCTCATTAATGAATTTAAAAAAATCTTTAACATGGTTTTTATTTCCATATCTACAAGGGAGTAATGATTTTACCCTTAATTATCCTTTAATTGAATAATTGGTCAATCAATTAAAGAAGTAGTTAACCTACCAGAAGGCTTATTAATTAAGTTCTAAGGGGTACACTTAGGCGTATTAACAGAAAGAGGATCTGTAGAAGTGTGGGTTAGTATAGCCAGAATTCATTTTATGGTTCTCCCTCTCCCCAACATATACATATTTACTGATTGATCAAGCTGGTCAGATTGTGAATAGATAATTGAGGTGATATTTGATCAGAAACTTGGTCTTCAATAGCATTGGCCTCTTATGTCTTTTAATAATTTTTAAAATTGATTTCAAAGAGAAAGGAAGAGGGAGAGAGAGAGAAATATCAACAATGAGAGGGTCTCATTTATTGCTGCCTCCTGCATGCTCCACACTGGGGATCAAGCCCACAACCTGGGCAAATGCCCTTTTTGGGAATCGAACAGTGACCTCCTGGTTCATGGGTCGACTCTCAACCACTGAGCCATGCAGGCCAGGCTGCCGCCAAACCTTGCTTACTCCCACTTCAGATTTCTTTCCAAAGCAGCACTTTACCTTTGCCTATTTCCAATTTTCTCATCAGCAAAAATTGTTGTTCAAATGCAGTATTACCCAGAACTCAAGAGGGTGTCACCACAGGTGCCTGTGCCTCCCGCTAGAGGGAGCCCGCGCTTGTCCTACCCTGGGAACCAGATTCTAAATACCGGCACCTCTCAGCACCGCTAGACAATGTCCCTCAAACCCTCACCTAGGATTTGGGTAACAGTTGGTGGATTATGGTCTGCATTTCTGACAAGCGCCCAAGGAAGGCAGTGTAGGCAGTGGGTGCCATCTGAGGAGAGTGTCCGCATTACACAAGCACACCCCTCCCTACAAGTTCAGGTGCAGAGTCTTCAGAGCGAAAGATGGGAGCTGTCATTTAAAAAGCTCCCAGCACCAGATCTGTGTACTGCCGGAAGCCAATCATTGTGTTAATAATAGAGAGCTGTGAACAGGGAATCCGGAGGGCTGGTCAACCGTAATTGGCAGGGGTCTTCAAACTTCTCTCATTATGAGAATCACCTGGTGGAGGTGTTAAAACACAGATTCCTGATAGCACTTCTTATACTGTAGTTGGGATCCAGGAATCTGTGTTTTAACAACTCCACCAGGTGATTCTCATAATGAGAGAAGTTTGAAGACCCCTGCTCTAAAGCAGTGTTTCCCAACCTTCTCTCATGATGAGAATCACCTGGTGGAGTTGTTAAAACACAGATTCCTGAATCCCAACTAAGAAGTGCTATACTAGAATTTTTGAGAACATACAGGTAAAATTGCATACCTAACTTAGTGCTCTGTATATAAAATCTGTCTTAGAGCACTAGTTAAGTATACAATTTTACCTGTATGTTCCCAAAAATTCTAGTATAGCACTTCTTAGTTGGGATTTAGGAATCTGTGTTTTAACAACTCCACCAGGTGATTCTCATCATGAGAGAAGGTTGGGAAACACTGCAAAGGTTCAGAGCTAATTACTAGATATTGGTAGTTGAAGAAGCCCCCACCTGTTAGTCCTAAATCCACTGATTGGCTTTTATTGGAGTTTCCTGTCTAGGGCATACGGGTGTATCCTATAACTGTAATCTTAATAAAAGGGATGGAAAAGCCAGAGCGAGGAGTAGGTCTCCCACTAGAGTTGGACTGCCACCTGGCCCTCATTTCCCAAATTGAATCTTTTTAAAGTCTCTTTTAATTTGTGTGCGGCCTTCTCCAGAACCCGAACCCTGAACCGGAACCCTGGATCATGCGGGATGTGAAAGGGGCTCCCACGGTGTGCGAAGTTCTAGGGCAGCGTATTCCCAGCTCCCCAGACGAGAAGAACTTAAGCCACTTGACTAAATTCCAGTTCCCAGGTGGTGACTGGGAGATGCTGATTTAGTAGTTTGGGGATGCAACCCTGAAATGTATCTTACAAGGAACGTATGACTAGCAGCCCCAAGGTTTGGCAGACAATGGCCCTTACACACAATTTGGAAGCCATTCTATTCCGCGTTCGGCTCTAAGATGTCTTCATTCTTGCATTCATCGGACCTCAGTGTTGGCTTTTGCGCAATCTCCTCCAGGACTTGAGCAACTGCTCCGTTTATTTATCTTCGTCTTCATCTGACTTTCAGGTGATTCTGAAAGGTCCCCGCCCCAGGCAACTGTGACCAAGGTAAGTCCCTCTGGTCATTTTGCAAGTTACCATTTATTCTTTCAACTTTCTCTGAGGACCGAGACGCTTAGGGCCGCTGAGGTCATGACTGACAGAGCCTTGGAGAGTTCCTGCATCACTATATTTCGGTGAATTGGGTCCCTTTATCATTACCCAAGTTGGTGGATTTTTCCAGAAGCAGAGAACTAAGTTTCTTTGCTGCTGTCAGAGCAGTTGTTTTACAACAAGAGAAGGCCTCTACCCAGCCAGAAAACAAAGAGTAGTAAAAACATAGTAACCATCCCATGAGGAAGAAGCCCAGTGAAATCCCTTTGTAGAGGCTTTAGGGACATAAAAATGTTGGCTCCTGTCAATGTTTTATCTTTATCGGTTTCCCAGGGCTGCGGCTCAGACGGTTCAGACGGATGGATCGTATTCCAGAGATATCCTCTGAACTCCGAAGGAAGGTGCTTCACGGAGGCTTGTTAAAGACGTTGACACAATGACAAATATTTACTTGGTCTTTGTCCCTGTGTCAGGGCGTGCCTGCACCCCATCTGGCAAAACTAGGGCAAACAGTGAAGTGGCTGTGAGACAGGATAGCGAGAAGCTTGGAAAATTCCTGGGCAAGGGGGATGGGAAAACTGAGACAAGAAAGTAAAATGTTAGGAGATTTCAACCTTGTGTGAGCATGGCCGCCGGCCCTCGCACAAACCAGGAGGTGTAGCCGACTCCGCGCCGAGGCTGTCTAGCCCAGTGGTCGGCAAACTCGTTAGTCAGCAGAGCCAAATATCAACAGTACAACGATTGAAATTTATTTTGAGAGTCAAATGTTTTAAACTTAAACTATATAGGTAGGTTCATTATTATTATTAACTTAATTAGGGTACTCCTAAGCTGGCCTTTGCTAAATACTCAAGGAGTCAAAGAGCCGCATGTGGCTTGTGAGCCCCAGGTTTGCCGACCACAGGTCTAACCTATTGCTCCCAGGCTGCAAACCTGTACAGCACCTGGCCGTGTGGAGTCCTGTAGGCAATAGTAACACAAGGCTAAGGATTTGTGTATCTAAACATAGACAAGGTGTAATAAATGTGTTCCAGGATAGTGAGAAGCGAGGAAAATTCCTGGGCCAGTGGAAAAGGGAAACCGAGGCAAGAACATTAACCAAGGCCGAACAGCCAAAACCAGTTTGGCTCAGTGGATTAGAGTGTCGGCCTGAAAGGTCGTAGGTTCGATTCCGGTCAAGGGCATGTAGCTTGGTTGTGGGCACATCCCCAGTGGGAGGTGTGCAGGAGGCAGCTGATCGATGTTTCTCTCTCATTGATGTTTCTGACTTTCTATCCCTCTCCCTTCCTTTTTTTAAAAAAATCAATAAAATATATATATTTTTAAAAAAACAACAAAAAAATAAAATTAAGGCTGAACCATTTGGGGAGCTTGCAGCCAGCTCGTAAATAACAAGCCATTACTTTCCCCAACCAAGGACAACTGAGAGCCACAGACTCAATCCCTCTCCTCACTGCAGAATGCGGGAAGGGAAGGGGGAGAGAGAGGGAATCTTAATGCCCCTTCCCTCTCTGAGCAGAGAAGACATAGTGTAAATCCCCTGGAACTGCTAAGGCAGGATGGGGGAAGAAGCCTGTCTCACTGAACAAAGAAGCCAGCCATTTTGGGAAAGGAAGAAAAGTTGGGGGGAGAGCAGATTTATTTCACTTCCTAAAACAGAGAAAGCAGCAGTCTCGGGCTTGGCAAGATAAAATTACCAGGTGCTTCTCATAATTCTGGGAAAGCCATAGCAAACAAAAAGGGAGACCTTCAGAGGTGAGGGATGTTCCGGCTGTAGAGCAATACAATCCTGAATGGCCATGTGCAGGTTAGGAAAAACTCACTGGACACCAGGAGGCAGTCCATACAAGGAATGGAAACTTCCCGGAGGCACCTGATGGCATACCTGCACTCCACCTGCATTCCAAGCTCAGCAGCTCAGCCCCCGACCCACTGCCCGCAGAATCTTCCCGCCAAGGACACCATCTGAGGGTGACACTGCAGCTCCTGGGGCTGCTGTCATCCACCCTGTGTCCCCTTGGCTGGGAGCTGTGCAGCCCTTTTCTTTGTTTTCAAACGGATTTTATTATTTTCTTTATTTAAGTATAATATATCTTTATTGATTTCAGAGAGGAAGATAGAGGGGAAATAGAAACATCAATGATGAGAGAGAATCATGGATTGGCTGCCTCCTGCACGCCCCCTACTGGGGATCCAGCCCACAACCAGGGCATGTGCCCTTGACCGGAATCAAACCCAAGACCCTTCCGTCTGCAGGCTGATGCTCTATCCACTGAGCCAAACCGGTTTCGGCAGCTGTCACCAGTTTGCAGCTCACCCTCATTGCGTACCAGGCCCCTGCCTGCTGGGGCTGAACTTGGAAGAGGCCTTTGCCTTTGATCTTCTCCTCAATATTAACCAGCTTCTGCTTCCTTTCTGAGACCTCCGGAACTCCGAATGCTCCTTCCCTGTCATGACCTCCAGCTGCTGACACCCATTTCCCTGCCTCTCCTACTGCCTACCGCCTGCTTGATTCCAGACCTGAGGACTGCCAGCCCCCGCTCCTGTGGATGCCCTGGTGACCCTCGGACAGACGCTGATAAGCTCATCTTACCTTGGTGGGCCTTAAAGGGAAACGCATCTATAAAAATAAAAATTTCTGAAACCCATAGAGATAAAACACTTCATAGATCATCTCAGTCTCCTGCCATCTCTGAGAGGCTGAGAAGGTGGCCGAAATTACTTTCTCCTCCTGAAGGTGAGGAAAACGGAAAGTGCGATAAATGTATCAACATTTAGTAGGGCTGGACTGGGACCCGTGTTTCCATTTTATTCTTTGGATCAGTGGTCGGCAAACTCATTAGTCAACATGCTAAATATCAACAGTACAACAATAGAAATTTCTTTTGAGAGCCCAATTTGTTAAACTTCTTCTAACACTATTTCTTCAAAATAGACTCGCCCAGGCCGTGGTATTTTGTGGAAGAGCCACACTCAGGAGGCCAAAGAGCTGCATGTGGCTCTCGAGCCACAGCTTGCCAACCATGGCTTTGGGTAGATCTGTGAGTGGCCGCTGGGTGCCAGACCCCTAATGCAGCTCCCTGTTTCCCAGGAGGGAGGGCTCTTACATTAGCGGGGAGAGCAGCTCTGCCAGCCGGGTGATTGCCAGCCGAGATTCAGAGCCAGAGGTCACCGAGGAAGGGACTGTGCCGGTGGTGTGCTGTTTGGAAAGCATTCCCCATGTCTGGGTACTTTCATTACTTGTTTCTTAATAATTGATGCTAAGAGCTCATCCATCCACTCTCACAGCCCAGAGAGAGGTGCATGGGGCACAAGGCAGAGGCCGAGGGAAGTGTGCTCCAGTTTACCAAGTGCTTTCACTTTCACGTCTTCTAGCATCACGCTCTGCAGGAGCAGGGCCGGGATGGCCCTCAGCACACCGAGGAAACCCGGGCGGGGGCGGAAAATGAGCTCCGAGGACTATTAGTCTGCTCTTTCACTCTTGATACATTCGAACTGAGTTTGGAGAACCCACGTAAGAGCCAGGAATGTGACAAGAAAGTGACTTTGGTAGAATATTTAATTTTACCCAAATGTCAAACTAAGATAAATCTTGTGCTGTCATTGAGCAATCGACACGTTTTATTTTATTATTATTTTTTTTTAATTGATTTCAGAGAGATAGACAGAAACATCAGTGATGAGAGAGAATCATCGATTGGCTGCCTCCTGCATGCCCCACACTGAGAACAAAGCCCACAACCCGGGCATGCACCCTGACTGGAAATCAAACCGTAACCTCCTGGTTCAGAGGTCAACATTCAACCACTGAGCCACGTGGCCTGCTGGGCCCTTGTTTTTGACAACCCGTACAGGCTGAGACTGGCTGCCTTTGTAGCTTCAAGCTAGCAGCTCCTCTCACTGTGTTCCTGTGTGTTTATTCCAAACAGCCCAGGATCAGCCGCCACTGAAAGACTCATAGAGTGCATGTCGTCCGCACAGCTCCTGTGCTTAGCGAACCAAAAAGCAGCTGGGGGGGACATGAGTTTGCCAACGAGAGGCAGTACAATGCAGTGGCTGCAAGTTTGGGATCCTGGATTTGACTTGAGCTCAAAATCTGGCTTTGTTATTTGCCAGGGGTGCAACCTGAACCCTTTCGTTACCTCCTCTGTGATTCCGGCTCCTCGACTGTAAATAAATAAATATGGCACCAGCCTCAAACGTTGTTGAGAAGATGAGGGGGTGGCAGGACATGTCACCCCGAACAGGCACTGGGACGTGAGGATTATTTTGAGCTAAAGGCATTTACGAACACGCAGGTGCAAGAAGGTTGCTCTGAGTCTTTTCTTCCTAAAAAGCAGGAGATAAAACCCCCATGTGGAAAAAACGGCCCAGGAGGAAGCTGCTCTTCCCTCCCGTTAATCTGTCTTCTGTCAGTTTAACCCCCAGGCCCAGAGGAAAGGCTGAAGGTAAATGTGAAAGGTGGCTTCCCCAAAGAGGATTAAGTGAGACGACAATGTACCCGGAATGTTTATTATTACCCACTAAATAAGTGCATTAAGTATAAATGTAAATGCAAAGAAAATCTGGAAAGAACACAAACTGACAAGAGTGGTTATTCTGGGGATGTGAGATTTGAGGGGAGGGATTGGGAATGATGGGTAACTATCCCATTGACTGTTCCCTTCTGGATTTTTTTTTTTTTTTACAATAAGAATGTATTGATCAATGTAGTATTTATGGAATTTTAACAGTGATGTATAGATATGGACGGTCATTGCAGGACTCTTGGAAAATATCCCATTATAGTAGTATATTAAAAATACCTATCATTTCATAAAGTAATACCAGTTTTGTACTTTTTTTTTTTAAATCAACTTTATTTTTGTTTGTTTGCTTGTTTGTTTTGTTACCCCTTCCCTGAGGATTTTGGAGGGAGTGGAAGGGAATGAGAGAGACACACAGGAGAAAAACATCCATGTGGCAGAGACCCGTCGATTGGTTGTCTCCCTCATGTGCCCCATCCAAGGCCACAGACACGTTTGCAACTGAGGTATGTGCTCTTGACCAGAATCGAACCCCGGACCCTTCAGTTTATGGCCACAGCTGCTAGGGTCAGGTTTTACATTTTCTAGAAAAAAGATACAAATCTGATTGTTCAGACCATATTGGTTTTGCCGCGGGAAATTGTTGCTCTAGGAAATGACTGGAGCAGTGTCACAGAAACACACTAATGTGCTCCCACCGCTGCATCCTCGAAACCTCAGATGCTGTAATTACAACAGAAGGTACGTGCTCGGCAATGCTATCTGTTTTCATTACTGAGCTGCCACTATGCCGATCACTGCCTTTAGCCTGGGGCAGTCATACCATGTATATCTGAGTTTCCACATTCACGTGACCAAAAAGAAGTCCCAGATGTGTGCTGCTGTTAGTATTCCATCAGGGCCACAGCCCTAAGTTATGTAGGATGTGTCAATGGGTAAGAAAAGAAAGTTACAACTAAAATGAACTTGTAAATTTAGAGTTTATGTTCAGCCCACTAGTGATGAATTTTTTTCTGACTTTGGTGGTGAGTGTGTGGGAATATTAAGAAGAACGATACTTGAGCTGTTTGAACAGGTTTACCCTTCATTTCAAGGGCATAAACGTTGGGAGGAGGAGCCAGGGTACAGAGCTTCTGGAGTTTTTATTCCCACAGATAGAACCTAATTTTTCCACCAGAGGTCTCCGGGGTCAGGTGTACTGACAAACCATGGGATGCGTTAAGGCTGAGGCTTGAGGTTCAGCAGCTGGTGAAATTGAGTTGAAGATAACTCGGACATCTCTTCAGTATGGTAGACCATTTACACCATTTTTCCAAAAGGAAAAAACAACAACCAGGGAAAGGTGGAAGATGGAGAGGAGGGGGAGGGAATGGATAAGAAGAGAGAAGGAGTGAGTGTTAAGCTAACAACCCCAGGATGTGGTCCTTCCAGAATCAGCCCAGATAGAAGCTCCTGCTGTTACAAGATATAACCACCAGGTGGCGCGTATGAAACCAAATTTACATCTAAACTACAGTCATGTGTTAGTCACCAGTCCGCAGGGTCAAATACAGAAAGCGTGACTATACACCCTCGGGGACTGAGCGGGATCCAGATAAGAGGAAATTAGACGGGGCTTATCATAGGATAGGATTCCTGTTGGATGGTTTTGAAAAAAAAGGTTCGTCAGAGTGAGGATTGCTCCGAATTGGATGCTGTCAGAAAGTGGGCGTCATTTGGAGACAATTTTTACCTGCCAGAGGCGCGGGCAGGCATAGGATAAAGAAGCAGCAGTTGCTCCGGTTGGCCAGGAGAGGGAGCTGTTGGGTCATCCCTGAGGATCACTCAGTGTTCTTGTTCTTGGGCTAAGATAGAAGTGACAAGTGGTCTCTTATACCTCTCGCTCAAGTGGCTAGAGTGAGCTCACTAGGCTTTTTCTTTATTTTAAAACATATTTTTACTGATTTCAGAGAGAAAGAAAGAGATAGAAACATCAACGATGAGAGAGAATCATTGATCGGCTGCCCCCTCTCCCCCCACCACTACTGGGGCTTGAACCTGCAACCAGGGATATGCCTTTGACCAGAATTGAACCCAGGACTCTTCAGTCCGCAGGCCAACACTCTATCCACGGAGCCAAACCGATGAGAGTTCACTAGGCTTTTCTGCTCTGTGAAGTGGCTTGTGTTTGTGCCAGGCCAGTTCCAGGCTGACAGCTGTCAGAGCTCTTATTCTTTCTCGCCTGCTTCCTATCCCCAAGTAGGAGGAGCGCGCACGAGAGGGAGCACCCCAGGAAGCCTCCCTCCAAGGAGAGTCCCACGCTGTGTCCGGTCTGGCCTGACCGGACTTTGCATCCCCGCTCTGCCTCTCATGGGCTACGTGGCCTTGAGTAAGCTATTTACCTTCTCTGTGTCTGTTTCCTCATTCCTAAAACAGAGCCAAAACCATGGAAACTGGGAAAATGAAGTGACATAACATATGTAAACCACGGACAACATTGCCTGTCGCAGAATAAGCATTTCACTCAGGCCCTGTACCCTGGTCACCCTCTGTCAGAAGCTACCTTGTCTTGGCAAACCACAACTCTCTGGAAACCCAGCCCTGGGGTTTGAATGATCAAACAATATTTGATTCCAATAACACTTGTGTTGATAGAAGGAGCTCAGAAAAGGAGCTGATGGGTTGTCTTTCATTTCTGGTTGGTCAAATTTCTAAAAAAATATATATTTTTATTCATTTCCGAAAGGAAGGGAGAGGGAAAGAGATACTGAAACATCAATGAGGGGAGAATAATTGATCAGCTGCTTTTTGCACACCCCACCGTGGGGTTTGAGCCTGCAATTCAGACATGAGCCCTGACGGGGAATGGAACCATGACCTCCTGGTTCATAAGTCAACACTCAACCACTGAGCCCGGCCGCTAGGGAAGGATGGCCCAACTTAAAAAACAACAACATTCCAGGCTTTCATTCAAAAGGATTATCACAAGCGGGGAGGGGAACTGTGGCAATAGGAGAAAGCTGTGACCTGAAGGTCTGACAGCACCTCAAGAGTTAGGCGGAAAGAGCCCTAGCCGGTTTGGCTCAGTGGATAGAGCATTGGCCTGTGGACTCAAGGGTCCCAGGTTCTATTCTAGTCCCAGGCATTTGCCTTGGCTGCTGGCGCATACCCAGTGGGGAGTGAGCAGGGGGCAGCTGATCGATGGTTCGCTCTCATTGATGTTTCTAACTCTCTATTCCTCTCCCTTCCTCTCTGTGAGAAATCAGTAAAATACATTTTTTAAAAAGAGTTAGGCAGAAAGAATTTTTCTGTTGTAGACAAGAGTACACCAGGCTTGGGAGAATCCGACCTGGGCAGGTGGGAGGCACAGGGGCACAATCGATCGATCGATAGCGGGTCAGAGAAGGCGTGGCCCTGAGGGCGGCTGTTCTCAGAGGGGCTGTGTGCTGACTCAGGCTGAGGGCAGGGTGGGTCAAGCTCAGGGGCCTGGAGGAAGGACAGAAACCTAACCAAAGTGGGACTGATTGTTGGGACTGATCAGAGGGCGAGCAGTCCAGTTAATCATTGATGAAGCAAAGAAAGGGAGTGGAGGGTCTGTGTCCGGCCTCCTCACAGGTAAACGCAGGTGGGTCTTATCTAAATCCCCGGGAAGGTGCGGCCTTGCCGAAGCCCTTTCCCAGAAGCCAGGGGCTGGGGGATCCAGCCCATTACTGTTTCCCAGGATCCCTGGGCTCAGGTAAGAGTCAACATTGTCCCGTTGCAAAGTACATGTTTCCTGTCTCTCAAATAGTTGTTTTTCAGATAAAGGATGAGAGTTGAGCTTTAACGTGACCCGAGAGGTCCTGGGTTCTTGCATGGAGGGTCAGGTCCCCGGGGAGAGGGGCTGGGGCCTGTTTGTTTGCAGCGCCCGTGGCAAACCGGACTGGAGGGCGCCTACTTGTGTAGCTCTTGCATTTCTTCTGGCTTACAAGCGAACCAAGGAGAAATAGAACTTAAAACGAAGCAACATGCCTGGCTCGTGTGGCTAAGTGGTTGAATATCAACCCATGAACCAAGAGGTCAACAGATCAATTCCCAGTCAGGGCACATGCCCAGGTTGCAGGCTTGATCCCTGTAGGGGGTGTGCAGGAGGCAGCCGATCGATGTTCCTATATCCCTACCTCTCTCCCTTCTTCTCTCTCTCTCCCTAAAATCAATAAAAAACATATTTTAGCCAAAACCAGTTTGGCTCAGTGGATAGAGCATCAGCCTACAGACTGAAATAAAACGAAGCAACATCGGCACAAATGCCGAGACCACACTTTAGTTGAGAACCCCTTTGACAGCCTCACTCTTTCTGGGATGCGAGAGCCCGCCGGTAGCTCAGCCCCAAACGCTGCTCACTGGCCTGCTTCCCCTGCAGAGTTCCTGCTGTCTCCCCCAGGAGGCTGGCCAGTTTCCTGTGCTGCTTACTTTGCTTCCCTTTAAAGAAATCAAATGCTTTGCTGGCATCCCTCAAATGCTTTGCTGGCGTGTCAGAGCCTTCTAAACACGTTTGCTCCTATAATACCTCCCTCTGTCCTTTGTCCTTCTCCTTTTCATAGGCTCCTGCCCTGTGATGCCCACCTGCTCACTGTCCTGGGAAGCCAGCCTGGCCCTGAACTTGACCATGAGCCATAGCCTCGGGTCCTCCAGCCTGCTCCCTCCCCTCGATGGACATCTTCGGTAAATGCTCCTGCCCGATTCCGAGCCACCCATCAAGCTCTGCTTTGCTTTCCTTTTCTAGAGCCGAGGGAATAGGCTGTCAGGCTCAAGCTGGTGATCTGAAGGAATCCGGAGGACGGGTGGGGAGGCTCAGGGTCCTATTGGAAAACCAGGAGCAGCAGCTTGACAACCTCCTGCCCTCCTTGCTCCACGCTCCCCACCCCCCCACCCCCAGCCTCTTTCCTCTTCCTCTCTCCTCAATCCAATGCCCTCTCGCATTCGTACAGATAAAACCAAAGACTGCCTGTTGGGGAAGAAAGGATATGAATCATCAAATCCTCTAAGGTAGGGGTGTCGAACTCAATCAGAGAAGGGGCCAAAATCTAAAATCCAGCCTAAATCGCGGGCCGAATGGTTTTACGAAACAGTCATAACTGTCATTGTGATGGAAACGCAGCGGAGTGCAGTGATGAGAGCGCGGTGCGGGTCACATTGCAAGGCCTGGCGGGACGGATTTGGCCCGCGGGCCTTGTGTTTGACACATGTGCTCTAAGGGAACTTGAATGAGTTTCTACTCCAACTCCTTCATTTTGTACAATACTCTCTCTCTCTCTCTCTCTCTCTCTCTCTCTCTCTCTCTCTCCCCCCCTCTCACACACAACCACACACACACACACACCACACACACACCAAAAGAAGGAAGGAGGAGGAAGGAAGGAAGGAAGGAAGGAAGGAAGGAAGGAAGGAAGGAAGGAAGGAAGGAAGGGAAAGAAAGAGAAGTACTGTCCCTCCACATTTGGAAATCCAGCTCTAGCCCTTTTCCTTTACATCTCGGAAGCTTCTAACTGCATTTCCCCGGGAGTGGAAGGAAAGCAGTCACTTTTCTCCTGTTGGCCTCCTTCCTTCCCCTAAAGGCTCGGCCTCTGGAAGAGAAAAGTATTATGTGGCACCTCCGAGGAGAAATGACAAACACTTAGAAATAGAATATCATTGTAACTCTAACAGGTTTTGCTCAGTGGATAGAGCGTTGGCCTGTGGACTAAAGGGTCCCAGGTTCGATCCTGGTCAAGGGCAAGTACCTTGGTTGTGGGCACATCCCCAGTAGGGGATGTGCAGGAGGCAGCTGATCGATGTTTCTCTCTCATCGGTGTTTTCAACTCTCAATCCCTCTCTCTTCCTCTCTATAAAAATCAATAAAATATATTTTAAAAAGGAAGGAAGGAAGGAAGGAAGGAAGGAAGGAAGGAAGAAAGGAAGAAAGAGTATCTTAGAGGGAGTTATTGATTACTGGGGTGGGGATAAGCAAAAGATTTGGTCAAACAAGGCTGTGCACTGCTACTCTCAGACACTGGCATGTCTGCAGAGGACTCCTGCAAAGGAGCAGAAGACAGGAGGGTGTGATGTTTGCAGCTCCATGTTGGACAGAGTATTCATCCTTCCCTTGTCGCCTCTCAGTCACTGTGCTCTCAGTGACACTGAATCAGCACCAGGGATGGAACCAGTGGCCCAGCCTAAGCCAATCAGCACATTCTCCTCCCCCAGGCCACTGTGATTGGTTCAGAAATGAGTGCAAGATCCAAGATGGTCCAATCGTTGGACCCCAGGACTTGTGTGGCAGCTTTCTGGAAGAATGTCTCTCTCACTCTCTTGAACTTGAACCTAACAGTCAGTGAAGCTAGAGCTGCTGCTTCTTCTTCTTCTTCTTCTTCTTCTTCTTCTTCTTCTTCTTCTTCTTCTTCATATGTTTTTATTGGTTTTAGACAGAGTGGGAGAGAAACATTAATGAGAGAGAAACATTCATCTGCTGCCTCTTGCATGTCCTCTACTGGGGATCAAGTCTGCAATCTAGGCATGTGCCCTGACTGGGAACCAGCCATCTTTTGGTGCAACTGAGCCACACTGGCCAGACCTGGAGCTGCTTCTTCAACCACTTGGAGCCAGAGAATAGAACCAACAAGCAGGGGAAGGCAGAGTCAGGCAAGAAACAGAAATCTCTCTCTCTTTCACATTGTTTGAGCCCTGAGTCAGTCCTCTCCTGAAATGAGTCCTCAATTCCATGTGCTGATAAATTTCCGTTCACCTCAAAATCAAATTTGAATTTGTTTCCATCACTGGATACTCAGAGTCCTATCTGAGAGAATAAATATTATTACTATACTGGAGGCCCAGTGCACGAATTTGTGTACCAGTGGGGTCCCTCGGCTTGGCCTACAGTATCAGGCCAAAACTGGATTTCTGACATCCTCTGAAGGGTCCCTGATTGTGAGATAGCGTAAGCCAGGCCAAAGGACTCCACCGGTGCACTATCAGGGCCAGGGAGGGACACTTGACCTGGGTCAGATGGGGAGGGACCACAGGAGGGCTCCAGGGAGTGTCCAGCTCGTCTTGCTCAGTCCCAATCTGCTGGACCCCAGCAGCAAGTAACCTACCAGTTGGAGCATCTGCTCCCTCGTGGTCAATGCACATCATAGCAAACAGTTGAGTTGCCTTAGCATATCATTAGCATATTATGCTATGATTGGTTGAACGGCTAACCAGGCAACTGGACACTTAGCATATTAGGCTTTTATTATCCTATATAATAAAAGGCTAATATGCAAATCAACCTAATGATGGAATGACCGGTCACTATGATGCACACTGACCACCAGGGGGCGGTCGCTCAATGCAGGAGCTTCCCCCTGGTGGTCATTGTGCTTCCACGGGGAGCACTGCTCAGGCAGAAGCTCTGAGCTGGGCTCATGGCTGGCTAGCACAGTGGCAGTGGCAGGAGCCTCTTCTGCCTCCACAGCAGCACTAAGGATGTCCAGCTGATGGCTTAGGGGGAGTGGGCCTAAGCCATCAGTTGGACATCCTCCAAGGGCTCCTGGACTGTGAGAGGGCACAGGCTGGGCTGAGGGAACCCCCTCCAAATGCATGAATTTCATGCACTGGGCCTCTAGTGTAGGATAATAGGAGCACACATAGGTTTTGGAATCAATTTATGAATAAAGTGAAGGGGTTCAAAACAGGCCGCCCAAGATGAGCCACTTAAGTGTGTGGATTATTTTGAGCTGAAGGAGACTAAGACCCTGTAGGTTCAAGAGAAACTTTTACCCCTCCATTAAAGAATTTATATTTGGAATCTTGCCCATAAGAAGAGTTATATAGAAATACCTTTTATGACCTATCTATGGGGCAGGGCACACTTCTAATTACACCAACCTGTCAACGACCCTCCTCTCTGCAACCTCAAGGTGACTCACCTCACCCTTAGCTCAGACGGTCATATACACCTCATGTTACCTTTGTGTCTCCGACCCGCTCATGTATATGGGGTCCCAGTACATGCGCATGAGTTAAATTTGATTCTTTTCTCCGGTTAATCTGCCACCTGTCAATTTGATTATGAGACCAGCTGGAAGAACCTAGAAGGGGAGAGGAAAATGTCTTCCTCCTCACGAGCATCGGTTTTTAATGTGCCATGCCGGTATCCACACCCGTGTCAGTCCTTTGTGGCTCCTTTCTTCACGTGAGTTCAAAGAGCTTCATGTGTTTCAATTCAAAGTAGGTGAGTAGTATATTTCTGTTTGAAGATGAGCAGAGCTTCAAGTTTGGCAGGAGCAAGAAAGGAAAAGGAAGCAAACTAGAGATAATGAGGATAAAAAATGTTGGTGGAGGACTTCCAAAATGAGTCCTTACTTCTCAGAAGAGAGGCAAAATAAACATCCCTCCAAGGAGTTGGATGCTATTGATCTCTCTTACGTGAAGAAACTTAGAAACAGTGCAGAAAGCAAGATCCTTATAAGGCTTGCATCTCGAAAAGCCTAGACTTTTTAAAAAATATATAGTTTATTGATTTTTTTACAGAGAGGAAGGGAGAGGGATAGAGAGCCAGAAACATCGACCAGCCGCCTCCTGCACACTTCCCACTGGGGATGTGCCCACAATCAAGGCACATGCCCTTGACTGGAATCGAACTTGGGACCCTTCAGTCTGCATGCTGACGCTCTATCCACTGAGCCAAACTGGTTTTGGTGAGCAATGCTTTTTTGAAGCAAGAAATAGATGCTATCAGGCCAATTAAAGGCTCCACCTGGAACAGTGTCTATTGCCATGCCCCCTTGGTCAGATCAGTCACAGAGCACACCCAGGTTCAATGGGGAGTGTAAAGGTCATATTGCAGAAGAGCAATGAGATTGGAAGGGAAGTTGTTATGGTCACCTCTAGAACATCTAATCTGCCACAGCCCATGATCTTTTCCTCAGGAATTTATGGCACGGAAATAATGCCAATGGAGGTACCTGTACAGGGAAGTTTGTTACAGCTTTTGTATAGGTCTAGTAATAATGAATGTCGTTTTCTAATACCTTTTTTAAATCGAATTTATTTAAACAGTACAACAAAATTTAATCAACAATATAGTTGCCGTTGTTTTCTACTACTTGTGCCCAACGCTCAGGAAGCATTTTAATCCCTCTGTTGTAAAATTCTTGTGATTTTGATGCAAAAAATTAGGTCAATGCATTTTTGAGGCATTCTTCATTATTAAATTTTTTTCCAAGAAGAAAGTTTTGCAAAGAACAAAACAAATGGTAATCGGAAGGGGCAATATCAGGAGAATATGCAGGTTGAGGGAGAACTTCCCATTCCAACTGGCGCAGTTTTTCAGCAGTGATTCTTGCAGTATGCGGTCGTGCCTTATCGTGATGAAGAATTACGCCCTTCTGATTAATCAGTGCGGGTTCTTTTTCTCTTAAAGCTTGGGCTAACCTTTCCAATTGGGCACTATACACTGCACTTGTAATGGTTTGGTTAGATGGTAAAAGTTCATAATGAAGAATTCCTTTAAAATTCCACCAAACACACAACATCACTTTTTTCGCATGCAAGTCAGGTTTTGGCGTGGGCTGCGGAGCCTCATTTTTGTCCAACCATTGAGGCCGCCTTTTCAAATTAACATACAGCACCCATTCTTCATCTCCGGTAACAATTTGCTCTAAAAACGGCAAACGGTTTTGACGAGAGAGGAGAAAACTGCAAATTGTGACTCTTTGATCACGGTTGTTGTCGGTCAACTCATGAGGAACCCATTTTCCAAACTTTTGGGCTTTGCCAAGTGCACGCAATTGATTGGAAATTGTTTTTTGTGAACAATTTAAAGTTGTCGCAAGCTCTTGTTGGGTAATTTGAGGATTTTGCACCAAAAGAGCTTGAAGAGCTTCTTGATCAAAATTGGACACACGGCCTCGACCACTCTTGTCATCTAACGAAAAATTTCCCTCGCGAAATTTCTCAAACCAACGCTGGCATTTTCTGGCGCTAACTGCATCTTGACCAAGAGCACTACAGATGTTTTTTGCAGCCTCACTTGCTTTTCTTCCTAATTGGAACTCGTAAAGCATGCAGTGCCGAATATGCTCTTCATCCGCCATCTTCTTAGCCCTAGTTTTGCAACAAAAACCAAACCAAACACAAACTTTTTCAAGCAAAACTTGTTAATTGCACTTCACACGTTCTGTAGATACCACGTGTTTGAAGGTTATGTCAATACAAGTCAACGCCAAGCAAGATTTTAAACGAATGTTTAAAAACGACATTAATTATTACTAGACCCGATATCACCACCGACAAAAAAAGTGGAAGCAACCTACATGTCTGCTAATAAAGGACCAAGTAAATGACCACATAATAACACACATATTCCAACTAGAAATATGAAGCCATGCCGAAACAGTTTGGCTCAGTGGATAAAGCGTCAGTCTGCAGACTGAAAGGTCCCAGGTTCGATTCCGGTCAAAGGGCATGTACCTTCGTTGCGGGCACATCTCCAATAGGGGGTGTGCAAGAGGCAGCTGATTGATGTTTCTCTCTCATCGATGTTTCTGATTATCCCTCTCTCTTCCTCTCTGTAAAAAAATCACTAAAATATATTTTTAAAAATAGAAATATGAAGCCATAATAATTAAAAAGATTATGAAACAACATGAACAAATCTTGTTATAAAAGAAGAAAGGGCAACATTAAAAGCATGTGCATTCTGATGATAATTGCCTGAAAACCTGCCTGCATCTGGGCAAAGTCTGGAAGGAAATATAGAGAAGTGAAAATAATTGCATTAAAGTGGTAAGATTATGAGTGCCTTCCATCTCCCGCCTTATTGTTAGAGTGAAACACACACAAAAAAGTGAAAATTAGATGAAAGTAAGAGAATCGAAGCTTTGTCAATGCTCAGAACCTGGTAAGAACATGTCCTGAAGAAGCTCAGGGAAGAAAAGGGGGCCCATAGTTCTCCCCATAATTCACCCAGATCCGGACAGATTGCCCGGTCAGGGGGTCCACGGATATTCTCATCCATAATTCAGCTTCTGCTCCGACCCCCTCGTCTTTGGAATGTTGATTTTCATGGAAGCAATGATGGTTGTATTAGTCTTTCTCTGTGCCTAAGGCTGTTGTTCATGATATAACACTGAAAAAACTTTGGGAAACATAAGGTGATATTTTAATCTTTTTCAAAATGAGTCCATCTTCTCCATAGTTTCCAAAATCATCTTTGGCCATTGGGCCTGGGAATTTGCCCTAGAACGCTGTAGTGAGAACTAGACGAACACTAGGCCCCCTGTTCACAGCCTCCATTTGCCGGGGAACTCTATTTTGTGGGTAAAGAAGCTGTGGAGTCTGGAATAGTCTATCCTAATTATAAACAGCAAGCAGAATTCCTGAAATAGCCTTGAATTTAACTTGGGCCCCAAGACCAAGGGCCAGCCCTCCTGGAACTATGACGCTCCTCGCTATGGGTGACCTTCGGCCCTTCACCATCAAACCCAACCTTTGAACAGCATTGCTTCTAATAATACTTTAACTTGTTAGTCATTATTGTGTCTTTTTTTTCTCAGTTTTAAAAAGTTATTAAGGAAGGTGAAAGAAAGTTCAGTAAAGCTCAAAGTCTTAAGAAATTCTGATTAAATAATTGCAAAAACAATTTTTTTTTTAAAAGAGCTATTTGATTAGTTGGTATGATCACTGGTTGTGTTTATAGTTAATGATTGGAGAAAACCCGGAGGAGGGAAGGGTTTAGATAATGCCCTGTAAATTATTTTGATTTAGTTCAATTTCCTTTTTGCAAGTTAAAAAAAAAAAAAGTCTATCCACTGGTTTATAAATGCGACCACGGATGTTATTAGAATTACTGTTTCTGCCTAGCCAGAGTGGCTCAGTAGTTGCGCATCAACCCATGAACCAGGAGGTCATGGTTCATTTCCTGCTCAGGGCATGTGCCCAAGTTGCAGGCTTGATCCCCAGTGTGCAGCCTGCAAGAGGCAGCCAATCAATGATTCTCATTCATTATTGATGTTTCTCTCTCTCTTCCTCTCCCTTCCTCTCTGAAATCAATAAAAAATAAAGAATTAATGTTTTCCCCTTGAAATTAGTGTTTTATTTAACAAATGCTTACCTACCAGTCATTATGTGGCCTTTCCCGTACTTTGTAGGTATTAACAAACTTAATTCTCATTCATAGGTACTATTATCACCAGTCTCGTTTTCCAGATGAGGAGATGGGGTGAAGAAATCAAGAAACCTGTGTAATATCACCAACTAGTCAGCAGTCAGGACTTGAACCCAAGCAGTCAGGCCACAGATTCCTGTACTTACCACACTAGCCTGTGCTCCCTGGGTTAGCTTGCCATTAGAATTCCATTAGATATAGCCACAAAGAGTCTTTTCAAATTTACTAGCTCAGTGACATTTATTTCTGCTTTTGATCTGAGTTTGTTTTTCTGCTCTTCCACAAAGAGTCTTTAATAAAATACTGCCATATCTATGCGTATGCTTTTTGATCAAGTGGCAGCAAACAGTCCAATACTCAAAGTAATTCATAAGCTTTCTCTGACCTTGTTCACATCACTCTGCATTAAAAAAGAGTTCCATTATTTGCAACACAGCCAAAGCCTTTAGAGTATGTCCTCCCTCTCCAGCTACAGACAGTAGGTAGGTAAAGTATACTGAGCCTTTGCCCTTTGCATACTGTGCTTATCCATTTCATTGGTTGCCTTCTGGGGACCCATTCCCATGGAACACTCCTGATGGTTTTCATGCCCTTCCCCCTCCCCATCCTTCTACATCCCCCCTCCCCGCCCCCCGCCCCAATAGTCCCTTGAATCTGGGCTGGCCCTGTTGACCAATAGAATATGGTAGAAGTGATGCTGTGCTTATTCCACACTCATGTCTTGAAAGGACAGTAGCTTCTACTTTTTTCTCTTGGAAGCCCGTTGCTGCCATGTAAGAAATCTAGCTGACTTGCTGTGGAGACCATGCAGGGGCCATGTAGAGAGGGAAAGGGACCAGCTCAAATAACCGATTTTTTAAATCACTCTTTTGGGATCGTGTGTAATGCAGCCACAGAACACCGGAGCATCAGGAGACTTTGCCTTTTTTAATGCACTCACTCCAAAATATGTATTGAGTAACTACTGTGCGCCCGTTCTAGGAACTGGCTATGTGCTGAAAGTTAGTGATTAGCCAAACAAGTAGACAATGTTTACTCTGAATAAAATATAGCCAGTTAAAGAGCACTTGATGCCAGCGGCTATTTTAGATCAGGGGGTCAAGAAAGGCCCTTCTAAGGATGTTCCATTCAAGCTGAGATCTGAATGATCTAGAAGGAGCCAGCGACCCACCCCAGGATTAGAAGGCAGCAAATTCCAGACATAGCTGACCAGTTAAAAGGCTCTAAAATGGGAGGGGCTTGGCGTGTCTGAAAAGCAGACGCCAGGGGAGGGCCATGCTGTGTGAGGGGTGGGGTGGAGAGGAAATGCAGTCACAGAGGTTGGCAGACACTCCATCAGGTTTGGGCTGTGGTGGAGTTTAGATTTCATTCTGTGTGTAATGGGAAGCCATCGGGGTGTTTTACACAACGGAGTGATAATGGGAGCTCTTAAAAAGATGGTTCTGGAAGGTGTGGAATAAGAACTCCAGGGGCAGCAGACCACCCTGGTGGGAAGTTCTCACCCATCAGGGACATTGGTCAGGCAATAGTCCAGGAAGTAAGTGAGAGGGGTTCAGACCAGGGACGTGGTTCTCAGCTTGGTGGTTCCTCAGAGTTAAACATGGAGTAGTCACATGGCCCTGCAGTTCTACCCTTAGCTGTGTACCCAAGAGGATTGAAAACGTATGTCCACACAACAACTGTACACTCCTAGCGACTTTACTGATAATAGCCATGTTAACGTAAAAAAACCATTGAAACCTGTAAAGAATTTTTGTGAGTTTATTTGAGTCAACATATGCCAGGAAGCAGAACCTCAAGTAATTGAGATAATGCTCCGGAGAATAGCGGGTTACATCTATTGATATATTTATACATGGCAATCAAAGGAAAGGGACATAGGTGGGTTACATGAAAGTCATTGGGGATAGATGAAGGAGATGGGATAAAGCAAAGTGGGGAAACCTCTGGAATAGGATAAAAAGTGAAATGATGGACATGTGCTTCTTTTACAGGGTAGTTTAACACCAGTGGTTCTCAACCTCTCTAATGCCATGACCCTTTAATACAGTTCTTCATGTTGTGGTGACCCCCAACCATAAATTTATTTTCGTGATACTTTATAACTGTAATTTTGCTACTGCTATGAATCATAATGTAAATCTCTGTGTTTTCCGATGGTCTTAGGCTCTACAGCAGCAGTTCTGTATTAAAGGATAGAGGCATTAGAAAGGTTGAGAACCACTGGTTCAACACAATTAACAGGTGATGATTAACTTGATAACAATAACAAAGAGGGAATGTCCTGATGCCATCTGTTGTGCCATGAGGGGTCTGGAAGAAAAAGGGAAGTTATAGGTCACCCAGACATCTCACAGATAAGTCATCTTAGAGGCAAAAAGACAAATGGGCTCAGGAAAGATCTAAGTTGATCTTTGCTAGGGAAAATACTGGCCTAGGACAATATTACCCTCTAGAACCTGTTTGTAGTTAAATATTTAATTTTCAGGCCATCTTTTGTGGTTACTTTAGGTCTCTGAGTTTCTCAGGTTAGCATGTGGCTGCTTTCGTCCACAGCCAAAAGGAGAAAACAACCCAAATGCCCATCAACTGATGAATAAATATTATTCAGCCATACCATAAATGGAGTACTGCTACATGCTACACCATGGATGCATTTTGAAAATACTATGCTAAGTAAAAGAAGCCAGGCAGAAAGACCACATCTTGTATGGTCCCATTTTTATGGAGTGGCAACTCCACAAAATAAGAAAATTGATTCGTGGTTACCAGGTGCTGGTTTGAGGGGTATGGGTAATGACTGGTAATGGCATGATGAAATTGTTCTGGAATTAGGTATGGTGATTTTGATCTCAAAAGGATAAAGTGTTTGGTATGTAAACGAGATCTCAGTTTTTACAAAATGTTAAAAACTGTGGTCTGGGAACCCCTGAGACATTCTAGTGGGTCTGCATGGTCAAAACGATGTTCCTGCTTACAGGAGGACTTCATTTGCCTTCCTTATTCTCATTCTCTCATGAATACACAGTAGAGTTGTCCAGAGGCTACATGACATGTGATACTGCAGCAGATTGAATGCAGACGTAGTTACGAAAATTGTTTTTAAGCCAGACATTAAAGAGATCGGCAAAAAGTAAAAAGAAAAGAAAGGGAAAGAAAAGAAAGCAATGCCACTCTTCTCACTAAACTTTTTTGGGAAAATACAGAATATGGTTACTTTACAACACATATGTTATTTATATTACTATGCTATGGACTTAGTATTTTTTAATGAAGAAATAAATACTGTAAATTTGTTTCCACTCTGGTTTTTAATACTAATGATAAATATTAATGTAACCCACATAAACAAAGATCTTTGGGGTCCACAATAGTGTCAAAGAGTGTAAAGGGATCCTAAAACCAAAAAGTTTGAGGGTGGCTAACCTAGGCTGACAACAATGGCGGTGGTACAAAGTGGTTGGGTTTAAGATATATTTGAATGTTGACCCCTTTGCTGGGGGTTAGATGTTAGTGATAAGGGAAGGAAAAAAATCAAGAATGACTTCTGGTTTGGGGCCTCAGCAAACGTGAATGGCGGTGTTATGAGCTGTTAGGGGAAGAACGGTGTGAGGAGAATTGGAAGAGAAAATCAAGTTCTGTATCAGAAATGTGTACATTTAGACATTGAACAATGATCTCATCCAACCTTTCCACCAATTCACTGCGTTAGATGTTATTTCTTTTGAATTGGATATTATTAATATTTTCTCTTACAGTTTGCCTAGAACCCTGGCAGTGGCTTCTGATCTAAGCGGGCCTGACTGAAGTCCCCGTTCATCTCAGGAACCCTCAATTAAATTCACCTAAATTCCCAAACGAGAGGAAATAATAAATACTTAAAATATTTAGCAATTGCCGAAACCGGTATGGCTCAGTGGATAGAGCATCGGCCTGCAGACTGAAGGGTCAAGGCATGTACCTTGGTTGTGGGCAATACCCAGTGGGGGGTGTGCAGGAGGCAGCTGATTAATGTTTCTCTCTCATTGATGTTTCTAGCTCTCTATCCTTCTCCCTTCCTCTCTGTAAAAAAAAAAAAAAAAAAAAAAAAAAAAAAAAAAAAATCAATAAAATAATATTTTAAAAAATATTTAGCAATCACTTTGGAATCTTGTGGAGGCCACAGTTCCCACAGTAGCCACAAGGTTATCTGCAGAATAGCAGGCTGGCCTGCCAGGGCACCAAGCAGCACCCACCAAGGTGCCAGCAGAGTTGCCCACCAGAGCCCAGGACTCCTGTTGCCCAGGGCCAGAGAAGCCAGGGACTGGTGGGTGAAGAAGGTGGGTGGAAGCACCAGTCTCTACCATTTAAGAAGAATTTTACTATTTTAACACTCAGTGTAACAATAGCAGTACACACCAGCTGAAAGTGAGCCCTGGCATTCGATAGAGGATGTCAAGATAGTTCTCTTTCCATCCTGGAGTCAGAGAAATTATGTTCAAAAGCAGAGAGGGTGGATTTCAGTTTTGCTCTGTTTCTTATCTTGCAAACAATTAACCTGCTTCATTTCTAGTCCTTGGATACAATCAGTCAACCAACCAATCTATCAAATATGGGAATGTGATTTATGCGATACATTCATTTTAGCCTTGACTGATGTGGCTCAGTTGGATGGTGCGTCACATTGTACTCTGAAGGATTGTGGGTTCAATTCCTGGCCGGGGTGCCTAAAGGAAGGAGGTGGCTAGTCAATGTTTCTTTCTCACATTGATGTTTCTCTCTCTCTTTCCCCCCAATCCCTTCCTCTTTCTCTAAAAGCAACAACAACAAAAAAACATACTGTTGGGTGAGGATTTTAAAAAAAGGTATATTCATTTTAACATACTTTCAACACAAAACAGTACGTGGAAATAGTTAAACTACAATATTTTCTGGGGAAATGATATATTATAATATCTGACAGTTTATTTTAAACAATCTAGTGTGAAGGAGGGGTGAATACAATCTATCTATCTATCTATATCTATTTATCTATATCTATTTATCTATATCTATATCTATATCTATATCTATATCTATCTATCTATCTATCTATATATCTATCTATATATATATATAAAAGGCTAATATGCAAAGTGTCCCCATGGTAGTTGGCCTAGGAGATCCAGGGTTTGATTGCTTGCTGTGATGTGCTCTGTCCACCAGGGGGTGGCACGGAACAAAAGAAGGCTGGGTCGCCAGCTTGGCCTAGGGACCCTACCCATGTACAAATTTCATGCACTGGGCCCTATAGTAGAGTTATAAATGAAACAAGATTGGCCATATGTTGCTAAATGTTGAATCCAGGTACAGATGCATGGGTACTCATTAATCTATTCTTTCCACTTTCTATATGTTTGGAAATTTTTATAACAAAAGTTTAAGAAAAGAGTTCAATATTTATCCAATGTTTGGAGACTATGGCTGCTGTTCAGAAAAGCATACACAGGATACAATGTTGTAAATTGTTTTTTATATTTCATTTGCTTTAGTTTTTTGTTGTTTTGTTTCTGTTAATCCTCACCTGAGGATATTTTTCCCATTGATATTATTTTTTAGAGAGAGTGAATGGGGGGGAGGGAGGGAGGGAGAGAGAGAGAAAAAAAAAGAGAGAAAGTGAGAGAGAGAGAGAGACATCTATTGGTTGCCTCCCACACACATCCTGACCAGGGCTGGGGAATCAAAACACAGGTACATGCCCTTGACTGGAAATTGAACCCAAGACTCTTCAGTGTGAGGGCTGATGCTCTAACCAAGGCTGTTTGGTTTTTTAAAAGGATTTTGTAAAATTGTACATTTCAAGATGAATATAAATAGTAGTGTGTATTTATCTATAACCTCCTTTAAAGTAGCTTCTGTGTGCCTCATGTATTTCTAATTATAGCAATGAGAGTAAATAATTACCCCTGATTTGGTCTCAACATTCAACTGCTGTCACATTAATTGTTACCTTTGTGTAGCTACTGCCTGCTGGTAGTTAGTGGTTAACGTTTGAAAGTGCATTTCTAGATAAGACAGACATTTTAGTGTCTAGTTCAGATATTAACTTAGCAAGCTTTCCATTTTTAGTAATTTATTTTATGGGGGTGAGGCATCAAACCTTAATTTTGCTATTGGATTAGTTCTTTATTATAATCTGGCCATATTTGCCTTAGAGGAATTTCCAGAATTCACTTTTTACCCAACAATGTTGAAAAGGTGGTCCTACCATATTTAATATTTCTAGCTATAAATGATACTATCTAATAAAAGAATAATATGCAAATTAACCATCACTGCTACACCCACAAGCCATGTCCACCAGTCAATTAGGAGCGAGTATGAAATTAACCCCAACCAAGATGGCTACGGCCACGGAGCAAGCAGGAGGCTTGGGTTTCCCTGGAAATGGAGGAAGCCAAGCTTTCCACCTGCCCTGGCAGACTCAGGCCTCCACTCAAGGCTACAAAGTTTCAATTATAGAAGATAAATAAATCCCAACAAAAATGGCTGCGGCCATGGAGCAAGCAGGAAGCTTGGCTCTGCTCCAGGCTACAAAGTTTCAATTATAAAAGATAAATAAATCCCAGATACCAGGGCCTCTGTTTGGGTCACTGAGGGGTGTGGCCAGCTGCAAACCACCACAGGCCCTCACCCAGGCTGCCCCATTCCCCAAGGGAACCCCCTTGGGGCATGGGGCAGGAACACCCTTCAGGGCAAACCAGCTGGCCCCCACCCATGTACCAGGCCTCTATCCTATCTAATAAAAGAGTAATATGCAAATTAACCATCACTCCAACACACAAAATGGCTGCTCCTATGAGGTCAAAGATCCTGCTCCCGTGTGGACACAAGATGGCCACCAAAGGATGGCCAGCAGGGGAGGGCAGTTGGGAAAGACCAGGCCTGCAAGGGAGGGCAGTTGGGGGCAACCAAGCCTGTAGGGTAGGGAAGTTAGGGGTGACCAGGCCATCAGAGGAGGGAAGTTGGGGGCAACCAGGCCTGCAGGGAAGGGCAGTTGGGGAGGACCCAGGCCTGCAGGGAGGGAAGTTGGGAGTGACCAGGCCTCCAGAGGAGGGCAGTTAGGGGCAAACAGGCTGGTAGGGGAGCAGTTAGGCATCAATCAGGCTGGCAGGGGAGTGGTTAGGGGGTGATCAGGCTAGCAGGCAGAAGCTGTTAGGGGCAATCAGGAAGGCAGGCAGGTGAGCAGTTGAGAGCCAGCAGTCCTAGATTGTGAGAGGGATGTCTGACTGCCCGTTTAGGCCTGATCTTACTGGAATCCCTTGAGGGGTCCCAGATGGGAGAGGGTGCAGACTGGGTTGAGGCCCCCCCCAACTTCCCCGTGCATGAATTTCATGCACCGGGCCTCTAAAATACACACACACACACACACGCACACACACACACACACACACACACATACACACACACACACACAGAGGGTGTCTGAAAAAAATGTATATGCACTTTAAATACAGTGTTTATTAAAATACATTTTCTTTTTATAATGTTATAGAATCCATAGCTATCAGCTGTTAAAGTGTGTATACATTTGCGGGGGAGACACACTGTATCTATTAATATTTTTTCACTGCTTCCTCCCCTGTGCCCCACGTGAGGACATGACAAGAGGCTGGCTGGCTGCACACCAGGAAGAGAGCCCTCACCAGACAGCCCATCTGTGGGGCCCTTGGTGGAGGACTTTTCAGCCTTCAGAAATGTGAGGAAAACATGTCTATTGTTTAAGCCACCCCGTCTATGGTCTAGTGCTACGGCAGCCTGCACTGAGACAAGAAGTTTGGTGTTTTATGAGCCTAGAGCACATGTGTCAAACACAAGGCCCGCGGGCCAAATCCGTCCCGCCAGGCCTTGCAGTGTGGCCCGCACCGCGCTGTCATCACTGCACTCCGCTGCGTTTCCATCACAATGACAGTTTATGACTGTTCAGTAAACCATTCGGCCCGTGATTTAGGCTGGATTTTAGATTTTGGCCCCTTCTCTGATTGAGTTCGACACCCCTAGCCTAGAGTGTCAACCATTCTGTGAAGTGATAAAGAGTTAAACTTAACTAACATTAAGGACAGAGCAGCTACAAACAGAGAGTCGGGGTTATTTTATCCCTCTCAAACCTTGAAGAAATGGGCGTATAACTTTGGCATGGTTCTCCCACACTCCCGGCTCTTCACTGCTAGATGATGTTCTTTCTTACCCTTCGTTAAAAACACGCACGTCTACATTTAAGCCTCTTGGGTTGCCTTGGATTCTGTTACTTTAAATAGGCACCCACCAGACTATAATTTTTACTTGTTTGAAGATTGTTGGAGTCTGATATTATTATTTTTCCCTGCCAAAAAAAAAAAAAAATCACAACGGGCAAGCTGGAATTTAGAAACAATTATTCGGCACAGTACAATTAAATTGGCTTTTCTCCCGGCACCTTTTTTTTTTTTTTTTTTTTTTTTTTTTTTTTTTTTTTTTTTTTTTAACTACCTTTAATTATTGTTAGACTCTGAGGTTCAAGGAAATAGTCATAGGAGAAGAATTCCTTAAACAAAAAAGAGAGTGTCCATCGTTTCCCTAAAACATAAAAGGTACTTTCCATAGTGTATTCCAAAAATTACAGAAAGCTGAAATTGCTCCCCCAAAAAGGATGTCTATGGAGGGATATTGCAGACATACAATAAGAATTGTTAAATAACGAATGATCATATAAACTTGGGAGGTAGTTGCTTAGGAGCGAGCTAAGATGAATAAATATCCTAAAATCTCCTTAGAAGAGTTCAAGCCTAATTTAATAATGGGATTACATCTAAATGGCTAAACTTAAAATAACTGCCTCATGAATGGTATTATCGATTATGCCTGAAAAGCACAGAGGATCTGTGCTCTATTTTTAGTTTAAGTGAAAGCTTTTTGTTGAGGAAGCTGAGGGATTCACTTACTCGATCAATTTTCTGAGAAAGTTAACCGTGTGATGTGTGAAGGAAAGGGGAAACAGATTCTGACTTCCAGAAGCTCTCGGTTGCACAAGCTGGAAAGAAGAGGTTTGCTACCTGAATTAATTAACATTGCAATACTAACTTGTGTAGGACTAATGACAAGTGCCTCTGAATCAGAGTGGAAGAGAATAAATGAGTAAGATTTCTGTGACTTAAAGGAGGTTTTAGAAATTGTATTAATAATTTTTACTTGTTTGAAGCTGGTTGGAATCTGATATTAATTTTTCTAAAACTGAGAATTCAGGTTCAAATTCTGCCATGTGGCTGAGATGTAAAGATGCTGCATTGGCCAGCCAGTGTGGCTCAAGGGTTGAGTGTTGACCTATGAATCAGGAGTTCATGCATGGTTTAATTCCCGGTCAGGGCACATGCTGGGTTGTGAGCTCGATCCCCAGTGTGGGGCATGCAGGAGGCAGCTGGTTGATGATTCTCTTTCATCACTGATTTTTCTATCTCTCTCTTTCTCTCTGAAATTAAAAAAAAGTTTTAAAAAGATGCTGCATACAAAATATACTCAGATAAAGATTGATGGTTTTATTTACTTGGCTATCCAATTCAGTGCTTTCAACTATAAAGGTTTTTGAATGAAATTGAGAAAGATTACAAATTTATGACATGAAATCAAGTTCATCACTGAATGGCCAAATTAAATGTTTTTGATGGTTGAAAATTATATGTACATAAACATATTTGGCTCCATCTCAATATTTATAGTTACTTATAATATATTTTTGAGACTCTTGGGGTCTATAAATATTCAGCACGATTTACTTATAAGACTTTTAGTCATTGACATATGCCTAGAACACTGCCTGGCATGTAGTAGGCACACAATAAGAATTGTTAAATAATGAATGATCATGTGTGAATGTGTACATTTGCATACATGAATATATGTATAGTCATTTGAATTAATGTAAAGAATGAATATATATATATACATATATATAAAGAATGAATATATATGTATGTATATATGCCTAAGTGACTGGTACAACCAAACAACTGGAACCACTGGAATGACAAGTTGACCATTTGCTATGACACACACTGACCACCAGGGGGCATATGCTCAATGCAGGAGCTTCTCTCTGGTGGTCAGTGCACTCCCACAGCCAAACTCCTGAGGCCTCTCCCCCAGGCTGGCCTCCTTTGGCCCCTTCCCCCAGCCAGCTCAGCCCTGATGGGCCCTAATCGCTGACCAGGCAAAGGAAACCCCACCTGTGCATGAATTCGTGCACTGGGCCTCTAGTAAGTCAATAAAATAGTCACAAATTTGAGTTATTTATATAACCATGATTCACAAAGTTGATAATCCTTTCTCACAGGAAAATACACACTTAAAAAAGAAAAGCTTTGAATTACAAAAGGTAATAAATGCCTGTTATACAATTTAAAAAAAATACAGAAATATGAAAAATAAAATGTAGAAGTCTTTCATTTTTAAGCACAAACATATGTATATACTTTTTTAAAAACACAAACAATAGAATCATATTATAGGTTTTTCTTTCTTGACTTTTTAAAAAATGTATTTTTATTGATTTCAGAGAGAAAGGGAGAGGGAGAGGGAGATAGAAACATCAATGGGAGAGGATCATTGATTGGCTGCTTCCTGCACGCCTCCTACCGGGGACCGAGCCCACAATCCGGCGAGTGCCCTTGACCGGACCCAAACCTGGGATTCTTCCGTTCGACAATCTGTGCACTGAGCCAAACCAGCTAGGGCCTTTCTTGACTTTTGTATTCAACTTTATTAGATACATTTTTTCCATCAATGCCTCCTCATTCTTACCATTGCATTGCATAGATATACCAGAATTTATACAACTGTTTCTTCTTGGTAGAAATAAGATTGTCAACACTTTTTAATTATCATGAACAATGTTTTGGGGAACTTCACTGTACACATATCCCTCACTTGTGTATTTACATAAGAGAGACTCTGAGGCGCAGAACCGACAAATCAAAGGGTACGAGTGTGCTAAATTCTGATAGGAAAGCTGCGTTTTAATAGCTATTCTTCTATTGCTGATCTTGGTTTAGTGAGAAGGAACCCAGCCAACCAGGAAAATGATTTCTACAGAAGACTGCTAAGACTGCTTTCTCATTGTATGGCCCTGATTCCCGCAGAGGACCCTGCCTTAGCTGCCCGAGGCCCTAGTGGCATGTTATTGTCATCTCCTTGAAAAAAAGATAGCTCTGGGATTTCCCCCCCTAGAATATGGAATTATATATTTCTTTCCCTTTAGCATTAGCATATATTTTGTTAAATGGAAGGGAATTTAGAGGTCAACCTTCTTATACTAGAGGTGTACTTTCAGCCAAGACCAGTTTGGCTCAGTGGATAGAGTGTCAGCCAGCGAACTCAAGGGGTCCCAGGTTCTAGTCAAGGGCATGTACCTTGGTTTCGGGCACATCCCCAGTAGGGAGTGTGCAGGAGGCAGTTGGTCGATGTTTTTCTCTCATCGATGTTTCTGACTCTCTATCCCTTTCTCTTCCTCTCTGTAGAAAATCAATAAAATATATTTTAAAAAATAATAAAAAATAAAAAAATAGAGGTGTACTTTCAGTACCAAGTAAAAAAAAAAAAAGATAACTCCGCCAAAACCAGTTTGGCTCAGTGGTAGAGCATTGGTCTGCGGACTGAAAGGTCCCAGGTTCAATTCCGGTCAAGAGCATGTACATTGGTTGTGGGCACATCCCCGGTAAGGGGTGTGCAAGAGGCAGCTGGTCGATGTTTCTCTCTCATTGACGTTTCTAACCCTCTATCTCTCTCCCTTCCTCTCTGTAAAAAAAAAAAATCAATACAATATATTTAATAAAAAAAAAAAGATAACTCCAACTGGCTGAAACAATAAATGGAATGTATTAGCTCACATTAACTGACAGGTTCTAGATATCAGCAGGCTTCTTGTGTGACTTGGTCAGAGTTTATGCTCTACTCTGCTTTTTAGAGTTTCTCTTGGCTTTGTCCTGTTCTATCAATTTGGCTTCATTCTTGGCCAGGCTTTCCTTCTAGGGCTACTGACAATGCGCAGGACCGTATATTTCCTTGTTTATATCCAGTGTAGGAAGAGGGTGTTTCTTCCTCCAAACATAATACAGAATTCCTGGGCCTCACACGAATTAGACCAGTTTAGGGCAATTGTCCATCCCTAAATCAATAACTTACAAGGGACGTAGGTTCCCAAAGCTTCACCCCTAGAGCAAGGAGTAAGGCCAATGTCAAACAACATGTATGCATCACAATGAAGGAGGAGGGGAACTGATTCAGATTAAACCACTGCCTCGTAGGGAGGGACTTCCTTTCTTTCCTGCCGCCTGCTTCCATGCAGAGGGACTTCCCCTACAGCAGCACTCTGGGCGCCTCCTTCACCTCTGACTCCTTCCTTGACTGTGGATGGCAAAGCCTGACATTTAAGGTCCTCATTTCTCCGTGGATGAATCTACTCTTGCTGTTTTCCTTTGACCTGGAGCTTGTATGGGGCAGCGATGTAAGATAACTGTGGATGTTCTGCAGCCTCAAGCATCCCTTTCTGTGTGCTGGGCCTGGCCTGAGGGAGAGGGGCTTGAAGGGACGTGGAATAATGCGGCAAATCGTTATGTCTGCTGAAATAATTTCTCTCTTCTAATCAGCTTTATTAGTAGAGTCTGTATTTTCCCCCCATCTCTTGGCATCCTGTCTTTTTTTTTTTTATTTAAAAAATATATGTTTTATTGATTTTTTACAGAGAGGAAGAGAGAGGGATAGAGAGTTAGACACATCAGTGAGAGAGAATCATCGATCAGCTGCCTCTTGCATACCCCCTACTGGGGATGTGCCCACAACCAAGGCACATGCCCTTGACTGGAATCGAACCCAGGACCTTTCAGCCCACAGGCTGACGCTCTATCCACTGAGCCAAACCAGTTTCTGCTTGGCATCCTGTCTTACTTCTGAGCTGGCTCTCACTTAGGACATAGAGAAGAAATGGCTTATTGGCCTTTGAAAACCCAACACTACACTGTTTCAGGATCTGGCCCCTTTAGAGCTTTTCTTTCCCATAGATAGATGTCCTGAATATGATTTTCCAGGCCTCTCCTTGCCCCGTTTCCTGCTTCAAATCTAGACCTTCTACCAAATCTAGCCCTGTTTCCTAGTTAGAATTTGTATTGTGCCTAGGTTACTGAAATTGGTTGGGTCCTATCTTTCATGCAAACATCACTCTCCTTTGATGAGCCCTAAGCCTTATGTACCTTAGGTTCAACCTCGGTAACCTATCTAGGTCTCCAGTTCCTTTCTCAGACCAGGCCCTGGCCAGTTCCCCTCTGTCAGTTTCCTAGGGCTGGACAACAAATTACCACAAGCCTGATGGCTTAAAAGGTATTTCCTTAGTTCTGGAGGCCAGAAGATCAAAATCAAGGTGTCCGCAGGAACAGCATGGATGGATCTGGAAAGCATTATGCTAAGTGAAATAAGCTAGTCAGAGAAAAATAAATATTGTAGCACAGGATCTCATTCATTTCTGGAATATAATGAACAACATAAACTGATGAACAAAAATAGATCCAGAGACAGAGAAGCACCAATCAGATGATCAAACCTCAGAGGGAAGTAGGGGATGGTGGGGGTAAGGGGAAGAGATCAACCAAAGGACTTGTATGCATGCATATAAGCCTAACCAATGGACACCGACACCGGGGGGTGAGGGCATGAGCGGGGAGGGGCAATAGAGGGATCAAGGACACATATGTAATACCTTAATCAATAAAGAAAGATAAATAAAATAAAATAAAAATACTTAAAAAAAAAGAAAAGATGTTCGCAGAGTTGGTTCCTTCTGAGGGTATGAGGGAGACTCCATTCCATAGCTCTCACCTAGTGTCTGGTGTCTGCAGACAACTTTTGGCAATCCTTGGCTTGTAGGAACATCACTCCAATTTCTGCCTCTGTCTTCTCATGACCTTCCTCCCTGTGTGTCTCTGTATCTCAGATCTCTCTCTCTCTCTCTCTCTCTCTTATCAGGACACCAGGATTGGATTTAGGGCCCATCCTAAATCTAGAGGACCTCATTGTGAAATATTTAACTTTATTATATCAGTTAAGACCCTATTTCCAAAAAAGGTTACATTCACAAGTGCCAGGAATTAGGTCTGGGACATACCTTTTGGGAGGACACAATTTACTCCTTCACTTAAAAAAACAAATTAATTTCAGAGAGAGGAAGGGAGAGGGAGAGTTAGAAACAACAAGGAGAGAGAATCATTGATCATTTGCTGCCTGCACACCCTCTACTGGGGATCAAGCCCACCACTGGGCATGTGCCCTGACTGGAAATCGAACCGTGACCTCCTGGTTCATGGATCAACACTCGATCACTGAACCTCACTGGCCAGGCACAACCCTTCACTTTTTTTTTTTTTTTAAATATATTTTTATTGATGTTTTACAGAGAAGAAGGAAGAGAGCTAGAGAGCTAGAAACATCAATGAGAGAGAAACATCGACCAGCTGCCTCTTGCACACCCCCCACCGGGGATGTGTCCGCAACCAATGTACATGCCCTTGACTGGAATCGAACCTGGGACCTTGCAATCCACAGACCAACGCTCTACCGCTGAGCCAAACCGGTTTCGGCACAACCCTTCACTTCTCAATCCAACTGTGGAAGCTGTGACTCCAATGACTTCCTGAGGCTGACTCCTTGCCCAGCCTCCTGAAGGCTATCTGCATTAGACCCTCTCTTCTGCCACCTTTTGCAACAAATAAATCTTATGACCCCTTTTAAAGACGTCTAGATACCTGCTAGAATTTATGGCCTACCTTGGATGCCAAGTTTGACCGCCAAATATAACCTCTGCTATTGGCACCAGCACAAATTCTGGGTTAACCTCCCCCCCCCCCCCCCTCCCAGTTTTTCACAAGTTATTGAGTGGGTCCCGGGCTACGGTTTGATAGCCCCGCTGGCCCTGTCAAACAAGGAATGGGAAGTCTGATTACAATTGATCACGTCCTGCTGTATTCTGAGGCGCTACCCAAGAAGCACTGGACCTTTTGGAATTTTCATTAAGAATTGCAAATATTTATAGTAATATCCAAGCACTGGTTTTCTAACCCCACAATTTCGGCTAAAAGTCCAATAATGAGATACTGTAGGTTAAACTATTTAGCTCAATGCCGGGCTCCTGGAAACAATACCTTACATGTATTCTATGCTTTCTGTATGCCAGGCACTATGCTGAGCACATTATCTGAATTGTCTCCTTTGAACGTCACAATGACCCTAGTGTTATCCCCATTGTACAAATAAGGAGCTTAAAACTTAGTAAATTTAGCCGAAACCGGTTTGGCTCAGTGGTAGAGGGTTGGTCTGCCGACTGAAAGGTCCCAGGTTCGATGCCGGTCAAGGGCCTGTACATTGGTTGCGGGCACATCCCCAGTAGGGGGTGTGCAAGAGGCAGCTGGTCAATGTTTCTCCCTCATCGACGTTTCTAGCTCTCTATCTCTCTAAATCAATAAAATATATTAAAAAACAAAAACAAAACAAAACACAAAAGACTTAGTAAATTTAGCAGATTTATGGGTAAGAAGACAGATTTGAACCCAGGCAGTGTGACCTTGGATGGAGACCAAACTGCCTCAAAACATGCCAGCTGAAAAAAATGAAGATGGAACAAGTTTTTTAAAATAGGAATTTGAATCAGTTCTGTCAATAAACCATAATGGGGAGAATTTTAGGAATTGTAAAGTTTTGAAACATAAAATGCCATTAAAAATTGACATAATTTTTGCTTTTTTTCTTTCCAAGTAGATTTCATTGAGCTATAATTTACAGATATTAAAATGCACCCATTCTACAGATGTCATTGAGTAGTTTTGACAAATGTGTGTACCTGTGATAACACCATTTTTTCATACTCCAGAGAGTTTCCTTTTGTAGTCGATTCCCTAGCATTCCGCAGCACCAGACTGCCACCGATCTGCTTTCTGCCTGCTCTGGAGCTTCACATAAATGGAATAACACACTATGGACTATTTTGCATCCAGCATCTTCTTGTTCAGCGTATTTTTTGACACTGGTATCACCTGGTTGAATGTATCAGAAGTTCATTCTTTTTACTGCTGAGTAGTATTCTAGGGTATAAGCATACAAATTTATTCATTTACCCGGGGATGGACATCTAGGTTCTGTACCAGGAGAGAGAAACCATTCATTTGAACAGGAAAATTTAACAGTATCAGTAAGTAGTGAAATGTGGTTAATGACGTAAGGGGTAAAAGAGGATCTAGAAGTAGCAAGTAGGATGAGGGAGAGTGAACTCTGCAGGAACCAAGGACTTAGGGGAAGATGCCCTGCCCCTCCCAGCCTGTGGTTCAGACCTCTTTGAAAAGAGCGTGGCTGCCACAGGAATGCACAGCCTGCTTGTCTGAGATGAAGAAATTTGCCAAAGGATACAGGCTGGCCCTGGCCCATAGGTGGCCCCGGGTTCCCAGGGAATACCAGCAACTTGGAGCTGGTCTCTGGTAACAGCCTGACGGGGAGGAAGCAAGGCCTGACCTGAGACTGCGGCTGGAACTGGCCAGGGAGGGCGGTGGAGGGGAGTGCTACCAGGTGTTCGTCCCTGGGCTGAGTAAAAACATGGGAGAAGGACTGGCACCCAGAAGGGAAATGCCTTCCTGCTGACATCGCCTTGTAGTGTTCTTGCCGTATCATCAATCTGACAAAGCCTGACGCAGTGCCAGCGGGCAGAGAAGAAATGCTTGCAGGCTCTAGCTCCGGCGTCACAAAGCTGGACAAGGAAAGGTGGATTTGAATCTACAAGAGGATAACTTGAAAACTAGCATAGGTTTATGCACAAAACCGCTATGAACATTTGTGGGAACAAGTCTTTACGTGGTCATATGTTTCAATTTCTCTTGGGAAAAGCATACATGCGGAATTTGCCTGGACCTTTAGTAACTTTTTAAGAAACTACCAAAAATGCTTTCCAAGTTCTATCACCTTGCATTCCACTTATGTATACATCTTCCCCAACACCTGACACTGTCAGTCTTACATTCCAGCCATCCTAGAGCACAGGAAGTGGTCTCTTTTGGTGGTTTTGTCACCCCTGATGTGATTCAGTCATCCCTGATCTTTATCTGTTGAAACTGTGACTGGTGCTGGGCATCGTTTCCTGTGCTTCTTGGCCATTTGTAAATTGTCATTTGTGAACCGTTTGTTCAGATACTTTGCCCATTTAAAAATAGGGTTGCCTTATGGAGTTGTAAGAGTTCCTTAGGCATTCTGTGGAAAAGTTTCTCGTCAGATGTATGTATTGCAAACATTGTAATATTAAGAGTTTTAAACACAAAATACAATCTACCAATAGGAGAAAAAGAAATTTTTTAAAGATAGTTTTTAAACATTGTTTTAAAGAATGCTGACAAATGGGATGTTTTAATTAGTTTCAAATACTTAAGTAAAAAAAAAGATAAAACAAAAATGGCAAAATGTTGCCAAAACTGGTTTGGCTCAGTGGATAGAGCATCAGCTTGTGGACTGAAGGGTCCCATATTTGATTCCGGTCAAGGGCATGTGCAGCTGATCGATGTTTCTGACTATCTCTTCCTCTCTGTAAAAAATCAATAAAATATATTTAAAAAATAGCAAAATGTTAATATTAAAATTAGGTGAGGGGTATGTAGGTATTTTAGATTTTTTGTATATTTGAAATTTTTTCATTATACGAAGAAAAAAATCAAATCCAAAGTGAATCTCTGAAGCTCTAAGCAGCATATAGGGGAAAGATTAGTCAAGCCAAGTAAAGAGATTTCATGTGTTTATAGACATTAGGATTGAAAGGGCCTTTAAGTTGTCCTATTATCCAGTCATTTATGCTTTGCACCTGGTTCACTAACAACATGTGTGTCACCAAAGTTCTGCGAGACTTAGATATTTATTTGTAAAATGAAGGGCTGGCTTAGCTGATCTCAAATATTCTGTGTTAAACGCATTCAAAGCTAGCTAAGACTATCTTCCCAGGTACCAGCAAGGTGGGTATCTATAATAATAAAAGGGTAATATGCTAATTAGAGCAGACAGCCAAACAAAATTCCGGAGGTCCTTCTGGAGGAAGCCGTGGGGGGCGGGGGGGAGGGGAGGCCGAGGCAGAGGCGGTTAGGGGTGACCAGGCAGGTAGGCAGAGTGGATAGGAGTGATCAGGCAGGCAGGCAGGTGAGCCGTTAGGAGCCAGCAGTCCCAGATTGCAAGAGGGATATCCGACTGCAGTCAGACATCCCCTGAGGGGTCCTGGATTGCAAGAGGGTGCAGGCCAGGCTGAGGGGACCCCCTCACCCCTGAGCATGAATTTCATGCACCAGGCCTCTAGTAAGAGTATAAGAAAGTGAGTCAACCTTACTTACCTGGCATTCAAGGCTCTTCATGATCTGACTCCAACTGAACTACTGACCTCTGCACACTTTTTATACCCCAGTCATTTCTGTGCCTGGAATGTCTTCCTTCCTATATCTACCTGACAAAAATCTTATTCCTCTTGTATACCACATTTTATTTTTATCATCTCTTTTTGGTATTTTAATTATTTCTGAGAAGTATAATATTTTCCTTCCTTCTAGACTACAAATTCCTGAAGAAGAGGGATCATATCTTATTAGTTTCAGGTGCTCAAAGCATAACACAGTGACTTATACAGAAGATTTTGGGGGAGATAATGTTGGACTTATTGTATAAGGTAGAAACAGATTTATGTGAAATTGTTTTGTACCAAACTCTTCTTGGCATAAACTGACCTTTTTCTGAAACTATGATAAGGGAATATGATTATTGATTTTCCAAATAACTTTTGTTGTGACAAGATTTTCCCAGAAAGTTCAAACCCTGGCAGAAGAAAATGTCACTCAAGGTTTTCTTCCATTGGAATTGTGATTATTTGGCATGTTTTGTGTTATTTAGAGGTTAAAGCTGGGATTATGGCCGCCACTGCAATAAATTCTCAATTCAATTCAGGCAGCAAATGCACAAGGAACAACAGCAGAATACCAGAGAACGTCCCAAGCACCTGAGCAGCGATCTGCTACCCTGGAAGGACTGCAGGAAAACCTCAGATGGAGGGCATGACTTGCACTTGGACTAGCTGAGCTCTGCCAGCAGCCGCTGCCTACGGGAAACAGAAGAGTAGAAATTGATAGCACTGCTAATCTGGCGGTTTAAGGTGACTGACTACAAGGAAAGTGTGGTCCCATGAATGGCTTTAGAGTTGCTTTAGCAACCCCTTTTCTCCTGTGTGTGTGCATGTGTGGATGGCATGGTGGAGCTGAAGATTGGAGTTGACAAGAGTTGTCTTAATGTGGGAACAGGATATGATCTCTCCCTTCCGCAATACAATGTAAATGTTTTGGAAGATTTATTTCAAGTCATTTGTGTTTGTTTACTACACTAATTTATCTCTGTCATCATTTTGGAGGAAAACATGTGTGCAACGATGTGTAGTTAATTCTTGATTATTCTTTCAACTGTTCATCGCAGTTTACCGCAGATTATACCTACACAGTGTTATTTTGAAGTGATAATTAGAAACGTACGCAGATATTTTCAAATTAGTCTGAAATCCTGCAATGTGTCACTATCTTCTTGAAATCTTTATGAAGGATTTTTGTCTATTTTAATGAGATTTATATGTCATGTTTCAATACATTCTGTTTGTTTGGGCTTCATTCTAGTTCATCATCTTAAAAACATTAATGTAGGGCTTTCAAGCTCATAAATCGGTTACTTTTCAAAGGAACAAAAAGTAACATATCTCTTGGCTAGTGCAAACAGTAAATTCATTTTTTGTTGTTCTTTGTTTGAATAGTCTAGAATTTAACAAACATTCTGTAAGAAGCTATAACAAAAATAGGAGAAACACATATACCTCCGTCACCCTCTTCTTCTTCTTCAATTCCTTTTTTTGTGTTAATCCTCACCCCAGAATATTTTTCCATTGATTTTTTTTTTTTTTTGAGAGTAGAAAGAACAGGGAGAGACACATAGAAAGAAATATTGATGTGAGAGAGACACATCAATTGGTTGCCTCCTATAGGAGCCTCAAGTTAAGGCTGGGGATTGGGTCTATCGATACAACTGAGGAACATGCCACTGACGGAAATTGAACCTGATACCCTTCAGTCCATGGGCTGATGCTCTAACCTAGGGGTGTCGAACTCAATCAGAGAAGGGGCCAAAATCTAAAATCCAGCCTAAATCGCGGGCCGAATGGTTTACTGAACAGTCATAAACTGTCATTGTGATGGAAACGCAGGGGAGTGCAGTGATGACAGCGCGGTGGGGGCCACATTGCAAGGCCTGGCGGGACGGATTTGGCCCGAGGGCCTTGTGTTTGACACATGTGCGTCTAACCACTAAGCCAAACCAGCTAGGGCTCCCCTTATTTTTGTTTTATTTTTTTATTTTAGAGAGAGAGGAAGGAAGAGAGAAGCATTGTTTTGTTGTTCCATTTAGTTATTCATTCATTGGTTGATTCTTTTATGTGCCCTGACCAGGGATCAAACCTGCAACCTTGGTGTATCTGGACAATGCTCTAACCAACTGAGTTACCTGACCAGGGCACTCCCTCCCCTTTGCTTTACACACGTTAGTGCCCTCTATATGAGGAAAAGCAATAATCGTATAAAAAATTAGCATGCGTTCATAAATATGTTATAGATATTAAAGTTTGTGTATTTTTCTATAGCATGTTACTACCTAGATAACCACCCTTCTGTCATCTATAATAATAAAAGCATAATATGCTAATTAGACCAGACAGCCGAACGACCTTCTGGATGTCCTTCTGGACGAAACCACAGAAGCAGAGGCCAAGGCAGAGGTGGTTAGGGGCAATCAGGCAGGCAGGTGAGCAGCTAGAGGCAATCAAGCAGGCAGGCAGGCAAAGTGGTTAGGGGTAATCAGGCAGACAAACAGAGGTGGTTAGGGGCAATCAGGCAGGCAGGCAGGCAGAGTGGTTAGGGCAATCAGGCAGACAGGTGAGTGGTTAGGGGAGATCAGGCAGGCAGACAGGTGAGTGGTTAGGAGCCAGTGGTCCTGGATTGGGAGAGGGATGTCTGACTGCTGGTTTAGGTGTGATCCCACAGGGATCCCTGCAGGATTGGGCCTAAACCAGCAGTTGGACATCTCCCAAAGGGCCACAGATTATGAGAAGGTGCAGGCCGGGTTGAAGGACCCTCCTCTCCCCTGTGCATGAATTTTGTGCACCAGGCCCCTAGTTCATTCAATAAATATGTTGATGGGCTATGTGGGACCAGGGTTCTGCTCGCTATTAGAAACACGAGGAAGCAGAAAGCATGGCTTCTGCTCTGTGACTCTTACAATCCAGCCAAGAAGACACACAGGAAAAGTTATTACAGGTGTTTTGAAGGGAAAGGGCAGAGTGCAATAGAAGATAAAGGTCAATTATCCAGGCTGGCTCACCCTGATTTCTTGATTTTTTTTTTTTTTCTATTTCAAATTGAAGAGAGAGAAATTAGGATAGAAGCTACAATAAATAATGGTATCTTTCAAGAACATTATTCGGTCAAATAATTGAGGCTCATTCTGTCAGTCCACTTCCTGGAAGGTTTGCTTGTGTGTTCATGATACACCCCCACACACACACTCCACCCTACCCAACCTTACAGCCAAATCCTGAAAGAAGAGATGACAATGTGGAGATGATATCCATTCGGTTTTTCACCTTTTAAAGGAGTTAAGAACTGGTTGGCGAGCTCCTTCTAAAGAATGGATAGTCAGAGGAAAGAGCAAAATAGAAAGCCATGGCCGCGTGAGGAGCGGAGTTCAGGGTCAAATTCCTGCTGCCTATCAGTCTCCGATTGTACCTGAAGTGAGAGCCGGTAATATGAAGTGCGAGCAGAGCAGGGAAACAGACCGACGCTCTACCACTGAGCCAAACCGGTTTCGGCAATAGCCGTTCTTTTAGAAGTCTCCATGCTTTGTGGCTGTTGAGTCGTCCGCCCCCCTCCTCCTCCCCTCCAATCCTCCCGCAGAGCTTCCCCAATTTACCGAGGAAGGATGGCTTGCGAAGGAGGGTGAGGGGGATCCAGGACGAGGCTCTGAACACGAGATAGAACACGAGATAGGCATGTGCCCATGCCACAGTTTATTTTATTTTTTAAATTTTTATTGATTTTTTTACAGAGAAGAAGGGAGAGGGATAGATATAAACATCAATGAGAGAGAAACATGTACCAGCTGCCTCCTGCACACCTCCCACTGGGGATGCGCCCGCAACCAAGACACATGCCCTTGATCGGAATCGAACCTGGGACCCTTCAGTTCGTAGGCCGACGCTCTATCCACTGAGCCAAACCGGCTTCGGCCCAGGTCACAGTTTAAACGATGGGGATGGTCCAAACCATGGTGGGACCATGATCTCAAAGTGGCTCTTAACCTTGCCCAAAGCTGCATTTTTAAAAAATGAGTCTGGCATCCCTTCAGAAGGCAGAATACCGCGCTTGGGCTAACTAACCTACGCTGCTGGTTGGCGGAGGACAGGAGGCGCTAGTGTGTGCGCGCGCGCGTGGTCGCCCCCCGCGCCGCCAGCCCGGCTGGCAGCACGCACCCCGCCCGCGCCCTGCGCCTTCCCGGAGCCCGCGGGGCGCGTGCGCGCACGGCCCGAACGCGTGCCCCTCGCGCGCGCACGCCCTCCCCGGCGTCTCCCGGCGCCCGCCCGCCCGCCCGCCCTCCTCGAGCTCCCACCGCGGGCGCGGGGCTCAGCTGACCGACCTGCGGGCGCCAGACGCCCGGCTCCCGGCTGACCAGCGCGGCTGCGGCGGAGCGAGCCTCTCCCGCGGACACTCCCCCTGCGCGCCCCTCCCCCGCCGGACCGGCATCCGCATCGGGACGGACCAGGCGCTTCTCCGGCGCCCCGAGAGGAGCGAGGCGCTGCGGGGACCGGCGGCGGCGGCGGCGCGGGCATGGGCGCGCCGGGATCGCCCTAGGACAGGCGCGGAGCCCGCAGCCGGAGCGGCGGCGGCGAGGAGCCTCCCGAGCGGCGGCGGCGGCGGGCGCAGCGGGGCCGGGATGAGCGGCGGCGGCGCGGCGCCCGGCCCGGGCTCCTCCCCGGCCGCCTGCCGCTTCGCGCACTACTTCGTGCTGTGCGGCATCGACGCGGACAGCGGGCTGGAGCCCGACGAGCTGGCGGGTAAGGCCGGGCTGTGGCGGCGGCGGCGCCGCGGGAGACCTCGCGCGCGGGAGGCGGGAGGCGGGAGGCGGGGTGCGGGCTCCACACAAAGTCAGATGCTGGCAGCTCCCGCGCCCCGGCCGGACGGGCGCTCGGGAGGCGATTTTTACAGACTCGGTAATTTATTTCGCGGGTAGGGTGCGTTCCGGAGCCCGGGGCGCTGGGGTGAGGAATAACGGGAGCGGGGGCCGGTGCGGAGGTGGCCCGGAGGACACGGCTCACACCCGCACCCGCACCCGCGCGCCGGTCCCCCCGCCCGCAGCTGCCGGCGCAGGCGGCGGGTGAGTCACCGGGTGCGATAGCTCCCCGGCCTCGCGGCGACCCCGCGGGTCCCCCTCCCTCCCTCCCTCCCGCTCCCGGTGCCCGGGCCGCGAAGTTTGAGCCCCGGCACGTGACGCCCCCCCGGGGAGGGGGCGCGGGAGGCGGCGGGGCTGCGGGGCGCGCGCCGGCGGGAGGCGGGCTGGACTTCGTCCCAGACCGTTCCCGGTTCCGCGATGACGGGCAGCCGCCTCCTGGAATCCGGTCGGCCTGGCAGTGCTCGCGGGGCTGGCGAGAGGAAGGAAGGACCTTTGGACGCGCGGGGCCGGCACGACGCTCGGTGGACACTGCGTCTGCTGCTGCCGAGTTCCAGGAGTTGGATGTCTGTCTCCCCCGGGGCCGGGCGCACCGGGTGCTGCTGCCGGGGTTCTCCTGGACCCGCTCCGGGGCCGCCTCTGGGCTCGTTGGATGGCGCAGTGCGGGGCTGAGCTGGGGAGCTGACGCTGGGAAAGACGCCCTGAAAGGATGGATGGATGGGTGGATGGATGGATGGATGGATGGGTGGAGGGTGGTGGTGGGTGGTGCGGAGGGGGTGGGGGTAACCCTTGCGCAGTGTCTGGAGGAGGCCCCCAGGGAGAAGCGGCTGACTTCATTTTTCACGCCTCTTTCTTTTTCTGCTTGCTTTCTTGGATCTGAAGCTTGATTTTTTTTTCTTTAAATGGATGAGACAAGTGACATCTACCGCCTGAACTTTATCTGTCAGTGTTAAACGCTTAGATCATAGCCTTTCCGAACAGCTAGCTTCCTTTGGATGTAGCATTCCAATGTGTTGCGTGTGTGTGTGTGTGTGTGTGTGTGTGTGTGTACACGTGTGTGTACGCGCGCGCGCGCGCGTACGCTTCTATTTTTTGGGTGGGTGGGAGCCAGGAATAATGCACTGAATAATAAACAATAGTAAACAAAACTGTTCAGCCTTAAGATACAGTACCCATCAACCCACGTCTTTGCTAAGTGAGCATCTTTTTAACTCATTTTCACAACAAAACGTTTTCAACAGAACCTCCTAAGTCTAGTCTTAGTTAAAAATATTTTTTTTTGAAAAATTGGGTGAGTACCAGTTTTTCTGTATGTATAATTAGGTAATCATGTTGTTTCTTAACAACCAAGATTTCAGGTATACACTAAAAATGTCTTTGTTCAGGCATACACAGGTAGAAAAAAAGGTCTGCAGAGGTATTTGAGGAAATTCCTCTTCTGGGATTGGTGAAAGGATTATTTTATTTTCTAGAATCCCTTCTGCCCTAAATATACTAAACGTTCGTGGCACAAGGTCACTTGGAGGCCTTCAGTCAGTGGTGACTGATAAAAGGAAAAAGCCTGTAATTTTTTTTTCTTCCTCTGTCTCAAGAAACAGTAAATTGCCTAGTAAAGCTAAAACAACATCTGTAGGTGTTTCTTGGGACTCTTTAGACATAGTGCTAAGACGTCAACCAAATTAAATAGTAAAAAAAATAATTTTAATTAATTTTCAAACACAAGCTGGCTTTTCCTTTTGCAACACTACGCATAAGTGTGGGTGATTGAGATTTCTGTTCCTTATAATGGTTGGTGTTTTGAAGTAACAATTTTGCCTGATAACATTGCAGTATCAACAAATAGTTGAATGAAAGGATTTTGAAAGCCTTCAGGTGTAGATTTTTTTTCCCCCTAGGTATGTCCTAGGTATGAGGGACAGCTGTGAACAAAGCAGTCAAAAGTCCTTGCCATTATAGTGCTTACATTTTAGTGTAAAAAACAATGAAAATGTATAGCTTACTAGATTTGCTATGGGGAAAAATAAAGCCGAGACATAAGACTAGGCTAGTGCCAGCAGAATGGTGGGGTGGTGGGGTTGCAATTTTAAATAAGGTGGTAGAAAAGGCCTTTCGGATAAGTTGGCATTTGACAAGAACCCTGAAGGATTCAAGGAAGTAAGTCACAGGGATTTTCTTGGGGAACAGCATTGCAGGCAGAGGAAACAGTACCTTGGAATGGAGTTAATCAAGCAGGCAAAGGCATCTTTCAGGGGTCTAAATGTATACGTAGATATAAAGCCATGATGTTGGGTAACATCACCCAGGAAGTGATGTTAGAAAAGAGGCTCAAGGATTGAGTCCCGGAGACAAGCCAGCATTGAGCGGCAGGCTGGGAAGATGAGGAGGGGACATTGCTGAGGAGAGTAAGAAGTGTGCCCAGTGAGATGAGAGGAAAGCAGGAGAATGTAGTATCATGCTCCCAGTTAACAATCTTGACTGTTTCCACAGAGCTGCATCAGGGGATGGGGAAACAGGGCCAGTGAGTTAGGCAAATTAGCCAGGAGGTTGTTTCTGTTTTGCTGCTTTAATTTCAAAGTTAATGACACTTAAGTTTCTGTTTTACTTTTTTGGAACTGATCTGTTTTTATCATACTCTTTCTTAGCAAGTTGTTACTCTGCCTGTAGAAGGTCTTAATTAACTACTTTTAAACATACATTCTACCATTTGCTTTATGAACTTTTTTGTAATGTATGCATGTTGCTAGAATTTATACTCCTCAGGTGGTGGGACACTGAAACCAAATTACGGACAGCCCTGGGCGATGCAGCTCGGTTGGTTGGTCACCCTTGCGGGCACAGAGAGGTTTCGGATTTGATTCCAGGTCAGGGTACATGCCTGGGTTTCAGGCTTGAGCCCTGGTAGTAGGCTTTCAGGAGGCAGCTGATGTTTCTCTCTCTCCCTCTCTCTAAAAAAAATCAATAAAAATATTTAAAAAGAAATTCAGGACACAAACCGTATGATGAAATAATAATAAAAATAAAATAGACTAAGACCTATTAAAATAGACCAAGACCAATAAAGTTATCAGGACTTTAAGATAGACATTCCTCCCAATAAAGCCCGGTTTTACCAACAATGGTAAAGATTTCTTTAACCTCAAATAGGTCTTTAAAAACAGCTGAAAAGAATTTGAATATGTAAATCAAAATGTTATCTAATGGAGGACCTAGAAATTTTCCTAGGAGATAATCTGCAACCCGGTTATGTGCCCATGACTGGGAATTGAACTCATGACCCTTTTGCGCACGGGGCCCACACTCTAACCACTTGGCAACACTTTCCTGGGCTCACACTGATTCTTTACTGCCTACAGAAGAAAGGGTACATAGGAGTACGTTGTTGGAATTGGTTGATGCGTAGGAAGGCAGATGTCATTCTGAAATTTTCTTTTATGGCTTATTTCCTTTAAGATCTAACTATGGGAATTTATGTGGTTTGATTTACAGCAACAAGTCTTTTAGGCAGTGGAAAAATGGACATACTTAGACTTTTATTTAGGTAACATAACTATGCACGTCTTCAAGAGGAAAGGGTCTTTGCCTCTCACTTTCATAGTGCCTTCTACACAGTACAGTGTTTAATAAGTGAATGAATATAACTCTTACGTATGAGCCAACAAATGGTGTGGTGACAAAAATACCCTTAAAGCATTCCCATGGCAGCCTGGATTCAGTCCTGCGGATATTGAAGTCTGGTGGGTGGGATTCCTGCCACAGGCCTTTGTTTAGCTCTCTTCCTTGGTGCCTCTCTCTATTTATTTTTAGCTTTGGTGATTGTGGGTGTGGTTTCCAGAAGAGCTTAGAGACCGTGGAGACCATGGTCTAAATTCAGATACAAAATGTAGTTGAGACTGATGGAGTATCGTTATGCATTGAAGAAACCCAGGCTGAGAAGTTAAGGGCCTTCTCTGAGATCACGTGACCAGCAGCCGACACCAGAGTGGAGCCCGCTTGTTCTACTACACTCTGCTCCACAGTTATTTTATATCGGCTCAGAAAAAACGATGAGTTTGGAGTTGAGCGAGAACTTCAGGCTTACCCTTTCTTATTCCAGACTGAATGTCATAGTCGCGATTGTTTTTTAAAAATGATGGCCAGGGATTGGGTAGGAGCGGCCCTGATCTGAACACCATAGATAATGCCTCAGTTGTTAGCTTTGTTGACATCTTTGGGCCCAAATCGATTATGTTTGGGAGGTTGGAGGGCCTGGCCTAGTAATTGGGTTTGGAGGGGAAATGCAAGGATCGCCCTCTATTCTAATGAGACCAAAGAAAATTCAAGTCTAGTTGCTGTGGTCTAGTGATTGCTTGATTTTTAAAATCCACTGGGAATTAAGCTCTTTATGGTGAAACTAGAGGCCCAATGCATAATTCTTGCAAGAGTAGGCCTTCCTTCTCCCAGCAGCCGGCACTGGTTTTCCTCTGGCACCCGGGATCCAGGCTTCCCTCGCAGCCCAGGCTTCATCTGGAAGGACGTTCAGTTGGACGTCTGGTCTAATTAGCATATTATGTTTTTATTATTATAGGTTGGACCAAAGTGAGTACAGCCAAACTCCCCTGTGATAACTCCACGGCTCAGGCTTCTGCTCCATTTGTTGATACAGAACAGACTAGAGAAGATGAGATGATAGGGAGGAGAAGGAGAGGGGGGGGGGGACCAGTGTTTTTGGAGGAGGAGAAAATAGAGGAAGGGTAAGAAAGAGGATGGGGAGAGAGAGAGGAAGCTATAAAAGTGCAAGTAATACTTGCTGCTAAGGTGTGATGGCAGACTGTACTTCCACTGCTGGTCACAGTCACTCTTGGAGTAATAAAAATAAATGTCTAGAATACCATGCATTTGGTAGTCATAATTTCCATGAAGATCCATTCAGAGGAAAACATTTTCCTCTTTTATAATTTACTGGAGGATAGAGACAGTTCCTACATAAGGTACTTTAGGAAACAAGTGCCATATGTCGAGATCCTTAACATTTTTTGATTGATAATGACCTATTGTTTTCAGTAAAGCTATAACTAGCCATTGCACTTTGGATTAATTATTCAGTGTAAAATGCTTATGGTGTGCCAGTTTGTGAGGTATATTGGTGAGTCATCATTCTGTAAGAATCTGCAGTGAAATAGCAATAATAAACTAACATTCAGTATTTTCTACATGCCAAGCACAGAGCTAAATGCTTGGTAGTTATTACCTCATTTAATCTTGAAAACACCCATAGGAGGTGGCACTATTTTATTTGTTTAACAGATGAGGAAACTGAGGCTAGGGAGTTTAAGTTTTCACCCAGGTTCATATAATAAATGAGAGACCTGGACTGCAAACTGTATGATGTGATCCATCGTGCCCATAACAGATACAGTTGCTGCCTCTGTAAGAATATACATTGGATAACCTTATAATCAAATGAGGTTATCTTTCAACTTCTCTATACAGGATAGATAGTTAAGAGGGAGACTATGACCTGGCCTCACTTTTCTCCTTTTACGACTAACACTAATGGCTCTGGCTGGTGTGCACGCTCAGTTGGTTGAGTATCATCACAGGCACTAAAAGGTAGCTGGTTTGATTCTGCATCAGGGCACATGCCTGGGATGCTCACAGAAAGAGAAATGAAAAAAAAAATCCCATTTATCATTGTACCAAAAAATATTAAGGTATCTAGGAATAAACTTAACTAAGGATGTAAAAGACCTGTACTCTGAAAACTACAGGATATTGAAAAGAGAGATAAGGAAGACATAAACAAATGGAAGAACATATCATGTTCATGGATTGGTAGAATCAGCATCATTAAAATGTCCATACAAAGCAATCTCTAGATTCAATGCAATACCTATTAAAATACCAATGACATATTTCAAAGATCTAGAACAAACTCCAAAAATTCATCTGGAATAAAAAAGACCCCAAATAGCCACAGCTATCCTGAGAAAGAACAAATTTGGAGGGATCACAATTCCAGATATCAAGCTATATTATCAAGCCACAGTTCTCAAAACTGCATGGTACTGGCACAAGAACAGGCATATAGACTAATAGAACAGAATATAGAACCCAGAAATTGACAAACCATTATACTCAATATTTGACAAAGGAGGCAAGAGCATACAATGGAGTCAAAATAGTCTCTTTAATAAATGGTGCTGGGAAATTTGGTCAGATACATGCAACAAAAAAATGAAACCAGATCACCAACTTATACCAGGCACAAAAACAAACTCAAATTGGCTAAAGGACTTGAATGTAAGAAGGAAAACCATAAAAATCCTACAAGACTCCATAGGCAGCAAAATTGCAGTCATATGTCGTAGCAGTATCTTTACAGACACAGATCCGAGGGCAAGAGAGACTAAGGAGAAAATAAACAAATGGGACTGTATCAAAATAAAAAGCTTCTGCACAGCAAAAGAAACCATCAACAAAATAATAAGAGAGCCCACTGCATGGGAGAACATACTTGCCAATGCTATCTCCGGTAAGGGTTTAATCTCCAACATTTACAGGGAACTCATACAACTTAACAAAAGGAAGATAAATCATCCAATCAAAAAATGGGCAAGGGACCTAAATAGATACTTTCTGAAAGAGGACATTCAGAAAGCCAAGAGACATATGAAAACATGCTCAAAGTCACTCACCATCCAAGAGATGCAAATCAAAACAATGAGGTACCACCTTATACCTGTCAGAATGGCTATCATCAACAAATCAACAAACGACAAATGCTGGCAAGGATGCAGAGAAAAAGAAACCTTCCTCCACTGCTGGTGGGAATGCAGACTGGTGCAGCCACTGTGGAAAACAGTATGCCATTTCCTCAAAAAATTAAAAATGGGACTCCCATTAGACCCAGTAATCCCACTTCTAGGAATATATCCCAAGAAAACAGACCAATTAGAAAGGATATGTGCACCCCTATGTTCATAGCAGCACAATTTACAATCGCTAAGATTTGGAAACAGCCTAAATGCCCATCAGCAGATGTACCACAGAAAACAGATACATCAATATAATGGAATACTATGCTGCTATAAAAAAAAAAGGAATTCTTACCATTTGCAGCAGCATGGATGGAACTGGAGAGCATTATGCTAAGTGAAATAAACCAATCAGTGAAAGAAAAACACCACATGATCTCATTCATTTATGGATAATAAAGAACATTTTAACCTGATGAACAAAAAGATTCAGAGGCAGAGAAGCATCGAACAGACTGTCAAATTACAATGGGAAGGCTGGGGAGGGTTGAGGCGGGGGAAGGTAAGAGATTAACCGAAGGACTTGTGTGCATGCATAGAAGCACAACCAATGGAGAAAAGACATGGGGGAGGGCGTGAGGGCATGTGCTGGGGGTTAGGGGAGGCCGGGGGAAGGTCAATGGGGAAAAAAAGACACATGTACTATTACTTGTAACACTTTAAACAATAAAAACAAACAAACAAAAAAAACTTTACCCTGTATCTTAGTTTGTTCAGGCTGCCTGCAACCCATGGATTGGGTGGCTTACAAACAACAGAAATTTATTTCTGACTCTTCTGGAGCCTGGGGAGTTTAAGATCAAGGTCCCCACAGATACGGTGTCTGGGAAGGGCCCTGTTCCTGGTTCATAGATGGCCTTTCTATGTGGAAGGAGTGAGGGTGATCTCAGGGGTATCTTTTATAAGGGCACAAATCCCATTCACGGAGGCTCTACCCTAAGCACCCCCCAAAGGCCCATCCTCTGAACACATCACATTGGTGGTTAAGTTTCAACAGATGAATTGGGGGTGGGGGCGGGAGGGAAGCACAAATATTCAGTCTAACACCCTGGTTTACAAAGCTCTTCATGACCTGGTCTCTGCCTATCTTTCCACTGCCAGCCTTTTCTGACTGGATCATTCTTTCTGGCTACGTTGGATTTCTTATAAGTCCTTAAACACATTGAGCTGCTTCCTGCCTCATGGCCTGCTCAACATCTTTTCTCTCCCTGGAATCCTCTTTTCCTTGACCAGCATCTGTAAAATATGAGATGAATTTGCAATTTAAAATTTTCTGGTAGCCACATCTGGAAAGGTAAAAAGAAACAGATGGTATTAATTTTAGTGATTTATTTATGCATCTGGGATATTATATTGACATTTAATCAACATAAAAGTTATTAATGAGATACTTGATTTTTTTTTTCTTACTAAATCTTATAAATCCAGCATATCTCAGTTTGGACTAGCCACATTTCAAGTGTTCGGTAGCCACATGTAACTAGGCTACTGGCTACACTGTTGGGACAGTGCAGCCCTATATCTTTGCAAGTTTGTCTTCTTATTCAGGTCTCTGCATGCATGTTACCTCCTCGGAGTGACCTTTCCAGACCATCCTACATAATCTTCCTTTCTCTGCCTGCCCCATTCTTTTTTAAAAATATATATATTATTGATTTTTTATAGAGAGGAAGGGAGAGGGATAGAGAGTTCGAAACATCGATCAGCTGCCTCCTGCACATTCCCCACTGGGTACATGCCCACAACCAAGGTACGTGTCCTTGACCGGAATCGAACCTGGGACCCTTGAGTCCGCAGGCCGATGCTCTATCCACTAAGCCAAACTGGACAGGGAATCCCCATAATTGCGAGTCATCCTGCTTCATAGCACTTACTGGTACCTGACAATATGTTTGGTACCAAACATAATGTTTTTTCAGGTACCAAAAAAAAGCATTTCTTTACTTTTGCTTTTTCATGTCAGTCTTCCCCAATGAATTGTTGGATCCTAAAGGGCAGAACCTTAGTCTCTCTTGTTTAACATTGTACACCCATTGAAAAATAATGTGGAAAAGGTAGTCTCATTCTGAAATGTTTGGAATCTCTGGCTAAAAGGGCCTTAGATGGTGTCACCCTAAAGACCCAAATATTGCCTGGCCCATAAAAGGGCTCAATTAGATTGTTTGGCTAAATCAGTGGTCAGCAAACTCAATAGAATGGCTCTTGAGCAGCGGTTAGCGTACCACTGGGCTAAATGAATCAGATAATTTGAAATGGACAAAAATATAACTTTTCCTTTTGCTGTTGACAATAAAAGTTAGTATGTTTATGTGTGGGTTTTTTTTTTTTAACCTCTAAAAATGAGAAGCTTGAGATTGATGAAAAAGCAAAAGTGTGGGTGAATGATTAACTTTTTAAAAAGGTATATAACAGCTTTGTGGTGAGCTACTAAAATTCTGTCTGTAATATTTATGAGCCTGTTCCTTCTCTCTTGAAATAAGCTGCGATAAATAAAGTTAATAACCTTTTTTTCTTTATCAGCTTTATGCAAGCAAGCATGTGGGTATCAGTAAAGCTTTGATATTTTTAAAGCAAATTGCATGTTTTATTTATTTATAAACTAGTGCCAAGGGATGAGCACATAAGTGGTGGGTAGTGTTTATGGAATTTCAGGAAGTGTTTGTGTTAAAGAGTGCTCAGAGATGCATTTGTGGTTATAGAGGAATATCTTGGGAAGTTGCCTCCACTTAAGGCTACTGATAAGCTGTTGTTATTGATGAGCTATGAGTAGTTTTCACATGTTCATGTTTTATTAGGAATATCACCACAAAAGTAGTCCATATGCTTCCCTACCCTATATGTGTTTTTAAAAAATTGCTCATAATTTGAGGACATACATGGGGGGGGCGGGGAGTGTTTTTCAACACTAATGCTTATCTAGACTGTTCCTAGATACTGTTTCTCAATTATAAAATGTGGTGATGTTTTGGAAAGAGCTTGTAAACTAGAGAGTGCAGTAAAAATATGAGGTAGAATTTTAGAGCTGTGAGGATGAGCACGCTGAATCCTTAGATACAGTGTGGACCTCTAGGTTTTATACTGTGAAACCCAGTTTAAAGATTTTTTTAAAAAGTAGATTTTACTTTTTTAAAGTTACTATTTATTTTTCGTATTTATTTATTTTTTATCCTCACCACTGTATATGTTTACTGATTTTAGAGAGAGGAAGGGATGAGGATAGAGAGAGAGAGAGAATGAGCAAGAAACATTGATGTGAGAGAAAAACATCAATGGGTTGCCTCTTGTGAACCCCCTAACCGGGACTGATACCACAACCTAGGTATGTGCTGACTGGGAATTGAACCCACGACATTTCCTTGTACAGTGCTATGCTAAACCCAACTGAGCCACACCAGCTAGGCCTAGGGCAAGGCCAGGGTATTTTTAAGTAGTCTGTTTTTAGATCTCAGAGGCCTACTGCTGTAAATCCACTTGTTTTGCGTAATTTTCTCCTGCCATTGCCCGGAGAATCCAGGTTTCTGCTTTGAAGACCATGTTTGCCCAGCCTGGTTTCCTCTTTTCAAGTACAGCGCACTTTTACTGTCGTTTAAGTAGCACAGAAAATTATAGTTTGAAGAAACGTTAGTGTAGAAGTGACACAAAGATGAAGCTTCATTCCTCAGTACAGCTTGACACAAGTTTGCTCAGAACAGGCTTTTGTATGTTTTTTCCTAATTCCCTTTTCAAAGACCACCCCTACTTTCACCTTAGTCCTCATGAAGCCACCTCCTATTTGCTCTTTTGGTTGTCTCTTTTCTAAGGAAACCTGTAGAAGTAATCTTTTGGCAAAATTTTCCAGTGATATTGAAACCTCATAGTGAAGAAATTCAAATGTTTCATTAAATCTCCAGATCCCTTCATCTCCAGCAGAAACTGGGAGGGGTTTCTTATTTCTCATAGCTTTTCAGGTTTTGTATTTTCGGTTTCTAATATTCCTTCGGTTCCCTTTCTTTTGAGAAATCAGGGACATTCTGCCCAGAGCAACAATATTCTTCCAATATATTAAATTTATATCACTTATTTTTTTGTTTTCTGTAGATTGGGACTAAAACAGCAAGGAGGGATGCTTTCCCTGGGCAGATGAGACATGAGTTGTTTTGAGGGGCCTGAGCATCTTGGACTGAATGTCCCCTCACCGTAAGAACCAGCCCCAGCATATCCACTGGAATTCCGTGAGAGTGAGGCAGGGACTGTCATAAGAAGCGCGTAGCAGAAGGAATTTAGGACTGGCCATGGGTTTAAAGCTTCCCCAGACCACAGTGTTTTGTTTGATTTTTCAGGGTTCATGTCTCTTCAATTTAAGGAAATTTCAAAGGCTGGGGTAGAAAGATAACAGGTTGTTTAAAAAAGGCTTCCCATCTACTGTCTCAAGTGTATTCTTTTTTTTTTTTTTTTAATAAATAAACTTTTGTCTGGGTTTCAAAATATTATGGCTCAGCTCCAGGGAAATGAGCGTGGTACTTGACTTCGTTTGCTTTGTGCCATTGTTCGCGAGAACAATGACTGATTTCCACAGGTTATTAAAACACACGTGTTGGTACCACTGAGGTGATTATGCCAAAATAGGTTATTTTGTTTAGCTGTTCTCACTCCTGTCTGGCAGTGCTTATTTTTTTTCCACTGGCAGCCCTGGCTACGGTCTGATTTTAAATAAATACTTGAAAGCTGCGAGTGTTTGAAGGTAAAACCTTGTATATCTCTCGTAGCGAAGGGCCGACAGGTCTCATTCGCTGTGAACCACTCGTAAGCCTCTCGTCCCGGGTGGAAGAGGCTAGTGGGGAGAGCGTGCAGGGGTGGATGCGAGGAAGGTGGAAGGTGGTGGAAAACCGGACATTAAAACCACGCTTGTTATTCCAACATCCTCCTCTCCTGATCTGTCCGTCTCTCTCGCCCTTCTTCCACTTGGTAAACAGCGTTTCATGGTTAGACTGGGAGAAATGGCACAGAGAGACCCATGTGAAATGTCCTAGACCGTGGAGTCCTCACAGAGATAATTGCCCACTGGAGGAGTCATTAGAGCCCCCTGCACAAATGTTGTGCCTACTGAAAGTTTAACAAGATTGCGTTCACTCTTCCCTAGAATGAAACCTTGAAGCAGGAGCAAGAATTTAGCTTTGTTGACTGTGGCCGTAAGGCCAAGCAGTGGACAGAATTTGTTGAGTCACTGCGGGGAAGAGGCCTTGATGTGAGATGCGTGTTGACATGGATGCACAGCTAGTATTTGTTCCTGTGCCCCATTGAACTCTGTTGAATAGACCAGTCTATTTTGTTGAAAGGCAGTCTTTGAGGGACGGCGGGAACATTGGTGTGTGTGCCTGAGAGAGATAGCTCTCTCTTGGTGTTTTTGTTTTTGTTTTTCAAATGAAGGGGAAAGAAAGTAACTTCTTAAATACTTGCTCTTAAAAATAAGACATTTTGGGGGTAAAATTTAGATTTGCCTTGGGGCATAAAGGAGAGCGAACATGGTTGTATTATTTTAGTAAACACAACTGAATAGTTTTTGAACGTCTTCTGAAATAATGAGATAAAGTCTCCTCTCCAGTGTGGGAACTATTTTGCGCTCTGTTCCCTGACCTCTGCCTTTTGACCCCACTGCTTTGTGTTGAGATTATGGCCCTTTGAGTTTTTCTCCTGTGTGCCCAGGTTTCCTTACACAGCCACACAAAAGCTTTCAGCTTCCTTAAAAGATGTCCTGAGAATTGAGGAGAGCCTTCAGATTTATGGTGGGCATGACTTTCATTAACTTTTTTCTCTAATTTTTTTATTTTTTATTAATACTGTCCTAAGTAACTATATATTTTCTAATAGGAGCTTCCAAGTTTTGTGGGTGTGTGTATGACTAAATACATTTTTTTCCTTTGGAGTAAAACGTCATAAAGTAATGTTGCTTATTTACAGAGAGGTAAAAAATGAGAGCTTCCAGGATAAGGGGGATCAGAGAGACCTGTTTATTCCCCATTGTTGTCTCTGCAGGTCTGACAAGTTAAAATCTGGGTTCAGAGGGTGTCATGGCATCGCAGCAAACCGAATACTGTTTGCAAAGAGAATCAGCACTTTAACCTGCTGATCTTATAATAAACATTTTTTTAGACACCATCAGATGCCTAAAATAGGGTAGGAAGGGAACCAGAGACAGACAATACGAAATGAACTAATTTGCTACTTGTTAGTAATTTATATGAGTGGGGTTTTTTTGTTTGTTTGTTTTTTATGGTTTTATTATTTATTTATTTTTTTGGAAAGGGGAATATTAGTGTCAAGATGAGGGTTTGGAGAGTATGTATCTTATTTCTATTTTATTTTTTTTGCATACTGCCTTCAAGTTTAGCTAGAAAACTAAGCATTGGCTCTGTTTCAGACCTTTTAGTGGGACTTTCTGAAGAATGTCTGTTGTATATGGTTTACATGGCACTTTCCTGCTACTGAACATTCCACCAGGAGTGAGGATAGATAAAATTCAAGAACTGCTTTTTAAAAAAAAAATTGTGGTTTTTATTTTTATTTTTTTAGATTTTTTTAGATTCTCTCTTTTTTTTTTTTTTTTTTAAATATTTTATTGATTTTTTACAGAGAGGAAGGGAGAGAGATAGAGCTGGAAACATTGATGAGAAAGAAACATCGATCAGTTGCCTCTTGCACACCCCCTACCGGGGATATTTCCGCAACCAATGTACATGCCCTTGACCGGAATTGAACCTGGGACCTTTCAGTCCGCAGACCGACGCTCTACCACTGAGCCAAACCGGTTTCGGCAAAATTGTGGTTTTTAAATTAAACTAATATGTGCTGCTCTTCCGCCATGCTGCCGGCGTGAGTGGGGCAGGGCCCATGCTAGCATGGAGATGGCTCTTTTGTTTATTGCATCGGACTCGGCTCCCTGGTGGTCCTTGGGGATCATGACTGGAATCCCCAGCCAGGACCATGAGGGACCCCCATTCCGAAGAGCCTGACTGGCCGCGGTAGGTGTGTGTTTGTCTGTGTTTTTGTGTGAGCGCTCTGGAGGGACTGCCCCTCCATCAGGGCTCTTACCTGGGTGTTTACTGGCTGTTGCGTCAGCCATGGTTTGAGTCCAGATTCGAATCTGTAATAAATTCTAGCATGCTTAAAAAATAAATAAATAAATAAATAAATAAATAAATAAATAAACTAATATGTGCTTAGTTGAAAATCTGGACAATGCAGGGTTGCATTAAAGAAAACAACAGTCACCTATTATCCCAAAGGGGAGGAATTTAGAATAAAAACAAGCCCCACCCTGGCCCATGTGGCTCAGTTGGTAGGATGTCATCCTGTGCTCTGAGAGGTTGGGGGCTCGATCTCCAGGAGGGGCGTGCAGGAGGCAGCCGAAGTTGCGCTCTCACATCGATGTTTCTCACTCTTTTCCTCTCTCTAAAAATCAATTTTAAAAAATCTTAAAAATAAATAAAAACAAATTAAGATTTCTGGTCATTAGAAGCCAGAATGACCATTTTAAAAATTTTATTTATTTAAAAATATATGTTTATTGATTTCAGAGAGGAAGGGAGAAGGAGAAAGAGAGAGAATCATTGATAGTCTGCCTCCTGCATGCCCCACACAGGGGGATTGAGCCCACAACCCCGGGCATGTGGCTTGACCAGGAATCGAAACATGACCACCTGGCTCATAGATGCATGCTCAGCCTCTGAGCCCCGCCGGCTGGGCAGAATGACTATTTATTTCACAGCGGTGTTGTGGTTAAATGAGCTGGGCAACAACCCAAGAAACACAGTGAGATTTTTTTTTTTTTTTTTTTTTTTTTTTGTCCAAGCCTTTGCCACTGATTTAGTTTATGACATCTGGAAAGACCTCTGTAATTGTTAACTGAAAGAGTGAATGGATAAATAAAGTGGAGTTGTCTACCACACGTGTTGGAGGGATATAAATTAAGTCTTCAGTACTTGCAACACATTATTTTTTAAAACACTGTCCCAGTGCTGGCTTCCTCTTCGGGCCGCTTCCGTGGGTAACACAGTGGGGCAGTAGTTGAGGAGTCACATTTGCACAGGACGACGCCCTCATCCACTTCCAACTCTGCTCTCATCCACTCCCAAAATCTGGGTCATGTTTATGATTAGGCCACTTTAGGGTCACACTTCCCTGGGGCCCCTCCTTGAGCCATTAGTGTGGCTGGGAAGACGGGATGAAGCGACTGTTCAGAGACCAGTTTGTGATAACAGCTCCAGGACTGCCTCCCAATGGGAAAGGGAAGGAAGTGGCTGCTGGGAAGCAACTTGCCTGAAGGTTACACTGTGAAGAGGGCCCCTCGAAAGACAGAAAAGCGCCCTCGGAGGTTTTGAACCGTGGATGGCATGCTCACAGCTGTGCATTAGGAATATCCCTCTGGATGAGGGGTGTGGAATGGGATCAAATTGGGACGAGACTAGAAGTGGGGAAAACCCATTAGGATATCGTTCTGCAAAACAAACTAGAGGGGAAGGGCCTGAACTAGGACAGTGGCCGTGGAAGTACAGAAGAGAAGATGGCTGTACGAGATAAGGTGGACATTGGATGAGCTTGACGACTTTATTGCATGTGAGATTAAAGGGGAGAGGAGACACAATGACTGGATCATGGGCCAGGAAACAGGGATGTGGTAGTGTCATTCATACAAGGAAAAAGGACAGGAGGGAATCAGTTTCAGAGGACGGGGGGTTAGGTTAATTTTGAATTTGTGGTAGTGATGGTGCTGGCATGACTTATTTTCCGTTATAGCAAGGAGGAATAAACCCATTTTCTCCACATCTTGTCACGATAGTAGTGATCAACTATCATACATCAGAGGATGTGTGTACAAGCAGTAGTGGAGCTACAACTTGAATTCAAGGCTTTAGATGCACAGCTCTATATTTCTTCCATACTGTCACACTTACCTGTATTTGTAGATATAATCCCTCCCTTCTATTCTCCCTTTCTCCCTTTCTCTCTTCTCCCTCCCTCCTTCCTTCCCTCCTTCCCTCCCTCTCTTCCTTTTTTAAGGGAACCAAGAACGTATGCATGTTAATTTATTTTGTGTGTGCATATCAATTTAAATCTGTGTTTTTAAACATAAAGTATAAAAATACCATAATTAAGAAAAATGCCTTAATTAAAAATATAAAAACTGCCCTGGACACAAGCTGAGATTTATTTTTGAGTTAGGGTAATTTGTTGCACCTTAATTAGTAAATTACTTCCCTCCCCCCCCCCCCCCCATGGTGCCTCCATTTATAGTTAAAATGCACAGTAGTTTTTGTGGCAGGCTCTAGAGGTGTATTTAGAACGCATCAGCTATGAGGCAGTGAACCATATGCTCTTTAACGTTTTGGGAGTTTGTACAGCAGACAACTGTCTAACCAGTTTGAATGTGTGCTGGTGCTTGCCCTGGGTTCTGGGCACTCCCACCTGGAATGTCCACATTACCACTTGACACGTGTATATCAACTGGCTGATAATCCACAGTAGTGCGGATGTAGTTGCTCCGTAAACATCTGCTACGTCCTTGTTAACACTGTTGATTTGATTAAGCCTTAGGCACTTGGGTGACATTTCAAGTGTTGCTGGAACTCTCCTTACATGTTCAAAGACAGTACCCTGGGGTTGTGTCCTTTTGTACTGAAGGCTACTTTTATTCATTATTTTTAAAGTAGACAACACATTCATGTGGTATCATTTTCAGAAGATACAGAAAGGTAGTTGAAAACTTCTAATCACTTTCCCCAGACTCAATAGATATAATCCTTTCTTGTAATAGTTGAAAATCATTCACAAGGGCCAACTGTACATGTTGCATTAATAAGAGTTTTACTTAAAAAATATACATACTTTATTATCTAAAGAAATACAGAACACATGTTTTGGTTTAACCTTTTTTTTTTTTGTAAGATACACTTTTATAAATGATGTGATATCCCCTTGATTTATTGGAGTCTTGCTATGCTAAGTGGAAGTTTTGATGGGAGAGTAGGAAATTATCCAATGTGTATGTTTTGTTTTGTCTGTTTAGCAAATTTTAAAAAGACAAGTACCTTTTTTATATGGAAAACCTTATACTTACATAAAAGAAGAGAGAATCGTATATGAACTCTCATGTGGCCATCAACTAATTATCAACTCAAGGCCAATTCACCTTACTCCATCCTCTCTCTACCTACCACTACAGAATTATTTTTGAAATAAATGCCACATTTTGTGTCATTTCATTAACTTTGAATTGAATAAACAATATGAAATGTCTTAGGCTTATTAACCACATGCAGTGTTTAAATCAAGAAGTAAGTCATATGTGTGCTTTTAAAAAAATTCTTCAAAAAATTTTTATTGAATATTTTCAGAAAGAGAGAGGAAAAGGGAGAGAGAGAGAAACATCAGTGTGTTATTCCACCCACCTTTGCATCTATTGGTTGATTCTTGTTTGTTCCCTGACCAGAGATCGAACCTGTAACCTTGGTGTATCTGCATGACGTTCCAAGCAACTGAACTCCCTGGCCAGGGCCTTATGTGTGACTTTAACAATTTTAAAGTTATACCAACATAGAATTTGAGAAAGTAAATTATTAAGAGCATGAATGTTGTTCCAACTTGGAAATTTAGAAATCTTAGGAGGCTTTTTCTTTTCTTTAATAAAAAGAATCGCACACATTTATTATCATCTGATAATAGCATAAGGGAAATCAAAGCAATATGAATAAATGTTTAAGAACTATGCTTCCAACAAAGGTCACCTAAAAAACACAAACTATTGCTTCTCAGCAGTTTCTCAATTTATTGGTCGTTTCTTGTTGGACATACTGTGCTCCAGAGTAATATCTCCTTTTAGCATGATCTGACCTAGTTATTTTCTTGACTTCTTTTTACATTGCATCTCTGCTGTATCATCTAATATGAGGTTCATGTACTCATCAAAACCAGTGGTATAGCCCTAGCGGATTTGGCTCAGTGGATAGAGCGCCAGCCTGCGGCCGGAAGAGTCCCAGGTTCGATTCCGATCAAGGGCACGTGGCCAGGTTGTGGGCTCAATCCCTAATAGAGGATATGCAGGAGGCAGCTGATCATTGATTCTCTCTTATCATGTATGTTTCAATCTCTCTCTCCCTCTCTGAAATCAATAAAAATGTATTAAAACAAAACAAAAAACAGTCAATGGATTTCCATTCCTTTAAAAAAAAAAAACAAGCAAAAAGACTAGCCCTCTATCCTCATAGTTACTTGCTCATAAAGGCACACCTGAATCCGAGATCTGTTCTGCAGGTATCTGGAGGTGAGGTTGATGGGCTGTACGTTTTGGTCTTGGCCACATACACCATGGTGGAAACTCACAAAGACACACCAAGCTGAGGTTTCTGGCTACCTCAGAAAGCTCCTGAAATCAGAAGGCTCTTTCTTTAAACGCCACTGTTATAAATAAGCTTGTCAATAGGGCTTCTTGATTGTATTAGTTTGCTCTTCTTTTGGAACAAATTATCTTACAATATAGCACTCAAAATAAGCATTTATTATCCTGCCTGCTTCCGAAGAGTCGGGAATCCAGGAGCAGCTTAGCTGAGTTCTGTCTCAGTCTTGCTTTCATAAGGTGGAAATCATCTCAGAATCCGGCCCTCCATGGCTGAAGAATCACTTCCAAACTCACTTGTATCTTTGTTAGCAGCCTCTGTTCCTTAGCCCTTGCGTCTCCCCTTCGGTCACCTGAATGTCCCAATGACATCGCTGCTGGCTTCCCTCAGAGCAAATGAACAGGGTATGGTAGAGGGAAGCCATGTTTCTCGAAAAACCTAATCTCAGAAGTGGCATGCCATCGTTTCTGCTTTAGGCTGTTGGTCACGTAGACCAACCCTGGTACATCATGAGAAGGCACCCCACAGGCTTTGACACCAGGAGGCAGGGATCACTGAGAGCCACCTTGGAGGCTGGCCACCCTGCTGATTTTGGCAATGTTAAAGCTTTTCTTTTAATCCTCACCCAAGGATATGTTTTTATTAATTTGAGAGAGAGAGAGAGAAAAAAAAAAGAGAGAGGGAGAGAGAAACATTGATATGAGAGAGAAACATTGGTTGCCTCCTATATGGGGATCGAGCTTGCAATCTAGTTAGGTGCCCTGACCCTGGGAATTGAGTCCGCGGTCTTTTGGTGCATGGGTCAGGGTTCCAACCAACTGGGCCACCCGGCAAGGGTGTAGTGTTAAAGCTTTTAAACCTCTGATTTAGGACTTCAAGTCTTTAGCAATGATTTTAAATAGGATATACCCAAACTGTGGCAGTGTGCAGGGTTTTTATGCCATCTGTACTTGAATAAATAACATAATAAAACACTTTGTAAACTCCTGAAACCTTCACCAAATAGCCCCTGTTCATTAGCCAATATTGGTGTCTTTTGGGATTGAAATAACAATGAGACTGAACATTAGGATTGTAGAATTTGTAGATTAATTTAGCACATAGTTACTAGAGGTTTTCTATGTGTGCAATACATTTGGGCTATGTGGAGGGAAGTAAAGTGTGACATTTGGAGCGGCCACATGGTAGACAGAAAGAATCTTGGACTTGGAGTCAGGAGGCCATGGTTCAATCCCAGCTGTCACTCAGTAGCTCTGTGGCTGGGGGTGAACTCTTTAACCTTTATGAGTCTCATCTGCCCATCTGTAAAATTGGGGGCATCAAACTCTGTGACTTTACTAAGGTCTTTCAAACTCTGGTATTGTATCATCAATTAAAAGGTCGATTGCAGAGAGGCAGAGGAACAGAGTGTGAGTGCAGGCTCTGTAGCTGGGTTGCTTTGGGCAAGTTACTCAAAGGCTCTTTACCTAATAACGGTAGTACCCTAACTCCTCTTGGGATTTGCTGGTCAACAGTGCCTGCACATAGTAGGTGCTCCAAAGTGTTACATGCTTATTATTTTCATTGCTGAAGGAACTTGAGAACATAGGTGAACTCAGTTGCTTTTGTATCTGGAACATTGGGTCGGATGTTGGCAGGTGAGTGCAGAGAAGTAGGCAGAGACCAGTGTGCTGTGGGAAGGATAGGCCTTCATAAGCAGAGTTGATTTGTATTTGTGCTGTTGCTAACCCTTGGCAATTAGTGTTTATTTTAAACTACTTTGCTTAAAAAGAGTGGTTAGGTATTTGTAGCACTTCCTTTGTCCGTTTCTGCTTCAGTAATAACACCTGGATTCATGCTTCAGATTCAGCAGTATAGGACACACAGGTGTTCTTTTCTTTTAAAAAGTTAAAAAAAATAAATAAAACTCCTTAAAAGAGGAAAATGGATAAAAGAAGAATGAAAAGGGTGGTAGTGGAAGGAACTGAAAAGTGCCTGATAAATTATGTAAGGAAGCATTTGGCTTTGATCAGAAATTTAGTTGTTAGCCAGCTGCACGCGGACCCATCTGGCACACTTTTTCATTATTCTTCTGAAATATTCATGGGCTCCAACAGTCCCTGCCTTGTTCCCATTAGATCCTCACATACTCTCATCTTCCAGTAGCCAATCTGGAGTTGTAGTGGGTTGTCCTTGTTTTGTTTCCTTGTGTCTGTGGATGTAATCAATAAAGAAAAGACCAGGAAAAGTTTGTGCATACTCAGAAATTCTCTTGCAAACTAAGGGATGGGGCAAATCAGTATAAGATTTGAGAACAAGCAATGGCTGAAGTAATCCATTCAACTATAGTTCATTAACTCTAATATTTTAAACATCTCTGGATTACGAATTCCTCTGATCATAAGCAGTGCCCTCCATTTTCATTAAATAAATTTTATTTTTGATTTAGAGAGCATAAGATTAGTAAACTTAAAATTTCTTATCTATGAAATTAACTAAAAGGCACTAGTTTCTCATTAATTTCTCAGATGTTTCTTGAAATCACTTAATATGTAGATCAAGGAAGATCATAAGTGATTCTTTTATATTTTAAAATTAACTTCTTCAGATCATAGGTAGTAGGATTATTGTTTAGCATTCAGAACCAAGAGCTCTGAAAATTGGTGATAAATTTATGTAGAAGCTCATGAGAGCGCTTTTTCACTGAATAGTAACTTGAGATTCACCTAGTTATCTCCACTTTATATTTAAGAAGAAACTTTGCACTATTAGGAATGTCTTCGGTGTTCAAATCTGATTTTATTTCATTAGCTCCCAGTTTCACTTAGGAAGAGAACCCTCTTTTTTTTTTTTTTTTTTTTTTTTTTTTTTTTTTTTTTTTTTAAGGAGGTTGGCAGTTTGTATACCAACGGCTGAGATTTTTCTTATCGTAACTGAACGATAGACTAAGATTTTAGAAACAGAGTGGGCTTAGTCTTTCCATTTTTGTAGTCTTACATTGTCACAGTAGTATTGGGAGAGTAGGGCCGGTCTGTGCCACAGATTTTTATGATATGGATTTTAATGTTTGAGTCAGATCTTCGTTTGGTCCCTCTTCTTTTAGCTGTGGCTCCTTTGTCTGCTCTGGTTTTACAAGATGAAGAAACATAACAGCTTTATTGGGGTCAGTGCTTCCCAGAAACCTGGCTGACTGTCTTTGCCACCTTTTAAACAAAGGATTTGAAGGCCTTGCAGGCTGCCCATCTGTCTTAGGAAGCTTTGTGTGGCTAATGTGTGAAAGGAATTCTACTTAGAGGCAGAAGGGAGCTTTTTCAACATAAGTATTCAAAATTTATTTTAAAAAAAACATACTCACACACAAAACAAAACACCACACACACCACACACACACACACACACACACACCACACACACTCACACACTTTCTAGGTAAATACTTAAAGTGGTATTTACCTTGTTTCCCCGAAAATAAGACAGTGTCTTACATTAATTTTTGCTCCCAAAGATGCGCTAGGTCTTATTTTTCAGGGATGTCTTATTTTTCCATGAAGAAGAATACGGTACACATTTATTGTTAAATGAAAATAAAGGAAACTTATTACCTGTATATGGTACGGTAGTACGGTAGTTGTCAACACAAACCAGACAAACTGTGAATCCTACAGTATCAAGAATTTACTCATTTATTCAATGACAATCATATCATCATCTTCTGGAACATCATCCTAACAATCCAATTCCTAAATTTCCTGGTGAATTTCTTGTGACTCCATTTCTTTCAGAATCAGTGGACCAAATCTCTCATGTTTAGCCTAGGGGGGGCCTTATTTTTGGGGGATGCCTTATATTTCACTCAGAAGGAAACCTGTAAGTAGGTCTTATTTTCGGGGAAACACGATAGTTTTGTGCTGTACTACAAGTCACCTGACTGTTCCCATATATTAGGAAGAGATGAGTTGGACAGAATTAGAGGTCTTGTCACTGAGGTAATTAAATTAAGGTATTACAGAGCAACTTCTTTATTTTTTTTTTTAAGTTCATGGTTTTTATTTATTTATTTTTTAATATATTTTATTGATTTTGTACAGAGAGGAAGGGAGAGAGATAGTCAGAAACATCGATGAGAGAGAGTCATCGATCAGCTGCCTCTTGCACACCCCACACTGGGGATATGCCCGCATCCAAGGTACATGCCCTTGACCGGAATCGAACCCAGAACCTTTCAGTCCCCAAGCCGACGCTCTATCCACTGAGCCAAACCGGTTCCGGCTACAGAGCAACTTTTTTAGAGTAGAATGGAAGGAGCTGGGAATTGGTCCATTAGTTGCTAGGTCAGAGATTGTGGCAACTCAGAATGGACAGTGAGATATGATCAGTTTCTGGTACATTAGTCTATTATTTTAATTAATTTTATTTTTCTTATAAAATTGCTATCATTATCTTCACATGTGTCAAACACAAGGCCCGCGGGCCAAATCCGTCCCGCCAGGCCTTGCAATGTGGCCCGCACCGCGCTGTCATCGCTGCACTCCGCTGCATTTCCATCACAATGACAGTTTATAACTGTTCAGTAAACCATTCGGCCCACGATTTAGGCTGGATTTTAGATTTTGGCCCCTTCTCTGATTGAGTTCGACACCCCTAATCTAGATCATACACAACAAGCCATTTATTTATTTAAAATTAAATTTGTCCTTTAGGGAGTAATTCTGTAATATAAAGTGTGTGCACTTTTTACCTGTGGGTACTTAATTTACCATTTTTATTTATCAGGTAGACTTTTAGGTACTAAGGAGATGGAGCTGACTGTGTATATTAACATTATTTCTAAGCATCTCTCTCTGTCCTCTAGACTTGAAGTTAATTGAACAAAACCATTTAGCATAGTAGTTAAGAGCAGGGTTCTGGAGTTTCTAAAGTGCCTCAGATTGTCCTGGCGGGTTTAGCTCAGTGAATAGAGCATTGGCCTGCCAACTGAAGTGTCCCGGATTCAATTCACCAAGGGCACGTGCCTGGGTTGCAGGCTCGATTCAGAGTAGGGGGCGTGCAGGAGGCAGCCAATTAATGATTTTCTCGCATCATTGATGTTTCTATCCCTCCCTCTCCCTTTCTGAAATCAATAAAGAAATATATGGGGCGGGGTTGGAGTGCCTCAGATTAATCTACCACTTTTCAGTTTTGCCTTATAAACTTTCTAAGCCATTGTTTATCATCTCTGAAGGAGGGATGCATTTAACTTGTGAAGTTGCAGGATTGATAAATGAGAGAATATGTAGTGTCTGGAGCAGTGTTTTTCAACCTTTTTTGGGCAAAGGCACACTTGTTTCATGAAAAAAATCACGAGGCACACCACCATTAGAAAATGTTAAAAAATTTAACTCTGTGCCTATATTGACTATATATAAAGTAATTCTCTTGAATAGGAATCAAATAAACACAAAGAAAGTATTTTATAATTACTTTATTATGAAATATTAAGTAAACAAAATAGTGAAAAATTATAAAATTCTTGTCTTGTCTGCACCTACGGCACACCAGGCAACATCTCGTGGCACACTAGTGTGCCGCGGAACAGCCGTTGAAAAACGCTGGTCTGGAGTACATAGGAAACCATAAATATAACCTACTAGAGGCTCAGTGCATGAAAATTCATGCACTGGAGAGGTGTCCTTCATGCACTGGAGAGGTGTCCTTCAGCCCTTTCTGCCCCCCTCTCACAGTCCAGGAGCCCTCAGGGGCAGAATATGACCTGGCAATCAGGGAAGGCAATGCCCCATCACACTCTGCTGCCGCCACTGCCGGCAGTGCAAGCCCTGGCCAGCCCTGGTTACCTGAGCCTTGGGCGGCCCTGGGTGGCTGGGCAGCCACCATCCGAGGCTTGCCTGCACTTTGGGCTGGGCTGGGGGGCTGAGGAGACTAGGGGACTTCAGAGGCAGGCACTCGGAAGTTAGATGTTGGTTAATCAGATTTCAAAATGATGATTTTTGTTGTTGTTTTGTTCTTGATTTTAAAGCTGAGCATCAAATCTCAGGTAAACCTCTTTTCTTAGAGACAAACTAGTGCAGGTATTTGGAGCAGAAATTGTTTGTTTGGGTATACTTGGAATTGGGATGTATTTCCTTGCTTTTTCTCTTTTGCCATGTGTGGGTAAGGAAATGCTTTGCTTTACTTTACATTGTTTTGCCTCCCTCCCCCCAGACTCTTATCTTAGTGTGTAACAGCTGTATATTTGTTACCCAGATAAGGTCTCGGAATATGATTCCTTTTTGGTAACTGATCTCTTTTCTTTATCCTTTGCACATAGAGTTCTCTTTTCAAGTCCCTAATCATCACTGGGGTCTGGACAAAAGGTTTCAGCTAATCTCCTAGTCCATTTTCTTGTGGGAATATATCCCCTCTAGTTCTAGTAATTTCTTCCAGTCTTTGCTAGATGAGATGGGTTTTCTTTTATTTCTTTTTCTTTTTCTTTTTTTGTGGTGAAGGAAGGGGCTGTTATTAAATTTTAAACAGAGTGGACAGAGAAAGTTATCTTGGAACAAAGGTTTAAAGGAAGTAAGGAAGTTAGCCAAGTAGATGTTTGGGATACGTGCCTTCTAGGCTAAGAGAACAGGCTGGACAAAAGCCTTCAAGTGGAGCCTCTGTGATTGTCTGATGACTTAAACCCTAAGGGGGGAAGAGGGAATAACCCAAGGAGTGGGCAGAAAAGTCATAAGGAGCCAGATTATAAAAGGGCCTTGTAGTATTGAAAGGGTTTTGGTTTTGACTCTGAGGGAGTCGGGGAGCCATTTCAGGATTTGAACAGAGGCGAGACCTCTGATTTAGCTCTACAAGGGTCATCTGGCAGCTGTGTGAAGACTGAATTGGAAGGGTAAAAGGGTAGAAGCAGGGAGATCCGTTAGGAAGCTTGCAGTAATCTAGGTCACAGATTGTGGCAACTCAGAATGGACAGTGAGATATGATCAGTTTCTGGATACATTTGGAAAATTGAAGCAATAGGATTTTATTGCCAAATGTGGAACGTGAGAGAAAGGCGGGGGGGATGGAATTGAGCACAACTACAAATGGAGTTGTGTCCATTTCAATAGGGAAGACTTAGGTTGGAGGGAGGATGGTGTAGAATTCAGTTTTGGACATTCTGAGTTTGAGGTGCCTAGTAGACATCATAGTTAAGAAAGTGATTATATATGTGAATCTAATGAGTCAAATAAACTGATAAAAAATAGACCCAGAATCATAGAAGCATGAAAAGACTATTGAACCTCAGGCAAAACAGAGGAAGGTGGGTGGGAAGAGATTAACCAATGAACTTGCATGCTTATATGCATAACCTGTGGGCGCAGACAGTGGGGTGGTGAGGGCCTGTGGGGGCGGGGGGCGAGGGTAGGAGTGGGCTGGAAGAGGTTAATGGGGGGAAAAGGAGACCTATGTAACACTTTCAACAATAAAGATTTTTTAAAAAGTGGCCCTAACTGATTTGGCTCAGTGGATAGAGCCTGCAGACTCAAGGGTCCCGGGTTTGATTCTGGTCAAGGGCATGTTCCTTGGTTGCAGGCACATACCGTGTGTGTGTGTGTGTGTGTGTGTGTGTGTGTGTGTGTGTATGTGTGTGTGTGTGTGTGTGTGTGTGTGTGTGTACAGGAGACAGCTGATTGATGTTTCTAACTCTTTATCCCTCACCCTTCCTCTCTGAAAAAATCAATAAAATATATATTTTTTAAAATAATTTTTCATTTGGTATTAAACTCAAGGTCAGAGTGAACACACAGCTGGCCCTTTTCCTGGTGGATTCACATCTTTTGATTTTGTTCATTCGCTATTTCATTGAAGTTCTTTTTTTTTTTTAAATTAAAAAGATTTTTGCCGAAACCGGTTTGGCTCAGTGGATAGAGCGTCGGCCTGTGGACTGAAGGGTCCCAGGTTCGATTATGGTCAAGGGCATGTACCATGGCTGTGGGCACGTCCCCAGTAGGGGGTGTGCAGGCGGCAGCTGATCGGTGATTCTCTCTCATCGATGTTTCTGACTCTCTATCCCTCTTTCTTCCTCTCTGTAAAAAAAAATCAATAAAATATGTTTTTAAAAAAATTAAAAAGATTTTTAAAGAAATTACAGACTTGAGAGAGAAAAAGAAACATCAATTTTTTGTTGTTCCACTTATTTATGCATTCATTGGTGTTTTGTTTTGTTTTGTTTTGTTTTGTTTTAAAGAGAGAGGAAGAGAGAGGGGAGAGAGAAATGTCAATGATGAGAGAAAAATCACTGATGGCTGCCTCCTGCATACCCCCTATTGGGGATTGAGTCCTCAACCCGGCGTATGCACTGACTGGGAATCGAACCCTGAGTTCCTGCTTCATGGGTCCACGCTCAACCTCTGAGCCACACTTGCCAGTCTTTGGGTGAGTCTTGTATGTGAGGATCAAACCCTCAACCTTGCATATCGGAACAACGCTCTAACCCACTGAGCCATCTGGCCAGGGCTTGAAGTGCTTAATTCCTTGATTAAACTTCAAGTATGTATTTGCTAAACAGATATTAGTAAGTGCTATCAGAGTCTTACATTTCCATTTCCCTTTTATTAAGCTGAACATTGAAACAAAATATAGGCAGAAAATATTCTTACTGCTAACAACATATTAATATTATAAAATTTGAAAATGACTAATTGTTGAACATACTAGGGTTTAAAATATTTTTCTTGTTATGGGCCTAGCCAGTGGCCATGGACAATGGGGGTGGGGGGGGGGGCATATCTAGGGAGGGGTTTGGAATGGGAATGGGGGAATAAGGACAATTATGTGAGACCATAATCAAAATAAATTTTTAGAAAATATTTTTCTTTTTTTCTCCTTGCCTGAGATAATTCCAAAATATCTGTGTTTTAGCAACATTATGTGCGTAAGCAGTACGTCATAATGAATGATAGGAGGTAGCTTCTCTAGCTGATGGAAAATCCTTGCTGGTACTTTCAATTAGATTAATGGAGCTGATTCTGAACTGTAATGTGGCTCAGGAGAGTCTGACCTCCTTTCTCCTCTCTTCTTCCATGCTGTGTTCCCAATTCTTAGACTTGTCTTTGAATTTGATATGTTGAGGGAAAGTAACTTATGGAGAGAATCGCTTGATTTGCTATCAGTTCATTTCCTCTACTAATGGAAAAGTTTGCCTAAAATAGGTTGGAGACTGATTCTCTTCTCTGCCCCCACCTCCCCCCTTCCTTCAATAATAAGGATTATCAATACTGGGATGCTAGAAAGTTTGCTTTTTATTTTTCACCTGTGGTTTAAGCGTTTGTTTCAAGTGACAGTTACTGTTGCCTTAAGGTGCATTTGGTGATTGAATGACTAATATTTGAAAGGACAACCATACTTTTCTCCTCTCCATACAGATAATGTTTCAATAATGCTGAATAAGTTGCCAGAGAGTCTTAAATCACTCCTTAGAAGGGATGAAACTGTGTTAGTTGCATTTGTTAGTAATTAAAAAAAATCAATATCAGACTGTATTTATGAGGTTTCCATTTTGAAGAACCAGTTTCAAATACTAAAATAAACTTCCAATTGCTAAATGGATGCGTAGTCAATTCCTAGTTATTAGATTGATTTGTGTTTGGGTTTTACTGCTGTAATTAAGCCAATTCTTTAGAGGCAGGGAGTTGATTTAGAGTACTCTACAAAATGTGTTTTTCTCCATCAGTATGAGTACTTTTCTTGTTTTATTGATGGAGTAATGGGTTCAGAGAAGTTTTATTAATTTTAATTTTAAAAAATTCATTATTGTTGAAAGTATTACAGATGCCCCCCTTTTTCACCCCATTGCCCCCCTCCACCCGATTCCTGCCCCACCTCAGGTCTTCACTGCCCTATTATGTGTGTCCATAGGTAGTGCATATATGCATATAAGTTTTTTGATTAATTTCTTCCCTTCTCTCTGAGATTCATCAGTCTGTCCCATGTTTTCATACCTCTGGTTCTATTTCATTCATCAGTTTATTTTCTCCATTAGAGTCCTTGTTTATTTATTTTGGTTTTTAGATTCAATTATTGATGGATATGTATTTATTGCCATTTTATTGTTCTTCCCCCTTCTCTTCCTCCTCCTCTTCTTAAAGAATATCCTTCAACATTTCATCTAATACTGGTTTAGTGGGTGAACTCCTTTAGCTTATTCTTAACTGTGAAGTTCTTTATCTGACCTTTAGTTCTAAATGATAGCTTTGCTGGGTGGAGTAATCTTGATTGTAGGTCCTTGCTATTCATCATTTTGAATATTTATAATATTACCATTCCCTGCAAAGTTTCTGTTGAGAAATCAGCTGACAGTTCTCTGGGTTCTCCCTTGTAGGTAACTAACTGCTTTTCTCTTGCTGCTTTTAAGATTCTCTCTTTGTCTTTAACATTTGACATTTTCATTATGATGTGGACTCTTTGAGTTCTTCTTGGTTGGGACACACTGCACTTCCTGGACTTTAAGTCTATTTCACCAGGTAAGGGAAATTTTCTTTCATTATTTCTTCACATAGGTTTTCAATATCTTGCTCTCTTCTCCTTCTGGTAAGCACATAATGTGAATGTTGGTACATTTGAAGTTGACCCAGAGGTGCCTTACAATATCTTCATATTTTGAATGATTGTTTTCTCTTCTGGTTGGGTGTTTTTTGCTTCCTTATATTCCAAATAGCTGATTTTATTTTTGGAGTCCTCTACTGTTTAATTCCTGTAAATTTTTTTTTTTTTTCCATTTAGAGTATACTTAATTTCTGACTAGTCCTTTTTTGTCTTTGGAATTCTCACTAAGATCCTTGAAATTCTCACTAAGTCCCTTGAAGCTCTCATTAAGATCCTTTTAAGCATTGTTTTGAACTCTGTATCTAAGAGTTTGTTTGCTTCCATTTCATTTAGTTCTTTTCGAGGAGATTTCTCTATTCTTTTATTCTTTCATTTGTGACATATTTCTTTGTCTCTGCATTTTGGCTGCTTCCCTGTGTTGTTTCTATGTGTGATGTAGAGCTGCTATGTCTCCTGGAATTTGTAGAGTATAGAAGGTGTCCTGTGGGGCCCAGTGACCCAGCTTCCCTAGTCACCTGAGCTGGGCATTCTAGGTGTGCCCTTTGTGGGTTATGTACACAGTCTTGTTGTAGTTGAGCCTAGATTACTGTTGGTACCACTGGGAGGAATTGACCTTCAGGCCAATTGACTGTGAAGACCAGCTGTGACTACAGTGGAAGAACTGCTGTGAAGGAGACACCCCTATGGTGTCTTCCATTAATGGGGCTTTGGTGCTCACTGAGTTTGCCCCTTGAGTGTGTTGTTCAAGAACAACATATGTATATGTATATGTATAAGTATATGTATATGTATAGTTGTAATCTGCTATGGTCTGAAACTGTACCCCATGTGCACTGCTTCTGGGGACTCTGGCACTGCCAGGGGCCACCTAGCAGGAGCTAAAGAGTAATTTGCAGATGGCTGCTATTTGTTTTGGGCTTGGAAGTGCCAAGTTAGGCCAAGCTGTGAAGCAAGGCAGGCTGCTGCTAGTGCCTGATGTTGGGACTGATATTGATAAGTATGGGGCATGCTTACTCCAGCTGCTGCTTGTTTGAGAGATTTTAGGAAAGTCTGAAGCCTGAGCCAGTACAGGCCATTTATATGAAGAAGCTGCTGCACACAGCTTGGGTGGAGCTGCAAATTGCATGGGGTGGGGTCTCAGGGAATCACTAAGGCAGAGAAACAATTTGAACCAGGCTAATGGAAACTCAAATATAGCTGCCAGTCAGCTCTGCCAAGGGGGAGGTCTCAGCATAGAAACAGCGATCCCTGCAAGCACTCCTATCTGGGAGAAAGCTGCCCCCAAGTTCTTGCTCTGATACCAGACAATCTAGATCCTGACCCTCCCAGCCCCCCCCCCCCTCCCCCAATGCTGGAGGTCAGAGGGATCGAATCCATGTAAATTTGTGCACTGGCCCTGTAAGAGGAACTGCCTGGGTCTCCAGTAGCCTCTGTGTCACTCAGCTACAATCCCCGCTCGTTTTTATAGCCCGAAGTTATGAAGGGACGTCTCTTCCCAGTTCTGGAACCCTGGATTGAGGGTCTGGTGTAGGGCTGGGACCCTTTCCTCCTCACGGGAGGCCTCCACAGCTTAGATATCCCTCCTGATTAAAACAAACAAACAAACAAACTAACAAACAAAATGCCACACATGGTGTCGGACCAGCCCATTCCACACCTCTGCCCCTCCTACCAGTCTCACTGTGCTTTCTCCTTTACTACTCTAGTTGTAGGACTTCCATTCAGCCCAGTTTCAGGTGGTTCTGAATGATGGTGGTTCTATATTTTAGTTATAATTTTGATGTGGTTGTGGAAGGCGGCGAGTACCCTCATTTACCTATGCTGCTATCTTGGTTCTCTGGGTTTAGACAAGTTTTAATGAAAGCCCCAATTTTATTTGTAACGTCAGAGTAAACCTTGTAAGTAAAAGTTGTGACACTTGGGTACAAACTAAAAGACTAGAAAAGTAAGTTATTTGGATCTCGCATCTAAAACGTTTTTTGTTATATTATATGTTTATTTCTAGTCTGCAGTTGTAAGATTTTTCAAAGAAAATAAATGGGGGGAAAATAGATATAGAAATAAAGAACCATTGAAAAGACTGTCAAACTATAGTGGGAAGGCAAGGAAGGTTGTGGGAGGGGATGTAAGAGATCAACAGAAGGACTTGTCTGCATGCATATAAACATAACCAAAGGATACCAGACACGGGGAGGGGTGTGTGTGAAGGCATATGCTAAGGGGTAGGGGAGGCTGCGGGGAGGTCCAAGCGGGAAAAAGGAGACAGATGTACTGCTATTTATTTGAAATCCTTCAAACAATAAAAAAATTGAAAAAAATTTAGGAGTTCAGGGAAAACTCTTTTGACCCTAGAGGTCTAGAAGTCTCCATATATCAGAAACCTGGGGTTCAGCTTTTGTAGTTTGCTGTTTATCGGTTTCACTGCAGTAATCTTTGGTGGGAAAACTGAGAGCTCATGTTACTGTGAAGTGTCACCAGTGCCATTGCCTTCCGTTCTAAGCCAAAGAGAAAGAAAGAGGCAGCAGAGCTCTGACCCATATCGGTACATGACATAGAAGAACATTTAGAAAAGTCCACTATGAGGAATTACTGAAAAGAACAGTAAAATGTGCTCTGTGACGTACTTCCACGTTACTTTAAAACGGGCTCTGTGTTCAGTATAGCTAGAGCTAGATTATCGTGACAGTGAGCTCCTAAGTCTAGTCTGTGTGGTTGGTTTTGTTTGGGGGTTGGTTTACGTAAGAACAGCTTCCCCCTGTACTGCTTGTGATGTGGCAGAAGTGGTGAGCATTTCTCTGGTTTTAACAGATTACAGATTGTTCCCACCCTTTAGCTCTTTTTCTCATTTCTCCTTTTCCCTAAATACCTGAAATGTAGTAGGTGGTAGATTTTTTTCACTTTCATTTTTTTTTTAAATATTTCTAAACTTCCTTATTCTGCCTAAGCCTTGAATTTGTACTTCTACTTTTATTTTAAAAAATAATAATATAATTGTATTTTAAAATGATTGTAAATATATCATGTGATTTTGTGGAAAATTCAAGCAGTATAGGAAAACATAAAAGAAATAAAAATGAACAGTAACCCAGCTGTCGAGATAAAACTACTGATGCATTTTAATGGACATCATCTCTCTATTATCTATAATAATAAAAGCATAATATGCAAATTGACCGGATGGCTGAACAGCGGAATGACTGTCCAGACAACCACACAATGACTCGCACTGGTGCCAGCCCAGGCGAGTGTGATGCAATTGGTGAGGCGCCCTACCATTGCCCCATGATCGCCCTGTGGAGGAAGGCCCAGTCCACTGGCTGGTGGGGCAGTCAATCAGGGGCTCTTCAATCGTCCCAAAGAGGGAGGCCCACACCAGTAGGCTGTGGTGGGTGGGGTCTCCCTCTGGGGGGGGGGCAATCAATCACGGGGCTCCCAGGCTGTGAGAGGGTGTAGGCCAGCCTGAGGGACACCCTCCCCCCCCAGTTCACGAATTTTGTACACTGGGCCTCTAGTATATACATAAAGATATAACATATAAGAGGTAACTTATTTATTTCATATGTAATAAGTAACTTGAAAATATTTTATTAAAATATTTTAAATTAAATCGCCCAATATAATATTTCAGTATATACAAATACTGTCTTAAACTTTTAATATATATATAATGTATATATATATTAAAAATATATTCTATTGATTTTACACAGAGAGGAATTAAGAGGGATAGAGAGTTAGAAATATCGATGAGAGAGAAACATCGACCAGCTGCCTCTTGCACACCCCCCACTGGGGATGTGCCCGCAACCAAGGTATGTGCCCTTGACCGGAATCGAACCCGGGATCTATCGGTCCGCAGTCCAACGCTCTATCCACTGAGCCAAACCGGTTTCGGCTGTCTTAAACTTTTAAACCTCAATATATTTTGGAGGTGATTTCATTTTAGATCTCTGTTATCTTTTTTAATAGTAGAACACCATTTATTTTATGGTGCACCCTTAGTTGTTTACACATTGTCTTCCTTTAGGATCTTAGGTTATTTTGAACCTTTTTATTATAAACAGTATTGCACAGAACTTTCTAGTAGGAAAATCCTTGCACACATTTGAAATTTATTTCTTTAAGTCACATTTCCAAGGGGGAATTACTGAGTCAAGCAGCATGCCTATTATTTTATTTTATTTTGCTTTATTATTATTTTTAATCCTCACCCGAGGATGTGTTTCACTGATTTTAGAGAGGGGAAGTGAAGGAAGGAGGGAGAGAGACACACACACATCAATACTGGTATATGAGAGAAACATTGATAAGTTGCCACGCATACACACCCTCCACCAGGGATCGAACCAGCAACCTTTCGGTGCACAAGACAGTGCTCCAACTAACTGAGCCAGCTAGCCAGGACCTATTTTATTTTTTACTGCTTGTTGCCAAACTACCTTCCGTAAAAGCTGTGCCTGTGCTCTTCTACCAGTATTCTTGAAGGAATATTACTGGTTTTGACATTTTTTAAAAACCCTCTACTGTGTACTTTGTTAAGAAAACACACCCCACCACAAGATTCAGAATCTCTATAAATAGTCAGTTTCTCAATAGTGTTCTGCAGTGTTTCTGTAATTCCCAGGTGTCGTAAAGTTCTCTTCTGAAAACATGAATCTTAAGTGAATTTTAGGTTTTATTTACAGTTTTCCTTTAAAAAAATTGTAATGTCTTTTTTAAAAATAAGAAAAGAAAAAAAAAGGCAGTGCCCTTTTAGTGTAACAAGAATTGGTTATCGTTGCCGATGGGAGCAGTGTACATTTTAATTCATTTCTGAACTTTCTTACTGAAGCCACAATTAGAAAATGAGCTTGGCTTTCAGTATAGTGTTTATTGATCATATGTTAAAAGGCCCAAGTTTTAGAGCTGCACCCAACAATATAGTCTCTGCATATGGAGTCTATCGTACTGACCTTTGGAAAAAAATCATAGCCATTAATTAATTAAATGGGCCCTCTTGAAGGTCCTCCTGCTGAAAAGGTCTATCCTTTTACCCAGAGAAGAAAGGGTTTGATTTATTTACAGGTCTGCTCCAGCATGTAATAGGGTATTTGGGAAAATGTCAGGCGCTCATGAATTAAAAAAAGTTGTCATGTGGGAAATTCACCTGTTAAGTGAAGTAGCTTCCGGAAAGACATGAGAGTCTAAGTGGATCTCGTGATGGGAATGAGGTTTGTTGAGAGGCAGTGTGTTGTGTAAGGAAAAAACCTGTTCTCAGATACCCGGGGTTTTACTGCTACTGGGAGAGCTGTTGGCCTCTTTAGGCCTCAGTTTTCTCAGCTGTGCTCGGCACACTTTCAGGAACATGCCACAGCCTGGGGTCCTGTTAGAATGCAGATGTCGGTTGGGCCTGAGATTCTGCATTTCTCACAGGCTTCTGGGTAATGCCGGTGCTGCTGCTGTTGCAATTAGAATAGCAAGGAAGTAAATGATGTCTGTGTTTCCTTCCAGCTCTGAAAGTCTGATTCTAACTTAAGCTGCCCTAGACATTAAGTTTAATAACTTAAACTTTTTAAAAATACCATTAAGTGAAAGAAGACAAACATCTTTACAACTTTTAAGTTTGCTAGTGAGAAATTGTTTTCTGGTCATCTAAGATTTGTTTTAAAATATTCCAGCACTCACTAAGACTTGTTTCAAAATATTCTTCCTTAAAGAGTTAGGAGAGGAATAGTTAAAACAAAAATAACAAAATACTGATAATCGTTGCAGAGTGAAGGGTACAAAGGAATTCATTATACGGGTCCCTTATTTTCTGTCCTTAGGTGTGTATTTGAATATTTATTTTAAAAAAGAAATGTAAAACACAAACAAAAATATATGTGAAACTGCCAGGGTGTTACAGACTGAGGTATTTCCCTCTCTCTCTCTCTCTCTCTCTCTCTCTCTCTCTCTCTCTCTCTCTCCCCCTCTCCCCCCCCCCCAAATTGGTTTCTCAATGCTAACTTGTCTAATAGGAAGCCAGGTGGCAGTGACCTGAGAGAAACTTTGAAGGAAAACAGCACTTAGTGGCTGATGGAGCACATTTGCTGGAGAGAGAGAGACTCAGAGCCGCCCTTCTCAATGTGTGAGACTTAGGCGGGTTGTTTCTGTTAAACATTGCACATGTGTCTGTGCCAACTAAATTTGAATGTGTCGGTGAGATATTTTTGGATATTCACTTTGCAAACTGTAAACTCAAAATAGATTTTGGTTGCTGCTGTTGAAAGTATCAGTCAAATATTACATTTGAGATGAAGATACTTAATCTAGGGTATATATAGGAAGTGCATTCCCTAGGGTGAACTTTTTTTTAATAGGATGAAGACACTTAAAATAGGGTGTAGGAAATGCATATACGACGAATGTTTTCCACTACCCCAGGGGTTTTACAGATGTGAGGTTATAGTGCTGTTTTAAAACCCAGAGTGATGACTTTACACTCTATGGAATAAAAATTGATTCCAACTACATATGTATTTTTTGAGGGAGGAATTGAAAACAAAGTGGAGAAGGAGTATAGCTCAGAGCAGTGTTTTTCAACCTTTTTTGGGCAAAGGCACACTTGTTTCATGAAAAAAATCACGAGGCACACCACCATTAGAAAATGTTAAATTTAACTCTGTGCCTATATTGCTCAGAGGGCTTTGTTTTGATAAGAATTTGGGGAAATGGTCAGAAGATGGTTATAGAATGACATCCTGTTTAGGAAATGGCATTTTGATATGGGATAAACAAATATGCTCTAATATAAAGCTAGCCTATCTAGATTAATTATGTAGGTCATGTGTATGGTTTATAATTTGAGAATAATATATTTAAAGCACGGGTTAACACCAGGTAATTTAGAAAAATAGAAAATAAAGAAAAAACATTTTAGAAGCATAATTCTCAGCCACAACCATTGCCAATATTTCACTGTATTTGGTGGGCACCAGTCCTGTGGGTGATGGATGACCAGACCCAGGGCAGGGCCGTGACTGAGGCTGGAGCCAGGCATCGGGATGCAGTGCCCTCTACAGGTAGGTCCTGGCCCCACTGCCCCGCAGGTCCCAGGTCGGGGTGGCGGGTGGGGGGCGTGGTGCGGTGTCTGGAAGGGGGTGGGAACAGTTGGGGTGTTCTGAGTTTCCCTGTGCAGCCACTCAGTCGGGGATTCACAGCGCTGGGGCAACCAAGCACCAACTTTAGGAAATCAGCAACATCTTCCCAGCCCCTCCACGATGTCCAAGCTGTCTGCCCAGCCCTCCACGATGTTCAGGCCAGGAGTCTGCGTGGGGAAGGGGTGGAGAGTCACGTGCTGGGAAATTGGAAGTGGCTCTGCAGGTGTCCATGCTGCGCATGAATGGCCCCAAGAGTGAAGCAGGAGAACCAGAACCACCTCTGTTCCCACGTCCTTCCAGGCCCATTAGCTCACCCTGCAGCGGGGCTTAAGGCTCAGTGACCTGAACCCACACCCAGAGATCCACCTCACCTCGATGGTGCTGATGAAGTGGGTGCTGACCTCCATCTCATCACGGGCGGCGGGGGCCACATGACCCAGGAGGAGATTGTGACGGGCTGTGCCAGCCCTTCATCGTGTTGGCTGATTCAGGAAAGATTGAAAGAAGCTTGGGAGTCAAGGCACAAGGGAATCCCCAGGGAGGTCATCACTTATGTTGCAGCGAGCCTAACTGTGACTCAGAAGTTGGGGGCATGGTTGAACTTCAAAGGGCGGCAACCAGGCAGGTCCCCTGGTGAGGGATGGTGGGAGTTTTATCCATAAACGGAGTGAAGTGGACACAGCTATGGAAATGACTCCAGCTATGGCGGACACAGGCCTGTTCATCAGCGTGGCTGAGAGAGTCTGTTTCGGGATGCAGGCCGCTCAGTGAACAGGAGAGAGAAGCCCTTCTGTTGACCGGCCAGGAACGGAGTGTGTTCACTGGAGTCCCCAGCCCACGGTCAGCTGGACATGCCTGTCCGGGAGCCTTGCCTTACCACGTCTGTGCCAGGGGTAGGGCAGGACGGGGGTGGGGGTGGGGAGTTAAATCCAGTCTTCTTGTATTGTTGTTAAATGTCTTTTTTCAAAAAGAGAAATATAAACATATCTTTATTATTGAAATATGCCGTTTTTTAAGTGAAGTACAGCTTGAGTTCATGTTGTATGTAAAACATTTACCAAGAAAAAAAAAGAAGTGGCCTGCATTATAACTTTTAACTTGAGCCTGCGTGTTAAGCTTCTGAATATTGAGTTTGCCGAATAACATAAATCAGAATTTTTCTTTTTCTTTTTTTTAATATATTTTATTGATTTTTACAGAGAGGAAGGGAGAGGGATAGAGAGTTAGAAACATCGATGAGAGAGAAACATCGATCAGCTGCCTCCTGCACACCCCCTACCGGGGATGTACCCACAACCAAGGTACATGCCTTGACGGAAACCGAACCCAGGACCCTTCAGTCCGCAGGCCGACACTCTATCCACTGAGCCAAACCAGTCAGGGCAGAATTTTTCTTTAAACTGGTTAAAGGAAGGGCTCAGCGGCAGTGCTTCCCTGATGTCTTACTGAAAGTGTTTACTTTTCTGCCACACTCCTTGAAGCTTTAGTTTTGTTGTGATCATGCACAGTTCTTTGTTACACATTTTTTTTTAAAATACAGTTTTATTGATTTCAGAGGGGAAGGGAGAGAGAGAGAGAAACATCTACGATGAGAGAATCATTGACTGGTGGCCGCTACACGCCCCCCACTGGGGATTGAGCCCTCATCCTGGGCATGTGCTCTGACTGGAAATCCAAGTGTGACCTCCTGGTTCATAGGTCGACACTCAAGTACTGAGCCACGCCAGCCGGTGCCTTTGGTACACGTTTTAAGACGTGGTTTACAGAAGTCTGGCACGTGTAGCATGTGGTATGCAGTGACTAAGTGTGAACTGCCAGGGGAATGTGGTGGTTCCTCTGTTAAGGGTTCAGTCAGACCCCTGTTGTTGGAAGCAGTTGGCCTTACTGCTGTGAAATATGAAACACTTTTAAATGGTTGTCTTTTTGTGTTAGTGTTTCCCCCCACCCCTTTATTATTACTTGCAGGGTTCAGAAACATCGGTGAGAGAGAATCATCGATCAGCTGCCTCTTGCACACCCCCTACTGGGGATGTGCCTGCAACCAAGGTACATGCCCTTGACTAGAATCGAACCTGGGACCCTTCAGTCCGCAGGCCGACGCTCTATCCACTGAGCCAAACCGGTATCAGCAGAAGGTCTCACCTCTATATTGTTAGAGGGTTGAAATAAAACAGAATGCCCCCCCCCCCCCAAATAAATAAATAAAAGTTTCGCTATTTTTTCTTTTGTCAACGTGGCTGTATGTGGCTTTTCGCCTACCTTATATATTCTTTCATCCTGTGGGGTTTTTTCCCCTGTTGAACATTGTAAATAAGTTCTTTTCATTATTACACATTCTTTAATAAATATTACCTGAATGAGGTCTGGATGAAGATCTTCCTAGTACCCAAATGGGTAGTCCAGAAGTCTCATTCAGCTTTGTTTACTTTTAGGCCGGGACCAGGTTGTCTGTTATGGTGAGTAGACTAGAGACTGGAAGTTATTTTTCTGCTGGAGAGACCGGGATCTGTAAGGTCCATCTAATATTTGGGAAAATTTTGAATGGAATGATACTCTTATATTTATCCTGGAAAGAGATGCAAACCCAAGTTGAAGAGAACCACCATAAAACCTGCAGTCCAGAACTAGGCTAGCTCTGATGCCAGGGTTCTGGACTCCGAACGCGCTTACGGAAGTCAGACTTCTGAATCAAACCCCCAGTGACCCCTTAGGAATAATGGGGATATGATATGACTGATTCTTACTGATTCTAAGTTCAAGTCTTACACAAATCATAGACTTTAAGGACAAGTTTACTGTGGTCCTTAAGGACAAAACAAGAAAATACACAATGCAGACACATGGATTAAGTGAATTTAAACAAATGTGCTAAGAACAGTTCTTACCACATAGTAAGAATGTAAGCGTCTGGTATTGTGTGTAGAATTGAAGAGAATTCAAGGCATTTTTTATGTCTGCTGTTAAGTGTATTTGTAGCTTTTTAAATTCAGGAAAGCGTGAATTTCTTTGAATACTGAAATAAGCTGAACCACGTTGAAAATAATGATTATAAGCCTGTTTGTTGCTGCCTCTCCTTCCCTTTCATGTTTTACCAGTTTAACAGAGGACCTTCCTCAGTTTTACACATTTCTTTCATTTAAAAGCTTTTGCTTTTTAATGCCTGGAATAAAATAATGAAGCAGGGGGAATTAGCTCACAGCCTCACTGATTTCAGTTGATAGTCCACCTTGCAAAAGCCTTGGCATTATTCCTGATTCTCTCTTTCTGTCACACTCCATGTTTAGTCTCTTAGTAATTTTTGCCTCAGTCTTTGGTATATATCTTGAATCCAACGACATCCCACTTAACTCCACTGCGACTGTTACCCGCGTTGGGATTCTTGGGTTCCCCAAAATCGAAATTGAGAGGAAACCCCAGAGAAATAGCCAGACAGATTTTATGAAGCTCATGCTTGAGCAGAAGGGAGGCAGCACAGAGGAAAGGAAGGCTCTCTGAACCGACGTGGGGGCTGGCTCTGCTTGGCGGCTTTTATCGGCTGGGGGCAGAGTGAGCTTACTTGGAAGGGTGGGCGGTTTGAAAAAGGCAGGCTTGCAGAATGTCCCATTTCGAAGTAGGGTGACTTCCTTCTCCAGCTGTGTTGCCGGGTAACTGTGTTGCACCTGCGCTGTGAGGGGAGGGCGGGGAGGAGAGGGGGACAAGATGGGACAAGCGTCTTGTCCCACTGCCCCAGGGAGAACCTACGGCAGTCAAACCTTGATCATCGGTGCTTGCGGGTCAGTCCTTGAAGAGGCAGTTAGAAGGGCAATAAAATCAGCTACCTCTGCGTTTTTGAGTAAGGAGGGAAGGGTGATGACATTTTTGTGTTCCTTCTAGCCATCAGGTCTTACCTTGGCTTCCTGGGTGCTCAATATTTTTCCATCACCAGGCCAGAGTTACTACACTGTTTCACCCACCCTGGTCAGAGTCACTATCCTCTCTCGCCTAGATTACAGTTTCCACCGTTGTCTGCTGCTACTTTTGCCCTCTCCCACAACCTCAGTATATGCCTTCTAGAAATGTTCTTTTTCTACAATTTCTTATTTTGAAAAATACAAAATATACATGATTTTCAAAGACTAGTGTATCGAACAGTCAAACTTTCCTGCTAGATTCAGTTGTTGATAACATTTTGGTACCTTAGCCTGGAGAGTCTACTTAAAAAAGAAAAACAGGCCTGGCTGGTTTGGTGCGGTGGATAGAGCATCAGCCTGTGGACTGAAGGGTCAAGGGTACGTGCCGGGTTGCAGTCTCCATCCCCAGTAGGGGGCGTGCAGAAGGCAGCCAGTCAATGATTCCCTTTTATCACTGATGTTTCCATCTCTCTCCCTCTCCTTTCCTCTCTGAAATCAATAAAAATATATATTTAAAACAAACAAACAAACAAACAAACAAACAGACATAAAAAAAACAGATGATAATCTAACCAACCGAGCTATCCACTTAGGGCCTCACTGTGTGTAGTTTGTTTTTTAAGAAAATATGTTTTTATTGATTTTAGAGAGAGAGGGTGAGAAGAAGAAACATCCATGAGAGAGAAACATTGATGGGTTGCCTCCGCACACATCCGACTGGGACCACATCCAGAACCTGGACAGGTGCCCTGATGGGGAATCGAACCAGCAAACTTTCATTGCACGGGATGATGCTCAACCAACTGATTTGCATTTCCCTGATGACTGATGATATTGAGCATCTTTTCATGTCCCATTTGTATATCTTCTTTTGAGGCAAAGAATTTTAAAATACGAAGAAAAGGAAAGGGAAGGGAGTACGTTAGCCAAAGAGAACAGGGGGGCTTGAGAAATGGTGAGGCAATCAGTAAAACGATAGAGTCCCCAGAGGAAGGGAGTGGAAACTTGTTTGGCCCTTATGTTTATCTTTTGATAGGCCAACTCACACTGTCCTTTGCTTAGCTTAAGCTTACACTGCTCAAATTTCATGGCTATTCCTTCTTTTGTAAATGTCAGAGCGTGTTGTAGCTAGCTCATTTGATGGATCCATTCAACCTTAAATAGGAATTACCAAGGGCTGGCTTACTTCATTCCAGGCATTCTAGGCCCATTAGTCAGAGGTGTGGACCAGTGAGCAAAAACAGACAAGCTCCTGGCCTTTCATGGAGCTCATGTATTAATGGGAACGGTTTTGTACCAATATGAAAGTCTCGTTAGAGGCTTTATCCCAGCATTTCAGGATTTGGTAAACAAAGCAGGTCTACTTTGTCCAAACTGTTGTGGTTTTATCAGTTTTCACTTCTTCAGACTTAATTTTTAATCCTAAATCTCCCCTTAACAGCAGCAGCCCGAAATTCCTCCTGGCTTCCTTGTTTCTCTTTTGGGGACTGTTGTAGGTGAAGTCCTTTATTTCCACTGTATTTGGTACCAATTAATTAAAAAGTCTGATAAGCTATAAAGAAAAGTTACATGCATATTTTAAACATTTTCTCTGAAAACATACCTACATATCTGTGTTTCATCAATCTTTTGTTTTAGGATCAAGGCTTTTCCTTTGAATAAGGATCTGCTTACTGTAATATTTACTGATGTTTCTTATAGAATCCCTACATGTGATGAAATCATTAGTTGTTTTAGTTTCCATTTCTTTACAGTGGAGTGAGATTGTAAAGCAATTTCAAAGAAACCTGATGGTAAAATCCTTCTAGATTTTTATGATTTTCTACCCTAATTTTTACTTTCTATATCTAATTGGACAGCTGTTTTACTTTTTTACTTGTCTATCTCTATACATATTCAGCTTCATTTTCATAGAAATTACAACTCTTTCCACAATCATATTTATAGGTCTACTTAATAATTAAATTATGAACCCAGTGTCATGTACAACTGCATATAAAGAGGTTGGGAACAGGTCTGTAGCAAGCAGTTTCAGGTATGGAAGCAGAAGTGCTACTGACCGTGACCATTTCCGGCCAACGATGGGGAACAGCCATTGTGTTTTACACGAGAAACAGGAAACACTAGTTCAGTCCAGGTTGTTAAAGAGATTGCTTAGGAAAGCCTCGACTATATATTCCAAGTTAAGCACTCTTCCACTGTGTTCTCTGCCCACTCTGTAGATACCTCTTGTTTGACAATTATCGCAGGGTTATGTAATTGTCTACTTTTGGGGTTTCATATTCTCTGAGGTCAGGGTATACTCTGTTGTTACATGCATGGTTAGTTCCTAGTATATATTTGGCATATAATTAAATATCCCCAATAAAAAATTAATTGACTGCAAGCTCAATATAATTCAGTAATATGACCAGGCTGTCCAAAAAATGTTTAGTGTAATTCCTAGGTTGCATTAGTTGTATGCAATGTTCAGAATAACTCCATTATATTCATATTGTGCTGAACTGTGGTAATAGGTGTTTTTTTAAAAAAAAAAAATTTGTGTGTTTTTGTTTTGTTTTGTTAATGTTTTTATTAATTTTAGAAGAAGGTGAGAGGGAGAGTTAAAATATCAATGAGAGCGAATCATCAGTTGGCTGCCTCCTGCACGCCCCCTGTTGGGGATTGATCCCACAATTCAGGCATGTGTCCTGATCAGAAATCTTACTACCCATTTACCTCTTTGCACACAATATGCCACAATTACCTAATCCTCACAGCTTCCAACTACATGGTAACATTTAGTCTAGTCCAGTGGTCGGCAAACTCATTAGTCAACAGAGCGGCAAGCCACGGCTCAAGAGCTGCATGTGGCTTGCGAGCCGCGGTTTGCTGACCACTGACCTAGTTTATGAATCGAAGCTCAACCACTGAGCCACACCGGCTGGGCTGGGGTGATAGATTTTAAGATACACATCGATGAACTTGAGCCCATCCCCTAACTGTTAATTCTGTGAGGTAGAGAACACACATGTTTTTTTCACTGCTGCCCTCTAGTACCTATGATGCAGAATATTAATGCCTGGCAGACAGTAGGGGCTCATTGCATTTTTTTAAAATTACTGAATCCAGGGAATATAGAACAGGATGGTGAAGGTTCTTTACTGTTTCTTGAGAAATGGTAAAATGAATAGAGTCTGGTTCCTTAGAAGAGGTAATCAGTGAATATATATCAGCCAATTTTGAGGTCTTATTGAAGAGAATGTGGACCTCATTCAGCTGTAGAGTTGAACAGGGAATAAAGAGTGTGCTGTAGGAAAGCAGATTGCATCTTTATAATTTTTTTTAAATTATTAAGACCATTAAAAAATAAAATGTGTTATTTCATGAGTCACTGGAACAGAAGTTTACTTATTTTAGGGATGTAAAAATACAAATTTTTTGTCTGAGATGTCTAGACAAATTCTAAAATTAATCTTAATCTAGGTCCTGTGAATAGTAACCTTTTATTTCAGTCTTTCACAGAATATTCTTAATCATTTGTCATATAAATTATATAGGTTTTATAGCCTTAAACAGAAATAAAATTTCTTAACCTCCCCATATAATAGAAAACATATATTACATCTCATTACACTAAAAGATTTTAAAAATGGTATTCTTATAGTCGAGTAATTTTGATGGGTTGGTGTTTGAAAATCTGAGAGATTTTTAAAAGTTCTAATTGTCTGCTTCATTCATTAGTGGTACAGATGGTTGTGTGAATTAATCTGGCATCAGATGGCTGACAGTACTGTTTGTTGAGTTTGCTGAGTGCAGTAGTCATTACACTCCTGCTTATGATATGTAGTGAATATGCATATTATAATGAATAAGTTCTGTGAAATATAACTATGATATAGTACTATAGAGGTATGGATTTTTGAGTCTTTACTGCCTCATATCTGTCATAGCACTTGGCAGAATGTCTTATTATTATAAGGTACTCAACAAATATTTGTTAAAAGGCTGGAAAATCTCTTGAGCCCTTAAAAAACTTAGCACCCATTTGAGGAATTATTTTTTGTTTTACAAAAAGTTAATAAATCAAAAGTATTTTGGTTCAAATACCAAGATTGCTCTTTTTATTTATCCCAAATTTATGATACATACCTATAAAAATGATTTTCCCCTTTGCCTAATTTCCAAAAAACTACGTTCATTTTGTGCTGAATGGGGTAATAAGTACTTGCTTATGTACTTCCTCTGCTTTCTTCAGGTGGACTTCTTCTAGTTTTGCCTTGGTAACATTTGTGAGGCCGGCCTGCCTGCCTGCCTGCCTTCTTTCCTTTCTTCCTCCCTCCCTCCCTTCTCCTCCTTCCTTCCTTCCTTCCTTCCTTCCTTCCTTCCTTCCTTCCTTCCTTCCTTCCTTCCTTCCTTCCTTCCTCCCTTTCTTTTCTTCCTTCCTCCTCTCCTTTCCTTTCCTTTCCTTCCCCTTTCCCTTCCCCTTCCCCTTCCCTCCTTCCCTCCTTCCCTCCTTCCCTCCTTCCCTCCTTCCCTCCTTCCCTCCTTCCCTCCTTCCCTCCTTCCCTCCTTCCCTCCTTCCCTCCTTCCCTCCTTCCCTCCTTCCCTCCTTCCCTCCTTCCCTCCTTCCTTCCTTCCTTCCTTCCTTCCTCTTTCCTTCCTTCCTTCCTTCCTCTTTCCTCTTTCCTTCTTTCGTGTTAATCCTTACCCAAGGATATTTTTCTGTTGATTTTCAACGCGAGTGGAAGGGAGGTACAGAGATACACATAGAGAGAAACACTGATGTGAGAGAGAAGCATTGATTGGTTGCCTCCCCCACGCGCCTTGAACCAGGCTAAGGTTCGAGCCTGCAACCAAGGTACATGCCCTTGACAGGAATCAAACACAGGACCCTTCAGTCTGCAGGCCCATGCTCTATCCATTGAGCCAAACTGACTAGGGCTGTGAGGCTTTTCTTTTTGAATAATGCCCATTCCCTTGACGTCTGCAATATCACCTTTATTATTGACTCATACGTATGTGGTCAGAGGAACAACTCCATGTTTTCTAAAACCCCTACAGGACATATAGCAGGTGTGTTCCCTCTGGGTTGGTCATTTTGACAAATAGTAATTTTTGGAGATGATGGTTTCAGCTGAGAGAACCATAGATTAGTTCTTGACATTCATATGGAATATTGTGGCTTTTTTCACTCAAAAGATTACTAATGCTCATCCATGTTGTAGTGTACATCTGTAGTTTATTGCTTTTTGTTACTCAGTTGTGTTCCATTGAATGAATGTACCACCATTTGTACATCTTTTTGCTTTTTGGTGGACATTTGACTTGTCAGTTTTTTTGCTATTATGAATAAAGCTGCCATTCTTGTACAAATCACTTTTTTACATATATGCTTTCTAAGGAGAGTAGTAGATGTTATGAGTTAGATACATGTTTAATTTTATAAGAAACTACCCAACAGTTTTCTAAGTTGATTTTAGCATTTCACACTCCCGCCAACAATGAGTGAGAGTTCCACTTGGTCTATATTCTCACCAACACTTGGCATTGGTAGTGTAAGTCTTTTTCATTTTGATCAGTCTAGTGGGGTGTGAGGTGGTATTGCGTGTGGTTTTAATTTGTATTTTACCTGATGACTAATGATGTTAAGTACCTTTTCATTTGCTTATTGGTTATTGTATATATCATATTTAGTTTCTTGCTCAGATCTTTTGTCCAAAAAAAAAAGGGTTGTTCGTCTTTTTTATTATTGGTTTGTAGGAATTTTTTATTTTGGAGACAAATCCTTGGTCAGATATAAGGACTTTTGGTTTTGAAAATTAGAAAAATATTCAGTTTAGAGGTTTCAAGGTTCTTTGGAGATCAGAGTGATTGGTCAGTTTCTGATTGGCAGAAATGTAATTCTTATTCTATTCTAGGGTTGTAGAAAAAAATCGAGGAACGTGGGATTTACCAGTTACTTACTGCTGTGTAACAAACTACTCCGTTGTGGCTGAAAACACCAGTGATTGATTATGTCTTAGAGTTTCCTGAGTTGACTAGGCAGTCACTCCGCTTCACGTGATGTTCACCGGGATCACTAATGTGGCTAGATGTCCAGGATGGCTTTTCTCATTTGACTGGGGCGGCCATAATGACTAGGGCCTAGGCAGACCTCTCCCTGCTTCTCCATGTCATCTCATCATTCCTTAATAGTTCAGCCAAAGCTTCTTTAAATGGTGGCTGGATTCTAAGAAAACACAGGAGCTACCCGGACTCGTAAGGACCAGGACTAGAACTGGCAGTGACACTTCTGTCTCTCACTCCTGGTTAAAGCAAGTTTCTGGACTAGCTCAGGTTCAGGGGGAGAAAGATAGACCCCTCCTCTTGGTGGAAGAGGCAGCTGGCCACAGACAAGAGAAGGAAGAATTTTTGGTGTCTATTTTTTGTAACATTCTACCATAGGGGAATAGAAGCTTAGAATTTCCTAATAAGAGATAATTTCATTAAAAGTAGGTAGTTTAAAAGTTAGTCCTGTGTTTATTGCTAAGCATCTTTCCAACTCTTTTTTTTATTCCATGCATTTGTTTATTCCTTATCACATACATTCTGTCACTAGTATTTCTAAGACAGATACAAAATTGGAGATAAAAAGAGGCTCAGTAGTTTTCACTTAAAAGACAACAAGGAGGCTTACTGAGCTATTACAGATGTTAATTAGGATCCATTTACTTTAATATGCTGGAAAGAATATTATGTTGCCACTTTGCTGATGAACAAAATGAGCTTAATCACATCCTAGGAGCTAAATATTCAGACATTATAATCTCTTTTCCCAGAGCCCATCACAGTAGTCTTAGGATTCAGATCTATTCCTGGGCAACATTGCAGGACCAAGTGAGTCATGTGCACACAGTGAAGAAAAATATGATGGTCTTTGTGGTCCTGGAGTATTTGTTTTTCATCATATACTTTTTATTTTTAAAAATTGAGGCCAAAAGTTACATAAACATAAAGTTAACCTTAGACCATCTTAAAGTGTAAATTTAGTACATTCACAATTTGTACAACTCCTCATATACTTTTTTTTTAATCCTCGCCTGAGTTGATTTGAGAGGGAGAGGGAAAGGAACATCGATCAGTTGCTTCTCATAGGTACCCTGACCAGGGATTGAACCTGCATCCTTTTGGTGCATGGGATGATATTCCCATGAATATCATCCAACTGAGCCACCTGGCCAGGGCTCCTCATATACTTTTTAAAGGAAGACTTTATTTTGTTTCTTTTAAAATATATATATTTTATTGATTTTTTACAGAGAGGAGGGAGAGAGAGAGAGAGAGAGCGCGAGCTAGAAACGTCGATGAGAGGGAGAAACATCGACCAGGTGCCTCTTGCACACCCCCTACCAGGGATGTGCCCGCAACCAACATACATGCCCTTGACCGGAATCGAATCCCGGACCTTTCAGTCCGCAGACCTACGCTCTACCACTGAGCCAAACCGGTTTCGGCGGAAGACTTTATTTTTACAGGAAAAAAGATTTATTGCAAATAAATCTATTGCAAAACAGACCAATGAGATGTCCAAACATTTACACAGAAAGAATGTGTCTTCGGTGGAACAACACATGGGGGCCACATACGTGTCTATGTCAGTCAGCAGCAGGGTGGCCTAAGCGACCTCCTTCTTCCCTCCTGCCAGCTTCCTAAGTCCTCCAAAATTGCAAGAATAGATCACTTGTATTTTACCTTTCCTCCTCTGTGGTTAGTAAGCATCCTCAGGGAATCTATTAAATTGGTTCTCTATACCCCAAGGCTTGGGACTTTCACAGACCTGAGAACAGCCCTTCTCCTGGGAGTAGAGACTGTGGCCATTCTTTTGCCCCTGCCGGTCCTTTTCCACACCTGCAGGATGACTGACACACAAGGTGTCCTAAGGGCTGAGGTCACTCTCAATACACAACATTGCAGGCTGCATGCATCCCCTGTCCTCCCTTCCCTCCCAGACAGAAAGGCATTTAGATGTTTTTGTCATTGGTGCTTTGCTGGGATCAAGTCAGAACTGAACAGATACCGTAAGTTACTAGAGACTTAAAGAATTAGCTACCACCTTCCTTGACCTAAAGAAGGTTGGAAGAAGGATGAGGGAGGGAGGAAAAAGAAATACTCTGCCCAGAAGAATTGATCATTGCAGCATTCATCTCAATGATGAGAATGGGATAGATAGAGCAAGAAGATTAAAGAGAAAAATAACCTCCTTCGATAGTAGTATCCCAATGATTTTGGGGAGGGGGGTGGGAGAGGAGGAGCTGGAAAAGGAGTCCTGATGATTATGGGATATACTAACATAAAAATAATGTTAGCCACCTTACTAATTAAAATGTCATACCAGTCATAACTTCTGTGACATTTCTCTTACCTTTGAAATGGAGATCTGCCCAATTCCCAGAGGAAGATGCATTTAGGACTGCAAGCTACAGCACATTTTCGTTCCCAATATGACACACTTTTGTAAGAAATTTCCAAAAGTAATTCGACTCTGATTTTAGCCTGACCTGATCACGTTAGAGCCAAATTCTCAGAAAATTGGACTCCACTGCAGAATGTGATAGATGCTGTAAAAGGGAGGTTAGCGGAGTGCATCTAATTCTCCCTGGCGGGAAGCGGGGAAAGTGTCACAGAGAATGTAACGCTGAAGTAGGAGCAGATGTTTGTTATGTTGGCAAGGATTGAGGGGAGGGTGTCTTAAAATGTGGGAAGACACTTGTAAAGGCAGAAAGGGGTAAGCATATGACAGCAAGTAATTTACTGTAGCCAACATGGGTGAGAACAGGGAAAGGAGGGAGTAGAACTGGAGAGGTAGTCAGAGGCCAAATGCAAGTTTTATATTATAAGCTAAGGAATTTGGATGCCGTCAAGAACCATCGGAGACTTTTATGCGGGGGATTGTGATGCTCAAACTAGCATATTAGCATATTAAGAAGATGTTTTTGGCAGCAGTATAGAGGCTGCGTTGACAAAGAGACTGGTTAAGAGTCATTGGAATAATTTGGGCAAGAGATGATAAATAACCAAACTAAAGCAACTCTTTATATGATGAATTGAAAGAGGAACTTCAAGAATCTGAGACTGTGTTGCTCAGTATTGGAGCCACTTAGCCCCATGTGGTTATTGAGCACTTGAAACTTGATTATTCCAGAATGAGTTGTGCTGTAAAATATCAGATTTCAAAGACTTAGTATCTCAGTACAATTTTTGTATATTGATACAAGTTGGTTCAATACACAATATTATTACAGTTAATTTTTCAGTTTCTTTTTACTATTTTAAAAATGTGGCTAGTAGAAAAATTTAAATTACAAGCTCACATTATATTTCTGGTTTTGATGTTTGTTTGTTTTTTATTACAGACTAAATTCATTTTACTACAGTTTCCTGCCTAGTTTTGTGCTGCCTGGTTGACCAAAAAGTATTTCATTTTTATTAGTAATAGGTATCTGCAATAATTCAAAGTTGAAACTGCAATAATTCCAAATTGTGTTTTCATATCTTTGGGAAACGAGGTCGAAAAGTTTGATAGGACCTTATAGCTAATTTTATTAATAAGAGCCTCAATACAGAATATCTGTAAGAAACTGGCTTTTGCAGATGAGTTCACAATGTGTTTTGAAATCTGTAAGTTGGATAATGTTAATTTACTCTTCTGCAAATAAATTATTTTTGCAATGAATCTCCCAAGCTGCTACATGGATAAGATTGAACTAGTGAAAAAGTTTATTTGGAAAACATTTTTTGAGACTTTGTAGGTGTTGTCTAAACGCTATAAAATTTTTTTGGGGGGAGGGCCTGTTCCAGTTGACAAAGGCAAGAAATGACTGTACAAGGTAGCAAACATTCTTAGCAGTTAGAGATGGCTTGCTGTATTAAACACTCTGTCTACTGATGGGTACAGGGTTCCTTTTTGGGGTGAGCAAATGTTCTAAAAGTGGATAGTGGTGATGGTTGCACTACTCTGTGAATATACTAAAAACCACTGAATTGTGTACTTTAATAGGGTGAGTGTTAAGGTATATGAAATATATCTTGATAAAGTGATTATATAAAACCTCAATCTCTACATGCACATTTGTTAATTACTGACTTGATAGTCATTTAATGAGAACTGTATGAGCAGACTTACAAAAAGCAATGTTTCAAGAATCCTTGTGATCAGACAAAATGGGCTGTACTCTTTTGACTTCTATACCAGCCCCACAGATCTGATGGCATGTAGGGAAGTCTTGTGGCCTTCTTTGGTGGGTATTTGTGAAGTTATTAAACAATTAGAGGCCCGATTCACAAAGATTCCTTCCCCTGGCTGTCAACACTGCCTTCGCTCTGGCTGCAGCTGACTTTCTGCTCATGTCTGGAGCTACCTTTCTGCCTTTCCATTCTGCCCAGAGGCCCAGAGCAGCTGAGGTTGTGCAGAATGCCTGCATTCTGCCCCACCCCCAGCTACTCAGTGCCTGTGTATGCAAATTAACCCACCATCTTTGTTGGGTTAATTTGCATACTCATTCCTGATTGGCTGGTGGGTGTCATGAAGGTACAGTCAGTTAGCATGTTACTCTTTTATTAAGTAGATGTTTGTCTAGCCAATGGGATGGAAAGATTGAATATACTTCATTCTCATTCAAGTTCTATACAAAATGAATGTGAAATACTGAAAGTTGTAGACTGAATCCAGCAAATGAGTGAAAAACAAACACACCCAAAAAAACACACCAACCACTCCAGTATTTTATCATTTGATGCTGAAGAATTTATTATCCAACCAAGTTTTTAGACAAAAGTTAGAGTTGTTAGGCACATCTCCCATTTTTTTGTACCTCAGGTTCTTCCTTCAGAAAACCATGCCATGTAATTCAGCAGATTCCCAAAGGAAAGCCATATAGTATTTTTCAGCTTTAGAGAGTGGCGAAGGATGCATTTCTTTCTTTCCCATTTGCTACTATCTGAAGTAAGTAACATTTTCTGGCTAATTACCAGGCACCCATCATCTCAGAAGCAAATTTGGTGCATCTCTTTTCTCTCCAGTCCTCTTTCCAAGTCCTTTCCAGAGAAATACCAAGGCACAGAGAAGAAGCCGGGCCCGTTTGTCATGAGCAGAGCGCCGAGGTTTGTACACAGCAGCTGTGTTCGTCCCGATCCGCCTCCGAAACAGCCTCATTACCCGGCCTTGCTCTGTGTCTGCTTTCAGCAACCTTTCTGACACAGGTTTAATGCTGATTAGTCCCAAACCAATGCTAAAGAGTGAACAAAATTGGTTTGCACACAGGCCAGCTGCAGTCACTGCAGCTAGAGTCTGTCAGTGTGGACCATTTTCTTGTTTACCAAGGCAAGGTTAAATTAGCACAGCATGAAGCAAAACGGATGGGACGGGGGAGAGAAAACTAGCTATACTGGTTGATTATGATGCGGTGAGTGTGGAATTAAGGCTACTTAAGTTAGTTTGAGAAGGGAGGGTAGTATACTGTACTAAAAGCTTGATTAAAACTTGAAAGATTTGCTTGCTGTAAATGGAGAAGGATGGATGGACTGCATAATCTTTAAAAAAAAAATTTTTTTATTGATTTCAGAGAAGAAGGGAGAAAGAGAGGGAGAGAGAGATAAAAACATCAGTGATGAGAGAGAATCATTGATCGGGTGCCTCCTCCATGCCCCACACTGGGGATTGAGTCTGCAACCTGGGCATGTGCCTTAACCCGAAATCAAACCATGACTTCCTGGTTCACAGGCCATTGCTCAACCACTGAGCCACGCTGGCCAGACAGCATAGTCTTTTAAAGATTATATAAGTTTTACATGTTATGAATTATTCATTTGTGCAGTGTTACTTTCTAAAATATTTGAATTGGGATTTCCTGCATTTATAGAGTGATCGCTGGTAGAGAGACTTCCAATGTAGACGAGAAGGTAAAATGAACTATGTAATGAGAGAACCTGACCTAAGAAGTCTAACTCCCTAAGCTTCAGTTACCAGGCTTCCTTTTCCTACCTCTCTTCTCAGTACTGCTCCGACTGCAGAGCCTGCCCACAGATCTCCCCTGGGGACCCAGGCTTCTGACCCCATGAGCATAAGCAAAGCTGGAATGAGGGAAGGCGCTCCATTCTCACACCCTCCACTCCACCAGCCTGCAGGGGCAAAGTAAATAACTGAGGGTAAGAAAAAGAGGTAGGAAAGAAAAGCAAATACAGAGAAGACAGTGTGAGACAGAAAGACACAGAGAAGCATGAGTTCCACAGACACAAAGGAAATAAATGAAGTAATACACAAATCCATAGCCAGCTCTTGAGTAGGCAGATAGTAGTGGTAATCGCTTATTTTATTGGGCTCTTGAAGGACACAAAAATAGTGTATTTTTCTGCAACCAAAAAACTGACCAGTGACCAAGAACATACATAATGAAATATCAAATTAATGTAGGAGTGGACAAAATAAAAAAGACCAAAGCTTCTTAATGGCTTGGTCCCAACTTTTTTTTTTAATTATTTTTTTGTTTTTTTGTGTGAGATACACTAACACAGCAATTATGTTGTGCATCATTATAGGAAATGAATATAAATAAATGACAAATTTTAGTTACTCTCAGCAAAGAAGCAGGTTCAGAAACTGCACAAGAAATAAGGCTAACCTGCTCACCTACTTTACATTCACTCATGTTTCTATGTGAAAAGTAAGCATAAGCTTTATTCTTCTGAAAGAATGGTTTTAATGCATATATTTAAATTATTTTAAAAATACTGTGTAGCCTCTATTTTTTGATATAGTTGTCTCTTTGCCAGCTTGAATCATTGCCCTCCCAAGAATTTTTTCTATAAGCAGTGAGGAAAAATCATTACTAATCATTTTCCTGTATTCCTAATATGCTTGGTTAAGCTTATAGGAAGAACTGAATGTATTTGCTGGTTGACAGTATAGAATTTTGAACAGTCTATTCACCACCAGTAATATTGTGCTCTAGTGAGTAAATAAGTTTAATCTTGGTGGAAAAAGTATTTCTATGTAACACAGTTTTCTAAATCACAGTTTACTGATTATTTTTATAGAATTGAACAAAGACTGAAGTTGTTGGATTTTTGTTCATTCATTCATACAAAATGGAAAGGCCTTTAAAAACTCATCCTAAAAGCACCACACACCCACACCTACTATTAAAGGAATAGAAAACAACAAATGTTGGTGAGGCCGTGGGAAAATCGGAACCCTTGTGCACTGTTGGTTGGAATGTAAAACGGTACAGTTGCTGTGGAAAACAGTATGGTGGTTCCTCAAGAAAATTAAAAATAGAATTACCATGTGATCCAGCAATTCCACTTCTGAGTGAGTATATACCCAGAAGAATTGAGAGCAGACTCTTGAAGAGATATTTGCATACCAGTGTTCATAGCAGCGTTCGTTATTCATAATATTCATCACATGGAAGCAACCCAGTATCCACTGATGGACGAATGGATAAGCATAGTGTGGTTTATTCCTACAATGAAATATTATTCCGCTTTAAAAAGAGAGAAATTTTCTCAAAATGCTACAATGTGGGTACACTTTGAGAACATTATGCTAAGGGAAATAAGCCAGTCACAAAAAGACACAATATAATTCTCCTTTCATAAGGTACTCAAAGTCAGAAACACAGTAGAATGGTGGTTGCCAGAGAGTAGGGGGTGAAAGGAATGGGAGTCATTGTTTAGTGGGTACAGGGTTTCGGTTTTACAAGATGAAAACGTTACAGAGTTGGATGGTGATGATGATTGCATATTATGAATGTATTTAATACCACGGAATTGTACAATTAAAAATGGTTAAGATGGTAAATTTTATGTTATGTGTATTTTACCACAAGAAAAAATTTGAAAAACATTATAAAATAATTTGACTTCTTACATTCTCTCGCAAAAGTATAATTTAACGAACATTTATGCAATAAAATTTATCCACCATGTAAGTATATCTGTAGAATTATATGTATCTGGAATGGCCTTGCAGGAGAACAAATTATAATGCATCTTCCTTTTTTATTTCTCAGCTATTTCTATATCATATTGTAAAAGAAAAAAATACATTTTACAATAATAATAATGATAGTTTTAATTAAGAATTTCAGTATAATTATAATTGCAAATCTTAAATGCTTATTAAACGACCTTCATACCACTGTTGAAGTATTATCCTGGAATTTGTACATGTAAGATAAAAATCTTTACACAGTCAGGAACAATCACATGCTCTTTCAACTAGCCTGTGTTCATACTTGTTCATTGACTTAGTAAATGGGCCTTGAATCCGTATTTATTTACTAGGTACTGAGGGGTTCAGTAGTGAACAAGATATCACGCTTACCCTCATAGAGCAGCAAGCTTTTCCAGAGAAATGGCTGTAAGCTTAGATCTGAAGGATGGCCAAGAATTTGCAGGTGGGATCGGGGTAAGAGGGTGCGGCAATGCTAGAAAACATGTTTATGGCAGAAAGAACAGCATATGTAAAAGTAGGCTAATTGGAGAGAGCATAGTACATATGGTGAGAAGCTAGTGCTTTCTGCATGGCTGGAGCACAGAACACAAAGGATATGGAAAATTCCACTGAAAGGGCTAAGGCATAAGCAGTTAGATTGTGAAACATTCTGAAGCTATGCAAAGGAATTTGAGATTTATCCTTAGGATAATGAAGCACTATTGTTTTGAAGGAGAGTAACAGATTTGTATTTAGAAAGATTTTTTGGCTACTTTATGAAGTAGGAATTGGCAGGAATAAGTCTGGAGGCAGTTAAAAGGTGATGACATTTGTAATAATTCAGATGAGAGATGACATTGGATGGGGCTAATACAGTAGCAGTGGGAATGGAGAGAGTTGGATAGATTTAAGAAAAATAGGGGGTAAATATGGATGAAGTGACTGATTAGATGTGGGGAATAGGAGGGAAGGAGTAGTCAGGGTGACGTGAGCCACAGGTTGAATGGTTATACTATGCTGAGCTAGAGAAATTACCAGGTGGGATGTTGGAAGTGATTTCCTCTTTGGTCTCTAAGAATTCTTCCAATATGAGTAAAAGAATTTGTAATTCTTAATTAAGAAAACCCATTCAGTATCCTGCAGATTAGACCATTTTTGTTCTCTTTTAGGTAAATAGATATGTATATATCCTATATAATAAAAGGCTATTACTCAAATTGTTCCCTCAACCTGGAGTTCAGCTGGGAGTTCAACCAGGGGGCAGGGCTGGCCAGCCAACCACGCAAGGTCCCTCCCCCAGCCAGCCCAGTCTGATCAGCCTGATTGGGGTGGGCCGGCTGGACCCCACCTATGCACAAGTTCGTGCACCAGTCCTCTAGTATTATATTATATTATAACTTATATATAACCTTTTATAATCAATATAGTCATGTGTGAATGACTCAAAAAGTAGCTGTAATGATGACAGGCACTGTCACCTAGGCTAACAACATAAATATACTATTTAAGTAAATTAGTAGTAAATATTTAAGAACTCTCATTCATTGCCAGTGGGAAAGCAAAGTGCTACAGCCACTTTATAAGACAGTGTGACAGTTTCTTATAAAACAAAATATACTTTACTGTATGATGCATCAGATTGCTTGATATTTATCCAGAGGATTTGAAAACTTATATCCACACAAATACCTACACAGAGATGTCTCTAGCAGCATTACTACAAAAAGAAGGCAACCTGACATGACTTTATACTGTCTGATTCCAACTCTATGACTCTTTGGGAAAGGCAAACCTATGGAGACAATAAAAAGGTAAGTGGTTGCCAGGAGTTCGAGGGCGAGGAGGGATGAATAGGCAGAGCACAGAGGATTTTTAGGGCCATGAAACTGCTCTGCACCATACTACAATGGTAGATACACTCCATTATACATTTGTCAACACCCCCAGCATATCCATCACCAAGAGTTAACCCTATCGTGAACTGTGGGCTTTGGGTTATAATGATATGTGTATCGTATTTAATTCAGCGTTTCCTTCTATTCAGATACCCTCATACCCCCACATGTCCGAGCAAGTTGTTGTTTTTCTGGCTTTTATAATGCTTATGGGAAATACTGCTTATGTTGTCTTATGTTAGTAACTAAAGGGCATTTCTTCCAACAACAAGACAGTGCCTAGTAACACTAGTAGATTCGTGTTACTGAGAAGTTTGGTGTGAGTGGTAGTTAATGAAAAATGGGTGCCAGCAAGTGGAGAGCTAACTCTGTAAATCAAGAATGCTGTTCAACATGCTGTTGTGCTCACTTTTCCTAACATTTGGAGGAGGATTTTTTTTTTACAAAAGCTTTATACTACTTATGACACATTTTTTATGACATAACTTTACTCATCATTGCCATTTTCCTCCTGGGAAACACAGAAAGACTGAGTCGTTTACCCAAGGTCACATATGACTTAGTCATTCTACATTTACGCGCCAGGAACAAAAAAGCTAAGCCTCGTTCTCCACATTAGAGAATATTGAACTTTCCTATTACAGAAAACTCTTTGTATGCCAGAAGAGACTTCTTCCATCCCATTTTATTTTGTTGCTTCTTCATAACTGTAATTTTGCTACTGTTATGAATCGTAATGTAAACATTGTGTTTTCCATGGTCGTAGGCGACCCTGCTAGCGGTTCTCAACCTGTCTCAACCCACAGGTTGAGAACTGGTGCTGTCGAGTCGATAAGACCATCGGGGAACACAGATATTTACATTACAATTCCAAACAGTAGCAAAATTACAGTTATGAAGTAGCAACGGAAATAATTTTATGGTTGGGGGTCACCACAACATGAGGAACTGTATTAAAGGGTTGTGGCATTGGAAAGGTTGAGAACCACTGGTGTAGAGTAAGAAAGAATGAGCAGACAGAGCCCAGCAGAACACAAATATACAGAGAGCAGCAGAAAAAGAGGAACCCATGGAGGTAACAGCAAGCTCCCTTAATAACTGCTCAGTCCCTACGAATTAGTGGGAAAGAGAAAATAACAACTTGGATACGGGCAGCTGGACTTTCCAAGGCCGGATCTTGTTACCACTTGCGAATCTCAGTCATTGCTGCCACCACTGTGCTGGTTTTGGGGAGTACAGCGCTCTCTCCACTGGGCTGGCCTCTCATTTCTTACATCCGGGAGAGTAAAACATCACAGAACTCTTAAAGATTACAGGAGTAAATCTTAAATGGAAAGTAACACAGCCAGTTTCGGAGACTATGTATGTGGTTGCTTTTGCTGCTCATAGACTCAGTTGGTCATTTGGGGCCCTTGACAGCCTGGAGTTCGTTCCCCGGGGGAGGCTTGCCTCCTTGCGGAAAGAAACCAGGATCTGCCTCCCCACGGCAGAGGTTCTTTCCTCCCACAAGTGAGGGGAGTCAATAGGCGTATCTGGACTGCTCCATGTCTAGGCTCAGAGGAATAAGGTCTAGAGACAGGAAAGAGTTCCTTCATATTGGTCCGGGTTCCATCTCTCCTATCTCCTTGTCATGTTATATAAGCTGTACTTTCTCAAGGTGCTTATCAGTGGGAGTGCCCACCCCCTTCAAGAGAGACAGACAGTAAGTACCCTTTACCCACGAGGGCAACCATCTCATAATAAAACAGAAAACACTTTGTATGCCAGAAGAGACTTCTGGCATACAAAAGAATAAGATAAACACGTACCAACAAAAGAATTTGTCCAACAAAAGAATAAGATGAACACGTACCACCGCAGAGAGACTCTCGCATTGATCATTGACATAGAATAACGTGAAGAGATTGATGTCACAGAACACAAGGGAACAAGGGGATTGGAGTGTCAAGTGCTATAGGAAGGCCAAGTGGAGTGAGAGCTGAAAATGGCCTTTAGGTTTTTTTTTCTTTTCTTAGAAAGAAGCTCTTCTTCTGCTTTTATTATATATATGTCAGTGCTGAGCTTTATGCCTTTGAGTTTTTACTTTGAATTACACCCTCCACTGCTCAGTGCTCCTGGAGAGGTTAAATCTAGTTCTGTGAGTGGATGGGGAGGTGCCTGGGAGTTTGACCTCACTCCTGCAAGGACGTGGGGTTTAGTCGGCTCTGTAATTCAGAGAGATCCCCCATGGCTGCTGAGCTGTGTCCTGTGGGCAGCAGTCCAGGGGTGAGGAGACGGGGCTTCAAGGCAGCATTTCTGCCGCCTCCCAGTGGTGTGACTTTGGGGGAATTCCTCAGCCTCTATTGAGTTTCAGCCTCTCAATCTGGACATCGAAGATGTTGATCTCGGACTTGGTAGAGTTGTGTGAGGGTGTGCAGACTGGGATGCCTCCTCAGTTCCCCTTGAGTGATGCCTTCGAGTCATGTCAGTCTTCAGATTTTTAATTAAAATGGAAAGCCATGCTGATGCAGAGAGACTTACAGGTTGTTTTTGCTTAGCATTTTGGTCCCAACAACTTCAAGTGGTTGTTGGAAGAATAATGCTTCTGCTTGTTGTGTGTAGGAAGGTTCTCTTCCCCAGTGAATCTCATTACTAACATTGTTTTGCCCTGTTTTGCTAAGTTAGAATAAAATTGTATAGACCATGTTAGTGAAATAGATGCACCTCTGTCCTATCTAGTAATTTATATCTTTCTTTTAGAGAACTTTGTTGATTTCTAAAGTAGGATTTTTTTAAAAGAGGGTAAGAGGAAACATTGATTGGTACCCCTATGCGAACTATTGTAGATTGAGTTGCTCGTGCTTCTGACACTCCCTAGGTAAAATTTTTGTGTGTGTGTGTGTGTGTGAGAGAGAGAGTATTGTCAGCGAAAAGTAATGGATGGAAATGGAGGGAAAGGTCTGTTTTAACTGTGTGCAAATAGCTGCTTTTTTGAGTCAATTTGAATAATCTTAAAATGCTAGCTGTGTAGTATAACTTGTCATATATAAATATTTTATTCTGAAAGGCAGCAGGTGCCCCTCTGGGACTCTCTTTGGCAGAGAATAATTCCGTTAGCAACGGGGGAGGGTTTGTTTTATGTATCACAAAATGCAACATGAATAATAACGTTAATATGCTTTCACACAAATAATTGGATAAGTGAATCTCATAAGATAGATATCTACTAATAATGCATTGTTATGATAGTAACGAAATGTTCATATTTTATATGTGAGGGAACCTTAAAGAAATTACTAGACCCCAGGTATTCAACCAGAACTAGATCCTTGCTTTCTTGGCTATAATTATTATTTGAAAATCACTTAGATATTCTTCAAAGTAATAAAAATCACCTATTAAGCACTGATTTATTTGAGTATTAACCTGAAAAGTTATGGAATCTTTCCTCTTAAAGAGTTTCATGATGCCAGTTATAGTACTTGGATGACTTTAAAAGTTTGTTTCTTATTTTATTACAAAAGGGATAGTTGCCGGTGGAAATGGGGTTCTCTCACTGAGTCACAAGGAAAACGCTGTGGAGACCGGGTGTGGGAGGATGTGAAGCAGTGGGAAGCTTGTTGAAGCTGAAGTAAACTCAGAGCCTGCCCTGCGTTTAGCTCTGACTGCTCTGAAAAAGTTCAGCCTTGTCTTCATCAGGTCCAGAAACAGTGCCAGTGTCCAGGCGTGTTGCACCATTCGTTCATTCAGTCCAGTTTAGTCCCTGTCCTCATATAGCAAGCTTAGCAGCCGGGGCCTTGTGCCCAGACCCACCCTTGGGGGCTGCTGAGAGGGGCACATGGCTGCTCTGGAGAGAAAATGGCACAAACCAGCAATCCAGAGAAAGAGAGAACACTTTCTCTTTTTTAATGTTTTTTTTTATTGTTCATGGTGTTACAGATATCTCCCGTTTTCTTCCCCTTTCAAGAGAATACTTTCTAAAACTTGGGTTATGTTGTCTCAGGCTTGGGAAGAACCAGGCATCCTTTCAAACCAACCCATCAACTTCCTAATCTTTCCCAGGCTGGCGCTGGGACCTCCCCTTAACCCTGTGGTCGGCAAACTGTGGCTCTCAAGCTACATGCGGCTCTTTGGCCCCTTGAGTGTGGCTCTTCCACAAAATACCATGGCCTGGGCAAGTCTATTTTGAAGAAGTGGCGTTATAAGAAGTTTAAGTTTAAAAAATTTGGCTCTCAAAAGAAATTTCAGTCGTTGCACTGTTGATATTTGGATCTGTTGACTAATGAGGTTGCTGACCACTGTCTTAATTTATTTCCTAGATCTTGGGAAGGGTGGGGGCTGTGTCCCTTATCCAACCCTATCTTTTTTCCAGGCTAGACTGGACCTCTGTGGGCATGTCTTAGTTCCTACTGTCCATGCCTCAGAGTAGGAGCACCCCACTCCCCACCCCCCTGCACCATCCTGGTTCCTATTGCCCATGCGCCCAGCAGAGGACTCTCCTGCCGTTTTTTTGTTTGTTTTTTTTTTTTAAAGGGAGAGAGATAGAGAGTTAGAAACATCGATGAGAGAGTCATCGATCAGCTGCCTCTTGCACACCCCCTACTGGGGGTATGCCCGCAACCAAGGTACATGCCCTTGACCGAACCCGGGACCTTTCAGTCCCCAAGCCAACGCTCTATCCATTGAGCCAAACCGGTTTCGGCGTCTCCTGCCGTTTTTATTCCTCCCCCATAATGTTCCTTCCTGCTGGCTTAGGAGGATTAGGTTCCCAGGGTGGAGGATGCCCTGGGGAGTGTGTAAAGCTGTAATTTCCTAGTGAAGCAAGCAGGCTAATTGTCTGACTCAGTTCCCCAGTTTATTATGCTTAATACTATTTGATTCCCTTTACTTTCCTCCATTAATGTCTAGCTACCTACACTGACAGTCTGACAAGCATGGATTAGGAGCAAAACACTTGCTTTGTTTATTTCTCATTATCACAGGACTGTGGTTCGGTGATTTTTGCAATGAAATAAGCCACTGTTGTGTTGTGTGCTTGGTGGTAGGATGCACGGTGCCTAATTAGAATCCGACTGGTCTTTGTCCTGAGTTCCTGGCACACTGGAAATTTACTTGAATGAGTTAATACCTCCTATCTTTAAAAACTAAATCCAGAACCCTTCCCTCAACCCCATGTTCTCCTCCAATGTTACCCTCCATCTCTCACCTTTCCAGCAGAAGCCCTCAGGAGAGCTGTCTGTACTTTTTTCTCTCTACTTCCTCTCTTGAGTTCTTTCTTGGGCAACTCCACAGGTTTTCACCCCACCACTCCACAGAAACCTCTTTGTCAAGGTCACCGTGTCTTCCTCCTTATTAAAACATTTTCCTTACTTGGCTTCCATGAGAGCCATGCTTCTATTTGTTTTTTCTTTTTCTTTTTTTTTTTCTCCCTCTCACTGGCTGCTTTTTCTCATTTACCTTTCTGCCAGTTCCTCATCCTCTCCCCAACCTCTTACTGTTTTATGTGAGCCCCCTGGAGCTCTAACCCTGGCCTTGCTGTCTTCATCTGCATTCATTTCCTAGGTGATGTTACCCAACCCTGTGTTGTTAAACACCACCTATTTGTTATTCACCCCTGAATTTCTGGCTTTCCCCCTGAATTTTAATTTTTAAAGAATAGTTTATTGATTTTTAGAGAGAGAGGATGGGTGAGAGATAGAATCATTGGTGTGAGAATGCAACATCGATTGGCTGCCTCCTGCATGTCCCCTACTGGGGATCAAGCCTGCAACCTTGACCAGGAATCGAACCAGCAACATCCTGGTGCATGTGTTGATGCCCAACCATCTGAGCCACACCAGTCAGGGCCCTCCCTGCATTTTAAATTCATACATCTAAATAGGTGTCTTAGACCCTAACATGTTCAAAATGAATTTGTATTCCAACCCTCTGACACAGCCCCTCACCCCCCAAACCAAAACCCCCTCCTTCTCTTATGTCCCTCTTTTCAGTAAATAGCTACACTTCCTCCAGGTGCTCAGACCGAAAATTATAGAATCATGATATTCTTCTTAATAACTCCTTTCTCTCACATCTAATCTGTCAGCAAGTCATATCTTTCATGCCTTCAGAATTATTTAGAATCTTCCTACTTCTCACCCCCCTAACTCTGTTTCCCTAATCCATTCTGCCATTGCCTCTTGCCTGGATTATTGCAGAAGGTCTTTTTATTTCACTCTCACCCACTGCAGTCTGTTCTCTCAGCTGCCGGGGCGATCCCTCTGAAACAAATGCCCTTCTCTGTCTAAAGCGCTGCAGTGACTTCCCATAACACTTAGCATAAAATCGGAAGTTCTCACCATTCTGTCCAAGGTGCCTGTTTTATCTGACTCCTGGTTGCCTCTCTGACATCTCCCGTGCTTGCCTCTTGCCGCATCTCAGCCATGACAAGCTCATCTCTGCCTCAGGGATTCTGCACTTGCTTCCCCCCCAGCCTGAAATATCTTTTCCTGAGATGACCTCTTTTGGAGAATTAAGAGCACAAACTCTGGAGTCAGATTGCTTAGGTTTGAATTTTCTTTTCTTTTTTTAAAATATATTTTTATTGAATTTTTTTTTTTTTTTTTTTTTTTTTAATAGAGAGGAGGAGAGAGGGATAGAGAGCTAGAAACGTCGATGAGAGAGAAACATCGACCAGCTGCCTCTTGCACACCCCCTATTGGGGATGGGCCCGCAACCAATGTACATGCCCTTGACCAGAATCGAACCTGGGACCTTTCAGTCCCCAGACTGACGCTCTACCACTGAGCCAAACCGGTATTGGCAGGTTTGAATTTTCTAGTTGTTACACTTATTGTGCCTCCATTTCTGTATCTGAGGACAATAATAGTACCTACTTCATCAAATAATGGTGATGATTGAATGAGCTGATATCTGTAGAACACTTGGAATAACAATGCCCTGCAGTGTTTCCCAAAGTGTGGTACCCCCAGGGGTACGGGAAGAGTGTGTGGGGGGTATGCGTTGCACCGAGGCGTGTGGTGAGGATATGCACTGCACCGTGCTTAGCTGTGCCTAATTCTACGTTGTCAGGAGTACGAGGTGTACTCAGTGTTACGAAAATTATAGAAGGGGTACACATATGTCAAAAGTTTGGGAAACACTGCCCTATAGGAAACTCTCTGTGTTAGTTGGGATGGTGATGATCAGGCCTCTACTCCCATGCTGCCCACTCAGAGATGATTTAAACAGTGCCAGAATTACCAGAATAAATGGTGTGCCTCCTGGGGGATCTGCTTGGAAGAGGACAGCCCCCTGTGATATAGGACAGCTCATGTACAGGTGAATGACACAGTCCCTTCATTTTACTTTCCAACCTGCTGCCTTCCACATGCCTCCCCATTCCTCTTCCCCTAGTCCCATGGTCGGCAAACTGCGGCTTGCAAGCCACATGGGGCTCTTTGGCCCCTTGAGTGTGGCTCTTGCACAGAATGAAGAAGTGGCATTAGAAGAAGTTTTAAGTTTAAAAAATGTCGCTCTCAAAAGAAATTTCAATCGCTGTACTGTTGATATTTGGCTCTGTTGACTAATGAGTTTGCCGACCACTGACCTAGTCAGTCTGTCTTGTAGGACTCACTGCTGTTCAGTATTTTGTCTCCCAGCCCCAGCTCATGCCAGTTCAGGCTGAGTCTTTGCAAACCTGTATGGACAGACATACGAAGGAGAAGAGTTACCTCATCACCACATCTTCTCCTTTCCCCCTCAGCATGGAGTGCAGGGCAGCATCCAGAGTTCTCCATTTCCTCCCCTCTCCTTTACCACTTGCTGGGAAGCATTTTCACTCTGAATATTTTGTCCATATTACGTGTGTGTGTGTGTGTGTGTGTGTGTGTGTGTTGTTTTATATGTGTTTTAAAATGAAAAAGGGACAGGGCAGAAGAGATTAATTACCTTTTTAAAACTTCCCATCCATTTTCCTTTTCTTTCTAATCAACAAACTTTTTCAAAAAACATCTAGACTTCTGTGGTATCCTTCAGGGACAGGCAGATAGGGAAATGCTGTGAGACTTGACCTTGCTCTATAGAGGAACACGGTGGCAGAAGCAGTCTGAGGTGGAAGCAGATAATGAGGGAGGGAACTCCCTGGGTCCCTGGGAGGGAGGAGGTTCAGAGAGGAGACAAGGGAAGAAATCTGTAACAGGGCTGCCAGGCTGGGGTGCAGCTCCAAGGTCACTCATCTCACAAACCCCTCTCTGCCTGCAGCCGCGTGCACAGGCCGTAGAAATCCTCAGCAGTGGCCAGGAGCTGGGCTGGGGTCCCATCCCAGTGCCAGGGAGAGGAAGCATGGAGCCACCAGAAGGCCAGGTCTCACGCTCCCAGCATCAGTGAGAAGAGGGGTATTCTCAGCATTCTAACATCTTTGTTTACAGTTCTCTGTATCACTGGCCAGAGTAGATTGGCCTGGAATGACTTTATTATTATTATTTTTTTTTTCGTTTTCTCTGATGAAATCAGAAACAGGGACTCTTTGAAGTAATTGGAACGAATGGTAAATACTCCTAGTGATACTCTGAACACAGCCAAGAATTTTCACCTTAATCAGGACCCAGTGGGTTTTAGATAAGAGCCTATTCTGTTAGACCAGTTAGTGGATTGTTTTCTCTACTTTGTGTCTCATTTTTGTGAGAGCGATGCTTGCTTTTCCAAATGGGGAGATTACACACACACACACACACACACACACACACACACACGTACATATATATATGTATTGTATATATATATATATGTATATATATAGTTTGTTTATTTTTACTGATTTCAGAGAGGAAGGGAAAGGGAGAGAAAAGCATCAATGATAAGAGAGAATCATTTATTGGCTGCCTCCTGCACACTGGGGTTTGAGTCTGTGCCCTTGACTGGAATCAAACCTGGGACTCTTCGGTTCGCAGGCGAATGATCTATCCACTACTAGTAAGCCAAACCAGCTAGGGCCAAATGGGGAGATTTTTGTGTCATGTACTAATACTACTCCGCTCTCCTCTAACGAGTAGTCATTATTCCTGCAACCTGGAAAGAGGAAATACCTGTACTGTATATTTAATGAGTGTGGTCTGCTTCCTGAATTCTTTCATGCCAGTACCAATCGCAGTTGTTTGCCTCCCAGAGGAGTGCAGAGACCGGGAGGAGACTGACTGTGTGTGCCCTCATGGGGGGGCACCCTCAACCAGGACGTCACACACGTGTGTGGGGCTGTTCAGAGGTCCCTCTGCTTTGGGCCCCTGTCCCTGATGATGGGTGTCAGTTCACAGTCCTGACTGTCCCTAAAGATCCAAACAGCTTCCTTGGTGACTATGGGTGCTTTTAGTCTTTCCTTCATTCCGTCAGTTCTGGAGCCCCACAGGCAGCTTCCCCTGGCCTTTAGGACCCTGAATTGTCCAACTCTTTAAAGGAGACGCTGACATCTCTGCAAAGATGTAAAAACCTGTAGACATTTAGGTAACCCATAAAAACATCCATTTTAAAAAATATATATTATTGATTTTTCACAGAGAGGGAGAGGGACAGATAGTTAGAAACATCGATGAGAGAGAAACATCAACTTAGCTGCCTCCTGCACACCCCCCACTGGGGATGTGCCTGCAACCCATGCACCTGCCCTTGACCGGAATCGAACCCGGGACCCTTCAGTCGGCAAGCCGACGCTCTATCCACTCAGCCAAACTGGTATTGGCTTTTTTTTTTTTTTTTTAATCTTTATTGTTGAAAGTATTATGTGTCCCCCTTTTCCCCCCATTGACCCCTTCCAGCCTGCCCCCTCCCCCCACCAAGTTCTTTTTTTTAAAGTACGTTTTCATTTATTTTTTTAGAGAAGAAAGGAGAGGGATGAAAAGATAGAAATATTGATGAGAGAAATGTCATCGATCAGCTGCCTCCTGCACGCCTCTCACAGGGGATTGAGCCTGAAACCCCAGCATGTGCCCTGGCTGGGAATCAACCCGTGGCCTCCTGGGTCAACGCTCAACCACTGAGCTACATCAGCCTGGTGACCAGAAGCTGTAACACTCTTTAGCGCCTCCCAGTTACCGAGCTCTGATGTGGATTCTTTCATAGCCTGGTTCTCACTCTAGTAAACTTTCCTCCCAAAGTTGACACCTCTTAGTAAAAAGTGCTTATGAGGATAGTTGATTAAAGTGGAATCTTGGTACAGAGCAAACTTCAGCTTACGCTTGCAGAGTGATTTACAAAAGGTAGACCTCTTATAATATCAAATATACTTATTTGCTTTTGTCCTTATCTTAAATGTTGGAATGTAATTTTTAAAGCAGATGTGGTTTTTAGAGTAGTCTTAGATTTACAGAAAAATGGAGATAGTACATAGATCCTACACCCTTCACCCCTCTTCCACACATGAAGCTTTCCCTATCATTAACATCTTCTAGCAGTATGATACATGTGTTACAATTAATTAATCCATTTTGGTGCAGTATTAACTAAGGTCTGTACTCTGTTCAGACTCCCTCAGTGTTTATTTAATGTCCTTTCTGGGTTGGGAGGATCCCATCCAAATACCGCGTTACAGTCACTCGGCATTCATGTCTCCGAGGCTCCTCTTGGCTGTCGCAGTTTCCCAAGCGTCCCTTGTCTTTGATAATCAGGACAGTTTTGACAAGTATTCATGAGGTATATTGTAGATGTCTCCTCTTGGAATTTGATGTTTTCCTCCAGATTATACTGAGGCTACAGGATCATACGATGAGACTATGTTTAGCCGTGTAAGAAACTGCCAGACTGTCTTCCAAAGTGGCTGTGTACCATTTTGCATTTTCACCAGCAATTTATGAGAGTTCTGTCACTTGTACGCTTGTCAGTGAGTCAGTTTTTTGGACTTCAGCCATTCTGATAGGTGTGTAGAGGTTGGGATATAATTTTTAATTTAGTCTTACCATCATATTTTGTTATATCTGACTATCTCATATAATAATCCTATATAATAAAAGGGTAATATGAAAATTGTTTCCTTGACTGGGAGTTTGACTGGAGTACGAACAGGAGGTGGGGCCACCCGCCAACCTCCTGCGTCCCCTCCCCATGGCCAGCTCGGCTCTGATTGGACTTCCCACCCTGATCCAGGGCAGGGCTGGCCAGACCCCACCTGTGTACGAATTCATGCACCGGGCCCCTAGTCCTCTATAATAAAAGGCTAATATGCAAATTGTCCCCTCAACCATTAGTTGGACTGGGAGTGTAACTGGGAGTTTGACCAGGGGGCGGAGCTGGCTGGCCAACTGCCCATGGCCCCTCTCCACAGCTGGCCCCGCCCCAATCATCCTCCCCCCACCTCCTGATCAAGGGCAGGGCAGGCTGGCCAACCACCAACGGCTCCTCTTGGCTGGCCCAGCCTGATCACCCCAATCAGGGCAGGCCAGCCCGACCCCACCCATGTATGAATTTGTGCACCGGGCCTCCAATAGAAACATAAGCTTTCTCCTGATATTTCTCTTTAAATTACTATTAAAAGAATGTGTGCTTTCCCCCCATTTAAATAAGTTATAGATGTTTAAATAGCATTTCACTTATTACAATCTATAATAATAGAAATGTAATATGCTAATTAGACTGGATGTCCTCCCGGACAAAGCTGCAGTGGGCAGGGGCTGAGGCAGAGGCGTCAGAGGCCCACGGCGGCGGCAGGCAGGGGCTGGGGCAAGGCCCTTGCACAAATTTCGTCATCGAGCCTCCGGTAAAATGTAATTACCTGTTCTCTTTCCTTTCTTATTACTAGTTTATAAGCTGCATACTATTGGCGTCAAGTTACATTCCATTGCTGTTGATGTTTCATGTTGATTGCTTTTGTTTAATTTTTTATTCTCATTTTCCATTCTTCAAAGTCAAATTTTTTGCTTTTTTGTTTGTTCATAAAGCTTTTTTGTTTCTGTTACATTATGTAGTTTTGTACCAATGGCTAGAAGCAAATCGTCATGGCGGGAGCCAAGATGCTGCAAATACGACCTCAGGTAAAAATAAAAAGTTGAGGTGTTAGAAATCATTATCTTAATTCGCCCAAGCCCATCATAATTGTTTGTTTATTCATTTCTGCTCAGGTAAAAAAATAGGTATTGTTTTGTGTTTCTATTCTTTCTTCTTCATCTTAATTTTTTTTAAGATTGCATTTGCTTCAAGCCTTGAAAAAAATTATTCATGATCCTGTAAGCTCTCTTGGCAGATATGTCCTATTTTTTAGGAGGAAAAGTTTTATTGCAGCTAGGTTTAGGAGGAGATTACTTGACAGTGTTATTTGAAATTAAGTCTTTATGTAGTTGTAGTGGGAGGTATTAATATTTGCACAAATTTACAGTCCTTGTTCACTTCAGGATATTTGAAGGTGGATTTTAAGTAAAGGATGCTTATATATAATTTCTAGTTCCTGGGAATCCAGATTCTTAGACTGATTCATTTCTCCTGCTAAGTCCTAGCAATAGAATCTAAGTTAGAGGTTTATTAAAACCTACCTGGGCTCAAAATGAGAAGGTAAGGTTATTCCCCCATTTTACATCTCCAAAAGGTATCTCCAGGTTTTTCCTCTCTAACCGGTGCTAGTAGGAATAGCTGAACCCACCCATTTCTAAACCCTCAGCAGTGTTACCAGCATTTCTCCGTAGTTGTTTATTCCCCTAATTTCCTTCAGAATAATATTTGCCAAGACAGCTGCATATATAGCAATGATCTTTCCTAATGCCCCCACCCCACTTTGTGGCACTCTACTGAAAGGTGGTGGTGGTGATGGTGGTGATGGTGGTGGTGGTGGTGGTGATGGTAGTGATGGTGGTGGCGGTGGTGATGATGATGATTCTGTTTGTGTTTTTTGTTGTTGTTATGTTTGGGTTTCTGTTTTCATGAGTTTTTTGGGATTTGTTTTTGTGAATTTTTTTTTCTCTCTGGAGGTGGTTTTCCTTCTCTCTCTTCTGGTGATTAATTGGTCCTCAAGAGGGTGTGGTGTTCCTTAGGGAGCAGAACAGTTATGTTGAAAATGGCACTGTCGTGACTTTTCTGATTTACCTTTTATAACTTCATATATGAATGAGGAGAATGTTACTATTTTAACTGAACTCAGGCAGGAATCATGAAAAGGTAAGTGTTCCACGGAGTTCTGTCCTGCGTATGTGCCGTTTCTTATGCCCCACAGTGTTTCATATTTTATTTACATTCATGGGTAATAAAAATAAGCATTTGGGGAATTATGGGTGGGCGAAGGAGGGCGTTTTTTGGTGGCTGCGTATTTCTGAGGCTATCCTGTTGCTGTCAGTAGCACAGTCAGCAGATAGACCTTTAGAACCAGGAGGAAGTGTCTGTTTTCTTTTTTCTCTGACTTGAGGTGAAGTAAAAAGTAACCTTTTTTTTTTAAATGAAGAAGTGACTAATCTAGAATACAGGATGACATTCATCCTCCTGAAATAAACTCTTTTCTTCAGACATGAGAAGTAAACACTTATGTAAACACCATTTCCCATTGACTTTTTGGTGTTTACAGACCCTTAGAAAATGGTAACTTCCCTTAGGGATGCCTTTGACATTTGTCTCCTGGAAGTGAAAGTTCTCTACCCCATCTCTTAAAAGATGGAAACATGGGGTAGAAAGATGAAGTGCTTGCCTAAATAAATAAGATGAACAACACTAGCCAGGGGCTCAAATTAGAAGCAGTAGGTTACTTGCAGCAAACCTATTTAAATTGTGTGCCTTTGTTCAAAAAAGCTCTTGGATATTATATTGCAATCTTCAGCAAGGTTTTAGAGCAAGCATGTCAAACTCAAAGATTAACACGGGCCAAATAAACAAGGTTTAAGTTTATGAGGGCCTCAAAAAAACAAAAGCTTCAATTTTCATAGAAAAGTATGTTTATTTGTATATAGACGAGCTGAATACAAAGGGCTGAAATAAATGAGTAGTTGTTACCATAAGATAATAGAACCCTTTAATAAAAATTAATTTTTTAATATTAACTTTATCAGACCCTGAATGCACAAATTAATAAGCGTAATGCAAATAAACCTATTTTTCTTGTTCTCTGAAAGCGAAATATTTCCTGTTGCGCACACCAAACAAGTCAGTCCAAGACTAATGATGTGGCAATTGGCTGCTAAAATATTCGCTGCTAGCATTAGAGGAGAGAAATGGTGCACATGTGCAAAAGGCGTGTAAGGGAAATGAATGCAACACGATTATAGTAATCTAGTCATAATCTAGTAATTTGTTATTAATATGTAGAATAAGATATAAAAATTAAGTTATGAAAATTTTATTGAAATGTTTTTTGCATACTATTATATTGGCTGGGCTGAAAAAATGTTTGTTGTGGGCTGCATGAGTTTGACATGTTTGTTTTAGAGTGTGCCTTTTCTCCCCTGTGATCTGTTTTGCACTAAAAGGTGTTTTAATATTCATCTCTTCATACTTTTATGAAAAATGGGAATGGAGTTTGACTACATGTCCAAGTGTGACTCATAAATTGCTTATTGATATTTTTACTTTTACAAATACTGGTAACTGGCATTTATCTTTTGATATAGCGGCTCGTGTTTTGCACTTAATAAGTAAACTTTAAAAGTACAAAAAACACAGGAGAAAGAATAAAGTTGCTCCAAGGTCTTCTACTTTCTTAATCTCACCTTTTTAAAACTGAGAATTTAAGATCCATCCACCTTAAAATAGTTTATGAAACTAAGGCATTTGTAGGTAAGAGGTCTCATGGGAGTTAATTTGATTGAAGAGATAGAGAACTGAGCTGACAGCTATTATTAAATTTTCTTATATATTAATATAACAAGCAAAGACTAGTCTACTTTTCTTTCCAGATTTTTGACAGGTGGTGAACTTGGCTTAGAATAGATTGTTTCTTTTCAGAGCTTAGTGTGTTTTGTCTACTAAGCTTAGACAACTCAGTAATGATGTTTCTAACTCTGTTAATTCTTGTAAAAGCCTGGAGATGCAGTCACATTTATGAGAGAATTTTGTGGAAATTTAAGCCCACTGCCTTTTTTGAGTACTGCAGCATTGTGTCTGTCCATGTACAAAATTTTGGAATCATAAGAGGTATGATCAGTTTAATTCAGGATGTTTCTTTAATGAATTAAATATTTCCAAATGGATATTTTTATCATTAGATACTGCATTGAGGATAATAATTAGTTTACGGCAAGGACTATATCATATCTGACTTTTAGTATCACTTGTCTATCCAGGATTTAAAAATTCAGATTCTAAAGTCTTCAATGCAGACCTTTTATTACAGGTGTTTGTGTTTTGTTTTTCATTCGTCCATTGAGAATTTTACAATGCAGACTGTTAGGAGTAGAATTGAATTAGATTTCAGTACCATCAGTCAATATAACTACAAAATAAAACTAAAGCTATGGCATGCTTTTGAGGAAATTCTGGATACTAATTGTTAATTACTTGTTATAGGTGAAAATTTTGACCAGAGTCCTTTGAGAAGAACATTCAAATCCAAGGTTCTGGCCCACTATCCTCAGAATATAGAGTGGAACCCTTTTGATCAAGATGCAGTGAATATGGTATGTATTTTTCTTTTCCTTTTTAGCCTTTTTATTTTACTGAGATGACAATAGTGACTATTTTGAATGTCTTACATTATTTTATTTATTTATTAAAAATATATTTTATTGATTTTTTTTTTTAGAGAAGAAGGGAGAGGGATAGAGAGTTAGAAACATCAATGAGAAAGAGTCATCTATCAGCTGCCTCTTGCACGCCCCCTACTGGGGATGTGCCCGCAACCAAGATACATGCCCTTGACTGGAATCGAACCTGGGACCCTTCAGTCCTCAGGCTGACGCTCTATCGACTGAGCCAAACCAGTTTCGGCAATTTATTTATGTATGTATGTATGTATGTATGTATGTTAGCCCTCACTCAAGGATATTTTTCAATTTTTTTTTTTAGGGTGAAGGAAGGGAGGGAGAGGGGGGGAGAGAAGGGGAAAGAGAGAGAGAGAGAGAGAGAGAGAGAGAGAGAGAGAGAGAGAGAGAGAGAGAGAGAGAGAGAGAAACATCCATGTAAGATGTCTTTTTCACATTGGTTGCATCACGGCCAGGGACTGAGCCTACAGCCGAGGTACATGCCCTTGGCTGAAATTGAACCCGGGACCCGTCAGTCCAAGGGCCAGTGCTCTAACCATTGGACAACCAGCTAGGGTATTATTTAATTCTTTAAATATCCATTTTTATATGATAATATACTCATTTATAGTTGTAAAAAATTAAACTCAGGGAGTTTCAGTAACTTGCCTGAGGTCCCCATAGCAAATAATTATGTACAGTGGACCCCCTCCAAACCATTTTCTCTTCCTACTATTAAAAGCTGTGTTGTGTGTTTGTATTAACTAACACAGAGATGGCTTTGATAAACAGTGATATTACTTTATTTTCCTGGAAAGAATCCTGATGGAAGGAATATGTTTACAGTTCTCTTATTTCAAGGAATGTTGTATGATAGGCCTGGAATGTACCATAGTCGCAGAGTAAAGAGAGAAAGGACCTTTAGTGCGTCATTTAAAAGTAGGAATTTGTTTGTAAGGGCTTTGAATTAATGTCATGTATTACCAGTGGTGATTTTAAGCCCCTTTAGAGATTCTTGGGCCTAGCTAACTTAAGTAGGTCATAGTTTACAGTTCATTTAGAAATTTGCAAATTAATCGTATCTAATAAAGAGAGCATATGCTAATTGACCAATCTCACCCTCACTAAGATGGTGGCACCCATAGCCAATAAAGAGGGAATATGCTTCCGAAACCGGTTTGGCTCAGTGGATAGAGCGTCAGTCTGTGGACAAAGGTCCCAGGTTCGATTCCGGTCAAGAGAACGTACATTGGTTGCGGGCACATTCCCGGTAGGGGGTGGGCAGGAGGCAGGTGGTCAATGTTTCTCTCTCTTATCGATGTATCTAGCTCTCTGTCCCTCTCCCTTCCTCTCTGTAAAAACTCAATAAAATATATATATTTTTTTTTAAAAAGAGGGAATATACTAATTGACTGCCACACCCTCAAAAGATTATGGTGCCTGGCCCCCTCAGCTCTGCCTCATCCAGCCAGAGACCCCCCCAGTCCCCTCAGCCCTGCTGGGGAAGTCAGTTGGGGATGATCATGCTAGCAAGGGAGCAGTTAGGTGTCAATCATGTTGGCAGGGGAGTGGTTAGGGGGCTATCAGGCAGGCAGGCGAGTGGTTCGGAGCCAGCAGTCCCAGATTGTGGGATGTCTGACTGCCAGTTGTGGGATTGAGCCTAAACCAGCAGTTGGACATCCCCCGAGGGGTCCCAGATTGGAGAGGGTGCAGGCTGGGCTGAGGGACACTTCTCTCCCCCCCACCCCCATCCACAAATTTCATGCACCAGGCCTCTAGTGGGAAAATATTAAAGAGTATAAAAATAAAGCAATGGAAAAATGGGTAAGAATGTAAATAGATTATAACACTTGATCCTCTTAAATTAGTAAGATATTTCAAAGTATAAATTATTTTGTGAGAGATTAGAATGGTGTCAATATAAACCCACAGTCATTTGGAACCAGATATCATACTTGATGTGTATGTGTTTTTCTTTTAATCATTTCAATGGAATAAAAGTGAGATATTCGTGAAACTAGGGAGGGTCCTGCTTAGAAGCCTGGGTAATATTTTAGACCTCCTTGATTATAAAAATCAGGAGGCCCGAAAGTGAGCAAATCAGAGATCAGGCGTGATAGGCACCGAAATGATTAAAGGTGGACTGAGACACTAATCGGTATGGGTTATTTTAGTTTTTTTTACTATTTTAAAGGTAGAGCCAAAAGACACTGTTACTATAAGGGAAGGAAGTTAATGTTTAGTAGATGATGCTAGACACTTCATGTATGTTACTTTCACATACATGCTTGCATGTACCCATTGAGGACCCTAACTCATATTTCGCAGACGTTTAGTTACTTGCCCAGAGTTATGCAGGGAGTCTCAGAGGTTGAATCCAGATCATTTTCCCCTCCAGCTCACCCCCACCCACAAACCTCCTGCATGCTATCTCCCCCAAAGAAAAACTATGCAACTTAGTTTTGACCTGCGCCAGGATGATGTGGGTCCCCCTGGACCTTTGGGTATTTCTGTATCACAGTAAGCCCATTCCAGTCTGGGGCTTGCACCAAGGAGAGGGTAGCGTGGTAATTTTTCTAAGGACAAATGCCTAAGCCTCTTGGCACTTTAAGTCATCACAGAGTCTGGTGCAGTTATTTCTCTAAACTGTCACCCAGAACCAAAATAACCAGAGATGCCATTTCACTGGAAGTTAATTCTACGGAGCCCAGCCTCCTCTTTGGTGAAGACAGAACTATAAACGTGAAGTAGAACACAACTGTTGTGCTTATGGGAGTTGGAGAATTATGGACAAGTTTCTGACTGAAATAGACAACAAGCAGCAGTGACAAAAAATACTTTATCAGCTGCTTCTGCCAGCAAGTTAATGGGGAAATAGTAGAGTGTCAAAATAAAGCAATGGGAAAATGGGCAAGAATGTAAATAGATTATAACACTTGATCCTTTTAAATTAGTAAGATATTTCAAAGTATAAATTATTTTGTGAGAAATTAGAATGGTGACTAGGGTCTTAACAATATAAACCCACAGTCATTTGGAACCAAATATCACACTTGATATGTGTGTGTGTGTGTGTGTGTGTGTGTTTCTTTTAATCACTTGAATGGATTAGAAGTGAGATATTCGTGATAGCTTTTGCTTCTGTCTGCAAAAAATTAATTTTTAAATTAATTATTCATTTCCTTGCTCTGTCTTTGCTATTTTCCTCTCTCCTTGCCGCTGAGGTTATTTTATGTAAGCAGCAAAAGTTTCCCTCTGGAGAATAAACACATGGGTGTGTATTTTGATGGTTAAGCACCACATAGCATTTTGTTCATGGCTGCAAATCTAAAGGGATTTGCTGGCACTCCTCGAAAATCTCTGAAAAGCATCCCATTAAACTGGTCTGCATTTGGGTCATAGATTTACTGCCCTTAATGTCCTCTCTGATTTATTAGTAAGTGCATTTGTATGAAGCTATAATTTATTCCACCCAAAGGCATAAAGCTTTGTTCTGTTTGTGAGATTTATCTTTATTGTTGGAAGTATTACAGATGTTCCCCCTCCACGCCCCCCCAATGACCCCCTCCTCACTGCTCCTCCCACCTCCAGGCCTTTCCCTCTCCCGCCTCTCCCACTATTGTTTGTGTCTAGAGCTTTGTTCTTGCTGTTAGCAAAATCCCACTCCAAGGAGTGAGTCACCACCTTCTATAGTATCAGTCATTCCTCTAACAAGCAGCATTGATACTTTGAAATAAGGGTCAGTAATTTCACACACAAATTAAGTACCCCGAAGCAGTGAACTTCATTAAATAAAAAAATTCCATGTGTATGAGTGCAATGCAAATAAAATAGAAAATAGATATAAGTGACAGGTGTAATTGTTTCTGAATTAATTGCTTTTTATACAGTGAGTGGTCAGATTATTATGATTTCTGAATATATATATTGTATATATATATATATATATATTTTTGTTGTTGTTGTTGTTGTTGTTGTTGTTAATTCAAGAGATTTTTATGGGGGTGGGGATGGAAGTATCATAAAACAGAGAATAATACAACAAACAGTCTTATACCCACCACTCAGAGCTAACACATGTCAGCGCTGACACTTTGCTTCAGATCCATACCTTTCCTCATAAAGCAAAGCATTGCAAATAGAGCTGAAGTTTTCCTCCTTTCCCCCTATTTCAGATCTCTCTGAGCACTCTGTGTTGGCATCCAGATTGTTTATGCAGCGTTCTGGTAGATAAATCTTCTCCTTAAGAATCTGTGGCTTAGTTGGTTGAGAGTTGTCCCATGCACCAAAAGGTTGTTGGTTCAGTTCCTAGTTGGGACATAAGCCTAGATTGTGGGCTCAATCCCTGGTAAGAGTGAGTGCAGGAGGCAGCCAATCCATGTTTCTCTCTCACATCGATTTCTTTCCCTCTCCCTCTTTTTCTCCTTGTCTCGCACCCTCTTTCCCTCTTTCTCTCCTCCTCCTTTCTCTCTCTCTTCCTCCCTTCCTCCCTCCCTCTCTCCCTCTATCTCCCTGTCCCTTTTCCTTTCTCTCACTCTAAAACCAATAGAGAGGAAGGGAGAGAGAGAGAGATAGAAACATCAATGATAAGAGAGAGAGAGAGTCATTGATTGGCTACCTCCTATACCCCCCACTGGGGATCAAGCCCACAACCCAGGCGTATGCCCTGACTGGGAATGGAACCATGACCTCCTGGTTTCTAGGTCGACACTCAACCATTGAGCCACGTGGGCCGGGCAACAATTATTACTTTTAGAAATGAAAAAGCAATGGCATTTTCCAGTTCATGGTTCTCAGATTAGAAATACAATTCTTACTTTTTTTTTTTTTTGTAGGAAGAAAATTTAAGAATTCTTAACATCTGTTATATGTAGCGTAGAAAGTCATTCTTTAATTTGAACACAACTTCTGGCAAGCTTTCTCTATAAATGTTTGACTGTGTGCTCAAAAAAGCTACAAACCCTTAAGGGAATATTTGGCAGCTGTTCAAGAATAGTTCAAGGTGTAATTTTTGCAGTTTATGGTGTCAGGAAAGCCTATCGATTAAATTAAATCTTCATGTTGACTTCAGAGGTCACCATGTTTCTTTGTGGCCTACTTGAGGTGATAAGAGAACTACAGACTGAATCAAGAGATGAAGTGAGTCTGATCCTGTACTCCCCAGCTATCATTTTTTTTTGTTTTCTTGTTCATTCATTAATGTATTCATTCAACAAATGTGCCGTGTTTTCTGCTAAATAAGTTTGAGTTTAGCCTGGAGCAAGAGTGTTTCAAATCATTCTTCCTACAATCTTTTTTTTTTTTTTTAATATATTTTTTAATTGCTGAGAGAGAGAGAGAGAGAGAGAGAGAGAGAGAGAGATTGTTGTACAGAAGCAGCAGTAGAGAGTGCTGGGCTGGATGAGTGTGTTGGTGTTCCAGTAACATTTTGCTTTCAGGCCAAAAGGCTGTAGTTTGTTGGTTTAAAACAGGATTATCATTTTGCTTATAAATCAACAATTTGGATAGGGTTTGGCAGGGTTGCCCTTCTCAAAGTCTTACCCATTCCTTTACCTTGTCAACAGCTGCTTTCACACTACAGTGGTAGAGTCGTTGTAACAAAGTCTGTGTGGCCTGAAGACCCTAAAATACTCATCTGGATCTTTACAAAAAAAAAGTTGTTGGGTCCTTAGTGTCGGCACTCTCGGCGGCCCACCCAGACTTGCTGGGAGGGTGGCAAGGTTCTGGCAGAGCATGTGGAGCTAGAAAAAAATTGGGAGTCATTTTTAGAAATACAATCTGCTACAGGGACAAACCATGTGGATACCTAGGGGGGAATAGCAAAATTTTAGCAAAAGCTGGCTGGGTGTGCCACAGAACAGCAATCTGGCTAGTGTTGCTGGAACAGAGTAGGTGAGCTATAGAGCAGTGGGAGGTGAAGGCAGAGAAGTTGCTGGGGCCAAGTCATGTGGAGCAGGATTTCAGCTTTTAGGGAGATGAGAGGCCATTGGAGGGTTTCCAGAGTGACAAAATGTAACATTTTTTTAAGGATAACTTGAGCTACACGTGGGGACCAGATTTTGGGGGACAAAAGCAAAAGCAGGAGACTGGTTAGCAGAACGTTAAGTTGTCATCAGGCAAGAGGAGATGTGACTTATAGTAGTGAGAGTGAAGATAGAACGAGCTAGTTCGTTTCTGAATATATTTTTGAAGGTAGAATTAGTGGTCTTTGTTGATGGGTTGGATAATGGTATGAGAGAGAATGAGAAAAGTCAGAGATGACCCCAAGGTTCTGAGGCATTCTTGCCGCCTCTGTGGGACCCCTTTGAAAACCACTGCCTTTCCGTGCAGGGAGGTTGATGAGCCAAGAGGCACATCTAATTCTGTCCCACTCCTACTGCTGAAAACCCCTCAGAGGCTTCCGTTGCTCTCCCCTGATGTCTAAGGTCACTCACCAAAGCCCTTCATGGCCCACCCCTAATTCTCCTGTGTTCTCTCTCCCCTCCCCTCCCCTTGCATCCTGTTCCCCGCCCACAATGACTTCCAGTTACTCAGTTTTTTCCAGGAGCTCCCCCTTGTCTCATTTATGTCCTTCTGTTTACCCTGTGATAGTACTTCCCATACTTCACCGCTTATGGTTTTTTTAATCGTATGTCATTCTTATTGGACTAGAAGCGCCAAAGGAGCAGGGACCGACTTGTATCTGTCTCTCTCTCCATCTGTCACCATTGAGGGCCTCGCTCATCAAGGCAGTTAGCAAGTGTTTGTTGACTCTTTGACCAAAGTACTGGTAACTTTCAGGCAAATTGTGTTTTCTTGCTAATGTGCGGATGGATTTGGGAAAACTTCTCACTTTTACATCAGATCAATGACCAAGTCTGAGAAAAGGAAAAGAAAAATATAATGTAATAATGTATGATAAAGTTATTTCTATTCAGAAGGCGTATTGAAATATAAAAGTAAAAAGGGAATATATAAAACCTAATGATTCTATTTGGGTAGTTGAATTATAAGTTCTGTTTTTCTTAGTGTATTTCATATTTTCTTTAATTTCATTTCTTTTATTTAAAATACTTTTAGAAGAATTTTAAAGGCTCAATTCTAATTTCTTATCTTTTTAAGTATCTTAAATATAACATTTTTAGCTCCTTAGGCAATTTATTCCCAAATTTGACTGAATCCTGGTTAGTTCCCAAGACCCAGAGCACAATCTCTGCTGGAAATAATCTGGAATATCTGGTTTCCACCCTTCTGCTTCAGTAAATCAAAAATCATTCCACTTTCAACGCTTATTTTTCAAGGATGAAATATTATATTGTTCAAAAGAGATAAAATAAATTATTATTCTGTGTTTATCAAGTGAGCCTTCATCTGTTCCCTTATTTCTTTGAAACATTATCATCACTATTCTAAAAATAGTGCTTAAATGTTAAATATCTGTAAAGTGCCCTTGAGTATTTTGTCTTCAAGTCACCGATGTAGCAAATGTTCTAGATAAAGAAACTGGCTCAGAGTGGTTACGTGATTTGCTGAAGGTCACAAGCTGGGATAGAGGTTTGCAAACTTTTTTTTTTTTTTCCTGGTTTGAAGTTATTCGCGCGCTGCATTCTGATGTTTCCCCCCCTTTCCTCCACAGCTGTGCATGCCGAAAGGGCTGTCTTTCAGAACACAGGCTGACAACAGAGACCCTCAGTTCCACTCGTTTATAATCACCCGAGAAGATGGTTCTCGCACCTACGGTTTTGTTCTCACTTTTTATGAGGAAGTGACAAGCAAGCAAATCTGCACAGCCATGCAGACACTCTACCAGATGCACAACGCTGAGCATTACGCTTCCTCCTCCTGCAGCATGGACTCGCTGGCCAGCAGCATCGACGAGGGAGATACGACTTCCCTTTCGAAACTCCAGCGCTGCAACTCCTACGACATCAGCAGAGACACCCTGTACGTTTCCAAAAGCATATGTTTGATCACGCCCCTGCCTTTCATGCAGGCCTGCAAGAAATTCCTCGTCCAGCTCTGCCGAGCCGTTACCTCGCAGCAGCCACCCCCCTTGCCGCTGGAGAGCTACATCCATAACATCCTCTACGAGGTACCGCTCCCACCGCCAGGGAGGTCTCTGAAGTTCTATGGCGTTTATGAACCCATCGTATGCCAGAGGCCCGGGCCCAACGAGCTCCCCCTCTCCGACTACCCCCTGCGGGAGGCCTTCGAGCTCCTGGGGCTGGAGAGCCTGGTGCAGCTGTTCACCTGCGTCCTCCTAGAGATGCAGATCCTCCTCTACTCACAAGGTAGGCCTGGCCTGGGCTCTTGAGTCCTCCCGGAACCACAAGCACCTGTGCTCCCAGCTGCTGTACCTCCACGGGGTGTATTGTTAGGACCGAGCAATGCACGGCCGGAAGTCTTTTCTGTTTTGTGTAAAAGGAGCAGGTGTAGGTGGGACCAGCGGCTGAGACATTGCGTCTCTCTTTCGGGTGGCAGTGGCCGTAGTAGAGAAAAGCAGGAAAGAATTACAAAAGCGGTAGCTTGGCCGACTTGAGTCTATTCTTTTCATGGAAAGTTCCCCTCCACCCCCACTTCCTGATAATACGTAGTCATCCTGAAAGAAACCGTTCTTTTCGTAATGGAAGTCAGAGAGTCCGGTTACTCCCAGGAACATGTAGACGTTTCATTTTCTGCAGATTAGTAAAGGGTTCATGTCACAACACAGCTGACATTAGAAAGGGAGAAACGGAATTGTTCGGGCTCTGCAGCTTCCTAAGGCAGCGGTTTCCAGCCTTTTCGTCGTGTGGCACATATAAAATATTTAAATTGTGTGGCACAACAAAAACTTTTTTTGGGGGCCAATGTGACCAAAAAAAAAAAAAAAGGTATAATTTTGATTCATTCACACGGGACAGCTATTGTTGCATTGGCTGCTGTTACTGTTGTCATTTTTTCATTTGACCATCTAGTAGGGGTGTCGAACTCAATCAGAGAAGGGGCCAAAATCTAAAATCCAGCCTAAATCGCGGGCCGAATGGTTTACTGAACAGTCATAAACTGTCATTGTGATGGAAACGCAGCGGAGTGCAGTGATGACAGCGCGGTGTGGGCCACATTGCAAGGCCTGGCGGGACGGATTTGGCCCTCGGGCCTTGTGTTTGACACATGTGATCTAAGGAAAAAGGTCATTACTTCTGACCAAACCGTCAGGTGTTGCATATGTTAAATACACTTTGGGCACACGGGTTGATTGAAGAATGGCAGTCCTAAGGCAATCAGCGTTGGGTCTGTGCCTGTGGGTGACTCCACGTGGTGAGAGAAGGGGCACAGCTGTGAAACTCTGTACGCTCCTGGGCCTAACAGTTCCACCAGACTTATGTGGGGGCTTTCTGTTTTGTTCTTAATTCCAGAAGGAAGTTACCTTGGTGATACTTTTCATTCAAAGTTCTCCCAACACATACCTAAGAAACTAGCATAATGTGGGTTTTATTTTCTTTCACCAGTATGAATGTGAATTTTCTTTCACCAGTATGAATGTGAATTTGCAGAGGAAATAGAGATGCTGTGTCTTAATGGATAATGAATTGAAGGAGAGCATAAAATGGTGCCTGTGCACTGACGAGCCCTCTGAGGAATGAGGCCTAGATATTTGGGTTTGCATTTTGCTAACGTGTGTTCAGGCGGAATCGAAGTTCCCCCTCCTGACTGCCGCTGTCAGGCGTGTTTTACCCCTTTCCGGCTTTTCTCTTCTGTTTCAGATGACAAGTGAGGCTGAGCCAAGTAGGCTATATTTGTCCTTCCCTGTCTTGTGTGTGTGTTGACACTATTTATGTGTTGACAGCCTTCCACGGGGTTGTATTTTCTTCAGTTTATCCTACATAATGCTCTTTGGTAATGTGTCCCGGTGTCTCCATGCTTGTTGTCAGGAAGCTCTTCTCTCACGGCCAGTCTGTGTTCTTTCCTTTCCTCGCGCCTCCGCTTTCTCAGTGCTCGCCATCACCTACGGATCACCCTTTGTATCTGAAAGGTTAACCTGAAGTAATTCTCCCTCCCTTTCTGTTTCTTCCTTTCTTGTGTAAACAGTGTGTGATAATAACTTTATCATACATTATTTATTCCCTGAAAGGAATAAGGATTAGAGAGTTGCTGAAGGGGGCAGGGGCTTGGACCTTTAAAATGCTCAAGTGCAGGAACTCATTAGAAAAGAGAATTTTAGGTCCTAGATATACAGGTCATTTTCAGGGTCATATAGTTGAGTGTCCTCATGTTCTGGTTAGAAAGAATATTGGTTTTTGAAGTCATAACAACCCTGGGTTCAAATCTCGGCTCTGTCACTTACTGACTATAACCATGGACAAGTTACATAATCTTCCTGAATGTTAAGTTCATGTTTATGGGGATGACTGTTTTTTTCTTCTCACACAATTTACTGTGAAGACTAAATAAGAAAACCTGTACAAAATACTTTGAGCATAATTGGCTCACTCTATGTTAGCCAATGTTGTTGTAATGATTAGTCTTATTAGTCCAACATAATCCTTTCTGAATTATGCATATCTTAAATTGTGAGGGTCTAATATATTACTGCATTTAAAGTATAACTTTGTTAAATAGTTAAGGCCTTTATTTCAGGGTTGAGAACCTAATACATGTTCTCTTATACTGAATGTCATGCTTTTTTTCTTTAAAATATATTTTTGTTGATTTCAGAGAGTAAGGAAGAGGGAGAGAGAGCTATAGAAACATCAATGATGAGAATCATTGTTTGCTGTCTCTTGCATGCCCCCCACTGGGGATTGGGCCCGCAACCCAGGCATATACCCTAACTGGGAGTCAATCCCATGACCTCCTGATTTATAAGACGATTCTCAATCACTGAGCCATGCCAGCTGGGCTGTAATGTTTTTTGTTTTGTTTTTTTTAAAGAAAAAGACTTTCTGTTATCTCACTTCCTGTTTTAAGTAGCACTATATCTTTCATTGCTTGTGGTCTGTCCTAATTACTCATATTTTTGCTCTGATTTTTTTAAAAAAATATTTTATTGGTTTTTCACAGAGAGGAAGGGAGAGGGATAGAGAGTTAGAAACATTGATGAGAGAGAAACATCGATCGGCTGCCTCCTGCACACCCCCCACTGGGGATGTGCCCGCAACCAAGGCACATGCCCTGGACTGGAATCGAACCTGGGACCCTTGAGTCTGCAGGCTGACGCTCTATCCACTGAGCCAAACCAGTCAGGCATCTTTCTGCTCTGATTACCTTATCAGCTCTGATTTATGGAGTCTGTTGAAAAGTTACAGTTGATTAATGTCTACCTATGTATTTCAGTTTCAAATGAAGAATGATTACTTATGAGCATGTTTTTGTACTCAAATGAATATTTTTTGTTGACTTGATCTTATGTTTAGAACAAAAGTGACTCTTGAGATTATAGAAGTGTACACACACATATATGTCTTTTAAGAGTCTCATACAAAAAAGTCTTATACAGTAATTTTATAGTCACTTGCTGCAATCACTGTTAGGAATTGTACTGTAAAGATGCCTTATTCATTTTGATTTTATTCTCTATCTTTAATGCTCTCAGCAATGAGTTAGTACTATTATCTGTCTTTTACCAAGGAGGAGGCTCAGGGATCCAAGGTCACACAGCTATTACATAATGTGGTGCAGCGAGAAATGGGACTCACACCCATCTTTCTGCAGGGCACTTAACCGCCATGTTCACTGTGTTGGGCACTGCACTTAACCTTTCCTTCTCTGTCTCAATAAATTATTTTTTAAGTTATAAACACATTCTGCAGGTCTATTGTGTAGATAACATGCTAACTAATTACAGAGTATTACAGAGTAGTGCATGCACATTTTAATATTGACAATGTCTCTCCCATTAGAGAAAGACAATTCATTTAAATGAATGAAATAAAAGAGTCATTATGTTGATTTGTGCTCTGGTGCCCTCCTTCATTCTTCCTGGCTGTGTTAAGGGGGTTTTAATAGCATCTGATACTTCATTTCTTCTTCACTGATAAAGCTGTGCCATAAAATTTTAAAACATTGCAGGTGCTGGAAGATTACCATGAAACTGCAAAGTGAATCAAAGTAGATGTATGTCAGTGATGAAATTGTCTTTCTAGACTGATTTGAAATTCTGGTCACAGCCCATTCACACGATTCAGACTGTTATTTAGAGAGTGTGTACGTCACCGTCACTTGGCTGTGGAAACTAGCTAGACGTTTTAGGTGGAAATGCACACACCCAGGAGGTTAAAGCTCTTTTCTTGGGACCCCAAATTAGAAAAGAGCACATTCTTCTGCAGCCGGGAAATACCTGGAGGAAGACAGGGAAGACTGGAGTGTGGTTCTCTTTTCAAAGAAACAGTGGAGGAATAAAAGATAGGGGAATTTAAACACCAGGGTCTAACTTTTGATACCAATAATTAAAGTCTCAGGAACATCTTTGGGCCTTGCTTACCTCCTTTGACTCTTCACAGTGGAAATAAGCAGTTACCACAGCCCATACTGTACTGGCTGCCTGTGTGCCCACACAGCCTTCCTCTCTGCTCCCCTCCCTCCTGTAAGTTGGGCATGAATTTAACCTTGTCAGAAATAGAGCTACTTGAGATTTTCTAGAAAAAGGGGGGGGGGGGGAGAGTTTTCTAATCACAAGTTGCTGACCATACTGAACTGAACATCATAGCTTATTGGTTATGGAGTTTATAAATCATAAAAGCACAATTGATACTTTTTTTAAAATAGGATTTTTTTTGTTTTTTAATATATATTTTTATTGACTTCAGAGAGGAAGGGAGAGGGAGAGAGAGAGAGAAACATCAGTGATGAGAGAGAATCATTGATTGGCTGCCTTCTGCACGCCCCCTTCTGGGGACTGAGCCCGCAACCTGGATGTGTGCCCTTGACTGGAATTGAATCCAGGATCCTTCAGTCCGCAAGTTGACACTCTATCCACTGAGCTAAACCAGCTAGTGCAAAAATATGTTTTTATTGATTTTAGAGAGAGAAGAAGAGAGAGGGAGAGAGAAACATTGATGTGAAAGAGAAACATTGACCAGTTGCCTCTTGCATGCACCTGAACTGGTTTTTGAACCCACAACCTGGATAGGTGGCCTGACCAGGAATTGAACTGGTGACCTTCTGGTGCATAGGATGTTGTTCAACCAACCAAGCCACATTGGCCAGGGCACAACTGATATTTTGATGGTAGAAAGTTGGTTCCTATGAACTGTATCTTAAAAGCAGCAGAGTATGATCAGCTTTGGCCAATATCTTTATACTATTAACTTTATTTTGTGATGATAAAGGGATCTTAATATTAAGACATTTAAAAAATATATATTTTTATTCTTTTTTTCTTTTTCTTTTTTCTTTTTTTCTTTTCTTTTCATTTCTTTTCTTTCTTTCTTTCTTTCTTTCTTTCTTTTTTTTTTTTACAGAGAGGAAGGGAGAGGGATAGAAAGGGATAGTGAATTACATTTCTGCAGAGCAAGAGACAGTCTTCGCACTTCACAGCACATAGCATTCAATAGTAGGCAAAGAGAAATGTAACTCACCAACCTAAATTGGTAGAGAATCTTCTGTTTCAAATCTCTCATAGTATTTTGAGCATTTGTATCCACCACCGAGAATGCAAAGCTAAATCCAGAATGAGTCTCTATTCCTGTTAGGACTCATTTATAGCCCCCACCCCCCGGGGCTGCCGGCATCCATCCAGTATAATACACCTGCCAGTCATGGGGAAGGGGTCTCCCTCCCCCCAGGAATCTTCCTCTGAGCCATCTGTAGTCTGTGTCTGTCTGTCTCTCTCTCTCTTTCTCTCTCTCTCTCTTTTAATATATTTTATTGATTTTTTACGGAGAGGAAGGGAGAGAGAGAGAGAGCCAGAAACGTCGATGAGAGAGAAACATCGACCAGCCACCTCTTGCACACCCCCTACCGAGGATGTGCCCGCAGCCAACGTACATGCCCTTGACCAGAATCGAACCCGGGACCTTTCAGTCCGCAGACCGACGTTCTACCACTGAGCCAAACCGGTTTCGGCATAGTCTCTCTCTCTTGTTGGTAGACAAAGCAGTTCCTGTTGGCATTTTGTGCCTCAGAGGGTAAAAGAGGAATATGTCCAGATTCAACTCATCTCTGCTTTGCTGTAGCCTCCCTCCCATGTCTACTCATTTCATGGAACCAGGTAGCCACTTTGGAAGGTGCACTCGGTAGTTCCAGTCACCTCCAGAACCCGGAAGAGGGTTCTTGTAATGGGCATCAACATGTCCAACTTTAACGTGCCAGAGTGATTTCCATAGGGCTGTGCCCTTTCAAAGCCCAGTTTTCCATTGCCCGTGAGTCAGTAAAAAACCCCCCAAACATACGTGCTTTTACCATTGTTCAGTTCTTCCATCACTGCTAGGAAAACAGCATGCAAATCAGCCCACTGAGCTGCTATGATTTTCCCTTCCTTGATCACGCTGATGGCCTTCCAGCCAAGGTGTTGTTCATTCTGCTTGGAACTGTCATTCATAAACCCAGGAGCTCTCTGCTGGTCATTTGAGAGGTGTTTATAAGGCACTGTCCACGTGATGATGGAAACTAGCAGCTCATCACTCAGTTCCAGAGTCCATCCTGTGGGGAAGGAGGCTCCTGGTTGTATCTCAAGTTCTCCTTGTAACGGGATCCCAGTATAAACCATTTCCATTTTATTAGGGAACACTCCTGAGCATTGCCTTCCCTCATTAGAGTGTTTTTCTTGGCCTCATGGTTATTTCATGTTTCAAGATTATTTTATGTATTTAAGTCATAGGGACAGTTTAGATTAATGTTCAATAGCAAGCTAATAAATGCCTCTCAAATGACAAATCTTTAGTCCAGCATCCCAAAAGTTGTCACTGGCAGATGCTCACAGACTTTTGCAGTAAGTGCCAGTCTGTGCTCCGTCGAGGGCTACTGCACAGTTTGTTTGCACCAGCACTCCAGCTTCCTTCCTGTATCGGCAGGCCCAGGCAGTCTTATTTCCATTTATCACATCCCATTAGTGTTGCTTGAGGGGTGCTTTACATGCCTCTGTTTTACTTCTGGGGGAAGCATTCCCATTTAGACATAATATCCATTCCATAAAACATTTCCATAATCGCTGTTTAAACATCCCAGTTTTCACCTAAACTTCTACCTTAATCCTGTTAACCTTAAAGTTTTTATATTCTATCAAAGTAATTGTAGCCTGCATTACTTCACTAAAGGATTTTGGTAGCATAGCGCATTCGGGGGTCCCAGAAACATCTCAGACCTCCCCCGCCTCCCACTGTTTTACCCACTTTTGTTCTCCTCGCCCCCTTCTCTTCCCCCCCACTATTTTACCCACTTTTGTGCATTTGGCTTTAAGTTCCCAGCAGGGGGTTGAGCCAGGAGACCCTGATCCTTTTGTCAGTCTCTCTCTTGATTACTCTGATTATTGCCCCAGGGCCCGTGCCATTCCAGATCTGGTTTCTCATTAGAATCTTTGCCTTTCCTATGTTTTAAATTTCTCCAAATTTAGGCTACACTTGGTTGGGGACTTTTAATGTAGGGGGATCAGTAGGGGTCCCTTTGATCTACCCAATCTTATATAGTAGTGCTATATGAAGACCTTTGTTTCAAGCACATCAATGTTCCTTTTATTCATCCTATTTGTTTATTTATTTATTTATCCTCACTCAAGGATGTTTATTGATTTTAGAGAGAAAGGAAGGGAGAGAGAAACAAATATCAATTGCCTCTTGTATATGCCCCAACCACGGATCAAACCTGCAACCTAGGTATGTGCCCTGACTGGAGTTGAAACCAGAACCATTTGGTGTATGGGAATACACTCCAGCCAAATGAGCCATCCAGCCACAGCTCATCCAATTTCTTTTTCTTTTCTTTTTGTTTTTAAATAAATCTTCATTTTTCAAATTATTACAGTTGTTCCTCTTCCCCCCCTCCCCCATAGCTCCCCTCAACCTGGTTCCCACCCCACCCTCTGCCCTTACTCTCTCCTCCAACTGTCCTCATCCATAGGTGTACGATTGTTGTCCAGTCTCTTCTGCACTCCCCACACCCCTTCCTCACTCCCCTTTCCCCCCAGGATTGTCAGTTCACTCCCTTTCTATGCCCCTGATTCTATTATATTCACCAGTGTATTCTGTTCATCAGATTTTTTATTCCCTTAATCTTTAGATTCATTTGTTGATAGATATCTATTTGTTCATAATTTTTATCTTTACCTTTTTCTTCTTTTTCCTCTTCTTAAAGAATACCTTTCAGCATTTCATATAATACTGGTTTGGCGGTGATGAATTCCTTTAGCTTTTTCTTATCTGTGAAGCTCTTTATCTGACCTTCAATTCTGAATGATAGCTTTGCTGTGTAATCTTTTTTTTTTAATTGTGAAGATATTTATTTATTTTTCTTTTTAAATATATTTTATTTATTTTTTTTGCCCCCCTCCCTCCCTCCTATACAAATCCTTCCTCCCCAGAGTTTAATGTCCATTGGTTGTACTTATATGCATGTACACAAGTCCTTCAGTTGATCTATTATCTCCCCTAGATCTTCCTCCCCTCCCCATTGTAATTTGACAGTCTGCCTGTTGCTTTACTGTTACTGTGTAGAGTAATCTTGGTTGTAGGTTCTTGCTATTCATCACTTTGAATATTTCTTGCCACTCCCTTCTGGCCTGCATAGTTTCTGTTGAAAAATCAGGTGACAATCTTATGGGTACTCCCTTGTAGATAACTGTTTTTCTGTTGCTGCTTGTAAGATTCTCTCTTTGTCTTTTGCTCTTGGCATTTTAATTATGATGTGTCTTGGTGTGGTCCTATTTGGATTCCTTATATTTGGGGTTCTGTGCACTTCCTGGACTTGTAAGTCTATTTCTTTCACCAGGTAGGGGAAGTTTTCAGTCATTATTTCTTCAAATAGGTTTTTAATATGTTGCTCTTTCTCTTCTTCTGGCACCCCCGTAATTTGGATGTTGGTATTCTTGAGGTTATCCCAGAGGCTTCTTTATTTTTGGATTCTTTTTTCTTTTTTGGTTGAGTATTTTTTGCTTCTTTGTATTTCAAATCTTTGACTTGATTCTTACTTTCCTCTAGTCTGCTGTTGGATCTCTGTATATTATTCTTTATTTCAGTCAGTGTATGCTTAATTTCTAGTTGGTCCTTTTTCATATCCTCAAGGGTCTCACTAAATTTATCAGCCTTTTCTAGAAAATTCTTAAAAAACCTTATAACCATGGTTTTGAACTCTATATCTAGTAGTAGTTTGCTTTCCTCCATTTCTTTCATTTGTGACCTGTTTGTATTCGCATTTTGACTGCTTGGCTTTGTGTGCTAGGTGTCATATAGGGTCTGGTGGCTTAGCTTCCCCAGTTACCTGAGGTGGACACTCTTGGTGCACCCCTTTGTGGGCTTTGTGCCCAGTCTTATTATAATTAAGCCTTGATTGTTGTTGGTATCACTGGGAGGAATTGGCATCCAGGCCAATTGGCTGTGAGGATCAGCTGTGTATATCATGGGAGAACTGTGCTGGAGACACCCTTATGGAGAAAGACTTACTTCAGTGGGGCTTTGGTGCTGCCCCCTGAGTGTGTCCCTTATGTATAAGAGGTGTTGTAGTCTGGATGGTCCCACTCTGACCACTGGATACACTGGCTCTTGGATCTTTAAGTAAGTGCTAATTAAGCCTCTGCCTAAGGCCACCCAGCAGGAGCTACGCAAGAACTGCAGATTTCTCTTCTTTGTTTGGGTTTTGGAGGTGCCCAGATAAGACCCAGCTGTGAAGCCAAGGGCCTTCTTTTGGATGTTCTGGGTCTCTGACTCAGCTTCAGTTTGCTAGATAATTTTAGATTTAAAGGGCCATGCCATTCATATGCAAAGACCTCTGCACACAGCTTGAATTGGGCAGAATCTTAGGGCAAAGCAAAGAGCTATGGCTGATCCTCAGCCCTGCCTTAAGAGGCCCTTGGGTCTCAGTGTCCTGTGGTAATCGCTGCAGGCACCTTTGAAAGAAAGCTACCCTCGAGTTTCGCCCGATGCCAGAAAGTCCAGTTTCTCCCCGTATGAGTCTGCATCCCCAGAGTCTCGCCTGGAACTGGAGGTCAGAGCAGTCGGGAGCTTGTGTCTCCCTCCAGATTGAAAAAGACAATTGCAAGGCATGTATGGGAGTGGGGGGACGCAATGGTAAGAGATGTACACATATAGTACCTTAATAAAAAAAAAATGGAGCCGGAACCGATTTGGCTAAGTGGATAGAGCGTTGGCCTGTGAACTGAAAGGTCCCAGGTTTTATTCCGGTCAAGGGCATGTACCTTGGTTGCGGACACATCCCCAGTGGGGGGTGTGCAAGAGGCAGCTGATCAATGATTCTCTCTCATTGATGTTTCTAACTGTCTATCCCTCTCTCTTTCTCTCTGTAAAAAAAAAAATCAATAAAATATATATATTTTTAAATGGGGGGAAAAAAAGAAAAGAAAAAGACAACTGTGTCCTCAGTTGCCAGCCCTTCCCGCATGCGCGTGTGCACCTCTATACCTCTGCATTTTACTTCCATAACTCCTCTGAGTCTCGGTGTGCTTTTCTCTTTCCTTCTAGTTGTAGAATTTCCACTCAGCCAGCCTTCCTTTGGTCTGGATGATGTCCGTTTTGTCTTTTAGTTGTAGTTTTGAAGTGGTTTTGCGAAGCAGCAATTTCAGATGTTTACCTATGCCGACATCTTCCTTTTTTCCTCTTTGTTTTGCTCCTATCAGTATTTGCTTTATTCATCTGATTTATTTTTTTTAAATATATTTTATTGATTTTTCTACAGAGAGGAAGGAAGAGGGATAGAGAGCTAGAAACGTCGATGAGAGAGAAACAGACCAGCTGCCTCCTGCATACCCCCTTCCGGGGATGTGCCCAAATGTACATGCCCTTGACCGGAATTGAACCTGGAACCTTTCAGTCCACAGACCAACACTCTATCCACTGAGTCAAACCGGTTTCAGCTTCACCTGATTTCTTTTTCTTTTTTTTTCTTTTCTTTCTTTTTTTAAATATATTTCATTGATTCTCTACAGAGAGGAAGAGAGAGGGACAGAGAGCTAGAAACATCGAGAGAGAAACATTGATCAGCTGCCTCCTGAACACCCCCTCATGGGGATGTGCCCACAACCAAGGCACATGCCCTTGACCGGAATCGAACCTGGGACCCTTCAGTCCTCAGGTTGACTCTCTATCCACTGAGCCAAACCGGTTTCGGCTTCACCTGATTTCTTAATAACTGTTTAAAAATTTCCACTCTGCTGGGGATGAGTTCCTTAACTCTCTCCCCTGCCTCTTGGCATTTTCTTGTTAAATAATCTAATGTTTTTATTAGCATTTGAAAGATTCATGAGGGGAAGCTGAGACAGCAAATCTGACCTATTTTGTGGCAGTAAAGTTACACAGGTGCCGTTGCACTATTTATCATGACCAGAATAATGGGCATATTCAGTGGGTGAATATCCCAATTATCATAAAGCCAATTCCACACAGTATGAATCATATCAACTGCTTCCTCTGGGGTGTTGCACTTGGCATTGGTAGGGGGAGTTGGCAGTCCCCCTTCTCAGGGCAAACAGACATAACAGTAGCTTTCATCCAGTCTGCCAGGCTGGCTGTTCCCTCAGGGTTAACCTGCCATGTGCCTGGATCATGACAAGCTGTCTGTGACCGTCCCATAGTTAGCTGTGGGTATTGCAAAAACCCAAGTTTTGGAGCATTCTCATCCATTTTTCTAAACATTGCTTCCATTCCTCTTAAAAAAAAAAAAAAAAAAATTCTGAAACACTAATAAAGCATGTAAATCTGTCTTGCTCCATTTCCCATATCTCTCAGCCTCTTTTCCTGTCTCTGCCTCTGTGCTGCATCTTGGGTGATTTCTTCATATCTGTGTCCAAGATTATTCTATTTTTTGCCTGCATTTAATTTGCACTTAACCCTTCCTTTGACATTTTAATCTCCATGGCCTATAAACAGTCCTGGTCTTTAGTTCTTCCTTTAAGTTCCTTAAACATACATACTTGATATTCTTTCTCAGATAAGTTTCAGTATCTGATGAGTTGTATATTGAGGATATATTCCTCCACGAAGGCTTTCTTTTTCCTTTCACCGGGCATCTGAGTTCACGGGGAAACACGAGTTTATTTGAAATTAAAATTTTCAGCTTAGTGGTTTCTTTGGGACATACAGATAGCATAAATGTGGGCACCGAACATACTGGAAGCTGGCCGGAAGATAGGAATTCTCAGGTGGGCTCCTTTTCTTTTCCTCCCAGAGCCAAGGCAGGGCAGACAACTTTCCTGGGCAGTACCTACAGGCCTTTTTGTGAATGTGTTACCATTTTGTTTGTTTGTTTTCCTGTCTTGATCTCTTTTCCCTGAGGTCTTTAACCCTCTTTGGGTCCTAGCTTTATGCAAGAGGATCTACTGTCTGGCAAAGGAAAAATAAATCATATATACCATTCTCTCAGTGTCTAATAAAAGAGGGGAAATTGATTTTCACTTCCCACGTGTAAATTTTTCATAGTCAATGCAAGAACATAGCCCCGGGTGCTAGTTTCCATTATTTAAGGATTTGTATTTTCTATGACATTGAACATTTTTTCCATCTACCGTAAATAAAGTAGCCACGCTGTGAGGGGTTTGATTCAACTGCTTAAAATCCTCTGCCTTTCAGCCTAAGTCCAATCAGGTGACAGATTAAACTACACAATAATTTAAACAAAGGAGTGTTTAAATTTAAACAAAGGAGTGTTTAAATATGAAGAGTGGAGTATACTAACTAGGAAAGTAACTCTAAAGACTCGAAGGAAACGCTACCGGGTACATTAGGAATGACACAAAGTTGGAAGTGGAGGCTCCACTTCCCAAGACTGAGGCTCATTCCTCGTTGAAGGAAGTGTGGTTGCAGGTCGTTAGATGGTGGAGAAGGTCAGTGGGTTGCCTAGGCCTGAGTTCATCCTCAAACGTCAAGGAAGTAGAAAACCATCTCCCAGGCACAGGTGAGCTGTGGGTGGTGAACAGGCAGGCACACAGAAATTGTCAGGGCGCCACTATGGGTGTGAGATCTGAGTGTGCACAGAGAGTCATGTGAAGGTGACCACCGGCCCATCTCTGAGACAGCCTACGGCGGGCATGTGGCTGGGGCAGTGCCACCAGATGTGTACCTCACATAGCGGCGCTCCTGATCAACATGCAGCAGGAGCAGGAACAAGCACAACACTGCACTCTGAACTGAGAAAAAAAACCTGCCTCCTGCAGTGCCCTCTGCTGCTGAGACTCAACGTGTGCTCACTGTGAAAGAAATGCTTACAGGCCTGTTGTCATAGGCCATGTTCTGAGTGAATTTGGAGCTGAGAAGCAATACACAGATCACTGGTACAGGAGCTGTATAATAGAGAAGGAAATAAGAAAGCAGTGCCTGATCTCCGGGAACTGATCTAGCTCTCACAAGTAGGCCTCACTGTTATTACAAACTGTTCTGATGCTCAAAACTAAGCCATGTGCTCCTATGAAATATGAATGGTCCCATAAGAACATCCACTTTCAGTAAGATCACTGTGCAACCCACCCAATACCAAGAGTCCTCCTCTCTTGCTAAATTAGTAACTGCTGCTTCACTTCCTTACCAATCACAGCTTTGTCCCCCACTCGGTCTGCCCTTCCTATAGATCAGATTTGCTGAGATGCCCAGTGATAAATTGTCCTGATTTCTGACAGCATCCAAGTGAAAGCAAGTCTCTACTACTCCCTTAGACCCAGGCCAGAATTATCCAACAATGCCCAAATCCTATAATAGGTTTCTCTAAATCCTCTAAGATATCCCTCAATTCTCCAGAGTGTGCCTTCTTCTGCTCTGCAATGAGTAATAAATAAATCCAACTATTCAAATACAGGTGTGTTCTTGGGAGTTTTGACTGAAGAGCATTGACAGAATAAATGATTACTAAGTATATCTTTTTTCAATCATTTTTTTATTTTTCAATTACAGTTGACATACAATGTTATGTTAGTTTCGGGTGTATATCCCAGTGATTAGACATTGTATAACTTTCTAAATGATCATCCCAATAAATCTCATACCCATATAACACCATACACAGTTAATACAAATATTATTGACTATATTCCCTATACTTCACCATGACCATTCTGGAACTACAGATTTGTAGTTCTTAATCCCTTCACCCCTTTTACCATCCCTACTACCCCCATCCCATTTGGCAACTATCAACTTTCTCTCTTATCTTGTGAGTCTGTTTCTAGTCTGCTTATTGATTTATTTTGTTTTTAAGATTCAGTTGTTGATAGGTACATATTTGTTGCCATTTTACTGTTCATATCTTTTTCTTCTTCTTCTGAAAGAAGACCCTTTAATATTTCATATAATACTGGTTTGGCAGTGATGAACTCCTTTACCTTTTTCTTATCTGGAAGCTCTTTTTATCTATCCTTCAATTCAAAATGATAGCTTTGTTGGATAGAGTAATCTTGGTTGTAGGTCCTTGCTTCTCATCACTTGGAATATTTTGTGCCATTCCCTTCTGGCCTGCATAGTTTATGTTGAGAAATCAGATGACAGTCTTATGGGAACTCCCTTATAGGTAACTAACTGCTTTTCTCTTGCTGCTTTTAGGATTCTCTTCGTCTTTAACCTTTCATTTTAATAAAACTTATATAAAGCATCAATGACAGTGATTTAAAAGGATAGTTTATTTGTAATTATGTGAGGTGATAAATATTAACTAATGATATCATTTTGCAATATATAGACACATCAAATCATCATGTAATTATAAAACTAATAGTGTTATATGTCAACTATATCTCAGAATTAGGGAGAAAGGATACTTTAATATTGTAGACAGTTTTTAGTTTTGATAAATTAGTTCATGTAAACAAAACACAATAAAATAAAATAAAATAAAATAAAATAAAAACCAACCTTTATTTATTTTTTAATAAGTTTTTATTGTTCATATTATTACAAATGTTCCTTTCCCCCACCACCACCATTGCTCCCCTCCACTAGGTTCCCACCCCACCCTCTGCCCTTTCCCCACTCCCCATTGTCCTCATCCATAGGTGCACAGTTTATGTTCAGTCTCTTCCCACATCCCCCTCTCCCCTTTTCCCCAAGAATCGTCAGTTCACTCCCCTTCCATACCTCTGATTCTATTATATTCAACAGTTAATATTGTTCATCGGATTTTTTAAATTTCCTTGGTTTTTAGATTCACTTGTTGATAGATACGTATTTGTTGTTCATAATTTTTATCTTTATTTACTTTCTCTTCTGAAAGAACCCCCTTCAGCAATTCATATAATTCTGGTTTGGTGTTGATGAACTCCTTTAGCTTTTTTTTATTAGTGAAGCTCTTTATCTGACCTTCGATTCTGAGTGATAGCTTTGCTGGATAGATTATCTTTGGCTGTAGGTTCTTACTATTCATCACCTTGAGTATTTCTTGCCATTCCTGTCTGGCCTGCATGGTTTCTGTTGAGAAGTCAGCTGACAATCGTATAGGTGCTCCTTTATAGGTAACTACCTTCTTTGCTCTTGCTGCTTTTATTATTATTTTTTTAATATATTTTTATTGATTTTGTACAGAGAGGAAGGGAGAGAGATAGAGAGCTAGAAACATCGATGAGAGAGAGTCATCGATCAGCTGCCTCTTGCACACCCCCTACTGGGGATATGCCCGCAACCAAGGTACATGCCCTTGACCGGAATCAAACCTGGGACCTTTCAGTCCCCAAGCCGACGCTCTATCCATTAAGCCAAACCGGTCTCGGCATGCTCTTGCTGCTTTTAATATTCTTCTTTGTCTTTTGCTCTAGGAATTTTAATTATGATGTGTCTTGGTGTAGTCCTCTTTGTTTGGAGTTCTGTGCGCTTCCTGGATTTGTAGGTCTAATTCTTTCACCAGGTGGGGGAAGTTTTCTGTCACTATTTCTTTTAGTATGTTTTCGATATCTTGCTCTCTCTCATCTTCTGGGACCCCCATAATTCTGATGTTGGTTCGCTTGAAGTTGTCCCAGAGGTTTCTTACATTATCTTCAACTTTCTGGATTCTCTTGCCTTCTAGCTTCTGTGGAGGAGTGTCTTCTGGTTCTTTATGTTCCAAATCTTTGACTTGATTCTTGCGATCTTCCATTCTGTTTTTAGGACTCTGTATAATATTATTTATTTCAGACAATGTATTCTTTATTTCTTGTTGATCCCTTATCATTTCTTGATAACTCCTTATTAATTCTAGTCGATTTCTTTTCATATCCTCATAGGTCTTATCCATCTTTTCTAGGAAATTCTTGAAAAACCTTATAAGCGTAGATTTGAACTCTATATCCAGTCGCTTTTTGTCCTCCATTTCTTTCGTTTGTGATCTATTTCGTTGTCGCATTTCGCAGTTACAGATGGGACGGGATTTCAGGGTGGAGCCTACAGCCTTGGCTTCCGTCAGCCCTGCCCTATGCGGCTCCTGCGTCTCAGGGTCCTTCAGTACTCACTGCAAAGCGCCTCTGAGAGATAGGTGCCCTCAATTTTCGCCTGCTGCCAAACAGTCTATGCTCTCCTCCAATGAGCCCGGTATTGGGGTTCAGTTCAGTTGGAAGTGGAGTTAGAGGTGGCGTTCAGAGCAGACTGGAGCCCCAGTCTCCTTCCGGCCAGGGCAATCCCGCGGCACAGCCGACCGTCCCTTCTCTGCACGCAATGTGCGCGCCGCCGGGACCTCCTTTCACCGCTCCCCCAGGATTCCGCCTTACAGCCCAGCTCCCTATGGATGAGCCTGGGTTCCCGGGGTCTAGCCTAGAACTGGGGTTCAGAGCAGTCACAACTGGGGCCCAACACAGTCGGAGTTTTATCTCCTTCCCGCTAGGGAACGCCAGCCAGGCACTCGGTCTCCCTCCTCTCCGGCTCCGTCCTCTTCGCGCGCCCCGCATGTCTCCGTACCTTAGGCTTTTACAGCTCCTCCGCTCTTCCTTCTGGTTTTCTCCTTGCTTCTCGTTGTAGAATTTACAGTCAGTCAACTTTCCTGTAATTCTGGGTAATGTCCATTTTATATTTTAGTTGTATTTTATTGAAATTGTTCTGTGTGGCTACAGCTAGGTGTTTACCTGTGCAGCCATCTTGGATTCTCCAGAAACCAACCTTTAATTTTCTGGTAACTTTTCACTTTGTCCCCAGATTTGATAGTTCTATGGTTGGGGGTTAAATATAGAAAGTGTGATTATAAATGCATATATCTGTTGATTGCTTGTACCTACGAAATGAAGTTTAACAAAAATATAATCTGAATAATTATATATCCTATCAAATAAGAGAGTAATATGCATATTGACCATCACCCAACACACAAGATGGCCGCCCCCATTTGGTCAAAGATGGCCACCCCCATGTAGACACAAGATGGCTTGCAGGGGAGGGTAGTTGGGGGTTACCAGGCCAGCAGGGGCAGGCAGTTGGGAGGGACCAGGCCTGCAAGGGATGACAATTGGGGGTCATCAGTCATGTAGGGAGGGCAGTTAGGGGTAACTGGGCTGGCAAAGGAGGGCAGTTGGGGACAACCAGGCCTGGAAGGGAGGGCAGTTGGAGGCAACCACCTTCAGGGGAGGGCAGTTGGGGGTGGCCAGGACTTGAGTGGAGGGCAGTTGAGGGGGACCAGGCTTGCAGGGGAGGACATTTAGAGGTGACCAGGCTGGCAGGGGAGGGCAGGTGCAGGTGATCAGGCCAGCAGGGGAGGGCATTTGGGGATAATCAGGCCGGCAGGGGAACAGTTAAGCATTGATCAGGCTGGCAGGCGAGTGGTTAGGAGGTGATCAGACTAGGAGGCAGAAGTGGTTAGGGGCAATCAGGCAGGCAGGCGAGCGGTTGGGAGCCAGCAGCCCTGGATTGTGAAAGGGATGTCCAGATTGGAGAGGGTGCAGGCTGGACTGAGGGACATACACACCCTCCGTGCATGAATTTTGTGCACGAATTTCGTGCACTGAGCCTCTACTACAAGAAATAAAAGCCTTTGAATTTGGGGATTATATAGATGTACGTGTATACAAGAAGTGATCAGTAGCTATATTCTGGTACACTTTTAATGAGAGAAGTGCCAAGAGCCAGTTCACTTAGTTCTTGTTTTCCTCCACATTTCAAGGGAATGTAAACTCACACATCAGTGATGTCAGAAGCAAAGAATATGATGATGTGTCCCACCTATCCATCTTCTCTTAAAACCACTCAAATGAAACCTTTTAACTCTTTAATTATGGCGGGATAGAAGTGACCTATTTTCTGTGTGGTCATAAAAAAAGATTCTATTAGCATAAGAATTTTTTTTGGAAATTGATACTTTCAAGCTCAATGCCATGACTGTGTTTTTACTTGGAATCTTCCCCTCCGTGTTTCCTTGTTCTGTGCAGATTACCAACGCCTGATGACTGTGGCGGAAGGCATCACCACACTCTTGTTCCCATTTCAGTGGCAGCATGTATATGTGCCCATCCTCCCTGCTTCTCTGCTACATTTTCTTGATGCTCCTGTCCCTTATCTGATGGGTCTTCAGTCAAAAGAAGGAACTGACCGTTCCAAACTAGAGCTTCCTCAAGAGGTAAAAGTTATAATGAATGATGACGCATTTACTGTTTGTTGATTTAGGTCAGGGATACTTTCCTCAGATAGCATTGCCATTGTCCAAACCCTGTCTGTCTCTGTTCCGAATCTCTCAAGTAGGTTTAGGGCAGAGCCCGAGCTGTAGAGCTATAGACTGCAGATCCTGACTTCTGGTGGTTCCTGTGACAGTGGCTAATGGAACCTGGCGCAGAGCAGGGCGATGGCATATAAATTTGTGAAGATGCAACAATAGCCGTGTTACTTAATTGCTCTATTATTCCAGTGACATTTTATTTCCTTTCCCCGATACACATTATACATTTTGTTTCAAAAACAATGCAGCCCAATTTTAACATCCTTTGAAATCATTGTATTAATTGAGGTGAATTTGATTCTTGATCTCCATCAAATGAAAAGTAACATCTTTCAGCAAGCTAGGGATAATGGAAATATCAAGTGCTTTAGTATTCTTTGTTTTTGGCCTAAGGCTAGTTATCAACTTTTTCTAAGTGTCAGCTTAGCTAGTTGGTAGAGATAAGAATTCTAACCCCTAGTTTTTAGGCCCCTTAAAGTTACTATGCTTTCTGTGGGTTGTATTTTCCAACATTATTTAAGAAGAAAGTAAACAGGAACTTTTGAAAGCATTTTAAATCTGGTTTGTAGCTGTTGTTTACAGTCCTCAGAATTATAGTGTTAAGCCTTTGAAATGAAACATCGATGAGTGTCATGACCTATTAAAAAACATAAAATGGTTAATTATATGATTAGCTCTTAATTAGCACCTTTCTTAATAAAATCTTTTGTGCTGTGCTTCACTTTTTTTTCCTTATTTCCCATAGAATGTCTCATTTTAATAAGTGAATTTAAAATTAACACACTAAGCTGTAGCCATTATATGCAGTAATGATTTCTCTAATCATCCATTGCTTTATTCTAATGAACATTTTCCTACCAAAATTAGCATTTTTGTTCTGGGGAAAATAAGCATGATTCAGATAATATGAGACACACATGCAGACTGTCTTGGTCTTTTTAAGCTTTATTGTATGCTTTCTGCTTTACGCTTCTTTTTTTCTGATACCTGAATGCTTATGTTTTCTCTTTTATTAAATTAATCTCAGTATCGTGATGGCTTAAAGACATAAATCCTTTAAATTTTCAAGGAAAAAGAAATAGACTAGCCAAATGCATTTTGTTTTAAAGTCTTAAACAGTTACATGTTTTAGTTTCTTGAGTATCTGGTCTATTTGTATGTTAATCAGATGATACTTTATGAGATCCTTTGTTTATATATAAATATTATTATTCCATTTTTTTTGCATGAGTAATAATAGTTGAGGATTTTAAGATGCTACCGCCCTAGTTGTTTTGGCTCAGTGGATAGAACATCGGCCTTCAGGCTGAAGGATCCCTGGTTCGATTCTGGTTAAGGGCACATACCAGACACATGCCAAGTTGTGGGCTCGATCCTCAGTACAGCAGCATGCAGGAGGCAGCCAATCAATGATTCTCTCTTATCATTGATATTTCTATCTTTCCCTCTCTCTTCCTCTCTGAAGTCAATAAAAATATATTTTTTTAAAAATACTGCCTTGATGTAGTTGGGAAATCTTTCTGTCTCTGTCTATGTGTATCCTCTGACTCTAAAGATAAACTTAAAATTTGTGTAAGTTTTACAGTAATATCTAATTTTTATTTATTAAATCATCAGTGTTCAATAAATGCACATACCCATCTGTTTATTCATGGAGTAGAATAATATGAAATTACTTCGATCAGCTGTGACAATAGCAGTGCTTCTGTATAGAAAGTATAAATTAGTGCATGGCTTTCAGAGGAAAGTGTATCGCTTTGCTCTGGTATCATTTTATGAGATGAAGTCATTTACTTCACATAATTTTGGGAGGAAATAAGTATAAAAATAGCCATTTTAAAAACGTACTTAAATAAGCTCACTAGTAATAGTCACCACCACCATCACCTTTTTCTGAAAACTGTAAAGTAAAATAATAGCTAAAAATAATAATAACAAGGCTTCTTAGAATAGTTGTGAAAATGTTTACGAAATGGTTGTTATAAGAACGTATGATTTTAGTTGTTAGTTGACTGATGTTACTACATAGACTTAGAATTAACCACCCACTCCCTTTCCCCATGATTCCAAATGATGGGCACAGGGAGCTGTTTGTTGTTGTTTCTTTTGGGGATTGGGGATGAGGGTGGAAGGATATAGCACTGAGGAATAATTGCATAGGATGACACCTTACTTTAAAAAAAAAAAATTTATTGATTCAGAGAATAAGGCGGAGGGAGAGATAGAAACTTTAATAATGAGAATCACCAGTCAGTTGCCTCCTGTATGCCCCCTTCTGGGGATCAAACCTGCAACCCAGGCATGTGCCCTTGACCAGAATTGAACCCGGGACTCTTCAGTCTGCAGGCCGACACTGTCCACGGAGCCAAACCACCTAGAGTGCTTCAATAAATTTTTATAACAAAAGTTCTCATTTCCCATTTCTACTTTGTGTTAAAGCCCCAATTTGGGCTCTTCTCTCCAGACACAGAGAGTCTCGTGGGAACACAGAGCCAGGCCAGTAGCCTTGCCATCCACTTTCAGCTTAGCAGTGATGACATGAGCATAACAAGCTTTAAAATTTCCCAAAATGCATCACTCTTTTTCTTCTCCTAGGAGAAGGTGAGGGATAAAAAAGGATAGCAGGAAGGCCTTAAATGGAAGCAGTACAAAATGTAAGTGGTGCGAGGTTGCTGGTTAACATTTAGATTAGCAAGGTAGTGGATTTTTTCTTCCATTTTAAAGATGTTGAATCATCCGTTTGAATTATGGTGACCTACTTTCTCCCTGTAAGCTTTTCAATATAGCCTGCTTTCTAGAGACTAAAACACATGTAAAGATTTGGATTTAAAGAAAGCTGTAAGCAACACTACTGTCTTCAGCAAGATGTGACTCAAGCTCTTCTTCTGTTGACACTGGAGAAGAGGAAAGGTGTCAGGAAAAAAATCCCTTAAGCCACCAGGCTCCTTGAGAATGCATATCTGAGACAGGTGTCAGGAAGTCGCCTGCCTTTTTTGGGCCTCAGTTTCTCTGTCGGCAGAACTAATGGGTTAGACTCAAAGGCTACGCCACACTTGAAGAAGTTACTGTTGGTTCTCTGTTTTTAGATGAAGATATATTGAGTTTGTATTGAGCTTGATTTGGAACTTTGCTATTCTTCTTGCTCATCAATTTCTAACATGAAGAGAAAAAGAGAAAAACAGAGATACAACTGTTGGCTCTCCTGTTTTCGCCTTTCCTCAGCATTCAGGATCCGAGGGCCATGTGAATTCTCCCCTTGCTGACCTGGGAGGCGGGGGTGAGGGTGGGGCTGGATGGGTAGGGGGGAGATGGGGAAACAAAGATGAAGCTTTCTATTCTGTTTGTTGACTTGCACCCCATGTCCTGTGTTCAGCCCCTCCTGCAGTCAGGATCAGTTTTATGTGTCCCTTCCTTCCCCAGACTAGGGTTTTGCAGTCTTCCTTTATACTCACAACCTAGTTCAGATTAAGAGGGTCTAAACAGTAAGAGAAAAATACCATTTTGGAGCCTATTATAATCAAGTACCTGAGAGATAACCAAAATGTTATGCAGTGCGTGGCTCCTTGAATTTTCCATATCTACTTGAAAAATATTTAAAAGTCCTTTTGTTGAAAATAAAAACATTTCCTCTGATTTCTATCTCCTCTTTTCCTCAACTCAGAAATATCAGGATCCTGAGTCAGCTCTTAACTATTCAAAGGTTAATTATTTATCGTTCTCTAAGCACTGCTTTTGCCACCTCCCTCTGCCTCCTGTTCTTACCTAATAACTCCTGAAATGGGTTTGTTGTCTAAGAGGTTGAAGCTCATTTGGGATAAAGTAAAAATGTGTGGATTTGCTGTGATTTTGGATTGCCAATTTTATCCCATTTCTTCCCCTCCCCCGGGGTGGGGGTGGGGGAGTACTATAGCTGCTATCGTAAATTTTATTTTATTAATATATTTTATTGATTTTGTACAGAGAGGAAGGGAGAGAAATAGAGAGTTTAGAAACATCGATAGAGAGAGTCATCGATCAGCTGCCTCTTGCACACCCCCTACTGAGGATGTGCCCGCAACCAAGGTACATGCCCTTGACCGGAATCGAACCCAGGACCTTTCAGTCCCCAAGCCGACACTCTATCCATTGAGCCAAACCGGTTTCGGCAATAGCTGCTAAATTTTAGCAGTTGTTGTTATTTCTAAATTACAAACGGTGGTAGAGCCGTGGAATGGCATTGAAAGTTCAAGCTCATTCAGTGAGCACACGCAGTGCCTCCTATTTGTGAAGTACTTACTATCAGTCCGTGCACCTTCACTCACTTGGGAATACCGTATATTACAGAAGCATGTCTTGATTTTAATAAACTGATGAGACCCAGGAAAATTATTTGTTTATATTAAATCTGATATTGAATACTCACATAAGGGGAAACTGCTGGCAGCACACATTTCCTTTTAAAGAATAAAAAGTTCTTAACCTTGAGAAGGTTAACATAAAAAGCTGTGTAATTTGTGATTTTTGTTTCTAATAATTGGAAAGGATATTTTAGAACTTAAAATTTCTTTATTCTAAAACCTTTTCTCTCTCTCTCTCTCTCTCTCTCTCTCTCTCTCTCTCTCTCTCTCTCTCCCCCAACCCCCTTCTTTTTTAGGCTAACTTGTGTTTTGTGGATATTGACAACCATTTTATCGAGTTGCCAGAAGAATTTCCACAGTTCCCCAACAAAGTGGATTTTATCCAGGAACTCTCCGAGGTTCTTCTTCAGTTCGGGATCCCTCCCGAGGGCAGCCTGCACGGCAGCGAGAGCGCCACCCAGCTGAAGAACCTGGTTATGAAAGACTTGGTCAACGACAGGAAGAACGGCAACATCTCCCCAAACAGCATCAGCATGTACGAGCTACTGAAGGGCAACGAAACCATCGCCCGGCTCCAGGCGCTGGCCAAGCGGTCCGGGGTGACGGTGGAGAAAATGGACCTCTCCGCCTCTCTGGGTGAAAAGGAAAAGGATCTGAAGCTGCAGTGTGAAGAGGCGGAGCTCAGGGACTACCAGCTCAACGTGCAGCTCCGAGAGGTGTTCGCGAACCGCTTCACGCAGATGTTCGCGGACTACGAGTCCTTCGTGATCCAGAGCGCCCAGGACATGGAGTCCTGGCTCACCAACCGGGAGCAGATGCAGAACTTCGACAAAGTAAAGAGAGCCCTAGTTTCCTTTTGTGGTTCTTAGTGGGCTTTCTTACTTGATTTTGTTAACTTTTTTTTTTTTTTAAACACAGATTTCCCCACCCCTTTCTTTAAGAACTTTTTTTTTTTTTTTACCAGTATTTTACGCTAGATAAAACAATTCCTCAGGAAAGCAAATCCAAGTAGCTCATTAAGTTGGCTACTGAATTTTGTATTAAATTGCCTTTCATTTCATTTTTTAAATGTGCTATACTTGAAAATGTTTGAATGACAGAAACCCAAATTTCAAAGGTTTTTTAAAAATCTGTTAACACGATCTGACCATGTAAGAGTTTCATTGACTCTTTATTTTAGTTAGGATCAGGCGTAGTCCTATTCCTTTTTTAATAAACCCCTGTTTTTATATTTTGTCTTCAATATAATGAAGTTACGATTTGTCCATGTTAAAGGTAACAAACAGTTTGGTTTCAGAGGCCAAATTTTTATCTCATCCGAGGATCAAAAAGAGAGAAAGAGGAATGAATTAGGTTTTATGACTATGAGCCTAAGACTCTCTTCCAGTTTTGGGGAAAGGAAGACAGAAAGCAGCACCAGCTTTTGATTGTCCTGCTGGCGGTGAGGTGTCTTACTAAGGTTTGCCCCAGAGTATTCTGCCAGGTTTTTTTGACATATCCATCAGACACTCCTCCCCAATATCCTCTTCCTCCCCCCCCCCCCCCACACACACACAAAAGCACTTAAGGGAGGGGCATTGACTCTTTCCGGTCACCAGGGTGTCGTTCTGTCCCCTGCCTCTGTGGTAGCTGGGGCATGATACTACCATTAGAATGAATTACGGCTTTTCGCTAAATTGTATCCTTTTGTTGTGAAAGACCCCTTAAAGGGGCCAACCCATTCTAAGAGCCTAATCTACACTCTTGGAGCATCTGCCAGATAAACGTTCATTTTAAAATTCTCTTAAGAGTTGGACGTATAAAAGACTTATTTTCTGATTTCATCAGATACTTTTCTGATGAACAGCTAAGTTCTGGTGCCCTTTATGTTTGAGAAAACTTCTTAAATAATTTCAGAAGCCTTCACTTCTCCAGATGTATCTGTGCTCTCAGGTTCCTTTCTCCTTAAGCTTAACCATTTCTCCACATTTTTTTTCCCCATGTTCAGTTTGGAACTACTGTGTACACTCATGATGCTTGGGGTAATTCAAATCCTTTTCTAAATCAGGCCCTGGTACTTTCTTCCTCCTTAATCTTTATGTAGCTTGAAACTATAAATGGAATTCTTTTTATATAACCCCTAGAGAAATGAAAGTTTCATGTCGGATTCCAGAACGCTTGTAATCATCTAATTTTTCACTAGGACAATTTACAGGACTGTCACATACCAGCGGTGCAAGCCAAGTCTCTGCGGACCTTAAATGTGGTCCGTGAGGGTCTGAATATGAAAGCCAGACATTTGGCCTTGTTTACGGTGGAGAAGGCTTTTTGCTCTATAAACTTGCTGTTTATCTGTGAAATACCTTTTAAGGAGATGAACTGATTATCTAGAGACTACTGTGAACTTTGATCTGGCTATTTGGATTTGTAAATATAACAACTATGGAAGCACTTAAATTAAGTAAGGGGGTTTCTGTAAGGAAGTTTTTTAAAGGCTCTCTTAAGTTTCAGAATGAGAAATGTGCTAGGAAAAAGCCGACAAATATTCAGGAGAGTAATCTTACATGAGAACTTACCCTCCCATCCTCGAATCTGCTCTGAAGAACGAGAAGTCAAACCAACCCAGCAGCTTGAAGTAGTCATTCCTCGTCAAATTTCAGCTGGTGCCAAAGTGCAGCTAGGATTTCTAGTCACACAGAGACCTGAAGGACCACACACAAAGGAACAGTGTGAATTAGAAACTGATTACAGTTTACTGAGCCATTCTGTGCAGCAGACAAACGGGTAACAGGAGTGTGTTGTGCACGTTTTTCCAAAGGCTTGGTTTGCTTGGGATAGTGAAAACATTTTTAGTTAAGGCCCAGACTATTCTGTCAGCACAAGTCCAGAAGGAGTCTGATCTTGAATTAATACTCACCCATCAGCCTCTGACAGAGTTGGGGCCTAGTAAAATATCCACTTGAAGAAGAACAAAAAGATTCCACCCGTAAAGACAAACCCCATGTGGTTTTTAGTTAAGGTTATTGCTTATATATCATTATTGTATCAGGTAATCACCTCACTGCCTTACGACTTGGAGGTATGTTGCATAGGCTGGAAACAGCAGAAGAAATGATCGCTGGCTGGGGGAAGGGGTCAAAAAATTTTTTTTAATATATTTTATTGATTTTTCACAGTTTGGAAGAGAGAGGGATAGAGAGTTAGAAACATCAATGGGAGAGAATCATCGATCAGCTGCCTCTTGCACACCCTCCACCAGGGATGTGCCCGCAACCAAGGTACATGCCCTTGTCTGGAATCGAACCTGGGACCTTTCAGTCCGCAGGCTGACGCTCTATCCACTGAGCCAAACTGGTCCCGACTGAAGGGGTCAAATTTGATGGTCAATGAAGTGGATGATCGATGGTCCTGTAGCAACTGACCCATCATCTTTCACTAATGATGCTCTATTTTCTACATGATGGTCATGAGTATCAGAGTGTAAATCAGGTTTGAAAGGTAGGATCAGAGATAAAGACCTAAGTAACTGAACTTTCATGAAATTAGGAGATAGGAAGGCAAAATGAATTTTTAAGAATTTTTGAATTTTGTCAGTTTTGTATGTGATAATATTTCAAAAAAAATAAATCAAACTAAACAAATAAGGAATCTAATGGACAAAATAAACCGATGAATAAAACAGAACCGAGGCATGGAAACATGGGACAGACTGATGAATCTGAGGGAAGAAGGGGGATAGGAAAAGATTAACCAAAGAACATATGCATCTATGCGTTACCCATGGACACAGACAATAGGAGGTGGTGATGGCCTGGGCCGGGGTAGGAACCAGGTAGAGGGGGGCAGTGGTGGAAAAAAGGGAGACATCTGTAATACTGTCAACAACAAAGATTTTTTTTTTTTTTTTTTAAGAATGACCTTAGCAACAAATAATTTTTTGGGTTTATCATGTCATATTGAGGTGGATCTCTTTGCCCTAATAACTTTTTAATTATCTCATTACAGGCTTCCTTTCTGTGTGATCAGCCTGAGCCACACCTGCCATTCCTTTCACGCTTCATTGAAACCCAGATGTTTGCCACCTTTATTGATAACAAAATTATGTCTCAGTGGGAGGAGAAAGACCCTTTGCTTCGGGTCTTCGACTCTCGGATTGAGAAGATAGGACTGTACAATGTGAGGGCACCCACCTTGCGGACATCCATATATCAGAAATGCAGCACTTTAAAAGAAGCAGGTGCGTTCGCCATGCCTTTTAAAATTAACTTAAAATCCACGATTGTTTTGTGTACATCGTTGGCCTTATAAACCAAAATATTTTTAGTTTTAGACTTGGTGGCTTGTCCTCAAGTAAAAGGAACTTTCTTTAGTTTTGTTCCCTTCTGTTTCTGTGAGTTAATGTCCATCCCATTCCTACTTGACATTCCTTTTCTCTTAGAAGAGGAAAAACGATAAATTGAATGGAGTATAATTACAAGGTTACTATGATTCTTACTGTGTTTTCTTTATCGCCTTAATGGAAAAAAATCTTAATTTATGTCTTGCTGTTTATGTTGCTTTTTTTTTACTTCTGGCTTCTTTTCTTTTTATCTAGGAAAAGATAATTATTAATTTAAAGTAGTAAATCTGAGATGCTGTCTAATTTACATAACTATGACTGTATATTTAGTTTAATGGTGCCATTAATTATAATAGCTTTTCTTTATTGAGATTACATCTCTGGATTCTCATATTCAAATTAGCAGTTTCCTAAACATGACACCAATTTTCCCCTCCAAGAATTAGGAGTTTTAGGCCAATGTAATATAGTAGTCTACGAAATAAATAGTCATTATAATAGTCAGTGTTTGGTGGAGTCGTGATTTGAACCCAGATGTGACTGATTCTAGCCCCTGAAGCCTCACTATGATGTTAGCTAAGCACTTAACAAAGAAACATGTAAAATGTACCAGTCCACCCCATTTTATGTATTCATCCTGGCTCCTAACTCTTTGTTTGCCAAGTAAACATTTATCACGTGAGTGCCCGCTCCTTTGATTTAATATTTCTTCAAATGTAGGAGCTATTAGAAAGCAGTTTTTCATTTGGAGAAAAAGGAGATAGCAAATGTGCAGTGTCTTTGCCCTGCTCTGGAACTTGCCTTTGTCACTTTATGTCCATAGATCAGAGTCAGGGAGTTGTGAGGCTGTAGGTGCTGCATTTTGAAGGAGAGAAGTAGATAAATAATGTCTCATGTAACCACAGAGGTCTCCCTAGAGCTGGCTGGACCATCGTCCTGTTGTGCTCTTGAGGGTAGATCCTAGGAGCCTTTCAGGGAGCAGAAGTACTGCTGTGTCTCAGGAAATTGAGGGACAGAATGAATAAGTGGATTTTCTCCTGCTGGAGTCTCGTCTGACTTCTAGTGCTTTCAAGGCCATCCGAAGAGTATAATGCCTTTTTGAGCCAACTTCACGCCTCCCTTTCTGACAGAACTTTTTTTAATGGAGCTCAGCACCGATTCCCCTATGTGCTTCCAGAAATCTTTTCAATTAACATAGATTTTCTTTCAGCCTCTTAGAGAATCTGATGCTCCCACTATCATGTCAGAAATTACATAATACTCTTGATAATGTACCATGATAGATTTAACAGATATGAAAATGAAATTCAGCCTAAGCAGTCAGCAGGCTCCCAGGAATTTAATTTATGAGAGACTTTTTTTAAAAGTAAAAGGAGGCAGCTGGCTGTGACTGTTCATTTCTCAAAGAGGGCACAATTGTTCTTTTATCGGATGAAATTGCCTTCCCCTCTCCTCCAGCATATGCTGCGAAGGGTGGGATTTTGTTGTCAGCATTGGATTTTTATTGTGTATTGTTTTTGTCTCTTGTTGTTTCTCTTTTGCCTCTCACTAAAAAGGATTTTGATTTGCAGGTGAATTCTTTAGGCAGAGGTTATCTGCTGTTGACATTGTGGCACCAGAACCTCACGATTTCTGTGCAGAAAGGCAACAAGTTGACCGTAATGCAGTTTGCTTTTCCCTTACCAATCACAGAAACTGGATATTGGCACAAACCCTTGAAAGTATAACAGCTGTGACCTCTTAAAGCAGGCATTTAATCATCTCTGAATGTTCAGTATTCACTGGTGGCATAATCACTGAAAAGTAACTGCATTATGTTCCCTATGGCAGTCTTACATGTAAACCTGAGAGTAGCTCATTGTGAATTATGATTTTTATGTTTTAAAAAGATTCCTAACTAGAGGAGAATAACTCAGTATCAGATGGATTTCTCTGTCACTTAAATCCAACGGAAAAAACTGAAGCTCATTTTCCTTTCACAAGGACAGAGGCACTAGTTGGCAGAGATGGAATTTTGTAGTATTTCATGGAACATAAAATTGGCAGGAACTTCATGCCATGAATCTAAGCATTATTTTGCCTAAACCATCTGTTAATTATGCTTTATAAATATTAGGAAGCATTGAGAGCATAAATTGGGCTGTGGAGTGCCAGGGGTCATTGCTGAAAATTAAATATCATTTCACATTAAAACATGGCATCCGCTGGTTTGGCTCACTGGATAGAGCCTCGGCCTGCAGACAGAAGAGTCCCAGGTTCGATTCCAGTCCCGGGTCCATGCCCATGTTGTGGGCTCGATCCCCAGTAGGGGGCATGCAGGAAGCAACCGATCAATAATTTTCATCATTGATATTTCTCTCTCTCTCTCCCCCCACCCCTCCTCTCTTTTCCTCTCTGAAATCAATTAAAAAAATATTTTTAAAACAAATCTTGGCATCCTTTTTGCCCAGCATAGAACATAAGGACTATGTTTCAAGATAAGTTTCAAGTTATGCATTAAAAATAAAATGAAGTTCAAAAAAATTTTGGATAAATTTCTATGAAGAAAAATTAGGGAAGTTTAACATTTTGAGGTTATGTCATAGAGGGTAATAGTAAATTCATCAAAGCTTCCCTTAATCCTATTATCATCAGATACAAACAACCGTTTTGGTGAAGCACTGATCTCACATAAGAAGGTGTAAGCATGTTCTTCTCACAAGAGTAGAGTGTCATGGACAGATCCCTTCCCACCCAAAAAAATAATTTTTTTAGACTATGTTTGGGCAATAACTGGCAATACTAAATCTGTGGTTTTGAAAGAGGCAAGATAATCCCAGCGTTAGCAGTTCCGCAGTGTGTTCTATTTATCACACAACCACAGTCCTTGCTGGTCCTCCTGTATTAGTAATTTCTAGGCAGAGGATTGGAGACATAGCCTTGATTCTCAAATACTACATTTGTTCTTGAAAATTCAGTTAATGAAAAACATTTAAGTCCAGATTTTTTTTAAAGTCAATGTGACTTTAAAAAAAATATATCTTTTTATTGATTTCAGAAAGGAAGGGAGAAGGAGAGGAAAAGATAGAAACATCAATGAGAGAGAATCACTGATCAGCTGCCTCATGCATGCTCCCCACTGGGGATCTAGCCTCCAACCAGGGCATGTGCCTTTGACCCGAATCAAACTCGGGACCCTTAGGTCCACAGGCTGACACTCAATCCTCTGAGCCAAACCGGCTAGGGCCAATTTTTTTTTTTTTTTTTAGCCAAAGACATAATTCACTATTTCTTGGGTCTTTGAAACAGTCCCTAACTTTCAGTGGTTTAAAAATAGGAATATTGAGCAATTCCTGTCTTTTAACTCTGTCCCATTCTTTAAAAGGTCAGTTTTTTATCCTCTGGACATTTTCTAAATGCCTGCTTGTTTGATTTGTCTCCGCATTACCCCTCTTGATCTAATAGACACTCCTACTAATGAGAATGTGACTGTTACTAAAAATAACTTCACATAATTTCTTGTTTTACAAATTCCTTGCTTTTACAAAAAGAACCACAACCATTTAATAGGTCTTTGTACAAAGAAATACAGTTAGTATAATAGGCTTCTATACTTGCTGTTTCCCTTCTCTTTACCTGTCTTTCAGCTCAAGGGAAATATTTGCCATCCATTAAGAATGTTGAATTTCCCACTTATGGGACATTTTTTATGATTTTTTTTTTTTATCCCCACTGCCTTACTTTTGACAAAGGCAGAAATATTGTGAAAATTAATTATTCAACATTTACTTAAGATTATCCTTTGTTTTGTACTTATAGTACACTTATTTTGAAAAGTTTTGGTAAAAATCTGTTTCGGGATGTCAGAAAGAATGAGTTGTAGGTGTGCATGAATGGAGGAAGAATTATTTTTTAAGGCTTAGCCAATGTCTCTAATTTGTTATAAATTCCATTTATAGCCCAGTCAGTTGAGCAGCGGCTGATGAAAATGGATCACACTGCAATCCACCCACATCTACTTGATATGAAAATTGGTCAAGGCAAATATGAGCAGGGGTTCTTTCCAAAGTTACAGTCCGATGTCTTGGCAACAGGGCCAACTAATAACAAGTAAGCACATTCTTTACGCAAGTAGTTGGTTGAGGAATGAATGAAGGGTGTGTGTTCTGCAACTCTAATGGATTATCGCTTAGCCATTAAACATTTTACCAATCTGATTACCTTTTTGAAAGGCCAAATTAACTCATTTGAGGTAGAGTTTGACTTTTAATTTGCTCATGTAAAAGAATCCAAAGACTAGAGATTTTCTTTTTTTTAGGTAATGTGTACTTGGGAATAGCTTTTCTTTGACTGTGTTTAACTATAATGCTAATACTGTCTGATGGAATTATAAAAGTTGTACTTTCATTATCTGTATCATTTTACTATCTGTATTAGTTTCCGAGGATTGCGGTCACAAAGTACTACAAATGTGGTGACTTAAAACAACAGAAAATTGCCCAGCCGGCCTGGCTCAGTGGTTGAGCATCGAACTCTGAACCAGGAGATCACGGTTCGATGCCTGCTTAGGGCACCTGCCTGGGTTGCAGGCTCGATCTCCAGGAGAGGGCGTGCAGGAAGCAGCTAACCAATGATTCTCATCATTGATGTTTCTATCTCTCCCTCTCCCTTCCTCTCTGAAATCAATAAAAAATACCTTTTTTTTTTTTTTTTTTTTAAATCAACAACAACAGATATAGATTGTTTTACAGTTCTGGAAGGGGGAAATCCAGAATCAAGGTATTGGCAAGGCTTTTATGGGAGGATCCTTCCTTGCCTCTTCCAATTTCCGGTAGCCCCATCTCTTGGTTTCTAGTAGCAAAACTGTCTTCCTGTTGACATGAGTGTCATCTCTCTGCATATGTGTCCAAACTTTCCTCTTTTTATAAGCACACTGGTCTTGTTGGTTTAGGACTTGCTCTGATGACCTTAAACTTTATTACATCTACAAAGACCCTATTTTTAAATAAGGTCACATTCACAAGTATTGGAGTTAAAACGTCAAAGTATCTGTTTGGGGGACACAATTCAACCCATAACACCATCTTTATATTTTTTAAGCACCGAGTGCAAAAATTGCAAAACAAACAAAAAGAAAGATAAATCCTGTTGAAAGATGATTCCTTTCAGAAAATATCTGAATGTAGTTAGAAATGGGCTCAGTTATTTGGGTTTAGGGGAGTCCTTGGTTTTAGGTGAATACAAGTGTTTTAGCAAGTGTTTTAGAAGAAAAGATGCAAAGAAGGTTATTAATGTGGACTACACTAAGTTCGAAAGAACTTTGGGAAATCAGCAATTCTGAAACTTAGTTCATTCTTAACCACTAACAAGCTCAGGAACTTTGGACAAACTGGAATTACTTTCCTATCTTCTCATCTGAAAATACTATTTTACAGCTGTGATCTAATTAAAGAGAATCAGAGAAAGTGAGGGGAAAAGAAGCCAGGTTGTGGCAAAGAAATGGGCTGGAAGACTGAAGTAAACACAACATGGACGTGGCATTGAGCCACCTAAGTTTTCAGAAGGCAAATGTAGAATCAGTGGAATTATGCCTTTTGGCCGAAGTGGCACACTTGGAATAAGTAATATGAAGGCTCTTAAGAGATGGCCTAAGAGTATTACCAGTGGGATGCCCTTTGTGTCCGGTGGAAGTGGGATTCTTGTAGTGTTGCAAGGAAAGGTATTTCCTGAGACCTGCACAGGAGGATGAGGTATTGTGATGTAAAATTAAGGAGGTTTTTTCTAAGGTTCCTTCTCCCTCCATCTTGCCGTGGAAAATGCCCAGCCTTGTCTTTAGAGCAAGAATTAAGGCCCCTGCCCAGAGTTTCTGCTCCATATTAAAGTCCAGTCCAATCCAGCATCTGGCTCGCTTGGCTTGTGTTCCCAGCTGCAGTCTAGTGCACGGGGGGTCCACATGGTCATGGGCCATGCAACTACTTAAGACCACATGGCAGGCAAGTCACAGAGCAAGAGAATGCAAGGAAGCGGTAGCAAAGCAAAAGCAGAACAGCAGAGAGAGAGAGACCTCTGTCTAGGGGCTATGAGTTCCCAAGTGTTTGTGGGCTTGCATGGGGATGGACAGGGTCGCACTTTCCCTACGTCACACTGACTTGTGTGACGTGCATGTGCCCATTCCCCTTTGTTGGACCCCTTCCCCCGGTGATTTGCAGGGAATGGACAGGTGTGGATTGTAGCTTCCTGTGAAGCTGCCCAGGTGACCATGCTTATAATGTCTTGCCTCCCTTTTGCTCTTTTTCTGTCATTAATATACCAGCTAATTGTGATGGTAACACTATGATGTTTCTACCATTCAGATGATGTGCTGTACTATATATGTTGCAGAATTTTTGGTATTTGACTCTTTATTTTCCAAGATGCTTTTAATAAAGCAGTGATGAACATTTCCAAATTTTGTGACAGATTTGTAAGGAGTAGAGATTTATAATGATAAATATTAGGCTTTTAAAGGAAAAGAAACTGCAGTGTGTTCAGTTAATTGGCAGGGTTTTACCCTCCATTAGAGCTGACCCTACTTTCATAAACACTGAACTTGAAAATGTGCTCAGAGATGCCGACTGTTGGGAATTCACACTTTCCAGGTCAGGGTGTTAGATATAATTTTTCAGAAATGGGTGAGAATTTTCCATCAAAACAGATTAACCATCGATTTATTCACTATTTTCTTATTTATAAAATATCCCATTTGAATCACTTCGATGCAGGGAGACTTTTCATTTTAATAGTTTTATTTCCTTTGGATAGCATTAGATTGCTCATTCATTCATTTGGCAAGTATTTATGGAGCTCCTCCTAAATGTAAGGCACTGTCTTACATACTGAATGCCTAGCAATAAACAAAACAACCAAAATCTTTGCTTTCAGGTAGGAGAAAAGAAACAAAAAAAAACTTAATTAAGTAAAATAAATAACCTGCCAGGCAGTGATAAGATTTATGATGAAGAATATAAAGCAGGGAAGGGAAGGAGGGGGCCCTGAGGAGGGAATACTTCAGTTTTTACATCTTACTGCCATATTTTTTTGCTTTTAATCTTATATATAATCTCAAGGTTTCCCATTTCCACACAGAGCACAAGCTTTGTATTTTCAGAGAGACTGTAGTCTGAAAGAAAAAATATCTCAGAACTAATTTCAGGGTAAAGGGATTTATAACCATGCCCGTGTAAGTGGTTGATCAACTGTTAGCGAAAATTTAATATGCTGTTTACAAGACAAAGGCAAATAAGCAGTCCTTAGTGATTCAGCAAATATGATTATCTTTGGTAAAATTATGCTTAGTAAATAAGGTTTAATAATGCAAAGAATAAATTAATTATTTAACCAGATCAAGAAGTTGGGGGCGACTGGGCCTGTAGGGAAGGGCAGTTGGAGGGACCCAGGCCTGCAGGGGAGAGCAGTTGGGCAGGACCAGGCCTGCAGGGAGGGGTGATCATGCTGGAAGGGGAGCAATTAGGCATCAATCAGGCTGGCAGGGGAGTGGTTAGGGGATGATCAGGCTGGCTGGCAGAAGCAGTTAGGGGCAATCAGGAAGGCAGGCAGGTGAACAGTTGGGAGCCAGCAGTCCTGGATTGTGAGAGTGATGTCTGACTGTCCATTTAATGAGGGGTCCCAGATTGGAGAGGGTGCAGGCTGGGCTTAGGGACATACACCCCATGCACAAATTTCATGCACCTGGCCTCTAGTTTTTACATAAGAGGAGTGAAGAAAGAGACTTCAATATAACTATAGAGGGTCAGCATGCTTGTAAACTGAAAGGAAATATTCAGGTGGGAGAGAAAAATAGGATTGGCAGCAAAGGTGGTGATGAATAGAGCAGGCTGAAGAAGGCAAGAGAAAATTGGTCAGGGATATAGGTGGAAAATAGTTTTGAGGCATGGCCAATATATTTCATACTTTGGGATTAGGAGAAAGACGAGCTGTCTATGTTTGTGCATCACTAAATAGAGGGCATGAGGAAGGAGGCAAGGTGGGTCTTCAGTTGTGTGGAGGTACCCGAGAATAAAGTGAAAAGTGTAGAAATAGTCTTTGAGGGGGTTGGGGGAGACTTGATAAAGGGCAGGTAAAGTGATTCTTGAAAAATCATGAATTAAATAGAAAACCTACGTGGGTATGAGACTAAGGAAGTGAGGGGGTAATATTATTCACTCAGGGTTTGGGGTTGTGTTGGGTGGGCAAGCTGGAAAGGAGACGGTCATTACAGAGGGGATAACTATGCTTTTTTTTAAAAAAAAGTCTTGATTGTGATGATGATTACACATCTCTTTGAATATACTGAACACCACTTAACTACACGCTTTAAATGGGTTGATTGTATGGTATTTAAGTTGTAGCTCAGTAAAGCTGTCATGTGTTTTAAAAAGAAGAATAAGTACTGTCAGTCTTTTGTTTTTGAACAGTTCCTTCTATTTTAAAGTTAAGTGACGACATTGCTTGCGTTTGTTTGTTGTCACCTCTGGATCCTGTTTTTCAGTCGCTGGGTGAGTCGGAGCGCCACCACGCAGCGCAGGAAAGACCGCCTCCGCCAGCATTCCGAGCACGTGGGCCTGGACAACGACTTGAGGGAGGTATGTGGGCTGCCTTCCTGGGATGTTGGATGCAGAGCCACCAGCTAGGCTCACACAGACCGGCAGGTGTCATTGTATAGGGTTTTTCCCATTCTTTTTAAAAATGCAGTTCAGTTATATTTTAAATAGTAATCCTTTTATACTTAGAGTTGAAAACACCTTTTTCCCCCCATTTTTGTAATTTTAGTACATCTGAAAAAGGCTCGAATGCAAGTCTCCTTGTGTATCACAATTACAAGTTTAAGATAAATTTTTGGTCAATATATCTCCTCTAGGGAAAAAAATTTATAAGAAGCATAGACATTATTTTAAGCATAATTTAAACATAGTAAGTAAAGATGTTTCTGCTTGGTCTTTGTCTTCGTTTTCATCTTCATCTTTGTCTTGCTGACAGCATTTTAAAAGTTTTTTTTAGGTTATTTTAAAATTACGATCCTATGCTTTATTTGTACTACTTGGAAAATAAAACCATAATTATATATTTGAGTAATTTTAAATAAGTTATTATTTCTTGAGATCAAAAGGGAAAAAATGCAATCAGAAAATCTATTAACTATAGTCTACACTCAAATATGTAAAAATAAAGCAGAAAACATTTTAAATATATATTTCTTTTTTGTTTATGCCTATATGATTTAAACATTTTCTTAAGAACTGAATTTATGTAGTGCTTTTCTTTGTGCTACTGTATTTTCTCCTTTTTCTTTTGCTATGCGTTTATCATATGCATGCTTATTTTGCTTGTCTCTTTCTCCCATATCCTTTTTTTTTTTTTGTCTTTGGCATTCTCCATCCTCTTAGCCTTCCAGGGAACTTTTGGTCTGTCAGAACTCCATGGCATTCTGGGAGTGGGATCAGGGCCCACCTCCTCCTGCACGACTTCCCAAAAAATCCTTCTCTGAGTGCTGCCTGGTATGTTCTTAACCTGAAAGTGCTTTGCAGATGTTCCCAAATTTCGCCTTCGGTGTTCCTTGTGAGTGCACAGAGCTGTAGCATGGCCCACGTCACCCCGAGACACGAACACACAGCCTCTCCATTCTGCATTTCACTGCCTCTTGTGTTTGGCACCTTTTCATGGTGGTGTGTGCTAACACGAGGAATCCTATGCTGTTGGCAGGGAATCTTCAAGTCCCTAATCAGTGTGATGGCAGGGAGGACAGAGAACAAGATTTAGCAAATTATTTTTCTTCCAAATGAAACTATATTAAATATTTAGACTCCCTTTTGTTTACTAAGCATTTTGCAGAAATGATTTACTTTTAATCAGCTTTTTGGTTAGGTTTTATCTCCACAGCATTTTAATTTACCCTTTCTGGTCTGTGTTTAATGTGGTCATCAAATCCAGTCATCAAGGTAGAATCTTAGCACTAAGGGAAACCTTTGAGGTCACTGAAGTCCAAGCAACTTGTCCAAAGCTAGATGGATACGCAAAGGCAGCACCAGCTTACAGCCCAGGACTCCTGACTTCCAGGCAGGTCCTCTTCCGTAACCCCACATACCAAGTGGCCCTAACCATCCACCCTCAGGGCAGGAGGACTTTTTGTTGTAATTTGTTCCTGTTATGACATTAGCATAAATTTACTCAATTTTACAGTGTTCTTCTCTTCACACACTCAAAGGGCAGCCCTATTCTAACTTTCCATTTATACACTAGAACACAAGTTTTAGGTAGTGCTTAATTAGTAATCCAGTTATTCTTTCTCCCTACCTTCTTGCCTGACCATGCTCCTCATTTCTTTTTTTGGAGGCAGTGTTTCTTCCTAAGCCAAGTTTCATACTTAACTCTTCTTGAGAATTGAGTCTTGTAGTGATTATTTCTGTATTTGCACAAGTCCTAGAGGCAGAGGAACTGAGGATGGGGGAGAAACAGAACCTCACCAGATAACATTGTTTTTACCAATCTCCTATCTCTGATTCGTAATATTCCAAATAACATTAGTACAACCTGAAATAATAGGAATTGCAGATATAATTCTCACATGGGATCCCTGCCTCTATCTCAGGTTAGTTTTTTCTAAGACTTTATTTCCTGCTTTTATTTCTTTGAAAACTGACCTTCAGGATATTGCAATAGGCCTGTTAACACTTAGTTTCCTAGTGGTGATAGTTGTCTCTCATTCCCAGCTTTCCTTCTAAAAATGGCTCGAAGCAGAAAGAGGAACTCAATGCTTGTGGAGTTCATTTTATTTTCATACCTCTATTTAAAATGGTTGCACAGGAAAAGAAATAGGTCATTTTGTTCATGTGGCATTTCATCAGAAGAGTTGGGAAATAGGTAAACTAGTCCGTTGAATTCCTGATCAGTGGGATTTTTAAAACAATTTATAACAGATTTATCAGATTATTTTTTTCCTGGAGGAGAAATACACTAAATGTATAAATTCCCTTTCATTTAAAGAATGCAAAGGATTTTACACATCTTCACTTACAGTTTCAAATTCTGCCCTTAAGATAGTAAGATAGATTTCCCATATGTCTGTGGGAGGATGCTCTGGCTAGCAATCTCTCTCCCTCCACAACAAACTGCTAGTTTTACTATATAATTTAGAGTAGTTATTCTCTAAATATGGTCCTTCGGTTCGTGGAGTTTGGGGGATTCTGTCCTGTGGTCCTGAAGCAAGCATAAGGTACCTGAATGAGCTTTTGCAGGTGGCACAGAAAGAGCCAGCAGGCGTTCCGCACACATCATATGTATAGTGATTGTGTTTTTTTCCTGGGGATGTACTAACCAAAGCTCAAGCTCAGTGGACTGGGTTTCTCAGCTACCCTCTGAGCCAGCCCAAGCATGGCGATGTTCCCACTTTCTCTGGGTCGTGGAAGAAGGCACAGGACGAACATGTCACAGGAACGCTCGGCCTCCTGCGTGTGGGCCACTTTTCAGAGTGGTCCCAGAGCCTTTCTCATGAGGGAGCTGGGCTTGTTTTATGCCCGTCTTACGAATAAACAGAACGCCTGTGGTCCTAAAATCAGTTGTCCCCGGATTCTAGAGTTCCTGCTGTGACTGGATGTGAGTAAAGGGTTGGGCTGGGAGCAGAGCAGTGCCCGAGAGCCTCCTGATCTGCAGAGAGAGGTGTGGGAAACCAGTGGCCGGAGAATCACTGGGTTCCTGCAGAACCAGACGCCTAGTTTTTTCATTCCAGCCATGTTCCTGACTAATCACAACCTCGGGTCTTTCCAATGAAGAGACCGAACTAGAAGCAGTTCCGTCTCGTTTTGTATGCGTTTTAACCTGATGGGGTTTCTGTCCCCGTTTTCACGGGGCTGACGGTTGGTGGGAGCACAGGGCCCCTCTCCTTTGCCTTCTGGCTCACTGAAACCTGAGTTGCTGCTGCTGCTGCACGTGTACACTTCCGTTGTTCCCACACTTGCTTTTATCCAAGGTTAAATAGGTCAGAAGAATATCTGATGACTATGCATTAAAAATGCTCTTTGATTTTTTAGAAATACATGCAAGAGGCACGAAGCTTAGGAAAAAACCTGAGGCAACCCAAACTGTCAGACCTCTCTCCTGCCGTGATTGCACGGACCAACTGGAAATTTGTAGAAGGCTTATTAAAGGAATGTAGGATGAAGGTACGTATGACTCTCAGGTGGGAGGACATGATGCGCATTCACAGTTACTCCCCGTGTGGGGCTGCGATGAGCAGAGGTCACCCTGTTTGAGTCCGCAGTTTCCCTAGAAGAAAACTTGTACCGGGGCCCAAACCTCATGTGCTTTCTCCCGAAGTCATGAGCCTCCATGGCTCCTCCGGGGCCCATAGAATCAGTGACCTCGGAGCCCTGCACAGTTTTGTGCCCTTTTCAGCCATGGCTGTCTTCCTCTGTGACATGAATGGCTATTAAGCTAGTCAGAAGCTGTGTCAGGGCTGTTGTCATCTTATGCAAAAGACAGCGCATTTATGTGTGTGTGTGTCTGTATGTGCATCTGTTGGAACCTTATCTGTGCCATACATGTGTGAGCAGGTCCATAAAGAAGATGCTCGCTGTGTTGTGGGCTTTTGTATATTATCCACCAGTCTCCTCTCTGATATCTGTATTTACCAGACGTAGCAATACAAATGGACAAACCTCGGAACATTTTAACCAGTAATTTTATTCATTCATTCGTCAGTCACTTCTCCAGGACTTGCTCTGTGTGCATTCAATAAATGCCCTATTTTTAGCATCTGCAGTCAGCGCTGAATCAGACAGACAAGGTCCCTGCCGAAAGGAACTAGATTCCCCCTCGCTTTACAGTTTATAAGAGCAGCTAAGACTGCTGTCAATCAGCTTACCTGAACCTGATTTCCGTGCATGCTCATGGGCACACAAGAAATGAAACAGAAAAGGAGAAAGAGAAAGAAAAAGAGAGAGAGAAACCTAGTGCACTCAGAGAGAGTTCCGCTTTGTCTTGTGGCTTCTGCCTCAGTGCAGTCAGAACTAAGTGCAAATACTGTCCGTTTGCTAAGGCGGGGGGCAGTGGGGTGAGCTATGGTGGCAGGGTAGGGTCTTAGCTTCTGACAGCGCATTTTCTAGGTCCAGTGTAATTCCTCAGCGTTACGCACGTTAGTAATCTGAGAAGTGTCGTGCATAAACATTTACATGTTTACATGGGGGTACTTTAAAGTGGTTTCAAAATGTCTCTTTAGTGACCCTCTGTTTCTCTGACAAAATGGTAAAAGTATACATGGTATTTCTCCAGTGAGTTGACCACGGACATTAAGACACTTTTCCCAAGGTGACTACAGATCTGCAATTAGAGTATAATGCAGGGACCCCTGGCCTCCTGATCCGGTGATGGCCTTGGGCTCTGGCCTCACTGCTGGGATAACACTTGTGGCCACATGTGATGTTTTCAGACCAAACGCATGCTGGTGGAGAAGATGGGCCACGAAGCCGTGGAACTGGGCCACGGAGAAGCCAACATCACGGGCTTGGAGGAGAACACCTTGATCGCCAGCCTCTGTGACCTGCTGGAGAGGATCTGGAGCCACGGCTTGCTGGTCAAGCAGGTAACAACTGTCTCCGCGCCGTGGCGACATGGCCGTTAGGGGCCCTGTTAGGACATGGAGGAGGAGAAAAGGACACCATCGTAATGAAAGGGTCGGCTTCCTTGTCACAGGATGACTAGCAATGCACCCCGGGCGTTTCGATTCCAGAAAAAGAAAACCTAACCCGTGATTAGGAGGCGGGCGGCTCTTTCCTGTTACACAGGAAAGGATGGAGCAGCCCCCTCTCTGCAGAGGCTCTGTCCCCGTGGAGTCCACTCAGGGCCCGTGTCACTGTCCAGCAAAGATGTCTGCCAGCCAGAATTGGCACTTCTTTTCACGTTAAGTTAGCTAGTTCTTCAGAATGGAAAATTTAAAAAAAAAAAAAATTAAGATGGTTTCTTTGCTTTTGTCTCTCTCCTGTCCCTTTCTGGTTTTGTGCTGTTTTGTTGTTTCAGTCGGGTGCATATTTCTTCCTTCTTTCCCTTGTCTCTCTCTCCTCTTGTCCCAACTTTCTTCTCTGGTTGCCATTCCATATATTGAAACTTATTTTGCATATGGATGTGCAAAAACATCATGTGCTGCTAGAGCCTCTTAATTCCCTGGTTTCTGGTGTGGCTAGCATAGACAGCCCTAACACATACAACTAAGAAACAAGCAAGCCGGAGTCAGCGACCTGTGTGCCTCCACTTCTGGCCTCGTGCTTAGTAGCTGCCGTTCCCAGCTGTTGCCAGTGTTCTCAGTGAGGCAAAGAGTGACCCTCGTGGTGTCACACAGCTAGGAACGGATGCGCTTGGGTCGACAGACTTCACAATGGCTGTTTCAGCGTGAATGGTTTTGATGAGAAATTATTTTTTTATGAATTATTTCTTATAAAATGAAAATTTTTATATCCCTTGTACTTTCAGGGAAAGTCGGCTTTGTGGTCGCATTTAATTCAGTTTCAGGACAGAGAAGAGAAGCAAGAGCACCTTGCAGAGTCACCAGGTGAGAGTTCCTTGGTTTGGTTGTTTCTGCAGAAGAGGCAGCATGGGGGGGCCACGTGAAGAATCAGCTTTGTCTCTGCCTCTCTCCCCACTCACACTAGCCCCATCTCGTCAGTACTGGGGTAAAGTAGGAGGAGCAGTGTTGTGTACTAGCTGTCAGGACTTTCTGATCTTCAGCTTCCTCATTCACGAGACAGAAAAAAATAACAGTATCTATGCCAAGACTGTAATGTTGATCCAATAAGATAACACATGTAAAGGATCATGCAAGTGCAGCAGTGTTCTCGAATAATGTCATTTTTTCAAAGTTGTTTCGTTATAACGTTGATGAAGGAAAAGACGGTTCCTGGCCGTGGCCGTGGTCTCTGTGGAGTTGTCTCGGGGAACTTGTATCCTCCCATATCCCAAAGGTGTGTGCGTGAGGTGGATTGCTGCGTCTGAGTTGTCCCAGTGTGCATCCTTCTTTTCTTAATGGTAGCATGGGTTTTGTCACACATCATTCTGCTTCAGTCACAGTTTCTAAGAACTTACCGATATTAAGTGAAGATTGACTGTATACCTTACTCTCACCAATATTAGGGTGATTTTTTTTTCCTGAAAGAAAAGTTTTATAACCATCATTCGTTTTTTCAGGGGAAACAATGTACATATATGTTTCCAAAATCTTCAGGAGTGAGATATCTTCATCGGTTTATAACAGGACATCATTGTTAGAAGTGTTATCCTTCTTGAGCTAATTAGAGTTATGTAGGATTCCTAGATAACTGGGTTATTTTTTACAACAAGGAGCTTGCTTTTCTTTATGTAAAATAGCCATCTGTTCCACAAAAAGTAGAACAGTGGAAAGCCTAGTAGAGATAGAATGTTTTATACTGAATTTGGAAAACTTTTCTAAAATTATAGATTTGTTTAGACATTCAGAAGTATAAAAAAATTTTTTTTAAACTCATAAGCCAACCTCCAGCTTAAGAAATAAAGTCTTGTATACAAATGCTAAATAAATAAATAAATAAAGCCTTGCAAATAGGATTAAAGCGCTCTATTTTTATTCCCCTCATTGCTGCTAGAGCACAATACTACCCTAAATGTGGTGCTTATTGTAGGAAACCTAGTTTTTAAATGTTGCCAATGTAACAGCTAGAAATACAATTTAAAAAAAATTTTGTAATATGTTTTTATTGATTTCAGAGAGAGGAAGGGAGAAGAAGAAAGAAGTGTATACACATCAATGATGAGAGAGAATCATCGGCTGCCTCCACCACACCCCCCTTCTGGGAATTGTGCCCGAAAACATGGACATGTGCCCTGATGGGGAATTGAAATATGACCTCTTGGTTCATGGGTCAACGCTAAGCCACTGAGCCACACTGGCCAAGCTGGGAATATGACTTTGATACTGTATTCCCCTGGAACCCCTCTTAAAAGGATGTTACGATTCTAAAGACCCAAAATGTAACTATATTTATAAAGACTGAGGTCCACTTTAAAAGCATTCTCTAATGTCCATCTCCTTTGCCCCATTTTTCTGTTGAAAAAGTAAAAATGCATTGGCATATACTCTGTAACACTTACCTCTGTTCATAGAAAATGTAGCTTTTCAGCCAAAACCGGTTTGGCTCAGTGTATAGAGCATCAGCCTGCGGACTGAAGGGTCCTGGGTTCGATTCCGGTTGAGGGCATGTACCTGGATTGCGGGCACATCCCCAGTAGGAGGTGTGCAAGAGGCGGCTGATCGATGGTTCTCTCTCATCGATGTTTCTAGGTCTCTGTCCCTCTCTCTTCCTCTCTGTAAAAAAATCAATAAAATATATTTTTTTTAGAGAGAGAAAGAAAATGTAGCTTTTCAGCCCATAAGACCATAAGTAAAGTAGCTTACCCTAATTAGAAAAAATAAATTCCTAGGAGGGCAAATTAACCATTTTTAGGTTGAAATGCTGGAAAGCCACACTTACTTAAGGCTGGGAGGTAGAAGGCTTCGCCTCTTGTGCCAAGTGGGGCATGTGAGACTGTCCAGCTGTTAGACAGCAGCTGCGGGGCAACACTGGCAGCTTGGTGGCGTTGGCAGGTCAAATGTTGGGTGGTTGAGCTGGAGCCCAGAGATCCAGCTGTTTCCAGTGGCCACCAATCAGTCAGTCATGGGCCCAGCAAAACTCTGAACTCAAGGCTAAGAAACGCCAAGTGTTTCTTCAGAGCCCCGTGCAGGCACTGTACTGCACTGTCAGGTGCTGAAGAGCTAATGAAGCACAGATGAACATAAGCTAAATATTTTACTGACCCTTATGAGGATAAATATAAACCATGCAGCTTTTGAAGTCAAATTATTGTCTGCTTTGGAGGAGTGGATTTTATAAATATTGCTCTAACACTTTTGATGATTCAGCCCATGAAGTTAGGATTTAAAAATATGACAGTGTGAGATACATATAAACACATCAGTTTAAAAATGAGATATTTCATTATTGAGAAAGAGTGAGTCCTAATTGTACAGAAATGAACAGTTCTCTCTGCTTTTAAATCCAGGTGGTTTATTTGGTTTGATTTGGTTTTTCAAAAAACACTTTTTGTTTGCCAACTATTAAGCTTAGTAATTAATGCATTTTCAGATGTGCCCTGAACCTGGAACCTTAGCGTATTGGGGCAATGCTCTAACCAACTGAGCTACCCGGCCAGAGCTGAGCCCTGCTCTTATTAACATTCAGCCAGGATGAGCCTAGATGATAGATCATTACTCCCTCAAAAGCAGCACTATCAGCAGTCAGACATTTAAGAGTTGCAGAAGAATGGAAAAGGTTTGTCTTAGCGAGAGGACCATAGCAGGGTTGACTTTCTTAGTATTTTTTTAGTAGACTTTATATTTTCGAGCAGCTTTTGGTTCACAGCACAATGTGCAGATAATATAGAAATTTCCCTCCCGCATCCCTCCCTAGCCCCGATCGTGAGTGGGTGGGTGGGTAGGAGGTAATCAAAGACCATCCTATATAATAAAAGGCTAATATGCAATAGATTGAATGATGTAACGACCGGTCACTATGACGCACACTGACCACCAAGGGGCAAACACTCCACACAGGAGCTACCCCCTGGCAGTCAGTGCACTCCCACAGGGGAGCGCCGCTCAGCCAGAAGCCAGGCACACAGCTGGCGAGTGCAGCTGTGGTGGTGGGAGTCTCTCCCACCTCCATGGCAGCGCTAAGGGTGTGCAGCAGCCAGCGTAGGTCTGCTTCCCCTGAGTACAGAAAGTCCTCACTTAATGTCATTGGTAGGTTCTGCATCTTGAAGCGAAACGACACATAATGAACCCCATTTTACCACAGGCCAATTCATATAAACAAGAGTGAGGTTCCTGTGGCATCTCGTCAACGTTATAAAGCAGCAACGCAATCTGAAGTCCTGGTGTATAGGGAGATTGTGGGATTGCAATGCATGAGCCCAGAGATAATTCACATGCTCAGTGGCTTAATTTATAGATACTGCTTTCATGTAATTATCCAGTTCAATTAGTATAAATAACTTTAGAAAATGACTGGCCATTATGGCCAGAATTTGCACACATTACATTAGTTGCTAAGTGGTCTTTTATAATTCATTTTAAATTTACAAACACAGCTCCAGATTAATTGGGAAGAATATAGCCAGTTGATTGCATTAATAAAGTGACAACAATTTGATCTTTTCTTTTGTCTTCAAAATTTGTTCTTCAAAAGTAGTTTTAAAGTATTTAGCTGAAACTGGTTTGGCTCAGTGGATAGAGCGTCGGCCTGCGGACTGGAGGGTCCCAGGTTCGATTCCGGTTAGGGGCATGTACCTTGGTTGCGGGCACATCCCTGGTGGGGGGTGTGCAGGAAGCAGCTGACCGATGATTCTTTCTCATCTATGTTTCTAACACTCTATCCCTCTCTGAAAAAAAAAAGTATTTATTTATAGAATGTGAATCATATAGATTTTTTTTCTTACTGTTATTTTTCTAACACTTTGTCGATATTTTTCTTCCTAGTTGCCCTGGGACCAGAAAGAAGAAAATCTGACTCAGGAGTTATGTTGCCAACACTCAGGGTCTCCCTTATCCAAGACATGAGGTATTTGTTATATGTGCTAGCAAGTGGTGGTAACTTTGAAATAGTATGGCTTTCACTTAAATTGCTCAAATGATTTTGGCTGTGTTTATTTTTGGCTTATGTATTCTCAAAAATCACATTTTTATGACCTTGTTTATTTTACTTTCACACTGTTATATTTTTCCTGACATTAACTCCAAAGGGAAAATGCAACAGAAAAGAGTTTTAAAGGAGCTGTAAATTATTTTACAGTTTCTTTTGTTCAGCTTTTTAAAACTTCTGTAAATACTTGCTACACACAAATACAGTTTTTAAAAAATCTGCAAATAAGGTCAAGTGATGTGGCAGAAAAACTGTTGTCAAGCAGGTTTAATTGGAAGCAAATACAAATCTGAGAGAGATCACTTGCAGTTACTGGTCTTAGACATCATTAGAAGGCATCAGGGTAGCTAAGAAGATGTATTGAATGAGAGAGGCAGAGGTTTTTTTCTTTTAGACATTTTAGGTATAATACTTAGTCAGCTCTTAAAAACCTGGGCTTAAAGTGAATATTATGCTGAAACCGGTTTGGCTCAGTGGTAGAGCGTCGGTCTGCGGACTAAAAGGTCCCAGGTTCAGTTCCGGTCGGGGGCATGTAAATTGGTTGTGGGCACATCCCCAGTGGGGGTGTGCAAGAGGCAGCTGGTCGATGTTTCTCTCTCATCGACGTTTCTAGCTCTCTATCCCTCTCTCCTCCTCTCTGTAAAAAATCAATAAAAATATATTTTTAAAAAAATGAATAATGTAACATTTATAACACTTGTAACTTTATTGCTTTAGTAGTGTTAGTAGGATATTTACTTGATTTGTCAGGTACTTGGGAGTGAAAAGCATAACTATTATGAGCGGCAGCATAGTAGAGTGGTAACACATCCTGGCTTCACCACTTACTAGCTGTGTGACCCCAAGCAGTTTTTGTAACTTCTCTGTGCCTCAATTTCCCATCTCTCAAGTAGAGATTTTAAAAGTTATCTATCTTATAGCATTGAAATGAAATTTAAGTGAATTAGCCTATAGTCTATTACTGTAAAAAGTTTGAAGAAGCCGAAACTGGTTTGGCTCGCCGAAAGCGGTTTGGCTCAGTGGATAGAGCGTCGGTCTGCGGACTGAAGGGTCCCAGGTTCGATTCCGGTCAAGGGCATGTATTATACATTGGTTGTGGGCACATCCCCAGCAGGGGGTGTGCAGGAGGCAGCTGGTCAATGTTTCTCTCTCATCGTCGTTTCTAGCTCTTTATCCCTCTTCCTTCCTCTCTGTGGAAAATCAGTAAAATATATTTTTTAAAAAAAAGTTTGAAAAAGTACTTGGCTCATAGTAAAAGTTCAGTAAACGTTGGTTTCTGTAGTCTGAGTAAGTTTTATATACTTATAACTTAAATGATGTGTTCCTTGGTAGATGACATGTAGTTGTCCTTGTGTGGCTTATGATTCCTTTGAATGGCCAGCATAAGAGGAATAGTTGTAACTACTGCTCACTTATTCCATGGACTGTTAGATCAATGAACAATGACCTCTCTAGTCTAAGCCCCTAAAATTGCTTACCTGGATTACATCCTAGTTCCCATATTTCTGTGCTTACCCTACTATTTCTTCTTCTTGGATATATGGTGATCTTACAATAAAGTCTAGATCACTTGCCCTGGCTAGCAACAGTCTATGGGTACACATCAGGCTAAACGTAATCCTATTTAATAAAACCCTAATATGCAACTTGACTGACTGGCAGAATGACTGGTCACTATGATGCACACTGACCACCATGGGGCAGATGCTCAACACAGGAGCTGCCCCTAGTTGGGGCCGGCGAGCGGATGGCGCTAGGCAACCAGCCAAGGTGGGTGCCAGTGGCGCCCCCACCCCCATCACCCTGTTGTGGGCCCCACAGACCAGCTTATTTCCCTATTTCCAAATTCTGGGTTAGTACTTCATGTTAGTCCCTAATTGCTACTTAAATAGTTGCTGTAGTAGATCCAAGAACACCACCCAAGTAATATTCTAAAGTCTGGTTTCTTTACATCTGGACAATTGAAGGAAAAGCGTATTTTCTAAGGATTGGGTGGTATCTCTCTCTGAGCCCATGCTCTCTGTTGGGCACATGCCTCTGTCTTTACCTCATCTTCTTAAGTTCATCTCTTGAGGCAAATACATTGGCAGTTTAAGGATTTGGAGTTCTCACAGATGTTGAGAGTCTTGGCACTGGATTGCTTAGCTGCTGTAAGGAGCCCAGGACACCTGTCTGAAGGCTGTCCCCTTTGTCTTAGTATCGCAGGCCCCTTCCTAAGACTTTCAGAGTTGCCAAATATCACCAAACTGTCACTTACACAATGTCTTTTTATTCCAGTGAGAGAGCCTGGGGACAGTAACTAACTGGACTGATTATCTACAGAGAGAAGAGGAGTATTATTGTGGTGGTACCATTGTTGCCAGTTTTTTTCGAAAGTAGCTATGCACATACCATCTAGCTGTTGGGCCTTATGTTCTTAATGGCAAAATATAATTAATGATGTGGGGCATAGCAGAACATTATATGATCTAGGAGATTGTGAATACTATAATTCAAATATAGATAAGTCTGAATATGTAAACATGAAGAGGATGTGAATAAATCCTAGAAATATTCTATTTACATATAAAGATGGGGATAAGTTACTTGAGGGCAAATTGGCAAGTGACTTTATCTTTTTATAAATAACTAAAAGCCCGGTGCATGAAGTTCATGCACAGGGCAGGGGTGGGTCCCCTCAGCCCAGCCTGGACCTTCTCCAATCTGGGACTCCTCTGGGGATGTCCAACTGCCAGTTTCAGCCCTATCACAGGGACATCCCAGCAGTCGGACATCCCTCTCACAATCCAGACCGCTGGCTTCTAACTGCTCACCTGCCTGCTTGCCTGATTACCCCTAACTGGCCCCCCTGCTGGCCTAGTAACCCCCAACTGCCCCCTTCTGCCAGCCTGGTCGCCCACAACTGCCCTGGCTTAGTCACTCACAACTGCCCCACCCCTCCAGCTTGGTCGCCCCTCACTGCCCCCTCTGCTGGCTTGGTCACTCCTAACTGCCCCCCTCTGCCAGTCTGGTCGCCCCCAACTGTCCCCCCTGCTGGCCTGGTTGCCCCTCACTGTCCCCTTCTGCCAGCCTGGTCGCCCCTCACTGCCCCCCTCTGCCAGCCTGGTCACCTCTCACTGCCTCCCCTGCCGACCTTGTCATCGCATGCAGCTTGCTATTTGGTTGTTACTGTGAAGGTGTCGTGACCAATTTGCATATCACCCTTTTATTAGTATAGATGTGTACACCTGTGCTAATGAACATCTGGTTTTATTCAACACAAGCTGAGTAGTCATGATTGATGTTGTTACCCTTGGGAAGGACTATTTTGAGGAATTTTTATGACTGTACAGGATATGAGCTTATTATAAAATTGGCTGATTCTTTTATTTTCTCTAATGAATATTACTAGCATTCACTATTAATGCAGTAAAATAAGCACCAGGAAGTGTAGATTACACTTACTTAGGTGCTATCAGTCTTAGAAATCATTCAGTTTGGGGAAACAGAGTCTTGGCACCAGATTGCTTAAGCAGCTGTAAGGAGTCCAGGACACATAATAAGAAGCTCATTTGGCTGAAACCGGTTTGGCTCAGTGGATAGAGCATCGGTGTGTGGACTGAACGGTCCCGGGTTCAATTCCAGTCAAGGGTATGTAGTTTGGTTGCGGGCACATCCCCAATAGGGGGCGTGCAGGAGGCAGCTGGTCGATGTTTCTCTCTCATCAATGTTTCTAGCTCTCTATCCCTCTCCCTTCCTTTCTGTGAGAAATCAATAAAATATATATTTTTTAAAATAAGAAACTCATTCAGACTGGCTTCAGCAAACACAGGATTCATTGGAGATATGTAAGGGTATCTTCCAGAACTCAAGAGCAAGAATTGCAGCTGGGAGGAAAACAATCTTGTCTCACAGGAAGCAAATCCTCTCTGCTTCTCCCCTTCTCTCCTGTCCTTCCTGGCTGTCTTGTGCACGTGCTCTCCCAAGCCCTGGCTCTAACAGCCTGTCTTATTTTAAGCACTCATTGAGAACTCGCTTGATTAGGGTACTCATTCCCAGCTTCCGAGAGGAAATGTGACTGGCTAAGGGGTTAGGAGCATGGGGCCGTGGGTCACGGGGCCCCCGGTGGTGTGAGTTTGTGGAAGGGGAGCTCCTCCAAGAATGTAAGTGCCAGGAAGAGGAGACTGGAAGGAAGTGGGTGGCTCCTCTAGAATAACATGTGATCTCTGTGACCTTGGGTGGGTCCCTCAGTCTGAAGGAGTCTCCGTTTTCTCATCTTTACAGGGAAATAACTATGTCCTCCTTCTCACTAGTTACTGTGATGATCAGATAAGACAAAGTACATAAAACTTGTTTAAATTAGAAAGCTTTGTATCAAGATTAAAAACTAAATCAAGTAGATAAATTATTTAAACCACACCACGTATGCTTTTCTGTGAATTAACAGGCTCTATTTTACTAGCAATAATACTTGTATGATATTATTTATGCTAAATGCCTTTATAACTATCTGTAATAAGTTATTCCATCTAAAAACAGATTAAAATGGTATGACTACATGCCATGCAGTTGGTTAGAGGGTCATTCCATACACTGAAAGGTTGTGGGTTCCATTCCTGGTTTGGGGGTGTCTCTCTCTCTCTCTCTCTCTCTCTCTCTCTCTCTCTCTCTCTCTCTCTCTCTCTCTTTGAGTGTATGAGTGTATCTGTCTGTCTGTCTTTCCCTCCCTTCCTCTCTGTAAAATCAATTTAAAAATCACCACATATTCTCGGTTGAGAATTTAATTAAAATGATGTAGCTACACAGGAAAACATTGAATAGATTTGGATTAAAGTTTAATAACACAACACATATAAATGTCTTTAAGCATAAAATTAGATAGTGATATACAAAGCAACAGAGCTGTTTTGTGATATTTTTTTTTAGCTCCTAATATGTTCTGGGCCTTATAGGTACAAAGAAGGATGCAAGGCTACTCAGAGGTATTGGCTCCTTGCTTGTCCTCAGGGACCTTGGCAAGCTGAAAAAGCATAAACCAAGAGAAAATGATCAAAGTAGGCAGTGCATGGAGCATGTCGATTAGACTACAGAATTTCATAAATTAGGTCGTTGGAGGCTGTCACAGTCAAGGAAAGCGTTCCAGCAGAAGCTGGGACTCAGACATGAATACAATCACAGAGGGAAGAGGTAATGGGATACGGAATCTCAGGAGCCACTGCTGTGACAGATCCCTCGCCTCCCACCAAAGACACTGGCACAAATGCTTTTATGATGGGGATGCGGATTGCCACCTAAATAAAATACGTTTTGTTTTATGTACTCCAATCCTCCCCATTTTCCTTAAACACAGATTGTTTTTTAAATTATAATTATTTTCCACTCTATCATTCTTCACCTACCTGTTTAAGGTCAGCATAACACTAATTTCAGTAGAGTTTACTGTTTTAGAGTAGGAAGGGTAGGTAGGGAAACATTCAGTACTTATCAGCCTCCATATGGATTCATTTTCAGTGAATTCATTTTGAATTAACTTGGTATTCTTAGGGTTATGGGGGCTCAGAGCCCACCCGGCACTCATGGGGTTCCATGTAGATACTGTGGAAAGTTAAGTGGTAAAAACGCCTGAGCATTTATTTCCCCACAGCAGCCGTGCCAGCCTTCGGGGAATGTCGGTAGGACTGAGGGACAGCCAGTGCTGCTGCAGGGGCTCACCCTGGGCCGTCAGGCTCAGCACTGCCACCACCACCACCAGTAAGAACCAGGCTCCTAGGGGGGCCTGCTTGCCCCCAGCCTTCTCCGTTCATCACCATCCATAATGGTATCAGCCCTTTAAAAATAAGTGCGTCATAAATCTCATTCACACGTGTCTGCACGTGTCTGAAATCTCATTCAGTGTGTCTGTGTGAGGTGATGTAATGCTTTACATCTTGTTTTTTCCAAGAGTGTTTGGTTATTGCCGAAACCGGTTTGGCTCAGTGGATAGAGCGTCGGCCTGTGAACTGAAGGGTCCCGGGTTCGATTCCGGTCAAGGGCATGTACCTTGGTTGCGGGCACATCCCCAGTGGGGGGTGTGCAAGAGGCAGCTGACAGATGATTCTCTCTCATCGATGTTTCTAACTCTCTATCCCTCTCTCTTCCTCTCTGTAAAAAATCAATAAAATATATATTTTTAAAAAAAAAGAGTGTTTGGTTATAAATCAGCACTTAATATCGAGGGCCTAAATGTTCAGATCCAAGGATTGAGAGAGAGGGAGGAAAAAAGAGAAGTGTGTGTGTGTGTGTGTGTGTGTGTGTGTGTGTGTGGCAAAATAAGGCTTTAGTCCTTATTCTGAAAGCTTAAAATCATCAGACAAAAGGTTTCATTGCAATATTTATTACAGCTAGGATGAGTCATTTTAGATTTAAAAAAAAAAAATTAAAGGCGGGTCCGATCACAAAGGCCTCGGTGGTTTTACAGTTGCCCCTCCCATGGGCTTGTCCTTCCGGCCTGCCCTTCGTCCCCTCAGGGAGAAAATCATTGAGGAAGATAAACACAGCCTATGGGGGTAGCATTGACTTCCACGTGAATTTCCACAGTATGTGACGTTCTACTGACGAGTGACCGCACTGTTTCTTTATAGCCACACAATTTTTCAAGTCTTAGAAATTTTTTAAATGTTGAATTTGTCAATGCAGTACAGCGTGTCTGCTGATGCCATAGAAAGTAAGGTTTCGTCTTCTCCGTGTGTTGTCTAGAGCTGCGGCAAATAATTCAGTGGGTTAAATTTGCGTCAGATACTTCGTTATACTGTAGAATAATTATTTTGAACAAAAACTTGGAATTCCAGCCTGTTTACTTTATTTTCCTGAGAGTCAGGAATAACCAAGTGCCAGCTTATCTGTGAGGCTGAAAGAACATAATGAAACGTTAAAGGATTAATGGGTTTCAAATGCTTTGTGCATCTTAAGACGTTATCTGTACATTTGTGTTTTAAGGGTAATTCTGATGTGGGGCTAGATTCATAACTAAGATAGAACCTCTGAAGGTTTAATCAACATAAACTGTGCTCCTTATTGCTTCACGGAAGTGTAAATGAACTTTCCTGGGCAGAGAGCTGCAGCCCGGAGGTCTTTTCCAAACCTTAGGATTCACGTCTTTTCTGTGGCTGCCGTTCCTTAGGCACATTCAGAACATGGGTGAGATCAAGACTGACGTCGGGCGAGCTCGGGCGTGGATCAGGCTGTCTCTGGAAAAGAAGCTCTTGTCCCAGCATCTCAAGCAGCTGCTGTCTAACCAGCCGCTCACCAGGTGAGACAGGTTGGGGCATTTCCGTTTCCATGACCTGTGTGCTTACAAAGCGCATTGCAGAAGTCGACACACCGTAGTTCTGTTTCTCTCACGTAACGAGGAGTCAGGGGCTAGGCGGTCCACAGGGCCATCCCAGACGCAGGCTCTTTGCCCCTCTCCTCCGGGACAGCCCACCGTGTGTTGATCACCTCACGTTACAGGGTGGCTCCTCTTGTAAAATTAATGCTGGACTGGTGACTGGTGTAAAAGAGGTATTACCAGCAAATGGCTCTCCTGAAACTCTCAGCCCCACTGTCTGTCAGAATCGCTAGCTGTTCATTGTCCACACCCTCGTCAGCACTGGTCAGCACTTTCTGGTCTCTATTAGTTTCGTAGACAACATGGGTTGTGGTTTGTTTCCCGCCCGCCCCCCCCCCCCCCCATTTAATGACTGATTAGCTTAAGACGTTACCTGTCTGCATGTTCGTTTTTGTGAACTGTCTGTTCTTTCCAGATTAGAATTTCTACCCGGTTTGTCTCAGTAGAGGGGTTTACTTCTCACGGGAGAGATAATGAGAAATAGCCTACACTGTTGTTGTGCTTGCCCTGCTCTCTCCTAGAAAGCTTTATAAGCGGTATGCCTTTCTGTGCTGCGAAGAAGAACGGGAACAGTTTCTATACCATCTTCTCTCCCTCAACGCAGTGGACTACTTCTGCTTCACCAGTGTCTTCACCACCATCAGTAAGTCTGGGGGCGGCTGTTGAGGGAAGAATTGCTCGGGTGACTAATGGAACAGGGTTCATATTTTAAAAAGTGAGACATATCCTACTATACTGAGGTGGACACTGTTGCACCCGCACTCCACCTGCCTCTCCTTTAGGATTGAAGGGTCCTTGGCTCTCTGTGCTGTGGGGAGGGAGTGCCTCACCCCAGGGAGCCCTCCTGCCAGGGCCAGCCTGCTCTGCCTGGTCAGAGGCTGTCCCAGAACTCGCCATCATTACGACAGCTTCTCCCTCCACCAGGCCTGCTTTCTCCTCTCACATGGATCCCAGAAGCAGCATTCTGGTGCTGATTTCTGACTCAGGGTCTGCCTCCCGGGAAACTCAGTCTGCAACAGGAAGTGGGATGGACGTGAAAAGGAATATATTTATAGATCTTATCCAAAACCTATACATTGAAAGAATCAGTAGGTAATAAAAATAAACTTTTCTACCTGAACATCGTTACTCTCTGGTGATTCCGAAAGACTTCAGGATCTTGATGGGGAGTATAGGCTGTGGAGGGAGGAGGTGCTGACGGGTTTGGATAAGCTGAATTAAAGCATTTATTCTCTTCACCGCTGCTAATCCTTATTAGCTGTGTGTCCTCTTTCCTAGTTTATAGACTTTTTACTTGTATCAGTTTGGGGTTATGTTCAGCTGCAAGTTTCAGAAACTTGCAAAACAGTTGTTTAAACAAATTAGTAGTTTTATTTTTCTTGCATAACAAGAAGCCTTATAGTAGGTAGTCCATAGTGCCATCATGGACATGAGCTCTTTTTTTCCAGTCCTCACCTGAGGATATTTTTTCCATTGATTTTTAGAGAGAGTGGAAGGGGAGGAGAGGGCAGGGAGATAGGGAGAAAGAGAGAGAAACATTGAGTGAGACACTTCAATTGGTTGCCTCCTGCATATGCCCTGGCTGGAGCCAGGATCAAACTTGCAACCAAGGTACATATCCTTGACCAGGAATCAAACCCGTGACCCTTTGGTCCTTAGGCCAACACTCTAACCAGTAGGCAACACCAGCCAGGACTTGGACATGGGCTCTTCGTCCCTCTCCTCCTAGACAATCCTCAGTGTGTGCTTATCACCTTCTAGTCACAGTTCTCAGTCCTCTTTCCAGTAGGAAGAAGGAAGGAATGCCAAGGAAAATGCGTCAGAATCTGTGTTTGAAAAACATAATTTTCCAAGCGATCACCATAAACATCACTAGCATTTCACTGGCCAGAATCGTGTAGGTTTTTGGTTTTTCTAGTCTCTGGTAGAGGCAGACAAGGAACACTGGAGTTGAAATGGTTACTGAGCCAACTTATCTGGGAAGCTTGTACTCATTTATTAGGTTATTAGGTTCTTGCAGGAATGAAAAGCTAAAATGTTATGTACAGTTTTGAAAGAGAAGAAATAGGACTCCTAAAATCCTCCTTATATCTGCAGATTTCTCTTCAGCTAAGAAACTCTTTCAATTTGAGCAGTTGAGATACTTCATGAAAGATATATTCTGAGTTTAAATAATGTTACTTTTTATACTTGATGAAATCACTGTTGTGCATCTGCTGGCTCTTTTCTGCAGCTTTTCTAATCCTGTCAATGAAAGAAATTAAGAAAAACCTCTGGCACCCAAAATAGTCTCGCTCTAACCTCTTCTGCTTTCAGTTCCAAAAACGATTTGATTCTTGTGACGACTGAAACATGCAAGTAGGGCCTTTCCTCTAGCATTTCCTCTCCTTCTGCCAAAACAGACAGACAGGGAGGTCATCCTCTCCACATGAAAAATGCGGTCTGTGTAAAATCAGGGAAATGAACCGTTTGTCCCATTCATTTTCCTCACCTGAGGATGCATTGAACCCTGAGCCATATGGGGAGGCGGCACCTGGACATCTGGCCCAGTGAGTGTGCTCTCCTTCCCTGGACCGCTTTCAGGGAGTGCTTTGGTAAATGAGTGATCAGTAATCCCAAGAATACCAACAAAAAAATATGGATTCTACCCTGCTTTTCTCGGGGGGAAAAACAACCACGTATGGCTCTCAAAGATAATGCTACTGTGTTTGAGCCGCCCCCATTTTTTTAAAGGAAAATGGAGGGGGCGTGGTAATGTCTAACTTTATTGTGTTTCCACATTTGAGCAAAAACAGTGGTGGGACAGTGACACCTAGTGGTGTGCCTCATTTCCACATCTTGATTCCTTTCCTGAGGCCCCTCCGTGAGTCGCTTTCATAGGTTTCCAAGTTGTCATTTAAAGACCTTATGTTGTGTCCAGTTGGAGGGGCTGTTGTTTACTTTTCTTGGCTTTGCATATTGAGCTGTAAAATGGGGGTGGAAATGTTCAGAAATGCTGTGCCTTAAAGCACTGCCCAAGGCGGTTCAGCAATGCAACAGGGATGCTAGTCAGGAAGTCATGCAGCCCCTTTTTCATACAAAACCAGCCAGGAGCCATGCTCATGTGGACTCGACTTTGAAGCAAAATTAATAAAAGCGCTAAAGCAATGAAAACACTTTACAACGCTGTTAGTATTCAAGCCCTCGAGTGTGCTGGTGCTCACGCCTAAGATTGTATATAAATGCACAGGGAGGTATATCGCCATGGTGATATATGCATGCCATGCACACATGGTGGTGTATGTGCTGGGGAAACCACCTCCGGTATCAGAACTTAGGGCTTACAAACTGGACCTCATTTTCCCAAACTAGGAGAGGCTATCATCTCATCTTTTTGTCTAAGTACATCTTGATAGATCATAAAGAGTGAATTAACTGTGGCCCTGGCCGGTGTGGCTCAGTCGGTTGAGTGTCCTCCCAGGCACCAATAGGCCGGCAGATCGACTCCCAGTCAGGGCACATGCCTGGGTTGTGGGTTCGATCCCCAGGGAGGGGTGTTCAATCAGTGTTTCTCTCTTCCTTTCTCTCTCTCAAAATTAATAAAACATATATTTAAGTGACTTAAATGTGAAAGCCAACAGAGTTCTTAAGGCATGTTTGTTTTGTTACCTGGAGAATTTTATTGTGACTTTTCACTAATTTCAGCATTTTCCCCCCCCAGTGATTCCGTATAGGTCGGTGATCATCCCCATCAAGAAGCTGAGCAACGCGATCATCACCTCGAACCCCTGGATCTGTGTGTCGGGGGAGCTGGGAGACACGGGAGTGATGCAGATCCCCAAAAACCTCCTCGAAATGACCTTTGAGGTCGGTGCAGCTAAGACCTGTCCCCACAGAAAGCGCCATACGTAATTCTGCACAAGGAGACCAGTTTCACTTTTTCCTTTGCCTTGAGTCAGATAATACAAAGGCACAGTCAAGCACGGAGGACCATTTCTGGGGTCATGTACCTGCGGTCAAGTTGTCGTAAACACACTAATTTGTTTTGTATCTTGGTTGTAAGTGTCATTGTTCGCTGTGTTTTCCTACCTGTGATGGTGCACCGGGGCCTTTTCCAGTCCTGCTCTGGGACTCCAGTGCCTTGGCACTCAGAGCTTTCTCCCCACAGCGGCCCTCATTCCCACTGCAGACCCTCCCGCCTGACCGTGGACACAGGACTGTGTCCATGCTTATGGCTTGCAGACCACGTGGTGATATTTATAAAGTAATTTTGTAAAAATACCTTTCCGTGTCGTAGTTCAGGTCTCGCTTGGGGAAGTATTCCCATGTGTGTGAGCTCACGGGCAGGTAGGTCCCGGCATGCTGGAGGAAGCCGGGGCCTGCTCTGGAGGGATGTGGTACCAGCTGCGCACCCTGTTGTCATGTTCCTTGCGATCCAGGAATAGCGCTCTCCCCACGGAATCCCACTTTGGCCTTATCTAACCAGTGAACTCACAACCGTCTGTATGTAAAAGATTGAAGCCCTTAGCTTTTCTTTGACTATCAAGAACGGAACACACTGCACCGTACGTCCCTATAATACGGCTTCCAAACTCCCTCACGTCTGTCTAGTTCCTTCCATCTCTGCAGCCACAGCTGATTTAAGGTGCCATTCCCCTCTCCTGAGTCAGTGTGATGCCTTCTCACTGTGAAACAAAGTCAAGGGCCTAAGAACTCAGCCCTGATCACCCCACCCGCACATAGGCAGTGGGGTCTGTGATGTCTTATCAGAATTTAAACATCAGCATTTAATTGACATTTATTTTTACCATTCCTGTTATCACTTTCTTTTTTAAAAAAGTATATTTTTTATTGATTTTTTACAGAGAGGAATAGAGAGGGATAGAGAGTTAGAAACATCGATGAGAGAGAAACATCCATCAGCTGCCTCTCACACACCCCCTACTGGGGATGTGCCCGTAACCAAGGTACATGCCCTTGACCGGAATGGAACCTGGGACAGTTCACAGGTTGACGCTCTGTCCACTGAGCCAAACCAGTTTCAGCGATCACTTTCTTTTGTTCTTGTCCACAAAGGGCCAGGAAAGATGTTGATAACTATGCTGTTTTGTTGTTTTAACAATAGCTTTGAAGATTTCTATCTAGTCAATGAGGTTTAAGGTCAGTTCTGCCTGAGTATTTTATTTGAAACAAAAATAGCTGGGTCAGTGATTTTTTTTCTTATTGTGTCTATAGTTGTTTTTCTGACCACTCTGTAACTCAATCTAATAGCACCCTTTTTCTGCTTCTTGAAATTCTTCTCACCCTTTCAGGCACAAATCACTGTCTGTGTGATGTTTCTGGGTCCCCCAGTTAGAAATAAACTTTCCTTCTCCAGCGTCTGCTTCCACTGTTTGCATCTCGAGTGTAGCAGCTTGGCGGTCCTTTCATTAGATCAAGTCCACCTGCCTCCTGCCTCCTGTCTCCTTAGCTGGGATGTATTGGATGTGACTGTGTTTCTCTGTGCAGAGCAGAGCTCACATGCAGAGTGGGCCCTCTGCAATGAATTGAGGGAGGTGGAACCACGGGACCACAGCGAAAGCCCAGAGGAAGTGGGATGGGATCGGGCGCTGAATAACCTGTGGTCCTGTCCCGACAGTGCCAGAACCTGGGGAAGCTGACCACCGTGCAGATTGGTCACGACAACTCAGGACTATTAGCCAAGTGGCTGGTGGATTGTGTCATGGTCAGAAATGAAATCACAGGACACACATACAGGTGAGTAAATTCAGAGTTCCTATTGTGAGACTCGCTAGACAAGGAAAGGTTTAAGAACTGTTTCTTTCTAAAGCTTTCCCTCTGCCTTCTGTATCTGAGTTTAGCTTTTTGGGGGTGGTTTTGGTTTGGTTTGATACAAAGTTGCCTCAAATAATACTTTACAAAAACGCATTGTGTTCACTGCTAATGCTTAGTTCACAAGTGTTGATTGTTGTACAGAAAACGATTGCTGTAACTCTGATTTAAAAAAGGAAGAAAGAAACAAGCTTAAAATAATTTCAGTATGAGGACAGGATCTTTGAGACTCTGCTAGTTCCAGCCAGCATGCCTTTCTGTGAACATTCTCCTCTTTTCTTCTGTAACTTAACTCTGATACTCAGAGTTTGAGACTATTCTTTCAAAAATTAATCACAAAATGTTGATGAGTTAGGTTTGAGAAAATATTAAAGAGTTATTTTAGACTGGCCAGTTTGGCTCAATGGTTGAGCATTGACCCATATACCAAGAGATTGGTGGTTTGCTTCCTGGTCAGGCACCAATCCCCAGTAGGGAGCATGCAGGAGGCAGCTGATAGAAATTGTTTCTCTCCCTTCCTCTTTCTCTAAAAGCAACTTTCCTTTAAATGTCAAATTTTTAAAAAAACAATTATTTTAATTTGGGTGTGATAATAACCTATGGCTATCTAAGAGAGAAAACATCTTTATTATTTAGAGATTTAGATTGAAGTGTTTTACATGTCCTAGTATATATAATTTACTTTTAAAATAACTTCAACAAAAAATGATAAGTCTAGGTCAGTGGTGGGCAAACTGCGGCTCCTGAGCCACCGCAGTTTGCTGACCACTGGTAATTTTTATTTTTTTTAATTTTTTTGTCAACCACTTACCTAGACTCTCAATTCCAATAATTACAGGCTGTTGTTATTCCTTGTGATTAAGCCCCTATCCCAGTGGTCGGCAAACTCATTAGTCAACAGAGCCTCAAACTGTGGCTCACAAGCCGCATATGGCTTGCCAGCCACAGTTTGCCGACCACTGGTCTAGGTGGTAAGAATACATAGTGTTTGTTACACTGTTATTTTATCTATTTTTCTGTGTTTTAAATTGTTCATAATTAAAAGAAACAACCACAGGCACCAAAATGGTGGGCTTTACTTTACTCACGGTGCTATTTTTATTTTTTTTATTTATTTTTTTAAAATATATTTTATTGATTTTGTGCAGAGAGGAAGGGAGAGGGATAGAGTTAGAAACATCAATGAGAAGAGAGTCATCGATCAGCTGCCTCTTGCACACCCCCTACTGGGGATATGCCCTCAACCAAGGTTCATGCCCTTGACCGGAATCGAACCTGGGACCCTTCAGTCCCCAAGCCAACGCTCTATCCATTGAGCCAAACCGGTTTCAGCCATGGTGCTATTTTTAAAATGCTGACTAACACTAGTAATAGTAAGTAAAGTATCGGTGATGCTGAAGGAGGTTTTTGTTGGTTGGTTTTGGTCCTGCCAGGTTCCCGTGCGGGCGGTGGCTGGGGAAGGGCGTGGACGACGGGAGCCTGGAGCGGATTCTCATTGGAGAGCTGATGGCGCCTGCAGCCGATGAGGACCTGGTGAAGCAGTGCCGGACGCCCCCCCAGCAGAAGTCGCCCACCACAGCCCGGAGGCTGAGCATCACTTCGCTAACGGGAAAAGCCGCCAGTGAGTCGGTCCTTTATGTCTCTGTGTGTCTCAGATGTTGCAGGCGTCACAGGGCCATTTCACAGAACACTGTCACATTGATGAATTGTGGTAGGGAGAGTACAAAGAAGAAAGCTGAGCCAAAACCAGTTTGGCTCAGTGGCTAGAGCGTCGATCTGCGGACTGAAGGGTCCCAGGTTCAATTCTGGTCAAGGGCATGTACATTGGTTGCGGGCACATCCCTGGTCAATGTTTCTCTCTCATTGATGTTTCTAGCTCTCTATCCCTCTTCCTTCCTCTCTGTGGAAAATCAATAAAATATATATATATATTTTTTAATTTTAATTAAAAAAAAAGAAAGCTGAGGAAAATTAACTTGGGAGAAGGAACGTTAGAAAAGAAAAGAGGGGAGAGAGAAAAAAGGAGGAAAAAATAAGGCAAGGCAAAACAAATAATTAAAAGCCTGAAGAATTCGAATGTTAAATTCAATAAGAATGCATACATGCTCTGTTTCAGTTAAGCTAAGGAAATATGAATAAGAAATATTTTGCCTGAAACCTAAAAGAGGAATACAAAATTGTTTTGTGTTACAATACTCCGACATAGCCACATTTAGTTATACAGAGCCCTTTATTCTAAGAGAAACTCTAAAAACCCCTGTCCCCACCCTCCAGCTTCATATAGGTGATGAAGCAAGATACTGTAAAGGCGTGAGTTTTGTACAATAAGCTCCTAATTTATGCTAATGTGGTCTTTAGTAGGCTGAATAATGTCTCCCAAGATATCAGAGCAAATGCCTAGATTCTGTAAATGTTACTTTATTTGGGAAAGGATATAATTACGTTAAGGATTTTTGAGATAGATTATCCTGGATTTATCGAGGTGGGCCCTAAAAGCTATCACATGTATTCTTATAAGTGGGAGGCAGAGGGAAAGCAGACACACGCAGAGAAGACGGTGTAAAGACAGAAGCAGAAGCTGCAGCCACAGCCAAGGAAGGCCAGCAGCTGCCGGAGGCTTGACGGGTAGGGGCCCCTTCTTCCACAGAGCCTGGAAGGTGACATAGCCTGCGGGCACCCTGCCTCCAGGACTAGGAGAGAATACGTTCCTATGGATGTAAGCCACCAGCCGGTGGTGATCTATCATCAGAGCCACAGAAAACCAAGGTAGCATGACTTAGTGAAAAATTACAAAAGTTTGTCAGTGAGCTAGTTTTAATTTAGTTATGGATAATAACCATAGTAGAATAACAAAAGTACCTAAGAAACCCTCAGTTTATTCACAAAACAGTTTCCTGAGATAGTGTTCACGATTAGAATGATGTTATCTAAAGAGCCCCTTAATTCTTTCTTAAATTGCTCCCCTGATCCATAAATGCTTTCTATAGTCAGAAGTAAAATTTACACCAGGCACCCACCAGAATCGGTAAAATTTAAAAGACTGATAATGGCAAATATTGCTAAAGATGGAGAGCAGTGCAGTGTTCATACACTGCTTGGGGACTGTATTATAGAAGGAAAAACAGTTCAGTTTCTTATAGAGACACTAGTGGCCCAGTGCACGGATTTGTGTGCATTGAAAGGAAATTAATTAGAAGGTGGCCGGAGGAGCCAGACTGAGCAAGACAGGCCAGACACACCCCGGAGCCAACCTCCCGCAGTTCATCCCTGAAAGCTGTACCTGGGGCAGCGCCGTGGCTCGAAGGGTGTCTGTGGAGTGAGCAGGATCCCTCAGGCAGGTGGGGTCCTTCAGCCTGGCCTGCGGGGATTGGGCTATAAAACTGGCTCTCCGACATCCCCTGAGGGGTCCCAGATTGCGAGTGGGCAGTTCTTGGGTTCTCAGCAGCTCCTGTGTTGAGCGTCTGACCCCTGGTGGTCATTGCACCTATAGCTACTGTTCAGAAGGTTGGGTACTCGATGGTCACTTAGCCTTTTATATATATATATTTTCATACACTTACCACATACTTGCCCCCCAAATCTCCTCCTAGAAATTTAACCAAGAGAAATGAGTACATATATCGACACTAAGATTTGTACTCAGATGTTCATAGCAGCTTTATTCACAGTAGCCAAAATAGAAACAACCCCAATATCTGCAGTTGGTTCGTGGATAAGCAGGTTGTGGTATATCTATTCAAGGGACTACTTTTCCTCAATATGTAAAAGTGAACAAACTATTGGTACGTCTAACAGCATGGATGAATCTCCAAAATATTCTGTGGAGTGGAAGAAACCAGACACAGAGGACTAGGTACTGTATGATTCCATTTTTATTAAATTTTAAAAGGCAATGTAAGAATGATAGAAGGCAGGTTAGCAGTTGCCAGGGATTGAGAGCTGGGGAACAGGATTGATCCAATGGGGGCACAAGGGAACTTTCTGGGTTGGCAGAAATTTTCTATATTATAATGGTGGTGGTTTCATGACTATACACCTATCAGAGCTTGCCAGTTTGCACACTTAAATTTGCTGAGTTTGTTGTATGCAACACCTTAATTAAAACTTTAAAATAGATTTTGCCTCAGCCCATCCCAATTATTATAGCTTCTGAATGAGTGCAGTTCCAGGGGTAGTACTGTTGTGAGAAGCCTTGACCCCACTTTTGGTTATTTTTTTTTTTCTTACTCAATAAGCATAAAATCCTAAATAATCTGAAACCCAGAGATGGGTCACTTAGTATTTTCTCACTGTGTGTGCAAGGTGATGTTTAGAGGACTCACAGTTTTTTGGTTTATTTTTTAATGGAGAATAATTTTTTCTAAAGGGTTCTTATTGATTTTTTTTTTTTGAGAGAGAGAGAGAAGGAGGGAGGGAGGGAGGAAGGAAGGAAGGAAGGAAGGAAGGAAGGAAGGAAGGAAGGAAGGGAGGGAGGGAGGGAGGAAGGAAGGAAGGAAGGAAGGGGAAGAGAAAGATAGAAACATCAATGAAAGCGAAACATGTATTGGCTGCCTCTTGCACACCCCCTACTGGGGATCAAGGCTACAACCTGGGCATGTGTCTGACCAGGAATTGAACCAGTGACCTCTTAATGCATGTGATGATGCCCAACCTCCTGACCCACATTGTCCAGGCAGAACTCAAAGTTTTAAATCAGTTTTAATATATTACGGGTCAGTGCAGGGCTCCGTTGGAATGGATAAAAGCTTTCAAAAATAGATCTTCATGTTCAAAAGAAGAAATATTCAGAGAATGGTAAAAGTCAAAACACTACTAGGAACTGAAGAAGCCACAGCTCAGTGCTTCAGTCATAGGAAGTTTCTGTTTTTACCATTTTTAAAAAATATATATTTTATTGATATTTTACAGATAGGAAGGGAGAGAGAGAGAGAGCTAGAAACGTCGATGAGAGAGAAACATCGACCAGCTGCCTCTTGCACACCCCCTACTGGGGATGTTCCCGCAACCAAGGTACATGCCCTTGACCGGAATCGAACCCGGGACCTTTCAGTCCGCAGACTGACGCTCTACCACTGAGCCAAACCGGTTTCGGCCATTTTTACCATTTTTATTTATTGGTGTAGAAAAAAACTTCCTTGTTAACTAAATGTAAATTTAGAGATTCTTAAAAACTAGAATGTATGGTTTGTCCTTTATTGTGTGACATGTAAAATCCATACAGTAGTTAATTTACCACAAGAAAATACCAAATCCATCATTTTCCTCTTGTTACTGACTCCTATCTCTGGACGAAACCTGTTTATCACTTTTTTATTTTTCCCATTCCTGGGGTTTGAGAGGCAGAGGCGGTTCAGAGGCCACTCACACAGCCCGCCAAGCCCGCCCGCCCTCCGGGCCTAGCCGAGCAAGTGCTGGCCGGGGAGGAAGCGGTGTGTGGCCAGGAAGGGAAGCGGTTCTGGCAGAGCGCACAGTATACCTGGTCTCTTCCCTTTACTTTAAACACAGCAGCAAAAACCACAAATTCCAGGTCAGCCCGAGAACCTCAGTGGCCTCGGTCTGCGACCACTAAGGAGTGCGGAGGAAGGCGGGGTACAGGGTGGGGTTCCTGAGGAATGAGCTGTGGGTGTCCCCAGTCTCCCTCCTCAGAGTAAATCGCCGAGTCAGGCAGTTTACACCTAATACCTCATTCCCGGTGACACGTGTGTGCGGGATGTGTATGTTGAGTATTTTCCCCATTAGACTGAAGACATTTGACCAGGGTTATAGATTACACGTGGTAAGGCTGGGATTTGAATGTAGGGGTCTCTCGGGTTCTTTTCCATTGTGCCAAGATGCCTCTCACCTGGCCAGACTGGCCTGGGGCAGGTCTGATGGAGCTTCCTGCATAGGCGGGCACAGTGGATGCCCCGTAGCACTTCAGTTTATTTCCCTCGCGTGAGCATTCGGCCACTGTCCATTGTGTTTCAGAGCCCAATGCTGGACAGATCCAGGAAGGGATCGGAGAGGCTGTGAACAACATCGTGAAACATTTCCACAAGCCTGAGAAAGAGGTACGATGAGCTGTAAAACTTAGCCTAGTAGGACTTTAGAGCCGCTTTTACGCACGATACGTAAGGCAATACCAAGCGCTCTGGTTTTCCTTCGCCGGCTTTCCGATGGCTGCCGCCACCGCCCCGTGCTTCCTCGCCCGCCTCCCCACGCGGTTCCCAAAGGAAGGCCAGCCGGTCACGCTCTGGCCTGTGTGTGTCCGCAGAGGGGGAGCCTCACGGTGCTGCTGTGCGGGGAGAGCGGCCTGGTGGCGGCGCTGGAGCAGGTGTTCCACCACGGCTTCAAGTCCGCCCGCATCTTCCACAAGAACGTCTTCATCTGGGACTTCATAGGTACGTTCCGGCTGGTGATGCCCGTGTGAGGTCATGGAAATGCTTCTCGGAAAACTCAGAGATCCAGGAACTGGGAAAATCAGGGCTCATTTTAAAGGGAGTATGGTTGTTTTTGTTTGTTTGTTTGTTTTAATATCAAATAAGCACTGTTCTTGCTTTTCATTCAGTCAGCAAATATTTATAGTGCCCACCAAATTCCAAACGCTATTCTAGATCCTCAAGATATACTATATGTGTCAAGATATAACTAGCCCTAGCCAGTTTGGCTTAGTGATAGAGCGTGGGCTCATGGACTGAAGGGTCTTGGGTTCAATTCCCGCACGTTGATTGCAGGTTCAATCTTGGGGCCTGGGTCAGGGTGCCTGCAGGAGGCAACCAATCAGTATGTGTCTCTCACATGATGTTCCTCTCCCTCTCACTGTCTCTCTCCCTCCCTTCCACTCTCTAAAAACCAATGGGGGGAAAATATCCTCAGATGAGGATTAACAACCAAAAGATATAACAACTGGCACGAAAATTCCTGTGGTTGATAAACTTACATTCTGGTGGGGGCAGGGAGGACAAATGATACAAAGCAACAAAGTAATAAATATGCAATTCATCTATTACGTGAGCTGATGGTTGGTCTAGAAAAAAATAGAACCAGGTAAGAGGAAATGGAGTGTTGAGTGCTCTTTTAAAGGGGTAGGTATAGGCTTTGTTGACAAGGTGACATTTGAACAAAGACTTCCAGGGAGTGCCCACGTGAGCCCTGAGCATCCTGGGAGGAGGGCTCTCAGCTGAGAGAGGGACCAGGGCGGGCGGCCCCCCCCTCCCCCAGGCAGGGGTGCGCCCAGCCGTCATGTGGAGGGGAGAGACAGGATTTGGGGGGAAGAGGTATTTACTGCAAGAGGCAGTTTGTGAGGGGGAGACTTTAGGGGGACTTTGGTTTTTACCCTGAACAAAATGGAAGTTACTGGGGAGGTTTGGATACAAGGAGTGAGGCGTTTGAAAAGGATGGCTCCAGCTCTGTGCTGTCCAAAGTGGTAGCCATTGGACACAGGTGCCCACTTAAATTAAAATTGACCTCCTTGACATTTAAAATGCACTTCCTCCGTCGCCCAGCCCTCCTGCAGCTGCTAGTGGGCCCTCACAGACGGGGAGCCTTTCGCAGGCACAGCCCCCTCCAGCGTCTGCACCACCTTGCTGAGCATGGTCGCCTTTATTTTGGTATGCAGCTCTTCTAGAATTCCCAGTTTCTTTACAGGGGTGATTAATCATTCGAGTTTTGTACATAAGGCCTAGTTGATTTCATCTAATTTAGAGTTTTTGGACAAAGAAAGGAAAGTTGGCAGATTAGGCCCCCAGGAGTGATTTTTTTTTTTCTCTCCCATCTAGAATGCCTGGCATATGGCTCCTGCTTCTGACATGTGTACACATACCTCTTTCCCCAGGTTACTGGTTTAGTTCCACGTCAGAACTGTGTTGCAGCGTAAGCCTGGCATTCCACAGCTGGAACCGGGGCCCCATCCCAGGCTACCATGTCTTTGCTGTTTACTCCTGGAAGGTTCCAGTCAACAGAGGAGTCTGTTTTTATTTTTCTTTCTCTTGCCAATTTCCATTTCAAGCAGCTATTCCTAAGAGGGTAACTTTTCCCAGCCTTCCAGAATGCAACCTAGATTAGAAAATAACCCCCTGGGAGCACATTCCTGAAACATGGACCACCAGACTTCACCGTGAAACCAATGGTAAAATGGTGATTTGGGTTCCAGGGCTGGCTCTGATGCAAAGCGCCGTTAGCATTTCCAGGTGAATCTGGTGGATTGGCCTTTCTGTTACAAAGTGCAGATGTGTATTGTGATGTGACCCTGACTTCCTTCCCCAGAGAAAGCGGTCGCTTATTTTGAAACCACTGACCAGATTCTAGACAACGAAGATGATGTCCTCCTCCAGAAGCCCTCCTGCAAAACCTTCTGCCATTACGTCAACGCTATTAACACCGCACCCAGGAACATCGGGAAGGACGGCAAGTTCCAGATCTTAGTCTGCCTCGGAACACGGTATGAAGCCAGTCTTTGACTTTCCCTGTCTCTGTTACGCGTCAAACAGGAGTCCAGAAAGGGTTAAACCAGGTCCTGCCCCTTCCAAAGCTCTCTCATTCCCAGGTTCATGATGAGAACACTGTTTATGGGGTTCTTGCCCTGTGTTGGGTAAAGCACTCTGCTAAGTATACTTTACATAGAGTATCTCACTGAATCCTCCTGCTGTTCTCCACCACCAGCACTTGAAGTAGCAACCAGTATCCCATTCTGTAGATGAGAAAATAGATGAAACATAGATAGCAGATTTTCCCAAGATCACACACAGGAAGAAGTGAAGCCAAGATTCACGTCATTTCACTCTAGAGCCTAGGGTCTCAACCATACACTCCTCTCGCTCCAAAGATAGGTAAATAGTTACAGGTAAAGAGTATCCAAAGATAGGAAATAGTTACAGGTATGTTGGCAGATTATTAGACATACTGGCGCATACACACATATACATGTACTGTCTAGAGCTTGTATAGTGTATATACACCAACATATTAAATTTAAGAACATTGCAAATTCTTACTATATAGTCTTCTCCTACCCCTTTATTTCTTAAAAATGGCATATAGGAGCTGTACAGCTCATTCATTTTAAAACAGCTCTCATAATTGTAGGAAATGAAACACAGAGACCTTTAGAAGTTCTTTGTGTGCAATGTGTGCTTTCTTCTAAACCGCTGGAATCCTGCTCGGCTGGTGTGACTTGGTGGTTGAACCTTGCCCCATTAACTAAGAGGTTTCTGGTTCGATTCCCAGTTGAGGCACTTGCTGGGTTTTGGTTTTGGGCTCGTACCCAGTAGAGGGTGCAGGAGGCAGCTGATGGATAATGTTTTTCTTTCATCGCTGTTTCTGTCTCCCTATAACTCTCCCTTCCTCTCTCTCTCTAAAAATCAATAAAGCATAGTTTAAAAAATAAAAATAAAAAATAAACCCCTGGAGGCTCAAGAAGAGGTGCAGGATGGTCTAGTTAGGGCTGTCCTTGTCGCAAAAGGCCTTGGGAGGTGCTTAGTAAGGATGTCTTAGGTACCTGGGGACCGGTGATCAGTGTCGAGTTTAATCAGGAAACATTGTAGCTGAGACTTCGGCTGGCTTGTAGAAACTAAGCTCTGAATTTCTTAACAAAAGGGGCCCATGTTCAACTGAGCTTTTAAAGTTCCTTTTGAACACGATCTTTATCTCCTTTTATCTCTTCACTGTTCTGATTTATTAGGCCAATGCCACCTCTCTTTTGGTTTATAGAATCTACTTAATGTTCTGCTTTGATTTTGTTCTTTATTACGTTGAATAAGTTGAAAAACAAAACCAAAACAAGCAAATCCCTGCTATTGAATGTAGGCTTCCCTCCCAAAAAGTCCATCTGCTTTGGCATGCCTTGCCACAGATGTCTAGCACCCTGTAAAAAAAAAAAAAAAAAAAAAAAAATATATATATATATATATATATATATATATATATATATATATATATAGCCAAACCCGCTTTGGTTCAGTGGATAGAGAGTCAGCCTGCGGACTGAAGGGTCCTGGGTTCAATTCCAGTCAAGGGCATGTACCTTGGTTGCTGGCACATCCCCAGTAGGGGGTGTGTAGGAGGCAGCTGATTGATGATTCTCTCTCATCAGTGTTTCTAACTCTCTATCCCTCTCCCTTCCTCTCTGTAAAAAATCAATAGAATATATATATATATATATATTTAAAGTTACTCAGATTTAAAAAAAAAAAAAAAAAATCTGCCCACTGGGGATCCAGCTCCCCAACTGGGAATCAAACCTGCAACCTTCTGGTTCATGGGTCGATGCTCAACCACTGAGCCATACCAGCCAGGTTGCACTTGTATCTTTTAAGTTGCAAATGGTTTCATACGTAGGAATTGAGTCACTTTTCCATTCTTTTGGGCAGTTCCCCCCACCCCCCTTAGGCAGAAGATGAAGATATAAATCAGGGATTTGCTTGTTTTGGTTTTGTTTTTCAACATATATATATGTATACACACACACACATATATATATATATGTATATGTATATGTATATGTATGTGTATGTGTGTGTGTGTATATATATATATATAATTACATCCTGCCTCTTTCTAAAAGTGGTGAAATAGGAAAGGAGAATTTCCTTAATGTGTGGAAATCCTCATGGCCCGCATGGCCTCCTGTTCGGCTCTGATGGGTCTTCCCGTCAGGCTGCACTGCCTGCTCCCGCAGCCTCTGCACCAGGAAAGATCCAGCTTCTGGACCTGAGTGGCCTCTCAGCTGACCCCGGAGCTCCACCAGCCCCACCCCTTCCGGGTGCGAGCTCCGGCATGCGCTGCGCTCCGCCCCGAGGCAGCGGCGCTCAGGCTGTTTCTGTTTGGGCCGCAGGGACCGCCTGCTCCCCCAGTGGATCCCGCTGTTGGCTGAGTGCCCTGCCATCACCCGGATGTACGAAGAGAGCGCCCTCCTGCGGGACCGCATGACCGTCAACTCCCTCATCCGCATCCTGCAGACCATCCAGGACTTCACCTTTGTCCTAGAGGGGTCGCTCATCAAAGGCGTGGACGTGTAACCCGGGCAGCAGCTCTCCGTCCCGACCCCTGGCTCCCTAACCACCCCGTCTACGGACCGACATGGGCTTGTCTGGCGCGGCCGCGAGTCCTGCAGGGGCCGTGCACCGTATGCCCCGATTGGAACAGTCCTCACGCCGCAGACAAGGCAAAACGCTGTATTGTAGTTCATTTGAACCAGGAATTTAGTATAAAATAGAGTATTTTCATGTGTTAGATGTGTGTAAATAGGCTATCTTCTCTAAGAAATTATATTACTCTAATAAGATACTTTTCCTATATTGAATATTCCTGTGATTTAAAATAAGTAGCTTAAAGGCATTGGGAGTTTCGGGGAGCGGTGCTCTTCAGGGAGAAGCCAGTACGCGTGTAGGTACCGTGCAGCCCAGAAGGCATTGCAGTGTGTGGCCATCCATCCTGGGGTCTGATTCTTTGTGTTCTGAATGTAAACAGCTCTGCCCACTGGGGATCCAGCTCCCCGACTGGGAATCAAGCCTGCGACCTTCTGGTTCATGGGTCGATGCTCAACCACTGAGCCACACCAGCCAGGTTGCACTTGTATCTTTTAAGTTGCAAATGGTTTCATACGTGGGAATTGAGTCACTTTTCCATTCTTTTGGGCAGTTCCCCCCACCCTCCCTTAGGCAGAAGATGAAGATACAAATCAAATACTTTAAATACGGAACCCTAGGAGCTTGGCTTAACTGGGTAGACAGCACACAAAGGCCCAAGAAGTGTGTTAAATGGTGGGATTATAACCTTTACTCTGCGGAAAGATTAGCCTAGACCGACTTCATTCCTAGCATTTTTATTCATGTTATTGGAGGTACTTTGAGCAGATGTCACCGTCATAATAACGGCAAACCGGGCGTTTGATCCTGCGCTTTCTATTTGGCCCTGGGAGCCCGTCAGTGGTCCCTCACCTCGGAGGGAGGGAGGGACCCCCTTAAGCCCGTCTTTGTTTGGCTCCCCTCGCCCCCTCCCCTCCCCTCCTCTCCCCTCCTGGGTGCCCAGCCCCCTCTCAGGAAATGGAAGGAATGTCTGAGAAGGAGGAGGGCTCAGTGTGGCTTGGAATGTTTTTGTGAAAAGTATTTGTTGACCGAGATAATGCAAATAACAGGAGAGAGAAAGAATGGCCCCTTTCTGGGTGTTGCAGGGCAGGTTTTCTGCTGCTTTGTGAGAGGCCTGCTCACATGAAACAGCTGGCCCAGCGGAGGTGAAAAGCCAGCGGGCACAGGGGGCAGAATGCACCCAGAACCAGAGGCGGCCGTTTTGAGAGACCAGAGAGGTGTCCCATCGGCAGGCAGACAGACATGGTGTGAGCTGGTCGCCTTGGGCCTTCCTCACGGGTCAGGCCCTGTCGCCCTGTGAGCGCCTGCACACTGCTGGCCGTGACAGTGCTCTCAGAGCTCCAGTAGTGCTCCCCGTTATGGCTGAGACGTGGAGCCGTGGCCCCCAAGACCCTGTGGTCTGAGGGTCCCCGCTGGAGCCCGCAGTGTTGTCTCCTTCCCTTCCTGGCGGGAGAAATGAATGAAGCCAGTGCCTCCCTCCCTTTATGACAGACAGCCGGGCAGCGAGGCCCATTCCTGGGATATGTGGCTTAGTTCTCAGGGAGGAAAGGGGGGTGGAAGCATCTAGAAACCCATGGAAAGGGGTTAAGAAGATGGTTCTGGGTGACTTGGGCCCCAGAGATTCGCTTGCCTGAGGCTAACGTGTGTCTGGGGGTGTGGCTGTTCAGGGACAAGGAAATTCTTCAATGGGAGAGACATCCTTAACCTGCTGGCACCAGGCTCAGGCTGCGTTTTGGGGATCAGAAGCCACATGCTGAGCCATGGGGGGGGGGTGGGGGGGGTGTTCCTCCTCCCTTTCCCATGAGGCCATGCTTCTGACGCACTCGGGGCAACCAGGGCGGCTGAGGAGCTGATTGAGTCATCTAGTCCGGCCGTCTCATTTTGTAGATGGGAACACTTAAGGATTAGAGAGATTACACACTCCCACAGCTGGGCAGCGATAACACAGGGTCCAGGGCTCGGGTTTTTTAATCACACCAGGCTGCAGGGGCCTGGCCTCAGCATTCATCTGAGCAGTCTCTCCACCCTGGAGCTTCATGCCTTCCCTGACACAGATAGGAACTGGGATTCATATTCATGCCTGGTACTCATTTACAGGGATTAATACTCATTGTAACAAACAGTTCACACGTTGTTGTGAAAACGGGGAGAACGCTGGATTTGGGGGTACATGAATAAAACCATTACTTCAAAAGGGAATGCCCCAGGGGAATTCTACCTAAAGTCCTGTCCTGCTCTGTGTAGCAGGACCAGAGCAGTGCAATGACCAGTGCAGAGAGAGAGAGAGAGAGAGAGAGAGAGAGAGAGAGAGAGAGAGAGAGAGAGAGAGAGAGAGAGACGCCCCCTACAATACTAGGCCCTTGAAAGTGGTCACCTGGGGAGCCCATCTGTCTGAATTCAGGGGGACAGCCAATGCTCCAGGCACACGGGGGCCCCTGGAGGAGCTGCTTGAGAGGCCTGCAACCCATAGGATCCAAGTTAATGAATAAAAGGATGTGAGCAGAGTTTGTCACATAAGAAACACAACTCCAGCCCAGTTGGGTTGGTTCGGGAGCTGAGCATAGACCTACAAACCATGAGGTCACGTCCCATTCCAGGCAGGGCACCTGCCCCGAGATTTTGGGCTTGATCCCCAGTGGGGGGCATGCAGGAGGCAGCCAATCAATGATTCACCATTTATGTTTCTCCCTTTCTCTTTGAAATCAATTTTAAAAACCACTTAAAGAAAAGAAAAAGAAAAAAACACACAACTCTAAAGAAATAAGATTTAGTTCTTATGTGGCTTATAATTGTCTGAGCCAATACCGAATTATTTTGAGCAGGAGAACGGCAGAATCTTGAGAATAAATGTGCATAGCCTCACAAGCTGGCTTGCAAGGACTATATCCATTTAGAGCTATCCTTTCTGTTTATTTTTAAGATCAGTATATTACTTTATAGTGACACCTCAAAGTAAAAGTAAATAAAAATTAATTTTGTCATTGACTTCCTCCCCCCCAAAATAAGTTAAAATTAATGTCTGGAACCATAATTAGTATTTTTGCATAATAGCTTAAAAAGAAATTGTTTTAACATTAAATTGCCAAAAATATCAGCTCTTGAAACATTTTTTTCAAGTATCCTGAAACTTCTCACCTCAGCCTTTGAGACCCAGGAGCATTACCCCGGTGTGAGTTCCTGCAGCTGTGCGCTCTCCGGGCCCAGCAGCACCTCAGCAGTGACAGAGGCACAGTACCTGGGGGTTCAAGTGGGATCTGGGTGGTGGGAAGCAGGCCACCAAGAAGCAACGCCTCCCCGGCCACTTCCCGCTGGGGGCAAGACTTCGATCTAAGCAGCCCAAAACTTGCAGAAGTTTGCGATTTCCCTCTAACATGTGCTTTCCATGTTTCCAGAAATGTTTGTACCTTTTGTAGTAACCCTGTGGTATTTACTTTCACATGGCTTTTTCAAAAGTCACTTTCAGGAATTCTGTCACCCTCTGTGAACGGCACAGGGGAAACGCTGAATTGCTTCTGTTTCCTTTTTTGGCAATAAATCACTGATGTGTATAGATGCGAGTGAGAGAGGGGTAGAGTGTGCATAACAGTTGGTGTGTAGAGTATGTTGACACCGCTAAGCTATTTTGAAACATGAGGCAAACAGACGAGGGCCTCCGATCCCCAGGGAAGTATTTATTTGACCGGTGCTGGGAGGATAGCGCTTAGTAACGGAATCTCCTTCTGCTGAGAATTGTGGCTTTTCAGAAGATTTTTATTTTGAGAACTGTGAGTATTTTCTCTGTGAGGTTTACAGAAACTAGTTGCTCCTTTTCACTGCGCGGCAAGGACAGTCTGGACCTTCGCTGTTTAGATTTCAGTGTTGGAACCTTCACGGAGGAGACTGGGGTCTTCCGCTCCTCTCAGCTTTTTATAACGCGAATCCCCGTTTCCGGGTCGTCTGTGTCTTTCGAAATCCCTGTTTCCTATGTAAGTATTTATTACGTTTCCATTTAGCTTGAAAGAAGACAGAAACAAATAATGAGCTATTCAGCCCTTCATTCCTATATATAAATTTCTTGAACTGATTTCCACGCTTTTTGAAGAGGGCGTTGGACTGTGATTGGAGGAATCCAAGGAGAACCTCATCCCTTCAGATCTTACTAGAACCATTGGTCCTCGCAAGGGCAAAATAGAGATTGGATCCAGAAAAAAATATCACATTGAGCAATTAAACCAGAAAAATATCATCAAAAGATTTCCTCTCCTTTGGGGAAAAAGAAGAAAAAAAAAATCCCCTCATTTGAAGGAATCCAGGGTATCCTTGGGTTATCTGGGAGGGAATAAAGCTTGGTTCTGTTACCTGAATGTATTATGTATGGCTCCGGTCTTTATTCCAAAAACCACGTCTTGACAGAGAGGCTTGGTAAGGACTTCCTGCTGTCAATCAGCGGGAGGTGTTTAACACGTGGAAAAAGCTCTCTGTGTTACACTGGAACCATGTATAAATGTACCTGTGTATGTTTTTTAACAAACGAGCCTTTCTGCATTTAAGTTATATTGTTTTTCCTTGTGTTTGTTAACAAAATGCATCAGAACTGGATTTTTCCTCCCCCCTCATCTGAACATAATATAAAATTTGAACAGTATTGTGATATCAAGCACTTTAGCATACATATCAGAGAAACTGACGTGGGTTTTTCAGGTTTTGGAGTACATTTAAATATGACTTTTCATGCTTTGTTCTTTACAAATAAAACTGTGGGATTGATACTTTGTCCTGTTTTTTTATTATAGAATCTTAAAACTGTTTAACAGAGCAAGTGTATTGGAGTTCTTCACAGAAACAGAACCAGTAGGATATGTGTGCAAACATGAAGAGATTAATTTTTAAGGAAATCACTCAGGCGATTGTGGAGGCTTAGTAATCCAAAATCTATCTGGTAGGCAGGTTGGAGACCCCTTGGGAGAGATGCAGTTCAAGTCCAAAGGCAGTCTGTTGGCAGAATTTCTTCTTGCTCAGAGAAGCTCAATCTTGGTTTTATGAATGCCTTCAACTGTTTGGATGAGGCCCACCCACATTATGGAGAGTAATCTGCTGTACTCTAAATCCACCAGTATAAATGTTAACCCCACTGAAAAAACAACAGCACTTTATAAAAACATTCAGAATAATGTTTAACCAAGTATCTGGCACCATGGCCCAGTCAAGCTGACACATAAAATTAACCATCAAAATTATAACAAGATATTGGAATAATGAGTGACTTGCTAATAAGTGATAAAAAAAAAAAAGAATGCTGACCCCTCGCTGGTTTGGCTGTATGGATAGAGCATCAGCCTGTGGACTGAAGGGTCCCAGATTCAATTCTAGTCAAGGGCACATGCCCAGGTTGCAGGCTTGATCTGGGGCGTGCAGGGGGCAGGTGATCAGTGATTCTCACTTATGTTTCTATCTCTACCTTCTCCCTTCCTCTCTCTGAAATTAATAAAAATATTTTTTTAAAAGAATGCTGAAAATATAAAAACTGCATATATGGGGAGCACCCACTAACCCGAGGCCTGAGGGAGATGAATGAAGAGTTGCCTTGCCCTCGGGCTGAGAGCAGCTTTATTAAAGCAGTTGCCACCCTGGTCCACTGGACGGCAAAGAAGTGACAAGATGCTGCACTGCCGGCACTTTTTTTTTTTTTTTAATATGTTTTATTGATTTTTTACAGAGAGGAAGGGAGAGAGATAGAGAGCTAGAAACGTTGATGAGAGAGAAACATCCACCAGCTGCCTCTTGCACACCCCCTACTGGAGATGTGCCCGCAACCCAGGTACATGCCCTTGACCGGAATCAAACCCCGGGGCCTTTCAGTCCGCAGACCGACGCTCTATCACTGAGCCAAACTGGTTTCGGCTTACTGCTGGCACTTGTTTGGAATCTGCCTCCAAGAGCTAGAGGAGCATCTGGGAGGTGCCATACCCTGGGATTTGCTGGGAAGCCACTGGAGGGGGCTGGGGATGCTAGGGAAGATGTCCATGGAGAAGTGCTGTACCAGTAAAACCCACTCCAGAGCCACCCAAGGGGGTGCAGTGTGAGGTTAGCTGCTGAGTAGCAAGAGAGTAAGGCCCTGCTCATTGCAGGAGCTGGCAGAGAGGAGCAGAGCTGAACCAGGAAAAGAAACCCTCCTCCAGTGTTTCTGCAGTGCAGTCTACTGACAGTTTTGCCAGCTGGCAAAGGAGAAATGTTCACAAGAGGGTCTTGCTCCATGTTGCAGAGCACGCAATCAAGGGTAGATTTGGAGATGAAAGGCAATCTATATACATAAAAGCCTACACAACTGAACGACAGGTTGACCTGTTGCTATGATGTGCGCTGACCACTAGGGGGCAGGTGCTCAACACAGGAGCTGCCCCCTGGTGGTCTGCATTCCCACAGCCAGCCTCCCACAGCCCCTCCCCCGCTGGCCAACCTCCCTCTGCCCTAATTGGCCCCCGATCACTGGCCAGGCCAAGGGACCCCACCCATGCACCAGGCCTCTAGTACATTTGTAACTGCCCAACTATTCAGCTCCTTATTTTCAGTTAGGAGGAAGCAGAGGAGAGGCACAAAAATGCAGGTGGAAAAGATGATAAGATAGAGCACATGTGTCCATACTTTGTGAAGCAGTAGTTTACAGCAGATTGTCTGCCATGTTCATTTGTATCAAGTTGACATCATGGCCTTTTAAAATACTGACTTTAGCCCAGCTGTTATGCTTCAGTGGTTGAGCATTGACCTGTGAACCAGGAGGTCATGGTTTGATTCCCGGTCAGGCACATGCCCAGGTTATGGGCTCCATCCCCAGTGTGAGTGTGCAGGAGGAAATCAATCAGTGATTCTCTTTCATTGTAATATTTCTATGTCCCTTTTCCTTCTCTGAAATCAATAAAAATCTAAAGAAAATAAAATATAATACTAATTGAAAGTCTTGATTAACTGCTGTTAAGGTCAGGAGGCATTTGCCATCTCGGGGAAAGACCACAGTGGTAGCAATAAAGGTGATGAAAGGTGCTGGGTTCTGAGTATATTCTGAAGCTAAAGCAAGAGATTTCCTGATGGATTGAAGGTGAGAGACTATTGAAGAATCAAGAATGACTCCAAGGGTTCTGACCTGAACAACTGGAAGAAAGAAGCTAGAATTTCCATGAACTGAGATGAGTAAGAATGTGGGGAGGAAAGGCTTTGGAGATAGGAGTTCAGGTTTGGATACTGTAAATTTCATATATTGATTAGATATCCAAATGGAAATAGTGAACAGGTAATTGAATGTCTGAATCTGGATTTTGTGATCAATTGGACTTCAGATATAAATTTGGGAGTTGCCAGTATTTATAGATGGAATTTATTGTCATAAAACTGGATGAGGACACAAAGGGAGAAAGTTATTAAGAAACCTCCCAAAACAATTTTAATTCTACATATGGATGTGACATGATTTGTAGTTTGACATTTAGATTTTTCACTGTTCTGAACATGATGAAAAACATCTAGATAACTCCCAGTGTTTCACTACTCTGAACAATAAATACTACAATGAACAAACATCCTTGACATTTTTGTAAGTCAAAGGCTAATGTCAACAGCTCCTAATGGTTCACCCTAAAAAATTCGATAACTCCTTTGATTCTTTATCCTGGATGCACAATACTTTGAATGAAATAAGTATCACAACCTAGATGGAGCTATTAGTCTCTAGGCAGCAACACCTCAAAAAAAAAAAAAAAATCACTCTAGTTAGAGCTAGCATGTGGGCCAGGTGTTCCCTATACTCCTCTAATTAACATAATCCTGAGGTCTGTTGTTTACCTATCCATAACTTGTATAACCTGGTTCCCTGTGCACGTCCCCCCTTTAACCCCCACTTTAGATACTTAAATGCCTCAAAACTTTCTCTTGGTTTCTCACATCCTATTCAAAATAGCAAAGTTTCAGAGTATGTGAAACAAAAATCAATGGAATCAATGAGAGATAGATTCTCAAAGTAGGATATTTCAGCATCCCTTTCTCTACAGAAAACCAGTAGACATAGGGGACATGAACAACCCAATCAACCAACTTGACCTAGTTGATACTCTACTCAACAATAGCAGAATACAATTCTTACCAAGTATACAAAGAACAGTCTGTCAAGGTTAACTATATTTGGGGCCACTAAACAAGCCTTGGTAGGTTTAAAAGACTCAAATCATGCAAAGTATGTTGTTTGGACACAAGTGAATTAAATTAGAAATCAATGAAACTATATCTGTAAAGTCTCCAATGTTTGGAAATTAGTGATGTACATGGGTCAAAAAATGAATCAAAAGTGAAAGCAGAAAGTATTTTTAACTGAGTGATAACAAAAAATACCCAAATTTGTGAGATGCATTTAGAACAGCTCTTATGAGAAATTAATAACAATGAATATCCATGTTAGAGAAAAGTCTTGCCGAAACCGGTTTGGCTCAGCGGTAGAGCGTCGGTCTGCGGACTGAAAGGTCCCAGGTTCGATTCCGGTCAAGGGCATGTACATTGGTTGTGGGCACATCCCCGTTAGGGGGTGTGCAAGAGGCAGCTGGTCGATGTTTCTCTGTCATCGACGTTTCTGGCTCTCTATCTCTCTCCCTTCCTCTCTGTAAAAAATCAATTAAAAATATATATATATATGTATATATATATATATATATATATATATATACACATATATATATATTTAAAAAAAGAAAAAAGTCTTAAGTCAATAACCTTAAGAAACAAAAAAAAAAAAAAAAAAAAAGGAAGACACAAAATAATAAAGATTAGAGCAGAAATCAATGAATAGAAAACAAAACAAAAAGAAAATCAGCCAGGACCGGTTTGGCTCAGAGGTAGAGCGTCGGCTTGGGGACTGAAGAGTCCCAGGTTCGATTCCGGTCAAGGGCATGTACCTTGGTTGCGAGCATATCCCCGGAGGGGGGTGTGCAAGAGGCAGCTGATCGATGACTCTCTCTCATTGATGTTTCTAACTATCTCTCTCCCTTCCTCTCTGTACAAAAATCAATAAAATATATTTAAAAAAGAAAAGAAAATCAGTGAACCAGGTTCTTTGAGAAATCAATATAATTGATAAACCTGTAGCTAGGTCATTAGAGAAAAAAGAAACAAGATACAAATTGCCAATTATCCAGAATAACAGAGGTGACATAAATACAGATCCTACAAAAATTAAAAGGATAATAAGGGGATATCATGAATAACTTTTTGGCAATTTTCACGATTTAGATGATTTTTCTTTTTTTTAAGTTTATTTTTATTTTTTAAAATAAATCTTTATTGTTCAGATTATTATATTATAGTTGTTCCTTTTTTTCCCCACACACAGCTCCCCTCCACCAAGTTTCCTCCCCACCCTATGCCCTTATCCCCCCTCGCAAACTGTCCTAATCCATATGTGTATATTTTTGTTCAGTCTCTTCCAACACCCCCCACTCCCCTTTCCCCCAGAGAATTGTCAGTTCATTCCCTTTCTATGCCCCTGATTCTATTATATTCACCAGTATATTCTGTTCATCAGATTTTTTATTCCCTTGATCTTTAGATTCATTTGTTGATAGATATCTATTTGTTGTTCATAATTTTTTTAAAATATATTTTATTGATTTTGTACAGAGAGGAAGGGAGAGAGATAGAGAGTTAGAAACATCGATGAGAGAGAGTCATCAATCAGCTGCCTCTTGCACACCCCCCTCCAGGGATATGCCCGCAACCAAGGTACATGCCCTTGACCGGAATCGAACCCGGGACCCTTCAGTCCCCAAGCCGACGCTCTATCCATTGAGCCAAACCGGTCCTGGCTGTTGTTCATAATTTTTATCTTTACCTTTTTCTTCTTTTTCCTTTTCTTAAAGAATACCCTTTAGCATTTCATATAATACTGGTTTGGCGATGATAAACTCCTTTAGCTTTTTCTTATCTGTGAAGCTCTTTATCTGACCTTCCATTCTGAATGATAGCTTTGATGGGTAGAGTAATCTTGGTTGTAGATTCTTGCCATTCATCACTTTGAATATTTCTTGCCACTCTCGTCTGGCCTGCATAGTTTCTATTGAGAAATCAGGTAACAATCTTATGGGTACTCACTTATAGGTAACTGTTTTTCTCTTGCTGCTCCTAATATTTTCTCTTTGTCTTTTGCTCTTGGCATTTTAATTACGATGTGTCTTGGTGTGGTCCTCTTTGGATTCCTTTTATTTGGGGTTATGTGCACTTCCTGAACTTTTTTTTAAGTCTGTATCTTTCACCAGGTAGGGGAAGTTTTTATCATTATTTCTTCAAATAGGTTTTCAATATCTTGCTCTCTCTCTACTTCTGGTACCCCCATAATTCAGATGTTGATACGCTCGAAGTTGTCCTAAAGGCTTTTTATACTATCTTCATATTTTTGGATTCTTTTTTTCTTTTTGCTTTTTCCAGTTGAGTTTTTTTTCTTCTTCTTCATATTTCAAATCTTTGACTTGATCCTTGGGATATTCTAATCTGCTGTTGGATCTCTGTATATTATTCTTTATTTCAATCACTGTATGCTTAATTTCTAGTTGGTCCTTTTTCATATCCTTGAGGGTCTCACTAAATTTATCAGCGGTTTCTAGAAAATTCTTGAAAAACTTTATAACCGTGGTTTTGAACTCTATATCCAGTAGTTTCCTTTCCTCCATTTCTTTCATTTGTGACCTGTTTCTTTATCTCTGCATTTTGGCTCCTTCCCTGTGTTGATAGAGTGGCTTTGTGTGCTAGGTGTCTTATAGGGCCCAGTGGTGGATACTCTTGATGCTCCCCTTTGTGAGCTGTGTTCGCAGTCTTGTTGTAGTTAAGCCTTAATTGTTGGTATCACTGGGAGGAATTGATATCCAGTCCAATTGGTGTGAGGATCAGTTGTGTCTGATGGGAGAACTTCTGTTCTAGAGACATCCTTATGGGGCATGACTTGCTTCACTGGGGCTTTGGTGCTCACTGAGTCTGCCCCCTGAGTGTGTCCCTTATGGATCTGAGGAGTTGTAATCTGGATGGTCTCACTCTGACCACTAGGTACACTTGCTCTTGGATCTCCAAGGATGTGCTAATTTAGCCTCTGCCTGAGGCCACCCAGCAGGAGCTATGGAGAGATCTGCAGGTTTCTCTTCCTTGTTTGGCGTTTGGAGGTGCCCAGATAAGGCCCAGCTGTGAAGCAATGCAAGCTGCTGTGGAGCCTTGGTCCTTGTTTTGGATGTTCTGGGTCTCACTGACTCAGCTGCAGTTTGTTAGGTAATTTTTAGATTGCAAAAGGCCAGGCCATTCATATGCAAAAGCCTCTGCGCATAGCTGGCATGGGGTTGTATACTGGGTGGGCCAAGGTCTCAGGGAATCACTAGGGCAGAGCAAACAGCAATGGCTGATCTTCAGCCCTACTCTAAGAAGTCCCAGGTCTCAGTGTTTCGCGGTTATCGCTGCAAGCACCTCTGAGAAAAAGCCACCCTTATGTTCTGGCCTGATGCCAGACAGTCCAGTTTCCCCCATATGAGTCTGGGTCCCCAGAGTCTCACCCGGAACTGGAGTGTAGAGCAGTCAGGAGCTGGTGTCTCCCTCCTGATTTAAAAAGACAATCGTGCCCTCAGTTGCCAGCCCTTTCGTGCGCACCTCCATACCTCTGCACTCTACTTCCACACACCTCCTCTGAGTCTCAGTGTGCTTTTCTCTTCCTTTCTAGTTGTAGAATTTTCACTCAGCCAGCCTTCCTATGGTTCTGGATGATGTCCGTTTTATTTTTTAGTTGTAGTTTTGAAGTGATTGTGCAAAGTAGGAAGTTCAGGTGTTTACCTATACCGCCATTTTGGTTTCTCCTAGATGATGTTTCTTAAAGCTATAAATCATCAAAGCTCACTTAAGAAGAAATAGATAACCTGTATAGTCTATGTCTATTAAAGAAATTGATCTTGTAGTTAACCTTCTCACAAAGAAAAATCCAGGCCCAGATTACTTTACTGGTGGATCTTATCAAACATTTAAGGAAGCTCCCTGGCCAATGTGGCTCAGTTGGTTGGAGTGTCATCCTGTGCACCAAAGGCACTTGGGTTCAAATCTTGGTCAGGGAACATACCCAGTTTGTGGGGTTGATCCCTTTCAGGGCATGTATGGGAGGCAACAGATCCATGTTTCTCTCTTCTTCTTTCTCTCCCCTCTCCCTTCCTCTCTCTCTAAAATCAATAAAAACATATCCTTAGGTGAGGGTTTAAAAAGAAAATCTAAGGAAGAAATAATGAAAATTCTATACAACCTCAAAAAATTGATGAAGTACATGTTAGTTTTTTAGGGCTGCCATAACAAAGTACCACACACTTGGAGGCTTAAACAACAGAAATTTATGTTCTCACAATTTTGGAAGCTGGAAGTCTCAGATCAAGAAAGCAATGTGGTTGTTTTTTTTCTGAGGCCTCTCTCTTGGCTTATAGATGGCTGTCTTCTCTCTTTCTTTGCATGTCCTTCCCTCTGTACCTATCTGTGTCCCCATTTTCTCTTCTTCTAAGGACCCCAATCATATTACATTAGGGCCCATCCTAATAATCTCATCCTACCCTATTTCTTCAAAGACCTTCTCTTCAAATACAGTTGCATTCTAAAGATACTAAAGGATTAGAACTTTAACATATGAACTTTGAGGGGACACAATTCAGCCCTTACCAAAGTAATACTTCCCAACGCATTCCATGAGCCAGCATTACCCTGATACCAGTACCAAGCAAATAATAAGAAAAATACAGACCAACAACTCTTGTGAACATAGATACAAACTTTCTTAACAAAATGTTATCAATTCAAATTCAGTGGTAAAAATGATGGCATGACTAATTTGGATTTATCAAGGGATTGGTTTAATATTCAAAAAGCAAGCAATAATTTTGCAGACTGAAATAAATGAAAGCAAATCAGATGTTCATCTCAATAGATGCAAATTTTTTTGGACAAATTCTAACAATCTTGCCTTAGAAACACACACACACACACACACACACACACACATAGAACAAATTTTCTTTTGTTAGGTATACAGTCACAGGTCAATGATGAAATGCCTAAAATGAAGAAACTGTTGGGGAGACAAAAAATTTTCTTCTCCTCTGCTAGGTTCTTTGACTGCTCTAATAATCAAATTAACATAACACAGATTAACAGGAGGAAAACATTTAATTATAAGAATATGAGACCCGCCCTAGCCGGTTTGGCTCAGTGGATAGAGCATCGGCCTGGGGACTCAAGGGTCCCAGGTTTGATTCTGGTCAAGGGCATGTACTTGGTTGCAGGCATATCCCCAGTAGGGAGTGTGCAGGAGGCAACTGATCAATGTTTCTCATTGATGTTTCTAACTCTCTATCCCTCTCCCTTCCTCTCTGTAAAAAATTAAAAAAAGAATATGAGACCCACAGTCAATCAACCTGGCAAAAAAAAAAAAAAAAAAAAAAAAAGCTTATATGCCCTTCTGGCTAAGAGGGGGTAGGTGTCTAGGGCTTCAAAGGGAAGGAAGACCATTCACAGGGAGATGGGAAGAGCAAATGTTTGGTAAACAGGTGGTTGCCATGCTGTGCAGTGGGACAGGAGGACAGCGAGAGGACTTTGATCTCCAGGTCTTGCCTCATTCCCCCGCCCACCCACCTCGTTCCCCCACCCACCCACCAGCAGCCAGGCCCAGAGCAGCGGCTGCCAGGCTGGGAGTGGCCAGGCCCAGAGCGGCCGGGTCAGGTGCGGCCAGGCCTGGAGCAGCAGCAGCCAAGTCCAGAGCAACTACCGTATTTTTCGGACGATAAGACACACTTTTTTCCCCCCAGAAGTGGAGGGAAAAAGTCCCTGCGTCTTATGGTCCAAATATAGCCTACACATATACTTTAAAAAAAAGTTTTTTTACTTGCCCGGCTCTGTGTGGTCTCTGTGTGCTTGCCGGGCTCTAAAATGGTTCTAAATGCTGCTGTTTACTTTACAGGGTTGATTACATATGTTTATGACTGTGATGTTGGGTTTTAATGCACATAAAATATTTTAGGACACTATTTGTTTCAGAATCTTTTTTTCTTCATTTCCCTTCTCTAAAAACTGGTGCGTCTTATGGTCCGAAAAATACGATAGGTCGGGAGCAGCAGTGACCAGACCTGGAGCTGGTTGTGGAAAGAACCAGAGCAACAGAGGCCAGGCCCGGAGCAGCCAGGCCCGGAACAGCTCGCTCCTCGCCTGCCCCTGCCCCACGGCTGCCTCTCAGACATGGCTGGAAACTTTTGTGGGAACTTGAGGGGCTGCTGAATCAAGTGATGAAGGCTTAGATCTGGATGTGTTGAGTTAGTATAGCGCTGGGGTGTTGATCTGTAAGTGCCTTGGGTGGGGCCTGGATGAGGCTGGTTGACCTATTTGGAAATGTCTTTTGTGTGAAGTGTATCATTGGGCATGTGGAGGTATTATTGATATGAGAAAATGCTAAGTAACTGATTTACTATCTGAAAAGGGATTTACTATTGGGGAAAGGGAGAGAGGAAGAGACTGAACATAAACTGTGCACCTATGGATGAGTTCAATGGGGGATGGGGAGGGGGTGGAGGGGGAGGTGGGAACCTGGTGAAGGGGGGAAGAAATGAGGAACCTTTGTAATAATATGAACAATAAAGATTGATTTAAAAAAAACGAAAAGAAAAGAAATGAAAACATATATCTATACAAAACATGTATAAGAATGTTTATAACAGCATTATCCATCATAGCCAGAGTGGAAACTGATAAATGAATAAACAAAATGTGGTATTTGCAAAAAAAAAAAAAAAAAAAAAAAAAGCTTATATGCCCTTCTGGCTAAGAGGGGGTAGGTGTCTAGGGCTTCAAAGGGAAGGAAGACCATTCACAGGGAGATGGGAAGAGCAAATGTTTGGTAAACAGGTGGTTGCCATGCTGTGCAGTGGGACAGAGATGGGAGGACAGCGAGAGGACTTTGATCTCCAGGTCTTGCCTCATTCCCCCGCCCACCCACCTCGTTCCCCCACCCACCCACCAGCAGCCAGGCCCAGAGCAGCGGCTGCCAGGCTGGGAGTGGCCAGGCCCAGAGCGGCCGGGTCAGGTGCGGCCAGGCCCGGAGCAGCAGCAGCCAAGTCCAGAGCAACTACCGTATTTTTCGGACGATAAGACACACTTTTTTCCCCCCAGAAGTGGAGGGAAAAAGTCCCTGCGTCTTATGGTCCAAATATAGCCTACACATATACTTTAAAAAAAAGTTTTTTTACTTGCCCGGCTCTGTGTGGTCTCTGTGTGCTTGCCGGGCTCTAAAATGGTTCTAAATGCTGCTGTTTACTTTACAGGGTTGATTACATATGTTTATGACTGTGATGTTGGGTTTTAATGCACATAAAATATTTTAGGACACTATTTGTTTCAGAATCTTTTTTTCTTCATTTCCCTTCTCTAAAAACTGGTGCGTCTTATGGTCCGGTGCGTCTTATGGTCCGAAAAATACGGTAGGTCGGGAGCGGCAGTGACCAGACCCGGAGCAGCTGGTTGTGGAAAGAACCAGAGCAACAGAGGCCAGGCCCGGAGCAGCCAGGCCCGGAACAGCTCACTCCTCACCTGCCCCTGCCCCAGAGCTGCCTTTCAGACATGGCTGGAAACTATTGTGGGAACTTGAGGGTCTGCTGAATCAAGTGATGAAGGCTTAGATCTGGATGTGTTGAGTTAGTATAGCGCTGGGGTGTTGATCTGTAAGTGCCTTGGGTGGGGCCTGGATGAGGCTGGTTGACCTATTTGGAAATGTCTTTTGTGTGAAGTGTATCATTGGGCATGTGGAGGTATTATTGATATGAGAAAATGCTAAGTAACTGATTTACTATCTGAAAAGGGATTTACTATTGGGGAAAGGGAGGGAGGAAGAGACTGAACATAAACTGTGCACCTATGGATGAGTTCAATGGGGGATGGGGAGGGGGTGGAGGGGGAGGTGGGAACCTGGTGAAGGGGGGAAGAAATGAGGAACCTTTGTAATAATATGAACAATAAAGATTGATTTAAAAAAAAAGAAAAGAAATGAAAACATATATCTATACAAAACATGTATAAGAATGTTTATAACAGCATTATCCATCATAGCCAGAGTGGAAACTGATAAATGAATAAACAAAATGTGGTATTTGCAAAAAAAAAAAAAAAAAAAAAAAAGCTTATATGCCCTTCTGGCTAAGAGGGGGTAGGTGTCTAGGGCTTCAAAGGGAAGGAAGACCATTCACAGGGAGATGGGAAGAGCAAATGTTTGGTAAACAGGTGGTTGCCATGCTGTGCAGTGGGACAGAGATGGGAGGACAGCGAGAGGACTTTGATCTCCAGGTCTTGCCTTGGTCCCCCGCCCACGCACCACACCTAGCCCATACTCTTTGTAGTAACCTCCGGTGATAGTTTTCTTCCTGGGCGAGGCCAGCCACCCCAATTCTTTTGGGCAGTTAAAGGAGCGGTGATAAGCTCTCCCTTGGTCTCTGTAGGCTTTGATTGTCTATTTAGCTCAAAGTAGTCCACACGCCAAAGTGTCATTTTCTGGGGAGACTTGTTCTGAACCCCTTCAAAGCATATGACTGCAATCCACACTCCTTCCAAGAAAGCCGGCTTTCATTTTAGCTGCTAGGTTTCCACAGGGCATGCTGTTATCATAATAACACCTCCCTTTCTTCAAAATCCTTTCCCGGCTGTGTCCATTATTCCTAAACTATTACATTATGATCCTATCCAATCCTATCCAACCCTCCCTCCCCCAGAGAAAAACCTGCCTCAGACTTGTCTTTAAAACCTCAGTAAATACCCAGACGTTGCCCTTTGCCCTCTGATAAGTTTCATCAAGGTAGTGATCCCTCTGAATGGGCAAGCAATGAACAGGTTGCTTTGATGGTAATTCAGGAAGCCACTGTCAACATTATGGACCATTCATATTTCCTCTTCTGAATCATTGTAGTGATCTTTGTCCATTTCTTCACTATAATGTGCATCTTTGGATTTGAGATTTGAAAACATGCTTTAAGCTTTTCTGTTTGCTTTATACAATGCAAATATTTCCTCACTTTCCTGTTAATTTTTGGTGGTTTTTTTGTTTTGTTGCACAGGAATTTTTAGTTTTCAATTATTTATTTTTTTTAATTTATTTTTTTAAACTTTCTTTTTTTATATTTTATTGATTTTTTTTACAAAGAGGAAGGGGAGGGATAGTTAGAAATACCGATCAGCTGCTTCTTGCACACTCCCTACTGGGGATGTGCCCGCAAGCAAAATACATGCCTTTGACCGGAATCGAACCTGGGACCCTTGAGTACGCAAGCTAATGCTCTATCCACTGAGCCAAACTGGTTAGGGCTAGTTTCAGTTGTTTAAAGTCATTATCCATCCCTTAAAAAAAAGAGAGAAAAAACATGATGCTATGGTGCCTGGGTTCAAATCTCTCCTGCTTGCTGGCGGAGGACTCTTGCTTATCACTTAACTCTGTGACTTGGCTGCTCATCTGACTCCCCATGGGAATGTGAGCTCCAAGAAAGGACGAATTTTTCACCCTGTTAATGACTGTATCCCCAGCTGTGGAAACAGTGCTTGATACATAGCACTACGTACCGTGTTTCCCCGAAAATAAGACAGCCTCCGGCCGAAACCGGTTTGACTCAGTGATAGAGTGTCGGTCTGCTGACTGAAAGGTCCCGGGTTCGATTCCGGTCAAGGACATGTACATTGGTTGCGGGCACATCCCCGGTAGGGGGTGTGCAAGAGGCAGCTGGCCGATGTTTCTCTCTCATCGAAGTTTTTAGCTCTCTATCTCTCTTCCTTCCTCTCTGTAAAAAAAAAAAAAAATCAATAAAATATATTTTTTTAAAAAATAAGACATCCTCCAAAAATAAGACCTACTTACAGGTTTCCTTCTGAGTGAAATATAAGGTACCCCTCTGAAAATAAGGCCCCCCTAGGCTAAACGAGAGATGTGGTCCACTGATTCTGAAAGAAATGGAGTCACAAGAAATTCACCAGGAAATTCAGGAATTGGATTGTTAGGATGATGTTCCAGAAGATGATGACATGATTATCATTGAATAAATGAGTAAATTCTTGATACTGTAGGATTCACAGTTTGTCTGGTTTGTGTTGACAACTACCGTACTACCGAACCATATACAGGTAATAAATTTTCTTTATTTTCATTTAACAATAAATGTGTACCATATTCTTCTTCATGGAAAAATAAGACATCCCCTGAAAATAAGACCTAGCGCATCTTTGGGAGCAAAAATTAATATAAGACACTCTTATTTTCGGGGAAACAGGGTACCAATACATATTTACTAAATGAATGAATCTACAAAGCCAGAATAATAATCTTATTTACCTAAATAGGGTTGTTATAAGAATTAACTAATCCTGCCGAAACCGGTTTGGCTCAGTGGATAGAGCCTGTGGACTGAAGGGTCCTGGGTTCGATTCCCGTCAAGGGCATGTACCTTGGTTGCCAGTAGGGGGTGCGCAAGAGGCAGCTGATTGATGTTTCTCTCATTGATGTTTCTAACTATCCCTTTCTCTTCCTCTCTGTAAAAAATCAATAATAATAATAATAAAAAAGAATTAACTAATGCTCAGAAATGATTGTCTAGAATAGGGGTGTCGAACTCAATCAGAGAAGGGGCCAAAATCTAAAATCCAGCCTAAATCGCGGGCCGAATGGTTTACTGAACAGTCATAAACTGTCATTGTGATGGAAACGCAGCGGAGTGCAGTGATGACAGCGCGGTGCGGGCCACATTGCAAGGCCTGGCGGGACGGATTTGGCCCGCGGGCCTTGTGTTTGACACATGTGGTCTAGAACAAGCTTGGCACAGAGTAAAGAGCTCAAGAATCGTTAGCTCCCTCTCTTCGCCTCAAAATCGTGCCTCTGTGAAGTCTTTCCTGTGAGTTTCTTCCCCAACCCCCTTCTATCGAATATTAGTTAAATCATTTCTTAGTTAAATCATTTCTTCTTTCCTCCCCCCTCCCCGCTGCCATGGGAGTTTCACCGTTGTTGTCCCTTAGTAGGACTGATCCCTTGACGTTCTGCACCTGTGGGCGGCTGTCAGCCCCTGTGAAAATCCAAGAAAAGCTAGAACACTCTCCCCAGAAAAATGCACCCACTCTCACAGCCCATTTCAGGGAGCTCGCACAACCCTGACACTGAAATGACTGTTCAGATTCCTGAGTTAAATGGACTTGAATGCCAAAGGCTCCTTATTGTTTCCGACCAACAAATCTCAACGGGTCACAGGGAATCCCTACAGAAATTGCCAGTGAGGGTCAGGCTCCTCTGAGGTGCAAACTGCTCTCTCCGCTAAGGGGCGGGGCAGAGGATGCCTTTTGTCGTTTTCAGAACCTACAGGACAGGGAAGGGCACCTCAGGAACCAGGCCGGGGACCAGGGGCCTCTCAATGGAAGCTGGGGCTCGGGGAGACTCCAAGGCCTTTTATGAACTTCCGCAACCCTGCTCACCTGCGCTCGGTGAGATCCCTCGGCCTCCCAGCTGGTATCCAGCAAACCCTGACCACCTTGGCTACCCTCGATGAACGCAGGTGAGTTCCTGCCTCCCTCAGCAGGAAAGGGTAAAATCGATTCTGTCCCACAGCCCTGTCAGCGAAATTAAGTGTCCGGCCTGGCCACTGGCAGTGTGACTTCCCATAACCCCAGTGGTCTGCGTTTTGCCTTTCTAAGAATGGGAAGAACAGAATGGACCTCAGACTTTTTTTTTTTTAATATATTTTATTGATTTTTTATTTTTTACAGAGAGAAAGGAAGAGGGATAGAGTTAGAAACATTGATGAGAGAGAATCATCGATCAGCTGCCTCTAGCACACCCCCCACTGGGGATGTGCCCGAAACCAAGGTACATGCCATTGACCGGAATTGAACCTGGGACCCTTGAGTCCGCAGGCCTACTCTCTATCCACTGAGCCAAACCGGCTTTGGCTGGACCTTGGACTTTTGTTGTGAGAAAGTGAGGTTACTGTAAATCGATTACGCAATATTTTGCACCCAGTAGCACCCAATAATGGTTAGCTGTTCTGATTAGTATGAAATAATAATTCTAAGGAAGGATGTTGCCTACTTCCCAAAGCCAGCTGCGGGCCTGGGCCTGAGCCTGCAGGACTCCCACCCTCCACGACCGCAGGCCTATCCGGATGGCTGCTGCCTTGTTCTGTCCTGTAACACCCAGGTCCTCCAGGGGCTCGGTCTCCCTCCCTGGAGCCTCGGGCCATGACCCCGGTGTCTGTGGATGGTTGTCATCTGGCCAAAAATTATTGGGCTCAGAGAGCCGGAAGGATTGGCCCCACCCCTTCTTTCATTATTTTGATTAGAAACAGCCCCGGAGGTGAAGTGATTTGCCCAAAGTCCTGCGACTTCCTGGAACTGTAAACCAATCGGAAGATTTCCACGTTCCTGCTCATTCTGCTGTTATCAGGTTACCTCGGAGCCTCAGGCTCTGCTTTTGAAAAGGAAAGAAGAGGTCGAAGCCAGGGCCAGGGTTTGGTAATCGCTTAGGGCAGGGGATGAGAGAATGGGGGTGGTACAGTGTATAACCTGCTTCCCCCCCAAAAAACATCATGTGGACAATTTTTGAATTGCTTGAAGGCCATGCGTCTTAGTGAGCACCTCCTCCAGGGGGACTGGGCACTCACCGGTCCTGTTTCCTGGCCAAGTGCCCAATGCCGAGTAGGTGCTTCAGTGTGTGCCACCTGGAGGCCTGCGGGGCTGGCTGCACCGATGGCCGCGGAGAGGCGGGAGGCGGGGAGCCGAGCCCCAGGGGGGACGCCTGCGAAGTGCCCTCCAGTTTGTCTCCGGTCTGCCTTTGCAGCGCATGCCCTCTGCTCAGAAACCCTGGGCTGCAGCTCCTGATTGTTTCCTTACGGTGTTTTCCCAGCGGTGGGATCACTGGACTGAAGGCTGGGCACATATTTCAGGCTCTTGGCTCAGATCCCCTCGGGCAGTTCACGAAGGAATCAGGATCCCAGTAAACTGGCCCCAACTGGGTATTATCAGGCTTCATTTTCATTTTTTTTCATTTTTTTATTTTTTATTTTACCATCTCAGCTGAATAAAAATGACATTTTCCCTGGCCTCTCTCTGCGGTAGATGGAGGTTGAACTAACGTTTAAGAAGCACTCTGTGGGACCCAGAGGGTCGCGGTGGGCAGGGGACAGTGAGGCCGGCCCTCCGCCCGGCTGGAGCCGAGCACCTGTGCGGGGAGCTTGGCCTGAGGGTGCCACACCTGAGCCTCCGGGAGGGTTCCCAAACCGAGAGGCCTCCCGGAGGGAGGGGAGCGGCGTGGCCGCGTCTGTTTTCGTCTCCTGATGCCAACGAAATGCTCCCGACACGTGACACACCTGCGTGCCTGTCTGTAAGGACAGCGAGGAAAGGCGGGGATGGGGTAACGGCGGGTTTCCGCTTCAAGTCCTGGAGAAGCAGGAGGAGTGAGGGGGGAGCTTGGAAGGATGTTTCCAGGAGATGAGAGGTAAGTCCCTGGGGGTCGCTGCGGGCATGGAATGGGGGTTTGGGCAGGGTTGGGGGTGGGGGGCTGAGCCCAGGGGAGTGTCCCGGAGAGGCTCCCTGCAGGGTGCCACCTCTTATGGGGCCAGGGGTCCCTGAGGGCGCCGAGGGCCTTCTCCGGCCGCTGGGGGACAAAGTGGAAGTGCAGGGACAGAGGGAAGCGGAGTGGGAGCCGAGGCCGTGTGCACTGAGCCCGGGGAGGCGGGAGGGCGAGGGGGCCTTTCCCCAGGAGCAGTGGGAGGCCGACCTCTCGTTGGCCCCGAAACGAAGAGGACTCGCCCAGCCCGCGGGGAGCACGGCCCCGCGGGAGGACGGGGCGCGGGGGGACGGACCGCTGTAGTGAGAAGCCCGCTCCCGCTTCCTCTCGCCTACACACGCAGGCTGAGGCTTCCAGGTGTGGCTTTTAAACGTTGTGGGGAGAGTTTGTTTTCTTGATTGCTTTAGCGTCTCCTATTCAAGTCTGAAGGTGAGCCATCAGCCCCTCCCAGCAATCTACGCGTTTTCCGCCCCGTCAATCTTTCGGAAAGGACTTAAGTAAAATACTAGGCCACGGTAGAGCTTAGAGCAGTGGTCGGCAAACTGCGGCTCGCGAGCCACATGCCGCTCTTTGGCCCCTTGAGTGTGGCTTTTCCACAAAAATACCACGGCCTGGGCGAGTCTGTTTTGAAGAGGTGGCGTTAGAAAAGAAGTTTAAGTCTAAAAAATTTGGGTCTCGAAAGAAATCTCAATCGTTGTCCTGTTGATATTTGGCTCCGTTGACTAATGAGTTTGCCGACCACTGTCTTAGAGGTTTCAAGGAATGATTTCAAAACTTCGTGACACTTAAAAAGTCGTTTGGTGACTTTATGAAACATGAGCGTTCCCCCGCCTCCCTCTCAGGGGAGGGATGGACGGGGCTGAGCCGTCCCCGGGAACCGGCATTCTAAAACGCCTCCCGGTGACTCTCACGTCGCTGCTACAAAGACCAACTTCGGGGAACTGGTGTCTAAATGTTTCTGTATGTCTGTGCGTTTTTAAGCGGAGTTTGGAAGTGGCAGCGGTGCTTGCTAACATTGAGCAGTGGTTTGCATTTCTGGAAAACCCTCCTCTTTCCCCTCCCTCCCCGCCCGCCCGGGCTTCCCCTGCCGGGCTCCTCGTCCTGCCCCGACGTCCGAGCCCCTCGCTCACCCCCTGTGCCTCCGGGTTCCCATGGTTCCTGGCTTTCCTCTCTGGCAGCACACTCGGGGCTTTCTTTCGTGAATGACAATTGGCCTTTCTTCTTCCGCCGTCTTTGAAAGCCCTGCTGCCGCTCAGGGTGTCCTGACCTGGGGCCACAGCATCCACGTCCCGCCTGATTCTCAAACCAGCCTCTCTCGCTGCTTCTCTGGGGAGCTCCCCGGACCCCCACCTTTTTTTCTCTTTCTTTTTCTTTTTTTTTATATTTTATTGAGTTTTTACAGAGAGGAAGAGAGAGGGATAGAGAGTTAGAAACATCGAGAGAGAATCATCGATCAGCTGCCTCTTGCATATCCCCTACCTACTGGGGATGTGCCTGCAACCAAGGTACATGCCCTTGACCTGAATCGACTCGGGACCTTTCAGTCCGCAGGCTGATGCTCTATCCACTGAGCCAAACCGGTTTTGGCATGGACCCCCACCTTTTAACTGCCTGCTGCGTATTTACTTTTGCATGTCCCACAAAGCATCTCAAAGTTAAATATTTCTTCTCTCTCTCTCCCTCTCTCTCTCTCTCTTAAATAATACTTTCCTTCCACTCCCCCCCCCCCCACACACACACACTTTCCAAGTTCTTCTGGCGGGTTAACGATCAAAGTAACAGGAGATGGAGTGACAGGAGGAAATAAATGTCTCATACGTGTAAGTTCACTTAGGTATGACGATCCCAAGGACCAAGAGGCGACACTGGGGATGTAAGGCATTGTGGGGACAAAGAAGGGGCATTGGGTTTCAGAAGTGAGTCCCAGGTGGTTGAGGAAGAGCCAAACGCGGGGCAGGAAAGTCCTTAGGAACAAGGGGGGCAGGTAATCCAGCTAATGGCACCCCCTGAAGCCCTCCTGTTTACCACACTTAATTCAAATTAGGCCCAGGCTGCTTCCTATGACTCCCTTCCGGTTTCTATGAATCTCTTGGGCAGGAAAGGGGGGAGGGTCAGAGGCTCCCTCTGAGTCTTGTTTCTTAGTGAACAGCTCAGAATGGACATCCCAAAAAGCGGTTTCAGGGGGGCCCAGCCTTAGTTTCGTTCACTGGCACGTTGGTCCTCCGTGTGTGATGCCTCAGAGAATGGCTCTGCCAAGTGACTCAAGCCAGAAACCTGGGGGCAGCACTTCATTCTTTTATTTATTTTTTAATTTATTTTAAAGTGTCCTTTAAAAATATATATATATATATATATATAATAGTTTATTGATTTTTTACAGAGAGGAGGAGAGAGAGATAGAGAGCTAGAAACGTCGATGAGAGAGAAACATTGACCAGCTGCCTCTTGCACACCCCCTACTGGGGATGTGCCCACAACCCAGGTACATGCCCTTGACCGGAATCGAACCCTGGACCTTTCAGTCCGCAGACCGACGCTCTACCACTGAGCCAAACCGGTTTCAGCAGCACTTCATTCTTTAAAGCCAGGGTTCCAGGCCCTGGGGATCCCAGAGACACCCCCACCCCAGACCTCCACCCTCTCTGAACATGTATTCTAGATGGGGACAAGCAAACAGTCTTTCAGTCTCATGGATTCTAGACCTTCGTTTCTCTACACACAACTTTGCCTCTTCCGTCACTGCCGTAGTTCAAACCCCCCTCCCCCCCACGTTGGTCTCCCTCTTTCTCTCTCCTTCACTCCCTACCCACTGGAGTATAATCTTTCTAAACCCAAATCTTAAATTTTAGCCTCCAGCTTTTACTCTTCCTCCAGATAAAGCCCACCTTCACAAATCTGGGCTAAAAGGTTTTACACTGAACCCTAGCCAGTTTGGCTCAGTGGATAGAGCCGGCAGACTGATGGGTCCCCGGGTTCGATTCTGATCAAAGGAACATGCCTGAGTTTTGGGCTCAATCCCTAGTGGTGTGTGTGTGTGTGTGTGTGTGCAGGAGGCAGCTGATCAATGATTCTCATCGTTGCTATTTCTATCTCTCTCCCTCTCCCTTCCTCTCTGATAAAAAAATATTTTTAAAAATAAAAGGTTTTACGCTTGGTAGGCCCTGCTGTCCTCTCATAGCACCTGTCCACCCACTGAAACACTCTGCTCAGTCTCTGAATTACAGCTGCACTTCACTGCACTGCCGCTCCCCCCCCCCCCCCCCCCCCCCCCCCCCGCCCCTGCCTGTGGGCTGAGTCTTGTTTACTCTCCCATCAGCCTCCATTGATTTCTGCCTCCTAGTGTTTGTGCCCTTGTGTGTGAGCTGGACTTCCCGATGTTATTCTGAAGGAGAGATGATGGCAGAAGTGATGGGCTCCTGACATTAGGTTCCATAAAGGCTCTGGCTCCGTTAACATAACTAACATTCAAACCTGTAAATAATTTTTGTGAGTTTATTTGAGCCAAACTGTTGACAACGGTGGGGAAGCAAAATCTGAATGCATTGAGACAGTGCTCCAGAGAATGGTGGTTTTACACCTATTTTTATAAATTACTACCAAAGTAGGAGATGTACTAGATGTACCTGTTAATAATGCATATTTTGTAGTCAAGGAAAACACGATAGTTTCAAGAGAAACATAAAAAATGCTTTATTCAAAGTAATGTCCACTGCTAGCTACACATTTCCCCCATCTTCCAGGTAATTTGTGGATACCTTCCCAATAGAACTTTTCTTGTTTTGAGGCAAACCATTCAGAGACCCAATTTTCCACTTCTTCGTATGTTCTGAAGTGCTGCTCAGAAAGTGCGTGTGCCATGCATTGGAACAAGTGGTAATCTGAAGGAGCAAGATCTGGTGAATACGGAGCGTGGGTTAATACTTCCCAGGCAAGATCTTTTAACGTGTCTTTAACTAGTTTTGAAGTGTGTGGTGGTGCGTCATCATGAAGCAAAATTACTTTGCCGTGTCTTCTGGAACATTCTGGTCATTTCACAATCAAAGCATGGTTCAAATTGATTACTTGTTGTTGGTAGCGATCAGTATTAATGGTTCCACCTGGTTTTAGAAGCTCATAATACACCACACCTTCCTGACTCCACTAAACGCAGAGCATTGTCTTCTTTCCGAAGCAATTTGGCCTTGTAGTCCATGTTGATGATTGACCTGGATCAATTCATGATTTTGTGCATTTGGGATTCTCAAAATAAATCCACTTTTCATTGCCAGTCACAACTTGATGCAAAAAAAGACTTTCTTTTGTGCAGTTGAAGCAACGTTTTACTGATGACTTTTCGGCTTTCCATTTGTCTTTTGTTCAGTTGATGTGGCACCCATTTTCTTTCCTTTAAAATCTTTCCCATTGCTTGTAAATGATCGGAAATTGTTTGCTGAGCAACATTTAATCTTTCTGCAAGTTGTTTTTGAGTTTGACACACAACTTCATCCAATAATGCTTGTAATTGTTGGTCTTCAAACTTTTTTAGTTAACCTGGACGTTCTTGGTCTTTCACATCGAAGTCATCATTTTTAAAGCGTTTAAACAGCGTTCACAAGTATCTTGAGATGAAGCATGTTCACCATAAGCTTGCCAAAGTATATGATAACTTTTTCTTCAAAATAAAGTAATGAATTAAAACTTCTTGCAAATGCTCTTTTTTTGGCACAAAATTTAAGTGTAAAGATATCTATGATACTAATACCTTCAGCAAATTTAACATATAAAGTTTTGAAGCTTGCTGTCAATACAACAAAATAGCATACATATCAAATTGAATATATATCAACACTAGAGGCCCGGAGCATGAAATTTGTGTGTGTGGGAGGGGGGAGGGAGGGTGTCCCTCAGCCTGGCCTGAACCAATCCTGGCTTGCTGGCTCCTAACCGCTCACCTCCCTGCCTGCCTGCCTGATTGCCCCAAACCACCCTAATTGCCCCTAACTTCCCTCCCCTGCTGCCCTGATTATCCCCACCTGCTCTCCCCTAAAACCTGATCGCCCCTAACCGCCTCTGCCTTGGCCCCCCCACCACTGTGGTTTTGTCCGAAAGGAGAACTGGATAACCAGAAGATGTCCGGTCTAATTAGCATATTACCCTTTTATTAGTATAGATATATGTAACTCCATCTATTGAAAAAAAAAATCCACATTATTAGCCAGTACACCTGATAAGTGGGTTACATGAAATCCATTGGTAATAGATTAGGGAGATGGGAGAAAGCAAAGTGGGGAAACCTCTGGGATTGGTTAAAAAGTAAAATGATAATCCACCCGGCATGGCTCAGTGGTTGAGTGTCAATTTATGAACCAGGAGGTCATGGTTTGATTCCTGGTCAGGGCACATGCCCAGGTTGCTGGCTCCATCCCCAGTGTGGGGCATGCAGGAGGCATCTGATCAATGATTCTCTGTCATCATTGATGTTTCTATTTCTATCTCTCATCCCTCTCCCTTCCTCTCTAAAATTATATATATATATATATATATATATATATATATATATATATATATATATTTAAAGTAAAATGATAGTCACAGGGTTCTTTTACATAGGTTGGCATAGGATAGTTAGCAGTTAACAATTAACACGATAACAAAAACAATGTGGGAATTTGTGGTCTCCACCCTGCAAGTTACCCAAACATTTCAAGGGTATGTTATCATATCGATAGATGCAAAAAGACAGATAGACTCAGGTAAGGTAAAGGTTGACCTTGTCAGTGAAGATACCGGCCTAGGAGGTAACTACCCACCACAACTGATTTTATTAAAGTTTTCATTTCAGACCATCCTTTGTGGTTACTTTAGGTCTTGAGTTTGAAAGGCCTTCCCTGAGCTTGCCAGGTCAGCATGTGGTCCCTTTCCATCCACAGTTATTTCCTGGGGCTCTCGTACCCCCTTGCTCCGTGGTCTTGCAAACTCAGAGACCTAAAGTGACCACAAAGGATGGTCTGAAATTAAACTTTACCTAAAAGCAGTTGTGGTGGGTAGTTACCTCTAGGCCAATACCTTCACTGATGAGGTCAACCTTTACCTTTACCTGAGCCTCTCTGTCTTTTTGCATCTATGATAACATATCCTTGAAGTGTCTGGGTAACTTGTAACTTCCCTTTTTCTGGACCCTTTGGGGCACAACCGAATGTGCTGGGTGCCAGGACAGATACCACAAATTCCTTCATAATCCTGTTAGTTGTTCCTGCACCCACCTAAGTATGTGTCCATCATTTTACTTTTTATCCAATCCCAGGGGTTCCTCCCCAAATCCCCCCTCCTCCCCATTTTATGTAACCCACCTATGTCCCTTCCTTTGATTGCAATGTGTATACCGTATTTTCTGGCGTATAAGACAACTTTTGAAATGAAAAAAAAAAAAGCCTGCTCAGATTGGCCAGAGTCAGAGGCAGTCTATTAAAAAAAAAACAACTGGTGTTGCCTCGGAAGTGGGGGGTAGTCTTATACAGCGAATATAGGCCTAAACCTATGTTTTAACTGTAAAATTAGGGGGTCGTCTTATACGCCGGAAAATACGGTAACCCACCATTCTCCGGAGCATTATCTCAATTTGTTGAGGTTCTGCTTCCCACCATATGTTGACAGTTTGGCTCACAAAAATTCTTTACAGGTTTCCATGTTGTTGTTTTTCACGTTAACAGTAGGACCATTCCAGCCCCCTGCCTGTCCTCCACGCCAGATTCAGCGCCTTCTGCGTTCCTTAGCCAGTGGTCCCCCCCTGTCCTCCCAGCATGGGCCCTGAGGGTTGTAACTAGGGGTTTGTCCATAGCTCGGCCCCCAGATGGCAGGCTCTGCCGGGAGAGGGAAGGGAGGAAAGAAAGTCACCATGTTCCCTCTCAAGACCGAAGGCCTGCTGTGCTTCTGGCCCACCGTAGCCCACACACAGTGTCCACAGCGGGTGTGACCTGGGAGCCCAGGAAGAGGCTCAGGCCGGCGTGAGCAAGCCTCCCGCCTCCACCTCCCCCGACACACACACCACACACACACACACACACCACACACACACACACCATACACACACCACACACACACACCACACACCATACACACACACCACACACACACCACACACACACCACACACACACATACCACACCACCCCCCCACACACACACCATACACACACCACACACACACATACCACACCACCCCCCCCACACACCATACACACACCACACACACACACCACACACACACACACCACACACACACACACACCACACACACACACACACCACACACACACCATACACACACACACCACACACACACCACACACACACACACACACACACCACACACACACACCACACACACACCACACACACACACACACCACACACACACACACCCTTGCACATGTGCACACAGGCACGTACCACACACAGACACTGGGCCCACTGCCCTTTGCTCAGGAGGAGGGTGGGTGCAGCCGCTCCTCCTGTCACACACACAACACACAGCCCGCCCTGCCTCCCCCTCCTCCCCTCCTCCCCTCCTATAGGCTACGCTTCTGTGGCTTTTCTGAATGAAAGGTGGAGGCAGAGCCACTCAGGCCTGAGCCTTCTTCTACCTTCGAGCCTTTGAACTGCCGAGTCCCTCCGCCCCTGTTTCCTGCTAACAGAGCTGTTGCGAGTTCCTGGAAAAAAGAAAAAAAAGAGCCGCGCGTTAGAATGCCTTGCTGCTTTCATTTTCTGATGACTCAACCTGCAGGCCAGCCCCTCTCTCTGACCTAACCAACCCTGACATCTGCACAGGGCGCCTGGGGGTCTGGGCGGCACCTCCCTCTGGACAGGTTGCCAGCGCGGTCCTGTGGGCTCGGGTGGCTCTCCTGGGCTTTGCTGGAGGGAGGGCAGCTGTGTCCTCCCGGTGGCCCTTCTGTTCCCGGTGCCAGCTGGACGCTACCAGCTACCACGGTGGCAACTTCCCCAGTCTCCCCCCCCCCCATCCCCTCCCCTGCCCCGCCCCCACCCCCGGCCGCAATCTGCCAGCCTGTCTATTGTGCCCAAGGAGGATGAATGAATGTTTGAGACATGCCCGGGTATGAACACACCTCTGTCTAGTTAAGAAAAAAAGCTTCCAGATCGCATTGCACCCTGTGGTGCGTGCTTCTGTCCTGCCTGCCTTGCTCCAGCACTCTCAGCAGTTTTCCTCCCTGCCCTCCCCCTGCAATTGCTTTCTGCTCAGCTGCTCACTGTTGCCAAGAGGGTCATGCCCATCAGCTGTGCCCGAGACATGTCGTGAGGGCCAGGGACCTGCTTTCCGGTTTGAGTCCTGCCGTGGGTGATTTGGACCCTGGTTGTGTTACCTGGCCATCCTAGGCCTCACCTTGGCCTGGGTCTGCTAATAAGCTGTTTCCCCAGTGGTTCTGAGATTAAAATATACAAACCACAAGTGTGAGAACGTGTGGCATATCATAGTAGTAAGTGGTTCTTGTCGTGTGTTTTAAAAGGACCTGAGCCGAAACCGGTTTGGCTCAGTGGACAGAGGGTCAGCCTGCAGGCTGAAAGGTCCCAGGTTCGATTCCTATCAAGGGTATGTACCTTAGTTGCGGGCACATCCCTGGTGGGGGGTGTGCAAAAGGCAGCTGATTGATCATTCTCTCTCATCAATGTTTCTAACTCTCTATCCCTCTCTCTTCCTCTCTGTAAAAAATCAATAAAATAAATTTTAAAAAATAATAATAAAATAAAAGGACCTGAGTGCCCTGGCCAGTGTGGCCCAGTTGATTGGAATGCCATCCTATGCACTGAAAGGTCATGGTTTGATTCCTGCTCAGGGCACATACCCAGGTTGCGGGTTTCCTCGCTGGTCAGGGTGCATATGGGAAGCAACCAATCGCTATTTCTCTCTCACATAGATGTCTCTCTCACTCTCTCTTTCTCCCTCTCTCTCTTCCTTTCTTCCTCCTTCCCTCTCTCCTCTCTTCCTCTCTAAAGCCAATGAATTTTTTAAAAAAATTTAAAAACATTTCTTAATAAAAAAAAAAAAGGGACCTTAACAATCCTTGTAATTTTTCCTTGGAAATATATAAAGCAAAAGAAGATTTTGACGTCCACAATGCTGGCAAAGTGCCACCTTAGCTTGTTTGTTTGCTTGTTGTTTTTTTTGGGGGGTGGAGCAGGAGGTCGAGGTGCTGTGGGGAGTGACTGCTGTGTGGCTTTTCCTCGTTAGCCTCCGCACCTCTGGGGGAATGATCGGGAAACAGCTGCTCAGATACCTGAGGGGAATGATCGGGAAACAGCTGCTCAGATGCCTGAGGAGCGGATGTGTCTGAACCTGCCGCTACCTCCCAGGTGGGAAGGTGTTTTTCCCATTTGTACTCAGGTCTCTGGGCCTTCGCACAGATAAAAGGGTAATTCAGTGGCCGACGTACAGCACAAACTCACTAACTACCGGCAGGTAGGCAGGCTCTGAGGGCCTGGGTATATCACTCAATCTCAAGATCAACACTTGTCTTTAAAATTAATAGTCGGGGATAGGCTCGGTGAGGTCAATGAGGGGGGAAAAGGCGACAAATGTAGTACTTTCAGCAATAAAGATTAAAAAACAAAAACAAAGGGTATCCAACTTTCTTTTCATTGTCCAGAGTAGCCCTGGAGGGTAGGATAGCAAGTCATGGGTTTCCGCAGTCTCTTCCCCTCAGTCCGATGATAGCCGAGGCCTAGGATGTGTGTGTGTTGGTGCCTGACTTTAAACATAACCAGAAGAGGAGCCAAACACACTGTGTTGACATTTTTCGATAATGAAATCGATGAGAGAAGTTTCTATGCCCACAGAAAACCCATTATTGCAACACTTTAACTTTCAGCAGCCTAAGAGTTCACCCTTGCTCCATCAACTACAGTTGAGTCAAGAGCACATCAAACTGGGGGTTCTGTGAGCGCACCACCTCCCTCAGGTAAACAGGGAGGAGAAGCATAAAACACAGCATGTGGACGGGGCGAGGTGGCTTTGTGTAAAACGGAAGTCAGCCAATCAAACACTTTCCAGCCAGTCTCCATCCATGATGTCTGAACTTGCCCTCCCACCAGGGTCACCCAGGATTGTTTGCCATTTAAACTAACAAATAGCAGTCATCCTGCAGAGTAATCGGTAAGGCACTGACAGAAAACGAAATGAACATGTCAGGGAGGAGGCTCCAACAGGACTCTGCTGCTTTATTCAGGTCATAAAGTCCAAGGTTCTCAGCTTTGAAGGCCCCCAAACCCCCTTTTTGCTGTTTTGGAGGCAATCCCTCGGGCTCACAGTGGGAGCTAGTAGTAAACAAACTCCTAAGAGACCGATGTGCAAGCCAGCTGCCAATTTGTAGTTTCACAGTAAGAAGCACACTGCCAAGAAGACCAGATGGTCAGCCCCGTCTCCCTTATGGACGAGGTGTGAGACAGTGAAGCTGGGATCATAGAAGTCAGAGACCACAGTTCAAGATCCAGATCTCGGAGGTCAGTCAAGAAACCCTGTATTAACTTTGATAAGTGAAGATTTGGGTTCCAGAACAGTATGTACAATGTAACCCCAATTGTTTAAAGATAAAAATAAACCTGCACCCTAGTTGGCTCAGTGGATAGAGCGTTGGCTTGTGGACTGAAGGGTCCCAGTTTGATTCCCAGTGAAGGCATCTGTCTGGGTTGCAGGCTCTATTCCCAATAGGGGGCGTGCAGGAGGAAGCTGATCAGTTATTCTCATCATTGATGTTTCTTTCTTAAAAAAAATTACATATATATATATATATTATTGATTTTCCACAGAGAGGAAGGGAGAGAGATAGAGAGTTAGAAACATCAATGAGAGAGAAACATCGATCAGCTGCCTCCTGCACAACCTCCACTGGGGATGCGCCTGCAACCAAGACATGCCCTTGACCGGAATCCAACCAGGACCCTTCAGTCCGCAGGCCGATGCTCTGTCCACTGAGCCAAACCGGCTTCGGCATCGTTGATGTTTCTATCTCTCTCTCTCCCTCTCCCTTTTTCTCTGGGAGAAAATATATATATTTTAAATATATATTTTAAAACATAAAAATAAACCTGGAAAACATAATAATGACAGTAGTTATAATCTGGACAATGGCATTATGAGCAATTTTCATTTATTTTTTTCTTATCTCACTTTATTACTATTATTATTTTTATTTATGTGTGCGTGTGAGAAAAAAAGAAACACTGACTTGTTATTCCACTTATTTATGCATTCATTGGTTGCTTCTTATATATGCCTTTATCAGGGATTGATCCTGCAACCTTTGGTGTGTTGGGATGATGCTCTAACCAACTGAGCTACCATGCCAAAGGTCTTATCTTCACTTTAAGTTTTTCTTTGCCTTAGCTAGTTGGGCTCAGTGGATAGAGCATTGGCCTGAGGATTGAAGGGTTCTGGGTTCGATTCTGGTCAAGGACACATACCTCAATTGCAGGCTTAATCCCCAGCAAATCGATGTTATTCTATTCCTTCTCTCTCTCTTTCCCTCTCTCTCTCTTTCCCTCTCCTCAAATAAATTTTAAAAAATTTTAATAAAAGAAAAAGAAAATTAAATGAAATTGAAATGTGTCTAAACATCGAGTTTTATTGGAACCCTGCCTTTCATTTATGTATTGTCTGTGGATGCTTTTCTGCTTTCCTGGAATGAGTAGTTGCAATGGTGTATGATCTTCAAATCTTAAAATATTTATTCTCTGGCTCAGCTGGTGTGGTTTAGTGGTTGAGCATCAACACATGAACTGGGAGGTCACAGTGGGATTCCCAGTCAAGGCACATGCCTGGGTTGTGAGCTCCATCCCCAGTAGGAGAGGTGCAGGAGGCAGCTGATCAATGGTTCTCTCTTATCATTGACTGGAGGCTGGGTGCACAAAATTCATGCATGGGGGTGTGTGTCCCTCAGCTCAGCCTGCACCCTCTCCAATATGGGACATCTTGAGGGCAGTTGAACACCTATCTCACAATCCAGGATTACTGGCTCCCAACCGTTCACTTGCCTGCCTGCCTGATTGCCCCTAACTACTTCTGCCTGCCAGCCTGATCACCCCTTAACCACACCCCTGCCAGCCTGGTAGACGCCGAACTGCTCCCCGAACTGCCCTCCCCTGCTGGCCTGGTCACCCTTAACCGTCCTCCCCTGCCAGTCTGGTTGTCCCTAACTGTCCTCCCCTGCAGGCCTGAATCCCCCCCCCCCAACTGCCCTCCCCTGTAGGTCTGATTGCCCCCAACTGCCCTTTTTTAAAATATATATTTTATTGATTTTTTTACAGAGAGGAAGGGAGAAGGAGGGAGAGTTAGAAACATCGATGAGAGAGAAACATCGATCAGCTGCCTCCTGCACACCCCCTACTGGGGATGTGTCTTCAACCAAGGTACATGCCCTTGACTGGAATTGAACCTGGACCCTTCAATCCACAAGCCAATGCTCTATCCACTGAGCCAAACTGGTTACAGCCCAAATGCCCTTTCTTGCAGGCTTGGTTCCGCCCAACTGTCCTCCCCTGCTGGCCATTTTGTGACAGCCATCTTGTGTTCACATGGGGGCGGCCATCTTTGACCACAATGGGGGCAGCCATCTTGTGTGTTGGTCAATTTGCATATTATCTCTTTATTAGATAGGATATTTCTTTCTCTCTCTCCCTTTCCCTTCCTCTCTGAAATCAGTGAAAATATTTATTCTCTGACCTTTTACAAAAGTTTGTCAAAACCCCTTTAAGCTCAGCACTGACTTTAAGTCATCATCTTTATGAATCAACTAGCGTAGCAGTTTCCAGCTTTGGCCACACTTTAGAATCTTCCTTCAGTGCCCCATTGCCCTCCACAAACTTTTCCGCTTCACAAATGCAGCTTATCCAGAAGGAAAGTGTAGGTAGAAGTTTACATTTTCTTCCCTTTTTTATTTTTTAAAATATATTTTTATTGAATTCAGAGAGAAAGGGAGAGGGAGAGAGAGAGAACCATCAGTGATGAGAGAGAATCATTGATCAGCTGCCTCTTGCACACCCCCATAGGGGATTGAGCCCAAAACCAAGGCATGTGCCCTTGACTGTAATCGAAACTGTGACTCATCAGTCTGCAGGATGATGCTCTATCCACTGACCCACACCGGCTAGGGCTACATTTTCTTTTTAATATTTTTATTGATTTCGAAGAGGAAGGGAGAGGAAGACAGAGATAGAAACATCCGTGATGAGAGCAAAATTGATCGGCTACCTTCTGCACAACCCCTACTAAGGACTGAGCTCGCAACCTGAGCATGCGCCCTGACCAGGAATGGGACCTTGAGCTCCTGGTTCACAGGTCAATGCTTAGCCACCGAGCCACGCCAGCCTGGCGGAAGTTTACATTTTCAAATGCATTCTGTGTCTCCTATGTTTGCGCTTGCATGTGTATCTTATTTAATTATTACAAGTCTTGTGACACTGGTATTATGACCCTAGTTTTACAAATGAGGAAACAGGGGCCCATAAAACCTAGATAATGTGCTGAAACATTATACCGTTTAGGAAGTGGCAGGAATAGTAGTTTACTAGGAAGGGTTCAGTAAGTATTCTCGACACACACACCGCCTCCATGCCCTCGTCTTGTTTTGTTTATTCTCCTTTGTATGATCGTGGGTCACTTCCTGTTTGGGGTGGGCACCCCGATCCCATGCAGAAACCAAACACCAATCTCACCTCTCATCAACTACAATTTACCAACGGGTGAAAGCTGACCTCAGTAACTCCTTCCACTCCCAGGAACAATGTAACCTCAGTGTATTTTAACTCTTCTTCACTCTCTACAATGTATTTGAGCCACATTTCACCTCCATGGCTGTCTTTCTGGAGGGACTCTGTTGGTGGACATTCTCGGTGGGAAGAGAGCACAGCGGCAGGTGGATGGGAATTTCCATTTGCAAGGTGTGACTCTATTAAAATCACACTATGCAGACGTTCACCTTTCCACAGGGCGCCGATGGAAGCCGTACTTGGTCCCTTTTACAAAGTGGAAAAACCCTTTTCCTTTATACTTTTGTATGTGAGTGCCTCATGCTGGCTGGTATTGCCAACTTGTGAGCAAGTGAAAGACTCAGAGATAATGCTACATTCACTGACACAGTGTTTAGTTACACCAAGCTTGTTGCTATATTTTTTTCTTTCATGTAGAATCTGGACTTATTTTGTCTCTATTCTCACAGTCCTTTCCAGGCTGTTAGTTACTTCAAGTTAGTCTTTTCTCTTCTGGGCACATTTATTTATTTATGGTAGTTTATACTCGAGGTCCAGTGCCCTTGGGGGAGGTCCCTCAGCCTGGCCTGTGCCCTCTCAGGTCCAGGAGCCCGTGGGGGATGTCTGGGTGACGGGGAAGTGGGGGAGGCTCCTGCCATTGCCGCTCACCAGCTGTGAGCCTGGCTGCTGACTGAGCGGCACTCCCCCTGTGGGAGTGCACTGACCACCAGGGGGCAGCTCCTGCATTGAGCATCTGCCCCCTGGTGGTCAGTGTGCATCATAGTGACCGGTTGTTCCACCGTTTGGTTGATTTGTATATTAGTAGCCTTTTATTATATAGAATTTTTATTGATTTCAGAGAGGAAGGTGAGAGAGAGAGAGAAAGAGAGAAAAACATCAATAATGCGAGAGAATCATGGATCGGCTGCCTCCTGCATGCCCCCTAGTGGGGATCGAGCCCACAACCTGGGCATGTGTCCTTGCCCAGAATCGATCTGTGACCTCCCGATTCACAGGTCGATGCTGAACCGGGCACTTCTGGGCACACTTAATTTCCCTTCCCCATGTGGTCACTCGGTGGCCAGGGCCGGCCAAGGGGAAGAGAGTGTTGGCTTCATTTGCTAGCCCTGGCTTTGGAGCAACACTGTCCAGTGGCTATGTCTGCAGGGCGTATGCACAATACCCCTGGGGACCCAGGCCCAGGCAAAGGCCTTAAAGACCCAGCCAGAGGTGTCTCGGAACAAGCAAGTTTCCAATAGTCAATGGTCGTAAAGAAGCTCGCTAGGAAAGGCATATTCTACCTCCTTTTCTGTCATCTTTATAATAGAGGCTTCCATCAAGTTTAATTCATTCAGCCAGGTGCCTGTGGAAGCAGCCTCGTTGTTTGGCTTTGTCTTCACAAAATCCCTTGTCAGCCGTGTTCTCAGTGTCTGTGAGCTACCGTATTTTTCGGACCATAAGACGCACTTTTTTCCCCCCAGAAGTGGGGGGGAAAAGTCCCTGCGTCTTATGGTCCAAATATAGCCTACACATATACTTTTAAAAAAAAGTTTTTTTACTTGCCCGGCTCTGTGTGGTCTCTGTGTGCTTGCCCGGCTCTAAAATGGTTCTAAATGCTGCTGTTTACTTTACAGGGTTGATTACATGTGTTTATGACTGTGATGTTGGGTTTTAATGCACATAAAATATTTTAGGACACTAATTGTTTCAGAATCTTTTTTTCTTCATTTCCCTTCTCTAAAAACTGGTGCGTCTTATGGTCCGGAGCGTCTTATGGTCCAAAAAATACGGTAATCCTGCCCCTCTGTCCGGTCCCTGGTAGACAAAGGCACAGAGTCTCCGCAGTGGGAACGGCAGAGGATCTATTAATGTGTCAGTTGCCTGTGAGTGATGGCCGAGATATTTGCCCGACATATGGCACGAGGTTATCATGTTGTAAAAGCAACTCATTTGAAGCCAAGCATCCATGCGCGCATGCAGACGCTCTTAATTACTTCGTGGTACACAAGCATGATGTGCCCAAGGACAAGCATTCTTGGGAATTTGAAGCAACTACTAAATTACAGTAGTGTTCATCTGCTGGGAGCAATTAACTTTCCATAGGAGAAAAAGTCGTTAGGGATAAAAAGAAAATAAAATCAGAGCCGCTCTGAGAAATAAAGCAGAAAAACAGCCACATTTACGGCAGTTTCAGCTCTCAGTGAGGACAGCAGGTGCAGCCCAGGGGCGGGGCAGAATGCTGTGACCGGGCTCCACTTTATCCGTGAAGACACTGCCGTGGGGAACAACGTGACAGCACACTGCACTCCACTTGTATAAAAGTGGCACATGCACCCTAGCTGGTGTGGCTCAGTGGACAGAGCGTTGGCCTGGGTTCGATTCCAGACAAGGGCACATGCCTGGGTTGTAGCTCAATCCCCAGTAGGGGGCATGCAGGAGGCAGTTGATCAATGATTCTCTCTCATCACTGATCTTTCTATTTCTCTCTCCCTCTCCCTTCTGAAATTAATAAAAAATATATATTTTAAAAAGTGGCACATGCAATTATGCACAGTACATAATACTTGATAATGGTAATCAATGATGATGTAATGGTTTTTGTATTCATTACACTATACTTATATGGTTATTTTTAAGGGTACTTATTCTGCCTAGCTGGTGTGGCTCAGTGGTTGAGTGCTGACAATGAACCAGGAGGTCACAGTTTGATTCCTGGTCAGGGCACATGCCTGGGTTACAGGTTCGATCCCCAGTGGAGGGTATATAAGAGACTTCAATCAATGATTCTCTCTCATCATTGATGTTTCCTTCTCTCTCTCCCTCTTCCTTCCTCTCTGAAATCAATAACAATATATTTTAAAAATATAAAGGGTACTCTTTCTAACTATAAAATGTTTGGGTGCTCTCCCTCCTGGGAGCACTGCTCCCGCTGTTCTTCCCACACAGGCAGGCATCCCCTAAACTCTAAGGGATCCCAGAGGCTTGCAACCAGGGCAGCAGTGGGCAGCAGCAGCTCATCCTGGGCAACCCCCTCTCTGAACTGTCCCCAAAACTCCCTTTTCTCTGACTTCTTAGTGAGTCAAAGCAGCCCAGCCTAGGCTCATTTCCCCACCTAGTCCCTCTCCTGCTATCCTAGGCCTTTGCTTGTTTCACTGTCCCCAGATTTAATAAGCTAAATGTCCTCTAAAAAATAAAAAATAAAAGCTTTCTGTAAAACAGTATGTGTGCTGTGTTATGCCACAAGCAGCAGCCTCCTACACTCCATATTTACTGCATCTCTTAACTGCATACTTTCTTTCATGCTTGATTTACTCTCATGTTATTTTATGCAGTAGCATGCTGTACAGGCTTATAACCAAGGAGCAATAGGTGGTATCATATAGCCTAGGTGTGCAGTAGGCTAGGCCATCTAGGATTGTGTAAACATACTTTGTGATGTTCCCACAATAACAAAATCACCTAATGACACATTTCTCATTGCTGTTGTGTGCACGTGATGGTCTACCCCCACCACTCCAAGCCTGGGAATCCACACCCCTGGCTACATAAGACTGGATGTCATGGACGCAGAGCATGAAGCTACTCTCCTCCTCTTGGATGGTTCCAGGTAGAGCTGGTAGGGGAAAGCTCTTCCTCTCTGGGATGTTTAACTTGGGCATCAAATCTTGGCCGTGCTGCGTGGGAAGAAGTCTGCAGGTAGAGAAATGAATCCTATGGTACAGGAGGAGAGGCGCTGAGATGAAATGAGAAGTGAGAGCCAGAGAGCTTGTAGGTTTCTGCTTCTATTTAATATATATATATATAATTGATTTCATAGAGCAAGAGAGAAGGAGAGAGAGAGAGAAACATCGATGATGAGAGAATTATTAATCCACTGCCTTCATCATGTTCCCTACTGGGGATTGAACCTGCAAGTTAGGCATGTGCCTGGACTGGGAATTGAACAGTGACCTCCTGTTTCAATGATCGATGCTCAATCCCTGAGCCACACCAGCCAGAAACATCGATGATGAGACTGGTTCCTGCTTCTAGATCCTTCCAGGGTTCAATGCTGGCCCTTCAGGGGTCATAAGCACCAATCAGTCTCCTCTGTACTCACACTGGTTTGAATTGGGTTTTATCGCTGGGAAGGAAGAGTCCTAAGACATATGTGAAGATGGAAAAGACAGAGCTTTACGGGGATCCTGGAGGGCTTTACCGTTTGGGAAGGGTAATATCTGCCCAGAGGACAGCGGGAACTCGGTGCAGAAGTGGGCAGTGAGAAATCCTCGGGGGACACTTCTGGGACTGAGATAGGGATTTTGGCGTTAAAGTTCAACTGGACTTGATTATGCCCTTGTGGGACCTGAAGACACTTGAATGAGAATTGAGAAGGCAAATGATGAAAACAGTAGTTGGTGAAACTAGAATCCTCACAAAGGGATCTACACAGCTACACTTAAACATTTACTGGCTTCAGGCTCTGATGTCTGTTTCCACGGTAGAATATGCCTATCATGAAGACATTAATTTATTCATCATTCAGCAAATATTTATAAGCATCTATTATGTCTCAGGCACTTTAGTAAGGAGGAGTATTTAGTGTACACAAAAGACAGGTGATTTCTGCTCCACGAAGCTTTTCAGTGTACGGTTAAAAAAAGATATTTAACAAATATACTGGTAAGTATATAATTGCAAATTGGAGTAAATAGTACAAAGAAAAGGTTATGAGAAATAATCATGAGGAACCTATTTTATTAATTTATTTTTTAACTTTTTGTTTTGTTAGTCTTCACCTGAGGATATTTTTTCATTGATTTTTAGAGAGAAAGAGGAGGGAGGAGGGGAGAGAGAGAAACATTGATGTAACAGAGACACATCGACTGGCTGCCTCCTGCATGTGTCCCGACCAGGGCCGGGGTTCAAGACTGCAAATGAGGTACATGCCCTTGACCAGAACCAAACCCAGGACACTTCAGTCCTCAGGCCAACGCTCTATCCACTGAGCCAAACTGGCCAGGGCAACATTTTTCACTTGCTAATTTTTTTCAATTATGGTTTACATTCAATATTATTTTGTATTAGTTTCAGGTGTAATGAAGGAACTTATTTTAGATTTTAGATGGGAAGGTTAAGAAAGGCCTCTTTGAGGAGAGAAAATTGAGACCTAAAGGTGAGCACAAAACAGCCAGGAAATAAGTATTGGGGAGAGGAATGATAAGGCAAGAGAAGGGAAGGGCATTCCATGCAAAGAAAATAGTGTATGCAAAGGGCCTGCAGTCAGAAAGAGGTTGCCTAGAAATGAAAGAGAAGCATGGCTGAAGTATAATTAAGGAGGGAAGAGAATGGCTTGAAAACAGCCTGCAGAGCCCTGACTGGTTTGGCTCAGTGGATAAAGTGTTGGCCTGTGGACTGAAGGGTCCTGTGTTTGATTCCAGTCTATGTACCTTGGTTGCGGGGCACATCCCTAGTAGAGGTGTGCAGGAGGCAGCTGGTTGATGTATGTTTCTAACTCTTTATCCCTCTCCCTTCCTCTCTGTAAAAATCAATAAAATATATTAAAAACAAACAAAAAACAACCCAGCCTGGAGAGATAGGCAAAGGCTCTATATAAGGATTCTTGAATCTGTCCTAACTTGAATCTGTCCTTCCGTGGGCGTCAATGGAGAGCCACTAAAGAATCTTAGTTAGTGTTCCAAATTACCTTTCAAAAAAGAGAATTAATTGAAGAAGGACGCGAGAGCTAAGAGAGACTAGTCAGGAGGCTGTGTGCAGAAGTTCAGAGGAGAGAAGACGACAGCTTGGGAGACTGGATGTGAAATACATGTTGCAGGTGGAACTGATGGTGTTATCATTGTAATTAGCTAATTTATTAATATTGATAATAGGAGGAGAGCAAAGGGGAGGCCAGACATTGTAGGCATGGTCATCTGGGCAGCTTCACCAGGAAGCCACAGCTTCACGCTCCCCAGGGAACCACCAGTCCATTCCCTGCAGATCACTGTAGAAGGGATTGAGCAAAGGGGAGATGGGCGCATGCCCAGTGAAATCGGGGAGATGTAGGGAAGGTGCTTGCCTGGGGAACAATAGGTTGATGAGTAAGGTGGAACCCATGCAAGGGTTTGAAATCTTGGGAGGTTATGTGAATCCCCAGACAGGAGTTCCCTCTCTCTTGTTCTCCTTATTCCCCTCCCTTGCTCTGTGACCCACACTCACTGTGCACTTGCCTGCTGTTTCACCATAGCTGCGTGGCCGTAAGCAGTAGCATGGCCCATGGCTGTGCAAACCCTGCCTGCAATGGCCTGCAGCTGGGAACACAGGCTAAGCTCTCCAGATGCTGGACTAGACTTTACTATGAAACAGTAATTCTGGGAAGGGGCCTTATTTCTGGCCTTGCTGAAGACAAGCTTGGACTTCTTCCATGGCAAGATGGGTGGAAATGGGACCTCAGAGGGGAACCCCCTTAATTTCACATCATCAGCAAAGATTTCCACAAAATCCCATCCTCCCGTGGACGTCTCAGGAAATTCTTTTCCCTGCAGCACCCGAGGAACAATGGCACTAGGCCTGGTGTGGGTATGGTAGGTGACAAAGTGGGAGGCATTAGGAATGACTTTCAGGTTATTGGCGTAAGCTGCTGGTAGTTGGTAGTGCCATTAATGGAACTGAGAAATAATGAAGAAAGATGTTGCAAGGCAAAGGGCAAGGAAGATCAAAGAGTTATGTTGGTTTTAACATGTTAGGCCTGTAGGACTTCCAAGTAGAGATATTTAATACTAGTTGGATATGTGAGTCTCATATGATATAGGAAAGATCCGGGCTGGTGGTATAAATCTGTGAATCACTGTGGAGGGTTGGGGGGGAGCAATAGGAATGGATGACCCTGCCTAAGAAGAGGGACTAGGGACTGTGCTCAGAACACAAGCTAACGTGTTAGTGAAGGAAACGGAAGAGGTAACACCAGGCAGTGGCAGAAAAACCGAGTGAGTGTCGTCACAGATCCCAAAAGAGAGTGTTATCAGGAGCCGCCGGGTCACGTGTCTCAGTTGCCGAGAAGTTGGTAGGATGAGGATGGAAAAGTGTTTATTGGATTTGGCAAACAGAAGGGCTTTGATGACCTCATCAAGAGTGTTCTCAGTGGAGCGGTATGGATGCAAGCTGGACGGGAATGGGTTGAAGAGTGGATGGGGAGTGCGCTGTGGAGTCAGGAAACATAGACATGCTTTCAAAACTTCTATTGATGGCAGGGAGCAGGGAAATGAGATGGTACCTCAAAAGAGAATGTGAGGTCAAGAATGGGAGGATTCAACGATGGGAGTCACTAGAGCATATTTGAATGCAAGTGGGAATATCTCCCACTGAGCAAGAGGATAAAAATGCGCAGGGAGGACAAGACAGGACCCTGGGAAAGGCTTAGGAGGATCCACCCTCCTCCGAACAGCCTCTGTCTTCTCCCTGCTTTTGATGCTGACCAACAATCTCCCCTCCTTACCTCACTCTGCTGATTGACATAAAAATGCTTCCTTTTCATTAATATTTTTTACTTTCTTCATTTAAACTGTGAGCCAGAATCTTTAAATGTGACAGCTGGTGAGGCTCAGTTGGTTGAGTGTCGTCCCATGCACTGAAAGGCCGCTGGTTTGATTCTCGGTCCGGGCACATACCTAGGTTGTGGGTTTAATCCCCAGTTGGTGCTCTTGCACATTGATGTTTCTTTCTCCCTTTCTCTTCCCCTAAAAATCAATAAAAACATATATATATATATTTTTAAAAAGGTGGCAGCATACCTTTGTGCTCGTTCCATTGCATTTCAATTGTATAGCTTAATCCTTTGGGAAGGATTGCCATCTTCCTTAGGCACTAGACTGATGAGAAATTTTCTGTCTCCATGCATCAACTCTAGTTTGTAGGTGATTGCCTAAGTAGTGTGATTGGAACAGCCTAGTAAAATTTATCCTTGCCCCAAAGTATCATTTAGTAAGGAATAATAATCAACTTAAGTATAGGAGTTACCTTTAATAAGCATCTTAATTTCACAGATATTACCTCATTTAATCTTCACAGGAATTCGGTGAGGCAAGATTTGTTATTATCTCCATTTAACTGTGACCAGGAGACGTGAAGCTATTTGCAAGATTGCAGAGCCAAGGAGTGGCAGATCCTGGATCGTCCCTAAATTTCAAGAAGAGCTTTTGCTGGGCGTCTACACAGGTAGTTTCATGGCCCTTGGGATTGATGAGGAGGACGAGAGAATCACAGATCTTCTGAGCACTCCTTAGCCTTTCGGCAGGAGGAGGGAGGAGGGATGGAAGCAGCTTGTTTGTAGGCACCAATGTTATGTTCGGCTCTGAAAAAACAGGAGGAAGTGCCTTGCATGCATCGTTTGGGAGTCTCTCACAGATCAACCGTCATCCCACGAGTTTCAGCTCATGTTCTCACACGTTAAAATGAGACTGAGAAACAGCCTGGATCCCGCGGACAATCAGACTGGAATTATGCATTTATTAATGGCAATTAAGCACAGGAGCAGGCTTATATTAGTACTCTCCTGGTTCCAGCTCACAGAGGGACGGGGAGAATAAGTTTCCCGCGACTTAATTTTCTGAGAACTGTGTTTGAAGTCGGGATGAGCTAATGGGATGTAAAATCCCTTTGAGAACAGTACAGTCATGCTGCTGTGGGATGCATTTTTGGCGATGTGGGAAGGGAACGAGCAGTCCCTTGTATTAGCCCAGAGCTCAGGACCTGTGAGTCAGCGAGCCCAACAAGGAGGTGCGGGCTGCTGTGGCTCCCTGCACCCCCCCAACTGACCGGCCCATCCCTCTTTCCTGACAGCAAGGAGATTAAAACGGAAGATGAATCGTGTCCGTTGGAAGCTGCAAGGACAATTCAGAAGCCCAAGTCGATTCCCCCTTGTTTGTAGCAAGGAAGCCAACGCTGTGAGAAACGTCCGCTGTGTGGGTGAGCTACAGAACCCCTCCACACACACTTCGTGACAGAGCCTGAGAAGAGGCATCCCTTCCTCCGGAAATGATCTGTGTCAGCCACGTACGGAAAAGGATCGTGTGTAATGCAGCTTCCTTAAAGGTGCAATGTTTGGATTCCGAAGGACCAGGGAAGAGTCCCATTTCCATCACTTACTCCCTGTGAGACCGAACGCCACTTCTCTCAGGCTCCTTTTGCTCAGTGGCAGAGGGGGATGAAAGCAGTCATGCTTAGCTCACAGGGAGTGTGGGAAGTACAGAGAGAAAGTACGAGTAGATAAAGTGCCTGGTGCTTTGTGTAATCGGGACCAAAATGAAACACTGATTCCCTTCCTCCCCAACCTCTGCCTTAGCCACTGGTCTGCTGCTGAAATCCAGGGAAGCAGGGCCACAGACTCTCTGAGGAAATTAGGAGGAATTAGCGGGGGTTTGAAAACGTTTTTTTTGTTTTGTTTTTTTTTCCAGAGTGAACAAAGTGCTCATCTGGACAACTGGGGAGCTGTGGGTGTCCCCGAGGCTCAGGGCCCTGAGGGCTGTGAAAAGCCTTGCTCAGAGGGATTGGACCACAGGCTGTAAAGCTTGTGTCGCCGTCACCGCTGGCATGGGAGATAAAGTCTGTCATATCGGCTTCTAGGTCCAAGGTTTTAATTCACCCTGGAGGAGCGGACGCATTTTGCAGCGAGTTTTATTACTTGCTGTGGTCCTCTTTCGTGAACTCATGTGCCTTCCATTTCTCAGAACCAGTTTCTCAGGAGGAGACTCATGCCTGTGCCGTTGGCTCGGCTGGAGAAAACAAAGCCATTAATGATAGTTAACATATTAATTGCAGAGAGTGCTTCTTTAAGTTTCTGTTGGCAGCAGGTTCCCGGCCTAACAGAGTAAGTGAAGTGCATCCAGACTCAATTTAAAACCTGGCCAGGCAGGGTTTTTAATCTTTAGGGCTTCAGGTTTTCGTTATTACGGTTGCCAAAAGGCCAAGCTTGTAATTTACAAGTAGTCCGCCTGTGTCACTGAAAAAGAAACCCACACCTAAAAATAGAAACGAAACTCAGGAAAACACCAACCCAGATAGAGAAATCTTATGTCTCATGTAGCACGCTTGTAAACCTGTGATCAAGGTTTACCAACTTAACTGCCTACATTTCAATTGGGTAAAGCAAGTGCGTGAACCAGCCTGCCTGCCACCGCCCCGAGGAAAGGGACAGTTCTCTCAGGTTTCAGGAAATTTTCTCACCTCAGGTCTTGTTCTTTTTTCTTATCCTGTCCGATGATTGTTCACGTCTTAGGTAACAGACTGCTCTTCCTGTAAGAGCCAAGGCAATACTTCCAGTGGGATTCCTTTTTCCTAAGGGCCGAGGCCATTGGTGATGTCCATGCAGACCCTGGTTACATTCTGGCACGCTGCATCGATAAACGCAATCAGTTGTCAGGAACATGTGTGCCATTGTTAGGGGTAGGACAAGGGTGAGATGCATAGTTGCAAGCCATTGCCTCCAGTCCTAAAACCTTGAACCTCTTTTTCTTTTCTTTTATCTTTTATATTTTATTGATTTTTTACAGAGAGGAAGAGAGAAGGATAGAGAATTAGAAACATCGATGAGAGAGAATCATCGATCAGCTGCCTCTTGCGCGCCCCCTACTGGGGATATACCCGCCACCAAGGTACATGCCCTTGACTGGAATCGAACCCGGGACCCCCTAGTCCGCAGGCTGATACTCTATCCACTGAGCCAAACCCGTTTCGGCGGACCTCTTTTTCTTTTGCCCCCATATCACAGTTGTAAATAATAAGATGGGTTCTATGAAAAGTAACCTCAAAGGGTGATCTGATCATAAATTCCTAACTGGACAGGTCATGGTGCATAGTCACGCCCCAGGCACATAACTTTTTTTAGTAAAAGGTTTATCGTTGCCTTAAGCAAGATCTGTCCATTGTTTTTGTTCATCTAAATTAACACATCTTTGAAGTACCCATTCTCCAGAGAGCACAGGATTTTGTTAACTCTGCATTAAGCCAATCCCCTCCTTGCTTTCTCCCACCTTGGTGTAATCTCATGTTTCCTCCTTAATTTCAAGTGCATAAAAGAAGCTGCAAAACTGTTATTCTCTAGAGCACTTGAGATTTTGCTGCCAAGCAGTTATCATCAGTTGGGTTCAAATAAAATCTTATAGAAATTATTTATAGGTTTTGATGTTTTTACATCAACACAGTCAATCACCAAATCCTGATAATGTTTTCTTAATTTTTTTTTTTTTTTTTACATTATCCATTTTTCCTTAAACTTACGTGATGGTTAGTTTTACATGTCAATTTTGCTAGGCTATAGAACCTAGTTGTTTACTAATCTAACTGTGTTGCTGTGAAGATGTTTTGTAGATGGGGTTAACATTGTTAACTAAGTAAAGGAGACTATCTTTGATAATGTGGATGGGCCTCATTCAATTCATTGAAAGGGGAGGGGAGGAAAACTTTCCTCTACCCTCATAGGTTATGTGCATGAGAGCTGCAAATTAAACTGACAAAGATATATTAACAGGAGGGAAAAAAGTTTATTTACCTGCATAACAGACATATAGCAGGAGAACTCAGTCATGAGTAACTTGAAGAAGTGGCTAGAATTTGGGGCGTACATACTACATTAATAGGTTGGACAGGGGGAGGGGAAAGGTACTGATGGAAAAACAAATGACCTTTTGGAAAGGTAAATTAATTTTTGGAGAATAAACAGGAGATAAGCATGTTCGTGATAATATTAGTCTATATGGGTCTGAGTAATTTTCCCATCTCCCTCAGGGCCCCAAAGAATCTCCTCTGTAGAATGGATCTGGGGTAGGTTTTATATTATACTAGAGGCCCAGTGCACCAATTTGAGCTCAGGTAGGGGCCCTGTGGAGGTTGGCAGGCCATACCCCCAATCGGGGTAGGGGGAGGTGATCAGGGGCAGGGCCAGTCCCTGGAAGGGGCCAAAGGAGGTTAGCAGGGGAGTCGATCAGGGACCCTGCATTGAACTTAATATCATTTGATCATTCTGGTCACTTGGCTTTTATATATATATATATATTTATTTATTTATATGTATACAATCCCCAATTGGTTGTTTCTCTGGAGAACCCTGAAAGATACACATAGTCAGCATCCCCAATTAAGGAGCTTATCATCTAATATTTGCATTATTGGGAACTTAACGAGTCTTTAAGTGTTTCTCTGCTTCAGAATCTTATAAATCAACTTAAAGTTCATCTTCCTTTGGTTGCCTCCCAAAGCATGTCGGACAGAGCCCGATCATTAAGGAGGCATGCAGGCCTTCAGCGTTTTGGCTCACCCAATTCAGCCTCATTCTTCAGCACTATCTTTTGTTCTAGAAAACTCCTCCTGTTTCCTCGGTATGCTGTGTATGTCATTTTCTTCTTATCTGCATTTTTGATCACTCAGTTCCCCATTCCTTCATCTTTGCTTATACATACCCGACTGTTCTTCTAAGATCCAGCTTTTCTGACAAGTCTTCTTTCACTGTATATTAGTTTTCTGCTGCGGCTGCAACAAATTACCACAAATGAGTGGCTTAAGACAGCACAGATTTATTCCCTTACAGTTTTGGAGGTTTGAAGTAAAAAAAAAAAAAAAAAAAAAAAAAAAAAAATCAGTTTCATTGGACTGAAGTCAAGATGTCAGCAGGGCTGGTCCCTGCTGGAGGCTCTGAGGGAGAATCGATTAACTTGCCCTTTTTAGCTTCTGGTGGCCACTTCTATTCCTTGGCGGGCGCCCCCTTCCCCATCTTCAAAGTGCATCACTCCCGCCTCTGCTTCTGTGTTTGCAAATGGCCTTCTCTGCCTCCTAAAGTAAAGTCTCTCTGCCTCCCTGTTAGAGGGCACTGTGGTGACATTTAGGGCCAACCCAGATGGCCCAGGTTAATCTCCCCACCTCAAACTCCTTAATTTAGTCTCATCTACAAAGTCCCTTAGGGCGTGTAAAGTGACATTCCAGGTCCGTGGATTGGGATATCTTTGTCAGTCGTTATTCAGCCCTCCACATTGCCCCATCCTTCTTTTTTTCCTTAACTTAAGCTATCATGGTTAATTGATTAAACCACTTTCTCTCCAGCATCCTCCACTTCTTTGCATTCATGTCTTCTTTCCCACCTCTCCAGAAATCTATTGTTTCTAGAAATCCTGAGTCCTGATTGGGGGGGAAATTAGGCAACTGCCAATCATCAGCACTACAAATTTATGATGTCTAATTTCAGCTAAGCCTTCAATTCCCCTCAGTAACCCTTTTATATAGTTAGTCTTTGAAAGCACTCTCTCCTAATCTACTGAGCAATGTTCCCTTATATGTCTTCTCAATCCACTCAATTGAGGGAGGGAGAAGGAAAGAGAGAGAAAGCATCAATGATGAGAGAGAATCATTGATCAGCTACTTCCTACACACTCCCTACTGGGGATCAAGCCCGAAACCTGGGCATGTTCCCTGACTAGGAATTGAGCCGTGACCTCCAGGTTCAGAGGATGATGCTCAACCCACACTGGCTGGGCTTGACTTTTGCTCTCAAACAGACTGACTTGCTTCCATTTCATTTAAAAAGTCAAGGTCATCAAACAACAGATACTCTGAACTTCTCCCACTCCTGAAAATGTGGCTTCATTTTTCACCGTGAGTCTCAGAGGATGAGCTCCCCCACTGCTTAAGACCTACTCATCTCTTTTGTTCCTTGTTATTTCCCAGGACCTTACTCTATCAGACATGCTCTCTTTATTCCAATTGCTTCCTCTCAATTCACTGTTTCCATTCTCTCAACAAATATTTATTGAGTGCCTACAATAAATGCAATCCTGCATCTCAACTTATGAGTTTGATCAAGTTCTTCACACACTAAAACATAACAGAACATATAAACAGCAAACTTTCTTGATCTTTCATCTCTCTCTAGTGTCTGCTCTTTCTCCTTCCCTTCCTCAGTTTGGATCTGACACTCCTTCTCTCTAAGCTTGTTCATTTCCCAGTTTTCTCAAACTCAGTTCATGTGATCACTATCCAAATTAGAAACATGGGACTTACCTAGACTTTGTGCTCTTCTTATACTAGTACAGTCAGTCAGTAACTAAGCACTTGTCTTCTCTCCTTAAAATCTCCCAAGTTTGTCCTTTCCAGTTAAGGTCCTTCAGGATATTTTGCCTAAACTAGATAGCATTATAATGTTAGGACTTCACAGTTCAGTGATAAACCTGCCTCCAGTCTTACTTTCTTTTAATCCATCCCCCTACACTGCACCTAGAATTGGATTCTTAAAAAGATGAACTTAATCATGCCACTCCCATGCTTAAATGCTTTTAGTGATTCCAGTCGCCTAGGGCCTAAGTCCAAGCTCTCTATTAGTGTGACTCACAGGCTTCTGTGACCTGACCAGACTTATGCCCCCCAAATCTCAGTCATGCACTTGCCACTGTCATAAGTCTGCACGCTTCTCCAATCTGGCGTGCTATTTTATGCGTACACTTACGGGCTTTTCTTATGCTGTTACTGCAGCTTGGAAAGCCCCGCCCATGTTTGTTCACCTGCCACCTCATATCCGTCCTTCCAGACCCACTCAGGCAGCATTTTCTCCAAGCTTTCTCTGGACACCAGGCTGCTGAAAAACCCAGCTTTGTGCTCCCTGCGTGCCTTCTGCATATTTTATCATGTTATACTGAAATGACCTATTTACCCATCTGAAGGGCACAGACCACCTGAACTCATATAGCAACAGTGGTGAGTACATCGTATAACTTTACTTTGAGTATTTGGGTATTTACTTTTAATGTAACTGTTGGGTCTCCCTTGTGGGGCCGGAAGCCCATTAAGGGTAAGGAAGTTATATTTTATAATATTGTGTATCCTTATCACATAGCAGATTATGTGCATAAGGATATTTATTAATAGATATTATTGTAAACTCTATTAAAAGTCACTTCAGTGTATTCTCTACTAACTTTGAGTTAGCTCTATCATTCCTATGTAATAGAAGCAGACCACTTCAGGCCAAATCTAATTCCAACAACAGTTTGAAATTCTTACGCTGATAGTTAATATAAAAAATTGATTGAGAAAAGTGAGGAATCAGCTAATCATACACACATACAAATACACAGACACATTTTTGTGGTTGTTATTGTAAAAGTATCAGGCTAACAGGCAGAGATAGTAACAAAAATGGGTTGTCTTAAAGGGCACTTCCTCTGGTAAGAAACTCCACATTTTATGGTGCATATGTCATCAGTCCTGTTCAACCACGTTCCTGGTGTGGTCTCCTGAAGTCCCTTCCCCAGCTTAAAATATTCAATATGCCACGGTGTCATATTTTGGGGTAGCGTGTCCTGAACCTCATCGCCGATGGTATGATCTAATATGTAGAAAACCTTAAAGATTCCACAAAGAACTATTAGAACTAATAAATAAATTCAGCAAAGTAGCAGGATAAAAAAATCACAGAACCAGTTGCATATCTATACACTAATAATAAACAGACTGAAAAAGAAATTATGAAATAATTCCATGTATAATAATACCAAAAATAATTAAATACTTAGGAATTAACTTAATCAGTGAAAGACTTATACAATAAAATCTGTAAAATATTGCTGAAAATTTTTAAAGAAAATATAAATAAATGGAAATATGTCTTATGTTCATGAATGGAAAGACTTAATATTGTTAAGATGTCAGTACTACCCAAAGTGATCTATTTTTTAAAATTGCCTTTGAGAGAGAGAGGAAGGGGAAGAAAGAGAGGAAGAAAGAGAGAGAGAGATCAACTCATTGTTCCACTTATTTATGCATTTATTGGTTGATTCTTATATGTGCCCTGACTGGGGATCGAACCTGCAACCTTGGCATATTGGGACAATGCTGTAACCAATTCAACTACCTCGCCAGGGCCTTCAGTGCAATATGTATCAAAATCCCAATTATTCTTTTTCTTACAGAAATAGAAAAACTCATCCTAAAATTCATATGGTATTATAAAAGATCCTAGATAGCAAAAAGACTTTTGAAAAAGAACAAAGCTGGAGAACTTATACTTGCTGGTCTCAAAAGTTACTACAAAGCTACTGTAATCAAAACAGTGTGGTATAGATATTAAGTCAGTCATATAGACCAATGAAATAGAATTGGAAGTCCAGAAATAAACCATAGCATATATGATCAAGTGATTTTTGACAAGAGTACCAAGACCATTTAATGGAGAAAGGATAATCTTTGCCACAAATGGTACTGGGGAAAACTGGATATCCATATACAAAATAATGACTTTGAATTCTTATCTAACAACATATACAATAATTAACTCAAAATGGATCAAAGACTGAAATTTAAGACCTATCGATAAAACTGTAAACCTCTTAGAAGATAACATAGGGCAAAAGCTTCATGACATTGGGTGTAGTAGGGATCATGGATGCAATATCCAAGGCACAGGAAACAAGAAAAACAGGCAAATTGGACTTCGTAAAAATTAAAGCATATTCTGCATCAAAAGACAGTATCTTCACTAATAAAAGAGAAAGATGCAAATTGGCTGTACCTTTGCAACACTCACCAGCCAATCAGGAGTGGCTATGCATATTTACCCAACAAAGATGGCAGGTTAATTTGCATACACAGGTGCCAAGCAGCCAGGGGCGGGATGGTAGTGCCATCATCATGGCAATGACACAGGCATTCTGCACTGCCCCAGCCACTCTGGGCCTCTGGGAAGCGTGGGAAAGGGGAAAGACTGCTCTGGCCAGAGCGAAGGTGGTGCTGGCAGCCAGGGGAAGGAAAGCCCATTCTTGCACAAATCTTCATGCATCGGGTGTCTAGTCAACAGAATAAAAAGGCAACCAAAAATGGGAGAAAATATTTGCAAATTACATATCTGATAAGGGATTAATACCCAGGATATATTTAGAACTCCTAAAACTCAACCACAAAAAAACAACCTGATTCAAAAATGGGCAAAGGGCCAAAACTGGTTTGGCAAAGTGGATAGAGCATCAGCCTGCAGACTGAAAGGTCCTGGGTTCGATTCTGGTCAAGGGCATGTACCTTGGTTGTGGGCACATCCCCAGTAGGGGGTGTGCAAGAGGCAGCTGATAGATGATTCTCTCTCATTGATGTTTCTAGCTCTCTATCCCTCTCTCTTCCTCTCTGTAAAAAAATCAATAAAATATATATATATTTTTAAAAAATTGGGCAAAGGACTTGAATAGACATTTCTCCAATGAAGATATAAAACCCTATATAATAAAGAGGTAATATGCAAATTAACCCTCACACTGTCACAGATGGCTACATCCACAACTGAGGCGGGGTTCCCATAATACAAGATGGCTGCGCCCACAATGGAGGCAGGGTTCCCATACGAGTGATCAGCAGGGACCTGAGGCTGCAACTCTGCACCCCAGTGCCAGGCCGACGGACCTCAGGCCATACCTCCACCCTGTCGCCAGGCTGGGGGACCTGAGGCTGTACCCCCGCCCAACAGGGCTTGACAGGGGTGGGGCCAGGCCGAGTCTGGATCTTGACCAATGGGGGTGGAGCTGGCCAGGTCTGGGTCTCGCGTGATTTTGAGGCACATGTGGGTGGGTGGGGACTTGACTCTGGGTCCCTTGGCATGCCCCAGACTCTGACAGGAGGGAGATTTTCATATACATTTTACTAATTTTCTTTTATCTCTGACACTTCTCTTATAGAGAAAGGGCAAATAGCAATATTAAAATATTTCCTCTAATTAATTCCCTTTTAATGTGTACAAATTTCGTGCACCAGGCCACTACTATACTAATAAGCACATGAAAAGATGCTCATCATCACTAATCTTCAGCAAAAAGCAATTCAAAGCTACAATGAGATACCACCTCACACCAGTTAGAATGGTTAATATAAAAAAGACAAAGAAACAAATGTTGGTGAGGATGTAGAGAAATTGGAACCCTGAGTACTGTTAGTAGGGATGTAAAATGATATAGTTCCTGTGAAAAACAGTATGGTAGTTCCTCAAAAATTTAAAAATATGATTAACATATCATTAAGCAATTCTACTTCTGGGTATATATGCAAAAGAATAGAAAAAAAAAGGGTCTCTTATAGAGATATTTGTACACTTATGTTCATAATAGTATTATTCACAGTTGCAAAAATGTGAAAGCAATGGATGAATGGAGAAGCAAAATGTGATATAATGGAATATTAGCCTTAAAAGGGAAGAAAATTCTGACATATGCCACAATGTGAATAAACCTTGAGGATATGCTAAGTAAAATAAAGGCAATCACAAAATGACAAACATTGTGCCATTCCATTTTTATGATATACTTAGAGTAGTTAAAATCACAGAGACGTCTAGTAGAAGGATGATTGCTGGGGGGAGGGAGAATGGGGTTGTTTTGTGGGTATAAAATTGCAATTTAGAAATATGAAAATAGTTATGGAGATGGTTGGTGGTTATAGGTGCACAACCTTCTAAATGTATTTAAAACCACTGAATTGTACATTTAAAATGGTTAAGATAGCCGAAACCAGTTTGGCTCAGTGGATAGAGCATCAGCCTGCAGACCAAAAGGTCCCAGGTTCGATTCTGGTCAAGGGCATGTACCTTGGTTGTGGGCACATCCCCAGTGGGGGGTATGCAAGAAGCAGCTGATCAATGATTCTCTCTCATCGATGTTTCTAACTCTCTATCTCTCTCTCTTCCTCTCTGTAAGAAATCAATAAAAATATTTAAAAATAAATAAATGAATAAATAAATAAAATGGTTAAGATAATACATTTTATGTGTTTTATCACAATAAGAGAAAATTGGGAGAGAAATTCATGGGTGATTTTCATGCCCTCCAACTACTGACATTATTAGATCTAGGTCTCCTTATCATACAGAGACACAAGGTTGTACATGAATAACTTAAATAAAAGCAGAAATTGATGTGTTAAGATGCACTGACAAAGTGTCAGCGGAATGAAGAGGAGGAAAGTTGACTTCCTGTTTGGGAAATCAAGGAGCAGCTCTTGGAGGAGTGAAGTGGGATGAATCTGGGATTTGGACTCAAGGGACCTGCTTCCCTCTCACCTCCACCACTTAAGGTGACACGTTAGACACTAAATAAGCCTCATCACTGCGAAGGCCCATGTTTTCATATGTAAATGAGAAAGGCTCACTTCTGTGTTACCAGATTATTCTGAGGATTTTAAACAATGAAGAGAGATAAAACGTGGAAGCACACCGAGGGATGCTACCTAGATCCAGAGCTGGCAATCAATAAATGACAATTATGTCTGAACCTAAGCTGGCATTTGAAGGATGACTTGAAGGATGGGTAGGATTTAAACACTGGGAGATGAGGGGGAAGGGAATTCCGGGCAGAAGAAAGAAGAGCTTTTAAGGACCACATGGTTTTATAGTTATTTATATGCATGTACCATAACATAGTGTTTTGGAAGCTTTAAAGCCAATCCATGTATGGATCTTGAATTCAAGAAGCTAATTTCAGTAATTCGTTTGTGAAACTAATACAGACACTTTTTCTTTTAGTAATGTTGCTTGTGTTCCTAATGTACTTCATGTGTTTTAATAGCTGTTTTCTACCTTAATATATTTTGTATTTAAAGGTAATTTATGCTCATAAAAGTTTAGAGAAAAATATTATGTAAAATAAAAATCACTTCTCCCATTTTCTTTCTTGCTTTTATCATCAGAAGTAAAGGTGATTAGTATTGGGATAAGGCTTTCAATCACTTTTGATGCATGCACAAATGCATTATATATATACATATATTCATAAATATATGTAAATAGGTATATTTCATACACACACACACATACACACACACACACACACACACACACACATATATATATATATATATATATATATATATATATATATATATATTCCTTTTTACCCCTCAAATGAAATAATATTTTAACCTCTGTTCTGGAAATTGCTTTTCAATCACTAATTAGGGTGTTAATATCCTCCTATATTAGTATATGCATAAAGCAACCTCATTCTTGTTTTATTTTTTTAACTGAATTTATTGTGGTGTCATTGATTCATAAAACCATACAGGTTTTAAGTGTACAACTCACAACCTTATTCTTTGTAATAGCAATGTAGAATTCCATTTTATGGATGCTGCATCATTTGTTTAACCAGTTCCCTATTGTGGGCATTTGGGTTTCAGTCCTTCTACACATATCTGTATGCTCTGTGTGAATTATCTTAGAGGAAATTTCCAGAAATGGAACCAAAAAAAAGAAGTTTTACATTTCGCCAAAACCAGTTTGGCTCAGTGGATAGAGCATCAGCCTGCAGACTGAAAGGTCCCAGGTTCGATTCCGGTCAAGGGCCTGTACCTTGGTTGCGGGCACATCCCCAGTAGGGGATGTGCAAGAGGCAGCTGGTCGATGTTTCTCATAGATGATTCTAACTCTCTATCCCTCTCTCTTCCTCTCTGTAAAAAAAAATCAATAAAATATATTTTTTAAAAAAAGCTTTACATTTCAATAGATAATGCTAAATTGGTGTCTTAATGAAACAAATAATTTATACTTTCCAAAATAGAGTAAGAGAGAGGTTTTCTTTCTCTACGTGGTCAATAAAAGTTGGACATTATCAAATACATTTATTTACAATCAAATATAGATAAGTAGTGGTTGATTCTATTTAAATTAAAATTACTGCTGAGCCGAAACTGGTTTGGCTCAGTGGATAGAGTGTCGGCCTGTGGACTGAGGGGTCCCAGGTTCGATTCCGGTCAAGGGCATGTACATTGGTTGCGGGCACATCCCCAGTGGCGGGTGTGCAGGAGGCAGCTGATGGATGATTCTCTCTCATCGATGTTTCTAACTCTCTATCCCTCTCCCTCTCTATAAAAAAATTAATAAAATATGTATTAAAATAAATTAAAATTACTAATGAAGTTATTATAAAATTTATAAATAAGCAATTGTAGTTCAGCATCTTTCTATATGCTTATTTCCATTTACATACTTTTAGATGAGTTAACTTTTCATATTTTTACTCATATTAAGAAATTATGCCTTTATTTTGCAAGTTTGCCCCCCCAATTTGACTTTTTTCCTTTGGCTATGTGGTAATTTTCCCTATATATGAATTTTTAAATTTTATGTAGTTTAAATCTGTTAATCTTTTAAGTCTTTTCAGTTCCCTCCAGGATTAAAAAAAATATTTATATACATTTTTAATTCTATCCTTTAATTACAACATTCTTTAAAAATAATATTCACTTTTGATTATATTACTTACATCTATTATCATAAATGTTAACAGGAATATGTTTATGTTTGCTATATTTCAGTTCTCTAAATCAAGAATTTGGGCAAAAAATAATGATTTAATATTCGCAATTCACTCTAACACAACTGGCACTTGTTTCGATTTGAAAAAATGATGGGAGGTAAAATTTTAAAGAATGCATTTCCCCCCCCCAAAAAATGGTTTTAGAACCCTCTATTCTCTTCCACAGAATCTTATTTTGTAGATTATTAGTTTAAGTATAAATTATATTGTTGCCACTACAGTAGCATTTTAGTTGTTAGTAAATTGAGTACTAACATCCTCCTCTCCCTAATTTCAGCGAATCTTAGGATATGTTTCTTAATTCAATCCTACAAAGAAATTTAAATTATGTTAATATACTAAGCCTTGCCTCTTAGGAAGATAGCATGCAATCTGTTATATTCTCCTTTAGTACTATCTTTTCTAACCATTGCCACAGATGCAGTATGGTACATTCATTACCTCTATTTCATCTGCTTTACTCTGTATTTCCATTTCTGAAACACCAAAGCACTGCTATAGTAACAATACATCTAGATAAACTATTAATGGTTATATCGTCTGACACATCAAAACAAATAACTCTTGCTGATTCTCAGCTGTGGTAATTTATTCTATTTTTTTTTTAAATTTATGTAAAGAATTCAAATTTTAAGAGGTATAAAATTTTTTTTTAAGTTAAGTGTAGGCAAATATTAAATTCTTTTAGACTCCTGGGCATTTTATACCCAAGGTTCTTAGAAATAGCAATCCAGCATGTTGATGCTGTGGCATGCTTGTCCTCACTAATGATTTGAATATTAGAACAGGGGTTCTCGTTCTGTCCTTTCCCAGGACCAAGCAGTTGGCTGTCTCAGAGAACTTGTTTCTGAAGTTGTTACTGGTTCATTACTCTTCCCACTCTTCAAATCTCCATCTAATGGATAATTCAACTTCATTTCCTCAAAGGTGCTCTCTCTTACCTCCAGATTAGATCAGACCCCAAGGCCATACATGGTTAGGTTCGAATTCTCTTTTTTCCACTTTTATTTCTCACTGTTCGTAATGATATTTGTATGGGTATTTTGATTACCTGCCTCGCACATTTAGTGAAAGACTGTTTCTGCATTTCTTATTATTTTATTATCAGAGCCTGGCAATTTGTTCATATTAAGTATTTGTTGAATAAATGAATGAATGAATTAATTAATTCATGTCCAAATCAAATCCTATCCTCTTTGGAAAAACATTTCTAACTTCTCCAGCTACTATGATAAATCCCTCTCTTGAATTTGAGGCGTTTGTTGTTGGTACCATTCACTTGTCCTCTGGAATCATTGATTCATAGAATTTAATAGGAGTTTAGAGGTAGCAAGCTTTATATTGTAAATGATGCAATTCATTGAAATACAATTCTTGGTTTTAGTTTTGTGAATATCATCATTAGTGATTGAAAGTTGCCTCCCGAACCATCATCCTTGGACTATCCTTGTTTTCATTTTTCTGATATTTAGCAAGTATCTACTTTCTTGTGATTTTCAAGACTAATTTGGCTCCTTAGCATAAAAAAGAAAAAGCCTATTTGTTCTTCTAATGATGGTCCCTCAAATAGTCAAAGACAGCTCTCCTGCTCAATCAAAACACAGCCCTCCTTTAATTATTGCTTTTACATTCTGGTTTCCAACTTCTTTCATCATTCTGATTTACTCTCCTGTGATATCAGTTTAAGTTTGTCAAGGTCCTTTCTAAAATAAAATTACTTTTGTTATCAGTAATTTTATTTTTTTTCTAAATATGCTATTCAAATGTCCAAAGATAGTAATAAAAGAATTAAAATTTCTAAAAAAAAAAAAATCAGAGGTTACTTTTTTCTAAGAATAAATTTCTGATGCTCTTTAAGTCTTAAAGTTCAGAAATTTGAAAAATATAATTTTGATTAACGGCGGTTGGAGGATTGTATAGATCACATAACCTATTCTATAATGTATGGTTTAAAACGATCTCACTTGCTCTGACCACTGGCTAGGTGAACTTCAAAGAGTTTTAAACAAATAAGTAACAAAATACTGTGCTTGTTTTGGTCCAAAAGGTTTACTCTTATAGCTATTACCTACTAAGAAACCAAACCCAATGTTTAATAATAATAATCAGCTCTTTCCTGGGCTCAGCAAAAAATGTTTTGATGTGGTTAGTACCAGCCTCTGATGAGGGTATCAGCCTTCATTTAAAAAACAACCATTAGTTTGAGTTGTCATTACCAACATTACTAAATTGCTGATAATAACATTCATTACAAAACAAGAATTGTCCTTTTCAGTCCTTTATATATCATTTATCATTCGTTTCAAAAACATTATATTATATTGAAACGTTGCTGTCAACACGTCTCGAAAGAAGGCAACAAATGCTGCAAGAAGAAAAAGTAGCAAATAAAATAAAATAAAATAATATAGAAATAAATTAGAAGGGCGGGGAACTTGAGCCTCTCCACTTCTGAGATGGTTTTCCTATCTGGCACATAGTTATGATCATTAAATATTCGTTAAATGAATGGGAACATTCAAGCACCAGGGATAATTCCATAGCAGGGATGACATGTTATAAGCAAAGTAATTGGCTGAGCCAGAATATCTGGCAATTTATTTTCAATTTCAATTTTTACTATATTTTCAATTTCAATATTTATTGAGAACCCATTATGAGTTAAACTGTAATCCCTAAAAACACTCAAATATTTTTCTAACATGGTGTAACTCAATTTCCTATAATCCAAATTTATATTATAAATTCATTCCTCGTTCTTTCCCTCACTCCTTCTCCCTTATTTCCTTCCCTCATTTCTTTTTTTTCTTTTTTTTAAATGTTGGAGTTGGGGATGGTTATTTTTAAAAATATATATTTTATTGATTTTGTACAGAGAGGAAGGGAGAGAGACAGAGAGTTAGAAACATCGATGAGAGAGTCATCATCGATCAGCTGCACACACACACACACACACACACACACCCCCGCTGGGGATATGCCCGCAACTAAGGTATACATGCCCTTGACCGGAATCGAACCCGGGACCCTTCAGTCCCCAAACCAATGCTCTATCCATTGAGCCAAACTGGTTTCGGCTCCTTCCCTCATTTCTTTTTTTTTTTTTTTTTTTTAATATATTTTATTGATTTTGTACAGAGAGGAAGGGAGACAGATACAGAGTTAGAAACATTGATGAGAGAGAGTCATCGATCAGCTGCCTCTTGCACACCCCCCACTGGGGATGTGCCCGCAACGAAGGTACATGCCCTTGACCGGAATCGAACCTGGGACCTTTCAGTCCGCAGACAGACGCTCTACCACTGAGCCAAACTGGTTTCGGCTCCTTCCCTCATTTCTAATGAAAAATTCACTTGGGCTATTTAGATAACTATTTTAAAGCAGCCTATAAATGAGCTATTGGCCCTGGGTAGAGCCAGCCATAGCAATGTGATCAAGCAACAAAATGAACAAAAGAAACTTTGGAATGCACCTGGATGTTAAGAAAATAAGAGGTGTTTTTTTGTTTTGTTGTTTTTTTTTTAAGACTAAGGTACTCAAATTTCTCTTCAGGGTTTTGTTGCTACCTTTCCTACAAAATTATCCAGATTACTTCTTGACCTCTACCTTGAGAGCAGAGGAAGTCTTGCTGTGTGACGTGTTGCTTGGTAGCTAGCTCTGAAGCCTGCAGGTACTTTCTTACCTGAGCGCCATATTCTAAATACTGTAATTGCTTGCACATTTGAACCTATTCCATCCCTGGATTACAATATATATATATTCTCTACATAAACTTTAAAGAGAAAAGGCATTTGAGGTATATTTTAATATTTATATAAATGCATATTTCAATTTACATAAAATATATAGGCATATCCTCTAAGCAATCACTAAAGTTTTAAAAAAAAATTATAATACTTGCAGTTTTCATACTTTCAAAAAAACTATAGGCTATTTTCAAACTACTTTTGGAGGATCTGTCATAAACCAAATAAATACTTGAGACAATCCAGGAAACTTTAAAAAAATTCTCTCCAAAAAGAAATTAGGAGCTTATGCTCAGGGGCCAGTTTGCCACCAACAAAAGCCCGGAAAGTTATGAAGCCTATTCTGTTTTATTATTAGGACAGGGTTCATATCAATCGAGGTGATCCCTATAACTTCCAAAAACTCACTTTAGGTTAAGTGCAAAAATTCTAACTAAAGTTGTTTTGAACTGAGATAAATCTATAATAAATTTGAAAATGTCCAGTGAATTACTATTTTGCAAGCAATTAGAGTTTATTATAATACTTGATGTGCACTCTGTTAGGCACTGGAATACACAAAAAGGAATACGATATAAAATTTTTGCCCTTCGGGAGCTGGCATTTTAGTGAGAGGTGTCCGTTTTTTTTCCTCCTTTGCGGGTATTAAACATAGAGTTTTCATACACAGTTATAGAAGTGGCATGTTACAGAACCTAAAGAAAAGAAGCATTAACTGAACGTTTCAGAAGCGAGTCTGTGTTGTATATACGAGGGATTGGCTGTTGAGTTAAAGTAGCGTTCTCAGAAGTGTCTATTTAAATCCATATTGTTGACACTACAGGGAAAGCAGTGAAACTTGTCAGCAGATGATTAAGTTTTACGGTTGATGTGCACACTTTTGTAGCTTGGGACCAATATCAAGTTTCTGGGCAAATCTTCCTTCCTCTCTCCACACCCTCCATTTATCATTAAACCGTGTCCTCAGCCTGTTGGCGTTGTGTTCTCAGAATAAAGGTATTTCACAGTAATTCTATTTTTCATTTTTCGCTTATCAATCTGAGAAGAGTTACTTCCATTTTTCTTTTTCTTTTTTGCCCTCCCAAGGGCAAGAAGCTTTTAGATTGCTGGTTTATTTATATATTCCACAAGGGAAAGTCTGCACTCCACTGGCTACTTTTTCAATTCCCAAGACCACCAGTTAGTGGTATTATTTCCGGATGAGTGAAACACCCTTCCCCAGCAGCTGGGGGAGGAGCGCACAGCCCTAAGTTACTGGCTTTCCACTGACTAGCCTTTTAGGAAAGTGACACCGGTCCCACGGAAATTAACAACCCTTTCACTCGGACAGGCTTGACATCTTCAGGACGAAGTGGAGATTAAAAAAAAATAAAATTGAATTCTTATGGGTTGGGTTACTGTTGGAGAAGGGCAGGTGGGGAGTTAGTGAATGGATAGACGATCAAACGGGGCTCTTTATGAAACGACTCATTAACACTGCACGAAAAAATAAACCTCTGCTGACTCCAGAGGATTGAAAAAAAAAAAGCTTCAAAAATCTAAACTTCAAACAAAATTTAGGAAACGTAAGGAGACCTATCAATGCAGTCTGGGTGCTTGCAAAAATAAATAAATAAAATAAAAATAAATGCAGTCTGGGTGCTTGCAAAACCACACGTCAGGCTAGAAACCGGGGCACAGGTGTGAACATTTTGCAAAACAGCTTTCGGAACGGTTTTCCAACGCGAAAGACCTGTGCGCGCCGCCCGAGAACTGGAGGGTGGCAGGCGCGTCGCGCAAGCTGGGCGTTCGCCCCGCGTGGCTATAACCTTTCCGCCTTCCCCGCCCCGCCACGCCCCCTCGGCCGCCGCCGCCTCCGCCCGGGAGGCGTTTGTTTACGTGACGTCACCCGTAGTAAGCAGTCCCCGCCCCCGTGAGCCTCCGGCCGCCGCCGCCGCGTTTCCCGCGCCGCGGCGCTTCTCCCCTTAAAAGGACAATAGAGGCGCCGGGAGCGCGCGCGGCCGCCGGGCCTCCTCGCCTCCGCCGCCCTCGCCGCGCGCGCGCCCGCATGCAAATGAGCCCGATTCAGTAGAATTTTGCACCGGGAGCCGCGCGTGCGCAGAGGGAAAGCGGAATCTACACCTTCCCCGGCCAGCGGCGGTAGCAACTGCAGAACTGCAAGGAGACAATCTTCCCAGACAAGGCAGTTGGGGAAGGAGGGAGCGACAGGCGCGGGGTGGGGGTGGTTGGCCTGGCGTGCACGCCGCACCTCGGGGACGCTGACTGCGCGTGGAACGGCTGCGTGTGGAAGGTGAGTGACTCCGACCATTACTCTGGTGCAAAACTCTTCCCTAGGCTTTGATTTCAGAGTGGCTTCTTTTTTTTTTCTCTCTCCCTCTCTCATTTCATCTCCCCCACCTCCCCCAGTCCTTACACACAGACACACACACACACACACACACACGCACACGCACACACAGGAAGTTTTGTCTTGGAGATGGCATTGCGGGGAGCGCTGTGTTCGTGATTTCCCCCGGACCCCCCGATCCTTTTGTATGCGCACGTTTTTTAAAGTGTGTGTCTCTTTCCATCGGGGACGGAGGGAGGGGACGGAAGGCAAACCGAAAGTCTTGCGGCGGGGGACGTGGAGGGGGGAGCCTGGGAACGCGTGCGGAGCCGCCGGAGTTGGGGCGGCGGCATCCACGGTAAAGGTGACAATGACTTTTTTTGTCAGCCGCAGCGATCTCGGGCGCCCAGGAGCAGAGCCAGCCCGGTGGCTGGAAAGGCCCGAGGGGAAAACGACTCGCTGGCAATTGGCGGAGGGGGCACCCCCCCCCCTCCCCGGGGATCGGTGCGCGGTGTGGGCGCGCGCCCGGGAGGGGTCGGGGCTCCGGCGGCTGTGGACCTCGTGGCTTAGTGTTGATGGCAGCAGCCCCTTTGCGCGTGTTTTGAGAAAGGCGGACCCTACAAACTTAAAGTTGCGGTGTGTGGACTTGCGAGCTGGCGGAGGGCAGGAGGGGGTTTTAAACCGGCCTCTGGGTCGGTGCCGCCGGGGTTGCCAAGCGCACGCGGCGCGGGGCGTTGTTGGCCGGACTCCGGGGGGACGCGGATGCGACAATGAGAGCCGCACGCGGCCGCCCCTCGGGGAGCAGCCCGGGCTCCCCCACGCCTCCGGGCCGCGCCCAGGCAGCGCTCTGGGTGTCTGGGGGCAGCCCCCCAAGTTTAGTTCGCCGTGGATTCACCTGTAGCGTGGCCGTGGGCGCCGCGGCGAGGGCTTTTCTCTAAAGGGCCGGCGCGTGTTTGGCTTCAGATGGCCCGTCCGAGCCCACGGACCCCGGGGATGGAGGCGGCGGCGCGGCGTGCGCCCCCGGGGCCAGAGGACCCCGCCGAGCGCCGCGTTTTTGTGCCGAACCTGACGGACCACGTGCTCGGTCGGAGCGGCGACCTGGTTCTCGCCGGGAGTGTCCGTCCGGCTCCAGGTCAGCCGCGAGCCGCGGGCGCTGCCGCGTCCGGCCGCCCGCCCGGCAGGACAATGTGGTTTTGCAGATGATGGCGTCCTGCCAGTTTACAAAAGCAGAGTGAAAGTCACCAACTCTCCTGGCCGGGGCGGGGCGGGTGACCCAGGCAGGCGTCTGTCCATCCAGGGACCGGGCAGAACTTGGGGATGGAACGGGCCCGCCGCCGAGGGGAGGGGAGGTGGGGAGGACCGACAGGGCTGCGGCGGCGCGGGGTGCCGAGCCCTCCCGGGGTGCCCGCCTGGTGTCTGGCCCCGGGGAGACCATCCGGCATCCCGATGCCGCACGTAGGCAGCGCCGGGCCGGACGCAAAACAAAGGGCTTTGCATGCGCCCATGCGGGCCCCGCCGGCGCGCGGGGCGGCTGCGGGCGGAGGGCCGTGCGGGCCGGGCGCCCCCCCGTCAAGTTGGGGCGACTTTCGGGAGGGGCTTTTGTCCCCCTGCCCGGCGCGGGGAAACTTTTGGCGGCGCTCCTGGGTGAGGTGCCATGCTGGTGCGCGGGGAGGCGGCGGGCTTCCGCGCTCCGGGCGCTCTGGGCGGGGAGGGAGGCGGCATGGGGGGGAGGAGGGGGTCCCGGCGCCCCGGTGCGGCGACGGCCCCAAAGGGCCGGGAAGAGCGTGGCCCCGAGTTCCCGGTCCGTTACCCGCGGCCCGGAGCCTGCGTCTGGGAGGTCTGGGGCTTCGCCTTTGAAGTGGAACTGTTGCCATGTTTGAATTACGTCAGGGCAAAGCCATGAGGAGGAACAAGCCCCGGCAGCGCGGCGTGCGGGAGGGAGGCGCGGCCTGCGGGAGGCGCCGCGCTGGGCGGGCGCCGGCGGCGAGGGGCCCGTTGTGCCGGCGCAGGTGAGGTCCCTCCGCCCTCGCCCCGGCCAGCAGCTCCCCCGTGGAACTTTCTTCCCGACCCGAGCTGTTTTTATTTGCCAACAGATCCGGCGGGGAGCTCTGCTCTTTGCTGCTACCGCGGTGCCTCTTTCTTGGTGGGGTCACCGCATGCCCAAGGGGGAGGCGCAGGTTGGGGGGGAGACACACGAGGGCCGTGGGGGACCCGATTGCCTTGGGAGGACGGGGGAGACAATTTGTTGCTTTCTGGGAAACCCAGCAACTTCCCCCCCCCCCCCATCCCCCCAATTCCCAAGCAGCTGAGCCTCGGCCCGCACACGTTCGGGGGACCCAAGCCCCGACGACACGCAACGAACCACCACCGTGGGGAAGTTGCGGGGCTCCGGGTGCGTGCTGCTGCTGCTTTTGTGTTTGCGTGTGGGAGGGGCGAGGTTTGTTTGGGTTGGGGTGGTGGTGGTGGTTTGTTTGGGTGGTAAGAGGACGCTGCAGAGTTTGTCCCGGTAACTAGGACCCCAGTAGATGTCTTTGTTTTTATTTCTCTTCCTCTGGCTAGACTAAGGATTACTGTTTAGCCAAGCATGCTCCCTGTGGGGAGACAGTTTTATCCCCGCGATCCTTTCCCCTCCAACTTCTCACCTGTTCCTAAAGAAGGTTAATAAAACTTTTCTCCCCTTTTTCTTTGAATAGTTAAAAAAAAGAGAGAGAGAGAAAAGGATTTGACCTTGTCAGTAAGCACCTGTTTTTGAACTGGAGTTCGCCGACTTGAAAAGCCTTTTAATAATTTATGTTGCAAAACAGAACGCGTTTTATTAATTGCTCAGCCGAAATAATTAAAAGTTAGGGGGAGTTTGTTTCTGGTGTAGCTGGAGAGAGCCTGGTGGCATTTGAAGTATTTGTATAATGATTTTTGGGGAAGGGGGGATCATTCTTGGCCCTGAAGGTATGCTTGGCTCAATGTCTGGCGATTGTTCACTGTGTTATCTCGGGATGACCTTGAAGAAGCCTGCACACGGGGTGCTGGGCCTTGGAGATTTTGTGTGAGGGCTGGGGAGGAAGCTGCTGGGAACGACCATGGCTCGCTGTGCTCTCCCTGCTGGCCTCGTCCCAGTTCCTGGGAATTGTGGTTGACCTTCTGGTTACCCCTCTTAGATTTTCTTTTCAAGCTAACTTTTTTCTTTCCTTTTTTTTTTTTTTTTTTTTTTTTTAGTATGTGACCCCAGGCATAGCTCAAAAATTATGCTGGTTTGACACATGGATGCTTCCTTGGTATTTGGGGTTTGCCTGCAGTCTAGACATCCAGTAAGCAGCCACCATATCTGTTGCTTCTTTGCTGTTTTCGCCTGCATTTTAGATCACGTGTGAGGGTTAGAATCCAAAAGTAATCATCTCCGGGGAAAGAATATCCTCAGAGGCCACGCCCCCACACCTGTACAAATGGAAATCCTTTTTTTCTGCTTTTCATTGTTTTGTTATTAAATAATCACATTTCCCCCGAGTTTTGGTTCACCAAATAGCAGATACCCAAAGGCAAACAGTATCGGTAACTAAACTTCTGAATTGAATACAAAGAGCATGTCAAGAAAATGAAAAGCTTTGGATTTAATAACTTTATGGCTTCCTCTGGGCAGTCATTTCTCAGAGTCATGTGTTTAAAATGCATATGAAGTACTTTGCAAATACACTGAGATCCTTTGTTTGTTTTTTCTTAATTAGTATTTTATAGTCAAGTTCCTGCGAGGACTTCAATATCCGGGGACATTTCAAATACAATATATAGACCTTAATAAAACCATTAAATTGCAGATATTTTCAATATCAGGGATATGTGCAACAGAGATTTGGTTTATCAAGGTGAATGAGCTGAGGGGGCAAGTCACACAGACAAGGTCTCTGCTGCCTTCCCTTTTTTTGTTGCTTTTGTGGGAGGTTGGAGATGAAAAGTTCAGTTGGTGGCTTAATTCTAGAACCCCAAAGCTGCTGTTGCTAAGAATTCTCAATTCTGTAGATCTGGACCTCGGATAGTCACTTTTCCCCCAGAGTGGGAATCGAGCCCTGGGAAAACCTGCCTCCTGGGGCTCAAAGTCAGGAAGATTTATGTCAGGAAAGCCATTGGAGAATGATTTTCTATGTAAAACAAATTTTTCACTGGGGAAAGCTTCCTTTGATTTGAAATATGAACCAACTTTCTAAACTGTTATGAAGACATGAATTCACCATGCCAGGCCCACAACACAGCAGGTTGCTTTAAAAATAGGGCATTTCCTTTTTTTCTTAGAAGCTAGGAATATTATTGGTTGCGAAGGAAGGGAGCACATTTGTTGAGGCACTTAGGTTAATTGTTCAGAAGGCTCGGGGGTTAAATGCCTAAATTCCAAAGCCTTGGCCATCCTAAGTAAGTCCCATTGTGGTCTTGTTACCTCGTCTGCAAAGTAGCAATGATGGGGCTCATGGGGTTGTAAATCATTAAGCAAGGAAGGTGCTTGGTAAATATTGGCTGTTGTTACTCTCACAACTTGGGGAAGTAGACATTTTACAGAAGACCCAACTGAGGAAATACTCAGTAAATGATGAGTGGAAAGAATGAGTCTTTGGCCCCCTCCCCCACCCTCAGGAACTGGTTCTGGGAAGACCCTACCTTCAGTCCTGGTTCCTTAAGAAGTTCTGATTCAACCATCTTACCTCTTCCTGCTTTCTCTTGTTCACAAGAGTGTCCTGGAATTCCCACACTTAGCTTTGACTCGGGGGTTATAAATTGAAAATATTTTCTTTGATTCTCCAGTTTCTCCTCTAATTGAATCAGCAAATGAGGTTTTCTGTATTATGGAAATAAGCTGGAAGTGCACCCCCTCCAAAAAGAGGGAGGTAGGTTTCCTTTTTGCACTAAAAATACAGAAGTCACAGGCACATTGACTGTTACATAGTCAAAACCCGTTTCCATTGAACTAAAGCAACTTGTTGCTAGCTTGTATTTAGTTGTTTCCACCTGTTATAAGTTTGATTTGGCTTAATGTTATTTTAATTTGGTTGATGCTAATGTATGCTGAGTTTAAATAGCTCTCATTTTGAGACTCATGTTTCCCACATTATTTTCCTAGCCTCCTCTTCCTCCCACATATGCTTACTTGCAATAAGCAAGAAATAATTTTTCTACCAATTGTTAGGAAAGCATTGAATTGTTTACTGTTAATCATCTGTAATTAAAGTAATTGATTTGGTTTACATTTTCTGGAAATCTGTAAGCCTCAAAACAATTTTTCCTTACAAAAAAAATCTGTAGCCGAAACCGGTTTGGCTCAGTGGTAGAGCGTCGGTCTGCGGACTGAGGGGTCCCGGGTTCGATTCCGGTCATGGGCATGTACGTTGGTTGCGGGCACATCCCCAGTAGGGGGTGTGCAGGAGGCAGTTGGTCGATGTTTCTCTCTCATCGACGTTTCTGGCTCTCTGTCTCTCTCCCTTCCTCTCTGTAAAAATCAATAAAATATATTAAAAAAAATCTGTAGACTAAACGTTAAAAACGACTCCATTTAAAACATCAGTTTTTAGTCCAGCCGGTGTGGCTCAATGCTTCTATGAAACAGGAGGTCACAGTTTGATTTTCTGTCAGGGCACATGCTTGGGTTGTGGGCTTGATCCCAGTAGGGGGCGTGCAGGAGGCAGCCGACCAATGACTTACTGATGTTTCTATCTCTCTTTCTCCCTCCTTCTTCTTTCCTCTCTAAAATAAAGTATATTTTTTTAAAAAGACATCCGTTTTTAAATACACATCTTTTAAAATTTTAATTGAATTTATTGGGTTGACATTGGTTTTTAAAACCATACAGGTTTCAAGTGTACAACTGAAAAGAACATCATCCTTAATACGCATCTTTATTGTGGACACATTTTCTTTCTTTTTTTCTTTTTTTTTAATTTAAAAAAAATAGCCGAATCCGGTTTGGCTCAGTGGATAGAGCGTCGGCCTGTGGAATGAAAGGTTCCAGGTTCGAGTCCAGTCAAGGGCATGTACCTTGGTTGCGGGCACATCCCCAGTGGGGGGTGTGCAGGAGGCAGCTGATGGATGTTTCTAACTCTCTGTCCCTCTCCCTTCCTCTCTGTAAAGAATCAATAAAATATATTGAAACAAATAAATTAATTAAAAAATATATATTTTATTGATATATATTTTTTTTTAACAGAGAGGAAAGAGAGATAGTTAGAAACATCAATGAGAGAGAAACATCGATCAGCTGCCTCCTGCACACCCCCTACTGGGGATGTGCCCTCAACCAAAGTACATGCCCTTGACCGGAATCGAACCTGGGACCCTTCAGTCTCCAGGCCGACGCTTTATCCACTGAGCCAAACTGGTTTCAGCAATGGGCACGTTTTTTTATTCATGCCCTTAAATACATTGTTCAGCTCCACCATTCGAAGGGCAGTTAGTAAGTTTCACCTATTTCTGTGTGCTGTGTATAGTCGGCACCTGGGTGTAATATAAGACTTAGTTCTTGCCCTGCAACAGTTTACCACTGAGTAAAGGAGATAATACAGTAAATAAATATGTGAAATCCTGCATGTTAAGTATTCTAATAAAGGAATCTGAAGGTTTTGTAAAAAGAAATCTTAAGGAAGACCCCCCCTCCTTAACCAAACCCCCCCCCCCCCCAGGTTAAGGGGATGGAAGGGAAACTATCTCAAACAGAAAGAACAGCCTGAGATGTGCGGCTAGTTAGTGAAGTTGGTTTCACACTCCTGGAATATCAGAATCCCAAATTGGGAGCAGCTGGAAGGCAGGGCCAGATCCTGCGAAGCTTTGAATTTCTTGCCAAGGATTTTAGATATTATCTTGAAGCCAGTGTTAGTACTTTGGAAGAGATGATTAATATTTGAACTTGAGTAAGATACCACCTGTTTGAAGAATGCAGGGAAATTAGTTATGAGGCTCTGACAGGGACACAGGAGTTGATGAGGGACACAGGAGTTGGGGGACATGAAACCAGAGAAGTGAAGAAGCAGAATCTGTAAGGACTTCATACACGGTGGAAACGGTGAGGGCGTGCCCAGGGTGCTCAGGGAGAGTCCAGTTGTAGATAAGAGCTCATAGATTTTTTTTTTTTTTAAATATATATTTTATTGATTTTGTACAGAGAGGAAGGGAGAGAGATAGAGAGTTAGAAACATTGATGAGAGAGAGTCATTAATCAGCTGCCTCTTGCACACCCCCTACTGGAGATATGCCCGCAACCAAGGTACATGCCCTTGACCGGAATCGAACCCGGGACCCTTCAGTCCCCAAGCCGACGCTCTATCCATTGAGCCAAACCGGTCTCGGCTAAGAGCTCATAGATTTTGTGTGACGGTGTGGATGCTGAGACAGGTGAACACAGGAAGAGCTTTCCTGGAAGACAAGGTTATGTAATCAAATTAGGGCATTTAAAAGTTAGGATCGCCAGTCCTTGTGTTGGTGCTTCGTTACAGATATTATCCAAAAGAGTAGGGATTTATCCTTATTTTATAAAGAGAAATGGGAAGGTCAGAAAGCTTAAGGAACTTCTTGAACTTAGACCAACACCAGATGTGTGCTACCATACCCCCATTCTTAAAATGTTTGTCAGTCTTACTAATGGGAGCAGGAAGGAGTAGAGTCCAGTTTCATGACCTTGGTTTAAAAGAAAGCCTTCAGAAATCATGTTCTACCTTCAGTTTAATTTGTTGTGCGGGTCCTGGGACAGAGAGAGTTCACACTTCTATAATGTGCAAGTCTCCAATTCAAGAAAATAAGTGGTATACATAGACTGATGTTTTCATACTCTTGCTTTACAGCATCCTTGGAAAGTAGAAGTGAGATTTCACCCTCGTATTACAAAGGGGTAAATAAAATTAGAAGTGACTTTCTATTCAGTTGTAAAGATAAAAGCAGAAATAAACTCAAAATTAACTAATTGCAGTGCTCTTTTCATCTGATTCACAATAGTTAAACTTCCTAAGTGATCCCTTAAAAACAAATAAATACTGCCCTGGTCGGGTGGCTCAGTTGGTTGGATCATCTTCCCGTTAAAAGATTTTGGGTTTGATTCCAGTCAGGACACATACCAACGTGGGTTTAGTCCCCAGTAGGGACATGTATGGGAGACAACCAATCCATGTTTTTCTCTGAATAAAAACATCCACCCTAACTGGTTTGGCTCAGTGGATAGAACATCGGCCTGCAGACTAAGGGGTCTCAGGTTCGATTCCAGTCAAGGGCATGTACCTTGGCTTTGGGCATATCCCTAGTAGGAGGTGTGCAGGAGGCAGCTGATCAATGATTCTCTCTCATCATTGATGTTTCTATATCTCTCCCTTCAATAAAATATATAATAAAGATGTAATAAGCAAATGGTCGTTCCTCAATGAATCTTAATGACTGACCTCGTAATGGCCAGATCACTGACCAGTAGGAGGGGACAGGGCAGCAAGCTATGAGAGGGGGGCAGAGGCAGCTACAGGAGGGCAGGGCAGGGCAGTGGGTGGAGAGCTATAGGAGGGCGGCAGGCAAGCTACTGGCACACAGATTTGTGCACAGGGCTACTAGTGTGTGTGTGTGTGTCTGTGTGTCTGTGTGTGTCTGTGTGTGTGTGTGTGTTTTAACAGCATATAAATACCACCTCTTTAACCATTACAACTTTCTTATCTACTGGAATTGTTCTTAATCTAGAACTGGGAGGCCCAGTATTCCTTTGCACAACCAAAATGGGAGAACGTAGTATTTATATATGTGTGTGTGTGTGTGTGTGTGTGTGTGTGTACTCTGTCTAAAACTTACAGTCTTGGAGTTGTGATTTAAAAAATAAAAATTTTAGAGAGGGAAGGAGATAGAGAGAAATATATACAGAGAGAAACATTGATGTGAGAGAGAAACATTGGTTGTCTCCCACATGCGCCCAGACCAGGGATCAAACCCACTACCTTTTGGTGTATGGGAACACACTTCAACCAACTGAGCCACACTGGCCAGGGTGGATTTGTAATTTAAAAAACAATTTTTTTATATCGAGCCCTCGCCAGTGTGGCTCAGTTGGTTGGGCACAGTGGTTCCTTGCACTGAGAGGTTGCTGATTTGATTCCTAGTCAGGGCTCTGTCCCATTGTGAGGTGGGCAGGATTCAGCCCATCAATATTTCTTTCTTCTCCCTTCCTCTCTAAAAAAAAACAAAAACAAAAACAAACAAACAAACAAAAAAACAACCCACAAAAATAATAAACTGATCTTTAAAAATGAAAGTTTTGAAACTTAGGCTGTTTTAGCTGAAGACTTATTTCTGAGTTTGACCCTTTTCTGCAAAGTGTGGGTGGGTTCCATCGGCGGCCACAATTACACATATTTTACCACATAATTTTTCAAAGACTGGGTACATGTTTGGAGAGGCTGTTGGTACCAATATGTTTGCCTCCAGGGAAACAACTTTGTCCCTCAAAAGAGAATAAATAAATTGAGAACCATTGATGCCCGCTTGTGGGTCGGTATCTAGGCGCAGGTAAGAGGGAACAATAGTGTTTGATTGCCCCATGGCTCCCCTTAAGCTCTGACAAAACATGTCTCATTGTTGAATACCTCAACCAAGTGGCCCCGCAGCCTGAGAACACAACAGGGCAGTCCTGTTTGACCCTTTGTGGAGTGTTGCTCCAGTTACACTGTTAGTGTTTACTGCATCTTGTACTTACAACAGTATATGTGACTAAGGATAGCACACCATTGACTAAAATGATGTCAAGGGTAGCGTTGTCAGTTACAGCAACTCAAGGTTCTCGTGATCAGTGTTTTTCCATATTTATTTCTCTTCCTTTCCCATCATCCTGCCATTTAAAGTTCAACTCTAATGAGTCTCTTTCACGTCTAAGTTGTCTTTGGTTGCTCGGTTCCTTTTGTGCTTTTTTTCACCTCTGCTTCCTTCCCACTTGACAAATCGTTCGCTTGTCTCTTCTCTGCAGTTTCCTTCCCATTCTGCTCTCTGTCTAGTCTGATCTTACTAGTCCATTCTGTCTTCTCTCCTGCCTAATGTACTTCCTAATGTGTATATCTTTATCTGTGAGTCTTTGAGGAAGTTGGTTCAAGCCTTTTCAGGTTCCTCTTTAGTTAAGTCAAGATGTGATGGTAACTTAAGGTTTTGGGGCATTGTACTCTTGAATTTTAAAAAGGCAGTAGTAAAAAAAAAAAAAAAAAAAAAAAAAAGCAATATAGAAGGGAGTAAAGTGAAAGTAAACTTCCTTCATTCTTGCACCCCCCAGAGGCAACCGCTAGCTACCAGTTTTTAAAAATCCATTTTTAAATGTCAGGTTTTTAAAGTTTGAGATCTCATTTTAAAAACATGCCATGGGATTATACTTTATATCTATTTTTCAGCTTGCTTATTGCACAGGACAAAGTATCTTGGCTAGTTCCCTCCCTGCCCATGTTGCAGATGTGTGCTACATTCTTTCTAAGGCTGAAAATGAATAAGAGACCATCTTTGAGCTTAGAGTTACTTATCACAAGATTTTTCCTTGAATAATATCCCTTCAGTATTGGCTGTTGCTGTGAAGATTCCTTTTCTTTCCCACTTATGTTGTATTATACTCAGTAAACTCACCTTATGACATTGACCCTGATCTTTGGCTTCATAACCTCATTAGATTAATTTCAAATTGTCTCTTTTGTATCTGTGATATACAAGTGGTCTCTACACCTTCTCCTGTCTCAACACTAAGGTTACATTCCCCATCATTTCATTGAGTTGGTCATTAGATGTTTATGAAATTACAGCTTTAAAGTGGAAGAAATCTCAACAAATCAATCAAAACAAATGTTTCCAATTAATTATTACATTTTAAAAATTCACTTTTAGTTGTCAATATAATAAGGTGTTTTCTGATTTGGCTATTAAATGTAATCTTTTTAACTTTGGGAGATTGAACTAAATTGGACAGAACAGCAATTTTAGTGTGGCTGAACTGTTATAGTATAGTAAAATTCTGTGGCTCTCTGGATGACAGTAGCCCCCTCAAAAAATTAATAATAATGTCAATGAAAGTTCTTCAAAAAACATGATGTGTTATACAAATCAGCTTTTCAAAGAAGTTGAGTATCTACTGAACGCACTATTCTAGATGCTGAGTTTACAAAGATGAATAAAGACAGAATTCTTAGCTTGGCCTATTTCCATTTTAAACACAAGCTTATTGAGAAATAATTCACATATCATAACATAAAATTTACTCTAAAATAGTACAATTCAGTGGCTTTTAGTATGTTTACAGAGTTTTGCACTCATCATCACTATCTGAATGTTACAAGACAAATGACAGTTTTTAATCAGCATTTTAAAGACTTTCTTCATTTTTGGCCTTATCTTAAAGCTTAATTTTCTTCTGCTTTCCCTAAGCACACACATAAGGGTGAGATTGTATGGGGTCCACTCTCATGTGTAACTGTTCATTAATTAGGAAACAGAGGGTGTTAGCTTCCTTCTATTATATTAAAACATAGTGCTGAGTGATATGATGCTGTGAGAAAGATACAAAAGTTATGAGTAGTTTAATAGCTGAAAGTACCATTTGAACAAATAAAACGGATTGTTCTGGAGGAATCATTTAATATTGCATAAATGCAGGACTAGGAAAAAAGTATTCTAAAGAACTATAGGTTCGTTGAAATAACAAACATCCCAAGTTTACAATCAACTTCTACCACAGTCATATCTCTATCTCTCTCTCTCTTCCTCCTTCCCTCTTTCTTCCCTCCCTCCTTTTCTTCTCTCTCTCTCTCTCTGTATCTATCTATCTATCTATCTATCTATCTATCTATCTATCTATCTATCTATCTATGTGCATACATAAACAGACACAAAACAAAGTAACTTGGTTTCAGAGCCATTTTGTGTGCTTGGTTTCCTTCCACAGATCAGGTAGGTGTTTGTTTTTGTTTGTTTGTTTGTTTAATTTTTTTTAAAAAGCTTTAGTGCATCTATAGATTTTGTGAAAAAAATTTCAGTTAATCTCTGGGCTCCCTAAAACTCAGAGTGGTTGGTTAAAGCCAACCATTACTCAATGGGGTTGCTGTAAACAAAGCCCGAAGTGAAACCCCTGTGTATTCGCTGCAGATTCCCAGGTGCCTTTCAAGTACTGAAACAAGCTCAGAAAAGTTTTAAGGGGTTTATTCAATAATTGTCCTTTAAAAGGTTCTTGCACTACTTCCTTGTCTGTTGTATTAGGACACGTGTTTCTGGCACTTTTACTGAATGTAGCACTTCCTAGAAGAGGGTGAACCCTAGGATTTAGATCCCCCTGCGATGTTTAGACAGAAGCATTTTTGTCAGTGAAAACATAAGGTCACAGAGCTGCAGAAAGGTTGGCCCATCAGAAGACATCCAGCTATTTTATGTTCCCGGATGCCTTAAGAAAAAGACTCTTCAAACTGAAGAATGAAATACCTTGCGGGGGGGGGGGGGGGGGGGACGACGACACTGTTGGGCACATTGTGTGGAGACCGCCCTGCCAAAAGGAATCATCGGAAATGAACACACCGATGCCCTCACCAGAGCGGCTGATGAAAAGGAAACCTCAGTGTTTCCTCGGTGTAGAAGGCTGGAGCCCCTGCATTCCTTCACAGCCTGTCAGCCTGATGACTGGCTGCGTGGTCACATCCCGCCTGGGTGAAGGTAGCTCATGCATTGGAGATGATCGGGAGGCGGCGCAGTTTCTGATGGCTTGTTTATTTGTGGGAGGACGGGGGATTGTGAGGGTAGAGATATAGGAATCTGCCTTTTGTAATAGTAGGATTTGGTCTGTGTGTTCATGGAATGAACTGGCCTTTCTGCTGGACTTCCTTTGTCCTTGCTGAGAAGGGAGGCTGAAGTTTCCCAGGGCTATTGATGGAGCTGGCAACCGTAAGAGGAACTTGTGGACTTTTGACCTTCGTGGTGGTCATAGGGAGGGTTCGGGGACTTTGGGAGCCCAAGGTTGGTGTGAGGATCAGACAGTTGTGTTTCATTTTTTTTAATTTTTTTTTTGCTGCAAAACAGGAATAGGTAAGTTAAAGCAATAACTTACACTTTCTTAGACCTTTTTTTTAAAAAAACATTTCTATGATCCTGTGTCATTTGACATTGTTTTTTTCCCCCCCCAAAGCAATGATTTTCTCCAGGAGGGCATTTTGTTTTCATTTATCATGAAGCCTGGTTGTTAGTTTGATAGCTGCCTTATTTCACAGGCCTCACTACACTGTTTTCCTGCTGTGTATAGAGCACCTTCCTCACCCCCCCCCCCCTTCTAAAAACCAATAAAATTCCACAGTATTTCATTTAACAGCTATTTATTATCAGCCAGGAATATTTTGTTTTCTTGTTTTAACGATTCTTAAATTGAAGTAACTATTTAGACTTAATGAAATGAATCAGGGGCCTTCTGCCCCATCGCATCTCCCTTCTCTCCCTCACCAACAAAAACATTAATGAACTTTTGGTGAACAGAAGTCTCCGCTTAAAAGGAAAGCTCCAGTGTTTAGCTGATGGATTGCTAATAAAATATTTTCTTAGCCTCTGTCTGTATTTCAGAACCCCTCAATTTCATGCACACACAAACAAAATGCCTGGATATTTGGTTATTTCTCTGAATCACTTCCTTAAATATTTGCTCTGGTATAGTAACCGGGATTGGAATGGAATGGGGTCAGGCAAGAGAATATTCAAAGACAAATATTGAAGTTTTTGTTTTACACGTATATTTTTAAAAGAACTTTACAAAGGAGGATGGTGTTCTGTGGTTACAAGTCCCAAAACTATGGTCACAAATCTAATTAGTATTAATAATCTATTTAACTGATACTTTCTGTGATGCTTTTGTGATAATTTTAATTGGTCTCTTACACACACCCACACCCTCTGGACTTGTCCCTTGAGGTTTAGTTCCTAGATTCATTGCCTTTTCATCACCTCTTTTTGTCCAGATGTTCTGGTAAAGCTGGCCCTTGGTTTGGATATTTTAAATTACTTCTAATGTACACATATAAATTACTTCTAGTCTGCTACATTTTTGCTGCATCTAGCCCTAGAGCTATTCCTTCCTTCCTTGCTTGACGTGAAAATTTTTGGATCATCGGAATCTCAGTTTGCATGACTCTACATTTCCTGAACACCTTCCCATCCTCACTATTACTGTGCTCAGGCACAGAGCCTGGTAAAAGCTCCTAAAACCGCTGTAACAACTGAGAGGCAGACCAATGAGCTTATTCTTAACTCATCTTCATGATTTATGAAATCATTGCTCTTACAGCCTAACTGGATTTTTGTGAATTTTACATCCTCCTTTCTGTAGTTTCAATTCAGGGCCAACTTGCCTGTTTAGGACTTCCCATTTGTCACAGAAGAAATCCCCTGTCGTGTCCCATAGCGCAGAAGTTGTGTGCGTTGATGCATGACTTGTGTGCTTAGTATCAAACAATTAGTGGTCATGGCAAATGCTCACAACTTCCCCAGAGGGGAATCACACGAAGGCAGAGGTGCAGCATAAAGGGTGGTGCCTCAGCTTAAATGTGAAGGCACACCCTTCATTGCGGCTGACTCCATCGTTTTATAGGATTGTGGACAGAGTTGTATTTTCTACTTAAAACTCGATTTTTTTTTTAATGCCTCCTATCCCCTATTTTTAGAATGAGGGTTTGCCAGAAAGGTAGGAGGAGGAGATGGTAGAGGCCTTGTTAAATAGCTGAGCTGTTCTGGGTGTTTTACACCCTTGTCATGCCAGTGGAGGGAGATGCGAGAGGTCTTCCGCGGAGCCCTGCTCTCCGGCTCGGCTGTGTAATACCAAGTGCCGGGGGTGGGGTGGAGCAGAGAGCGCTCTCTCCTTTAGTGGTTTCTTGTTAATAGCCCTCCACCAAGCTGAGTCAATTCCCTTGGCTTTACAGACTTGCCTAGAAGAAAAGATGTTTGGTTTTCACAAGCCAAAGATGTACCGAAGTATAGAAGGCTGCTGTATTTGCAGAGCGAAGTCCTCCAGTTCTCGATTCACAGACAGTAAACGCTATGAGAAGGATTTCCAGAGCTGCTTTGGGTAAGATCATCTGATGTTTGTATCATCCTTAGCGTGAAATAGGTCACAGCACACAGAAATATTTCCCAGCAAGGCGATTGGAGCAATGTGGCTAACATTTAAAATCACTTATGTTCTCATCTAGGCTGTTTGAAGGCCCTTGCTCTTAAAACCAATCTAACATACTGACAGCCTACCTTTTTTTCAGATTATGAGGAACTACTGAATAGTTGGAATCCACTTCAAAGTTGTAACCAAACAAACCCTTTCTATTCATTAATTTCAGTATGTATAAAGAGATTTTAAAAATTACCCTTATTTTCTCTTATAATAGCTATCCTCCCGTAGTTTTCTGTCATTTATATTGTTTTTCTAAATTATAGGAATGTATTTTAACCTAACCTGCTGAAGATAGTAATAAGACTTAATGTTCTGCCCTGAAACCTGTCAGGGTATGTTAGCATTTTGATATAAATTTTCTTCATTATCTTTTGACAATAATCCACTGCTTAATGAAGTGGAATTTACTTCCCAACAAACCCTTGGATGAAATAAAATACATAATATTAAACTAGTTCCCACGTTAGAAATTAATTTCATCACTTTGTTTTTCTTATCAAAACATTTGTTGATTATTATCAATCCTAGACTTTGTATTTATTTTCAGGGTTGTCAAAAAGAGTTCACTGACCTTACCTTTTTAAATTTCCTCCTAATGTCTTCATTTCCAATTGTGTACATAATAAATATTATCATTATTTTTCTTATGTGGACAAATGTAATAAATGGAAATTCCTCAGAGATATAACAACTTGGTGACCAGTTTCATAGATTTTTTTCTCCTTTAGCAGACATAATAACTTTAAAATTATAGTTCCTCTGGTTTTGTTAGTTGTGAAACTAGAATACCATCACACATTATTTTTTCCCTTTATTGTTTTTACTTTTTTTCCTTCCTTTAATTCTCTCCCAAGGACATGTTTTTATTGATTTTTGAGAGAGAGAGAGAGAGAGAGAGAGAAAGAGAGAGAGAAGAGAAGAGAAGAGAAGAGGAGAAGAGAGAAAGAGAAACATCTACTGGTTGCTTTCTGCACTCGCCCTGACCCACATGCAAACAGAAACGTAGGCACATGCCCTGCCTGGAATTCAGCCTGCAATCTGCTGGTGCATGGGACAGCGCTTCAACCAACTGAGCCACCCAGCCAGAGCCATCACACGTTATTTTAAAGTACGGCATTTTGTTGCTTACGAAGCATCTATACCTATTTCAAGAAAGATCAATTGGACAGTATTGTTTAAAACCCTGGTGACCAGGATCTCTTCTAGGTCTAAATTTTACTATTATTAAATTTTTAAAACATTATTTCGCAGCATATAAAAATTTGGTTTATTGGATCTGGAAGTTAATCATATTTTTTAAATATATGACAGAAACAGTGGAACTGGATCATCCCGGGCGATTAGAGATAGCATCTAGGAACAACTTCTTCTTCTTCTTCTTCTTCTTCTTCTTCTTCTTCTTCTTCTTTTTTTTTTTTTTTTTTAAGGAATGTACAGCTTGAATTCCTTAATGTAAAGGAGACCAATAAAGGCTTGGTTGTTTTCTTATCAGGTTGCATGAGACACGTTCAGGAGACATCTGTAATGCCTGTGTCCTGCTTGTGAAAAGATGGAAGAAGTTGCCAGCAGGATCCAAAAAAAACTGGAATCACGTTAGTGCATCTGTCATCTTTCTCAATTATACCTGTTAATATTGGTTTCCCCCTATGTAGGAAGTAATAATGTTCCTAGGATGGAAAAGTATGAAAAGAATAAAGAAAAACAGTTGCCACTTAGATAAAATTGTTTCACATTTTGTCCTGTTTGGGAGCACAATAGCTTGTGTGGCATTTCCCTAAGTGTATCCACTGCCCCCAGAAATTCACAATATACATTTCACATATTTTTAGGTTTAACCCAGAAATTCTTAGAGTTAATCAGACGAGCCTTTTTTTCAATCTCTCAGGATGACATTTATCCTAACTCCTGTTGGTACTAATGAGCCTGTAGGTTTTTAATCAGGCCTGGATTTATCACCTCCTGGTTGTGAATTTCAGGCAAGTTACATTTATTTGTAGAGCATAAAGATAGTAGCTGTCTCAGAGTGGTTGTGAGAACTGAATGAGACAAAGTATAACATAGTAATCACTCAATTGGATGAAAGCTGTTGTTACCCTCTATGTTTAAATCTAGTTGAGACCAAACTGGTGTATAAATGTGTTCTTCTGACCTTTCCACTTGGTAATTTCACTAGAATTCTTCATAAAATATATTTGATGACCAGAACAGCACTGGGACTTAACTTAATGCTTCTGTTTGCTAGCTTTCAGAAGATTTATGATATTTATACAACTTAATTTGTTTTTAAGCAGGCAGTCATTTATTTTTTACTTTTCCCCCCCATACTTGCTTTATACTAGTCTTTGGTGACTTATATTATTATGGTAGGTTTCTGAGGGTTGTTAACTTAGTTTAAAAAAAAAATGAGTTTTTCTTCAATGCCTCATCCAGAGGATATCCAAATGTTGATTTCGAAGGTGATGGCAACCTTTCATTATAAGGGTAGAAATCTGCAAGTAGTAAATATGGATGAGTGCATGAGAAATGGGACCATACTGGCTGAGCCATGTCCATGTCCATGCTAGATGGGAGAGAATGTGCCATTGCCGTCATATAAGTGCCCTCCGGTGAGGAGTGGGTGGTGAAGAGAGTTTACAGCACAGGTCTGAACACCTTGATTTGAGTCTTGTCCCCCTCCCACTCACCCTGCCCTTTTCACTAGCGTAGGTGAAGAAAGTAATTTAATTTCTCTTGTTTTCCTTCACTCTAAAATTGGAGTAACAAAAATATCCCCCTTACTGCTTTGTGGTAAAGGTGAAATCAAAAGTATATGAAAGCTTTTTATAAGCTACAAAGCATCCTATAGAAATGATAATTGTTAGATTTATTTTTTCTTAACCTACATGGGCCATTCTTACCATATATAAATCTATTTAAAGTCTTTGTCCAGCCGGGACCGGTTTGGCTCAGTGGATAGAGCGTCGGCCTGCAGACTGAAAGGTCCCGGGTTCGATTCCGGTCAAGGGCATGTGCCTTGGTTGCGGGCGCATCCCCAGTAGGGGGTGTGCAAGAGACAGCTGATTGATGACTCTCTCTCATCGATGTTTCTAACTCTCTATCCCTCTCTCTTCCTCTCTGTGAAAAATCAATAAAATATATTAAAATAAATAAATAAATAAATAAAGTCTTTGTCCAGCAGATTCCTACTATTACCTACTTAAAAAAAAATAAAACAACCCTCCCACTATATAAAATATTCTTTATTTTTCCTTGATATGCTGTAATTTTTGTTTATTTTAAAAATGTTACTTTTCAGTTACAGTTTTCATTCAATATAATTTTATATTAATTTCAGGTGTACAGCATAATGGTTAGAAGTAAATTATTTTTAAATTTCATGTAATGATAAAAAAAAGAAGATTCACACGGACTCTCAAACACTAATAGGAAACTGTGGTTCTGAAATTGGGCTCCTTCAAATAGGCATTTGTCTGAACCAAAGGAATACAGAGGTGTCATTTTAAAATGGTATTAAATACTCAGTGTTTTCTTCCAGGTGGTAGATGCAAGGGCAGGACCCAGTCTGAAGACTACACTGAAACCAAAGAAAGTGAAAACTCTATCTGGAAACAGGATAAAAAGCAACCAGATCAGCAAACTACAGAAGGAATTTAAACGTCACAGTAAGTTTGAAACTGAAACACAAGTACTCAAGAATAGTTGTTTTGCTTTTTAGTTTTGCCCAGAGGTGGCATATGCTATATAGGAATCTTTTTCTTTTTCTTTTTTCTTTTTTCTTTTATTTTATTTATTTATTTATTTATTTATTTATTTATTTATTTATTTATTTATTTTTTTTAAGAGTATTGGAAGGGGATTGTTGACTTGGTAGAGAGATCATTTCTATGGAATCTTGGAACACTGTCCTTGATTTTGATGTCATGAAAACTCTTTCAGAAACCAGCCACTTCTTCATATTGTACTGAGGCCACTTGGCTGTCTTGGCTGACATCTTAATTTTCTAGAAGATACATTTTTCAAGCTTGTTTACCTGATATTTTATGCATAAGGATATCGAGGCCTGAATATGTGCAGAAGGGCACATAAATAGTGGACGATCTGAGACTAAAGCCCAGGAAAGTAATAGTAGAAATCATAACTCACCTAATGCAGTGAGGTCAGCCTCGGTACTTTGGGATTTGGGTGTGTGTGTATTGTGTGGAGTGAGGGAAGGACAAAGGAATGACAAGTTAATACCCAGTTCATAAACTCGTATAGGAAGTCATTGTTGCATGTAGGGCACCTGTAGTGGTACTTCTGTATGTAGGAGTTTAGATTTAAGATTTTGAAAAGGAAATGCAGGGCATATAATGCTTTTATGTGCCGTTTGTATCACCGCCCCTAGCGGGGGAAGTCTGAGGCAGTGCTGTTAAATCAAACACATTGTGTGTTTCTGCAGTGAAATGGTATTCATATAGATGGAATAGATATTCACACAGTGTTCATGTAAGTGGAATCAATAAACTCTACTATAAATAGGCTAGTCAGATTTGACTCCTTAATTATAGTTTGGGCCAAGCCAGATAGAGTGACCACATGGGTTAGGAATACACTTTCCGTTTTCAAAGGTTTTTCAGAATTGTAGATATGGGTTGTGGGTCACTATTGGAGTTTTTAGGATTTAAAAAAAAAATCTATAGACAAACTATTGTCAATCAATGCTTGTTTTGAAACAATAGAAAAAGAGTTAAATCTTCTGATCCAGGTAGACTGAGAAAGGAATGACAGCTACCATCTCATGAGCACAATGGTTTACCTACCCAGCATGTCACGTAACATTGTTATCACCATGATTGCTGTTTTAGAGGTGAACATTGGAGTGGTAATTTAACCTTGACCCAGGTCACTTAGTAAGTGGTAGAGATGAATTTGACCTCCTGTTTGTCTAAAGCTCGTGCTCTTTCTGTACCATCCTGCTGTCTGGGGCACTATAACCAATATCCCAGAACTCCAAAGTCTTTCCGGATCTGCTGCTAACTTGGTGCTCTTGGGTAAATAGGTGTTACCAGTCCTTAGTTATTCTGATGGTTTACAGAGTTGGGCAAAATTTAGGTTTACAGATGTGAGATGCGGAACAGTTTATTCTTGTGTTAGTATTTATTAATTTTTTATTTCCTTTTTCCAATCTATAATAACATATATTAGGGTGCGATTAGAGAAGTCGGAAGAGGCTTCCTAGGGAAGGGCGACAATGGGCTTTGAAAAACACTGAAATTAGAAGTAAATCTTTCATTCACATGCATGTCCTGTCATCACCATCACTAGGCTATGTCAAAATGTCCTCTTGGAGTTTTCGTAAGAACAGGATAATAAATCTCTCTAAGGCAATACTCCAGAATAATTAAGATTAAGAAATTTAGGATCGGCTTTAAACACAAATTTAATTATGGTACCTAAGAGACTTATCCTTTGAAACTGGCACCAAGTTAGGGAAATCAACATTTATCCAATCATAAAAAAAAATTTTTTAACATCTATATTAAGAATTACATAGCTCTGGCCGGTGTGGCTCAGTTGGCTGGGAGTTGTCCTGTGCATTGAAGAGTTGCTGGTTTGATTCCTGGTCAGAGCACATGCCCAGGATGCTGCTTGGTGATCCCTTCTGGTGGGGGCCTTTATGGGGTGTCCTTTTCTCATACTGATGTTTCTCCCTCTCCCGCTCTCTCTAAAAATTAATTTAAAAACATATATTTGAGACCACAGGTTGGCATTGGCAATTGAATTCTAAAATAACCACTTAAAATTCTAAATGAACATCTCCAGTCTTTTCAGGAAGCATTTTGTTTCTTTATACTGGCACAGGTGACTTATCTAGTTATAATAATATTGTGGTAACTAAACACTACCTTGTCATTATGAAAAAACAACTATCAGACAAAGATCATAATGTAGTTCTGGAAGATTACACATTCTTTCACTAAAAACAGTATGTAACAGAACAGGGTACACTTTGAATGACAGTAACATGCAATGATTTGGTTATAGAAATGTGTATTTAGTTTCTGCTACATCAGAATTCTGTGTAGGTGTTCACAATTGGGAGCTAGAAGGATGAAAAGAGCAATTATTTCTTGCTTACATAGTAGAGATGCCTCAATATATAACGTATACGTATGTGTATGTTACCGCTGGACATTAAGATGGAATTTAGAAAAAATAAAGAAGACTGACCTATATAACTAAAGTATAAGGTTAGTCTTTTAAGTCTTTTGAGGACTACAAATTACAAAGTAAAAGCAGACTGCCACCTAGAAACCTGGTGAATACATTTTGCGTGTGCATGAAAACTTTATTAACGTGATACATTTAACAATTTCACCCATTCACAATGGTTTGTATCAGTAATAACGCTCTTTTTCATAAGGTTACTATACACCTTTATACAACATGTAATTCTTTCCAGAGGAACTGTTAAACACTAAATTCTTACCTCATAAAAATGGCACTTAAAAAAATTTATTTATTTATTTATTTATTTATTTATTTATTTATTTATTTATTTTTACAGAGAGGAAGAGAGAGGGATAGAGAGCTAGAAACATCGATGAGAGAGAAACATTGATCAGCTGCCTCTTGCACACCCCCTACTGGGGATGTGCCCACAGCCAATGTACATGCTCTTGACCAGAATCAAACCTGGGACCCTTCAGTCAGCAGACCGACGTTCTATCCACTGAGCCAAACCGGTTTCGGCGAAATGGCACCTTTGAAAGGGGCAATTTCCAGCTTTTGGTGGCCTTATTCTAAGCTATTTCTTTCTACAATCAAACCTTCAAAATTTTCACTTTATAGATGAAGGCTTTCCACCAGAAAGTATGGCACATTTTGTTTTCTACTGATTACATTTTATAGATGGGTAGCAGCAAGCAAGAAAAGACTAAAATTAAAAGGCAGGCATTAAAATAAATGAATCAGTTATATAGAAGAGACATTTGGCCCATGGCAGTTAACCAAAAAACAGGGGGCTGGGGGGACAACTAGCGTACGCTAATAGACAGATGTTTGAGTCATTAGTGAATATATTGAGTATGAAGCTGGTCCTATATGACCAAGTGGGAATATATCATTATCATTGCACTCCATTCTTTACGTCAAGTACTCTAAGCCAGTAGGAAATAAGAGCTATATTTAGTGCCCAAATTAGAACATGCTGGCACTTAACATTTTTAACAATTTGCTGGGTTTGGTATAGTCATTTTCTTTAGTCACGCTATTTTATAAAACCTTTCCTAGCCAAAACCGGTTTGGCTCAGTGGACAGAGCGTCAGCCTGCGGACTGAAAGGTCCAGGTTTGATTCCGGTCAAGGGCATGTACTTTGGTTGCTGGCACATCCCAGTAGGGGGTGTGCAAGAGGCAATTGATCAATGTTTCTATCCCTCTCCCTTCCTCTCTGTAAAAAAACTCAATAAAAAAAACCAAAACAAAACAAAACAAAAACACCCTTTCCTATTAATTTGAATGTATGACATATTTATTAAATGACAAGACTTTCCTAAGGTACTGTTGAAAATGGTATGAAAAGAATACCCATCTGTTTTGCCTGGGAAGATAGAAAATGCAGTTTTTCAGCAGGAAAAAAGCTCACCTGTCTTCTTCCCACCCCCTTTGCCACATACAATTTCCCAAACACCTCACTTCCCAGCTTGTTCTTTATGCCTCATTGAAGAATGAAAACCAGAGAGCCAATAATCAAGCTCCTAGACATGTGGGGTTAAAATGGAAGAAAATATTAACATGGAAGCAGTGGTTCAGATATTAAAAATTCATGTTAATTCAGTTACTGTGTATGGGATTTTCATTGCTGAGGAGGGCTTTGGGCATACCAAATTATCACGCAAATAACTGCTTTTTGGGACCTCGGATATTTTTACAGTTTAATATTGTATTATTTTCCATAAGAACAACTGTAGACCTCATTTTGCCCTACTCTGTATTTAATCTTTGACTAAAATATTTTAGTACCTTTCTAGTACTAAAAGTACTAGAAAGTATGTAGGCTTTAATTAAAAGTACTATTAAGTATGTAGGCTTTAATTACAAAAATTCCCTTCTTCACCAGCTATCTCCAAGAGGAAAAAAAAAAAAACACTAACTTTAACTCTACCCTCCATTCTCACTAGATGTTTTTGTTTGCTTGTTTAAAAATCTCTCCACTTACTTTTTAAAAAATCTTTATTGTTGAACGTATTAAAGATGTCTCCCGCTCCTCCCAATTGATCCCTTCTAACCTCCTCCCACCATCAGTAGATGTTTTAATAAACATTTGTGAAATAGTAATTTTATTATACCACTTGACAGTGGTTAGAGAAATTGATTTGTATTCATACATATATTCTTAGTTCCTTTGTTTAATTATAGAGAAAGTGATATGTGACTAACTTTTGCCTTACTTAGAGAATATGTGCAGTTATTTTTAGATTGGGGCTGGAAACTGGAAAATAAATCCCTGTGAATAGGAAAGGTGTGTGGGTTTTGGAGGTTCAGACGCAAACAGTGTTTCCCAGGTGCATTGTGAATTGCTAGCTCCTGTATGCAGCATACTAAGCAGTGGTGACATATCTGAGTTTTTTTTGTACATCACCCTCATGGTTTCCTTGCCTCAGGCTCTATAGTTGCTTCCGTGCATCCTGCCTGTACCTGACGTGTGTGCCTCTTCCTGAGACATTCTTTCCAAAGGCAGTGGACCTGAGGCTGGAAACTCTGGATTTGAGTTATAGTTCTTAACACCTATAAATATGTGACCTCGGTGTCACTTACCATTGATTTAACCACAGTTTCCTGATTTGAGAAAAAAGGATAATGAAGAAGGGTTTTTAAAAATGCAACAAAATCCTTTCTATAATAAATGTTAGCTATTTTTTTGTCATCCTTCTTTCTAAAATCTGCAGTGATTTCTGGTTGCTTCAGAATACAGTTGAACATCCCTAGCAAGTCCTTGAAGGACAGAAGAATGTTTGGACTGAGTAGATGCCTGCCTGCGCACAGGGTGTTCTGCTCCCACAGTTTTGCTCAGTGCACCTGCCTACGCCATGCCATGCTATCCCATTACTCCTTTGTGCCTTCCAAACCCTATATAAAAATTTTTAAAAATTGAAGTTCTTTGAAGATTCTCTAGACCTACATTCTAGAAGAGAGATTTTTTTTTACAAAACGTGTTTGTATATAATTAAGTTCTATCCTACTGTCACAAGTATTAGAGTGTAAACCATAATGAAATTGCCATTTTTGTAGGTGGAAAATGGTCAAATAAATATACTTTCAAATGGTTCATAAATACTAAGCTCTTCCTAGTATAGTGAGTTTTCTTTTTTGTATTTTTATTTAAATATATCTTTTTACTGATTGCAGAGACGAAGAGGGAGATCAATGATAAGAGAGAGAATCATTAATCGGCTGCCTCCTGCATGCCCCACACTGGGGATCAAGCCTGCAACCTGGGCATATGCCTTGACCAGGAATGGAACTGTGACCTCTTGATTCCTAGGTCGATGCTTAACCACTGAACCACACTGGCTAGGCAGGATTTTTAAAAAATCTTTATTATTGAAACTATTAAAGATGTCTCCCGGACATATTTATTTATTTTTTTCATATGAAGTGAGGATTTTTTTTTTCTTCTTATGAAGTTAAACTATTCACATATTAGAAGTGAATGAGCATAGTAGAGCACCGATGGTACTTTCTTTGTTTTAGTTACCTAACTTTATGTAAACTTTGTTAATACAAAACACTTTTAAGCTCTATTTGAAAACTTTTTACTTAATTTATATCTGATGAATTTGCCTTTATTACTTATTAAATCAGGATCTATTGTAACGTCATTTTTCTGTGTCTTTAGTTTTCAGAAGGCTAATTATGTGTCTTGGCTTTGATTTCTTTGGGTATATCCTGTTTAGGGTGTGTTCAACTTCTGGAACCTATAGGTTTATGTCTGTTGCCAAGTTTGGCAAGTTTTCAGCCATTATATTTCTTTGAATATTTTTTCACCTCCGCCCTCTTTCTCCTTCCTCCCAGGACTGCACTGACATGAATGTTGGCTTTTTTGTTAGAGTCCCACAGGTCTCTCAGGCTCTGTGCGTTTGTTTTCTCTGTGTTGTTCAGGATGGGCAATTCCTGTTGTTTGTTCTTCCAGTTCACTGATTGTTTTCTCTGTCCTCTACGTTCTGCTGTTGAGCCCATCCAATTAGCTTTTTATTTCATTTATTGAACTTTTTCCCCCCCTCAAATTTCAGTTCCACTTGGTTTTTCTTTATAGCGTCATCTTCTGAGACCTGGTATTTTCTGAGGCTCTGTTTTCATTTGTTTCAAGCGTGTTCCTAATGGTTTGTGGAAGCATTTTTGTCATGATTTACTTTAAAATTCTCATCGGATAATTTTGTCATCTCTGTCATTTTGGTGTTAACGTCTACCTGCCTTTTCATTCAGTTTGAGATCTTCCAGGAAATGGATATTATGTGATTTTTGATAGAAGCCTGGAATTTAAGAATTATGTTTTGAGATTGGATCTTATTGAAAACATTCTGTTTTAACTGACTTTTTTTTTTTTTTTTTTTTTTTTAAATACTCCTCCAGCAGGGGATGTGGGGGAGGGATGCCACCTTGGTACTGTGGTGTTACAAGTTCTCCACTCCGCCTCCATTGACATTTGAGGTGGCAGCTCCCCATTGCAGCTAGGTGGCGGGGAGCTGAGGCTCCCACGGGGGGAGGACCGTGTTTCTGGTGGGCCACAGCGAAAGTCCTGACTCTTCCATAGGCTTCCTCTGGTACCCCCGGGCGGAGATGTTGGGCTGCCTCGTGCCGGTCTCCGAGGATGGAAACCCAGGCTTCCCGTGTGGCCTTGGCCGAGGCGGGAGGGGGTGAGCCCGTTTCTTCTGTGGTGTGCCAGGAGCAGAGCAGTTATTATCTAACTGAAGTTTCCTGCCTGCTAGACTTTCCCTTCCCTGGCCTTCTGGTTATAGCGAGAGCAGGCTTTTGTTGGCTTTAAAAAAAAAAAAAAGAAGTTGTCTGCATCCATAGGTATTTCTTGGTTGGCTATTTATGAGGCAACAAGAAAGCTCATAAAAAAAACTAGGGAATTTGCTTTCGTGACCTTCCTTGGGTCTCAAGCTTTTCTAGCTGTTGCCAACTTCCAGAGTCTTCAAGTTCGTTTTTTTTATGTAATGTTCAGGGCTTTCAGTTGTGCTGATTAAAACTGGAGGAACAGCCGAAACCAGTTTGGCTCAGTGGATAGAGCGTCAGTCTGCGGACTGAAAGGTCCCAGGTTCGATTCCGGTGAGGGGCATGTACATTGGTCGCGGGCACATTCCCGGCAGGGGGTGTGCAGGAGGCAGCTGGTCGATGTTTCTCTCTCATCGACATTTCTAGCTCTCTATCCCTCTTCCTTCCTCTCTGGAAAATCAATAAAATATATTTAAAAAATAAAATAAAACTGGGGGAACAGGGCAAAGTATGTCTACGCTTTCCTTCCTGGGAACTACGTTCTCCTGTTCTTCCAGAAACCCCTCAGCAGAAATATCTTCAAGTATCAATAGTGATTAGAAAAATAAATTCTTTTGTTGTTGTTGAGGTTTAGTTGCAATCGCATATAATGAAAAGATATTTGTTTTCCCTTTGTTGCAGATTCTGATGCTCACAGTACCACCTCAAGTGCCTCCCCCGCTCAGTCTCCTTGTTACAGTAACCAGTCAGATGACGGCTCAGATACAGAGGTGGCTTCGGGCTCTAGCAGAACGCCGGTTTTTTCCTTTTTAGATCTCACATACTGGAAAAGGTAAATGCGATAGAAAATATCTCTCTAACCAACAAGTTACCTTCTTAATTACAGGGAACGGATTCTCTCTTCCTTAGCAATCAAATGACATTCAGCAAATGGCTGTTAGCACACATGCTTGGAGGTGGATTAAGCAATAATTGAGCTAAGGGTTGGGGTTTTGTGTGTTTTTTCCTATTTAAAATGACTTTTAAAAAATATATATATTTTATTAAGTTTTTACACAGAGGAAAGAAGAGTTAGAAACATCGATGAGAAAGAATCACCGATCAGCTGCCTCTTGCACACCCTCTACTGGGGATGTGCCCGCAACTAAGGTACATGCCCTTGACCGGAATTGAACTTGGGACCGTTCAGACCATAGGCCGATGCTCTATTCACTGAGCCAAATCGGTTTTGGCTAAAATGACTTAAAATGAAAATCATGTTAGGGAATCTAAATTTTCCCTGTAATGGAGTAGACTTAGGTATTCACTCTGACCAACTCATTCACTGGAAAAAGTAAAAGGGCTTGAAATACATATTTTTAAATTCTTTTAAAAATGGCATTGATAAGTGGGCAAGTTAATTAGGAATAAAAAGGTCACTATTAAGTAAATGTGGGACTCCTAAGTCAGGAAGATGATAGGTTAGAAAAGAGAAAAATATTCAAAGAGAAAGTGGTTAAGGATTTTCTAGTTCACAGATTCGGGAAGACTAACAAGTTAAAAGCAATTGTCTTATAAGTAAAGAAAATTTACCCATAGACACACCATAGTGAAACTACAGAACACGAAAGACAAAACAGACCTTTAAGCAGAGAGAAAACAGATATTACTTTCAGGCGAACAACAGACACGAAGCTGAGCTCTCCTAGTGAATGAAGGAAGCCGGGAAACAACAGGTTATTTTCTTCGGGGGCCCAAGAGTTAAAGACTCTCAAACTAGAATTGTATACACGTATCAAAAATATCTTTGTAAATAAGGGCTTAAGGCTTTCTGAGTAGGAAAAAGATGGAGAGTGGATGCCGGGTTGACCCTCAGTAAGGAACATTCTGCAGCAGAGCAGGCAGGATAAAGAGACCCCGTATCGAAATTCTGAGAAAGAAAATGAAAGATAGCAAATAGCCCTGGCTCGGCAGGTCAGTTGGTGAGGGCCTTGTCCTAGTATATCAAGGTTACAGGTTTGATTCCTGGTCAGAGCACATACGAGAAACAACCAATGAATGCATAAACAGTGGAACAGCAGCCCCGGCCAGCGTGGCTCCGTTTAAAGCAGCAGCCTTTGTATCACAGATTCGATTCTCTGGCATTTCTTTTTCTTTCTTTTTTTCTTTTCTTTTAAAAAAAAAATATATATATATATTTTATTGATTTTTTTACAGAGAGGAAGAGAGAGGGAGAGTTAGAAACATCAATGAGAGGGAATCATCGATCAGCTGCCTCTTGCACACCCCCAACTGGGATGTGCCCGCAACCAAGGTACATGCCCTTGACGGGAATCGAATCCGGGACCTTTCAGTCCGCAGGCCAACTCTCTATCCACTGAGCCAAACCGGTTTCAGCAGATTCTCCGGTATTTCTGATCCTGGCCCCTCTCTCCCAGTCCGGGTGTGTGGGCTCCCCAACCAGTTGATATGTCTCTGTCTCATTATGTTTCTCTCTTTCTCTCCTCCTCCTCCCTCCCTTCCACTCCCAAAAAACCAATAGGAAAAATATACTTCTTGGGTGAGGATTAAAAAAAAAAAGTGGAACAAAAATTGATGTTTTCTTTTTCTTCTCTCTCCCTTCCTCTCTTAAAAAAAGAAAAAAAGAAAAAAAAAGGAAGTAGCAGATACTTAGGTAAATTTAAATAAATGCTGATTACTTAAAATGACAATACTTGTGGGATAAAGAAAAAGAATGACACGACAGTAATATATATAAGTCATGGTAACAGAAGTGATAGCAGAAGTTAAAGTGTAATAATTTGTCCTTTGCATTGCTGAGAATAAACACAGTGAATAACTTTAGAACGTGAATAATTAAATATGTAACCACTAAAAAATTAATAAAAATAAGTACAAAATGTCGAAGCAGAAGGGAAGGACAGAGAACTTAATGATTGCAAAACAAAAGTAGAAAACCTACATATAGTTGTAAATTAAAAAACCATGGTTTCAAGAAGAAAGTATAATATAAAATAGAAAATCTTCATAACTAAAAAATAAATGAAAAATCAAAATAGGTAGTATGACATTAAAGAGATAAAAAGTGCGCCCTACCTGGTTTGGCTCTGGATAGATCCTTGGCCTGTGGACTGAAGGGCCCAGGTGCGATCCCTGGTGAAGGGCACATGTCTGGGTTGCAGGCTCCATCCCCCAAAGGGGGCATGCAGGAGGCAGCCGGTCAGTGATTATCTCTCATCGTTGATGTTTCTATCTCTCTTTTTCTTTTCCTCTCTGAAATTAATGAAAATATATTTTTTTAAAAAGGAGGTAAAAAGAGGAAAAGTTATCTTCCTAATGCTTTTTATAAATGAAAGACTAAAAGCAAATGAAGTGACATATATCCAATTTAAAGGTTAATGAAACCCAATATTGAGGAGGAAAGAATGAGGTAGGGTAGGAAGGGATAAGAGACAGGCAAACTGGGGGACTTCACAGGAAGTGATAATTTTTTTTCACTATAGTATGTGAGCTTTGGGTGTTTTGTGTTCTCATTTTTTGAGTGCCATTATATATATTTTATATTTAAATATAATAGAACTACCAGCTGTGTCAGCCTGATTTATGGTGGCTATTTTTCTTTAAGAGTTGGTAACTTTTGGAGGAAACAGTTTACAAGTTTGGGAGCAGCCTTTGAAACTGACTGCTGTCTCCCAGAATGCTTTCTTTCCCCTTAATATCTGGTAAGATTCCAGTGTGGTCTGAATGGGACCTGGGTACTTCCCATTACCTAGCCAGTGGGTTTCTCTAGGAGTGTCTACCCCCGCCCCCCTTTTAAATATATTTTTATTGATTTCAGAGAGGAAGGGAGAGGGAGAGAGAGATAGAAACATAAATGATGAGGAGAATCATTGATCGGCTGCTTCCTGCACGCCCCACATTGGGCATAGGTCCTGATAGGGGAATCAAACTGACCTCCTGGTTCATAGGTCGACACTCAACCACTGAACCACACTGGCCGGCTGTAGGAGCCCTTCTTTTGGAATGAGGAAATAGATCCTTTGGATCATGTTTACTAGCTATTCTGATGATTTTTTTTTTTTTTTTGTATCCCTATTCTTCTGCCTTATAATATTTTGTTCTCTCCATTTTTCTTTTAGACAGAAAATATGTTGTGGGATCATCTATAAAGGCCGTTTTGGGGAAGTCCTCATCGACACGCACCTCTTCAAGCCCTGCTGCAGCAACAAGAAGGCGGCGGTGGCGAAGCCGGAGGAGGCTGGCCCAGAGCCTCTGCCCATCGCCGCCCAGGAGTGGTGACTGAGGTGCATGTAGAAGGGGAACAGGAAACGATTGAAATTTTAGGAAAAACAAACAAACAAAAACAAAAATACCCAAAACACAGCAACAAAACGACCTTCCTGTTTCTCTCTCGGATGCCTGCTATTCTGCCAAAAGACAGTTTCTAGAATAGTTTCTAATGGGTTACTTTTCCCTCCACTTCCACCAGTTCCACCAGCTCTGAAGCCAGTGTCTAGCTTACTGAAAGGAAAAACCAGGCGTGTACATAATATTTAAGATGCTGAGTATTTCATAGGAAAGCTGAATGCTGCTGTAAAGTGCTCTTTACGTCTTTTTCTTTTAAATCCCCTTCTCATGAATGATGATGCCAGGGGGACTTCAGGGGACAGAGATGGGATTTCTTGTATGATAAACATACGTAGTTTTAGTCTTTCTATATCGAGAAGTAGTGGTTGGGGCATTTTTAAAGATGGCTGACTACACTTGTTTTTCCTTCATGATAATAAATTTGTCACAAACCAGTAACCTGGACTTGCCCCTCGAGGTAGTTGTTAATAATCTTAAAATATTAAGGTCTTGCCAAGGTTCTGAGGAATCAGACCTGTACTACTGAATATTAAGCAGGACAGAATAAGCCCTCGGGTGCAAATACCTTGAAGGAGTCATTTCTAAAGATATAAAGAGGTAACTGGACTGTATATGTTGTATCCTGTGTCACCTCCTTCATACTGCTATTTGATGAAGATTTTAATTTACATGAAACTTCTAAAGCAGAATCAAAGCTCCTCTTGGGGAAATGTCAAGTCTTGAGGATAAGCAGTCTTATAATAAATAGTACCAAAGCTTTATTTTTACCACATGGTAGAGAACATACTCTGTGAAACACGGTCCAGTTATCTGAAAAAAACGTGCACGCTCTCAGGACAGCGTAAAAATAACAAAGGTTGGCGCTTCTGGGGGCACGTTTCTCAGAGGGCTTGCCGAGTGTGTAAATAATTGACTTTTGCTCGTGCTGACTTAATTGAAAATCGGTGACTTCATTGAAAATCGACACAATTCAGTTTTAGCTCTGGATTACTTCGGTTGACCTTTGTGAAGGTTTTATCTGTGTAGAGTGTTTGTTCAACTTGTTTTAATGTATGAGGGTTTTAGGGTCTTCCCTGACCCCCACACCCCGCTATATGAAAGCAAAATCCTAGTAAAAGGAAAGAGGTGTGTGAATGCCGAGTGGGTAGGCTTGGGTTTGGCTTTTTGTAGTTAGGCTTTCTGAACATGGAGATGTTAGATGCTACATCCTGAACGTGGGGCCCTTCGGTTCTAAAAACTTCTATGAAAAAGCCCGTCACTTGAACCCAAACCCAAGTCCTCTCGTTGCCTCTTTGCTATCAGTTCAGGAAGAATATGGCCAGTTCACACTTTTCGGAACGAGGGAGGAACCATTTGCCGACCTTATAATAAAACGACTCAGTGCTTATTTTTAAAGCCGGATTTTAAAAATTGGGTAGTATGAATGACAATGAGTGAGCTACTTTCTTTGAGCACCCTGTAGTTTTATAGTTCTTATTCTAAACGTAAAGTTTTATATTCCTTTGGGGGAAACTACAAGCCACCGTGTGCACAGACAGCACCATGGTTTGGGCGGCTCTCCCTCAGCCAGTGTACTGCAGGAGTCTCAGCCATTCTCCTCTTCCTCCGAGTTACTTTGAAATGGCCTTTTTTTTTTCTTTTCTTTTTTTTTGTACATTTTGGCTACAGGATCGGTGGTAGAATATACTATAATGTGGATCATCTCTACTTCTGTATTTATTTATTTATTACTAGACCACAGTCAACCACAGTCTTCTTTTCCCCTTCCACCTCTCTTTGCCTGTAGGATGTACTGTATGTAGTCATGCACTTTGTATTAATATATTAGAAATCTACAGATCTGTTTTGTACTTTTTTATACTGTTGGATACTTATACTCAAAACTTTTACTAGGTTGTTGAATAAATTTAGTCTTATTAGAAAATAAAAGCATCTGTTTTTGTGGCTTTGTTTGGAAGGTGTTCTCGGGTAAGAAAAAGTCACGTTTGTGGCCTTCACAGATAACCATGTAAACCCTTAATGTAACTAGCCAGGAAGGAAAAAAATTCCTCTTTACTGAGAAATGAGGACTTTAGGACACGTTTTTAACTGATGTACAAATAATTAACCTAGTGGATAAGATAAATATTGTAGCAACGAAGAGCAAAATGCTTCCCGTGGTGCTTTGTTTTTGTATAGTTGGTATATGATAATACATTAAGTTACTTTAGTTCCAAGAAGACAGTAAAGGGATTTGACTTTTTTAATATATATTTTATTGATTTTTTACAGAGAGGAAGGGAGAGAGATAGAGAGCTAGAAACGTCGATGAGAGAGAAACGATGAGAGAGAAACATCGACCAGCTGCCTCTTGCACACCCCCTACCGGGGGATGTGCCCCTGACCGGAATCGAACCTGGGACCTTTCAGTCCGCAGACCGACGCTCTACCACTGAGCCAAACCGGTTTCAGCAGGATTTGACATTGTTATACCTTACAATGTGATCATCCATTAATTCTGATAATCATTTGTTACCGCAAACTTGACACAATGTTACTGACTATATTACCCTCACCTTTTCCACCCATCTCCCCATTCTCTCCCCTCTGGTAGCCAGCCTTGTGGTCTCTATTTCTGAGGGTTGCCGGTTAGATTCCTGGTCAGGGCACATGCCAGGTTTCAGAACTTACATTATCCACACTTTTATAAACGTAATTGTTGTTTTGTTTGTGTGTTTGGTTGATTTATTTTAGATTACACATGTAAGTAAAACCATACGCTATTTGTCTTTTCTCTGCCTTGCCTCACTTAGCATAAAACCCTCTAGGTTCATCCACATTGTTGCATATGGCAAGATTTAAATTTTTTTTTATTAAGAGAAGAGGGAGAGGGATAGAGAGAAACTTCAATGATGAGAGAATCACTGATCTGCTGCCTCTTGCACACCTCCTACTGGGGATTGAACCCACAACCCAGGCATGTGCCCTTGACTGGAATCGAACCCAGGACCTTCCGTTTGCAGGCCGATGCCCTACCCACTGAGCTAAACCAACTAGGGTGCATATGGTAAGATTTAACTCTTGTTGCTGGGTAATATTTTACACCTTTATCCATCCATCCACTGTTTTGATGTAACTATTGTCTATGGGCATAGTGGGAAGCATTGTTGACCTAGAAAAACTATAAAATTGGATATAGGGAAAGGTGGATGTTAGCGGTGGGGTCAAACCTGGGTTTTTTGTTTCCTGGCCCTATTAGCCACTTGAGTCACAGAACCTTGAGGGATCCAGATAGTGCAGCCCATATCAAAGTTTTGCAGACATCGGGATTTGACATTTTTTTTGTATATATATATATATATATATATATATATATATTTTAAAAAATATATATTTTATTGATTTTTTACAGAGAGGAAGGGAGAGAGAGAGAGAGCCAGAAACGTCGATGAGAGAGAAACGATGAGAGAGAAACATCAACCAGCTGCCTCTTGCACACCCCCTACCGGGGATGTGTCTGCAACCAATGTACATGCCCCTGACCGGAATCGAACCTGGGACCTTACAGTCCGCAGACCGATGCTCTATCCACTGAGCCAAACCGGTTTCGGCAGCACCTTTTTTTTTTTTTTTAAACGGAATTACTAAGTGCTGTGTGTGTAGCAAGTAAAAAGAACATCCCTATCACCAAACACCTACTATGGGCAGGCAAGTTTAAACATTGTTTAAATAACCTTGCAAAGTAAAACAACAAAACCAAACCTGTTTGCAGGTGAGTGTCGGTGCAAGGAGGTCATGCAACTGAAATAAAGTCCGCTTTCCCAAAGCTTCTGCTGCAAACGGAACCCTGTCCCTGCTGCGGTGGGTGCCATCTTACCTGCCCTTGCGGGTGGTTACCTGGGTCTCTCCTGCAGGCTGAAAACGAGAGGCAAGCTTTCCCCTTGCCGAGAGGTTGACCTTGACTCTAAATTAATCAAATTTCTTAATTTCTTAAGTTTGATGTTGAAAGGACGCAGTAGAGACTGTCTTTCTGGAGGGAGTAATCTCCCGGGGGCTTAGCGAAGCACTGGGGAGTCTAATAGGAAGTGGACGGCAGTGAGGAGGGGAAGGCCCGGGGGAGCCTCTCAGTGCAGGTGCAGAGTCCCCAGGACAGTTTCCCCGTGCTTCCCAGCTAGCATTGTGGCCGGCAAGCATCCTGTGTGATGCTCCATGAATGGGAAGGGAGGAGAAAGCCAAACTGGATCAAAGACAGATAATTTCGCAGGCTCATGTTCTCAAAGAAAAGGCAGGATCTAAGGGTTCTAACGGTTTCTGGAGGGTGGAGTTTGGTTACGCTTTGTGATGGAGAGAATGCTTCCGGTTTCAGGTGTCTTGCATCCTGGGTAGAAACTGCGTATTGCATGTGACATAGGGGGTGTCTCGGACATACTTAGTTGCAGGCTTTGGTGTAAAAGAGCTTAATCTTTCCGTTTAGAGGGACAACAGATGTTGGCAAAGCCTGCCCTTGGTCTCAGGGTCTGAGAGGGAGGGGGTGTCATGGACCGTTTTAGAACTGCATTCTCCACACGGCTGTAACTTACATTAGCGTAACACTGTCCGGCTATTGGATTTTTGTAACTGCAAGGAAGAGTGGTTGTTTTATGTTTATGCTTTCAAAAGTGAAAGGCTCAAGCCTTAGCTGGTGTGGCTCAGGTGGTTAGGCGTCATCCTGTGCACCAAAGAGTTGCTGGTTCGATTTCTGGTCAGGGCACAAGCCCAGATTTCAGGTTCAATCCCTGGTGGGGGAGCAGGCAGGAGGCAACCAATCAGTGTTTTGCTCTCATGGTTCTCTCTCCTCTTCCCTTCCGCTATAAAAATCAATTAAAAACAAATCTAAAAAAAAAAAAAAAAATGAAGCGGAAACAGGTTTGGCTCAGTGGATAGAGCGTCAGCCTGCAGACTGAAGGGTCCCAGGTTCTATTCCGGTCAAGGGCATGTACCTTGGTTGCAGGCACATCCCCAGTAGGGGGTGTGCAGGAGGCAGCTGATCAATGTTTCTCTCTCATCTATGTTTCTAACTCTCTATCCCTCTCCCTTCCTGTAAAAAAATCAATAAAATTTATTTTAAAATAAATAAATAAGTGAAGACTCAAAAATCTGGAGATTCTGTAGCAAGTCACTAGTAGAGTTAAAATAGGAACCTGAACAATTACGTCTTCCTTTCTTTGTTAATGTAACAAGTGTATTCTTTGCCTCCAACCACTTTTACTAGTACAATCCCTTCCAATGCTGATTCTGCCCCTCCCGCTCCAAGGATGGCTGATGGCTTTCTCTCGGGGACATCCGAAGCCCTCATTTTACTCCCCCAGCCTCTTAGCAGCACTCCTTACCACTGACAGTTTCTTTCTTGAAATATTCTTGACTGGGAGCATTGCAGTTTCCAGATGTTCCTTCCTCAGATGCCCCTGGCCCACGGCGGATTCCTCTTAGCCTGCTTCCCCCACCATCTCCCTTCCCACTGCCCCACGTGCCGTCTAAACTCACAGCTGTCTCCCGAATCTGTCTCCAGGGCTCTTTGTCTGGCAGGGTGCTGCTGGCAGAGTGGATACCTTTCTGAGGTTGGATCGTTGGAGGGAAGTTGAATGTGGGGACTGCACCAGCCTGCACAAAGGGTGCAGGGAACCCCAGGGAAGTGCCGTTCCCAGGAGGGTAACATTGGGGTTAGTATTAGGAGGTGCTATTAGGTTTGGGAAGTGGAGGGGAGGGAATGGTTAATGGAACCAGGAGTCATGCCACATAAGAAGGGCGGGAGATTGGGGGAAACACCAGGGATAAATATTCCCGCCTCCAGATTGGCCAACTCCACCCTATAGCTTGGCAACTCCTATTATTTTTCAGGTTTCAGTTTAGGCATCTCGGGAAGGCTTCAGAACAACCACCACGCCCCCTTCTCTCCCCCAAATAAAACTTTATGCTGAGTAGGTCCCATGAAATCAGGACCATTTCTTTTCTCACCACTATCGCTCCCAGAGTCCAGCCCAGTGGTTATTAGTATGTAAGTAGAAGCATAATAAATATGAACTCACTGATTGATTACTGTTTTGTATTCTCAGATGTCATGTTCATAGAAGAGTTGGATTTATGCTAATGGCTTGTATTATTTAAAAATTTAAAAGTTTTATATTTGAACATTTTTTTTACATATATAAACAATGAAAGGGCACATAGTCTAACCTTTCCCTAGGTCTCTAACTTGAAGCATTTAAAAAATATATATATTTTATTGATTTTACAGAGAGGAACGGGGAGAGATAGAGAGCTAGAAACGTCGATGAGAGAGAAACATTGACCAGCTGCCTCTTGCACATCCCCAACCGGGGATGTGCCCGCAACCAACGTGCATGCCCCTGACCGGAATCAAACCTGAGACCATTCAGTCCGCAGACCGATGCTCTACCACTGAGCCAAACCGGTTTCGGCTCTAACTTGAAGTATTTTACAACATGTACTTGATCTAATTTGTTTGACTGAACATTGTGACAGAATGACACTTCCTTCCTGAATACTTAAGCACTCATCTCCTTAGAATAAGGATATTCTACATAAACCCACAATGCCCACCATAACGCAGTAATATTCCATACTAGAGGCCCAGTGCACAAAATTCATGCGCAGGTAGGGTCCCTAGGTCTGGCCGGCAACCAGGGCCGATTGGGGCCTTCTGGCTGCCACCCGGGGCCTTCCTGCGTTCCGTGCCACCCCCTGATGGTCAGTGCCTGTCAGAGCGAGTGATTGAACTCCTGGTCTCCCGGTTGAACTCCCAAGGGGACGCTTTGCATAGTAGCCTTTTATATATAGATGATCATGTCTCCCTAGGGTTTGAAAATGTCTTTTGAAACTTTTCTCTCATCCATGATGTAATCTAGGTCCATGCATGCTTTGGGTTATGTCTCTTCTCTTAATTTGGAATAGTTGTTTCCCCCTCCCCTTTTTACCCCATGACCTTGAACATTTTGAAGTATCCTGATTCAGTTGTATAGCATCCCATATCCTGGACTTTTTATGGTTGTTTTCTTAGTAGAGGTGGATGACACTTTCTGGCAAGAATGAAGCATGGGCTGTGTGGTGCATTTCTTGCATTGCATCAAGAGCTTCACAATGTTGCGTTGCTCCACTCTTGGTGATGCTAGGATTGGTCCCTTGGTTGAGATGGTGAATGCTAGGTTCTTTATTTTGGAGAACTATTATTTATTTATTTATTTATTTATTCGCTTTTTGATAAATCAGTATTGTGAGACTTTTAAAATAACCTTGTATTCAAGTATTCATTGAGCATCTATGTCCCAAGGCCCTACTAAGTGTCTAAATCAGGCGTCCTCAAACTTTTTAAAGTGGGGGCCAGATCACGGTCCCTCAGAGAGCTGGAGGGCCGGATTATTTGAACTACTAATTCCTACTGTAACACCTCGGCTGCGCTCACTGCCCAAAAAACCTGGCGGGCCGGATCAGACTCCTCTGTGGGCCGCATGTGGCCCGCGGGCCGTAGTTTGAAGACGCCTGGAAATGGTCCCCTGATACTTGAGAATTTCTCTGTGGCTCCCATTCAGAAGTAAAGATGTGGTGAATGGAGGGTGGGGGTTATGGCACATGAGCTTGTTACTACCGTGTTTCCCCAAAAATAAGACATCCTCCAAAAATAAGACCTAGCGCATGGAAAGATAAGACATCCCCTGAAAATAAGACCTAGCGCAACTTTGGGAGAAAAAATTAATATAAGACACTGTCTTATTTTCAGGGAAACCGGGTATCACCAAGGCAATGGTGAGAAAGGCAATGACTTTGAGTCAGAAGACTTGAGTTCAGATGTTGGCTCTGGTACTTTGTGGCTTTATGATCTCTGAGGATACCTTTTCTCTGAGCTCTTCTTTCCCTGTAAACTGGGGGAAATTAATAGCATTGTAGTAAGAATAAAATGAGAAACTGTATCATAAAGGACCTGGCACGAGACAGGTACCCAGTGATACATTTGTGTTACATTTGTTTTTTTAATCTAGCATTGAGGTCTACTTGGCATAGTAGGAACGAAAACTTTTTATTATCTATAGTTATGGCAGACTCAGGAGAGGTCTCATTCAGTTCACATCAGATACATATCCTCTCAAAAAAAAAAAATTCCCCAAAGCTTTCTTAAGCGTCAGTGTTTAAAGGAGAAAATGCATTCACTGTAGGATTACTGTGCTTTGGCAGCACATGAATCCCAGGAATGGGAACTTGGAGAGAGGGCATGAAGTCATGCCAGGTATAATTAAGCTACACAAAAGGGTGCAGAAATCCAGGGAGTGGCCCACATAGGCCCTCAGGATGATCTCTGAAGGGTGAAATTGGGCTGCGCTGCAACAGCACCGTGACGCCAATTCATAAAGCATGCTGAAATAGCGCCACATACCTCTGAGCTTCAAGGCCCCAATCTCCAGTGAGTTTAAACCCGGCCAGCCTCGCCTCCTGGATCCGCTCCAAGGGAGCACCAGTCCCGTTGTAACAGGAATGCCGGTCCTCCAGTGAGGCTGGCGCCAAAGACTGTGCCGCGGGGCACACAATTGCAGGGGGCGTTGGCTCCAGCAGCTGGAGACTTTGTTTTTTAAACTCGCCATTAGCCAAAACCGGTTTGGCTCAGTGGATAGAGTGTCGGTCTGCAGACTGAAAAGTTCCAGGTTCGATTCCGGTCAAGGGCATGTACATTGGTTGCGGGCATATCCCCAGTGGGGGGGTGTGCAAGAAGCAGCTGGTCGATGATTCTCTCTCATTGATGTATCTAACTCTCTATCCCTCTCCCTTCCTCTCTGTAAAAAATCAATTAAAAATATATTTTAAAAAAAGAAACTCTCCATTAGACAGACTGAAGGTCTCTAAGATTTTCTTTTCCCAATAAGCCAGTGGTGAAGATGCAGCAGGAATATCTGGCTGTAGAGAGAACCTCTTGGGTATGCCAATCTGTCAGTTGTTATAATGAAGAAATCTCTTATAGTTCACCATCATTCCCATTTTCTCCTGAACTCAAACCACTTCATATATTCCCAGTAAACTGAATTGCTGAGGAGTCCTGCCATATGAAGTGTCAGAAGAATGAAGCCCTTTGCTACTATTTAGATACACATCAACTTTTCTGTGTAGCTTCCCTTATCACGTGCACATCACGATATGAATTCCACGAGGGGGCGCTACTCACACATGATAATCTGAGAATGTGCTCATCCAGTTTCTCACCCTCATTTTACCTACCCAGTTAGTTGTGGAACTAAAGTTGAAATTAACCCATTGTTTTATCCACAGTCAGCTAAATAGTTATTTTCACTTAAATATAAGCCTCAGAAACATTTAAAATGTTTGGAGAGCCCATTTCTATTTCCTTTTCACCACGATAATTTTAATTTTTCATACAAACTTAAAGCAAATCCTTAACCGCTTTCCACTTAATTTTAAATGACCACAAAAACAGAAAGAAAATACGTGTGTACCCCTTGAAATGCCTTTACTGCCATCGTGAGTAAACAATGCTCCTGTGGGACTCAGTTCTTGGAGATCACAGATGCTGTGGCCATAGTCCTGAAGGTTGGGAGCAGCCTGGACGTCTGTCCACTGTATTTTTGGAGATTAAGTTGATGTCATAGAATCGAGGCCAGAAGTGCCCCCCATCCTCTCTTCTAGAGATCCTGATGGGTCTGGTTGTGACTGTAGCCTGTTGCTATTGTCTGTACTGCTGTGATTTTCCGAGTAGTAAGCAAGGCTAGTCCACTGAGGATTAGCAAGTAAAACAATTAAAACTCCTATTTCTGCTTATTTTTTTTCTTCTTTTTTCTCCTATTTAAAAAAATTGAGGTTTAATCATCCCATAATATTATATTATATTATAGTTTGGGGTGAACAGCAATAATTTGATATTTGCATATATTGCAAAATGATTACAAGAAATCCAGTTCACATTCGCCACCATACATAGTTACAAAAAATGTTTTTCTTGTGATGCAAACGTTTAAGATCTATTTTCTTTTATTTTTAATGCTTTACTAATACTAGCACAGTACTATATGTGCATAATATATTTTTCAAAATTAAGTGTAGGTAGTTCTTTTTGATACTCAGTTGCATACTGCTCTGTATGTGGATAGTATGTCAAAAAGAAGTTTACATTAAAAGTGCCCGAAGACCGCTGCTCTAGAGACTGTAGAGTGGTGGGAGGTCGGTACAGGGGGCTGTTTGTTTTCAAGAGCTCATTTTGGTGGAATATTAGAGAAAGCGGGTCTCCGGACCTCTCCTAGGTTTGAAGGCAAGGAGGGTGACAGCTGCCAGAACGGTCTTATATTACATGCTTATCAAGCGGCTGCTTCCTCTCCCACAGGGTAATGTTTCCTCTCCCCTTCAGCGCATGGAGTGGTGTGCTTTTCAGAATGGGCTGTCCTCCCTCGGGAGTGACGTTATTAAGCGTGCCTTGTCATTGATAAAAAAAAAAAAAAGAAAAAAAAAAGACACCCTAGCGTTACCTGGGGACTTCTAGCTTCTTCCTTTTCTCCCATTCAGCTGGAGACCCACGATTCTCAGCCCCAAACTGTATTTTTTTTAATCATGTTGAAACGCCATAGAAAATAAGTAGGAATGCTCAAAGCGGCCAAATGAATGAGTGTGCTGAAATGGGTGGGGACAGATACAATTGCTTGCAGGGCTTTGTATTATAAGAAAGGTTAAGTTACCTAGATTTAGCTGTTGTCTGTCTTGCCCTAACAGGACAGGGAACAGTGACTACGAGGAAATAGTTCTCGTGGAGCAGAATCAATCAAGCCAGAACATTTTGGGAAACATTATTAGTGGGTAGTAGAAACTGAGAAAACTCGTTTCAGGGAAAAGGAATATGATTCTATCATACAGCGGTATGTTGCCAAGTTATTTATTTATTCAATCATCTGTTTAATGAATACTGAATTCTTATTCCACACCAGGTGGGCTGCGCACTCCCCCTGCTCTCAGGTGCCGTGCAGCCTTGGAATGCACAGTGAGAAATGCTCAGCAGGGTGAGTTCAGGGTGCTGTGTCAGCAGCAATGGGAAGTGCTTCTAAACGAATGCCCTGGTTTAGAGGGAGATGTCAGGTTACATTTACTGAGTATTTTTGCTCCAAGCTCTGTGCTAAGCACTTAAAAAATGACATTGGCTTTTTAAAAACTATTCTACTTTGCTGAAACCTGTTTGGCTCAGTGATAGAGTGTCAGTCTGTGGACTGAAAGGCCCCAGGTTTGATCCTGGTCAAGGACATGTACATTGTTGTGGGCACATCCCCGGTGGGGGTTGTGCAAGAGGCAGCTGGTCGATGTTTCTCTCTCACCGATGTTTCTAGCTCTCTTATCTCTCTCCCTTCCTCCTCTCTGTAAAATATCAATAAAATATATTAAAAAAACGATTCTACTTTATTATTATTATTTCAATATATTTTTATTGATTTCAGAGAGAAAGGGAGAGGGAGAGAGAGATAGAAACATCAATGATGAGAGAATCATCGGTCCGCTGCCTCCTGCACGCCTCATATGCAGGATCGAGCCTGCAACCCGGGCACATGCCCTGATTGGAATTGAACCGTGACCTCCTGTTTCATAGGTTGCTCAACCATTGAGCCCCAGCTGGGCAAAGCGACTCTACTTTAAGATGAAAGTTTTTAATGAACTCTAACGTCGTCCTCCTTTTACAGATGAGGACACAGAGGCCCAGAGAGGCCAACCAGTAAGAAACAATTTTGATGCCAATACCAAGAATTTCTGTACGTAGAAATCTGAGAAAATAGTAATTAATTTAAAAAGTGTTTATAGATAAAAGAAACAATGTAGTCATTGAAAATGTAAGCTTCCCTGAGTACATTTATTTTCAAACTTTTTATCCATGTGTAATACATGAAGAGAAAGGCACTATCATCAGTGCACAGTTCAGTGAGTTTTAAGAACTGGGCACACATTTATCTTACTCCCATTTCAAGAAATGGAACATTACCAGTTTGCCAGAAGACTCTCTCTCTGTTCCTTCCCCTGACTTTTAAAGATTCGCCCTGGCCCGGTAGCTCAGTTGGTTAGAGCATCATCCTAACATTCCCGAGGAGTGCGGGTTTGGTCCTCGGTTAGGGCATAGGTAAGCATCAACCAATGAATAAATAAATAAGTGGAGCAACAATGTTCCTCTCTCTTTCTCCCCCTTCCTCTCTCTCTCTAATATAAAACAATAAAATTCAAAATATTATTAAAATATAGATTAATTTTGCCTCTTCGTACTTTATGTATATGAATTGTACAGCATGTCTTCTTTCTGTCTGCCTTTTTTTTTTTTTTTTTTTTTTTTTGCTAACCCTTGTTTGTGAGATTCATCTATTGTATATTGTGGCATGAAGTTTTAGACCATTCCCCTTACAATGTTATTTTATCATGTGGCTGTACCATACCTTTTCCTTAGATATTTGGGTAGATATTTTCTCAGATATTTCTTCGATGAACATAGTAGCACGTGCCTTTTGGCGATCATATGATGCATTTCTATTTGGTATCTACCAGGAGTGGACTTAGTGCATTATAGGCTTTGCATTTGTTCTGTTTTAGGAGTTATTGGGAAGTGGTTTTCCTAAGTGACTGTATCATTTTGTACTCTATCGGCAGTGAGTGAGAGTCCAACTATACCACATCTTTGCTAGCATGTGGTATTTTGCATCTTTTCATTTCAACCATTCTGGTCACATTTTAGTTTTCATCCAAATATCCCTGATGACTGATACGTTGGGTTACTTTTCATTTTATTTCCATTTGTGTATCTTGCTATGAAATGTTTGCAGTGTCTTTTGTCTTTTAAAAAAATGAGATTGTCTTATTGATTGCTATGAGACATCTGAGGGATGTGTGTGTGTGTGTGTTTGTACATGTATAAATGGTAAATATTTTTCTCCACTCTGTAGGTTGTCTTTTAGATTTCTTAATAGTATCTTCTGAATAGTATCTTCTTCTTTGTTTTAAAAAATATATTTTATTCATTTTTTACAGAGAGTAAGGGAGAGGGATAGAGAGTCAGAAACATCCATGAGCAAGAAACATTGATCAGCTGCCTCCAGCACACACCCCACTGGGGATGTGCCCGCAACCAAAGTACATGCCCTTGACTGGAATCAAACCCAGAATCCTTCAGTCCACAGTCCAACGCTGTATCCACTGAGCCAAACTGTTCAAGGGCTGAATAGTATCTTCTTAATTTTAGTTTTGGCTAGTGTGTAGAGAGGTGTGTCTAGCTTGGTCAACCCTAGGTTTGTTGTTTTTTTTAATAATATATTTTATTGATTTTTTTTACAGAGAGGAAGGGAGAGGGATAGAGAATCAGAAACATGATGAGAGAGAAACATCAATCAGCTACCTCCTGCACACCCTCCACGGGATATGCCCGCAACCAAGGTACATGCCCTTGACCAGAATCGAACCTGGGATCTTTCAGTCCACAGGCTGACACTCCATCCACTGAGCCAAACCGGTTTCGGCTCAACCCTAGGTTTTGAGGAATGAGAACTGCTGAGTTTTCATATAATTCCAAACACTTTCAAACACATACCTGGGGTGGGGATTGCTATTGTTTTTTCTTGCTTTATTTGACACTAGAGGCCTGGTGCACAAAATTTGTTCTAGAGTAGGTCTTCCTTCCCCTGGCTGCCAGCACTGGCTTCCCTCTGGCACCTGGGACCTGGGCTTCCCTTGCAGCCCCAGCTTTGTCCAGAAGGACATCTGGAGAGATGTCCAGTCTAACTAGCATATTATACTTTTATTATTATAGACTAGAGGCCCGATGCACAAAATTCGTGCAAGGGGCTCGGCCCTCACAGCCCCTCGCAGCCCTGGCTTTGTCCAGAAGGTTGTCTGGAAGGTCGGTCTGCTGTTTGGTCTAATTAGCATATTAGCTCTTTATTATATAGAAAAATTGACAAATGAAATTGCAAAGTATTTAAATATATTTTATTGATTTTTTCACAGAGAGGAACAGAGAGGGATAGAGAGTTAGAAACATCGATGAGAGAGAATCATCGATCAGCTGCCTCTTGCACACCCCCTACTGGGGATGTGCCCGCAACCAAGGTATATGCCCTTGACCGGAATTGAACTCAGGACCTTTCAGTCTGCAGGCCGACGCTCTATCCACTGAGCCAAACCAGTCCCGGCGGAATTGCAAAATATTTAAAGTGTACAATGTGATGGCTTGATGAATGTACATACTTGTATGTATTATGAAAAGATTCCTTAATCAAGTCAATTAACACAGATGTTCTTCTTTTTAAATGTGTGGTTTTTTTAAATTGATTTCAGAGAGAGGAAGGGAGAGGGAGAGAGAAAAACATCAATGAGAAAGAATCATCGATTAGCTATCTCTTGCAGACCCCCTACTGGGGATTGAGTTTACAATCGAGGCATGTGCCCTGACTGAGAATCTAACTGTGACCTCCTGGTTCATGGGTCTACCTCAACCACTGAGCTACACCGGCCTGAAAAGATGTTCTTGAACTTACTCAGACCAATTTATCACCTTTTTTCTTTATAGGTAATTTTTTTTTTATGTCTTGTTTAAGAAATCTTTGTTATAGGTATACTGTTAAATGGACTTTATATGGAACAGGAGGCTTTCCATTAACAGGCAGTGGAGGAAACAAATATCATATACAAAAATTATCTCAAAGTAGATCAAAGACCTAAGTGTAAGAGCTAAAACTCTTAGAAGGAAGCCTAGGTGTACATCTTCATGATCTCAGATTAGCAACAGTTTCTTAAATATGACACCAAAAGCACAAGCAATGAAAAAAAAAAATAAGTAAATGGGACTTCATAAAAATTAAAGGCCACTGTCAAGAAAGTGAAAACACAACCTATAGAATGGGAGAAATATTTGCAAAGAATGTATCTGATAAGGGCATAGTGTCCAGAATATATAAAGAGCTTGTACAACTGACAATACAAAAGACAGACAGCCCAATTAAAAATGGGCGAAGGATTTGAAGAGCCATTTCTTTGAAGAAGACCTACAAATGACCAGTAAGCACATGAGAAGACCTTCAACTTTATTAGTCATTAGGAAATTGTAAATCAAAACCACAATTAGATACCACTTGGCACCTAGGGTAGCTTATAACAATACTTTTTAAAAGGAATATAACAAGTGTTGGTGAGGGTGGAGAAGTTAGAGCCCTTATACATTGCTGGTGGGAATGTAAAATGGCGCAACCACTGGGAAAATAGTTTGGTGACTCCTCATAAAGTTAAAGAGTTAGTTACCACATAACCCAGCAATTCCACTTACGGGTATACACTGTACCCATGAGAATTAAAAACACATTCCCATATAAAAACGGGAACAAAAATGTTTGTAGCATCACTATTCGCAATAATGGAAAGGAGAAATAACCCAAGTGTCCTCAATTGATGAATGGATAAGAAAAAGTGGCACAGCTCTGCAATTGAATATTCTTCAGCCATAAAAAGGGAATGAAGCACCAATACATGCCACAACATGGATGAATCTTGAAGACACTTTGCTAAGTGAAAGAAGCCAGACATTAAAGGGCACATGTAGTGTAATTCCATACATGTAAAATGTTCAGGATAGGTAGATTCATGGAGACAGGAAGATTAGTGGTTCTCGGGTTGGCAGTAGGGGGAAATTGGGAGTGACTTCTTTTTGGGGTGATGGAACTATTCTGGAGTTAGGTACTGGCAATGGTTGCACAACCTTGTGGAAATACTAAAAGCTTCTGAACTGTACACTCTAACATGCTTAAAATGATAAATTTTGTTTTGCAAAGTTTCTCTCAAAAATTGACAAAAAATTAGCTACAAAGTTCGTTCAATCAATTGCTATTTTTAATATAAAAAAGGAAAAAATGTAAGTGCTCAATGATGGTTATTCTTTGAATTGTGCTAGGTCCATATGTACAAATTTGTAGAAATTAATTTATTGATCTAAAAAGACGTTCATCATGGCCTTAGCTGATTTGGCTCAGTGAATAGAGCGTTGGCCTGTAGACTGAAGGGTTCTAGGTTCGATTCTAGTCAAGGGCACGTGCCTGGGTTGTGAGCTCAATCCCCAGTAGGGGGCATGCAGGAGGCAGCAGGTCAATGATTCTCTTCATTGATGTTTCTTTCTCTCTCCTCCCTTCCTCTCTGAAATAAATAAAATAAAAATAAAAAGACATTCATGATACTGAGTAAAGAAAAACCAATTACAAAAATAATATTTAAGGAATGATTTATAGTTAGAAAAATATAACAAAAACAGCCCTGCCTGGTGTAGCTCAGTTAGCTGCGTGTCATCCCATGCACCAAAAGGTGGCCAGTTCAATTCCCAGTCAGGGCACATGCCCAGGTTGTGGGCTCAACCCTTGGCAGGGGCCACCCAGGAGCCGACTGATATTTCTCTCTCTCTTTTCCTTTCTCTCTAAAATATATATAAACACACACACACATTCTTTAATAAACAAAATACACTAGAGTGTGAGAGTCTGGAAGGGAATACACTAAAATTTAGATAGTTCTGGGAGCCAGACCTCCACCCCCCCTTTTTTTTTTTGCCTCCTGTTGTTCTTTGATTTTTCCACCATAAACTTACGTTGTATTTTTTTTAAGTTATGTTAAAAACAGAAGTCAAGAGCCAGAAGGATTGCTCTTTATGGCAAAATTGATTCTAACTCCAGCTCTAAAAATTGCCTCCCGAGGTCTCCCTTCCTCTGTCTCGTCCCCTTTGCTAAGTTGTGTGCCGGAACTGGCCAATGACGAGTCGGGAAGTTTCGAAGGCCTGCACCTCGTTGACCAAAGACGCATTTCCCTCAGAGTCAGGAAACCATGAACATGGAAGGGGAAAGAGAAGCCTCTCCAGGTAATAAAGAAATTGATGTAAAAAAAAAAAAAAAAAAGTTATTAGGCAAACGGTACCTATAACTGATAAGGCCGCCTGCTGCTAGGCTATGTCCTCGGGCCCTCCATACCTCCCTAGTGAAGGAAGCCAGAGAGACCAGCGGGTTGACAATAAAATTGTTATGGCCGCACCTGGGAGTGCTACTGTAATTATGGGTCTCCCATCGCTTTCCTGCAATTCCAGTTTTCAGATGTTTAAAACGATGCTGTAAACTCTCCCTCCACATGGAAACTTGGCACCTCCGACTGCAGCCCAGAGATTTAACTAACAACAACAGTGCCTTTTGACTGGGGAGAGAAGAAAAAACAAGGCTAAATATTTTATATTCTTCCACACCTTGCTTTTAAAGGAAAAGTTCTTGTATATCTAGCAGGCTTAAATATGAAACATTTTTGGAGCATTCTAAAATGACTGATGAGAGTTGAATATTTCTAAAAACTCCAGTAAATTATAAAACAGTGTTTACTATCAGCCGCAAGGAAAATAGGAGACAGTTATTCGCCCTTGTCTAGTTGTATAACTTTGGAAGATGTGCATAACCTCCGTGCTTTGTCTTTTTTTCTTTCTTTCTTCTTTTTTTAAAACGGTTATTTCCTCTGAATTATTTTTTTTTAATTTTATTGAGTATGGTATCACATGATTGTCCTCATCCCCCCATTCCCATCCCAAACCCCTCCCTACATATGCCCCCACCCCACTGTTGTCCATGGCCACTGGCTAGGCCCATGTGCATGCACGCAAGTTCTTTGGTTGATCTTTTCCCCTTACCCTACCCTCGCCTACTTTCCCTCTGAGGTTTGAGAGTCTGATCACTGCTTCTCTTTCTCATGGTCTGTTTTTGTTCATCAGTTTATGCTTTGTTTTTCTTTCTTTCTTTTTTTAAAATATATTTTATTGATTTTTTACAGAGAGGAAGGAAGAGAGATATAGAGCTAGAAACGTCGATGAGAGAGAAACATCGACCAGCTGCCTCTTGCACACCCCCCACCGGGGATGTGCCCGCAAACAACCTACATGCCCCTGACCGGAATGGAACCTGGGACCTTTCAGTCCGCAGACCGACGCTCTACCACTGAGCCAAACCGGTTTTGGCTGCTTTGCTTTTCTTGATGAAAAACGGGATCACTATAAAACCCGCTTCATTGTGGCCGCCGTGAGGAACACCACAAAGATCGCCCTTTAAGAAACCGGACTTGCTGTTTCAGCTCTAAGGAGTGCTTTGGCTGTTAACACTTTTAGCATCCACCTCTGATTTTTTTTTTTAAAAAAATACATTTTTATTTATTTCAGAGAGGAAGGGAGAGGGAGAGATAGAAACATCAATGATGAAAGAGAATCATGGACCGGCTGCCTTCTGCACGCCCACCACTGGGGATGGAACCTGCAACCTGGGCTTGTGCCCTGGCTGGGAATCAAACTGTGACCTCCTGGTTCATAGGTTGATGCTCAACCACTGAGCACACCAGCCTGGCAGCTTTTATAGTTTGCTAAGAGATTAGAGTGGCTAGACTTTTTCTGTCATTCCCAAGCTTGTTGGTCATTTATTTGAAGTCATTTAAAAAATATCTTCTGTGATTTGATTCCCATCGTTTTCTTAACTGGAAGCACCTATTGGATATATATATTTTTTTAATTTTAAAATATATTTTATTGATTTTTTACAGAGAGAAAGGGAGAGGGAAACATTGATGAGAGAGAAACATTGATCAGCTGCCTCCTGCACACCCCCTACTGGGGATGTGCCTGCAACCAAGGTACATGCCCTTGCCCAGAATCAAACCCAGGACCCTTCAGTCCGCAGGCCGACACTCTATCCACTGAGCCAAACCGGTTTCAGCCACCTATTAGATATTGATGGGTGCAGATGGACAGCAGAGATTTTAGAAATCTTTTATGCTTTTTGGTAAATGCAACATAAAATAAGCAATGCAAATATCCATTGCTTGTTTACCATGAATGTGTACACTGGAGTATGTCCCATTTAGACGGACACACACTTTATGACTAAGATTCACCAGAGAAGCTGGTCAGGCAGGTTTCTGCCTTGAACAGACTTGGAATGTAAGAAATGCAACTTTGTCAGAAACATTCTCTCCAAAAATGTAACCCTCAGGACCATCAGATACAATTTGACTCCTCGAGTCTTTGTGGCTAATACCAAGTCTATCTAAATAGAGTATCAGGTGTTCTATTCTTGGCTGCATTTGTTTTTTCTGTAAGTTGCTTGTTTTTCCTTGCTGCAGTGGTTCTAGGCTAGGGGTGTCGAACTCAATCGGAGAAGGGGCCAAAATCTAAAATCCAGCCTAAATCGCGGGCTGAATGGTTTACTGAACAGTCATAAACTGTCATTGTGAGGAAACGCAGCGGAGTGCAGTGATGACAGCGCGGTGCGGGTCACATTGCAAGGCCTGGCGGGACGGATTTGGCCCGCGGGCCTTGTGTTTGACACATGTGTTTTTTCTGTAAGTTGCTTGTTTTTCCTTGCTGCAGTGGTTCTAGTCTAGGCAGAAAAGGAAAGTCAGTTAGTTTACTTCTCAGTGATGGGCAGAGTTAAAGTGACCATGAGTCTACAAGAAAGGTGCAGTGCTCTACTTGAGGGCAGTTACTGTCTATGTAGTCTTATTTCCCACAATACTTAGTGTTAGTGATGTGCATATTACAGTGTCTGAAAGTAAATATAGGGGATGTGTTAAAATGTGTGTGTGAAGCCGAAACCGGTTTGGCTCAATGGATAGAGCGTCGGCTTGGGGACTGAAGGGTCCCAGGTTTGATTCCGGTCAAGGGCATGTACCTTGGTTGCGGGCATGTCCCCGGTAGGGGGTGTGCGAGAGGCAGCTGATTGATGACTCTCTCTCATTGATGTTTCTCTCTATCTCTCTCCCTTCCTCTCTGTACAAAATCAATAAAATATATTTAAAAAAAAATGTGTGTGAAAATAAAATAAAATAAAATAAAATAAAATAAAATGTGTGTGTGCGTGTGTGTGTGTGTGTGTGTGTGTGTGTGTGTGTGTAAACTGTGGAGTGAGCCATAGTAGTTTAATTTTTATGTTTATTTTTAAAAAATATTTTTATTGAATTTAGAGAGAAAAAAAGGGAGAGGGAGAGAGAAACATACTAGTAGATATTAGAAGATATGAGAGAAACATAGATCAACTACCTCCTATACACCTCCTACTGGAGATAGAGACTGCAACCCAGGCCAGGAATCGAACTGGCAACCTTTAGGTGCATAAAATGCTCAACCAACTGAGCCACACTGGTCAGGTTTATGTGTTTATTATAAGGTTAAATGAAATGTATACATCCACAATATGTGGACTTGATTATCTTTTTAAAAAATACATTTTATTGATTTTTTTATTAAATAAATCTTTATTCAAATTATTACAAATGTTCCTCTTCCCCCCCCCGCCCCCCCCCCACCACCTCAATTGCTCCCCTCCACCAGGTTCCCACCCCACCCTCTGCCCTTTCCCCACTCCCCATTGTTCTCATCCATAGGTGCACAGTTTTTATTCAGTCTCTTCCTGCACCCCCCCTCCCCTTTTCCCTGAGAATCGTCAGTCCACTCCCCTTCCATACCTCTGATTCTAGTATATTCACCAGTTAATATTGTTCATCATATTTTTTTAATTCCCCTGGCTTTTAGTTTCACTTGTTGATATTTACATATTTGTTGTTCATAATTTTTGTCTTTATCTTCTTCCTCTTCCTAAAGAACTCCCTTCAGCAATTCATATAATTCTGGTTTGGTGGTGATGAACTCCTTTAGCTTTTTTTTATTTGTGAAACTCTATACCTGGCCTTCGATTCTGAGTGATAGCTTTGCTGGGTAGATTATTTTTGGTTCTAGGTTCTTGCTATTCATCACCTTGAATATTTCTTGCCATTCCCATCTGGCCTGCATGGTTTTTGTTGAGAAATCAGCTGACAATCATATGGGTGCTTCTTTATAGGTAACTACCTGCTTTGCTCTTGCTGCTTTTAAGATTCTCTCTTTGTCTTTTGCTCTTGGAATTTTAATTATGATGTGTCTTGGTGTGGTCCTCTTTGGATTCCTCTTGTTTGGGGTTCTGTGTGCTTCCTGGACTTGTAAGTCTATTTCTTTCACCAGGTGGGGGAAGTTTTCTGTCACTATTTCTTCCAATATTTTTTTTCGGTATCTTGCTCTCTTTCTTCTTCTGGGACCCCCATAATTCTGATGTTTGTTCGCTTGAAATTGTCCCAGAGGTTTCTTACACTATCCTCAACTTTCTGCATTCTCTTATCTTCTTGCTTCTGCGGAGGAGTGTCCTCTAGCTCTTTATGTTCCAAATCTTTGTCTTGATTCTTGTGATCTTCCAGACTGTTTTTAGGTCTCTGTGTAATATTTTTTTATTTCAGACAATGTTTTCTTTATTTCTATTTTATCCCTTTTTATTTCTAGTTGATCCCTTTTTATTTCTAGTTGATCCCTTTTCATATCCTCATAGGTCTCGTTTATTTTATTGGCCTTTTTTTTTTTTTTTAGGTGATTCTTGAAAGACCTTATAACTGTAGTTTTGAACTCAATGTCCATTCTTTTCTTTTCCTCCATCTCATTCCTTTGTGTCTTGCCTCTCCTCTGCATTTTAGCTTCTTCCCTGATTTGATGGAATAGTTTTGTGTGCTAGGTGTTCTGGTAGAGCCCAGTAGCACAGCCTTCCCAGTTACCTGAGGTGGACAGTCTTGGTGTAGCCCTTTGTGGGCTGTGTGTGCAGTCTTGTTAAACCTTGCTTGTTGTTGGTATCACTGGGGAAGCATTGATCTCCAAGCCAATTGGCTCTGAGGATCAGCAGTGTCTCAGCTAGGAGGGCTTCTGTACTCTGCTTGGATGGGACGAAGTCTCAGGGTGGAGCAGATAAGCCTTGGTGAGTCCTGCAAGATTGGTTGCAGGTACATGCACCTCTTTGGTGTAGGCACAGACAAGCTTTGGATTCGTCCCTTCTCCAGAGAGTCCTATTCGTGGCAAATGAGAAAGCCAGCCTCCGGGAGGGCTTCTGTGCTCTGCTTGGATGGGGTGGAGTCTCGGGGTGGTGCTGACAAATTTGGTTTCTCGTCAGCCCCTTAACCCTGCAGACATGGCCGCTAGCTTCACACACCTCCTAGAGATCTCTGCCCACTGCCTGACAGTCTGGCCTCCCCTGACTGGGGCCGTCTATCAGAGCAATAGGGTGGTTCTGTTTTCCTCCTGAACAAGAAAGCCAGCCGCGTAATAGCTGTCCGCCCTCTCTGCGTGCCTGGAGTGAGCCAGTTGTGAACTCAGCCCACCCTCTCCACGCCGCCAGTAAGCCAGCAGCAAACTCGGGCGGCTGTCCTTTCTCGTGCACAGATCTCCGCACCTTTACAGTTCTCGAGGCTCAGCGTGCCTTCTCTCTCCTTCCCAGATGGTAGAGCCTCCTCTCAGCCAGCCGTCTGGGTGCTTCAAGGCAATATTTCCCTTGTTTTCCAGCTCTAAATTCAAAATTGTTGTGGTAGGCTGCATTTAGGTGTCTACCCTATGCTGCCATCTTGGTTTCTCTCTTTATTGATTTTTTTACAGAGAGGCAAGGGAGAAGGATAGAGAGTTAGAAACATCAATGAGAGCAAAACATTGATAAGCTGCCTCCTGCACAGTCCCCACTGGGTATGTGCCCATAACCAAGGTTCATGCCCTTGACTGGAATTGAACCTGGGACCCTTGAGTCCGCAGGCCGATGCTCTGTCCACCAAGCCAAACCAGTTAGGGCCGGATTTGATTATCTTAAACATGGTAATCTCCTGGCTCTTTCACCATTATCAGGTTTATAACTTTCATGAAATCTTCAACTTTGTTAAGGAAATATTTTCTAAGGACGAATCCTTCAGCAACAAGCATGGTCACAGAGGGCACTGTTTGCTTTGCTGAGATTGAGCACCTGTTCTCTGGGGTGCTAAGAGGTTCATCAGGAATATGACAACAGAAATAGGTGCTCTCTCATTAAACTTTCTTCTAAGGAACACATTCCCTAATTCTTGTGGCATTTAAGCCAAAACTAATTGACCATTTATTAGAATCCTGAAGAGGATGTGTATATGAAAATACGATGGGAGGAGAAGACTGTTAAGATTCCTTTTGTGTTAGAAGAGACTGTACTTAAGAGTTAGATTCCTAAACTAATACCTTTTACTGCTTCATCCAGGACATTGGTAAGTGCAGCTGACTCTCTGGGCGGGTGCCTGGCTGCAGAGCACAGTGGCTGCTCTGCAGTGTTGAGTCACCCACCGGACTCGGTCTTTGGTGCCAGCCCTCCTCCCACCATTGCTTTTCCACCATCAGTGCAAATGTCGACAGAGTGAAAAGGCAAATGCTGTCTTTTGTGATGAAAACAACAATTTAAAAAAATATATATATTTTATTGATTTTTACAGAGAGGAAGAGAGAGAGATAGAGAGTTAGAAACATCAATGAGAGAGAATCATTGATCAGCTGTTTCTTGCACCCCCCCCACTGGGGATGTACCGGCAACCAAGGTACATGCCCTTGACCGGAATCGAACCCGCGACCTTTCAGTCTGCAGGCCAACGGTCTATCCATTGAGCCAAACCGGTTTCGGCTGAAAACAATAATTTTTAATCCGTCCTGTCAATCATTTTCTTTTAGTTAATCTGTTTACAATTAATGCCATCACCCATATATTGTATTTGGATTTATCATCTATTAATCTATCATCATCTATTTTAACCCAGGTGTTCTCTTTTTTTTCCCTAGCTTTTCTTGCTTTCTTTTGGATTAATCAATCTTTATTATTCCATTGCTCCTCCCATCCCTTAGCTTTTTTTTTTTTTTTTTTTAGTCTTTTAGAGTAAGAATTTTAACATGATTCCTTGAATAAAATTTTAATATGAATAAGTACTTTCCCCACTTCCTGGATAGTATGAGACTTTGAACAATTTCACTTCATTTGCCTTTCTCCTGACTTAAATTTTTTTTTTTTACATCATCAAATAGTTGCAGTAATAGTGCAATAAACTTCAATATACCCTTCATATTGATTCACCAGTCGTTCACATTTTGCTCTCTTTCTTGCTGTTTTTTTAAAAAAATTTGTTCACAGTATTACAGATGTCCCTCATTCCCCCCTCATTTTGCCCCTCTCCATTCAGCCCTCTTAAAACCATTCAACTGATTGGGCAAGGCCCACCCAGATTCTCAAGGATAATCTCCTTTACTTAAAGTAAATTGATTGTAAATGTTAACCATATCTAAAAAAATATTTTCATCTAGATTAGTGTTTAGTTTAATAGGTGGGTACTATGGCCTAGCCAATTTGACATATAACACTAATCAACATAAAGCACATCCAATTTCTTACAAGCTGTAGGTCAGGGAATAGAACAGCCATTTATGCTTTCCTTCCATCCATCCATCCATCCATCATTCATTCATTTAAGAACTATTTCCTGAGCACCAGCAATGTGCCAGACATGGATACATATTCTAAGACTCAGACAACTGACTTAAAAATAACTGTTACAATACAACCTATTTGTTAGTTGGAACCATGTTGTAAATAATATTTAAGGCTGTTGCCTTATTTCTTTCTGACTTACTTTATTTCCTCCAGGACATAAACAGGAATGTTCTCAATGTCATGACTTTCAATCTCCTTGCATAGTTCCTTGTTAAGTAAATATAAATATTGGAGTATCTTCTATAAAAAACTTTAAAAGGGTTTTTATTGATTTTAGAGAGAGAAGAAGGGAGAAAGAGAGAAGCATTCATCGGTTGCCTCCGGCATGCATCCCATTATCCCATGCTCCCAGAGATCACCAGTTCGACTCCAGTCTGTCAAGGCACATGCCCAGGTTGCAGGGAGGAGCCTGTGACCAAGGTACCTGCCCCCGACTGGAATCGCACCAGGCCGATGCTCTATCCCAGTGGTCGTGAGTCACATGCGGCTCTTTGGCCCCTTGAGTGTGGCTCTTCCACAAAATACCACATGCAGGCACACACGTACAGCGCGACTGAAACTTCATGGCCCATGCGCAGAAGTTGGCTTTTGGCTCTCAAAAGAAATTTCAATTGTTGCACTGTTGATACTTGGCTCTGTGGACTGAGTTTGCCGACCACTACTCTATCTATTGAGGCAAACTAGGTAAGGCAAGATTTGGCAAGGAACGATGAAAATAGCCCTCGCAGGTTTGGCTTGGTGGACAGAGTGTTGGCCTGGGGACAGGAAGGTCCCGGGTTCAATTCCAGTCAAGGGCATGTGCCGGGGTTGCAGGCTTTATCCCAGGTGGGGGGCATTCAGGAGGCAGCTGATCAATGATTCTCTCTCATCATTGATGTTTCTATCTCTCCCTCTCCCTTCCTCTCTGAAATCAATAAAAATCCTGGGTATTTTAGCCCACCGGTATGGCTGAGAGGTTAAGCATGGACCCAGAAACCAGGAGATCAGTTTGATTCCCTATCAGGGCGCATGCTGGGGTTGCAGGCTAGATCCCCATTAGGGAGCGGGCAGGAGGCAGCTGATCAATGTTTCTATCCCTCTCCTTCCCCCCCCCCCTCTCTAAAAAAAAAAAATCAATGAAAAAATATCTTCATAAATGACATTGAGTAACTTAAAAAAAGAAAGAATGAAAATATATCCTTTAACAAAGGTCTGCGGAGGACAGCTGAGTAGTTAAGACACTTAGCTAGGCAAATTCATCCACAAACTTTCTAATTGTCCTGTGCACAAACCAAGAGGACCCTGTTGACCTGGGAAGGTGACTGCACCTTTACAGAATGAGCAGATTGATTGCTTGCTTCCTATCAGCAGACTTAAGCTCAGTGTTTTCATGGCTGTGTATAAAGTTTGAAAAGAACCCACTTTAAATTACTACGAGTGAGAGAAAAGAGTCAACTCAAACATTTCAGTTCTGTTAAACACATTCTGCCTGGGGTGTATACACACACACACACACACACACACACACACACACACACACACCATTCACCGAGGTCGCTTTCCTCGGTGAATGTTGTACAATCACATGTCTGGGAAGGATTTCTTTGTTCAGTTCTAGTTAACAAAGGGCATTTTCCAGAAATCTCAAGAGTGATATAAATAGCTGGGAAGGGTGCTAATTGCAGAAACACGCTAGCTTATTAAGTGAATAACTATGTGAATGAGATTTGTAAACTCAACAGAATACTGAAAGTATTTGTTGTCATTCTTGTTATACTGTGCATATAATGCATGCACCAGGCTAGTATATTCTACCTTCCACGAAATAATTCTGCTGTGTGTTTAAACTGAAAGGCAGTGATTTTGATAATGTTCTTCCAAGATCAATGAGTTCTTATGTTTTTCTTTCTTGCCACTAGAATTGAAGCATGTCCCAATAGTTCCTTGAGAGAATTAGTCCTTCCCTTCCCTTTCCCTTTCCCTTTCCCTTTCCCTTTCCCTTTCCCTTTCCCTTTCCCTTTCCCTTTCCCTTTCCCTTTCCCTTTCCCTTTCTCTTTCCCTCTCCCTCTCCCTTTTTCTTTTCTTTTCTTTTCTTCCTCCCTTCCTTCCTTCCTTCCTTCCTTCCTTCCTTCCTTCCTTCCTTCCTTCCTTCCTTCCTTCCTTCCTTTTTATAGAGAGAGGAAGGGAAGGAGAGAGAGAAACATTTATGTGAGAAACATTGATCAGTTGCCTCACACACGCCCCTATTGGGGATTGAATCTGAAATCTGGTTATGTGCCATGACTGGGAATCAAATCTGTAACCTTCTGGTGTATGAAACAACTCTTCGAACAACTGGCCAGGGGAGAGGATTATTTCTGATGTGCTACATATATACATACCCATTTTAGAAAATTTGAAAGTGGAGAAAACTATGAAAAAGAAGTAATTACTCATAATCCCATTATCCAGAGGTAACAGTCATTAATATTTTAGTGTGCTTTATTCTCATCTTCTTTACATACATATAAATATATACAGAAATATATCATATACATGATACTGTGATACAACATGTAAGATGCCATATGGCATAGGGTTTAACAATGTCAGATAATTTAGGTTTGAATCCTGGCTCCTCCACTTCCTGATTGTGGTAACCTGGGCAGTCTGCTTCCTATCTTTGTAACTCAGTTCCCTTAGCTGTATATGGAGCAATATTATATAGTGGTCCACTTTATAGGATTATTTTGTGGTTTAAGTTAGTTAATAATTATAAAGCACTTAGAACAGTTCTTAGTGCATTATAAATGTTCACTATTACAATTACAAATAAGTTTTACTTATCACATAACACTAGGGCAAAAGCATTTCCAAAATAATATAAAACTCTTAATGAACATATGACCAGAAAAACTGAGCACAATGGAGGACATTCCATTGTATAGCTATGCCATAATTTACTTTGCCAGGTCCATTGCTGACTATTGTGTTTCCAAAGTGTTACTATTATTAATACTATCTGGATGAATATCTTCATGCATCAAGTTTTGTCTGCATTTAATATTACCTGATTAGCCCTGGCCAGTGTGGCTCAGTTGGTTGGGTGTCGTCCTCTGCACGGAAAGGTTGTCAGTTTGATTCCCGATCAGGGCACATGTGCAGGTTGTGGGTTCTGTCCCTGATGGGGGCCTGCAGGAGGCAGTCAATTAATGTTTCACTCTCACATAGACGTTTCTCTTTCTCTTTCCCTTTCCCTAAAACTCTCCCTATATATGTATATATGTAAAGATATTTGGAAAGAGCTAAGAAAAATATTCTTAAGCTCACTTTAGATTTTGTTTGTCTAATCATCTGTTGAAAGTATTTATGAGTTTAAAAAATATGCTCATATCAACCAGACAGATTTAGACACAATTAGTATACACAGTGTCTGAAGCCATCTAAAAGTATTTATTTGTAACTAGCTCCCTCTAGTGAAAATTATTTAAAATTGCATGGTTCATTTCTGAATCTCCTTGACACCGGTAAAAAATTTTTATATATATTAAATTAAAATTAAAAATTGTTCTGAAAAATTTGTACCATGTCAGCCAAGCCAGCAATGGTTGGATGGTTGGATAAATATGGTTTTATATATATATTTATGGTTGGAGAGAGAAAGAGAAACATTTTCAGAGAGGAAAAGAGAGAGAGAAACATCAATGATGAGAGAGAATCATTGATTGGCTGCTTTCTACATGCCCCTCACTGGGGATGGAGCCCACAGCCCAGGCATGTGCCCTGACCTGGAATCTAACCATGACCTCCTGGTTGGTAGGTTTGATGCTCAACTACTGAGCCATACTGGCTGTGCTGACATGGTACAAATTTTGAGAACAATTTTTAATTTTAAAACCACAAATTTTTGAATTTTATTTTTTATAGAGTCCCATATTAGAGACTGATGGATTTTTGTTATTGGGCTTATTTTATAAATTAATTTATGATTAAAAACAACTCAAAAAGCCCAGCCAGCATGCCTCAGGGGTTGCACATTGACCTATGAACCAGGAGGCTGAGGTTCAATTCCCGGTCAGGACATGTGCCCGGGTTGCAAGCTCGGTCCCCATTGTAGGACATCTCTCCCTTCCTCTCCCTTCCTTTCTGAAAGAAATAAAAATATACTTAAAAAAATTCAGACACAAATTAGCCCTATGTCAACACCATCATTGCAACATTTTTGAGAAACAATAAAATGGAATGTAAAGATAGATTTTGGTAGAAAAGTAAAATACTGACTGTTTTTGAGATGGGAAGTGGGTATGGGGCATGAGAGAAAGATGGTGCTGAGATTGCTCCAGAATTCAGGCTGAAAAGAATAACCTTGTTAATAGTTCACAACCTCGCTGAAACCGGTTTGGCTCAGTGGATAGAGCGTCGGCCTGCAGACTGAAGGGTCCCAGGTTCGATTCCGGTCAAGGGCATGTACCTTGGTTGCGGGCACATCCCCAGTAGGGGGTGTGCAAGAGGCAACTGATTGATGATTCTCTCTCATCAATGTTTCTGACTCTCCATCCCTCTCTCTTCCTCTCTGTGAAAAATCAATAAAATATATATTAAAAAAAAAAATAGTTCACAAGCTGCTTGTACTCATTTTGTTTTTTCTTTTTTTTATATATATATTTTATTGATCTTTCACAGAGAGGAAGGGAGAGGGATAGAGAGAGTTAGAAACATCGATGAGAGAGAAACATCGACCAGCTGCCTCCTGCACACCCCAACCTGGGATGTGCCCACAACCAAGGTACATGCCCTTATCCGGAATCGAACCCAGGACCTTTCAGTCCGCAGGGAGACGCCCTATCCACTGAGCCAAACCGGTTTCTGCGTGTTTTGTTTTTTTATTTATTCTTTTGATACCCCATGAGGTAGGTGCTATTCCCCTATGTTGCCGATCAGGAAGCAGTGTGAGCAAAGCCAGTGACGTGCCCAGAGCTGAGAGCATGTGGGTGCTGGGGTGTGCCGCCCGGGGCCCCCTCTGGAAGCAGCCAGACTCTAAGACTTTGGATGGGGACGTGCACTAAGTGGGGGTCAATGCACTTAGAAGTCTGGAATCTCATATTCCCAAGGGCCCTGGAAGCCTCGAAGGGACCCCCCCCTCCCTGTTAGGGGTCAGTGCCTCTTGTTCATTTGCAGCTGATGCAAGATAACCCGTGTCCTGCTCGGATTCATTCCCACCTCCTCTCCAGGCCATCAGACCCACAACAAGGGCCAGGTCATGACATAACCCTGCCAGAGACGTGCTGGGCTGGCTGAGGCAGAAAGGGACTATGCCAAGAGGCAGTTGTAGGACCCAGTCGGTCAGGAGCTGCGAGTGTATGTTTGGGACAGGATCCTGAGGGTGCTGAGTCGGGGGGCACAGAAGATCACACCGGGGAAGGGAGCGTTTGTTTAGGTGAGAGCATTATCTCACGGCACAGGACTTATACCTTAGCAAGCAGCCCAGGAGATGATGCCAGTACACTGGTACGTGGCCTCCTAGACACGTGAAAGAAGTATCAGCTCACCTTCAAGAGAGGTAGAACTGGAAACGTTGAAAGAAGGAATGAAAGAGGTAGAAGTGGCAAACGTTGAAAGAAGGAATGAAACGTCCAGAAGGGGGCATGCCAGAGAGAACACGCTCCATAGGCCAGAAAACTCCATGTGCCCTGGTGGTCAGTGTGGCCTGTGAGGAGCTCTGAAGGCCTGGGCTGCTGCTGAGGGAGCTGTCACAGACTGGGCTCGCTGAGAGTAACCGGGAGCAGAGGGTTCTGAACTCATAGAGGCTGGGTGGCTGACCTCACTGCCGTAGGCAAGGTGGGTGCCATGATCCTCAGGAGCAGCTGGGAGCCCGTTGGCTGTCAGCACAGAAGGACAGGGTGAGGGTGAGGAACAGCTCTCACACCCGTTACAGAATCACACCCCGCGGGCTCAGCTCAGGGAGCCCTGAGGTTCCGCTGGGGGAGGTCTCCACTTTGTTTTAACTGTTAGGCTCTCATTCTTGTTTTCTGTCACTGTCCCTGGGTTTCTTTCAAACATGTGCCTTTACCCCTTGGGGCCTTTCTCCACCAGGATTCTAAGAGCAAGGAAGGTCCAGAGCCCTATGGAACTCAACTAACTTATCTCCCCGCACCCTCGCCCCCACCCTGCATCCAGAACAGCGCCACCCACTCCAGATCCTACACTGACCCTTCTGGCGAGAACGGAGGCGCAGCCCTCACATCCGGGGATGTGCTCTGAGGCTCAGGTGAAGAACTCCAGGTAAGAAAAGCTACCTATATCTTTGACTTTTTTTTCACCTTTTCTTTTTTTTAAATTTATTGATTGATTTGAGAGAGAGAGACAGAGAGAGAGAGACAGAGAGAGAGAGAGAGAGAGAGAGAGAGAGAGAGAGAGAGAGAGAGAGAGAGAGAGAGAAAGAGATTCTTATATGTGCCCTTACCACAGAATGAACTGGAAACCTCAGGATGATGCTCTAACTGACTGAGCTTGCAGAGGCTGGGGGTTCTTCGCCGCTTCAGACAATGATGCATTCACCAAGGGGGTTCTCAGGTGCCTTCTGCTTCTCAAGCTTCGAACTGGCTGCTATCCTTTCAATAGCTTTCATCTCTATGTTCTCACCCTTCAGCAAAAACTGTTCCTTCCTTTCCCATCACTAGAACCCACTCTTGGAGCTTCTCTTTGCAGAGGCTCCGCCTGCAGGCCCCTGTCATAACTCTGCCTACTAGCTTTTTTTTCCTTCCAATTACACTCAAAACCCAACCTTCTTTCTACCTTCAGTTCCCTAAGTGGTCTGGCTCCCTGCTTTCCACTCAAGTTGTATTTCATATCATTCTCTCCCTTGCTGGTAGCTCTAGCCACATAGGTTTTCTCACCTCCCCACTCCCCTGTTTTAAAATAATAGAAGCTTATTTTTTGTTTTAAGACCCTTGAACTTTCTATTCCTAAGATACTCTTACTCAGATATTCTTTCAGTCCGTAAGCAAACGCTCTATCCACTGAGCTAAACCGGTTTTGGCTTACTCAGATATTCTTAAAGCTAGTTTATTTAGGAAGGAGGAGTTGAGAAAAAGAGAAGAATTTAGATGATTTTTTTTTGGGGGGGATAGAATTTTGGTTTAATCAGCTTGGATGGGTGGACTGGGGGAGGAGAGAGGTGATTTGAGGTGTCTATTATTAGCTTACATTAATAGAGTGCTTGAGGGCTGTATTCGTTAGCTATTGCTGCATAACAAATTACCCCTCCACATGTGGTGGCTTAAAATAATGAATGTTTATGTTCTCACAGTGTCTGTAGGTCAGGGAATCTGGCTGTGGCTTACTTAGCTGAGCCTTCCAGCTCTGGGGCTCTCACACAGCTAAAGGTGTCTGAGGACTCACCCGTAAGGATCCTTTTCCCAGCTGATTCTGGTGCTGGCTGGCAAAATCCGTTTTCTTGCAGGTTGTTTGACTGGGGCTTTATTTCCTCACAAACTCTTAGCCAGAGTGTCTCTCCGTTCCCTGCCGCTGGGCCTCTCCACGGAGCATCTCACAGCACAGGAGCTGGCTTTAGAGAGTGCTGGCTAGGGAGGAGTCCATATTTTGTAACCTAATCACAGAAGTTATAGTCAACCACTTATTTTATTTGTTTCAGGAGACAAGTATTTAGGTCCAGTGCACACTCAAAGGGAAGGAATTGCCACAGACCTGAATAGCAGAAGTTGGGATCCCTGGGAGCTATATCAGAAGCTGCCTACCACAGGCACTATTCTAAGTGCCCTGCACGTTTTATTTTAGGCCTTACAACACACCTTACAGTAGACATGCTATTATTGTCTCCATTTCACAGATGAGGTGCCAGTAAGTAAAGTGAGTTGCCTGAGGTCACACAGCTGAAGTCAGTGGGCGACAGAGATTTGAACCCAGGCTGTCTGATTTCAGCATCTGTCTTAACTAGTTGGTGATACTGCCTGAAGTGGAGGTGTCATGAGCTGGAGTCTAAACTTCTTGGGGGAGGATTGGGTTGGCCAAAGAGGTGGAAAGATGAATGAACTAATCCTAAAATAAGAATCGCATCTGATTTCCAGTTTTTTCTCTCTCTGGCACCCAGACTCCTCCAGTGCCAAGGAGGTAAGAAAAAAATAGATTTAAAACTTTTCTCCCATTACTCCTCTCTCCCTCCTTATCTTTCTTTCTCTCTCCTTTCCTCCCTCTCTCCCTCCCTCCCTCTCTCCATTCCTCCTTCTCTCCTTCATGTCTTCCTTCCTCCTTTCTACCTCCCTCCTTTCCTTCCTTTCATAAATTCTGACTGCCAACTGTGTGCTGGGGAAAGTACTAGATTCTGGAGAATATATTTTTAGCTCTCTGGATACAAAAGATGTATCATTTTGAGATATTTTTAAACAACTGTAGTTTTTCCTAAAATCATCTACATTAACATGAACTGTCTTCCTGTGAAATGTAGCATCATTAAGTGTTGTGACAGGACTAGGAAATAAGCCATTTGTAAAGCACTAACGCAGATTCTAACTGGGCTTGCTACTTTGGCTTCCTCTATTATTAAGCGAATCCTTAATTTAACATATGACATTGAAAATAATTTTACAATATTTCCAATTAAGTTAAATTCTCACATTACTTTTGTATTCTTTGTCATTGCATGTAGAATGATAAGATTCTGTTTTGCATATTATTAATGAATATGGGGTATGTGTTTCCATTTGGGTCACTAATAGTTCACTATTATCTAATTTCAGAAATGAGTTCAATACTCAATCTACAAATTATAAAGTAACCAACTTATCCAAATCAACCACAATTCAGAGTTAAAGCCCACATTACAATTTTTCTACATTTGTAGCAATCCCAAACAAGCCAAAACTTCAACTAAATAGATTGGACAGAATTTAGAAGTTCATTAGCAAGAATTTTGACCCATAATCAAGATAGGCCATCACAGAAATGAAGAAGAGGTGAAATTGCACATTTTATTTTTATTTTATTACTAGAGGCCTGGTGCATGAATTCATGCATCAGTGGGCTCCCTCAGCCTAGCCTGAGGGATGGGGCGAGAACTGGCTCTCTGACATTCCCTGAGGGGTCCCAGATTGCAAGAGGACACAGGCCAGGTCGAGGGGACCCCCCTGCCCCCCGCCCCGTACACAATGGGGGCTGGGGAGGGATGTGGGAAGTTGGACAGATGGGGAGAAACCTCAGGAGGGCTCCAGAGCATATATCTCACTCAGTCCTGATTGGCCAGATCTCAGCAGCAAGCTAACCTACCAGTCAGAGCATCTGCCCCCTGGTGGTCAGTGCATGTCATAGTGACTGGTCAACCAGTCAACTGTCTGCTCCCTGGTGGTCAGTGCACATCATAGCAAGTGGTTGAGTAACCTTAGCATATCATTAGCATATTATGCTTTGATTTGTTGAGTGGCCAACCAGACACTTAGCATATTAGGCTTTTATTGTATAGGATTATTATTTTTTTGTTAATCCTCATCCAAGGGTATTTTTTTCATTGATCTTTTAAAGAGGGTGGAAAAGAGAGGGAAAGACAGAGAGAAACATTGATGTGAGAGAAATACATCAATTGGTTGGCCTGGTCCAGGGAGGAGCCTGCAACCAAGGTACATGCCCTTGACTAGAAGTAAACCGGGACCCTTTGGTCTGCAAGCTGACACTCTACCCACTGAGCCAAACTAGCTAGGGTAAAATTGCCCAATTTAAACCAACATTATCTAATCTCCATTTTATAGTTGGAGATAATTGAAGGGACAACCTTGCTTTTTACTTAATAAAAGACTTAAAAGCAATGGGAAAGTAATTGTGCTGCTTTCTGCTGAATATTTAAACTATTACCAAGAAAAATGTGTTTTAAAAACCAGCTGATGGTGAATATCAAGAAAGAACGAGCTATCTGGGAAAATTAACCTATTACAATTTTAATTTCAATATGAGCCACCAATTTTGTTATACTATGTCAACGTAAGAAACATTCAAACCTGTAGAGAATTTCTGTGAGTTGATTTGAGCCAATGCTCCAGAGAATGGCAGTTTTGCACCTTATTTTGTATAATACATTACAATAAAAAGAGAAGATGTAAGTGGGTTACAGGAAACCCATTGGTAATAGATTGATAGATTAGGGAGGCGAGAGAAAGCAAAGATGGGGATTGCATAGATAGAAAGCAAAATGATAGATGTTAGGGTTGCCTAAGGAGGAACACATGAAGCCAAAAGGAATGATAGATACATTTATTAGGTCATCTGGATACCAGATGCGCTGAGCCCCAAAATGGCACCAGCACCAAAGATGGAGATTCAGGGATTTTAAAGGACTCTACATGGGGTTTTTCTGGGTGGAGAGTTCTCTGGGCAGGTCTGGAAGGGAAAGATAATGGTCTCAGCAAGTGGAATGTGGTTTTAGCAAGTGGAATGTGGTCTAAGCAAAGGGAATGCTGGTTGTGAAGTGGTCTAATGGTGACTTCCCAGGGGAGGGGATGCTGATCAGATTTAACAATAGATGTATACATCTTCCACATAGGTGGGTGAAGGATAGTTAACAGTGAACAATGAGAGGGTTTGTGGTCTCTGCTCTGTTGTGGTGCCTGGGTTTTGAGGAGTCTGGAAAAAGAAAATTACTTTGACATTCCAATGGTATGTTATTCTAGATGCAAAAAGATAATAGACAGGCTTACGTGAGGTGAAAACTGACCTTTGTCAGGGAAGCTTCTAGCCTAGTACGTGACTACTCACCACAAACTGCTTTTCGTTAAAAAGTTTTTATTGCAGACAATTTTTTTCTGGTTATTTCAGGTCTCCGAGTTTGTCAAACAGCCTTGCAGGCCTGCCCTGAGCTTATCAGGCTTAGTATGTGGTCTTTTTTTCATCCACAACGGTTAGGATTTCTGATTAAAAAACAGACACACAACTATTTCCAAGGGATAAATCTGAGAGAATCTCACAATAGCTCCATTTGGCCATTAAAAAAAAAGTCATCATAATTGCAACCATGGACATATTCTGGTGATTTACATGGCTAAATCTAAGAAATTTGTCTATTAGAATTGTAAAAACTTGCTTAACGAAAGTGCTCATTTTTATGTGGCTAAGAGTCCAACACAGATATTCTCCAAAGATCATCATCATCGCCAGTCAAGTAAAATCAGCATTCTAAAGGATTCACTTAGCTGGGGACATTGCTCTCTGGGCCTCAATCAGTCTACCAGTTAAGGCCTATGAAACACTGACTAGTTTTCAGCACGTTTGTGGGTGATGTGGGGCTGTGGACGGCATACCTGCTGAACACCAAGACCTCGGGGAGTTTTATAAAATAAACCAACAGATTCCTTTGGTTCCTCTTCTGAAGATTCTCCTTGGTAGGTTCTGGCACAAGGCTCCCAGGAATCTGTTTTTGTTTTTAAAATATAATTTTATTGACTTCAGAGAGGAAGGGAGAGGAAGAGAGAGATAGAAGCATCAATGATGAGAGATAATCATTGATCAGCTGCCTCCTGCACGCCCCACACTGGAGATCAAGCCTGCAACCCATGCATACCATATGCCCTGACCAGTAATTGAACCTTGACCTCCTGGTTCATAGGTCAATGCTCAACCTCTGAGCTCTGCCAGCCGGGTTTGTTTTACTTTTTAATGGTAAAAACCCCAACACAAACTTTGTTCAGTACACTGAAAGATACAAAGATGTTGAAATAATTTTGCTACACATGCTTAAAACATAACATTAAATGAAGACGGCAATACCTCTATCCATAGCAGAGGTTACAAATCCTATATAATAAAAGTATAGTATGCAAATTGTCCCCTTGACCAGAAGTTCTTCCGGGAGTTCGACATGGGAGTGGGGCCAGCTGGGGAAGGGAGGGAGGCAGCTAGGGATCCTACCAGTGCACAAATTTCGTGTACTGGGCCTCAAGTAATACAGTAATAAGTTAAGTATTCCTCACAAAACCCCAATAAAGTACTACTGTCATCTCCTTTGAATAGGTGAGGAAACTGTTACTAAGTAACACAAATAATTGTCAGAGCTGGTATTCAAATCTAAGCAAAGTGGATCTAAGAGCCTATGCTTCTAACCATCGGGGCTGTGAATAGGGACATATCAGTTTATGCTGCTGTACCAACATAATGTGCATGGTGCCCCATCTCATTCTCAAGAGGTACCACTTAGATGAGAAACCATATGGTTACACTACTCTAGGTGCACAATGTCATGCTAGAAAAAAATTAGAAAAGAAAAAGAAATTCTCAGTGGGTCAGACACTGAGGATTTTCTGAGACTGAACACATGCGGAATCTGATGGGAGAGGGAACTAGTAACCCAGAACATGACTGAAGAAAGGAAGTGTGTGATCATAAAGAAGCAGTGACCCAGGGGGCCTCATGCCTGGAGGGGGCCCAGGGGAAACGGCATAGGGAGGACTGGGTGACGATGACAGGAACAGAGACTGCAGTTGTAATAGATTGCAAAAATGGTCACAACACTTCTCCCACTAAGAAGAGGTAGTATCTCTCCCCCATCCCCCTTGAATCTGGGCTGGTCTTAGGAGTTTCTGTGCTGAAAAGGGCGTGATTGAAGTGATGCCAGGTGAGCTCTGAGCAGGCCTGGGCTAGCCTGGTGGAAGATGAGAGACGTTTGGAGAAGGATGGAGGTGCCCTAACCCACAGCCAGCTGCTACCTACAGACATGCAAGTGAGGCCACTGGGGACCAGCCAACCCCTGCAGACAGCTGACTGCAATCCAGGAGCTGCCTGCCAGTGCATGAGGAGGGCTATAGAGGAACTGCCCCGGAGCCCGAACTGCTGATCCACAGATTGTAAGCTGGATAACGGGTGTTATTTTAAGCCCCTGAGCTTTGGGGTTGTCTGGGATGCTGCAAAAGCTAACGAACACACCAGGAAACCCCTGCAAACATCTCCAACTTCCTCTCCTCAAAGGTTTCAGCAGAGTTTCTTTGGGGGTGTCTGTGCCAGACAGTAATACTGGAAACGGAGGGGCAGTGGCTGGGTCTAAAGTCACCTGGGGGGAAAAAGGCCGCTGAGCCCAGAAAATCGGTCCTGAGGTATCTTACCCAGTGAGACGTGCAGAGTCTATTCTTCTGTAAGACAAACCATACATATTGAGATATGCAAAATGAGATAAGGACAAAGTAAACGTTGCCAAAAATCTAAGAGAAATGGTTCTTTATCTGGAAATTATTCTTTTTTTGTTATTTTATGTTGCTGTCAAAGAAAACCCTCCCATCAGGCCTATTCCTGTGTAACTCAAGTACTAGAATTACAAGCCAGTGTTACCACAGCCATAATTTTTGTCCCAAGAGAGGTCATTAAAAGAATTAGAAACCTTTTCCCTTTTGAATCAGAAACTTGCTCATGCCAGGAGTTTGGCTGTGAATTGCATCCAAACCCCTATTTTATTGTTAATATAAGTAAATGAGATCCGAACTGCTCACACGTTTGCAAAAGTAACTCCTCTCCCAGAAGGCAAGATGTAGCATTGCTTTATGAATTTATTCTTTATCGAGGTGAAATTCACATATAACAGAATTAATCCCTGTAAAGTCTACAAGTCAGTGGCATTTCGTGTATTCACATGTTGTATAACTACCACTTCTCTCTAGCTTCACTGCTTTTTTATCACCTCAGGAAAACACTCATCATTAATTATTCACCCACCCCCTCCTTTCATCCCCTGATAACCACTTCCTGTGCTTTTTGCCTCTGTGGGTGTGTCTATTCTGGATATAGCATAAAAATAAATAAATAAAATTTTTTAAAAAAGGAATCCTTCATTCTGGCAGACCTTTTGTGTCTGCCTTTTTCTTAGCATAATGTTTGCAAATTTCATCCCAGGTGTAGCATGCATCAGTACTCCCTGATTTAATATGACTACATTATATTCCATTGTATGTGTGTGCCACAGTATGTTTCAGCACCTTTCCATCGATAAGCATTTGGATGGTATCCACCTGCAATAAACTCAGTTCCATATAGGGTGATATTGTGTAACATTTGTTAGAATCAGTTTGGCTACTGAAAATGTGATCTCTGCTGAGGGAGAATTCTCCCTTCCTTCTTTAATCTAGGACAGTGGTCGGCAAACTCATTAGTCAACAGAGCCAAATATGAACAGTATTGAAAGAAATCGAAATTTCTTTTGAGAGCCAATTTTTTTAAACTTAAATTTCTTCTAATGCCACTTCTTCAACATAGACTTGCCCAGGCCGTGGTATTTTGTGGAAGAGCCACACTCAAGGGGCCAAAGACCTGCATGTGGCTCACGAGCCTCAGTTTGCCAACCAGGGATCTAGGATAAAGAAAACATAGTTTTGTCCAATCTCTTCTCGCACCTCTCCCATCCCCATTCCCCCTCTTACGCCTATGGATGAAGACAGTGGCAGGGGGTAAGGGCGTGGGGTGGGGTAGGGAATCAGATGGAGGGGAGCTATGGGGAGGGGGGGAAAGACGAATACCTGTAATAATCTGAACAATAAAGATTTATTATATAAAAATAAAAAAATAAAAATAAAAAAATAGTTGAAAATACAGTGTAGTAAAACAAACAAAAATCCTAAAACCTACTATTTTTTTTTAATTGATTTTCTACAGAGAGGAAGGGAGAGAGATAGAGAGCTAGAAACGTCGATGAGAGAGAAACACCGACCAGCTGCTTCTTGCACACCCCCTACCGGGGATGTGCCCGCAACCAACGTACATGCCCCTGACCAGAATCGAACCTGGGACCTTTCAGTCCGCAGACCGACGCTCTACCACTGAGCCAAACCGGTTTTGGCATGTTTTTTTTGTGTGTGTTTTGTTAAAAAATATTTTTATTCATTCCAGAGAGGAAAGGAGAAGGAGAGAGAATTAGAAACATCAAGGATGAGAGAGAATCATTGATTGGCTGCCTCCCACACGCCCCCCACTGGGGACTGAGCCTGCAACCTGGGCATGTCCCCCTGACCAATATCGAACCCAGGACCCTTCAGTCCTTAGACCGATACTCTATCCACTGAGCAAAACCGGTCAGGGCTAAAACCTAGTCATTGCTTAGGTTACACACTGTTAACCACGCAGAACCAAAAGTGGCAGGGAACATGCTTCTGCAAACGGATACTTACATCCTTCATCTCTCAGGTACCCATAAATGTGGGCCGATGAGTGAATGTTGTATGACCCTGCTTTGCACCTTGGCACAAGGCTCCCACGGGCAAACAGCCCAGGCCCTTTTATTTCAGGCACAGTTGCCCTGGCACCTCCCCCATCTGCCCACTGGGTCTCCCCCAGGCACCAGACAGGTGGTAGTTGCTGAGCTCTGTCAAAGGAAGAGACTAGCCGAAACCGGTTTGGCTCAATGGATAGAGCGTCGGCTTGGGGACTGAAGGGTCCTGGGTTCGATTCCGGTCAAGGGCATGTACCTTGGTTGTGGGCACATCTCCAGTAGGGGGTATGCAAGAGGCAGCTGATCGATGACTCTCTCTCATCGATGTTTCTAACTCGCTATCTCTCTCCCTTCCTCTCTGTACAAAATCAATAAAATATATTTTAAAACAAAACAAAACAAAACAAAAACAAAAACAAAAACAAAAAAAAACAAAGGAAGAGACCAGCACGCAATACTTGCACAAACAGCTGAGTTTAATACTTAGCCGGAGCATAGTCTCCCCCAGGAGAGCGAGGAGCTGGTTCATTAGGGCTTGGGAAGTGCGGGGCTGAGGGGGCGGATGGTGGACGCTCAGAGGCAGTAGTGGGTTGAGGTCAGCTGTGGAAACCGGGTTGTTTAGAAGGATGTGCATTGGCTGGCTGTTTCCCCCGCTGACTTTCAGAAGTATGTTCCCTTGGGCAAGCTATCATTGTTCCACCAAACCAGTTTAGAACTGGTTGGGGTGGTTCCTTGTTGCCATAACTACAGAACACTTCATCTTTTCTGAGGCGCGTGGGAACCTTTTAATTCACTTTTCTTTTCCTAGGGGCGTGGGAAAATCATAATGTATGATTTGTGGAGGACAGGCATGCAGGCTTGCGCTCAGAGGCAGCTCAGCAGCGAGGCCGAAGCCCAGGCTTCTCACTCCATCCGGCAGGCTGGATACTTGCATTGAGCTGGGCTTTTTCTTGAGTCTCCACCCAGAGTCTTATTCGGGGATTAAATATGAAGCTCTGAGGAAGAAGAGAACAGGAGGGCAGACAATAGTAAGGAGTACGAGAGCGTGGAGAGATGTCAATCAAAGTTTGGAAGCCACGTAGCAGATGGGCAGTTGCTAAGGGATGGAGCAGACCGGGGAAAGCTGAAACCGTGCTGCTCGCTGAGGGAAGCCAAGAAGTGAAGCCTGCGTTAGAGCCCTGGGCGGTCTCAGGAATTGCTAAAGGCGTACCCGCACCGGAAAGATGGGTTGAAATCCTGTAAGTGAAGAAGTTGGGCCCTGTATCGCTTTCAGCAAGAACCCACCCCAGAGGAACACGGGAGGGTGTTGAGTTGAGGGACTCCGAGGTCCGGGGCGGGGAGAAGGCAGGGAGCTCTGCAGAAAGTGGGGGATTAAGTGGAAGTCGATATTTCGCCAAGTGAGATCCTGAGGCGCTTTCCCTCACGGGGCTCCCAGAATACGGGCAACCGGGTTGCCACCCACCAAGGCAAGGAACCCGAGGCAGATCTCTCCGGGGGGGGGTGGGGGGGCGGGGCAGGGGCAGGGGCAAGGACCACCCCAGGAAAACAGACCTGGAGATGTGGGAGGCGCCTCCCAGGGAATGAATGCCTGGGCCTTGCCCAATCATTCTGCGATCAAGTCTACACACAGAGCTTCTTGCTAGGTTTTAGTGCCTCACTCTTAAATGTAAATGAATAAGCAAGATTTGCCAGACATTTGGGGAAAGTCTTTGGCATAGAAAGAAGATACCTAGATAGAAGGCTTTGAAGGAAACTGAGACAGAGGAATCAGAAAAATGAAGACCTGTAACTCTTGGCCTCAAAGTGATAAAAAGCTGTTGCATTTACAAAGAAAGAATGAGATGTTTTTTAAAAGCCATGTTTACAAAACAAAACAAAACAAAACAACAACCCCAAAAACAACAATCTGCCAAAGCCTGTTTGGCTCGGTGGATAGAGTGTCAGCCTGTGGACTGAGGGGTCCCGGGTTCGATTCTGGTCAAGGGCATGTACCTTGGTTGCGGGCACATCCCCAGTACAGGTTGTGCAGGAGGCAGCTGATCTATGTTTCTAGCTCTCTACCCCTCTCCCTTCTTCTTCTCTGTAAAAAATCAATAAAAATATTAAAAAACAAAACAAAACAAACAAAAAGAACAAAACCATTAGGGATCATATAATAGCTATATGACTATAGGAATATTATTTAACCCCTGAGACTCAATTTTTTCCCCTATAAAATGGGGATAATAATAGTAACTAATACATAGTTGTCACGAGCATTAAGTAATTTAGTACATGAAATAAGTACATAGTGCTACTGTTTCGCTTGCTATTTTATTGTATTTTATAGCAGGGCAGATATCACCTTGTTATTGAGTTTTAGTGGGTCAATAAGTTTATTTGAATAATTGCTACTTTTATTTTTTATTTTTCTGATTTCAGAAAGGAAGGGAGAGGGAAAGGGGAGAGAGAGAGAGAGAGAGAGAGAGAGAGAGAGAGGGAGAGAGAGACATCAATGATGAGAGTTCCATTGATCTTCTGCCTCCTGCACACCCCACACTGGGGATTAAGCTCATGGCTCTAGCATATGCCCTGACCAGGGATTGAACCATGACCTCCTGGTTCATAGGTTGATGCTTAACTCCTGAGCCACACTGGCTGGGCAATAATTGCTACTTTTAACTTTATCAGATTCTTAGAAAGAAAATTTTGGTCTACATAAGCAACATGAAAAGTACTTTTAAAATTAAATGAGTAGTAATTATTTTTAAGAAAAAAGAGGATATTGTCAACTTTTTAAAAAAGGTGTGTGTGTGTGTGTGTGTGTGTGTGTGTGTGTGTTTAATTCAGTGCAAAGCAACATGCCTGGCCTATCTCAACTCCTTCACTGCCTGTGGGGGGAAGATGCGTCAGTTCCTTAGCCTTCTCCTTATCTGAAATGACCAAGTTATAAAAGTATCTGCTGCATTCAGCTTTAAACTTCACAATACTCTTATTTTTCTTAATGTCAACAGACTTGGCATCCTTTCGCTTGGCTACGAGCAGAAAGTCCTTGATTTCCTCAGTTTTGCGGGATGGCTACAAGGGGGAAGGAGAGCAACATGATCTACTGAGACACAATCTCCTACAAATGTTATGCTATGCTTAAACAGACTGCACCTTATTGAGCTTGAAATTTAATTATTTTTTAATTTTGCATTCTTTTTTTTTTTAAATATGCTTTTATTGATTTTTTTAGAGAGAGAGGAAGGGAGAGAGAAGAGATAGAAATGTCAGTGAGAGAGAAACATTGTTTGGCTGCCTCCTGCACGCCCACTAGTGGGGATCTATCTCATAACCAGAGTATATGCCCTGATCAGAACATCCATCCATCTTTTGGGGCTCCTCTTGGTTCAAGGGTGGACACTCAATCACTGAGCCACACAAGCTGGTCTTTCGTGATTCCTTTTCTGAATCCATGTTTGGAAATAAATCTGTATAGATTTATTCAGAATTATTCTATGTAGTGGAATTATTAGGGTCTATGGCTAGATCCATATGAACCAAGATATAATTTTTCTGGGTCAATGAGAAGGCAAACATTTCAGATTAATATGACTGAAATACATTCTTTAGAGAGTATGTCAACTCATTAGTCAACAGAGCCAAATATCAACAGTACAACGATTGAAATTTCTTTTGAGAGCCAAATTTTTTAAACTTAAATTGTATAGGTAAGTACATTGTTATTAACTTAATTAGGGTACCCCTAAGCTGGCCTTTGCTAAAAACGTCCTCAATCTGATTGAGGTACACCTAAGGGGCCAAAGAGCCACAGGTAGCTCGACCACTGCTTTAGAGTCATTAAATCAGGTATAGGTTTAACCTGTGCTGTGACTTTGTGCTTACTCATTGATGAGAAAGTTGTCCTTCACATTTAAAATTGTTTTTAAGCTATGCCCACTGTTTTGATTTTCCTGCCCTCCTTCTCATTATCTGCACTTCTTTCTCTGGTTATAAACAATGAAACAAATCAACAATCTAATATTTGCCTGGCCTTCAAGGACACATATGGGATTCAGAGATTCAAAGCAAAAGTGCAACATTAAGGTACATTATATCACTAGGGGCTGAACAGAACATAGATGATAACTGGAAAAATACCGTATCAAGAAATGTTAAAAGTCATGATGATTTTTGTGTGGGTTCGGCCAGCACTTTTGAAACTTAGACCTTTGTTTCCTTGATTATAGTTCTGAGTTTTCTCTGTTCTTCTCTTGCTAGTCTAAATCATTTTTATCAGCCTCAGGGACAGAACCAAAACAATTCTCTTTAATGTAATAGCTGGACACATACTGGGGCCCAAGTATTGCTGGGGCCCAAGTAGTGCTTCCTCCCTCCCCCTCTTATTCATTAGTTATGAAAAACACCATCCCTTCCTTCAGAAACACTGATGTATTTCCACGCTTTCTCTTAATTTTATGCAACCTTAACAGATTTTTATCAGTTTTTTTTTCTTTTAAGTGCCAATTCCTCTGTTTCAAAGCAGCAAATAAAACCGCCTCCCACTCCGTGTTTATGGCAGCATTGCGGCCTTCTGTTCTTCCAGGCAGTCTTTTCTTGGGACACGTGGCTTTCCCCCACCCTACTGTCAAGGATGGACTGACGGGAGCCGGGGTTGGAGTGGGGTCAGAGGCGGGGGCAAAGGCACCCTTGTGTTTCAAGAGTGCCCACCTACACCGCCAGAGGCTCCAGCTCGGTTTAACGGGCAATTCCTCCAAGGGCCTGCGGCCTGAGCGATCGAGTGATCGAAATCACCTGTTCAAGGTCAGCACCTGCAATGATTCCTGCTTGCAGTCAGCGGGGCCCCACAGGACCCTGAGGGGTCTACGGCGGGCCGGCTCTTGGCTGCCTGCCGGCTCTGCCTCGCGCCCCGAAACCTGCGCAAACGCGGGGAGACCGCGCCCTCTCGCGATCGCGGCCCCGCCGGGGATGGACCTGGAACCACCGCCTCCCACTCCCTCACCCTCACCCCCGCTCCCCCAGGCTGCGGCTGCGGCCGCGGCGGAGGCGCTGGAGGAGGAGGAGGAGGAGGAGAGTAGGAGAGGAGGAGGAGAGGAGGAGAGGAGGAGGCCCTGGAGCGCACGGGCAGCGCGCGGGCGCGTGGGGGGAGGAGGGGGACGCGCCTACATAAGCCCCGCGGGGCCCGGCGCGCCGGCCCGGGAGGAACGCGGAGTCGGGAGCGCCCGGCGCCGCACACGCCGCCGCTGCCCCGGAGCCGAGGGGAGGGAGCCGGTGGGAGAAGCCGGGCGGGTGGCGCCGGGCCACCTACAGAGCGCTCCTGGCTCCCGCCCGTCTGCGAAGCCGGCCCGGGCTGCGGCACCGCAGCGGCCTGCGGAGGTGAAGCCGGGCTGCGGCGGCCCGAGGGGGCGCTGGCCGGGCGGGTGGGCAGGGCTGGGCGCTCCGGTCGGGGAGGTCCGGGCGGGTGGGGGGACCCTCTCGGCGGTGGTCCTGGGTTTTTCTCCGGGCGCTCCCCTTGTGGGGCGCCTGCGGCAGTGGCCCGGGCTGGCGCCCGGGCGTCCCGAGAGCTGGGGGGATGGCGGGGGTCGGTGTCCCCGGGCGCCCGGTGGCGGCGGGCGGAGGCGCGTCTCACGCGGGCCCCGCGGGGGTTTGGGGTGGCGCTGACATGCACGCGGCTGGTGATGCCCTCAGTTCGGGGATGCTGCTGGGCGTGGGGGTGGAGGGACACCTCCGAAGCGCGGGATGAGGCGTGTGCGAAGGCCACGGACCGGGCCGTGGCAGGCTCCCCAGGATGGCCCCGGAAAGCGGGGATTGGTGTAGTGATGGGTTAGTTTCAACAAAACAGAAAACCAACTTAGGGCACTCCTAGCCCGAGAGTCAGGACTTCCTACAGATGTGCGGCGGCGGACTTGCCTTGCTGGCCCCAGAGCAAGCAAAGGGTAGTTAGCCTGCTTCCAGAAGTCACTTTTCAGTGAGGGAGTGAGAGCTCTAAAGAAATTGTGTGTTCTGTTTTATTTTATTTTATTATTTTATTTTAATTTTATTTATTTTATTTTAGTGTGTGTGTGTGTGTGTGTGTTTTCTTTTTTAACGTTGTCAGTGATTGGGCTCCAGGCTGGTGGTGAGGATAAGGTGAGCAGGGAAAAGCCTAGTTGCTTTGTGCCATTGGAAAGTCTTCAGCATGCAGATTGCTGTCATGAAAAGAGGAGCTCTGCTTGAGCAGCAGTTCTTCCTCGTGTGTGGAGAACTGAGTTTCTTGAAACGTCCCCCGCGCTGTTGATTTTGCTGGTAAAAAGGTGCCAGTCCTTGGCACTGATTGCCTTCCGCGCAGGAAGACGGAGGCGCGGCCTCTGAAGCAGCTCTGGGCGTTGAGCGCGCTTCTGCGGAGGAGAATTTGGAGGGGGCGGGTCTAGATGTCTCCGGGAAAGGAAGGTCCGTATGTACCCTTCTAGTCCTGATTTACTGCGATACTTAACTTTTCCCCCTTCCCTCCTCCAGGACCAGCTGTTTCAATGGTGCAGTTCTCTTCCTCGCCTTTTGGTTACCAGTCACCTTCGGGCCACTCGGAGGAGGGAAGGGAGGAGACTATGAAGTCAGCCAAGCCCCAAGCGAACCACAGCCTTGGGGACAGCCAGCGCGCTCTGAGCCCCTTGCAGTCTCCTCTCCGGTCCGTGGCCTCTCCTTCTCAAGCCTATGAGACCTACATTGATAATGGACTCATATGCCTTAAACACAAAATTAGAAACATCGAGAAAAAGAAGGTAATTTTTAAAATTTTTATCTTTCTTTCTTCCCCCTAACCAGGCATATGCACCATTTCAGGTAAGGGTTAAGGAACTGACATTTTGGCTTTTAATGGGGCTCATAGATTCCTTCCCAGAGGTTTAACCTTGGGATGTAGCTGGCTGAAAACATACAAGCAGACTAAATAATGGATATATTAAACATGTTGTGTTTGATTTGTCAGCATGACTGAATACAAATATTCTTCATGGTAAAATTATGCATGCTACTGTTGAAATATTGGAAGAGCTAGCTACTTTAAGTCAGATTAACTCCTTGAGTAGTAATGTTTCTTTTCAGAGATTGCCTTATTATTATTATTTTTAGCTCGTTTCCTGTCTGACTTTCTGTAGCAGTGGATAGTGCAGTATAGATGCTGCAGTCATTGGAAGCTTTAACGATGGTGGAGCCAGAAAATGTTTCAGCACTTATGTTTGTGTTGCTAGGCGATCCTTTAAGATTGGTAGGTGAGCCGAAACTGGTTTGGCTCAGTGGATAGAGCGTCGGCACACGGACTGAAGGGTCCCAGGTTCAATTCCGGTCAAGGGCATGTGCCTTCATTGCGGGCACATCGCCAGTGGGGGGTGTGCAGAAGGCAGCTGATCGATGTTTCTCTCTCATCGATGTTTCTAACTCTCTCTCCCTCTTCCTTCCTCTCTGTAAAAAATCAATAAAATATATTAAAAAAATATTGTTAGGTGAAAGCATTGTAGAGAGCCTTGCAAAGGGGCTCTGAGGTTATACTCAGCCTCACGTTACAATAGATGCTGATGTAAAGATCTCCACATCATTCCTCATTCCCTGAGTCATGTAGCCTGTGGAACAGTTGCTTTGTTGTGTCACGATTCTCTTTGCTCGTGATGATAAGGTGAGTCATTCGCTCTTTGACCTTGGCATCAATATTTTTATGCCAAGACCTACTTACACCTTAGGAGAGTTATTTGTAATGGAGGAGTGAGAAGAGATTTTTTTTTTCTTTTAAAAAGAGTCTGACTCTGTTTCTTTTCCTTCTAAAAATGTTTTTTATTAAAAAAAAAAAAAAATATATATATATATATATATATATATATACATACATACATACCCAGGAACGTAGTGAAGAAGGGCTAGTTATGAGTAGCTTCTCTGTAGCCCCTAGCTCTTGCCAGTTGTCTTTTGAATGCATCGAGTTGATCCCCAGTGTGATAAGGTGACCGTGCCTGTGTCAGCACAAGCACAAATTCCCTGCCACTGTTGGAAACTAGTCAAGGCAGGACCTACTCAAAGCAGGATCTACTGATGGAGACGTGTTAGTTCTTCTCCCAGGTGGAGGAACTGTGTGTGTAGGTAACTTATCCTCTCTGACTTCATGATACCACCTCTTTGAATACTATCTGACATTACCAAAGCTTTTGTTTCAAGCTGCTGAGAAAACATTTTAAAACTATCAAGCCAAATGGGAGGAGTCTAAATGTTGCTTTTCGAATACCATCGTGGACCATGTAATTTTTATGGGGACAATGAGTGCAATTTATTTGTTGTGTGTTTACTTAAATATCATTTAATGTAAAATAGCTTCAGTTTGAGGCTAACAAAATGCTAAAAAAGAAATATTTTACATTTTTATACTTCCATTAGGAACTTTCTTATCTGACAAATGCCACAAAACTCAACAGGTGACTAACGGTTTAAGCATGAGGTTCGAGCAGGGTTTCTCAGCCTCAGCACTATTGACTTTAAAAAAATATATATATATTTTTATTGATTTCAGAGGGGAAGGGGAGGGAGAGAGAGATAGAAACATCAATTATGAGAGAGAATTATTCATCTGCTGCCTCCTGTATACCCCACACTGGGAATTGAGCCCACAAGCTGGGCATGTGCCCCTGACTGGAATCAAACCTGGAACCCTTCAGTTCGCAGGCCAATGCTCCATCCATCGAGCCAAATCAGCTAGGGCCAGCACTGCTGACTTTTGAGGCTGGATAATTCTTTGTTGTGTGGGGCTGTCCTGTGCATTGTAGGATGTTTAGCAACATCTCTGGCGTCTACCCACAAAAATGCCAGTAGCATGCTCCACCTTTCTGCCATTCCCCAAGTTGTGATAACCAAAAGTATGTCTAGACATTGCCAGATATGCCTGGGGGACATATTGCCCCTGATTGAGCGCCACTTGGTTAAGGGCATGGGATTGACTAGTTAAGTCTCTGTAGTCTAAATATGTAGAGAGGCTATTAAGAGAAAAACTTTTATTAACTTTTGTAATACCAGACAAATGTTCATTTGTGTGTGATATTTTCCCCCCTAACTAGAACTCATGTTTTCAATTGCTGCGTGCTTTGTAGTAAAATAATACTTTTGCAGATTGATCGATTACTTTAGTAACTGTTTTCATAAGAAACAAAGTCTATTTTTTTTGAGAATTTTATATCAGACTATAAAAGATGTAAGTTTCTCTTTTGTAGCTCAAATTGGAAGATTACAAGGATCGCCTGAAAAATGGAGAGCAACTTAATCCAGACCAATTGGTAAGCGATTTTATGATACTTTGGCCAGAATTGCTGGTTTCTTTTTCCAAATAAAACTGTAGATAGACTTCATGAGACTAAACATTTGATAGGCCAGAAAAAAAATCAGTGAAATCTGGCTTTTTTTTTTTAAACCTAACTATATATATATATTAGATTATTTATAACTTTTTAAAATGTTGTTTAACTTGTCCATGGTATACCTGGTAATCTCAAGATTTATTAATTTAGAGGAGGAGACTTTTTGCAATATGGAAATTAAAAAAAAACGACAAAAAATGTTTCATTGATGTTTACCATTTTGACTTGATCACATCTCCTGGCTAAGAAGGGAAAAATTAATCTAAAAGTTATTTGATCTAGCTTGTACATCTATTGTCTTTTACCTTCTCAATGAAGGTTTTGGTTGTGTGTCATAGATTCTGGCATTCAAGGTGGTCTTCCTGGCCACATTGACTCTTCTTCACTGGCTTGAATTTTTGTGATGTAGTAGATTATGGCTTTGCTTAGGCACGAATTTGAATCGTGTGAGCTCTGACAATGATGTGCTCATATGCTATAGCTGGTGAGAGGACTTAGCTGGACATCCAGCATCTCAACATGGGTTTGTGTAAGTAGTCATAGTATGTTTAATAACGTTTAGAGTGATAAACTTTTTCTTTGTGTAAATGTCCATAAAGAACGTGTTCTGATAAGGTAGGATTGTTGATTTAGGGGAAATATTGGGGGTAAGGATGGTGGTTCTCAGGATAGCTCTCTAAACAATATCAAGGACAAGGCTATATTTCAGAGCTCCAGCCAGACAAACTTGAATTGCAATAATTCTTACCATCTTTATAACCACTTATTGTTCTATAATACTAACTTTGATTTCTCTCTTGAGAGATATGCTGCCAACTGCCAATTTTATATTTGCCAATAGATTAGTTTTGTGAACTTGAGATTTCTTTGTCCAGTTGCCTATTTGTCACCGGATTTTACTCTGCCCGCCAAACCCATATCCCTTTTATCTTAGCTATGTCAGTTAATGGCTTGATGAACTAGAAGGATGGAGTTGCCAGGAAACCCTGGAGAATTTATCATCTTTCTCCTTATATTTTACATCTAGCTTATTAACAAGTCTGATTAGTTCTTCAAAATAAATTTAGGAACTGACCAGTTTTCATAAATCTTTTTTTTATAATATATTTTATTGATTTTTTACAGAGAGAAAGGGAGAGAGATAGAGAGCTAGAAACGTCGATGAGAGAGAAACATCTACCAGCTGCCTCCTGCACACCCCCTACCGGGGATGTGCCCACAATCAACGTACATGCCCTTGACCGGAATCGAACCGCAGACCGACGCTCTACCACTGAGCCAAACCGGTTTTGGCCAGTTTTCATAAATCTTGCTTCTGTTATCCTGGTCCAAACCACACCATCTTCCATCTGCATCGCTGTAATAGCTTCCTCACAGGTTTTTCTGTCCTGCCCTCTCTCTTCAAATCTCTTCTCAGTATTGTAGCTTCAGTAATCCTGTTCACATGCAGGTCAAAGGGTCATTCCTCTGCTCAAGGTCCCCTTTGGTTCCCATCAGGGTGGCAGTGTGACCTGCAAAGCCCTATAAAATAGGCTCCCTGCTTCCTTTTACATCTGTTGCATTTCCCATCCCTCTCTCCCTTGTTACCTTCAACCCAGTCACACTGGCCTTGGTGCTGTTCCTCAAACATCGCAGGCACACATCTGCCTCAGGGCTTTTGCATGTGTTGTTCCTTTTGCCTGGGATACCTCCCCCCTTTCCCCCAGATGTCTAACTATTGGGGATAAGGATGGGGAGCTCAGTTCGCACCCTCCTTCCATTTTTGGTTGGAAGGTCACCCAGTAAGCCTGTCTTGACAACACGTTACCTCTGTTTTCCCATTCACATTCCTTAGCTACTTTCTTAAATTTTCTTCATAGAAGCACTTCTCTGACAAGCTGTAAAGTTTTGTTTGTCCTTCCCTTACAGTGTAATTTTCATTGGAAATTTTGTCTGTTCACTGCTGTTTTCCTAGTACTTAGGATAGTGTGTAGTATATAGTAGGCATGGATTATTACATACTAGAGGCCAGATGCACAAAAATTCAAGCAGGAGTAGGCCTTCCTTCCCCCAGCTGCTGGCACCAGCTTCTCTCTGGCACCTGGGACCTGGGCTTCTATCCTCCAGCCACTGGCAGGTACCCAGGGCCTGGGCTGGCTTCCCTTGGGCCCTGGCTTGGTCAGGAAGGACATCTGGAAGATGTCCAGCCTAATTATCATCTTTACTTATCTGTAAAATCTTTTTAAAAATTGTCTTTTAGTTTGAAGTATTTCTGTAACAATCTTACTTAATTTTGCTTGTCATAGGTAATTATTTACAAGTCTCTTCTACCATAATATACATTCCTTGAAGTTGCTTATTTATCTGTATGCTCCTAGTTTTGCTACTTGTGTAGTATATTTGAGTAGTAAAATGAATATTGACAGGAAGCCTGTTGGCTCAGTTCTCTTAAAACCCCAAGGTCTCTCTGACTTTATAGATATCATCAACATTATTATTATGGCTCAGATTTCTAGTATAAAATTTGAATTTTTAAATTTAACTTTATATACCTTCTAAATACTCTTTCTACTTTTTCAATTAGATATAGTAAATGTCTAGTCCATAAAGTCTTAAATCTCCTCTTACGTTTTTAAGGAACACTTATTTTGACATTTGTACTCAGAAGTTCACAGAATTGGTGTTTTCTGCTCCTATTTGGTAGGAAGCAGTTGAGAAATATGAAGAAGTGCTGCATAACTTAGAATTTGCCAAGGAGCTTCAGAAAACCTTCTCAGGACTGAGCCAAGATGTGAGTATGTTTTACTTAAAACCAGTTCCACCACTAATCTGGAAGAAAATGTCAGGGTCTGCTGATGGTACTTTGTTATCATCCATCTCATTCCTGCTCATACCTTATTGTGGATGTGGGTTGAGCATAGCTACTTCAGAACTCATAGTTTTCAGATTTCTGGAGCTTCCATAGAACACAATGATGTCTGAATGTGAGACACTGTGGATAAAGTATTAGTTATCTAATTAATGTGTATTGTTTCACTGTGAAACCATAGCAGTCACCGAGAAGGGAATAAAAACTATTTTTATGGGCACATTTATTAAATACTAGAGGCCCGGTGCATGAAATCCATGCACTCAGGGGTGGGGTGTCCTCAGCCTGGCTTGTGCCCTCTTGCAGTCTGGGAGTCCTCAGGGGATGTCCAATTGATGGCTTAGGCCCGCTCCAAGCCAGCAGTCAGACATCCCTAGCACTGCCACTGAGGCGGGAGAGGCTCTCACCACCGCCACTGTGCTCAGCAGCCATGAGCCTGACTTCTGGTTGAGCAGCGCTCTCCCTGTGGGAGCACACTGACCACCAGGGGGCAGTTCTGGCATTGAGTATCTGCCCCTTGGTGGTCAGTGTGCATCATAGCAACTGGTTGTTCAGCTATTTGGTTGATTTGCATATTAGCCTTTTATTATATAGGATATTTTAGAATATAGGCCTGCACATTTATACTCGATAAACATCTAAGGTCAGCATTACTTAATGTACTAGGAAACTTGGATTGTTAGACTCTTCTGGATACCACGGCAGTTATTACCAGGAAGATTTATGATTCATGTTAGAGTTAATCTGGTCTCACCTGTTAGGTTCTCTATTTTGATGATTCAAACTTTTATCTCTGGCAAACTGAATCATTAATTAATGTGAAATCTTAAGCATTCATTAACAGAGTATTCTTCACTGTTTTAGAATCTTAGTTAGAAGGCCCTTGTAAGATCATGTTCTAACAATTGAAATCTTCTTTGTAAATTCATTTCTGTATTGGGAGCATACCTCATAAGATAGTTTCTTCTACTTTTTGGTTATTTTGTTCTTGTTTGGTGAACTGAAATTCTCTCCTCCGTTTCTCTGGCATCAACCACCAGCATACCCTGTGCCTCCAGAAAAAAATCCCACCAAAAACCCAAAGCATACTTTCTAGGCTGAAGACATCTACCATCTTAATCCTTGTAAAATAGTCCGGAGTTCTCTCTTCTGGATGTCTGCCTTCATTAAATCTCAGAGTTAGTGTGTAAGTCTAAAATAGCCTAGTGTGGAGCCACTAACTTCTGTTTTCTGGATATTTCTGTTAATGTAAGTCTAAGATGATATTAGCTCTTTTTGTCAACCACAACATATTTTAACTCATTGCTATTCATGAGTCACTTCATTTTAGTACTTACTATTAATTCCACAGTTATTAAATATTTATAGTCTATTTTAGAGACAGTACTTTTAAGTCAATTTGTCTTCTTATGTGATCGATTCTCAACTCTCTTCCCCCCCAAATATGTTAAGTTTATTTAGTTTTGGTTCATTTTACTCTAAAAAGATCATTCATATCAACCTTCTGTTTGAATGGTTGGAAATGTACCTTTAATACTTAAAAATTTTCCATTGACACTCTTTACTCAAAGTTACTCTATCAAATTTTAATTTTCCATACAGGAGTTTATTTTTTCAATATGTGGTTTTTTGGTTTTAGATATAAATCTTTTTTAAGATACTTTCCATGTGCCATAAACCTACAAAAATCCACTTGTTTTTATAGCAACCCAGAAAGTAGATATAAGTTGTCCCCATTTTTCAGATAAGGAATCTGAGAATCAGAACAAAAGGAACTTCTTCCAAGTCATATGACCAGGAAGTGGTAGAATAAAAGTAGAGCTCTAATACTTTTCATTCTTAAAAACTGTGTACTTGCCAAAACCGGTTTGGCTCAGTGGTAGAGCATAGGTCTGTGGACTGAAAGGTCCCGGGTTCGATTCCGGTCGAGGGCATGTACGTTGGTTGCGGGCACATCCCCATTGGGGGGTGTGCAGGAGGAGGCTGGTCGATGTTTCTCTCTCATCAACATTTCTGGCTCTCTATCTCTCTCCCTTCCTCTCTGTAAAAAATCAATAAAATATATTAAACACACACACACACACACACACACACACACACACAAAACCCCCCCAAAAAAACAAAACACCTGTGTTCTTCCATTTACTTTTATAGATATGGTACCTGTATATTCACTTGTTTTTCCACTTCTATGGTCTAGAGCTAGCTTTCAAACTGCCAGATTTTGTTATGTGTGAGATTATTTTTCTTTGTTGAGGTGCTAAAAAGTATTTGGGAGTGCGGCTTAATGAATCACGACCCTAGAAGTACCTGTCAGTACCTTCCAGCCCAATAATTATTGGGCTCTTCTTTTACTAAAGTTTAAAAAATTTTTTTTTAAATTTTTTGTTAAATCTCTTCTGTGATAGCCAGTTTTGCAGCTTGTGTAACGTTTTCTTCTTTCCCTTTAGCCCAGCCACACCTCTTTTAGTCTGCATGATAGGAGCTTTGTCCCTTGCTGGGTATTTTGCATCATGGTTCAGAAAATAAATTTGATTATTCAGGACTGTTGGTTGATAGCAGCTTATACTTCTTATTTCCAACCTGTCCTCCATTGGAAGAAGAGGAGATGATGTAACATGACTTCTTAGCTTCTATATAAAGAGGGAGAAAGAGGGTGTTATCAGGAATGTTTGTGACAGGAGCATCTGATTATAATCTAGGAAACAACATGCTTTCTTACTTGATACTTGATTGACTCAGCAAATCTATGAAGTTTGTCATGTGTCCAGTTCTGTCCTGGGCACTAGTGATATATTGGTGAACAGTGGACATATAATCTTTGTCATCATGGAGTTGAAGCCCAAAAGAGAGAGGGGGGATGGCAAATAAATAAAAAGATAACCATTTGATATAATGGATACTTGGATAGAGGAAGTTCAGGGTAGCATGAACTCATAAGAACACCTAATCGAACCCTGAGAGATGGCTAACTAGAGATCTGAGGTTATCTTGTGATACCATCTTGAAGATGCCCTTGGCATCAGTTGCCTCTCCCTACATCATCATGAGACTGTGTCATTATAAGACTTGGATAGTTCAACTTGCATTGCATATTTTTTCCTCCTCTCAAGCGGAAACGGAAACTACTGTAGTTGTTTGGTTAATTAGTACTGCAGTGAGTCCAAATTAAAGTCTCGGAAAAGATTTTCTGAGCCTTCGCCATCCTGAAGAAAATACCCTTAACCCATTAACCCCTGCCTCATTCTCACACTTTTATTTTCATTCCTTGTCTCCTGTCCCTGAGAGTAGCACAAGTCAAGTTTACTAAGTTTCTTTCATAACCTCTAGAAAGTTAGTTAAGAATGCCATGATGAATATTTTTGTTGAGTTTTCTCCTCAGTCTTTATCTGTTAGGATTTATGAATATACACATCTCTATTGTAGAGTTTTAAATACTAATGCTATATCAAAATAATTTAACCTACCTATAGGAGTAAGTTTTTAGACTTTGTTGTTGTTCTCTTGATCTTTATATCTTGGAAAATACCCAACATGAAGTAAACATTACAATCAGAAAAATAACTATGGGGAGAAAAAAATGTTTAAGTTTCTTAGTGGAAATAGATAGTACTTTTTATTGTTTGTTGTGTTATTATTTTTTTAACGAGAAGCCATGTATTATGTCAGACCTTAAGGTGTTGCAGTTCTGAGCTTTAGAGTAGACAATTTTCCATATGTGTTTTGTCAGCTAAATATTGGAAGATACAGGCTCCATCAAGACTGGCACACGATTCTGAAAATATCTCTTTACTTTTAAAACAAGCCTGTTGGCTGTGGCTATGGCTGTTCCCCCCCATTACATTTGTTAGGCATTTTATTTCTGTTTGGCTTTCCATTCCTTGTGCTGTAGCCAGTTGGTTGTCTTTGGTTGGTTTAAAACTATTATAGTTTAAATATTCTTCTCCTGGAACATGAGATTAAAAAAATAACCTAAAACAGAATGAAGCATTTTCTTAAAATATTTGGTCTAAGAAGGCTTGATAATACCAAATATGGAAAAGTAAAACCTTGGATTGCTGCGGATATCTGCGGTGGGTGCTTGCTTCTCTTTATGGTGATATTGGAGGTACTAGATAGAGCCTGGAGCTGAAGGCGGACAATCTGGGTCCTCTGGGCTATGGTTACCTGAGACAAACCAGTTTCTTACTCTGGGACTTCTGCTGCTGAAGGAGGAAGCAGGGTTAAATGAATGTATCAAACTTCACAGTCAGTGTTACATCCACGCCTGGGCACAAATAGGTTTATAGTTGTAATATACATAAATAATTCAATAATAAACTCTGTGTTTGGATACTCACAACTATAAACTTACTTTTGCCACCCTGTATGTGAGTTTTATCTTCTAATCTCAAGTCTCTGAGATTAGTCAATTTTAATTAGCCTTTGTTTTAACAGCTCCTTAAAGCCCAGAAGAAGGCCCAGCGAAGGGAGCACATGCTAAAACTTGAGGCTGAGAAGAAAAAACTCTGCACTGTCCTCCAGGTTCAGTATGTATTACAGAACTTGACACAGGAACATGTACAGAAGGACTTGAAGGAGGGCTTGAATGGTGCAGTGTATTTGCCTTTAAAAGAACTTGACTACCTCATTAAATTTTCGAAACTGACCTGCCCTGAAAGAAATGAAAGTCTGAGGTAAGCCAATGAAAATATTTTTCTGGAAATAGAACACACAACACTTTAGCCTAACTTTTGTAAATATAAAAAAAATAAAAATATGTATGTAGTAATTAGGAAAACATTAATTTGATTCGACACGGGAAATGTTGGCCTGCCTAGACTCTAACAGGGTTGATAGACTATTAGGAAGAAAGTGAATATTAATGACCTCATAACCTACTTCTTTATTGTAATATGGATTTTAAAAAGTAATGACTGATCACCAAATTTTAACCTTGTGTAAGTGTTAACCATAATACTAGTTATGCATGTTCTTTAAAAAAAAAAAAAAAAATATATATATATATATATATATATATATATATATATATATATATATATATAATTGATTTTTTACAGAGAGGAAGAGAGAGGGATAGAGAGTTAGAAACATTGATGAGAGAGAAACATAGATCAGCTGCCTCCTGCACACCCCCTACTGGGGATGACCAGAATCAAACCTGGGACCCTTCAATCCACAGACTGACGCTCTATCCACTGAGCCAAATTGGTCAGGGCAGTTCTGCATACTATTCTTAAAAAAAATTTTTTTTAAAATGTAATTATCTCAGGCTGTTGTATTACCTGAGATTCTTTGCCTTTTGACTGCTTTACTTAAAGTGGAGGTAAATAAAATTTATCTTGACTAGTTTCATTAACATTTTAAAGGGAGATTATTTTGTGTTTTTGTGCTGCAAATAAATACTGAGAAACAAACCTGATAATTAAAAATACCAAACCAGCAAATGGAGGCTGCTCAGTCTCCACCCTTCCTACCCATGTCCCTACCCCCTCACAGTTATCCATTTTCTATTCTTGCTTTGAAGGAATAAATTAGCTAACGAACAGCTCTCTAAGCCTTTCTTTGTTAGATATAGGCTATTCCAATGTTGTGTCTGTTAGCCATGCTAGCTAGACGCAACATTGGAATAGTCTGTATCTAACTAAGAGTTAAATTTCAACTGCTATTGGAAATCAAACTTGTATCAGGAAACCTAATAAAACTCAATTACCTATAGACAGCCATATATATATATATATATTTATTTATTTATCCCTATTCTGATAGTCTAGTCCATCATCATTCTCTGTTTGTTGTCTTCTTTCTCTTACTTCACTTTGGTGTGTTCAGGGAATGTAGCTTACTTTAATATGTGAAATGCAAGTGATTATAATTTGAAAAATAAGCTGCTCTCTTTAAAGTTAAATACAGCTCTTAATATTTTCATTGCAAAGTTCTTTTATGTAGGACATAGGCTTGATAATGAATGCTATGGCATTGACAATTTTAAGCTCTTTTTGGATTATTCCTTAATAGCTGTATTTGGTAAAAATTCTTGTTTTGGTTGTTTTGAGGAAAAATACTTACAGAAGAAAACCATAAATGGGCAGTTAGTCATCTTTTGTAAACTTTCCATTTTCCAAAGAATAAAAAGATAAAATGCACATTCAATGTCTTGACTGTTTATGGATTAATTGTATAAATTGCACTGCTCCATATATATATATATATATAAATAAATATATATATATATATATATATATATATATATATATATATACACACACATACTAGAATGCCAGTGCATGACATTCATGCACTTTTTTTTTTTTGAGAGGGGGGAGGTGTCCCTCAGCCCGGCCTGTGTCTTCTCACAGTTCAGGAGCCTTGGGGGATATCCGCCTGTCAGCTTAGGCCTGCTCCTCGTGTGGAGTGGGCCTAAGCTGGCAGGTGGACATCCCATGAAGGGTCCTTAGTGCTGCCGTGGAGGTTGGAGAGGCTCCCGCCACCGCAGCTGTGCTCACCAGCTATAAGCCCGGCTTCAGGCCGAGCAGCACTCCCCCTGTGGGAGCGCACTGACGATTGAAAAGCAGCTCCTGCATTGAGCGTCTGCCCCCTGGTGGTCAGTGCATGTCATAGTGAACAGTCATTCTATAGTTTGGTTGATTTGCATATTAGCCTTTTATTATTTAGGATATATATACATGTATATGTATATGTATATGTATATGTATATGTATATGTATATATGTATGTATATGTATCAATGTATGTATCTCTAAAGCCACTTTGTTCTGCTGCTGCTTTTCCTTATCAGTGTTGAAGACCAGATGGAGAAGTCATCCTTGTATTTTTGGGACCTTTTGGAAGGTAGTGAGAAAGCAGTGGTAGGAACAACATGTGAGTTTTCTTTACTCTGGACTTTTACAGTCAATACCAAACTTTATGTCTATATGTTTAGAATGATATTGAGGGCTGAAACTGCATCAGTCCCTCAGAACTTACTTGTCTGCAATATTTATTTTCATGGGGAGAATGATCTCTTTGTTTAGTTCTGCTAAAAGCAGCTGTTGTATAATTACACTCATTAAAACAAAACCTAGAGGGAGTTTTCAAGTGGAAAGTCGCTGTGATTTGGGAACAAGAGCTAGCTAGGGTCTAGTGCGAGCTTTAACACTAGCCTGACCCTTTTGGAGTTCGGTTCTCTATTCTGAATAGTTGTGCCTGTTCTATTTAAGAATTTTAAATCTACACATTGTCAATATTAAGATTTATCTACCAAACTTGCCTAAGATATATATGAATGGTTTGGCTACATAGTCTACTGATGTATTGTTGTCTATTGATCTGGAAATGAGCTGGAGAGAAAGTTCTTTTGGCTTCTTAAGTAGATGTTGGCCCAATGCCCAAATATAAATGGCCAGACATGAAATCCTAGCTTAGGATAATGAAAATTCATTTGAAGCTAGCAAATGTTTTTGTTAATAGTGGTTGCTTCCTTTTTAAAAATACTCTTAAGTATGTATAACTGTCACAAACTTTCTAAGTCCTTTCAAGTTTCGATCATAGAAATTTCTTGGTTAGAATGAAAAATGATACAAATACTTTGGAAAATCATTCGGCAGTTTTAAAAAATAAAATTAAGTGTACACTTACTATATAACAAAGCAGTTATACTTTTAATACCCAAGAGAACGGAAAACATGTTCACATAAGTATTTGTACATGAATGTTCATACCGGCTTTATTCATGATAGCTCCAAACTAAACATGGCCCAGATGTACATCAGTTGATAATTGATAAACAAAATGTGGCATATACATACAGTGGAATCCATTCAGCAATAAAAAATGGAATGAAGTATTCATATATGCAATAGCATGGGTGAATCTAAAAATAATTATGTTGAGTAAAATAAGCCAGACAAAAATGAGCACATATTATATGATTCCATTTATATGAAATTCTAGAAAAGACATAACTAGAATGAGAGCAGGTCAGTGGTTCCAGGGAGAGGGGGAAGGGGGTTGATTAAAAGAGGGATATGAAGGAACTTTTTGAGTTGATAAAAATGTTCTGTATCATTGTTATGGTGGAAATGCCAGAAATAACATGACTTTCTGTGTACTTCAAGTGGATGATTTTTTTGTTTGTAAATTATAGCTCAAAGTTGATTTTATTTTAAGGAAAGACAAAAATCTGTCATAGTACTCCTATGAAAGGAGTAATAAACTCAAATCAAGTATGGGAACTCAGCTTAATTTGGTAATTAGAGTTTTAATGGATATTAAAAATGAAGTAACTTTAACATCATTTTAAGATTTTTTTAATTTAAAAATATATATTTTATGGATTTTTTACAGAAAGGAAGAGAGAGGGATAGAGAGTTAGAAACATCGATGAGAAAGAAACATCAATCAGCTGCCTCTTGCACACTCCCTATTGGGGATGTGCCCACAACCAAGATACATACCCTTGACTGGAATCGAACCTGGGACCTTTCAGTCCACAGGCCGACGCTCTATCCACTGAGCCAGATGGGTTTTGGCAAGATTTTTCTTGATCATCAAAGGATGATGTGCTAGGAGTGACATAAAGCACAACTCAAGTAAAGTCTTAATCATGGAATTTTGAAGTTTAAAAATCTTTTAGAGATTGTCCAACATAGGGTTTTCTAATGGTTATGATTGAGGAGCTTTTACTTCTGTAAAGCTTTCATGACTTGGGGAAGATAGAGTAATTGCTAGTTATGATATCTTGGAAGCAGATGGGAGATATGACTTTTCCTTAAGCTCAGGGAATAATGTGTATATTTTTGTAACATATTTGAGATTTTGATAAGGATCTCTGATTTTTAGTCATTTCTCACATAGTGGAAATGGAGACCCAGAGAAACTTAAGTAACTTGCTAAATTTTGGGATTCTGATTGTTAAAATTTATATTGATTCAGCCTGACATAAAGATTGGCTGCATATTTATTTTTCATGGTACTGACTAGTTCTCTGAATCCCCTCTAATGTAAAATGTTGTGGTGACATTATAGGATAAAATTATGTTAGGATTTCTATTCCAAATAATTTCCCTTGACCTTTTAGGTTATATGATAACTAAATCTTCATCACTTTTTCTTAGACAAACATGTGAAAGATCTACTGTCTAAATTGCTGAACTCAGGCTATTTTGAAAGTATCCCAGTTCCAAAAAATGCTCAGGAAAAAAAAGTATCACTGGAGGAAGAAATAAAATTAGAGAAGAGAAAACAGTTATTGAAGACTGAATCTGTCAGAGAGTCAGGTTTGTTGTGCTTTCTGAAATTCTGTATAGTGATTGCGTCCTTAATGCCCAAATATGAAACAAATCACTGTGAAATGATTGTCATGTTTTAATTTGTTAGTGTGTAATGCATGAAAATCTTTACTTGTAGCAGGATAAACCTCACTTTAGGAAATATCACTAGGCTTTATTACCATGATTTGCCTTCTATTAAGAGTGAACCTTACTAGAAATGTTAAGTTACACTTTGTTACAAGAGCGTGCACTGTTAAGATGAGATTCAATGGAGTTTGAACCGCTTTGTTAAACTAGTAGTAGGATAATTTCATTTGAAATTGTTTAAAATGTAAATTATAGTACTATCCAATACTGGAGTAGATAAGAGTGTTAATAACTTAAAGTTAACATACTGTTTAAGGAAAAAAAGTGCCCAAGTAAATATAATAATTCCAATCAAAGAAATATGCTTTTCAAAATTCCCACTTTACTTGGAAAAGAAATACTTTGAGCAAATGGCACTTTTGCTTTTGTTTGTTGAAGCTGGATTTATTTAAGAAATATCACTTCTGCCTGGCTGGCATGACTCAGAGGTTGATCATCACCCTACGATCCTGGAGGCCACGGTTTGATTCCTGGTCAGGGCACATGCTGGGGTTGTGGGCTCTATCCCCAGCGAGGGGCATGCAGGAGGCGCACTCAGTGATTCTCTCTCATCATTATTGTTTCTCTCTTTCTCTTCCTCTCTAAAATCAATTAAAAATATATATAAGAAATATCACTTCTAAGGAGGTAGTTGAGGCAGGGTTCTGAAAGCCACTTCCTCTTAGTTTCTAATGCAAAATCCAGTGCTTAGTATCTTCACTCCCTCACCCTCCTCCCGATCTTAAACTGGCTTGTAGGAGGCCTTTATATTTCAAGCTGAGATGATTCATTATTACCCTATGGGTCCCGGAACTGTAATTCCAGCTTGACATAAGCTGTGTTTGTGGATAAGAGGAGATAGTCTTGTTTTCCATCAGAAATCTGTTTTTAACTTTAACTTGACTTTAGAAAAGGACTTTCTATGAGGCGAGCTATTAGCTTCAGCTAGCCTCGGACCACAAGCTTTTGACTAACAAACAACAGAGTTACTCCTGCTATAAATATACTTAATTTTACTATCTTTTTTTTTTTAATAACTCCTCTGAAATATGGTGCTAGAATAAACTAGTTGTAATCTGTCTGAAAACATGTAGTTTACCTATATTTCTTTCATCTTCCCAGAGTCTCTTATGGAATTTACACAGCCAGAGATACAACCACAAGAGGTAAGGTATAGAAAGGTAATTGGCTGATTTTGGTTTTTGAGCTTTTGTGTAGTGTTTGTGGTTGGAAATTCCTGCCCTGGAGGTGTACTACTTAAGCTTGAATCCTGGCTCTGCAGCTTACCATTCTAGTGACTTTGGGCAAGATATCTATGTCTGTTATCCTTATGCATAAGGTGGGGAATGATAGAAATGCCTGCCTCATGTGGTTATTGTGAGGATTACAGGAGTCAGCTTAACCTCTCCATTACTTAGAATTTGGCCTGCCACACAATAACTGCTTATGTTAGGTGTTATTGTTGTTGGCCCTTGTGTTAGAATTTAAAAATGGGTAGAATCTTGCGCTCTCCAAAATTTTCTCAGGTTAGTAATAGAAGAGGGTATTTGTTCTTTTCGAAGTGACATTGAAATTCATAGGAACTAGAAAGAATGGAAGAGGCAACATCACAGTATTGACGGATACATAATGAAAATAAAGGAAAGTCTGGTAATTTAAGAAACATAAGGCTTAAGGTTAAACAATATAACTTTGTTTAGTTGGACTGTCCTCTGCCTTTATGTTTAAGGGCGTCAGGTGGGTAGTCAGAAATATAAACTTTGATGTTTCCAAAGTAGCAATATATATATATATATATTTGACTCACCTAAGACTGCCCAGAACTGCACACCGTGGTGCCACATTTACTTGATTCGGGCTCTTTTATTAAGGTTATTCTGACTCTGCCAGTCAAATATAGATTGTTTCTTTTCACATAGCAAAGTTTGTATTCCTGTTAATTGAGAGGAGAAAGGAAAGGACAAAAAAGTAGGACAGTCTTTTCAAGTAGAATAAGAAGAGAAATTTCCCGTAGGTAGAGTGGTTCAGACCAATGGACATAGGGATTCTAAGAGAGTTCACTATTCCCCGCAAGGTCTTCTATACATTTAGTGACTCAGCACATTTCCCCCCCCTCTGGTCTAGTTTCTTAACAGACGCTACAAAGCAGAAGTAGATTATTCAAGCAAGCAGCATGAAGAGCAATCTTGGGAAGCAGATTATGCTAGAAAACCAAATCTCCCCAAATGTTGGGATAAGCTTACTGAACCAGCTGGTGAGGAGAAGAAACAGGAATCCTTCCTGTCCTGGGAGCCCTCTGTTAAGCAGCAGGAGCTGGCAAGGCCTGTGGTTTCCTCCGGACAGAGGAAGCAAGAGATGGCCAAGCCCAGGCCCTCTCTGCAGGAAGAACAGAAGCAGCAGGATGTCTCTAAACCCAAGCTAACCCCTGGCCAGTGGAAGCAAGAAACTCCCAAACCCAAAGCAGGATACGTTCAAGAGGAACAAAAGAAGCAGGAGACACCAAAGCCCTGGCCAGTTCAACTGCAGAAAGAACAGGATCCAAAGAAGCAAACTGCGAAGTCTTGGACACCTTCCCTGCAGAGTGAACAGGACCTCAGCAAGTCATGGACCACACCCATGTGTGAAGAACAGGATGCAAGTCAGGCAGAGGCTCCCAAGCCCTGGGAAAACAATGTGGAGCATCCAAAACACCCTCTAACACCACAACCACAGATTTCTCCCAAGTCCTGGGGGGCAGCTGCAGGAAGCCTCATGCCAAATGACCAGCTCCTGCCCGGGAAGTTGAATGCAGAACCCAAAGATGTGAGTTGATCTCTATTAGCCTGTGGCTGGCAATGTAGACATAAATAAGGAGCTGTGGAAACGATAACTTTAGCTTTATTAAAAAAAAAAAAATCAACAAAACCCATGTTAAATTAATGTATACAGTATTTCACGTAACTCTTTAATGTGTAATTTATTGTTTTCCCTTGAAAATTGGAAGTAGACCTAGTCAGTCTGTTGAGCCTAACCTGAGATGAAATTTTCCCAATGAGGAAATACTGTTTTAATGCCAAAAGTGTAATGACATGATATGACGTCAAAATAGTGGGTAGTTGAGACAAGAATAAGTGAGAGATGTAAATGCATGTCCGAGGTGGGAGATTTGTTACCTTTGACCTGGTCCATGGGTGACTTTTTCTGAAAGAATTTATATTTTTCTGTGTTCTCTTGCTTCTCTTTCAACTCATTTGTAGTCACTCAGATTAGCCTGTACTCTTTGAAGAAGGTCCATGGTGGTTGGAGATATCCTCTAGCTGGAGAAAGGAAAATAAGAAAACTTATGATGTATAATCCTTTCATACAGTGTTAGTTAGCGTTATATATTTATTAAATTATAATTTATTTTCCACTATTTAAATGCAAAATGGCCTCACCTTGTTTGCTAAGCAGTGTGAATGTTTTATCCTTCCAGTGTTCTCCTCTCTAGTAGCGTTCCTTACACTTCGTGCCGTTTTAGCCAGAAGTTTTCGGATAAGTCTTTGGTCCTCCAACGGCGTGAAAAACATTTTGCTTGGGGAAATCAAAGCATCGCATTTTATAAATAAATTATCCCTACCTCCATCCTACCTGTGAAGGGAATTTTAGAGTTTACTTGTCTCCTTTTGTTCTCCTCTCTTCCTCTTTCTTCAGGTGTTAATATTAATTTTCATGTTTTTCTGACCCTGCAGAAGATTGATAGTGTTATTTCACTAACTAGATATCACACACAGTAATTGTAATATGTCATTTTGAGAAACTTATATTTAAAAACCCAGTGTTTTTTTGTTTTTGTTTTTTTTCCCCAGCCAGTGTGGTTCAGTAGTTGAGCATCAACCTATGAACCAGGAGGTCCAGGTTTTATTCCTGTTAAAGACACATGCCCGGGTTGCAGGCTCCATCCCCACTGTGTGGTGTGCAGGAGGCAGCCAATCAATGTTCCTCTCTCATCATTTATATTTCTGCCTCTCCCTCTCCTTTCCTCTCTGAAATCAATAAAAATATATTAAAATAAACCCCCGTTTTATGCCTCAATGTTGATTTAAAATACCCAACTTAAAATTCCACTGGATATAGCAGTGCTGAGCCTTTACCATACCAGAATATTGATGCCATGACATTTGCAGAATAATTTGAAATCAGAGGTGTTTAGTTATAAAGGTCAGAACTGATTTAATTTGCTTTTATGGCACAGCATTATACTAAAGTTGCAAGGTCTCTCAGTGGCTGTGTATAATTCAATATTTGTCTCTGTATCTGTCTTACAAGCTCAGCTGTCTAGAACATGAGTAAGTACATTCAAGGGCAAAATAATATTCAAAGGCAAAAGACTAAATAACATGAAATTAAACACTAACGCTCATACTTTTTTTCCTAAAGGAGCTTTTCATTCATTCACTTAGGATCTATTAACTTATTTTATGGGATACTTTGATCAGTTGAGCTGTGTGACTACCGAATACATTAAAAGTTGGAGAAGAGGTGCTGGAAGGAAGAGGCATGCTGACAGCTGTAATAAATAACTATAAAGAGGTTTAATTCAGGGTGTGCAGCAATCTGAATCAATTTAGCATGAGGGTTAACCACCTTATAAACACCATTAGCCCCTCAAAGTATACTTACTCTTTAACAAAACATGATAGTATATTCCCTCAATTCTAGGGTATATGTATATAATTTTACATATTCATGTTTCTGAAATCAGATATATCTTTAAAATGGGATGTATATTTCATATAGTAGTAGTAATTTTTTACAGAAAAAATCATTGGTGTGCCTTAGAGCTAGTGGCATGTTGGCCTAGAAAACATACAATAACTGAAGTCTACAGTGAAATAATTTCCTATCAAGCCCTGCTATTTTGGATCTTCTATTTTAATTTTTATATTTTTATTGATTTCAGAGAGGAAGGGAGAGGGAGAGAGAAAGAGAAACATCAGTAATGAGAGAGAATTACTGATTGGCTACCTCCTGCACGCCCCACACTGGGGATAGAACTAGAAACCCAGGCATGTGACTTGACCGGAATCAAATTGTGCCCTCCTGGCACACAGGTTGATGCTCAACCACTGAGCCACCTCAGCCAGGCCTTGGGCCTTTCTCTTTAAGAAGAGGATGTTTTAGAAAGATTTCCATTAAAGTTATTCTGAAGGGGGTGGTATTTAAAGTTTGATTAAATTATTTAGAAAATGCATTTAGGTGGAAATTCTTTACCTGAGATAAATATGATAAATGAGCATTGCTATGTGTTTTGATTTCATGTAGATGTAATGACAGGCCAAGATTCCTAAATTAGGTTATCGAAGTTGAATTTTACTCCTAATACTTTATGGGTTTGTCTTGTAGGTGCCTAAGCCCATGCATCAGCCTGTAGGTTCTTCCTCTCCTCTTCCAAAGGATCCAGTATTGAGGAAAGAAAAACTGCAGGATCTGATGACCCAAATTCAAGGAACCTGTAACTTTATGCAAGTATGAGTCATTATTGAATGAATCTTAAATTATATTCATGGGGCAATTCACTTCTGACCCGCAGCATTATAACCAAGTTGTTAAGAGCATAGATTCTGGTGTTCGGGAATGAACACGAATCCTGGCTCTGCCACTTCCTAGCTTGGAGAGTTTAGGCAAGTTACTGCCTCAGTTTCGTTTAAAAATAAGGATGGCTCTAGCTGGTTTGGCTTAATGGATAGAGTTACAGCCTGCAGACTGAAAGGTCCTAGGTTCAGTTCCGGCCAAGGGCACATGCCTGGGTTGCGGGCTCGATCCCCGGTTTGGGGCATGTAAGAGGCAGCCAATCAATGATTCTCTCATATTGTTGATGTTTCTATTTCTCTCTCCCTCTCCCTTCCTCTCTGAAATCAATAAAGTATATTAAAAATAAATAAGAATAAGGATAATAGTTTCTATTTCTGTTTGTTGTTACAAAATGAATTAAACATGTAAAAAGCCTACGGTGCTTTTTACAACTATAGATCACCAGTAGTTTGCACTGAGATTGTGAGAAACCTACTCTATGCTTGGTATTCTGACAAGAGCCCTTGTGTAGAGAAAATCATGAGACATTCATTGGCTTTAAAGAGTTTAGATTCCAGTTGTATAAGGTTGTGAACATGTGTTAAGCCAATAGTTAAGTGTTAAATTGTGTCCTACAGATGCTTGCAGAATTTCAGAATAGTGTGATGTTACTGAGGGATGAAGTAGACAGATAAGATAGTCTTGTGTAGTAATAGGATCTTGCGCTTGAAATTAGGTCTGTGTTTAAACCCCATTTCTACCAGTTTACCAGCTGTAGAATCAATGGCAAGTTATTTTGCTTCTGCCCCTCTACTTATTTGTACAATGGGGGAATTGCTTATCCTTCATAGTATCTAAAGATAAATTGAAGAACTAACATGATCACTACAGGTGTGTAGCTTGAGTATTCACAGTGTTGGAAACATTTCCTGGAGACCCAAGATAGGCAGATGGCAGGAGAGAATGGCTTCTCATCATGAAAGCATTTAATGCCATGAGCTAGTTCAGTGGTTGAGACAAAATAATTAGAGCCTCTCATTGTTTGGGTATAATAAAAATGAGGGTTCAGTCGCTACTAGGATTAATGCCTTTGTTTAAGACCTCAAGTCAGGAGTTTTTTTTTTTCTCCCCATGGCAGGCCTTAGAATTACTATTGTATAATAGTTTTAAAACTTGACACAGTTTTAAAGTTTGACAATTACTTTAGTTTTTCATTTTAACTCTTAATTTCTGCTTCTGGAAAGTCTTTTGAGATCGTTATTAGCTAGATTCATATGCCTAATAAGCTATGGACAACATCATGAATCATTTAATGGCAATAGCTCTTAAATGAATAACCTTTGTTTCTATTCATTATTTAAAAACTTGGCTTTAGGAATCTGTTCTGGATTGTGACAAACCTTCAAGTGCAATTTCACCCTCACAGCCGCCTTCTGTTACGCCAGGGAGCCCAGCAGGTATGTGATCATTCTTGAGACTTGGAATAAGGAGCTGTAGGTCTAGCATTTATTTCTTTTACCAGCAATTTTATTCTAGATATCTTAAGGGTTAATCTCTGTCCATGTGTTAATTTATTCTAAGTATCCATATATTATCAGTTATATATGGGTAAATTCCCATAATGATATTTGCATTTTAGAGAAAGTCTCCAGATGGGTGAATGGAAATGCACAGTAGCTGTTTTTGCAGGTTTGTTTTTTCTGTCTTGGAGTGAATTCTCTCTAGAACTTGCTTGACTCCTTTCAACTGCATATATCTAGCATCGAGGCTCTTGGGTCCTGACTGTGAGTGAAGTTGCCTCAGTGATAATCGGTATACTGAGTAATGTAGTAATTAATGATGGAGCCTCGATTTGAATCTGGCCTGATGCTTCCAACTTTAGGCCTTTTGCTCTACACTAGTTTATTTCAGGGGAAGGGTGATGGAATCAAAGACATAGGCCAGCTGTAGTAAGATTATACAGCAATTCCTGGCTGAAATAAGGAAAAACTAGAGTAATTAACAAAACTGATGGACGTTAACAAGGAAAAACCAAACTGAAACCAGGTAAGTGAAAAGTATATTAATATGCATGGACAAAGAGACAGATGACCCAGCTAAGATTTACTTTGAAACTTGAAACTTACATGAACAAATTAATTACTATTCATGATGGCTCAGATTTTATCTTTTCAGATTACTACTGCCTGTTATTTTTATTTATTTTTTATAAGCATTCTTTTTGAAAAATATATTTATTTCAGAGAGGAAGAGAGGGAGAGAGAGATGGAAACATCAGTGATGAGAGAGAATCCTGCATGCCCCACACTGGGGATCAAGCCTGCAACCCGGGCATGTGCACTGACCCACAGGGAATCGAACCGTGACCTCCTGGTTCACAGGTCGACACTCAAACACTAAGCCATACTGTCTGGGCTTACCCTTTATTTTAAAAGTTGTATTTCTGTTCTTCTGGAGGCCTTGATAAGCTGCTTTTGCCCATTTAACCTTGAAATATTATGTATCATAGATAGAACTAGTATCCTCCTCCTCTACATTTTTTTCTGACTCTTTGTATCCTCTTCTACATTTTCCCTGACTCTTTGTAGTGCTCTACTAGAACACTCATGATGGACTTGAGACCTAGTCTTTTCAGCTACTGTTTTGTTTTAATTTTATTTTTTTGGTGAAGTATAAACTTTAGTTTCCACACAGTTGATATGCATAACCTTTTCTCCTTCCTCAGTGGTTTACTGTTGATTTCACTCCCTGCAGCAACTCCAGAACAAAATCTAACCAGTCAAAATGATTTTCTTCAAGAGTCATTACAGGTAATTTTTCCAAATTAATCTTTCATTTACTCTTCTTTGCTATTCAGGGAAAAAAACTTCTACTTTGGCAAGAATGAGCAGACTTAGTGATTCTAATATACACGTCTAATTTTTAGATTACGTACAACCAGCCAGTTCTCAAAAGATTCCCTAATGACCATGGGAGAACATCTATATGTATTTATAAAAAAGAAAAATTTGCTAATTAACCATAACAGGTCAACTGGACAGGAGGAGGTTGCGTGTGTCGCATTGGGGGTGGGGCCGCAGAGGCCTCCAAGCACCTGTGCTGGGGGAGGGCCTGATCAGCAGTGGCCATGGCTGCTTCAAGGGCTGGAGAGGGAGGCAGGGCCGGACCGGTGACTCTAGGGTGCCGCGCAATTTTGAATCACACACTGGGCTCCTAGTAAATTATAATGGAGAAAGCTAGTTGACTTAGTAAGGAAGGAGCACACCTGAAGAGTCTAGAGGTACCTTGTCTGGGAAGTTTCCTTTGCTACTGAGCTACCTAAGTAACTTAATATATCAGCAGAGTAAAGGGTCTAAAGAAAGAAACTGATTTTAAAAAATTCTTGGTTAGCCATTGCTCCTTCCCCCAAATAGTTAATATTCTGAGGAACTAATTTTAACAGAACACACTTTAGAGATATTAAGGGACCAGATCATTGAAGTCTGTAAATGCCACATTGAATTTCCATCAATGGTAAGCTCAAGTTTTCTGGTCATTATCATCTAAAGATATTTTCTTTGAATCCCTCTAAAAGCCTCATTGGCAATTTTCTTGATAGTAGCTACTTTGACAGTATGTTAAATATTTTTACCAGGTGGGTCAGTAATTGTCTTTCTTCTCAAAAACTTCTGAGAAAATAATGTCATTTGCTTACAATATTACAGTGGTTTATATTTATTTTAATACGGTATGGCTGTTTTCAAAATGTGTTTGTTGGGCAAGGTCTCTCACCCCCGTCACTGCTGTAACTAACGAGCTCCATTTTTTCTCTTCAGCTGGTTATGTTCAATTGACAAACTAATTACTTTTTTGGGGGGAAAGCCACTTGCCTGGTGTAATGGTTCTGGTCTGTAACATTATGTTTACTCATCAATACTTAAAACAACCTTCAGCTGGTATACTTAAAGATCAATAATTTGGAATTAAGAATTGCCATCATTTTGCTGAAACCGGTTTGGCTCAGTGGCAGAGCGTCGGTCTGCGGACTGAAAGGTCCCGGTCAAGGGCACGTACATTGGTTGCGGGCACATCCCCTGTAGTGGGTGTGCAAGAGGCAGCTGGTCAATGTTTTTGTCTCATCGACGTTTCTAGCTCTCTATCCCTCTCTCCTCCTCTCTGTAAAAAAATCAATAAAATATATTTAAAAAAAAAGAAAGAGAATTGCCATCATTTCTAAATATAATAAATACTACTGGTAATACAAAAATGTTTCCTTATCTTTTTTGTTAAATGAACCTTTTAACTAAAATTCAAGTTTTTTAAATCTTAACTATTCAATGGCCTAAGTTGCCTTCACTTAGCATCTGTGAATCTTTCTGTGGCTAGAGCCTCGTTATGTCTCCACTGTAGTCAGTCCCACTTACTCAGGGCAGTTTCTAGGAGAGGGCCAGAAGAGCGGCCCTGTTTTAGAAACTCTTCAGTCTCATAATAGTTCAGATCCAAATTGTACCTATTTATTTCGTTATATAAAATGTAAAGGGTATAAAAAAATTTTCCCCCCCGTAAGGCCTTTTGTAAACTTGGCCCCCATCTCCTTCCCAAGAAGTGTTATATCATGATGACTCCTTCTAGAAGACCACTGAACCATAACTGGTTTGATATTGATTACCGTTAATTAGTTTCCAATTCACCCATTTTATTGCTTGGGCTTCTAAGAACTGTATCAATGCATTTAGATAAACGGAGTGGGTTCATGGATACTTAAGACCTTGTGGGTCTCTCTCTGGTATATCTATTGTAATACCTGTTGTACCATAGAATTCCTAGCCACTCTATTAGTTTTTTATTGGTTACAGTTGTCACAGTTTTAGTTCCTACTATGCTTTTTTTCCCTAATTTTTATTTTATAAGTATTATTAGCTTTAATTTTTTGTTAGAATTTTGATGCCATTGTGATTTATACACAGTGTATCCTTTCTATTTATATTCCTACCTACCTCTTTAAGACCCTGAGAGCACTCAGATTAAAAACATAGTTACTATGATCCCTGGCAGAGCTATGCCTAGAGTGTTAAATGCGCCCTGCGCTCATCTTCCAGTGAGTTGCTATTGAGTGCCAGAGTGAAAATCTAGCCCCAAGTTTCCAGGGCCAAGAATCTTGATAAGTGAAGATGGGATTAGATGTGTCCTTTGGTGACCAGGTCTGGAAAAGGCAATGCAGCTGACTGCTTGGGTTTGAATCTCAGCTCTGCCACTTAATTTTGTGTGATCTTGGGTAAATGACTTAATCTTTCTTTGCCTCTGCTTGATTGTCAATAAAATGAGGGTAGTAGTGTTCAAAGTCCTCACACTATCCAAGAAGTGGGAAAAGTACTTATTCATATTGAAATTTTAATCAAGGATTCATGTTTAAAGTCTTGGGTGACCTCTAAAAAAATAGTAAACAAACAAAACTAAAAGCCTACTGTTGGATTAAATGTTAGAGAGGGTGAAGTATTTAGCATTAATGAGCTCTCAATAACAATAACGTATTAGAAAGCCCAAGGCCCAAGAAATATAATGTGAACAAAAAATGTGCCTTTTATAAAGTTTTATGTCTTCCTGTGCCCAGGCTGCTGTTTCTCCAGTTACCAGTAGTTCAAGTGCTTGCTTGGTAACTACCGATCAGGCTTCTTCGGGATCTGAAACAGAGTTTATGCCTTCAGAGACCCCTGAGGTAATGAGAGACTAATGGTCTTGATTTCTTTTCTGTCTTGGAGAATAGCAGAACCAGCTTATTTTGTGAATTACACAAACGACCCATTGAACTATCATATGTAACATTTATACTGTACTTCCGTACTGCTTTCTATAGATGTTGTGGTCCTGAAACGTACACAGGTAATTTTATTGTGGCTTTGCTATAAAGTAGGCTTACTAGAGTCTTGCTTTATTAGTTGCAATAAATTTGTCCAAATTGCTACTGTTAAAAAAGATGAAAAGTTTTAGGTTGGGTTAGGTCGTTTCCTCGCCATATTTATATTGAATAAATTCTGAGAAGAAAAATCTTTTTATTCATTTAACTATGAACACTCAATAACTTTATAGTGATGCTATTAGCATTTATTCATTTGGAATGGTTTACATTCTCTTTTTGCCTAATTTTGTCAAAAGTATTTAATATTTGTGCTTTTAATTCTAAAGTAATTTTTTTTTTTTTTTTTTTTTTTTTTTTTTTTTTTTTTTTTTTTTTGCTAATAGTTTCAGTAAGTCCTTAAAAATAGATATAGCAAGATAGGATGATTTTGTGTTTTTTTTTTTGGTATTAATATATCAACTCTTAGATTTCACTGTGTATGTGTTTTTGTTTTTTTTTACTATTATATAAGAATTTATATTTTTTACAGAATATAAGAAAATATAGATGAACTTTAGTTTTTATGATACTGACTTGGTCTAAATTGAAATTACTTGCTTCCTCATTTTAAGAAGAGAAAGTATTTGTTACCAAGCGAGTCATAGCTTTCTTCTTAACCTCATTGGGATTGAATTTTGGTAATTTTTTAAGCCTTCCCTTAGATAAGAATTATTTTAAATTAGTTCAAGCTTGATTCTGTTAGGCAGCTGACTCAGAAGTCCACTAAAGATTTTCAAACAGGAAAATGTTAACACTAACTCAGGAAGTAACTCAAGGTTTCCTAAAGCCTAATTCTACTGTATGAATTTGATATCATTTAACTTAATGGAAAATACCATTTCAGGGCTTGAAAAGGACTAGATACTCCTGAAATGCTCAGCCCTCATCTGTTAGACTGATTATTGGTGAGACTCTTTCGCTTCGTCAGCAAGCTGGGTAAAGCAGACGCTAGTGTGCACCCTCAGCAGATGAGGTTTGAAATTGTAAGCAGAAGCTATTCTTTTGCATTCCTGTGTCCAGTTGTCATCCTGTAGAACTTGCTGACTTAGCTCGTCTGGGTTTAGGGGATGTGAACTGCTTGCTATAGGGTAGGTGACTGGCTGCTGCTGCATTTATCCTCCCCAGGCAGCAGATTCCCCAAGCAAACAGCCATCTTCACTGGCTTCGCCAAACCCTCCCAGGTCAAAGGGCCCTGACCAGGACTTCCCGTCACCTCCAGCAAGTAGTGGTTCAGTAACCATTGGCACAGCGCCCTTCCAAGCCATGCAGACAGTGAGTATGAACCGTGAACGATGACTGCAATTCATTATTCCTGTTAAAAAGCCATTGTTTCTCTTACATCTGTTATTGGTTACCACGTGAATAAATCTGCCATTGGGTTACTCTTATTCGGGCTGGTAGAATTCACATTTGTCTGGTGGGAATATTGTTTGTGTTGGTAAAGGAAAACCTTGAGAACTTTGATGCGTGTTTTATCGGAGCATTGCCCCGTGTGAAAATTAGTAGCAGGCAAAGCTGAGGACCCCTCGAAAACAAATGAACTGTGTGAGAAACATAATTTTGTATGAACATCTGAATAATACTAACCATTTCTTTTTTAAAAATATATTTTTATTTTTATTTAAAATGTTTTTATTGATTTCAGAGGGAGGAAGGGAGAGGGAGAGAGAGACAGAAACATCAATGATGAGAAAGAAACATTGATTGGCTGTCTCTTGCATGTCTTTTCCTAGGGATGGAACCCACACTCTGGTCATTGCCCTGACTGGGAATTGAACCATGACCTCCTGTTCATGGATGGATGCTCAGCCACTGAGCTACACTGGCCAGGCCGATACTAACCATTTTTAATATCACACTAGTGATATTCCATTGCATCAAAACAAGACACAGAGGACACATACCTGGTTGTTCTCTCATTGTTGAAACTTTCATTTGATTTAATTTTGATCCCATGTGTAAGTTTTTAGAGAATTATTCAGATATGTGTGGTATTTTGGATCACAAATTGTATTCTAAAAATTTTTATAGTACTATTACAACTAGGTTTCTATGTTCTTTAAACATAGAGGAGTATAAAACAGTTTTAGAAAAAAAACAAAAACCCACAAAAACACACACACAAAAAGTCTTAGGTAATAAGAACCTATCCTGATAATGCTTAATGTTCCATTCCAGGTACTTTGAGTGACAGTGGTGAGAGACCTGAATTCACTGATATAATTACTTCCTGTATGGCCACCCAGAACAGCTTAGTTTCTTTGCTTTCCCTCTTTCCCTGTCAGCCCATCTTGCATAGAATTGCCACATTGGTTTTACAAACTTTTTCCTATTCCTAATTAGAAGCAAACAGTGGTTCATTACAGAATGAAGTGGAAAGTCCTTTGTCCGACACTCAGTAACTTCCGAAGTCTGGTATAACATGTCAGACTAGTCCCTGTGCTTGCCTTGTACATTCTTGCCACAATACCTTTTTGCTCATGCCAATCTGTTTTCTCCACCTGTTGAATTCTATCTGGTACAAATTGGTATTTATTTGTTCATTCATTCACTCATTCATTAAAAAACAGGTATTTTATGGAGCCAGTTTCTGGGGTTATAACAATGAAAAAGAGACAGGTCTTTGTGGTCAAGAATCTTAACACTTCGTTTTGTTTTTTTTCAGAAGGTGGACGCTGGAGAGAAAAAAAATATATAGAATGCATCAGGTGCTATGTGTTGTGTGGAAAAATGGAGCAGGATAAGGAGGCTAGAAAGTAATAGAAGTGCTATTTTAAAGACAGTGATCAGAGTCTGGATAGGTCATGGCTTGCCACATGATAGAAATTCAGTACATGGCATTTTTTTTTCATTCATCTGTCTAGTTTTTAAAAAATATATATATTTTATTGATTTTTTTTACAGAGAGGAAGGGAGAGAGATAGTTAGAAACATCAATAAGAGAGAAACATCAATCAGCTGCCTCCTGCACACTTCTTACTGGGAATGTGCCCACAACCAAGGTACATGCCCTTGACTGGAATCAAACCTGGGACCTTTCAGTCCGCAGGCTGACACTCTATCCACTGAGCCAAACCAATTTCAGCCATCTTTATAGTTTTTGAAAGAGTAGCACTTTCCCCTATATAGCTTTCATTCTCGGTGAGTATTACATAGTAGCAGGAAGATTAACTTTTGTACTTGGGTTTAAATTCTGTCAGCAATCAAATAGAAGTTTTTGTTTTTACTATGGTAAAATATGCATGACATAAAATTTACTGTTTTAACCATTTTTAAGTATATACTTTAATGGCATTAAGTACATCCATCATATTGTACAACCATCATCACTGTCTAATTCTAGAATTTTTTCATCATCCAAACAGACTCAGTAATGCTTTATTTCTCCCTCTTCCAAGCCCCTGGTCACCTCTAGTCTACTTTCTATCTCTATGAATTTACCTATTGTAGGCACCTCATATAAGTGGAATCCCAATATTTGTCCTTTGTATTTTGTTTGTTTCACTTAGCATAATGTTTTCAAGGTTCATCCATGTTATAGCATGGATCAGAATTTCATTCATTTTTATGGCTAAATAATATTCCACTGTTTGTATATACCACATTTTGTTTACCAGTTCATCTGTTGATGGACACTCGGGTTGTTCCCACCTTTTGGCTATCCTTCCTATATAATAAAAGCCTAATATGCTAAGTGTCCAGTTGTCTTGTTGTCCGTTCAACCAATCAAAGCATAATATGCTAATGATATGCTAAGGCCACTCAAAGGCTCGCTATGGCATGCATTGACCACCAGGGGGCAGACAGTCAACTGGTTGACCAGCTGCTATGATGTGCACTGACCACCAGGGGGCAGACACTCCGACCAGTAGGTTAGTTTGCTGCTGGGGTCCGGCTGATCGGGACTGGAGGCCGAACACACCCTGGAGCCCTCCTGAGGTCCCTCTCCAGCTAGCCAACCTCCCATGTCACTTCCTGGCCCCAATCATGCACGAATGGGGTCCCTCAGCCTGGCCTGTGTCCTCTCACAATCTGGGGCACCTTGGGGATATCAGAGAGCTTGTTTCAGCCCCATCCTGCAGGCAGGCCGAGGGATCCCACTGGTGCATGAATTCATGCCCTGGGCCTCTAGTTATAAATAACGGTACTATGAACATTGGTATACAAATATCTACTTGAACCTCTGCTTTCCATTCTTTTGGGTATATGTCTAGAAGTAGAATTATTGGATGACATGATAATTCTATGTTTAGCTTTTTGAAGGACCACCATACTGCTTTCTACAGTGGCTGCCCCATTTTACATTCCTATTAGCAACACACAAGGATTTTATTTTTATTTTATTTTATTTTTTTTAATTTTAATTTTTTAAAATATATTTTATTGATTTTGTACAGAGAGGAAGGGAGAGAGGTAGAGAGTTAAAAACGTCGAGAGAGAGTCATCAGCTGCCTCTTGCACAACCCCCACTGGGGATGTGCCCGCAACCAAGGTACATGCCCTTGACTGGAATCGAACTCGGGACCCTTCAGTCCCCAAGCTGACGCTCTATCCATTGAGCCAAACTGGTCTCAGCAACACACAAGGATTTTAAACTTGACCACAACCTTGCTAACACTTGGATTTTCTATTTTTTAAAAACAATAGCCATCCTAATGGGTATAATGAAGTAGTGTCTCAGTGTAATTTTGATTTCTATTTCCCTAATAACTAATGATGTTGAGCATTTTTTGTGCTTATTGGTCATGACTTTTCTTTAGAGAAATGTTTATTCAAGTCCTTTGCCATTAATTAGAAGCTTTTGAATGTTGCAGTGTTTTGCTGGATGCCACCCTTAATTATTTTTAATGAAACTTCACAAATGACTCAGCCTACCCCTTGTCTTTTAAGGTATTTAATGTTAACGCACCTCTGCCTCCACGGAAAGAACAAGAAATAAAAGAACCCCCCTATTCACCTGGCTACAATCAAAGTTTTACTACGGCAAGTACACAGACACCATTCCAGTGCCAACTGCCAGCCATCCACGTGGAACAAACTGTTCTTTCTCAAGAGACTGGTAAGACCGTGGTGCATGAGTATTTGAAGACTTTGATGACAGCTAACTGGAAAGCAGCTCTGTAGTGATACTTAAGTGGTTCTTTCCCGAGTAGTAAGCATTATGTCTTTACATGTTCAAGTGTTGACAAATATTTGATGCTTTTTCCTCTGTTCACCATTTTAACTTTTGTAGAAGTGGAAATTAGATAGTTGACTTAGTTGAATATAGAGGCTCATATTTTTAAATCTGATTGCTTTGATTGCCATAGACAGTAGTTGAGGTAGATAGGGCATTATCCAGTTTGATGAAGGGTTTGAAGCCATTCTATTAACTCTTTTAGCCCAGACAGATGGCTGTTTGGCCCTTTCTCTATCCTTTTGTCTTATAATAAAAGCACTGGTTAATCTGACAATATGACTTAGGATGCTTATTCTACTGTTTGCTTAGAGATGAGAGATAATTTTGATCTTTCATGTTATTGTAAATAATGAACGAATAAGCAACTTTGTAGTTATTTCCTATTTTAAGAAGTACTTATAAATTTTTAGTGTTGGTATTTCAGACCCCTACTGAGTCTTCTAAAACTTAAACCTGAGCAGATGAACTGTGGTTTTTTTGGACCTGGTCACAGAGGTAATGGACTAGCCACAAATGACCTCATTCTGTTCTCACCTGTACTGTGAAAACACAGGGCAGGTAATTTACTGAGAGGATATTTTTGTCATATGCCTTCTCAGTTACAATGGTGATAAACATTCATTTTCTTTTACTCCCTGATATCTGGAATAGTTAGCTTCCCCCCCCCCCCCCCTTAATGGTGGTAAAATACATATATAACATAACATTTATCATTTTAACCATTTTTATGTATTGAGTTCTGTGGCATTAAGTACATTAATATTGTTTTGCAGCCGTTACCATCCTTCATATCTGGAACTTTCTGAAACTCTGTACTCATTTAACACTAACTCATCATTCCCCTTTCCTTCCAAATGCTGGTAACCACCATTCTATTCTGTTGTATGAATTTGACTATTCTGGGTACTTACCTTATGTAAGTGCTATCACAGTACTTTTCTTTTTTGTGATTGGCCTATTTCACTCAGCATAATGTCAAGGTTCTTCCATGTTGTAGCATGTGCCAGAATTTCCTTCCTTTCTAAGGTTGAATACTGTTCTACTTAAATACTGGCGCCCTGGTGCACAGATTCGCGCACTTTGAAAGGAAATTAATTAGAAGGTGGCCGGAAAGGCGGGACTGGGCTAGATGGGCCAGACATGCCCTGGAGCCAACCTCCCACAGTCTCTCCCTGGTCCCTCCCATTCAGCTGCACCTGGGGCTGTGCTGCAGCATGAAGGGCATCTATAGAGTGAGCAGGGTCCCTCTGGCAAGTGGGGTCCCTTGGCCTGGCCTGCGAGGATCAGGCCAAAACTGGCTCTCTGACATCCTCGTAGGGGTCCCTGATTGTGAGAGTGCAGTCCTTGGGTAATGTACCCAGACTACAGCTCCCTCCTTTCTGGTTCCAGGGTGTGTCTCCCAAGAACCACCACTGCCAAGTCACTGCAGCTCAGCTGCACGTCATAGCTACTGATTGGAGTGTCTGCCCCCTGATGGTCATTGCACATCACAGCTACCAGTTGGATGGTCGGATGGTTGCTTAGCTTTATATATACATATATATAAATATATAAAAATAAACAAATATAAAAATATAAAAATATAAATATATTTATATATAAATATATAAATGTATATATATATATATATAATATATATAATATATATATATATATATAGTGGGGCAAAAGTAGGTTTACAGTTGTGAGTACATGAAACACAGAGTTTATTCTTGTATTATTATTTATTATTATATTTTCCATATGAACAACTGTACACCTGCCTTTGCCTCATCCTGTATATATAGAGAGATTTTACTCACACATAGCCACTGCATTATTTATTTATTTCTTTTTATTTTTTTGGAGGGGGCACCGGGATTCACCTGCGTTTTTTTTTTTTTTTAAAGGGAGAACATTGTATTAAAGGTTTTGATATATAGTGACTTTTTAGTATAAAGAATATTGAATCCTTATTACAGTTTAACTCTTGGACTTTAAAACTGTTTCTTTAAGCAGCAAGTTATCCTGATGGAACTATTCAAGTAAGCAATGGTAGCCTTGCCTTTTACCCAGCACAGACGAATGTGTTTCCCAGGCCCTCCCAACCGTTCGTCAACAGCCGGGGATCTGTTAGAGGATGCACTCGCAGTGGGAGATTACTAACCAATACGTATCGGTCCCCAGGAGGTTATAAAGGTATACTCTGGATAACATTGAATTATGCTGAATTATTTTGTCTTATGTTTTTACTTGACTCAAACTATTTTTTATTTTACCTGTTTCTTTTTGTAGTTGTTATTTATAATGTGGTGCTAGTAAATAAGTTCCTATTTCTGCAAAATACGGTATTTAACATCCCTAGTCTCTGTAACAGAGAACTTTTTGTATGAAAGGCAGATTCATCCTGTTATGTACAGGTTGAGCATATTTTTCCTCCCCAGGAATGAATTTTGATTTTTATACTTGAAAATTTTTTTCTTTTGTTAATTAATTTGATTTTTCTAGTGATTTGTGTATCAGAGTATGCCACAGATAAAACATAAACTTTGGGACTGTAAAAGTGATATTCTTTTTAGTTGTAAATGTAGTTCCAAGTATTCCAGTCATGGTTGGTATTAGCAAAGTACTCTACACAGAAGCTTTAACTACCTACTTATCTTACCACTATTTCCTCCCCCACCCCTCCCCCCGCATTCTAGCAATAGTAAATGTCTGCAGTTGGCTTATTAGAAGTCAGCAATGTTTTATAAATGTGTGTCTTATTGTGGAAAGCAATATTAATAGAGCTTGCTTAACGAAGGCATAAATTGAATGTTGGCATTATAGGATCAGCTTTACTTTTAAAATGGTATACAGTTAGACTACTTAAAAGTTTAGTGTAAGTTTTGCTCATAATTTTATGCAAGTTGTTTATTTACTAGGTTTTGATACTTATAGAGGACCTCCTTCAGTTTCCAATGGAAATTATAGCCAGCTACAATTCCAAGCTAGAGAGTATCCTGGAACACCTTATTCCCAAAGGGTAAGAATAGTTGTCATAGTTGAATAGTAGTACAGTTGTTGATGCTAAGCTGGTGATTAAATTATAGTGCAGTCATATATATATATATATATATATATATATACACACACACACACACACACACACACACACACTTGTATAAGGCACTCTTAGTTTTAACTTGTAAGTTCTGTGAAGAGTTAAGTTGGAAGCTTTCCTAATAACCCATAAATGTCAACTTAGAACGTTTGAAGGATTGTATTAATCATGTTGTTTGTATTAACTCATTTACTCTTCCACCCTATAAGAGAAACGGAAATTCAGAAACAAGTTAAATAACTCATCTAAGGTCACTCAGCAAGTAAACAGTAGAACCTTAGTTATGCAAATTTCTTAGCTCTGAAGCCCATGATTTTAACTTTACTACATGGCCTTAAATTTAACTTTTCTAGATATCAAATATAGCAAAATCTTAAAAAAAAATGATTTCTGAGAGGAAGGGAGAGAGAGAAATATATAGAGAGATAGAAATATCAATGATGAGAGAGAATCATTGATTGGCTGGGATTGAGCCCGCAACCTGGGCATGTGTCCTGACTGGGAATCGAACAATGATCTCTTAGTTCATAGGATGCTCAGCCACAGAGCTAAACTGGGTAGAGCATAAGTATTCTTTTTATGGGTTGTATGGATGCAGACTTTTATCATACTTGGGAGGTAGTTTGAAATGTTGCCTCTTGAACATTTTTTTCTTGAAGATAATAGATTACATTTCCAGGGACTAATACACTTATACAATATAATTCGTATTAATCGCCTGTCAAGACAAAACAAAGCCCTAACATACCTTGTAAATACCTTTACAGTTTGGTTTATAAATAGAGCAAGATTTAAATATCTGTGTTATTTCTTCTTCTTCTTCTTCTTCTTCTTCTTCTTCTTCTTCTTCAGATGAGAGAGGATTGTGCCATATATTTTTTTAAATAAAGGTTTTTTTTAGAGAGGAAGGGAGAGAGAGAGAAAGAAAAACATTGATGTGAGAACAAAGCATCAATTGGATACCCCTGCATTGCTCCCAGCCAGGGATGGAGCCTGCCACCTGGGCATGTGCCCTGACCAGGGCTTCAACCAGTAACCTTTTGGTGTACAGGACAATGCCCAACCAACTGAGCCACACCAGCCAGGGCAGACCATGCCATATTTTTAAAATTTTCCCACCTTGTACCTTTTAAATAGCATTCTCTAGATGCTTTATAGTTTTTTTGTTTTTAAATATATATATTTTATTGATTTTTTACAGAGAGGAAGAGAGAGAGATAGAGAGCTAGAAACGTCGATGAGAGAGAAACATTGACCAGCTGCCTCTTGCACACCCCCTACCGGGATATGCCCGCAATCAAGGTACATGCCCTTGACAGGAATCGAACCCGGGACCCTTCAGTCCGCAGACCGACGCCCTACCACTGAGCCAAACCGGTTTCGGCTATATGTTTTATAGTTTTTGCAAGTATTAACCTATCTACAATACATTGAGTTGCCAGATTATTATGATCTCTGAATGCATAATAATATGGCCACTCAGTGTATATCCTGTATAATAAAAGGCTAATATGCAAATTGTTTCCTCCACCAGGAGTTCAACCAGCAGGCAGGCTGGCCAACTGCCCATGTCCCTTCCCCCTGACCATGCTGGCTGGCCCCCCCGCATGCACGAATTCATGCACTATGCACGAATTCATGCACTGGGCCTCTAACACACTCTCTCTCTCTCTCTCTCTCTCTCTCTCTCTCTCTCTCTCTCTCTCTCTCTCTCTCGGCCAGATTATTATGCGTTCAGAGATCATAATAATCTGGCCACTCACTGTAGGTCCTGACTGGGTAGCTCAGTTGGTTAGAGTGTTATCCCAATATGCCAAGGTTGTGGGTTTGATCTCTGATCGGGGCACATATAAGAATCAACCAGTGAATGCATACATAAGTAAGAGAAACAATAAATCGATGCTTCTCTCTTTCCTCCCTCCTCCCCTCAAATAAATATATATATTTTAAAAGTAATAACTTATCCAATTGATCAGGTTCATTAACAGATGAAGCAAGTATTTCTTCTGTTGCCATTTTTATTTATTAATTAATTTATTTTTGTGTGTTTGGAGACATCTGAGCCTCTTCGGTTGCTGGAGAAGGCCAGATAAAGGGCTAAGAGGACTTTAATCTTAGAGAATGACCAGCCAGTCATCCTGGGTAATAACTAATCATTGTCTTACATTTTTGATGCCATTTTAGGAAAATTTCCAGCAGTGTTACAAGCGTGGAGGGACATCTGGTGGTCCTCGGGCAAATTCAAGAGGTAAGGATAATGAACTGAGTAGTTTATTTGCCCTAACTACCTCATCATCCATCATGTTCTCCCCAAATACACTGTTCTCAGCATTAATCTCGTGGTTTTCAGTTTGCTTATGTCGTGGTACTGGAGATCTGAGAGAGATATTAGACTATTAAGAAAGGCTGTGGAAATCAGTTTTCAATTTAATTAAAAGTGTAAGCGTGTGTGTGTTTCAGTTTTCTTGAGACCAGAGCATAATTTAACCTTAGATATTCAGGGTGGAGCAAAAGCAGGTTTACAGTTGTGAGTATGCGAAACACAGATTTTTTCCTGGTATTTTACCATATCATTTTCCATACAAACAACTGTAAACTTGACTTATGCCCCATCCTGTGTATTCACACTGCCGACTTCAAATTGTTTCATGGAATGATTCAGGAAGATGGTTCTTGAAATAATGGGCACTTGCAAATACTCTAGTTCCACTGCATTGATAGATAGGAGTAAAGATAGAAGATAAGCAACCTAAAATTAAGACACACAATTAAGACTTGAAACAAAAGCGGAAATTTGTGATACTTTAAAAAAAATGTGGACAGTATTATTTAAAGATTTAGTGTAACTGAGAAAATCAAGAGTTACTAAAGATTAACTGGCTTTGTCACAGGAAAACAGTTTTTTTGTTTTGTAAAGAAAGTAGCCAGTATTTGCATTGCCTTTGCCTTTCACGTGAGCAGTGTTTAAAACATTTCACAATACCACATTAACTTGCAAATAAAGAATAAGCATTCATCATGGTACCATACCAAACTATCCTCCAATGGCTAGTCAGCAGGTGTCGGCAACCTGCGGCTCCGGAGCCGCATGCGGCTCTTTTTGTTAAGTGAAAAAATCCTTTTTCTGCACGATCCGGTATATAGCATTAAGGTAAGAAACAATATATGCAGTGTTATATTTGTTTTAAATGTCGCAATGGTTTTGCGCCTCCCAGGTTTTTTTTCCCTTTGAAAACAGGTCCAAGTGGCTCTTTATGTCTTAAAGGTTGCCGACCCCTGGGTGGTTCTAAAAATTGGTTCTCTTCTGCAATCTCAGTTTTCTTGAGTGTTTCTATCTCAGGAACTTTGAGTAGGTTTATCCCTGAGGAATTTAGAACAGTGAGAATTATGAAAGATAAAGAAGCAAAGAGAATGTTCAAACCTAGGTTTTAAACTTTGCTAATAGTCTTTTTTTAAAAAAAAATATATTTTATTCAATTTTTACAGAGAGGAGGAGAGAGGGATAGAGAGTTAGAAACATCAATGAGAGAGAATCATCCATTAGCTGCCTCTTGCGCACCCCTCACTGGGGATGTGCCTGCAACCAAGGTACATGCCCTTGACTGGAATCGAACCTGGGACCCTTCAGTTCGCAGGCCGATGCTCTATCCATTGAGCCAAACCGGTTTCAGCAGCTGCTAATAATCTTAACTAGGTAAATTACCCAAGCTTTTGGGAGCCTTATTATTATTATTTTTAAAATCTCAGTGGTATAAAAGCCTAGTACAGGAAAAACCTTGAAAAGCATACTGTAGCTATCCTTCATTGCTCTTATGGTTTTGGAGTTTACTATAAAATGTGTCCATCTCTGTGTTTCAGTAGCCGACTAATGTTAACCATTGCGTTCAAAGCTAAACTGCTTCCTTATGAGAAAACTCACTGTCGCTCATCCAACAGCAGGGTGGAGCGATTCCTCTCAGATGAGCAGCCCAGAGAGAGACAGCGAGACCTTTCACAGCGGCGACTCTGGACAAGGGGACTCGCGCAGCCTGACCCCCGTGGAGGTGCCCGTGCCCGTGCCCGTGCCCGCGCCCAGCCCCGCGGCCACCATCCTGCCGGTGCACGTCTACCCGCTGCCGCAGCAGATGCGCGTGGCCTTCTCCGCGGCCAGGACCTCCAACCTCGCCCCGGGGACCTTAGACCAGCCGATCGTGTTCGATCTCCTTCTGAACAACCTGGGGGAGACGTTCGATCTCCAGCTGGGCAGGTTCACCTGCCCGGTGAACGGCACGTACGTGTTCATCTTCCACATGCTGAAGCTGGCCGTGAACGTGCCCCTGTACGTGAACCTCATGAAGAACGAGGAGGTCCTGGTGTCCGCCTACGCCAACGACGGCGCCCCGGACCACGAGACGGCCAGCAACCACGCCATTCTCCAGCTCTTCCAGGGAGACCAGATATGGCTGCGTTTGCACCGGGGAGCCATTTATGGAAGTAGCTGGAAATACTCTACGTTTTCCGGCTACCTTCTCTATCAAGATTGAGAAAGTCCTTGCACAGTTGACAACGAAAGAAGGGTGTTCTGTATTAGTGGGGATTAAAGGAGAGGTAGTCCTTGACCTTGTGGCTAATGGGTGTAGGGAACTGTTTTCATTCCTAGAGGAAGGGGGAGGCCCTTGTTTTTGTTTTCCTCCCCAAAGTGGAAACTTTCAAGCTGAATGACAATTAGCACTCATCTGGCACTTTATAAATTGTGATGTAGCCTTGCTAGACAAAGCTGTGAATGTATCTTGTTTGCACTTAACCCTTAACTGTATTAAAGTTCAGCTTACTAAACGGACTGCCTCAAGTTCAGGCAAGTTATAATGCCTTGTTGTGCCTCAATAATAAAAAAAAAAGTTACATGCACCCTCGGTGTTCTTATTTGATTAAACATTTGGTTGAGAGGTAAAATGTTTAATTTTTAGTTTTTATCATTGGTAACTCTTGAATAAGGTTATTTATGAGCTCATAAATATTTATTTCTTGTCTGCAGATGCGGAATGAAGGGTCTTGAAAGGACTCAAACCCTTCAGGCAGCATTCACTTTTCAAGATTTATTAAGGAAATGAAAAGGGGGAGATGTAGGAAGCTACCCATTGTCCTCACTATCAGAAAAGTGTAAACAAGGAGCCTGGAATGCTGGTGAACCTTGAGCTCTGTTAAGGGCCAAAGCTATACACCACTTGTTTAGTCGAGACAATGGTGGCTCAAGCAATTTCTTGATCAAATAATCTCAAAATAAATCTTTACTAATATTTACTGACCTTTAATATAGTCTGTCTGCTACCACAATTGCCTGCCTAACTAAGGGCAATATGTGTATCTAAAATTGAATAAAAGGTAGACAGGGCCTGGGCACCAGTGAAGTCCTTCACCTAGAGTTGGACTCTCTGCCTGGTGATTTCCAAATTCATATTTCTTGTCTAGTCTTGTCATTTGCCCATGGCCCTTTTCCAGGTCCTAAACCCTAAAGCACACGGAGTGTGGCTTTTCACAGCAGACACTTTGACCAGTAGGTTAGCTTGCTGATAGGGTCTGGCCAATCAGGACTTAGAGAGACAGGCCAGACATGCCATGGAGCCCTCTTGCAGTCCCTCCCTGGTTGGCCAACCTCCCACATCTCTCCACCACCCTGACTCTGCACCAGTGGGGTCCCTCAGCCTGGCCTGCACCCTCTTGCAATCCAGGACCCTCTTGCAATCCAGGACCTCTTGGGGGATGTCAGAGAACCAGTTTCAGCCCAATCCCATAGGGGGAGCACTGCTAAGCCAGAAGCCAGGCTCATGGCTGGCAAGTATAGCAGTGGTGGCAGGACCCTCTCCTGTCTCTGTGGCAGCACTAAGGATGTCTGACTTCCAGATTAGGCCTGCTCTGCCCAAAGGCTCCTGGACTGTGAGAGGGTGCAGGCTGGGCTGAGGGACCCCCCGAGTGCCCGAATTTTGTGCACTGGGCCTTTGTGCACAGTCTATATATATATATTGTATATAGACTTTTGTGCATTGTCTATATATATATAAGCCTAAGTGACCATTTGACCAGTAGCTATGATGCACACTGACCACCAGGGGGAAGATGCTCCAACTGGTAGGTTAGCTTATGGCTGGGGTCTGAGTCTGTCATAAAGTATAGATCCTGAAGTTGAGATAGGATGACTCCCTTTCTAATGGGAAATGTGGAAAGCCTGAGGAAACGAGGAGACAACATATGGAAAGGGACAAAACACACTAATTGGAAAGTAGGTATTTCTTTTTTAGTTCTAGTTAATGCTCCTATTTTTAGCTTCTATCCTGCCCACAACCACTACATTTTAGTCCCTTGGTGAGGAAGTTACTGTTCAGAAACTTCCCAACCCTCTATTATTTTAGCTTTCCTAGCACTGGTTTGTTTGTTTCCTTTAAAATCCTTCTTTAATTGTGAGGTCCATCTCATTCTATTCATAAATTTTAATCAGAGCTTTTGGTTACATGTGACGTCTTAAAGGAGAAAACTGTTGACTTCTAACAAAACACTAAAGATCTTACACTCATAAGATACCTGTCTACACTCTTGCGTATATTTCAGGTGCTATGAGGTAGAATTCTGCCAGTATAGATGCTTTCTGAGTAGAAGTATCTAATCACAAACCTTTTGACATTCGCTTACAGTTTAGCATGATCTAAAGGACATACTGTTGAACTAAAGGGAGGGATTTTTGTGCATTTGCTCCCATTTTCCCTTTACCATGTGGACTAGATTCAAGCCTCAGGACAGAGACCAGCTGCTGCCCACTGATGGGGAGGCCAGCTGTGCTGTTCCATTGAGATGACTAAAATGTTAACTCTCAAAAAGCCACCGTGGCAGTGCTTGCAGTAAAAAATCACGTTCTGTCATGTGGAGCTGTAATCATGCCAGTTCTTCTCACTGTGTGCTGTATTTCTCGGGTAATGGCACCACTTCTGTGGTGTCACTTAACCTGTGTGCACAAGTGACTCACGGTTTTCTAACTCCAGCCCTTTCTTCCTTCTCCCTCTGCCAGAGCTTCCTGCCTTCTCAACCCAGCTCTTTTGTGAGGGCCAGATGTGGCTGTTCAGTGGTCACTGGAAATCGATAATTGCATGAACCACAAATAATTCTAGTTCAACATTTCCACAGATAAATTCATTGTCCCTTCAAAATATAATACTACTTCCATTTTCTCTGGCTAATGATTTCCATGGGCCATCAAAGCTTGAAACTTCAGCACCCATCTTGACTTCCCTTTGTTACTTTGCATACCTAGTCAGTCACAAATTACTATTTACTCAACCTGTGAAAGGTATGATGTCTGTCTTTATTTCCACTGTAGATATCCTGTGTTAGACTCCTTATTTCTCTCACATGCTTGCACTTATTCATCCAACCAGTACTTATTGATTGCTTATTATGCGCCAGGCATAGTGTGAGACTGTCTCACTATGCCACTTCCATCAAAGCCGAGTAAGGTTTCTTTTAACTAGAATACATTGATTATATTGTATTGTACCATGAACAATGTGCTTATCCCATTTAATCTTCAGAATCGGTCTTGGAAGTAGATGAGGAAACAGGCACAGAAAGGTAAGGCATATGCAAACCATGGTAATACAAGACAACATAGCTGGCTCAAATTCTATCTTACAGTAAACAAGGTAAGGATATCATACATATAGACATCTTTCATGTTATGCAAAGAAATAAGAGAAAAGGGAATTACCGGAGCAGCAGCTGCCAGGCTGGGAGCGGCCAGGCCCGGAGCAACAGCAGCCACGTCCAGAGCAGCTAGGTCGGGAGCAGCAGTGACCAGACCCGGAGCAGCTGGTTGTGGAATGAACCAGAGCAACAGAGGCCAGGCCCGGAGCAGCCAGGCCCAGAACAGCTTGCTCCTCACCTGCCCCTGCCCCACGGCCGCCTCTCAGACATGGCTGGAAACTTTTGTGGGAACTTGAGTGTCTGCTGAATCAAGTGATGAAGGCTTAGATCTGGATGTGTTGAGTTAGTATAGGGCTGGCGTGTTGATCTGTGAGTGCCTTGGGTGGGGCCTGGATGAGGCTGGTTGACCTATTTGGAAATGTCTTTTGTGTGAAGTGTATCATTGGGCATGTGGAAGTATTATTGATATGAGAAAATGCTAAGTAACTGATTTACTATCTGAAAAGGGATTTACTATCGGGGGAAGGGAGGGAGGAAGAGACTGAACATAAACTGTGCACCTATGGATGAGGACAATGGGGGATGGAAAGGAGGCGGAGGGTGGGGTGGGAACCTGGTGGAGGGGGGAAGAAATGAGGAACCTTTGTAATAATATGAACAATAAAGATTGATTTAAAAAAAAAGAGAGAAAAGGGAATTCATAATCAATGGGCCAAAAATAAGCTAAACATAAGTTATAGTTTAGGGAAAACTATTTTAAAACACTTGCAAGGAAATCTGAGAGCAGAATCAGATGCTTTTTTCCTGTTGTCTTGGACAATAATTTGACAGCATTGTTTTTTAGTAAGTTCACTGAGTCTAAAAGCCTATGATGTTTTCATGGGAGCGTCAACTCTCTTTTAAAATTTTTTTAAAAAAATGATTTCAGAAGGAAGGGAGAGAGAGAGAAACATGAGTGATGAGAGAGAATCATTGACTGGCTACCTCCTGCATGCCCCACATTGGGGATTGAGCTTGCAACCCGGGCATGTGCCCTTGATTGTGACCCCCGGGTTTATAGGTTGATGCCCAACCCCATGACGGCCAGGAAACTCTCTTTTAAATTATATAGTTTGGTAGTTAAAATTTTTATTTTGAGATAATGGTAGATTCTCGTCTATATATATATGTAACAGAGAAATGTGCTAATTAACCGGGATGCCGTAGGGGGTTGACCAGAGAGGAGGAGGTTGTGCGTGCAGTGCTGGGGGCAGGGCATGTGCTGGGGGAGGGCCTGATCAGCAGCGGCCACGGTCGCTTCAGGGCTGGAGAGGAAGGCAGGGCCGGACCAGTGAGGGAGGGTGGGCAGGTCTGTGTGATTTTGAATTGCGCTCTGGGCTCCTAGTGTAGTTATAAGAAATAATACAGATGGATCCTGTGTACCCTTTATTCCATTTGCTCTAGTGGTAATATCTGAGAAAACCGGCTAGGACTAGAGGTTAAGGAGTTTTAGACTAATTAACATGAGGTCCAAGAGAGTGGGCTAAAGAAATAGTGTGGAGATGAAAGGCGCTGTTTTCTAAACTCCTGGAGTGCCAAGCAGTATGTATGTTTATATCTTGAAATTGATGAAAAATCATCAAGGAGGGGACATGACATTATTAACCTTTTTGAGGCATGACTCTGGCCCTGGCTGGCGAGGCTCAGTTGGTTGGGCATTATCCTGTCCATGGAAAGGTTGCTGGTACGATTTCCAGTCAGGGCAGATGCCCAGGTTGTGGTTCAATTGCTGGTAGGAGGCAGCCTATCCATATTTAGCTCTCACATCGTTGTTTCTCGCTCTCCCTTCTTCTCTATCTAAAAATCAATACAATGTTAAAAAAAAAAAAAGTAACATGACTCTGTCAGCAGTGTGGAGAATGGACTAAAGAGGGGCATAACTGAAAGCAATCAGAGACACACTTCCTGGGCACTTTTGTGTCCACTACATATATTATAGCCTAATTGAACCCAGTTAATTGAACCCATCTCTCTCAATTATCTGCTCCTGGAAAGACCATATCCCTGATGCATTTTGTCCACTATAAATACATAATCAGAACTCTCCTTTCTGGTTAACCTCAAGAAAAACTATCTCCTTACTATTTGTATGAAATTGTGGGACCAGAGATGGCCATAATGCTTGGAACAGTATGACTTTTCAGTGCCTTTCTCTACTTTTCTGAGAAGGTCTGGACATTTTCCAGAAACTCAGGAGGCATGCAGTTCATTTCTCTGATCTCTGTATTTCCCACAGTTAATATATTTTTATCTGTTTACACTTGTCTCTTTCATCAGATGGCAAATTCCCTCAGCCGTAACCTGCATCAAATTCATGTTGTTACCATGTGGGACCTGAACATTTCAATCCTCTGGCTCAACCACCTGTTGAACAGACAGACAGACGTTCAGGGACTGAAGGAACGGAGGCTCCCACAGATGGAGGGGACCCTGTCCTCCTGCGGGCTGATCACAGGGTCCCTGGGAACAGACTCCGTGGTGATGAAGCCCGAACAGCTCTCTTGGACGAGCCCAAAGTGCCCGTCCAGCCATAGATAAGCTTGATTTGGAAGCTGCTGTAAAGAGACACCTCGCCAACTGGGAGGGAGAGGAGGGTGGGGCTTCCCCGGCGCAGCGGGCGGGGCAGCGGGGAGAGCCGAGTCCATTCGGGCGGCGGCCGAGAGGCGGAGCCGCACCGCCGCACGCCGACCGCCAGGGGGCGCCGCCCTTCGCCTCGCCGGGAGGAGGCCGCCGTAAAGCGCGCGCCGCTTCCTCTCCTCCCGCCTCCCGCGGGCTGTCGCAAAAGGGTGAATGGAGAGCGAGTTGCGGGGGGTAGGCAGGGAGGACCGGGGGCGCGGAGTCGGAGTGGCGCAGCAAGTGGCTGCAGGTGGCGGCGGGGGCGGGGGCCGGGGGGTGAGGTAGGGCCGGGGTCACGCGGGAGGCAGCCGAGAGGGGTCCGCAGGGGGACGAAAGTTGCAGTCCGGCCTACGGGCCCGGGGGCCGCGGAGCCCCCGCCTGTCCCCCGGGGGAGATGGACCTCAACCGGATCATCCAGGCGCTGAAGGGCACCATCGACCCGAAGCTGCGGATCGCGGCGGAGAACGAGCTCAACCAGGTGAGGCCGGGCCCGCGGCGCCCCCGGCGCCCACCCCCGCCCCCGCCGCGGGGAGCGGGCGGCGCCCCGGGACCTCCGGGCGGCCCGCACCTGTTGGCGGCCGCTGCCTCCTCCCCGCGCGGCGTGTGCGCGCCGGGGCCGCGGGAGGAGCCCCGGGCACCTTGGCGGGCGGCTCCCGGTGGGACTGAAGCCGCGGGGACGCGGGTGGGAGGATTCACTTGCGGTTCGGCTCGGAGTCCAGCACTTCTGCACCCCCGGCCCTCCCGGTGCTGCCGGGGAGCCCCGCCCGGCGCTGCTTCCGCGGGGCTGGCCGGTCCGCAGAGTTTGGGGGCGCCGGTCGGCAGAGTTTGGGGGCGCCGGGGGCCGCCGCGGGGAGGGCGCCCTGGGCGGCGGAGGCAGGACCCCGGGGCACCGCCTTCCAGAGGACAAGCGCGAGAGATGCGTGCGCGGAGGGCTGTCTTTTTTAAAAGGTGTGGGACTTTTCTTTTTACCCTTCCCATCCTCTAGTCTCACTCACCAGCCTTGAGCTCGTTCCAGCGTCACCACCGACGTTTCGGAATGTTACTGAACCCCAATTCTGGCGCCTGTTTCCCTCCGCACCTGCAGGGGGGGACCCCAGAGCTCCCGGGAAAGGCACGAGTTCAGGGCTGCCCCCAGGAGGCAATGCCAGCCGCTGGTCCCTTCAGTGTCTGAGCTACAATCCGTGAGCTACAATCACCCTAAAAGAGGGGGGTTCTCCAAGTATCTGGGAGGTCCCAGCACCTGGGAACTTGCTGGAAATAATGCCAGTGACCGGGGTGCACTCTGCACTCAGCAGGGACCGGGGAGCAGGTTTTGTGTGAGTTCGCCGGCCAAGGGGACCCGCGCTTCCCAAAGCGGGACCGGGCCTGGCCGGAGCACTCGTTTCTCGGCAGGAGATCGTGAGGGTTTCCCCCTGGTCGGAGGGGACGGGAAAGTGCAGGCGTGCCTGGTGGATCTTTGAGGTGGATTGCTTTCGTGGGAAATCTGGGCGGAGTTTGGAGTGAGTGTGAGTCCCGGATTCCCGGGAGATCAAAGGGAGGGTGATGGATAACACCGGCTGGCTCCGGAGGGAAGGTGGCGTTGAACTGAAGCCCAAAGGGAATGGATTAAAAAAAAAAAAAAAAATTCTAGAACTCCCACCTAGAATAGGAGAAAGTTAAAGCCAGCACCTGCCCCAGGCTGTAGGGACAAGTATTCCGTGTTGATTGGTTAGAATAAAACAGTCATCCAGGGGCTGGTTAGGGGACGCAGAGCTAGAGCTGGAAGGGGACTCTGCGGGCAGCAGCAGGAGAGTCTGCCTGTTTGTGACCCCCTCCTCCGCACAGGGGGCAGGGTGTTACCGGGAGAGTGCCCTCAGGGAGCCCCTCTTTGATGTCACCATAGCGCCCCTGCTTCTGTTAGCATGCTCTCGCTTTGTTTCTGATTCATCCGTGCAGGAGACTTGACAGACGTGGAAAAGGTAAGTGGGAGATCCTGTGGAACTAGTAGTGATATTTAGATTATTTTTTTCCCCATGGTGTTTCAATCCAAATGCACTCCATCCTTGCCCTGCCCTGTATTCACCCAAGTCATCACAGACCGCAATTTCCTCTGTAACCTCTAAAAGTTGCTTATGCCGTGCTGCTCTTTAGCATTTCTATGTCATATGGTGCTTTGGGTTGTGATGTCCTCTAAGTGTTTTTTTTGAATGGTTTGTAAGTAGAAGATTAAGTTATGGCATATAACCTTACTAGACGCCCAGTGCATTGCATGAAATTTGTGCACGTGTGTGTGTGTGTGTGTGTGTGTGTGTGGGGGGGGGAACGGGGTGTCCCTCAGGCCAGCCTGCAACCTCTTGCTATCGGGACCCCTCAAGGGATGTCCGACTGCTGGCTCCTAATCCCTGGCCAGCCTCATCACCCCTAACCCCTCTGATTAGGAAATGGGGGCAGCGTCTACAAAGTGCTGATTGATTTGTCAATTGCCATGTAGAAGAGGAAAGCAGCTTTAAAACGTAATAGTATTCCAAAGGATAAATTCTTATTTGGAGCCATGTTTTCTGTGGCCAACACAGTATTTGTGGTATCAGTGACTGGTTCCTTGATTAACTATCTATGGTATTGTTTGTATGGGCAGATGCATTTTTATTTTTATCTCAAGATATTGAGAATTCTTCCTGTACATATTCCTCTCCATCTCTAGACCCAGAAGTCCCTTGGAATGGGTAGATATGTTGCTTCAGTAACTCATTCAGAAAATTGTCTTCTTTTAGTAAATAATTCTCACCATGGTCTCAACAAGGAAATAAAGATGTGTGATTTTTTTGGTAATTTTATATATATATATATATATTTTAATAAATCTTTATTGTTCATATTATTACAGATGTTCCTCTTTCTCCCCTCCCCCCCATTGCTCCCCTCCACCAGGTTCCCACCCCACCCTTGCCCTTTCCCCACCCCTCATTGTTCTCATCCATAGGTGCACAGATTATGTTCAGTCTCTTCCCACAACCTTCTCTCCCCTTTTCCCCCGAGAATCGTCAGTTCACTTCCCTTCCATACCTCTGATTCTATTATATTCAACAGTTAATATTGTTCATCAAATTAAAAAAAATTTTTTTGTTTTGTTTTTAGATTCACTTGTTGATAGTTACGTGTTTGTTGTTCATAGTTTTTATCTTTATTTACTTTCTCTTCCAAAAGAACCCCCTTCAGCAGTTCATATAATTCTGGTTTGGTGGTGATGAACTCCTTTAGCTTTTTTTTTTTATTGGTGAAGGTCTTTATCTGGCCTTCAATTCTGAGTGATAGCTTTGCTGGGTAGATTATTTTTGGCTGTAGGTTCTTACTATTCATCACCTTGAATATTTCTTGCCATTCCTGTCTGGCCTGCATGGTTTCTGTTGAGAAATCAGCTGACAATCGTATAGGTGCTCCTTTATAGGTAACTACCTTCTTTGCTCTTGCTGCTTTTAATATTCTCTCTTTGTCTTTTGCTCTTGGAATTTTAATTATGATTTGTCTTGGTGTGGTCTTCTTTGGATTCCTTTTGTTTGGAGTTCTGTGCACTTCCTGGACTTATAAGTCTAATTCTTTCACCAGGTGGGGGAAGTTTTCTGTCACTATTTCTTTCAGTATGTTTTCGATATCTTGCTCTCTCTCATCTTCTGGGACCCCCATAATTCTGATGTTGGTTAGCTTGAAGTTGTCCCAGAGGTTTCTTAGGTTATCTTCAACTTTCTGGATTCTCTTGCCTTCTTGCTTCTGCGGAGGAGTGTCTTCTGGCTCTTTATGTTCCAAATCTTTGACTTGATTCTTGCAATCCTCCATTCTGTTTTTAGGACTCTGTATAATATTTTTTATTTCAGACAATGTATTCTTTATTTCTTGTTGATCCCTTATTATTTCTTGTTGATCCCTTTTCATATCCTCATAGGTCTCGTTTATTTTATCGGCCTTTTCTAGGAGATTCTTGAACAACCTTATAAGTGTGGTTTTGAACTCTATATCCAGTGGCTTTTTGTCCTCCATTTCTTTCATTTGTGATCTATTTCCTTGTCTCTGCATTTTCGCAGCTTCCCTGAGTTGGTAGCCTTAAAAGTCTCTGTGTTCTGCCCACCGGGATGGGGCGGAGTTCAGGGTGGAGCCTACAGCCTTGGCTTCCATCAGCCCCGCCCTATGCAGCTCCTGAGTCTCTCAGGGTCCTTCAGTACTCGCTGCAAGCACCTCTGAGGGTGAGGGGCCCTCGAGTTTCACCTGCTACCAGTCTAGTCTCTCCCCCAATGAGCCTGGAACGGGGGTTCAGTTCAGTTGGAAGTGGGTTGATAGCAGTCTGGAGCTTTTGTTTCCTTCCCGCTAGGGCAATCTAGCATCAGAGTCAACAATCCGTCCTTTGCGTGCAATGTGTGCGACTCCGGGGGCTCTGCCTTTCGCCGAACCCCTGGGATCCCGCCTCACAGCCCAGGCTCCCCCTGTTTGAGCCTGGGTCCCCAGGGTCTGGCCTAGAACTGGGGTTCAGCGCTGTTGGGTCTGGGGTTCAGCACAGTCAGAGCTTTTATCTCCTTCCCGCTAGAGAACGCTAGCCAGGCACTCAGCCGCCCCTTCTCTCTGGCTCCGTCCTTTCCGTGCACTCAATGTGTCTCCGTACCTTAGGCTTTTACAGCTCCTCCGCGCTTCCTTCTGGTTTTCTCCTTGCTTCTTGTTGTAGAATTTCCAGTCAGTCGACTTTCCTGTAGTTCTGGGTAATGTCCATTTTATATTTTAGTTGTATTTTATTGATATTGTTGTGTGCGGCTGCAGTTAGGTGTTTACCTGTGCAGCCATCTTGGATCCTCAAGATGTGTGATATTATTGGCAGGCTTTTATTCCCTGCTTTTCTTGAATCTGTGAAATCCTTTTTATTGCCCTTTGAGGAGTTTACTTGTCTATGAGTAACATTTATTGAGTTATATTGCAAATACTACCCCGTTTTCCTGAAAATAAGACAGTGTCTTATATTAATTTTTGCTCCCAAAGATGCGCTAGGTCTTATTTTCAGGGGATGTCTTATTTTTCCATGAAGAAGAATACGATACACATTTATTGTTAAATGAAAATAAAGGAAATTTATTACCTGTATATGGTACAGTAGTACGGTAGTTGTCAACACAAACCAGACAAACTGTGAATCCTATAGTATCAAGAATTTACTCATTTATTCAATGACAATCATGTCATTATCTTCTAGAACATCATCATAACAATCCAATTCCTGAATTTTCTGGTGAATTTCTTGTGATTCCATTTCTTTCAGAATCAGTGGACCAAATCTCTCATGTTTAGCCTAGGGGGGCCTCATTTTCGGGGGGATGCCTTATATTTCACTCAGAAGGAAACCTGTAAGTAGGTCTTATTTTCGGGGAAACACTGTCGTACAAGATCGTGCCCTCAGAGAGTTGCGTTCTAGTGGAGGATACTGACAAGCAATATAATTTCACGTCATAAGTGCTGTAGAGTGTAAAGCCCCAGAGTGTGTTGGGATGTGTAAAGACAGTGGTCGTTCTCTGAAGAAGACAATGAGCGGAGACCTAGATGTTAGGCGTGAACCAGGTGAACTGGGAGGGGAACAGAGAGGGAAAGGCAAGTTCAGTAGAAGCCTTCGACTGGTCACGCCGGAGACTAGGATGGGTAATGTAGTTATGCTTTGCCATCATGCTTTGTTGGTGGCAGTGAGGCAGAGAATGGGAAAGCATCAGGACTTTGCTTTAAATGAATTCTCATAAAATGCAGAGTTTAGCTAAGTGAATAAACTCTTTATTTTCAGAAAATTCCACAAAGTAAATATCCTCAAGAAGTCATTGAGAAATGCCTTCCCCTCAACCCCTTAGAAATGGGAAGCCCAGGTGGAAAAAGAAGTTGGATAAATATTTTGTGAGGAAAGTAGTACGAGAATACATCGAATGTTTTAGCTGGCAAATTAACATAGATTGAATCAGGCAGAAAGGAAAAGATAAAAAGTTGCAGAAGTTCTTTGAAGTGCAAACCGTTACAAAAAGAGGAGCTCTAGAATGTGTAAAATGGCAACAGTGTTGAAATAAAAGTAGTTTCCACAATAACTACTTTCAAATAAGTAGCATTAATCTAAGTATAAAGATTATTTTGTACTTATGTGTAATAAGATTTAAAAAAATAAATACTACACTACATAGATTAGAATTAAACTATATAGATATTTGATTCACTATTAGACCTTCCAGTATTCAGAAGTTACAAACAGGAGTTATTTTATAATGTAAATGTAGAGGTGTAAACGATTTGGCTACATTTGTGTTAATTTTGGTTCCTATAAACTGCTGTTAAAAGAAATCTGTTTTCTTTAACAATATTTTAAAATTCTGGCAGTTTCAATTATGGATAAAACAGAATATACTTCATATACAATAGATTTTAGATTCTGAGGTTTATAAGGGTGAAAGGAAGAATAATTTTAAGATAATTCAAAATTTTACTGGATTAGAAAGCATTATGCTCTTTCATAGAAAGGATTAATATTTTAAAGATGTCAGTTTTTTCTCTTTTTAGTCAAAAATTTATCTTAATAAATGCTATTTATAATAATAAAAGCATAATATGCTAATTAGGCCAGATAGCTGAATGACCTTCCAGATGTCACTCTGGATGTCCTTCTGGATGAAGCCTCAGCAGCGGGGGCTGAGGCAGAGGAGGTTAGGGGCGATCAGGCAGGCAGGGAGATGAGCGGTTAGGAACCAGCAGTTCTGGATTGTGAGAGGGATGTCTGACTGCCGGTTTAGGTCTGACCCCTCATCCCCAATCCCCCCTTCTTCCCCGGGTCAGGCCTAAACTGGCAGTCAGACATCCCCTGAGGAGTCCCAGATTGCGAGAGGGTGGAGGCTGGGCTGAGGGACTCCCCCGTGCATGAATTCCATACACTGGGCCTCTAGTTATAAATAAAGGGATAGGGAAAAAAACTGAGGGGTGTGCCATGGTAGATCCAGGCTCCTGGGAGAAGATAAACTGGACAGACTCTGCATAGTATGTCTGGCTTTAGCCTTCCTGAGAATTTAGGAGTCTTTTCTGGGGTTGTCAGTTGGCAAGGCCAGGTTGAAGCCCTGGGAATATGGCAGGGCTGTAATATGGTCGAGGCACCAGCCATCCAGTGAGAATATGGTCAGAAGGGATGGGCTTGCTCTTGGTTTTTGTGTGCTTCTGGAGTCACCCTGACCACACTCAGGAGACAGTCAAGTTAGAACATGTCTGTGGGTGAAATGACCCAGGCGGCAGGCACTTGCTTCATGAGCACAGGCTCGCTTGGGCATTACTACGTTTCAGATGCTCCAGCAGCGGAGCCGATGACAGCTCCGTGCGGCGAGGCTCCCTCTGGCCATCTGGACTGTGTCCTCTCCAGGGCTCACACCCAGCTATTTAATGTGATCTTCTCCTTTTCCTGTGCTGGTCTTTTTTAGCACATATTTTTTTTTTCTTCCTGTTTTCGGTTTGCCAAAAATACCGTATACTAAATTAAAGTACAGCCGGGACCGGTTTGGCTCAGTGGTTAGAGCGTCGGCCTGCGGACTGAAAAGTCCAGGGTTCGATTCCGGGCAAGTGCATGTACCTTGGTTGCGGGCACATCCCCAGTAGGGGGTGTGCAAGAGGCAGCTGATCGATGATTCTCTCTCATCGATGTTTCTAACTCTCTATCCCTCTCTCTTCCACTCTGAAAAATCAATAAAATATATTTTAAAAAAATAAAATAAAAATAAATTAAAGCACAAATAAGCTGGGAAGAAACACTTGAAATGTATTGGTCCCCCCAAGAAGGTTGAGATTGTAAATCCATAAATAGCTCATAGAACTTAAGACTAAAACAAATCTTCCACTTACAAAAGGATAAAGGGAGTAAGGAACTTGTAGAAAAACAAACAGGCAACACACAGGAACAATTCAACGTAGAGGAAATGTAATTTGAAACGGGGATAAGGTTTTAGTTTTTGCAGGCATGATAATCCCTGCCTTGGGTAGACAGACACACCCATCTACCGTTGTTTCTATGGTAAATGGTAAATTGCCGCTCCCGTTCTGGAAAGTATTCTGACCATATGTTTGAAAAACAATAACAACAACAAACAAATAAGAATGTTCAGATTCTTTTATTCTAAGTTAATTTTTTTTTTTTGACTTGAAGTATTTTAGTAATTTTCATTTTGGAGAATTTCATTCACTTTAAAAGTTTTATTTACGGTAGTGTATTTAGTAACAGCTAATAGTTATTCATTTATATTGCCTTATTTTATAAAATATATTTTTTTATAATTTCAGTCCTACAAGATTATCAATTTTGCCCCCAGTTTACTTCGGATTATCGTCTCTGACCATGTGGAATTCCCAGTGCGCCAGGCAGGTGAGTTGCTTTTTTTTTTTTTTAATCTTTATAAATTTATGGTGAAAGTAAAAGTAGAGTTTTATTTTAATTTTAAACATATTTGATTTTTTGAAAAAAACAAAACAAAAACAAAACAGGAAATGCACAAGAAGTATTTCTAATGGCTTAGAAAAATCACTTTCCTTTAACCCGGAACTTTAGGTGTAGAGATTGAGTTCTTAAATCTCTCTTAGCTTTTCCTTCCTTTCTCTTCTCTCAGTCCTTTGCTTTGCCTCTGTAATCTTGCCATTTCCCCTCATTATCTTTCTCAATTTTAAGAGCATCATCTCCCTGATTTTTTTATGATTCCTGGAGGCATTGCCTTTGGGCCCCAGAGTAATATCATGAATTTATCTATGTGAATTTATATACTCCATTTGTGTATTAGATCATGGAGTTGTAAAATATTGCACAGATGTTCCTAACCACAGATTAGGGAGCAGGACTTTTGTTTTAAACATGAAACTTACTTTAAGTCTCTGGGACCTATGGTAGATTGGGGGTGGGAGGTGGGAGAGGGTATAGGGGGAATAAATGGTGATGGAAAAAAATGAAATAAAATAAAGATTAAAAAAGATAAGCTGGCCATTAGAGCCAAAAGGTTAAAAAAAAAAAAAAAAAAAAAAGGGAGAAAGCCTTGGAAAATCATGAGTCCTGAAAAGATTGTAACGTTAAGATAAAGGTGGTAAAATAATAATAGCTAATTAAAAAATAAATAGTTAAAAAGGCTTTTACAAATTATTGAAGTGATATATACTCATTATAAATTATTTGGGTATTATAGAAGAACTAGAGGCCCGTTGCATGAAAATTCATGCACTGAAGTGGGGGGAGAGGGGGGGAGGGGAGTCCCCTCAGCCCGGCCTGCTCCCTCTCACATTCTGATAGCCCTTGGATGGGAGGTGACCTGGCGATCAGGGGAAGGCGACACCCCATCACACCTCTGCTGCTGCCACTGCTGGCAGTGCAAGCCTCAGCTGGCCCTGGTTACCTGAACCTCAGGCAGCCCTGGGAGGCTGGGCAGCCGCCATCCGAGGCTTGCCTGAGCCTTGGGCCAGCTCTGAGCAGCTGGGGGGCTGGGAGCGGGTCTGGCCGCACTGTGCGCCTGCTGTCCCTCTCCCCACTTCACCTCCTGACTGGGCTGAAAGGACTGGGGGATTCTGGTGGAGCTGAGGGTACTGGGCGCCGCCATCTTGTGGCTATGGGTGCCCCCATATTTGTGATGGTGTGACTGTCAATTTGCACATTCCCTCTTTATTAGGACACCAAGAAGAAAGTAAAAAAAGCTGCTTGACATTCATTATTTATAAAAGAGCATCATTAACACATGTGCATGTGTTTGGGTACAGCAATTGATGTTTTATAGAAATGGGGTTATACTCTACAAGCTGATAAAAGTATTTAATTTTACTTGAAATAATAATGAAAAAGTAAATAACCATTCAGCTTTGGGAAAATATAACAATATGTATGACTTCCTGAAAGATCCCTTTGTAGATTAGAAAAATCTGTAAAAAACATTTGTATTGCAATTTTTACTTTAATAAGGTTTGTAAGACTTCTATATAAGGTTTTTGAAAGTATTACTCTCAGTTTTATTTAATTTTTGTTTTATAAAACAGGCTGTTCTGAAACCACATTTTACTATTTTAAATAACCTAAGTATTTAAAGGGCCGTTCTGAAATTCCTATAAAAGCTTTGTGGAAGTAGTATTTTTAAAGATTTTAAAGCAGTTTATTAAACTAATATGTCTTGATTATAGAAACAAAGAGTTTATACATTAGATTGCTCTTAATCTCACCCCCAGAGGTAGCTGCCATCAGTTTAGGGGCATGCTCTCCAAATCTATTTCCTCCCCATAGATATATTGGCTTTATTATTATTATTATTATTATTATTATTTTGTTAATCCTCATCCGAGGATATTTTTCCATTGATTTTTAGAGAGAGTAGAAGGGAGGAGGAGTAGAGAGAGAGAGAAACATCGATGTGAGAAAGACACATTGATTGGTTGCCTCTGGTACAGCCCCAGCCAGGACCGTCGATCCGACCTGTAACCAAGGTATGTACATGCACGCCCTTGACAGAAATCGAAACCTAGGACCCTTCATCCCAAGACTAATGCTCTATCCACTGAGCCAAACTGGCTAGGGCTATGCTGGCTTTAAAAAGTAACAAAGATCTGTTTATATTGCATATGCTATTTTATAATTTCCTTTTTTAAATTTAACCATGTATGCTTAGGGGATTGTTCCATGTCAGTGTATATGCATATACTTTATTTTTTTATGATAATTGTTCAGTATTTCTTTGTACAGAGCTACCATACTTTATTTAAACAATTTGATGTTAATAGACATTTCCTTTATTGACCCTTATTATTGTTGTTAAAGAGGCAATGCTCAAATGAGCATCCTTGGACATATATCTCTGGATACTTGTGGGAATATTTTCATAGAAAAAAATGACAAAAAACGGATCTGCTAGGTCAATAGATTTTAATGATGTTAACATTTAGAATTTTGAATCTTATCACCAAGTTGCTTCTGCTACATTTTCTATCAACAGTGTATTAGAATGCCAGGTTCCCCATTAAAATGATCACAAAACCATTTTAATCCCTATAGAACTGGACTTGAAAATAAGAAGCAACCTTCAGACAACAAAGATACACACATGGTAAAATCATGGACTTACTTATAATTCAGTCATTAAATATTATTAATTTTATAACTAGAAGATATTTTTTTATTATGGGCACCATACAAGATGGCCTATGTAAAGAACATATTGCAAGATTTTCCATTTTTTATTGGCTGTCATATTTAACTTTGAAGGAGTTAAGCCTTTCATGCTCTGACAAGCTGAATAAAGTTATCTTTTTGGTACTGCTATATTGGCATTTTTCCCCCTAATTTAGCTGCCATTTACTTGAAGAACATGGTGACACAGTACTGGCCGGACCGAGAACCTCCCCCAGGAGAAGCAATATTTCCATTCAACATTCATGAAAATGATCGCCAGCAAATACGTGATAACATTGTGGAAGGAATAATTCGGTCTCCAGATTTAGTGAGGTACCTTAGACTATATCTACATGGTTAGTAGTAGGAAGCACAAAATATATGTCTTGAGGGGGGAGATTGTGTTTAATCATTAGCCTCAAGTTGTTGTTATTTATTTATTTATTTATTTTTAATATATTTTATTGATTTTTTACAGAGAGGAAGAGAGAGAGACAGAGAGTTAGAAACATCGATGAGAGAGAATCATCGATCAGCTGCCTCCTGCACACCTCCTATTGGGGATGTGCCCACAACCAAGGTACATGCCCTTGACCGGAATCGAACCCAGGACCTTTCAGTCGGCAGGCTGACGCTCTATCCACTGAGCCAAACCGGTTTTGGCTGTTGTTGTTTTTAAAAAATATATATTTTATTGATTTTTTACAGAGAGGAAGGGAGAGGGATAGAGAGTTAGAAACATGGATGAGAGAAAAACATTGATCAGGTGCCTCATGCACACCCCCTACTGGGGATGTGCCCACAACCAAGGTACATGCCCTTGACTGGAATTGAACCTGGGATCCTTTAGTCTGTAGGCCGATGCTCTATCCACTGAGCCAAGCTGGTTAGGGCACAAGTTTTTTTTTTTTTTTTTTTTTTTTTAAAGGTAAATTAATGAAGATGGGCACTCAGAGAATACTGTTTCGCTGATTAGTCTTTGCTTTTGTAATCCTCTGCAATAGTTTGGGAAAGATTCAGCTGCTTTAAGTTGCCACAAAAAAAGAGTTAAGGCAAAAATCGCACTTAACTGAAATTGTTGTATAAATCCCTGATATCGGAATAACTATGTTCTTAGTTATGATCTCTTGACTTTTTTCTGTCTGCTTTTCTTTTTCCCGACACAGAGAAATTGACTTCTGGGAGTTTTAACCTACCACTTTTCTTAACTCTTGGCCTCTCTTTTCATTCATTTTTATGAACTGAGCATCTTTTCCTTGAAGGAGACAGGATAGCTAGAGTCCGTATAAGGAGAAGAATCGCCTGTGGTTTTTCACATTCGGCTTAGGTGCTGTAGAGCAACGCTGTCCGAGAGAACGTACTGCTGTGATGGGAATCTCCTGTATCTGTGCTGTCCAGTGTTTAGCTGTGTGGCATACATGGTATTGAGCCCTTGAAATGGGGCCCATGTAGCTGAGGAGCTGAATTTTTAATTTAACTTGGATGAGTTCCGAGTGTGCACATGTAGCTAATGGCTGCCCCTGTCTGTTGGACAGCACCGCTGTAGGGTCATAAGGATTTTGCAGTCTTAAAATAGGAGAAACAAAACCTAATTACTGAGCTAGTAATTAGATTTCTTTTGAAAACGGGGGGAGGGAGATAGATGGAACTGAGGTAGGGGAATGAAATTGTTTAATGTCAAGAGATTAGATATAACTGTTCTCCTGGTGTCTAATGTACATTATGACAGAAGCAGGAGAAAGGGAACAAAGTGTGAGGAGGAAACAGTGAGGAAGAAGAAACATTACTCTGCTCTTTGTACAGGTACTTTGTTGAGAGGAGAAAGTAGATGTGCTGGTGAAAGAAAACCACCATTATTCTCATTAGCGGTCCAAGTACCAAGTTAGGCAATGGCTTCCCTATGGTGTAATCATGGATCTATTTCTTGTCAACATCTAGCTCTGAGTCTTGCGATGCTTCTGCCTAGTAATGTATGAAAGGATGGCTGCTCATAGCCATCCTGTGCTTGGTTGCAGTGAGAAGAGGGTTGGGAGGGCCAGCCTGCAGATGACATCTTTAAGAAGGAAAAGGTTCAGTTTTCTTGCATGCAGATTTGACGTATTGGTTGTTTGGGAGCAGCTGCTGATGGCACAAGGGGAGACCTTTATAACGAGACAGTTCTTTGTGGTTTTGCTTCTGTTATGTCCTAAAGCCTTGACTGTAATCACTTTGAAGAAATATTTCTAAGGTTTATTTTAGAGAGTTTTGCAAAGAAAAATTTTCAAATAGATTTGCAATGTATATAAGTAAAAGGCATTATTTTGTTTGTTTCAGTGAATCCATATTGTTATTGGCTGTTTAACTCAACACACAGGTTTATTTTTTCCCCGCTGTGGAATCCTAAGTTAGCCAGGCTCACTTTCTGACCTTTTGCAAATGACCATGTAAGGACATATTAATAGTTTAAAGGAGAAAGGATCCCCCCCCCCCTCCCCCGTATTTAGGATTAGACTGTTTGAAAGGCTTTTAAAATTTTTTTTTTTTTTTAGGAAATGACCTATTCTCTTTATTTTCAGGAAGTTGAGCTACTGAGGAGGTTTGTCTTTCTAATACTGTTCTTTGTCCTCCCTCCCAGATACTTAACTATATCATGTAGATAAATAGGACTTAAAAGTGATTTTATGTAAATTATTAGGGCTCTTTGAAACCTGATATTTATTAACTACTTAGATTTTGGACTTTCTCCCCCCCACTTTATAGAGTCCAGTTAACAATGTGTCTCCGTGCCATCATTAAATGTGATTTCCCTGGTCACTGGCCAGCGGTAGTCGACAAGATAGACTATTATTTGCAGTCACAGAGCAGCGGAAGCTGGCTTGGCAGTTTATTATGTCTGTATCAACTGGTGAAGACATATGAGTAAGTTGATTTCCATTGGCTAAAAATACCAGCCTGTGGTATTTAGAAAGAATTAAATTGCACAAATGGGTTGCTCTGGGTGTTCTGGGGAATCAGGTTAATTCAGCAAATGGTGGATAAGCACAGTCAGACATGTTTATTTACTGCAGTTACTTAAAGAACCTTCAATCTGTGAATGTACATTGCTAATCTTTGAGGCAGTGATGCGATATGATAATGCAGTGCTTTTCAAAAATTAATTTAATTAAAAACTTAATTTAATTTAAGTAGTAGAACAATTTATTTAGGAAAGTCACAAAATAGACTTGAAACTAGTGTATTTATTTATAGTAAGATATTTGGTATGCTGCCTGTAAGAGAGATGTGTTCTTTTTAAGTTCTTCCAAATTTTTTCTAACAATTCAAATAGATAATGTAAGCCAATGGTTGGAATGTTTTTATTTGACTAGCTTTATATAGTTTTAAAAATATGTATATGTTTGTTCATTATTTATGGTTCTTTTGCAAGGGGGGGCAATTATTTTTCTCTCTTTTTGTCTTTGCTCATGTAGATATAAGAAAGCAGAGGAAAGAGAGCCTCTTATAGCAGCAATGCAAATATTTCTGCCCCGTATTCAACATCAAATCATGCAACTCCTTCCTGATTCCTCACATTATTCTGTGTTACTACAGAAACAGATTTTGAAAATCTTTTATGCACTTGTTCAGGTAAGTGTCTATTGCAAAAGACAAATTTGGGGCCTTGCTTTTCTGCCTCACACATGGTAGATGCTGAATAAGTGTCAGTTAAAGTTAACATTTCTTATGTATTCTCACATGTATTTCTTAAAAAAAATCCTTATGGGGGAACAGGGTCACAGAAATTAACTTGATTGTCCAAAGTTATCTGAGTGGAAGAGCTGAGAGTCAGTGTCCGTATGGCTTGTACTCCAATGTCTGAAGTGCTGGATATGGGAGAACCAGGGGAGTTAACTGCCCTAGAACCTGATTACTTGACTAATCTGTCCATAGCATCTATCTACAAATTAGTTATGATTGTAGAAGAAGAGGAAGGAAAAGAAGATATTCCCTTTTTATTGGGAAATCATACTGATGGTAGTTTGTTTGCATTTGACCTAATTTAAATCTAACAAAGTAGTTTTGCACTGTTTAAGAATATTTTACTTCAATAAAGATTTATATTTTTAGCCTTTTAACCTTTTTTCTTTTAAAAATATATTTTTATTTGATTTTTTTACAGAGAAGAAGGGAGAGGGATAGAAAGTTAGAAACTTTGATCAGCTGCCTCATGCACACCCCCAACTGGGGATGTGTCCACAACTAATGTACACGCCCTTGAATGGAATCGAACCTGGGACCCTTCAGTCCAGAGGCCGACGCTCTATCCCACTGACCCAAACTGGTCAGGACCTTTTAACCTTTTAATAGAGACAGTTTGAGGCAGCTTTTGTTTTCAGCTCAGCCTTTTTTTGGGAGAGAGGGAAGGGAGAAGGAGGCAAATCTGAGGAGAGATAAGAAACTGGGATACTGGTATTCTCCACCCTCTTTTTTTCTTTTTTTTAAAGTAACAGGGAAGGAAGATGTACGGTGCCTTTGCCTTTTTATTAAAGCACTGCTCAGAAACTTTCCTCAGGGGAATCACTTTACTCTTGAGGCAAACATTCAGTGAGAATTTTGCCATTAGATGTAGTAACATCCCATTTGTTCCCTTTTTCTCTGGGAGAAGTATAGCCAGAAATCAGAAAGTAAGACAAAAGCTTATGAAATAATTGTCCCCCAACCAGTCCGGCAGAGGAGGGAAGTTGGGGTGACTGGGCCTGCAGGGAAGGGCAGTTGGGGGTGAATGTAGGCCTGTAGGGAAGGGCAGTTGGGGGGGAATGTAGGCCTGCAGGGGAGGGCAGTTAGGGGCAAACAGGTCGGCAGGGGAGCGGTTAGGGGGAGATCAGGCTGGCAGGCAGAAGTGGTTCGGGGCAATCAGGAGGGCAATCAGGTGAGCAGTTGGGAGCCAGCAGTCCTGGATTTTGAGAGGGATATCCGATCTGGGCCTACATGGGCAGTTGGACATCCTTCGAGGGGTCCCAAATTGGAGAGGATGCAGGCTGGGCTGAGGGACACCCCCTGACTCTGTGCACGAATTCATGCACCGGGCCTCTAGTGTGTGTGTGTGTGTGTGTGTGTGTGTGTGTGTATATATATATATATATATGTATATGTATATATATATGTGTGTGTGTGTGTGTGTGTGTGTGTGTGTGTGTGTGTGTGTGTATATATATATATATATATATGAGGCTAAGTTGACTCACACATGCATGATACGTACAAAGCTCTCACTTGCGCAAATTTCACGCATCTGTTTCAATCTACCATTGGTTGATCGTGAATTTGGTTGACACTTCTAGCATAGAGAAAGGGCGAATAGTGATATTAACATATTTCTTCTAATTAATTTCCTTTCAGTGTGCATGAATCTGTGCACTGGGTCACTAGTATCTCAATAAAGTTGGGAAAAAAGTGAGTGGTTGAAGTGAAAAGTTTGACAAAGGGGTAAGTGGTAAAAATTACTTACCTGGAACCTCACACTGAATAAATGAGACCTTACTGTATTAAATATTTTTTTTTTTCATTTAAAAAAGTAGCTCAGAGGAAATAATTCATAGCTTATATACTTCTAGACTTTAAATTTAAATTTTAGTTTGAACCATATGAAATTACTGTTTTCATGGTCAAATGTTAGCCATTTCATGTATTTCAACCTTCCAATGTAGCTGAGATTGCTGACTTGTGGAGGGAGGAATGACTGCTGATGGTGATGTTCTTTTGTTTTCAGTATGCATTGCCTCTTCAACTGGTGAATAACCAAACTATGACAACGTGGATGGAGATCTTTCGAGCTATTATTGATAGGACCGTTCCCCCTGTAAGAAAGAGCTTCTGTTCCTAAGAAAAACTGTGAAAACATGGGTTTGGGATATTTGTGGTAGACTGATATATGATCTTAGCCTATCTGGGGAAAAAATTACTACTGTAGTAAAAATAATAATAAAACATACTCATTTTGGGATTGTTCAGGTAAGTAAAACTAATAAAATAACTACCTTTTATCCTACTAAAATCCTAAAAAACACTTTTGAGAACTAGTATTTATTCCTCTAGCCTTTTTTTCCTCTCTGTGTCTATTACAACAATATTTTATTTATAAAAATGGTATATGTAGACACTGATTTGAAATTTTTTTTCACGTAAAATCTTTTATAAATATTTTTTATGATACAAATGTTTTTAAATTGTCATTTTTGTTGAATGCTTCATTTGCTGGGCATTTAGATTGTTTTAGTTTTTTGGCTATAAGGATGTAGTTAAAATTTTTATACACATACATGATTATTTTCTTTGGCTAGACTCCTGGAAGGTTTAAGACTTTGACAGATCTTGGAAAGTACTCTCCAGAAACATTGCCCTGGCTTACACTTCAATAAGCAGTGGCTGAGAATATTTTACACAAAAGTCTAAGTTGCCAGTTTGATGGGTGAAAGATGGTATCTCATTTTTATCTGCAGTAACAGTGATGCTATAGTTTACTTATCAAATTAACTTATCAAGATAACTAATCTAGTTCAATTAAAAAATATAAAATATTTTAACATTTAAGTTTGTCTTCAAATGCGCAGTACTTTTCTCTTATTCATATTTTGGGACAAATTATATTTAAGTTTAAGTTATATACATAAATGCACAGAACTTATTGAACAGCGCAGTGAATTATGGCAAACATACACTTGTGTTACTGTCACCCAGATCCAGATGACATGGTAGGACCTTTCTGTCACCCCAGAGTTTCCTCAAGTGACAGGGTATTTTGTGTTTGTTTTCTACTTATTTGGGCCTTTTGAAGATGGGAGACAAATGTGAACAACCTCATTGGTTAGTTGAAATTTACTTCGCTTATTTAATTTTTACCTTGCCATCTCTAAGAAGGAGTTTGCATTGTATGACAATCCAAATTGACAATTAATATGACTTGGTCCATAGCAAGACTTATTCTGCCTGTTAATTCACATGAACTTTGTTATGCAGAAATGTAATCTGGGTGTTTTTGTCCTTTTAGGAGACTATGCAAATTGATGAGGATGATCGACCAGAACTAGTCTGGTGGAAGTGTAAGAAGTGGGCGCTGCATATTGTAGCTCGTCTATTTGAACGGTAATTCTCTGTATTAGATACTGGTCTTAGGTCAGCATCTCAGTATTGGATATAATAAAGTCGGATAGGTCCCCTGATGGCCCACAGTGTATGGTTATTTGTCTTCAGTGCCATAGAGGGCAAAAAGTCACCCTCTGTGTTAATTGTGATCACTGACTTTGAGATCATGATGAGGTGCTCAGTCTTCTCTGAATCTTTGTTTTTCTGTAAAAAGAATGGAAAATGACATTGTTTAGCTTATTGGAAATATCCAGGAATTGTGCAAGAAGGTGCTTAGTAATTCAGCTCTGTAGGGAAGTTAGACAAATTTAATTATAGAAGCATTTATTGGAAAACATGTTAGATATCATTTTATTTGAAATAGTAAACACTTAGGGGATCATCATTAGTTAAGTAGGTAGAAGTTTCTGTCTGAAATTTTAAGTATGACCCAGAGTCATAGTATAGCTTATCATGATTTCCTTTTGGGACTTGTGAAAAGAAGGGAAAGTTCGTTTTCTGCCCCAATAGAATGCATCTTTCAACAAGGGACTGTATTTAAACTAGTGAATGTGCTGGTTTAAAAAGTTCACAGTATTTAAACATTTTTCTCTTTCTATTTTAAGATATGGAAGCCCAGGAAATGTCACAAAAGAATACTTTGAATTTTCTGAATTCTTTTTGAAAACCTATGCAGTGGGAATTCAGCAGGTAATAAACTTACGTTTTTAAAATAGAAGTAGTTAAGGCATTTCTATCTATTTAAAAGTAGGTTACAGATATATTAACATGTTATAATACATATGCTAGGAGATGAAATGGAAGCTCTGGGAGCTTAATGCACTGCAGTGAGCTTTAGAACCACGTGGCCTAGGCAGCTGCTACAAGAAGTGCCCTTCTAGACAGCAAGAGGCTGGACTCAAACCTTTTCAGTTTTTTGTTGATCATGCTGTGGCAGTCACCAGTATTTGATTGGATTCTTCTGTTGACTTTCTGACTTCCTGTGAGTTTCCTGCCCTCTATTTCTTTAAGCCTCACTTCTTTGTTCCAAGCTTTTATATCGTAAGAGTTCATGGAATACAAATTGATCTATTTTAAGAGAAGCTGAGCTCAGAAGTTAAGAATTTCAGCTGAGAACTTGTACATTTTTTATGGAAGTTTGGGAAGCAGTTCTATGCAGTGAGAGTTGGGCATAATCTAGTTTGATATTAATATTAAAAAACTATGAAGGACAAGTGGACATGAAGATTGTTTGATCTGTATTGCTATTTGAATCATATTTTTGTTTTTATGGCAACAAATAAAATGTAATAACTATTGAGCACTGTCAGGACAATATTGAGGAAGAAAAAATTAGTCAGACATAGACATAGCAAAAGTCTCTAATGATGAAGTAGTGGATGTTTCTAGGTTTTTGTAAATTTATGCATATTAGTTTTCTTTATTGTAAATGATCTAAAGTTAATACTTCAAACCTGCCATCTGAGACAGAATATTTCCTTTGATAGATGATCATTTTGTCTAATATCATTTTATGGATTACCATTTCTAAAAAGTACCTTGCATCAGTTCAGGAAAGCTATGGCTGCAGTTTTTTCACAAAATATTTTGTTGGCCCTTGAGACAGTCTATAGGGAAAACTAGTGAATAATGAACAAAATGATCAGTTCAGCAATTCACTATGGATACTAGCATAATCAGGTCTTCTACTGTTTTCACTGTTGTTAAACTTACTAAGCTTCCTAAAGTTGAAGTGTGTTCAGTAAAGTTTTTCAGTTTCACATAAATGTGTGTGTTTGTGTGTGCACATGCGTGTATGCGCACATACATTTAAATTTCATACCGCTGTAGCCATGTCATAAACTATTTATACTTTAGCTATTCAGGGTGTATATTCCCAGTATTTAAAAATAGTTTTCTTATAAAAAACTGTTCTGTTCTTTATTCTTATGTGTCATCTGCACTTGGTCTGAGCCACAGCTGTATCTGGAAGAACCAGTTCAGTAGCATCCATTTTTAGCCTGCATTGCTGAACACTGCAGAGATGACGGCAGAACTCTGACACTTTTATCAACCTGGGTTTTGCACAGCTTGAACTGAATTTATAAGTTCTGTACTTGTTTTGAAAGAACCCTTTTTATTTATTCACCAGTTCATTTGATAAGCTTTCTATAGGGCAGAACTCTGGAGACCAGACATTAGAAGCCTTGGACTTTGCTTTGTTACCTCTGACTGAGAATCCTCGGGATAGTCATGGCTGCTTTGGGCATGGTTCCTTCCAAATAAACAATCTCTTTTTAATCAATCTTTAAAAAAATAACTTCTCAGTTTTGTGTTATGTTTATAAAGACTTTCTGTTGTCTAAGATTCTAAAAGAAATTAAAAAAAAATATTTTATTGATTTTTTACAGAGAGGAAGAGAGAGGGATAGAGAGTTAGAAACATCAATGAGAAAGAATCATTGATCAGCTGCCTCTTGCACACCCCCACTGGGGATGTGTCCACAACCAAGATACATGCCCTTGACTGGAATCAAACCCGGGATCTTTCAGTCTGCAGGCTGATGCTCTATCCACTGAGCCAATTCTTCCATATTCTAAGAATTTTATGCTTTCTTTTTTTGTTCATTTACATATTTCCCCATCTAGAATTTATTTTGGTATGAAGTTTAGTTAGAGAATCAACTTCATTTTTTTATTTTTATTTATTTATTTATTTATTATTGATATTTTACAGAGAGGAGGAAGGGAGAGAGATAGAGAGCTAGAAACGTCGATGAGAGAGAAACATCGACCAGCTGCCTCTTGCACACCCCCTACCAGGGGATGTGCCTGCAACCAATGTATATACCCTTGACTGGAATCGAACCTGGGACCCTTCAGTCTGCAGGCCGATACTCTACCACTGAGCCAAACCGGTTTCAGCTCAACTTCATTAAAAAAAAAAAAAAAAAAAAAAAAAAAAAATGTGTGTATATATATATATATATATATATATATATATATATATATATACTTTTTTACAGAGAGGAAGGGAGAGAGATAGAGATCTGGAAACATCAATGAGAGAGAGACTTCGACCAGCTGCCTTCTGCACATCCCCTACCGGGTAGTGGCAGCAACCAAGGTACATGCCCTTGACTGGAATTGAACCTGGGACCTTTTATTCCTCAGGCCAATGCTCTACCCACTGAGCCAAACCGGTTTTGGCAATCAACTTCATTTTTGTTCAGAGGGTTAGTAATATAGTTGTCCCAATACTATTTATTTGAGTCTATGGCCATACCACCCTGAACATACCTGATGTCTTCTATTTTTTTGATAACTTACTGTTTCTGTCCTGGTTTGAAATGCACCTTTATCAAATGTTAAAATCTGTTTGTGCTGTCTTTTGCTGTATGGTTGTTTTCAGTGTTCATTTAGCCAAGTCTGTTGTTGTATTTTAACAGAAGTCTTAATGTATTTGAATAACTAGTATGTGGAATAGCGCGAAGACTTACTCTGAGTAGTTCCATAGGTTAGAAGTAGGACACATGGCTGGCAATTACAGTGAGACACTGTTCCATATAACATGACCCTGTCTAATAATTAAATACTGCCCCGGAGCTTTCTCACAAAATATTGATTCCCCTTAACATCTGTTAGTTTTTATCTTTATACATTCTGGGTTTTAGGTCATGCCTAAAATGCCCCTTCCCTTAACCTTAAAATTGTACACGTTCTCCTATGTATTCTCTTCCTGTTTTCCTACAGGTACTACTAAAAATTTTAGACCAATATAGACAGAAAGAGTACGTCGCTCCGCGAGTTCTTCAGCAAGCCTTCAACTACCTCAACCAGGGGGTGGTTCACTCTGTCACGTGGAAGCAGATGAAGCCACACATACAGGTGAGCGTCAGGGAGCAGTTCTCTAAAAGTATTCTCTGGTTAAATCCGGTTTTCTAGACAAAGTAAGTGTTACTAATTCCATATTGTATGCTGAGTATATTTTTATTTCTATTAGTAATTACAAATGAGTGCAGTCATATCTGATATGAAGGGCTTGTAAATTTGAGAATTGACAAGAGTGTAAACTTCCAAGTTTTATGAGTTGGAGGACTTGGATTCAGTTGACCTTGCTTAATTGTTTACTTAAAGATAGAGTTCCACATTGTTATTTAATCAAAGGACAAATGAGAATGAAAAATTGCAGGCCATTAATAAATTCTTATTTGCATGCAGACAATTTTGGGTAATTCAACATTGTCAGGAACTGAATTTTTTCCCTTCTTAAAACTGTAAATTCTTTTTTTTTTTTTAAATATATATTTTATTGATTTTTTACAGAGAGGAGGAGAGAGGGATAGAGAGCCAGAAAAGTCGATGAGAGAGAAACATCGACCAGCTGCCTCTTGCACACCCCCCTACTGGGGATGTGCCCGCAACCAATGTACATGCCCTTGACTGGAATCGAACCTAGGACCTTTCAGTCCGCAGACTGACGCTCCACCACTGAGCCAAACCGGTTTCGGCAAAACTGTAAATTCTTGAATTCTAATCTCTAAGATGGTATCTAAAAAGAAAAAGAAATTCCTTTTCTTTGCTTTTGGTATTCAGATTAGAATTCATTTAGTGTTATCTTATTATAGGTGTTAACACAATATTTTTTTGCATTGTTTTCTATGGACATCTTAATAATATTTGCTTAAGCTCCTTATCAGTAATTTCTTTGCAATTAATAGATAATAGTTTCATTTTATTTGCTGTGTTTCTGTAAAGTAAGGATTAATTTCGATAGTATTTTTTCTACTGGATGCCTTTGATCTTAATTTTACATGACTGTAATGTAGGAATATGAAATGGATCATTAGGCTGGATTTTTTTCTCTTAGAAATGTTTAATTTATTTAAGAAATGGCTCTGTGTTTTGTTTTTTTAATCCTCACCTGAGGACATGCTTGTTAATTTTAGAGGAAGAGGAAGGGAGAGAGAGAGAGACAGACAGAGACAGGGAGAGACATTGATCTGAGAGGGAAACATTGATCGGTTGCCTTCCTTCCCATGTGCCCTGACCTGGGGTCAAACCCTGCACCTTGCAGGCGTCTTCAAACTACGGCCCGAGGGCCACATGAGGCCCGCAGAGGAGTCTGATCCGGCCCGCCAGGTTTTTTGGGCAGTGAGCGCAGCCGAGGTGTTACAGTAGGAATTAGTAGTTCATATAGTCCGGCCCTCCAGCTCTCTGAGGGACCGTGATCTGGCCCCCACTTTAAAAAGTTTGAGGACCCCTGTATCTGATCCACACCGGCCAGGATGAGATGGTTCTGTTTTTACATATTTAATTGCTGGAGCACAAAAGAGCTTAGTAGAGCATTAGCAGCAGTGCACATACAGATGTGGTTTTTTTCTTTTCCCCTTGAAACCTGCATTTGTAGAGTAGGAAATTAGGTTTTTGTAAATGGAAGAAGAAAAGAAAACTTGATATTGTTGACATGCTGACATTTAGAACCAAAGTGAAAATGTAAAAATGCGCACAAAAAGAAATATAATAGTAAATATAACCTTTTCTTGATACTTATTTCTTCTTAAAGAGTCAAAATATGCTTACTACTGATATGTTAGTAAAACTTTATTATCCTTTCTATTGCTTCAAAGAGTAGCATTTACATTCATTTTTCTCTATATCTTTAATCAATTGTTTAAAAACAAACTTATGTTTAACCCACTCCCTCACTCCCTCATCCCCTCAACTTCAGCTCTTGCTTTCCTGCTTCCACCTTAGCTGCTGCAAGCTTAATAGGAAGATTAATAGAACAGCTTTGAAAACTAACATCATAAAGGCAGTCAGTAAATCCATTATTAGTGTTCCCCAAATTAGAATAGCTATACCTAGTTGCCGTTTTGTTTTTTTCTTCGTTAGAATATCTCTGAAGATGTGATTTTTTCTGTGATGTGTTATAAAGATGAGGATGAAGAGCTGTGGCAAGAAGATCCCTATGAGTACATAAGGATGAAATTTGGTAATTGAGATTTTTTTTTTCTTGTTAGTTCCTGGATACATAAAGTAATATACCTAAACTGGTATTTTAAGGAGATTTTATGACTGTTAAATTCCCAAAGTTCTGCTTTGCACGATAATCTTTGAACTCCTGAGAGTTTGATGATTGGTTCTTCGAGTAGAGGGGCTGGAGACTGAGAAATAAAAGAGACAAGACACAGAGATAGAAGGAAAAAGCTGGGACTGGGTGGACCACTGCCCTCTTCTGATGGAGAGACAGTGACCCAGAACTGAGGCAGTATGTTTGTTTTATACCCCCAAATATCAGGAAGTTTCACCAAAAGTCAAGGCAAAGGAGATTATTGGCATTCTTGAGTAGGCCTGAGCATTCCTAGTGCTAGACTGGAGTTACATATCAAAACCCACTTCCCTACACCTGGGCAAAGGTAAGAGTCAGTGCTGATAACACATCTATCTTTTTGGTAAGATGTGTAATCAAGACCGGCTTTGCCTGTCACCTTGGGTTAAGGAAGAATGCTCCTTTGCCTTCTCAGGCGCTCTCTACAGCAGCCCTGCTCCTGCCGTTGCCACACGCTGATGCCACTGGCCCCACTTGCACCTGCTAATGGTGTGGAGCAGTAGGGGCCGGTACAAGTAGCGGGTGTGAGCAACAGCTGCTGCCCCAATTGCCCCTTAGGAGCATGGGGAGGTGGAGAAGCTCTGAGGGGTGATTGGGGGCCTGCAGCCACCTCTTGCATTTGCTGACTAGAGCGATTGGGTGCGAATGGGGCCATTGTAGGCAGTGGGTATGAGAGGCAGCTGCTGGCCCCGATCTCCCTTCAGGAGCAGGGGGAGGTGGAGAAGCCCTGAGGGGCGATCAGAGCTGGTAGCCACCACTTGCACTTGCTGACAGTGCCAAGTGATTGGGGCCAGCGCTGGGCGCCGGCAGTGGGTATGAGCAGTGCTCCAGTGCCAGCAGCAGGTGTGAGTGCCAGGTGGGGCCTCGGTATGTGGAAGCAAAGAATTTCCAGTAACCACCATAGGCCCTGATGACAGTGACCTGTGCCCCACCTTGGTTTGGTGCCCCCATTCACCTGCTCCACCATTCCGTCACAACTAATGCCTGCCGTGTTCCACATGTGCCCCCTGGTGGTCAGCACATGCCATAGTGACCAGTTGTTTGGTTGTTTGGTTATTCTGCCATTTGGTCTATTTGCATATTAGGATTTTATATATATATATAGATGATTGTTTAAAAAGACAGACCCTGTAGAGTTTGATATATACTTTGGTGCATGAAAACATTTGATGATATATCCTTAGAGAAAACATTGACAATATATCTTCTAACTTTTTTTTATTGTGTAAACCATTGTCCCCTTGATTTGGAATAGTGATTAACCAGATTTAAAATCTGTAGTAAGTAATTGTATTTTTACTAAAATGATTTAATCTTTTAAAACCTTAGACATTTTTGAAGATTATGCTTCTCCTACCACAGCAGCCCAGACTCTCTTATATACTGCTGCAAAGAAAAGAAAAGAGGTACATGGTTATTCTTTTTAAATCCTGTGTTGATTTGATTCTCTAATTTAACCCTAGTATTTGAAAAATTGTCTTATTAGTTATAATCTGTCACTTTAAGAATATTTTATTATCCTAGTAAGGGCAAAGGTTTATTTTGTTTTCTTAATTACAAATACTTTATGAAACAGTAAAATGGCTTAATTTTGAAAATTAGTACTTTGTACCTAGTATATAAACAATACTATAGTAACAAAGAAAGCTAATGTAGAATGAAATTGATTCTTCTATTTCTTTAGGTCTTGCCAAAAATGATGGCTTTCTGTTATCAAATCCTAACAGACCCAAACTTTGACCCAAGGAAGAAAGATGGAGCTCTGCATGTGATTGGTTCCCTAGCAGATATTTTATTAAAGGTCAAGTTACTTATAATTTAATTTACTTGAAACTGTGAAGCACTGGTAAATGTGAGACTATAAAAGTTATGGATAATTTAAAATTGATGCCTGCTTCTGCATAGTTGAGTTGACTGTAAATATTCTTTTTGTCACCTGTTTCTTGAGTTAAAAAGAACTTCTGACTTTGTTCTTACAAAAATCAATCGGTATCAAATTATATTTAGGTACTGTTTTTGTATCTTTTAAAAAAATATATTTTTATTTATTTCAAAAAGGAAGGGAGAGGGAGAGGGAGAGAGAAATATCAATGATGAGAGAGAATCATTGTTTGGCTGCTTCCTGCACATCCCCCACTGGAGATTGAGCCTGCAATGTGGTCATGTGCCCAGATCAGGAATTGAACTGTGACCTCCTAGTTAAATGGTTGACACTCAAGAAGAAGGGAGGGAGAGAGAGAGAAACATTGGTTGGCTGTCTCCTGCATACCCCCTCACCTGGCATCAAGCTCAAAATCTGATCAAACCAGTGACCTCTTGGCGCATGGATTGATGCTCAACCAACTGAGCCACACAGCCCAAATGCTATTTTTGTTTTGTTTTAAAACATGCAATATATCAGTGAAATAGTTTTATAAAATTGGAAATAGAAGTATGGTAAGTGTAAGTCATAATAAACATACTTTATTAGGATGTAATTTTTACATATGCAAAAAAATTGATAATTTGAAATTTAATTTCTATATCCTAACAGAAGAGTTTATTCAAGGACCAAATGGAGTTGTTGCTGCAGAATCATGTATTTCCATTATTATTGTCTAATCTGGGATATCTTCGAGCTAGAGTAAGTTTTCCATATTTCTGTTATATATCTTAAAATCTTCATGAATTTTGAAGAACTTAATGTTTTTGGATAAATTGACACATATTGAGGCAAACTGACTAATAGATAGGGATTTATGGTTTTTAATTCCACCTGTTTCATTTTTTATCCTACTCTCACTTCCTGAATATTCAAAACATGTATTAAGAGTGATGATGTTACTGCAATGGTACAATAGAAATTCAGAAACTGATTAATTTTCAGTATCCAAACAAAGCATGAAATTTTAGTTTAGCTAAAAACTTGATTATGATTTCTAGTATGTTAGGTAGATATACCTTAGTAGAGTTAAGAAATTAATAACCCATGTAAACTTATTTGTGTTCTAAGTGTGTATTACTTCTAGAATCAATATATTTTATGGAGAAAGAAATAAAATTAGAACTTTTATTTAAGAGCCTAGTATTTATAACTACATCAACACACAAACAAATTTCTTGCTCAGCACAACACATGTTAATAGTACCTTATGCATTTCAAAGCATTATATAAACAGAAGATAACCATCACTGGAGAAATATTTGGACAAATGTAGATTAGAGATGTTAAGCAAATATTTTTATAGGTAGGCTTCTATCTTTTGAGAGGATATTTAAATTGTAATTCTCTTTATAAAACTCTTTAGTAATTCAACTGTTAATTGTGTTTTATGCACATAGAGAATTTAAGAAAAGAATAATTCTCTGGTCTAATAGTTTAAAATTCAGTAATCTATATAAGGTTTAAATTCTTTGTACCTTATGTGAATGAAAACAGGAAATTTGCTGTAGTGTAAGGGAAAATAATGTTTCATTTGTTTGCTGTAAAGGTTAGCAAATAAATGTCAAACATTGATTTGTAGTAGCTTTTACATGTAAACAATAAATTAGTTATGAATCATAATACTTATTAGAAGCATAAACAGGACTTTTTTTTTTTTTTTCCAGGGCAAGTTCTCTGAATTCAATACATGGTTCACAAACTTGAAGGCAATTCAAGCATAGGGGCTAGGATTTATATATGAAAAAGGGTGGACATTTTTTTTCCTCAGAGACACTTAAATTTGGCTCTGTTTTCTTTTACCTGTGAAAAATGTTATTGTATATAAGTAATTTAGAAGTAATCAAACTGCCTTAAAAAAAAAAAATAAAACAACAGAGAAATCCAGAAATTAGCAACTAAGGCTTATATGCTATCCTTTAAAAAACAAATAATAATTGGCAGAATTAATGACATTTTAATTATTAAGAAGTTATGCATGACATTATTACAGAATGCCATAATTCTAATCGTTCCCTGTTTACTTTCTCCTTGTAACATAGTCTTGTTGGGTACTTCATGCATTTAGTTCTTTGAAGTTTCATAATGAGCTCAATCTAAGAAATGCACTTGAACTAGCAAAGAAGAGCTTGATTGAAGATAAGGAGATGCCTGTCAAAGTTGAAGCTGCCCTTGCTCTTCAGTCATTAATTTCTAACCAGACACAAGGTAAAGCCAAAAACACCTTTTAGAATATTTGTTTGTTTGTTTATTTTTGGATGTAGCCTTCTCAAATAGTTTTATTCATATTCTTTCCTACTAAGAATAATTCTTTAAGTCTTAGAGGTTTAGATTTCTGAACTTTTGCCCCTCACAGTTTTATAGAATTTTACTTTTGACCTTTTTTGGGAATTCCTTTTGACTGTGGTTTCTAGAAAATTTTTAGATTAGGGGACAAGATGATAATGATTGGGCATTAGGTGGACTGGGAATTAAGAGAACTGGTGTCTAATTTTGATTGTGCTACTAGTCTATATATATAAAAGCCCAATATGCAAATTGTCCCTTCAAAAGTTCTACTGGGAGACTGGGAGTTTGATTGCTTATTATGACATGCAATCAAACTAATCACCAGGGTGTGGCATGGAACGAAGGAAGGCCCCGGCTGGCAGCTGGCAGCCAGAAGGAAGGCAGCTGGAAGGCCCCGATTGGCTCTGATCTCTGGCCAGAATTAGGGAACCTATCCATGCATGAATTTCGTGCACTGGGTCTCTAGTTTGCATATGAAGCTGGGCAAGGCACATGACTCATCACGACTTGGATATCTAACACATTTAAATTCAAGGGGGTGGAGTAGATGGTTTAAAGATTTCTTTCAACTCTAGGATCTTGTGGTTCTGCTACTTCTGAAAGTAGCAAGTAGTATTTCTAGTGAGTGATAACTCAGATATCTCATTTATTTTTTTAGAAGAATATTCTGTCCAAAATTCAAATAAACCTTTGAAAGTAAACATGCACCTAGTTTACCTCTAGTCAACAGTATTTTAATAGGGGTCTGAATATTGCATAAGAATATGGGAGAGGAGGGTGAGCAGAGGTGGGGTGGGGGCAGGGGATGGGCACCATCAGTAGTGTACATAGTTTTATACACATCATTTTTTATACTTGTATTCTGATATCATATCCATGTGGTATAGTCATGGCGGGCTGTTGGCATTTTTGTCAGGACATTTCTCCTGTGCAGGACTGATTCTCTCTATATTACTTTGGGGAATATTGATATATTGATGAAGATTGTTTTGGTACTGCTTTGCGCAGAGCAAGTATCTATCTAGAACCTATTACCCAGTGTCACTTATCTTTGTTGATTTCTTTTATCATTTGTGAATGGCTGATTTTTCAGTGATTGTGTTTATTTTATTGCATTAGCAAAGGAATATATGAAGCCACACGTGAGACCTATTATGCAGGAGTTGTTGCACATTGTTAGAGAGACAGAGAATGATGATGTGACGAATGTTATCCAGAAGATGATATGTGAATACAGTCAAGAAATAGCCTCCATTGCTGTCGATATGACCCAACACTTGGTAAGACTGGGTGGGCAGTTTGGTATAAAAGCCTTAAATAATCTAAATAAATTAAACTCCAAAATTTATATGTAATTGTAATCCTATATAATAAAAGGCTAAAATGCAAATTGACCAAATGGCAGAACAACTGTTTGCTATGACCCACAGATACTACCAAGGGGCAGATGCTCAATGCAGGAGCTGCCCCCCGGTGGTCAGTGCGAGTGTCGGGGAGTGTCGCTCAGCCAGAAGCCAGGCTCACGCTGGCGAGTGCAGAGGCAGTGGCGGGAACCTCTCCTGCCTCTGAGGCAGTCAGACATCCACTAAGGGCTACTGGACTGCAAGAGGGTGCAGGCTGGGCTGAGGGACCCCCCCAGAGTGCACGAATTTTGTGTACTGGGCATCTAGTGTTAATATAAAAATGTTTGCTCTTCTAATTTTGACAGTTAACTTCTTTCTTTTTTCTTCCCTTTTAGGCAATTTCTTGTGTTACTTCTTTGATGAATTTTTCTCTGCTCTTTTTTGTATTCTATAGTTCTGATGTGGAATATTGGACCAAGACTGAGTTTCTGATTTCCTTACCTCTCTCTCCTGTCTTCCTGTCTTCCATATCTGTTCTTTTCATTTCATTTTCTAGATGATTCCTTAACTTTGTCTTCTAAACCTTCTATAGAATTTTTAATTTGAGTATTATAATATTTAAATTTCCCCAAATTTTGGATTTATTTGTTTAATGACAACCAGAGTTAAGTATTAGCTATTTGATTGTAATAGCTAATGTATATATTTCACTCTAGTGACCAGATAAGGAAAAAATGACTATATTTAAAACATAGCAACAAAATGTGTAATGTTGCTGACATTTACATGCGTGATGCTGCTCTTTTGCTAACAAATAGTGAGGGGTGGGTATAACTACTAATTGTTGAATATGTTTATTTTTATAGGCAGAGATATTTGGTAAAGTTCTTCAAAGTGATGAATATGAAGAAGTTGAAGACAAAACAGTAATGGCTATGGGAATTTTACATACCATTGATACTATCTTGACAGTTGTTGAAGATCATAAAGAGGTGGAATTTCTTTGTGTTTTATTTGGTCATTATAGTAACTTTAACTGAAATTTTTATGATCGATGGGCACAATTTTAAAGTTATGACTTTTAAATTGCTATATATAATAGTTATGTTGCTAGATTTTATAAATTATCCTCGAATTTTAAAGATGGATATTAAAACAATTGATGGGAAATATTACATGTGGTTATAAAGTGTACTAGTGTACTATTGAACTAAGTTCAGTACATCACATCTGCCAGGCTAGGTTTTTAGAGAATACTAAATTGGGAGCTTTGCCTTCCCAATCTATAGTCTAGTCTTCTCAATGGAGAGTGATAGCCGTCAGGCAGAGTGGCAAATATTAAGTAATGGAACAAAATTCTAAGTAACAAATATTGTGAGGATGGAAGAGAAGAAGTGTTTAAAACATCATTTTCCCTGAACTGAATTCCAGAGTAATATTGGGATAAGAATTGTGTAGACAGTCATCAAGTGCTTTCACACCCATTAGATCAGTGATGGGGAACACAGCCTGTGGGCCACATAAGGCCCCTGAAGTCATTTGTTCTGGCCTCACCAAAGCATTAGAGGTGAGCTCATTAAATGTTTGACCGAATATGGCAGGCTAAATTTTAAGTTGATCATTTTGTTTGGCCTGCAATTGATGTTATAAATATGCTAATGGCCCTTGGCAGTAAAAAGGTGCCTTGCTCCTGCATTAGCTGATATAATGTTACCCACGTCACTATCAGTTAGATGGAGCATGTAATGGTAGTGCCATTTTGCAGAAGTAGAAAAAAGCGACTTGTTCATGGTCACCAGGTTTTGGATTTGCTGTCAAATCATCCTGATGATATGTCAGTTTATTTCCACCTAAAACCAGATACTCTCCTCTCCAAGTGTTATATAACCTTTCCTTAATTCAAATTAGATTGTGTTTTCTGTGAGCTCAAGTTGACTTATTTGGCAATGATGGCAACTCTTGTTTTATACAGTGAGGATTTTGGAAAGGAGATGGTGCCAGTTCTTTAAATAGCATCATTAAACCCTGTGGCTTCGTGTTTACCACATATCAGTACACGATTCCCAGATTCTTAAAAATGGTTTGATCTTCTTTTCCTGGGCAGGCCTTCTTTCACCTAAAAGGCTCAATGCGAATTTTAATTTACATATTCATTATTTTAGTTTGTATCCTTTTGAAACTATATGGAACTTTTAGAAACCATGAGGTGTTCCAAATTAAATCACAGCAAGTATTCTTGAAGATAATTCTTTTACCTCAAAGACCTGAGAAATAGTCAGGTATTGGGTGTGTTTTTTAAAATTCTTCTTTTTAATCCTCACTTGAGGATATGCTTTTACTGTTTTTTTTTGTTTTTTTTTATTTAGAGAGGGAGGAAGGGAGAGGGAGAGATAGAGAAACACCCATGTGAGAGTGAAATATCAGTTGATTGTAACCTGGGTATGTGCCCTTTTGAGGAATCTAACCTGCCACCTTTTGGTGTACAGGATGATGCCCAACCAACTGAGCCACACCAGCCAGGGCAGGTATTGCATGTTTCAAAAATTCTTGGGGCATACCAGTTTGCCTCTTGTGACATGCACACTGGTTGAAAATCAATGTCATCCATAATTCGGGACAAAACAAGAACCAGAATCTTGTTTCCTGATTGCCTGTCCTATGACTTTAAATTTTAGCTTGTTAAAACATTTTTGAAAACATTATTTTTGAAAGAGAAAATCACATGCAAATGAATATGTGTACAAATACTTCCTGTGTGAAGAGTTCAAGTGAAAGTCTAAAATATCTTAAGCATATGCAGTTTTTCTTAGTTTAAATATACTGACAAATTTTTAGATGGAAAAGTTTGAATCATTTGAATTTTAAGACTGCAGTTTAAGTTGAATATAAAGAATAATTTTGAAAGTTGGAATAGGGTACTTAGATGAAAAAAGGTAACCCATAATGGATTTTAATTTTTTCTTATTTAAAAATTATTTAGTACAGCTGAAACCGGGTTGGCTCAGTGGCTAGAGCATCGGCCTGTGGACTGAAAGGTCCCGGGTTTGATTCTCGTCAAAGGCATGTACCTTGGTTTCGGGCACATCCCCGGTTGGGGGTGTGCAAGAGGCAGCTGATCAATGATTCTCTCTCATTGATGTTTCTAACTCTCAATCCCTCTCTCTTCCTCTCTGTAAAAAAAAATCAATAAAATGTATTTTAAAGAAAATATTTAGTACAAACATGTTGAAAATTCAAAACGTATGAACAGGGGGATGAGATTTCATCTCCCCAGACATCTCATCCTCCTCTCAAGGAGGTAGCTCCTTTACCAGGTTTTTTGTATCTTTCCAGAGACTTTTCTAGACTATATCCAGGCAGAAAGCGAGTATGTGTATTTTTCTTTAATGAAAATGATAGCGTATATTTTCATCTGCCATTTTTTACTTAATATTTCTTGATGGGTCTTCCATATTAGTCAATAAATTTACATATTTTTAATAGTTGCATGATATTTCTTTGTATGCAATACCAAATTTACTTAGCCAGTCCTTGTTAATGGATATAATTTAACTATCTCTTGGTAAGTGGACATTTGGTTGATACTAATCACAAATGTTGCTGCAATGAAAAACCTTTTACATGTCATTTTGCAGATGGCAAATTTCTTTAATTCAAAATACTGGATCAAAAAATACACATGAGTAAATTTGAAGGATATTGCTAAGGTGTTCTTCATGCTCCCTACTTTTTGATCATCACCAGTGTAAAGTCCCTACTTTAAGAAAAAAAAAAAAATATATATATATATATATATATATGTATATTATTGATTTTTTTACAGAGAGGAAGAGAGAGGGATAGAGGGTTAGAAACATTGATGAGAGAATCATCGATCAGCTGCCTTTTGCACACCCCTACTGGGAATGTGCCCTCAACCAATGTACATGCCCTTGACCAAAATTGAACCTGGGACCTTTTACTCCACAGGCCGACGCTCTATCCACTGAGCCAAACCAGTTTTGGCAAGTCCCTACTTTTTGATCAACATCAGTCTGATAGGTGAAAATTATTAATCTTGTGCTTAGAATTTTTACTCTCATTACGTATTAGAGTAAACTTTTTATAAGGTCAAGGTCATTTATATCTCTTTTGTTGTAATCTTTGCCTTTCTTTTTGTTACTATAATTTCATGTGAAGGGAATTATATCTTTGAAAATATTTCCTTCAATTTTTCTTTTATCTTTGATTTCTTATTGCTCTATGCAGATATTTTTAATTTTTGATGCCAAATGACTCCATATATTTATTTATAATTTCTGGGTTTTGAGTCATTTTCCTTCTTTAGGATTACACACAATTCTTTTGATATCTTCTAGTATTTTTCATGTCTGAGGTATTAACATTGAAATCTTATTTGTTAGGACTTTATTTTGGTATAAAATATTAGATAAGGAATTTATTTCATTCATAATTTTATTATGGCTGTAATTCTCATTTCTATCATTGGTTTACTTTTCATAATTTTTTGGTATTCTTGCATGTTTAATTTTTCACACAAAGTTTAACTGTTTAAACTTTTCTTTAGGTTACTCAGCAATTAGAGAATATCTGTCTACGGATCATTGATCTTGTTTTACAGAAACATATAATTGGTAAGTTTGAAGGTTGAGTAAGAATATAAATTGAAAATGAAAAAAATTGATGAACTTTCAGTGTATTGTTAGTCTTTTAGATTCAAGAAGATGGACAATTTTGAGAAAGAAAAGATGGCATTCTCTTCAGTTTTTGGATATACTTTCTAATATCTGTATTTTCATTTAGGAAGAAAATTTAATGCATCCAGTTAAGAACTTTTGGTCTTAAAATTTTTAAGTTTGACATTTCTAGAAAGCAAGAACTGGGATGAGCTGGGGTTACTTTAGTCTGGGATTGAAAAATGCGAAGTGATGGGCATGCCTTGTCAGAAGTGTGAGTTAATTGTTGTGCTCTCTATTATGATGCTTCGGAATAGAATCAGTAATGCTGGCTATTATAAACCAAAGGGAATTTGTAGAGGAGGGAGGCTACTTTTCCATGGTATCCAAGCAATTTGAAGATGCTAGACCCCAAGGCATCAGGGAGATACAATCTGTACAGTACACAGATAGGAATGTACAAGAAAATCATGTTACTGCTTAAGAGCAGTTGTCCCCAAACTTTTTATTACTTAGTAAAAATTAGTGAGAATTGCGCATGCACTTCTAATATATATGAATATATTTACATACATAAAAATGGAAATGCGAAAGGATAAGATTAAAAGTGTTCTAGTACATTCTTCTTCCATCTGGTGGATCATCTTGCACACTGCCTAGGGCATTAGTTGGCAAACTGCGGCCTGCGAGCCACATGCGGCTCTTTGGCCCCTTGAGTGTTCTAACGCCACTTTTCAAAATAGACTCGCCCAGGCCGAAAACTGACTTCTGCGCATGGGCCACGAAGTTTCAGTTCGCACTGTATGTGCGTGCCTGTATGTGGTATTTTGTGGAATTGCCACACTTAAGGGGCCAAAGAGCCACATGTGGCTCGCCAGCCGTGGTTTGCTGACCACTGGCCTAGGGCATATCCTCCTTATTTTTGAAGTCATTGCTGTAAAGCAGTAAAGCAGTAGTTCTTTTTTCTTTTCTTTCTTTTTTTTTTTTTTTAAATCCTCACCTGAGGATATTTTTTTTTCATTGATTGTTTTTAGAGAAAGTGGGAAGGAGAGGAAGACAGAGAGAAACACCATTGTGAGAGAGACACACAGATTGGTTGCCTCCTGTATGCCGATGACCAGAGCTGGGAGCCTGCAGCCAGGGTACACGTCATTGACGGGAATCGAACCCTTCAGTCAACCCTCTGTGCTCTATCCACTGAGCAAACTGGCTTGGCTAGAGCAGTAGTTGTTAAACTTTGGTATGTGTGAGAACCACTAAGGAGCTAGTTAACGTGAAGATTCCTGGTTTGTATCCCAGAGGTTCTGATTCTTAGTTTGAGGCAGCGCCCAGGAATCTGCATTTTCATTGATTATTCCAAGTGATTCTCATGCAGGTGAAACAGTAATTAGAGGTGTTTATTGTTAATAGGATCTCTGGATACAAGTGCCTTTCTTTACTTTCTTATTAGAGCAAATGCAAAACAGGTAACATAATCTAGTAGCCAGAAAAGAGTAGGCACTGGTAAATGCAGGAAATTAGGTGACTAATTTTAAAACAAAAGGAATTCTTAAAGTGTTACACTAATAAACACAATGATTTATGTGACATGAGTAGAGTCTAATTTAACATCTTATTTCCCCCAAGGTCAACTTTTATAGCAAAGTATGAATTTGTATAAAAATTAGCTGAATAAGGATATTACTATAGACCCCCCTTATCCTTAGGGTATATGTTCTAAGACCCTCATGGACACCTGAAACTGTGGATAATCCAAACCCTATATATATATATGATTCTTTTTCTATGCATGCACACCTATGATAAAGTTTAGTTTATAAATTGGGTGCAGTAAGAGATTAACAACAACAATAATAAAACAGGACAATTATAATAATATACTGTAATAAAAGCTGTGTGAATGGCTTTGTTATTAAATGAAATATGGGTTATGGAACACAAGCACTCTGAAACTATGCCTTCTAACTAGATTATTTTTTTCTTTCCAGAATTTTATGAAGAGATTCTTTCCCTGGCATACAGTTTAACCTGCCGTGGCATTTCCCCTCAAATGTGGCAGCTTCTAGCTATATTGTATGAGGTTTTTCAGCAGGATTGTTTTGAATATTTCACAGGTATGGTTTTGACCATGTAACATTTTTGCTTTTCTGTGTCTAGATATTATTTCCTTTAATACTTGAAAGAAAGACATAGGTGATTTCTATACCAATCAGAAAATAATTATTCTTATTTCCCTGTCAAGGTTGGGGCTATTGTAGCAGTGATTTTCAGCTTCAGGAATATAGGCCATGGGAGGGAGCCTGTGTTTCCTATGTATCTTAAATTAGTTTGTGATCAGAGAATATTTTCTGTACATTAATTCAATTACTATTTTCTGAATGCTGACTATATTCTAAGCACTATTCTAAGCTCAGTAATACTGCAGTGAACAAAATAGCCTTTGCTTTTTAAAAATATGTGTTTGAGAGAGGGAGACAGAGAAACATCCATGTGAGAGGGAAACATGGATTGGCCCACTCCTGCATGCCCTGTATCTGGGTTTGAGCCAGCAGCCCCGGGCATGTGCCCGCACCAGGAATCACACCGGCAGCCTTTCAGTGGGTGGGAGGACATCCAACAAACTCAGCCACACTGAGCAGGCACCCTTGCTTCTTTGATGTTTTCATTCTAGTATGAGGAGAAGGGAAGGCATGGAAATGCACAGTCAAGGAAGAAAGTATGTAGTATGTCAGATGGTGATGAGTGCTGTGGAGAATAATAATAATAATATTTAGAACAACCACTACATCAAATGAGCAATTTAGTCTTTCTGGTCCACATTTCACTCATCTGTAAATAGGGTGGATCTATCACTTTTGTTTCTAGCCTTTTGTAGTAGCAAGGAAAGATAGTGATGTGTGTGTGCGACAGAAATGTGGTTTCAGGGGGAATAATTTATTTCTCCTTCTACTAGCCAAGTCTTACTGGGATTTTGAATTTTTTTCCAGACATGATGCCACTCCTGCATAATTATGTGACAATTGATACAAATACTTTACTGTCAAACCCAAAGCACTTAGAGATACTTTTCACCATGTGTAGAAAGGTAAGGGGTGTAGTGTTGACTCTTTCAATTTGTTTCTTATACATTTAGTTCTTTTGTATTGCCTTCATCGACATATATTTGTCATTTTGTTTTTTTTAAATGGAGGTTGGAATTGTGATTTGAAAATTTCATATTGTCTGTTGTGCTGAAGAATGTTTGCCACTTTCCTAGCTGTGTGCTTTATAATGTTCAGAGGTAAATGATTTTCTTTGTGTTTTGATTTTTCTCTCAAAATTGCAAACTTACTACCTGATTAAATAAACATGCTAGGAAAATAACCACCCAGTTTGTTCTCAGTGATTTTTCTTTTAATTGAATGTATATATTGGAAGTCAGTAGATATAGGATGTAAGACAAAAGATTAAAATTGTTGGAAAAACAGCATCATTTAGGTCAGTCGAGGATAATTTATAAGCTACATAATAGTAACTGTTATATTTGTGCACTAACATGATTATTTACTGTGTTATCTTTGTCACAGGTTAGATTTGGCCTTCTGTTAGTTTTAACTGGAATCATTAATGGCTAAATAATGTTTTCTTTCCAGAGTAGAATATATGTATATGTATAAATATAAAACTGTATTGCATATAGTTGGCAGAGTTTATAAAGCTCAAATAGCCAGACCTAAAAGTTTGGCCTTGAAGTGGGAAGTAAAATACTGTGTACAATCTATTTTCCTCACTTGGACAGGATGTGTTTTGGGATCTGCTAAGAGTGCTTAACCAATAATCAGTATCTGATTTAGGTCTCATTCAGCTAAAAAGAGCCTGGGAGATATGGGGAAGTCACTAAGTTTCATTGCATATAAACTGAAGGAATAGGATCATAATTTTTAAAGATGCCTTTCGTCTATAGTTCAGTTGTTGAATCCTAATCACTTGGCATTCTTCAATTTTTCTTAAGTTACAGAAACAACTACTAGTGAGGAAAAGAGGAAGAGAAAGCAACAAGTAGAAAACACTAACAGTTCTACATGTTCATTAGTAATATAGCAGGTAGAATAAAAGTGATATTCACTATGATGTACTTAGACTTGCCAAGTAGTGAAAATGTTTCATATTCTTGGATTTAATAATAATTAATACTTATTGAACTCTTCCCGTATACCAGGTATTTCCTAAGCACTTTATATTTATAAATATATTTAATCTTTACAACATTATGAGGAAGGTAACACTTTTTGTCAAAGAGGAGACAGAACCACCATTTCTTGCGCTGTGCCTGAAGTTTAAGAAACTGTCCTAAGTCACAGTGTGCTGCAGCCAGATTTGTTCCCAGGAAGTCTGGTTCCAGAGCTGGACTTAATTTAAGTTTTAAGTCACTGAAATATATTTTGTTTTTTCTCCTTTTGAGAGAGTGGGAGCAAGAAAACAAAACCAACCAACAAAAAATCCCCCCAAGTAAATGCAATTTTGGGAAAAAGGGATGATTTTTTTTCCTTTCTGTATCATACAGCCCCATGAGGTGTGTGTATATGTGTATATATATATCACCCTTCTTTTACAGATAGGAACAGTAAGACAGAGAGAGGTTAAGTAGCTTTTTCCAAAACACAGCTACTTATGGCAGAGCTGGAATTTAAACCCAGGTCTTGTGATTCCAGAGCCCATTCACATTTAGATTCTTGATTTTAAACATATTGCCCTGGAGGTGGAATTTTAGATTTATGTAAATAGAGTTGATTCTTGGCTTTGGCTTACCTGCTTACTATTCAATTTACTGTTCCATCTGTTTTCTAGCTTCCAAATATTTATAGCTGTCTCTTTCTTCTTTTTCTCCATCTTTGTGAATGTATGCCTCTAAAATGTCTTTATTATCATTTTAATGGCCTTTTGGGAAGGAATAAAATTAAATGGAAGTATTCAATCTGTTATTTTTACCTGGAATTTTCTTTTAATTCAGTTTTCTTAAATTGTATTTGTCCAGGAAATTATCCCGTTCATCTAAATTTTCAAATATAAAAGGAATAAAGAGCATACCCCATACTATTCTCTTACTTTTAATCTCTCCTTTATTTGTATTTATGTCTTTCATTCCTAATATTTTATTATTTGGTTTTCTTTAAAATTTTTTTAAAAAAAATAAAGTTGTTTAAATCTTTTTTTCAGTGAATCTGTTATCTCTTTTTGTCTATATATTTAATTTCTGTATCAACTTCATTCTTTGGGTTAGGCTTGTTTTTTATGTGTCATGTTTGAATTCATTAATTTTTCCATCTTTTTAAATTTCTAACATAAGCATGCCTCTACAAATTCTCTTCAGGAAACCTTTAAAAGTGTACAATATCGAATTATGATGATTATTATGAAAAAAATGGGTGCATGTGGACAAGAATTCAAAAAGATTGGAAAAATTCAGGGTTTGTTTTATTGTTTAAAATTAGGAAGGCATTTTAAAAAATTATTTTATTGTTTTAGTGCCTTTAAAGAGAAGCTTCCTTTATCTAGATCAGTGGTCAGCAAACTGCGGCTCGCGAGCCACATGCGACTCTTTGGCCCCTTGAGTGTGGCTCTTCCACAAAATATCACGTGCAGGCGCGCACATACAGTGCGATTGAAACTTCATGGCCCATGCACAGAATTTTTTTTTTGTCTCTCAAAAGAAATCTCAGGCATTACTGTTGATATTTGGCTCTGTTGACTAATGAGTTTGCCGACCACTGATCTAGATACATCCCACTTTATTAATCCGAAGTTAAGTAAGTGAATTTTTACTCCTTATGCGGAATTAGAGTAGATAAAGAAGGCAGATGGACTTTAACCTTTCCTTTTTGAGTTGATAAGGTAAACTTAAAAAGCAAGCACAGCTTTGAGTTTAATGGCTGAATTTTTATGGGCTGTCGGCTTCATGTGGACTTGATGAGGCTGAGGTAATTGTAATTGCGGCAGGTACTCTATGGAGACGCAGGAGAAGATGCAGAATGCCACGCAGCCAAACTGCTGGAGGTCATCATTCTTCAGTGCAAAGGAAGGGGGATCGACCAGGTAGCGTCTGTGTGCAAAGCCCCTGATGTTTACATTTAAAATTTGCATTGCCGACTGACCTGTTTACCTTACGATGAAAATTTAAAAATTTTGGAAATTTTATCTTGTATTTTGCTTCGAAGGAGATACACAGAAAAATATGTAATAATTTAAAGGGCTATCAGGCAAATCATAAAGGAGATAAATGTGTAAATGTTACACAATTAGATTCCCAGAGATTAATGTATTTATTTATTTACTTATTTATTTTAAAATATATTTTATTGATTTTTTACAGAGAGGAAGGGAGAGAGATAGAGAGCTAGAAACGTCGACGAGAGAGAAACATCGACCAGCTGCCTCTTGCACACCCCCTACCCGGGATGTGCCTGCAACCAATGTACATACCCTTGACTGGAATTGAACCTGGGACCTTTCAGTCTGCAGACTGATGCTCTACCACTGAGCCAAACCGGTTTCGGCTGGATTCCCAGAGATTTAAACTTTCCTGTTTCTGTGTGTGTTATTCCCAGATTATTTTTTTTAAAACAGAAATGAATATTCTGTGTAAAAAAGAAAAGTTTTTTGTTTACTGATTTTGGAAAGTATTATAAATTTTAAACAAGATTAACTTTTGATGCTATTGTGGTGTGATAATCAATTACTGAGAAAAAAGTGTTTAGGTTAAAACTATGGAGTCATCTCTTCTTTCAGGCCTGTAACTTTTTATAACACCTTTTCTGAGATAAAATTCACATACCATACAACTTACCTATTGAATGTGTATAGATTTACCTATTCTAGACCTTTTACATAAATGAAATCGCATGTGGTCCTTTGTGAATGACCTCTCTCTCTGAGCATAATTTTTTTTTTAAGCATTGGCTTTATATATTTTTCAGAGAAGAAGGGAGAGGGAGAGAGATAGAAACATCAATGATGAGAGAGAATCATCGATTAGCTGCTTCCCGCATGACCCCCACTGGGTATCGAGCCCCCAATCTGGGCATGTGCCCTTGACTGTAATTGAATCCTGGACACTTCAGTCCATAGGGTGATGCTCTATCCACTGGGCCAAACTGGCTAGGGCAAGCATGTTACAATTCATGAACCTACATTGACATGTCATAATCACTCAAAGTCCATAGTTGACATTAGGGTTCACTCTTTTTTAAAATATTATATATATATATATATATATATATATATATATATATATATATATATTATTGATTTTTCACAGAGAGGAAGCGAGAGGGATAGAGTTAGAAACATCGATGAGAGAGAATCATCCATCAGCTGCCTCTTGCACACCCCCTACTGGGGATGTGCCCACCACCAAGGTACATGCCCTTGACTGGAATCGAACCCAGGACCTTTCAATCCGCAGGCCGACACTCTATCCACTGAGCCAAACCGGTTCTTGCTCACTCTCTTTTAAAAAAAAAAAAAAAAAAAAAAAAAAAATTCTTTATTATTAAAAGAATTACATATGTTCCTTTTTCCTCCCACTGACCCCCTCCAGCCCCACTCCCACCTCCCACATCCCCACTCTAGGCCTTTAGCACTCTATTGTCTGTGTCCATGGGTTATGCATATACACATACAAGGTCTTTGAAGGTTCTAGAGTTTGGACACATTTATAATCACATATATCCATCCTTATAGTAGCATATACAATAGTTTCATTGCCCTAAAATTCCTCTGTTCTGCCTGTTCATCCATCCTCCTTTTAAACTTTGATTTTTAAAATTTGCTTTTAAAATGAGCTTATTTTAAAACCTCAGAATTTTATATTACGCAAATGAATTTCAGTCCAACCATTGTTACCAAAAATAATGATTGGAAAATATTTCTAATAAAATTAGTTCATCAATATGCATTTTTGAATTGGGGTCAGATTTTGCTTTATTGTACCAAGTCCACCCTGTTTTTCTTTCCTTTTCTTTTCTTTTCTTTTCTTTTCTTTTCTTTTCTTTTCTTTTCTTTTTTTACTTATATAAATAGAAATTTTCTTTCTCAAGAGAAATTCTAATCACATAATGCTTATTCTCAGCCCTATTCACTTATCTCCCCAATTTGGTTTATTACCATACTCCTTTTACCTTAAACATGGAAGGCTGAGTCCATGTTTGGATTACTGCCACAACTTGGGTGTGGACTCTTTAGGACAGTCTCCAGCTAACTGGACTCTGCCCTGAAAAGGGAAGGAGACTTCTGTCATTGCTTCAGCGTCAAAGCCCTTTCATCACTCTGTTTTTTTGAGAATATAAATTAAGTATCTCTCAAAATGATTTAAATAAGCAAAGGTTTTATTGCCATTAAGGGTATCTTATTTATTGATTATACTTTTTTTTTTTTAAACCAATATTCAGCTTTCTATAAAGTTACTTGGTTTCTTTGTGTATGTTGATTCTCTGTTTGTGTTTTTCCTCTAGTGCATCCCACTCTTTGTTCAGCTTGTTTTGGAGAGATTAACCCGAGGGGTCAAAACCAGTGAGCTCCGGACTATGTGTCTTCAGGTTGCGATTGCTGCCTTGTACTACAACCCTGATTTGCTGCTACATACCCTAGAGAGAATTCAGTTGCCTCACAACCCTGGACCTATAACTGTACAGTTTATAAATCAGTGGATGAATGATACAGATTGTTTTCTTGGGTAAGTGTTTTCTTGATTTTATACTGCATATCTTTTTCTAGAAAGCTGAATTTTTAAAAAGTACACATAATATTATATAGAAAGATAATTTTCATATCTTGAGAATTTTTACTGTATTGTTGACATATTTAATTTTTAGAGGGTTAGGAATGTGTTTCACCAGTATAATCTAGTGGAAAGAGTGTTGGCTTTGAAACTTAGGTATAGCTCTTCCCTATTGTTTTTGACTTGTGTATATTGTTACTAGGGACCTGTAGCAGGAAGATTCCTTCAAGGACAGGGCTTCTGGCGGGCTTCCCTCCCACCACCACCACCTCTCCCCACTACTCCCCTGCTCCCCGCCCACACGCTTTCCCTGCCACCTTTGCCCCCCACCCCCACCTCATGCTTTTCCTCCCTCCGCCACGGGCCCCACTTGCCCCGCCCACGCTTTCCCTCTAGAAGCTGCCTTGCTATCCACTTTCCCTCCCTCTTCTTTCTATGCTGTCTTCAGTCTTCACTCCTCCCTCCCTCAGCTTATGCAAATCAACCTCCTTCTTTGTTGGGTTAATTTGCATACTTGCTCTGATGGGCTGTGGGCATAGGGAAGGTACGGTCAATTAGCAATTTTCTCTTTTATTAGTGTAGATATCTCCATGTAATAAAAATTAAGTGTTCATCCTGATTCCATGACTATTAAATATCTGTGGGTAAAAACATTATCAATGTAATTAAGTGTTAAGGAAGTTACTATCATAGTTTGGGATATTGAACACCTTGCAGATCTCCAGGGAGCCTGTTCTCCAAGGTGAGATCAGGATTGCTAGTTGTAGGCCAGGTGCTGCCCTGGTACGAAAGTCTGTACTTACTAGAGGCCTGGTGTATGAAATTTGTGCATGGGGGTGTGTGTCCCTCAGCCCAGCCTGCACCCTCTCCAATCTGGGACTTCTTTAAGGATGTCCGACTGCCCATTTAGGATTGGGCCTAAATGGGCAGTTGGACATCCCTCTCATAATCTAGAACTGCTGGCTCCAAACTGCTTGCCTGCTTACCTTTCTGATTGCCCCTAATCTCTTCTGCCTGCCAGCCTGATCACCCCCTAACTACTCCCCTGCCAGCATGATTGATGCCTAACTGTTCCTCTGCCAGCCTGATTGCCCCTAACTGCCCTTCCCTGCAGGCCTGGTCACTCCTAACTGCACTTTTTTGCTGGCCTGATCACCCACAACTGCCCTCCCTTGCAGGCCTGGTCCCTCCCAATTACCCTGCCCTGCTGGCCATCTTGTCACAGCCATTGTGTCCACATGGAGGCAGCCATCTTTGACCACATGGGGGCAGCCATCTTTTGTGTTGGAGTGCTGGTCAATTTGCATATTACTCTTTTATTAGATAGGATAGAGGCCTGGTACACGGGGGTAGGGGGAAGGGGTTGGATGGTTTGCCCTGAAGGGTGTCCCAGATAAGAGTGGGGATTCTCTTGGGGTGTGGGGTGGCTTGGGCAAGGGGCCTGTGGTGGTTTTCAGGTGGGCCACACCCCCTGGCGACCCAAGTGGAGGCCGTGGTATCTGAAATTTATTTATCTTCTATAATTGAAACTTTGTAGCCTTGAGCAGAGGTCAGGGCAGCCCAGGGCTATGGAAACTTGGCTTCCTCCATCACTGGGGGCAGCTCAAGCCTCCTGTTCTCTCCAGCTCCATGGCTGCCCCCATTTTTGTTTGGATTTATTTATCTTCTATAATTGAAACTTTGTAGCCTTGAGTGGAGTCCAGGGCAGGCCGAGATATGTGGAAAGCTTGGCTTCTTCCATTGCCAGGGAAACCCAAGCCTTCTACTCATTCTGTGGCTGCAGCCAGCTTGGTTGGATTAATTTGCATACTCACTCCTGATTGGCTGGTGGGTGTAGTGGATGTATGGTCAATTTGCATATCACTCTTTTATTAGCTAGGATGTGGAGCACTTACCTAGTTTTCTGATAGGAAAAGTCAGATTCCACCTCCAGTGACCCAACACATAGTAGTGACTGTGTTATGTTAGAATTGGAGCTAATTTGTTTAAAGCATTAGAAATAACGAATATTCTTTTTAAGCTTTGTAAGATATCATTTGGAAAAGTGTTCTTGTGGGCAAAGACTTCCAGCAGGAAAAATAGTTGGGAGACTGCAAAGTGGTGGAGAAATAATGGAGGCCCAAATTACGATGGTAGAATATCTTTATAAACTCCTGTGTTTATTCCAAGTTATTCATTTTTGTAGGAAACTAGAATGTGGCTCTGCTTTAGATTTCTTTTTAAATCCTAGAAGGGATGAACATATTTGAAAAAGAAATTGTGCTTCAAGTCATCTCTGACAAAGATTTAGAGTGCAGGGATTTGGTTATTCACAATGATGCAGGTGGTACTCCTGTTTCTTTATTAGCATCTATAAACAGTTTTCCGAAGATAGAAAGGCTGGCTCAGTTATTGCATGGTCTGGGCATGCTTGGATTGTGCTTCCTTAGATTCTTTAGAGCCCCACTTGATAATTATCTTTTCTGCTGTGATCCCCTTGACACCTGGTATGCACTACTACTGTGTTTCTCTGAAAATAAGACATCCTCCGAAAATAAGACCTACTTACAGGTTTCCTTCTGAGTGAAATATAAGGCATCCCCCCGAAAATAAGGCTCCGTAGGCTAAACATGAGAGATTTGGTCCACTGATTCTGAAAGAAATGGAGTCACAAGAAATTCACCAGGAAATTCAGGAATTGGATTGTTATGATGATGTTCCAGAAGATGATGACATGATTGTCATTGAATAAATGAGTAAATTCTTGATACTGTAGGATTCACAGTTTGTCTGGTTTTTGTTGACAACTACCGTACCGTATACAGGTAATAAATTTCCTTTATTTTCATTTAACAATAAATGTGTACCGTATTCTTCTTCATGGAAAAATAAGACATCCCCTGAAAATAAGACCTAGCGCATCTGTGGGAGCAAAAATTAATATAAGACACTGTCTTATTTTCGGGGAAACAGGGTAGTTAGGACTACATGAATGAGAAAGCCCTCAGGGAAGTATGCTCATGTTAGAGCATACTACTTTGGGTAGTGACTTGAATGAATCAAGCAATGCAAATAATGAAGAATAACAGAAGCTTGAAATATATAATGAAGAATAACAGAATACATCATTGAGTTTGTTGTATATTATTCTCATTTTAAACAAATTGAATAACTACAAATGAATTTTTTGTTCATGACAGAGTTTTAAATGTTATACCATACTAGGGGCCCAGGGCATGAATTCATGCACCTTGAAAGGAACTGTGGGCCATGAGGCTGTGGTGGGCAGAGGGGCGGGTCTCAGCCCATCCTCCGCGCCCCCTCCTGGCCCCTCTGGCCATGGCCTCTGATCCTCTCTCTGCTGGCAGCCCCACTCCCATCGCTGCTGCTCCCACACGCTGATGGTGCCAGCCCCTCTTACACCCACTGATGGCGTGGAGTGATTAGGGCCGGCGTCAGCAGTGGGTGTGAGTGGGGCTGGTGCCTTCAATGGGTGTGAGCAGTGGCTGCTGCCCCGATCACCCCTCAGGAGCAGGGGGAGGTGGAGAAGCTCTCAGGGGCAATTGGGGCTGATAGCCCTCTTACCCACTGACAGTACCTAGTGATTGGGATCGGCGCCAGGCGCCAGCAGCAGAGGTGAGCTGCAGTGCTGGCTGCGGGTGTGAGTGGGACTGGTGCTGGCTGCGGGTATGAGTGGCAGCTCCAGAGCCGGCAGCGGGTGTGAGAGGTGATTGCCAGCCCGATTCGCCCCTCAGGAGCAGGGGGAGGTGGAGAAGCCCTGAGGGGTGATCAGAGCTGGCAGCCACCACTCGCACCTGCTGATGGTACTGAGCAATTGGGGACAGTGCCATGCGCCAGTAGCAGATGTGTGTGGTGGCTCCAGCACTGGCAGGGTGTACGAGTGGGGCAGATGCCAGCAGCAGGTGTGAGTGCCCAGTGGGACCATGGTTTGCAGGAGGAAAGAATCTTCAGTAACCACTAGAGGCTCTCCTAAGGGCAGTTAGGGGTGACCAGCGACTGGCATCCCACCTTGATCTGGCACCCCATCTCACCTGCTCCACCATTCTGCCATCGCCTATACCTGCATGTTTCACACTCTGCCTCCTGCTGCCAATGCCTGCTGTGTTCCATGTGCACCCCTGGTGGTCAGCACATGTCATAGCGACTGGATGTTTGGCTGTTTGGTAAATTTGCATATTAGGGTTTCTAATTAGTAGTCTTTTTATTCTTAATATTTTTAGTTTCAAACAACTTAGAGGAAACATTTAGTAGAAAAAGTATGTAGTGTACATTGGTAAAACTTCTTTCCTTCATAATTAAATTTTCCTTGTCTTCTGTTATAGATACTGAGTTTTTGAAATAAGTTTTGGCGCTTGGGATTAGTGTAGAGTTTATCTGACAAAAGAGACCAATATAATAAAGACAAAGTTTAAGGGACTCTTCCATTTTTCTCATGGGATAAGAATTTTAAGCTGTCAGATATAGGTATTCCTGCTTTACCGGGTCAGCAGAGGAGGGCAGTTGGGGGCAACTAGACCAGCAGGGAAGGGCAGTTAGGGGGGACCAGATCTTCAGGGGAAGCAGTTAGGGGGTACCAAGTCTGCAGGGAGGGTAATTGGGGCGGACCAGGCCTGTAGGGGAAGGCAGTTAAGAGTGACCAGGCAAGCAGGGAAGGGCAGTTAGGAGTAGCAGGTGAGAGTAGTTGGGGGGGTGGGGAGGGACCAAGCCTTTGAGGGAGGGCAGTTAGGGTGCCTGGGCCAGCAGGGGATGGCTGTTGGGGGTGACCAGGTCGGCAGATGAGGGTAGTTAGGGTTAACAGTCCAGCAGAGGAGGGCAGTTTGGAGTGACCAGGCCAGTAGGGGAGGGCAGTTAGGGGTGACCAGGCTAGCAGGGGAGCAGTTAGGCATTGATCAAGCTGGCAGGGGAGTGGTTAGGGGGTGAGCAGGCAGAGCAGTTAGAGGCAGTCAAGCAGGTGAGCAGTTGGGAGCCAGCAGTCATTGATTGTGAGAGTTGTCCATCTGCCTGTTTAGGCCTGATCCTGGTGGCAGTTGAATATCCCTCGAGGGGTCCCAGATTGGAGAGGGTGCAGGCTGGGCTGAGGGATACACCTCCCCCATCCTCACCCCCCTTGCACTAATTTCGTGCACCAGGTCTCTAGTTTATAATAAACATAAATTGATAGTACAGTAAGATTCACTATATGAATTGCTGACTCCCATAGACCTTTGATGATAATTAGTTTACAAAACTTAACTTTTACATAGGATTTCATAGAATATAAATTGGGGGATATCTCTATTAATTTCAGTGACTGCACTTAGAGAACACCTTAGACATTCCTTTTATAATTTCTTCAGCATTTGTCCTCATTCCTCACATGCACATTTATTTTTCCTTCATAATTTGTAGGCATCATGACCGGAAGATGTGTATAATAGGACTGAGTATCCTCTTGGAATTGCAGAATCGTCCTCCTGCAGTAGATGCTGTGGTGGCACAGATTGTGCCCTCAGTTCTCTTCCTTTTCCTTGGCCTGAAGCAGGTCTGTGCAACCAGACAACTGGGAAACCAAGGAGATCGCTTAAAAGCAAAGAAAACTGATATAGAAGAAAATGGTAAAGCCTTCTAATTGCAGTGAATGCTACAATTGAATTTTGTTTGAGCTTGCATTTTCTTTGAATCTTAGTCTTTTTAAGTTATTAAACAGATTTGTATTCTTTGGCCTATTGCACATTTAACAGATAGTTTGGATTTGGTTGACTTAAATTATATCTTGTGATATAAATTTATATTTGTTTACTTTTGACACATGATTTATTATTGAACCTTGTGAATGTTGTTACACCCTGGGAAATACATTTATAACAAGCTTAAATGATCTCGACAACAAGTTAACAACCCAGTATTTATTTATTTATTTATCCATCTCAATAGTCTCAGTGAAGGCAGCAGTTATGAGTTAAATGAACTATTAGACTTAGAAATGTCAGTATAGCAGATTCATGCTGAGTGCCTGGTTTTTGAGAAATGACTCTCAGGTAACTCGTCATCAAAAATTATAATTGGGAGAGATTTGTGATTTACATATTATATCTATAATAATAAAAGCATAATATGCTAATTAGACTGGATAGCCCAATGACCTTCCCGATGACCTTCTGGACAAAGCCGAGGCTGTGAGGGTTGAGGCAAGCTGCTATGGCTGCCAGGGCTGAGCCCCTTGCACGAATTTTGTGCATCGGACTTCTAATATTTAGAATAAAATGCATAAATAAAGGTGATTTACTTACTTGAGTCAGAATAAGATTGTTAAGTCAGGAAAATTAGATCTTGCCCTATTTGATGCTCAAATGATTAGAGCTTGGATGGAAGGGTTTTGGGTTTGATTTAAGGGCACATACTTGGTTTCAGGTTCAATTCCTGGCCCTGGTCAGACTGTGTGTGGGAGACAACCAATCGATGTATGGTATTTCTCTTTCTCTCCCTATCTTTCTCTTCCACTCTCTCTAAAAATTAATGGAAAAGATATCCTCTGGTGAGGATTAACAACAACAAAAAAGAAAAAGAATATTTTAGTTAATGTTTTTTAATTTTTTTAATTTTAATTTTTTAAAATATATTTTTATTGATTTTTTATAGAGAGGAAGGGAGAGAGACAGAGAGCTAGAAACATCGATGAGAGAGAAACACCGACCAGCCGCCTCTTGCACACCCCCACCGGGGATGTGCCCTCAACCAACGTACATGCCCCTGACCGGAATCGAATCTGGGACCTTTCAGTCCGCAGACTGATGCTCTACCACTGAGCCAAACTGGTTTCGGCAAATTTTAGTTAATGTTTTTGTAAGACTTCTTACAAGGGCCCAGGAAGTACTATTATCCAACTCCAAATGGAATTTTTCTTCTGGTTAAAAACAAAAAATTTTATGGAAAAAATACAATTTTATTTTGATGCTAAATTCTATGGAACTTCTTTTGCAGTAATGTTCCTTTACTAGAAGTCCCCCCACCCCCCCAGCTAAGTATATGCCAACAATATACTTAGAACAATATATAGTAGAATTTTTTTACTATGTTACGATGCTCTCTTTCTAATTTCTTATATTGCTCACTTTTTATTGGCTTATAATTGACTAGAGGTCCGGTGCATGAAATTTATGCATGGAGAAGGGGGGTGTTTCTCAGCCCAGCCTACACCCTCTCCAGTCTGGGACCCTTCAAGGGATGTCTGACTGCCCTCTCACAACCCAGGACTGCTGGCTCCCAACTGCTCACCTGCCTGCCTTCCTGATTGCCCCTAACTGCTTTTGCCTGCCAGCCTGATCACCCCTTAACCACTCCCATGCCAGACTGATTGATGTCTAACTGCTCCCCTAACAACCTGTTTGCCCCCAACTTCCGTTCTCTGCGGCCTAGTGCCTCCCAACTGCCCTCCCCTACTTGCCTGAACACTCACAACTGCCCTCCCTTGCAGGCCTGGTCAGTCCCAACTGCCCAACCCTGCTGGCCATCTTGTGGTGGCCATCTTGTGTGTTGGAGTGATGGTCAATCTGCATATTATTCTTTTATTAGATAAGATAGAGGCCTAGTGCATGGGTGGGGGTCAGCTGGTTTGCCCTGAAGGGTGTCCTGGATCAGGGTGGGGGTTCCCTTGGGGTGTGGGGTGGCCTGGGCGAGGAGCCTGTGGTGGTTTGCAGGCCAGCCACATCTCACAGCAACCCAAGTGGAGGCCCTAGTATCTTTTTTTTTTTTTTTTTTTCTTTTTTTAAATCTTCTATAATTGAAACTTTGTAGCCTGGAGCAGAGCCAAGCCTTCTGCTTGTTCCGTGGTGGCAGCCATTTCTGTTGGGATTTATGTATCTTCTGTAATTGAAACTTTGTAGCCTGGAGTAAAGGCCTGAGCTGGCCAGGGCTTCAGAAAGTTGGCTTTCTCCATCTTCTGGGGCAACCCTAGCCTCCTGCTCTTCCAGCTCAGTGGCTGCAGCCATTTCTGTTGGAATTTACTTACCTTCTATAATTGAAACTTTGTACCCTTGAATGGAGGCCTGGGCCCACCAGGGTGTGTGGAAAGCTTGGCTTCTTCCATTGCCAGGGAAGCCCAAGCCTCCCTCCTATTCTCTGTGGCCGCAGCCATTTTGGTTGGGATTAATTTGCATACTCACTCTGATTGACTGGTGGGTGTAGCTTGTGGGACCACAGATTTAGGCATAGTTGGAAATTGTTTTCATTGAGGAGGATAAAATCATTTTCAATTTAGCAAGCTACAATTAAGATAAGGTTTATTTTTATAATTTTATGTAAAATTATGTGGTAGTTTTTCTATTTCCAGAATGCCACTTTATAATTTATTTTCTTCTTTGGAATTTTATATTTTGTTTTTATATGCTTTGATTTCTTTTCAATAATGAATGGATTCACAGAGGAGATTTCAAGTGATGAAGAGGAAGCAAATATAACTGCGCAAGCCATGCAGTCTAAGAATGGGCGAGGTGAAGAAGAGGAGGAGGAGGATGATGACTGGGATGAAGAGGTCTTAGAGGAAACTGCCCTTGAGGGATTCAGCACTCCACTTGACCTTGACAATAGTGTGGATGAATATCAATTTTTTACTCAAGCTCTGCTGGGTATGTCTTTATTTCCTAAATCTTAAGATATTTTTTCTCAATTATTTCTTCATTCCCCTTTGTTAGAAGTTTTGGGGTTGTTTTTGTTGTTGTTGTTGTTGTTTTACTATGTAAGCAATTTATCAATTTTGTACAGCAAGGGACACTATGCTAGTAAATACATTTAAGGACTTATAAAAGATTGGGACAAAATATTTAGCAAATACATATATTATGCTTAAAATCCACACTTAACAATAACCTTCTACAAATGAATGAGACCAAAAACCCAGTATAATAATGGGATATGTAAATGGAAAATTTATATAATGTAAATAATAAACCAATGAAAATATTTAGAAAATTATAAAATCATAATGAAAATTTTTTATTATTATAGATTTAAAAAAATATATATATATTTTATTGATTTTTTACAGAGAGGAAGGGAGAGAGATAGAGAGTTAGAAACATCAATGAGAGAGAGTCATCGATCAGCTGCTTCTTGCACATCCCCTACTGGGGATGTGCCCACAACCAAGGTACATGCCCTTGACCGGAATCGAACCTGGGACCTTTCAGTCCTCAGGCCGACGCTCTGTCCACTGAGCCAAACTGGTTTCGGCTAGATCTTTTTGTTTTATAGTTACACTAGAGGCCTGGTGCATGGATTTGTGCACTGGTGGGGTCCCTCAACCAGGCTGAAACCGGCTCTCCAACATCCCCTGAGGGGTCCCTGATTGCAAGAGAGCGGTTCTTAGGTGACACAGCCCAGAATCTGGCTCCCTCCTCTCTGGTTCTGGGTGCATCACCTGAGAAACACAGCTGCTAAGTCACTGCAGCTTGACAGCTCCTGCCTTGAGCGTCTGCCCCCTAGTGGTCAGTGTGCAACGTAGCTACCAGTTGGCCGGTTGAATGGTTAGCCGGTCGCTTACGCTTTTATATATCTAGATAGTATTCCTATGATTATGTCATAATTTATTTCCATTGATGAACATATGAATATTTCTAGTTTTTTGTTTTGTTTGTTTTTTTGCTATTATAAAGCAGTATTACAGTGGGCACTCTTCTGTATAAAATATTATGACCAACAAGGTAATGCTAGTATATGATATATTGGCATTATTTAGTGTTGCTACAAATACTGTTAATGAAAATAAAACCACCTCTATGTTTTATTGAAATTTAGTAGGAACTAGAGGTAGAGAGTCTAGGGAAGGACATTCCGAAGCACAGGGAAAATAAGGGCGTAAGTGTGGAGATGGGAATAGGGCGGGGATGCTCTGAGGGAGTCGCTTCCACACACGGGTGGGCATCATTATGAGCAGAAGCTTTTAGGTCTTGGGTGGGATCTTGGGATACGTATTTTAAAATGCCCCTCGAGTCATCTTTGGATCAGTACGTGATGGAAAGAAGCACGTAGGTGAAAGACGAAGAAAGCGGCAGAGAGGATTGGATGTGAAGAGGACATGGTTAAAGATATTAGGCAGGGGTCCTCAAACTTTTTAAAGTGGGGGCCAGATCACGGTCCCTCAGAGAGCTGGAGGGCCGGACTATATGAACTACTAATTCCTACTGTAACACCTCGGCTGAGCTCACTGCCCAAAAAACCTGGCGGGCCGGATCAGACTCCTCTGCGGGCCGCAGTTTGAAGACGCCTGTTAGGGATTTATAGTGTTTGACTAGGAGAATCTTGGAATTCTGATGGAAATAGGGAAGTGAAGAGAGGTTGGGAGGTAAAATGTTAAATTTGTTTTCAGTTGTGCCGAATTTGAGGCAAGTTATCCAAATGGGAAGGTCCAGGAGGCTTAGGGAATGATTTTGCTTAAAGGTACAAGTTTGAGTTCTTGGTATAGGCTTGATGCTGAAGCTGCAGGTAGTTTGAGAATTCTGGAGGACAATGGTAACCAGAGGGTACAGGTGTTTCCCAAGATTTGGATTTTAGGGAGCATTCATAGTTGGTAAAACCCTACGAAGAAGAGGAGATGGTGAAGGAGGCAGAGAACTAGGCAAAACAGAGATTTTTGATGTTTAATAACCCTCACATAGTTGGCTACTGAAAGGGTCCTCAGAAATAATCCATTGTTGGAATAAGTTACATTACCTTGTGTTTGTCTGTACACTTCCCGTCTCTCCCTGTCTGCGGTCAGTTCATTATAATTAGATCTGTCATTATTGCCTGAAATAATAGTCACGGGGCTCCCTTATCTTTTCCCCCTCCACCTACCACCTTCCCTCCAAATGCAACAGCTGTGCAGAATCGGGACGCTGCCTGGTACCAACTGCTGATGGCCCCACTCAGTGAGGACCAGAGGAGAACGCTGCAGGAGGTGTACACCCTGGCAGAGCACCGGAGGACGGTGGCAGGTAGGCCAGTGTGGTTCTCAGATGAGTGTGCATGGGTCAGAGTGCACCTACAATCAGTTTTTTAAATGGTTAGAGGCCAGCCTTTCAGGATAATGAGTTGTTATTGTATGGTCTTTTTAAACTCATGGTATCTTAACTTTATAGAACACTGTGCATTAATATGTGTCTTTTTTTATATTTTATTGATTTTTTTTTTCAGAGAGGAAGAGAGAGGGATAGAGAGTTAGAAACATCGATGAGAGAGAGACATCGATCGGCTGCCTCTTGCACACCCCCTACTGGGAATGTGCCCGCAACCAAGGTACATGCCCTTGACCGGAATCGAACCTGGGATCTTTCAGTCCACAGGCCAACGCTCTATCCACTGAGCCAAACCGGTTTCGGCTAATATGTGTCTTCTAATGGTAGTGTCATTCGTATCCTCATCCTGTTTTGGAACTAAAGGTAAGACGTGAGGGTTGGAATGAGTCTTGCTGAGGAGAGTGCATTGGCTGGATCACCCTCCTAAACGTCTTAGGCACAGATGACGAGAGGCGCTTTTTGAGTTCTTGCAAGGAGCTTGTATTCGTAGAAATGAAACTATTCATTTCTGTTTGTTGGACTTTACATGTTGGTGATTCTTGTTGATTTTCAGTTTTTGAGCTGGAGACATTTTATGTAGATATTATGGTCACTACTAGGAAATCAATGGAAAAGATTTTATAATTACAAAAATATTTTTCTAAGAAACATCATGGAATAGGCATCTAGAGTCTAGAACCCAGGTTTTATTTATTTATTTTTAAAAAATATGTTTTTATTGATTTTGAGAGAGAGGAAGGGAGAGGGATAGAGAGATAAAACATCCATCGATCGGCTGCCTCCTGCACTCCCCCTACTGGGGATTGAGCCAGCAATCTGGGCATGTGCCCTGACCGGGGAATCAAATCTGAGACCTCCTGGTTCATGGGTTGAAACTCAACCATTGAGCCACACTAGCTGGGCAGATACCCAGGTTTTCTTCATTGACTGAGATTCTCAGTGCTGCACAGATCCTCTTCCTGGCAGGAGAGGTCTGGGGGTCCTTTCAGCAGCAGAGATCATAGAGCTGGCAGAACTCAACTTTGAGACTTGTTTTCATTTTGCTCATTGTTAGCAAACAGTTTTTCCATGATGGTAAACATAATTACTTATTGCCCTGGGTCTGATAAAGCTAATGCCCAGTAGGACACTTAATGCCATGAGTGACATTGCTTCACAGTGCTAAATATACAGAATCTGGCTCCTTTGAGGTGAATTCCAACTTTGCACTTTAAATGCTCTTCTTTCCCCCTTTCTCTTGGCAAATGCTAGAGGCGAAGAAGAAGATTGAACAACAGGGAGGCTTCACCTTTGAAAATAAAGGCGTCCTCTCCGCATTTAACTTTGGGACTATGCCCAGCAACAACTGAAAGATGGAACAGCCACCGACCAAGACCACGTGTCATCGGGAAATTTCACTTCACCAGGGGAATGCGGAATCAAGGGGAGGAAGGGGTGGGAGCTGCTGTTGGCACCATCCTGCTGTGCCAGTTACTGCCTGGCATAGGGCAGTACTTTTATCCACTTTCCCCTTTGACCTTTCTCACCCTGAAATATGTATTTTAAGCAGCTACTGTAATGTATGGAATTAAAGGAAAACAAAATCATTGGACTGAAAAGGACAAATCATATGCTCCAAAGGATGAATGACCAACGTGGGTTTAGAGGATTGGATCAATTGCACGTCTCAGGTTTTTGCCACGCAGAATCAGTGGATTTATGCAGATAACAGTGCCTTCTGTTGTACATGAATTATCTGAAAACATTTTTTTGGAGTGCATTGCAATTTTTTTAAAGCATAAACGTATTTCTAGATATAATGGAAACTTTGGCGCTATGTTGACTTATTCTGCATTTTACTATGTGAAGTTACTGTTAGGCAGTTAGCTCCAACTCACTCTGGTTTCAAAAACATCACTGCTCCCTTTGCTTACCCAGTGGCCAGGGCTTTCTTCAGGGGCTGTCACGTATGCACTTGCTCTGGGTTTTCATAAGATATTTTGTGACTGTTCTAAGCAGTGTCTTATTCCCTCTCCCATCATGCGTTTCAGCCCTGAAAGGGTGGTATTTCTTTTAGAGGCAGCAAATATGAATATCAGTTTTATTTATAACCTGATCAGTTCAGGACTGAAAAATTTCTTGGTGGCAAGTGGTAGGGACTCTTCAGTCAGGGGAATAAATAAGTCCAAGTATATTCTGAATCATGTACTTAATGATGGAACAAATTGATAGTCATCCTAAAGCACATTGGACTTGTAGAGAAAAGGAGCATACTATCTTTCAGGATGGGGCTTGCATTTTTAATAACTCATCATTCCAGCTGTGTTCAACCTGGGTCCAAAGCATTTTGTAACAATGTTTTTTATCTAGGAAAAAAAAGAGACCCAAATCTAACTTGTTGCTTTCTCACACATCTGTATTTTCTCCTGCCTAATTCATTCTAGTTTTTATTATAGTTCAGTTTGGCTTCTTATATTTTTCAAGGGTCAGGGCTGTTGGTCAGCTGCACTCTTAGATGGTAATGATGTAAGAAAGCCTGTTGAAAATATTGCAGATGAAAATGACAGCTGTTTTTCTGAGCTGATTCAAGACCAGAACGTGTCATAGTGTTTTCATTCAGTAAAGTGAAAGTGTTTTTTTTAGAACTTAATATATTACTGTATGTGACACAGTTTTCCTCTTTTGTGAAAAGTCTGCAGCTGATATTTGCCATCAGCAACTGGAGGAATTTCTCCAGGTGCTTCTCATTGTACCGTCTCTTATTAACTCTTTTTAGAATTTCAGATTATTTAAGTAGTTTTTATAGAATTGGCCCAAGAAGCCATGCGTTTTGGAGCTAAATGATCTCCTTTTATCCTCTGTCCCTCTCTTTCCCAGACTTTGACGGTGAATATGCCAGCTGATGGCTACAAGAGAAGGATGGCGTTGGGGGGTGAGGAGGGGAGGAGAAACCCTTCTTATTCTTCTCCTGCCCCAAATCTGTGGTCGGCAAACTACAGCTCGCGAGCCACATGTGGCTCTTTGGCCCCTTGAGTGTGGGCTCTTCCACAAAATACCATAGCCTGGGCGAGTTTATTTTGAATAAGTGGCATTAGAAGAAGTTTAAGTCTAAAAAATTAGGCTCTCAAAAGAATTTCAATTGTTGTACTGTTGATATTTGGCTCTGTTGACCAATGATTTTGCCGACCACTGCCCCAAATCATTTAATTTTAACGTAAATAATATGCCTTCGCACTGGACTATCAAAGGCATGTGATTGCATTTTTGTAATGTGTTGTCTCCTGCAGTATTAAAGGGAAGTACTTGTGAATGTGTATCATCCCATCCTGTTTTTGAAGCCAGGGTAGTTGAATAATTTTGTTACCAGCAGTGCTAACCTGAATGTGATCTGGCTCTCTCGGACATGCAGGAACTTATATGAATGTACTATAAAGTAAAATGCGGGCTAGTCCCCAGGATCCTGAACTTTTCTGTGCGTGATGTTTGCTGAAATGTGGCAGGTCATTCAAACCCCATAGTGTTTCCCTGACTCCTGGGGGACCTGGCGCAAGGCGGCTCTCAGTCTGGGAGGTAATCAGGGCCCATCAGGTGCAGCTAACGGGGCAGTGGGAGGGGGAGAGAGGGGACGTTGTTGGGGCTAACCCAGGATGTGTGCCTGTGTGTGACAGAAGCTCTGGCAAAGCCAAGGTCTCCTCCACGGCAGAACCTGGAGGGAAAGGAGGTGCTCGAACTGGAGCCATTTTCTAATGGGCCGCCATCAAATTGGGAGCCATCACAACCGAGTGAAATGGTACATGTGGCCCTTTAATTCTAAAATCCTTACCTAGCATGGTCTTGAAAGCGTGGTATTATATTTCATTTGGCTCCTTCCCACTTACCTTTTCTGTTAAGACCACAAAAGAACTAGTAAGTTATTAAGCAGGGAAAATTCTCTCTCTCTCTCTCTCTTTTTTTTTTTTTTTTTTTTTTTACAGAGAGGAAGGGAGAGAGCTAGAGAGCTAGAAATGTCGATCAGAGAGAAACATCGACCAGCTGCCTCTTGCACACCCCACACTGGGGATGTGCCCGCAACCCAGGTACATGTCCTTGACCAGAATCGAACCTGGGACCTTTCAGTCCACAGACCGACGCTCTACCACTGAGCCAAACCGGTTTCTGCAAGCAGGGAAAATTCTTAAGCTAGAAAGACAGTTATTTTAAATTCTGTCATTTAAGTAATATAGTGAATTACAGATCCATTTTCTCTTCAGCAGTTGAGACTGAAAACTGTAATAAGTTCATGGAAGAAATCGGGGGGAAATTGATCTTATGGTCAGGGACCACCGGAGTGTGTGTGTGTGTGTGTGTGTGTGTGTGTGTGTGTGTTTGAACCTTACAGGGTAGGTAATCCAGTCTCTGTTTGATGCACTTCATTGAGATGAGTGTGCAAGTGCTGATGGGTGGGTTGGAAGCCGGGCAGACCACTAGTGAATGAGGCCACATAGTCCATGAACAAAGGGTTGGACGAGGCTTTAGGAAGAACACCAACATGAGGGCAACTGTGACCAGGAGAGAGAGGGCCGTTTGCAACAGAAAGCAAGTGGCTGGGCTGTGTTGTGGAGAAAAGGGAGTGCGAGGCTCTGCCATTGGGGGCGGGCGGGGGAGGTGAGTGAATGCACCTGCTCCCTGGAGGGCACCGAGAGGACCTTCACTTTGGATATATCACCCAACATGAAAACAGCACAAGGAGATGGGTGCCTCAAAAGCCCGAGAAACTGGAGGCTTCCAAAAGGATTTAGAATTTGCAGGGGGCCAAGAGCAACTCACGGAGGAGTGACCTTATGGAGACTTTTCCCCAAAGGACCTCCTTGGGCCTGAAGGGAAAAGCCAAGGAGGATGAGAACCTCACAGCAAGGCCTCAGCTGTGGCCCGGTGTCCCACACCAAGCTCTTGTGAGTTAGAGTGGCCCACCATTCCCACCACCCGGCGAGAGGGGATAGTGCCCTCATTTCCTCTTCCTTTGCAGCCACTCTCCTGGGGGCTTGTGCAGCTTGACCTTCACCCGCTGGCCTCCAGACGGTCTGACTCCGCTGGGCCCTCTCCTTAAGCATGCCAGTGGACTGGAACGCCTTCAAAGTGGTTAACCTCTGGCTTTGGAATAAGCTGCTGCTGCTGCTGCTCCTCCTCCCCCTCCCCCTCCTCTTTCTCCTCCTCTTCTACTTCCTCCTCCTTCTCCCTCTTCTTCCTCCCTCTCTTTCTCCCCTCCCCTTCCCCCCCTTTTTTTTAAATTGATTTTATAGAGGACGAAAGAGAGAGAAGAAGAGGAACATGGATGTGAAAGAGATACATCAATTGGTTGTCTCCTGTGTGCACCCTTGTGCAACCTAGTTATGTGCCCTGACCGGGAACCTGAGACCTTCCAGTGCAGGGGACAACACTCCAACCACCTGAGCCACACGGGCCAGGGCTCCTTCTCTTTCACGGCATGTGTGTGTTTGTTGTTTCACCTTGAGCTGCTCATACCATTGATCATAAGTTTGAGGGCGGAGACTGCTTTACACAGTATGTTATACACCTTTTGTTTACATGCCCTGCTTCTGGTGGTTAAGCATAATTAATATGAACAAATGAATGTGTTTGTGAAGTTCTGCCAATGATCTTGGAATTTGGAGGCATCTCGGAGGCCACAGATGGGATCTCAGAGTCAGGTAGGTTCCTGTGGAGGCACCTGGCTTTTAGGAGAAAACAAATTGGCAGCAGCAGCAGCAGCAGCTGGATGGTGAAGTAGATAAGACGCCACTGAAGGTAAGATGTGGTCTGTGGATCACTGTGGTCCCGCTGATCCTCCCGTTTCTAAACCCAGCGCCTAGGCCTTACGTGTAGCTGCATCCTGAGCAGTGAGGTCCTCTCTTTTCAGACCTCTGGTTTCCATGACAAAGAACCCCTTTTCCTAACACTGGCTGTTTCTTTCCTCTCCCCTATGGGTTCATTAGCCTCTACTTAGTTTTTAAGAACCTATTTACTTATTAATCAGTTAATTACTTTGTAGGAAGCTCTTCTGAGACTGATCCTAGGCGCCCTCCGACAGTTTTGACCTCTTCTCAGGCATTCAGACTTTTAGAACCAATTGCCATCTTTTGAGAGACACATACTACACATGTCTACGTAAAAAAAATCGTTTTTACTCTTTATCTCCAATTCCACCCTCTCCCAGTATCCCAGTTCTTGTTAGGAGTTTGGGTGTCAATGTTGATGACTCCCACTTACTCTTCATACTGATTATCTCTTCAAAAAAAGATTCTATTTCCATATTATCTTACTGTAGGCCACCCCCATTCCTTGCTGGAATATTCTAGTGTCCTCCAATCTGAGATCTCGCACCTGCTCCTGCCCCTCCTCACCGCCTTTGCCTATTCGCTAACGAGGCAGAATGATTTTCAAGATGCAGGTTTTGATTGTATCACTAACACTAGAGAGAGGACGATCTCTCATTGGCTTTTAGAGTATAGATAAAATCATTAACCTGGCCAACACACCCTGAGGGGTTGGGCCCTATTTCAACTATCTGTCCTGTGCTACTTCCTTAGCATCTTCCAGCTGCCTTTTCTTTGCCACCTCTGATTCTCTGGTTTCTTCTCCCTCCTGGAGGTTCACAGATACGATTTTCTTTTCCTCCCCTCTGCTCTTTACTGGTAAATTCCTCATCACTTCAGAACAGAAATATTTCCTTAGAGAAGCTTTCTGCTCTTAGGACCCCTATGTCAAACATGTATCCCACTTAAAATCAAATAACTGTGTGATATGAGCTTCTTGAGAGCCAAATCAGTATCCTACTTACTGCTGAAACCCAGCACCTAGCGTAGTGCTTTGCTGGGGGTGGTTTTATCACTGGTAGCCTGCATGATCCAAACCCTGTCACAGGAAGACTTCCTGGTAATAGCCAAGTTGGAGAAGTCAGTGGGACTGAAAATATCCCACTTGAAATGGAATTACTTGCCCAATTTCAGTCAGACATGTAAAGAAGATTAATAATTTGGTTTTCCCTTTGATCTAGTGATATTTAAACATTTCCTCAACATTTATTTGGTGAGATTAAGGAGAAATTGATTTATTACTAATAAAATGTGAAAACTTCAATTTTCAGAATAGGGAATTTATAGTATGCGCTTATTACAGACAGTTTTTCAAACCAGATAACCCAGTTTGGGTCATTCCCAATAACTAACACTGCGAATTCAATGTCATAATTTTTTTTAGCTCCCTGCTGCTGCTGATGTCAGACAATGCTCAGCTGGGTGGTATCGAGATTGGTAGCATTTTTACATAAAACAAAATGTCTGACATTGGTAGACACCAGCAAGAAGTGTGAATTTCTTCTTGAAGGCATTGTCTACTTTGGTGGGAGCAAGAGCAGTTTCCGTTTCACCAGTTGCATGAGGAGTTGTATTTGGAAACCTCTACTACCTGGGGTCATGTTTCCAGTGAATTCCATGAGGTCGTGCACTCCTTACAGTTGGTATGCAGACTCCTCCCCAACTGAACAGCCCTTAATGGGGCTGTGGTTGAGCCGTAGAGGCAGAGACTCCCTGAAGGCAGCAACAAACAAGCAGGTTGTTCACTCTCTCAACGTGCCTACCACTGATGGTGTTCAGCCTCTTTCAACCCAGGTATGGAGACTGTGCTATGACCCAAACCAGCTGCAACTGCCAGGTGATGCTATTCCCCACCTCCTCCACCTCCTCCATCTCCCCTCCTCTTCCTTTCACCCCGCCCTCCCCCCCCCCCCCCCCCCACCCCAACATGATCCTGTTGCCTTATATTGATCTTCACCAATGGTGTTCTTTGCTTGGCTGCTGTATTACGGGCTGTGATAATGACACACCACAGCCACCTGCATCCCCACCCCCAGGATGTGGAAATCCTAATCCCCATCCCCAGAATTTGTGAATGTAGCCTTACAAGGCAAAGGGGAATGAGGTTGCAGATAGAATTCAGTTTAATAATCAGCTGACCATAGAATAAGGGAGGGTGTTGTGGGTTTCCAGGTGTGCCCAATGTAATACAAGGTTTCTTAAATGTGGAAGGGGGAGGCGGGAGAGAAGGTTCGGGTGGTGAAGTGTTAGAAGGACGGAAGTCGGCATTGCTGGCTTTGAAGGCGGAGGAAGAGGCCCTGAGCCAACAGAGCCCCTGGGAGCTGGAAAGGACTGGGAAATGGATTCTTTCCTGGAGCTTCCAGAACGGAATGCGGCCCTGCCAGCGCCTTGGTTTAGCCCCGTGAGACCTGCCTGGGACTTCTGATCTTCCGAACTGTAAGATAACAAGTTTGTGACTTAAGCCTGATGTTTGTGGTGATTTGTTACAGCAGCAATAGAAAACTAATACGCAGGCCCTGGTGGGGGGCAGGTGCAGGAGGCTCAGCTCTGAACACTGAAATACACTGATTAATATTTTGGGCTGGACATTTTAATTTCTAAATCAAGATCATGTTGTGCAGTACAACGTGATTATAGGGCTTATTACCTAAGTGTGATCAGAAAATTATTGGGCCTGCTGGGTGCTTTCATCTAAAATCAGGGAGAAACTTTCTGCAGTAAATAGAATTTAGAGCCAGTGGGAGGTAAAAATGAGTGTGCATTTTGCTTGTATCCCATAGGTTGTGATTGTTTCACGTCCCTCTTATAATAGTACAGCATCTAAACTAGTATAAAACATTATAGTTTGTGATTAATTATAGTCAAACTAGTGGCCTGGTGCACAAAATTTGTGCACGGGGTGGGGTGTTCCTCAGCCTGGCCTGCACTCCCTCCAATCTGGGACCCCTTGAAGGATGTTCTATTGCCAGTTTACTGGAATCAGGCCTAAACTGGCAGTTAGACATCCCTCTCACAATCCGGGACTGCTGGCTGCCGGCCTGCTTGCCCCCAAATGCCCCCCCCCCCCTTGCCAGCCTGATCACCCCCAACTGCCCACCATGCCAGTGTGCTCACCCCCAACTGACCCCCCGCTAGCCTACTCACTCTGAACTTTCCCCCAACCCCCCAACCAGCCTGATCACCCACAACTGCCCTCTTGCCTTCTAACCGCCTCTACCTCATCCCCGGCACCATGGCTTTATCCAGAAGAACAACCGGAAGGTCTCCCAGTCTAATTAGCATATTACCCTTTTATTAGTAAAGATACCTCTCGGTTCCCCACATTTTCTGAGGGAGCCTCTTTTGTGAGCTTTCCTTTTGGTTCTGTGAGAAACTGAGGTTTTTCCATTAAATCCCTTTCCTACTTAAGTTAGTGAGGCTGGCTGCTGTTGCAACTAAGAAGGCTAAGTATTTAGGAAACAAAAGAGCACATTTTACCTTGAGCGCTGTGTGACCACAGATGGAGTGTGCTTTGCTGGTGGTAGCCAGCCTCCAAGATGGGCTGCATGGTCCTTGCTGTCCTGTGGGTTGTTCACCTCCCGCCAATGGACACATGAGCAAATTAAGAAGTAGATGCTTCCACCCTTGTCAAGTCTTCAGAGACTGAAGGCCTGGCTGACAGCTTGAAAACCTCATGAAGTGCCCAAAGTCACATCACCCAACAAAGCCACTCTTGGAATTCTGACTCTCAGACACTGTGGAGCTAATAAATGATGGTTGTTTTCAGCTGCTACATTTGGGGACAATTTGCCACTATTTGTACATGCCTAATTCAGAGTTCATTAAAACTCTCCTACACTTTGCAATTTGAATAAAAGCAACACACCCTGAACTGCTAGGAACACAATCAGTTATTTCTCATACAGGAGCCCTGGAGAGAGGGTGCTGGAATCTGATATGAGGCAGGACTAGGGAATCACCAACTCAGGATCCCACAAAAGGCTGAAACTGAAGAGTGAATATGATAATTGAATTTTTCTAAATGAGTCTTATTGTCTACTTTCAAACTAAGCTTTATCTAAAGACAGATATGACAAAATCTGTAGGCTCAGTTTACATCTACTTTCAAATGGTAGGCTTTTTTTTCTCAGGGATATCACCTATTCTTATTTATGTTAAGTCAGTTTTATTTTGAATGTGCAGAATGTTTTACAAACGAAAAGGCATGGTCTAATTTATAGGCTATATTTATATGGACATAAAACCCATGTTGCAGCCATGGCTGAATTAACTGTTCGCATATCCAGGCATTATCTCTGTTACACCGACTCCACGGTCAGCTCTTCTAACCCATGCAATTGGGACGGTTCTTCAATAGAATGGTTTAACGTGCGTGAAGAGGTTGCATTGCTGTAGAGCTAGTCCTGTCTCTTCCAAAAGCATTCACATGGACATGCCTCTCTGCCCTGACTGTATTTTTTTACCACTTCATGTTTACATTCAACTTGGAAATCTGATTTTCAGACACCTCTGGGTGTAGAAGGTACTGTGGGGTTTGTCAGTGGAACACGATTGCTTGTGTAATATAATAACTCGGGCATTGGCCTCCCCAGGCCTTTTGTTGGGTTGTCTCTTGGCGATGGTTATTTGGCGATGCTATTAATTTTATTCTACCATGCGGAGAACCACTAAATTAGAGGAATGGATTATGCTGTCAATCAGGTTTGACAGAACCTCCAAAGATTTGTGATGGAATGAAATCAACACAGTCCAGTGGTACTAACTATAATAAGCAGTAGACTTTAATAATTAAATGGCTGAAATGTAAAAATGCTGTAAAATGCATTTCTCTATGGGGCAGCTATTTTCCCACTGCATGCTTTTATCAGATTGTAAATGTCCTCAGGTACGCACTCTCCTACACTTCGCAATTGGAATAAAAACAATAAAGTTAGCTTATGACACTTTCAAAGCAAAGTTTAAGTGTGAAGTTTAAAAGCATTTGATGATATATCAATATATGTATGTATGTGTATGTATCTATATATGTATGTTTGAATATATTCATCTATAAATCCGTACATCCACACATGCACACAGTTCAATGATGGGGTGCTTGAGGATTAAACTAAGGATAATTAACAGGAGAAAAGGGACAATTTTTATTAATATTCAGGTGCATGGGAGTTCACAGAAAAGAAGTGAAAATTCAAAAAGGAGTTAGATGTAGGGGAATACATACCATTTCAACAAAGGAAAGCAGGTTTGGGCTTCAAGCAATGATAAAGTCATGGGAGAGTGACTAGGAGACATATGCAGAAAACTAGTGGAAAATGTAAGGTACTTGGAGAAGTCTGTTTATGCAAACTTATGTACATGTTGACTGTTCATCTCCTGCAATAAGTTGCTCTCTCCCTGGTGGTGGGCACGGCTTCACAGAGGGAAATGTATGCCTGGCTTTCAAGTGGATTGCCTTGTCCTCAAAATAATTCTTATGACCACGTGGCATATTCTGCAGTGACATATCCTGGTCCCCTTCAAGTGAATGCACCTTTGCACACTCTGCTATTTTGAAAGCTGTAGACGTGTCCAGATGTCACAAGAAATAGAGAAAGAAGCTTCATCGCAAGGAAAAATGTCTAAAAGTAAAAAAAATAAGACTATGAGCTGGGCTGGACCTTGGCCAGCTTCTGCCTTTCCTCACGCACAGTGGGCAGCTAGGAGGAGCTGGCTGGCTGTTCACCCAACCCCGAGGCTGCTCCATTCTCTGTTACCTATACCAGGCACAAACACGCCTTTCCTTGCCCTCAGAATTTCAAAAGGTACTTTGCCCACACAAGTGTAAAACATTCTAAAATTCTTAATGCTCGGTGTGTCCTTTCTTGCTTTGGTAGAGAACATTTAGGGGCCAACATGACTTTAAAAGTTCATTGACACCAGTTTTTGTGAGCTTTTATATTCATTATCCTCATTTATTTTCTCCTTCAGTTTCTAATTTTTCTTTAGATTTCTCCTTATTCTACTTTTATCTGAAAACTTAGTTTATATTAGAAACATGCCAACCTCATTAAATACCTGCTAGAATTTTAGAGATGGAATAATTGTTAGTCTGGTTCACTCCGAATATATATATATATATATATATATATATATATATATATATATATATATATATATATATATATATTTTTTTTTTTTTTAATAAATCTTTATTGTTCATATTATTACAAATGTTCCTCTCCCCCCCCACCTCCGTTGCTCTCCTCCACCAGGTTCCCACCCCACCCTCTGCCCTTTCCCCACCCCCCATTGTCCTTATCCGTAGGTGCACAGTTTATGTTCAGTCTCTTCCCACACCCTCCTTTCCCCTTTTCCCTAAGAATCGTCAGTTCACTCCCCTTCCACACCTCTGATTCTATTATATTCAACAGTTAATATTGTTCATCAGATTTTATTTTAATTTCCTTGGTTTTTAGATTCACTTGTTGATAGTTACGTATTTGTTGTTCATAATTTTTATCTTTATTTAATTTCTCTTTCAAAAGAACCCCCTTCAGCAATTCATATAATTCTGGTTTGGTGGTGATGAACTCCTTTAGCTTTTTTTTTTTATTAGTGAAGCTCTTTATCTGGCCTTCGATTCTGAGTGATAGCTTTGCTGGGTAGATTATTTTTAGCTGTAGGTTCTTACTATTCATCACCTTGAATATTTCTTGCCATTCCTGTCTGGCCTGCATGGTTTCTGTTGAGAAATCAGCTGACAATCGTATAGGTGCTCCTTTATAGGTAACTACCTGCTTTGCTCTTGCTGCTTTTAATATTCTCTTTGTCTTTTGCTCTTGGAATTTTAATTATGATGTTTCTTGGTGTGGTCCTCTTTGGATTTCTTTTGTTTGGAGTTCTGTGTGCTTCCTGGACTTGTAAGTCTAATTCTTTCACCAGGTGGGGGAAGTTTTCTGTCACTATTTCTTTCAGTATGTTTTCGATATCTTGCTCTCTCTCATCTTCTGGGACCCCCATAATTCTGATGTTGGTTCACTTGAAGTTGTCCCAGAGGTTTCTTTACATTATCTTCAACTTTCTGGATTCTCTTGCCTTCTTGCTTCTGCAGAGGAGTGTCTTCTGGCTCTTTATGTTCCAAATCTTTGACTTGATTTTTGCAATCTTCCATTCTGCTTTTAGGACTCTGTATAATATTTTTTATTTCAGACAATGTATTCTTTATTTCTTGTTGATCTCTTTTTATTTCTTGTTGATCCCTTATTATTTCTTGTTGATCCCTTATTATTTCTTATTGATTCCTTATTAATTCTAGTTGATCCCTTTTCATATCCTCATAGGTCTTATGGACCTTTCCTAGGAAATTCTTGAAAAACCTTATAAGCGTAGATTTGAACTCTATATCCAGTGGCTTTTTGTCCTCCATTTCTTTCGTTTGTGATCTATTTCATCTCGGCATTTTTGCAGCTTCCCTGATTGGGGGGGGGGGGGTGTTTCAGGGTGGAGCCTACAGCCTTGGCTTCCGTCAGCCCCGCCCTATGCGGCTCCTGAGTCTCAGGGTCCTTCAGTACTCGCTGCAAACACCTCTGATAGAAAGGTGCCCTTGATTTTCGCCTGCTACCAAACAGTCTAGGCTCTCCCCCAATGAGCCCGGAACTGGGGTTCAGTTCAGTTGGAAGTGGGATTGGAGGTGGCGTTCAGAGCAGTCTGGAGCCCCAGTCTCCTTCCTGCCAGGGCAATCCAGCAGCACAGCCAATCGTCCCTTCTCTGCACGCAATGTGTGCGCCTCCGGGACCTCCTTTCGCTGCTCCCCTGGGATTTCACCTCACAGCCCTGGCTCCCTCTGTTCGAGCCTGGGTCCCCAGGGTCTGGCCTAGAGCTGGGGTTCAGTGCTGTCGGGTCTGAGGTTCAACACAGTCTGGAGCTTTTATCTTCTTCCCGCTAGGGAACGCCAGCCAGGCACTCAGCCTCCCCCTCCTCTCCGGCTCCGTCCTCTCCGGGCGCCCTGCGTGTCTCCGTACGTTAGGCTTTTACAGCTCCTCCACTCTTCCTTCTGGTTTTCTCTTTCCTTCTTGTAGAATTTCCAGTCAGTCAACTTTCCTGTAGTTCTGGGTAATGTCCATTTTATATTTTAGTTGTATTTTATTGAAATTGTTGTGTGAGGCTGCAGTTAGGTGTTTACCTGTGCAGCCATCTTGGATTTTTCCACTCCGAATATTTTGACCACTTAGTAAAGAGGAAGGAAAAGAGGAAGAGAAGAGAGAAGATGTGACAACAAAGTGGATAATGGTATAAATCATGCTGCCATCATTTGGAGAGCAAAGAACAAAAGTCAATTCCTTCCAATGAAAATGTCACCTCATCTGCACAGCTCCCAAGACCCTAACATCAGAGCAGGCCATGGCTCTGTGTGTCTACAGGGTGGTGGAGGGATGCTGGAGCTGATGCCGAAGACTCCATGGTGAAGCACATTGAAGATGTTCATCTCTCTGCCCCACCCCTGCCTCAGGGGCCTGCTCTGGTCTGGGTGCACAGTATTATTGTCAGCACTTACAGTCAGTACTTATTTTCTTACTTGACACTCTGCCATTTTTTCCTCTGTAACAATAGAACATAGCCAATAAGAGATCATTCCTACATCCCTCAAAGTAGAATATGAAGTGACTTCATCATCTTTTATTATCTCTGTCTCTGTCTCTGTCTCTATCTCTAAACCTATATTTATGTTTATCAGGTATCTATATATATCTATCTATGTATCTATCATCTATTTAGAGAAGGGGTAAGTTTTATAAGAAACTGAATCACAGGATTATGAGGGTGATATGCAGTCGGAAAGCTGAAGACTCAGGGGAGCCAATGGTGTAAGTTCCAGTCTGAGCAGGAAAGTCCCAGTGCAAAAATGCCAGAGAGCACAAATGATTCCTTCCTCCACCTTTTTGTTCTGCTCAGACTCTCAGTGGATTGGATGATACCCACCCATGTATAGGAGAGCCATCTGCTTTACTCAGTCTACAGATTCAAATACTAATCTCATTTAGAAACATTTTCACAGACACACCCAGAAATAGTGTGTAACCAAATACCTGGGCACCTCATGACCCTGTCTAGTTGACACAGGATATTACCAATCACTCATCTGTTTGTGAACGCAGCTCACTGTTACCAATTTAGGATGGAGTGGAGAGAAAAAGTATGGGAGAAGTGTGTCCACGGTGAGCATAACAGATGAATGCCTGCAGGATGATTTGAATTTTAATATTTTAGACTTAAAAAATATTGGAAAGTTTTCTTCTTTTGGAAGCTAATGGCTGTAATCAATTTGACATCAGTTCATGAAACAACTTGAAAATAGCAATCATTGGGTTATCTTTATTTTTTATTTCCAAAATTGCAGATGAGCTTTGTGGCTTGAGACTCTTAAAAAAACCATGACAATTTTTGTTTTGATTTTTATGAAAATCAAAATCAAAGGACAAAAGGTAATTGACCATGTTTTTGTTCTTAGAAATTAAGCCAAAGTATCATAGTAATATCTTATGATGGGATACTTTCACATTCCCTATTTAGGACAATAGCCAAGAACTAAATGATTCTCTGTTTTATATAACTTTATAATTTTTAATAGTGTTATTATTATATATTACTAATGAATTATTAGCCAAAGTTGTTCAGGCAGGAGAAGGGTAATTTTTCACAAACAGTTTAGGAAATCTGAGTCTCTCTATTTTGACACTAACTTGTTTAGAGTTTCTTTATCTGAAGACTAGAAATTTGGCCGGCTGCCTTGGGGAATTGTACCCTCATAACCATAATTCTGACATGTCTTTATTTTTAGTTTCATTTTTTTTAACTTTGCAATTTAGAATTAAAAGCCGGGAGAAAGGAAGAAGAGAGATTATGCAAAATTATTTTACACTTTATTAATTATTATAAAACTTTATCTTTATTGTTGAAAGTATTACAGATGTCCCCCTTGCTCCTCCAGTGGCCCCCCTCTATTCCTCACCCATCCTCACCCACCCCAACCCTGCTAGGCCTTCACTGCACTGTTGTCTGTGTCCATAGGTTATGCATATATGCATATAAGTTCTTTGGCTAATCTTCATTTTTAAAACCAAGTTATGTTGTTCTATATTTAAAAAATGCTCTATTTTTTCAAAGGAAAATGGTTCTTAAAAAATAGTGCAGCTGTGCCTCAGATCATGCTATAAAAATTTCAGAAAACTATGCTCATAAAGGAAACACCTAGCACATTTATAGGAGCAAAAGCAAGTTGGGGAAATTTGAAACTAGTTGCCTGGGAAACTGCTGACTGGGTCTGGGGAGAGGGTGGCCATTTCTGGGATTTCCGATGAGGTTATTATAAACCTCCATTACCTCCTATTCTGGATATAATCTCCCCCTCTTCCACTTCTGCTGGGCTATGAAGAGAGAAATGAATTTTGAAGGGCAAAGTAGTCCTTGTCCCTGAGAGATGGGAAGCTGAAAGTTGCCAGCACTCTGGGTAATTCATAGCGGTGCTGGATGGTAGCTGGAAGGTTGGGGTGGCGGAGCTTGGCTTCCTCCTCTGCCACAACTTCTACGATGTATTTTGCATATATCTCCATCTTCAAAAAAATATATTTACGGATTTCAGAGAGGAAGAGAGAGAGAGAGAGAGGAGAAACATCAATGATGAGTGAGAAGTACTGATCGACTGCCTTCTGCATACCCCATACTGGAGATTAAGCCCACAACCTGGGCATGTGTCCTGACCATTGAACTGTGGCCTCCTGGTTCATAGTTTGTCACTCAACCATTGAGCCACGCCAGCAGGGCTAGATCTTCTTACTAAGCCCCTCTACATATTTGTTTGTTTCTGTTGATTATTAGCATATGGCTCTTATCTTTGCATGCTTAGTAATTTTTAATTAGGTGCTGGAAATTGTGTAAAACAATAGAGGTTCCAGTGATGACACCTTTCAATGGAGAAAGTTCAAACTTTTCCTCTGCTAAGAACATAGAGTGGGAGAGAGAGAGAAAAACTCATTTTAATCCAGTTAAGGGCTCAGTTGGATTGGAGCTATGTTGCAGTTCTAGGAAGATTCATTCCACTAGTTTGCCCTTCCCTAGGGCATGTCCCTTCAGATTTTTAGTCAAGAGATGGGATGGTCTTTGTTTCTTAGCAACAATGAACTCTGGGAGTGCTGCTGACTTGCTTTTCTGCTGTGTTTTGCAGAGGTTTCAGCTTAGCTCTTTAACTTCCCACCATTCACATCTTTGGAATTAGTTGAATGACTTGAAGGGAGAGACCAGCTCTCAGGTTTCCAATTTTGTCATTTTAGTCCTGAATGCTCACTGAAAGCACCATGAGTTTCTCTGCCTCCCTAGCAGAAACCCCTCTGTCTGGACCAAGCCCAGATCCTAAGTCTTTAGCCTTTTCAATAGGTAGATGCATATTTTATATTTCAGGAATATTTTCTATGATTATATTTTCAAATATATGTCCTGTTCCACTGTTTTGACTTTCTTTTATGCATATGCAGGCTATCCTTTGCCTGTCTTCTGTAACTATAATTTTGTTTCTTACCCCTTTGATCACTTTCTGTTTTGGTTTCATTTTGCTTGCTTTTCCCATTTTTTTCTCTTACCTCTTACTGTGCTTTCCATAATATCTGCTAGAAGCCCAGTGCACAAAATTGCGCAGCCATGCCCACTTGCATGCGCCACGCTGTGCTGCGGCCTCTTGGTGACCGGTCTTTGGTCATTACAGCGGCACTGGGTTTTTATTATATAGATTGTCCTTTGTGTTTTTAGGTAATTTAATATTTGTTTTGTTTGTTTTATTTCCTGAGTCCTGCCAGTTTCTCTTTCTCTTCTTCCTATTATCTAGCAACCTACAATCCATTGTCTCTTCCTTTTTTCTCTAGTTCTTCTATTTTGCTTTGCTGCCTTCTTTCATTATTGTGATCTTATTTAAATACAGTTCTTATCTGGTCTGTGACAACTCTTTCTGGTGGATTTTCTTTTTTATAGGACACATTTGCTGTGCCTTCCCATATTTTTCTTATTGTATAGAATTTAAAAATGGATAAGGTATCATTTATTTTTGTAATTCATATTTGAATGCATTGCAGGTTCCCTAACCAGGTACTGGCAGGTGATAAGGGAAGTGTATGTGAGTAGGGGCAGGGGTTACCTCCTCAGCTGGCGTAGTAAGACACTTGTCTTTAAAACCTCATGTCAGTTTTTGTTTCTCCTTTATTATCTCCATTTATATTAAATAGATATATTCTGGTACACCTTTTAATTCCTTTCTTTGTACTTTTTACTACATATTTTTTGAATTATTTTCTTAGTGGTTGCTCTGGGGATTACAATATGCATTTTAATATTAAACAATCTAGTTTAGAATAAGGCTAATTTATTTACAGTAGCATATACACATTTTGCTTCAATAAAGCTCCCACCTTGTGGTGAATTGTTTTTCTCTTGCTATGTTAAAAAGATTTATTTTTTTCTCATGGCATTTTGAACATGATGTATATAGTTGTGGGTCTGTTAGAATTTGTTGCCCTTCGTGGCTGTGTAGATCAAGCATGTCAAACTCGTAGCCCATGGGCCACATGCCTCATTTATTTGGCCTGTGTAACCTTTGAGTTTGACATGCTTGGTGTAGATTCATGTTTTTCATCAAATGTGGGAAGTTTTCAGTCATTACTACTTCAAATCGCTGCCCCTCTTTTATTTGTTCTTTAAATATGGCACCTCCGTGTATACTCCTCTGTGCTTTACCCTGTTCACTATGGCAGTGTTTTTCAACCTTTTTTGGGCAAAGGCACACTTGTTTCATGAAAAAAATCACGAGGCACACCACCATTAGAAAAATGTTAAAATATTTAACTCTGTGCCTATATTGACTATATATAAAGTAATTCTCTTGAATAGGAATCAAATAAACACAAAGAAAGTATTTTATAATTACTTTATTATGAAATATTAAGTAAACAAAATAGTGAAAAATTATAAAATTCTTGTCTTGTCTGCACCTATGGCACACCAGGCAACATCTCGCGGCACACTAGTGTGCTGCGGAACAGCGGTTGAAAAACGCTGCACTATGGTACCTACAGTCTGTTACATCCCTCCACTTGCTTCAAATACTATTCCTACCTAGGAAGGTGACTCTTCACTTTTAGAGTGTGTGTTGTAGGTGCTGCTTTTTACTACTCTGGGTACCCCTGGCACCTGCCATCATTCTCTCTCTTCTCCTGCCTTTGGGGACCCCAGACCTGCCACAGCAGGTCTCAGTCAGGATGAGGTCCTCCCCTTCTGGGAGAATTATTTTGCTGGTGATTTTGGAGGCCTGTTGCCACCATATCCATCTATACTCTCCTTTTATTCTCTTTTTAAAAATATATATTTTTACTGACTCCAGAGAGGAAGGGAGAGGGAGAGAGGGTAGAGACATCAATGATGAGAGAGAATCACAGATTGGCTGCCTCCTGCATGCCCCCTTTTGGGGATCGAGCCTGTAACCTAAGCATGTGTCACAACAGGGAATCGAACCATAACCTTCTGGTTCATAGGTAGAAGCTCAACCACTTAACCACTGTAGCCAAGCTCATGTAATTCTTTTAAATCTTGCTATGCATTATACTGTACTTAGCTAGTGTTCATTTAAACAAAAAAGGCATAAATGGCTGGTGTGTGAACTCCATTATATACCAGTTATCTATTCCAAACTCACTGCATTACTAGTACTCCATCCCCCAGGTGGCGGGGACACTCTGCCAGACTTGTGTGTTGGAGAAAGAACCAACCAGCCTCATAAGCAAGAAAAACGTCAGGAAGTCTGAAGTGCCTTCTAGACCTGGATTTCAGATACCCTATAAAAAAATAGAGGAGATATATTTGTAAAAGATGGATCATTTCTATATTTCTCCAAACCACAGTGTAGATGGATGACTGCTAATTCTTGACCCCTCAGACTAGTCCTAACAAACACTGATAAGATGGGCAGGCCTACCCCACAATGCTGAGATGAGATGAGAGTGACAGCAACGCCTGCTGCTGTAGTGTGATCTCTCCAGAAGGATTCTTTCATCTTAGGCACAAGGTCAGTCTTAAGATCTCCTGCTTTTGCAAACATTACAATGCTTGACTTCAGTATAGGACTTAAGGTCTCTGATTTAAGTGATGTAATGTTGGCAATCCTTTTGTAATTGCATGTTGATGCAATGACTGCTCTGTATATGCTTTGACTTAGTTAAATGTGCTGGTGTAGCTTGTAGATCCTTGAGTTCCAACAATAGCAATTGCTCTATGTACAGTGCAGCTGTTGAGCTGTTAATGCTTCCTCATGGTGGAGTTATAGAACTGACTGATGCTGAGATACTCTGAACACACAGGTATGGCTTCATTTGTCTGTACAATATTAAAAAATATATTAAAATATGTATTTTAAAAAGTCATGTCTTTCTTATTTTGAAAACACTCAAATCTTGAGTTACACATCAGTTTGTTTCATGATTTTTCATGAAAGTTTAAAATATCCTATAAATAAAAGGGTAATATGGAACGACCGGTTGCTACGATGTGCACTCACCACCAGGAGGCAGATGCTCAATGCAGGAGCTGCCCCCTAGTGGTCAATGCATTTTCCACAAAGGGAGCACCACTCAGCCAGAAGCAGGGCTGACGGCTGGCAAGCCTAGTGGCAGTGGTGGGAGCCTCTCCCATCTCTGTGGCAGCACTAAGGATGTTTGACTGCCGGTTTAGACCCGCTCCCTACAGCTTAGGCCCACTCCTCTCCCGAAGCACAGGCCTAAGCCATCTGTCGGACATCTCCTGAGGACTCCCAAGCTGCAAAAGGGCGCAGGCTGGGCTGAGGGACCCCCCACTCCTCTGAGTGCACGAATGTTGTGCACTGGGCCTCAAGTAGTAAATAATATAACCTACTGATAATTTGTATTAGTTTTTACAAATGATATTTCAGGGACCTTTTTAACCCATTTATGGTAAGTGATACCTTTTGAATGCTGCTTTTGAATTGGGCTCAAAACAAGCCCTAGCTGGTCTTGTTCAGTGATTAGAGTGTCAGCTCACAGGTTTTGATTCTGATTAAGGGCGCATACCTTGGTTGCAGGCTTGACCCCTAGCCCTGGGTTGGGGTGCATGGGAGAAGCAACCAATCAATGTGTTTCTCTCACATTGATATTTCTCTTTCTGTGTCTCTCCCACTCCCTTCCACTCTGTCTAAAAAAAAAAAATCAATGGGAAAAGTATCCTCGGGTGAGGATTAACAATAACAACAAAATAGTGTGGTTGTTTCTCTTCCCTTACTGGCTAAATTCTGGATCAACATACTCTTGAGGGGCAAAGCTGAGAGAATGTCGTGGAGAAATAGTGTGTGGGTCGGGAGAATTAAAAATAAGTGCTCTCAAGTTCTGAGATGCCTGAAAGGATTTAAAACAAAAATGGAAGAGTCCTAAGGTAGCCAAACAACAACGAATAGCAACACCACCACCAACAAAAAGCCCACACCAAAAAAACCATAGGCCTGGAGATTGACTATTCAGGAAAGACAGCCCCAGAGCAGGGTTCCTAGTATTGTAACCCTCCCCCCATCGGCCCTGCCTCTCACAGCTCTCTTCTGAAGACAATGAGGGAGGCCAGATGCCTCTGAGGGAATTAGGCAAAACTGTTCTAGAAAGAAACTCCAAAGGGAGGGTGACAAAGGGATCAATTTGATGCTTTCATTATGATAAATATGGATTCCAGGAGATATGCAGACATGGACGTTTTACCCCAATGTTTGCTGAGTCTGTGCTGGTGGTCCCAGAGGCCTGCTGTGTAGTTTTGTCTTTGGGACCAAGAGTGACTGCCCAGCCAAGGGGAAGATGGTAACCTGGTAGACCACTGCTCCTGGATCTTCGTGTGAGACACTCGTCACTGATGGTACCAGGCATCTCGTCATCCTGAAAAGCCACTGCACACCAGAACCTACGTGGCAACTTGCTTCCCAGACCAGAGAGAGCAAGAGGTTGTGGGAGGAAAAAGAGGACAAGTTCTCAAGTCCCTGGGTTCAGATTCTTGCCACTGAGCCGAATCACTTAGTTCAGATAATACAATTACAGCCTACCCTGTTTACCCAATAGAGTTCTTACAAAGAGCCTATCAAACATGCTAAGAGTGTAGAAGGGAATAACAATTGTACAAGTGTTCTTATCATCTCTCAGCTAATCAAATGTCTTTCACATTGTCTTTTATATACTTTGCCTCCCCTGGGCTGCAAGTAAGACATGAGATCTCTAGAGGGTGTTTAGTAAATGTCTGTTCCGTGTATGATCATCTGGAAAACATGACCCTCAGGGTTCATTCAGAAGTGGAGCCACATTCAAAGAACAGAACAAATGGGAATTCAAATCACATGCAAATCGAACTCTAAGGCAGTTCTTACTAAAACCCCCTTTCCCTCCTATTCTCTAGCACCTTGTCACTCTGAGGTCTGTTACTGTTCCCCCACAGAAGGACCTTGTTCCCCACCCTTCCTGGCTCACCTCATGCTCTCTAACCCATCCTTCTCATTTCTCCCAGCCCTGCTCCGGGCCCTCCCCACAGGTGAGATCCTAGCATCTGGGGCTTCTTCTTACTCTCACTGCTAACATCATGAGAATAGACCTTTCCCCCTCAGTTTCTTTTCCAAATGTTGCCTCCCACGAACTCAAATCCTGGCTTTTTCCTGCTCGGAGAAAGAGAGAAGAACTCAGCAGTGGGAAGAACTGAAACCTGATGGAGTTGGCAGGAAGAAGGGCTGGTGATGTGGGTAGCAATCAAGGTTTTATTAGAATAAAGAAGTCCTGCATTTTTTCTGGCCAACGGAGAAAAGACAATTTCATCTTTGTGTGAATTAATTTCATTAAACTGAGAAGTCATAAAAGTTTGGCATCTGTCTCACTATAATTTATTGGATTACAAATAAATTTTTTGGGGACCAGAAGCAGCAGTTTGCTGAGTCATCCTTCTGTTGTTCCATTTGATGCTGCTTCCTAGGCGGTGTCCAAATCACAGGTTTTGGAATCAGGTGGAAAGTGCTGAGCTGGGCATTTGGTAGCTGGGACGGACGGCGAGGCTTGCAGTGGATTTTGCGTAGAGGAGTAGAGGCTTTGGCTGAATGATGTCTCAGGCCTCAGCAGTGTTTGGCTGCCATCCTTTATTCAATCAGTCTTCTTGAAGACAGGTGGAAATCAGGGAATTCAACTAGGAAAAAGTAGTAAAAAGGAGGGATCACTTGCCCTTTTGGGACAGCATGGATGGACCTGGAAAATATTATGTACTGATTGTTTTCTCCAAAGAAATTTACTGAGGGTCTGCTCTGTGTCAACACACTCTAACTTTAAAATATATATATATATTTTATTGATTTTTTACAGAGAGAAAGAGAGAGGGATAGAGAGTTAGAAACATCGATGAGAGAGAATCATCGATCAGCTGCCTCCTGCACACCCCCCACTGGGGATGTGCCCACAACCAAGGTACATGCCCTTGATCAGAATCGAACCCGGGACCTTTCAGTCTGCAGGCCGATGCTCTGTCCGTTGAGCCAAACCGGTTTCGGCACACTCTAACTTTTTGAAATTGCCTCACTAGGGAGGCCTGTCTTATGAACTCTTAGCATCTGGTGTTCACTGTATCTGGGTGCCTCTATTGAAACTTCTAATACAAGCTTATACTCACTTACCTTTTCATGTGTCTGCTTTGCATCTAAAGCATTTCCCTGTCCACCACAAAACTCACTTCCCTCAACAAATGCCATTATTACTCCCCCCCACCCCAGTTGCTTTTAAGGTATTATAGAATCTGTAAAAAAATCTAAATTGTTATTGCACAGTATTTAAGTTCTCTTGCACAGTATCCGGCATTGGTGAGTACTCAATGCATGTTAGTTTCTGGTTTCCGTTGATACGAATCAGCACTGGACAGAGGGGTGGGCGGGGAGGGGGGGAAGCGTATTTCTGAAAGGTTAGCTGCCATGCGGAATCTGACACTATAGATAAACCTTTCATACTCGGTTACATTAACATCCACTGGTCTGTCTTGCACTGTGAATGAAGCTTTTACCCAGGGATGGTTTGTTAGCATCATCATGTATTGTTCACTTAGAAAATGTGATTCACAGAGTTATGCAGATCTTCCCCACGCACATTTCATTATTCCATATGAAAAAACATCACCTACATTGATGTCACCACCAATCTCCCCCAAAAAGCCTTTGACCATTGGGAGGCTGATGGTCAACACAAATAAATGCAGTGATAAACACAAATTTTCCAAAATCCCAATTTTTGCTTGGAAGTTGGAATTTTATCTTTGTCAACAAACCTCATTAGCGATTTCCTTGATGGGCTCACAGTTTATTCTTTTGAGAAGCTGTCTGCCAGACACCCCCGTGTGAGAAGCCACGAGCCTGTCAGTGTTGAGTAAGGTTACAGTTGTCTGTGAGTAAAGGGACCAGGGCGCCTGCAGACAGAGGCGCAGGGCCTTCCCGGGGTCAGCCGTGGCTCTTCCGTTCACAAAATGGCGTTTGGTGTCCTTTCCATGTTGCCACACAGAATATTAAAACGATGTGTACTCAAGAGCCGGATTTTTATAAAATTAACAATATTTTGACCGTTTCAAGGACATTCTTAAGTGAAACTGACATTTATTATTTATTTATTTTTCAAGAATATATGTTTTATTGATTTCAGAGAAGAAGGGAGAGGGCAAGAGAGATAGAAACATCAATGATGAGAGAAAATCATTGATTGGCTGCCTCCTGCACGCCCCACACTGGGGATCAAGCCTGCAACGTGGGCATGGGCCCTGACTGGGAATCGAACCCTGACCTCCTGGCTAGTTGGTCGACACTCAACCACTGAGCCACACAGGCCAGGCCTGGCATTTATTTTTTAATTGGGAATGCCTGGTGGTGAAGAATGTGACTCCTACTACAATTTGCTGCCATGTTTGATTCATGGTAAGGTGTCAGCAGCTTCAGCCACCATTGCTTTTGTACCATCGCTATAAATCTCAACACACAAAAAAGGCAAAAAATCTATTAATATTATTTTGAAAATAGACTTCCTAGTCTCACAGCCTCCCCCCCGCCTCCCCCCACCCCCAACCATTCTCAGACTACACTGAGAATTGCTGATATAGAACATTCTCTCAATCCCAAAAAATCTTTTATGAGATTGACATTTTGACAAATTCAGGTCAACTCTGTAAAGAATGTCTTACAATTTGGATTTTCTGATTTTTCCTTCATGCTTAGAATTCAGGTTAAATATTTTTGGCATGGATGCTGTACAAGTGATGTGTGCTTCCTATTCTATTTCATCAAGAAGCACTTACTGTGAGTTTGTCCAATTATTGATGATTCTACACTTTTTTTTTTTTTTATAATTCAGTGAATTACTTGGGTAAGTGAGAACACTTTTTAAAGTGGCCCCTGTCTCCTTTTAACATGACTCCATCAATCTTTAAGTAATTCCTTGTTTTTTGGCATTCAATATTGAAGATTCACTGTCCCTGAAGTCAGCCATTTGTCCAAGGAGCTTTGGTTCCTTTTAGTGGGAATGGTATTTAGAAATCAAGATTGGAGTACTATTTGCACTTACTGCTAGGTGGGCGTCATTGCTTTTAGGCTCTTTCAGTAGACAGAGCTAGAATCTATCTACCTATCTATCTATATATCTATTTATCTATCTAGTTAAATTGATCAATTTAGAATTAACTCATATATGCAACTTCAAATATATTACATTGAGTAAACAAAGCCCCAAAAATATGCTCTACAGAGCAGAACCAGAGTCCTGGAGTCCCACTTGGCCCAGCTGAGCCCGACCTAGATCAGCTGAGCCATAGCCCACCTTCAAATGTGTGAGTGAAAAACGCAATGGTGGTTTTTGCAAGCCCCTAAGACAGTGGTTGGCAAACTCATTAGTCAACAGAACCAAATATCAACAATACAACGATTGAAATATCTTTTGAGAGCCAAAATTTTTAAACTTAAACTTCTTCTAATGCCACTTCTTCAAAATAGACTTGCCCAGGCCGTGGTATTTTGTGGAAGAGCCACACTCAAGGGGCCAAAGAGCCAGATGTTGCTGGAGAGCCGCAGTTTGCCAACCACGGCCTAAGATTTGGGGATTGGTTGCTGTGCAATTATTTGTTTGTTATTGCAGCCAGAAAATGAGGAATGAGAAAGAAAGAGCACATGATCTTGGAAGTTAAAAAGTGTTTCCAGGAGAGGTAACAATGAACTGTCTCAAACACCTCTGTTAAATCTATGACATTGCAGACTAGAAACGAACAACGAATTTAGCAGCACGAAGTTATCAGTGAACCTAATAAGAACAGTATCACAGCACTGGGGATGGATGGATGGAAAGTCCAATTAGAATAGGTTCAAGAGAGAATGGGAAAAGAGGAATTGGAGACAGTGAGCTAGAAATATCTTTTTAGGAGTTTTGGTGAAAAGAATAGAGTAGTAGGGAAGTGGGGTCCTAAGATTTTCGTGTTGCTTTAAATTTAGGAAAGTAGAAATAGCAGTGTGTTTGCATCCTGATGAGCAATCCGGCAGAGAGCAATAAGTGATGATGTGATGATGTCAGGGGTGATGGGGAGTTACTGGAGGGATGTCTGGGGCAGCAGGAGTGCATGGAATCTAGTGCTCCAAGGGCTTCTTTTTTTTAAATATATATATATATATATATATATATATATATATATATATATATATATATTTTTTTTTTTACAGAGAGGAAGAGAGAGGGATAGAGAGTTAGAAACATTGATGAGGGAGAATCATCTATCAGCTGCCTCTTGCACACCTCTCACTGGGGATGTGCCCTCAACCAAGTATCATGCCTTTGACCGGAATCGAACCTGGGGCCTTTCAGTCTGCAGGCCGACCCTCTATCCACCGAGCCAAACCGGTTTCAGCTCCAAGGGCTTCTTAAGGGCAGACTCTAACAAGTGTCCACCCCCATGTGGCCCACAGTGCTGATTTCTCTATAAACTATAGTTGAATTTACTGGGTTGAACATATTTCCAAAAAGACTGGTCAACAGCAGTGTGGTACCAACATTTTTGGGCCTGAAAACCAATTCAGGAGATGGCCTCTCCTCAGGCAGATGCAGGCCTCATCAGAGCTTGGATACCACCTCTGACGAAGTGGCAGACTTCATCCAAATGAGTGGGTGGGGAGGAGAAAATGATAGGTCAGCAATGGTAGCTTCTAATCCATTGAATGCAGTGGGACACATGCCATATTGTTACGGTTCTTTAGTTCAGTCTGATAGAAAAACAAGTCATTTGCCTCAAATGGAATTCTTATCTCTGCAGAATAGCTTTCTTCCAATGAAAACCATCACCGCCATCATCCAGCCCCCTAAAGACAATCTGAAGTCACTGTGATCTCTCACCGTGGTTCCCTACACCCCTGTGGTAGCGATCTTATGGAAGCCTCACAAGTGTCGCTCACACTCCAAGCACCTGCAGAGATTTCTGAGTGCTCACTCTGCATTAGATACTGGGAAGTCCTCTGGGGACCCAGGTCTTCAAGGATGGGTGATGCAGCTTACTTCTTTCATATCAGCCCTCGAGCCAGACTCCCAGTGGAAAGGCAACACATGCTGACTTGACTATTCTCCATCCAATCGTTCCATGGCATGGGGCAGAATGACAAACACGGGTGAGTGTTCCGAGCCGGAGGAGGATCGCCAGGTTTACAACCAACAAACACGCAGCAGGACACACCATTCAATTTGAATTTTGGACAAAGAATACTTGCGTTTTAGAATGGGACATTTCTGGAAGATCACATGAGCCTCCTCTTGGTAGCATTCCCCAACTGGCTTACCCCTGGGGGATCTGCCCATTTTGAAACATCTCACTCCTTCAAGTATGAGTGCTTTTTAAAAATATTGTGGACATTCAAGGCTGTATTAGAAATGGAATAAGATCCCCAGGTTGCAATTATAAGGAAAGATATAAAGGAAGCCCGAAGTGAAACCAAGCATAAACGAATAAAACATTAGGGTTTTCTCCATTCCCTCTTCCTAGTTACCCTTCTTCCTAGTTGCCACAGAAATGCAAATTGCTCAGCACCCCGGGCTGGCAGCATGTGTCCCTGGATGCGCCACCAGGATTGGGAGTGAGAGGAAAGCTTCATCGGTGGCGCCCTCGCTGATGGGAAGGCCAGACTCCCATCACTTCTTTCTCACCCGGAGGCACAGCGTGGCCCGCGAGAGGCCCCGCCACTGCAACTGCTGTCCAGGTGGGGAGACTGACTCCTGGTTCTGCCCATGCACACTCTTCCCAGAATCCCCGGCCCCATCCGCTTTGCTTCATTTCCAAGATCTCCGCCGAGCTGGAGAGAGCTGTGCCGTGAGGTACTGGAATAGCTGACGCAGATGACAAGCCAAGAGGAAAGAACAGCCAAGCCTTCACACACAGACACGGCGGTAGTGCGGCCAGGAGGCTGAGCCAGAGCCAGCACCAGCTCTCCCTTGCTGCTGTTCCTTGTGGAAGGCTGGCTGGTCCAGGGTCGGTGGGCCAGTGGCAGCATCACTGCTAAGGAAGCCCCCAACAAAAGTCTCTGGCCCTTTAATGGGGTGGAGGTAGGGGAAGGCTAGGAGTGGGCAGGGATGGAGTACTGAGTCAGAGTGGAGAAAAATGGACAAAAGATAGCTTTTATTAGATAGAGCCAAGAGTAATTTTCAGCATTCTTGTCTGGAAGAGTCATCAAGTGCAGTTCTTCTCTGTAAAAAAACAAGAGGTGGGGGGGTGGGGGAGAGGAAGAAGCAAGATTATTTACTAGTAAAAGGTCAGAAAGAAAAAAAAAAGACATGTCTAAGAATTAGAAAATAATATTTAAAGTGAACCTTTAGCATTGGCATTTGAGTAGAGCAGAAAAATAAGTCAATTAAATTCTGGCAGGTATGTAGTTCACACTAGCTAGTTTGTGTTGGCTGTGTACTAACTACTTCCTGGTCCCTATGGTTCTATTTGTGATCAGTCAAATCATGGTGCCTCTTATTATTACACCTTTTATTTATAGGAAAACAAGAGATTCCCGGTAGTCAACATCCAGATACAGAAAGCAGACCACAGACTGCTAATTTCACTTTTAAACATCCATGCCATGATCTTCAAAGAGTCCGATGAAAATAAAGGTTTTTAATCATTTTGGAGAGAAGAAATACAGAAAGAGAAAGCACAACAGGGACCCTAGTCCTCATGGAAGTGGGTTATTCCTTCCATCCTGATGGGCTGGGTTTCACCCACGTTCACACAGGCCTGGCTTTGACCTGGATTTAGTTCCACGGTGGCTTTATAGCTCTACATACATAAGAAATATCATCAGATGAGGAAATGAGAAGCCGTCTTTAACACTAGAGGGCTGTGCAAACCACTTTCTTCACAAACAAGTGTTTAAATGGCTAATACAATAATTATCAGTATTATTTTCTACTATTTAAACAGTAGAAAACCAGTCACTATTATTTCCCCAAATGCCATGCCCAGCACAAGTTTTTGATTCTACAGTGAAGGAAGCTGTAATGTGTAATTTCCCTGCAGAGCTAATCTTGTGGATTCAAAAAGACTGAGATGCCTGCAGGGCATGCTGGGCATTTCTATTATAAGGCATCATTTCCCACTGGCCTTGACCTGTAAGAAAACTGTGGTTTTCAGCTGTTCTAAAAATTGCTTATAACAGAGTTGGTAACAAAAACTTTTCCTCCCAATTTTTTTATTGTGATAAAATACACTTAACGTAAAATTTACCAAATTAACCATTTTAAGCATACAGTTCAGTAGTATTAAATGCTTTTATATTGTTGTACTATGATTTCTCACCTCTTCCCATCCCCTCACAACTACCGTTTTACTTTCTGTATCTATGAATTTGACTAATCGGGGCGCTTCATGAAAGTGGAATTACAGTATCTGTCCTTTTGTGATTGGCTTATTTCACTTAGCATAATGCTCTCCAGGTTTATTCATGTCATTAGCCTGTGTCAGAATTAAACTTCCCGCTTAAGGTTGAGTAATATTTCGTTGTATGTATATACACATTTTGCTTATCCATTCATCCATTGATGAACACTTGGGTTGCTTCTACCTCTTAGTGATTATAAATAATGCTGCTATGAATATGGATATGCAAATTCTCTTTGTGACTCTGCTTTCTATTCTTTTGAAGCAATTCCAGAAGTGGAGTTGCTTGAGGATATTATAATTTTATTTTCATTTTTTTTGAGGGACTGCTATACTATTTTCCATAGCAGCTACAATATTTTATGTTCCCTCAACAGTGCATAAAGTTTCTAGTCTCCCCATATCCTCACCAACACTTGTGTTTTTTATTTTTTTATTTTTTTATAGTAGCCATCCTAACATGGGTGAGGAGGTATATATATATTTAAAATATATTTTATTGAGTTTTTACAGAGAGGAAGAGAGAGGGATAGAAAGCTAGAAACATCAATGAGAGAGAAACATTGATCAGCTGCCTCCTGCACACCCCCTAATGGGGATGTACCTGCAACCAAGGTACATGCCCTTGACTGGAATCGAACCTGGGACCCTTCAATCTGCAGGCCGACGCTCCATCCAGTAAGCCAAACTGGTTTCGGCAGGAGGTATATTCTTGTAGTTTTGTTTTCATTTTCCTAATGAGTAGTGATGTTGAGCATCTTTTTATGTGCTTATTGGCCATTTGTAGTGTATATTTTCTTTAAAAAAGTGTCTATTTAAGTTCTTTGCCAGTTTTTGAATTGAATTGTTTCTCTTGTTGAATTCTAGGAGTTCTCTATCTCTTCTAGATATTAACCCCTTATTAGATAGACTAGAAGCCTGGTGCAGGAGATTTGTGCACACGGGTGTGGGGGTTCCTTCAGCCTGGCCTGAGCCCTCTCGTAGTCTGGGAGCCCTGTGGAGAGTGGGCCCAAGACATTAGTTGGACATCCTTAGCACCTCTGTGGAGGTGGGAGAGGCTCAGGGCTTCTGGCTGAGCAGCACTCCCCTGTGAGAGCGCAATGATCAACAGGGGGCAGCTCCTGCATTGAGGGTCTGACCCTGGTGGTCCGTGCATGTCGTAGTGACTGGTTGTTCTGCCGTTTGGTCGATTTGCATATTAGCCTTTTATTATATAGGGAGATTTGCAAATATTGTCTCCCATTTTGTGGGTCGCTTTAAATTTTACTCTGTTGATAGTGTTTTTTGATGCACAAAGTTTTTGATTTTCATAAAGTCCAATATGTCTATTTTTTTCTTTTGTTACCTGTGACTTTGGTGTCATCCTCAAGAAGTCATTGCCAAATCCAATGCTGTGAATATGTTGCCCTATAAAATCGTTTCATTGCCCTGCTGGTGGCTCAGTGGGTGAGCTTCAACCTATGGACCAGGAGGTCACAGTTCTATTCCTGGTCAGGGCACATGCCAGGTTTGTGGGCTTGATCCCCAGTGTGGAGGCAGCTGATAAATAATTCTCTCTCATCACTGATGTTTCTATCTCTCTCTCTCCCTTCTTCTCTGAAATTAATAAAAATATATTTAAAAATCCACTTTCCATTATCACAGAATCTTAAAAAAATTGCCTAACCCAGCTCAAGACCCAGTTTAGTAATATATTTCATTTAATCACTAAACTGTTCACCTGGTCTATGCTTAAATATCTCCATGACAAGATGCTTAATACTTTCTTTAAAGTTTAACAATTATTTTTTATTGATGAGAGAGAGAGAAAGAGAGAGAGAGAGAGAGAGAGAGAGAGAGAGAGAGAGAGAGAGAGAGAGAAACTTTGATTTGTTGCTCCATTATTTATACATTCATTGGTTGATTTTTGTATGAGCCCTGACTGGGTATTGAACCTGCAATTTTGGCTCTAACCGACTGAGCTGAGCTACCAGGACAGGACCAAGATATTCAGATATTCAATACTTGCAAAGGAAGACAGGATCATTCATGAAAGAAAGTCCAGAAAGACTAAACAGTGTCCTTCTTTATTTTAAGTTGAAATATTTATGCCTCTAGTATCTACTATTCAGTTTTAATTGATCCCCAATATACAAAATAAATTTCTCCTGCCACAGTAAATGTCTTCAAGTGTTTGAAGAGCATTATCCCACCTCTCCCAAGATTAAAAAAAAAAAAGTATCTTATAGAATACTAATGCCCTGGTGCATGGATTCGTGCTCATTGAAAGGAAATTAATTAGAAGGTGGCCAGCCGGGCAGGACTGGGCAAGACGAGCCAGACATGCCCTGGAGCCCACCTCCGACAGGGCCTCCCTGGCCGATGGCAATGCCATCAGTATAGAAAGAAGCAGTCTTTCTCCTCAATAAACTTCCAATCTGGTAGAAAACCTAAAATGTACTTAGAGAGACCGAACACCACAATTCAATAGATTGACTTTGAAATGACTGGCATAGACAGTGTTTGAAGAGTCAAGAAGAAGCAAGGAGAGAGTAGCTGCACTGGACAGGGAAAACCTCCCAAGAGAGGGAGGAACAGGGTGCATCTTCGTGGATGGGTGCGATGAAGCCGGGGTGCGATGGGCTGTTGGAAGGACATGTGCAGGCACAGAGGCAGAAATGCCCAATGCATATGTAGGGACCAGTCAAGTTGGAAAGGAGACTTTCATAGGCAAACAAAGAGAAAGCTGAAATTGAAGTCCTTTGGGATCCTGAATAATAAACCAAAAACAAATTTAAACCATCATGCCAATTAATAAAAAGAGTCATTAGACAAGCATGCCAATGAAGTTAGATTTTATTACATATGCTTAAAGATCGGGGCATTGATATTAATTCATAAACTTATTGCCTTGACTCAATTAAATACTTCTTCCAGAACTTTATCAGGGAGATCTTGCTTTTTTAGTTAGTTACTGTGTGTGAACAAAAGTGCAGGAGTTGCAAATTAAGACAGAATGAAAGCATATTAAGTAAAACCTACTAAAACAATAAGCGCATACTTCTTATTCTTATGTATTAGCTGGCATGGTATGTCAGATAGCATAGTGGGGTGAGAATCAGAACACTCACATTCTTCATTCTTCTTGACTTTCTCATGGAGAAATGACCTGGCCCTGACAGAACAATTTCCCTGTACTCCAGGTTTCCCATTTATAGATTGGTGTCAGGGAGGCCATATGATAGAGTTGGAAGAAAACAAGATTTGGAGTTGGATGTTTTACTCCGATCCATGTCCATCTGGACCCTCTACCAGAACTTCTCACAGGTCCCTGGTGCCCACTCTGCCACCAGCATTCCTTGTCCCACTCCTGCAGGCAGAGATCTCTCTAAAGCACAAATCTGACCATGTTGCTCTTCTCCTTAAAATCTCAACGATTCTCCCAGCAACCTCTGCGGCCCCATCCCATATTGCGTCCTGTTCCAGCATGCTTATCCTTCAGACAGGCCACCCACTGTTGCTGCAGGGCCTTTGTACGCACTGTTTTGTTGCCTCTTTTTCACAAACTTCTATTCATCACCCAGCCCTAACCTTCATATCATGCCACTAGAACAGCTGACCTCTCACACCACTGCAGCCCCCTGATTATATGCTCTTTTAGGGACCATGCCGACCTTTATGACAACAGAGAGCATGGCTATAACTCTACATTGGTTTTGTGATTACTTGTTCAACATCTATTTCCCTCTCTGGACTGTGGGCTCCATGAAGACACAGGCATTTTTTTTTTTTATTTTTTTTTTTTTTATTCTTATTCTTGGTACCCACACAGTGTCTAGTTTGTGAATTTACTGCTTGTGTGGCTTTTACAATTGAGACAAGTAATAACAGCTTCTACAAAAGGTGGTTCACCTGCTTTGAAGGATTGTAATCAAGATTAAATGTATAACATGAGGATGACAAGCCACATTGTGCACAAATGCTAGTCTTTATTTATTATAGAGATCACTGAGAACAAGATGAGATAACGCCACATAAAATCTTCAGCTCAGCAGTGAGCTGAAAGTCTTACCTCAAATGGAAATCTAAGATTGAAAGTTTATCTGCGGAAAGCTTCCACAAGAGAGGATAATTTGCCAATTGACAATATCCAAGATTGCGCAGTGCTTTCAATGTGCAAGTTCATGAATTATTTATGTCACTTATTTTTCTAATTTTGAGTTCAAACGCTCTGCCAAGGGGGCTTTCTTATCGTGGTGCTCACTCGTGCTGCCTGTAGATTGCCTGAAGCATTCGAGGCACCCAGTGTCCTCTGACACAGTGTGATTGAGCATCTTTCAGCTTTTGTCTGACCCATCATGGCCAAAACTTGAGTCTGCAAAACCACACTGACCTTGGCTTATAAGACACTTTGTTGTTACCTCACCAAATAAAGCGTCCCTGAAGAGAGGCATTGGGAAAATGCCTTAGGAGCACTATATTACACTATAATATATATATTTTATATGCATATACTAACTACCTTATATAATAAAAGCCTAATATGCTAAGTGTCCTACTGTTTAACCATTTGACCAGTTCCTATGACGTGCACTGACCACCTTGGGGCACATGGTCCAACTGGTAGGTTAGCTTGCTGCTGGGGTCCAGCTGAACAGGACTGGCCAAGAGGGGCTGGATATGCCCTGGAGTCCTCCCACAGTCTCTCCCTGGATCCAATCATGCACCAGTAGGGTCCCTTGGCCTGGCCTGCAGGGATGGGGCTGAAATTGGCTTTTCAACATCCCTGGAGGGGTCCTGGATTGTGAGAGGGTGCAGGCCAGGCCAAGGGGCCCCATCAGTGCATGAATCTTCTGTATACTGGGCCTCGTATACTGGGCCTCTAGTATACTAGTATCATATATCCTATCTAATAAAGAAGGCATATGCTAATTTACCATCACACCCTCACAAAAATGGCAGTGCCCACAGCCAATAAGGAGGAAATATGCTAATTGACTGTCACACCCTCAAATATGGTGGTGCTCATAGCCACAAGATAGTAGCACCCAGCCCCCTCAGCCCCGCTGGGACAGCAGGCATGCAACACAGCCGCCCGCCCCATGCACCTGCCTCCAGAGTCCCCCAGCCTCCTCAGTTCTCCAGCCACCCAGAGCTGGCCTGAGGTGCAGGCAAGTCTTGATGGCAGCTGCCTCAGCTCTCCAGGCACTCAGTCTTGATGGCAGCTGCCCAGCTGCCCAGGGCTGTCTGAGGCTCAGGTAATCAGGGCTAGCTGAGGCTTGTGCTGCTGGCAGTGGCAGCCGCAGAGGTGTAATGGGGCATCACCTTTCCCTGATCGCCGGGTTGCCTCCCACCCCTGAGGGTTTCCAGACTGTGAGAGGGGGCAGGCTGGGCTGGGGGACCCCCCTCCAGTGCATGGGTTTTCATGCACTGAGCCTCTAGTTACTATATAAAAGATATACATATAATGTATATATAATATATTATTTGTTTATATATGTGTATGTATATATAATATACATATAGTACATTTTATTTGTTTTTCTGACAAAAACTTTCAGCTTCTATTTAGTGCCCCACACAGATAGGACTATATGTACTACAGTTTATAGTTTTTGTTTGTTTGTTGTGTTTTTTTTTTTTTTTGTGTGTGTGTGTGTGTGTTTGTGTGTGGGTGTATCTAGCAAAGATGGCCAAAAGAAATTCACAGAAATGGCTTGTACTTTTAAATAAAAAGTTTACTGTGTCAAATCGTGACCTAAAGCCATAGTGCTAAATATTTATTAATGTTTTTCACACAGCAAGCGTGTAAGAAAAGTTTCATTGATTACATTTAAGAAAGACCTTATCTTAAAAAATATTTTTTATGAGGTCAAAAAGCATTTTTTGTGATGTCAGCTAATGGATCTAACATGAGTGGTACAGTAATCTTTGTAAAATGGATTTACTGTACTTATCCTGGTTCTGTTTTGAGGGTTATCAAAGCCTCCATATGTCATTCGCTATACTCATTTTCCCAGTTCCAATTTTCCTTTAAAAAAAAAATGTGTGGTGGCCTTTCACCCACCAGCATGGAGTGCCCTTGAGAAGGCTGAGGTGCCACAGCTTCCTGGCAAATCAGCAAAGCCTCTTCACACCGCCACTGTTGTAATGCAGCGCTCCCACGGGTGACCGAGGGTGATGACAGCACAGCCCCTCTGGGTGCCACCAGCGGCATGCTGAGTTTTAAGAACAGAGCACAAAATTCCTTTTTAAAAATAAGCTACATTTCAAAAAGGCCTAAATTTAGAATTAGGGAGGACTGCCCAGGGACTGAATCATGTGCCAACATGATCTTTGAGATTATGTCCAGAGAAAGGTTTAAGGAAAAGGTCATGATGTCTCCCTTTGTATATAACAGTGCCTACCTCTGCTGAGCTACCAACACAGACCAGAGTCCAAGGGTTATCCATCAAGGAGGGTAGATTTATTCTGAGCTTTCTGCCATCCTCGTCTATTGCATTGTTAAAGTGGCCAGGGCCATATGGGAATTCATTCCAGCTTTGGCTTCATTAACCCCATGTTCTAACCAGTCATTAGTTAGGATAACATTTATAATACTTTAAAAAAATATTATTCTCCTTGAGTAAGAAAATCAGTACCATCCAAATAGATGAAATTAGCAAATAACCTAAGAGCACATCGCCTCTGATTAATTTTTAATTAAAAAGTGGACGGGCAATGCTGAGGTCTCTGAGCAACTTGCATAGCGAAGAAGAGGCATTTTGTCATTTGTGCCATTTTTCAGCAGCCATGCTCTCTCCCTGTGACCAGCAGTCTCCTCAGGCTCACCAGGGCTGGGATGACTGAGGCTGGGTTCGATGGATTGCTGGTCACGGGCACTGCCTTCTCTGAGAGCCTCTCACCTCTTATGAGTTGAAGATCAGGACAGTTCTTACTTATAAAACACTGGAGTTCTTTAATCTCTCTCTGGCATATCGTTTTTCCTCATTATTATAGAGCCATCCCATCACCCAGTTTGTAAATTAGCTTGCTCTTTAAATTTTTCTCTGTGCCATTTTACTATTTACTTCTATCCTCCAATAAGATAATAGTAAAGCAACAATAGTAATGATGAAGATAGTTTTTATGTGGAATAAAATGATGTACCTAATAATATAATTAATACAAATTAAAAAATCTTGTTTGCTTTCTTAGGTGTTTTAGTAAACATTTTTGTAGGCCAGCTAATGTGACATTTTGAGATTATCAGTGACTCATTAATTCAAATATATACATCTGTTAAGAAAGAAAATCATTGTGCAGCCACTTCTAAGGGACTTTCTAAGTTACTATCCTTAGCAAATATATTTGAGGATATTGCTTTTGATCAATTAAAGTTTGAACCATCTAAAGCTAAATTTTTATTTTAGTGATATTTACTTTAACAATAATTTTTTAAGTTTTTTTTTTTTCAGTGTTAATCATTTTTTAAAAATATGTTTTTATTGATTTTAGAAAGAGAGGAAGAGAGAGAGAAAGATAGAAACATCGATGATAGAGAAATATCAATTGGCTGCCTCCTGCATGCCCTCTACTGGGATAGAGCTCCCAACCTGGGCATGTGCCCTAAATGGGATTCAATCCAGTGAACTCTTGGTTTATGGTTGACACTCAACCACTGAGCCACACCAGCCAGATCTTTAATAGGACTTTTAATAGTATAATTATAATAGTATCTTTCATCTGTCTAGTGGTACATATATGTTAAAACACTTGCATATATGATCCTAGCAAGTATTAAAAAATTGCATAGCTACCTAAAACCTCTTTGAATTATGAGATAAAATGAATAGATGAAATTATGTTTCAGGGATACAGAAGCTAAAGCGTAAGAGGTTTAGTACCTTGACAAAGATTCCCAGGGCAAGAGAAGTTTGGAGTAAGAAATAGAATCAGGTCTCTCTAGTCTAGATAACTTTCTTTAAAGAAACTTCCTAGAGAGATTTCTGAACTGGGATAACTATGCTTGGTGTACATTTTCCCTAAGGAATGTTTATTCTTTGCACTATAATTTTTCCAGACAGGTTGCCTTAGAAGGCAAGTTTGACTGGCAGGAGACAAGAGATGCCCCATCGACAAATCTGCATGCAACAGGTGGCAGGGGAGGAATTGGGGGAACTTCATAAATATGTTAACACAAAGGCAAAGAGAAAGTATATTGTTGGCAAGATAAATAGAGCCAACAGTGGGTTGACTTGGGAGTTTGTCATTGAAATAGAAGGAAGAAGATTAGGCTTTTCTCTTGAGTATTTTGGTTTTTGATTTCTTAATGTGTGTAACTCCTAGTTTGTATTATGTTGCTTATAGATAAATAGGAAAAACATCCAGCAATTTTATATGCACAAATAAGAAGCAGGTTGCCTGGGCAGCTCAGCTTTAAAATAATTCATGATGTGACTCACTTTCTAGAAAACAGAAGAGCTTCAATTATGTTCACATTTAAGTCTGGGCTTTCTAGACAGTCTTTTACTCTAACCTCATAAATTTACTCAGCTTCCTCAAATTGCTCTTTAAAAGAGTAGTAAAAAGAAAATAAATTTTTTTAAAAATCTGTCCTGTTGAAAAAAATAATTAAAACTGCAGTTTACTGCAGGCAGCCAGTCCATTAGTCAATGCAAATAAAATCATTTCTTGCATGAAACTTGACATCTTTCTTTTCATTATTTATAAGCACTCATTGCATGCCAACAATATATGGAGCTCTGCACAGATCATAAAAAAGAATTCCCGCCCAAGAGATTTTACATTAAATAAGATGAACTAAGTGTATTTTATATAGCACCTGCCATACAATAGCATCTTACCAATACTCATATTGCTTCCATAAGGTATTTTAAATAAGGAAAGAACAAAAGGTATGAAGATTTGCATAATCTGTGGAAACTAGTGTCTACCGTGTACTGGGACCAGATTTAAAGGCAGGTTCTATAACTCTGTGGGTGTGCATTGCAAGATCATGGATTTAAAAATGTGTACAAATGGTACTAACAGCATATGACTGCTTCCTAAGTCATCAAGAGCACTTCCCCTATCCTGTAGAATTGGCCTTAGAGGTCTGATCACAATGGCTGGGTGCTTTTACTGAGCTGAACTTGAGAATTCAGAGAAGTCACAGTCCCATGGTACAGTGTGGCTGTCACCAGTGTGGGCTTCCTGCCGAGCCCAGTGTATTTTATTTCTGAGGCATTATTTGGGTCACTGTCATTTTCGTCACAGATAGACCTGATCAGCGGTCAGTGTTACCTGATCTCAACAGAACAGTTTCCCTTCGTCTCACTTACCAGGCAATGCTGTGGTTCATGTTTAAGCCTGAGTTTTCTACTCGTTTCTTTAGCAAAGCCTGGTACATTTCCTCAAATTGCTCGTTAAAAGAATAAAAAAGAAAATACATGATTAAAAAAATCCAGACTAAAAGCAACTGTAATGGGAGGGGGAGGGTCAAATGGGAGAACTAATATTACTGAGCACCTGCTATATACCAGGTATTGTGATAAACACTTACCATGCTGTGCTTGAATTTATTAATGTCAGCATTAACTATGAAAAACATCTATACTTCATGTCTGTGTTACTAACTTTAAATCCAGATTCTTGGAGTCTTATTTTCCAACAACTGTTTGAATGCATCAACTAATGCACTTGGAAAATGAACGGCCTTTCAGTTCTTTTTTTCACATATTATAGATATCTCTTTCATTGCACATCCAGAAGAAAAAGAGACGATACAGAACTAATTTCTCAATGATCTGAGTACAATCTCTTATCCCTAGAGGTCATTACCTTAAAAGGTTTCAGAAAGAAAAAAGGCAAGACATTGTGGTGCTTGGGCTGGTGAGTAGGGTGGCTGCTGCCATCTGCACTTTAGTGAGCGGACTGCGGCTCTGTCCCTGGAGGCAGTCACGTTTCCTTTTAAAAGAAAAATGAAGATCCAGTTACATGCTCTGTCTCATGAAGGTTTACCTCACTTTGCAGATACAAAGTTCCTCTGTCCTAAAATAGCACTTCGAGGGATGTCGTGCTCAGAGAGAAAGGCCAGAACTGAGGTCTGCTGGAAAGGACGTCTGGCCCTCTGGACACACTCGGACCGAACCAAGCACATCTTTAAGACGGAAAAGTGCCCAACATTTTTGCTTGAAAAGGCTAACCGTTAAGATGTGTGAGGCTTTTCTTTTTGGCCCAGAGACTCTCCCAGTGCTACCTATGGAACAGCAGCCGCTCTGCTGGGGCTGTTAAGGACGGTCAGTGCTTAAAGCTGCCTTTTAAAATCATTTCCAATGTTCATATTTTCTGTGAACCTACCTCGCACAGTTCGTACCGTTCTCTGAGGAGTTTTCTGTGGGTGGGGGTGCTCATGGAGGTCCTTTTCTTGGGACATTTCCTCAGCCCGAGGCTGGAGCACACGGAACCGCTGGCAGTTCACCAGGACCAACCTGTGCTTCCCCACCCAAGCAGGATGCCCTCCCTGACCCGCCTCTAAACCCCACCTTCTGCGCCTCTTCCTCCGCGGACTCTTCCTCGCTGCCCCTGCTCAGGTCCTTGGCACCCTTCTGCCCACTGGGGCGGTCACTTCCCAGCTTGTGTCATAGGCATTGATGCCTCTCCCAGGGCAAGGGCAGGCCTCACGCCTCTTAGGCCAGAGAGCGCACACAACTAAACACAGGACATTTAGGTTGGCCCACGAAATGAGCAAACATTTTAAAATTAGTTGCAAAGACTGAGAAATTTTACATAAAATTCCAGCCTTTATTACTTTAGAAAAAAATGGAAGATCTGACATCTCAAGACTCGGCCTTTCACAGGCACCATTAGCAGAAGCTGACTCTCCATTAAATGAGGCACAGGCGTGCCGAAACCGGTTTGGCTCAGTGGATAGAGCGTCGGTCTGCGGACTGAAAGGTCCGGGGTTCGATTCCGGTCAAGAGCATGTACCTGGGTTATGGGCACATCCCCAGTAGGGGGTGTGCAAGAGGCAGCTGATCGATGATTCTCTCTCATCGATGTTTCCAACTCTATCCCTCTCTCTTCCTCTCTGTATCAAGAAAATATGTATATATTAAATGAGGCACAGGCGCTGCATTTGATTTAAATATCCCTCCCGTGGTCACTGGACTGTGGGGCTTCTTGCTGACGCAGACTTCTCACGAGGTGCCCACACTTACCGTCGAACAGACCGCAGAGACAGCGAAGCAAGCTCATGTCCTCATTCACCAAGTCACCTTGTTCATTTCTGGCATCTGCCCCATTCTGAGGGCTGTGCAAACAACCAGAGTAAATGACAACACGAAGCCTCTCTCACCACACCCGTACCTGTCAAGGTGGAACCAGGTGTCCTGAAGAGGTCTATTTTAATTTTTCTAAAAGAAAAAAAAAAAAGGCATTCCCTTCCCCTATCTACTGGTTAAATGTATGATAAGAAGACTTATTTTATAAGCCTTAGATATCAAACTATACATTTTCACAAGTAAGATCATGTCAGCGGTTTTTTTCCAGCTTCCCGGGTCAGCTGGCAAAGTTGATTTAACTGGGACTTCCGAGGTTCCGCCACCAGGAAACAGTGTCCTGACCTCCCAGCACCGGGCTGAAGGTCAAATGAAAGCCGGTGGCCAGCACCAGGCCCACGGCCATCTTTTCAAGATGCTCTGAGCATGGACATGTTTCCTAACCTTATTATGCCAACTTGCAGCTGCTGATTATTCAACCAGAAAAATGAAAAGGGGAACGCAGAGTGATAATTAAATTATCATTTTCTCGGAAATGGCACCTTTAGCTTGTGAATAAAAATGTGTTTGAGATGCACATCAAGTACTGTCATCCCAGCTTACTAGACCTGTTATCATGAACTCACACAGTGGCACAGTGGCATCCAATGTGCTTAAAAAAAAAAACTATGGATATTTTAAATTTTAAATGCATTATTTAAACTAAACTATGTTTCCTGAAAATTTATATTAAAATCAGTTCCCTGACATTGTAACTTTCAGAAGCAAAATTCAACACTAAAATAACAGTTTCTATGAGCAATTACTAGCTTTAATTTTATTTCCCCCCACTTTTTTTCCTGATTAAAATAGGTGAAGACATTACACACACACACACACACACACACACACACACATACATACACACACACACACACACACACACACACACACATATATATATATATATATATATATACTCCCCCCCCCCTTAAGATGTTTTGCTCCTATTTCTGAATTGGATTTCAATTTTAAAGTTTTAAATGATAACAAGGGACCCCTTAATGATCACTCATGATAAGAGCAAATAATCTCTTTAGTCTCAGAACTCAGGTTCATTGAAAGGAGCCTCTGTAGCCAGCTTTCTTCACTTTCTGTGATGATTCTAAATTTCCAGGAGTGACTAAAGCTTTACTTATTAAATGAGTCAAGGGAAACCACTGGAGAAGGCAAAAATATGGTGTTGATTTGATTTACACAAAGCTTATTTTTATAATCTCTGGGAAGGCAATGCATTATTTTAAAGTAGTGTAGTCCACTTTTTAAGTACTTCTGAATAGTCTAAAAATTTTTAAGCAGTCGGTTTCAAACAAGTTCTTTTTCTATCAATACTTAATACGTCAAATCAGAAGGTTCTGAACCAAGCCTGGCCATTTGCGTTTTCAGTTGACGCTGTGAGTTCAGAAGGAAAAGATGAGATACATATAGGACATGTTTGATTAAAAACACGTATGACCAGGAGAACAGTTGTCATGAACAAGAGAGCATCCCCGAGAGGAGTCACTCACACATGTGTGTGTCTTTCCATGATGCCAGGTTTATTAGGGGAGATCTTCCCAATAAGCTGGTAGAGTCACACGTGGAGATAAAGGAGGAACTTGGACTAAGTTCCCAACAGTTAGTGTAGCAATAGGGTTCAAGAAGGAACCTGCCCGCCAAAACCGGTTTGGCTCAGTGGATAGAGAGTCACCCTGCGGACTGAAGGATCCCAGGTTTGATTCAGGTCAAGGGCCTGTACCTTGGTTGCAGGCACATCCCTTGGAAGTGTGCAGGAGGCGGCTGATCGATGTTTCTCTCTCATGGATATTTCTAGCTCTCTGTCTCTCTCCCTTCCTTTCTGTAAAAAAATCAATAAAATATGTATTAAAAAAAGAAAAGAAAAAAGAAGGAATCTACCCTGGCATAGTTGGGAAGAATTTAGAAGAATATATGGAATTATAGCAACTCAGAGCCCCAGAGCTCCAGCAATGCTCTGCTGCATCTGACAAGGATTCTTGAAAGTTCTTTTCTCTCTTGGACAACTGATAGCAGTTGGAGAACGTTTCTTGTAACTTCAGTAGCAGAAGCTTGGAGGAGAAATGAATATTTATTGAATAGATGTTGTAAGATAACATACAGATAGGGTATGAAATTCAAAGCAAATAAAGGGAAGATGGGCTTGGGGGCTGCTATTCCTGGAAACTTGCCTGGTGTCCTGGCTTCACCATCATGCACCTGAACTACTTCCTGGAAATCCTTTCATTTCGGGTTGTAGCACCAGAGTTATCTCCCCAACAGCCAGCTGACTTTCTAAGTTACCACCTCTCTAGGAAATTGAGGATCAATGGAAGTTTCCATTTTTTTTGCTAATTATTTCTCTATGAAGCCTGCAATTCAAGGCACACCAATTAAGAAAAACAAAGCAGAGATACTATTGCTTCTTTTATGCTCTCTACAAAAACAGTTCCCCACAGTCATTTGCCATAAAGTGGGCATTTTATGAGAAATAAAGCTTTTCAGTATTTGTTCACAGGTTTGTCTTTCCCACGGTTGTAATTTAATCTGGCATTCTTCCTATCCACCTACCTAGCAACTGTCTCTCCCTCCCCCCAACTCTGAGAGTTTCTCAGCACCCAGCAGAGTGTGATCAACACAGCACAGTGACAATGCAAGCAAGAGAGAAATAGCATTTAAAGAGGAAATGCCAAAGCTTGTAAAAGTTCAAGGAAAGTGTGACATGAGCCATGAGCCACAAACAAAGAGAAAGCAGTCAGGAGACCATGAAAACGGAGGTGGTGGCAGGAGGAGGAGGAGCAGAAAGAAAAGGAGGAAGAGGAGGAAGAGGAGGAGGAGGAGGAGGAGGAGGAGAGAAAACCATGTGGCAGGTAATTGCAGCTTCCTGTTTATCCAGCTCCACATCATCCCAGACAGATTTGCTTTCATTTCCAATCCTTCCAGGAACACTGACCTTCTCTCTGTTCCTGGAATCCTTAAAGTGAAATACAGTTTATTTTCAATTGCCCAGAGTGGCATGAGTGTCTGAAAATATCCAAAGCATCATCCTTATAGAAGGAGAAATTGACCCTGTGGATACTGCTCTTAAATTTAATTGGTCTTATTTGCTTTTTTATTCTTGTGCTGGGTGAAGTCATATACCAAAATTATATGGAAAAGGAAAACATTTGATTGAATGCCGTTATTAAATTAATAGCTTTTTAAAACAGTTTGCAACCTGAGACTAGTAATAATTTATAGGTGGTCAGAGTTATAAAGAATGTTGACTTTCCCCTTTTAACTACAGACTATTACCTGGGGCAGAACTAGGGAGCTTATAGTGTTTGTGTGCTTGTAAATGTCTAAAAGTCTATCTGTGAGTCGGGGTAACAGCCAGTTCTCAGAACTTAAGGAGGATCGAAGGAGAATCTGTGAGTCATAGACCACCCTTTTTCCAAGTCCAATAATTTACTCTCCTTTCTCAGTTTTTAATTAAAAAAATTTTTTTGCTGCTTTTTGACACTGATGCTGACACCTTCTGTTTGACAAAGTTTAGTCTTTAACTCCTATGACAATGCAATTGTTCTTTTATATGACCTCCCTTCCCTTCCCCTTCCCCCCTGCTCCTCCAAACATCATTACCTGCTATTTTTATGACCTTCGGCCAGCCAGGTCTCATTCTGTGCACCTCATCTACAAAATGAGAAGTTTACTAATATGCAGTGGATAGTATTGCCCTGCAGACTGAAGGGTCCTGGGTTCAATTCCAGTCAAGGGCATGTACCTCGGTTGCAGGCTGGATGTCTGGCCCTGGTCAGGGTTCACGTGGGAGGCAACCAATCGATGTGTCTCTCTCACAGTGATGCTTCTGTCTCTTCCTCTCCTCCCACTCTGTCTAAAAATCAATGAAAAAATACCCTCAGGTGAAGATTAACAAAAAAAAAACCCCCACACAAATAAATAATAAATTAAAAAAATTATTTTCCATTTTCATTCACTCTCCTGAAGAATTTACCTGTTTGATTTTGTTTATTGTATATGTGTATGCATATATATATATATACATATACATATATATATATTTCACAATCTATCTATCTATATATCTATATATCTATATATCTATATATCTATATATATATATATATATATATATATATATATATTTCACAATCTATATTTCCAGCCTCAATTTCTCTTGCTTTCAATGTCCAAATGCCATTACAATATAAATGTCCCATTAACACCAAGTTGAACACTGCCAGTGGAAGTGGAGATTGCTACTCTCTTTTGGAAGCAAACTAATATTGTGTCTTAAGAGCCATGAGACATATTCATAAATGTTGACTCAGGACTTCTAGAAATCCACCATAAGGAACAGTTCAAGATATATTTTTGGAAAGCCTGTAAACACATGTATGTTCAAATTGGTAGCAATCTAAACGACCAATAGCAAGGGAATTATGTCACTTAAGATAAATTTATTTAATAAATACTAAAAAAAGTTACTAAAATATTTTAGTTCCATGTAGTCACATGAAAAAATATGTGCAATTTTATATATATATATATATATATATATATATATATATATATATATATATAGTAATGTGATATAATAGCATATAAAATGAACCATCTCCAAAGTTCCTGCAGAAAATACATCAAAATGATTATAATTGTGTTGACAGGTGGCAGATCAGATGAGAGTTTTTATTTTGTGTTCTTTATCCAAGCTTGCAATTATATTTTCTATGCCACTTGTGTAATTGAAAAAAAAAATCAGTTGAAAGCTGATCTAATTTCCTTTCTTCCTAAAAATCTTGCTTCTCCCTGGCTTCCTTGTGGCTCACAAGTGGCCACATGTCTTCTCAGTCCTTTAGGTGCTCTGCTCTGGAATTCTTAATTTTCTGATTCTCTTTTCCTTTCACATTTCATATTCCAACTGTCCCAAGCGCAGTGCAATCTTCTTCTCAGCAGATTGCACCCCTCACCACCCTCTGCCCAAATCCAAGCTCTCAACCACTCTAACAAGAATGTAAATAACAGCCCTTACACAGTTCCTCTCCTCTTAAATCTACGTTTGTTCCCTATTATCTACCAATTTCAAATTTGGACTCCAGTGTCCAAAGTTCATTAATCTCTCTCAGGGGGATGCTTTCAGCATAGTATTTACTACCTCTTTCTATATATTCACTGTTCAACTTTGTATCTTGTATTATAAATATCTCCATATCAAATTCTTTACTTTGGCTAGAAAACTCTGCTAAGCTACACTTCCATATTTAAAAATATATATATATATATATATATATATATATTTTATTGATTTCAAAGAGGAAGGGAGAGAGAGAAAGAAATGGAATCATCAATTATGAGAGCGAGTCATTGATAGTCTGCTTCCTGCATAGTCCCTATTGGGAATTGAGCCCGAAACTCAGGCATGTTCCCTGACCAGGAATCAAACCATGACCTCCTGATTCATAGGTTGATGCTCAATTATTGAGCAACACCAGCTGGGCTGCACTTTTATGTTTTGTACTCATCAATCTTCTTTCTAAGTGTCCTAGTGAAATTCAAGTATGATAAAATGTTTGAAAAGTGGTACACAAACATTAGGTAATATGTTCTTATTGATTGCATAATCCTTAAAAATTATGGTTAATGGCTAATATTTTTTTCTAAATCTAAAAACTTCTGCAAAAAAAGATTTAAAAATAACAGACTAGAGAACATAATATCAGCCACAGACAAAATACTAGGAAGGATTATGACACTTATGGTTTTGTTGTCACTGACAACAAGAAATGGCAGTCAGCAAAGCAATAAGAACAAGGTATTTCACACTCATTTTGATAAAGTTCATTAGTCTCTCTCAGGGGGATGCTTTCAGCACAGTATTTGACTAAGTAACCTTGACAGCCTTGTAGACAAGATTAAGAAATGTGAGCTGGATGATAATTACTTGGGTGAATTCATAGCTGGTTGAAAAACTATACCAAGAAGCTTGATTAAAATAGAGATATACTTGTGAAGAGGGCATGAACCTATCTTGTACTGATATCTTAAAAAAAAAAAATCTTTATTGTTCAGATTATTACAATTGTTTCTACCCCTCCCCCACCATAGCTCCCCTCCACCTGATCGCCCTTACCTGCCCGCTGCCCCCCCCTCATCCTCATCCATAGGTATATGATTTTTGTCCAGTCTCTTCCCATATCCCCCACACAGACACCCCTTTCCCCCTGAGAATTATCAGTACCCTCCCATTCCATGCCCCTGATTCTATTATATTCACCAGTTTTTTAATTCACTTGACTTTTAGATTCACTTGCTGATAGATATGTATTTGTTATTCACAATTTTTATCTTTACTTTTTTCTTCTTTTTCCCCGTTTTAAAGAACACCTTTTAGCATTTCATATAATACTAGTTTGGTGGTGATGTACTCCTTTAGCTTTTTCTGATCTGTGAAGCTCTTTATCTGCCCTTCAATTCTGAATGATAACTTTGCTGGGTAGAGTAATCTTGGTTGTAGGTTCTTGCTATTCATCACTTTGAATATTTCTTGCCACTCCTGTCTGGCCTGCATGGTTTCTGTTGAGAAATCAGCTGATAGTTGTATGGATGCTCCTTTGTAGGTAACTGTTTTTCTCTTGCTGCTTGTAAGATTCTCTCTTTGTCTTTTGCTCTTGGCATTTTAATTATGATGTGTCTTGGTGTGGTCCTCTTTGGATTCCTTTTGTTTGGGGTTTTGTGTGCTTCCTGGACTTGTAAGTTTTCTCTCTCACCAGATGGGGGAAGTTTTCTGTCATTATTTCTTCAAATAGGTTTTTAGTGTCTTGCTCTCTCTCTTCTTCTGGCATCCCCATAATTCTGATGTTGGTACGCTTGAAATTGTTCCAGAGGCTTCTTACATTATCTTCAACTTTCTGGATTCTCTTCTCTTCTTGTTTCTCCGGAAAAGTGTCACTTGCCTCTATATTACAAATCTTTGACTGATTCTTGTGTTTTTCTAGTCTGCTGTTGGGTCTCTGTATAATATTTTTTATTTCAGTCAGTGTATGTTTAATTTTTAGTTGGTCCTTTTTCATATCCTCGAGGGTCTTGTTAAATTTATCCACTTTTTCTAGGAAATTCTTGAAAAGCCTTATAACTGTGGTTTTGAACTCTATATTCAGTCTTTTGTTCTCCTCCAGTTCTTTCATTTGAGATCTATTTTCTTTTCTTGGCATTTTCGCTGCTTCCCTGAGTTGGTAGGGTAGCTTTGTGGGCCTGGGTGTTCTATATGGTTCAATGGGTCAGCCTCCCAGTTGCCTGATGTAGACACTCTTGGTGCACCCCGTTGTGGACTGTGTGTACACCCTTGTTGTAGCTAAGTCTTGATTGTTGTTGGTATCACTGGGAAAAATTGACCTCCAGGCCAATTGGCTATGAGGACCCGCTGTGTCTATAATGGAAAAATTGCTGTGCTGGAGACATGTTTATAGGGGAGGACTTGTTCCCATAGGGCTTTGGAGCTCCCTGAGTCTGTCTCTTGAATGTGTCCCTTATGAGAGTAGTTGAAATCTGGTGTTGTCTCACACCAACCACTACATACACTGGTTTCTGGATCTCCAATGGTGTGCAGGTCAGCTACTATCTGAGGCCACTGAGCAGGAACTACAGCAAGAACTATAGTTTTCTCCTCTTTGCTTGGGATTTGGCGGTTTTGGAGCTGGAGCTGCAGTTTATTTCGTTAAGCTGCCACAATACAGGCCATTTATATGCAAAAGCCACTGTATGGAGCCTGGGTGGGTTTGTAGAATGTGTGGGGGCGGGAACTCAGGGCCAGGAGGGACCTCAGGACGGAGCGGGGCGGGGTCTCAGGATGACACTAGGCTGGGGCATGGCAAAGAGCAATGGTCGCCTTTAGCAGTCTCTGCCTTTTCGTGTTTCCAAGACCCTGCATTCCCTCTCTCCAGCGCAGTAAACAATGATTGCTGCGTGTACCTCTGCAAAAAAAGTCACCCTCAGTTTTGGATTCGATGGCTGACAGACCAGCTTCTCCCCGTAGGCATCTGGATCCCCCGCGTTACCTCAGAAACTGGATTTTAAAGTGATTGGTAGCTTGTATCCCTTCAGGTTGAAAAAAAGCGGGGAGCCCAGTTGCCCATCACCAGCCTGCTTTGCGTGCCTCTGAACTTAGGCTTTTCAGCTTTTCAGCACTTGTGCTTTTTTCTCTTTTCAGCCAGTTTTCCTGTGTTTCTGGGTGATAGATGTTTTGTCTTTTAGTTGTAGTTTTGAAATTGTTGTGCGAGGCGGCAGATTAGTTGTTTACTTACATTGTCATTTTGGTTTTCCTCCTGTCCTGATATCTTTAGCATTTTTATTAATAACTTAAATAATCAGAAAATATTCAAATCAAATTTGCCCAATTAAAATAGCTTGAAGAGGATTATTTCCACAATGAATGTCGGGAAAATATAGAAAAATAAGTCCCCAAAAGTCTAAAATTTTGGATTAATGTCAAGAAGATGAAACAAAGTACAGGTAAATATGAATCCTTCAACTCAAGTATAAGAAATTGGCTATACACCTGCCAGATGGGTGAGGCTTGGGTTAATAAAGTTCATGTGAAAAAAGAAAACATCAGAAGTTTCATTGACTGAGCCACAAAGTCATATGGAGGCAAACTCTGCCCCCAAACAGCTATTTTTAGTAGGATAATGTTATAGGGCCCAGAGCCAGCGAAGCCAACATTTTATTTTACACTAAATGTACTGAGCCAGAGCTTAAGAAAAATATTTTAATTTGAGGTGCATTATTTATTAATCTATTCTCTTAAATCTTTTTTAAAAATATATTTTATTGATTTTTTACAGAGAGGAAGAGAGAGGGATAGAGAGCTAGAAACATCGATGAGAGAGAATCATTGATCAGCTGCCTCTTGCACGCCCCCTACTGGGGATGTGCCCGCAACCAAGGTACATGCCCTTGACGGGAATCAAACCTGGGACCTTTCAGTGTGCAGGCTGACGCTCTATCCACTGAGCCAAACTGGCTTCGGCTATTCTTTTAAATCTTTACCCAAGGATATGTTTATTGATTTTAGAGAAGGAGGAAGGGAAAGAGAGAGGAAAACATTGATTGGTTGCATCTCTCACCCACAACCTTTTGGTGCATGGGAAAATGCTTCAACCAACTGAGCCACTTGGCCAGGGCTGCATTATTTCTTTTAATTTTCATTATATGTTATGAAATAGGTTGTTATGGGTAGAATTGTGTTGCCCCCAAATTTATATGTTGAAGCTCCTACTTCTAGTACCTAAGGTGGTGACTGCATTCCAAGACAAGGCCTTTGAAAAGGTGACTAAGCTAGGCCACTAGAAGAGGCTCTAGTCCATGATGCTTGGCATTATAGAAGTGCATACATAGGGAGATACCAGAGATGCACATGCACAGCGAAAGATCATGTCAACAGGTGTGGCCATCTTCCAGCTAAGGGGAGGGGCCTCAGAAGAAATTCACTTAGAAGACACCTTGATCTTGGACTTCTAGTCTCCAGAATTCTGAGAAGATACAGTTCTGTTCTTTAAGCCACTTCGTCCATGGTATTTTATGGAAGTCCGTAGGTCAGGTTGTTTTTCTGTAGTAATGAACAAAGCATGAACTAATCAGTCCATATTTGTTGAATGAATGGCTAAAACCAAAATAGTTGAAAAGGTGTTCAAGTAAATATTAGGTCTAGTAATAATTAATGTCATTTTCTAATACTTTTTTAAATCGAATTTATTTAAACAATACAACAAAATTTAATCAACAATATAGTTGCCGTTGTTTTCTACTACTTGTGCCCAATGCTCAGGAAGCATTTTAATCCCTCTGTTGTAAAATTCTTGTGATTTTGATGCAAAAAATTCGGTCAATGCATTTTTGAGGCATTCTTCATTATTAAATTTTTTTCCAAGAAGAAAGTTTTGCAAAGAACGAAACAAATGGGAATCGGAAGGGGCAATATCATGAGAATATGCAGGTTGAGGGAGAACTTCCCATTCCAACTGGCGCAGTTTTTCAGCAGTGATTCTTGCAGTATGCGGTCGTGCGTTATCATGGTGAAGAATTACGCCCTTCCGATTAATCAGCGCGGGTTCTTTTTCTCTTAAAGCTTGGGCTAACCTTTCCAATTGGGCACTATACACTGCACTTGTAATGGTTTGGTTAGATGGTAAAAGTTCATAATGAAGAATTCCTTTAAAATTCCACCAAACACACAACATCACTTTTTTCCAATGCAAGTCAGGTTTTGGCGTGGGCTGCGGAGCCTCATTTTTGTCCAACCACTGAGGCCGCCTTTTCAAATTAACATACAGCAACCATTGTTCATCTCCGGTAACAATTTGCTCTAAAAACGGCAAACGGTTTTGACGAGAGAGGAGCGAACTGCAAATTGTGACTCTTTGATTATGGTTGTTGTTGGTCAACTCAGGAGGAACCCATTTTCCAAACTTTTGGGCTTTGCCAAGTGCACGCAATTCATTGGAAATTGTTTTTTGTGAACAATTTAAAGTTGTCGCAAGCTCTTGTTGGGTAATTTGAGGATTTTGCACCAAAAGAGCTTGAAGAGCTTCTTGATCAAAATTGGACACACGGCCTCGACCACTCTTGTCATCTAACGAAAAATTTCCCTCGCGAAATTTCTCAAACCAACGCTGGCATTTTCTGGCGCTAACTGCATCTTGACCAAGAGCACTACAGATGTTTTTTGCAGCCTCACTTGCTTTTCTTCCTAATTGGAACTCGTAAAGCATGCAGTGCCGAATATGCTCTTCATCCGCCATCTTCTTAGCCCTAGTTTTGCAACAAAAACCAAACCAAACACAAACTTTTTCAAGCAAAACTTGTTAATTGCACTTCACACATTCTGTAGATACCACGTGTTTGAAAGTTATGTCAATACAAGTCAACGCCAAGCAAGATTTTTAAACCAATGTTAAAAAACGACATTAATTATTGCTAGACCCGATACCACCAGTTCACACCCTCTTCCATTAGCTGCAGGTCTGAGTTAGCCCACATGAGCCACAGACAAGAATACCCTGCATTCTTTTGAAATTAATGTGAAACCAAGGGCAGCACACTCAAAGTCTCAAAGCTTCTGCTAAGGGTGTTCAGTTGACACTGATGAAACTATTAGGGTTAAATAATATCCTGGTTAAATGGCATAAGCAGTTAGAGTCAAAGACAGCTGCAGAGTTTGGCAATGTTATTACCTATTGGCACCTGCTAGTTCCTTGTCTGTTAAATAGTCCTCAGGTGATGATCTATCAATAGAATCCTAAATTATTTTACATATTAAATTATTTTACATATGACAGGCTCCTAAATTATTTTACGTATTAGATTTATGGAGAGTTTTAAAAACTCCTAATGCCCAGGCCACATCCATACCAATCCAGATATCTGTGGGGAGGAACCAGGCAAAAATATTTTTAAAGGGATCCCTAGATTGTCCTATTGAGTAGCAACATTTGGGAACCACTTTTCTCTGACCCCCTTAGATAAGTAACCCCCAAATTTCAGGGCATAAGAATCACATGGAGTACTTGCTAAATTTCAGAGTTCTGAAGGTTTAAGTAGATCTGGGATGGGGCCCTAGAAATTGGCATAGGTGGTCATTTGTCATATTGAGAAACACTGCCTTAGTAAGCATGCAGAGTTTGGGCCCAACAATTAATGTTTATTATCAGATTAAATTGAACAAGATGCTAAAAGCTAAATAAAAGCTTCAAGAAGACTCCTAGGACAATGAGCCAAGGTCAAAGATCACAGTGGCTGGCTGGCTGGCTTGTTCCAACACCATACCTCCGGTTGCCAAGGTGACAGCAGGTGCTGGAGTTATTTCATGATGCATTTCCACTCCTGCACTTGGCTCTAATGTCAACTGCTTGTTGACAGCTGGGTGTGGTGATGGGAAATGCTGCAATAGGAAGAAGTGATCTTTCATGAGAGCTCTGCTCTGCATGTCCATTGTGAGCTAGTTCCCATGCTATCCAAATAGGTATCATGACCTGGATAAAATCTCCTGCGGCTTTAAAGACCCACTCTCTAAATACTCCCCAGGAACCTCCAAAAGGTAGAGAGTTGGGGATGGGGTAGGACATGGCAGCAGTACTAACTTCACCATGTGTTTCGTAAAAACAATACTAGAAATCAGACCCCATTCAAAGAATATAAATGTTTCCATTAAACATTTGTAGTTTCCAAAGGGATTTTCCCTTTGTTTATCAGCAGTGACACTGCCTTCCCATGTGTTGAGTAAAAGCATTTTCGTCACCCTAGTTTCTTGTCTGTTTCAATAAAAGAAGGTTAGAAAAAGCAAATAAAGATTTACCACACTTTCCCACCCAGCAATTAAGAACTTGTTAGTGTGTCCATTTAGGATAAGTTTTCAGCATTCCCTGTCTAAAGTTTCATGGCATTTTCATTTAAACTGAAAACAGATGCTTTGAAAAAGTATTGATATTTGGGGAGAATGTTAGAAATAGCAGTTACAGAATTAAGTGGATTTAGCAAACCACTTGGTGGCAGTAAATGTCCTATTAACTGCGGTCTGAATCTGAACTCCTGGGAGGGCTTCTCAATTTCTGTTTCTTTGTGTTTTTTTTTCTTCTTCTTTATTATTATTATTTATTATTATTATTTTAATCCCCAAACAATATCTCTATCAAATGAAGAAGTGTGGTTTCTTCTTTTTTCCTAACTGACTGATTTATACATAAAGATTAGACATTGTGACTCTTTTAAAAAAATGGAATTTTGAGAATTAAATGATAAAAAGTCTGAATGAGAGACTTTTGTATCTAGTTAGAGCACCCATTTTTATGGCCTCGTCCAGCCTAAATAACCACTTACCTGGTATGTACAGAGAGAAGAAAATTTGATTACATTCTGTGTAGCCTGTGTTCAGTATGTTACAATAACTTGCAAAAAACATCTATTGTTCTACATGAACACCTTTCAACTTTCCCCCCAAATTTTTCATGGTGCATACTTCATCTTTTGTTCTTTTTAAGGCAAGAGGGTTGTGCTTAAAAATGTAATTTAATATAATTTCTAAGTAACTAGATTAGGTCTCAAGATATTTGGAATGGAAACATTTGAGTTTGGTCAGTGAAAAACTGTGATAGACTGGATAATGATGACGTAAGTGGGTTTAATAGTTATGCTAGTCCTAGTAAAAATGACAAGGTATGTGAGTTTTTAGAACAATGAGTTCCAGTCCAAGATTGGTCAGTAACGGACTGTGTAAACCTGGGCAGGCCACGTGGCCTCCCAAAGCCTCTGTTCTTCATCAGAAAACTGGGTTGGACAGAAAGACTCTAAGTGCACCCCTTGGAAATACAATGGAAAAATATCATCTAGTTTAGGCGGGGAGTCTTTTGAATAGATTCTATACACAAGCTATATATTAGGACTGTCTGGCGACTACATATTCTTATTATATGGTGGTAACAAATGAAACATTTTTTAGGTCAAAAATCACCGCAAGAGAGGAAATCATTTGTTCCTCCCTTGCTTGGAGAATCAGTTACAGCACCATGTTTGGGTCCCTGCAGTAGCAACGAGAGGCAGCCCAGGAGCCCAGCCTGTGCGGTGTGATTAGAAAAGCTTTGGAGCACTTCATTCCTCCTGCTGAAGATGGAGGAACACAGGGGCTCCAATAAACCCATCATAAGCAGAAAATATTGTTATGTCAAAATGCATTTAATACCTACCTCATAGCCTAGCCCAGCCTATCTTCAACATGCTCAGAACACTCACATGAGCTACAGTTAGGCAAAATCACCTCATGCCCACCATCATGAGAGAGTGTTGTGCCGTGTTTTTATAGCCTGGGAAAGACCACAATTAACATTCCAAGTTCAGTTTCTACTGAATGTGTGGCTTTCACACCGTTGTAAAAGTTGAAAATTGTAAGTTGAACCATCGTAAGTCAGGGATTGTCTGTAGAATTATTTAAAAGTTCTGATTCTGGCCTTGGTTGGTGTCCTCAATGCTTAGAGCATTGGCCCACACACAGAAGAGTCTCAGGTTTGGTTCCTGGTTAAGGGCACATGCCTGAATTGAGAGCTCAATCCTGAGCCCGGCCCAGGCAAGAGCAGGAGGCCACCAACTGAAGTATCTCTTTCCTATTGATGTTTATCTCTTTCTCTCCTCCCTCCCTCCCTCCCTCCCTCTCTCTCTAACAAATCAATGAAAAAAATATCCTTGGGTAAGGATGAATAGAAATAAATAAATAAATAAAAGTTCTGACTGCCCTGATAAAAAAAGAAGTGGAGAGGACACACACATAAAAAGCCTCACACAGGGTCTGAGAGAAAGTACTCCTTAATTTTATTTCCAACCCTATCTTTTTTTTTTTTTATTATTTGAAATACCTTGTATTCACTAAATCTTTGAGGCCACTGCTTCCGAATCCCAGCAGGCAGCTGTCTGCCACATTATGGACTTTTTCTTCACAGGTGGAGTCAGTTCTGTTAAGGATGACTTGGAATGGACAAGGTGAGAAGCTAGCCGCTTCCCTAAATTACTAAAAATGTACGAAAATATTTATGCTAACTCATTCCATGACTGGAAGGAAAGCATTAAAAATAGTGCTCATCATTGCTCTAACTGGTTTGGCTCAGTGGATAGAGCGTTGGCCTGCGAACTGAAAGGTTCCAGGTTCGATTCCAGTCAAGGGCATGTACCTTAGTTGCGGACATATCTCCTGTAGGAGGTGTGTAGGAGCAGCTGATTGATGTTTCTTTCTCATTGATGTTTCTAATTCTCTATTTCTCTCCATTCCTCTCTGTAAAAAATCAGTAAAATATATTAAAAAAATAGTGCTCATCATCAGTAAACATATTAGCAGAAAACATGCAGCTTTAATTACACTTAAAGATCAAAGGCTAAAATTGGGAACAAGGAAAGGATATCTATTCTTAACACTTAAACTAAACATTGTGCTGGAGGTCTTAGTCTGGAGAATAAGGCAAGAGAAAAAAACTTAAAAGTACACAGATTAGACAAGAAGTAAATGGTTTTTATTCACAAATGGCATGATCGTATATGTAAAAAATACCAAGCACTCTACCAAAACAATAATAAAACCTACTAATACTAGCAAGTCAATTTAGCAAGCTTGCCAAATAAAAGATTAATATACTAAGATTGTCTTCCTATATACTAGCACTAAAGAATTTTAAAAAAGGAATTTCAAAGATGCCATTTAAGTAGCATAAAACTATTTAGGGAAAATTTTAGCAAAAATACAAAACTCCCATATTGAAAATATAAAATCTTACTGAGAGAAAGAAATGCTAAACAGATGGAGATTTAAACCATACTTATAAGTTGAAAAACTCATATTGGTGAGATGTCATCATTCCCAAATTGATCCAGAGAGTTAATGAAATTCCAGTCAAAATTTGAGGAATTTTTTTATAGAAATTGACAAATTGGCTCTAACATATACATGGAAATGCAAAATATGTAGAATGGCCAAATAATCTTGAAGGACTTAAGTAGTTGTGCTCGCTTTGGCAGCACATATACTAAAATTGGAATGATACAGAGAAGATTAGCATGGCCCCTGTGCAAGGATGACACGCAAATTCGTGAAGTGTTCCATGTTTTTAAGGAAGCTTCATGCATTGCTGGTGGAAATTGCAGATGGGTGCATTCACTCTGGAAGATAGTACGGAGTGTCCTCAAAAGTTAAAAATGGAACTCCCATTTGACTCAGTAATCCCACTTCTAGGACTATATCCCAAGAAACTAGGAGCACCAATCAGAAAGGATATATGCAACCCCGATGTTCATAGCAGCACAATTTACAATAGCTAATATTTGGAAACAAACTAAGTGCCCATCAGCAGATGAGTGGATTAAAAAACTGTGGTGCATCTATATAATGGAATACTATGCCGATATAAAAAAGAAGGAACTTTTACCATTTGCAACAGCATGGATGGAACTGGAGAGCATTATTCTAAGTGAAATAAGCCAGTCGGAGAAAGATAAATATCAGATGATCTCACTCATATGTGGAATATAATGATCAACCTAATTTGATGAACAAGAATAGATCCAGAGACAAATGGTAGGGATACAACCAATGGACTTGTTTGCATGCATATTAGCATAACCAATGGACACCAATACTGGGGCAGTGGGGGCTTGCCTGGGGTGGGAATGGCTGAGGAGAAGGGTTGTCAATCAGGGAAAAAGGAGACATGTGTAAAACTTTAGACAATAAATAAATTTTTAAAAAAAGAAAGACTTAAGTACTGGATTTTGACACTTAACATGAGCGAGAGTTACCAAGACAGTGTGGTATTGGTATAAAGGTAAACATTTAGGATAATGAACAGAATAAAGGGACACAAATGAGACCAACTCATTTTTGATAATGCAAAGGCAATTCAGTGGAGTAATCATAATCTTTTCATCAATATGCAAAAAACTTAAAAAACTCAACCTGAGAATTGCATACCAAAAGTAATAAAGTCATTTTTTACTGAATGCAAAGTGAAGGAAAAATGTATTGAGGCACCCATATCCTGAAGGGTTGAAGAGGCTAATATGGGTATTATGTTTGGCAGAGTGTTTGCACATGATAACACTCAATAAATTTTAAAACCATTGTTGCTTTCCCACTAACCAGGCAGCTTTCCACCTGGCCTAAAATTTCCACCTAGTAGATGACTAACAGGTTCCTACAAAGGTGGGGGAATTGTCTCCAGAAGGCACCATTCAAATGGAAATATGGCTTCTTTAGTTGACCCTTGGGTTTAGGAGTTGAGAATCTTAGACTCTTCTTTACAATCACAGATTCTTAGAAAACTAGAGTGGTCTATGAGTGCACCCAGTCACCAGCTTCTTCTGAGTGTCAAAGAGGTTGTCAGTTACATGAGGCTGTTCAACTGCAGTGGAGGACATGGATGACGTTCAGCCTGTTTCTGGGTGCAGGAGAGAAGTGGAAGTGCCTTGTAAATGGACTTTTAAGTGTCAATGACTGTTGTACTTTTCTGTTGGAAAAGGAGGGTTGTGGGGAGGCTGAGGGACAGAGAGTTCTGCAACACTGCCCAGCAGACAGGCGGCACACCATGGAAGGTGGTGAAAAGAGGAGGTAGGTTGGACCTGCCCAAGATGGCTGCCCAACAGAGAGGGGAGTCATTATGAAAAGATGGAACCTCACAGGCAAGCAGCTCTCCCCAAGGGTAGTGTTAACCAAGGTAATTTGTATTGTCTCAGTTTCTTGTTTGCTCTTTTTTCCCCTCATGGCTCTCTATCTAAATTTTTAATTTAATATTTTACTTTTTAAATTTCTTTATTGATTAAGGTATTACATATTTGTCATCATTCCCCATTCCCATCCCAACCCCTCCCCCCCCCCCCAACATGCATAACCCCAATCCCTGTTGTCTATGACCACTGGTTAGGCTCATATGCATGCACACAAGTCCTTTGGTTGATCTCTTCCCCTTGTCCTCACTCTCCCCTACCTTCACTCTGAGGTCTGACAGTCAATCTAAATTTATTCTTGTCTCTCTTCCTGGCTGACATAAAACTAACACTTTTTAGATTGGAAAGTGTTTTGATGATCTCAAGAGTCTCATATACAAAGCTCAGCCTTCAGGGCAGGGTAAAATTGAGCCCAGGCTAATTTAAGACAGGAAGTTGAGAAACTAGAGGAAGTGGAGGTAGACGTGGGGTTTTATGTCTGGTAACCTAGAGGAAGATAATGAGTGCAAGAGATACGGGCCAATGAGCATGCCTTATTTCTCTGCTTCTTTCATTGAATTACTCCTTTCTCAACTTATATCCTGATTTGCAAGTTGTTTCAAGTTATCACTGAAGGTAGAGTAAATCTTAAGAATTAGAATTCTTTTTATGTGGAAATAATGTCCAAATTTTGAGAGAGTAGGTAAGCATTTTTATCACTCTTTTACAGATAACTCGGTTTCATATAAACAGCTGAGCATAGGTAAACACAAATGCAAATGAAAGCACATTTCAAGTGAACTAGAAGAGTTCTCACTTCTCAAAAAACTCGCAAATGAGATTCTCTGTAACATTCTATTTGATTAATTTTGAATATCTCTGTGGATTTGTTTTCTCCTGACAGCAAGCATGAGGCTTCTGGATCAAAGGCGGGTAGATGGGCTGCTTACAGAGCATCTTAGTGTGGGTTTGCCATGCCCCAGTTCTCCTCTGGGCAGTGTGATGAGGCGGATGTCACCCTGTGTGTGCAGGGCCCATCCTCTAGGAAAGGGCCGCTGAAATGATGAAACTGCAGCTTAAAGATATAGGCTTAATGGTACTGAAAGAGGGAGACAAACTTTTTCTTTTATTAAAAAAATTTTTTTTTATTGATTTCAGAAGGGAAGGGAGAGGAGGAAAGAAATAAAAATACCAATGATGACAGAGAATCACTGATTGGCTGCCTCCTGTAGGTCCCCCACTGGGGATGGAGCCCGCAATCAGGGCATGTGCCCTGACTGGGAATCAGACCGTGACCTCCTTGTTTGTAGGTCAACCACTGAGCCACTCTAGTGGGGCGAGAAAATCTTTAACTTTTTAATGTGAACAAAACGTCTGTTGAACAGAAAATCAGGTTTCTAAGTGTTACCACTCTTTGGAGTATAAATGTATGGCTCAGAATTTTATTACATTTTGAAATATAAATAAAGGACTCCAGGGGGAGATAAACCCATATGTTTCTCAGGAGTAACTCACTGTTCCTAACTTCCACGGCATGGTCGCTACTGGTCAGTCTTCCCTTTACCCAGTTTGTCAGAAATTTTTGTTCAAGAAAACTTGACTGTGAGGAACATGAAAATAGTAGCGATTTCTCAACACCACACAATGTATTGGGGTAGAATTGTATTTCCATTCATTGACGAGTGAGCCTGGCTCTATGGATTCTAGGGAGCTTCAGAGGAAAAGTAGGAAAGTTTGAACTTTAGTCTTTAGTTTCAGTAATAAATAACAAATATCATGCCTAAGAATTTACAGAATAAAGTTACAATTATTTGTAACATTAATTATAAATTTAAAATATTCAGTTCCTTGAGAGACTTGTGCTCATCCATAAAAAGTGTATGCTAATCTTGCCTACTTTCAGGACATAGAATTTGTTTTACATTCTTGTTTCCAACCATAACCAGCAGTAATTGGCGTAAATGAAGGATGCCAGCAGGGAAACCTGTTCCTAATCAGCCCATCACACTGGAACTGTGCTGCACAGAATAAGAATGGATTAGTTTCAAGGTCAGTGAAATGGTCACAGAAGAATCCTAAAGTATTTAAATAATACTCAGTGTGGTCTACTTGCTCTGAAAAGGCCCAAAGCTGGCCTACCATATGGTTCCAAGGACCCAAATAATACTTATCAGATATTCCCATATAAAGTATAAGGCTAGGATGTTCTGAAAGACCAATGTCTTATTGACTTTGGGGTTGGACAAAGCTTTACAGTTCTTTCAAAATCCAGGTCATTAATAAAGAAGGGCCAGGAGTGTCCCAGCTCTGAGGGGGCCCGGGAAGGCAGCAGAATGTGCTAGTTCCACTCACCGTTTGCTCTTGAGCTTTGAGCACTTTGCTCATCTTCCAATTTTAATTTTCTTGTATTCTTATTCTCATAATGTATACGACTAGAGGCCCAGTGCATGAAATTTGTGCACTCTGGGAGGAGGGTGTCCCCCAGCCTGGCCTGTACCCTCTCCCAGTGCAGGAGCCCCGAGATCAATTGCCATCCGGAGCTCCTTGATGGATTGCCCCAAAGAGGTACGCTGGAGCTGGGGATCCTGCCTCTACTCCATGTGGAGCTGCGGGATTCCTGGCATTGCCGCGTGCAGCCACAGGACCCCCAGCCTTGCGGCATGGAGCCACGGGACCTGTTTCTGTGCTGTGCACACAGTGTCAAACCCCTACCCAACCGCCTGCACCTCACCCCGCATACTCACCCACGCAGGCTCCCTGTGCACGCAGCCTCCTGGTGGTCGCTTATTACTGCGTGAGGGCGTCATGGCATGAGGGCATCACGACCACAGAGTCTTTTATTACATAGTATAGCACCTGCCTCACAGAGATACTCCAATCTAGTCTAAACTCGTCACCTCTAAAGAGCTAGCATGGGTTCTTGAAATAAATATTAAGTTCCAGATTTAAAGGATTTTTAAAAGGTAAAATCAGGGTGTGATACACATATAAACCAAACATATGTTAAAGATTTTGTTTAACTCACGAATCAGTGAGAGAACCATTGACACGTTATAACCAGTTCAGAGAAGAATTCAGGAGACTTTTGAGATGAATTTACAAATGGAAGCAGAACTGGTCAGTGTCCACAGGGCACTAATCACTTGTATTCTGCTGGAAATAATTTGCATTTCCATAGATGAGAAACATTTGCATTGTATCAGAATTGTATCAGATCTCTACAAGTCTTCCACAGTTTTCTGGACACATACCAGGGTTATGCTTTCATAGGGTAAAAATATAAAAGCTGCCGAGAGAGGTAAACAAAATCTTAAATAAATCAGTAAAACTGAGCAAATAAAAATCAAATCGAAAAGTCTTTCTTTCGTCTTTGGGCCATTGCTGTGATTTAGAATCACATATATCTTAAGGAATGTGTGTTAAAGTTCAGAGTTATCTCTATTTGGATGATCCCTGCTGTTTTCTCAGTCACCTCTCAGAGATTCTGGTTCAGGAAATGTAAGCTAATTTGGTCTCTGTAAGAAAGATATAGAAAAGACACTTTTTTTCTCCAAAGAAGTAAGCATACATTGTTATAAAGGTAAATATAAATTTCTGCATTGGGGTGGTAATCTGAGCAGCATGGAGTAGTGGATAAGCACGTGAGCAGGAATCAAAGGGCATGGATTCAAGCTCCAATTTTCTACAACCAAGACCAAAGTTGCATAAGATTGCTGAACCCCAAAGTCTTTATATTTCAAAGGGAATGATTATTATTCCATTAGTCTCAAAACGTTGTTATACAGATGAAATTAAATAATGAATATAGAAGAAACATACAAAGTATTATTTAAAAATGTTAGCTCTGATGATAGTTTTAACCTACTTGATTGAGTTAGCTACTGATAATACAATCTATATCTGGAAGGGCAAGGTGGTAAAGCAGTTTGGCAAACCTAACCCTGAAACTAATTTGCTGCATGATTCTGAACAAATTCTTGAACCTTTAGGGCTTCCATTGCCTCTTTGTCCCTTTTTATTTCACAGACTAATTGTGAGGTTCTAATGAAATAATGATGGGCACTCAAAAAGTGACAAAGTAGCATACAAATATAAGCCATTGTCAGTAGCTTGGCTGAACAACAGAGGCTGATGAAATTAGACACATTTTCCCTTTACTGGCTATCTAATAATAACCTTTATTGTAAAAATAACCATTTCCATGATCAAAATAATCAAATTTCCCCCCTAAATTTTATTTGCATGTACTAAAGATAATATGTGATTTAAAAAGAAAACTTCACACTATCATTATCTTGCCTAGGACTTAGCAAAATGAAACATAAGAGATCTCTGTTATTGTTTTCATTTGGAGCCACACTTAGCATGATGTTATAATCATTAATAGAAGGAAATCTTCCAGTACAATGAAGTGGCATTTATAACCAGGTCATTAAAGCTGCTTTAGGAAGAATTGTTCACATACATGCACACTCACATGAGTCTTGAAATAACATTTTAATGATATGGTACGTATGGTCCAGGAGCCCAAAAAGTAACTGAAACCCCCCCTTCCCTTTTTTATGTTATTTGGTCCATAAGCAGGACATATGGAAATATTGCAGTGATTAAAAAAAAGTAAGTGGCCATAACTTAAAAATAGCAGAGTAAAGTATTAAGCATCATATGGTATTAAACCTAAATAATAAAACAAAAAATAGTTATACTTCTCTTTATTATATCTCAATAAAAGCTGGAAAAAAATAACTAGCACACATTTTCTCCCATTCTTTGATACCCTTTTATTTTCTTAGGAAATTTCTTGGTGCAAAAATTGTAGAGCTTTCAAAGCATGTACTTCTGTATTCAATTTAATAATTTTTTGATGATACCAAATTATAACAATATCATCTAATTTTCAACTTCCTTAGCTTGTACTGAGTTACTTTTCCCCCCACTTTTCAAAAATAGTAGTTTATTATCTTTTTTGTGTGTAGTGTACTCCCCTTGTTTTTTTGCTCCAACAAGATAGATGAAGCTATTTTTTAACATAAATGATAAAATGATAAGATGAAGCTATTTTTTAACATAAATGATAAAATCTATCTCCTTGTATTATAGTTAGGATATTAAGATCATTCCATGATTAACTCAAATCAATTCTTCTCTTAACATGGAGCCCAAGATAAATACACAAACACACACACAAATTAGCAAGAGGGAGAAGCCTCTGAGTGAATATGCCTCTGAAAATAAATAAAAAGGCAGGAAAAAAGATGCGTTACACTCAAATATTGAGGCAATTAAGTCAATTCTACTACTGTGAAGAGAAAAGAGCATCAGCTACACAGTATCCTAAAAGGAGATGGTGAGGGGGCAGGTACAGGCCACACAGGGAGCCATCAACAAGGTAGTGATGAAAAACGGGAAGGAAGGCACCTGTGTCAAGCAGTGTATCTATCTGCTCACCTGGGCAACCACAGCTTTCCCAGGAATAGATAAATCCAACAAAATAATTTTCTAAAGAAGCCTAGGTACACATCTGAGAAAACGATACATCCTTAGACACATTAAGAATTTTAGAATAATTATCCTTTAAGATGGCACATAAACATTCATACATTTAAAAGGCAAACCTAGTTTATTGCCATATTCAAGATAGTTTATTAAATTGTGAGTTTTAAAGAAAGCCCTTCAAGTTATTTTTAGTCTAATGTTCATTTCAGTTTTTCATCTCTGTAGATAAAATGGGGTGTAACAATTGCATGATATGGGATGATCAAAGTTCTGATAAGTTATTTTCACTTATTTAAACAAAAGACCATGGTAAGTACTTGAAGATGCACAAAAAAATGAGCAAGTATATATCTCAGCCTCCAGAAATTTACAAAATGGAAACCATTTCAGCATCTGCAGTAATTACTAACATACTAACTTGTAGACATGAACATATCATTACTTTCCCTTATTCCAACCATTTTTAAATTTATTTTGCCATATATGTTATTTTTAATGTGACTTTTAGGTTAGAAGTTCAACCCCTATTCTCACCCTAATTCTGAGAAATCACTTCTCCCAGGGCTATTGCCACCATTGACAAGAATACAAGGTGCAGAACCCTTCTTGTCACCCAGTCCTCAGCGACCCTGACTGTATTAGTAATCCTCGAGAGAGTGGTGAGTGAAAAGCAAGCGCCATTGATGATGTCTAGGAGTCATTCATAAGAGCAAAGTTTACCACAATAGCTACGGGTAAATCTCACTTCATTTCCTACTTCTTAGTCCAAATTGTTGTAGTTGCGCTATTTAGTTACAATACCTTAAAGTAACTGTTCCTTTTTCTAAACCAGTCTTCCATGTATATCCGTGGTATATTTTGACTCTAGAAAACTCTTCCAAAGAAGAGTTTCTAGGGAAATTCTGAATACTCTATTCCTTTTTTGAAGAGTCACAAAGGTTAATTAGTATATTCATGACTCTCATAACAAAGGAACCTAGGTATCTGCGCTTACCTCAGCATTTCCTAAGTTTATTTGACCATTGAACTCACCCCGTCCAAACTTAATGAGTAGTATGAGCATCCCTCTGAACTTGTATTTCCAGGAAGACATCAGGGGTAGATGCTTCTCTTGATTGACAAGGGATAGAATCAATTCAGATGATCCTCCCAAAGCTTGAAAGCCCTAATAAGCTCCAGGAAGAGGCCTCAACACCACAATTAAATGAGTGGAGAAGGAATCACAAGGCCACCTGATCAACGGTAGATGTTCATTTAAGGAGATTCCTGAGGTGGTCATAAGAACCTAGTTGTGTTGAGAATGTGGCTGGAGAGCCTTCTGATAGTGGATCTTTCCCTGTGCTGTGTATCTGGTCAGTGTTCCAGGGTTTTTCAGGGTGGTTGCATGGTGTAGACACAGCCTGAAATAGTATAAATTTTAAGCCATGATTGCTTAAACATTTTTAAGTTTGGTACAATTTTCTTTTTTTAAATCCAGGTATTCCCAATCCAAAGAAAACATTGAATTCTTCCCTTACCCTCTCTTCAGAATGTGTATGCCTATGCCAATTTTTATGGCCTAAAATAAATAAAAAGGCAAGTTAACTTCTTTCGTGTGAGAAAAAAAAAAAGGCAATTTAGTGTGGTATATTTTTCTGTTGGAGGCAGACAAATTTGGTAGCTGAGAATAGATTTGCCACACAGTAGTATAAATATAACCCCAAATTAATGCAAGATTTAGAAATATTACACAAAACTACCATGATTAAAGTGAAACCCAATCTTTTATGGCTTATAAAGTTATTTACAAATTCTTTTGGTAGAAGACTTCTCTTGAGGTGTTGAGTTTCTGTCTGGTGGGATTGTGACACCTGCTCACAGAGTGCCCTCTATTTACGCAAGGGGTGGGGATTTTTTTTGTTTGTATATGAGGAATTTACATAAATGTCTTTACGATGTGTAAAAGCAGCACTGTGAAAAAGGAAAGGCATGCCAACTTTATAAAACTAAGTAAAAAAAAAATAAAAATAAAAATAATTTCTATTTCTAAAATAGGTCTTCATTTGGCCTTATTATTTTGTGTCATTTCCCCCTCTTTCTACTGTGAGAGACTTCCTTCTCCAATGTTATTTCCAGCATGACAATCATTGTAAAACATCCTAATATATACAAAGCCAGGGGCTGTCATGACCGAAACAACCAGAACAGCAGGGTGTGTGGGGTAACCATGCTGACAGGGAAGTGCAGTTGGGGGTGACCAGGCTGGCAGAGGGACAGCAAGGGATGGCAGTTGGAGGCGACCAGGCCAGTGGGAGGCAGTTGGAGGCAACCAGGCTGGTGGGGGGCAATTGGGGGTGACCAGGGCACCAGAGGGGCAGTTAGGGGTGACCAGGTCAACAGAGGGGCAGTTGCAGTGACCAGGCTGGGGGGGGGGGTGGCAGTAAGGTGTGACCAGGCCAGCAAGGGGGGGGCAGTTAGCAGTGACCAGGCCAGTGGGGAGGCAGTTGGGGGTGATCAGGCTGGCAGATGGATGTGCAGTTAGGAGCCAGCTATCCCGGATTGTCAGACATCCCCTGAGGGGTCCTTGATTGGAGAGGGTACAGGCTGGGTTTGGCCTGCCCTCCCCCCCTTTCTGGCTCCTGTGCATGAATTTTGTGAACCGGGCCTCTAATATAAAAATAAAAACATTAAGCAAAGGGGGGAAATGAGGATGGAAAGAGACTCTGCTTGGGGCGATGGGTGTATGATGTAGTGTGCAGGTGATGTTTTGTTGAGTTGTACATTTGAAAATTGTATGGTTTTGTTAACCAATGCCACCCCAATAAATTTAACTTAAAATATTAAACAATGCATAATGATGTTAAAAAAGAAAAAGAAAAAGCCTGCAAACCAAAATTCATAAGCAGATGCGAAGGAGTGCTGGGTGTCCAGCACTAAAGAACATTTGTGCTGATGTAGGAAAGCAAGGGAATCTGCTTACTTCCTCAACAAGAAAGAAGCCAAAACGATCACAGTCACAAATTTAGATGTTTCTGCTACATTTAGAGTGGACACATTTGACAATCTAATAGGTTCTCTCCATCTCTATCAAGGAACAAAACTATGCAGCAGCTTTAATGTAGAAAAGCTGAGATGATATCCAAGGAATAAAACAAATGCTGCGCTTGCCCCCTGTTCTTTCCTATCTAAGAAGATCCATTTAATTTTGGAGCAGAAGGAGTTCTTCTTGAAAGACCAAGGAAGTGACGTTGCAATAGTGTAAAGGGCCCACACGCAGCTGGGACACAGTAAAGGCAGCTGGAACAGGCCTGTAACCTCTGTGCGCACACCTTTCATTGGCAAGCAGTCCCCGGGCCTCCTCTGTCCCCAAGCACACTGTGAGCCATGACAGAGGGACAGCAGGCCCCAAGTGATGTCTCTAAAAGGAGTTAGAAGTTATTGCAACAATGACAGGAGGCAAAACATACTCTTGTGTTCCATGCCTGTGAAAGACCTGGGTATCTCATACACAAAAACTAGTTAACTCCCTGGAAGTGATTATAAAGAGCATATCCCAGGCCAGACTTACTGATTTAAGGAAAGCTCTGTGACCTGTAATAGATTTAGGGGATGTCTTGTGAACACTGAGAGGGCAATTCCTAGGTTCGGTGTTTCTCAGATGACAAGTAGTCATAGAAAGTCTACTTGGGGAATTTCCCTCTTTTGATCACAGAAGAGGTAATTTTTTTTTTCTTAATCCTCACCTGAGCATATTTTCTCCATTGATTTCCAGAGAGGATGAAAGGGAGGGTGAAGTGGGTGGGGAGAAGAGAGAGAGAGAGAGAGAGAGAGAGAGAGAGAGAGAGAGAGAGAGAGAGAGAGAGAGAGAGAGAGGTGAAAATGTGAGAAGGACACATGGATTGGTTGCCTCACTTAGACACTCGGATAGGCCTGGAGGACAATCCCACAACCAAGGTACATGCCCTTAATTAGGAATTGACCCCTTAGTCCTCTGGCGCATGTTCTAAATACCGAGTCAAACCAGCCAGGGCACAGAATAGGTAATTTCTTAAAACTTGGTCTTTTCCTTATTTCTCTGTGTTTTTTGGTCTTTGAAATAAGCATCTGATGTGAAAGTCACTCACTAGGGGAAAGATCAAACCAAAGTCGATGAGAACTTGGCCAATGGGCTCACCCATCTGTTAAGATGCCTGTCTCTCTCCCCCCACCTTTCCCTGCCCCAATCCCACAGCCGCCCTCTCCTCTCCAACTGGTTCTCAACCTCTTTCTTGGACTTTATATTCACACATGATCCCACTGTCCTTAAAATCATCATGTTCACTGACTACAGAATTGTTTTTCTCTTCATTTTCTTTTTTTGACCTGAACCAGAAAATAAGTTCATCCCTGAGCTCTGGAAACCAGACACAAACATCAAGAAAGAGAAAGAAAAAAAAAAAAAAAAAAAAACAAAAAAACATGAGCTCTGTGAGCACAGAAAACCTTTTGCTCAAAGTCAGAGTAGAGACTTTGTTTGAACAAATAGCCCCCAAATTAGAACTGGCTTGCTGGCATTTACTGTAATCGGCTGATTCTATTACCAAGCTGTAGCGGTAACATGGAGGGAGATCTGGATAATGTGTAGACATTTTTCGTTTCTGGTAATGACACAGGCCTGTAAGTAATATCCTGTCTCTCTCTAGGTATTTGATTAGTAAAAATTTCTGCGGCTTCACCCAACCACAGGCGAGCACTACATCATTTAGGAAACAAAGCTGTATTTTATTAAAAATATTCTTCCACAACCAGGTAAAAGATAGCACTTCTTATTTTTAAATACATTTAGTTTTAGAAAACATATCTTTTTCTCCTACTTACCACAGACCCATGCAATGGTAAAACCTACTTTGGGTTTTTATCTTTAATTAACTGTGGCCTTGAATTATGTGGGAGCTTAGATGTTCAGAAAAGTTAAGTGGGGATCATTTCTACTGGAAAGATGAATAATTTAAGAGGTGTCTCTGTTTCCACATCAATTATCAAAAGATCTAAAGAAACTCAGAGTCCCATTGGTATAAAAAAACAAATATTTCACTGACTTGGAAAATACTAGTGATTTTTAGTCTACTTTTGAAGACTCGCTGTGAATAGCCACTGCTTTTGATTGTCCCCAACTTTTAAAAACATCATTTTTTCCTTTAAGATGAATTAAAACTTTGTATTATGTCCTGGTGTGTGTGATTCAGTTGGTTGAGCATTGGCCTGTGCATGGAAACATTGCGGGTTTGATTCCTGGTCAGGGCACATGCCTCGGTTGAGGGCTTGACTCCCAGTAGGGGGCATGCAGGAGGCAGCTGATCAATGTTTTGCTCTCAAGCTGATGTTCTCTCTCTCTCTCTCTCTCTCTCTCTCTCTCTCTCTCTCTCTCTCTCTTTCTCTCTCACTCTCTTTCTCTCTCTCCTCTGTTTCTCTTTCTGTAAAAAAAAAAATCAATAAAGAAAAATCTTAAAATTTTTAAATTATAAGAGCCTATGTAGTATTCTCAAGTAATAAATCTTATTGTTAAAAGGCAAATATAAATACAAGATAAATAGTTGAAGGAGTTACACAGAAAAGAAAGACAGAGAATAAATTATTTGTTATAAAAAAGACTCCTACTTTATTAAAAAATTTTTTACTTAGATATTAGAAAACTTAAATGTTTGATAAGCACAATATATATGTATATCTACAATAATAAAAGCATAACATGCTAATTATACTGGACAGCCAAACAACATCCTTCTGGCCATCCTTCCAGATGAATCTGGGGCTGCGAGGGCTGAGCCCCTTGTACAAATTTTGTGCATCGGGCCTCTAGTATACCTACATATATTTAAGGGGATATCACTTTGCATCTAACAGCATTTCATTGAGCAGAAGTAGTTAAGTAAGTAAACAAGAAAATTATTTCCTTCCCTCCTAGTCATTGTATTTGCCTAAAGGAAAAATAAAATTTAGAAATAAAGGATAATAAAGACCAAGTGATCTAAAATAGTGGTAAAGACATTTTACATTTATCTTATACTTTGCAATTTATACTCTCCCATATACTATCTCATTTATTTGTCCCCCCCTTTTTTTTTTTCAGGAAAAAATATTTTGCCTACTTTACAGTTGAGGAAACCAAATCTAGGAGACACTAAGTAGGTTCTAATAAACAAACAAAAATGAGTATATCAAAAACACTTGTGTTCTCAAAATGTTGAGGCAGATGATTCTGGTATATCTACCGTATTTTCTGGCGTATAAGACGACCCCCTAATTTTACAGTTAAAACATAGGTTTAGGCCTATATTTGCTGTATAAGACTACCCCCCCCCCCCCACCACACACTTCAAAGAAAAGACTTACTTTGCCATCAAGATCTGCAGGTAATTTTTGTGTAATTTTGGTCTTTTGCCCCCGATTTTCGGTTGACTTTTTTTCGTTTCAAAAGTCATCTTATACGCCGGAAAATACGGGTACTTGTTTTCTGTACATGAGTACTGACTTATGCTTCAATATAACTGTGACTACAGCCCTCCGAGCTATAGTCAGAATGCTCAACAGTCACATAGCATATGCTATATGTAAATATGCCTCTACCAATTGATCTTCAGTGTGGAATAATTGCTGCTTTTTCTCCTTTGTCAGTCTGTTCAACTGTAACATTTCAGAGAAGGAAACTGAAATAGAAGTTAAATATATCTAAACAATCTGGGCCAATAAGATTTTTTCTTTAACTGGAAAATTTTGCTTCCCATCACACAAAATGAACATATCTCTGAACACTTATAGCCACAATTGAAAGCCTTTTAAAATCAGTAACACTCAGTGAGTAAAATTTGGCTTACCAGGTGTTATATAAAAATTAAATTAAAATACGAAATGCTTTTGGTTTTACTTTTTAAAGCTCTGACTTTAAGCAAAATTTAGCATTTTTTTTTATATCAAGAATTTAAAGTTTGCACAATGTACTTAAGAGTTATGAATGTCATCAGTTTTTCATTGTTCAAGTGATTTGTAATTCCATGCTGAACTAAAATAGCCTCGTGTGCCCAACTAGTGTGGCTCATTTGTTGAAGGTCAACCTATGAACCAGGAGGTCACAGTTCGATTCCTGGTCAAGGCACATGCCAAGGTTGTGAGCTTGATCCCCAATTGGGGGCATGCAGGAAGCAGCTGATTCATGATTCTCTCTCATCATTGATATTGCTATCTCTCTCCTTTTCCCTTCCTCTCTGAAATCAATAAAAATATTTTAAAAAATTGCCTCATGTGCCATAGTGTGTAATTTCCCCTTTTCTGTGTTTACATCCAGATTTACTTGCCTGATTTCTTTCCCCAGATTTTATTTGTTGGAGGTTAACTATTCTTAAGGTCAATATTTATTTTCATATTTCCTGTTGAGAAAAAAATTCAAAGAGAAAAACATGACTGCCAAAACAACAACAACAACAACCAACAACCAAACCCCTTAAAAAAACCTCACTCATAAATTCTGGATTTTTCAGGACTAAAAACTACCCCAGACAAACTCAGTGTTAGGAGGTGCCACTGTACTATCACTGTTAGTCTTCCTTCACTCTGTTGGGGTAGACATTGGCAGGTGGGAGGTTGGGGGTAGGGGGTCAGGGGGTATCTTCCTTCCTTAACCCCAAGAAGTAATAATCAATCAATCTACCCTAAATGCAGCATGGTATAACTAGGACGATCCAGAGAACCTCCCTCCTGTTTATTTGCCAACCCTATTGAGAGTGAAACCATGGTTGAAGAATCAGAAAATGAGTCCTCTACACAGCTCACTGTTCTGAGAGTTGAGGCTTACCTGTGTAAGTCCCAGAAAGTAGGGAATTTAATTAAATTCTTTCTTAAAAGCACCATCAGACTTCTCTGCTCCTGTGAATGTTGTGTTGTGAAAAGAACCTAGCTTTTCGTGCTGTGGGGCCAGGATGGGTGGGGAGCGGCTTTGGTGAAGTGGAAAGAGAACTGGATTGGGAGTCAGAAGCCTGGGGCTGTGCTAGGACTATGACACTTTCTAGCTGTGTGGCTTGGATTTGTGCCTGTAACTTGGGTCCTTTCCCTGCAACAGCAGAGCCAACAGAGTCTCTCCCCAGGTGGTTGGGGAACCTCTGAAATGACTTGTGTAAAAAGTTCCAAAGGCCACCCCTGCTCCATCCAGTTCTAATGAGTGTGGTCGTTTCACTTCTGAGCCTGTTTCCTGTGCCCAGTTTATTTTAGGGCCCTTGGGCCTTTCATGCAGAGGGGAGCCCAGGCAGCTGCGGGACCTCCAGGCTGCCCCAATTGTTCCTACAGGCTTCATGAACCTGGGCCAGGCTGAAACACCAGCTCTCCATCTCCCCCGTGACGTTCCTGTCTTCAGAACAAGCCTTGCTCTTGCTTTCTTCAGTCAACGTCACCTGCTATTTCTTCATTCACCGAGTGAAGACTAGAATCATCTTGTATTCCTCAGTTTCCGCGGCGCTGTGTGTTGGGCGTGAAGGATGCGTGCAGGAAGCGTCTTTATTGGGAGGCCTTCCCAAGTGTGCCAACCCTTCTTCATTCAAAGCAGATGACCCTCGCAGACATCAAACCAGTTCCCCCCCCCCCCCATGCCTCTTTATTGAGCTTAAAATCAAATGGAATTCCAGGCAGACACAAGTAGAGAAAGGGCTGCAGTCGCGATGCCCCAGGAACCTCCTGGGATGGGCCCACATTGAGGATGGGTGCCGGGAGTGAGGTGGAGGCACATTGGGACAGGGACAACAAGGATGACAGACAGAAAGACCTTCACTCAAGTAGGGGAGGTCCGGGATTTAGTCCCTACCTGAAACCCTTATGCAGAAAGCTCTGTGCATGGGAAAGCTACCCGGGACTGTGGCTCATTCGAAAGTTCAGGAAAACAAATTTCACATACATGGGAACAGCATAGTTTCAAGGCTATTATAAAAGGAATCATAAGCAGAGTGACATGCATGGAGACAATGAACGCACACCAGGAAGGTGTGTCCATAACCCCAATGAAAACTGTAACTTATTATTATTATTTTTTAAAATACATTTTATTGATTTTTACACAGAGAGGAATTGAGAGGGATAGAGAGTTAGAAACATCGATGAGAGAGATACATCGACCAGCTGCCTCTTGCACACCCCCTACTGGAGATGTGCCCGCAGCCAAGGTACAAGCCCTTGACCGGAATTGAACCCGGGACCTTTCAGTCTGCAGGCCGACGCTCTATCCATTGAGCCAAACTGGTTTCGGCTGTAACTTATTATTTTAAAATGGGCTGAAAATGATGCAAGACATGAGGATCATAAATCAGAATTAGAAAAACAGAAAGGATGTGACTGGCTTTAGGAAGGAATTAGAAATAAAAGCCAAAGAATGTCAGTTTAGAAATGAATTCTAAACAAGAAGGAACACAGGAACAAGTAAGTACAATTGATACACCCTTAGGAGAAATAAAGAGTAGAGAAAAAAGTTAAAGTAAAATAATTATAAAAGAAATATATATTTTTTTATTTCAGACAATACCACTTTAAGAAAAAAAAACATACTAGATGGAATATTAGTGTATTCAACTAATATTTATTGTAGGCCTGCCATGTGCCTGATACTGTGCCCTGTGCTGGATCATAAAACAATTTGCTCTTCTAGAGAAGGGAGACAAACCATGAATAAACAGCAAGTAAAACGTCAGAGGGTGGGGAGTGCTGTGGAGGAAAATAAATCAGGGAAGAGGGAGAGGAAATACTGCGGTGTGTGTGTGTCTTGACTTAAGTAGGGTGGTCAGGAAAGGCTTCATGGAGGAGGTGGCAGAAGTCCTGAGAGAAGCATGGAGGTGAGCCATGCAGGTGTGAGGGGAAAAGCACTCTTTCAGGGCAGGGGGACCAGCAAGTGCAAAAGCCCAGAGGCAGGGCTGTGCCTGGGGAGCTCCAGGAGCAGCAAAGAGTCCACTGAGGCTGGAACTGAGGGGACGAGAAACAAGCAGTAGGTGGTGGGGACAAGAGGGATGGGCCAGACTAGGGAGTGTGCAGACTGATGTGAGGACTTTGACTTTGACTCTGGGTGAAGTGGGGCTGGTGTCAGGATCTGAGCAGAAGAGTGACTTGAACCAAGGATCCCAAATCCTGAGGCTGCCAGGTGAGAAATGATGGGGCAGAGATAGACAGGGAGGCAGGGAGGCCAATGGGCATCAGGCAGTGATCCAGGCTGGAGAGAATGGTGGTGCCAATGGGGACAGGTTGGGGAGCAATGGAGTGCAGAGATTCTAAATGTAATAATAGCACAGAACTCACCAGTTGGCACCAGCCATTGTTAAATGCTTAACTTGAATTAACTGATTTAATTCTCACAGGAACTCTGCAAGATAGCTGATACCAATGCCCCCATTCTTACAGACAATCCAAATAACCCCTTGACAAACTTGCCTAATGGACTCATAATAGATCATTTGTTATGCTAGCTTTTGATGTGCAAGAGTGGTTTGAGGCAAAAAAAAAAAAAATAGTTTTGGGTGAAAATCATAGTGCTTTGATTTTAAGATGTATTTAGACATGTGACCACTGTGTGACTAAAATAACTCTATTTAAAAAATAAAAATAAAAATAATGTTTCTTGGATTTTGATCAAGACTGCCAGACTTAACACTATGCATATAGTGAGAATGTGATTCCATCAAAAAGGAGACACAAAAAAATAACGTCAAGTTTCCAAATGAGATACTGTAAAGGATATTCCAGTCTCTGAATGTGAGCAGCAATGTGGTAATAACCCCATTCCATTAGAGGAGCCGTCTCTGTGTGTTAAACCCCGGCAACAAGTGGTGCTGGAATTTTAATTCCTTCCAGAAACACATGCTAGCTGACATATGAGGCCATCTGTAGTTATGGGAGTTACTTCATAAGTTCATTCAAAATAGGTGTGTAAATAAGGCAGTGTTTTTATCCTGCTCACTGGGTCCCAGTTCTTTTTTCTTCTTCTTTCTTTCTTTATTGATTGATTAAAGTATTACATATGTGTTCTTATCCCCTATTTCTCACCTCCCCCCACTCATGCCCTCACCCTTGTTGTCTGTGTCCATTGGTTAGGCTTATATGCATGCATACAAGTCCTTTGATTGATCTCTCTCCCTTCCCCCCACCTTTCCCTACCTTCCCTCTGAGGTTTGAGCATCTGATCAATGCTTCTCTGTCTCTGGATCTGTTTTTGTTCATCAGTTTATGTTGTTCATTATAATCCACAAATGAGTGAAATCATGTGATATTTATATTTCTTTGACTGACTTATTTTGCTCAGCATAATGCTCCCCAGGTGTCCCGACCAGCGGGAGATCAACGTGGGGGCAAGGAGGCACCTAGAAGGGAATCATAGAGGACAGGAGACGGGAAGAAATGGAGGTAAGACAGGGTTCTGATCAAGCCTCGAATTTTATTGTTGAAGCTGCAATATATATACAGGCTGTAGGGGGAGGTTGCCGCGGGGACATTCCAAGGCTGTGCAAACTATGGGGGGAGGATCAGGGAGGGGACGTTGTAGGGATCTTCTGGAGCAGGATGTGTTGTTAAGCGATAGGTTATCTTTAGCTTCTGGCCAAACTGAAGGGCACCACGTGATCTCTGGTGACTGTGAGTTGTAAGAGGAGTTGGAAACTTAACTCCCAAGATGGAGTTGTATTTTCTAAGATGGAGTTGCTTGTATCAACTCTGACGGCTCTCAACACCCAGGACCATCAGTGCTGTTGCAAATGGTAGAAGTTTCTTCCTTTTTACAGCAGCATAGTATTCCATTGTGTAGATGTTCTACAGTTTTTAATCCACTCATCTGCTGATTGGCACTTAGGCTGTTTCCAAATCTTAGCTATTATAAATCGTGCTACTATGAACATATGGGTGCATATATCCTTTCTGATTGATGTTTCTAGTTTCTTGGGATATAGTTCTAGAAGTGGGATCACTGGGTCAAATGGGAGTTCCATTCTTAGTTTTTTGAGGAAACTCCATACTGTTCTCCACAGTGGTTGCACCAGTCTGCATTCCCACCAGCAGTGCACAAGGGTTCCTTTTTCTCTGCATCCTCTCCAGCACTTGTTATTTGTTGATTATAGCCATTCTGACAGGTGTGAGATGGTACCTCATTTGGATCCTCATTTTTACAAACTACACACATTTTATCAAACACACTTTTCATAAAAATATTTTATAAGAATATTCTTAAATGCACTTTGGATATTATAAAGAAGTAGGTCAGTTTGCACTTGCAGTTAACTTTTGTTATATTTCATTTCAGCTTTAATGATATGTTCCTGTACTATTCACCCATAGTGAATTTTTGGAATACCTTTTTTTTCTTATTGAAAAGATATACATGCAAGTCTTATGCAATTTTCTTGAGGAGATCCAGTTGTTGACACAGGAAGGATAATGAAGTATATTATCAATTGGCAAAATTTTTATAACAAGTCTCCACTGTATGCATTAAATGAGTTTTAATAACAATGTCAGTCTGTTCCTTTACCATATTTTAGTAAATGAATACTTAAAACAATAAAATAAAATTAAAAAAAGGAGCCTGGCCAGTGTGGCTCAGTGGTTGAGTGTCAACCTATGAACCAGGAGGTTATGATTTGATTCCTGGTCAGGGCATATGCCTGGGTTGCAGGCTTGATCCCCAGTGTGGGGCATATAGGGAACAACCTATCAATGATTTTCTCTTATCATTGATGTTTCTCTCTCTCTCTCTCTCTGAAATCAATAAAAAAATGTATACACTAGAGGTCTGGTGCATGAAATTTGTGCACAGGTAAGGTCCCTAGGCCTGACTGGTGATCAGGGCTTATCTGCAGGGTGACTGGCTGGGAGATGGGCGGGTCCCCGCCAGCACCTGCCTTGGCTGGCCTGGTGCTGCCCACTTGCCAGCCCTGGCCCCCCGCTGCCTCCAGTCTGGGCCTGCAGGTTGGGGCAGCTCCTGCATTGAGCATCTTCCCCCTGGTGGTCAGTGCATGTCATAGCAACAAATTGCTCCACCTTTTGGTCGATTTGCATATTAGGCTTTTATTATATAGGGGGAAAAAGTAAACAGGGTTTCCTTCAGATAGAATCATTTAAAATATGGTTCTTTCTTTTCAGTGATACAAATAGAACACCATCAGGAAACTGCAATTCTGTTTGCACAGTTTTCTTTCCTTTCAGAGGCTCTGCTCTGGATATCAACAGCAGACACCTAAATTAGGAGCATATAAATCATTCTAAGGGTCCCTGGTGGCTCAGGCATACTCAAACTATCACAGGGCAGGGTAATGTATCTCCAGTTTGACTGCAATACTGGTTGATTTACTGTTTATTTTGTGCTGAAACCATACATGGGAAGATGAAAACAGTTGTCTGGGTGACTGAGGATTTCAGCCTCTCCTCAGGATTAAATCGTGCACCTGCTGCTCTCTAAATACCTGGGGCACATCAGCAAAGCTCCAAGCGCTGGTGCTGCAGGAGCATTATGGGAGTGGAGAGGCAGGAGGGACATCAATATTCCCTGTACAATGAGCTAATAGTCTGGTGACATTGGAAAGACCAGGCTGACTCACAGGGAAGCAGCAAACCTTATTCTGTAATCCCTAAGTCAGGGTTTTTGACCAGCTAAAAAGAACCAATAATTGTCGTCCAGAGAGACTGAATAGTAGTAGACTACAGTTTTTACTATTTTACCTATAGCCAATGGATTGTACCTATAGTAGAAACTCTTTCAAATAATCTCTGCTTCAAAGAGTCACCAGGTTACTGGACACTGTCCAGCCCTCGGTGGAGGTTAGCTGTGCCCTACTGAACCCTTGAGGAAGTGCCGGGCTCCTGAGTAAGCCTGGGCACATCTGCGCCCAGGGGTTGAGCTGTTTGTTTGCCAAGAGTCACCTCATGTTCATTCCCAAGTTTACTCAGTTGCCCTTTTATTGTAATTATACAATTTAGAGAAACATTCTATAAATGGATAAAAACTGAGTGCGAAAAGAGTTGCCTTTTCCATGAAAACCATGTTAATGCTTTGGAAAGGCTAAAAAAAGCGAAGTTGCCAAAAATATAAAACTGCTGTTTGATTAGGTGTTGATGAGACAACTTGTGAAAGACTGTAGGGAAAAAAAATCCTGAAAACTGTGGGTTCTCAACTCAACTGACTTGTGCATCTTTAAATGCTCATTCCACTTTAAAGAGGCACAAGCTGATGATAACCAGAGAGGATGCATTTTGGGTGTGGTGTATGTGAGAATGATGATTCAGTTTTGCAATCGATGGGCTCTTATTAAAATGCCTTGGCCAGCTGAAACCGGTTTGGCTCAGTGGATAGAGCGTTGGCCTGTGGACTGTAAGGTCCTGGGTTCAATTCCGGTCAAAGGGAATGTACCTTGGTTGTGGGCACATCCCCAGTGGGGGGTGCATAGGAGGCAGCTGATTGATGTTTCTCTCTCATCGATGTTTCTGACTCTCTATTTCTCTCTCTCTTCCTCTCTGTAAAAAAATCAATAAAATATATTTATAAAAAAAATTAAAAAATTACCTTGGTCTGACTTTAAAATGTGGGCCAATGTACATTTGTATGGTTCAGGTTAAAAGAAAATGATTAAGGCTAAGTGTTATTTGATTCATGGTTCTCCACTTAAAATTAACCTTTTATATTAACCAAGCAGCTCCCGAAGGAGCAGCTTCAGCACTTCACCCAGGCCGAGTCCCTACAGCTCCTTTTGGGTGTCTGGGATGAGGCACTGCGTTGGGAGAGCTCGTGCAGGAAGAGCGGAGACGCTGGGTGGTCTAGTCTTTCCTCTCCGGTTGTATGAGGTGGAATGGCAGAAACCTTCCTGGGGGAACTGTGCGATCAGAAAGCTTTGGGGGACATGGCAGGTCCTCCAGGGTCAGCAGACAGAACCCCAAGCCTTACGGAACCCAGAACAGGTATAAACACGAGAGTTGCCTTGCAAAGTGAAGCTAACATTCTTGCTTGCTAAAAATGTAAGGGAAATGTTTTGACTTTTTCCTCCCCCTCCGCCCCTCGATGATTTAGGTTTTAAACTAAAACTGTAACTTTAAATGCAGTATTTTTTTTTTTTTTTTTTTTTTTTTTTTTTTTTTTTTTTTTTTTTTAGATAAAAGTGTCCCATGATGTGGCCAGGCCCGGAGCAGCAGCAGACAAGCCCGGAGCAACCAGGTCGGGAGCGGCAGTGGCCAGACCTGGAGCAGCTGGTTGTGGAACAAACCAGAGCAAGAGGCCAGGCCCGAAGCAGCCAGGCCCGGAACAGCTCGCTCCTCGCCTGCCCCTGCCCCACGGCTGCCTCTCAGACATGGCTGGAAACTTTTGCGGGAACTTGAGGGTCTGTTGGTTCAAGTGATGAAGGCTTAGATCTGGATGTGTTGAGTTAGTATAGCGCTGGGGTGTTGATCTGTGAGTGCCTTGGGTGGGGCCTGGATGAGGTGGGTTGACCTATTTGGAAATGTCTTTTGTGTGAAGTGTATCATTGGGCATGTGGAGGTATTATTGATATGAGAAAATGCTAAGTAACTGATTTACTATCTGAAAAGGGATTTACTATCGGGAAAGGGAGGGAGGAAGAGACTGAACATAAACTGTGCACCTATGGATGAGGACAATGGGGGAGGGAAGGGGGCGGAGAGTGGGGTGGGAACCTGGTGGAGGGGGGAAGAAATAAGGAACCTTTGTAATAATATGAACAATAAAGATTGATTAAAAAAAAAAAAGTCCCATGATATTTAGATATACCTACATGGCCCAGCCAGTGTGGCTCAGCGGTTGAGCGTTGACCTATGAGCCAGGAGGTCACAGTTCCATTGCTGGGCAGGGCACATGCCTGGGTTTTGAGCTCAGATCAATGATTTTTCTCTCATCGTTGATGTTTCTATCTTTTTCTTCCTCTCCCTTCCTCTCTGAAATCAATAAAAAATATATTTAAAACAATCAAACAAACAAAAAAAAACACCTTAAAAAGTTATACCTAAATGGGCCATGCCCAGAGGGAAGGGGGCAGAGGTAATTCTTAATATTGTAAAAATAAAAGAAAAATTTATAAGAAACAGAATGGCCATGTTGTATATAATTTCCAGTTTTACACTTGGCTAGCTGGAGAAATGTAAACCATCCCTAAAGTGTTTGACTGGCAGTAAATACAATTCAAATGACTAATGTCACTATTGCTTTTGGGGTCTGCCCCCTCTTTAGGCCTGTAACAATGACTCTTGGGAGGACTTCAGAAGCTTTAGCCCTGCAATTCCCCAATTACTCTGTGATTTGCTGTGTACAAACATGGAAAGAATAAGATACACTGAGGTGGGAGAGGGCATGAGGCACTTGGAAAGAAAAGGAATTCTTTCCTGGGCAACTTTTATGTAGAATTAGCAATATCAAAGTAATGGCAACTTTTAATCACCTAGAGCAGTGGTCGGCAAAATGCGCCTTACATGTGGCTTGCGAGCCGAAGTTTGCTGCTCTGTTGACTGATGAGTTTGCTGACTACTGGGATAGGGGCTTAATCACTAGGAACAACAATAGCCTGTAATTATTGGAATCAAGATCTAGGTCAGTGGTCGGCAAACTCATTAGTCAATAGAGAGGCAAACTGTGGCTTGTGAGCCGCATGTGGCTCAAGAGCCACAGTTTGCCGACCAGGGACCTAGAGTAAATGATCACCCAAATAATGAAGAATCCTGGCATTTCCCCCATTTCTTTCTAATGCCGATGAAGACACCAACATCTGTTGAATATTCCTAACAGGGGCCTGTCCCTCTACAAGCCAGTGTAAGGGTGGTCTGAGAGGACAAAATATTTCATTAATCACAATGCAGTGTATTTGTAAGTTTGTTTTCATCTCTCAGGAAACATGTTTCTCACCAAAGCCCATTTAATAAAACAACTTTTATTTTTATGGTTTCACTGGAGATAAGCTCAAAGTGTTCAAGTGACTGCTATAATTCTTTAAAATTAACCACCAGTGAATCATACTCACTTTATATTCTTATCGCAAGTGGCTTAGAGTCTGCCTTATTATTTTTGTTTGAACCTGACAGGAAATAGATTTTAAGAATAGAAAATAAAATACTAAGACCTTTCCATTCAGCCTATATTTTTTCAGGCAAATACAGTGCACATCTGGGTAGAACTTTAGAAAACAGAGCCTCCATCTCTTAAGAGAAATATGTTATCCCATTATGTGTACCTATTGGTATATGTGTTTTGAGCACCTACAGAAGTAGAACTGTATCAGGCAACTCAGCCACATTCTGTGGGCCAGCCTGTGGGCACGGCGTCCTCCTGAAAAGGCTTATATGAGCGTCACAGTGTTCAACAAGCCTCCGCCCTGCTTTACTTCTCTTTCATATGTTTTATTTGCCAAGTCTCCACATTGTCAAGGTCAGGTATATGTCTTATCTGGAATCTTGAGAGATGGTAGCCATGAAAACAGCATTGAGATACAAAAGAAGGCCTGAGAACCGGTGCAGCAACGGGCTTTGCCTCAGAATAAAATAAAGTCAGGGTCTCAGCATGCTTGGTATCCTGCAGCCCAGTGGGAGGTGTGAGCAGAGCATCCCAACCCTGAACCTGGCAAAATATAAATACAGGAGTGGGCAAAAGTAGGTTTACAATATGGAGTATGCGAAACAGTTTATTCTTGTAGCACCTGGTATTTATTATTATATTATTTATTTGTATTCTAACTGGAAACCTAGTTGAAAAGGCTTAAATTCCAAACATGGCAATAAAGTGCCTTCTCATTTTACTTCTTTTTTTCTGCTGCAAAAGCTTTCTTGTTTCCATTTGGTTCACTGCATGGGAGAGGGCTTCAGGGTGGCTAAAAGGATGCCATGTGGTTTCAAGGAGAGGCTCAGGCAAAAGCCAGCCACCAGGGGCCCCTCAAAGGCCTCTGGGCTCCAATGGTTGCCTGACCTGCCTGCTTGAGGATGAGCCTTTGGAAGAGATACTCGCCCAGCCCAGTCTGGGGCCGGCCAGCCTGTGGAGGTGAGCCAGGTGTCCCCCATCTCCTAGATGAGTTTAACCCCCTCACCCCGTAAGTGGTTCTGCAGGAGCCACAGGATGAGGGCCTGTGCGGGCAGAGCCCAGGGCCTGCAGCTCCCAAAGGGCTGGTTCAGGCTCCTCTCCAAGGCTGGGTGGCTTCCATGGCCCTGAGTTTTGCCCCCTCATCCTGGGAGGCCTCAGCATGCTCTGGAAGAGAACGTGGCCACATGCTGGTTTGCATCTTTAAGTGACGCTCAGTGCCTGCCCTTGAACTTCTCTACCAACTCGTGCAAGAAGCAGCCCACGCTCTCCCGGGCCACATCACCCTGGTTGAAATAGGAGCCCAAAGAGAGGTAGGCGCAGGTGCAGGCTGGCTAGGCGGGTGACTGCAGCCTCCCCCTGGGTGGAATAATTCTGACCAATTTGGGAGCTCATGGTTGTTCGGCAATAAGGAGTTAAGGTAGAAAAAAACAAAAACAAAAACAAAAATGGCGTTGGCTGGTTTCGGAGGCTCAGGATGGCTGAGGTGGTTCCAAAGGTGGTGACTGGAAAAGAGGTTGGAGGCTGGTCAGAGGCTGGAAGAAGGGGCATTCCTAGGTCTGCTCTGTCCACAAACTGTTGAGGCAAGAGACAGTTGCAGGGGGTTGCCCAGGGCACTGCCTCATTATACTCTTAATCTAACATAACTTGGTAGGGCATCTTAATTACCCTCAAATGTCCCCATAGAAATCTTTCTCAAGCAGTGGGAGACTTAGATTTTTTTTCATTAACCTTAATGATTCATTAGAACACATGACCTTAGAACTAACCAGTGTTTTTTTTTTTTAATCTTATTGTTGAGAATATTAGAGATGTCCCTCCTTTGCCCCCCTCCATCTGGTTCCTGCCCTGCCCCAGGCCTTCACTACACAATTGTCTGTGTCCGTGGGTTATGCTTATAAGCATACAAGTTCTTTGGTTGATCTCTTCCCCCACCCCCTTCCCTCTGAGATTCATCAGTCTGTTTCATGTTTCCATGCCTCTGGTTCTATTTTGTTCTTCAGTTTATTTTGTTCATTAGATTCTACATATAAGTGAGATCATGTAATATTTGTCTTTCTCTGACAGGTCCCTCCATGTTGTCTCAAAGGGTAATAGATCCTTTTAAAAATATATATATTTTATTGATTTTTTATAGAGAGGAAGAGAGAGGGATAGAGAGTTAGAAACATCGATGAGAGAGAAATGTCGATCAGCTGCCTCCTGCACACTGGGTATGTGCCCGCAACCAAGGTACATGCCTTTGACTAGAATCGAACCTGGGACCCTTGAGTCCACAGGCCGATGCTCTATCCACTGAGCCAAACAGGTTAGGGCAATCCTTCCTTTTTTACAGTTGCATAGTGTTTGCCTGCATATATGTATTCAACAGAAAGTCACTTCATTACATAAAGTGTAGCAGTGGGAATGTTGCAGGAAAAAACTCAGAGTTAAAAGCAAGATGGAGTAACTACATGTATAACAGATTTGAATACTGAGCCATAAGACTCGGAATCTAAGACCTAAACCACCTTCAGGGAGATGTTCATTGTCACAATCCAACCCCCCCCAAACTGGGAGGGGTAAGGGAAATGCAAGGCCTGAAAGGTACAATAACAGCTCCCAAATGGTGCACCACACTTACCTGAGGGCCACTCTGTGATGGTAGATCGCTTCTCTGTTTTGATCTTGATCCTTCAAGGCATTAGCATAGTTGTAGTGACCATAGGCATTGTGGGGCAGGGTTTGAATTCCAAACCTAGAATGAATAAATTAAAAAAAAGAAGAGCAACAAAGAATATTGCCTAGCAATGTTGTCAGTTTCTTTCATATTTGCTCAGTTTCATGAATCTGTATTTGTAGTTCTTTTCTCTAAGTTAGGACCTTCGATTTAAAATATATATGGTATATATATATATATATATATATATATATATATATATATATATATATAATTGATTTTTTTTACAGAGAGGAAGAGGGGATGTGCCCACAACCAAGGTACATGCCCTTGACCGGAATCGAACCTGGGACCTTTCAGTCCGCAGGCCGACGCTCTATCCACTGAGCCAAACCGATTTTGGCAGGACCTTCGATTTTTGTGAATTGTATGAGACACTAAACATGCTGATATGTAACATATTGAAAAAGGTATCTAAACAAACATGCGACGTGCAGGTGAACAAAATGCCTTTAGCATGTAAACCAAAGGGCTTCCATGTATCAGAGAGCTGGGTTGGGGCTCTGTTATCTGACCTGAGGCATCTCTGGGAGCACAACAGGGCCCATTTCTAGACCTGAGGGCACAGCATAACCAGGGTCACACTCTCAGTTATCAGGCCTGCCTGGCTCTCCTAATTTGGGGTGCAGTGGGCAGAAGATGGGATGTTACTGGGCCTCTGCTGCCGCTGCTGCTGCAAAGCTTGACCAGCAGAGGTCAACCACAGACACTCCTCCTGCTGGAAGGAGGCAGGAATTAAGCAAACCTTTTTCCCCTTTGATGTCTATCCATCTAGAAGGGGACAGACTTTTTTAATCATGGAGATTTGAGGAAATAGCCTCAGTTACCTCTTTAAGCTCAAAAGAGAGCCAAAACAAGAAAAGATTAAATGGTTTTCATAAAAGGAGAATAACCCCAAACCACGACCTCCTCTGTAAAAGATCAGATCGACTGTGCCTTTGTTCTCTGCCTTCTTTCCCTTTGTCCTTTCCCACCATTCCGGTTCCCTTCGGTGTGGGGACCCCTGCCTCCGGTGTGTGTGAGAGACTCTCTCCCACCCGCTCCCTGCCTGCAGGGTGACCCCATCCTCCTTCACACGCACAGTTCTCAGGGTGCCTGTTGGAAGGAAAACTCACGCCAGGCCTAGGAGTGTGCATGGGACTGGAAGTTCCTTAATTACCCAGCAGTGGTGGGTAGTAAAGTCGTGCTTGTTTGAGGTAATTATCACCTGCCGGCCAGGCCAGAATGTACTGTGTGTTCAAAATGCACTTGGAGTTCCAGGTGAACAAAGAGAAAGGAAAAGGTCTAAAGGCGTGTGTGGCCCAGAGCAGAATTGTTAATAGGGGAAAATTTTAGAAGAGACACGGTTCGGACAAATGAATTTTCAAGCGATTGAAAATTGGAGCAATTCAATATATATATGCAGGGTTCACTATGCACCGTGCTAGGGGCTGGGCACAGTCAGAAGTGCCCAATTACTAAACGGGTTGTCAGAGTGGTAATCAGGGAGCCACAGGAGCAGAGAGGAGGAAGATTATGCCAGACCAGGGGGCCAGGAGAAGCTTCTGAGACTTAAAGAATAGATTGAAATTAGCTTCTAGAGGGAAAGGAGGTGAGAGGGGCAGAGTACTCATAGAATGGAGAGTGTAGGCCTTTTGAGGGACTGTATGAAATTCAGTGTGGCTGGATCTTAGAAGGCTGAGTCTGGGGGTGAAGAGACCTGAGAGGACTTGGGGGTCACCCTGGAGGCTTTGAGGTTTCTGAAAAGGGCCAGAGAGTACATATTTTTTTTGGGAGTCATATATCGCCGTTGTAGTATGAAAGCAGCCACAGAGAATACAGAAACAAATGGACATGGCTGTGTTCCATAGAACTTTACTTACAAAAATAGATGGAGGACTGGATTTGACCCAAAGCCTATAGTTGGCTGACCCCTGGTTGAAGTGTTAATTTTTAAGTTCTACTGAGATCAAGTCCTTTAGGAGCCCATCAACTTTCTTCCAGTAAATGGACATCTGCACATCCTAGGTGGGAATATGTCCTGATCCTGGTCTCTCCTCCTGATTGAGGCCATGGGTTCTTTTTTTTTTTTTAAATATATTTTATTGATTTTTTACAGAGAGGAAGGGAGAGGGATAGAGAGTTGGAAACATCGATGAGAGAGATACATCGACCAGCTGCCTCCTGCACACCCCCATCAGGGATGTGCCTGCAACCGGAATCGAACCTGGGACCTTTCAGTCCGCAGACCAACGCTCTATCCACTGAGCCAAACCGGTTTCGGTGAGGCCATGGGTTTTTAACGGTGGTTCATGGACACGCTTAAGCAAGTGGAAGAGAATTCAAAGAAAAGTTATTTTATTATGTCTTTTTCTGTATGGCGAAGACTCTGGAGAGAAAATTGACCTATTTAAAAGTTCTGTCAGTAATTGTCTTAATCCAAACAAATGGAAGGCAGGGGCTTTACCCGGGTGAGATGTCTCCATGTTTGGACATCAGATGGCTTCTTTCTAATAGGAATGAAAGAAAAGTCCTTGCAGCACAATTGTGAATTTTTTTTTCTCTTTAATTGAGCCTGGTTTAGGTTGAAAAATATAAGAACAAAAGATTGTGTATTCTTTGGCTTTTAAGTCACATGATCAAATTCTACCTCTCCTCTTACCAGCAGAGTCAACCTGTGCCAGTTAGTCACTCTCGCCAGGCCTCAGTGCAAAATGGGATTGCAAAATTGAGTTAAAATGTGCAAGCCATTGAGGACACCATTCCAGTAAATGGAGACCTCATTATTGGTATTAGAACTCAGGGTGCTGGGTTCTCGTGTATAAGGTTCTTACCATTGGAAACTGCAGGGGGGCGGGAGCTGTCATCTTGATATTAGTCAGTGGGATCTTTTTTGTGCAAAGAAGCTCATTTAGAAAAGGTGGGACCTTGACCAGAATTTGGATTTTTTTAAAGACTAAGACCTATGCTAAAGTATTTGTTGATTTGCTTCTAGTGCTGCCAAGTAAAACCACCATGCATAATTAGAGAGGCCTCGGTAAAGCCATACATCCTAGGGATGGTAGAGTGGTTTATAGTTTGGAATAGAGGAGGAAACTGCAGCAGGGGCTGTGTCAAAACATCTTCTTTACCCAAAAAGTTGACATTTCTTCTAATTTTGTGAGGTGCATTGTGTTGAACTTGGCACTTCTACGAGACTGTCCCACTACCCGCTTCAGATGCCAATCTCAAGTCCAGGTTGGTACCTGTGCTTTTGACTGACTATTCTTTGGAATTTACCACAACCCTCTCCTTGAGTTCAGTCAATTTGCTAGAGCAGCTCACAGTTCTCAGGAAAACATTTAAAAAATATATATTTTATTGATTTTTTTACAGAGAGGCAGGGAGAGAGATAGAGAGATAGAGACGTGGATGAGAGAGAAACATCGACCAGCTGCCTTTTGCACACCCCCCACCGGGGATGTGCCTGCAACCAAGGTACATGCCCTTGACTGGAATCGAACCTGGGACCTTTCAGTCTGCAGGCCTATCCACTGAGCCAAACTGGTTTTGGCTCAGGAAAATGTTTTGCTTACTGTTTACTACTTCATTATAAAGAAACTAGAGGCCCAGTGCATGAAATTCATGCATGGGTAGGGTCCCTAGGCCTGGCCAGCAATCAGGGCTGATTGGGACCTTCCGGCTGCCAGCCACGGCCTTCCTTCCCTGGTTGCCGGCTGCCAGCTGGGGCCTTCCTTTGTTCCTTGCTGCCCCTGGTCATCAGCACACAGCACAATGAGCAATTGAACTCCCAGTTGCACTCCCAAGGGGACACTTTGCATATTAGTCTTTTATATATATAGATATCACTCAGGAACAGCCAGATGGAAAAGATGCAAAGGCAAGGCTTCAGGGAGTGCTCTCCAGGTGTTCTAAGAGTTACCTCATTGACATAACAAAAGAGATCTTTATCCTCATCAGTAGGAAATTCCAAAGGGTTTAGGAGCTCAGTGCCAGGACCTGGGATAAAGACCAAATACTGTATAGTATATTTATTTTTTTATTTTATTTTTTTATTTATATTTTATTGATTTTTTTACAGAGAGGAAGAGAGAGGGATAGAGAGCTAGAAACATTGATGAGAGAGAAACATCGACTAGCTGCCTCCTGCAAACCCCCTACTGGGGATGTGCCCACAACCAAGGTACATGCCCTTGACTGGAATAGAACCCGGGACCTTTTATCCACAGGCTGACGCTCTGTCCACTAAGCCAAACCAGTTTTGGCAAATATAGTATATTTCTTATTACAAATCACAATATCACAGGTAACTTGCTCTGGTATGATGGGGACAGAATGGAACCCAAAAGCAAAGGTTAATTTCATAAGCTCTGACACAGTACTACTTAGTGTATTTAAAAATAGAAGGCATGCATGCCCAACTGAATTCTTATTTTCTATTAAGAAAGTCAAATGGTCAGGCTTTAACGGTCCCAGTTGCCATTTTTTGGCACCCCAGAATCTGTTCCCCCTTTGTAACCACTTTTACCAGCAGAGTCAACCTGTGCAGGTTCTCTGCTCTCTCCCTCATGGAGTTCTCTGAGGAGAAGAAGCCGAGTCATTTCACTCAGCTGGTGGAGGTGAGAGGATGTGGGCTGAATTCAATCTCAGCTAATGAGATTCCCTCTATGAGCACTTTGATGTGAAGAGAGACAAAGGTGATGGGAGTTTACCCATTTGTCTCAGTGATGATGCTCAGAGCTTACTGCCAAGCTCCTGTTATAACACAGTATCACAGACTGAGTGGCTTGAACAATAGGCATTTATTTTCTCACAGTTCTGGAGTCTGGAAGTCCATTTCAAGGTGCTGGCAGATTTGGTTTTCTCTGGAGCCTCTCTCCCAGGCTTTCAGATGGCCACCTTCTTGCTGTGTCCTCACATAATCTTTCTTCTATGCACATGCATCCCTGGTGTCCTTCTGTGTGTCCTAACCTCCTCTCCTTATAAGGATACTCTTAGGTTGGATTGAGGTCTTGATAATATCTTCTTTTTAACCTAACCACCTCTTAGAAAACCCAAACCCAGTCACATTCTAAGGTGCGAGGATTAGAACATCAACATTATGAGTTTTTGGGGAACACAATTTAGCACACAGCATCTTTCATTTCTTGTTTTCTACAAGTCAGCTCAACATCCTCTTAAATTCTGTGAGCTCCCCAACCCTTGCAGTATATCATTATTTTTATTTAAGTAATCCAAAGTCAGCTTTTGTTGTTTGCCACTAATGCAAACCCAGGGTAGTGTAGCCTGGCAGACACTCCCATGGGATTATGTAAACCCGGATGTGATGGAGCAGTTTGACATGGAAAGGTTCAGTCTTTCAGAACATTTTTCTCTTGTCTAAAGTTTGTTGAATTAAAATCTCCCTTCAGTGGCAGCTGGTGAGAGAGACACGACGAGACTGGAATGATTGGGATGAACTGATGAGAGACTTGTGACTGGAATTACCAACAACATTTTATTCTTCAGAACTTCCACTTATGAATTAATTTTGTCATTTATCTGTATAAGTGATGAAAGCTGCCTTTTTACAGGAATAATCAAATGTCATTTTACACACTATGTAATAGACACAGCTCTTTTCCTGAGGCAATAGGAAAGGAAGAAAATGAAATAGAGCTTGTGAACAGAGAGATGCAGAGGGCACTCATTCCACATGACCTTCTTAGCAGCATGAAGATGGCACTTGTGGACCCTGCTCCCTGACTTTAGGGACCTCATATGCTTATTTCATTGAGAAATCAGTCACCCATAGAGTGAGGTGATGGGGGATGAGGAACAACTTTGCAATGATCACTGGGGAAGGGACATGCTGTGAGCCATGGACTAGAGATGAGCAAGTTTCAGTCACCACATAGTTGAGGACAAAGAGAACAAAGTCATGGGGAAACAGCCTATTTTGAAGACATTAGCCAGCAAATGTTGTGGCTTTTTAATAGGAAGAAACCCACAGATTAGAGGATTCTTTTCAAGGTTGGGAATGAGTGAAGTAAACCCAAGGAACACCAAGAGAGGCAGGTAAAGGGTAACAGATGGGATACTGGGCACACATCTGAAATGAGCAACCACTGGGCACCAGCTGGAAAGGGAAGCAAGCAAAGCCAGGTGGATAGAATTGGCCAATTTGGGCACAGACAGCTAATTTAGCAGGGATTAAACGCCTGGAATAGGGAATAGATAGACTGGCAGCCCACTGGAGCTGGGAGGAGATCAAATGGTGTAAGCAGATACCAGGTTAAGGTCCCTGTTGCTGGAAAAGCAGTGAAGCAGAAACCCCAAGACACTTGGCTAACATCCTCTTGAGCTGCAGTTTGCCACTCTGTTGACTAATGAGTTTGCCGACCACAGCCCTAGAAGACTCTTTAAAAACGTGTTGTTCTTTCTTTCTGTGTGAACACCTTTGCCAATTGCTTGGCGGAACAATGAAATAAGACTTCTGTTTCATTCTATTTATAGCTGATTTGGTAACCCAGCTCATCAATACTGTTTTCATCTGAATTCACAGACCGAAACCTTCCTACAAGCCTTTTCTTCAGGAAGTCACTTTAGGACCAGCCCAAGTTAGATTTCGTACAATATCATTTGGAAAAACTGAAGTTAAGATCTCAATTATATTATATCTTCCATTCAGAGCTCTACTACACTAAATTTTCTTGATTAAATATTTTCAGACCCACACTACCTCATTTGTTTGGAAATAGATACATGTCAACAAAGAAATAAATGGGAACAGATTCCCTTTAATCCATCTCATTATACCCAAATAGGGACTCTCTTGATGCTCAATGCCATCCTCTATCACAGTGAACACAGGGTGGTCACCCCACATGCATTTAGTCAAGTGCATGTATAAAAGGGATGCTTTGCCTGAGCTGGGTGGGGAAGCAGGGCTACTTTGGGGGTGCACTGGTGTCCCCCTGTGCATTGTAAACCATATAACTAACTTTCATAGAGGGCTCATTCTTTTCTTGAGAAGCATTCACATATTAGTTCTCTAAAAGGCTGTCCTAGCACGTTAGCTAGTTCTTCATTATTGCAGAGCAGTGTAAGAGGTCGGTCTCAAGCACTCTCACTGCTCTGGGTTTCTGCAGTTTGCACAAAGATGTGATGGCAAATGATTGCTGCTAAATCCCATTTAACTGTCAAGCTTCCAATTGGAGGGTAGCCACTGCAAATAGAGTGAGTGCAAACATGAGCTCATTCAACCTCTCTGTGGCTGGTTTTGAAGCTGAGGTAATGAGCTCCTTAGCTTCATAAGGATCTATTTGTTATACACAAAAGGACTGTCCCTCTGGAGTGGTTGGTGTTGGTGACAGAGGGCAGGCCTCATAAGGATGAAATTGTGAGCAATAATTACCTGGGCATGTAAAGGACCCTCTTGTCCACCACAAAAGCCACCTGAAGAAGAGATTGCTGGCTGGAATGAACCGGGGAAACCATGAACAAGCCCACTAAAACGTCCTTGTGCCCCAGTCTTTGAAACACACAATAATAAAGGACAAATTAATTTTGGACCAAATCCACTTTCGCCATTATTTATTCATCTGTTTCATTTTTAAGTTCCCATTGAAAGAATGAAAAGATTAGACCAATGTGGGAAGGAGAGAGTTCTTGAGGGTTGGCTATGAGCTGCCTTGGGGTTGGCCTTTATCAAGGCAACAGAGGGTTATTAAAGAGTCCCACATCCAGAGAAAGTACAGCCTCAGATCAGTAGTTGATGTCCAGACTCAAGATGTGACCTGCCACTAATACATCGTTGGTCACCTTGATCAGGCATTAACCTTGCCATCTTCAAGTGCCTCAACTTTAAAAGGAGACAAGTGGGGCCTGATACTCAGAGCTCTGCCCAGTAGGGCTCAGTTCCTGCCGGGGCTGACTGGCAGACCCTGAGAAATGGATGACTAATTATTCTGACACATGTTTTTGTGAAAGAGAGGGCTAATGGACTGCTTGGCTGTAGGAAACAAACAGCTCCATTCACCTGCCTCCTTAGGCTTTTATGGTAACAACAACTTGAACTAAAATTAATTATTAGATACTATCAACAGGGTAAGCATCTTTGAGAAAACACATGTATTTGTAGTGTCTTTAAAACAAGGATGTTTTGAAGTCTAATTATGAAGATTCCAGTAAAAACGCTCAGGGGCTCAGACTTGTTTGGAAAATCAAGGAAGGGTTTGTTGTCTTCGGCAAGTTTCCCTTGAGGCCCCGACCTTTTGGAGAATTCTCCTAGCAGATTTTCTAACCAATTCCTGCACTTCCCCACAGGTTCCAAAGGTCACTCTAGTTCTCAAAGTTGGTGGTATGAATTGTTAACCTGTGATGTGAAGTCACTGGGGGGCTGGTGAGGAGAACGTGGAGATTCCATATTGGGAGCTTGGACATGTGCAGGCAACCACATTATATTCTTAGTGGGGAGTGCTGATCTGAAAAGGTAGGAAGCAGGCCCATGTTTTTCTTTATTTTAAAACTAGAAGCCCAGTGCATGAAATTCATGCATGGGTAGGGTCTCTAGGCCTGGCTGGTGATCAGGGCTGATCATGGCCTTTGGGCTGCTGGCTGGGCTTCCCTTCCCCAGCTGCCGGCTGCCAACTGTTCTTCCCCCCACTCCCTGCTCCTGTTGGTCAGCGCACATCATAGTGAGCGATCAGGTCTCCCGGTTGAACTCCTGAGGGGTCAATTTGCATATTAGGGTTTTATATTTGTAGATATATCATTTAAGACCAGTGAAAACCATCTAATTTTTATGAAGGTAATTTTGAAAATGAATAATATTCACCAATGATTCTTCAACCTAAAGTTGAATTGTCCATACTTTTGACCTTCCTCTACTCCAGCCAGCTAAGATATTTAAAATATTTTGTTAAAAAAATATATTTTATTGAGTTTTTACAGAGAGGAAGGGAGAGGGATAGAGAGTCAGAAACATTGATGAGAGAGAAGCATCCATTAGCTGCCTCCTGCACAACCCCCACTGGGGAGGTGCCCCCAACCAAGGTACATACCCTTGACTAGAATCAAACCTGGGACCTTTCAGTCAGCAGGCCAATGCTATATCCACTGAACCAAACCAGTTTCGGCTAGATTTCAGATATTTTAAGACATTTCTCTAAAATACATTTCCCAAGCAGAAAATTGGGAAGTTTGACAATTTTTTTTCTCTAGGACATGGGTAAATTTCTAAGGGTAAGAGAAACTGTGGGGACAGCCCAAATCTGGATCTTGGAGATCACAGACCTGACAAAATGTTCTAAATGATGTGTATTTATTTCAGCCTAATAGGTTTGGATGAAACTCAGAAAGTCTAAGGAATTAGAGGGACTTTGGGTCATTTTCCAAAGAAAATGATTTGATTTCTAAAAAGAGTAATTTAATTTTTAGAAAAAGAGTGCAATGGAAACTGACTTTTTTCTAATTACTGGAGGAAAAGGAATAGAGATTAGAATTAAAATACCTAATAATACAGCCACCAACAGCACACATATTTTATCCATGATCAACTGTGTGACTTCAGGGAAATTACTTTTTTGTGTGCTTTAACTGGATGATCTGTCAAAAATAAAGGTGTTGCTATCTGACCTATCTCATAACAGACTTGTGAAAACCAGAGGTGAGATATGAATATATTTCCCGGGGCAGCTGTTACTGGGCTTCATGTTCCTTTCTGGCTTGGAGAATACAAGGAAGTCTCCTTCTGAACTGCAAAGAGAAATTCTTTCTCTTAACACCCCTCAAAGAGTCTCCAAGGTGACTGAATAAAGGCCAGACTGTCACTCAGCTGCTACCAGCACAGCCAGTTTTTGCTCAATGCTATGAATTATCACAGATGAATTCCATCTCCGGACAGAAGTGTAATGGAAACTCCCTGCCATCCCTTGCTCTTTTTACTCTTAGATCAGCTTTCAGAACATGGAGCCCAACTGGGAGAAACAGACACACACACATATGGCTTACACAGACACATAGACTTCCACCAGGGTATGGGCAAGAAAATCTGGTCGCAGCGTTTTTTTTAATTTTAAATGTCTTTTTATCAATTTTAGAGGGAGAGGAAAGGAGAAGGACAGAGAGAGTGAAACATCAATGAGGGTGAAACACTGATTGCTGCCTCCTGCATGTCCCTTACTGGAGATTGAGTTTGCAACCCCCTCATGTGCCCTGACCAGGAATTGAACTTGTGAGCTCAGTGCATGGGGTTGCATGGATCGATGCTCAACCAACCGAGTCACACCAGCCAGAGCTGGGGATAGTCTTAAGGCAAGAAAAGTTAATATCTGATTCTGAGAAGCCAAATCATTTCTGCTGTATCTCTTAAGGACTTTGCATTTGGCTGTGTCTTTGATTTAGGAAGAGATGGCTACAACACCTTGCTACAGTGGGATAGGTCTCCCGTGACATGAGCACAGGGCTCTGTAGCTTCTATGCAGACATGCAGAGAAAACACACTTCACTTTTTCTTTCCTCTGAAAGCAACAAGGCAAAGTTGACCTGGGACAGAAAAGGGTTGTTTCAGGACCTCAGCAGCCTGGCTGCCAGACCACACTCCATGAAGCTCAGGTGATGATTCATTCTGTGACTTTCACAAGCTCTGAAATTCACTGATAAATGTGAATGAAGACATGAAATTGCTGGGAGACAAAAGTTGATTTATACACTTCATTCTTCTCCCAAACTCATTCCAAACTTGTTCCAAGGCCAAACTTTCTTCCCAATGACAGACCAGAGAAGGCAGGTGAAAACCCACGTGTTTATAAAATTACAAGACATAATCTCTCATTCTTCTACCCCTTATTGCCACCTAGAAAATGGTGCCTTTGCCCTGTAATCTGAGATCAATAAGGCAAAGAATCCAAATCTAATCTCCAGAGGTTCATTCACTTGATGAAGATTCAAATATTTTGGAGCTGTAGGCCCTGAAGGCAGTCAGACGTTCATCATACTTTGTCAAGCAAATATGGTGAGAGTCTTCTGGCTCCAGTCACGACATGTAAAAGTAACAGTAAATCCAGTAAGTTTCTATGTTAGCAGCTAAACATAAAAGAGAGGTTTACTTGCATAACAGCTTCTGGAGGAGCTCCTATTAATACAGATTTGATTCCTGCTACCCTGGCTGCATTTATGCAATGCAAAATATCTTCTATCTTCTTTGGACGGAACCCAATTTCCTCTTTCTGAGGCAGATGGCGATAAAAGTGTGATGGATTATTTGGCATTTTAAGAGGTGTTTAAAAAGCTCCATTCACAGATAACTCACTTAAAAGAATAGTTCACTTCCCCCCCTAATTAAATGTACATTCAAACGGCCTGCCTCCATAATTTAAAAGGGCAATGGTAACAGACTAATGAAATGTAGCAATGGGTAAAAAAGGAAGCTCAGTTTAAAAATGGCACCAGACACCTGTATCTCTGAGAGCTCAGCAGTCATTCAGATACATATTCGTCAACATATGGAAGATGCATCCATACAGGGACTGAATTCTGACAAGTGCTATCAACTTTAAAGTCTATCAAAACAGTATAAAGTTTAGAAATGATCCACATGAGGCTTGAAAAATGTGGCAAAGGCTGAAACTGGTTTGGCTCAGTGGATAGAGCGTCAGCCTGCAGACTGAAAGGTCCCGGGTTCTATTCCGGTCAAGGGCATGTATCTTGGTTGCGGGCACATCCCCAGTAGGAGGTGTGCAGGAGGCAGCTGATGGATGTTTCTCTCTCATCGATGTTTCTAACTTTCTATCTCTCTCCCTTTCTTTCTGTAAAAAATCAATAATATATATATATATATATATATATATATATATATATATATATATTTTAATGTGGCAAAGACATGATAAGAACTCAACCCAAAGATCACTAATTGGGAGTTATTATTTTCCTAGAAAATTCGTTCAAGATGATAAAAACAAATGTGTGGCTAAAATGATTTTCTAGGAACATTTGTCCTTAAATCATTACCAAAAAGAAACTTTGTTAAATAAGATGTTAAGTCTGTTTATGTATAGTATCTGTATGTAGACAATTAGAATCCATGGGCCAAAGTTACTGATGTCAATAAGGATTGTGATAGATTTGAATGACTAGAATTTTCTAGTGACTCCAGAAGGCTGGCATGAAAATTATTCTCTCGTTGGGTTGCTTTTTAATACCAAATACCAGAATTCTGGTTTTGGAAATGAACCTAAGCCAATTTGGCTGCGTCAAGATTGTCAGGTTCTTTGTAAATACTGGTCGTCCTTGGTGTTTACAGCCAGATGGGATGTAACACTGACAGCAGGCCTTGGATAAAGTGCAGCCGGAAAGACAAACATTTATCAGCAAGCAAGTACAAAAAGTTTTCTCGCCATCTGCTCTTGTGAGCCCAGGGAGGTCCCCACTCTGTCTTATGGTTTCCCTACATCATCTTACAGGGAAAACTTTTTGAGGACAATGTGAGAATACCCTGAGGCAGAGCAGCCCGCCTTCTGGTAAGGTCAGGCTCAGAGTCTTTTTGGAGTGTGTGTGTGTGTGTGTGTGGGGGGGGGGGGGGAGACAGGACCACACAGACCTGGGTTCTAGTTCCGCAAGGCTGCTGGGAGTTCCAGTCTTAGACCTTTTTCATTCATTGGTGATGGTGCCTGTACATTCTTTCTAGCCACTCATCCTGACAACCACTCACTGCACCAGAATAAAATTGTTTTCTAACAACCTATACTGAAGAAGAAACATCTGGCATGGATTTTGACAACAATGGTGGAAGAGCAAAATACGGACTCCTGAGTACTTTACATGCTAACCAACTACCTCTGAAAGCAAACATTGAAGTGAACCTCACAACACTGAGGCAACACAGTGTTGGCATGGGTGCATTTTTAAAGTGAATTGTCACACGGACATCCTAATGCCTCATTCTATGTTTTTGTCCTCTATATACGTGCGTGCCTATTTTTAAATCAATAGTCAACCAGGTGAATTTCCTCCCATGACATTTTACACTTAACTGTTGACTGGTTAGAAATGCACTATAACTTTAAAACAAATGGCTTCAAAGGGATTTTTTTTGAGGTGGTATTGCTAAAGGATAACTCGGTGAAGATCTGTTTGGTGGTGGTTATTCTTTTATTTAATTTAAATTATTTATTGTTTAAAGCATTACATACAATACATCTCCTCCCTCTTCCCCCATTGACCTCTCCCTGCCTGCTTCCTCCCCCCAGCACATGCCCTAATCACCTGACTGCCTCTGTCCATTGGTCATGCTTTTATATACATGCATACAAGTCCTTTGGTTGATCTATTACTCCCTTCCATCCTCCCCTGCTTCCCTCTTAGGTTGGTCAGTCTGTTCGATGTTTCTGGATCTGTTTTTTGTTAATCAGTTTATGTTCATTATAGTCCACAAATGAGTGAGACCACATGATATTTATCTTTCTCCGACTGGCTTATTTCGCTTAGCATAATACTCTTCATGCCACCCATGCTGTTGCAAATGGTAAGAGTTCCTTCTTTTTTTTTTTTTTTTTTTTTTTTTGCAACAGTGTAGTATTCCATTGTGTAGATGTACCATAGTTTTTTTTTAATCCACTCATCTGCTGATGGGCTCTTAGGCTGTTTCCAAATCTTTGCTATGGTGAATTGTGCTGCTATGAACATAGGGGTGCATATATCTTTTCCGATTGATGTTTCTTGTTTTTTGGAATATATTCCTAGAAGTGAGATTTCTGGGTCAAATGGGAGTTCCATTTTTAATTTTTTGAGGAAATGCCATACTGTTCTCCACAGTGGCTGCACCAGTCTGCATTCCCATCAGCAGTGTATGAGGGCTCCCTTTTCTCTGCATCTTTGCCAGCACTTGTCGTTTGTTGATGATACCATTCTGACAGGTGTGAGGTGGTACCTCACTGTTGTTTTGATTTGCATGTCTCAGATGATTGGTGACTTTGAGCATGTTTTCATATGTCTCTTGGCTTTCTGTATGTCCACTTTCAAAAAGTGTCTATATAAGTCCTTTGCCCATTTTTTGATTGGATTGTTTATCTTCCTTTTGTTAAGTTGTATGAGTTCCCTGTAAATTTTGGAGATTAAACCCTTATCAGATATAACATTGGCAAATATGTTCTCCCATGCAGTGGTCTCTCTTGATTTGTTGATGGTTTCTCGGCTGTTGTTATTCTTGAAAGTAGAGGTAAGACAGGTTAGAAAAAATTTAGATACAATAGTTTACTGATGGGGCCATTACAGGTCTGTATCATTGACTCACCCACTTTTAAATGTATAAACCAACACTTCTCAACTGATCTGAAATGTATCTGATGACAGAATCCCTACTTTGAGTCAAGCCTCTCCATGCCGTGTGTAATGTCAGAACACACTTTGAGAGCAGGTGGCAATGACCTATCCCAGACAGCATGAGTTTAAAAAGAAAAGTTTCCACTGAAGAGGAAGTCTCCACATAAAGCTTTCTCAAGAAAACTTCTAGGTATCTGAAATACTTCCTCTTTGCAATTTTCAAACCTATTATTTCCTGCTCTTCTGTTCTCAGGGGAGGTGAGAGCAGCAGGTCACCATTTTCATGGTAAGAAATCATTAGAGATGTTCACTGACTACTTCGGCTACAATAGCAAAGAATCCAATTTATTAAGTAAATCTTAGGTTTTAATCTCTAACAAGGAATAATCATCTTTGTGGCTCTATTTTGAGTGCCATGGTGCTTAATCAAATTAAGCATATAAAGCAAAAATCACTCGAGTCAAAATAACTTTGAAAATCCTGTAGACAGGCTCCATGTTGGAGAATGACGTACCATAAGCTCAAGAAGCCAAGCAAATGCCTAGTTCTTTGATTGAATACTAAAGTAAGACTTGCATAAAGATGCCATGTTACATGAAAAAATGCATATCTTAAATATGAGCATCCTGTTCTCCACAGCAAGATTCTCACACCATGAGGGCTCACAGGAACTGAGATCACCGAGAGAAGGACATTCATCTCTCTCATCTGATCTCTTCTGGAACTATGCATCCTAAAGACAATAGCCACAAATTTACCTGCTCTCTCTCTTTCTCCCATTGCTTTTTAAAATTTTCACTGCTCTAGTATAAAGCATTTGTGTATATATACCTAGGCAATATCATTTTTATTCAAATTCAAAAGATAAATATGTGTACCTATACATATTTATATATAGATAAATATATACATGTAGATGCATACATACTTATATTTTAAATTTGAATATATATATATGTATATATACAGTATATGCACATACATACAGGCAAGGTAAATTTGTTCAATTTTGTTTTATTTCATTTCCATAAAACTTTTGTGTTACTTTAATAAATGTTCAGCATACCCACCATATGCAAAGAGTGGAGGGACTGTTGGGCAAAAGATGAATACAGCATCACTCTGCTCCCAAAGACTTCCAACTTGATGTAGGCAAGAGCACATAAAGCTATAATCCAGGTAAGGCTATGTTAAGTATCATAATTGGACAATATTCACTTAATCATCTTAAAGGTCCTTTTCCCCATCCTTGGCAATGGTTCTCACCATTTTTTTCATCCAACAAATTTGGAAGCAGTGCCTCACATGTGCTAAACATGATTCTAGGTTCCCTGGGAAACATCATTGAGCCACACAGAGAAACATTTCTTTCATTTATGGAGCTGACATTCTAATTGGGATGGGGAGTATGGTTTCAAAAGACAAACACATAAATAAATTAAGTAGCATATTAAAAATATGGTAAGTATTACGAAGGGAGGAGAAGTAGACATAGAGTACCTGGAATGCAGAGCTTTAGGATGGGTGGGGGTTGGCCACAATTCTACACTGGGTGTTCAGGGAAGGCCTCATTGGGAAGATGGCAACTCAGTAGGGACTTGAAGGAGGAACTCCAGGGTGCAGTGTTCCTGGTAGAGGGTCCAGGCAGAGGCCCTAGTGGGATGGTGTGTGCTGTATTCATGGAACAGCAAGGAGGACAGTGTAGCTGGTGGGAAGTGAGCAGAGAGGATGTCAGGGTGGTGGTAGGGAAAGTAATAGCATGGGGAAGTTGGGCTTAGACCAGGTCAGAGTTTGTATGTTTTTATAAAGTTTTACTCAGAGTAAGATGGGAAGCTGCGGAAGGTTTTAAGCAAAGGAGTAACTTAATCCGATGTGTTATTTTGGTTGCTTTACTAAGAACAGACTGGGAGAGAATGCAAGATTAGAAGCAAGGAGATAAATTAGTAGAGAGTGTGGTAACTGGAACCAGGGTGGTACTAAGTGGCCAGATTTTGAATATATTTTCATGGAGGGACCAACAACATTTAGTGATGAACTTGAGAGAAAGAGGGATGCCAAACATTTTGGTCTGCTCAGCTGATAGTATGGGTTCCCCATCACCAAGGAGGAGACGGTAGCAGTGGGTCAGGCTGTGATGAGCAGCCAGGAGCACCGTTTTGATGGCTAGGCTGTGTCTGATATTCAGGTAGAGATGTGTTTCCATTGCAGCTTTATTTCTGAACACCCCAGGTCCCTCATGTAAACTAACTCATAACATTTCAAAATGAAATATAGAAGACCAGGTAATCATCAAAATGTCCGAGTGTGAAAAGTAACATATAAAAGTTATATAATTACCAAGTGTCAGCGACAAAGCACCAACCCCCTACTAGGCAACTGCATCTTATCAGTGATTTCTGGGGATTGTTGGCAGTGTTTTCTCCCCCAGAAGGTGTGCCCATCATGTTTGCCTCACTTTCATACACCCTTTAGACAGTATATTTAGGACTAAATCAAAACACTGTCAGAATCTGGTGATCAGTCAGGTCAGCATCCAATGCATTAAAAAATGTCCAGCAGGCTTTTGGTGTAGTGCACTTGCTTTAGCTGCTTCTATCCCTAACTATATCTTCCATGATTTTCTTAGGGTAGAAAAGGATGTGTTCCTTTAAATAGCATCTCACATCCTGAACAGAAATAGGGAGAACAGGATGGCTCCAGATTATAAAAATGACTCTTGACCTTTGAAACAGTTCTCAAAAATTCAGAAGCATTGTAAGACTAATTGGTAATGAGTTCCTGTTATAAGATTTTGGAGCATTAAGTTAAGCAAAGTACATTAGGCTTAAGAAACTGACTTCACCATTACAAACAGCAATGTTTTTGGCACACTGAAATAATAATACCGGTTATAAAATCTTGGTGAGAATCGCAAAGAGTAAACATTAAAAAAATTTATACCAAGAAAAAGAACAAAAGCTGGTGGTGGTCTCTGCTCTTTCCATAATATAGTTATTCAGTTTTTACACTAGAGCCTTAGGGGTTCTTTAAGGAGTAAGAATAAACGTGAGAGGAACCCTGGTAAGTCATTTTCTTATTGAATGCTTTGACTCATGAAAATATATTTATCCTGTGATAACAAATAAAAAGAGTTAAATTATTCAAGGAGGTGGGAGAACTGCCAGACCTAGGTCAAAAGATGAGCAGGTACAACACTTCAGGTACCATGGTCTGTTGTATTATATATAATCATAGGAAAAGGGATTTGTATAAAATTCAGCCCAGAAAAAGGAGAATAACTTCAGATGTGACAGATGAATAACTTGACACTAAAGAATGCCTTGGGAAAGGCTTTGTTCAAGGGCCTCTGACTTTCAGATAGCACAATAAAAAGTTAAATTTTAGTGTCCATTTTGTTCCATTTACCACCCTAGAGAGGAATGGGGAAATCAGCAATAGTAAAAGGAGGTTTATTAACAGCAGGACAAGAAAGTGATTCATTTCTTATTTCCTGTCACTTTTGCTAAATTTCCAAGCTCCTTAAGAATGTCTCTATTGTTTTTCTTTTGTAGTTTGCATACTTAGGTGACAACTGAAATGCTCGTTTATAAATAAGCCACTGAATCTTCCCATTCTTTGCTTTTCTTGATAAACATTCATTTTTTAAAAAAATTATTGATTTTTAGAGAGAGAGCAAGGGAGAGGGAGAGAGAGAGAGAAACATCGATGTGAGAGCAAAACGTTTATAGGCTGCCTCCTGTATGCTCCCTAGGGATTGAGTCCACAGCCTTGGACATATGACCTGAGCAGGAATCAAACTGGCAAACTTTTGGTGCATGGGACAATGCTCAACTGACTGAACCACACCAGCCAGGACAAACATTTATTTTAACTAATAGAGTAGTTTTATGTGATGAGTCTGCCCTTCCGTTGCATTTGAATATACTGACTTCCCAAACTCTGCTTAAGCATTAAAAACCTAAAAGTAAGTTACTATCTTTAGCTCTTATGACAAGAGTTTAAAGAAGCTCCCTGTCAGCCGAGGTGGAGGATGAAGGAGGTGGAAAGAGGGACGATTAATTTTCTTTGGCAACCATAGCATCAGGTACAGATTCTGATCCTGGAAGCATGCCTGACATTCAAAGACTCCAAAAAGGCAGTCAATTTTTTTATTCTTTAAAAAAAAAGTCTGGTTATTTCTACAAAATAGACACATAAGCCTTATTGTGCTCCTGGATTTAAGCTTAGACAATTTCATGATGATGGTGATGGTGATGATGACAACAAAAACTATAGGGACAGTTGACATGCTCTCAATGCTCCCACGTGCTGGCCACTGTGCCCAGTGTCCTCCATGGCTCACCCTGGCTCAGCCTCACAATGACCCTACATGCTGGTGCAGGAACAAGGCTGAAGGAGGTGACTCACAGCAAGTCAGGGGCAGAGCCTGGCAGCAGCCTCCGCTCAGTGCTAATGACTCCATCCCAGAGCCTCCTCTCCTCCAGCCTTAGCTTTTGATCTGGAACTTTGGACAGCGCTCCTCCACATGCACTCATGGGCTGCCTCTGACATGTAGGGTAAATTGGCTCTTGGTCTCATTAGAGAATCAGGGGTAAGAAATCTAAGCTAGCTTTCTGGGGATCTGACAGGGGACATCAGTAAAAATAAAATCAATTTACTGAAAAACAACAAAGGACTTGAGCCAGCAATATTCATTGCCCCTATTTTACAGCTGAGGAAATGGGAACACTCACAGGTGAAATGACTTGCCAAAGTTAAACATCTCACAGAAATGGGAAGAACAGAAGGAACAAGTCAGGGTCCTTGAGGTGAGGAGATGTGCAAAAAGGGGCATAGAAGAAGCACAGGGACCCAGTGGTTAAGTTTTCTTCCCCGAATTAAAAAAATTATTCTATGAGTTTATAAATTCTTTTAAATCTCCTGTTTTATTAAAAATATTTTTAATTTGTGGTTTTAGTTTATATGCTTGAAATTCTATGCAAAGAGTATCATATTGTACTGTAACCTCTTTTTTCACTCACATGTTTTTGTGATGCATACATGTTGATGCATTCATTTTAACAGCTGTGAGACATTCCATGCATATATTCTATATCTTTTTACTTCCCCCCTATCTTAGATGAAAAACTGTCATGGAACACATAAAAAATTTATTTTTAAGAGTGCCATCTGGAGTCAAGTCAGATTGTGTAACGCTTTGTGATTCATACAAATTCTCCTCCCTTTAGTCACTACCAGGATTTGTTCACTCTACTCCTACTTCCTGACATATCCAGTCCCAGAATTCTATCCTCTCTTTTCTCTACCATCTTCTTCCCATGAACTTTACTAACCCTGCTTGAACATTGCCCTTCCATCCCAGAGTGTTTATCTCGGGACTTGAACACCACCTGTGTGGCCACTCAGAGCCTCTTAAAAAAACCCAACAGTAAAGTGATAGCATCAAGAAATGTTTGAATTGGATGGAGGGGAGATTTCTAGAACTTTCTTAGCAACATGCACTCCCTCAATAAAAATGAAGGAGGAGAAAGAACAAGTAGTTAAATGCCAGTAAGTATTCAAATGTAATGTTTAGAGAATGAGATTGAGTTATAAGGTTTGTTCACTGGAAGGTTGAGGGGAAAACCATTCAACAATCCCTACGTTGAAGACTGCAGCACAGACTCTGAGATAACTTACAGTATACGACCAGACAAATCACACACACACACAAAAAAGACGAAGATTAGGAGAAAAAACATGTGTCTCATGGGGCAGAGTTATTGACTGTTTGGAGCCATGGAGCATATTTTTTTGTGTGAAGGCAATTTCCTAAGATTTTCACCCTGGCAATGAATCACTCTGTGGAGAACGGTAATGGCCATCAGTGGGAAGGAAGATGATGATTAATGAGCCCAGAGCCTTCAGATGACTAAGGAGAACTTTCAGAAAAGTCAGCTCACACTTTTCCAAGCTCTGCCTCTGAGCTTCACTCAGCACAGACTAAGGAGTGGCCTATCCTGTCCTCTGGTGAATAGGCACTCAGGTTGGGTTTCACTTTCTCACCTGATTCCTCACATTCATTAAAAAAAAAAAAATGCCTTCATGTGGTCTTTGGGAAATCCCCCCTCCCACTTTTCTTCTGCATAAATTTCATCCTCCCATCACTTCTAACGAAGTTGATACGGAAGTCACAGTCACCACCTAGATGGGTAATTAATGTTAATTGGGCTCTGAGGGTCCATCTCTGAAGATTTGAAAGAACTGTTTTACACCTATCTGCTAAGGTAGCCTGAGTCCTGTTATTGCTGATTTGAAAAGTATCTCAATTTTATTATTATTATTTTTAATTCTCACCCGAGGACATACTTAAGTTGATTTCTGAGAAAGGAATGGAGTGGAAAGAGGGAGAAAGAGAAAGAGGAGAGGAGAGGGAATGAGAGGGGAATAAAAAGGAGTGGAGAAGATGAGAGGAGAGGAGAGATAATTGAGAGAGAAACATTGATTGGTTGCACACACACTGACTGGGCATCAAACCAGTAACCTCGGTATGTGCTCTGAACAGGAATTGAATCCTCCCCCCTTTGGATGTACTGGACAAGGCTCCAACAACTGAGCCACACCAGCCAGGGATTTTCTAATGTATTTTAAGTAAAAAAGGTATTCTGCAGGCAAAGAGTTTGCACTTACTAGTACAACACTTATTGAGAGTCATTCATTCATCCTTCCATTTATTCAACGAACACATACTGAGCACTACAGAGTGTTGTCACTGTGCCAGGCAGCGTTGCAAAACAAACACAAACAAACCCACTGACAGTGCATGGTTCCATGGTGAGGGAAATTTGAATTCTGACAGAGGAGTCAGACATTACTTAAGTTTACATATGTATGTGACTCTCAATTCCTATCACTTTTATGTGACAGAGGGGAAGTACAGAGCTTAAGGTGAGTGCGGCAATCAATGGAAGCATAAATGAATCTCTTTCCTTTTTGAATAGTATCCTTTTAGATGAGAAATCCAAACTTCTTACCCTTTTAGTCATGTTCCCCATCTTTCTGACTCTATCATCTCTCACTTCCATATGTTAAAACTCCTGAGTAAAGCAGCTTCATAATTTTTATCCAAACCACTCTCAATTTCATGCATTTGTTCACTTTCTTTTTTTCTGACTGGAATGTTATTTTTCTAGTCCAGTTTACTATTTAGTATACTGTATCTATCTATGTCAGGGCAATGGCTTGCCATATAGTACTTATACCCATAATCCACTCCATATCTTTTAAGGAATGAGATGATGTATAATGAATAAATAAGTATTGCATAGTAAGGCAGTAGACAGGCTGTAAGGTGGCCCCTTGATTCCTACCTCCTATTGTTCATGGTTTTGTGAAATCCTCTCCCTTTGAGCTGAAATTGTTTCTAGCCATTAGGCCATAACAAAGGTGATGTAACCATTCCTGTGATTACAAGATATATGTCTCCATCTTGCCAGTTGATAGATGCTAGGAATGTTCTCCCTTGCAGCTTTGAAGAAGTAACCTGCATGTTGTAAGCAAGCCTCTGGAGAGGGTCATGGGTTGTATAGCTCCTCTAGTAACTGAGAGAGACTCCTGGTCACTAGCTAACAAGAAGCTAGGGATATCAGCCTCACAAAGGCATTCTGCCAAGAGCAGAGTGAGTTTGGACATGAATTCATTCTCAGTCAAGCCTTCAGATGAGAATCTAGCCCTGACCATCACCTTGATTGTAGCCTTGTAGAGGACTCAGCTAAGCTGGACTCCTAACCTACAGACACTGTGAGATAATAATGTGGGTTGTTTTAACTTACTAAGTTTGTGGTAATTTGTCACACAGTAATAGATAAAGTGGCTTACATTCTATTTTTCCTTTCTTGTTGGGATGTGAGGAGAGATAGAGATAGATAAATAGATAGATAGATATGCTTGAAAATCTGTGTTGTTGTTTTTTTTTATGAGATATCTGTGTATTTTTTTTTGTGAGTAGGTTTATAGGGGGATGGGATACAAATGATTGTGGATAATAATTGAAAGGAAGGCTGAGAACAGGTATCTCATCCCTCAGATAAATGCAGTCACCTCCCCAAGTGAGGAGATGCATTAGTCCTACTACACCCACCCTCCCATCCATTTCACCAAGTTGTCACTGGTGATCACTTCTGATGGTCAGGCTTCAGATTTGTCCCATGAAGACCTGAGAATTTGGCTTGTTTTTCAGGTCCTAAGAGCTATGGGCTATGCTTTGTGTTGGTTATGATAGGATTAATGTGAGAAAAGATGGTTGGATATATGTGGATAGATTGGGACAGAGGATTCCCTCTATGGAAAACAAAAAGTCTTCACGTCACTCTGCTGAGGAGGACTCCACTGTTTCACATTCATGCACGAAGGGCATCTCATTGTTCTCATTATTAGGCAAGTCAGGTCTCTCCCTCCCTCAACCCCGCCCAAGATTTCCCATTTACAAGTATGACACATGACTAAAATAATTATAAAAGTAACCCCAAATCTCAAGGCACCCTGTGAGATAGTGATGAAAAACCATTACAGAATAATTTACGCAAATAAAATTCAGTGATGTTTCTTCTTGTTGTGCAAGACCACATTAGAAGACATTAGAAATAGAGGACTATAAAAATAGATCAAGGGCATTAATTGTCTTAAGCAGTCAAAATTAGACCGGCAATTTTCCTGATTTATGTCTCTATTTATCGCAAGCCCACATGCTTTGTCCAGCTTGAATGTACAAGAATCATAAAGGAAAACCCAAGTGCACTCTCAGTCTATGGTCCTCGTGGGGTACAAGCATAACCAGTCATGGAAGAGAATGGAATAATCAACCTTCAGTGCTTCAATACCCTTTATCTCTGCTGTACATATATTTCAATGGAATGATTATCTTAATCACTATGTCGAGAGCAAATTAGTTCATTTAAAAATCATTATTGACTAAGGACTTAATCCAATACTGAATTTCTAAATTGATCTTGACATTAGTAAGATTTAATCCAGCCCCGTGGGTGTGAGTATTAGGAAGAAATGATGAAAAGGAGCAGGAGGGACCAAATTCTATGTTGTTCTTGTTCTCACAGTCATAAGGGCTGCATTCTTCTGAAGTACAAACAGATATTTTTTTCTGGCAAATAATAAATTACCACTCACGCCGAAGTTTCTTGGGCTATGAAAAAAATAGAAAACTAGAATCAATCACTAATTTCATCTTGCAATTATTTCTTCTGAATAACAAAAGCTTCCTTTTGAATCTTGACTCTTCTCAACTGGACAAAACTTTGGCAAAAATCTGTGTATGCTCAGTTGTCATCTAGCTACATGAATCCTCCAACCCGATGTTGAAGCAACCTAAAATATTCTGCAGTATGGAATGGTGTCTAATTCAAATTAGTTTCCAAACATATCAAGTATGTGCTTGTTTTCAGTAAGGGTAAACATATACAAAAACAAATGTTCTATACTGACCCCCTGAGGTAAGGTTTAGAGAAGGGGAGATAATGCAGTTGATATTTTATTTTAATTGCTTTTTATTTCTCACATGTATTAATCTGTAGCTCTTAAAAACGTAGTTTAAATATAAGAAATAAAATATTAAAGATAATTGTAACAGCATATTCTATCAGCCCCTCACCTCCCTGATAGTAAGGTGGGGTAGCAGAAGAAGGTTATTTAGTATGTGGAGAAGAGATTGCAAACATGAATATGCACCAAAACAAGGTATTTAAAGACAGCCAGAATTAGTAAAAGGAAGATTTGTATGTCTCATAGGCTCTTTACTGACTGAGCCTATTTCCCCCTTTAATACTCAGCCCTAACTTTTGCAAATACACAGAGAAGGATCTACAGAACCTAAATACTTTTCTCCCTAGGCTTTTCCTCTACCACCCATGACCTGGCTCCATCAAGAAGAAAAGCAGACACAACCACCTGACTGTCAACAGTCACAGGCCAAGTGGAAAAAACATATCAGGAGAGGGGAAAGTAAATGAGGCTTAAAAGGATGAAGGCTTGATTCTGTAATACACACCACCACTGCCACCACCACCACCACCACCACCACCACCCCTCCCCTCTCTAATATGACTTTATATGGCTCTACTCCAGCCTAGTCTGTTCCAGCCCAGCCAGCCTCCTTGCTGGTCTGTGAATACTCATACTTTCCTGCCCTAGGGCCTTGGCACTTGCTTTTTTTATGTCTGGAATATTTTTCCTCAAATAGCTACATGGCTCACTCCTTTACTTTTTTTTTTTTTGTATCATTGCTCAAATATCGTGTTTTTGAGACTTTCCCCTTCTCTTTATAGCACTTATCAACACCTGACACACATGTAAGTATAAGACATAAGTTAATATTTACTTAGATAAATGCATGTTATAAATGCACTTAGCAATATATATATATTTACACAGGTTTTTATAATCATTTATTATTTCAACTATAAGCTCAGTAAGAGCTGGCCTCTTCGTTTGTTTACTGCTGTGGTCTCATCAATTGGAAAAATGTGTAGCCCATTGTAAGCCCTCAATCCCTCCTGAGTGACAGGTAGAAAGGAAGAGTGAGACTACAGAGAACAAAATCCCCCTATCAGTCAAGGTGAATTAAGTGCAACTGAGAGTCTATTCTAGGAGAAAATAAAATAATTATTTTATGTTATTCTGTGTATATCTCTGTGTATATCTCTGTGTATATGCTTGCTCGTTCAAAATTTATTTTTCTGGTAACCAGTTCTTTCAAAAATTTAAGGACATAACTTTAAGGACAAAAATTTAAGGACTATAAAACCACTTCAAGGAAACTTATCAAATAGTATATATGTCACTTGGAAAATATTCTAGGTCAACCTATTGTAGTTGTAATTACTATATTGATATTTTTGCATGCAACTCATCCATTGTTCATTTTTTTGTGACAGAAACATGCTCATAAATCAGTTTCTATTTTCATAAATGTTTACTTTCACTGTTGAGATGCCCAAGAATCAGCTCCCTCAAGATCATGTCCTTCGTAACTAATCATCACACAGAACAAGTAGCCGTCTCTGACTTGAGAAGTTGGTAATTAGTGGGAGCATCTGACTTCTCAAAACTCCAGTGTGTAAACAAGCCAGGAAAAGAGAGAGAGGCCAATGCATAAAAATTGATGTAGAAGCCAAATCCCTTTTCCTAAACTCTAAAAGAGCAAAATATAGAGAGTGTAAGTGGCCTCAAAGGATTGCCAGATGGATTAGTTACTATTTGAAAAGAATTTTCAAAATAAAAGCTACCACAGAAGGGCTAAATCTTTCTATCAATCCAGCTGGAATGCTTTCTTGATTTTTCCATGCTGCCTTAAAAATCCTTGAAACAATTTCCACATGGGGAAAAAAAAGGCTAATGACCTTCCAAGGAGGAAATTTCACTCATTCATCACTTTATCAAAAACACTCTGGGGAGAGATAGGCTTGGCTGTGTGTGGTGTTGGCTTCCATTACAAAAGTTCATATTTAACATATCTGACTGAGATGACAACCTGTAAGGACTCAGCACTTTCCTTAATTAGTTGGGATAGAGTCAAGAAAAATCCTTACCAACCCAGTGCTCCATTACATTTGCTCCCACAGATCAATTATAATATAGCAGTCATGCCACACCATGAGCTATCGCCAGTTTCAAACATAGTCATTTCCAACATTTTATGATGCTGTTGAGTTTCTTCTTTTTTATAGGTTGTATACAGTTTGGTTAAAAGTGTTTTGGCAACTAAAATCCAATTGAACAAAATGTACTAGTAGCTATTGGTCTGGAACAGCCTTCCCACCTCTTTCCACTTCATTTCTGCCCCCTTTCTCCTATTGGTTGAAGTAGAAAATAATCAATAATGATTAGGTTGAAGGTAAATGAGAAGGATTATTCATTCCTCCTACTCATAAGCCTCAATGAATAAATGGGCTGCAAAAAGTGAAGATGAGGATGGGTATATTTCAGTGGTGTTTCTTTAGTCTTTCCTCTTTAAATGCTGTTTGTAAAATGTTTGTAAAATGTTAGACTACAAATGCTGAAGGCTTGACTGTTGCTTTTCTCTTTGGGACTTGAACTTTAATTGTCCTTGCATGTTTCCATAGTAAGGCTGGCTTACAAGGTCCACTGATGCTACGTAGCTACCAACTTAGTGATGACTCTTGTGCTGACCAAACTTTGCAGGAAGATGGCACAGCTTTGTCACTCATCACACCTTCCTCCCGGCTCTTAAAAATATTTAAAAACATTTCAGTCTCTTCCTCTTGAAATGCTGGATCTAGACCAATGATCAGCAATAGCTGCTAAAACTACTAGGTTGAAAGCTGATGGGAATGGATCAGGCTGACAATACCAGAACCAACTAATTAAATTTAAAACCATAGAGCAGAAAATTAGACATTCTTCTAATAACACACACACACACACACACACACACACACACACACACAAAATATAGGACATAGCCATGTCAAGAAAGCAATCAGAGGTCTATTTGAACAAGCCTTAAGGTCCAGCTACCAGTTTACAAGCAAATACGGGAAACAAAAGTCTAAGTCAACTGATAACCCAGGGATATAATCAGCACAATCCAGAATGTGAAAAACTATAAAACAAATGACCCAGTTTCATCAATGGATGTACTGCAAGGAAAAAAGAAGAGGAACTATAGATTTGAGATAACTAGAAAGATTTCTCAAGCAACTGAAACATGTTGATTTTGTTTAGATCCCTATTTGAACCAAACAACTATTGAAAATAACTTATAAAAATAATTATCAGAGCAATTTAAACATTGATTGGATATTTGATGATATTAAGAAATTGTTAATTTCTTAGAAGTGATAGTTGTATTGAAGTTATACTTATTAAAAGGGTTCTTGTGTCTTAGAAATACATAATAACATGCATAATACCCTGTTTCCCTGAAAATAAGACAGTGTCTTATATTAATTTTTTCCCCCAAAGTTGTGCTAGGTCTTATTTTCGGAGGATGTCTTATTTTCGGGGAAACATGGTATTTATAAAAAGATATGACCTCTGGGATTTGCTTCAAAATAATCTTGGGGGAGTGAGGTGGGATGGTAGAACACAGATGAAACAAGGTTGTCCATGTGTTGATTGTTGAAGCTGGGTGCTGTGTACATGGGTTCGTTATACTGTTCTCTCTACCTTTGTATGGGTTGGATGTTTTCCTATAATAAACACTTAAAAGAAGCAGGGGCATGGAAAAGAGAATTGCAACAGAAATATTTGCTTATTTTGTATCTGGCTGAAGCTTGAGCCACGGGATGTTTACAGGTATACAACACTATTCATTTTGGTCTTGCTATATAGGCTTATCTTTGGCTTCTGTTTGCATTTTAAATTTAAAATAGTATTTTTTTAAAGTTACAAGCTCAATGAAATTATTTAGATAGACATACTACCTAATAAAAGAGTAATATGCAAATTAACCATCACTCTGCTCAAGCCACGCCCACTAGCCAATCAGAGCAAGTATGCAAATTAACCCCAACCAAGAAGGTACATAAAACCAAACAGAAATGGAGGCAGCCACAGAATGAGCAGGGGGCTTGGGTCTGCTCCAGGCTACAAAGTTTTAATTGTAGAAGGTAAAAAATTCCAGATACCGGGGCCTCTGCTTGGGTCGCTGGAGGGTGTGGCTGGCTGGCAAACCACCTCAGGGCCCTTGCCCAAGCTGCCCCACATCCCAAGGGAACCCCCAGCCTGATCCGGGACATCCTTCAGGGCAAACCAGCTGGCCCCCACCCATGCACCAGGCCTCTATCCTATCTAATAAAAGAGTAATATCACTTCAACACACAAGATGGCTGCCCCCATGTGGTAAAAGATCCTTCCCCCATGTGGACACAAGTTGGCCATCAGGGGAAGGCAGTTGGGAGGCACCAGGCCTTCAAGGGAGGGCAGTTGAGAGGGACCAGGTCTGCAAGGGAGGGCAGTTGGAGGTGATCAACCCTGCAGGGGAGGGCAGTTAGGGGTGACCAGGTCGGCAGAGGAGGGAAGTTGGGGGCAAACAGGCTGGCAAGGAGCAGTTAGACATCAATCAGGCTGGCATAGGGGTGATTAGGCTGGCAGGCAGAAGTGGTTAGGGGCATTCAGGAAGGCAGGCAGGCGAGCAGTTGGGAGCCAGCAGTCCTGGATTGTGAGACGGATGTCCGATTGCCCATTTAAGGGGCAGTTGAACATCCCTCGAGGGGTCCCAGATTGGAGAGGGTGCAGGCTGGGCTGAGGGAATTTTGTGCACCGGGCTTTTAGTTTTAAATAAAATATATGAATTATGAGGTTTTAAACAGCTGCTTCTGCAACGCAAAAAGGATTTAAAAAGAAAGTAAAAATATAATTAAAAGGGACATCCTTAATGCTAGCATCATGATTACCCAGAATATTGTCCCCTCTCAAAACATATTAATTACAAATGAAAACTGATAGTCACACTTTACCTTTTCATTCATTTGAATTCAAACCAATATTGAGAGTAAACTGTTTACATAGTATTTGAAAAGCTGGCATAGCATAGCATACCATTTTTTTTTTTAAGCAGAAAGGAAACCATTTGGAATCACTCCAAAACTAATTACATTTGCGAGAAAGGAGCTAGTTCAACCAGCTCCAATCAGAAACTAACATATTATCTTTTAAACTCATGACTTGTGTATTATTTTTTAAAAGTCATTTTCTATTTTTCAATTATAGTTGACATATAATATTATACTAGTTTCATGTATATACTCCAGTGATTAGATATTTTATAACTTACTAAGTGATCATCCCTGTAAATCTCTCACCCACTTGACACCATACATAGTTATTAAAATATTGACTACATTCCCTATGCTGTACTTTATCTTCCTATACTATTCTGTAACTACAATTTGACTTCTTAATTCTTTCATCTTTTTCAGTCATTGCCTCAACCCCCTTCCCATCTAGCAACTGGCAAAATGTTTTCTGTATCTATGAGCCTGTTTTTGTTCTGCTTGTTTATTATTATTATTATTATTATTATTATTATTATTTTAGATTCAATTGTTGATAGGTATGTATTTGTTGCCATATTATTGTTCATATTTTTACCTTTTTCCTCCTTCTTATTAATGAAGACTGTTGAACATTTCATATAATATGGTTTGGTGGTGATGAACTTCTTTAGCCTTTTCTTGTCTGGGAAGCTTTTTATCCGTCCTTCAATTTTAAATGATATGATCTCTTGGTTTTAGCAGCATTCTTGAGGAACCCTCATCTGTGCATCTTTCTTGGCTCTGCTTCTGCACTGGATCATCCTTATTTTGGTTCTCCTAAGGTCTCAGAAGTGATTGACAGATTTTTAAAAAATATATATTTTATTGATTTTTCTTACAGAGAGGAAAGGAGAGAGATAGAGAGCTAGAAACATCGGTGAGAGAGAAAGATCGACCAGCTGCCTCCTGCACACTCCCTACCGGGGATGTGCCCGCAACCAATGTACATGCCCTTGACCAGAATCGAACCTGGGACCTTTCAGTCCACAGACCGACGCTCTACCACTTAGCCAAACCAGTTTCAGCTTGACAGATTTTTATCTCCATCTAGTAGAAGGTTTGCTTAGCAATTGCTGAGCAATTATTTTTTTTTAGAATCTTGTCCTTCGACAAGTCTAGTCCTCCTGTGCTCTTCAACCCCTGGGCATCTCATGATCAAAGGCTATATATCAGAGGCTGTTATGAATCTGTGAGCTGCTCTTTCTCTTAAAAAACCCCAAAACACAACACACCCTATTCATCATAAATCTTGACTGTGTGGACCTATCTTGTTCTAGAGCCATGACACATCCAATCCAACATCCTTCTGGTTCTGGCACCAGCTCTAACCTTTCTTCCACCCAACTCCTGACATTAGGTAAAGCACTTGTTTTTGTTTCTCTAGGAGACAGGCAGAGGAAAACAGGACCGCAACCAGAAAAATCCTCCACTTTTATGCTATCCTTGGATTGACCTTTGCATCATGTGCTCTTTCTTCCTTGTCTTTCTTGCTGATCCCGCTCTTCTACGAACCTTGACATGTTCTCTTCCATTTTTCTCTCCCCACATATCTTCCCACAAGTCCAGTGTCCACTGAGAGTCTTCCTTTCCTGATGCCCACTCTCCCTTCTCCTCTTTATTTCTCACAATATTCAACTGAGTGGTTTCAAGAATGATTTTCCTTCTTTCTATACTGAGGATGGAGATCATGTTGTAATTTCTCTTTCTATCCACATTGCTCTAAGAAATAAACTGAGATCTCAAATCTATTGTCTTAATTGTTTATAGTTGCAAATGTGATGCATGTTCTAATGGAAAAGCATAGCATGCGATAATGATGCACAATAAAGTGACCTGATTTAATATGAGAGTACATGGTTGTACTTTCTTTGCTCTTACCCAGCACACTAAGAATTTTTTTAACTAATTGATAAAGATGAAGACTTAAACTATAAGAATGCTTCCACAAATTTAATACACTTTTCAACTAAACAGATGCATACAAAATGTAGAGAGAAAATCAGTAAGTAAAGAAAGTTATATAAACAAATGGTTTTTCTTAGAAGTGACTTTAGAAGTCATCCAAGCAGTGGGTCATAACCCTGTAGGGAATCCTTCTAGAATTCTATTAAACAAATGTAGACAATTGAAATGGGACCCACTAGGGACCATGGATGCCAGTCAATGATCCCTAATGCTATAATGCCTGCTTAGAGTCAGAACTACAGTGGAATTTCCAATTAGAGCTATAGCTTAACAAGCGTGGCAGTCCTTGAAATACTTAGTTGTGTTCAATAAATTCCAGACAAGATACATTTGATCTGAAAGAAATGTAGAAGTCAATCAAAATCCAGAGTGTACTCTCTTGAGCCTTAGACTGGTATGTTTTCCACGAGATGCATAATAGAAATTGTTTCTAAAGCCAGACAGATCCAAGACGTTGGGATATTTTCAAATCACACTAGAATTGTAAATCATCTAACATCCCAACAAAACTTTATCTAGATTTCCCCCTGAGTAAATGAACTAAGATTCTTTTTATTGTAAACAGAAACACAAGAATAAGACCAAAATGCCTGTGTCTTCCCAAAAGCATATTTTTCAGTTATTTTTGCAACAGAACAAGTGTTGAAACATAGGAGAAAAAGATTTTAAAATTAGCATTTACTCTTTTTTCAATGTAATGGAATGCAATTTTCTATAACAATATAAATTTCAGGTATGAAGGAGGAAATAAGTTTCAACATTTGCAGAAAAGTTTTAGATTTTAGTATGCCATTAAATTTTTTTTATTGTTTGAAGTATTAGATATAGTAGTACATATGTCTCCTTTTTCCTCATTGTCCTTCCCCTGGTCTCCTCAACACCCCAACACATGCCTTCACCCCCCTAGTGTCTGTGTCCATTGGTTATACTTATATGCATGCATACAAGTCCTGTGGTTGATCTCTTACAGTCCCACAACCCTCCCTTCCCTTCCCACTGAAGTTTGACAGTCTATTCGATGCTTCTTTGCCTCTGTATTTTTTGTTCATCAATTTATGATGGTTATTATATTCCACAAATTAGTGCCACAACCTTTGTGGCAGGGGTTCAGGATCAGAAGAAGGGGCCAACACATAAATGAAAACACTAGACAAGAAATATGAATTTAGAAGGCATGGGGGCCAGGTGGAGACCTCTCTCTTGGAGAGGCACACTGAAACCTGGCCTTATCCGCTTTTTATTCAGTTTTAGATGCACACCTTGCCCTCAGTAAAGCACAGCAAACAGGTAGCAGACAGACTGTCTCTAAGGTCAATAAAGATCAGTAAAGATCAATCAGTAAGGTCCAGTCAACATTTACTTTGAGGTTACTAGGTCAGGAAATTGCTTTAAGCCACCACTATCTCAACAAGAAACAATTGGTGCTTAGTATCAGCCTCCTAACTCCCAAGTGTTCCTTGGTGCACTGTTATGACAGTATTGGGAAAGTCATGGCTTCCAGCAAATGTGTGAGATCATGTGATATTTATCTTTCTCTGACTGGCTTATTTCGCGTAGCATAATGCTCTCAAGTTCCACTGATGCTGTTGCAAATGGTAAAAATTCCTTCATTTTTACACCAGCATAGTATTCCATTGTATAGATGCAGCATAATTTTCTAATTCACTCCTCTGCTGATGGGCACTTAGGCTGTTTCCACATCTTAGCTATTGTACATTGTGCTACTATGAACTTAGGAGTGCACATATTCTTTCTGATTAGTATTTCTGTTTTCTTGGAATATATTCCTAGAAGTGGGATTACTGGGTCAAAATGAAGTTCCTTTTTTAATTTTTTGAAGAAATGTCATACTATTTTCTACTGTGGCTGCACCAGTCTGCATTCCTACCAGCAGTGCAAGAAGGTTCCTTTTTCTCTGCATTCTTGCCAGCATTTGTCGTTTGTTGATTTGTTGATGATAGCCATTATGAGAGGTGTGAGATGGTACCTCATTGTTGTTTTAATTTGCATCTCTCAGATGATTAGTGATTTGAGCAGATTTTCATATGTCTCTTGGCTTTTTGAGTGTCCTCTTTCAAAAAGTATCTATTTGTCAATTTTTTAATTGGATTGTTTATCTTCCTTTTGTTAAGTTGTATGAGTTCCTTATCATAGAAACTAAAAAAAAATTTACTATTGCAAGAAAAAAAATTAAGATACCTAGGGATAAATTTAACCAAGGAGGTAAAGGATCTATACTCAGAAAATTACAGGATGCTGAAAAAAGAGATAAATAAGCTATAAAAAAATGTAAGACTATACCATGTTCATGGACTGGTAAAATCGACATCATTAAAATGTCCATACTACCCAAAGCAATCTATAAATCCCCATTAAGATACCAACAGTATACTTCAAAGAACTAGAACAAACTCTCTAAAAATTCATCTGAAATAATAATAATAAAAAAAGACCCCAATTAGCTGCAGCAATCTTGAGAAAGAAGAACAAAGTTGGAGGAATCACAATACCAGATATCAAACTACACTACAAAGCCACTGTTCTCAAAACTGCCTGGTACTGGCACAAAAACAGACATGTAGAGACCAGTGGAATAGAACAGAGAACCCAGAAATTGACCCAAGCCATAATGCTCAATTAATATTTGACAAAGGAGGCAAGAGCATACAATGACATCAAGAGTCTCTTCAATAAATGGTGTTGGGACAATTGGCAGATACATGAAAAAAAAGTAACTAGACCAATTTACACCATACACAAAAAAAATTCAAAATGGATAAAAGACAAATGTAAGACAAGAAACATAAAAACCTTAGAAAAAACCATAAGCAACAAAATAGAAGACATTTGTCATAGCAATATCTTTACTGATACAGCTCCTAGGGCAATGGAGACTAAGGAGAAAATAAACAAATGTGACCACATCAAAATTAAAAGCTTTTGCACAGCAAAAGAAACCATCAACACAACAACAAGAAAGCATGGGAGAACATATTTGCTAATGTTATCTCTGATAAGGGTTTAAACTCCAACATTTATAGTATGCCATTTTATAAATATGGACTTTGGAGTCAGACTTCTGAGTTTCAAATGAAGATTTCACCCTGTGTTACCCTGTGCCCATGGTACTGGAGTTCTTGTAACATCAGTTTTGTCTTCTGTAAAATTGAGATAATAATACTTACTTGATAGGCAAGTAAATTAAAGAAAAGCATCCATGTGAAGTGCTTAGTGCTATATGTGGCACATTAAGAACTGAGCAAAAGAACCCAAAGGAAAAAGAAAAATTATTTTATCATGAGAGGCAGATAAGAAAGAATAGGACAATATGTTTTCATGTGCAAGAACAATCAAGTACATAGAGAGAAAAAGTTCTAAGAGAAAATTTCACATCTTTCAAAAGAAACAGAAAAACACAACCTGAAAAAGAAAGCAGAGCAGTTCAACACTGGCTTGAGCCTGTTTATGTGTGCTCTGTCCTTCCTTTTAGAGAAATTAAAAAATCAGATAGTAATGGAACTAGTCACAGTAGTGACACCTTTGGAGCTATTTATCTGCTTTTGTGAAATGTGTTTGAAATTTAAAAACTTTTAAACACCTTTTCATAACAAAATTAAAACATTACTATGAAACATTTTTAGTAATGGAGCTTTAATTCTTTACTGTATAGCTTTCTGTAAGATAGGTTAATTATGGTTGCTATGATATTCTAATGATGTAATGTAAATACGCATAAGATATATTTAAAATATAAAAGGCGTCACCATCATTATGTATATAAAGAAATAAATTGAAGAAAGAGAGATAATCCACAATCCTCTTCTGAAGATGTGAAGATTAAGCTGCAACCAGAAGCACCAATCGTAGGATAGGATGAGCAAAATGAATAAATTTTGATACTAAGGTAGCAAATGGGAAAGACCTTTTACTGGTGTAGTGATCAATGACATTCTTTTCCCTTCTTCAGAGAAGCAAGAAGAACTTAGTTGTTTTTTGCTTTTTGCTTATTTGTATGCCTTAGTTCTGAACAATGTTCATTCTTAAATTAAGCAGCTGCCAGGCTGCTAACTGCTTTCCAGACTGAGCTACTCCAAACAGCCTCACCGCCTCGCCAGGTCTGCAGAAAAGCATTAAGCTTGTTAGGGCACCGGGGGTCCTTGGGCTTCACGTGGCTGCTCGGCTCCAGCTGCTCTTGCTCTGCAGCCATGGGGACCCACTCTTCCTTTGGGGTCGTCTCAGGAGCAAGTGGCTGAGACACCCAATGACGCTGATGTCCAGTGTTTGCCACCAACCTGGACTTCAACTGCCCTTGGCAAAACCTACCTGAGTCCTTCACAGACCATTTTTAGAGAGGAAAGTGTGAGAGGTAAAGTTTTTACAATGTAGGAAGGGAAAGTGTTTACACAGGATTAAGTTTACCTGGTGATTGGAAAGGAGGACACAGGACCATGAAAATGAAGTGGTTTCTATGAGTCCAGCATGTGTGTGAACACGATGTCGCCTTTCCCCTTAAACAAGTGAATACTGTCTACATTGTCCTCTGTGTTCTAACACAAAATGCTGACTAGGATCCTAGTGTCCTTAGTTTAACTCAAGCTGTCAAGGGCAAGTGGCACATATCTCTAACATTGCTGAGAAGAGTGAGGAGGATGAGGAGTTGGGATAGTCAGGGACTGGGGGCTGACGCAGAACTTAAAGAGCTGCTGGAGTTCTGCATGCACACAGTCGAATGCTCCAAGTCACATCCAGGGCAGCCTGTTTCAGCCGATTGTGTCTGGGAGGCCACTTCTCTCCAACAGAACAGGGATTCCCCTCCGACAAAGCCTACGTGGAAGAGAATCCCCCAATTCACCTGCCTGCTCACTGCAACCCTTCCTCTCACATCAGGTGGAACCACCGCCAACACTGCTGTGGGGTGTACGGCCACTTTTGCATAAAGACACCCAGTAAACATTGTTATTCAAATAGGTTAACATCTCCAGGAAAGCTTAACTCTCAGCTTGGGCTCAGCTTTAATGAGACATTCTCTTTCCAACTGTATTTGCTCTTAACTAATGGACCCGCAAAGCCCCCCAGCTCAGCGAGGACCAGAACAATGACTCATGCTGGCAGATGCTGAGCGGGAGGTTTCCCGAACTCAGGCAGAGAAAGCAGGCAGCAGGGCATGCTCCTCACCCTTGAGTAGCCTGAGGAGGAGTGTGCCATCCAGGTGTCATTTTGGTTCTCTTTCCACCCCTTCCCCCATTTTCCCACTTTCCCCACATTATAAAGAAAGGCACACTTTTCATATATCCTGAATTTAAGAATAGCCTCCTACCCTCAAGGGTAACATCCTCCCAGAGTGTCACGTAAACATACAACACATTGGTGCTGACTGGTCAAAGTGGAGTAACAGGGACCTGATTAATCTTTCTGCTAAATCCTCACGTCACCTCCACCCCCCCAACTCTTCCTCTCGCCAAAGAGAAAATACAGTGACTCCAACTGCCAGTGACTCCAACTTTCAGTGCATACACACAACAACAGTTTTTAAGACACTGGACACCAGGGAATGAAGGGCAGTGATCTCTGAGAGATGGGAAACACACAAGAATTGCTAGACTGTAGGGAGGGGAAACTGAGGTAGACTCCCTGAGCTGGGGGCCTGGAGCTCAGGCCAGGGACACAAGGCATCTGGGGTTTAGAGGGTAGAGTTGCACAGAGACAGGTCCCGGGAAGTCTACAGAGCTGTCTGCTCGAGTAGTCAGCACATGTGTGAGGAAACTACCCCAGATTCAGTACTTTGAGAAAGAAACAGCACGAGGCTGCACTGAACACCAGCGACTCTGATTCTGGGTGAACGAGGCTCTTTCCAAACCATGGAAGCCACACATCTTGGTGTCAGAGATCTTAAATGACACTTTGGTGGTGTGAAGCTCTCACTGCACATGGTCCAGGCCCCAGCAACTCAGCATTTAACCTTCTGATGATAGCTAGAATGGGGGAGATTATGAAACAATCCCCAGAGAAAAGAAAAAGAGGAATCACCAAGAAAGGAAATAAGTGAAATTGAGGTATGCAACATGACAGAAAAATAATTCGGAGTAATGGTCATACAGTTCATACACAGAATGAACAAGAAAATCAACAAACTATGCAAAAATCAGGGATAAATCAAAAGCGATATAGCTACAATAAAAAACACCATAGAAGGTTTCAACAGTAGACTAGAAGAAGAGAGCTGAATTAGTGAGTTAGAAGATAAGGTAGAGAAACAAGCCCAATCTGAATAGCAACTGAAGAAAAAACTTAAAAAGCAGAAGGAGAGCCCAAGGGAGCTTTGGGACAACACAAATGGAGTAACATACATATAATAGGGCTGCCAGAAGGACAATAAGAACAGCAAGGATTAGAAAATCTATTTGAAGAAATAATGACAGAAAACTTCCCAGATATGGGGAAGAAAAAATTTACACAAATACAGAGCATCCCAGGCAAGATGAATCCCAAAAGACCCACACCAAGACACGTCATAATTACACTGAAAAAATGTTAATGACAAAGAGAGAATCTCTGTAAGAGAGACAGAGAATTACCTGCAAATGATCCCTTATCAGATTATCAAATGATTTCTCAACAGAAACACATCAAGCCAGGAGATAATGGAAGGAGGTATATAAATGTTGCAAAGCAAAAGACTGAATGCAAGAATACTCTATCCAATCAAAATTGAAGGGTAAATCAGGAGAACATTATAAACTGATGAACAAAAATAGATACAGAGGCAGAGAAGCATCAAACAAACTGTCACATTACAGTGGGAATGCTGGGAAGTTAAGAAATCAACTGAAAGAAGACATATGTACTACTATTTGTAATACTTGAAATGATAAAATAATATATAAAAAAAGATTACCAAGTATTCAGGAAAACACAACTCATAAGAGAATACTATTCAGTCAATGGAAACAACTCAAGGACATATATTAGAATTAGAAGAGGAGGACATTGAAACACTTATTATTTACCAAAAGCTTGTATAATAATATTCCTAGCAACTCTATTCATAATAGCCATAGCTGGAATTTTTGCAATGTCCATTAATAAGACTGTGGATAAACAGACTACTTAGTAATAAAAGAGAATAATTCTTGAAGAGATGCAACAATACCAATGAATCTCAAAAACGTTTTGCTGAATGTGAAAAGCCAAACATAAAAATGTACCTATCATATAATGACTTCACTTATTTGAAATTCTCAAACAAGTAAAATTAATCTACCATGACAGTAGTCAGATCAGTGGTTGCTTCTGAGGCAGGGAGCTTGCTGAGAAAGAAGAATATTCTTTTTAAAAAATATATATTTTATTGATTTTTTTTACAGAGAGGAACAGAGAGGGATAGAGAGTTAGAAACATCGATGAGAGAGAATCATCGATCAGCTGCCTCCTGCACATCTCCCCACTGGGAATGTGCCTGCAATCAAGGTACATGCCCTTGACCAGAATCAAACCTGGACCTTTCAGTCCACAGGCCAATGCTCTATCCACTGAGCCAAACAGGTTTTCAGCAAGAAGAATATTCTTTACTAGTATATTGTAGTGGTGTAGTTATAGTGGTGTATACATTATTAAAAAATGCACAAACTGTACATTTCATGCAATAAAAATTATTGTTAAAATTTGTTAATGATTCAATAGAAAAATAGACACTTCAAATTTAAAAGAAAGTTAAATGGCCAATGATAAACATATGAAAAGATTTTTATTGTCATTAAAATATGGGAAAAAATAATATAAAACCTCACTGATGGGAAACCAAGATGGTGGCATAGGGTAGACACCCGAATGCAGCCTACCACAACAAATTTGAATTTAGAACTGAAAAACAGGGGAGGCATTGCCCTGAAGCGCCGGATGGCTAGCTGAGAGGAGGCTCTGCCATCTGGGAAGGAGAGAGAAGGCACGCTGAACCTCAGGAACTGTGAAGGTAGGGAGAACTGTGTGCGCGAAAAGGCGCTGGCTTAATCCTGGTGCGGAGAGGAAGGGCCTGACCAAGATTGCTGCTGGATTACTCCCTGCACGCAGAGAGGGCAGGCCGGGCTGAGTTCGCTACTGGCTTACTCCTGGCGCAAGGAGAGGGCAAACAGCTAAAGCGCAGCTGGCTATCTTGTTCGAGAGGAAAATAGAATCACCCTATTGCTCTGATAGAGGGCCCCAGACATGGAGAGGCCAGACTGTCAGGCAGCAGGCAGAGATCTCTCGGAGGTGTGTGAAGCCAGAGGCCATTACTGCAGAACTGAGGAGGAGCCGAAGGGAAAACAGTTTGTCTGCACTAACCCGAGACTCCGCCCCATCTGTGGCTGAGCACAGAAGCTCTCCCAGAGGCTGGTTTTCTCTAAGGAGGGACTGGCCAGAATCCAAAGCTTGTCTGCACCTTTACCAAAGAGGTACATGTGCCTGCAACCAATCTTCCGAAACTCTCCACCAACAGGACTTTTCTAAGGCGAGACTGACAGGGAACCAAAGATTGTCTGCACCACCCCGAGACCCCACCCTATCCAAGCAGAGTACAGAAGCCCTCCTAGCCGAGACACTGCTGATCCTCACAGCCAATTGGCTTAGAGATCAACGCTTCCCAGTGATACCAACAATGAGCAAGGCTTAACAACAAGACTGCACACACAGCCCACAAAGGGCTATACCAAGACTGTCCACCGCAGGTAACTGGGAAGGCTGTGCTACTGGGCTCTGCCAGAACACCTAGCACACAAAGATATTCCATCAAATCAGGGAAACAACTAAAATGCAGACAAGAAGAAGGATACAAAGGAAGGAGATGGAGGAAAAGAAAAGATTGGACATTGAGTTCAAAACTACAGTTATAAGGTTATTCAACAATATCCTAAAAAAGGCCGATAAAATAAATGAAACCTATGAGGATATGAAAAGGGAGCAACTAAAAATAATAAGGGATCAACTAGAAATGAAGAAAACATTGTCTGAAATAAAAAATATTATATAAAGTCCTAAAAACAGACTGGAAGATCGCAAGAATCAAGACAAAGATTTAGAACACAAAGAGTCAGAGGATACTCCTCTGCAGAAGGGAGAAGATAAGAGAATCCAGAAAGTTGAAGATAGTGTAAGAAACCTCTGGGACAATTTCAAGCGAACCAACATCAGAATTATGGGGATTCCAGAAGAAGAGAGAGAGCAAGATACTGAAAGAATACTAGAAGAAATAGTGACAGAAAACTTACCCCATCTGGGGAAAGAAATAGACTTACAAGTCCAGGAAGCTCTCAGAACCCCAAACAAAAGGAATCCAAGGAGGACCACACCAAGACACATCATAATTAAAATTCCAAGAGCAAAAGACAAAGAGAGAATATTAAAAGCAGCAAGAAAAAAGCAGGTAGTGACCTATAAAGGAGCACCCATAAGATTGTCAGCTGATTTCTCAGCAGAAACCATGCAGGCCAGACAGGAATGGCAAGAAATATTCAAGGTGATGAATAGCAAGGACCTACAGCCAAAAATAATCTACCCAGCAAAGCTATCACTCAGAATCAAAGGACAGATAAAGAGCTTCACAAATAAAAAAAAGCTAAAAGAGTTCATCACCACCAAACCAGAATTATATGAATTGCTGAAGGGGGTTATTTAGTAAGAGGAAGAAGATAAAGATAAAAATTATGATCAACAAATACGTAGCTATCAACAAGTGAATCTAAAAACCAAGGGAATTAAAAAATCTGATGAACAATATTAACTGGTGAATATAATAGAATCAGAGGTATGGAAGGAGAGTGGACTGACGATTCTCGGGGAAAAGGGGAGTGGGGGTGTGGGAAGAGACTGAACAAAAACTGTACACCTATGGATGAGGACAATGGGGGATGGGGAAAGGACAGAGGGTGGGGTGGGAACCTGGTGAAAGGGAGCAGTTGAGGGGGGGAAGAGGATCACATTTGTAATAATCTGAACAATAAAGATTTATTTAAAAAAATAAAAAATAAAAAATAAAATAAAATTAAAACAACAACAACAACAACAACAACAAAACCCTCACTGATGTACTTAGCACTTTGCATCAACCAAATTGGTGTATTTTAAAATTTGACACCAATTTTATCACATCTCTGCTGATGCAATATAGATTGGTACAACCATTTTTGGAAACATTTTGGCTTACTTAGTGATGTTGAAGAAATTCATTTCTTTCTTTCTTTCTTTTTTTTAAATATATTTTATTGATTTTTGTACAGAGAGGAAGGGAGAGAGATAGAGAGTTAGAAACATCAATGAGAGAGTCATCGATCAGCTGCCTCTTGCACACCCCCTACTGGGGATATGCCTGCAACCAAGGTACATGCCCTTGACCGGAATTGAACCCGGGGCCATGCAGTTAAGCCGATGCTCTATCCATTGAGCCAAACCGGTCCCGGCAAGAAATTCATTTCTTATAACTTGAAAAACCACTCCTGAATAGGAATTTTTCAGAAAAAAAGTCTTGTGCATCAGAGACTTATATATCTTATTTGTGATAGCATTGTCTGTGATAGCAAAAAACCTGGAGCTCTCAATGTTTAGTTATATAATTATAAATAAATACTGGTAGCCATACATTTGCTGAATACATTATTTAGAAGTAGAACTTAATTTCAGCTATGTGAATAACATGGAGGAATCACAGGGGTATACTGTTGAGTGAGAAAAACAAGTCTACAAGAATACCTATAGAAAAATTTAATCTATGAATACTTCAAAAGCATAAAAAAAGATACATTGTTTAGAGGTACAAACACATAGTAATACAATAAAAATGAAAATGAGAATAATTAATTCAATTCTAAACCGTGGAGCTTGAGAAGGGAATAGAATTGGGAAAGAACACACAATTCAAAGGTGTTCATTGCATGCCATTCTTTAAACTTTATATACCTTTTGTTAAAATTCTTTCTTGTCCACTGAATATTTAACACACAATTTAGTAAAAAACTGGACAAAAGAAAATAGAAAAGGCTAAACCAAAGAAGGTGAGGCAAATTTTTAAATCTTTATAAAACTTAATTGTAAACCTGCCAAGTACTTCTTGTGGAAATTTATCACTTAGAATTATAGGATCACCATGCAATAAAGATAGAACCAAAATTGTGAGTGAATAATGTTGTTTATAAAACAATGCACCCAGATAAATGTCAAGGTGCTATAAAAAGTCTTATTTATTCCAAGCTCATAATTAATTGAATGCCCTGAGGAGGCTAGATGCTCCAGTATAAAGGTTTTTGTTGTTTCTACAAAGATGTTCACTTGGTCTGCTATTTCACAATAGCCTATTATGTGCAAGTAGAATTCATCTTTGCATAACATTTCAAAGTCATCAGAAGCATACAGGAAATGACTTTCAGAATCGGGAGGGGTGGCCTGAAAACAATATGTAAGGTCCCTCATTTTTATAGACAATTTTTAGAGCAGTTTTAAGTCTAAGCACAATTGAATTGAAGATTTCCCATATATCCTCTGCCCCCACACATGCTTAGCCTCCCCAGTTATCAACATCTTCCACCAGATTAGTACAGTTGTCACAAATGATATACCTATATTGACACATCATATCACTTGGAGTCCATACTTTGTCAGGTCCCATTTAAAAAAACTCTCAAAATGTTATTCAGTTTTCTCTGAATACTAATGATCCTCAGTTCAAGCATGTGTCAAGTGATGCTGGGAGGAAGTCCATTTGGATCAGGGTAACAGGTTGCCTTTGGAAGGGGATGAATTCCATTCTGACCTCTAACTTTTTGCAAGACCAAAGAAGTCTTCCTAGGCAGAACTACACTGACGCATGATTTTTCAGGATTTCATGGCCTGACTGGGTTACCAAATATGGGCCCCCAAGGAAGAGAAAAACCAGGGGTCTGATGGAGGAAGAACTTACTATCCACTAAGTGGAATTCACATGGGGGAATGAAGAACCCCTAAGCACCAGCTCCCAATCCACAGTAAGCAAAATGACCCAGGGACATCAGCAACTAGGGACCACCAACTGCTGTCCATAAATTAAAATTAAATTTTTGCTTCCTTGGCATGCAATTATTTGGAAGAAGCTTTTAGTGCTGGGTTCTGAAAGGTGCCAAGAAGTGTTTGATAGTAATGATCTATGTTGATGTTGAGCCCAGTTCAAGCACCAAACCAGTTTTCAGTGAGCTTTTAGATGAACTCATTGGGGGTAAGTTCTCTTCTATCACACACTCTGGGGCTGGGCTCAGAATGAATAGCAACATTCTCCACTGAATGTTAGTGAACCACTGATAGTGCCTTTAGTAAACAAAAGCCTCTCTTCTTCCCTTTTGCCTCAAAATGGGATAATTTTCTGGAAATCTTTATATTTCTATGAAGCCATGATAAAGAAAATTGAGAATCCAATTTGGAAAAATCAGTTAAGGTAAAGAACATTAAAATCTGGAGAGCTCTCTAGGACAAAACCCTGTTCCCCGATGCCACTTCCCAAGGAACACAGACCATAATTAAAGGAAACCAACAATACCAGACTAATTCAAACAGTTTTATTAAAGGTTTTACAATAAAGACGTTTAAAAACATTTCTGTTTCTCCTATGACAAAATAAGGCCATCTGCCTACTCTTCCCAGCAAAATACTTCTTTACTCACCTCTGTCTGAAGAGCCTTAACATTCACTCAGTGTGCCTACACTCCAGTAACACCAGGGAGTACTAAGTGTAGCAGAAGCTATTTTTTTGTCATTATATTTAATATATATATATATATATATATTATCAATAATGTAAAAGCTTTGGATGCATGTGGAATTGAAAAATCTGAAAATGGCATGAAAAATCTGAAGTGTATTTAGTATATGATCATTACTGTAAATAAGTATGGAATTGTTTTAATAAAAAATGGTTTTACAAGAATTACAATTGTTGGTTTAGTACCGGATACTGCTTGGAAGTTTCTGTTCCTCAGGTTCCAGCATCATCACAAGTCAAGTTGAAATAGCCTAACTGTAGCCATCACTGATGGATGACTACAGTGTTTCTACCACCCAAGAAAGAGGAAGAATTCCGTAGCAATATGTGACCCAGCACATCACTAGGCAAAGAAAATTCATGGGAGAAAGAACTGAAGGTAGAGTGGGGGAAAAGAAGAGGAACTCTTATAGACATTAGAAATAATCTTTAAAACAAAATGTTAAATGATATCCACTTTCCATTTGAATTAAGAAAAGTCCATAAATAACTGGTCACTTATTAACATTTAATAATTGACATCTATTCATTCATTAGGTTTTACATTTTCATGAAGACATTTAAAATGATGGGGCATGGAGGTTTTAAAACATGACTGAACACTTTTTAAAGCATCTTCCATGGAGAGATGGGATCCTGGTCTCCTTCCCTTGACCCTCAATGAATGTGTGGCTGCTCCAACCCATGCAGTGCCATTGAGGGGATGTCATGCGATTCTGAGCCTACAACTTCCACTGTGTTCACTGGGAACATTTTCTCTTGGAGTCTTGAGCCACCATGAGAGCAGTCTGGCTATCCCATAATGCAGTGTCAGAGAGACCACGTGTCAGCTTCCCAGTCCAGTGGAGCCCATCCTTCACGATTGTAGGCCCAGCGCTGACCGTGGGAGCCAAGAAGCCATCTTGGAAGTGGATCCCCAGTCCCAGTCTCTCGGTCACCTCTAGCCTTGCAGGTCACTGAGCCGAGGTTCCAGCAGACAGTGGAGCAGAGGGGAGCCTTCCCCACTGTGCCCTTTCTGAGTGCCAAACCCACAGACACCGTGAGCATCATAAAGCGGTTGTTGCTTCACCCCACTAAGATCTGGGATGGCTTGTTACCTGAGATGTGGGTGTGGGTATCTATTCCACAAATATGAACCCACAAACAAACTTAACTTTAATGGATGGTCCTACTTTCTCCACATTCGATTCATTTAGTTACTTATCAAAGGCAGCAGCGGAATGAAGTTGAGAATGGCCTGAAACCAATCAATAAGAAAGGTGTGGAAAAACTCAGTGAGTTTCTCTCAAAATTGATTTGTTGTTGATAGCGATGAATTGGTCTACTCAGAGTACAATGTGTGTGCAACACAAAACTCAGAAGTCCATCTTAGGACCGTGATACCTTTTTTTTTTTTTTTTTTTTCTTAATCAGAAGACCAGACTTTTTATTTCCTCTAAGGTTACATTTGTGTTAATCTTAAAGAAGCATTTAGTTTCCAGAACAGTGAAGGTCATAATATTTATATTCTCCCATGAGGGGACTTAAATTAATACTTTGTGGTTTTAATTTAGTGCCTAACATGAAACTTTACTCCAAAACCTGTCTTACTTGATTTACTTGTCTATGTAAAGTTAATTATAAGAAAGACTTTTTAAGATTCACTGAACATCTAAGCCATGCCTTATCCACAAAAGGTAGAATATTTTGAGCAAAAACATCCTAGTCACAGCTAAGTTCCATGAGGGCTGGGTTTTGTTTTGTGGTTTGCTTAGCCCCCAGCTTAGCAAGTAGTAAGTGCTCAATAAATATTTATTGAATAAATGTTTATTCAATATGATTGAACATAATTTATAATATGATTGAACATGACAAACTCAGAAGGCTGAGCTGCTACAGAAAAAAATAAGAAGAGAAAAATGGTTCTTGAATTTCCTGAGACAAAAACTATCCTCATTGCATACTTTAGTCACTATTAAATGAAAAAGAAATCAAACAAGAGACTATCTATCTAGAGACTATACTAAACATAACATATATAGTATGCATATTATGTTATACCTATATATCAAACATAATAAATATATAACAAATCATGTTATATATTATACATAAATGTTGTTTGTTATTTATAAGGAAATATCAATATATATTTATAGTTAAGATAAGATTTGTTGTAGAATTTACTGAGATTTCAAATGTAAAAGGGAAAATCTGTGGGCTTGAATTTGGTGTTTGGGGTAGGATCTTTGGTGTAAGAAGTAGTATATACTGTGGAACAATACAGTGAAAAGGCAAAGTCAACTTAAATTTTATCTGATTGCAAGATGTATATCCTCAGTCCAATGTTTCCATAATATATTAAGAGTTTTCTCCTTTAACACAATCACTAAATGGGAAATGATATTCAATAAGGAAAGATTTTTTCCCCCTTAGGTTTGGTGTTTTGTTGGCAAATTTGTTTCAGCCTCCTAACAATGCCCCCAGTACAGATTCATGTAAAGTTATTTGTCATGAACCACTCTCAAATTTAATAACAACAAAATTCCTCCTTAACGCCCTTTCCAGCTTGAAAAATGTGGCACCACCATTATTTCCAGTGCCCAGTATGGAATGTATGACAGAGCCAAACCAGGGTTTAAATCCCAGTCCCTCTGACTACGGAGTCTGAGTTCTTAAGTCATAGACTATATCCCTATACCTTAGAAGTTTTATTAAGCTATGTAATCCATGTCCTACTTTGAAAGTACAAGTATAAATTCCCAAAATAATTTTAATATTGATAGCTTCCTTTTCTTTTTTAAAATATATTTTTGTTGATTTCAGAGAAGAAGAGAGGGAGATAAAGAGAAACATCAATGATGAGAGAGAGAGAGAGTGATTGATAGGCTGCCTCCTGCACACACCGACTAGGGATCGAGCCACAACTTGGGCATATTGAATCATGACCTCCTGGTTCATAGGTTGATGCTCAACCACTGAGCCATACTGACCGGGTGAAAAATTTCTTTTCAAAAGAGGGAAAGCTGCCTTCCTCACTTGGTAAACATCTTGTACACTTTAACAGGGCTGTGACATGCTGTCCAGTCAGGCTACTCTCTAAATTAGCCCAATACTTGGAGATTAAAAAGAAAAAGCGAACTATTGATGTTTGTTTTGCTTCCTATAAAAATGTCCCTTTATAGCCTAGAAGGCTATAAAGAATCATTTGGTAAATGGAGCTGTTAGTGGACACAAACGTGATCCTAAGCAGCTTCCCACCCCTGAGAGTTTAACAGGAGACCTGTCACACATACAGTGGGAAAAGGGCTGACTCACTGAGCTAACCTTGCTGGTGCCTTGACTCCAGTTCCCCATGTGTGGTGGAACCTGAGTCTTGAGAGTCTGCATTTCCAACCAACTGTTGAGTAGCTATCCCAGCTAAGGCAGGCTGAGGATCTCTCTCTCACAACATAGTTGTTCCTTCCATGGAGGCAGGGGTACACGTGGACTAGTGACATTGTCTTTAGAGTCACACAAATGTGGGTCCAAACCCTGAGTACATCCTCATTAGCTGTTTCACTTTAGGCTGATTGTTCTTTAAATCTTAATTTCTTCCTCTGTAAAGTGCAAGTACTAACAGCCCTTATCTTACAGGGTTGTGTGAAGCTTGAGTGATAGATGGTCCACACTCAGGAAACATTCTCTGTTAGTGGCCAGTTAGACACTATTAGACACTTTCACGATGTTCTGAACTTTCCCTTTGTAGCATTTGTCACAATGGTAATTAATTGTACTGTAGCCCACATAGGGTGTCTGCCTTCTCATCAGACTCTAAGCTCTTAGAGGGCAGTGATCTTATCTGGCTTCTGTCTGGCTCTACTCCTAACGTCCAGGAGAGCGCCAGGCACACAGGGCACACATTGTGTATGTGGCTGCTTTTGTGTATGCAGAGTTGCTGGATGTGTTAAATGTTTTGGAAAGCACAGAATTTGAAAAGATGAGTAATGGGCCCTCTAAGCTACATGGCAGCAGTATCATTCCTGCCATAGGACTTCTCTGAGTTTATTATGAAGAAAGTTAAGTCGGATTTTAGTGGAATAAAAGAGAAAATTATCCTTTTTGAGAAAGACCTGGCTCAAGAGAGACAGGATGAAAGAAGAGAAAGGAGTACAGGTCACAGTACAGTGGGCTGGAGAGTTCTGAGACCAGTGGAGACAAGACTTCAATGGGGACGTTGAAACAGCTCTGGACTGGACCAGAGCATATCTGCAGTCAGTTGTCACATCCTTTTGTGGGCAGTGAGGCAGAGCAGAAAGAAGTTAGGAGGCAGAGACAAGGTGGAGGCAGGAAGAAAGTGGGAAGCAAGTAGGGTTTATAGGCTCAGTCTCTAAAATAGTGGTTCTCAACCTTTCTAATGCCGAGACCCTTTAATACAGTTCCTCATGTTGTGGTGAGTCCCAACCATAAAATTATTTTCATTGATACTTCATAACTGTAATTTTGCTACTGTTAATGAATTGTAATGTAAATATCTGTGTTTTCCAATGGTCTTAGGCCACCCTGCTAGTGAACTGCTAGAGAACCACTGCTCTAAAAGGAAGGTGGGTGGAGCAATTACTCCGATCAGTCAAGGAAAGGCATTCTCACCTAAGCCAAGGGGAGGTCCTCTGACTCATGGCATTCAGGGCACATTGGGTCTCTGTAGTAAAATGCTTGCTTGACATGAGCTTGGGTCAAAGTGATAACGGGGCTCCTTGCCTCTTTTCACACCCTGGTATTTATAGGGTGCCAATTATTAAACAGTCTCCAAAGATCGCGTGCCCAGGCAGGAAGGTGATCAGAAGGTAATTTTTCATCTCAGCTTGTTGCCACTCACTAGCACTTCTGTCATTTTCTTGGCAAGGAGAATAAAGACATAGGAAAAATTTAAAAATCAGATAATTCAAATAAAATTTTCATCTGACAAGACATGAGAGTAAATCACCAGTAAAAAAAAGTTTAGTAGAGATAAGTTCTTATAATTACTGCTATTAAAGTCTGCATGCCAAATGGCTGCTATTTATGGATTTAATAGAGGAAGAAAATCATAGTGTGTGCTGAAACTTCTAATATGCCTTAGTCGTTCTTATCATCAATAACCAACAGGTAAAATGCATATGCTTAATTAAAAAAAATGAAAGTAGACTACTAAATAAAGCTCTTATTTGAATATAACTTGTGACTAAAAAGTGTCAACTGATCTTCCTCTGTGGTTTATGGAATTCCAATAAGCTTAATTACTGGTGTCATGAGTTCTAACAGGCTTAATGCCTGGTGTCTTTGATATTACAACATTGTGCTTCATTATCTTCACTGCGAAGGAGGAGGAGGGTTTAAGAGGAAGAGGGTCTTAGGTTGGGGCACAGGTTGGGGAATAAGGAAAAGGTGTTTAGGGCCAAAGATGTGTGGCTTCTTCTCATTGGTCCATCTTCAGCTATAAAATGTATCCATGCAGTTATGGCCTAAGACACATGTGTCAAACACACGGCCCGCGGGCCAAATCCGTCCTGCCAGGCCTTGCAATGTGGCCCGCACCGCGCTGTCATCACTGCACTCCGCTGCGTTTCCATCACAATGACAGTTTATGACTGTTCAGTAAACCATTCGGCCCGCGATTTAGGCTGGATTTTAGATTTTGGCCCCTTCTCTGATTGAGTTCGACACCCCTAGTAAGACAACACAAGAGCTTTCTTTCCTTCTATGGTTGCTTGCCTGAAGTCAAATCAAGGATACAAGATGGATCTTTGAAAGACATGGTTATACCGATTTTTCATGTTGGATTACCACAAACATAATGGATTTTCCCAAGGTCTAAACTGGTTTAGGGCAGTGTTTCTCAAACAGAGACACTGGGTCATTTGCGAGACTATCTTGTAAAATGCTGGTCAATAAACTGAGCCAAAGACCAGGTATTATCAGGTATTGAGGCCAGTATTCACCTGTTGGGATCAGTATCATTGACCTTGGTAGACCCGGGGTGTCATGCTTGCCTCCCAATGTGACATCAGTGTTCTTTTCCCACTACCTCTTTCTCCTCTCCCCCCTCTGCTTAAACCTTGTGCAACCTGCTGATAGCAACACCTGTGGGCCTGGGCAAGCTCACTGGCAACCTCACCAGGAGGCTGCTCACTCTACAGTTAGTAGTTTTTGTGGTGCTCACACCAGGGGCCACAGAGACCCTGATGAATAGGCCACCACAAATGATCAACAAAAGGCAGGATTAACATGGAGGAGCCATAAAGAGGTACAATGAATCCAGGGCTCAAAGCGCAATGACAGAGATCCATTCCTACTTGGCCACTGTCTAATTCAAGTCATTTAAACTCAATGAGCCTCAGTGTCTTTATGTGAACTGCAAATGAAAACATGTAGAGTTCTGGCTCTATCTTTTTGTAACTCAGCCCTGTCCATATCAGTACATGTAAAATTGTGCAGGCATGTATACTTCACAGCATACAGGCTTCACGGCACCCCTACAATATAATAACTACCCACTGGGAAATCATGAAGGAACAAGATTAAACCAAAGAGTGGGGAATTGATCCTCCTTTGTAATCAGGGATTTTAAAAATTTTCTTTCTTTTTAAAAAAATTGATTTCAGACAGAAAGGGAGAGGGGGAAGAGAGATAGAAATATCAATGATGAGAAAGAATCATCGATTGGCTATCTCCTGCACCCCTTCACCCCCCAGAAATCCAGCTCTTAACCTGGGCATGTGTGTTGATGGGGAATCAAACTATGACCTCTTGGTTCACAGGTTGATGCTCAACCATTGAACCACACCAGCCAGGCTAATCAGGGACTTTAAGTTTACTTTGATTTAAGACTTCCACAGCAGCACTTCATATATTCAGGAACATAATGGGTTTTCCCAAGGTCTAAACTGGTTTAGGGAAGTGTTTCTCAAACAGAGACACTGGATCATTTGTGAGAGTATATTGTACAGATGCTGGTCAATAAACTGAGCCAAAGATCAGTATTCACAAACTGGAATCAGGTGCCCCTTCAGTGAGCACATCAGCATCTTCTGTTCTCATGTCCTGTCCCTGGTCCCCAAGAAGCTCCCAAGCTTTTCCCTGCAGAGGAGCTGTACCTCTATCTTGGTAGATGCTCATGGTCACAGAGATTTAACATTGACCTTACAGAGGGAGGAGCTCAGGAGGGGTGGCACAGGACTTTAATACTTAATTTAATTTTCAACTTCCTTCTATGGAGAGTCAGTTTGCATAATCAAATTTCATTCACTCAATTATTTTTTTCATAAGTAGTTCTTGAGCAAAGGCTGAGTGCAGCCACCATGCTGGACCTGGGATATCAGGGTGATTAAAGTAAGTGGTTGAGAAGAGAGAGGCAGGAATGACTAACCGTAGTGCACTGCTAAAATTAAGGCACATTTTCAGAGACATGTATAGTTATGAACAGAATAATTCTGTCAAAAGCAGAGGTGGGATATGGTTCAGGCAGTACTTCGAAGATGAAGTCACATTTTGAGTGAACTCTTAAATGGGGAACCAGAGTTCACTAAGGAAGGAGCAGGGGTCACAGCTGAGGCAGACAAAAAGTGCAGATGGGGAATAGATTACCATTTAAGAGCAGATAATTTCCTGAGAAATAGGTTAGTCATAATCCTCATAATAAACCTGCTTTGAGAGGAAGTTTAATGAGCATGGGTGCAATAGCTAGATCACCCAAGATTGAAATGCACACTCCTTCCCCTTCTTGTTATACATGTACAAGTGGCTTCTTAAACTTTCTCAACCTCAGCTCGTCATCTTAGAATGAGCAGAACACCTTTTGCCTCCCACTTCATGTGATTGTTGTATTCAGTGAGAGAATAGACACAAAGTAGATGCTTCATAAATCTTGATGGAACTCTCTCTTCTCCTTAGTGGGAGCACTAACATTGGCTTTGCTTCATTGAGTGTTTGGAAAATTATGTTATTAATTTAAAACTCACATAAACCCCGGCCAGATAGCTCAGTTGGTTAGAGTGCAGATACATCAATGTTGCAGGTTTGATCCCTAGTCCCGGAGACATACATGAAGCAACCAATAAATGTATAGATAAGTGGAACAACAAGTCTCTCTCTCTCTCTTCTTCTTCTTCCTCTCTCTAAAGTCAAACAATAAAATAATTAGAAAGGAAATAAAATTTCACATGGATATTGCTATAAATTAACTTTATTACAGTGGACTAAATCTATTATAAATCAAAATAAAATAAATGTAATTATATACATACATATAGATCGAGAGCAAGTCACATAAAAAATTTCTTTACTGACTTACACCAAAAAATACCATGAACACAGACAAATATTTTCATTGGGAGCAAAGAGCTGAAAGCTATTATAGTGCTGCTGCTAGAACACAGTCCATTGATCCGTGAATCTGAGAGGAAGTGGAAATCAGGAAGGCCGGCATGATTAAAGGAGGCGGGCAGGGGAGGGTGGTGTCACCATGGTGTCAAGACCCAACTCAGACTCACAGTCTGTAAGGCCATGATTATGAGCAGAGCAGCTGCGAGGGCCAGATCTGCTCCGTGTGCACGGAGGCTCCTCGAGCACTTAGCTCCACATCCCTGCAGGGCCTCCTGAAGGTTAAACAGAACCAGGCTCATCAGCAGTGAGATCCTGGGACAGAGCCAGGGCCTTGACCTAGAGTGACGTCATCACAGTACGAATGAACACATGCAGAACACAGGGAACACAGTGACCTGCAAATGCTGCAGGGAGTAGCTACTTGGATAGAGGTGATCATGAATCCGGCAAGCATGGCAAATGCTTAAATGATGCCCCGGAGACTTGCTTCTCATCTCACAATCCAGTCAGGAGCTACTGGGAAGCTGCAGTAGCAGCACAAAGTACCGGTCGAATGTTTTCTGCATAAAGACCGTGATGTCTCATGTAGCAAAGGCTCAGAGAGGAAAATAGCATTAGAGCTGCTAGCACTGACGCCAGATCTAAAACTAATTATATATCAGCAAAGATACTGGAAAGGAGCTGTTCATCTGGCCTCCTCAGCCACTCCGGACATTCAGACACAAGCACCCAGCCTTTAATGAGCCTCTACCCTATGTCCCAGATGGAGAGATTAGGGTTCTGACAGATAAGGTGCTGGTAATCAGCAAATGTAAGTCTACACACCGTGTTCAGTAATTGAGTGTTTTATTTTGGTAAACAAACTTTCCCTACCTCCCTCCTATATGTCACTGTGCCAATGGGAGGAATACAACCTTTCTCGAGGAATTTGCACTTTGGAGGGGATTCAAAAGAAGGGATTAATATTATACCAGAAAACTGCACATGCCATCAAGAGAAGAAATGAGTGCTATAGGCAGACAGAGGAAGTATTGGGAGAAGTTTGGACTGGAGCACCTGGGAAGGCTTCATGGAAGAGCTGGCCTGTGAACTGAGGTAATGGACAGACAAAGAGAATTTCTGGAAGCTGAAGTGAAGGCAACGTCTATTCAAAGCCAGAAAGAAAAAGATGCATTCCAGGCAGAGAAAACAAGAGTGGCTAATGAATAAGGATCTAAAGCAACATGGGGTATTTCCAGAGGGGGAGGCACAGGGCATGGAGTGAAGGAAAGGGTAGGTATTGAGGAAGAGTGATGAGAGGCAAAGCTGGAAGTGAAATTGGGGCTCAAATAGAAAAAGCCTCATTGTCACAGTAAGACAATGGACTTCATTCTTTTATAATGAAATATCTAAATTATAAGAAATAATAATAATAAAAAAGGAATCGGTCAATTCATGGTCAAAGAGAAATGCATGCAAATGAGCAACACATATTTCTGCTTCAAACTGCAGGCTGCCAAGACCTGGGAGGTGGATGGAGCTGGGCAAACTTCACATGCCATCCGCACTTTCAGGAGACACCTCTGCGTCACCAGGCCTGATGTGTGGGTGGGGACAGGATCCCTGATGCTCTGAGCAGTCTCTGCTGGCACGGAGCATGTGCATGAATATTTATGGAAAGGATGAGTAAATAAATAGATTCTTCCCTGCTTACCCAAGTTGGAATCAATTTCTCTCCCTGCTGAGGTTCTTGTTAGTACACAACAATCTGCCAGCTTAGTTATTTTTATGTTCTTTTGCTTTTGTGAACTCTAAACAACTTGTAGGCAGGGACCAATGTGTGCCTGCTCACATACCCTCCCCATACCCAAAGAGTGCCTTGCATCCAGTGGGCACCTACTGAATCATTGCTGAGAGTGTAATTAATATGGCAGTTGAAATACTCTAGTGAAGTCAGATGAATACCAAAAATAGATTTTTTTTAAAAAAATCCCCATTCTTCCTTTTCTCAGTTATGGCCTATTTTTTTGTTTGTTTGTTTCTAATTTAACAAAGGGAAATTATTTCTCATTACCCCTTTATTCCTGCATGATTTAAACATTTTAAAATATAATTTATCCTATGTTTTGTACAAAGTGCACCTCTTCCTTTTTAGAAAGCTGACCTGAGATCTACTTTTTTTTAAAAACAAAACAAAACAAGTATCTTGTTTTTCATTTCCCAGTGTAATTGGGTTCCCAACAATTCCTAACTTCTTACACTTCTCCTGTCATTATGAATGCAATTGGCCTTCTCCAGCATTCTTCCCTAAATGAATATCTGCTCCCAGGATCTTTTGGCCCTTTTCTCTTATGCCCATAGATCCTTTTCATTTAGCACCCAAACTTGCTGAAACTTTTAAACAGGCTATTTTACTGTTAGGATTTTCCTTAGAATCCTACTCACACCCTATGAACTTGAGATAACTCTGCCCAAGGTTACCCGAAGTTACATGCACTCTCAGCACGTGTTGTACTAAGATAGTTACCTGCCCTACCCATTTGTTCCTCCTCCTACTAATTGTCTTAAGGTACTCTAAGCACTATTTTGCACTTGACTAAAAAAAAAAAAAAAAAAAAAAAAAAAAAAAAAAAAAAAAAGCACTTGTTAGAAAGTCTATATAGTTTACAGCAGAAGCAGTTTACCTTTTTGGCTCATAAAATAATTTTTAATAAGTCTCATCTTTTAGATAAATGTTTAAATATGCCTAATCATCTTAAATAGAAAGGATTTTCAGTTCATTGTATATCTGACATTTTAAAATAAAACTTTAATATCCCTGTGTTAAATGTACTCAGTGGAATCTAAATGCCACAGGGATGTGAAACTCCATCTTGATATTTTACATCTTTCTTTTTCCCGGGAAAGAAATATTTCTGTTCCATTATTCCTACTTTATCTTGTTGTAATATGTATTTATATTGGAAAGAATCTTGTATTACTTTATTTCTTATCATAGATATGCATATAAATTTAACAATTTTAATTTCCTGTAGTTGTAAGGCTGTAATGGTTTAAACAGTGTTTAATTTGACTTAAGCTGCCATTAACTTTGTTATTAATACATATTTGATCAAACCACACACACATATACACAACACATTTTGATAATGAAATATTAAATGTAGAGATGCACTTTTGGGGCTGTTGATCTTATCTTTGTGGACGAATATTACCTACTGATAGAACAAATCAGTGGGCAGTATGAACAATTTCTCCTTTTTTTTTTTTTCAGATTGTTCATGCATAAGAGAATGGGAGGAATTGTATGCTAGCAATGACTCAGTTCTTTGAACTCCTTTCAAAGTGCTGAAATTCACATAGTGATTTATCATAAAAAATTGTTTTGAATGTTGTAGCAGCTGACAATTCAATTCCTTTGTTGAAAGCAAGTAAGTGGAACCCACCTGATGCAAAATGATTTGCAACTGTTATTAGAGCATTCATTGGCCCAATTCAAGGGAAGTATTCTATAAGGCTTTACCTTTAGCAAAGGAATTTTTACTTATATCTAATATCTATCACTTAGAGTCAATTTGATTAATCCACCAAACTTAGAATGGGTTGTAAAATGAAAATATTGTTATTTTCCTACACCTTTAAAATAATACTTTAAAAATATAAAAATTTTTTATTTTATTTTATTTTTTTTATAAGTTTTTATTGTTCATATTATTACAAATGTTCCTTTCCACCCCCCCCCCCACCATTGCTCTCCTCCACCAGGTTCCCACCCCACCCTCTGCCCTTTCCCCTCTCCCCATTGTCCTCATCCATAGGTGCACAGTTTATGTTCAGTCTCTTCCCACGCCCCCCTCTCCCCTTTTCCCCAAGAATCGTCAGTTCACTCCCCTTCCATACCTCTGATTCTATTATATTCAACAGTTAATATTGTTCATCAGATTTTTTTAATTTCCTTGGTTTTTAGATTCACTTGTTGATAGTTACGTATTTGTTGTTCATAATTTTTACCTTTGTTTACTTTCTCTTCTGAAAGAACCCCCTTCAGCAATTCATATAAATCTGTTTTGGTGGTGATGAACTCCTTTAGCTTTTTTTTATTAGTGAAGCTCTTTATCTGGCCTTCGATTCTGAGTGATAGCTTTGCTGGGTAGATTATTTTTGGCTGTAGGTTCTTGCTATTCATCACCTTGAATAGTTCTTGCCATTCCCTTCTGGCCTGCATGGTTTCTGTTGAGAAGTCAGCTGACAATCGTATAGGTGCTCCTTTATAGATTACTACCTTCTTTGCTCTTGCTTCTTTTAATATTCTCTCTTTGTCTTTTGCTCTTGGAATTTTAATAATGATGTGTCTCGGTGTGGTCCTCTTTGGATTCCTTTTGTTTGGAGTTCTATGCGCTTCCTGGACTTGTAAGTCTAATTCTTTCCCCAGGTGGGGGAAGTTTTCTGTCACTATTTCTTTCAGTATGTTTTCGATATCTTGCTCTCTCTCATCTTCTGGGACCCCAATAATTCTGATGTTGGTTCGCTTGAAGTTGTCCCAGAGGTTTCTTACATTATCTTCAATTTTCTGGATTCTCTTGCCTTCTCGCTTCTGTGGAGGAGTGTCTTCTGGCTCTTTATGTTCCAAATCTTTGACTTGATTCTTGTGATCTTCCCTTCTGTTTTTAGGACTCTGTAAAATATTTTTTATTTCAGACAATGTATTCTTTATTTCTTGTTGATCCCTTATTAATTCTAGTTGATCTCTTTTCATATCCTCATAGGCCTTATCCATCTTTTCTAGGAAATTCTTGAAAAACCTTATAAGCGTAGATTTGAACTCTATATCCAGACACTTTTTGTACTCCATTTCTTTCGTTTGTGATCTATTTTGTTGTTGCATTTCGCAGTTACAGATGGGACTTGGTTTCAGGGTGGAGCCTGCAGCTTTGGCTTCCGTCAGCCCCGCCCTATGCGGGTCCTTCAGTGCTCGCTGCTTCCGGAGCCTCTGAGAGAAAGGTGCCCTCGATTTTCGCCTGCTGCCAAACAGTCTATGCTCTCCCACAATGAGCCCGGTATTGGGGTTCAGTTCAGTTGGAAGTGGAGTTGGAGGTGGCGTTCAGAGCAGTCTGGAGTCCCAGTCTCCTTCCCGTCAGGGCAATCCCGCGGCACAGCCGACGGTCCCTTCTCTGTGCGCAGTATGCGCACAGCCGGGACCTCCTTTCGCCACTTCCCCGGGGTTCCGCCTTACAGCCCGGCTCCCTATGGCTGAGCCTGAGTCCCCGGGGTCTGGCTTAAAACTGGGGATTAGAGCAGTCGGGGGCCCAGCACAGTCGGAGTTTTATCTCCTTTCCGCTAGGGAACGCCCGCCAGGCACTCGGCCTCCCTCCTCTCCGGCTCTGTCCTCTCTGCGCGCCGCGTCTCCGCATCTCCGCGCCTCCGTACCTTGGCTTTTCCAGCTCCTCCGCATCTCCTTCTGGTTTTCTCCTTGCTTCTCACTGTAGAATTTCCAGTCAGTCAACCTTCCTGTAGTTCTGGGCAATGTCCGTTTTATATTTTAGTTGTATTTTATTGAAATTGTTGTGTGCGGCTGCGGCTAGGTGTTCACCTGGGCGCAGCCATCTTGGATCTCTGAAAATATAAAATATTTTAAATAAAACATTTAAAAATATCTGTATGTATATCAAACCCTAATATGCAAATAAACCAAATGGCAGAACAACCAAACAACTGAACAACCGGTTGCTATGATGTGCGCTGACCATCAGGGGGCATGCATGTAACATGGCAGGATTTGGCAGCAGGCGGTGGACTATGGAACATGGTGGGTGTCAGCTGTGGCAGGAGCAGGTGAGTGGGGGTACCAGACCAAGGCAGGGTGCCAGTTGCTGTCACCAACTCCAGTTGCTGTCATCAGGGTGAGCCTCTGGTGGTTACTGAAAATTCTTTGCTCCCATGTGCCATGGTCCTGCCTGGTGCTCACACCCACTGCCAGTGCCCAGCGCTGGTCCTGATCACCCCTCTGGGTTTTTCCACCTCCCCCGCTCCTGATGGGCAAACAGGGCAGCAGCAGCTGCTTGACAAGCTGCTGGAGCTGGCCCCAATCATTCTGTGCCATCAGCAGGAGTGAGAGTATGGGAGCTACAGTGGTGGAAGTAGGGTTGCCAGCAGAGAAGGGCCTGGGGGCCTTGGTGGAAGGGCTAGCCTGGGGCATGGAGGGTGGGCTGAGACCTGCCCATGTGCCCACTGCAGCCTCAAAGCCCACAGTTCCTTTCAATGTGCATGAATTCGTGCACTGGGCCCCTTGTATTTATTATAATTTTCATATAATACAAATATTATGTGTTAAAGATTCTTATTAAAACATGAAGACTTAACTCATTCAATTTATGAAGGATATCTACCAGCTTAATGAACAAAGTCAGTTTTTATTATGAAACCAATTGCAAATTGGATGTGCTTTCTGTCACTAAGTCTAGTTTCATTTTAAAAATTATAATAAATGTATGATACTCATTTTTATGATAAATGTTTCTCTTCTGAATTAAGAACATTCCCAACACAGGCCAAAAAGTCCGATTTCTAATGCCATGCTTTACCCTTTTGAGAAAGGGTAAAAGAAAGAAGATGAGGTACACATTGGTGTTTTGGGGTCTTGGAGAAGGGAGGTTTTGTTGACCTGAGCACTTTAAATTGTCCGTTTGCTGGAGCCTCAGGATTTTGCATCAGAATTGTAAGTGAGGACTTAGTAATGGGTGAGTGAAAATGCTGACTTACGTTTATAAAGAAGTGTTCTCTAGCCTGGCTGGTGTTGCTCAGTGGTTGAGCGTTGACCTGTGAACCAAGTGATCATGGTTCAATTCATGGTCAGGGCACATGCTTGGGTTGCGGGTTTGATCCCCAGTAGGGGGCATACAAGAGGCAACCAATCAATGATTCTCATCACTGATGTTTCTCTCTCTCTCTTCCTTTCTATATATATATATTTGAGAAGCTTTTGGTGAACAGGGAAGAGAGAGCAGAGAATCATCTGGTGCCATGCCTATGGTATGTTCTGAGGCTGGCCAATTTTAGAAAGGATTCACATGGAAGTTAAGGCTCTGGAAGTTAGTGTATCATGCCCATGTGTCCCCAGGGAAGTCTTTGTCCCACTTGAGACGTACAGGTAGCTTTTCCAGGTGGCTTAGCATAGACTGCCTATGGTTTTTGTGATGGCATATAGGTGGGATCCAGATAATTCCATCAGTTGGGAATGTTATCCCAAATGAAATCAATAACTTCATTTTTGTTCCCCTAGATTAGGGGTGTCGAACTCAATCAGAGAAGGGGCCAAATTCTAAAATCCAGCCTAAATCGCGGGCCGAATGGTTTACTGAACAGTCATAAACTGTCATTGTGATGGAAACGCAGCGGAGTGCAGTGATGACAGTGCGGTGCGGGCCACATTGCAAGGCCTGGCGGGACGGATTTGGCCCGCGGGCCTTGTGTTTGACACATGTGCCCTAGATTAACTGAAATTGTTATATAAAGTAAGTTGGAATATAATATCTAGATCACATAGTCTGCCATACTAACTTTTTATGGTCCTCTTAGAGCATTCATAAGTCTGCATCATAAATACTATGAACAGAAAGGCAGGGTGAGGAAAAGGTAAGATATAAATTTAGACCAAGAATAGTGAGTCAGCTTGTTAGTAGGCACTCGAATAATGCTTGCTGCTTAAAACACCTTAGGGTACCAGTTTTCTGCAATAAAAGACTGTGGGCCTTCATTCATATGTCTAATGATTATGATTTTTAATAACTTTAAAAAACCTGTTCATCTTGTATGTTCAATAAAGGCAATTGTGCTCACAAAGATAAATTGCAAGCAGGTAGGTGGTATATCATTTATAAAGATAGGGAAAATGCTTTAGTGGCCTTTTAATTCCTGTTCACCAGTTATTGTTTGAATTCAAGTAGAGAGAGAGAGAGAAAAAAAAATCAATTTAGCTTTGTCTGTCATTGAGTTCCTCGGTGTGAATGGAGTGCACAGTGAAAAGCAATACGTAACAAAAGCTAGTTCACAATTCTTGACAGCTTTTTCACAGTTATATATCAGCTCAAGAGCCACAAGGCAGTGTGAAATTATACTTACTGAATAGAAGTAGGATGGGTTCATGCCTGTCAAAAATATTTTTAGCACGAGAAACACCCCCAAATAAAGAATCTGCATTAGCTATAAAGAGATTATAAATACCATTAAAATGCCAGGAGAAAAGCAGAAAAACCTTGATCATTTATAAAGATAAGCTATTCAATGGGTGAGTGAAAATTATTATCAACGTCCAATTATTCTATAACTTTGAGTATGTATTATTTTTCTGTATCCCATAATGGTGGGGGGATCTCTGCAAACACAATAGTGAGTCAGCCTATTACTAGGCACCTCATGTGATACTTGCTGCTTAAAACACCTCTGGTTTCCAATTTTCAAAAATTGTGGGTGTCATGAAGGAACAGGAAAAAGGGTGCTGAGCTATTTTTTCCTCATCACTCCACATGTAATGCAACCCAAAACCCAAATACTTCTACTCTCTCATTGCTGGGTTCTTCCTGAGCCAATGACAGCCCAAAAGGCAAGTCCTGCAGAGCGGGAAGTGAGTTATGCATATGGAAGCACGATTACTAGTAGTTACCATCTTACCAGGACACTTCAGGGCATCAGAGAGCTTACTGATAGTTACAGCTGAAACAAATAGAATGAGCAAACATGGAACTCTCAGAATTTTCACTGAAGGCCCTTTTACAAAAATACCCACTCATCTGAGACCCTGAATTGTAAGATTGCAGTAGTCAAACCAGCCCTCCCCCCAAATAAAGAAAGGAGCTCAATATATAATGTCTTTAAACATTTTTTGACCTAGAGATCCAGAAAAAAGAGATTTCTGAAGTTTGGATTAAATTACTAAGTCATAACGTTCCCAACTGAATCAATGTTTTTGCAGGGGGAAAAATACACACATAAAAAGCATGGTGGTGGTGGTGGGGCATATACACTAACAGATATTGTCTATTAATGTCTATTCACAAAAGCATTTCACCAAAACAGTAATCTAGTCTTTATCTTAGTATCTTCACTTACATCTGTTATGCAAATTTCTCCTTTTTAGTAAATTGCCTCTGGAAGTCAAAGTCTAGACTTGCACTGTCCAAAAAAATATATTGTATGTTGTCACATATGTAATTGTAAATGTATTAGTAATCTTGTTAAAAATAAAAAAGGAAAGTAAAATTAATATTAAAATGTATTTTAATTAAGTCAGTATGTTCAGTATGTCATTTCAATCTGTAATCAATATAAAAAATCACTGAGATACTTTATATTCTTTTATAATCACTTCCATTCATTTTTGAAAGAGGATGCTTGCCAACAGCTTCAGTAAAATCTGTATCTTAATGGGAAGAATATTTTCAAACTACAAGTATATTCATTCCCCTACAGTATCCCACTCTCTTAAAAACTACTGATGGGTAATTGAAACTGGAAAAAAAATCTTTGAGCACCATGTCTATCATAATTTTTAGGTTTTTATCACTTGGTGGTTCCTTATTCCTACCACATATCTCCCACATATTCTGAGTAAAATATCCTCAGAAACTACTTAGAACCCAATTTTAATAATCATTTATGAGTAAAAACTATGTATTTTCCTCTACTTCTGAGTGTAAATAAAACATCAAATTTTTTTAGGCTTACAGACAACTTGCTGAAAACTTCCCAAGAAAAGTGAGAATATATACTTCAAAATCAAACTCAAGGTTCCCTTCTTAACAATATATGATACAATAATATCACTTATTTAATGTAGACAACTTATTTTTAAAAAAAACAACAACTAGCATCTAGTCACAATTACAATAGCTGGAATCAATTCCAAATGTTTGCATGAAATTCTTGTTTCAGATATTTGTCTCATTGTGTGCTTACTGTTGGCTGCATTGGAGCAAGTAAGAGGCCTACTGTGGGCAGGGAGTCTTAGAGGAACAAAACATTTAGGCCCAACATTACAGAATTAGGCTAAAGTTGGCATTTATTGGCATAAAAGCAGCAAAAGCAACTATGCCAACCTGGAAGAACAATGACAACATAGCCACCATTCAGTCTTCTCCAATTTTTCCAGCTGTGCTCCTCACTGAAAGCCAACCATCAGTTTAACTTCTAAATGGTAAGCTGGGGTGTTGTGTGACTACTGATGTGTGACTTACACCAAGAGCAGGTTAGGGGAGATTGGTTGGACTCACTACCTTGGGATGGTTGATATTAGTCAGGGAAATAATTACAAATTGTAAACTTATTGTGAAAATGCTCAACATATTCTAAAATTAGAAGAGGGTTTATCTTTCAGCTAAATTCAGATGTGTGGAGAAAAAGTAGTAAGTGATTGCAATAAGACTCATTCACATACAGGGAAATATCTGATGACCAATTCCTGCAGGAAAGATTGTAATAATTCTGGGAAGAGGGGTGGTGTATTGTCCATTTCCAGAGGGGAAAATGGTTCTCTGGGAAAGATTCACTTCCTTTAGAAATCCCCCGTGGCTTTGGCTGAGTCCTCTCCTTTGAACCCGTGAACACATGCACAGGCACACACACTCACATGTGCTTTAAAAAAACTTCCCTTCGCAATAATGTTCCATATCCTTTTAAGCTGGGGGGAGGCCCAGGAAGGAAGTGTCCAAGACGTGGTGTGTAGTTGGACCCTGTCATTAACATTCCCAATTTGTTGAGTGGTTTTCACGTTTCCCAGAGGTCCTCAGCCCGTGAAAGCTGATGGATGGGCTGACACAGCCTTCTAGACTTGTGTTGGAATAAAAGGAGCCAAGTGCATGGAAACAATAAAGAGAGCAATTTTCTAAGAGGTTTACCTGCAGGAAAAGCCAGGAACATAAAAACCTTTTTTACTTTCCCACCCCAAGCCTCTTCTTTTCTCTCGGTCCCAGGAGGGTTTGGGAAGCCTGTATCCTGTCAGGTTAATTGGGGGTGACAGCCAATGTACTCTCAGCAGCAGCCTCGGTACTGGCTCCAAGGGAAGGATCACTGGAGCTGGGCTCTGGGCCGGCCACAGTTGGGGCTTCCTGTCAGGAAAGCAGAAGCCATGGCTGCAGGGGTTCGGAAGTGTTAGGTCTTTTCTTCTGAAACCCTGGATGGAGATGTCTAATAATGATTTGGAAAGCAATGCTTCTGGCTCTAGTAGCCATTTCGAACCTAGAGAAGGCTCCTCCATAGTTAAGTCCATCAGAGCTGGTCCAGGCATTGTCCACACACTGCATTCTCAAAGGGCTGTGCCTTCAAACGGGGTCTTTTAATGCTACAAGAAAAGAAGGGATGTGTGTCCTGGACACAGAGCCCTACAGAGACTCTTAGCAGAAGGAGGTCTGGACTAAAATGATGTGAGGGGCTTCTAGGGGGTCTTTGTGCCACATGTCAGTTTTGGACCTCTCTAACCTTCTTCCCTTGTTTCCTCCAGTCCTCTGCTGGCAGTCACGCTTTCCAGACTGATCGGTCCTGTTAACTGAATTTCAAATGGTGATTTCTGTCTACATAGATGAGTGAGCATTTTCCTTAGTTGCATCTCATTTTACTAACATCGCTAATTTCTCTGCTTTCTTGCATCCCATCAATCATTCCACTTCAACTGCGAATTTGATTGAGTCATTCACTCCCTTTTCCAGATCGTTAGTGAAGATGTCAAGTTCTGACTGGACCTAATACCAATTCCCACAACTCCATGCTGGCTTCTCTGAGAGCTCCCCTGGGAGGCATTTATCACACTCATACACGCACCTTCATTATCCCAAGCTGGTTTTAACACTTTTTGTTAACTAATTTTTAAACACTTTGGGAAACATAGCTATTAATGTTTCCCCAAGAAGTTCCTATTTGGGATGGAGGGTAAAGGGATAGATGGCCACATGATATATAGCACCACATGGTACATAACCATGACATTCTAGCTGCCACACAGTGCACAGTGCAGGCTCATTCATTCATTCATTCATTCATTCATTCACGTTTGTCAGCTATAACTCTCTCTGCTGTTAAGATATATTCTTCCAAAACTATGAAAACCAGGGGTGTTTGCAATCTGTTTAAGGAAAGATATTCCTCTCAAATCTTTCAGTTGGGAGCCCAAAGTGGAAATGGATCTCCAAGTAGCCAATTGCGGTAGCATTTCCTGAGCAAAACCAAGAAACATTTCTCAGGTAATAGACTCTCTGAGGCTGCAGCTTCCCCACCTCATCCAGGTATCCTGTGGGCTCATCCACGTAATCAGTAAACCATTTCGAAACGTTAGTCACCTCTCCCATGTATGCATGCTCCAGCTACAGAGATGCTGATTTAATTTAATTTAAATTAAGTTGTTAAATTACCTTATGCTAAATAGTATAGCACAGTGTAGCATATTATGGTATTCATATAGCTTATATGGATGTGTATCCATGTATGGATAATATATTGTGCTATATTATATTACATTGTATGTTACATATTAGAGTGGTGTATTATGCTATAGCATAACATAGTGTGATATGATACAGTACAGCAGGGCATAATTGAACCTAGCATATGGTAATATAGTAAAGTATATATTAGAGTGGTATATTCTAGAGTAGTCCAGTCTAGTAGAAGAACTGCATAGTAGTTAAAACCATAACTCTGGAATCACAGGCTTCCTTTTCAAATTGTGGTCCCATCATATACTAGGGGAATGATCTTGAGCCCATTACTTAATGTTTTCAACCCCCAGTTTCAACATCTGAAAAATGTGGAGGAAAAGTACTTTCCCTGTAGTGTGAGGAGTAAGTAGTGAGGATCATAAAAGCGATGCGCATGAATAATAAGCACTGACAGTTCATAAGCCCTCAATATCCACTCTCATTTCATGTACCTCACTGCCTGAGGGGTGAGCGATGGCAGTCCCAGCTTTACGAAAAGTGCCTTGCCAAAAGAATCCAATAAGGTTTGGCTAGGACATGACTCAGGATTGGCTGGGTATTTCCTATTTACTTCTTCAGCCTACCTTCCTAAGTGAACCTCCCAATCACTTACTGTATTTCACAGAGATAGGAAGTGACCCTGGAAGGAGATGGAGCTATTACTTCTAGGCGTTTACTGATGAGCACAGGAGAGGGGTTTTTAGAATTTCTGGTAAATGATAAGTAGCCGCAGTCATCTGTGTCTTGGGAAATGCAATCTAACACCATAAACAAGAGCTGCATTTTATTTTGTGGTTTTCTCTTCCAAAACATTGGAAAGGAAATGATTCAGATGTGCTAAAAGATTTTCTCCCTGGAATAGTGAAAGCAAGGAATGGGAAGAATCAGAAAGTCCAGTGAAAAATACTGTGGGAATCAAACATTTAAGACATTAAAGTGTGTACAGATACATTTGCCACAGACTTCTTTCTGACTTGAATAGTCACACTGCCCTTAACCTCAGCTGGCTCTAATATGCCTCAGAGTTGGAAGTGCTTGGCCAAGAACTTTATACACTTCTACACAAGAATCTCGGTGCCACTGGAAAGCAAAATTTTGCTAAAGGATTAAGATTTCACAGAGTATGCAAATAGATGAGACATGTATAGGTGTTATACACTGAGTGGCCAGATTATTTTGATCTCTGAACACATAATAATCTGGCCAATCAGTGTATTTGTATCTTAAAAAGGTACCAAGGGTATTCTAGACTTGGTTGGAGATCAACCATCTATTTGCCCTGACTTTCTATCGGCCAGTGCAAAAGGGAAAACTGATCAAGTGCATGATTTATAGTATTTTTGATATCAAATAAATGAGGTACTCAAGAGAAGTACACTGGGTGGCCAGATTATTATGCGTTCAGAGATCATAATAATCTGGCCACTCAGTGTATATTTAGGGTCAATTTTATTTTAAAAAATAAGATGTAATGAAAAGCACATCAAAATGCCCTGGCCAGTATTACTAATGGTTAGAGCATCAGATTGCACACCTGAGAGTCTCAGCTTTGATTCCCGGTCAAGAGCATGTACCAAGTTGCAGGTTCAATCCCTGGCCCCGTCAGGGTCTGTGCAATAAGGCAACCAATTGATGTGTCTCTTTCACATGGATATTTCTCTTTTTCTCTCCCTCCTCTCCCCTCCCGCACTCTGTAAAAAAATCAATGGAAAAACTATACTTGGGTGAGGATTAATAAAAACCACAAGAGCAACAACAGAAAAGCATATTGACATGAGATTAGGAGACTGAATCCAGTGCCCAATTTGACATTTCTTAATGTTGTGACCTTGGAAAGTTTCTAAGCCCCTGCTCCCACACCTGTATTACTGAACAAAAATCACTGCCCTTCCCTATCATCTATATAGGGAGTTGTAATTATCAAATGAGACGATGTATATGAGGCCACTGTGAAAAGTGAAAAAGACTGCATGTTGGCCTCATTGTCCTTATTAAACGAGGAGGAGAGAGGCAGGAGGAGACAGTGAGCAGGGTAAGGGCTTTGGAAACAGGCAGGCTTGTGTTTCCTAGCAACCTTGCCCCTCTTCCTAGTAGCTTTGTGGCCACAAGGAAGTCACTTAACTTTTCATGGCCTCGGTTTCCTCATCTGTAAAAATGGAGTTGTTAAGCACTACCTCATAGTTGTTTGAGGAATTAAGAGGGATAATGCAGGTTAATGCCTAGATACTTTTGTTTGCTGTTTTTAAGCCAGGTCCCATGCCCCTGAATGTGCCAGGCCTATTTCTTAATCATAAAAGCATTGACATTTGGAGAGACCAAGGGGCAGGCTCAGGTTCATTGAGCCATAGAGCAGCAGATACAGAATTCCTGCTAAAATTCTATTGGTCAGGTTATTTAACAAACTGCATTTGAAATATTTAAGAATTCAGGACCTTGAAAGACTTAAACTATGACTCTACTAATAGCTTCGGAAAACAATGCAATACATCTTACAATTTAACACTAAGAAACAATGAGAAAGCTGACAGTGTCTTAGAGACTTTCTTCTCTTAAGTTGAATGATTTTCCTGCAGCTACATTTCAACTAAGCTTCAAATGCACCCTTCTTTCTCTTTCAGAGCACGTTTTCTGTGTTAAAAGTGGGGGGAGTAGTGAGATTCAGAGAGCTTTATTAATAGATTTCCTAAGCAAACCAGATATATCTGAGAGAACCCTGAAGGTTTGTGCCTCTCCCAGTGACTGGAACTAAGCCATCTGCTTTCCACTGAGGATATTATTACTACTATTGTTCGGTCCTCTGGTATGCACCAGGAGCCTCTGGAGCAAGCTTAGAATGAGGCACTGGCTGGGTAACCTCCTCTTGACTTACCTCAGTTCCAGCAAAGCCAAACTTCGGTGTAACTGTTATTTGCTTTAATCTCTCAGTCATGGATGTCAGTGGAAACATTATTTATATAAATAGGAAAACATCACATCTGATGTTTATCATATGAAGTTAAGGAGAATGTCTGTCTTATAATGATACTCTCAACAGAGCTAGGACTCTTACTACCTTTGAAACTTTTGTTGTATCTACACTTGAAGGGAAGTGATGAGGGAGACCAATGCCGCTTAGAATCCAGCATATGGTAGGCCACGACCCACATTGCTCCTGCTGAGAGACATGTTGGGACAGCTGTAGTTGTGTGGCGTCAAAGAAGTGTTTGGGGCTTGACAAGCTTTGAAACCTTTCCCAGCTGTTTTGGAGGGATTAGAGGTGTTCCTGTACTTTCCACATGTGCCAGGTCTATTTTTCATGTGGTGTATGAGAAAGACAGTGGAAAGTCGCCTGTGCCTAGTTCTATTTGAGCTACAGTAAGTTTCTCTGATCTACATACAAGATAGGACCTGGGTTCACTCAGGAGAGCAGCTTCCACTAACACATCCTATTACTGAGCTATGAATGTGAGTTTTTAGGCATTCAGATAACAAAAGCTGAGGTAGTGCAAACAGGGCCATGAGTGGCCTCAGAGTCACCTTGCCCTAGTTGACTTAATACATTTTAAATTACTAATGAGGTACAGGGTGTTTTGCAGTTCAGGAATAAGAGCAAACTGAAACACATATGTGCACACACAGTCACATACTTATGCATACACACACTATACACGTGAAACTTTCTACATCGATTACTTTAAACATTTTATTTTATTTTACTGACTTTCCAGAGAGGAATAGAAGGTTAGAAACATTAATGAGAGAGAAACATCGATCAGTTGCTTCCTGCACACCACACCCCTCACTGGGGATGTGCCCACAACCAACGTACATTTTCCTTGACCGGAATAGAACCCAGGACCTTCCAGTCCGTAGGCCAACGCTCTATCCACTGAGCCAAACCTACTTTAAACATTTTAATTAATTAATTATTATTATTATTATTTTAAATATATTTTTTATTGATTTTTAACAGAGAGGAAGGGAGAGAGATAGAGAGCTAGAAACATCGATGAGAGAGAAACATCGGCCAGCTGCCTCTTGCACACCCTGTACCGGGGATGTGCCCGCAACCAATGTACATGCCCCTGACCGGAATCAAACCTGGGACCATTCAGTCTGCCAACCGACGCTCTACCACTGAGCCAAACCGGCTTCGGCTACTTTAAACATTTTAAAGATACAAGTGAGTACTACCTCTATGTTTCTAAAAAAAAGTGATAGTATCTTTCAGCACCACGAAGTCTCTTTTATAAATAATTTTTAAACTTTTTGTTGTATACTTTACATATGCTAAAATGTACCTCTTTAAAGGTACAGTTCAGTGTTTTGATAAATGCAAATTCCATGTAAACGCCACTCCAATGAAGATACAGAATATTTGCATAACCTCCAAAATGTCTTGTCTACAGTTTTCCCAACTCTCCTTGTTTCATAGAACCACCAGTCAGCTTTCTGTCACCATGGATTGGTTTTGTCTCATCTGGAAATTCATACAAACGGAATTCTGTATCATGTACTCTGTATCTTTTATCACTTTGCATAACGCTTTCAAAATTTCATCCAGACTGTTTTATTTGTTAGTGGTTGGTTCCACATTATTGCAATTAATAATCTCTGTCTTCCTGTGCTGGAAGTCCTCTTTCCCAACTACATTGATGTGTTTAACTTACAGGGTCAGCAAATGTAGGTTTACAGTTGTTTGTATGAAAAATAATATAATAATTAATAAATAATAATACAAGAATAAACTGTTTCGCATACAACTGTAAACCTATTTTTGCCTCATCCTGTATTTGTTTTATCCTGTGAAACACACAAATTATTTTAGAATTATCTTATAGTTCATTAACATTGTTCTGATCATATTTCCTACTATTTTTTTAACTGAATGGTGGAAATGTATAGTACGGTAAGTCATGTTTCTAAAGGGCAGCAGGGGCTGCAAAAATTGGGCCAAATGGATGCCATGGCAGCTGAGCTTGGCTTTGATAATTTTCTAGGGATGTGGCCATCCCATTCTTCGTAAGCTGGGTACTTTGAAGTGACCTTTGTTTGGTTCTAGTGGCTTTACAGATTTGCTATCATATTAACAAATGTCACTGAACATGAAAACTGCTATAATAAAAATAAAACAGGTTTTATTCAATAAATCCTTACTCTATGTGTTTGTGCATGTTATAACATATCCTATTTTATTTTTAAAATAGTTATGCAAACCACCTCTTATTGAGCACCTAATGACAATCAGCTCTTTTAAAATATATATATATTTTATTGATTTTTTTTTTTTACAGAGAGGAAGGGAGAGAGATAGAGAGTTAAAAACATCGATGAGAGAGAAACATTGACCAGCTGCTTCCTGCATACCCCTTACTAGGGATGTGCCCGCAACCAATGTACATGCCCTTGACCAGAATCGAACCTGAGAGAGACCTTTCAGTCTATCCACTGAGCCAAACCAGTTTTGGTGACTATCAGCTCTTAAGGAGCTTATAGTCTAGGAAGAAGGCAGACATTAATGAAAGTATGATCCCTGTGATGCTAAGACAGGGAGCTATGAGAACACATATCAGGAGGATCAAATCTAGTCTCAGGGGCAACTAAGACCTCGCTGAAGAAGTGACCTTTTAGCAGGGATCTGAAGGCCCGGGGAGCTAGCCACCCCAAAAAAGGGTCTAGAAGTGCTCCCATGTGAACAACATGTATGCCAGCCTGGAAGTGAAAGGCCTGGCAAGTAGGAGGAACTGGTAACATTTTTGTGAAGTTGAAATCCAGACTTGGAGGCGGAGGGGGGCCCACTGAGCCCAGCTGTGCCTGCACTGGGACCAGAGCCACTGCGGAAGCCTGCAGCTAGAAACGGGTTTTGAATATTGCTCATTCTGGCATGGCAGTGATGCTGCACAGGTACCTAAGTATGAGGATTCAGAGAAATGAATGCCAGTGGGTTCTGGTAAGAGAATTCAAAGAAGAAAAAAGTCCAGTGGTTTCTCACATTGATCATTGGAATACTATGATGTCAATTTACTTATGACATTCACTTTATAAATTACTTTATTACTAAAATTCTAATTAATATTCCCCACTCCTGGGAAAATGATTCTTAGTCTTTCTGAGGTAGAATTCTGAGAACATATTAAGTGGGTGGACAGGTTTCTACCATGATGCTGTCTTAGCTAAATAGAGTTTAATTTGCAAATGTTAATCTGATACTTTTCACAGATGATATTTATTTTAAAAAGTTAATGGTTACCACATAGAACACTTCAGTGTGCAAAAAGGTAAGAAACTAGTCTTAAAAAAAGTCTATGATAAATATCTGTGTATTATAAGGGCAATATTTACATTGAAAATTGCACCTTGTTTTTGCATTTATAGTAAGTGAATAAATCCAGTATTGCATATTCTTAAGGCAATTGTTGGGAGCCTAAGACAAGTGTTGTCATTAATCATATTGTGAAACCAGACATAGCAGAAAAAGAATTGAAATGAAATTCACTGAACCAAAATAGCACAGACTGAAAAGTGTACAGATTGCCTGGTTCAGTATGAGATTCAAGTAATGTTTGTGTATCTGTTCTGACCAAGAATAGAGGTCAGTGATGAAGAAAAGATTATAGCTTTCTTTTTGGAATGAATAGGTTAGGAATTAAGGGAATATGTTTAATATGTTGCTTTTATTTTAAAAAATAAGATAAATTGATCATTCACATTGGTATCAATATAATATTATGGAGATTAAAATATAGGTGGAGACTGAGAATTCCAGCAAATGTTTACTCCAAGAATATGTGTTTACTATGTTGACATAAGAAAACATTAGAAATAGACAAAGATGTTCATATCAATGAGCTATCCGTTAGATAAAAAAAATTCTTTATGGTTTCTTTTTGTTCCTAGAAAGCACTTCTAGTTACAAATTGGGGTTTTAGAAACCTTATAAATGTGAAGATATTGAAAAAATTGGTGTTATGGTGCTGGAGGCTAAGACCAACAAGTAGTTAACATATAAATCAGCAAAGGCTGAGAATCAGCATTGTATTACTTCACTGCTGGCTTAAGGCAATACCCTAATCTGATAATCCTTTACTGTTTACCAAATGTTACCATTGAAATTACAGTTTGCTTTGCTAAAGGGTAAAGATATATTGTACTAAATAAAAAGCTATGGGTCCAGACATCCAGGGAACCATTCCACTGGAGAAGGGCCTCCACCTTCCAAATTTATATTTTTTATCTAGTATATCTGTTTGCATGTGGCCCCTTTTCCAGATTCTGAATCCTTGCTGCAAAAGGTTGCGGTATTATGGTGTCATGGCTGCTGTTCCACAGCTCCCCGACTGGTCTTTCTTTCTTTCCTTCAGTGTGTTCCTTACCCACTGGGGGAACGGAGTTCCTCAAATGGATTTTCTCACACCTTTTCCTGGGCTTGGGATCTGCAGAGGTTCCCTTTGTTTTATTATTTCAGTCCCAATTCTTCTACCTGCCTTGGGGACCATCACTACTTTCTTTTCACCAATAATCAGTTCCTAATTTTTAACATCAATGATCTGTAAGTTTCATAGATTAAGTCAGCAAATATTTATTGAGGAAAGGCAACATCAGATGAGAGTTTTGGAAAGATCATGCTGGATTGGGGCTGGGTGTGCCAAGTGAAGCTGTGGTATGGTCTGTCGGAGCCTGTGCAAGCATTCTGGTGGGAGATGATGAGGGCTTAAATTAGGGTCTTGCCCATGGAGAAGGAGTCAAAATAAATAATTCTGCAATCAATTTAGGAGGTGGATATCTCCCACACTTATAAGAAATACATTGTTCCTAAGTTTTCTACCAGTTTGTTTACCTTTAATTCCCACTTGAATAACCACATATGTGACCCCACCACTCTAGCTGTGAATGTCCAAAACCTATTACTAATTTGTTTTCCCCCCCCCCATTTCTAAAAAATGTGGATGCAAAAGGGGCCACACACTACACCTGACATGCTCAGGAGATGCCTGACATACCTAGAGACCAAAAGTAACCACACGGAGTGCTATGAACAAAAACATCTCTAACTAAAAGTGGCTCATGGTGGGTAGCTACAGTCTAGGCCTGGAGCTTCCTTGACAAAGGCCTTTGAAATTGTCTATTGTCTTTGTGCTTCTAAAATAACATATCTTTGAAGTGTCAGAGTAGTGTTTTCCCCAGACTCCTCGAAGGCACAACTGCATGTGGCCAGAGCAGGAGACCACAGAACCCTTCATGTTCTTGTTGCTCACATACCATCTCTATGTGTTGGGAGTGTTAATTATCTTGCACCCACCAACATAAGAAAAGTGCAAGTATCTTTGTTTTGCTATTTATCCAATTCTAGAGATATTCCTGATTTGTTTTCTCTCGATTCTCTAATCTACCAACAATGAATTTCATGCAACCCTCCTTATGAAGCATAGTAATCCCTCCTTTGGAAAACTGCTGTTTGAAACTGCTGTTTGAACTACTCTGTTATTCTTAGACAGCCTCTTATTCTGTAGGTCAACTCTGTTATTTTTAGACTTACAGTTTTTTTACAAATAAATTTAAAAAAATATATATTTTATTGAATTTTTACAGAGAGGAAGGGAGAGAGATAGAGAGCTAGAAACATTGATCAGAGAGAAACATCGACCAGCTGCCTCTTGCACACCCCCCACTGGAGTGTGCCCGCAACCAAGGCACATGCCCTTGACCGGAATCAAACCAGACTGATGCTTCACCACTGAGCCAAACCGGTTTTGGCTCTTTTTTTTTTTTCTTGAATAGAAAAGATAAATTTAATTGTCTATCCTTGTAAGCTAGCCATCTGATACACTGACATTGATGCCAGGTGCCTGTATAGATATTATACTTAAGGTTACAGGTATCTTTATAGATATGATATATACTCAAGGTTATAAGCTGTCTACACAAATAACTTACACAAAAAATTAGAAGAATATAAAAAGGAAATATTTCCTCCTGTGTTTGTTCAGAATTTGACAGAGGTAAACTGCTCTGAACCTGAGCACAATAAAGATGACTTCTAACTAATTGGCTCATTAAGTCATCTTGTCCAGCTCGCTGATTTGCGATACAACACTTACATCTCTCCTTTGATTCTAATGCATAAAGTAAGCAGCAAAACCTCCACTCTGCATAACATTTTCTCAATCTGTTGAGATTTTGCTTCTGGGCAACTGTCATCAGTTTGGCTCAAATAAACTATTTTAAGACTTTTTCTTAGGCTGGACATTCTTTCATTGACAACAGAATATAATAATAATACCTGTTCTAAATAGTTGTTGTGAGGCTTAAATTGTTCAAAGCTGTGAAGATTTTTAGCTCCATGCTTGGCATAAAATAAAAACCCAATAAAAGTTAGCTACCGTTATTTCTACCACTTCTTTCCTGATTAATTTAGAGCATTTGGTTTATGTATAGAACAAAATCATTTTATCTTTGAGGTGAAAGAGATATTAGAAACTGTCCTATTATTTCCCTCATTTGCACATTTAGAAGTGTAGGCACAGGGGTGGGGGAGGTGAGAGTTCTGGAGTGGTAGTTCTGGAAACAGAGTCTTCCATCTCCAAGGCCAATGGAATTTTTTGCCCTGTGTGTTTTTTAATTTCAGGTAAAATTTAAGCAACACCAGGGTGTGGCCTCTCCTTTGTTGATTGGCCTAGTACTCACCCCAAAGCTTTGCACCAAAATGCTTACTGTAATGAGGAATGAAATTTGATGCTTTTATGTTATAAATTATATTAAACAAATTTATGGGTTAAACCATTTTCAGTTCCTACTTGCCACATAATGGGAGTGATTAAAGCAACCTAATGAGTAATATTTTATTTAATAACCATCTCACCAGGCGTATTTTCTGAATTGTTAGCTCTAATATTCCCCTAACGATCTAATGTCAGAACTGCGCTCTGCGAGGAAGCGAGGAACTTCTGGAGCCGTGACAATAAGGGGTAGGAGTCTACTCAGATGAGCACTTGCAAAATTTGCTCTTCCAGTTTACTGGACCCTGAGAGAGGATCTGGGCCAGCAATGGGGCCATGTGATCTCTTGCAAATGTTCCTTCATATAGTCAATGGTATAACAAAAGCTAGAGATAGAGAGACACACAAAGAGATAGAGATAGACAGGCAGATAGAGATTTATTCCTTTGGATTCCTGTATTAAGAAAACCTTTTACATAATTTGTTATTTGCTCTGTGTGATCATAGAAAACTGAGCCTTCCTTTTAAGTCGCCTAATTGTGATCTGTAGACTGTTTATGGTCCCCCGGCATAACATGGAGATTCAATTTGCCCAGCTACTTAGTATTCACTGAGGTGATGATTTTAAGACTTTCCACAGGGAGATAAAAGTATTCACAGGTACCATCTTAAGAAACTTTAGTCCTCAGTTTATTGTATAAATATTTTTTCATATTACCTGTGTCTTCTTTTTCTTACTCCCCTGATTCTGTATTATCTTTCTTATTCTCGGTGTCTACATTTTTATTTCCATCTTCTCTTATTTATTTTCCTCACTTCAGATTTTAACAATAAATTTTGTTGTTAAAGTTTACAAATTATCCCCCAAACAACAATAACTATGATAACAAAAACAGTTATATTGTCCTTATAATATCTAACTCAAAGAATACCAATTTTTATAGAATTCTAGACTTGAAAGTAATGTAAGAGAGTCTGACAGATATCTGGATATTCTTATTGTCAAGAGCCTACTCAGCTGGTTTGCCCCTTGAAGTAGGTTGAATTATGACCCCAAAGATATCCCTGGAAACTGTTAATGCTACCTATCTTGAAAAAGAGGTTTTGCAGGTGTAATTAAGTTAAAGATCTAGGATGGATAAATAATTCTAGATTTTCTGGGTGAGCACTAACTGCAATTACAGGGGTTCTCATAAGAGAGAGGCAGTGGAATATATGTAGGATAAACAACAGCTTTCATTTGTGTGGTTATTCTTAATGCTACAATTGGTACTCATTGTCTTAACTCCCCCATTATCCATTCTAAATCCTCACCCTCACCTTTCATTCTACAGGTCTTGGTGGTTTAACTTGTGGAGTATTGTGAGTTATAATAATCTACACTAATAAAAGAGAAAGATACTAATTGACCATACCTCCGCTACGCCCCACCAGCCAATCAAGAGTGATATGCAAATTAACCCAACAAAGATGGCAGGTAAATTTGCATATGCAGGCGGGGCAGGCAGTGCCTGACACTGCCTGGGGGGGGGTCTAGGCCTAGATCAGGGACCCGGGCAGGCAGGGGTGAACAGGGTCTCTGGGATCACTGTCTGTCCCGGGCTGTCTATGGACACAGGTGAAGCAGGCAGGGATTGAACATTTTAATGAAAATGGGATGACTGTGCCCTGCCTCACTGCACGCTGTCCATGATGAGGAGAGGGCAGTGGGCAGTTAGGAGGCACCAGAGCTCGGAAGGGAGTGGGAGCAACCTGCAGGCACGCTACCAGGAAGAGGTGCTGAACCATGAGGATACCGAGGGCTGGCTGATGGAGGCACGCAAAGGTGCAGAGGAGGCAGCTCTTGCTGGCGCTGAGCTTGAAAAGCACATGGACAGCCTGATGGATAAAATCGCCTTTCTGAAGAAGGTGCATGAAGAGGAGATTACCAAGCTCCAGGCACAAATCTAGTATGCTCAGGTCTCTGTGGAGATGGACATGTTCTCTAAGTCCGACCTCTGCTGCTCAAGGGCGTCTGCTCCCAGTACAAGAAGCTGGCTGCCAAGAACATGCAGAATGCCGAAGAATGGTACAAGAGCTGCTTCACCTTGCTGACCAAAAGCGCCTCCAGGGACGAGGTGTCTGAGAGCCTACATCTGCTCAAGGCCAAAACCTGGAGATCTAAGCAAGTCAGGACATGAACGAAGCATAGGAAAGCAACTGCAAGAGGTGGAGGAAAAGCAGAACTCTGGTGTCAGTACTCTGCAGGACACAATCAACAAGTTAGAAAATGAGTTGAGAACTACAGAGAGTGAAATGGCATGATATTTAAAAGAATACTAGGACCTCCTCAATGTGAAGATGGATTGGGACATTGACATTGCAGCTTACAGGAAACTCTTGGAAGGTGAGGAGGCCCGGCTCAGTTTCACCAGTGTGGGAAGCATAGCCAGCGGTTACTCCCAGAGTTCCCAGGTTGATCTGCCTATGGTGATTTACAGACCAGCTCCTACTTGATGTCCACTCACTCCTTCCCATCTTAATACACCAGCATGTCCAGGAGGAGCAGATCGAGGTGGAGGAGACCATTGAGGCTGCAAAAGCCGAGGAAGCTAAGGATGAACCCTCATCTGAAGGAGAAACTGAAGAGGAGAAGAAGGAAGTGGCTGAGGAATAAAAAGGAGAGGAAGAGGAAGAAGATGCTAAGGAAGAATTTGAGGATGCAAAAGAGGAAGAAGGAGGTGAAGGTGAAGGAGAAGATGCCCAAGAAGCTGAGGACAAGAAGAAAGATGAAGGTGCTGGGGAGAAGCAAGCAACCAAGAAGAAAGATTAATTATTTCAGGAATAATCCTCCTGAAACCAGGTCAACCCCATCACCAGCCAGGCAGTTGAGTTCCTGATACTATATGAATTAAGAAGTCAATATATATAACATTCTGAGGTGACTCAGGTTAGACATTAAATGTTGTGCTATGGCTTTTCTCCTTATGCAAAGTATCTGTTTGCTTGCAGAGTGGCTTCCTGGCTTGCTGCCAGCCTTATGAGTTCAGGATCTGTGACAATGTGAATAATTCAGATTTTTACAATAAAAACAGATGGATACATAAATTCACTAATGTTAATGTTAAACTTCATGGAAAAAGTAGTCCTTTGAATCTTTGGTGGTTAGAAATTAAAGACCTCAAATAAGGTGCAATAAACAGTAAATAAAGTTATACTGAATGACAATACACACACACACACACACACACACACACACACACACACACATTAGGGGCCAGGAAACATTCAAAGAACTGGGGAACCATTCCCAAATCAGAAAGGGAAGTCATAGGGTGTATATTATTGCTATGAATATAATATATCCTACTATTTATAACATACAAGGTAATTTATTAGATTCCTTCCTATCACATGAAGTACATAACGGTATTCTCATAGAGTAATACTGGTAGATATGTTATAGTTATGGCAGTATGCCATATCCTATCTATATTAATAAAAGGGTAATGTGCTAATTAGACCATGAGAACTTCCATACGTCTTTCTGGACAAAGCCACTGTGGTGAGGCTGAGGCAGAGGTGGTTAGGAGTGATCAGACCAGGAGAGGAGGGCAGTTGGGGGTGAGCAGGCCAGCATGCAGAGTGGTTAGAGGCAATCAAGTAGGCAGGCAGGTGAGGAGTTAGGAGCCAGCAGTCTCAGATTGCAAGGGGGTTGTCTGACTGCCAGTTTAGGCCAGAACCCACAGGGGTCCCAAATTGAAGAGGATACAGGCCAGGCTGTGGGACATCCCCCCCGCCCCCCACAGATTTCATGCACCAGGCCACTAGTAATAATAACAATATCCTATTTAGTAAAGAGGAAATATCCTAATTGATCCTCACACCATTGCAAAGATGGCAGCACCCACAGCTAATAAGAAGAGAATATGCTAATTGACTGCCCCATCCTCAAAGATTGCAGCACCTACAGCCAATAAGGAGAAAATATGCTAATTGACTGCTCTGCCCTCAAAGATGGTGGTGCCCACAGCCACAAGATGGTGGCACCCAGTCCTCTCAGCTCCCCAGCTGCCCAGAGCCGGTCTGAGGCACAGGCAAGCTTTGGCTGGCAGCTGCCCAGCTGCCCAGGGCTGGCCTGAGGCACAGGTAATCAGGGCTGGCTGAAGCTTGCACTCCTGGCAGGGCAGCAGAAGAGGTGTGATGGGGCATTGCCTTCCCCTGATCACTGGGTCACCTCCTGTCCCTTAGGGCTCCCAGACTGTGAGAGGGGGCAAGCCAAGCTGAAGGACCCACTCTCCAGTGCATGAATATATACATATAGTCTTTTTCCAGAACAGAATTTCTAAAACCTGTAGAAATACCTAATTGATCCTATATAATAAAGAGGTAATATGCAACTTGACCATCACACTCCTGCACAAAATGGCTGTCACAAGATGGCTGGCGGGGGAGGGCAGTTAGGGGTGTCTGGGCTGGCAGGGGAGGGCAGTTGGGGGTTACCAGGCCTGCAGGGGAGGACAGTTATGGGCACCTGGGCCTGCAGGGGAGGGCAGTTGGAGGGGACCAGGCTAACAGGGGAGGGCAGTTGTGGGCAATCGGGCTGGCAGAGGAGTGGTTAGGGGGTGATCAAAATGGCAGGCAGGCAAGCAGTTGAGAGGTAGCAGTCCCAGATTGTGAGAGGGATGTCAAATTGCCAGTCTAATGGTATAAGGCCTAAACCGGTAATCGGACATCCCCTGAAGGGTTCCAGATTGGAGAGGGTACTGGCTAGGCTGAGGGCCTCTAGTGCACTGGGCCTCTAGTAATAGATATAAAATGAAAAAAGTGTCCTTTTTTATTCAAAACAAGCCCCCCCCTCCTTTTTAATTTCTTTTTCAATTAAAGTTACATTCAATATTATTTTGTATTATTTTCATGTTTATAGCACTGTAGTTAGACAATCATATACTTTACAAAATGATCCCCCTGATATTTAAAGTACCCATCTGGTCCTACACATAGTTATTGCAATATTATTGACTTATTCCCTATGCTGTAGTTTACATCCCTGTGACTGTCTTGTAACTGCCAATTTGTAGTTCTTAATCCCTTCACCTTTTCCACCCAGATCCCCAGCATCCCTCCCCTCTTGCAACCATCAGTCTGTTCTCTATATCTATGATTCTTTTTCTAATTTGCTTGTTCCTTTATTTTCTTCTTTAGATTCCATATATAAGTGACTTTCAACCACACTTCAGTTTATGTTGATGAATTTTGGAAAGCCCCAAAGGATGGGGGACCGGTTGCCAGGGAAACCAACCAGGTGAGTAGATGGCCTGGATTTTCAGCTCCACTCTCTTGACCTGCAGTGAGGGGAGAGAGGTTGGAGGTTGAATTCATCACCAATGACCAATAATTTTATCAGTGAATTCTATGCAATAAAATCCTCTATAAAAACCCCTAACTCTGTGGTTTGCAAACTGTGGCTCATTGGCCCCTTGAGTGTGGCTCTTCCACAAAATACCACGGCCTGGGCAAGTCTATTTTAAAGGAGTGGCATTAGAAGAAGTTTAAGTTTAAAAATTTGGCTCTCTAAAGAAATTTCAATTGTTGTACTGTTGATATTTGGCTCTGTTGACTAAAGAGTTTGCTGACTACTGCCCTAACTGAACTTCAGAGAGCTTTCGATTGTGAATACATGGAGGTGCTGGGAGCCTGGCCTGCCTGGAGAAGGCATAGAAACTCCACACTCTTTCCACCATAGCTTGCTCTTCTGAGTTGTGTCCTTTTACATTAAATGAGCAATCTAGTAGGTAAACTGCTTTCCTGAGTTCTATGGGCCATGCTAGCAAATTATTAAACGCAAAGAGGGGATTGTGGGACCCTCCCATTCACAGCCAGTAAGTCAGAAGCACAGGTGACAACCTGGACTTGCACTGGCTTCTGAGGTGGAGGCAGTCTTGTGGGACTGAGCCCTTAACTTGTGGGGTTTGATGCTGTCTCTAGGTAATAGTGTCAGGATTGAGTTCTATTATAGGACTAGAGGTCCCATGCACAAATTCATGGGAGAGGGTTCCTTAGCCCCGCCTATACCCTCTCATAGTCCGGGAGCCCTGCAATTGAATGCCCCGTAGAGAGAGGCTCCACCCACCCACCCACCACAGCACCTTGCCAGGGAGCCTGGGCCTCCCTCTGTGGGGCCATGGTGGGGAGATGGTGGGGCCCCAACCAATCACATCACACCCGCCTTGGCTGGCCTGGCACCAGTACATGTCATAGTGTGATCGTCTGGATGGTTGTTCTGCTATTCGGCCATTCGGTCGATTTGCATATTATGGTTTTATTATTATAGATTCCCAGCTGGTGTTGAAGAATTGGTTGGTGTGGGAAAAACCCACACACATTTGGTGGTCAAAAGTGGAAAATATAGTGTGGAAAAAGATCACCATCTCCTTCTTAGACCAGCATGCTGTGAATGTCATTTACAGTTACATTTGGGCAAGGAAATACCAAGAGGCACCCAGTGCATCACCCAACTTTATCACATGTTCCCCTCTGCTTCGTTATGGAAGAGCAGCCTTGTCTCATACTCCTGACCGGGGTTAATTTGATACATGCTACCCCTGGAAGGGGAAGATGACCTTGGCTCATGAGATGACCTTGGTTGAGATGAATCTGAAGAGAACTGGCACCTGAGGGTTCCTGCCTTCAGGGCTCTCAGGAACTGGGGAAACAGGTCCTACATCTATCTCTGAGGGAAGATCAGAGGCCACTGCTATTCACCTGCAGCTGAGGCCCTTTACAATGGACCTGAAAGAGTTAACAGACTTTCCAACAGAGTCTTATCTAGTGCACTGCACTCTGGGATATCAAATTATTGACAGCTTATAACTCACATTTTAAAAAGAAAAACGACCTTTGAAGAAGACAGGGACGATTAGGAGCCAGAGCCAGGTGACTCGCACAGTTCTCTGGGTATGGTTAGCAGGAACAGTTCAAACCCCTGCAAAGCCCAGGGAATAATAATCAGTCCCAAGTGATCGTTTGGAGAAGGAAGAGGAATTTGGTCTGGCATCTCTCAGGTTGCCTCAAGAGTTTAAATAAAAAATAAAATGGGGATATGTTGCAGAAGCCAATTCAGCATTTAGACCCAAACCCAAAATCGAACCTTTTTTTTTTTTTTTTTTTTTTAACAGCCACTAGTGCCTTAGGTCAACCAGGGCAGGGCTGGTTTCCGGAAAGGGGCTCGGGACACTCATTTCCCCAGGGTCCCCTCCACCCACAGCTGCACCCGCGGGTGCAGGACCGGGTGAGGGACAGAAGGGTCCAAGGAGGGGCTGTGGATAGGGCGATGGGATGCGAGTGGTGCAGGCTGGACATCCTGTTCCTGTGTCCCGGGAGGCATCGGCCATTTTTCTGTCTGAGGGAGGGGCGTGGGGAATCTGGACCCAGCTAAGCTCACCCCAGGTGCCAGCAGCTGAGGTCCTCTCCAGCCCTTTTAGGGGAAGGAGAGCAGGAGATGGGGTGAGCATTAGCGGGCAGGGCAGGGCAGGTGGGTCCCCTGGTGCCCGATCTTTGCTTCTCTGGGTGGCCCTGTGCCAGGACCCCGCTCCACATGCCTGGGAAATCTTGCTGCTGGCTGCTGGGGCACAGCATCCTTGGTCTAAGCACCAATGCGAATTGGAATTGGCGGAACTGCTTGCTTTGGACTCTCTCTCTCTCTTTCTCTCTCTCTCTCTCCTCATCCTCCTCCTCTCCTCCTCCTCCCTCCTCCTCCTCCCTTTCTCTCTCTTCTTCTTCTTTCTTCTTCTTCTTCTTCTTCTTCTTCTTCTTCTTCTTCTTCTTCTCTTCTCTCTCTCTCTCTCTCTCTCTCTCCTCTCTCTTTCTCTTCTCTTCTCTCTCTCTCTCTCTCTCTCTCTCTCTCTCTCTCTCTCTCTCTCTCTCTCTCTCTTCAGCAAGTTGTTGTACTGGATTCCCCCCCCCCCCTTCTCTTTTCCCTTTATTGCCTTCCTTCCCTCCCTGCCCGCTGCCAGCCACTGTCCTGTAAGTTCCTCGCGCCTTCTTCTCTGGGCGTCTGGGCCTAGGTTTGCCAGGCAAAACACAGCTGCCCTGTATTTTCACAGGCTGATTCTAGCGCCGCCGCCGCCTGCAGCGGTTCCAGAGGGCCCCTGGGGCAGCTGGAATGAGCTTTCCCTGGAATTTGCATCCCCTCAGCTCTTCCTTAGGTGTGGTGCTGGAACACATCCCCACCCCACCCACCAGACCCCACCTACCGCGGCAGAGGACCTGCGTGGCCCTTCGGGCCTTCCTTGGGTGGGTGGGGGCGCTGCTTCCAAGTTGGGAACTTTTTGTAGGCTCGTGGGCAGCATTGCAGATGCTGAGAAGGAAGCACTTTGGAGAAAAGAGGATCCTGATCCTTTTGTGCTCTCTGGGGCTCACCAATCCATCAAAAAAGTTCTCCATCAAGACTGGAACAGATGCAAAGGAGTAAAGGAACACAGAGGCTGCAGGCTTCCCAGTGCTGGCCTCTCAATAGAAATAATTTTTGTTTATTTTGTTTCAGCATTTCTGTTGTCATGGTCCAGCATTTTTAGTGTGAATAATTTATAAGTGCATAAAGCAACCATGATGCCCTCTTTCGCATGGTCGTTTTAAAAATATATATTTTTAAATTGATTTCAGAGAGGAAAGGAGAGGGAAAGAGAGAGAATCATTGATCAGCTGCCTCTTGCACGGCCCCTACTGGGGACTGAGCCCACAACCCAGGCATGTGCCCTTGGTTAGAATCTAACAAGGACCTGTCAGTCCATAGGCAGATGCTCTATCCACTGAGCCAAACTGACTAGGGCTCCCCCCATGGTCTTGATGACAAGTCCTGGTTGAACTGTTAGCAGTGCCATTTTATACCAACCAGTAGCGCTGTGCATGAATCCATGCGCCAGTAGCTCTCTGTGGGGCCTGGCCGCTCAGCACCCACTGCCGAGAGGCTCTCCGTGGCCAGAGGCCCATCTGTTTTGTCTGTGTTATTCAGTCTTGGTTCTGGCATTTGCATGCTCGGTATAGCAGGAACAGGAAGAAAACACCCCATTCATTAAAGGGAAGTCTTCCTCAGAAAGAATTATGGAAGGTGTAGGTGACCTTTAGATTGTTTGCTTTAAATGCATATAGACCATCCTCAGTTATCAGAAAAGTCTTACCAGGCCCAGGGAACCATATTTCCCTGTTACAGATGGACAAATACGCTGTTCATTCATTCATTCAAGAAATATTTATAACATTTATGTGCTTATGTTACTTATAACTTTATGTGTAGTTATTCTTCCAGCTCTTGGGATAAGAGTCTGCAGTAATATAGCTCAAGTAAAGCAATATTGAAGGCAATGGTAGTTTTACAGAGAAAAATTAATTATTACCTGAGGTATCCAGAGATGATGAGTTAATGATGGGAGACTGAATGTGTATGCCTTAGATTTCAGCTTTCATATGCAGGAGGAAAATGGGAGTGTGATACTCCTGGATAAGGTGATGCTCCTGTGTATCATCTGGTGGGGCTCTGGATGAAGGCATCCTCCGGAGCCATCTATTTTTTTTTATCAAGTAAGTAATTTTCTCACTTCCTTGGGAACAGTATTTATACTTCTCCTAGCTCTGAGCACTCAATTTTCCCACTTAAAAAATTAAAAAGGAATATTTGGTTGGTTGTGCCAATGGCATCTCCTTCCACCCCCACCTCCAAAACACACACACATGATAATCCATGCTTTCTGTTTAATAGGCTGTTTAACAGGCTCTGTTTGATCTGACCCTTGGTGACCTCTGAGATGTAATTTTCTATGCACCTTCAACTTGCTCACTCCACACTCTTGTTGCATTCTAGATCCCTTGTTCTGTGTATATTCCAAGTGCATTCAAGCACACTGCCCTTTCAGGAGCCTGCACATTCTGCTTTCTCTTCCTTAGATACTCTCTGGGTTTGTCCCCAGAATAAGTAAGCTTTATGAGGTGTGTCTTTAGGCCCTAGAACAGGTCCTTGCACATAGAATCAATGCTCACTAAATGTTAGTGAATGAATGATTACTTTTGTGAATATAGGAACTTTTTAAGGTTACTAATTAAATAAGGTTGCTGATATCTTTAATTTTTAAATTTATTTTTATTATTATTATTTTAAATATATTTTATTGATTCTTTACAGAGAGGAGGGGAGAGGGATAGACAGTTAGAAACATCGATGAGAGAGAAACATCAATCAGCTGCCTCCTGCACACCTCCTACTGGAGATGTGCCACAACCAAGGTACATTCCCCTGATGGGAATCAAACCTGAGACACTTCAGTCTGCAGGCCGATGCTCTATCCATGGAGCCAAATCAGTTTTGACTCTCTCTCTCTCTCTTTTTTTTTTTTAATTGTTGGTATAAAGTTACCTTGGTCCTATTTCCAAACTAGGATGTCTCTGGACATCCCAGAGACCTGGTTGCTGTGCAGTGAAGGAGCAAGCTCTGATTCTCAGGAGAGCACTTGTGGCTTTCAGCTGGAACCTGTTCTGGCTGTGACTCTCCGTGGAGGGTGAGGATTTTCAGCACTTCCTCCTGGACAGCATATTGAAGCATGACTGTTGGTGGATCCTGCCTTGAAGTTTAAGTCTATAAATAACCTAAGGACAAACCCAGAACTACAGGGAGTTCTCATCATACCCCACTCAGGCTGAACTAAACTCCTGCCAGGCTGGTAACCTGCTTTCTGGAGGAGGGTCATTTCTTTCATTCTCTCAGTCAACAAGCAGGAAGCCAGGGAATGTCCCCTCTTGGATTAAATAGAATACAGGGACTGAAAATAGCTTCTCCTCAAAGCAATGGACATGAATCCCTGCTCCCGGTAGCACTTTATCCATCACCAACCTTTAAGAGAAAAATAAACAAATAAACCTTTGCAAAACCCCATCAGCCCTGCAATCACTTTTAAAGAGGTTTCTTAATGTTTTTCTGATGTAACTTGTATTATTTTATGACTTCCTTTTTTTTTCTTCTTTTAAAGGTATTTTTTAATTGATTTCAGAGAGGGAAAAGAAGAGAGAAACATCAGTGAAGATAGAGAATCATCAATCAGCTGTCCCTGCACACCCCTTACTGGGGACCAAGCCTGCAACCCTGGGCATGTACCCCAACTGGAACTGAACCCAGGACCCTCCAGTCTGCAGGCCAACGCTCTGTCCACTGAGCCAAACTGACCAGGGCCTGACTTCCTTTTTGAGTTGTTCCCCCCCCACCCGAAACGTGCCACCTTCTACATGGAGTTAGTGATCTTTCTTGTCCTTGTTTTCCACACCTCTTCTTTGATGTAGTTGTTGCTGTAAATACTAAGGTGACAATTGTGACAGTAACTGCCCCTGAATTTGGCCATGAGTATAGGCACCTCTCCATCAGCTCCCCTTCCTCGTTCCTGATGCTCCCTCATCCCTTTTCTTTAAAGGCATATGAGGTGTCATGCATTAAACTTGGATCACAACCATGAACTTTGCTTTCACCTCCAAGTGCTCTGTATGTTTGTACTGGTGCCTGGGAGTCATATCCTTTTTGTACTTCAGATACATGAAGTGAAGAGGAGTTGCTGATTTTTCCTGGTACAGATCCCTGGGAGGCATGCAGAAGAAGAGCAATCAAAATGATTGAGGGCCAGAGGGACTCTCCTCAGAGGAAAAACAAGAAGCACCAGATGTTATGTATTGGTTGAATGCTCTAAGGAGACCATGGAAACCACTTATAAGCATCTGAAAGCTGTGATGATGGCAAGAAAAGGGGAAGAAGAAAGACCAGCGGCTTTAGGGAAAGACAGGGGGATGTGCTATGTGTCTCGTATCGGGCTGCGGAAGCTCGCTCAGGAAGTGTTGTAGAATCCATCATTTCAGGCACTGAAAACAGATGATGAAAGAGTATATTTCTTTTTCTTGCTGGAATTTTAGCTTAGGTGGCAGTGAATGTGTGTTGGGTTTGGCTGACCCTCTGTATCTTGCGCTTAAGTTGGTAGACCTGTGCTTACTGTCTCAGGACTGCCTGCCTTCATTTAACTGAGATGTGTAGTGAACAGGCAGATCTCCGGGCTCCCCTCCAGGTGCAGTAACTTAGAATTTGTGGAGTGAGTTTTAGAAGATCTGCAGTCACAGTATCAACTCTTGGGGCAGTGGTCGGCAAACTCATTAGTCAGCAAAGCCAAATATCAACAGCACAATGATTGAAATTTCTTTCGAGAGCCATATTTTTTAAACTTAAACTTCTAATGCCACTTCTTCAAAATAGACTCGCTTAGGCCGTGGTATTTTGCGGAAGAGCCACACTCAAGGGGCCAAAGAGCCGCATGTGGCTCGAAAGCCGCAGTTTGCCAACCACGGTCCTGGGGAATCTCAGATACTTACTAGAAACTTAAGAACCGTGGGGTATATGTAGCACTTAGAGTTTAACGTTTTTCACTTGTATTAGTTCGATTGAATGCTCACAGCTACCCTATGGGTTATGTTCTATTATTGTTTAAAATAAGCACACGTGGAAACTGAGGCACAGAGAATTTGAATGACTTGCCCAGTTGACACAAGTAATAATGGTCAGAGTCAGGATTGCCCTCACCTGATAGTCTGACTCCTCATTCCATGCTCTTAACACCACACCAGGCAGTCCCCTTGAGGATAGTTAACTCTGAAATCCTGTTGGCCTTATGGGGTGGAACAGCAGGGGAGATGGTTTGGCTTCCCCTTCATCAAAGGTAAATTTATCTTTGCCTTTTGTTTTTAGACAGAGGTAAATGAGTGATTCAAGGCCCTGTATGCCTGTGAAATGTGTGCAAGCATGTGGCGAAACCAGCTTTGAATGGAAAAACCTGGATCTGTCATTTGTTTTGACAGCAAAAGTTTGAGAGAGCTTTAATTTTAATAAGTAGCACCTGCAATTGAAAGAGGGAGGAGCTTTCATGAGGGTATTTATTGCTTTTTCAAAAATTAGGTTGAGATTATTTGCTTGCAAAGTAGTTCAACTCTAAGGCTGACACAAACTATTGAGTACGACAGGTGAAGTTCCTACCCACAGGTACTTAAAATCTACCTATTAGATTGAACCATATGAAATTGCTAATATGTAAAGGTTTTTTGGATGTCAGAAGGGGCATTTTCATATGGCTCAACTTCCTAGCAGGGGGAGAACTGACAACAAACAAATGTATAAATGAATAAATAAGGAAAACAAAAGTGAGACATGCTTGTGCCAGTTATCAAGCTATTTGCTTTGCTGTCTGAACTCTCCTCTAACTTTCTCCACTCATCTTTGTGTTGTGGAGGATGGGTCTGTGCAAACCACACTTCTGCTTGGCCAGCTGGATCCCTACTTAGATCTGCCAATGGAAGCAGGAGAGAGGGGGGGGTGGGGGGAAAGACTTCGATTTTGGAGAAGGGTTTCATCTTTCCTGACTGCTTCCTCACCTTCCGGTCTACTGTGAACATTAGTCCCCCAAGCAGGCTTCTTGTCGCAGCCACAGTGCCTCCTGGTAGCAGCAGGTGAATCTCAGCTGCCTCCTCGGAGACCTTACTTTCAGCTCTGCCAGGTCTCTATTCTGAGCTTCTTCTTTTGAATAATTCCAACCTCTTTCATTGCTTGGTTCAGCCCTATGAATTATGTTCTAAAGTTAGAACCTGCTTCCAGTAGTTGATATATTATGTTTTTCCCCCCATTGTTTTTAGTATTAAACCTACTTTATTTCTTATGTTGGTTATGGGGATATAGAAAGTTTATCATATTATTCTCTATATAATTTGTTATTATGGAATATTTTCACATAACAAAAATAAAAGAGTGGTTTTTATACTTTGGGGATATAGTTAGGCTATTTCAAGGCTAGGCTATTTCAATTCCTTTCCTTCCAACTCAGTTTCCCCTACTTAAATATTTTTTCCCCAATTACAGTTTACATTAAATATTCTCTTGTATTAGTTTCAGGTGTATCTTTTTTTCCCTTTCCAATTACCTAGTACAGTGGTTGCAAACTGTGGCTCTGTTGACTGATGAGTTTGCCAGCCACTGACCTAGTAAACAACTTCAGACCTAGTTAACATAATATTAAATTCTCTCTTAAAATACTTAGTATGGCTTTTGTTTCCTGGCGGGTCTCATCTTCTGAGGGCTATACAAAGATTAAAATCGGGCAATGTGAGAAATGACAACTTAAAACTGAGTGGTCAGAGAAGACTTCGGCAGAGGTAATGTTTAACCTAAAAGACAAAAAGTGTGCTTGTGTGAAGGCCATTCTGGCAAAGGGTGCAGCTAGATGGGAGCCAGACAGGAAGTTTTCATTTAGTTGTAGTACATTGGAGGATTTAAAGCAGAAGAATGAGTGATTTAAATTATGTTTTAAGCATTCATTGTGACTTGTGTGGAAATGAATTGTAGGGAATGAGAATAAAAATATACAACTGGCTAGGACCGTGGTCAGCAAACTGTAGCTCGCAAGCCACATACAGCTCTTTGGTCCCTTGAGTGTGGCTCTTCCACAGAATACCACGGCCTGGGCGAGTCTATTTTGAAGAAGTGGTGTTAGAAGAAGTTTAAGTTTAAAAAATTTGGATCCCAAAAGAAATTTCCATCGTTGTACTGTTGATATTTGGCTCGGTTGACTAATGAGTTTGCTGATCACTGGAGGAGGTATCTGCTGGGTCCAGATGAAAGGTGATGGTGGCTTCGACCTGGTGGCTGTAGTAGAGATGGTAAGAAGTAGAGACAAATTGGGGACATGCTTTGGAGAAGTTAAAAGGATCCAACCAAGCGTTAGTGTAGGGGGTCAGGAAAAGAGAGGAATAGAGGAAAACTTGCAGCACAATGTATATGTGTATGTGTGTGTTTGCATGAGCTCTTCATTAATCCCACTCACCTATCCATGCACATGTACACATACACTTATTCATTTACACACATCCATGCACTCACACACACACATTCACACACATCTATCCACAAAACTTTCCTTTGCCTTTCTGGGTTCTTCCAGCTGTCTAATCATTAAATCTACATGAGAAAGATTAACAAAAAAAAAACCTACATTTAACTACATATGCACATATGGGAACCCTATATATATGTGAGACAGCCAGAGATCCTACATGCACGAGAGGTTCAGAGACAGAGAGTTAAAATGAGGTATATATGACATTCTGAGCTCAGGATGAAGTGAGCAAGGCACCTTGGAGCTCCAGAGTGGAGGGAGCTCATTTGCAGGAGGATGAGAAGAGCAGATGTTCATTCATTAGAAGTTTGCCCTGCCTTATAGCTAGGTCATAAAAAGTTATTTCTGGTGATAACTTTTATGGGCAAGGCCCCAATTTAAGTTCTTGAAGAGAGAGGTAAAAGTTTCTCTCCAGCCTACAGGGTCTCCATTGCCTTTGGCTCCAAATAGTGCACCTGCCTCAGTGGCTCATGTTGGGGGGCATGTTCTGAAGCCCTTTGCTCACATGCTGGAGGTTTCCATCTCAGATAACACACACCATCAGTCACTGCTCTTTACAGGTCCTACCAGTCTACCTTACTGGGCATTCATTGGACTCACCTTCCTCCATCTTAGATATGGAGGCTAAGGAGAAAGCTAAGTTACACAGAAGCTGCTCCAACATACAAGTAGGTCATTATAGAGTACTGGGGTTAGATCCTTCCCAACACTTAATTTTTCTGCTTTTGTGGACATATGATTACTTGAGTGTATTCCAGTGGGAATGGAAATGAAGTGGACAACCAAGACCTCCACTACTCTCATTAGATTGACTTGCTAAACTATAATCTGGGATGTTCAAAATTCTGTAGGTTGCACCTTATCCACATAATAGATATTTAGTATAAACATATGCCATATATAAATTCTAGACTTTCAGATTCTCAAATCATTTGGCACAGTGGAAGTGTTTGCATGAGAAAAGCATGTCAAGGGCATGAGAATAAAGACATTTACTATTGTTTTGATAAAATAGCTTGGAGTCTAGACGGTATAAACAACTTTAATGAGAGTGTCTATGTTCTCCTCCACATCTTCTATTCTTTGCCCTTTATCACCTGCATGTACATTTCTTAGTTGGGAATTTATAGCCTGTTTTTTTTAAAAAAAAATCAAAGACAACCTTAGAAGTTTCTGTTCAATATTTATATCTCAGAATGTTCATTTTTTTAAGAGTGAACAATAGGTTTCTCTTCCTTTTTCTCTTTTTCATTAGTGTATTTGTAATTTTAAAATTCAGAAACTCGGTTCAGTAGGAATTTATATTAGTAATCCTATATAATAAAAGGGTAATATACAAATCGACCAAATGGTGGAATGACCAGTCATTATGACATGCTCTGATCACCAGGGGGAAGATGCTCAATGCAGGAGCTGCCCCCAGCCCTCAGGCTCAAGCTGCTGGCCAACCTTTTGGTCCTTTTCCTTGGCTGGTAGGGTCAAATCACCCAATGGGAAACGGGGAACTGGGGATGGGTGGTGGCAGACACAGCAGTGCAAGGCCAAGATCCCAGCCTCACCAGTCATCCCACACACGAAGGGTGACTGTCTGTGGGGGGTGGGGCAGGCAAGCAGGTAGGAACGGTCAGCTTCTAGGTCCCTCCCCTCAGCCTGCAGGCTCTAATCACCTGATGGCTAACTGGGAACCAGGGGTGGGTGGTGGCAGGGGTAGGGCCAGCTGCTGACAGCTGGGGAAGATGGCCCTGATTGCAGGCCAGGCCTAGGGACTGTACCCATGCATGAATTTTGTGTGCCAAGGCTCTAGTCTTTTAATAAAACTTCCAAACAGTTATGGTTTTGCCTATCTCTTTAAATCTCAACAGAATCTACTGATAAGTCTTCTGATAGCCTGAGGATCCCCTCATGGGGCAATAATTAGATGGTTTGTACAGATGCATAATCTGGAAGGTTGGTTGATTCCTTGTGGAACCCTGGATGAGAGGACATACTCATGCCTGGTTTGTCACAGTTACAGGTAGGTGTATCACAGCAGGACAAGCTCAGTGATTCCCCCCTCATCTTTGGTCTCTGTGACTCTGACCCAGAAGCACTACAGGACTTATCTTTGAAAATTCAGCAGGTTAGGAAGAGCCTGACAGGGTGAGCTCAGGAGTGGGAGGGCTGGGAGTGCACTATGTGTGAGATGAGGAAGAAACTGGGTCAGCATCTACCACGTGCTGAGTATCTGGAATCAGAGTTTCCTGAAATAGTATGGTACTACATTTGCAGTTATTTCCTGCAATTTGATTTAGAACAAAGAGTGATATTTACTCAAATATATAGAATAACAGATTTTAGGATAATTCTTATTCCCCTGCTTTCCCTGTTTGGAATGTTTTGAATACAAGAATCACACTGCATTCAAAACATGTATTTTTGTGCAGCAAATATCACTTTACACTGACTCTTGTGTTGACACAAGTTTGTGACAAAACAGACTGCAAGAATCATGGTTCTTTTGTTAATGGCATTGCTTGTTGCTATTTACTGTTTATACTGAAGTTGTAAGTATAATTGGAATATGGAATAGTAGACCCAAAATACAGTAAAAATGAAATGATCTCTTTCCCCCTCTCAAAATCAAATGTTCCACTTGAGTTGAAATAACATGTGATGAACAGGGAACAAAAATTCCACTGGTTTCTGTATCTTTAATAAATCATTAGCTGGATCTACTTGACAGCTTCCCTTTATTAGTGTTCAAAATTGCATTTATTGTACTCTCAGGACCAACTGCTTTTCTAATTAACTAACATTATCATCATAAGTAAGAACAAAGGCTACAGTTTTTATTGCCGAAACTTCATGATCCTTACCGTTTTAAGCAGCAAGCATCCTTTGGGTTGTCTATCATGTTGGGTTATTATTCCTGTTTTTAAATTTATGTATTTTTCTCACTATTTCTTTATAGTTACAATATTTTTAATGAAGAACTATGAATACTCTGTAATCACCAAATAAAGTAGACATGGAATTCTTCAAATGAGAAAGACAGAAAGAATTAGGTGACCTGTTTGTCTAGCAAGCACAAATCTCCTTTCTATCACTTAGCAATTGTGTGACTTTGTAAAAAGAATTTATACTTGTTATGCCTCAGTTTCCTTGTGTGTAAAATGGAGATGATAATGGTATCTGTCTCACAGGGATGTTGTAATGATCACACATGTAAAGTGCCTGGCACTTAGTAAGCATTAACTGTTTACTATTATCATCAAATAATTCATCCCTATTAACAAGACTTATATATAATTAGAGGCTCGGTCCATGAAAATTCATGCTCTGGAGGGGGGTCTCTCACCCCAGCCTGCCCCCTCTCACAGTCTGGGAGCCCTCAGGGGTTGGAGGTGACCCAGCAATTAGGGGCTCTCCCTGGTTACCTGAGCCTGGGGTGGCCCTGGCAGCTGGGCAGTTGACATCTGAGGCTTGCCTGCACCTCTGCTGGCCCTGGGTGGCTAAAAGGACTGGGGGACTCTGGAGGCAGATGTGCAGCAAGGCTGGGCCTTCCTGGGGATGGGCCAGGCCTTGCCGTGTGCCTGCCACAGCAGGGCTGAGGGAACTGGGCACCACCATCTTGTGGCTGTGTTTGCTGCCATCTATGAGGGCGTGGCAGTCAATTAGCATATCATGTTTTCTTCTTATTGGTTGTGGGCGCTGTCATCTTTATGCTGGCATGAGGGTCAATAGCATATTCCTTCTTTATTAGATAGGATTGTTGGTATGTCAAATTAACCCAGGATTAAACTTTTAACTTTCAAAATATCAAATAACTTTTATTCTTTATCAAGATTTAAAGATATTCACAAATGTTGGAAGTGCTAAGTTCTGTATTAATAGTAAAATATATTATTTTTGGTTCCACTTGCTGTTTTTCTATGGAAAAATATTCAAGCGGGCACCTAATTGTTAAAAAAAAAAAAGGGGGGGTGGGGGAGGAAAGAAAAGAAAATAAGAAAGTATAATTATTCTAGCTCAATGACCTTCCTTTGATCATACACCAAGATAGTGTTATTAAGACTACTTTTTTTTCTTCCTATCATAGTACCCACAGCTAATTTACCTTAACCCTACTGGGGTACATGTATTATTGAGAAAATACAAAGACTTTTTAAGGGATGCAGTTGTAAATGAACATATTTCTAGTGCCTCAATGTCCATTTTCCTATAATTGTTTGAATGTGGACCAGCAAAGTGACATTGGACTTGTTCTTTCTCTTCTCTCTTCCACAGTTGCCTTGATCTCAGTTTACAAATATAAGACATGCCTCTACATAGAGTGGTATTGTGCCGCAAGTATAAACACTCTGGTGGCCACAGATAAGCACACAATTTGAAATGCTGTGTCAGCTAACCTTCATTTGACTTGCTATTATTTTTGCTATAATTTATGATCTTTGTTCTTTATTCAGCACTTAACTATGAAGTGATACTTCCCATAACTCCGTTATTGAAGCCTTTCTTTCAACAACACCTTTGTATCTCCTACTATATTCTTGTTCCGTAAAAGGTAAAACATTGGATATTGGATCCAGGCACACATCAGAGACATTGTGGGGTTCAGTTCCAGACCATCACGATGTGAGTCATAATGATTTTGCACATGGAGGGTCTTGCTTTAGATTTGTAAAAAGTGCAGCATCTGTGAATCACAATAAAGTGAAATACAATAAAAGAGGGTATGCCTGTATTTGTTCCATGTCAGTGTTCCCATGAATGAAATTCATAAGAAAGCTGGTTGTTGTAGGGATTTATGAAAATACAGTTATTTGAATTTAAAAATGAAGTCAGCTTTATTTTTTCATAGGAAGAAGTCTTATTTGGCCAATTGATTTGATAATGAAGAATGACTTGCTTGTTATATTGTATGGAGAGTATTTTCCATTATTGCTTTAACTAATCTACAGCTCAACAGCTTTGATAAAAAATATTTAAAGTACATGTTAGGGAGAGACTTTCCCCTGAATAGTTTATGTTCCAGCAGAATCTGAGCCTTCTGAGTGGAGGAAATGTTTGTAGAGCAAACAGCCTTGGAAGCTAGAGATAGCGTATTCCTCAGGAGAGATTTAGAGACACTCCTCTCCAAAAATATGTTGATTAAATAAGGTGCTTTTATATAAAAGAATAACAGGTGTGAGTGATAATATTTTCTTAAGTGTTGTCAAAGCTTTTTTATTTTATTTTATTTTATTTTATTTTATTTTATTTTATTTTATTTTTTTATGGACTTCCCAGAATCTGAAAAGTGAATGAATCTAAGAACAGTGTAGTAAATATGGTGGATTCCAATTATTTACTTTCAACCAAATGGAATGGGGACCTAATGAGTTGTTATCTGATAGCATAACAAATATATGTGTGAATATAGACCATTATATAATTTTTGGCATATAACATGGGAAGAGCTCAAAGAATTAAGTCATTGTGGTAACACAACCTCTACTTTCACTCGTTCATGTGAACAATCTATAGAGGCAAGAACTAGTAGAGTTGATGCTGCATGCTCTCTACTTCCAGCAATAAGTAATAGCAATCTCAGAGACAAGAAGAAACCACAAAACCAAACCCCAAATATTCAAAAGCCACCTCCATCTTGCGAAAGGTGCATATTTTATATTTAACACTTAGCTTTAAAGATTATAATATAATAAGTTGATGGTGTATTAACAATAACAATAATGATAACTTCATCCAAAATAATTGTTAACACTTTTAAAGCCTTATGGTCAAAAGAAAAAAAAATGAATTTATGTGCATATTTTGATACAGAGAAATAGGACAAATAGCAAAAGGATTTCAAGCATGAAAATTTGTTACAATAAGAAAAAAATGCTAAGAGGGAAATATAACTTTCAGGAGGAAAAAAGGATATAAAATGAGGATGTTAACATTTATATAAATAGAAGATCCTGGGCTTCAGTTGTTATTACATTTGGATCTCATGAAGTACATGTGATTAGGTGATATCACTTTTATAATATCAGCACTTAGGATACAGTAGAAATAACATCCTTTCAAGTAATTAAAATGATGATAAAAATTTAGGTATTGATTTCAAAAGGTTAAACTGAATACAGTTTAAAAAATCATTTTTGAAAATAGATGAGGAAAAAAGACCCAAGACCCATATTTTAAGTTTTACAGAGTGTCTCATGGCATTCTCTGTAGAAAGCATCTTTCTATTTTTAAAGTAGAGCTCAATCACAATTTTAGTCTCGTTAAAATGTGTGCTAATACCGTGTTTCCCGAAAATAAGACATCCTCTGAAAATAAGACCTAGCACATGGAAAGATAAGACATCCCCTGAAAATAAGACCTAGTGCAACTTTGGGAGAAAAAAATTAATATAAGACACTGTCTTATTTTCGGGGAAACAAGGTAGTAGTGCGAGGATAATTATTAGAAGAATGAATAAGTGAATAGGGCAGGTAACTCTCTGAGCTCAAAGCTTGCAGAGAGGGAGTACTTTGAACTTTGGGAGACTTGGGCAATATGACCACAAGCTGATGGAATTTGGATTGAAGACTAAGAAAGTCAAATGTCCTATTAGTAAAATGACCTTTTAAAAAGGTTTCAACACACTTTGGCACTAATAGAAAAGAGTCCATAGAAACAAGATAGAAGAGCAAAGTGCTTGGAGAGCTGGACATTTACTTAGGGGAAAATGTTAGAGAAGTCCATTTGCATTCACAGAAGATGGGAGGGTTGTAGGAAGGAGGTGAAAAACTTGTTTGAGGAATCAAGTTATGGAAATGAAAAAGAGGAGACTCATTTAAATAGACTCCAGTTCAGGTTTCTAAGGAGAATATTAAATAGGAAAAAAGATGCATTTTTATGGATGACAAAGGGATGGAAAATTACACACACACACACACACACACACACACAAACACATATACACAAGGAAGTAATGGGAATTATCACTTCATTGTTAAGTGCTGAACAAAAACCAAAATTCATAAATGATAACAAAAATAATGGCAAAAATCTATCAATCATTTTTAAAGTTTTATTGAGATATATTGGCATATGACATTGTGCAATATGATGATTTGATATATGTATATATTGTGAAACAATTGTCGCAATTTAGTTAATGTCTGTCACCTCAGGTAGTTATAATTTTTGTGTGTGATGAGAACTTTTTTAAATAATATAATTTATTGATTTTTTACAGAGAGGAAGAGAGATAGAGAGCTAGAAACATTGATAAGAGAGAAACATCAGCCAGGTGCCTCCTGCATACCCTGTACTGGGGATGTGCCCACAACCAGGGTATATACCCTTGACTGGAATTGAACCTGGGACCCTTAAGTCTGCAGGCTGACACTCTATCCACTGAGCCAAACTGGCTAGGGTGTGTGATGAGAACTTTTAAGGTCTACTCTTTTAGCATATATACATTTAGAGTTACCATACTGTACTTTTTATAAACAGGAATTATTTATCTTATAACTAGAAGTTTGTATCTTATAATTAGAAGTTTGTTTGTTTTTTGTTGTTGTGTTTTTTTTTTTGTTTTTTTTTTACCTTTTAACCACTTCCACCAATTTCCCACACTGATCTCTGGCAACCACCAATCTCCTCTATATAAGTTCAATTTTTTAGATTCCACATATAATTGAGATCATACAGTATTTGTCTTTCTCTGACGTATTTCACTTAGCATGCTGTCCTGAAGGCCCATCAATGTTGTCATAAAGGCAGGGTTTCATTTTTTATGACTGAATAATATGCCATTGTGTATCTTCTTTATCCATTTATCCATCGGTAGACACTAAGCTTGCTTCCATGTCTTGGCTATTGTAAATAACACTGTGGTGAACATGGGAGTGCAGCCATTTCTTCAACATAGTAATTTCATTTCCTTTGGCTATGTACCCAGAAATGAACAGCAGATTTAAATAGGTGTGTTGTTTTTGGCATAGGTGAACATGTTGATGTGATATAATTAGATTGTTTTATCTTTCACATTATTTATACACTCAACAAATAATGAGTAACTTCTGTTTTAAGGCACTCTGTTAGGCATCAGGGGGTGTGAACAGCCACAGCCTGGTTCCTGCCCATCAATTGCTCACAGTCTCAGAGAAAAACACTGAAGCCTATAAATGGCTACAGGAACAAGCAGTATGCTGTGATACAAACAAAAGAAACAATTTTAAAATTGGATGGACAGGGGAAATTCATTTACTCCTTATCATCACAAGTATTCACATCCACACTACAAGTCAGACAGCTCCAGGGGAGCTGGGATGCAACCAGAGATGGACCCTGGCCCCACCCTCCTAGTGGTTCTGATCCTCAGAGGGGCATGTGAAGTCTCCCTAATGGTAGTACCTTGCAGTTTGAAGCACAAGTACTTTTCTCCCGTTACATGCATTTTTTTTTTTTTATCATCTTGAGTTGGTCTTTCTGTGATTCCTAGCACCTCACAATTTAGCACTTCTTTTTTCTAATTTATTTTTTATTTTTTCATTTTTTTAATTAACGTATTATATGTGTACATATCTTACCATTGGCCCCCCCCCCCCAACACACACCCCACTCCCATACATGCTCTCACCCCCCAGAGTTTTGCGTCCATTGGTTATGCTGATATGCATGCATACAAGTCTTTCAGTTGATCTCTTTTTAATACAATTAATTCCACGTGTCTCAGCATGCATTCCAGACTTTCCATAGTGTGGCCCCAACTTCCCTTCCAGCTTTGCCTCTTGTGATCCTCTCTCACTCCTTTCATTCACTTGCTTCTCTTGTCACTCTACCTATGCTTCCCCTTCCAGAAACACCCCATGTTGTTGTAGACCCACGTTCCTTTGCTCCTCTTGCTGACTCTCCTACTATAGAATGCACCTTTTTCTCTCTGGTCTTGAATGCATATTTCCTTGACTTCTGCTTGTTTGAAATCCTCCTCCTCTGTCCTCAGCTCACAGGCCAGCTCTTCCAAGAAGCCTTCCCAGTCTTCAGTCTACATTTTCCCCCTTCTTCAGTGTCTTCCCATGGTACTTAGTTCTCTTTATTAAAGTGTGTGTAGTTTCCAGGTGTCTTGACTGTCCCTTGGTTCTTAAACTCCTTGAATAGTACCTGACAAATAGGTGGTACTTAATATATTTTTTGTTGTTCATTGAGTAAACCACTCAATTGTTGAACTGCTGGAGTTGGCTAATTGAACCACAGTGTGTGCCTCATGTAGACATATAATGATTGCTAGTCATGGTTGATTGCTGGCATCTTGTGTTTCAGAAATCAGACCCCATCCTCCGAGAGGACCCAGAAAGAATGCAGCACAGGTAAGTGCCCAATGCTTGGTGCTCGTGTCTGAGTGAAGTGAGGTGGCTGAGGAGGCCAGATGGACCGCCCTTCTCAATGTGTTCACTCATATGGTAATTGGCTTTCAGACTGGCATCAGCGTTCGCAACTCTCACACTTCTTTCCTCTGTCACTCTCTGCTCTGGGGATGCTACAGTCTTTATGGTGGGGTTCGTGGGACTGGCACATTGTGTGGATGCCCTGGCCTCCCAGTGGTGCCTGACTGGACTGTGAAGTGACGAGAAGTGCTTCAGGATGTCACTAAAGCATGAGCCATGCTTGACACATTTGTGATTGCCTCATTCCAATTTGCTGCACTCAGGAGCATTTGCAGGTTATGGTGTTGTCTGTATGTCCACATGCGCAGTGAATGTTCATCCAGACCCAGGTGCCTGGCTTTGCTCCAGGATCTCACTGTTGGTGAGCCTGGTTCTCTGTTTAACCTTCAGAAGGCCCTGCAGGTGATGCGGAGCTAAGTGGTCAAGGAGCCTCCGTGCACACGGAGCAGATCTGGGCCTCGCAGCTGCTCTGCTCATAATCATGGCCTTACAGACTGTGAGTCTGAGCTGGGTCTTGACACCATGGTGACACCACCCTCCCCTGCCCGCCTCCTTTAAATCATGCCGGCCTTCCTGATTTCCACTTCCTCTCAGATTCACGGATCAATGGACTGTGTGTTCTAGCAGCAGCACTATAATAGCTTTCAGTTCTCTGTTCTCAGTGAAAATATTCAGCTATGCACAGAGTATTCCTGGTTGTTCCAATGATCTATTGCTGAGTTGCAAACTACTTAAAGTGTAGTGGCTTCAAAACATTTTATTATTATTCTGTATCTGTGATTCTGTGGGTCAGGAATTCAGAGCATAGGAAGGATGATTTATCTCTGCCTCATCTCTTGGGACCTCATCTGTGATGCTTTAAATAGCTGAAGGCTGGAATGACTACAGGCAGTGGGGGCATGGCTGGGCTTCTTACATAAAGGTCCTGAGCTCTAAGCATTAGTTTTTAAGATATAGTGGATGGAAGCTGCCAGTCTCTTATGTTCTGGGCCTGGAAACCGGCACTACTGTCATCATATTTAGCAAGTCCTAGTGAGTCTGTGGGCCAGCTCAGGTTCAGGACTAAATACTGGGCAGAGTTGGCACACTGAGATCTCTTTGGAGAGAAGCTTTCATGATGGTATATGTTGGTACAGAATTTCTCTTTGTGTGTGACTTGACATCAATACATATGTGCACATACAATTAAGTTGATTTTATATAGATTTATAATTAATATATTCATTAAGTTATTAAAGGTAACCAGAAAAATAACATCCAATGAAACGTTGAGTTAATGAGATGATGTCTATACGCTACACAGGAAAACTTTTCTCCTTGCTTGGTGGCCCCTTTTCTTAATCTAAAGGGAATGGAGGAGAGAAAGACACAGATATTTATGGCCTATTTCTAAGGTAGCCTGTGAATTTTGCATGTTATCCCACTTAATACAATTATATGAAGTTTCTTATATGTACTGATCAGATCACCAAGAAGGTGATTACAAAAATGAGCACAAATTCTTCCCTTACTATGAAGAAGGGGGCTCTACTTCTCCAGCCTTTGAATTGTGCTGGCTTCATGCCCTGTTTGCCCCATAGAATGGATGCAGTGGGGGACATTCTGAGCTTGGGCTACAAAAGGTTTTGTGCTTACTTTGCTCTCCCTCGTTGAACCCTGTGACCATGTGAACAAGCCCAGGTCACCTGCTGGAGGATGAGAGGAGGAGAGAGCATACACAGCACAAAGGAACTGTCCTAGCTGAGGCCCCAGACATGGGAGAGAGATTAGCCAAATCAGTAGTACCTACATGGTGTGGGCCGCAGATGCATGGAGTGATCCCACAGAGCCAGAAGAACCACCCAGCGGAACTAGATCCAAATTGCCAACCAACACAATCCTGTGCTAAATAAAAAATGTTCAGCCACTAGATGTTGGGGGTGGTTTAATATCCAGTGAAAGCTCACTGAGTCATGAACTCAGGGACTTTAAAGTAAAATTATATCTGTGGGTTTTCAGCTACAAAGCACTGAAAATTTATAACAATGACAACTACTTGTAACAGTGGAGAGTGCCTCTGAGCCTTGTGTCATATATATTTGAGCTGAACGCCTATGTGTAGCTTGCACTTGCTTATGTAATTTCCTTGTACCTCAAGCTGATATGGGAAAGTCTGCTTTTCTTTCATGTGCGGGCTATTTCTTTGTCTGCCCATGGTCTCTCTTTTCAGGATGTCTGGTTATGTGGTTTTCTTTCTCCTGCATTGATTTAAAAGCACAAAATATAGCACTACCAGGTACAACACAAAAAGCACTGAACAGGAATGTATTTGCGATATTAATAACCTCTAATAAAGGTGATCACTAGAGAAAGGCAAATTAGGGGGTAGGGGAGAAAGAAGAAAGGTTTAAAAAAAAAAGAGGGATAAATAATGAGATACAAAGAAAATAAGTAATGTGGAAATGAAATTGGGAAACAGGATAAAAAAATAAAGAGAGAGAGAGAGAGAGAGAGAGAGAGAGAGAGAGAGAGAGAGAGAGAGGGAGAGAGAGAGGGAGAGAGACACAAAGCAGACTGAGAGAGAAAGGGGAATATATATATATATATATATATATATATATATACACTGTATATATATATATACACACAATATATATATATATATGGAGAAAATTCTCATAGAACAACCACTAATCCCCGCAAATGCCAGCAACAATATTGGAGATTAATACAAACTACAATATCCACTATTATTAAGCAAGGCTACGATAAATAGAAGTAAAAAATAAACAAAAACAAAGCAATTGAAAAATACTAAGCAACAATAACAACAAAAGAATAAGCATATCAATTTCACTAAAAAGCATAAAAATTCAATATAATCAACATTCACGCAAACAATAACAAAAGGATAGAGAGGAAACAGTTTTATTTTTCTTTCTTTTTTTAACTAGTTAATATAGCGAAGAGAGTCGTATTTATTCACTTGGAGCAGGGGGTTGAAAATTAGGTGAGAATTTTAGCAGGGGGTATACAGAAAGAGTAGGGAAAAACTAAAGCCAGAAAGGGATAAAATAAACAGGAGATGCAAAGGGTAAAGGTTAGTAAGAGAATGATGGCATAAAGGTCGAGTTGAGATAGGGTTGAATGATGCTATAGTAGAGATTAAAATAGAATGAAGACTAATCCAAATGTAAAATAAAAAGAAATTAAAATGGTATTAAAAAAAGGAAACAAAAAATGCAAAATAACAGTAGTAATAATGATGATTGAAAATGAAAAATGTAATAATTGCAAAGGTAAAATCAAGAGAGGAAAAAAGAAAAAAAATTGTTTCTTAAGTAAAAGATGTAAAAAATGAAAATAAACTAAAAGATTTAAAAGATGAAAATAAAATAAAAAGTAGAAAAATTAGCATAAAAATGTGCAATAGTGGTCATTCACTTCCTCTGTTATTCTATTTGGCATGCCCATTTCTCGGTCCAGATAGTATTGCAGTTCCCTGTGTTCCACTGCACCTCAGTTTTGTAAGCTAGTCCTTAATTTTAAGTAGGCTATTTCTTAGTTATTTGTGTCCATTTACTTTTGATTAATTAAAAGTAATAAAAAAAATTAAAAAATAAAAATAAAAGAAAGAAAGAAAGGTAAAAAGGGGGAAAAATCAGTTTGTAATTCAGCCCCTATGTGGCAGTGTTTCTGGTTTGACTTCCCAGTCTTTTTGGCTGCTCTAGCCTTCTTTCTCTATGGCTCTATGTTTAGTTGAGGAAAGCTGCCTGGGTGCCGGCTCCCAGATTGACTCGGTTCCTAGATTGTTTCTTCTCGCTCTGATCCCCTGTTTCCAGGAAGGCAATTTCCCCCTGCAGTCTCCCAGAATATGCCAAACTGGGCAGTCCTTCCCTAGTACTCAGAAGCAAGGGGGTGAAGGGGATCAGGCGCAGGATGGGTCTGCGCCAAGGTGTCCAGATGTTCCGCTTTTGGCAGGATGGTCCCGATTCTTAACAATTTGTCCCACGTCCCTTGGTGTTTTTAAAAAAGACCCGATTTTGGGGAGATCATGCCAAACCCAGGACTGGGTCTTGCAGCATGCGATTCTTTCTGCAGTCCCTGTCTCTTTCGGCGCAGCTCTGGGCACGGGGCCACGTGGGCAAGGGCCACTCGTGGCGCGGGGCTGTGGTGGTGCAGAGCCGCTGGGGGCACAGAGCTGCTGGGGCACGCCGTGGGTACAGTCACTGCCTGCACTGCAGTCACCCAGAACCCTCATGTTTTCCCTGCAAACTCAGACCTTTCCGTGGGTGATTGAAGAACTCCCTTGAATCCACATGTTTGCGCCGATTGGGGTGTCACAGTTGCTCGATGGTCTCTTCTGCTGTGGGTTTTCCAGGCCTCAGAGAAGGTCCTCCTTCCTTTGTAAGATGGCATAGCCTTCCCTCTGAGCCCGTAGCTCCGGGAGAGGTCTCGCCGCCTCAGTGCTGGCTGCTTGGTCAGGAAATCCTGTCCAGAGGACCCTTACCTTCTTTTTAGAGTCCTGCTACCCCTTAGCTTGCCAATCTATACTCCCTGAGTGACTCTTAGAAGCTGATTCTATCTGTTCTGGGACTAGGCTCAGAACAAGTCCGTCTGATATGGGAAAGTCTGAATTTTAAAAAGATTTAGGCAAAATATAGCCTCTAAATTAATGACACATTTCCAAGAGTTCAGCTTTACCCATAGGAGGCTTGGGAGGTTTAATGACCTGGCAGAGCATTAGTTTATGTGTTGATGGTTTCCTTTTGAATATGATACATTCAGATAATACCTTTATTATTTTCTTATCACCTTTTAAAATTAAAAATATATTTTTTGTTTTGTTTCTGTTAACCCTTGCCCAAGAATATTTTTCCATTGATTTTTTTTTAAGGAGAGTGGAAGAGAGAGGGAAAGACAGAGAAACATGGATCTGAGAGAAAGATATTGATTGGTTGCCTCCTGCATGAGCCCCAACCAGGGCCTGGGCTGGGGAAGAGTCTGCAATCAAGGTACATCCTCCTTGACTGGAATCAAAACCGGGACCCTTCAGTCCAGAGGCTGAGGCTCTATCCACTGAGCAAAACCGGCTAGGGAGAAAATATATTCTTAAACATGTATGGAATATCTGGAGCACATTCCAAGACTCTAAGTTTCTATATAACAACAGTTTAAAAACTTGTTATTTAAAATGTTAACATTGTTTACCCAAAAGTTATTTGTACTTGGTTCAAACTTTTTGCAAGAGTAGTGAATGAGGTGTGTACCAAAAATTTCAGAAGGTCTGGGGATAAGAGGATGGAGGCTGTATTCTTGACCTCAAGTGGAAAGTTTTTATGTGCACCCTTACGTGATTCAGGCTCCATGCTGGGTATTGCTGAGCTGTCTAACATCTTCCCACTGGCCGCTGTTCCCCACAGCAGACTGCTACCCTGCACTGTGCAGATGAGAAGGGTGATGACCAGAGTTTGTCATCACAGATGCCCTTGGCAAATATTGATGAGTTTTCTGGGGAGTTTTGATATCAAGTGACCCAGCAGGTGGATAAATATTGTACTTGAGTCTCCAGTTTTAGCTTATTTTAAATTTAGGAAATGACTTCAGGATCTGGCATGAAACAAAAACAGTTAATGGGAAGAGTAGAGTGATATAACATATTTAATAGGTGATCAGTGGGGCTACTGGGTATTTTGAAAGTAACTAGCTCATCCAGAAAGTTCTTGTTTCATCATCTATCCAGAGCAATGGCAACAGATTCAGGCAGCTGAACCCATGTGCAAAGCATTAGGCTACCTTTTTAAACTAGACTCCACAGTGGGAAGATGCTAACCTACTTGACACCTATTTCCTACCCACAAGTTAATTAATAGAGTGGAGTTGGACTGTTTGCTCATCCTGGGGAGAGAACAGGTGGTGACCACTTCTGCTTCATTGGGTTCACACTGATGGCAAAGAATAGTCTTATCAAGGCCACTGGTTTTGGTTAATATTTTGTTTTGTTTATTTTTAAAATCTGGGAAAGTAGATAAAGGATTTTTCCCTGTGTGTTGCCATAGCAATGCACAGACAACAGGATAGAAGTCCATAACTTAAAAAAAAAAAAAAGGAAAAAAAAATGCTAGTAGTCAGTAGCTTTTTAATTTGTGAAGGAAAAATAAGATTTGCATTTATAATCAAAACTCTTTTTCCTTTTCAGTGGAGTAAATCCACTTTTCAGTTAGAACCAGCTAATAGTTTTTAAGTTTTAGCATTATAAGAAAACTGGATTATGGTAGAAAAAAGGATAGCGAATGGAAGAATTGGGGACATGATTATTTAAATAACAAAAATATAATAGTAATTGTAGCATTATAGTTTTATCAGTCTTTATGGTTTCAAAAATACAAATTGTGCAATTTGGCTTTTCCCACGCTATGAAATGAACAGGGCAAGATTTTCCCTCATTTTAGATTTGAAGACACTGAGGCTAAATGACTACTGCTGATTGGTTTCTGGGACATAGCCATAATTGAGTGGACGGCATGATTTTTAAGAATGAATACATGTGGAAGGGGGTAGGTGGAAGCAGGCTTGGACAGAGGGAATCGCTGATGTGTGATATAGGCCCAGGGATAGCCTAGACTAACCCCATGGAGAGCTCTCTAGCTAGAATGGCACTTCAGATTGGTCCTGAGTTGTTTGAGATGGCTAGGCCATTGGTTAGTCCTTGGAATCAGGCCACTCTGAGGAGGGCCATGACCTTGGACAAGGCAGCACTTTGTCTCTATGGCAATCTTTGAATAGTTTGCTTGACAGCACTCTTTGCATCAAGTGAGTGATTTCCTACAAGAGATTTGGGTGATTCACTCCTGATAAAGCTTGAATCCAGTTTTCTCTATTCATTATGGGATTGGCTGTTCTAAAATTCCAGTGGACCTCTTCCTGGGGGGAACTTGAGGGAGGACTATGAGTGAGATGAAATCATAACTTCACTCCTGGAGCTGGTCTCAGGGCCTCAATTTCTTTAGTACCCATTCTTCCTCTTACACTCGGCTAGCACCTCTGTCTATCTTAGTGATTTACCTGGTGGCCAGACCCAGACCCTTATCACTCAAGAATCAGCCCTGATCATCATGTTCTTCTAAGGTCTGGTTGCTCCACTTGCCCAATTATAATAAAAACTAGAGGCCTGATGCATGAAGATTCATGCAAGAATGGGCCTTCCTTCCCCTGGCTGCCAGCACCACTTTTGCTTCAGCCGAGAGATGCCTTTCTACCTTCTCATTCTGTCCAGAGGCCTGGAGCAGCTGGGGTGGTGTGGAACACCTGCATCATCACTATGGCAATGATACAAGCATCTCACCCTTGGCCTCGAGTGTCTGTGTATGCAAATTAACCGGCCAGCTTTGTTGGGTTAATTTGCATACTCACTCCTGATTGGCTGGTGGGTGTCATGAAGGGACAGTCAATTTGCATCTTTCTCTTTTATTAGTGTAGACTAGTAGCCCTGCACATGAATCTGTGTGCCAGTAGCTTGCCAGTAGCTCACTGCCACCTTCCAGTAGCTCTCAGCCCACTGCCCCACCCTCCTGTAACTCCTCTTACGCCCCTTCCATAGCTTGCTGCCCTGCCTGCTCCTGTAGCTCTCTACTGCTCACTTGTAACTCACTGCCCCACCCTCCTGCTGATTGTAATCCAGTCATTACATGGTTGGTCGTTATGCTTCATGGCGTAATGACCATTTGCATATTACATCTTTATTATATAGGATTAAACAAGGAAGTTCCAAATGTCACACTGGTGGATTGCCTGGACACCAAACAGTCCTCTCTATTTCTATTGTGCAACAGCAACCCCACCACTTACCAATGATCAGGCACAATTATTCCTGCTTGGAATGGTGACTTGTTTTGCCTTCTGGTCCCTTGGCACAAAGATCCTGAAATGCCCGGGCAGAAGTTATAGCTAACCAATGGGATTCCTTGTGTATCCTTTGGCAGAAGTAGAGAGGGAGAGAGAGATTGAGGGTGGGAAAGAGCAAAAAAGAGGTACCCCTGCTGACTGGAGCAGCAATCTGGGACCAACCACATGAGATGGGTGAGAATGTTTTCCTCAGACCGGTTGGTGCTGGCTCCCAGTAGGTAGATGTTGCCCTAAGATCTGTCTCTGTGATAACTTGGCATGAAGATTAAGTATAATCAGGACTTGAAAAAATCTATCTTGTAGCTTGCCTGGTATGATTATACAGGGGAAGCTGCTGGTTTTGTCACATTGATGTTTAAAATAACTATTGAAACACCACTTTGCTTCTGGCTCTTTATGTACCGTGTGCATATTCCAATTCTTCTCCAGAGTCTGATGTTCATGTCTTCAGGGCTTTCTTAGGGCCCCCTATGCCTTCCCACTGTGGGGGCCCCAGACTTCACGGATTCAGCGGTGACTCCTGCCTCTAAATAGGTGATGTAGCAAAAGGTGCTGCTGAACCCTGAGGCTGTGTCTTCCTCCAGTGATGCTGCTGAAGAAACTGCCTCAACCTGGCAGGCATGGCTCAATGGTTGAGTGTCAATCTATGAACCAGGAGGTCAAAGTTTTGATTTCCAGTCAGGGCACGTGTCTGGGCTGCGGGCTCCATTTCCAGTAGGAGGTGTGCAAGAGGCAGCTGATCAATGATTCTCTCATATTGATGTTTCTATCTCTTTCTGCCTCTCCCCCCTGCTCGTGCTCTCTCTCTCTCTCTCTCTCTCTCTCTCTCTCTCTCTATATATATATATATATATATATATATATATATATATACTGCCCCAAGCAGCAGTCTGGGCATTGCTTCTTACAAGTTTGCAGAGGTTCAGTTTGAACCGTAGGGCACATTGTTTACTTCCTTGTCATACATCATATTCAAACTATAACAAAACTTTATTTAGAGCCCTTTTAACTAAGAAAAGTATAAAACATAGTCATTTTAATTTGTGGAGAATTGATAAGAATGTCCTGACTAAGCATATTAGAAGTTGAAGCACATACTGAAAATTTCTTTCCCTATTAAATCCCAAAATAGCAACCATTTGACATGAGGACTCTAAATCAGTAATTATAAGGCAAATCACTTTTGATCTATTTCTTTTTGTGGCTGATTTATCCTTCTAACTTGTCAGTTGAAGAATTTTACCTTAAAAATATTCCTTTTTCTCAACATTTCCCACTTCTTTATTCTCCCTGAAAGGAAGATGACAGCAGCTCTATTGAATGTCAACAAGCTGGGATGTGTCATTAAATTTTAATCACCTCCCTGCCTGTGAAGTTGATAATTGGAGATCATTTAATGGAGCCTGCTGCTCTGTCGGCTCTCTGTAAATCCCAGCCATTTGAAAAAGGCTAAGAGCCCAGTTCTCATCAGAAGCCAAGCTCAGCTCAAGCACAGATTTTGTGCCAAATGCCCCAGTAACCAAATGCCATGAGCCTGAGGACCTCCCTGGGGCTCCTATGAGATTTTCTTTCTTTTCTTTCCCCTGAACCAATGGAACAATTATAATGTAATGTCATGTGGAAATTGGCAGACCAGCCTTGCTTTAACAGAGACTGAGCTATTGATCTTTGCTTTCCTCTTTCTTCTCAAACACCCTCAAAAGAGTTCTCCTAGCTTTGTTCTACGTTGCTCTAGGCAGCAAATGGATGTGACAATTGTTCTCTCTCCTCTGGTCCAGTCCAGAGCTGTTTTAATTTTATCTGTGAAATAATGTTTCTTGTGGTCTCTCGACTCTCCAGCCAGTGGTCACCTACATGTCCTACTCTTTTCGTCACATCTCCACAGAGCCAGGCTTCTTTATCCAAAGGGAATAACTCTCCCTTCCATTTTACAAACCATCCTTGACCTTCATCATAACAAACTACCAAGTCTGTAGAAGGAATCAAGCTGCTGATATGTAGCTTAGGAGCCTCATAGCTCAGTCTCCAATCCTGTCCTTTGAAAGTAACTTTAGCCCTCACACTCCACATCTCTGTGTTAATGGAGGCACTTACTCATTCTTTCTTCATCTTTCACTCAACATAGATTTTTTGTATGCAGGGCACTCCACTAGCATTAAGGGTATAGATGAGAGCAAAATGTATCTTTCTTGTCCTTGAAGAGCTTTTAAATGGGTGAGGAGACAGATATCACAAAAGTATTACATGAACACTTGATTACAGTGGTTATAGTTGTTATACTTGCTATAAAGAAGCATGCAGAGTATAATAGGGAGACCAGGCCAACAGTGGTATTTAATATTTCTAGAATCCTGGCCATGCATCATGCACTGTGCTGTACTACTGCAGGTATGAAGTTATTGAATGCCCACAATTAGCTTGTTATCCTTGTTTTATACAGAGGGAAACAGAGGCACAGAAAGTAACCTCCCTAAAGTCACATAGTCTGAACTTAGCTGTGCATACTCACAGCAACATCCTGTGAGAATTCCTTTTGTGCTTCCTCCTCACCAACACTTTGTGACATTATAGCTATTTAATTTTTGACAATCTGATAGGCATGAGATTATATCCCAGTACGGCTCAAGAAAGAAAATGTAACTGTAGAAAACTGTGAAGCAGTGAAGGACAATAATTACGTGGCCATAGTAAAGAAATGTGAAAACTGATTCAACTGAGTGTTCTGAGACGGTCATCTTTGGAGGATGCAGGGGAAGGGATTGTGTGTTTGCATGTGTGTACACGTGGTGGTTGGTAAGACGATGTAAAATGGCCAAATCCTAGTTTCCATAGAAAGAAGTCAATGTGATAATGCTTAAAAATGAAAAACATGTTATTTTAAAACATGGAGGTAAATATTTAAAAAAAAAAAAAAAAAAGGAATGAAAAGATGTGAAAATGTTTGCTATTAGGGAACAAGACTCGAGAAAGGGGAGGGTGGGCCAGGGAACTGTTGTTTCTTCTTGCAAGCCTTGTTATTCTGCTGAGTTTGTTTCCCCTCAATTCCATGGGTAATCGGGGACTCTGGGGTCATCCATTAGGGCAGCCCACAGCAGCATGGGAGCCTCCAGCCCTCCCCTCTGCCAGGATACCCTCCCAGCAAGCCAGAAGCATGAGGAGCCTTGAGTGGCTGCCACTCCCCATTGCCACCAGGACCCAAGGGCTGTGGGGTCCCCATGTATGCCTGAGCTGTGGGGTCTGCAATGAGGTACTGGGCTGGGAACCTCACCCGTGTGTGTTAATGCTTAATGTCCCCTACTGAGTATATGTAGCTTAGGATGACCGGGGTAGTGAAGCACTAGGTCAGTTCTTTGTGACCTCCCAGTGTTTCCCTCCCTCCAACCCTTCTCCCTTGCTCTTTCTTCATTTCTTCGTTTCCTAAGTTAGATTGGAAAGCAAGCAGTAGTGGAAGGGGAGAAAGAAGCAAGCAGTAAGGAGCTCAGCTGTCTGCTCTCATTTAGAAACAGGGGAGTGAGGTGTGGGCCTGTGAAAGCTCAATTAAGAAGAACAAACATTGTGCTGCTTCCCCGTGGAAGAGCTCTGGGCATCAGAGAAGAGGCGCCCTTAGATTTCTGGGGAGGAGAGAGTTCTACCTCCCCCCTGCTCTGCCTCTGCCTGGTCTTTGTGTTAGAGAAGAATTTATTACAGCACAAGCAGGGGAGGGAGCCCAGGGGACTCGCTTCTAAGAAATGTTTGTGGAGAGGTAAAAAAATGCTTTTAGAGCACACGCCTCCCAGAGCCTTTGTAGTTTCACTGTTGTCTTCTTTGATCCAGCTAAGAAGACTGACATAGATTTACCCGCACAGGTGCTCGCTCAATTACCGTATTTTTCGGACCATAAGACGCTCCGGACCATAAGACGCACCAGTTTTTAGAGAAGGGAAATGAAGAAAAAAAGATTCTGAAACAAATAGTGTCCTAAAATATTTTATGTGCATTAAAACCCAACATCACAGTCATAAACACATGTAATCAACCCTGTAAAGTAAACAGCAGCATTTAGAACCATTTTAGAGCCGGGCAAGCACACAGAGACCACACAGAGCCGAGCAAGTAAAAAATCTTTTTTTTTAAAGTATATGTGTAGGCTATATTTGGACCATAAGACACAGGGACTTTTTCCCCCCACTTCTGGGGGGGAAAAAGTGTGTCTTATGGTCCGAAAAATACGGTAGGCTGCTTCTGATGGACAAGTAAGAATTTTAATAAGTATAAAGTTGTATTTATAGTTTTAGTATTTTACCACTTCAAGTTATGTTTTCTGTGCAGTCCCAAAAACCCCCTCTTTTCTGCATCTTGGTTTCTAGTTATTTCCTCCTGTTTATTTCCTCCTGTTTTCATGCACTCATTCTTTTATCCTATTAAGCTATTCATTCAACAAATATTTTTAAAGCATCTACCACAGGCCTGGAACACTCCAGGCACCAGGGATGCCCTGAGGACAAAAGAAGGCAAGGTCTCTGCCTCCCTCCTCACCACCCCCCTCTCCCCCCCAATAGCTTTCCTTCCTGTAGAGGAAGCTGAGCGCTAGGTATTGGCATTGAACTCAGGTTGGTGAGCACTGTGAGAGCAGGGACCTTGCCCCTTTTAGCTCACACTGTGTTCCTGGTTCCTGGCACAGAGCCTGGCAAATGGTAGCTGCTCGAATGCTTGTGAAATGAATCAGTGAATGAGCCGGTGGTAAGGCATTGTTGGGAGTGAGTGTAGAACACTTTCAGTACATTGGCCAATGAAGATAAGAGGGGAAATGATATTAGCTGGAACACTGGAAGGTTTTATATTCATTTTAAATTTAATGGCAAGGGATTCCCAAAGCTGGTTATAGTTATAGGGGGAAACAATCTTAGGGAAGACTGGTGAAATGGGCTGGGTCAGGAGGGTACCTGACAGAATGAAGTTCTACAGGAGGGGGTGGGGAGGATGAGCAGAGTGTGGGGGACAGGGAAGAAGAGGAGGAGAAGAAGGAAGAGAAGAAGGAGGAGGAGGAGAAGGAGGAGGAAGAGGTGGAGGGGGAGGAAGAAGAGGGGAGAAGGGGAAGGAAGAGGGGGAGGAAAAGGTAGGGGAAGAAGAGAAAAGGAGAAGGAAGGGCAGGGGGAGGGGGAGGAGAAGGAAAAGGAAGAGGGGAAGTGAGCAAAGGGTGAGGGGGAGGAAGAGGAGGAGAAGCATGTGATATAGTCTTCTCAGCGCCGAGGTATATGCTACACTCTTAGGGATATTTTCTCATGGAAATATCCGAGGGTCTGAGAGTGAAATCTCTAACAGGTTCCAAAGTGAGTAAGTGGCAGCATGGGCTTATGTCTGATGTCTGGAACCCGCACCTTTACCACTAGGCTGTGCAGTGGGCAGGTTGCAGTTTGGAGTCCGGGCAAGGAGTTAGCATAGTTGATGAGTCGGGTGGTGCGCTTTGCGGTTATTTTCATGTTTAACCCCTATCACTGGCAATTAGAGGGTGAGATACCTGGACTGCCATCCACACACCATGTGACAGGTTTACAGATGGTCATGTTCATGAGTAAGGAGGAGAACTTCCTTCTTTTGAACAGAAAACTGTCATGGTTTTATGTATATCATCAAAGTATTTGGAATCTTTGTTCTTTTGTAGCAGGAGCTATATTGTGTTTAATTAACAAGTCTGAAGAGGGCACATGTCTAGTACTTCACGCTCTGCCAATGCAGGCAGAGGGCTGCTTTCAACCCTGATTCCAGCGCTTTTCAGGACACATATTGACTCTCTCTGAGCTTCAGTTTCTTGCTGTGTAAAATGACAGTGGTAATAATACCTTCCTCAGGAGAGGTTGAGGGCTAACTGTGACAGTGTATATCTAAACTTCTAACACAGAGGTCACTGCTCCCTAATGGAACTGTGACATTATCTTTGTTTCATATTCATTAGTATTGTTTTCCTGTAAACATGTCTTAGTCACTTTGGAACAGAATACCACAGGTTGGGTGGTTTCAAAACAGATATGGATTTCTATCCGTTCCAGAGGCCAGGAAATCCAAGATCAAGGTGCTGGCTGATTCATTTCCCAGGGAAGGCTGTATTCCTGGCTTGCAGATTGCTTTCTTCTCACATGAGGGAGAAGGAGGGGGAGAGAGAGGATGAAGTAGGGAGAGGGAGAGAAGGCAAGCTTTCCAGTGTTTCTTTTTATAAGGGCATAAATCCCATCATGTATGCCCCACACTTATCAAAGTTTAATTACCTCTCAACGTTCCTACCATCCAATGCCATCACATGAGGGGTTAGAGTGTCAATATGAGCTTTCGGGGAACACAATACAGTGCATAGCAAAGCATGAGTGCATTGTGATAAATGGTGGATCAGAGATTCTAAGCGACAGAGAGGGAATGAAGAAAGGAAGTTGTGTGGGTTTTTGTTGTTATTGAGTTCATTTGTGAGTGCTGTTTCTGTGTAAAACCCCAGGGTGAGATCATATTGAACTTATTACTCTGAAGCTGACACAAATCAGACTAAATACTTTATCTGATAAATAAAATATGGGTTACACATGTCATCAAACATGGCGAAAATCCTTTCCTTTCCATTGCACTTACTTAGTTGCCTAATTTTTATTTTCTTTGGCTTAGGAGTAGAATTTATTGCATTGGAAATCTTGGACCGTGTGTATACACAGCTCTGGATCAAAAGAAGTTTCTTTGCTATCATCTTTTCCCTGAACTGCTACTTGAGAAATAAGAAATTTTTTGTATTTACTCTTTCCCCACCTGAACAATTTGTCAAATTAATGCATACAATCCCCCCTCTCCCCCTTCCCCCCCTTAACATTAGAAAGCTCGGGGATTTGTACATGAAGTATCATCTTTATTTTCCTTATTCCTCATCATGTGTGAGTGTGTTTCATATTTTGATGATAGTCACCACAATATACATTGAGATAGTTCTTGGCTCAGTGAACTCACGGGTGTTTATTTTCTTCTCTGTAGTGGCCTGTGCTGGAGGGCCTCTCGTATTCCCTGATTGATTTAACAATATTTACTGAGTGTCTGTTACATGGCAGGCTTCATTCTAGGTGCTAGGGATGTGGCAGTTAATGAAACAACATCCTGCACTCATGGAATTTAGTGGTTCATGACCACTAGGATTTGCTTAAAATGGACTGGTTTTTGACTTTGATGGGTGAAACATTAGTGAGATTTCTACCTAGTGAATCTTAAAACTCTTTAATTACCTTGCATGTAAATCAAGTTACTGAGATAAGATTTGATTCAGTTTCATATTTGGTACTAAAGTAAAATTATAAGGTGTGTACAATTAGGGGATATAAGGAGGCATATACTATTTTAATTGGTACCATTGGAATGAGTAACTGTCTTGGTCTGTTCAGGCTGCTGTAACCAAATACCATAGACCAGGTGGCTTATAAACAAAAGGAGTCTATTTCTCACAGTTTTAGAGGCTGGAAGTCTAAGATCGATGTGTTAGCAGGTTTGATGTCTGGTGTGGGCCCACTTCCGGTTTTATTTTCTTGCTGTGTTCTCACAGGGCGAAAAGGAAGATTCTCATTTTTTCAGCCTCTTCTAAGGCACGAAACCCATTCATGAGGGATCCACTCTCTTGGACTAATTATCCCCCAAAAGTCTCACATTCCAATGTCATCCCACTGGGGATTTAGGCTTCAACATATGAATTCTAGAGGGATATACACATTCAGTCCACTGCAGAAACCAAACTCTGTGTCATTTTAATATTTTATTTTTATAGGCCTTGAGCTTTGTTCTTTTCCCCCACAGTAGAAAACCGTATAAATTATCCTCTTATTACTTAATATTTCCTTAGGTGAAATGTTAAAGTTTTATTCATACATATGCTAGGAGAAGCCAAATGCATTTCAGATCACTATTATCAGCATTTTACTGGTTGGAGAGGGACTTGGTGAGGTACGGCAGTGAGATTTATAAGAGAGAGAAAAAAATACACTTGTGATTAAACCATGTATTGTTCATAAATAATATTTTATTCTGCAAGAGTGTCCTTAATCTGTTATTCCTCCTCTCTGTATTTTAAAGACCTTTTCCTGGTGGCTGAATTCAGATGAGTAGTTCTTGACTTGATTCAGCTGTTCACTGTCAAAAGTGAAAAAAATGAATGAACAAGGTGTGAAGTTAAATAATGAGTCTCCACAGAACATATAGCCACTTGTTAAAGTGATGTTTGTGGAATGATGTTTGACTAATGGATTAATCTCTTCACTTGAAAGTGTTTTGATAAAAGTTTGAGCCTAATTAATAAGTAAATGTGCAAGTAATGACATGAAAGGGCATCTAATTTCAAAATTTTTGAAAATCTTTTATTCCCTCCCGAATTTCAGTGTGTTTCTTCTGATTTCCTCCCATTTATTTTCGTATGAAATTTCTTGCTAAAAGATATCTTAGGACATATGTTGCTATGAAAGTTTTGTTTTATTGGGAAAGAAATATTCCAGTCTTTAATCCTAGACTTTATGATGGCCGTTATCAAGACCATTATCCATTAAGTTGACAAAGCAGGAAGGTGGTGGTGGGCACTAAGGGAGCAGTAACTTCGCTGCAGCGTTTGTTACTGGTACAAGCCAAAACTATTACAACACCATTTATTATTTCTATATTTGAACTACATAATTAATTGTATACACAGGATTGTTATGTCAATAAATACACTCATTTTCCATTATGGAATGTCCCTTTATATCAACAGTATGATTTGTTCAGAAGTTCAAGTAGTCTGATATTAATGTAGCCATACCTACTTTCATGTATTTACTTTTAAATAATTTTTAATTGTTGATAGTATTACAGATGTTTCCCATTTACCTCTCTTTGCACCCATCCACCTGGCCCCTGCTGCCCCCCCCCACCCCTGAGTTTCAATGCCCTATTGTCTGTATCCATGGGCTATGCATATATACATGTAAGTTCTTTGGTTAATGTCTTCCTGTTTCCCTTACCTCCTTCCCTCTGAGATTTGTCAGTCTGGTCCTCTTCTTGGTTATGTACATTTCCATATAAATTTTAGAATCATTGCCATTTTTTAAAACCTTTTATTTTTTCATCACCATTTATCCCCTTTATGCCCTCTTCCACCTCTACCCCCTCCCCACAATTTTAATTAGTACTTACATAGTATATTTTTGCCCATCCTTTTGATCTATGTGTATTTATTATTAAATATATTTTTATTAAATATATTTTTATTGATTTCAGAAACATCAATGATGAGAGAGAATTATTGATTGGTTGCCTCCTGCACATTACTTCACTGGGATTGAGCCTGCAACCCAGGCATGTGTCCTGACCCGGAATTGAATTCTGACATCTTGGTTCATAGGTTGATGCTCAACCACTTAGCCATACTGGCAGGGCTCTGTGTTTTTTTTATATTTAGTCAGTTTCCTTTAAAAAGTATGTAATTAAGTCTTGCTTTTTTTTTTCCATCCAATCGAACAATCTCTGCCTTTAATTGAAGTGTTTATGCCATTAATGGAATTGTAGATATGTTTGTATTTAAACCTGCCATCTTTTCTATCTCATTCTAGTTATTTTCCATATACCTCAATTGTTCCTGTTCCTTTGTTTCTCTTTTATCAACTTCATTTTGAGTATTTTTATGATTATATTTATATCCCCTATTTAATTATTAGTTTCCCATCTTTTTAAATACTTGGATTGTCCTATATTTTTCTACTAATCTTTAACTATGACAGTTCACTTTCAAATAATATTATAGGATTTGTATTGTGCAAGACTCTTATCTTAGTATACTTTTATTTCCTCTCTTTTTTCCTTCATGCTATCGTTCTTGCACATTTTAAAAAGATTAAAGTGAAGAAAAATGTCTGACATATTTACCCACATTTTTTCTTTTCTCATGCCCTTTATTTCTATCTGGTATAAGCTTCCTCATACCTGAAGAATATTCTATTGATATAACATTTCTTGAAGTGCAGATCTGCTGACAATTAATTCTCTTAGCTTTTGTTTTCCTGGGAAAATCTTCATTTTGCCCTCAATTTTGGAAGGTATTCTCACTGCATATAGAATCCTGAATTGATCATGTTTTCCTTTCAGTTCTTTGAAGATGTGACTCCTTTGTCTTCTGCTTGCCTAATTTCTGACAAGACATTTGTTTCACTTCCTATCTTTGTGCATCTGTAGAAATGTTTCTTTTTCTCTGTCTAGTGTCAAGATTTCCCCTTTATCTCTGGGTTTCAGAAGTTTGACTACTATGTGCCCAGTGGGGTTTTCTTGATATTTATACTGTTTAGATTCTCTGAACTTCTTGGACCTGTGGTTTGTTGTCTTTTGTTAATTTTGAAAATTCTCTCTTCAAATACTCTTTCTGTCCTACTCTCTTTTATCCTCTTGCCTGTAAGTACATGTATGTTAAATTATTTGATATTCTATGTCTCTTGAATAATATGTTCTTTATTTTCTCACTCTTTTTTATCCTTTGTGACTAAGTTGGGATAATTCCTATTGGCTTATTTTCAAATTCATTAATTCTGTTTTGCTTTATTGTGTCTAGTCTATTGATAAATCTGTTCAAGGAATGCTCTGTTATAGATGTGTATGTGATGTGTGTGTGTTTGGATTTATATGTTCTAGAATATCTATTTGATTCCTTTTTATAGTTTCTATCTCTCTGATGAAACTTGCAATTTGGGAATGTATATTGTCTACTTTTTTTTTTTAACTAAATACTTTAACACATCAATTTTAATTATTTTAATGCCCTTGTCTGTCTGGTGATTCTAACATATGAGTCTTTCCTGGGTCTGGTTCTGTTGACTGCTTTATTATATGTCTTTTGTTATTTTCCTTTTTGTGTGTCATAATTTTTCATTGAATGCTGGACTTACTTTTCAAATAGTAGAAAAGATGGAGGTAAATATTACTTACACCTGGAATTGTGCATGGCTTCTTCTGTCATGTCCAGAGTACCTATCAGTAGTGAGCAGGGTTTGTTGTTGCTATAGTTACCTTCAGGGCACCTGTCTTCAAATTTCTTGGAAATGGAGGGCACCTGACACTTGGTGCTTAGCATGAGGACTGCATCATGGTAGGGTTTTCCCAGGGCTCCTGTTCTGCTCTTGGCTATCAGCAGGCCCTGCAGACCTGAGCTGCACATGGGTATTTTTCTATGCGCTTATTCCTCCCAAGTTGCAGATTGTTAAAGCTGTCTATTTGGTAAAGGATCGTGATGAGGGTTGATGATCTTTTTTGCTTCTCCTGATGTAGCTTCAGTCTTGGGGGGGAGGGGTCTTGTTAGCCCGCAATTTTGGGACAGAGCTCTCTTAGAGTTTCAGATCTGTGTCCTAACTACAAGTGACCCTTCTTTTTCCCTTTACTCCTCCCCTATCTCCTACCCTTAGGCATAGTTTGACCTACATCTGTGAGGGGTTTTAAAGGGTGAGTGGGGACACGTGTTCTGTAGCCTCTGATTTGGATCACACAGCTGTCCCACTCCTGCCATAGCTGTAGATTGCCTTGGCTGCTAGCCCTCCTTGCCCCACACTGCACTTTGTCCAAGAGCAGGGACAAAAGGGTTTCTTATCCCATGCTTCATATGAGATAGGGTTTAGTGCCTGTCCCACTGAAGGGGCTTATGCCAGTACCATCTCTGTCCCATTCTGTGAATCTCCAGGAGAAGCCCTGGTATAAAAGCTGGTCAATGAGCATATACTCCCTTAAATCTGGGGCTCCCAGACATCCAAACTGACAGGCTAGTGTCTATTTACCATTTCAGAATTTGTTAAAATTTTACCCCGTTGCTGTTTTTTACTTACCTTAATGGTTGGTGATCTCTTCCTCTCATACTATGCGAAAATTGAAACAGTTTATATACCATTACTTCTCAGAGAAGCTTGTCAACCTTCAGGTTTCAGTGTAACCTGGATGCTTTAAAATAATTTATAACTAACCCTTCACAACATATCCTATTATTGGAATTTAATGATTCTGATACCTCTATGATCTTTTCCCAATCTTATCCAGTTGCATAAACAATATTTATATTGTTTACAAAATAGTTTCATTTTATAAAATAATTAACTATACGTAGATTTTTGTTTCTACTTAGGCCCCTGACTTAGAGACATTCCTAGTGCATGCTAAGGCATTGGAGAGGTAGTAGGGTGATAATGATGACAAGGCAAATGCCCCTAACTAGGGAAGGAAATGATTAACTGGGAGCATGTCCAGATGTCATTTTACAATAGGAGAAAAATAAATAGTGAGAGCCGTTGAGAAGTTTATAGAAGAAACTTCACTAGTCTTGTATTATTAGTTTTCTAAATTATGAGCCATCTTCTTTTGGGGATTATCATTAGGGAAGATGGTTTTGTTCTAAAGTCCTGCATATATATATATATATATATATATATATATATATATATATATATATAGTACTCTCTGCTTATATGTATTATATATATATACAAATAATATGTTATATTACATTATATAATTTATATTATATGTATCTCCTAATTGAGTCACCAGACTATGTAGTAAAACAGGAATTACCTTGACATATTCATTTAAAAGCTTATTTACAACTTAGTTGGTACTTAAAATGACTCAACACTAAAATGGTTCATTTCAATAAAATGCTTCTTGGCTTCATTCAGAAATTAGCATTAAAAGCTTTTTCCAAATAAATCACATGCTAAAGAGACAAAATTTCTTTAATTTATTGGTAGCATTTGGTAGAGGTTCTAGCTGCTGCTGTCCTTGGTTCATTTTGCTTAATGTTAATTGGGTACTGGTGCTTGTTTTGATCACCCATGTGAATTTCAGTCAGTGGAAGATAAATTCTTGAAATCAATTAAATATATGCATCTGCTTTCTAATAAATGCCCAGGATCATATATTGAAAGAGATGCTCTCAGATTATAGGCCTTGATATGCAATTCAGTTGCTGTCGTAACCACTTCTTGGTGAGTATCCCAGTCTCAAGCTTTTGCATCAGTCACCATTTGGAATTCTCTATCTCTGGTGTAGGGGTACAATTTGAAGATCATCAAACATCTGTCCATTCTTTTGAAAAATACAAACTAGCTTCCCCCCCCATCCCCACCCCCCCCCCTTTTTTTTTGCTTTCCCTGTTTTCCTTAGTTTTTTCTTCTTCCTTTTAATGTAACTGGCTGAAAGGTTGTGATTATAAGAACAATCTTAGTTTATGTTGTAAAAATTCAAATTATGTAGTTACAGTTCTTCCATGAGAACATAATTCTAGAATAGGCAGCAAATCCTTGTGATCCCAAGGATTTACTTGGTTTAAAATTCTAACATTTTGACCCTATTAACCAATGTCACCTCAATAAATTAAATTAAATAAAACTTCTAACTTTTCCCCCATTAAAGTCATATCACATATTTTGAGTACTGAGTGATACTATGTTTTGTAGAATGTTTGAGACAGAATGCTTGATATGCACATTTGAAAAATTGAAAAAAGAATATGAAGAGTTTTGAGGGCCTTTTTTTCAGCTGAGAAAATTGGAATTGTAAATTAAAAAATAACAGAATATAAGTATTTTATAATTAAGTAACAAGAATCATAACTCATGATCATGATTATCAACCCAATAACCTTTATAGAGACTGATATATTATCACCGAGTATTTACTAAAGGGTGGGAACTGTGATAATTGTTTTAAATTATGCTAATAGATCTTAAAATTTTGCAATTACAAAAGCATGCGAAGTATGCAGTTTACTGACTGGTTAAGAGCATACATTCAAGAGTGTCTGGGTGCTTATTCAGGTGCACTCTTTGTCAGGAATATGATCATGGGCAAATTTCTTAAACTCTTTGTGCCTCAGGCACCTAAGGTGTACAAGGGCAAAAATACTAGTACCCATAGGGTTGTTATGAGGAATAATGAGATAACACATGAAAAGGCTAGCAACCATCTCTTTCACAGGGGCAGCTAAGAGTAGTGCTGGGACTTCCCCATGCGTGTTTTATGCTAAGTCAACATTGAAAAGTTGTTGTTGAGAACCATGTTCTTTCTGCAGTGCTCCCTCCTTCTCTGTCACATTCATTAGGGAAAATGTTTGGATTTTACACATTGATAATATGTTATTTTCTCTCTTTTAATGAACTTATAACATTTGAAAGGAAGCAAAAATAGAATGTAAATAAATAGAAAATAAAAAGCATTTGGGAAAATGTAAAGTCATCAGTGTTTAGAATGCTCATGGAATGCCTGGGTAACATTCATTCCTAACAGAAGGGTGTATGTGTTTAACCAATGAACACCATCCTCATTATAAATTGATTGAAAAAAAAAATACTTATGCTTATTCTTTATTTTTCAATGACTAACAATTAAGAAAAAAGAATGCCCTTTTAATATTTTTGGAGTCTCTGTGGAATAAAGTAGCGTTAGTTAAAAAAAATATATTAGGTTGAAATTCAAGAAGTAAAGATATAAAGTTTACCAATTTTTAGATAAATAAACTTTATTTTCATACAGGAAGCTCTGCTTTTTGTATGTACACTTTAAAAATATTAATACTGTTTGTATTATTCAAATCATGGTCTCCATTATCCTACCTAATAAAAGAGTAATATGCAGATTGACCATCACTCCAACACACAAGATGGCTGCCCCCATGTGGTCAAAGATCCTGCCCCTATGTGGACACAAGATGGCCACCACAAGATGGCCAGCAGGGGAGGGCAGTTGGGAGGCACCAGGCCTGCAAAGGAGGGCATTTGAGAGGGACCAGGTCTGCAAGGGAGGGCAGTTAAGAGGGACCAGGTCTGCAAGAGAGAACAGTTGGAGGCAATCAAGCCTTCAGGGGAGGGCAGTTAGGGGTGACCAAGTCAGCAGAGGAGGGAAGTTGGAGGCAAACAGGCTGTCAGGAGAGCAGTTAAACATCAATCAGGCTGGCATGGGAGTGGTTAAGGGGTGGGTGATCAGGCTGGCAGGCAGAAGTGATTAGAGGCAATCAGGAAGGCAGGCAGGCGAGAAGTTGGGAGCCAGCAGTCCTGGATTGTGAGAGGAATGTCTGATTGCCTGTTTAGACCCGATTCCATCAGGCAAAAGGGCAGTTAAACATCCCTCAAGGGGTCCCAGATTGGAGAGGGTGCACGTTGGGCTGAGGGATACCACCTCCCCCCGCCCTGTGCACAAAATTCAGTTTATATATAATCTAGAAAATGCATATTGATTTTGAAATTACTGTAAGCAGCAGGCTCTATGAGGAGACTGACATTTGAGGATTTGCCCTTAACATTTTTTTAATTAAATTATTATCTGTGTACATATTTTAACATTGTTCTCCCCTCCCATACATACCCTCCCTACCCAGAGTTTTGTGTCCAGTGGTTGTACTTATATGCATGTATACAAGTCCTTCGATTGATCTCTTATATCCCTCAGATCTTCCTACTCTCCCAGCTGTAATTTGACAGTTCGCTTGTTGCTTTACTATCTTTATATCTGACTTTTGGTTCATCAGTTTATAATGTTCTTTAATATCCATAAATGAGTGAGGTCATGTGGTATTTCTCTTTCATTGATTGACTTATTTCACTCAGCATGATGTTCTCCAATTCCATCCAGGTTGCTGCAAATGATGAGAATTCCTTCTTTTTTATGGCAGCATAGTATTCCATTGTGTAGATGTACCATGGTTTTTGGATCCAATCATCTGCTGACGGGCACCTAGGCTGTTTCCAGATTCTAGCTATTGTAAATAAATTGTGCTGCTATGAACATAGGGGTGCATATATCCTTTCTGATTGGTGTTCCTAGTTTCTTGGGATATATTCCTAGGAGTAGGATTAATGGGTCAAATGGGAGTTCCATTTTCAGTTTTTTGAGGAAACTCCATACGGTTCTCCACAGTGGTTGCACCAGTCTGCATTCCCACCAGCAGTGCACGAGGATTCCTTTTTCTCTGCAACCTCGCCAACACTTGTTGTTTGTTGATTTGTTGATGTTGGCTATTCTGACAGGTATGAGATGGTACTGCATTGTTGTTTTGATTTGCATTTCTCAGATAATTAGTGACTTTGAGCATGTTTTCATGTGCCTCTTAGCCTTCCTTCTGTCTTCTTTTGAAAATATTCTATTTAGGTCCATTGCCCATTTTTTAATTGGATCATTCATTTTCTGTAGATGTTGGAGATTAAACCTTTATCAGTGATAACATTTGCAAATATCTTCTCCCATACAGTGGGCTTTCTTGTTGTTTTGTTGCTGTAAAAAAGCTTTTTATTTTGATATAGTCCCATTTGTTTATTTTCTCTTTAGCTTCCATTGCCCTAGGGGCAGTATCAGTGAAGAAGTTCTTTTGGCATATGTCTGAGATTTTCAATAGATTTCAAGTATATGATTCATCTGTATATTATATTGTGCGTTCACTATCCCAACTTAAGTCTCCTTCCATCATTATTTATTTCCCTTCCTCTACCTCCCACTATCTCACAGTCCCTCTGGTAATCACCATACTGTTATCTGTGTCTATGAGTGTTTTTATTTTTTATTTTTTTATTCTTCATCCAAGGATATTTTTCCATTAAATTTTGGAGAGTCAGAAAAACATCAATGTGAGAGAGACACATTAATTGGTTGATTTCTACCAGGGTCAGGGATCAAACTGTAACTGAGGTATGCTCTTGACTAGAATTGAACCCAGGACCCTTCATTCTGACTGCTGATGCTCTATCCACTGAGTCAAAATGGCTAGGGCTATTTTTTCTCTTTTATACTTTTTTTTTTAGCTTTAAGTAATTTTTATTTTTGACCAATGGTGAAAGGAATTATATACTTCAAATATAATGAACCTATTTTAATGGTTAAATGATTGCTTATTTAAATTGAAAACTGAAATCTTGATTTTTATGGAAAGAAAAATAAGCACTTGTATTTTACATCTCCATTCAAAGCAACTAATTTACAGCTGAGATGGAGAGCCCCTCTTGAATACCTTCTTTTTTGTTTTGTTTTGTTTTAAATCATCTTAGTGCCTATTCTTTTTTTTTTAATTTTTGCATATTTTATTTTATTTTTCCCCCATTTTTTTTTATTGATTATGGTATCACATAATTGTACTCATTCCACCCCAAACCCCTCCCTACATATGCCCTCACTCCCCCCTCCCCCCTGTTGTCCATGGCCGCTGGCCAGGCCCATAGGCATGCACACAAGTCCTTTGGTTGATCTCTTCCCCTTTACTCCCACCCTCCCCTACTTTCCCTCTGAGGTTTGAAAGTCTGTTTGGTGCTTCTCTTTCTCTGAGTCTGTTTTTGTTCATCAGTCTATGTTGTTCATCCTTTCCTCTAGATGTGTGAGATCATGTGATCTAAGAAATATCCTTGTAAGAACCTAAACTGAGAAAAGCCATAATGGTTATGCTGAGAGGCAAATGAATCAGTCTGTAGTGAGTTCCTTTCTGGACCAACAGTTCTTTTGAGTTCTAATTTCAATGTCAAATAGTTTAAGGTGCTATCATTGTGAAGACTATGAGAATGGAATGTCTTAAATAAATGGAGTCTTATTAACCCTCATTGCTACTTTTGATCTGCAGGATATAAAACCACTGTTTAGTTTTGTTCTTCTAAAAGTTGATGTCACAACATGGATGTTTCCTTGGTTGTGCTTGAGTCAAAAATTTAAGAAAGCATGTTGGGTAGGAGAGGAAATGGCTTGCCCAATAGGAAACCTAGGCTCTACTGTGAATCTCACTTTCTGTATGATCTGGGGCCAGTTTTCTCACCTCTCTGGGTCTCCTTGTTCTCATCTTTAAAATAGTGGCAGTTAGAGGAATACTTCCTAAGTTTTTGAATACCTCCTAAGCTCCTTCTATACTAAAACCTTATAAAACTGTACTGCTATTTTTCTTCTTTTAAAAACTGCTATTCTTTTAATGGTGGGTACAATATTGGGAGATTCTGCTGGGTGTTGGGGGTTGAGAGGGAATCCTTGTTCTGATCTAATACAGCAAAAGACACTCATTGTCTCATTTGGGTAACAGATACATATTCATTTCTTTTGTATACTAGAGGCCCAGTGCATGAAATTTGTGCATGGGCAGGGTCCCTAAGCCTAGCTGGGGATCAGGGACCATCAGGTTCCCCTCCTCTCTGACTCCTCCTTCCCTTGCTTCCTTAGCACCCAGCCACCACGGCTGCTGGTCTCCTGCCATGTTCCATGCCACCCCCTGGTGGTCAGAGCACATCATAGCGAGAGATTGAACTCCCAATCTCCCAGGCAAACTCCTATGCAAAGGCTCTATATGCATATTAGCCTTTCATATATAGATAAAGTGTTTTAGGGATCATTTCCTTATTAAAAACAAAAACACTTTCAAGATTGTTTAAGCAAATTTGTTGAAGGATATAGAAGAATCTCACAAAACCCAAGGTTGCATGTGTGAGCCCTGTTTTTGGACACAGGGAATGGTAAATCAAATTGATTTATTTTTGGCCTATTCGGGGATGGGTGCCTCTCCTCTTACTTTTGTCCACATGGTCTTCCTTTCCCTCCTCTCTTCAAAGATTGGCTTTCCCATAATGCCTTCTTAATGTGCTGAGCAGAGCATTGTCTCCATCTCAGCCTTGCATGGTGTATTTGCCTTGAAAAGAGATGAACTAGATTTGCTCTGTTCTGATTCCAGGTTCTCATAAAAGAGACTGTTTCAGCATTATTTAAAGGTCTGCTTATACTGAAGTGGGCAACACATATAAATAAAAAATACAATGATAGATGCATGCACAAAGTGTTTTAAAACCACAGGATGGAGCATCTTACCCAACTTGAGGTATTTAACTGGAGCTGAGTTCTAATAGACAGTGAGCGGAGGGAAGATGGGAGCTTCTTTAGGCAGAACGTGAAGCATGAGTGGCATGAGAGAAGTATGCAACTGCAAAATGTGTCACGACAGTAGACAGCTCAGGCCCTGTGTAGTGTGCTGAGGAGCCCTGTCATGGAGGAAGTTTAGGGAAATACCAAGGACACTCCTGTCCTTGGCAACAAATGTGGTGACATACTCATCTTTGATTTAGATTTCTGTGTAGGAAAACGTGATCTAAAGCCAAGGAACATATTATTTAAATGTGAAGATTAAAAATATTCAAGCCACTTGTTTTCATTATTTTTAAACAATTAATTGGTAATGACAGTTAATTGTTGATCAATAATTCTGATTTTTACTGTAATTGAATCCTGCCTATTCATGGAAGTTCAATATTAACTAACCCTTAAATTTTTCTTTGTACCTATTTGTAGCTGGAAATAATTTTAATATTTAAATACGGTATTAGGAACCTTCAGGGTATGATTTTATTTTACAGGATGGAGAAACTATATATATTTGTACCTATTAATTTGATTTGACCTTCTAAAGTTTTGTTTTTCCTCCAAAGAAAGTAAAAACAAGTGGGAACTTTCTTATTATTTATCCAATATCTTAAGTTTATAATTTAATTTCTAGCTTCTAATTACTTTCATCATTTTTTAACACTTTCAATTGGAGATAGTTGGGTAGAACAACAGCTGTCTACTGGCCAGCAAGATCTGAGACCTTGGTTGGAAGACAGGAAATATGTCCCCACACAGTTGATAATTAGAGATAAAATGAATACATTGGCAGTAATGTCTTGTTTTCTTGCTATTACAAATACATTAAACATAGCCTTGCTTTTAAAGTTTATTATATTTAATTTTGATAATGTTATCATGATAAAATGGCAGCTAGTTTATGTCGAATAAGGTGCATTTGAGTGAATTCCCTTGAAGAGTAGGGGAAATAACAGCAAATGTATTTCATTAGTGGCCTGTCTATGAAAATTAAAATTAAAAGGCCATTCATTAAACATACTTCCATCTGGACTCTTCTTGTATACCTGGCTGATATGTAAAACTCAACTAATTATGTGGTTTGGCTTGGATTTAACTCATGCTCATTGCATCCAGGCAGCTGGTAAACTTGGTGCTAGAGCAGAACATTGCTTATTTACTTGGCAAAGAAAATAAACAGATGTTAAGGTAAATATATTTTTCTGGCTTGATCCTTAGGAAGCTCTGTAGCCTAATTTGACTGTGTTTTCTTAAGGGATGTAGTAAGTGCAGTTCAATAGCAGACTCATCTATTAATTGTCAGGAATTCACTTTGATCAAGATTATATGACAACGCCTGTACTATCAAACCTCTTAGAATTAGGGCTTGAACAGTAAGAAACAGAGTTTGGTTTTCATAAAAGGAGAATTGCATAGTGACTTGAATGGTCATTTGGAGTACTCTTTTTCTGGAAAAAAAAGTCTGGAATGTCTTGTCTTGTTCATTTTACACATGTTGGGCACTGCTAATTTATTCTGCAGTTATCCATGTCATAATGCTGGAGATACCAATAAGTGGGATTTAATACGATGGCATAACATGGCCTAGTGATTAGGCACCTAGCTAGCTTCTGGAGTCAGAGTATTGGGTTCAAGATTTGACTTTCTTAATGAGTAGTAGTATCATGAATTTGTGTTATCTTCTCACTGCACAAATGAGAGTAATGGGAATACAGCCTTAAGAGGTAGATGTGAGATTTAAACAGGATTAAGTACATAAATTGTTTAGTTTAAGACTCAGCATAACTTAAAACATTCAAGAGACATTCATAAGTGTTGATGTTGTTATTATTATAGTATAGTCCTCATGGAATTGACTACTAGTTATTCTGAAATTGGGAATGGAAGATAGGGCATCAGATCAGTGTCCTGTTTCATGCATCTCTGATGCTATTTTTCAACTTCTTGAGAGTTTTGCTTTAATTTTTCATTACATCTCTGCTATTGGGAAGGGAAGGGGAAATAGCTTGGAGTGTCTATATAAGCCGGGAAATTAATACATGAGCCTTCACCATGTCCCTGTGAAGCAGTTGCTTTTGCCACACTTAACACATGTAAAAGGCAAGGCTCAGAAGTTTAAATTTTTTGCACAGCATTGAAAAGCTAGAAAGTGTTCTTAAGCAGCTGGAAACATTCAAAGACATGGAGGGTTTGGTTATGATCTATTTTTCTCCATATCCTGTGTGGCATTAGCCTACATTTTACACATGTTGGGCACTGCTAATTTATTCTGCAGTTATCCATGTAATGGTGCTGGAGATACCATTAAGTGGGATTTCACTGTTCAGAGCCTTTGGCTCTACATTTTTCAGAAGGACCTTATTCACCTTGAAATAAAATATGAAATGTGTTACAATTCCATCTGTAAGCAGCAATTTAATACATTTTTGAAGGCTGTCAAGTAACAGCCACCTTGCTAATAGAATGAGGACATGGGTCCTGATTATTATATCTGATGGTGTTTTTTTTTTCTTTTTTGATTGTTCTGTTTCTCAGTGAAATACCTTTATGTGTAACATTGTATATATTTGTTTTGTGTCAAGCAAATAATTACTTTTATGGGATTTTGGCCAAAACGTTTCAAAATGAAAGCATGTCTGTGCAGGCATTTACTGAAGGCATGCTAAAGCAATGCTTCACTGTAATTGGTCATGGCTATGCACTAGTGAGTCATTAATTTCTTTAAAAAAGTGAGGCAATTAAAAAGGGAAAAAGCAAATGTGGTCTAGTATGCCTCCTATTTGAAATGAAGTGTTCCATACTTTTAATTTTTATGTTTATAGTTTTCTTTTCAATTCCTTATTTAGATTATACTAGTCCTTCTTCAAACATATTTTGAAGTAATTCTTTCATAGGTTGCTTTTCCTCCCCCCACCCCCATTTTTCTGAAAAGTTAAAAAATTAGAAAAAAGTTAAAAAATAGAAAAATAAAGTAGACACACAGCAAGAAAACTTTGAACAGTTTGAATTCTTCTAGACTTTCCAGGAAATGAAACATTTTAGATACAGCTAATATTTCCCTTAAAAATATCTCCATTAAAAAAACACACAAAAACTCATTCCTCTTCTTAGTTTTAGAGCAGGCCCTCATTTTTATTTTCACTTAGTCTACCTTCAGCTGTACCCAGTAGTGCTGCAGCAAATATTCCATGACTACGTGTCTGCCTTTAGAGAGCTTATCTCCGATTGACAAAATAAGTGATTACTGAATAACAAGCAAATTGCTGCCTATTTTTTTTTTTTTTTAAATTTCAATATCGGCATTGTGAAGGGCAAGGCCGAAGGATTTGAAATGCCAGGAAGGAGAAAGCAATCAACAGTGGAGGACATTTTGCTGGTACCTAATAAAGAACACTTGGAGGGATAGAGATGTGATAAATGATCAGCAAAATGCTGTTATTTTTCTTCTTAGACAGGTACCCAGTGTGTGAGAGCCAGCTACAAGAATCAGGAATAAGGGAAATATGACAATTCTCCATTTGAAAGAAATGAAGAATACCTTCTTCATTATTTAATTTATCCTTATTATTTAATCTTCATGATTCATAAAATCCTATAGAGAAAAGTTTGTTTTTGTATGATTTATACAGCATACTAGTATACGACATTGATGTTTTAAAAAATAAAATTGGTTATCATCTTTTAATCACAAAGCTATTGTTGCATATGCGGTAGATATCCTCAGTTTATAACTGTAAATTAAAGTAATGGGAATGACTCACTTTCCGAAAGTCATAGGTAGGATAAAGTCTTAGACTATATTTTACTATTTTTCCTTTTCTTTCCCCTTCCCTCTCTGCTCTCAAATATTGATAGCTGAAAAGAAAATTGAGGTAATCAGAACTGTCACTGTGTTAATTATGTTGTTTTATGTAGTAAAATCAATAGCAGAATGCTATTATTTAAATTTCCATGGTTGTCCAAATCTGTATATTGGGTTTTCTTTTTCATGAGCTATCAGGAGGTAATTCTGTTGTCTGTCAAAAATAGACACATTTCCCCCATTTGCATTCTTTAAAGGGATAATGATGTCCCACAAATTATAATGTAAGCCCCTTAAAGGCAGGGACTTCGATCTATTTCCTGTTGTTTCTTTGGCACCTGTACCTGGTACAATTGGAGCTCAATAAATCTTCATTGAATGGTAAACAAACAAACAAAAATGCTCCAGCCATTACATTTTTAAACTGCTTTTCTCAGTTACTCTGGCTCAGAATTTGAGAGCCGCTTGGGGTCTCATGAGGTTGCCATCAGATGTCAACTGAGTCTGCAGTCATCTGAAGGTTCGGTTTGGATTGACTCCCTCATATGGCTTCTTCACAGTGCTGCTTGAGGGTCCTCTCACCATGGCATATGGCTTTCCTTTGAGTGAGCACACAAAGAGAGCTAGGCAGATGCGCAATTACTTTTATGACTAAACCTTGAAAATCATACACCATACTTCTGTATTCTATTGGTCACATATGCTGGACCTGATTCACTGGTGAGGAAGGGGTCAGTGGGTACTACACAAGGTCTTGGACAGTAAGCGACAAGAATTATTAGAAGGTGGTTACCATGACACATTGGCTGGCTGCTAAAAGATGGCATTCCTCAGGTCTCTAAAGAGATGTTTCTTTTCTTCTGTGTCTATCCAGCTCTCATCCAGTCTAATGGCTTTATACTATTTATCATCTATAAGCTGGTGACACCCAATTTTATCTCCACTAGATCCATATGTTCAAATGCCCCCTTTTCAGTTATATTTCCTCTTAAATATTTTTCAAACTTCCTCATCTAAATGAATGGCATCAGCATCTGCCTAGTCACTCAGAATAATCTGAGAGTAATCTTGAATTTCCCCCATTTCCTGATGAGATTGTTAATAATACCTTCAAGCACATTCTAAATGTATGCACATCATTCTACCTCTGTTGCCACTATCCTAATTCAAGCTATCATTATTTCTCATCTCACCTAAATCAAAAGCTCCTAATTGGCCTCTCCATCTCTGTTAATTCATTATTCATCCATTAATCACAATGATCTTTAAAAAGACTCATATTATGTCTTAACCATACTTACATACCTCTATCGGCTTCCCTTTCCACTTAGAATGAGATCCCTCTTTCTCATCCTGCCTAAAAGGACTTCCAGGAATGCCATGTGCACACCTCCCAACCCCATTTCCTACCACTTCTTCCCTTGTTTACAACATTCCACCTCATCACCCTGTTGTTCTGCACAATACTTAACTTCATTGCTATTTCCTGCTTCTTCATTTGTTTGGTGTTCACACCCCTCAGTAGAATGTAAGCTCTATAAATGCAGAAACATCAAATGTCCTGCTCACTATTGTTCCCAGCTTTTGAAATAGTGCCTGGCTCATACTAAAGGCTCAAAAATGTTTGCTGAATGAAAAAAAAAATTAAGAGTTGTTTATGGGTCATTCACTATGGTATCTTTCTTGATATCACTTATATTGAATTACCCCTGTAATACTTAGGTTATCGTAAGGGGGAAATTATCTAGGAACTATTTAGTTTGAGGTCAATTCTTTGGGATGTTGTAGTCCAGAGAAAACAATCTGCAAGACATCTTTTTCTCTGTAAGGCAGATATTGATTCTTTACATCAAACATCTGTCCTTCCTTTTATGAGTTCTGCTGTGAGAATTCTCTTTACTGCTCTCAATATTTAGGCACATTTGCCTACGTTTTAAAAATGTTGCAATTTCAGTTCTAGATAATTATGTCTTTGGGGCGCTACAGCTTGAAGACATCTTGTGTTAACAAAAATGCATGTGCTTTTATGCTGTTTGCTAAGGCATATTTTATTTGCAGAGTTATTCTCTGCAGCTCTGGCTCTCCATTTTTTATTGCCAAATTTATTGTTAAACCTGGATTTACATTGTGGAGAAACCATTTAAATGCTTCTTTTTCCTGGCAAACCACCATCGTCTGTTTTTTGTTGTTGTTATCTTCAGACTGATCACTCTATTTTGCTGCAAAGCACTGTGCTTTTCCTGTAGAATATCCCTGATATCCAGTCCTCTTGGAGACCCTTCTCTTAGCTCCAAATCTCTTTCCCTTCTAATGCATGACCATTGCCCTCTGCTTTGTCATTTAAGCCCATGCGCATTATTTTTCATTTATGCTATTGATGTTGCTTAGTGATGTTCTATGATTCTGTTTCCCTTGCAGATAGCTTACTTTGCTTTTCTCCTAGTTTATCACCTGAGACAGCATGCAACACAGCTGACATTCAGTCTGGGTGGGTGCATACAGCTCTCCTGTTCATGCTTGCCAAACCCACCTGAGTCAACCGAGGTTCGTAGGGACACACCCCACCTTGTGAGTTAACTTTCCTTCATTCCCATCACATTCTCTGCTAGAAGGTTTATCAAATGTAGTCTTTTCTATCAATTGAATTATATAAACATTTATTCATATTTGTTTAACACCTACTAGTCAGATATAATTCTGAATTCATTAAAAAATGCCTCAGGGATTTTAGGCATATCCAGGGTAATGAATAAACTGGCTGTAACAGTCCAGGTTCTACCCAAGAAACAAAACCAGTAGTATGTCTATACCTTATCTGTATATATCTGTAGCTCTATAATCTAGTTTATAGATACCTAATTGATCCTCATTTTTGGATTCCATATTTGTGAATTCACAGATGAAACCACGGAGGCATAAGTAAGCAGAAGTAATTTGCTCAGGGTCACACAGGAAGTGTATAGTAAGGCTGGAAATCAAATCTCTGCAGCCTGCTCCCTCTTTTTGCTCCTAACCAAGTCACTCTCTCACCATGTGTAAAGAGAAGTTAGCTATGGCAGGGCATCTCACAACTTCACAGGTGGACAAGATTTATATGTTAAAGGTGCTACTGCCTTGGCCAACATGGAGGGCCATTTGTGTGAGGGGGAGGGAGTTGGACTCCAGCCTTCTGCATGGAGGTTGCTCTCTCTTCTGTCATGAGTTTTTCTCTGCTCACCTAATGCAGGCTTAGCAGGGTTCTGAATTTGATGAGACCACCATTATGATATAATTGGTTGCTTCAGGGGAGAAGGAGGGAGGGAAGGAAAGAAAAGGGAGGAAAGGAGAGAAAAGGAAGGGAAGGAGAGGGAGGGAGAGGGAAAGAGAGAGAGAGAGAGAGAGAGAGAGAGAGAGAGAGAGAGAGAGAGAGAGAGAGAGATTGCCTAATGCATGATCAAACCTGCCACCCAGGTTATGTACCCTTGATAGGGAATCAAACCTGCGACCCTCCAGTGTGTATGCTGACACTCCAACCACTGATCAACACCATGCAGGGCATAATTGATTATTTATACTATTATGCATTTTTAAAAATTCAATGTTTTTAATATATTTTATTGATTTTTTTTTTTTTTACAGAGAGGAAGGGGAAAGAGATAGTTAGAAACATTGATGAGAGAGAAACATCAATCAGCTGCCTCCTGCACACCACCTACTACCTTGTTTCCCCAAAAATAAGACAGTGTCTTATATTAATTTTTGCTCCCAAAGATGCGCTAGGTCTTATTTTCAGGGGATGTCTTATGTATTTTTCCATGAAGAAGAATACGGTACACATTTATTGTTAAATGAAAATAAAGGAAATTTATTACCTGTATACGGTACGGTAGTATGGTAGTTGTCAACACAAACCAGACAAACTGTGAATCCTACAGTATCAAGAATTTACTCATTTATTCAATGACAATCATGTCATCATCTTCTGGAATATCATCATAACAATCCAATTCCTGAATTTCCTGGTGAATTTCTTGTGACTCCTGGGGGGGGGCTTATTTTCAGGGGATGCCTTATATTTCACTCAGAAGGAAACCCGTAAGTAGGTCTTATTTTCAAAGGATGTCTTATTTTCAGGGAAATACAGTAGGAATGTGCCTGCAAGCCAGGTACATGCCCTTGATCAGAATTGAACCTGGGACCTTCTTTCAGTCCACAAGCTCTATCCAAAACTGGTTAGGGCCAAAGTGGTTAGTGCTATTATGCATTTTTAACTGGCCTGGAATAGGCTAATGCTTACAACAGAAACCAAATACTGTTGAGAAACAAAGTTCACAGAAAGACATTCACTGAATTATGTTCTGACAATGTTTACACAGAATGGAAATAACTCTAGAGGCTCCAGGTAATCTCTATAATCACGGTATGGCTTTATAGTAGTTGTTAACCACTAACTGCCTTGAGGCAGGAGGATCTGTGATTGCTGGAAATGCAAATGATTAACATCTGAAATTGAAGTAAAATGAACTTAAATAAAATTGAGCTTCACACAAATTTGATAATGGTGGTCCAACATGCATAGCATGGAGGAATGTGGCACATTCCAAAAGATTGATTCTATAGCTATTTCCGTATTTTGATTCAAAATGATTTGGGTTTTATGCTCTCTGGTTTGGAGAACTCTCAATATAACTTGTGCTCTTCCAACTGATGGATGCAGGTCACCCATCTGCTCACAGAGGCAGTCCTGGAAAACGACTTGCAAACCACGAGGGGGACTTAGGAAGTTTTGACGCACTAGGTAGAGGTTAGGGGTTCATCCTTATGAAAAATATGCTGTGTCCCTGTATCCACGGGCAAAATCAGGCCAGGCCACCTCTTCTTCAGGTCCAGCGAGGCCTGTGACCTGGTTAGATAGAGGCCAACCCAGGTGAATGTTTGAGAAGACATACACCATCCCAATGTGAGTCATGCCTCCCTGTCCCAAAGTATCAGAGGCACGTGGAGGAGTGAAAAGACAGAATGTCAGCGTGTATCAGAAAGGAGTGAATCATGGCTTCAGGAGTTAGCTTTCAGCTGCTTGGGAGGCAACAGATGTTTCAACATATATTTTAAAATGTGTCATATACTTAAGAGAGTAAAAGACACTGGTTGATCATTGTGCTATAAAAAGGCACAGAGACGTGAGCCCTATTCTTAGGAGTAGGTTATATTTATTTTCTGCAGTAAAATGCTGGGTAGAGGTCCTCAAAGGAATAACAGCGAACCGTTTCAGGTACATTAATGTTTCTGGGGCGAAATGCCGTTACAGATAGTAGGCCTGTGTTGTCAAAGTAAAGAAACTGGAGCTTCTCAAGATAAACAATAAAAGGAGCAGGCAATACAGAAGGGGGTGAAGAAAAGCAGGTGGTGTTGAGTACAGAAAAATTACTGTTGGCAAAGGAGCCAAGGAGAAGGCTGACAAGGAGTGAGGACTTGGATAGAGAAGTAGCTCAGAAGGCGTTAAGGCCCACGCCAAGGCAGAAAGCCAACCTGATTGTAAATTTTGTCAGGTTGCAGCAGGAGAGGGAGAGAGAATGCCAACCATGTTCAGAAGATAGTACTTTTGACCAAAATGTGTTTCTCTGGGAGGAAAAGCAATGTGACCGGTGAACATCTGAGACCTTAGCTGTCTCTTCAGCTTCCCTATACACTAGAAATGGCTGTCAGCATCTGCTTTAAGGATAACATGCAGGGCAGTAACTAACGACTTCCCAGAGAACACAGAGGGTTTCCCTGAGATTATGGCTTTTCTGGTAACCAAAGGCCTGATGGTGAGTCAGTGAAGTAGGGAGCAGCGCTGAGCCTGGGGAGAGGATATTGGCCCAAGTAATCACTTTTTCAGGGGAGAAAAGGGCGGTGGAGAAGGTGAAGTTGAGTCTCTGGATCAGACTTATCAGGTTCACATGCAGCTCTGCTACCCATATCATTTGGCAAGTTACCTAATCTTTTGTACCTCAGTTTTCCCATGTGTACAATGGGACTAATAACAACATCTCTCTCATAGGGTTGTTGGGATGATTAAACTAGAGAGTGCCCAGTGCTGGGCAGGAAGTGGGGCCTGAAAATGTTTGCCAGTTTTGTCACCTTTCCAGTGTGTCATCTGTGTGCCTGGTTATTTATAGTAATATGCTTCACTTTATCTCATTTAAGCCTCATAATAAAATATGCAGTTTACTTTTATTATTTACATTTTTCTTTTACCTGAGAGAAAATTGAGTTCAGAGAGAATATCTTCTCAAGACAAATACATGTAGTCCTATTTGAACCTAGGTCTTAAAAAATATATATTTTTATTGATTTCAGAGAGGAAAGGACAGGGATAGAGAGATAGAAACATCAATGATGAGAGGAAATCATTGATCAGTTGCCTCCTGTACACTCCACACTGGGGATCAAGCCTGCAACTGGGGCATGTGACCTGACCTGAAATTGAACCATGACCTCCTGGTTCATATGCTGATGCTCACGCCAGCTGGGAAGAATCTAGGTCTTTCTTTCTTTTTTAAAATATATTTTTATTGATTTCAAAGAGGAAAGGAGAGGGAGAAAGAGATAGAAACATCAACGATTAGAGAGTATCATTGATTGGCTGCCTCCTGCACTCCCCCTACTGGGGATGGAACCCACAACCCGAACATGTGCCCTTGACTTTGAACCCAGGACCTTCCAATCTGCAGTCCAATGCTCTATCCACTGAGCTAAACCAGTTAGGGGTAGGTCTTTCTTGACCAAAGTCCATGTTAACTGTACTGTGATGCTTGGCATGTGTAAGAGCAGACATGCAGCATTATTAGACACGGACAACTGAGTACAGAGGTGAGAGGCATAATTCTGGAGACTCTTGGTTAATATAAGCTAATGCTTCATTATGCCACTCTATTCTAAGACCCTTCTAATGGTGACAACAAGATCCAGACCCCTCAGTGTGGCTGGTAATAGAAACACTTGCTTTTTAATCCCTTAATATGTGCTATACACTATGAAAGAAGTTTTCCCTTTTAAATACTAGCAGGATTCTTCAGAGGTAGTTACTATGATCATCTCTGTTCCTACTCATATAACTAACAGATGATGTTTGTAAGAGAATATGAGACCTAATATCCCATGACTTTTCTCTTTTGAATATCACCCCATCTTTCTTTCACATATATTTAGAGGACAGAATGTAGCTATTGTTATTATGCCTCCCATAAAACAGAATTAAAAAATATAAATTGCAAGGAGAATTTTCCTTCTTTTTGGATCAACTTAAAGTAGAATTTTTTTAGTGTGGTTCCTGCCTTATTATTATATTGTATATTTTTAATCCTCACCAGAGGATATTTTTCCATTTATTATTATTATTGTTATTAGTATTATTTTGTAAAGAGAGTGGGAGGGAGAGGGAAAAAGAGAGAGAAACAGCAATGTGAGAGAGACACATCAATTAGTTGCCTCTCGCATGGGCCCTGATCAGGGTTAGGGATTGAGCCTGCAACTGAGGTACATGCCCTTGACTGTAATGGAACACGGGGGCTCTGCAGTCCATGGGCCGATGCCCTATCTACTGAGCCAAACTGCCTAGGGCAGTTCCTGCCTTACTTATACCCCAAATAATTCTTGTAAAGTTGACTATTAAGATGCAAGAGCATAGGAGTCATTATTACTCTCGTTACTGGCTCTTTTAAACGTGCACAATTTATTTTAATGTGGAACAGCTGGAGAACAATTAGGTGAAACCTCTGTTGGCAACAAGAAATAATGAAATCATCCTTGTGCTAATACCCACCATCCTTTGTTGCAGATGGCAATCCGTCACCCTCCAATGATCTTTCTCATAGATGGTTCTAACATCCTTGCCTCCAGTAAATCTGACTTTATTTTAAAGGCTAAATGGAAGCTGGGACATGATAGCATCTCCTTGTCTCTAGATATGGGTATTATTATTTTGTTGAAATTGTAGACAGATGTGGAAGATGGTTTTACAGGCACTCAAGCCTAGAATTGTAAGTGGTATATGCTACTAGGACAATCTATCTGCCTCTTCTAGGAAGAAGTGTGGCTGGTCTTTACAAACTGCGTTTTGGAAAAGCTACCTCGGAGCTTTGTGTGTGGAATAATTCTTGAGAAGATGGTGGGTTGAGTTGCGTGTGATCATTGGATCGATAGGCAAGCTCCTCAAACTTCCTTTCTCTGTTTATTTTTTTTTTAAATATGACTTCTCAGGTAAAATATTTTAAGTGCCTTTTGATTTACTTGGTAGGAAAAAATGGATTCAGATGGCATAATTGTACTTTTCTTTTTTCAACTTGTAGTACTATTCATGCCCCCGCATCTTGACTTGTCTCATCTCTCTCTAGCCATTAACTCCAAGAATATTACCCTTGTGTGGATTATCACCATCTTACCCTGAGTCCTTTTCTGGAGATTCTGCCACATACAAATGATCTCTTTCCTGCCCACCTGGAAAGCACTCTTACTATAGAAAAAAGAGAAATGTTTAATACAAAGAATAGATATATCCATCCGTCCAAAGGCATGCCAGGCACTGGGCTGGGTCCAGAATGGAAACCCATGAGCTTGGGGTCATAGTCTCAGCAATATATCATATTTGATACAGAAATAGATCCGCAACCAGATAGAAACACAGTGTAAAGAAACACAAGAGGAAAAGAAGACATACTTAAGTTAGCATAACTGGAGGAGGATATTATTCACGAAGGCGGATAGAGGGCTCCATAAAGAATGGTGAGGTACATGGGGCTACTGAGGGCAGTTACTGCTACCACCCAGAGGCCTGAAGGGGAGAGGAGACTCTTGTAGAAATGTTCCCTTGAGACTTATAATGAGTGACACCCCCATCTTGAAACAACCTTGAAGGGAGGGTGCCACAGGAATATACCCTGACCTTCCTTTCCCCCCTTCCTCTCATCTCCTGTTGAAACCAGACTGGAAGACGGAGAGCACGGGAGCAAGTTGTTAACCACATAGAGCAGGCTCCTGGGTAGAACAGAGTGGAGAAAAGACCTTGGGGGAAACAGGAGACACTCTACAAACATAGATGAGAAGTCCTGCCAGCAAGAGCTCCTGGTCTAGCAGAGGAATGAGGAGTAAATAGACCTGGACAGCCTGGCTTGGCATGGGCTCCAGAAGTGGCAGACACAGCCAGCAACGGAGCACTGAGGACAGACACCTGACTCAGAGGGAGAGAGCTTGGAGGGATCTATGGGAGGTATTCCTCAATTCTGAATGACCAAATGCTTTCCCGGTGAGAAAAATAGCCACAGACAGCTAGGAACTGGCCTGGCACGCATAGGTAGGCCTAGGTACTCTGTTGCACATCAACAGTTTCATAGAACATCAACATTAGGTGTTAATGGTCTGTGCTCTGATAGATCACGTCAAAAACAAAAGCATTTTGAAATCATGTCTGAACATAGATGAAAGCTTGCATGTTGCCCAAAGCACAAGAACGGCCAGCTATTCCTCCATCTTGCATACTAGGAGTGCCTGCTCCTTCTTTACAAATTACATGCTTAACTTGGCTTCATTTCTCCCACCTTGTTGATAAGATTTACTGAGAAACTCAATCATAGACACAGCCAATCCTGAGCAAAGCTCTTCCTTCCTATGCATAGTCACCGAATGCTGGCCCTAATCCTGTTCTTTCTAAACTCTCTTTCTGGCACCCCATAGTTCCCTAGGAGTGCACTATTCTTCTCTTTGATGAGTAATAAACTCAACTTGTTCTACCAGAGGTGTGTTCCTGGCAGTACTTAGTGGAAATGTAATAAGACTGGTTAAAAATAAGGAAGGACGTTTAGGCTGATGGTGCAGCATGTAAAATGCATACAATGATCTGATATATTAGAATAGTTTCAAGTAATTAACAGTGGTGGAATCTATTAATGTCCATTAGGAGCTGCAAACATGCCCCTATGTCTGTAATCAAATCTAAAATGTATTTTTGCCTAGCTTGTGTAATTAGGTGAGAAAAGAGAAATAACACAGATAAAGATTTGAAAAAAGATATATTTTGAAATGACCTGTATGCAAATAACAAAACTTACCTACCGTGTCTCCCCGAAAATAAAGCATCCTCCAAAAATAAGACCTACTTATAGGTTTCCTTCTGAGTGAAATATAAGGCATCCTTCCCCCCCCCGAAAATAAGGCCCCCCTAGGCTCTGTCTCAGAATGCTATTGCTAAACATGAGAGATTTGGTCCACTGATTCTGAAAGAAATGGAGTCACAAGAAATTCACCAGGAAATTCAGGAATTGGATTGTTATGATGATGTTCCAGAAGATGATGACATGATTGTCATTGAATAAATGAGTAAATTCTTGATATTGTAGGATTCACAGTTTGTCTGGTTTGTGTTGACAACTACTGTACTACCGTACTGTATACAGGTAATAAATTTCCTTTATTTTCATTTAACAATAAATATGTACAGTATTCTTCTTCATGGAAAAATACATAAGACATCCCCTGAAAATAAGACCTAGCGCATCTTTGGGAGCAAAAATTAATATAAGACACTGTCTTATTTTCGGGGAAACAGGGTATATGCAAACATTAACAAAGGTACTAGATTTTTTTTTTTTTATTGCAAAATCAAATAAATTCCTAGAGCTGCATTTTTCTAAACGTTGGGGGGTAGGGTGGAAATGTGGCTTGCTCTCTGAGTATCTGAAACATGCTTGACCTACTGGGTTACACAGAACTCTGGGCATTGTGGCAAAGGATGAAACTGAGATAGCGGTCCTTTTATATTGATCCTGGAAGTTTTCTTTGTCCTTTGAAGTCACCAGGGAGTCACAATATTAAACCTTAAAAGCCTTGCAAAATCCATTATTTTTTAAAGCAGAGGCATCTATATGCAGAGGTTGATAACTTTTCTAATGTTTCCCCTGTCAAGTCAACATAAAAGCCATATTAAAATAATGATTGCTAAAACTCGTGTAGAATTTCTTTTATGCTAGGCATACGCTAAGCACTTTTCATATATTCATTTGTTTACTCCTCACAAGAACCCTAGTAGGTAAGGATTGTGATGAGTTTGCAGAGGGAATTGAGAGACGTATAATTTTAAGGAATCTGCTTAGTTTGAAAATGAAGCAGTAGGGATTGGAACCCAGATCTGCTTTGCTGGGTTGGAAGAGCGGGACTGTGCTTTTCAAACCTTGATATTCAGGGGAACCTTCTGTTGATCTTGCTTAAAAATAGTTCCTGGTTCAGTTGCCTTACATGGGGCCCTACACTGTGGCTCTGCGTTGTGAAGGACAGAATGGAGGACCTGGATTCGGAAAGTGGAGGCCAAGTCCCAGGACAGGGCTCTGGGAGCCCAGCCCGTTAGTCTCTGATGCTCCTTTTCCTGATGTGTGAAGTGGGCAGGCTGGGTGGTTCCTAACGCCCAGCAGAGCTTGGAAAATGGTGCAGCTCCCTGACTTCAGACTTCAGGGGCTCCTTTCAGCTCATTGGTGCAGTTCTCCTGGTCAAGACTATCTGTAGGAGGATGGAAGGAGGGAGGAGGTGGATGGAGGAAAGGGGTCTCTGGAGAGGGCACTGATGTGGGCAGCTTCCTCCTCCCAGGGGCTAAGTTCAGAGGACAAGGCCTGAGCTCCTGGGTGGAGAGGGGCTGCTTTGTTCTCAACTGTTTCCTTCTGAGTCTGAGAGGTCTCCCAGCATCTGGGGCCCTATTGCCCCCTGGAGACTCGTCTTCTGTCACAGCCAATTGGGGGTCTGGATCTAAAAACAGAGTCTGATCAGCAAGCTATCCCATGGTGTCATGTGGGTTGCACCCTGTAATTTCAGCTCCGAATTGTACTATTCCTAGGAAGAAACCTCTGGCAACTTAAAGCTCCTACTTCCTATATTAGGTTTCCCACTATTAGGCATGCAGAAGGCACTTAACTCTCAGTGTGGCCAGCTAGTGCTGTGCTCAAAACTCCCAATTTTCAAGCTGCTTTTGCTTTTGTAATAGTGTGAGGACCTATGAATAGAAAGCAATAAATCCTCTTATAGCTTCAAAGGAAGTTTCCTTAATATGGTTCCCTGAGTCTCCAGGCATTGTACCTGTGATTTAGGGCTCGTTTCCCGGTAATCCCCAGGCCTATATTCACTATGCAAATCGCAGATTTGTGTTTCAGATGACCAGGCAGGGTCCACCACCACCGTGAGCCTTTCTCCTTCCTTTTCCTGTTGCTTTGATCGTGTAGCGCGACAGCACACACTCCATAAATTATGCAGAGGACTTCTCCAGATGCAGAGCCTCAGTGACATTACCTGTTATGGTTTCCATGCTGCATTTTGACATTTTGTGAAATTTAATTACACCCGATGGGGCTCTCCACCCAGCCAGGCCTGAGCAGAAGTGCTATCTCCCTGCTATGCTCAGACAGGAGTGCCTTCTGTATGTTGTGCCAGGGAGAGGGGCATTTGCTATCCTGTTACTATGTTTATGTAATTCATTATCTCCTCACTGCATCCAGGGCTAATTACAGTCATGAAGATGTTTGCTCAGGATAATCTTTTAAGCATACATCTGGTTTCCAAGCAGCAACACATCTTTCCATCATTGGAATGATTTCTATATTGGAAGTATTGAATGACTGGGCTTTCCAATTTTTCCTGATCTGTGGTTAGGGAATTTTTATTTATTTATTATGTGCCATTGGTAATGATTATCCTAGTACCTAACCAGGCATGGGAGTGTTTAGGATTGTTAAAGGATAAAGGGTATAGCGTATCCTAAGTTGGTATAAAGATTGTGGTGAGTGTGCTAAGAGAGGAATGGGGAGTTCCAAAAACCCTTGAAAAAAACCAAAACACAGTTGGTCTGTCTCTGTCCAGATGTCTGTCTTGGCTAAATACTCCATTCCCACTTGAGTGGGAATCGATGGACGAGAGCCAGGCAAAGCTAGGAAGCTCTTCTTTAAGCATTTCTTAAGATTGGAAAGATAGCGGAATTCTTGTTACAAGCAGAGTAAATGCTGTATTTAAATATCCCCCATATTGCTGAAAGCTGCTTTCATGTTAATTATAGTAAAAATATTAAAACATCTATTGAACAGGCAGAGGCTAGGACAGAAATTGTGGGGAGGAGAGAGGGTGGAGTGCATTTCATAAGACAGGCTGTTTCTCCCTCCCAGACTGAACCTCCTATATTTTATATTCTTTATTCTTATTTTGTATTCTGTGTTCTATATTCCATATTCTACATTCTACTCTATATTCTAAATTTTGTGTTCTGCATTCTATATTCTACACTCTATATTCTATATTCTGCATTCTATATTCTACACTCTATATTCTACATTCTATATTCTATACTCTATATTCTATATTCTGCATTCTATATTCTATATTCTATATTCTGCATTCTATATACTACACTCTATATTCTACATCCTATATTCTATATTCTACACTCTATATTCTGCATTCTATATTCTACACTCTATATTCTATATTCTATTATTTGCAGCCTAGAAGCCCCAGAGTGCACACAGCAGCTGTCCCAGGCTTGTGGGGTTGGATGGTGTCCTTGTGACTGTACTGTGTTTTCTGGAGCAATGTTAGGTGAATCAGGACACAATTTATGGTTTTTCTATTCCTTTAGGGCTCATACTTGTAAGTCTGTCTGGGTATGAAATCCTAAGCCTAGCTAGTGGCTCTGTATATGAATATTTGGGCCAAAAATGGAATTTGTCTTTCCCTGTTATTTGGACTCAGATTCCCTCCCTTGAAATTGCACTTGCATGTTTATACACTTGTCTGCATTTTAAATGTGACTTTTTGGTTTAAAAGAAATGAGACCTATGCCATATTGTTCCTTTCCCAAATCAATCCCAGTGTAGTTCTGATGACTTTGACATGGTATATATGAAAAAAGGAATATATGTTCCCATAATAGCCTATTGTGAAATAGATCAAATGAGCATCTTTTTATAAATGACAGGAATTTGATATGGTAACATCTTGTCTTTACAGAGCATTCCATTAAGATTTGTGGTGAAAGAATAATTTTATTAGCATTTATCTTATTTTAAAAATAATGTTATTTGCTAGCAGGTTTTTTTTTTAATTCTGCTATCAGTATATGATGAAATTATGATTTAAAATAAATGACAATGACTAGAACTTGGCACAGATATAGTTGCTATGCATAGATTAAATACATTTATTTAGATTTTTCATTTCTTTTTTTTAAATATATATATTTTATTGATTTTGTACAGAGAGGAAGGGAGAGAGACAGAGAGTTAGAAACATCGATGAGAGAGAGTTATCAATCAGCTGCCTCTTGCACACCACCTACTGGGGATATGCCCGCAACCAAGGTACATGCCCTTGACCGGAATCGAACCCAGGACCCTTCAGTCCCCAAGCTGACGCTCTATCCATTGAGCCAAACCGGTCTCGGCTAGATTTTTCATTTCTAATAAAAAGCCTTTTATAGCATTTTATCTCACATTCTTTCATCTACTTTTGTGTTCTAAGTTTTACTTTGATATATTTTAAAGTGTTGAATATAAAACAAAAATTGTAAAAAAAAAAAATGCACTCATTAGGTTTAGAGTTTTGAATGAATTCAATAAATACCTCTGTATTGTGGTAGAACCCTCCTCCCAGCCCATCCCCTTCCAACTGCCTCAGAGAATACCATCACCTAGGATTTTGCTTGTTTTCTTTTTCTTTTTTGTGTGTGGTTTTGCCACATTTATTTGAATTGCTAAAAAATAATCTTAATGGTTTGAAAGGATATAAAGGGAATCATTATTCTGTAGGAATTAGTTTTGAAATTGCTTTTTTACTCATCTTTATGTTCCTGAGATTCATCTACATTTTTGTTTAAGCTGTAATGGGTTCCTTTCAACGGCTATACAGTATTTAATTATAGGATTGTACTGTTATGTATCCATTATGCTATTGATAAGCATTTGGTTTTCCACCATTTTGTTACCACAGTTATAGTATGAACAATTTTTATGTGCTCATAGATGTAAGTGTACAAGACTTTCTCTGGTGAATATTCCTAAGATTTACATCTCTGAATCTTAGGGCATGGACACCATTAACATGACTGACTGAAGAATTTTTTTTCTAAGGTCATTAGACAAATGTTCAGTCCCATCAGCCAAGTATATGCAATCTAGTTGATTCATATATTTGCCAATACTTGCTGCTGTTAGACTTTAGAATTCTGACCAATCTAGTGGGTATGAGACAGTGTGCCATGGTGGTTTTTAACTTGTTTTTCTGTGAATACTAATGAGATTCAACATATTTTCATAGTGTGCTATTGGCTATTAGAGTTTTCCTTTCTGTGAAGTGCCCATTTTAAGCCTTTGCCCATTTTTCTATTGCATTGTTTTTATGGGCTGAATTGTGTTACCTGAAAATTCATATGCTGAAGTCCTCACCCCTAGTACTTCAGTGTATGACTATATTTGGAAATAAAATGTTTGAAGAGGTAGTTAAGTCAATATGAGGTTGTTAGGGTAGATTCTAATTCAATACAATTACTGTCCTGATAATAATAATAAAAAAAACAACTTGGATCCAGACAGATACAGAGGGCAGCTGATGTGAAGACACAGGGAGAGGACAGCCCAGGAGAGAGGCTTCAGAGGAGATCACCCCTTTGGTTTGGACTGCTAGTGTCCAGAACTGTGGGAAAATAATTTGTTATTTATACAACTCAGTCTATGGTACTTTCTTATGGCATCCCGAGCAGAGTAATACAGTTATTAATTTTGACAACTTCCTCTATGGTTTGCATTACTGTGTATTATTTAAGAAATTCATTCTCCATTCCAAATTCACGAAGATTTACTCCTCCTCTCTATTTCTAACAGTTTTTAGTTTTGCTTTTTTATATTTATATCCTTAAGGAACCTGTAATTGATTCTTTTAGTGTGTATAGGGTAACCTGGGAGTACAGTTCTTCTTTCACTTTAAGAAAAAACAATGATTGGAATATGATTTAGAAAAAAAAAAGTCCAGCCCTTTCCCCAATGAACTTTTCATATATCTGTGAGTCTGTTTTAGCTCTCCCTGTGCCAGTACCACATAGTTTTAAATATTATAATTTCATATTAATTATTGATGTTTGGTACTGTAGTTACTCTTAACTTTATTTTTATCCTATTTTTAAAAAACGTTTTTGATGCCCATCAGCAGATGGGGGATTAGAAAACTGTGGTACATCTACACAACAAAATACCATGCTGCTGTAAAAAGAAAGCAACTTCTACCATTTGCAACAGCATGGATGGATCTGGACAGCATTATGCTTAGCAAAATAAGTCAGTCAGAGCAAGATAAATATTACATGATCTCATTAATTTGTGGAATATAATGAACAACATAAACTGATGAACAAAGAAACAGATCCAGAGACAGAGAAACATTGATCAGATTGTCAAACCTCAGAGGGAAGGCAGGGGAGGGTGGGGCAAAGGGAGAGAGATCAACCAAAAGACTTGTATGCATGCAGATAAGCATAACCAATGGACACAGACACAAGGAAGTGAGGGCAGGATTGGGGGGATAGGACACATATGTAATACCTTAATCAATAAAGAAAAAATAAATTTAAAAAGTTTTTAAAAATTGATTTTTAAAGACAGAGAAGGTAGAGGGAGAAAGAGAAACATTGATGTGAGGGAAAACAAGCTACCTCCCACATGCCCCCTACCAGGGATCAAGCCTGCAACCCAGCATACATCCTGAATGGGAATGGAACTAGCAACCTTTCAGTGCACAGGACAATGCCTAGCCAGCTGAGCCATATTTTCCTATGGAGTCTTAGCTATTTCTGGATGTTAACTGTTTCAAATTGATAAGATTTTGATCAAAATTATATTTAATACATAGATTAATTTTAGGACACTTAATCTCATTAAGATATTCAGTTTTCTACAACCGCTAAGACTTGTGCTGTTTTAAGTGACAGAAGTCAATGAATGGCTCTTGAATCAGGCATGCATGTCTTAAGCAACAGTTTTAGTGACTCAACAAGCCGATTGCCTGGAAATAAATTCAAATTTTGTGCTCTGGCTCTTCACAAGGTGTTTTGGGATCCCCTTTGTGCTGCTGCTTTTTATAGTATTCTGTATTTTTGAGCTCATTGTTCAACATGCAGATAAAAAGTCGTTGTGATGTCAGGATGACTATGCAATGCAGAACAAGTATCCTTTTCAGGGTGAAACTTTAATTGTTGGAATAAGGTAGCTTTCCCATTCAGTTTTCATTCATCCTGAACTCCTAAATGTTCTTTGTATAAAACACATTGCATCTTTGTCTTGTTAGTATTTTCTGTTTGGAGCAACTTCATTGAAGTAATACTTGGTGTATAAAAATTACACACAATGTATATAGCTTTGTGAGTTTGGACATATGTATCGATATACACTCCTGTTATCATCAACCACAATCAAGGTAATACACATATCAATCACTTCCAAAAGTTTTTCTTGTGTTTTTGTTTTTGTAGTAAGAATATCTAACATGAGATCTACCTGCTTAACAGATTTTTAAGTGTACAATATCTTACTGACGATTAGCACAATGCTGTACAGCAGCTCTCTGGAATTTACTCATCTTGTAGACCTGTAACTTTATACCCATTGAATAGCAACTCCCTCTACCTCCCTCCATCCCCTGCTAACCACCATTGCCTACTTCCCTACATTTTGACTATTTTAGATGAAAGGAACATGCAGTATTTATTTTTCTGTGATTGATTCACTTAAACTTAGCATGTCTTCTAGGTCCACCTATGTTGTTGCAAGTAGTAGGATTTTCTCTTTTCTAAGGGTTGATTAATATTCCATTGTATGTTATATCTTACTATATCCATTCATCTCTTACAAACATCTTGGGGTATTTTTAGATCTTAGGTGTTGTAAATAATGTTGGGATGAACATGGGAGTCAACAATCTCTTTGAGATCCTGATTTAGTTCATTTGGACTTATACCCAGAAGCAGGATTGCTAGATCATATTATAGCCCTATTTTTAATATTTTGAGGAATCCCCATACTGTTTTCCATAGCAGCTGGACCATTTTACATTCCCAGAAACAGTGTGCAGATGTTCCAGTTTCTCCAGATCCACCAGTGTTTTTTTTAATTGTTTGTCTTGGGTATCTGAAAAATGATGATAGTCACCTTGGCAGCCTGGCTGTCTTCTCCACCTCCCCCCCCCCTCCCCCCCGGCCTCCCCTGAGCAGCAGCATGTCAAGAACATTTTAAAAATCTACCAACTTTTAATCTTATCAATGAACTCATATTTTTCAAATATAATAAAATTCATAAACTTAATAATAGAGCAGCAGATGGCCTTTTATATACATGGTGACAAATTGCAACTCTGGTTATTAAGCCCTGGGATTCATATCCACACTGTTGTCAGCATTTAACAATGGTTGCTGACATCTTCTGACTGCTTATCGGGTGCCACCTCATTGATTCCTGCAAGCACCATGTTAGGTACTTTGGGCCAGTACCCAATTTTTCTGATACAAAAATGGAAGTGAGGAGAGTTAAGTACTGGACTCAAGGTTACTTAATAGTAAAAGGCAGAGAACTTAATTTTAACTTTAGAGCCAGTGTTCTTAGCCTCTACAAATGCTTCTCTTGCAAGATCATCATTTGGGGAGAAGTGGTACTACAGAGAATTCAATTACATTTTTTAGCTCTGAAATCATCAATTTTTTTTAGTCATCTGTCCATATACTTCCAATGTAGAAACTGATGTAAATACTTAATAAAAACCCAGATTTTCCCCCTTGAATCCTGCATTCTCCATTCTTTAATTCCCCCTGTATTTACTATCTCTACCTTAAATCTTATCCTTTTTATTTCTCATAATCCTTATTTGTTCTTTGATTTTGTTGACTCCACGTATCTCTTGTTTTCCTTGCATTTGATTTACTAATGTGTATTCAAAGAACATTGTGTAATTTCATTACAAATGTAATAGCTGTGTCAATAAGAAACATGCCTTACATAACATGTAGAAGATATTTTCCAATGAGTATACTTTTTAAATTATTTTTTTTAATTTAGAGTGGGAAATGCATGCACATGGCATTAGAAGTAATATTCTACATGTCCATAAAAGTAGTAAGTGAAAAATGAGTTCTCTAGCCCCCTGTCCTTCAACTACTATTTCACTCCATAGAAGGAACCACCAAGACTATGTTAAGAATATATTGGAATGCAGAAAGGAGAAATTCAACTTTGTGAAATACATTTGTCCCTCTTAGATGCTTAGTTTTGTGGGGTTTTTTTTTCTCTCCTTGCATTTACATTATTTTCCTCTACTTGTTTTGTTAGTTTTACATATCTTATGCATGGTAACTGGTATAATAATGCTTATTTGGGGAGGTTTAATTCATTATTAGTGATCTGCAATGTTTTGTAGAGTATTTAATTTTGGTATGTGCCTGTCATTGCTTTATCATAAATCTCTTGAAAACTGAGGAGGCACCTTGCCTAACTGAAGTGTAATTATTGGTCTGTTAGATTATAATTCAATGCATATTTGGGGAAAAGAATGATAAACAGCTAAAAAATTTGAGAATTACAGAGAAATTGCTAAATGACTATTACCCATCACTTTCTAATTATAAGTGGGTATTGCATGATATCTATAAGACTAGTATTATACCTAATATGAAGCATCAAAACTAAAGAAGGCAATTGCTAGCCTAATTTAACCCTTAACAATTGAGTTTATTTTTTAGGATATATTTTTATTGATTTCAGAGAGAGAGGGAGAGAGAGAGAGAGAGAGAGAGATACATTGATCAGCTACCACTTACATACCCCCAACTGGGGACTGAGGCAGCAATTTGGGCATGTGCCCTGACCGAGGTTCGAACCCTGACCCTCTGGTTCATGTGTCGACACTCAGCCACTGAGCCACACTGGTCAGGCAACCCTTAAGAGCTGTTAAATGTATTTAATATTTATTTTATATGTGGTGAAACTTTTGTAATAGGTTACAGAACAGAGTCACTTTTACTAAAACTGAACCATTCCAGACAAGGTTAACAGGCTTGATTCAATTCAGACCTGGTATATTTCAAAATATTAGAGACTGAGGAATTGGGTCTTGAAACTTCCCTGTTTTCTAGGACTGGGAATTTAAATTTTTGGCTTACTAGTATGTACCTACTAAATCTTTACAAACTACACATGCCCTCACACATTTTTAAGTCAGTATCTTAAGTTTTTAAGTCATGTTAACAGTTTATGAAGTATGTCATTTCTTATATACGATAAATGTAGATGATTTAAAACAAAACTGTTTCATCCCGCTTTTAAATGTAGATGATTTAAAACAAAACTGTTTCATCCCGTTTTTAAATAATACCCAATAGAACCTACATACTGGAGTGATTTGTTATCTATCAGCATCCACTTTAAAGATACAGGAATAAGAGGGGTTTGCAGTTATGGCAAAGTGAAGAATTTGGAGAAACCTCTCTATAACAACCAACTACAAACCTGCACAGAATGGTGAGAAAACCCACCCCGCGCAGGCAAACTCAATAAAGAGGGACAAACATATTGAGAAGACTTTATGACTCAACTATTTCTAGAGGCCCAGGTAAGAACGTCAGGATATCTGCAACCTTATTGTCTGGGCTGTTCCCAGCCACCTTTCCAGCTGTAGTTTGCCAGCTTACCAGAGTAGAGATGGATCCAAGACAAAGAAACAAAGAAACAAACAAACAAACAAATGACTTTGATGTTTCAGGGCAAACATTTCGGGATGGAGGGGAGCAAAAGTCACTGTTTTGCCAACAAAACTTATAAAAACTCAGTGGAAACTTTGCTAGCCCAATTTCCTGTTCTTATCCGAGGTGAGCCAGAAAGTCGGCAGGGGGTTCTGCAAGTGAAAGTGTCATAGGAGGACTGAGACAGGCTCTGTGCTCATGCCAGGTTAGACTGGAAAACTACACACACACACACACACACACACACAGCGGAAGTCAAGACAGACCTTAGCACTGGCTGTCACTGGGAGTGATTTGGAATGTGCTCCCTAAGCCCCATGCAGGTGTGCTCCCTAAGTCACTGAAGATGGAAGATGTATAGCCCAAGGTGGTTAGGCGATGTCAGCCCAAATCATTAGTTAACTTCTAAGGTATGCAGACTTAGGAGCAACTCCTGGCAGATCAAGTAAAAAAAATAAATAAATAAAATAAAAAGATAAAAATAAAAATAAGACTAAAAATTGAACAGGGACATCAGAGGCTAATTCTACAGGGGAGACATTCCATAGTTTAAACCCAGGCAAGTTACAACGACAACAAAACTCTCAGAAAAATAAAAATAGAGCTCATAATTTTTATAAAATATCACTCGAAATGTCCATTTTTTTTAAACCAAGATTTAGGAGACAGGCAAAAGAAAGAAAGAAAGAAAGAAAGGAAAGAAAGGAAAGAAAGGAAAGAAAGGAAAGAAAGGAAAGAAAGGAAAGAAAGGAAAGAAAGGAAAGAAAGGAAAGAAAGGAAAGAAAGGAAGACTATTCAGGAAGAAAAAATAAATAACACTGAGAGGGACCAAGTATTGGATTTATTAAACAAAATCTTCAAAGTTGCACTTACAAATATGTTCTCAAGATTAAAGAAAATCACGTTTTAAGAATCAAAATATGACAATAACTCAACAAATAGGGAATGGTATTAGAGAGAAAGGAGCTATAGAAGGAACTAATAGGAAATTCTAGAGTTTAAAAAATACTAAGTTTATGTACTCCCTAGAATGGTCTCAATAGCAGACCTGAGATGGTAGAAGAAATATGGACTCAGTAAATTTAAAGATAAATCAATAGGAAGTGTTCAATCCAAAGATCAGGAGTAAAAAAATAAAGAAGGAAGAAAATACATACCCTGCGTATTTCCCCTTATATGCTCAACTACTCCATTAACCTCCCTTATGAGAGCCATGCTAGGAATATACTGTCATTTGCCATTTAAAGCTCAGGTTAAAAGAAAAACAAATAAACAAAACAAAACACACACACAAAAAACGGGTCACCAACCCTAGGTCAATGCATTTAATTTCTTGGTATTAGAACTTACAGGGACAATGCAAAACATTTCCATCGATCTGAGGGAACAACACAGCAATCTTTTGAACTAAAAACCAGAAATCTGCCTCCATGTATGTTTTTTCTTTTTCTTTGCCCCCAAACAACCAGTTTCTACGTAAATGCTCTCCCTTTTTCATATTTCCTACTTGGAAAGTGGTCTTCTAAGATTCTGATAGGGTTTTCTAAGGACATGTGAAGTCTAGGTTAATAACAAGTATTGGACTTCAGCACCGTTTAGTTTCTCAACACCTGGTTCCCAAAGAGGAGTGGGCTGCAGAGCAAGAGCAGCCGGAGCTGAGCAGCAGGAGCTGAGCAGCCATGTGACACCCAGGGACCTCTGTGCCCTAACAGGCCTTATGCTTTTCTGCAGACCCGGCGAGGCTGTGAGGCTGTTTGGAGTAGCTCAGTCTGGAAGCCAGTTAGCAGCCTGACAGCTGCTTGATTTAAGAATGCTGTTCACTAGAACCAATGACAATAGAAATCAACTATAAACTCTGCTAGCTTCTCTAGGAAGAGACAGAGTGTGTTCTTGCACAGAAGGCCAGAGAGGAGCCTGTCTGACTTAGTGGCAAGTTATCAGAAAAACATCCCTCGGGCAGATTCTGTCCTAATGTTGGACCTTCCCTTAGCAAACTAACCATTTCCTACTCGTTCAAGGTAATTTGCCTCATGTGGTGAGTGCCTATCTTTCTATGCATTGTTTTCTTCACATACATTTTCAAATGATGGTGAGACTCTGGGGTAGGGTTTTATGTGTATTTATGTAGGGTTTTATGTGCGTTTATGTATGATATAAACCTTTCAGGTCAGCATCAATAAACACTGAGTTACACTCTTACACAGCCCTATGAGGCCATCATTGTTCCTACTGTTGTTATAATTATTACCTCCCCCTTTCATGGCAGAGGAAAATAGGCTCTGAAAAGGTTAAATGCATCTACCAAGATCCCTCAGTTCAAAAAAGATTCAGATTCTTTTGTATCTAAAAATTTGGCACCATAGCCTATGTATTTTTGTTTGTTTTTAGTATATTTGTATTAATTTTAGAGAAGAAGGGAGGGGGAAAGAGACAGAAATGTCAATGATGAAAGGGAATCATTGATCAGCTGCCTCCTGCATACCCCCTACTGGGGATTAAGCTCCTAACCTGGGCATGTGCCCTTGACCAAAATCAAACCTGGGACCTTGCAGTCTGCAGGCCAACACTCTATCCACTGAGCCCAACTGGCTAGTTTTTAAAGTCACTCTATAAAATGGCATACCTAAACTCTGAAACCTTTCTCTGAATTTTAAACATATTTTTGGTTCTATGGTGTAAAAACAAACAAAATAATGATTTTTTTATCTTCCTCATTTACATACAGTTTTTGCAAAAGTATCATTTTGCTGTTCCACACTTCGCTATTATCCTTTCTTGCTAATTTTTCTCCTACTAGGAGAACTATTATGAAAGCAGGTATACCTGCCAGAAACAGCACTTTCTGTCATTCCCATGTTTATAAGAGAAATTAAATAGCTCACTTTACTCAGAAGAAAATTAAGATAACATTTCGTTTGCCTTTGTTCTTATTTAAGATATGGGTTTGGTTTGCAAAAATTCCCAACATCTTGAATCTATGTATTTTCTATAGAATATTTATCCTTTTTTTTTTAATTGCATCTTCCAAAAGCAAGGTTTAAGAGAATATATTCTAGATTTATGTTTGGACTCTTCTTTTCAAAGCATCCCTTCTTTGGGATTTAGTTAAAGTTTTTCAGAGGACCTGCCATTCTGGGTATGCTATAGCTATGATTGAAAAATTCTAATACACTCTGACTGTATATTATGCCACATATCTAAAAGTATAGTGAGAAACATGCTAGGGGACTGTTGGAAATTGGTGATTGGGAAAAAGGCTTTCAAAAGGAACAAGGGCAGCACTGGGAGCAATAATAAGGCTCTGAATGATTGCCTTGAAGCACAGAGTGCCCCAGGGTGGAGAACAAAAGAGAGTGAGACTTGAGTGGAACATAAGAGTGAGATGCTAAAAATAGTACATAATAGCAGCTAAGAAAGCCCTGTTCTAGAAGGAGATAAAGTAGGCCAAGCATCATCCATGTATCTCACGAACCTCTTGAGGATGATGATGACACTGGCTGGGGCAGAAGTCAAGCCAAGAAAGAAGCGTCACTATGCTCCTTATAGGAGAGGAGACCTTGGGGGTTGGGTGGCCTCCACATATGGTCAATCCTGGAGTGTGGCTCTAATGCCAAGATAGCCCCAAGTATCCTCATGTGTCTATTGAGAGCCATCCAGGCTTTTGCCCAGTAATTGTTTTCTCCTAACCCCCCTGTATGTTTGCTTCATAAGACCCAAGATGACTCCCAGATATAACTGTTTCATCTTCTCATGGACAGGAATTCTGACACCTCCATCCGCCACAGTCTCTAATCACATGCTCTCCACAATTGAAGTCCACTTTTCTGTTAGCAGTTTATTATTATTATTATTATTATTTCTCCTTCCTCATCATTACACATCGTAAATTAAGCCTGATCTATAGGCTTCATTTCCCTTACTCTTTTTTTTTTCTTTGGCAAAAGTTAAAAACAAAACAAGAATAACAACAAAAATTCCATCTACTTAAAAAAAAAAAAAAAAAAAAAAAAAAGATGTGGAGTAAGAAACCACAACCCAGAAACAAAAGTTTACCAAGCATACCCTTTGAGAGTGTCATCAGTAGTGTCAACAGTAAAATCCTGAGAATTAGGAATCTGATTCTAGTCAATCATTTCACACAGAAATAATAATTTTTATGGATGACCGTTCCCCACGTGGTTTATGAGCCCTGGAGCCAGTGTTCCAGATGAAAGCATCTGTTCTAAGCTCTGTTAAAGCACTTCCAGAATCACTTCTTCACAGCCCCACATTTCACTGGAGGAGCCAAATGCAGCTAGAAGTAATTACTCCAGCCAAGCCCTGGTGCTAATGGCGCTTCCTTATTAGCTTTGTGTCTCAGTGAGGAGCCAGAGTCTATTTTTAATGAGTTGAGAATGGTGATAAAATTACAATGGAATGTTGGGCAGAAGGAATATGGAATCCCATTATACTAATGTCTCAACATAAGGGAAATGGTGACAGGGATTGTATTGCTTCTGCTTTTGTCTTTATCTTTTATGTTCCTGGCTGCTTGAGCTCATTCCCTTTGGGAAATGCACACTTCTCTCCCCAGTGACACCTTTCCCTTCCTGCAGGTGTCAGATCAGGTTGCAGCCTCTCCAGGAAGCTCTTTCTGTCCACCAGATGCATCTTCCCCTGAAAGCTGGCGGTGCTGGTGTTTGGGCACCAAAAACTCAGTTATGTGTTTCATGCCACAAGTCTCTCTCCTTCTGTGGCAGTGCCACATGCCAAGCAGCCTCAATAGGTTGCTTTTATATTTAGAAAGGGTAGAAAGAGTATATGTAGAGAACACAGGCAACATCCCATTTTGTTCAACATCTTTTGAGGGCTTATTGCCTATAGAGCACTGTGAGAAATAAAACAATTAACCCGAAGCCATTGCTTTCACCCAAAATGTTATTGAAGTATACAATCACATCACACTCCCCAGGAACTCGTCTAAAAGTATGTAATCATCTTCATAAACATCACATGCACTCTTTCCAATGAGAGCACCAAAGTGATTGAAGGCCTGAAAGACATAGTCATTCATTCATTCATCTATTCATTTATCCATCCACTTACTTAGAAGCATTAGTGTGTTAGGTGTTGGGGAACAGACAAAAAAAAAAATGTTCCTAGATGAAGTTCCTGCCTTGATGGAGACTCTGTCTATGAATATAGGGAGGTAAAACCCTATATTAGAATATTTATATTCTAATATAAATAAAAAATCCAGGTTAGAATATTTCCTCTGAGGAAATACTGATAATGTTAAGCAAGGAAGTAATGAGAATGATTTGTGTTTTAGAGAGATCTTTTCAGCATTATTAGGAGTGATAATAGCAGACTAGAGATATGGCAGACAAAATTTAGATTTTTGGGAGATCAGAAAAAGATAATCAGATATACAAGATAATCTATCTAAACAGAATTTTAATAGGTATCTTGATCACCACTTGAGGAGCTGGAAATATTTCTGGCTGAATACTTGTACCAGTTTAAAATATTTTAGGTCATATACATCAAAGACAATTAAAACAACTAGGAAATTCTTGACTTTTGAAAAGGAATAAATTTTGAAAACAAAAATTTAGTCATAATTACATGCATTTTTATTAAAGTTATGTGCAATGAGAAGCTATATTTTTCGAGTTGGCTGACTTAAACATGGAACCATTAAAAGAAAAGTGGCACTCAAATGGAGTTGAAAATATTTTATGGCTTAATAGAACTTTTTTGTCACTCACATAGGATTCTATTTTATTAATAAAACACTAAAATTCAGTTCATTTCTTTTATCTTTATCTTTACTTTGTTCTCTTCCAAGAGTTGAAGTATTCATTTTCATATAAAAGAATATGTAGAAAAACAATTTATAAAATTCAATAAAAGTAGTAAAATTTTTCTAGACATGTAGAGGGAACAATTTCATATGAGCAAACATTCTTTGGATAACACACAGAGGAATTAACAGAACTTGTTCTGCACAGCTGTAACCTGCCCTGCTGTAAAATTTGGTTAAAGGAAAATAATTCCTTAGTCCAGACCCCGTTTCTCCATCTCTTTCCCCTCCTCCCTTAGAACAAATAGGACATTCCTAGGTTGAGCATCTTGTGGGGTCCATAGTTAAAGATTCTCCTTGTGTACATAAACTTAACCTGTCCTCTCCAGTTTTGATGGTAGATTTATAACTCCACCTTTCAAAAAGTCAAAATGCTGTTGCCTATTAGTCTTAATAAACAATAGGAGTTTCCTGAAGGTAATCCGGACAAGCCTAATGGTTCACAGCTGGAAGGTGTAGGTTGGTTTCAGGCATGAAAGTTTAACCCTCTCTTTCCCCATTTTCCTCTTGACTTTAGAGTTAGGAGTTGGGCTGCAAGGATCTGTAACAGAGATATTCTTATTTTCATTATAGTGATGATCTGTTTAAACTCTGATAAGACCGTGAAATATTGATTTGGGTTTGGTGATTTAATTAAGGGTGCCTACACATGTTGGCTGCTTCACTGAAACGTGGCAATGTGAAGAAGCAATTCTGGAAGTAATTAACCATAATGGGAGCACAATACACCCGCTAGAATGGTCACAATGAAAGACTCACAATACCAAGTGTGAGGTTGTAAGGCCAGTGGAACTCTCACACATTTTTGGTTACATGAAAAACAGTATAGCTTTTTGGAAAAGAAAATTGGTATTTTTTAGTAAAGTTAAATACAGTTAGCATAAGACCCAGCAATGCCACTCCTTGGGTATTTAACCAAGAGAAATGAAGACACATAGTCACTAAAAGACTTTTACATGAATATTTATGGAAGTTTATTCATAATACCCAAAGTGAAGACAACCGACATGTCCATCAACAAATGAATGTATAAATAAACTGTGGCATATCCACATACTAGAAGCTATGAATTATTGATACATACCACAACATGGATTCATCTTAAAAGCATAATGCTGAGTGAAAGAAACCAGACCCCAAAGAGCATATGCTGTATGAGTTTCTAGAATAGTCAAGTCTGACCTGCAGTGACAAAAAACAGATCCGTGGTTGCCTCGTACAGGGGCAGTGGGGGAACTTTTGAGGGAGATGAAAATGTGTACATCTATCAATTTTGCATAAAATATCTAAGTAGGTGCATTAAATATATGCATTTTATTTCATGTAACTTATATTCCAAAAAGTTGATTCAAAAAAGTAAAAACTTATGAGCTGAGAAAGTTAAATACACTCACTTTTTGGTGGTGTTTTAAAAATGATAATTCAAAATGTTGTTTTGAAAATGATATTTTGTGTCATTTAAAATTTTGTTACATCTTTTTATAAATAAGATGACTGATCACAATTTTTTAAAAAGTAGAAACATATTATATAATATGTGTAATTTTTTTTGTTTTGTTTTTGTCTGTAAAAATAGCTTATTGTTAATGGTTGCACAGTATCCAGTATAAGAATATGTGATACGATGAAAAATTAATAGTAGAATTTTTTAGTCGAAGATATATGTTATGTTTCAATTCAGCTCTTAGAAGTCATAAAACTCTTGTTCCTCCCATATCTTCCTTTTCTACTTAATATTTTAGTAAAAGGAAACTATAACAGATATGTTATATTGGCTGATTTCAATCTGATGAAAGAATTTGTTGGAGAGCCATAAAATGTGGATGAAAAAATTCTAGTTCTTCTATTTCTTATTAAAAAAATAATGTTTTTATTGATTTTTAAAAAGAAATAGAGAGGGAGAGAGAGAGAGAAAAACATCAATGTGAGAGAGAAACACTGATAGGTTGCCTCCCACATGGACCTTATGCTCAACTAACTGAGCCACACCAACCAGGGCAAGTTCTTCTATTTTTAGAATGAATGAGCTGAAACCAGTTAGCATTTATTTTCCACTTTGAGAAACATTTGCTTTTGGTACACTTTTTTTAGACAATGGGTGAGGTATGGTTCCCAGAGACATGCTCATGGTGAGATGAAGGAAGTGTAGTTATTTTTATTTGCATTTTTTATTGGTCTATATTGCATTATTCTTTTGCATTGCACCCACTTGGTGGACAATGGAAATTTAGATGCATCTGTAAACCTCTAGAATCTACAACTCTATGGTGAAAAAATTTTAGGGGAGTTTGATTTAGGCATGAGTTCAGGTTCAGGCCAAAAAAAGTGTAGCTTTCAAAATAACAATTTAAAATATGATGTTAGTCAGATTTTTTGCAGCTAGGGTATGAATGGAATATTTCTTTCATAAATTCAATCAAATGAAGTAAATTCTCACTGTGCAAAGCCCCATGTTGGGAATGGCAGGGGAAACACAGATGACTAAGGCACCCACTGTTCCTACATACCTAGAAAAATTTGATGACCTTCTTTATTTGAACATTAATTTACACATGGTTTGATTATTGTATAGTACATCACTGAGAAAATGGAATTGGCTGCCAATAAAATGGAAATATTTATTAAGCAAATCTCTGTGAAGGTCATCAGCATTATGAAACTATCTGATACTTAAGTGTTCAATAGTAGAGAGTGTGCATTGTGGAGGGCACCTTTTATACATTAGTACAAGGCTTTTCTTCCTCAAGAGAGATGCAGCCTCCAGCCTGGGTACATGCGTTGTGTTTCTGCCCCTATTTGTCAGCTCAGCTGGATATCTTTGCCTTATTGCACTGTAGGGACTGACCTCAGTATCCAAGTTGAATTAAGGTGAATGTTTAAAGTCCAATTAAAGTTTTATTTTTAGGACAATACTGTGGGGCCATCAATATACAATTACTAGAATTATTTGCCGCCTGAATAATATAGGAACAGAAAGGCAATGTCTGGAAAATAAAAGAAAGGAACAAACAAAAACCTATTTTTGATAAGAACAGAAAGAGGTTTGGGGGATAAGTCTGGGTTTTGTTTTGTTTATTTTTGTCATATGTTTGTACTTGACTGTCTTCCTTCTAGGTGTGTGGCTGCATAATTACAGTTCACTCTCACACCCAGAACACCTAAGGACCAGGTGGCTGCTGGGGTTCTGCAGAGAGACTTTCTCATTCTCAGGACACATCACAGATATGGATCATCACACATGGAGTGCTTTTCATTGACTTCTGATTTGTACATTGGAAGTGTTATATGCTTTGGTTGATTTGATTTAAAATATTACATTACAATGTAAACATATTACATAACAGAATAAACCAGAATTTCTAGTTTATTTAGCAACTTTCCAACTTAAACCTCCTTTTTGTGTGACCTTAATATAGATTTCCAGGTCTACAGAGAAAATCTGAGGTTTTGAAAATCACATAACCAAAAGATGCCTGCATTTCATTCTTATATAAATCATGATTATGATGTGTATGTTACTTCTACAATAGTGATAGACATACTAATCAACTTTTAAAATCCTGACATGAGTAATGTTCGTGCATATGCCTTGAATATTCTGTGCGAGGGTCAATGTGGTTCTTATTTCTAATTCCAAAGCCTTATTTATGGCTTTCCCCCAAGGAGCTAGCTTTCCATGTGAGTGACAAGCTGTTTTTAACATAAGACAGAGCTTTGTTCTTAGGTAAAAATAGTCTGAGTTCCAACTAAAGGTCTACAGGGCTCTTTGTCCAGGCAGCTCTCTCCTCTCCTCACCCTTTGAACTCTGGCTGCTAAGACCTGCTGGGACTCTCAGCTCAAGTCCCGCCCAGGAAACCTTCATCTTGCTTCCTCGCCCTGCAATTGTGGCCTGCAAACTGTCTGCAGTCCATAAGCAGGGCAGTTCTGTCTCTCAGGGGTCACAGGCTTTCACGGCTTGATGTTTTGTTGGTGTGTTGTGGTTGTTTGTAGGAAAAATAAATTTTAAGTGTTTGTGCAGAGAATGACTTATTCCCTGCTTTCTAAACCCCATCTGCAATGGTAGTGAAATTTTCATATCTTAAATATAAAGCCACATTGAGAGCGGGAATAGGGGACATGACCTGTTCCTTGGATAGTTTTGTCTGGGCTCAGGAAAGATTCCTTTTCTCTTCTACAAACATTATTTACGCTCTTTGGTTGCACCGTGTTGTAGGAGGGCCACCTACTCTGCTGAAAGGCTTTGACCACAATTGTGAGGTGACCTATTTGAGGAAGAGCTGTGGTCTGCGGGAAGCTGAGGCTGCAGAATGTCTTTCTTGGCCTCTGGGTGAACTCAGCTCAAAAAACTCAGGGGCTTTAATTAAAAAAAAAAACACAACTCTTCATTTTAAAATTATTTTAGACTTAGGGAAAATTAAAAAAAAATCACATTAATATGGAAAATTAGCATTGACACATGTTATTAACTAATCTATAGATCTTTAAAAATATATACTTTTATTAATTCAGAAAGGAAGGCACAGGGAATGAGAAATAGAAACATCATTGATTGGTTGCCTCCTGCATGCCCCAAACTAGGGACTGAGCCCACAAGTAGGGTATGTGCCCTGATCAGGAATCAAACTATGACCTTCTGGTTTATGGGTCCATGCTCATTCATTGAGCCATGCTGTCTAGGCCTATATAGATTTTATTAAAAATTTGTCACTGTTCCCACTAATGTCCTTTTTATGGTCCAAGATTTTATCCAGAATTCCCATAAAAATACATCCATCTTAAGTATATATATTTTAGTGAGATTTGACAGCCTTATGCACCGCGTAACTGATAGCATTGTAATTACAAGAATGGAGTGAAACGGGAGAACTAAAGATAGGCATGCCATTTATACAACTTTGCCAAAAAACTGCATTTAACATTCTACAAGTCTGTTCCCCACTGATTGATGGGGGAAGGGCCTAGACAAAGGCAGTTGATACTCATGCCCAGCAAGGTCTGAGTGGGTTAGGAGACTAATTGCCCATCACACCTGAAAAATGAGTCAGTGGCCAGAATGGGTGTGGCCACGGCAAGCACTCAAAAATCTAAATATAAAAACTTCCAAATAAAGGAAATTAGCCCCTTCTCTTTCTTGCCTGTCATGTGCCATGTGGTCACATGGCACTGGGCCATGCTGGGCTCCACATTTTAATCTGGCCTGAATGCTGAACCACACCCAGCTGCAACACGGAATGGAAACTCTAGATGCTAACCCTCTTTCTGGCTCCAATGAACTCCCAGCTGCCTCTCTTCCAGGACTGGCTTGGATGAAATGGGACATTGGAACCAAAGAAATGTAACTCTACACCAATAAAATCTTCTATTCACCTCTCATCCTCCCCTGGGAGCTTCTGAAAATTTTTATTTCAGTCATGCCCCGTGAATCTCCCTAAACAATGGAGGGTCACCACTCGTGTACCCCTCTGGCAGCATAACCATTCCCAACAGTAATACATATATAACATTTTTATCAATTCCAAGAGAACCCCTGACATTTCTACCACCTGTTTGTGCTCTTCCTGTACAATCTCCATCCACTTACAGCCCTGCAAGCACTGACCTGCTCTCTGTCACTGTAGATGGGATCCATCTTTTCAAGGATTTCAAATAGGAGGAATCATGGTGCAAACACCACTGCACTGGCTTTTTGTGTTCAGCATAATTGCTTGGAAATGTATCCATCTTGTTTTATTAGTAGCTCTTTCTTTCATTGCTGAGTTTGGAAAACCCCTACAGTTTGTTTATTTGTTCACCTCCTGCTGAACGTTAGGATTGCTTTGTGGTTTGAGGTATCCAGAGGAAGAACCAATCATAGGAAGTGATTATCCTTCTGTTTACCCTTCCTCCACGTATTATTCTTAGCTGCGGAAGATAAACACAAAGGACAATAGCAGGCTGGGCATCAGAACACCACTGACTGTCCCTGGGCCAGTGCCCTCACTTCTAAGCTGCATTGGAGAAGTTGGTTTGGACTTAAGGCTTAAGTGAGGCGGCTTCTTCCCTCTGTCTTAAACCTGAGGCATCTGGGGTTATAATAATTCAGACTAAATTATTCACCTAATTTCAAGCGCAAAGTTGAGATAAAGAGAGCTAGTGTTGAGAGTATGGGCTCAGGTTCAGAAATCAGTTCTGCTAATTACTGAACAAATTAACCCACCTCTGTGCCTCAGTTTTCTCTTCTATAAAATGGGATAACAACAACAATTCTTAGGACTTTGTGAGGATTAAAAAAGTTACTACATGAATTTAGAACAGTGAATTCAGTGAGTTTTGGTTATTATTTTTCAAATATTGAATAGTGCATCTCTTTCAGGCCCACCTGGGTGTTCCTGGTGGTTGGAGAGCACAGATATGTTTTCTATTTTTTGCATTACCTCTGGGTTTACCACAGAGCTGGGTAGATAATAACTTTCCAATATTTGCTTTTCAAGAAAAATATTGGTGTCCACATTTTTAAAATTATTTTCATAATGAAGAAGTTATAGCTGATCTTTTGTTGGTTTCCCAAATTGAGTAATGATATCCTGCTCTCCTAAGTTAGCATTCTTTGTCACATATGCCACAAATGATAGAACTATAGGATGTATTTGTATTTCTGAAAGTAGTATTTGAAGTTCAAGTATCCTCCTGGGAATGTGAAGACAGAGATTTTGCTGATGATAATGTGAGAAGCAGCAGAACATCAGTGATTAAGAAGACATGTTTTCATTCAGCATTGCCTAGGTTTAAATATGACTTTACTTAACTACTTGCTATGGGACCTTGAGCAAGTTACTGGCCACTCAGAGCCTCAGTTTCCCCTCTGTATCCTATATAATAAAAACCTACAATACAAATTGTCACCTTGCATGGTCATTTGACCAGGAGTTGGACTACTCGCTATGATGTGCATTGACCACCAGGATGCCGTGCGGAAGTAGGCAGGAAATGGTGACACCCTGCGACCTCTTGCGGGTTACCTGTGGACAGAGGTGTGGTGAGAATACGGGGTGTCTGCTGAACTCGCTCTCACTCCCCCTGCTACCCTCCCCTGGGACGCCAGGTCTCACGTGCACACCTAGAAGCCCCTGCACTCAGGTGCTCATGCCTGCCAGGAGTCTGCCCTACACCCACACATGGCCTCTTCAGAGTGAGCCAGGCAGCTGCCACAGGGACTGCAGGGGCTGGTTGGGCTCCCTGTGGGTTCACGCAGAAGCCGGTCTGCAAGGCAGACCAGGAGAGAGTGTGCTGCCCACCCGTCTTCCATGTGGTGCCTGCTGGGTGGCCCAGAGGCCCATGCTATGCCCTGGCCTGCTATGTCTGACCTCCGCTCACTGAATCTCCACGTGGGGACTCAGGTGGAGAGGGGTGCACAGAGCTGAGGGCCCAGGTGCTCCCCAGGGCCCAGAGGTCAGCTGAGACCTGCTCTTCCACACCAGGCGCTTGTGCTTCAATCACTGGCCAGGTCTAGGGACCACACCCATGCATGAATTTTGTGCACTGGGCCTCTAGGAGGCAATAATACTACCTAGGTCATTGCGTTATACTGAGCATTGATATATTAATGCAAGGAAAGCACTTGGGAAAGTGCCTTGCACAATGTTAGCATTCGATAAATGTTATTCATTATAATCATTGTTATTATAAGATGGTATAGTTCCAATTTTCCAAGACAGTCCCAATGTCAAATATTCTGCTTCACTAGCTTAATTGTACTGAAATTTATTGGCCCCTGTATCCACATTAAGGATTCGGAAAATATGGTCACAGCAGCATTGGATGTTTTTCACCTTCTTAGTGCCAAGCTTCCTTATGCACCTGCAGGAGCATGTGTGGCAAGTAGCAGTGATTTAATTCCCATGGATTCCTTGGAGTCAGCACCATGCAGCACGTTTGGACAGATGGAGACACTAAAAAAGACACTAAATTACTTACACTTATGATTATGTAGCTGAGAGAACACTGAACTTCAGAAGATTCAGATTCTGGTTTGTTGTTCACTGACTCTGGCCACTTTACCCCTGTGAGCCTCATCAGTGATATGGGCATAGTGCCTGTTGTTCTGCCAACTTCAGAAGGGTCTTTCAAGTATTAAATAAGAAAATAGAGAGAAAAGCCCTATGACACTTATGCAATGATATATAAGTGCATATCGTGTTTGTTTATGTGAGTGGTGAATATGCTGACAAATGAATTGTTCAGATAGTGGAGAATTTTCACACATAACAAATGAATGACCAATTGGCAGAAAATTAAAATGCCTTGAGAAAATATGTAGTACCTACATCATATCACTCCATACATATAATGTGCTTTTCTCATTCATTCTTCTTTGTGATAAAGGGAGTCTTCACTTATTACCACTAAAGCCTCCTCAGTATTGCTAGATGTTCCTGTGATTATATCCCAGATGTTCTCCCAAAGTCCTGTTTCCTCCTCTGATTCTGGCTCCCATCACTGCTGTTGTGCTCTGGTCCTTGGGCCTCATCTTGACACCGCTTTACCCATGGTGATTTTTTCTGCCATAATCCCCAGAGTGGCAATGTACAAATGTTATGTGCTGCAGATGCTACTATGTTCAAAATATGATTGTGTTCTCTCTCTGCTTAAACCTCTTCCCTGGTTCTCCACTGCCCTCAGAAAAAAGGTCAAACTCTTTAACAGACCTCAAAAGACCAGTTTCTTCTGACTCCTCCCTCCTTCTCCAGCCTTACCTGTCACCACTATGCCAGTAGTTGACATCTCCACCATATTGAATTTCCTAGGTTCTCTCCACATGCCTTGCTTTTATTCAACCCAAGCTTTTGTATATGCTCTTTGCTCAAGAAATCCTTGCTTACCTTGTGAATTCTTCATTGTCCTTTATGTGCTAGCTATAGCCTGGGACACAGATTTGCATCCGTGGGGCTGGTTGACTGGGCCATCTCAGAAACTCCAGGGCAGCCAACTGGTCTAGGGTTTGCCCTCCCAACTCTGTGCACTCCCTCTGTGGTTAGCTGTTCTCTCTGTTTTTTTTTTTTTTGTTTTGTTTTTAAATATATTTTTATTGATTATTTTACAGAGAGGAAGAGAGAGGGACAGAAAGTTAGAAACATCGATGAAAGAGAATCATCGATCAGCTGCCTCCTGCACACCCCCTACTGGGGATATACCCGCAACCAAGGTACATGCCCTTGACCGGAATCGAACCTGGGACCTTTCAGTCCGCAGGCAGATGCTCTATCCACTGAGCCAAACCGGTTTCAGATGTTTTCTCTGTTTTTGAATCAGCTTGTCGTATGCAGGGTTCTGTTTTACCTTGCAGTATTCAATATGTACATTTATCTTTCAAAATGTTTTATAGAAGGCCCTTTAAGACCCCACACAGCCAGGGTTTATTCATTTCTAATGTGTATTTTGTACTATATGCTGAGACTATTATAACTTAAGGAGACATCAAAGATAAATGAATAAGGTTGTTGTTTTTCAAATAAAAATAAATAATCATTGTATTACAGATAGTCAATTATACCAGTGAAAAAAGATATGATGAGAACACACTGGATGAATGAACTTTTATTTTACTTTTATAGGGTATAGATGAGTTGATGGCTTTGGATTTGGGCTTGGGTCCTACTTCCATCACTCACTGACTCTGTGCTCCTGGATAACAACTCTCTCAACCTCATCTGCAAGGCAGGGAAGACTTCTGACTCAGATGGCTATTCTGATTATACTAGAGTAGAGGTCTGGTGCACAAAATTTGTGCATAGGGGGGCTCCCTTAGTCTGGCCTGCACCCTCTCCAATTCGGGACCCCTCGGGGGATGCCTGACTGCCAGTTTAGGCCCAATCCCATAGGCAGTCAGACATCCCTCTCACAACTTTCACAATCTGGGACCACTGGCTCCTTACAGCTCCCCCACCTGCCTGTGTGACTGCCCCTAACCCCTCTGCCTGCTGGCCTGATCACCCCTACTGACCTGATTGCCTCTAACTGCCTCTACCTTGGCCCCGCCACTGTGACTTCATCCAGAAGGATGTATGAAAGATGTCTGGTCTATCTAGTCTAATTAGCATATTACCCTTTTATTAGTATAGATAAGATAAAGTACGTGATGTGCTTTACCCAGGGACCAATATACTAAATATTTTAAATATCAGATTTTAAAAATTAAATTGAAATGTTCCTGAAACTATTAATCATAGAAGTGGCTAATAGAATAAACAAATGATTGAATAGAAATTGTCACTCTGGGATCTTTGACTAAATTAATGGCATGTTATATTGAGATAAATACTGAAATAAGCATAAAGAATCTGAAATCCAATTGACTTTCAACACTTTGACATTAAATGATTGTATGACTTGATGCAAATCATTTGATAGTTCTGACTTTATTTTCTTATCTATAAAACTACAGGAGTTCATATGGCCCCTTCTAATAATACTAGAAATTTCTGTACTACAACTTTGACTGTCATCTCTTGAATACTTTTCAGATTGGTTTAAAGAACTGAAATTGTATGCCCACATGCCTCTTATATTCCCTATTTCTACTGTTCTAGGATAATGACAGGAAACATTTTCTTGTACACAATTCTTTCTTTGTAAGTAGTATGTTGAGATAAGAATTTAATGTTTAAGGGGAAAAATATATTGTGGTTGTGGAACATGATATTGAAGTTTAATTTGAGCTTCAGTGCAGTGGGGACATTTATGAGTGCCTTCTTTGACTCATTGGACAGCTTCTTTCCTTCAGCATCTGACATCTAATATCAAAGGAGACATCAAAGGTTGCTCTGGCCTCTGTAGAATGCCTTTGGTTATTAAGGTATAGATGAAGCACTTCATTTGTTCAAGGGAGTGCATTCCAGAGAGAGTCCTCAGACACTAAAATTCTCTTTGTTGTTTTTGTTAAACTGCTATCTTTCCTAAGAAGAACCGTGTCATCCCTACTCTGGTTCGCTGAGAAATCTTTTCCCTACTGCTCAAAAGGAAATGGGATTTTTCAATTTTTCTTCTAAAACATTTGAATTCAGATTTCTTTTTGAAGATGTGAGTCTTTCTTCTCTTTTATTACCTTAAAGACCAAGGAAAAATATATGAGTATAATTAATGTTTTAGAAGAAATTTTATATAATCTCTGCAATTTGTGGACAGAGTATAAAATAGTTACAACTTTTTTGCCATGAGATGGTGGTCCCAGAGCTAATATTTATGCAAAAATTGTTGTGTTTATATATACTGTGAAGGGCTGGAGACTCTAATAGAATATTTATATTTAAAAGGTCAGAAATTAAGGAAAAGCAATACTTTCCAAGTGGTTTTTCTCCTCTATTCTCCTATCCATATTCAACACTGTGAGCATTTTCACATTTCATGCTGGTTTGGCCCTGGATGGTAAGAAGAGAAAAAGGAAGAACAAGCAAGTAAGGAAGAGTGAGAGGTATAGCAGGGATGGGGAGACAAACTTCTAATTGAAGGAATGATGGAGATTTTGTTAAATTCATGTCAGCTCAGTAAATATTTGTTGATAGTCTTACTATATGTAAGGTATATGGTAGTCATTTGGTGGTACAAATGAATAAGAAAGAGAGGATATTCATTATCCAGCAATTCACAAATGTGTGAGACCGATTAAATGGATTTTTAACTACTACCAGGTTGATTCTGGTAAGGACTAATATATAGACACTAAGAATGAATCTATACAGAGTTTAGAGAAGAGGCTCTCTATTCCTAGTTCTTTGTTCTTCTCAGCTATAAATTGGAGATTTGCCCTGGGATTTATATCAAATGAGTAATATATTTAAATCACAGTGTCTGACACATATAAATTGTTTCCCATCATTATTTATGGTTTTGTTATTAAGTTGTAGTTCTGAAGACCCTATATAATGGACTGATGAGGAAAATCCCCAGCCTGATTTTCTCATGGAGAGGGGATGAGAGAAGAGATTTAGAGAACTCAACCCTTAGAGTGTTCTTTGTACAAATTTATGAGTTTCAGCCTCTGATCTAGAGAGGGGGGGAAAGGCCAGATACTTTTTGGCTTATTTTCTCTTTTATTATGGCTTGACAGAGAGGAATAGAAACCTTGATAGAAGTCCTTTCTTCAACCACTGATCACTCTAGTCCGTCATTGCTATGAGAAGCTGACTTTTAATTAAGAATAAATTATTTGGCCCCTTTAGAATCATTTCTTGAGGACATGGAAATTTTCATGAAGGAAAAATTGGCAAAAAAGGGAGAGAGCCCTATAAATAAAACTCCTCAAGGTAACAGCCCAAACATATTTTCAGGGAACCAGAATATGAGCATTTTACCTCAATATAACATTTTAAAAGAAATCTCCAAACATGAAGTTTGTTGGTGCATAAAAGGGGAGCCACTGCTAATTTCATTCTCTCTGTTAATATACATGAACACAAGAAGCTGAGAAAATGAGCTTTCAGGAGCACCTTCCACTGACCTCCAGCCCTCTGGAGCGCCTTTCCCCACTCCGTTATTCTCTTTCCTTTCCCACCACTGCTTATTTTGATCTCATAAAGAAGTTGCAAGAGTATCCAGCTTTTGTTCTTGGTGGTATTGGGCTGAAAACAATACCCATTAGGGTGGCAGGCAGAGAGGAGGAGGACACTTAGCAGGGCTTTGGCAATTTGGATCACAGATCATGTGGAGATCGAAAGTCAAAGATAAACTTTTACTTCAGGAAAATGTATTAATGCAAATACATGCATAATTGCAAGACTTGTGGGCTCCCTTAAGCCAATCTTGAAACAGGAATTGCACCTGTTTGGGAAAAATTGACAGTTTCTCTGGGTTTCCTTCTTACCAAGCCCAGTGTTTGGAGCTAACAGAGAAGAGAGGGAGAAAAATGATAAATAAGGTGCGTGGGAGTGAATTCAGTCCGGGGCTTACTGCAAGTGATTCAGTTTTAATGCTTTCCAGATTCTTCTTATTTTCTCTAAATTCTTGGTCAATTTTCTAAGCATTGTAGTTCTGGTAACAGGGGACCTGATATTAGGAGAGACTGAGGAAGAATGGAGAAAAAAGACACATGACTGAAAGAGTTGGTCATTTCCTCTCTCTGTTCCATTTGAGACATTTAACTGTTATCAAATATATGAGACCACATATTTTCATAGCATCAAAATAGATATTTTTGAATTACTACTTCACTCTGGTAGTCAGGCCTTACAGAAGGATTTTCTAAGAGAAATCTAATTCTAGTGTAAAATTTTAAGGAAGTTGGGAAGATGTTTTCTGAGAGAAAAATTGGATTAAAAAAACGAGTAAATGAGCAGGGAGAAAGTCAAAGTGTGTGAACAGCAAAGCTAAGGGACGTGATTTCAGAATTTTATGATTAGATACAACTCATTTTTGTCTCCTCTCTGCCCTTTAATATGTATTTAATTTGCATGTAGTTTGCACAAAGTAATTACCTCTGGATAGAGCCAAAGAATCTATGCAAAATTTGACATTGAGTAGGAAGTAAATAATCACATAATTTAAACCTGTGAAACTCATAGTCTCCCTTTACTTGTCCTTACTCAGCCAGCCAGCCAGCCCATTTACTGAAGATGGACTGAATTCCCTCTCTTGAGGAGTAGGTGCACTATGGCTGACTCAAGGCCCGTATATGCTTTCTGCCCATTCTGGAAGATCAGATCCTGGTAGCCAAGCAGTAGTAATTACCTCTGGAGACAGCAAAACAATTTATGCATAATTTGACCTTGAAAAGAAAGTAAGCGATTACATAATTTAAAATTGTTTTTTTTTTTTTTTTTTGAAGAGCATAGAGAAAATGATGAGATGATACAAAGCAGGTGGCCACTGAGCTCACCTTTGATGCTTATTAACTTTGTGACTTTGGGGACATCACATAACCTCACCAAACCATGCTTCACTCTCTCTCTCTTTTTTTTTCTTTACACATAAGAAACAGGACTGTTTGGGAGATATTCAGTTACATACAACAGCTTTTTTATTCTTTAGAATAGAACCAGGAAGAAGATACTATTATTGTCTCCATTTTATAATTGACAAAAATACAGACATGTAGACAGGTTAAGGTGCTTGCTCAAGGCTTCCCAGATAGGAAGCAGCAGAGCTGGTACATTGAAATGAAGGTGGCCTAGCTCCAGAGGCCATGCCCTTAGCTTTAGTCCTTGTCAGTTCACGCATGAGCCCCGTGAACAAATAGTAAGAAGAGACTGAAGAAAGAGCCACACCACTCCAGGTTGGTAGGTGGTAGGTTGAATCAGCAAGAGGACCTAATATGACGCTTGTCTTGGGTGACCACAAGATGAATAAATCTCTGCATTTGCCCTTAAGAATCTTAAAAGATTATAGAGGGGCCTTAACTGCATTTGGTTACATATTCAGGGCAGCTGGTCTCAACAACACCTTACTCTCTGAAGGCCATGTCCTTGGCACAGCTCCCACTGTGGGAATGGTGGGCAGAGTGTACCTTTCAAGGGCGGCACAAGGGCTGCAGAGCCTCTGATGACTGGGGTCCACCCAAGCTGAAGGATCAACCAGCAGTTGGTGACTTCTTCCAGTAGCCCTTTCCATCTCTCTGCAATTAATGCAGTTTGGATGAAACTTGTTTGAAGACTAGAGCTTGCTTTTGAAAGAAAACCTTATGCGTGTGGTAGATTCTTAACAGTATTTTTGGGAAATTTTTCCTTCCTGTTTCAGGTATATGGCTAAAAGCAGCAATAGACACTTCTGTTCCCATTAGACCATTTGTTTTAAAAAGGACTCTTTTGATGATGTGATGTAAGTGCGTTATATTTTTGGACTGCCTGAGAATGAATGCTTTTATTGGGTTCAGAGACATGGCCTGGGTATTTAATAAACTCTGCTTTGGAATCTAACACCAGGGTCTAGTCACTAGAGCACTTTGTAACAGCAATGGATATAGCATATATTGCTGAATTTGAATTCAGCAAGAAAATGGTGCCACAAATCTATCTATTCTTTTTTGTTGATGTAATCTCCTTGTGTGATGTTTGTTACTCTTTCTTGTAAATCTTATATCAACAGCTATATATAAAATGGTTTTCTGCTTATTTGTAATATCAGCCTCTAATATAATGTGATTATTTACCCAACATTAAAACGTATTTTGGGGAGAAGAAAGTTATCCGAAAAATGGGATGAAATGAAGATCATGTTTTTTGTTTGTTTGTTTGTTTTTTCTCGTTTTTTGTTTGTTTGTTTTTTAAAGAGGCAGGCACATGTGTCTAGGAAATACACTACAGCAGTGGTCAGCAAACTGCAGCTCCCGACCCATATGTGGTTCTTTGGCCCCTTCAGTGTGGCTCTTCCACAAAATACCACGGTCTCAGTGAGTCTATTTTGAAGAAGTGGCGTCAGAAGAAGTTTAAGTTTCAAAAATTTGGCTCTCAAAAGAAATTTCAATTGTTGCACTGTTAATATTTGGCTCTGTTGACTAATGAGTTTGCCAACCACTGCACTACAGCATCTTGCATGGAATTAAGATGCCACTGTCTGCCTTCAGAGTATTTGTGTTTGTGTGTTATCTGTGATGAAAATCTTCAAATTTCAATCCATCTGTTCTTTCAATAATTTACATCAATAATTCACAAAAGCCCATTTTATTTCTTTCAATTCATTATTTTTGTTTCCATTATCAAATTCTTTGCATATTATTTTTAGTGAAATTATATTCTTGGAAGGTACACTCCCTACCAGTTTTGTAGTTGGCATTGCCATTAAAATGTCTTTTAAGAATTTAAATTCAGTCAGAAAATTTGCCAGTTACTTTGATCTGCCCTAATAGAGAACATTTTATAAATGTGAAACTTGAGAAAATGTTACTGCATAGTTACTATCACACAGGTGAGATACATAATACTGATGCTATACACTTATTCCAAATTTTAGATTTGGGCCACTTATACAAACAAGTCCATAATATTCAATTTTAAAATCCAGCCAGGACTGCTTCAAAACATAATTCCTTATTGTTTATTCAAGCAAAAGGACGTGCAGTGATTTCAACAGGGACAATTCAACGGGTCTGAACTGAAATGAGAGAGTGCCCAGACTGTGAACAAAGTTCATCACGGCAGCATTGTCACCTTGGCCTCTGCAGTCTTCTTGTCCAAGGTAGCCATGGGGTCTCGCTAGTCAATGGGATGAAAAAATAAAAAGCAAAATCCTCTTTCTCTGGGGTCTGTTGAAATAAACAGTTGATGGTGTTTTGTCTCAGGATATTCAAGAATTGGCATTGTTCCAACTGTTTTCATTGGAAGAAACAACAATATTATGAATCACGTTCAAAACAACTCTCAGAAGGGCTGCGTGAGCAGAAATGTTAAGAGCTTGGGCTCCGTGTTTTTAAAGCCTGGCTCTTGTAATTTACTAGCTGCATGCCCGGAACAGATTACTTCACTTCTCTAAGCCTCAACCTGCCAGGAAAGGGGGAGGAGAACAATATCTCCATCCTAGAGTGTGATGAGGATAAAATGAACTGTGAGGCAGTTAGCTCAGTGACAAGAGGGGCACAGCTTTGTCCTTGCCTCTCATCACCTTCTTTCTTACTCTTTTCTCACTCCAGACCTCCCCCTTTTCCTAGTTGGTTCATTGTTAGGATGCAGTGCTCATCATAAGCAGTGTCTGTAAAGTGTCTAGAAAGATGTCCAGAAAGCAGTGTCATACTCTACTGAGGGGCTATTTACTCATTTTTTTGGTGGTGGTTCCCTGGTGTGATTGTGCTTGTGCTTCTGTATTTCTGCCTGTGGGTGATGGAAAGGCTCACACTGCTCTACACATCAAGAAAATACAGTTTCATTCTTGCCTTACATGTCTGCAAGGTCAGTAGAAATGACATATTTGAAACCTCATCTAGGTATATGTTGGACAGGTTTTTAATTATCTTACAATGTTCTATTTTGGTTTTGTACTTTGAGGAAAGAACAGTCATATTCTATTCAAGGCATACAGAAGTTCACATGACAAATAGAAATGAATACCGATTTTTGCAAAGCGATTTTTTCCTTGCTTGTGAGTTTATTTTCATTTGTGTTAGCTTATTTAGGAAAAAAAAATAACACAGGCTAATGAAATATCCCTGTGTTACAACAGATGTCTGGAAATGTCTAATTTCATTATGTCACCATTTGCCCATAATAGTCCTAGGAATATTAGGACCAGGATAGATGTTGATCAATGAGTCTGATTCAATGAGAGGCTTTCATAGAAATGGGTGGCGTTATTAGTTTGGTAAAGGGCAATTTAAACATTTTATTGTACAATATAACATATATAGCATATGGTATTTGTATAGGAAGTTGTATAAATAAGGCTAAATTAGTTTATGACGGGTGCTTTTTGTTCCTTTATATTTAACTTCACTTTGAAAAATAGGAATTTAAGAGTTTTATTTGCAAGGAAGGTTTTTGGGGGATATTTATTGATTGTCACCATGTATCAGTGATGACTAAGAATATAATAAAAACATAGAGGCATTCAATAAGCTCTCTTTTATGTTTTTTCAAAACCTCTAAAATCAATTCTGAACAGCATATGGAGAGCTAGAGGCAGTTATTTGGAAGTGAGACTAAAGCAGAGTTGGATTTCATTTGAGAAAGTGAAATATTAATGAATATCAACATCTTAATTTCTATGCCCTTGAAACTGTTTATAAAAAACAGTTTTTAATATAAATAATAAAATGCCATGTTTAATAAAATGCTAACACTTCAAATTCTTTCCCTTTATCTTGAAACCACCAGCCAGTAGCAATAGCTTTTTTTGATTTCTGTTTTAGCTGCTTTAGAATGATTTAAATGTATTCTACTCTGTCATCAAAATTACAAGTTAGATCTTTAACAAAAGCCTCCAGCAGAGTTATGCCAATCCTTACTCTATTTGATAGGCCAACTTCTATCGCATGTGACTTGGTGGAAGCTGAAAGTAATGAGCAGTATAGATGATGGAGAGTTGGAGGTTAATGGGATAAAAATGAAAAGTGCTGAGCACTGTAAGTGGTCCAGAGTAAGTGTTCCATTTGTAGGAGATTTTTATTGTTACTTATTATATCGATAATATTTTTTGTCTCCAAGGTCTTGATAAATCTCTTCCTTATGACACACACACACACACACACACACACACACACACAAAGAAATTTGCCTTACCTACATCTTGCTTTATAGGGCTATATTCTTTAATTTTTAATAAACTTAAGCAGTTTTATTGAAAAAAAATAAGACTTAATGAGCATTAGACTCTATTTATATTTCTTCAGTGTTTACATACCTTGATGTTTATTATTCTCTATATAAAAATTTTTTAAAATAATATATACATCATTTAAATAACACATTATTGTAATCTGAATTTTCTCCATGACATAGTCATTAAAGGGCCAATTTTAAAATCACATAGTTGAATAGTTTTAGTCTTTTCTTATTTATCACATTACAAGGTGAAAATATAGAATAATAGATTTTATACATTTGCCAGTTCACAAATTCATGCACCTTGAAAGGAGCTTTGGTCCATAAGGCTGTGGTGGGCACAGGGGCAGTTCTTGGTCCATCCTCCATGCTTCCACCTGACCTCTTCTGCTGTGACCCTCAGCCCCCTGACTGCCAGCAGCCCTGATCCCGCTGCCGCTATTCCCATTCACTGATGGCGCTGGTCTTGCTCGCACCCGCCCAATTGCCAGCAGTGGGTGCAATTGGGGCCAGCATTGTCAGCGGCAGGGGAGGGAGGTGGAGAAGCTCTGAGGGGTGATCAGGGCGGCAGCTGCCGCTTGCACCCACTGATGGCACCAGTAGTGGGTATGAACAGTGGCTCTGGTCAGTAATATGAGCAAGGCTGGCACTGGCAACAGGTGCAAGCACCAGTGGGACCACTGCATGTGGCAGCAAAGAATTTTCAGGAACCACCTAATGATCTCGACCAGCACCCTGCCTTGGTCTGGTGCCCCTGCTCATCTGCACCACCATCCCACCTCCACCAATATCTGCCATGTTCTCTCCACACCCCCTCCCTGTCAGCACACATCATAGCAACTGGTTGTTCGGTTGTTAGGTTGTTTCCCTGTTCAATCTATTTGCATATTAGAATTTTATATATGTAGGTAGATGATATTTATCAATTGTTTTTCTTGCCTAAGCAAGTCTAAAATATAATTTACTTGGATTTAATAAAAATAGTTATTTTCTCTTAATGTTAGGTTTTACTATTCCAAAGATATATTTATTCCATTCATTATTTGATACTGTTTTAAAAAATGCATTTTTATTCTTAATTTTCTGTCTACTAAACTTGACATTGTAAACTGACAAGGCTTTCAGATACAATGATATTTGCCATTTTTAATCCATTTTTCTTCAGAATATATTGCAACTATCCTGTTTAGAATATATACCTGTAATATTATTAGACATTCTCTTGATTAAGATAAATTTACCTGTTAATTTATTTGTTTAATATAATAGTAACCTTGTTAACATGTTCTAAATTTTTACCATAGTAAAAACCTCCATTTTTTTTAAATTTAATTTTTGTATCTGCATAGGCATGGCAGTCTTTAAATCATTCCTTAGGTTTTGGCCACATATTTTAATTTTAAGTATGTCTCTTGTGAGCTTCAGATTGTTGGATTTTGTTTTTATACCATTCAATTACTTGTGCTTTATATTGGTGTTTAGTTTATTTGCCCTATACATTACAATGAAAACTTTCTATTATTTCCTTTGCTCTATAAGCTTTTCTTTATTGTTGCATCCTTTTATTCCACTTCATTATGACATTTCTATAGCTGATTTTGAAGTTTTCTTTCCCATTGAAAATATCTACAAATTTGATGATATATTTTTAAAGTTTTGATACAGTTGTTACCATTACTTTAAATATATATTTAATTAAATAAGTTAATCTTGAGTACTTTTCACAGGTGATATGCCATAGTCTGGTATACTTTATAAAGTACTATTTCTATGTTATGCTTTTCAAATGTGGTCTAATTAACTCTTTTATGGGGATTTTAACCATTACTTTAGAAAATCTTGCAATTTGCCAGATCTTATAGTTACTTTTCATTGTTTTTAATTCTTTGTTTCTTCTTGTTGAAATATTTTTAGCTGACACCTTCATTGATATATATATATATTTTTTTTTTTTGCTTTTTTGAGGTTTTTCTGTCACTTTTAAAAAAACTACCTTTTCCCTTCATGCTGTCTTTTTTTTTACTACTGCATAGTATTTCATGGTATAAATGTATCCACAGCTTTTTTTATCCACTTATCTGTTGATAGGCCCTAGGGCTGTTTCCAGATCCTAGCTATTATAAATTGTGCTGCTATGAACATAGGAGTGCATACATTCTTCCGGAGTGGTGTTTTGGATTTCTTAGGATATATTCCTAGAAGTGGCATCACTTGGTTCAATGGTAGTTCTGTATTTAATTTTTAAAAAATATATATTTTATTGATTTTTTACAGAGAGGAAGAGAGAGGGATAGAAAGTTAGAAACATCGATGAGAGAGAATCATCGATCAGCCGCCTCTTGCACACCCCCTACTGGAGATGTGCCCGCAGCCAAGGTACATGCCCTTGACCGGAATCGAACCTGGGACCTCTCAGTCTGCAGGCCGACGCTCTATCCACTGAGCCAAACTGGTTTTGGCTGTATTTAATTTTTTTTTTAATGAAACTCCATACTTTCTCCCACAGTCATTGCACCAATTTCCATTCCACTAGCAGTGTACCAGGTTTCCCTTTTCTCCATATCCTTGCCAGCACTTGTCATGTGTTGATTTATTGATGGTAACCATTCTGACAGGTGTGAGGTGATACCCTCATGGTCATTTTCATTTGAATCCCTCTGATGATTAGTGACTTTGAACAGTTTTTTAAATGTCTCTTGGCAATCTGTATATCTACTTTGGAGAAGTAGGTCCTTTGCCCATTTTTAAATTGGATAGTTTTGTCTTTCTTTTGTTAAGTTGTATGAGTTCCTTATATATTTTGGATATTAATCCTTTATCAGATGTATCATTGCCAAATATGTCTCCCATTCAGTGGGCTCCCTTTTTTTTAAAATTTTTTAATTTTTTTTTTCTGGAAAGTATTATGCTAAGCAAAATAAGCCAGTCAGAGAAAGCCATGTATCACATGTCACAAATATAATCTCACTCATAAACCGGACAGAGAAAAACATGAATCACATAATCTCACTCATATGTCGAATTCAAAGAGCAAAATAGATCCAGAAACAGAGAAGCATGGAACAGACTGTTGAATCTCAGAGGGAAGGCAGGTGTGTGTGGGTGGGCAGAGATTAACCAAAGAACTTATAAGCATATATGCATAACTCATGGACGTAGACAATAATGGGGTGAAGGCCTGGGGCACTGGTAGGTGTGGTCTAGAAGGGGTCAATGGGGAAAAAAAAACAAAACATCTGTACATCTGTAATACTTTCAACATAAAGAGAAAAAATTTTAACAACTACCTTTTATCTTCAAAGAGAAAACTAATTTATTTTTGTTGGAGTCTGTTCTCTTATAATGTTTCATTTTCCCTTAAATTTGGGTTGATTTTTTTTTGTGTGTGTAAGCCTGCCTTATACCTGCCAGGGGTCCTCAAACTTTTTAAAGTGGGGGCCAGATCACGGTCCCTCAGAGAGCTGGAGGGCCGGACTATATGAACTACTAATTCCTACTGTAACACCTCAGCTGCGCTCACTGCCCAAAAAACCTGGCGGGCCGGATCAGACTCCTCTGCGGGCCGCATGTGGCCCGCGGGCCGTAGTTTGAAGATGCCTGCATCAGGATATTCTTACCTTTGTAATAAGACTAAAGGCCCTGTGCACGGATTGGTGAACCAGTGGGATCCCTCTGCCTGGCCTACACCCTCTCACAATCTGGGACTCCTTAGGGGATGTCAGTCTGCTGGTTTCAGACTCATCTCAGCAGGCCAGGCTGAGGGACCCCACCGGTGCATGAATCTGTGCATTTTACATTGAGCCCCTAGTATGCATATAAGATCTTTGGTTAATCTCTTCCCTCTTCCTCCCTACCCCTTCTCTCTGAGATTCATCAGTCTGTTCCATGTTTCCATGCCTGTGCTTTGAGTGTCTGCCCCCTGGTGATCAGTGTGTGACATAGCTACCAGTCAAATGGTCAAGCAGTCCAACAATCAAATGGTTGCTTAGGCTTTTATATATATGTATATATAGATGGGGCCTAAATCTACCAGTCTCCAGACAACTAAGGTGCATAGTTCAAAGAGACAGATGGATGAAAACAAGTGTAAGCTGCCACACCAACTGTTCTCAGCTTGTCAAACAATAATTTCTATCATATGATCTGACCTCAGTAAGAAAGTGTCTTCCCTGTGCTCCTTTGATCTCTGACATAGGGATCTCCAATCTGTGCCACTTTAGCTGTCAAAGAGATTGTGTAGTGGCTTCTTCCTGTATGGTGGCCTAGAAATAAATTCTTCCCTTTCTTTGGTGGATCTCATGGAAAAATTAATATACTGGGCATTGCCTTCAACTCCCAAGAATCCAAACATAAACACATAAAAGTAATAATATTCCTTAGCAGAGTTTTCTGGAGGAGATTTGATCCACAACTTCTCTATATGAGTCTATCCAAGTGTGCAATCAAAATATCCTGTATATCCCATCTTCATCTTCTTCACTTCTTTCTTCTCTAGACCTCATACTCTTTTGTGTGTTTCAGACTTTTAAAATGTGACAAGTAGGTGCCCAAGTAGATTTGAATGAAGATTGTTCCCAATCGATAATTCATATTCCTTAAAGTTATCTTTATTAAAATTTGATATCTTGATAGCCCATAAATTATCTCTAATTTATTCCCTAGGTGAGGCCTATGCTTTGCCTACATTTTTATGTCCTTTGGTACACTGATTATCCTCATATTGAATATGCTTGGTTGGTTCTGTGGTTCTGTAGATTTCTCTTTCTTTATCATTGTCTGTACTAGTATAACTTAGCTGTGGTGTTATTTATTTTACTAGGCTGTTTTTATTATCACAGATTCTTCCTTCTGGATGTCAGTTCTGCTTCTAATGATCTCCTTTGATGCTTGACTTCTTTTATAGGACTTATAAATTTCACACAATTTTAATAGTATCTTTGCGCCTTGTTTTGGCAATAATTATCCCTTCTTTTAAAGTAGTGAGAATAAACTGCTCTGTATCATGTAAAGCAGTTTGCAGATGATGGATGATTTCCCTGCCTTTCTGTTCCATCACTAGTTGCCCTACTACTAAAACCTTGTCTTTCAAACACCTTATTTGTGTATGACTTCCCTGTTTTAAATAGTATCCTTTTGTGAATTCCTCTGAGTTTCCTTCTCTTCAGACTTATCTCTTTTTCTTTATCTAGATAGGAAGAGGTCTCCTACCATTTGTTTTCAATCTTTCTTAGTGTAACTAAACCAAGGGGAAAAACACACTGTGGTGTGTTTATGTGAGAAGGCAGAGAATGCCCTCCTCCAATTAATCTTCCCTTCATATTTATCTCAGATGCATTCAGATAGCAGATTCTAGAATAATATTACTTAACCAAAAGGGTGAAATGGTTGAGGTAATAATGATGACAATCATACTTATGAAAACTTATTAACAATTAATATTATTTAACCATAGATCACCTTCTCAACCATTACCTGTTTGCAACCTTCCAAAGCCCTTGTGTGGTAACTAGGCTTGTTAAATAGTTGCCAAATTTACAAAGGAGGAAATTTAATCTCATAGAGCTTCAGGGACTTGCTGTTGGTCAGGCAGCATGGTTGGACCTTTAACTACTGTATACTGACATAAAGCTTGAACTCTTATCTACTCTAACATTCTAATTTCTAAATTAATGCTAGGACTTTCAACTAAGGAGAAATAGTCTTAGCCCAGTAAGAAATAATGTTAGTCTAGCATGGTCTTTCTGACCTGCTAAAGTCACCTGAGCTGGTTACTTCTCAGGCTGTTTATGAGTGGGCTATTTTGAAGTTCCTCAGCATAAACTCTACCTAAAAAGAGCTGACAGAATGACTGGGAAATAGTTTATGTTTCCCAAAGTTTGGATGACTTTTTGAGCTTGACTTCCTAATTTTGATCAGTTGGTCTGGCAAATCACACAGAGAATCAATACTAATCATTATTCAAGATATGCTTGTGGCAAATCTCTTTAATCCTTCATGTTTCTCTCTTATCTCAAGTGGCTAATTGCAGGGCATTAGCACTTCTGTGTGTTGGATCAACCCAGTGAAAAAGTGTGCTGATCCACTGAATGACATGGCATTGAATCATAAATGTGTATACTTTTATGTTGTGTAGGAAACTGTAATTAAAAGTTAGAGGGTAAAGGAGTTTTTGTATTTTGCCTGGAAGGAAAGTGAAATGTGGCTCATGCATTAGCAACCTATGAAGAGTGAGACAACTTCCTCCTGCCTACAGACACCCCTCAAAGCTCAATCATCTTCCTAGCTGTCCAAGTCAAAACACCTAGCAATCATTTTGTCTGTTTCTTCTCATTCACTTGTCACAGTCAAGCAGTCACCAGGACCTGTGCTTTTGATCATTTAATTTCTCCAGAATTTGATCATTTATCTCCATCCCCACTGCCACCACCTTGGGTAAGGCTCTCTTATCTCACCTGAGTTACTGCAAATAGACTCCTAACTCACATATGGCAAGTCCTGGTCCCTGAGCGAGTGGGTGTTCTGCCTGCTGATTTGGTAGCCCGAGCCCTCTCTGGGACAGCAGGTCCAGGCGTAGGTGACGTGGTCAGAGGTCTGGAGCAGGTATATGCTCTGAGAGGAGTGGTCACTCATTCACAGAAATGATATAGGTAAGTTAGGCGTGAGGGTGTGCTAATGAGAAACCTATATATTGCCTAGTTTTTCTTATATTCCTGGGACTGGCAGCAGCATTGATGGCACCTAAAATTTCTTAACATAATTATTGGCTTTGGTCAATTAAGATAATTTGTCTCCAACTGAATCCTCTAAGCATTATAAAATGAAGAAATGATGATGCCTGTGATGCACTTAGCACTGAGACAGGAGTGGGACTCATTTGAGGTACCGTCTGAAGGAGTGTCACTCACCTGATGTTCCATGCTGCATCTGAAATTGATAATCATTTAAAATTTCGTGTCCCTTCCCTTGTCCAGTTTAATTTTTTAAAAAAATATAGTACTTACAGATGTTGTACACTCACAGGTTTCCTTGAGAGTTCCTACCTACACTTATGGAGTGAAATGAGAAACGTTAATTCACGTGAATGCCCTCCAGTGGCCCAATCTGTCTTGGTTTCCGCTTTTGTCAACAGGGTTCTCTGATACTCACCGATGCATCCTCCATGGCTCTCCTTCCAGCAAAGCCTAAGAACTGAGCTTCTTTTGGGTCAGAGTGTGTTATGTATTCTTCTGTATTTTGCATATAGTTCTTCCATAGTTCGCTAGTTAGCCAATGTCCCTAATTTAGAAAGTTTAGCTTGCTTATGTCCAAAGTCCTATACTGCTATCTCTCTTACTCCAGCAAGTGCTAGAACAGACATTTTCAATAAAAACAAAGGATGTAAGTCAAGGCAAAAGCAATGCGGCAAGACGGGGAGACAAAAAGCCAGGGTGTTGATTTGGGAACTCCTGAGAGTGAAAGCCAGTCATGGAGGGTGAGTATATGCTCAGTAATTCTGAACTAAAAGGGTACAAACAAGGGCATTTGAGAACAAACAAAAGTGCCGGAGGGTTTGAGGTATGTGGCTATTGTCTAGAAAAAGCTCTGGGCTCTTGATTTTCTGTGATGAGCTGGAAGGGGTGGGTGGATTGCCAGGTAAAAGATCAGATGGGACAGACACAATGCACTGTGCAGCCTCTGACTCCCTCTGGCTCTATGTCCTCTCATCCGAGCTGGGGGAGGTTTGGATTTCATTTCTATGTTCACTCTGATGAACAACTTAGATCTGAGTTCATCTGAAATGTTTCCTCCATGACCCACAACACAGTGCTATGACACTGTGAGAATGCCTGTCCCTGAGCTTGCTTTGGCCTGCACCACGCAGAGCTGTCTGGCTCACTTTCTTTCTTTTAATTTTTTTTTTTCAAATTTTACTTATGAGACAGAGAGAGAGAGTGGAGGGGGGTTTGTTGTTCCACTTATTTACACATTCATTTGTTGTTTCTTGTAAGTGTGCTGATCAGGGATCAAACTTGTGACTTTGGTATATTGGGACGACGCTCTAGACTCTCGATTCCAATAATTACAGGCTGTTGTTGTTCCTTGTGATTAAGCCCTTATCCCAGTGGTCAGCAAACTCATTAGTCAACAGAGTGGCAAATGCTCTAACCCACTGAGCTAGCCTGCCAGGGCCTCTGGCTCATTTTCTAGCTGCAGTAGTACAGAGAGCAGTTCTAAAACTTGGCCAGGCATCAAGGACACAGCAGAGCATATTAAAAATTCCAACTCTGGGTGCTGTGGCCAGAGATTCTGGTTTAATACACTCAGTGGACTTGAATTTGTGAACTGCCATCGTAGAATCATATGTAGTTTATTAATTTGTCAGATTAATCTCATTTCTGAGCATATTAATCTTGAGAAACTGGGTATTTAGCACTCAACTGTGGAAATCTGAGATTAAAAACAAACATATAAACAAAAAGCCTGAGTTAATTATGATTTTCCAAAGGGTTGGAGTCTGCAGTAGACAACACAAGCTGACAGTTTTCAAGGCAGCTAAATGTGGTCCACACTCTTGCCAATCTCCACCTTCTAGAACTTGAAGAAGAGAAGTAATGCAACGTCTGTCTTAATAACATTGAAAATATTGGCTTTCCTATGTACATAAATGGATAAAATTGGATCCATGGAGAAAGAACATAAAGATTGCTCTATTAGCATTATTTATTTCATGAGATGTGGTACAAGATCGAAGATGATATAGATTTACTTAAGTGGACAGGTCTGTTTCTGCTATGGAGACATGTGAAAGAAAAGACATGTGCAAGTTTGTAAAACAATAGGATAAGACATAACAGAAAAGGTTATTTATTTATTTAAGACAGAATTCAACATTTTTCTTTCCCCCAAAAAAAGCTTTCTCCTGACTTCTCGATTGCTGTTGACAACTTCACAGAGACTCAAATGCTCAGATTTTGTATGTCATAGCCTTACTGGCTTTATTTTAGAATGAACTACTATCCACAGGACAAATATGGCCTCCATCTGTTGTTATGAGGTACCCTTCCCCCCATTTTTTGTATATGTTTTATAAATAGTTAGAAAAAAAACAACCCTAGGGATGAATAATATTTCATGACAGTTAAAATCCAAATGTTAGTGTCTATTAATGAATTTTGGTTGGAACATAACCAAGCCCATTCATTTACATATAATATCTGGCTGCTTTTTAAATAAATATTTTTATTTACATTTATTTATTTATTTATTTATTTATTTATTTAGAGAAAGAGGAAGAAAGGCGGGGGAGGGGGAGAAACATCAACATCTATTGACTGCCTTCTGAATGCCTCCTTCCTGGGATAGAGCCTGCAACCCTGGCATATGTTCTGGCTAGGGATCAATCCGGCTTAGGATGGCATCCATCCAACTGAGCTGCACCTGCCAGGGTTCTGGCTGCCTTTTCAATGGCAGAACTGAGTAGTCACACAGAGGCCCTGGGGCTCACACAGCCTAAAACACTTTCTCTCTGGCCCTTTGTACTCAATAGAACAAATTTGTCTTCCTAAATTGGAAGCTCCTTGAGTCTAGGAACTATATCTTCTGAATGCCTATATTCTGATAAACCCCTAACAGAGTGCTTAGCACATAGTAAATCCTCAATAAATGTTTGAAGAAACATACATTTTAAAAATTATATAGTGCAAATGCACTAATCCTTTTTTGTGCAGCAACTAACCCAGACACTTGGTTGAGGAGGGTCTTAGCATTTGTGTTTTGTTTTTTTTTAAATTGAAATGTAACTATCCCATTGTTGAAATCATTGGTTCTCAAACTTCAAAGATCATCAAAACCACCTAGAAGACTTGACAAGACAGAGTTCTGGGGCCCCACCCCAAGAGTCTCTGATTCAGTAGGTCTGGGGTAGGACCTGAGACTTTTCATTTCTAAAATGTTCCCAGGAGATACTCATGCTGCGGGACCAGGGACCACACTCTGAGGCACTCTAGTTAAATAATGCTTTTGAAACCGGAGTGGACAACAGAATCCACTGAGGAGGAGTGTTAAAGACACAGATTTCTAAGTTTCATGGCCAGAAATTCTGATCTGTTGGCAATCTGTGTATTTACCAAGTCATCCAGGTGTTTCTGGGATTTCAGGGATAGGGGGGTCACTTCTTTGGGGATTCATGTGTATAACCATATTCTCTGAGGTGTGAGTGCTGCTCTATATTCATATAATTAATACCATATTCATAAAATAATAGACTTATGGGTTTCACTGACACAATGTTTGAATGAATTATTTAATTTAAAAAATATCTTGAACCCTAGGCATGAAAATAATAGCATGTGGTCAGGTGGAGAGGAGAGCAGAGCAACCTGTGTTGTCTCTGGGGAGAGCATCAGAGGAGGGTACTGTGGGAGGTGACAAAAATAGACTCAGGATAAGGGATCAGCAGTTGGAAAAATAATGCTCTGGTCCAGCAATTGGTTTTTCACTTCTTGGAGGAAACGACACAATCCTACATATTATGTTTCTATTAAAATCTTCTGTTACTGAGAAACTGATAAAAGCTGAAGAAGGCACAGTCCTTTTTTTTTTTTTTTAAAGAAAAAAGGATATAGTGGTAAAAATAAAATAAAATAAAAATAATTTTCATTATGACAAAAATTCCAGGCTCTAGTGAAGGCTGTATAGAGCTTATAATTTACAATTTCATACTGGTTGTGTGATGCTCTAACAAAAAATTTTAGCAGTGTAATCTTCTATTGGCTGTGCTGTTAGAAGAGATTCTGCACTCATTGTCATCAGACTGGTTTAGTCACATGGAAGTTCAAGTTCACCTGGTTGCACTGCTGAACAGCCTGGGTCTCATGCAGGTGCTTCCACAGAAGCAATGTTTGGCAGCAAGATGAGACACAACATATTCCCTTTTCCATTCTCCACATGAATAAAAAGGAGAGGCTTTATGATGCGGTATAGCTAGCATGTCAAACTTGCGACCATGGGCTGCATGCAACTCACTACGAATACTTTTTCCCTCCCTTTATTGATTAAGGTATTACAAATGTGACCTTATCCCCCTCCATTGCCCCCACCCTCCAATCCTGCCCTCACCCTCACCCCCTGTTGTCTGTGTCCATTGATTATGCTTATATTCATGCATACAAATCCTTTGGTTGATCTCTTTCCCTTACCCCCACCCTCCCCTACCTTCCCTCTGAGGTTTGAGCACCTGATCAAAGCTTTTCTGTCTCTGGATCTGTTTTTGTTCACCAGTTTATGTTGTTCATTATATTCCACAAATGAATGAGATCATGTGATATTTATCTTTCTCCAACTGACTTATTTTGCTTAGCATAATGCTCTCCAGATCCACCCATGTTGTTGCAAATGGTAAGAGTTCCTTCCTTTATATAGCAGCAGCATAGTATTCCATTGTGTAGATGTACCAAAGATTTTTTTAATCCACCCATCTGCTGATGGACACTTAGACTGATTCAAATCTTAGCTATTGTAAATTGTGCTGCTATGAACATAGGAGTGCATAAATCCTTTCTGATTGGTGTTTCTAGTTTCTTGGGATATATATTCCTAGAAGTGGGATCACTGGGTCAAATGGGAGTTCCATTTTTAGTTTTTTTTTAAGGAAACTCCATACTGTTCTCCACAGTGACTGCACCAATCTGCATTCCCACCAGTATTGCAGGAGGGTTCCTTTTTCCTCTGCATCCTCACCTGCCCTTGTCCTTTTTTGATTTGTTGATGATAGCCATTCTGAAGAGTGTGAGATGGGTACCTCATTGTCATTCTGATTTGCAACTCTCGGATGATTGATGACTTTGAACATGTTTTTAAATGTCTCTTGGCCTTCCTTATGTCTTCTTTTGCAAAGTGTCTATTTAGGTCTGTTGCCCATTTTTTGATTAGGTTGTTCATCTTCCTTTTGTTAAGTTGTATGAGTTCCCTGTAAATGTTGGAGATTAAACCCTTATCGGAGATAACATTGGCAGATACGTTCTCCCATGCAGTGGGATTTCTTGTTTTGTTGATGGCTTCTTTTGCTGTGAAAAAGCTTTTTATTTTGATGTAGTCCCATTTGTTTATTTCCTCTTTAGTTTCCATTGCCCTAGGAGCTGTATTGATGAAGATATTACTTCGGCATATATCTGAGATTTTGCTGCCTCTGGATTCCTCTAATATTTTTATGGTTTCCCATCATACATTTAAATCTTTTATCCATTTTGAGTTTATTTTTGTGTATGGTGTAAGTTGGTGGTCTAATTTCATTTTTTTTGCATGTGTCTGACCACATTTCCCAGCACCATTTATTGAAGAGACTGTCTTGACTCCATTATATGTTCTTGCCTCTTTTTTTCAAATATTAATTGAACATAGTGGTTTGGGTTATTTCTGGGTCCTCTCTCTATTCCATTGGTCTATATATTTGTTCTTGTGCCAGTATCAGGCTGTTTTGAGAACATTGGCTTTGTAATACAGCTTGATATCTGGTATTGAGATCTCTCCTACTTTGTTCTTTTTCCTCAGGATTGCTGCAGTTATTCGGGGTCTTTTTTTTATTCCAGATGAATTTTAAAAGAGTTCTTTCTAGGTCTGTGAAATAAGTCATTGGTATTTTAATGGGAAGTGCATTGAATCTGTAGATTGCTTTTAGTCGTTTGGACATTTTAATGATGTTGACTCTATCAATCCAGGAACACTGTATATATTCTTCCATCTATTTATGTCTTCCTCTATCTCTTTTTCAACATCCTGTATTCTGAGTAGAGGTCTTTTACCTCCTTAGTTAAGTTTTTCCCTAGGTATCTTTTTTGTGTGTGTGTGCAATGGTAAATAAGATTTATTTACTGAGAGAAAAAATGAGAGAAAATATATTGGTTTAAAATAAGTATATTCAGTGCTTTATGGAACAGAACTAAACTATAGATAAGAGATAAACCAAGCATATGTTTTAGAGAAGGGCTCATTTTCTTTCCTGCAGATATGTGGTTTAGAATTTGTTGCCAGCAGTCGTAGGTATAGAAAATTACTTTTTTTTTTTTTTAGCCTCTATGAATCTGTCTCTGTTAATAATATATTAATAACATATTAGACAATTGAGAGAGTCTTAATGGCATTTTGAGTCCACTTTAGATTTATCCAGAGTAAGAAAAATCATTTATACACTGTGTTGTTCAATGCAAATAAAAAATAATCCAGTGTAAGTTTATTTATTGACATTCCTGTCAATAAATTTATAGCCTGTAAAAAGAATTGAATTTTCATTCATTCTCACTGGTCAATTTCACTGGATCCTAAGGGTTTATACCAGCAATTTTCAACCTTTTTCATCTCACAGGACACATAAACTAATTACTAAAAGTCTGCATTACACCAAAAGCATATTTTTTTTTTGCCTATCTGACAAAAAAAAATAGGTCTAATTTTGATTCATTCATACTAGACTGCTGTTGTTGTGTTGGCTGTTGTCAATTTTTTTTAATTTGACAATATAAGAGAAAAGAGGTCAGTGCCCCTGACTAAATAATCAGGTTTTGCATGTTTTAAAAGGTTTTGTAGCACACTGTGATTGCTGAGTTGTACAGAAGAAGGAGATCTTTATTTGAATGCCCGAACAACTGGAAGGATAGCAGGTGCTTTTGTAGAGACATAGCAGTGTATACGGTGGCCTCAGCAAGAGCAAAGAGTACAGACTTGAGGTATAGCTTGTTTGTAGGCATCATTTAAACATAGGGTTGGTTTATTAAATACCATGAAATGCAGGTTCATTTATTTGAAGAGCTGGGTGCTAGGAAAATAACTATACACACGAAGTTGTCCCATCCCTGAGGAACTTCTATTTTAGTGGGAAGACACACATTCAAGGGCAGTTACAGGGCAGTAAGAGCTCTGAGGCAGTGGGAGCTCATAGGAGGGACCCCAGCATGGCCAGGGGGCTATAACAGGGAAGGTTTGTCAGAGGAAGTGATATCCACACTAGCACTTGAAGGACCAGGAGGAGTTCTGGTTCAGAGACCTGTGAGGGTTGATTCCAGAAGATGAGCTGAGCCAATTAGGTGCTGCTTTTGGGAATTTGAAACCTGAGCGGGAGCTGTGAAGACTGTAGTGACTGTGTGTGAAGATGAGAAAAGGAGGGGCCGAGGAAGCCCAGTTGGCCATGTTTCAGTCTCAGTTAAGAACAAGCATGAGAAGCCCATGAACAGAGAGAGGAGGTGGATCAAGTTCAAGGAACAAAGCAGGGGAGCCACAAGGTGACCATGGCCCAGAGAGTGGGTACACTCTTGTTTCCAGTGGCTGCCAGTCCAATTTCCAAGATGCCTGGAGGTACTATTATTTCCTGTCTTTGGCTTCTGTGAGATTTCTCTCCTTTCAAAGCAGCATCATCTTTATTTGAGCTAATTTAAGTGGGTCTTTGTGCTTTATGAGCCAGATCTTTTTTAAAAAAATTTTATTGATTTAAGAGAGAAGGGAGAGGGAGAGAGAGATAGAAGTACAAATGATGAGAGAGAATTATTGATCAGCTACCTCCTGCATACCCCTTACATGGTTAGATTCCTCAGGCTAGGCACATGCCCAGGTTGGGGATTGAGCAGCAACCTGGTTATGTGCCCAGCCCAGGAAATCTAACTGTGTCTTCCTGGTTCATGAGTCAATAGTCAACCACTGAGCCACACTGTCCAGTCTGTGAGCCAGATCTTGAAATCAGTGAGGCCCACTGGAAAGTCTATGGGTGTTTCTTTTGAAACGGTCTTCCTTTCTTTATTCCCCAGTGCTGAAGTAAAGTGTTTCAGAGTCCTGGTGAGTCAAAACCCTGTAGTATGCTCATGGGAGAACCATGCCTCTTGTCTAGGTCTTCTATTTTGCTCCCAGGGGTCCCAGAGACTCTTCTGTGCCCTCCTGGGGAATGAGTTACTGAGAAGTACCACCCTCTGTCTTAACTGACTGGGAATTTGCCTGTAGTTTCCTACTGCGAGGCCAATGATCCAGGGCTTCAGCCTTTTTTCAAATCAGTCCAACCTTGGTTCTATATATTTTTTTCTTGAATAAGCCACCTTTGTCGAATGAACATCATTTGCTCCCAGCACTTTTTAAGCACTGTGGTCTGTACCCCCTTGGTCTTCATGCCTCCGTAGTAGTTACTGGAATCTATCATAACTCCACTTTTTAACTTTTGAATGTCAGTTGTTGAAGTTATTAAAATAATGATCTGCAAATATATAAAGTGCTGCTTTTTTCCCCTCTAAAAGTAGAATTGGTTATTGGTCACTGCATGATATATGATTACGTCAGTGAGTGAGGAATGGATAGATGGGTAGAGGTGATGCCAGCCAGTATGAAGCTAATGGGAAACTCCCAGTGAGAACAGAATTGAAATAGAATCTTATTGTTTGCAAGAAGGGGAAACCCCTCCCCAACTGAAACTGTGAATTGATTATCCACATTTGACAAATTTTAGAGTCTGATGGTGATAAAATTTTGGTCAATACTAGACTCCATGTCTTCTGGAATTTGAAGTGACTCAAAATCCTGAGATAATCAGGAAAACAACTTCTCTAACTCTACACACATTCCAATGACTAGGCTTGAAACAAAAGAGTTAGGCAGGACCCTGGGGCCCATCTAGCCTATTCCAGCATACCGTCTGAAGAAAATATTTTCACTGTAACATTCTTAAGCAGCAAGCTTCTTTCCATAATCCCAAACTCAGGTTGCTGATACATGCATTTATTTTCTTCTTTCACAGTTCGAATTTCATTGCTATACACTTTATTCTGACATGCACTGCCCATGACTAGTCATCTAAGCCAGGAGCCATCTTTGACCATGCCCTTTCTTTTCTTGTATGTTAGTTTCAGAATCTTATTCTGGCTTTGTTTTGTTCTGCTTCTCTGAAGCAGCTTTTCTCCTCTTCTTTTTGTTACTTCTGTCTGCTCCTGTCAAGACCTTCATTATTTTGTGCTCCATTAATAAGTTTTACATCAGATTGATCTTTCTATGTCATTGATTTTTGTCAGATCTCTCTTCTTCTGCTCAAAATCTTCTCCAGAGAAAACTGCAAAAGTGAGTTTTATTATACCACCTGGAATTCAAGGCTCTCCACAGCTTGCTACAAATGACAACCGCTTCAACCTAATTTTATAATTATTGCTACTATATAGTATAGAGTCTGAACTCTTTTTTTACTTTTACCAGAAAAGTCACATTTCTTCATAATTTGAAGCCATCTTATTCATTAATTTTAATTAAAAATTTTAAATTATAGTTGATATTCATTATTATATTAGTTTCAGGTGTACAGCCTAGTGGTGAGACAGTTTTACAAATTTACAAAGTGATCCCCTGATAAGTCTTGAATCCACCTGACACAACATACTGTTATCACAATATTATTGACTGTTTTCCCTGCACTTTACATTGCTGTGACTATTTTGTAACTGCCATTTTTGTACTTCTTAATCCTTTTAATATGAAGCCTTTTTTATTCAGTGGCTCCTGTGGGGACCTGACCCTGTCTCACCATTCCAGCTAGCTAAAGTCTGCCTAGAAATTGATAGATAGATCTTCCCATATCCCTCCCTTCTTCATTTAGCTCTCATTTTTTGAACTCTATTGATACCTGCTGTTGGTGAACATAAACCATTCAACTGTGTAATGTGATTGTGCATATGTGTGATTATTAGCATTGGAACATAACATAAGCAGATGAAGGGCAGGATCTGCACATCACTTAAATTTCAGTAAGAGCCCAGGTTCTACTTATGAAGAGAAGTGCTGATAGTAACTTTCTTTGGTTGGTTCTGGAGAAGGTAATTGACAAGAAAATGGCATACTACGGATGTCCAAGAACAGAGAGTAGGTGGTGGCAATATAGACCTGTTGTGGAAGGTCCTAAATGAGACCTAGAGGCCCTTTGAAGTATCCCTACTAATTGGGAATTCTGAGGAAAATATGGGGGGCAGCCTTGGCAGATGGGTTAGATCACTAACACCTGGTAAGTAGAATAGAATGAAGTGGGGCAGGGTGATGGGCCACAGACTAGTCTTAAAAGTGTTTGATATTGAGACTGGTATCCTTGACAAAGTCAGACATTATTCTTCCTCAAGAAGGAACCAAGTTCTATGAAACAGACCAACATACTGTGTCTTTATAGAAAAAAAAAAAAGGGGGGGGAGGTTAAGTGGAAGAATCAGAGAGATCCTTTTGTTCTGAGCAACATTCTGATACAAGGCAAACAATTGCAGTTTGTGTGTGTTGTTTTTAAAATTTTTATATGTACCTATCATAGGCTGAGGAAATATTATATTTTGAACTCCTGTTAGTTCTTTGCTGAAAATGGTTCCCAAAGACAAAAGAACAGAGCTCTGATTATCATTTTGAACTTAAAACATTCTGAAAATTAAAAAAAAATTCTTGATTACAATTATAATTGGAATTTGAAAGGCCACACAATTTAATTAAATGCCAGTTTGTGGATGCCAATTGTCCCACAGTCTCATCTTCCCTTTTCTGTTCATATATTCTTGTTAATAATTCCTTTACTTTTCCTGATTAACCCACTAAAATGCATGACTAAATTGTTTAAGCTTAATTCTTGGCTTATTTTTGCTGTACATTCTATTTTATTGGCAAGTTACTTTAATGTCTCTTTCCCATTAGCAGAATTTATGATAGAAAATTGCTTTAAAAGAGGAGGGAGGGAGGGAGGGAGGGAGAGAGAGATGAGAGAGAAGAGAGAGAGAGAGAGAGAGAGAGAGAGAGAGAGAGAGAGAGAGAGAGAGAGAGGAAACCGACCTGGCAGGGCAGATATTTTAAGTTCATCACTTAGTTTTGAAATTTTAGCATAAATAAACAAGATGATTGGTTTGAAATGTAATCATAGTCAATGAGTTTAAAACACACACTTGAGTTGCTGATTACAGCTAGCTCAAATAGACCCCCTAAAATGTAATTCCCTTTTGGAGTGCTTCCAAATGGATTCTTTCTGCTTAAATTTGCAAAATTTCCCAATGCTGTGTCAATATTTCAAATACTATTGAAAATGTGTACTAGCAGCAATGATCTGACTTCAAATGCACTGAATATAGGTGGAATTTTGAATTTTCTGAACATGATATACCTGTATTGAAAGGAGACTAGGTTTGTCTTCTGATACTTCCTCGTGCACCTGCAGCTCTTTTGCCCCAAATATTTTTCTTTTCCGTTTTTCATTTTTAAAACTTATTTTTACCCATGAATAATTTCAAACATATGAAAAGGAAAAGAGAGCAGCATAGTGAACCTCAGAGTGGCCAATACTCAATTTCAAGAATCATCAACTCATGGCCAATCTTGCTTTATCTTCACTCCTACTTCCTTTCTCCTTTCCCTGACACTTATTGTGAAGGAAATTCCATATGTTCAAGTCATTCCATATGCAAATATTTTAGCATGATTTCTGAATATGATTCCTTCAAAAAATAACTTTAATATTATTACCACATCTAATTTGAGACTATGGATTTCCTTCATCAAATATCCAACTCAGATTTCCTGTTTTGTCTCATATAGTTTTTACAGTATACTAGAGACTTGGTGCACAAATCTGTGCATGGGCGGGGTCCCGCGGCCTGACCGGTGATTTGCGTCTGCCCTCTGGTGGTTAGTGTGTCGTCATATTGACTAGTTGTTTGGTCGACTGGTCGTTAATGGTTGCTTAGGCTTTTATATATAGAGATTTATTAAAACAAGGCCCATACACTATAGTTGGCCAAAATGTCACTTAAATCTATTTAAATTGTAGGTCTCCCCTTCCCCTTTTTTTCTAGCAATACATTTGTTGGAGAAACTGATAATTTATTCCTATAGTTTTTTTTTTTTTTTTTACAACTTTGGATTTTGCTGATGATATTCCCGTGTTTTTGTATACTTTCTTCCTCTGTCTATTATAGATTTTGAATAATCTGGTCATTGCATGATCTGCCCTTGCCTGACTCTGGAAGATCATCTCACACAGGACATTCTGCACTCTACCTGTCTTATAATTCCCTCTCCTCTACTTAGAATGGTCTTTGACTGGTCAGCTCAAATGTCTCTTTCTTAGGAAATCTCTATCTGTCTGAAGCAGAAACCCACTTTTTTTTCTTCATAGTAATTACCTTTGTAACATATTTATTTATATGATTTTATTAATATTATTTAAAAATTTTAAAACATATGTCTTCTTTTTGCACACCACTGAATAGTCTGCACCTAACTTAGCAACTACCAGTAGTATATACAAGGGTACTAAAAAATAACCAGTGATATGCCAAGAATGATGATTTAATGATAAACTTAACGAATCAACTTAATGAATTCTATCCCCCCCTTACTTTACTAAATAAAAATGAAATGATCTCAAGTTGTGCTTTAGTTATTCTTGACCTTATTCCTACCTCCTGGCATTTTACTGTGGCTACTTCTCAAGCTCACTATCCTGTGATACTACAGATGTGGATGAATATTCCCCCGAGAGAGACCATATGGAAACATGAAATTTAATCACATTCCTTCTCCTGGTCTTGATGGGCGTAAGAGTCTGTATTGTGCCCAATCAGTGTGGCAGTGGCTGAGCACTGACCTATGAACCAGAAAGTCACGGTTTGACTCCTAGTCAGGGCATAAGCTCGGGCTGTGGGTTGAGGGGTGGCTAATCAATGATTCTCTCTCATCATTGATTTTTCTATTTCTGTCTCTCTCTTCTTTCCTCTCTGAAATCAATTTTATATATATATATATATATATATAATTTTTTAAGAATTTACATTGCTTAGAGCCTTTAGGGAGATTTTTCTCAAAATGCAAATGAAGTCTCCTTGTATAAAAGACTATTCTTATCCTCATGTATTAGTCTGCTTATAGACTGGGTGACTTAAACAACAGAAACTTATTTTTTAAAATATATTTTATTGATTTTTTTTTTTTTGCAGAGAAGAAGGGAGAGGGATAGAGAGTTAGAAACATCGATCAGCTGCCTCCTGCACCCCCCCCACTGGGGATGTGCCTGCAACCAATGTACATGCCTTTGACCAGAATCAAACTTAGGACCTTTCAGTCTGCAGGCCAATGCTCTATCCACTGAGCCAAACCGGTTTTGGCAACAGAAACTTATTTTATCACAGTTCTGGATGCTGGAAGTTCAAGATCAGTGTGCTGGGAAGGTTGGTGTCTGGAAAGACATCTCTCCCTGGCTTGAAGACATCCACCTTCTCACCTTGTCTTAAAATGGCCTTTCCTCTGTGGACCTGAGGAGAGCTCTCTGGTGTTTCTTCTTTTCATAAGGACACCAGTCCTGTTGGATTAGAGCCCCGCCCTTATGACCTAATTTAACTTTAATTCAAATACAGTCACATTGGAGGTTAGGGCTTCAACATATGAAGGGAAACAATTCAGTCTACAACAACTCAGTAATGCATTCCCCGGGCTCTGGGTCTAAACTGAACCAAGTCCTAATCATTAAACCTTTCTTCCTAATTCCTACTGATATCTGACCACCTTAACTACAGCTCTGTTTTACTTATGTCTACCATTGGATCAAAAGTCTGGAATTAGCATGTGTAAATTATTTTTCTGTAATTGTATAATATTTAAATTAAATGTTTGATTGAATATAATGGTTAAATGACATAATTTTAAGTACTAAAATAAAGTTAAAACATGCAAACAGTAAAATCAGGGATAAAGTTAGAACTAAGATTTGAATACAAAACATAATGTGTGTTTCTGAAAATTGTTGTAATGTACTTAAAATATACTTATTCAACAGTAACCCTGACATAAACACCTCTGTGGATCAATTTATAAATGGGCCTTTAAAATTTATATAAAAAACATCCTCTAACAATCCCAGACATACCAATTAGGTACATGATCTGAAGTTCAATTTTACCTTCTCAGTAATGCAGACTCTGACCACCTTATTTAAAATGCATTAATGCCGCTCTCGTCAGCTCTTCCCTTCATTGCTTTATTTCATCCAAAGTACTTATCATTTTCAGAAATACCATATAATTTGCTTATTTTGTTTGTCTGCCTCCTTCAACTAGAATGTAAGCTCCCCGAGGTCAGGGTTTGTGTTCATTTTGTTCACTGCTCTGTCTCCAGCCCCAGACCAGTGCTCATCACATGCCCAGCAGTTAATTGGCTAAGTAAATTTAAAATTTGTAAGAAGTCAATTATTCTGTCCAATTAGATTTTGGCACCCAGTTGTTGTTGTTGTTGTTGTTGTTGTTGTTGTTTTTAATGTAAACTAAATATAACTTCTAAAGGAATGCATCTGCATTATCAGAAATACTTGTTACAGCACAGATTATTGAACCCAACCCCCTGAATTTTGGATTCTATAGATCTGGAATGAGACCTGAGAACTTGCATTTCTAACAAGTTCCCAGACTACACAAATGCTGGTGGCACAGAAAAAAATACATTTGAAAAACACTGATTTACAGAAACCAAAACTCAATAGCATCATGAAATGTTGGGGATAGAAATGAATTATTAGCATCTGGCCTCAGCTCATGCCTTAGTACACCTGCTATACTGTAATTAACCTGCAGGAGCAAATGTAGTGGAGCACAGGATTGGTATGTCAATAAGTGGTTTTCTTGACTCCCTCCCAATAAATTAAGAAGAGTGCTGAGTCCCCACAGGCTGCCGTCATTAAGGTGTGTTACATACGGACTCTGAAGCTGGCAGTAAGCTCACACAAGGCAAATTCTGGTCCTCCCCAGAGGGTTGCTGTTAAGGTGATGAATGAATGGAAACTTCCCCTTTGTAAAGCTGTTAAGGCTTTTCTTTTTGTAAAATCTTAAATTTTTTTTTTCTAATGCAACATGAAACACACACACAGTATTTCAGTTATTGAGATAGTGGTAAGATTTAGCTGTTCTAATGTGGCTTTCATCCTGAAAATGCTTTGCAAACATTAACTAATGCCTCAGGCAATCCTTGGGGGCAACTTATACTCTCTACATCTTGTTCTTTTTGAGGTTAGAGACAGGTTTGGCTTTTATCGCATGTTTCTGTGGTCTGGTTTCTCTCCTTTTTGGTTTGTTTATGCACTGGGAGGAAATGAAAATCAGGTCTTAAAAGTCAGATTCTCCTACTATTTAGTAACCTCCTGAGGCAGGTTAGTTCCTGCCTCAATTGTTATTTTAGAATCCTGTTGTGTGTGTTTTTTTCATGTGCAATGATTAGTTATTAAGGCAATAATCTTAAGAACTCTGATTCTGTTTATCATCCAGTAGGAGGTGAAGTTAATAGGGAAACAGAGTTTTACTTTCATGGACCTTTTTCTATTTAAAAAAAAAAAGAATAATAAATGAGCTGTATGCAAAATTTTCAGCAAAATAAGCACAACTATGTTGACCTAGAAATATTTTCAGAAACATGCTAACTGTATTCAGTAATATCAGGTTTAATTTATCTTATAACTCCTATGTTCTTAAATTTTGAGAGGGTGGAAAATATATTCTCAGAAACAACATTTTTTTATTGGATGAGAAAGGATACATGGAGTCCAGAGGATCAGGTAAAATATTTCTTTCATTCTTAAGTATGCCAAATCCAGCTTTATCAGTAAAGAGAGTGCAGCTGCTCTTACTTGTCTGTCTTCTTTATTTATTCACTGAGTATTTGTGGAATGCATAGCACAGGCTAGGTACTTGACTCATTGCTGGGTTTAGAGCAATGAACAAAACAAAGGTTCTGACCTTGTGGACTTAGATGATTGCAGAAGGGCATACTTAATAAATAAAACTGTATTTGTATATCAGAATTAAACGTTGATAAGTGCTGTGTAGACATCAAGGCAAAGCTCTAAAGTAAGATCACACGTGGCAGAAATCCCGAATCTAGCTATTTGAGGGAAGAGCATTTCAGGCAGAAGGAAACTAGGAGCCAGTGTCCTCAGGTAGGAGCATGGCTGACATTCTCAGGAGCAACAGGGAGGTGATGGGCTGCAGTAGAGTGAGTCAGGAGTGCAGTGGTACTGCGTGAAGTCAGAGAGATACAGGAGAATGGTATACAGAGATACAGATGAAAACCCCTATTTTTTTTTAACTTCCCATAAACTACTTGGAGGGTTAGCAATGTCTGGAATTAAGTAAAAAAAAAAAAAAAAAAGTTAAGATACATTAGCTTTTCTCTACAATAGTGATTTTTAATCAGTGTGCCGTAAGAATTTTTAAAATGTGAAACACCTGACTATTCAGTTAGGGGCAATGACCTCTTTTGCCTTAGACTCTCAGATGAAAAATGACAACATCAGCCAACACAACAATAGCTGTCCAGTGTGAATGAATCAAACTTATATCTATTTTTTTGTCAGATTGGCAAAAAATATATTTTTTGGTGTGCCACAACATTTTAGTAATTAGTTTATGAGTGCCATGAGATGAAAAAAGTTGAAAATTGTTGCTCTAGAATAATTGCAGGTTAAATTCAGGGATTAATTCAAACTTGTGTGTGTGTGTGTGTGTGTGTGTGTGTGTGTGTGTGTGTTTCCCATAGCACTAGAAATTTAAGAGTTCAGGTTAGCTTCTTACTTATGAAAGAGTTCAGGTTGCATCTCAAAGGAGTGTGTCTTTTGAAAGGAATTACAATAAAAATTTGTGTTTAAAACTTGGTGATGTTATGCCTTTTCATGAATATCCTTCTCCTATTCCCAGTCTGCAAGTCCTATGACTGAAATTGAACATATAGTACATCATGCAAACAATGGTTAAAAATTTTAGAATTGGATTGAGTCCTCTGATAGCAATAAATTTTTAAATAAACTAATTTGTTATTAACCATTATGATTAGAATAATCATCCCATTGGAATGTATGTACAGTTGAGATAGAGAGAATTAAAATTATGAAGGCTGATTATTCCATTTTCCTTTATGAATAGTTAATGCTACACCCCAGGAGGACTATAGTCTAAAAATGCAATCAGGTTTTTTTGTTTTTGTTTTCTTTTTTATGATTCCTGAAGATTTAAGCTCAACTATACACGTTGGTTTGCAATAAATAGTGACATAATTCAGAAAAATAACTAGTCTTATTTTGATTGGCAGAATTAATCATTGGATCTATTTATTTATTTTGTGTAGTTTTCTATTTCCTAGGTCTTCTATTGTAGTTTCCCTGTATAATAAGGAGAAAAATCATTGAATTTTAGTTTTGAGTAATTTAGTTGGTATTGGTTTTTCATTACATTCTCATGGGATGTCTTAAGGTGAGGGATTATTTTTGTTATGTATTTTACAATCAGATGGCCTACTTGTAGGTGGAGAACCTTGATTTGGCTTAGGGGTAAGAGAAAAGGGGACTTACCTAATATTATCCAAAACAAATGTCCTTTGCTCATGGTATGGGGAAGTGGAGCCCCTTTGGAAGGGTGATTTGAAACCCAGTAGAGGTGACTAGTTGTCCTAATCCATCCATCCATCCATCCATCCATCCCTCCATCCATCTATCCACCTATCCACCCATCCATCTCCATTCATCCATATTATTTCCCTTATAACAAACACAAATCATAGGTTAAAGCTCTGGGACCTGGAAACCGGCCACATTTTTAGGTCTTTATTGGAATAAACCTGCAGCTTGACCAATGGAGGCTATCATCAGTGACAAACTAATGAAAATAGATGGGAGTGGGCTAATATATAATCTCTAGAGAGGTGGCGGTACTTATCTCAGGGATCTCCCTTTATATTTGTTTTCAGCCTTACTCATGATTAGTCTGCGTGCTCATGCATGTCACATCCTTCCAACAATTTTCTCTCCAAAAGAGTAGACATCTGACAAACACACAGAAATTATCAAATATCTCTCTTACCACACACCTGCATGAACACACATGCATGCCTGAAACAGTTTTCAGAATGGCTTCTGGATCATCTTTATTTGTTCAATCTTTTTTATAGTATTTCTCATCTTCTAACATGATGCATACTTTATTAAATGTATTGCTTATTATCTGTTTCCTTATAGTATTTACCATCTTCTAACATGATATTTACTTTATATTATATTTATTGCTTATTATCTGTTTCCTTGACAAATCAGAATGTTAGCATGAAATTTTTTTTTAATGTTTTGTTCATCGTTATAGCCCAGAGAATCTAGAATAGAACCTGGAATTTATTTGATATTGGATGCATATTGGTTGGAAGAATGAATGATAACTAGTCCTTTATTATCAGAAGCACCATTGCTGAGAGTGGGAATGGTTTCAAGAAGATTCACACAAAAGAAATGAGGTGGAAGGGTTTTGTCCATCTCTATGATTTCCCTCCGTCACCCATCTGCCCCTTGTGTTTTTGCACTCCTCACAGGCAGAGGCCAGCTGTCTGAGTAGCATGACTAGTTGCAATCAACAGCTACATATATAATTGCATGTACTGAGCCATATGGGATTCTCACTTGAAAAACTTGATAGAAATGAAAAAAAATACTATAAATATGGCAATGTAATCAAGTAAAGCAGAATAGTTTCATGGGAGTGAGTGGGAAACATATATACAGGGCAATTCCTTTGCAAGAAAAAAAGTGAAGTATAAGACAAAATATTAGACATGCTGAGTGTGGCACAAAGCTAGAGAATAAGACCTAATAGTTACTTTTGAGAATACTGGCTTGCCCTACTTTTGTTCAGTTCACTCTATTATGAATATGACCTATATATACCACTCCCCCACCAAGAAATTGTCATGGTTCCTTTGTTCCCCATTAAGTTAATATTCCTGAGCAGAGCATTCAGGGTCTTTCAAAATCTAGAGCAATTAAATTTATGGTCCTTCTCACTTTAAAAGGTAATGGAAAAAGTGGATGATTTCAAAGAGAGCCATAAAGATGGTATAACACTGGTATATTTAAGAAATACTTATCCACTGTACTTACTCCTATTGTGGCAAAGAAAGTAGATGGGTGTCCTAATAAAGGTCTCTAAACAAATAATGACTTCTTATCTGGAAAGCGGTGACCAGTTGGTCTTCTCCACGGAAACGCGACAGTAGGACATGTTTAAAATGTGGCATGAAGGATTTATCTCAGCTACAGAAAGATTTTCTGTTTGCCAGACACCGAGATGACTACTTGAGAGATGTTATGAAATCTAATGTGGAAACTCTTCTCTTTAACCTCATTCCGTCTGGAATAGTTTATGTCAGCGTTTTTTCAAAGTATGCCCAGCATTTTATGGATTGTTAAGGGAAATTGCTCAAAATAAAGATCCTGTTATCAAATGCATTTTAGAATACTAGGTTTATCAGAGTTAAACAGACTCCTTCACTGAAGGGCCTCATGGGCCTTTGCTCTGAGCTTTGTAGGCTCTGGTGGAGGTAGGGGCATGCACAGTACAATGGATATCTAAAAGTTATTTGGTCATATAACCTGTTTTTAGAGACTTTTGTTTGTACTGTTTCTCTTGAAGGTGGCAGATAAATTAAGTGGACTTTCATTCATGTAAAAATTGCAAAATTCCTACTTTTAAAAACAACTACAAAGATCTCCACAGAGATCTGCATTAAAAACACACACACACACAAACAAAAAAAACACAAAAAACAAAAAAACAAAACACCTAAACACAGATTTCTTGGGAATAATTTTACAGTTTTAGACATTTTCTAGTGAGACACAATGGAGTGACAACAATGAGTGCTAAGAACCAGAAACAGAGTCATGGAATCTTAATCCTCATTCTGGTTTTCAAACAACTGATATTCACAGTAGAGGCGGAGTCTATAATTATTAACGTACATGCTAGTTTTTGCTACTGTGATAAGTGATACTCTACAGACATGCAATAAAATAAGATAAAAGTACAAGCCCATTCATAAGAGGATATAATTTGGGGATGAGAATTTCACCTAGAATAGCTTACTCACCACCATATAGCCAACATATTACTGTAGTGAAAAATGCAATTTACTGTAGCTAATATGTTACAAGGTTGAGAGGTCACAATACGATTATATTACTGGGAAGTTAGTAGACATTTTTATGAAGTAAAGAATTGTGTGTTAAAGAGAAACATTGTGGTTGTGATGACAAGGAATAGAGGATGTTGGGAATAGAGTTAAAAAGAACCTAGTCCTGCCTGGCTGATTTCCACTGTGTTGTTTGTTCACGGCCCCTCTGTGGTCCTCGGAATGTGGCTGTTCTCCAGCCTCCTCTGGATTTCCTTACTGAGGAGGGTGATTTCCACAGAGCTTGTGAATGCTTATGTGAAAATAAATAGGGAGAGAAGGATACGAGTGCACAGTTTTTTATTCCTAAACTAAAACGCTGTGGCTAGTGCACACGATGTGTCTATGCTTCCAGATGCTGGGTGCTAGCAGATGCTGGGAGAGCCTAATTGGTAAGGATCTCAGATGCTGGAGTGCATCTCCCTAGGTCAGTGGTCAGCAAACTGTGGCTCTCGAGCCACATGCGGCTCTTTCTTCCCTTGAGTTTTTAGCAAAGGCCAGGTTAGGAGTACTCTTATTAAGTTAATAATACTGCACCTACCTATATAGTTTAAGTTTAAAAAATGTGGCTCTCAAAAAAAATTTCAATTGTTGTACTGTTTGTATTTGGCTCTGTTGACTAATGAGTTTGCCGACCACTGCCCTAGGTTATACATTAGCTGTACCTACATTCACCTGGGGAAGCAAAGCAGGGATTTACCTCAGATAGCTGCATCTCACGTGCTGTCAGAGTGCATTTTGACTGAATAAGAGCCAAGCATCCCATATTGGAGAATGGCGTTGAGGTCCAAAGCCAGATGAGCTGTGGGAGGAGAACAGGCTTTGGAGTCAGCCAAATGTCAGTCTGAAACCTGGCCTTGCCTCTCGCTGTTTGGATGAACTTAGCTACGTTATTAAATCTCTCTGAGCTGTAAATTCTTTGTCTTTAACATAGGAATAATTATACTTACCTGGTAGGGTTACTATGAGATCTCATCTGGCACACAGTAAACACTTGAGTGATGATAATGTTTCTCGTACTCTCCACCATTTGCAGCTTATTAGTTGTTTTGTTTCTATTTATTTTTCCTTTGAGATGTCTATCTCTCACAGCACACATAGAATTTATGATTTGGAAATGATGTTATAGGTTATCTAGGCCAATCCCTTCTTTCCATCTCCTTTTTTACACTTTACTTTTAAAACATACACACACACACACACACACACACACACACACACACACAAGCACGCACGTGCACACACGCTTTTTACTTCCTTTTACATTTCTGGTCATAACCATGTATTATAAAGAAGGTTCATGCCATTGGGCACTCCCAAGATCTCCATAAAACCCTATAATGGTTTCTTTCCAATTGTAAAAACGTTTATTAATGCTTGTAATCCACTAAAACCCAACCCCTCTCTATCAATTGTTTAACTCAACCTATAAATGGATCTCCCAGGCTGCACTCTGTCCTCCTCCCATCTTGCCCCTTAAAAGGTTTTGACATATTTTCCTTTGAGCATCTGAAAACATATAAGTAGAATGTATCTCATTTCCAAATAGTGCTATGAATTTGTTCACTCATGTTTGTTGTAAAAAAAAACAAAACAAAACAAAACACATTTTAGCTGCAGTATCCTACTCCACTTAATTCAAAAAGTAATTTTTTTGTCTTTGTGAGAAAAGGAATTCTGTTTTTAGTTGAAATGTAATTCATACACAATAAAATACACTGATAATATGAAGAAATAAGAAGTTTTAAACTCATGACCTCATTTGAAAGGACTTTAAGGTTACTGATTAAAAAACAAACCAAACCAAAAAGGTGATACAGAAGATCATGAACAGAACTCAGAGACCAGAAATGTAAAATCTCTGTGCAGGCACACTAAATTTTCAACTGCCTTCAGCTCCCGAACCATTACTGCCTGTGGCAGTGCCTCCTGACCAAATTGTAAAATTTGTAAATAGTAAAATCTGTAAAATTGTAAAGGCAAAATTTAATCCGAATTAGCTTCCCCATTGGTCGCATTCATTAGTACAAGGATTTTCTTGGATTCAAAGTTCTGTGATGTTTTAAATAAACCTCTGATTTACTCCATCAAAAAACTCCCAGTTTCATATTCTGTGCTCAACAGCAAAGGCATTGGGCTACTAAAAATTCTTAACACGTATGACAGCTCCTGAATTTTGTCATTGTCAGACTATATAGTCTTCACACAATCTGGTTTAACATTTGTTAAGCCCCTCCCCACCCCCTCATCCCTGTCCATGTCATGTTAAAGGGATTCTGAATATACTTCTGAGGAAAGTCAAAGAAGAACTGTGCAATCAGATAATATTTGGTGGATTTCAGTTGATTAAAAAAGTAGTTTTTTTCCATTAAAAAATTATTTCATAATGAAAGCAATACATGCCTCAGAAACATATTGATTCTCTCAAGGAAGAAAGCTGCTATGGTCCTTAGAGTAAAAGATATACCAAGAGCAAAAAATACTATTTTAAAAGTTCAGATAGCAAATACTGTATCCCAATGAAAGATGTCTTCTGCTAATGGCAATTCTGTCTACCATTATGAGAATCTTGTGCACCAAACTTGAGAACTGCCACCTCACCTTTGTGTCTCATGTGCTGTGGTGTCATGGGTTAGCAGAGACTGATGAACTTGGAGGGAGGTCCCATAAAACAACCAAGGTACCTGAAAATCCCAGCAATAGAATATGCAGCCCTAATCACACATTTTTCCTAACACATCACAGGTGTTGTTGTTTTTTGTTTGTTTGTTTGTTTTGTACCTATTTTGTATGTGGCTGGTCCTGAGACAATAAATTTGAATATATTGCTTGTCCTCCTCTGCAATGTAATAGAGAAATGGCCACATAAACAGATATAAAACAATGAGTTAAGGGCAATGAGAGAAGTGTATACATGGTGTTGGAAGTACCCAGGAGAGGGGTGTCTAACCTGGGTGATAGGGAGGGATGTGTATAGAATAGTCAAGGCACGTTTCCTGGAGAAGAGATATTGAGTTTTAAGGATGACTAGGAGATCTGAAATGCCCATGATCTGTTTGCTCAAAATCACCAATGGTCTTGCTATAGTATAAAAACACAAACACACACATAGAAATGGCTGTAGATTTAGATCTGCACCTCCCGTTTTGCTCTCTGGATTGTCATTGGAAGCACAGAGGAGAGAAGCAGTATCTTTACTCCGGGAGGAAAGGCAGGAAGGAGAGGAAACCCCCAAGGAAAAGACTGGGATTCCTAATTGCAGATTTGGCTATTTAGTAGGGTTTGCTCACGCCTGTTGAGCAGCTATTTTCTGGGTTGGCTGTGTCTTAAGACTTGCCGGTGGGGAAGTTATGAATTTTCAGAATATGTGGCCTTTGATGTGAATGCATCAGGGAATCTGAGCAACAGAGATACAGCTGTGTCAGTTCTCTGATTGGCAAGTGTCTTAATCCAGGGCAGGAGGGGGAAGCTGGACTGTCATCAGCTTCCCCAATGACTGATCAATTGGACACAGACAACTAGGGCTACTAAACAGATTTTTAGGGTTGAAATATACTGCTACTTATATGTAGCACTCCAAGAAACACACATATACCACCAATGCATCAGGATCCTGTTTAGAGTCATAACTTGTTACATTATAAATGATCATAGTCACTAATATCTTGAGACCCATTTTCAACCTCTGTCGGAAGGCAACAGTTTTCCAAGGCTGGAGTCTATGTCTAATGGGCAGAGCGGCCTTTCCCTCTCACACATACTCACCCCACATGACTTGCCACAAGCCGGGTCTGCCGAGGGTGCATGGAATTGTTTGTATCTGTCTCCTTCTATCAATGTACATGCATGTGTGCATGTGTGTGTGTATGTACATATAAATGTGCCCGTCTGACTGTCCATGTCTGTTTCACTTATGTATGTGAGAGGCTTTTGTATCTCTGTATTTAGTGTACATGTGTAGGCATGTGCATGGGTCTGTGTACCTGCCTTCATATACATGTGTGGGTGGATGTCTGTCTTGTCTGTGAATATATGTGGAGGACTGTGTGAGTATCTGTGTGTCTGTGTCTTTGTGTACATGCACATGTGTGGACATATGTATGTGTCTGGGTGTGCGACTATGCATAGCTGTCTGTGTTTCCCCTGTTGTGCTTCTAGCTTATACTTGAGCCCGAGGCTGGATTTCCTCAGTAGTAATTGATAGCGCCAAGAAAGGCCCCTGATGTTCGTTAGCTGCTCAGCCGGAAATGTTGCTGTGCCGTGTCAGCTAAGTGACAATCTGGGCTTATACTTAGTCACCTCAGAGACTCGAACATGAGTGTGGAGAAAAGACAGTTACCTCCTTGCAGCTCAGGAAGACCTGCCCAAGCTCGAAAATGAAGTTCAAGTTCAGTAATATCTGCTGCAGGAAATCTATTAATATCCCACCAGTTCTTTTCACAGGCTTACGTGAGGTGGCATAGGTCTGCAATAATCACATTTTTGTGCATGTATGTGACAGATTAAAGTTATAGAAAAGTCTAAGGTCACATAATTAATCAGAGGCAGAGATACTGTGTGTCGTCTGTGGCTGTATCATAGCTGTTTTAATTCTTACATCTCTTCTGTTCCTTGTGTAATTAGGAACGTGCACCTATTTTTTCTAGAAACTGCTGTACTGTACTGAGTTTCCTTTGGAAAATGCACAAATTCCTTCTTTCTGGTTCCTCACATTGTATTTTAGTTTCATCTAAATTTATTTGGCTGAAATAAGCTGTAATTTTATAAGACATTTTGTCAAATAAACTCTAAAAATGTTTAGCCAATCTTTGGTCCCCAGTTTCAAATTTGGGCTCCTCTCCCAGTCTTTTCTGTCCTAGGAAACAGACATATCTCAGTGACATATTTTTGCCCAATTTTCCAACTTTTTACTTGGCAAATGCACATGCAATTTAAAGACATGTCATCTTAAAGACTGGGGTGGGGAAAAGATGTTAAGAACAATAGAATTTGAGGTTAAAGAAGCATTGGCGAATACTGTTGTTTTCTTTAACCTTGTGTAGTGTGGGTACTTTGTCAAGGTCTTGCATAGAATATTCTTAAAAGTAAAGAAAAAGCACAAAAGCACAGACCTCTCCTTGATTTTCAGGCCAGTGCCCTGGAAAAAATAGAGAGGCTGCCTCCCCAGCTCACAGCTCACCCTGTGGGATACCCATCTTCCTAGACCTCATGTCTTGGGGTCACATAATTCAGAAAGGGTGGATTTTCAGACTTGGGAATCTTTGCAGTCACAACCCTATTGAGCCCTGAGCCTCATTGGGCTCCTGAGGACACAAAGAGCCAAGATGTGGTTCCAGGGCTGCTGACTCCCGATCTGGGCATTTTTTTCCTGTGCACGTGGGACTCTTCAGCACCTTCCCACTACTCAGGCGAGGATCCACTGCACCACAGAGCATGTGAGACCCACACCTCTGTCTCCTGGCCGCAAGTCTAGATTGATTTCTTGCCATTCCTCCCTTGTCACTTTATACTCAGGAAATCTAGAATGGCTCTTACATCCATTGTGGCATGTTATCAGTACATGTCCTGGAACTTCCCATACCTTCTGCTAGAATACTCCCCGCTACTGGTGTCATTTGAGAGGTGATGAGAAAACTCTCCAGCTCAACCGGTCTCTCACATGGACTCCTAAAACCCCACCATTCATTCCCTTAACAATACTCGCATTGCTTCTCTTGTTATCCCATCCCCTTCCCATAATTCATTTTGTTTCTAAGAAGACTACAACTTAAAATTTCATTAGTACTTCAGTGTGACTGAGTTTTTCAGCTGCTTTGGTGTTGGGAGGACTGGATGCCTGGGCAACAGGATCACTGAAGGGGCAGGAAGCAAGGACCAGGGGCAGCTAAAGCCAGTCTCCTCTGATTAGGGTTTTGCTCAGGCCCAGCCCAGTGACTGCACCATGCGAATAGCAGACGTTTCTGCACAGCAGCGGCCTGCCAGAGGTACAGCCTGTGAATGTTTTGATGTGCCAGCTTCTCACCCATGGGCTTTCTCTGTTAAATTTAGCACCTGATCAAAATGTTGACACTGGCCTAATCTACTCATTTCTTCAGTGAGAATTTGAAAATGAGAGAGATGGCTAAAAGTCAATGGGATAGACGTGACTGGAAATTCATTTTTCCTTCATGATTGCATCTTTCCCAAACTGGATGTTCTCATCTATTGCTGGGTAGCAGACCACAAAAGCAGTGGCTTACAATGACACTTTCTTTGCTCAGGAATCTCAGTGTGGGCAGGACTCAATGAGACGAGCTCCTCTCTGCTCCACTTGGCATTGGCTGGGGCAGCTCAAAGGCTGGGATTAAATTATCCAGAGGCTCCCACCCTCACAGATCAGATAGATGAGGGCAGCTGTCCTTGAGATCCCAGCTGGCGTTGTCAGCTAATTACCCATGAGTGGCTTCTTCCTGTGGCCAGCATCCTTGTGACCTATGGCTGGGTTCCAAGGTGAGTGTCCTGAGGAGGCAAATTGAAAAGTTCTCTCTCCTTTATTATTATACTTAGCCTCGTTTCTGTCAGATTCCATTCATCCCTGCAGCCACAAAGCCCTGCTCAAACTCAAGGAAGGACATGTGGGACCAGAAATATTGCTATGGCCATTTTTAGAAAATTCAACATGCTACAATGGACCATAAAGAAATTGTAATTGACTTGTTGTTCCTGGTTTTCCCATTCCTTCCAGCCAGCAAACTCTTTTTCAGGGTGGGTTTTGTGGTGGCCAAGTTAAGGCTTTACCATGCCTAAGTAATTATTATATTTGGTTTCTTTTTAAATGAGGCCTGCCCTTCATCACCAACATCTATTTGTCCAGAGAGGGGGGAAAAGTTGTACATAGAGCAATTAGATCCATGTGGATCTAAGGTTTTATTACAACAGCTTTAAAAGCAACCTCACTCACAGGTGTACAAGATTAAATTAGGCTCGTCCAAGTTAGATTTTTATGTGTTAATGTATACAGTGGAAAAATTTATAGGAAATTTGAAATGTTGATTTGAATGCATATAGGTTCTTAGCCACAACAGGTTAGCAAAAAGCTTTGACCAAATGTCTACATTTTCTAGAATGTCACTAAAGTACACTTGAACCTTGAACAATGTGGGTGCTAACCCACATATAATCCGTGTGTAACTTTTGACTTCTTCCAAAACTTAATTATTAATACCCTACTGTTGACTAGAAGTCTTACAGATGACAAAAACAGTCAAGTAACTCATGCTTTATATGTAATATGTATTACTATATACGGTATTCTTATAATAAAGTAAGATACATGAAAGAAAATGTTTTAAAGAAAATCCTAAGAGCCCAGCCAATGTTGCTCAATGAATGAACATTGACCTATGAACCAGGAGATCACAGTTTAATTCTCGGTCAGAGCATATGCTTGGGTTTTGGGCTCAATCCCCAGTAGGGGGCATGCAGGAAGCAGCTGGCTGATTCACTCTTATCATTGGTGTTTCTCTGTCTCTCTCCCTCTCTATTCCTCTCTGAATCAATAAAAACAATATTAAAAAATACTTTAAAAAAGAAAATCATAAGGAAGAGAAAATAAATGTACAGTGTTGCATGTATTTGATATAATCCACATATAAGTGGACCCACACAGTTCAAACCCAAGTTGTTCAAGGTTCAACTGCAGTTGTCTAGAAATGTGTTGATTTGTATAAAACCATTAGTTGATTGTTAGAGTAATTAGCTTAGTTTTTTTAATGTTTAATTAGCTTAGTTTTAATAAACCTATTCTTCAAAAAAATTAAAGATAAGTAAAATCTCATAAGAATTTGCCATGAGAAAAATAATATGAGGTTTACACATTTTAAGAATATTGGAATATTCTGATTACATATGCCACTTAGTTTTTGGATGTTTCAACTGTTCTGAAGCTCATTTCTTGTCTTATTCAACCTGCATTTTTCTGAGGCTATGTTTCTTTTCAAATGCCTGGAAAATCCCTAAATCAGGAAATAGAATCCTGGTTCTGCTATTAATCAGTTTGATGACCTCACTTGCAAGATGGAGGCATTTGACTAAACAATCTCTGAAATTATTTACTTCTTGAATGATGTATAAGAAATGGCATTTACTATGAGTATAATAAAACAAAATAATAGGAAGAAATAATAAATTTTATTCCAATGTTCCGCTAATAGTTAGAAATGATCAAAACCATATATTTTACCTAGATGTGCACTTAAAAACCTTTTATTTCCCAACAACCAATTATTCAATCTCTTTTGAGACATTTCAGGGTCTTATTTGGACTTGATTAAGGGAGCATGAGCCCTTAGGTTGCTTTCTATGATTTTATTACAATCTGAGAAGCAGATGGTTACTTAATAAGTACTATTTGTTAAGGACAAAAATAGAACAAAGTTATTTACATCCTAAATAGGTCTTAAAATACAGTCTTACAAAGCCTTGCCAATTATGATAGCCATACCCATATCACAGACAGGCAAAAGGAAGCAGGGCCCTATATTCTAGGCCTATTGCTAATGCCAAAGTCCTTATTCTTTGGAATTTTTTGATTATTGTGACAGATTAACTATTCATAACCAACCTGAACATCTTTTATTATTTATTTATGTAGATCTTTAAAAAATATTTTTATTGTTGACAGTATTACAGATGTTCTCATTTGCCCCTCCTTGGCTCCCTCTCCATACAGCCCTTAGCCCACCGCAGGCCTTCACCACACTGTTGTCTATGTCCATGGGTTATAAGTATATGAATATACATTTTTTGGTTTATCTCTTCCATTCCCTTCCCCCATATCCCTCCCCTCTTAAATTTGACAGTCTATTTCATCCTTCTAAGTCTCTGGATCTATTTTGTCCATCAGTTTATTTTGTTCATTAGATTCCACATATGAGTGAGATCATGTGATACTTGTCTTTCTCTGACTGGCTTATTTTGCTTAGCATAACACTCTCCAGTTCCCTCCATGCTGTCTCAAAGAGTAAGAGATCCTTCTTTTGTACTGCTGCATAGTATTCATGGTGTAAATATACTACAGTTTTTTTATCTATTCATCTACTCATGTGCACTAGCGCTATTTCCAGATCTTAGCTCTTGTAAATAATGCTACTATGAACATAGGGGTGCATATATTCTTTCTGATTGCTGTTTGGGACTGTTAGATATATTTCTAGAAGTGGAATCACTGGGTCAAATGTCAGTTACACTTATAATTGTTTGAGGAAACTCCATACTGTTTTCCACAGTAGCTGCACCAATCTGCATTCTCACCAGCAATGCATGAGGGTTCCCTTTCCCCCACATCCTCACCAGCACTGGTTATTTGTTGATTTATTGATGGCATCCATTCAGGCAGGTATAAGGTGATACTTCATGGTTATTTTAATTTGAATCTTCTGTTGATTAGTGATGTTGGACATTTTTGCATATATCTATTGACCAACTGTATGTCCTCTTTGGAGAAGTGTGCATTCAGGTCCTTTGCCCATTTTTAAAATTGAATTGTTTGTTTTCTTTTTGTTGAGTTGTATGAGTTCTTCATATATTTTGAAAATAAACCCCTTTTCAGATGTATCATTACCAAATATTTTCTCCCTTACAATGGGTTCCCTTTTCATTTTGTTGATGGCTTCTTTTGCTGTCCCGAAGCTTTTTATTTTGTTGTTGTCCCATTTGTTTATTTTTTCCCTTTATTTCCCTTGCCCTAGAACAGAGTTTCTCAAAGTGTGGTATGCGTACCCCCAGGAGTACAGGAAGAGTTTGGTGGGGGTATGTGTTACACCGGAGTTTGGTGGGGATATGCACTGCACTGTGCTTAGCTGTGCCTAATTCTACGTTCTCATGAGTATGAGGGATACTCAGCATGACGAAAATTATAGAAGGGATACACATATGTCAAAAGTTTGGGAAACACTGCCCTAGAAGATGTATCAGTGAAAATTCTGCTACAATCTTATAAAGCCTTACCAATTATGAGAGCCATACCCATAATAAGACAGGCAAAAGGAAGCAGGGGCCTTTATTCTAGGCCAGTTGCTAATGCCAAGGTCTTTTTCTTAGCGAGTTTTGATTATTGTGACAGATTAAATATTCATGACCATTTTGAACACCTTTGTAATTCAGTTGGCATTTATAGGCCACTGACTCCACAGTAGATGCTTAGAATTAGAACCTCAGGAACAAAAGTAAATGGCACTCGGTGCATGTCTTCAGGGAGTCTGTGGCTGTCCAAGTGTCAGGGCTTACCTGGAACAAGCACAGAAATCCCTTAAAAGGTTATTATATTAATTTTCTTTTGTATTAATTAATTATTATTTCAATATTAATGAAAGAATAGCAAACTTTTATTGAGCCCTTATGTCCATTATAATGATTTGCACTTTATATCTGCTGCTTGATACAATATCCACTTGAAGGGGTCTTATGAGCATGGTGCCCACAGTCAGAGGTTCTGGATTCAAATTCCAGATCACCCAATAGTTATGATGGCTCACACCTCTTTGCATTGACCTTTGAGGATTAAATGAGGTAATCATATAAAATACCTAATGCAGTGTCTGGAATAATAAATGTTCAGTAAATGTTAACTACCTGTAATTATTATTGTCACTACCAGCTCTATAGGGTAGGTAATAGAGAAAGGTGTGGCTTTGAATAGGAAGGTAACTTGCCCAGTCACAAAGCTCTTATACAGCAGAATTATAATGTTAATTGTTGTTTAATGTCAAATTTCTTTTTTTTTTTACTGTTGAGGAGAGAGAGAAAGAGAGAGAGAGAGAGAGAGAGAGAGAGAGAGAGAGAGAGAGAGAGAGAGAGAGAGAGAGACATTGATTTGTTGCTCCACTTATTTATACATTCATTGGTTGGTTCTTGTATGTGCCCTGACCAGGGATCAAATCCATAACCTTACTGTATTGGGATAATGCTCTAACCAACTGAGCTACCCAGTAGGGCTAATGCTAAATTTTGTAATTTTTAAATGATAATTCTGCTTAATAGTTAAAATGAACTATCAAGAACTTAGTAAAATATTTCAGTACATTAATTCTATTAAGTGATTAAAACTTGATACTTTAAGAATTCAATGAGCAAAATCTCAAGTTTCTGGTTTGTGTGGCAAAGATTTGCAAGTGAACAAACTCAGTTTTCTCATCTAGTGTTTCTGGAACTGGGAAATAGTTTGTGAAGGTGAAAAGAAAAGAAAAAAAAGCCAGAAAAGCAATCAGGGATTATGGGTGCCCTTTTGAATACTCAGAATTCTTTGTGGTTTGGATTATTCTTTCTAAAACTTTTGAACTCTTATTCTTATTCTAAGAGAAACATATATTTATGCTTTTTTTGTCTTTTATATATCCGCATTAGACTGTGTCAAATGTCTAAACTTTCCTAAGATTAATAAAGCAGAAATAGTTGATGAGAGCTCTCAAAATAAAGTGGTAGAATTCAATCAGACATCCATTCACACGCCAGATTAAGAGTGATTTATTCACTTGAGTGCTGAAAAGCAAATTCCTAAAGTACTTTAGCATAACATGAATGAGAAGAGTGTGGAAAAATAGACTGGAATGAGAAAAACTGAATTAATATCTTCAGATAGAAGGGATAAAAAAATAACACAGTATATGGAAATAGAAATTGGATAATATTGTTAGTGAAGGAGAAGAAATAACTCTAAGCTTACAAATAGAGGCTGTTTGACTGCTCAGTCCCTGAGCTTAAGCACATATGAGACATGGAAAAATTTGAAAAGAGTGTTATTTTCAGTTTTGAGCACAATCTTGAAATCTTGGCAATCAACTTAAAAAGCAAAATTTTGCCAAAGAAGAATCTCTATGAAAATAATGCTGCAGTACTTATTTCTTGGAATAAAAAAGCAAGAGGTCACCACTGAAGTCACATTACTTTTTTTACCTGATATATAAGACCCATTTGGGTGAGACATCTATGAATATAAACCTCTGATTCTTGAGTCCTTAGAAGAAAGGGGTGGTTAACGATGTTAAATATAGTTGTTGCCAATATTAGCAAAAACAGAAAAATTATTTAACATAATCCCTGTCCTGGCTTAATTTAAGATTATATTTCTTTAAATTGTAATTTTGAAATTAATTTAGCAAATAAGAAAAAAAGAAAAGAACACTGAACTGGAAATCAGCTTGTGCCATTTGTATTAGTATCTAACAGGTAAATGTATTGTTTTCTTAACTGTAAAACCAGAAGTGTGTTCTGTCTGGGTGACTGAGCCACTACTAAAAGACAAAATAACTAAATACTGATAAGTGACACTGTTGGCCTATGAAATAGTTTAAATGAGTATAAAACCAAGTAAACAAACAAACAAAAAGATAATATAAACTTTTAACCAAGTTAATCTATACCATTTTTATTTAATTAAAAAAAAATTTAAATATATTTTATTGATTTTTTACAGAGAGGAAGAGAGAGGGATAGAGAGTTAGAAACATTGATTAGAGAGAATCATCGATCAGCTGCCTCTTGCACATCCCCTACTGGGGATGTGCCCGCAACCAAGGTACATGCCCTTGACCAGAATCGAACCCCGGGACCTTTCAGTCCTCAGGCCGATGTTCTATCCATTGAACCAAACCAGTTTTGGCTAATCTATACCATTTTAAAACTCTGTGATTGCTTATCCTATATTATTATTGTTAAAATGCCCTTTCTCTTATTAATTAATGGTGAAAGCAGATGTCCCTTTTAGGGTAAACCAAATCTTTCTCCTTATCCCTCTTTTCTTCTTATATTATAGTCACCTGGGAAATTGGAAAATCCAGAAGCACTATTCTGCATAGCTTTCTATCTCTCTCTAAAGTTGGATTTTACATGTTTGTGATCCAAAGTGTGTGAGGTTTCCCCCTTAAACTTTTATACAATGTTTCCTCCCCTTTTCTCTCCTCCCACCCCCATATATTGGGGCATGTCTGCTTATGTCTGGTTAGATCAGCAGGAGGAGAAGAGGCATGGATCTAGCATCTGATGCATCTCTAGAGTGAGGCAGAAAAGGAAGTGCATCTCTGACAGGCTCTCTGAAGGGTTTGGCAGTGGGCATGAGGAAGTGTTCAGGAAGCATTTGTGTGGGACCTCTACTGTAAGGAAGTAGGGTGTCCTCATGAGCAGCAGGAACTGGTGATTCTTAGAAGGTCACATGGGCCAGCAGCAACAAGGAATGTGTGACCTGAGGAAATGGGGCCCAGGCCACTGAGGGGGGTAGGGGTTGAGACAAGAGTAATGCCAGACCCTGCTCTTCAAGGGACCATAGTACAGGTGGCTTACCAAGAAAGGTTATAGTCCATAAAGGCAGGGCAAATGTTTGCTTGGCCATATGAAGTCTTGGGGTGGGACTCAGGAACTGAGCTGAATGAGTCTAACATCTAAGCAGTAGTTCAAGATGAGAGCAAGACTGCCCACAAGGATGACTGGTGACATTCAGAGTTGTTGTGAGTTAGATAGCTTATGCCTCTGTGGAAGGCATTCTTGGTGGGGACTGGAGAAGGTTGAGACTGCCAATTTGACTCAAGTAGGTCCAGATTTAAAGGGGGCCAGGGCTACAAGAATAGTAGAGAGCCCATGAATGAGGAAGATGCCTTTAGCTTGTTACTTTGTTTGACACTTCACAGTGCTGTTTATTAAAGGGATAGGAAAAGGAAACAGCTTGTCAAAAGCCATTCTATTGAGAACACTAGTAAATAACTCCACATGCATTTTTCATAATTCTGGGGTCAACTGTCTCACCCTCTGTATCTGTATATGCCTCTATATATGTGTGTGGCTGAATTATAAAAGTCCTTTAGTCATTATTTCTGAGTGCTGAGTCCATTTGCTTCGCATTCCTTTTAGTTAGTCTTCATGTCCATAATTATTTTAAATTTTTATTTCTGTTTTCAAGCTTGTCAGACTCTTCAATGCTTCCCTCTACTTCTGTGCAGATGCATATAAGCCTTAGGTCTAAAGGCTGCATATATTTAGAATTAAGTTAGACAGAGTTATAATTTTTGCTTCAACTGTCAAACAATTTATAAAACTCAAGAGGAAAAAGGAAAATCTATTTATTTATCCATATTTTTGCTAACCAGTTTCCCCCCCCCCCCCTTTTCAATGTTCCAAGTTTCTTTTTCTATCATTTTCTATCTATTTAGGGAATTTCCCTTAGTCATTCTTTTAGAGTGGGTGTGCTACTGAGAAATTTTCATTATTTTTCTTCATCTAAGAATGTCTTGATTTTCCTTTTATTCCTGAAAGATATTTTCATTGAATATAGAATTCTGGGCTGGCAGAATCTTTCTTTCAAGATTTTCATTATTTTTCTTCATCTAAGAATGTCTTGATTTTCCTTTTATTCCTGAAAGATATTTTCATTGAATATAGAATTCTGGGCTGGCAGAATCTTTCTTTCAAGAATCTTTCTTTCAAGATTTTTTATTGGCAAAATATTTTGCCACTTCCTTCTGGTCTCTGGTTTCTAATGAAAAATTCACTGTTATTCAAATTGTTTTCCTTTACAGGCTACTTTCAATGTTTTTTCTTTATCTTTAGTTTTCTGAAGTTTATGATGTATTTGGCATGGATTTTTTTGGGTGAATTATCCTGTTTGGCATTTGCTCAGCTTTCACATCTGTAGGTTTATGCCTTTTGCCAAATTTGGAAAGTTCTCAACCATAATTTCTTCTAATAGTTTTTCAGCTATGTCCTCTGTGTCCTCTCCTTCTGGCCCTCCAATGGCATGGCCGTTAGATGTATCAATAGATGTTTTACTATATTTCAGATTGCTGAGGTTATGTTCCTCTATTGTTAATCTTTTTTTCCTCTGTTGTTCAAATTTGATCACTTCTATTATTCTATCACTAGTTCACTGACGCCTCTGTTCTCTCTGTTCTACTATTGAGCTTGTTCAGGGAGTGTTTCATTTTGGTTGTGGTATTTCTCAGCTCTAAAATTTTCATTTGGGCCAAAACCGGTTTGGCTCAGTGGTAGAGCGTCGGTCTTCGGACTGAAGGGTCCCAGGTTCGATTCCAGTCAAGGGCATGTTCCTTGGTTGCGGGCACATCCCCAGTAGGGGGCGTGCAAGAGGCAGCCGATCGATGATTCTCTCTCATCGATGTTTCTAACTCTCTATTCCTCTCTATAAAAAAATCAATAAAATATATTTTTTTAAAAATAAAATTTTCATTTGGTTCTTCTTTGCATATTTTGATTTCTTTACTGAATCTTTCTGTTTCTTTGTGGAGAATTTCTAGTTTTTCACTTGTTTTAACTACGTCCATAAATTCTCACCCAAATATTTTAGTGACGTCTGCTTTAAAATCTTTGTCAGTCATTTCTAGAATCTCTGTTATCTCAGTCTTTGCACTCATTGATCGTCATTTCTCATTCATTTTGATACTTTCCCAGTTTTTGGTATGATGTGTGATTTTCAACTGAAATCTAGATATATTATGATGTAAAACTCTGGACCTTAATTTAATCTTCAGATTTAGCTGTCTTCCTTTGATACCTTTTTAGGAAAGGAAATGGGTCCATCTTGCTACTGTCAGAGGATTAGAATTTCAGATTCATCAATTGGCTTCTGTTGACACTAAGATGCTGGTGGAGGAGAAGGCACCTCCTTACTGCTGGGAAGGGGTGGGACTTTTAGCTCCTTCTAGAACTCTGCTAATACTTCCCTGGGAAGGATAGAAGAGCCTGGTTACTGCTTCCCTTTGCCCTCCTCTGAAACCAAGTGGGTAGGGTTTCAGAGAAGGTCCTCGTGCCTACTGGGTGATAGTGAAAGTTCTCACACACCCAGAGGGAAAAGAGAGAGATGCCTCATTACTTCTGGATGGAGTGAAAGTCCAGGCTCTCCATTGACACTGGTGGTGGAGGGTTTACTACCACCCAGTGGAAAAACAAGCCCCAACTCCTTGGTTGGCCTCATCTTTACATTATCCCCTTTGGAGAGGGGGAGAATTGAGGCACTTGTTACAGGTGAGCAAGGGTGGAAGTTTGGCTCTGTACTTGGCATTTGCTTTGGCAGTGAAAATGCAGCCACAGTTCATGCCTGTGATTTCTGGCTGGAGTCAAGCAATTATTGTCTCATAGTTTACTGTGTTGCTAGGCTGCCCCTTGCTGTCCCTTTGGCTAAAGATCAAAGTCATCTATCTTTTAGTCTACACCTATTGACATTTCTGAGTTCCAAATCTGGGATATGTAACAGCAAAGAGGAGAGCCAGGAACCTACCACCATGCCATTCCTCGGGTCCTGAAGTCCCTTGCCAGTCTGCCTTCTTCTCACCACCATGTAGAGTCTCTGTGGGTTTGTTTTGTTTACAATATCTAGGGTTTGTAGTTGTACTTAGCAGGCAGAATTGGGGAAAGTATGTATATTCACTCAATTTTTCCAGAAGTGGAAGTCAGTTGCCTGCATTTGACATGAAGTTATTTAAAAGATCCACCCTTCACCTTGCAGAGTTCATGTATTTCCTCACTCCCTCCTTCATGGAGGAGCACTGACTGAGGGCCAGGTACTTAGCACCTCTCAGTGCAGGAAGGCTCAGGACTTCCAATGTTTCCTGCCGGGAAAAGCAGCTCCAAGAAGAAGGGGGGGCAGGGCCTGGCCTCTTTCTCCCGAAGCACAGCTTCTCCTTGATGTCTGTAGATCTGTTTCCTGCTACCACACTGATTCTTAGCTCTTAGGTAGCCTCAGCTGAAATCAATAGAAGTATAACAGGGCAAGGAAAGTAAATATTCAATATTTGTTTATAGTTATATAACTACGTTTATAAGTAATGCATGAAAGAATTTTCCAGGGAAAAATGATCTAAGAGGACTTTTTAATTAATTTTTTGTAACATGCCATTTAAAATTTTTTTATTAGGTAGTAATCTTCTAACTTACTAAAAAGTTGCAAAAATTGGATAGTAAAAAGAAGACTCATATTTCCCAGATTCACCTCTTGCTAATAAGTAACACTTTTATTTATCATCAGTGTTCTCTTTCTCCTCTCTCTGTCTACATACATGCACACACACACACACACACACACACGTGTGCACCACATGCTTAGTTTCCTTTAATCTGGGACAGTTTGTAATGTTTTCTTTAAAACAATAAAATAGTAGAACTGTATCTGTCTTATATCATTAATGCTATTTATAGTTACTCTCAGCAAATTGTAAATTTATTAACATGCAAAATGTAGACTTTTAGTACCCTATAATAGGAAAGAGGATATTTTAGCAGTTGGTAATTAATTTAAAAAAGTGAAGGCACAGCAAAATCATAAAAACCAAAAAGTGCTTGACTCTAAATAGAAAGTTGTTTATGTAAGTTTGAATGGAAAGTATTATTCTATCATATCTAGTGATTAATGAAAGTGCATTTGTATAATTTACACAGAAATTAAATGTGAACAAAGTTCTAAAATTACAAGTTTTAAAGCTTAGCTAGAAAATTTGTTTAATTCTAAGTTGAACAGTCAAATATTGCTAATCTGCCTGATTTATCCCCTTCAAACATGCACCATAAAAGTCTAAGTGAGAGAAACACAGTATCTTTAAGTGCTGAATTCTGAACACTTCCTAGTAAAAGCATGTTGGAAATTGGTGGTACCATTAATTTGGAAATGTATACCACCTTTATGTGTCAGGAGAAGCTCCAGTCCATGAGGCTGCAGTGTGGTTTCTCAACCATGCTTTGAAAATGCATCGTAAAAACTATTCTTTGTATGGAGCAAAAGCAAACATTTGGCATCCAGTGGTTATGTTTTGGTCCTTACATGTCAGGGGCTAGCAGTGGCTCTTCTGTTCTTCATATAGAGATCTCTGGTCCCAAACCAGACTTTTTCTGACAACCAGGACCAGCTGGACTCTGGTTTCATCTCCCAGGAGGCCAGAAAAACAAATTGTTTCTTATTCACTTGAATTTTCATTTACAAAAAGAGGCGTTGCTCTGTACCTAGAGATGGGGAGGAGAGAGGGCTCCTTTCAATGCCTTGGATTGATGAGGTCTGGATTACATCAGACATTGAAAAATCTCTTGAAAGAAAGAAATCATCTTAATCTCTGTAATATTTGTATTAGGATTTTAAGTAATGTGACACTTGTCAAGATATCTTCCAGTCTGAATAGAGATTATTTTAGATGAGGTATGACTTCTTTAAACCACATTTCATTTCAGTGGTTTGGAAAAAAAAAAATCTCGGTTTTGTTTTCTGTGGGTATCTTTTGGTTATCACATTGTGCTGGGGAGGCAGCCTCTGGAGCAGGACTGCCCAGATGGCGTTCCATCAGGAATGGGCCAGGAAGTCAACCCTCTGAGTCTCACTTTCCTCGCCTGTCAAAGAGGATGGTAAGAGAATGACTTTATGGGATTTGAGGAGCAGTGAAGATTTTGGTTTAGATGATGCATGTAAAGCCTATATACCTCATACTCCTACATGGGATTCCCTCCCTGAGCCCCAGACTTCAGAGGACTCCACTGTGGTCTCCCTATGGCAGTGCTTTTTTTTCTTACAAAGCAAGGAATCAAATCAGAAAAGTGGAGGGATGGCAAGGAAGTGTTCAATCCCACATTTCCATCCCTGGCCTCCCTTCTCGAACAAGTTCTGGGCATCACGAGCTCAAATACCTGTCCAGGTGTCCCCACGTCCACTGGCAGGGCCTTTCCAGACTTCTTTTCTGCATCAACCCACCTGAAGCTAAAGCCCCTGCTGTCAGTGTGAACTCTAATTTCTACTAAGAACCATGTCATCTTCTGGAAACAATGATGGCTGTCATCTCCAGCCAGGGGCAGCTATAGTTTATACTACCTTACCCTTGTCTGGAATAAAGTAACACCATAACCATATAATTCGATAGCCTTTTTCTCAAATTTTTAAAATATCAGATAAACATGGAATAATATCATCCTCAGTTCTTCCCTATATTTTATCTTCTATCTTTCCTTCCTGACTGCCCTCATTACCTTACCCCCCTCCCCAGATCCTCTCCACAAATCTGATCAACAAAAGTTCCAAGCTGTTTCCTCCCAAGTTAATCTCAAAATCATCTACTGTTATATTTTCCAACTGTCATTACCTTGGTCCAGGCCAAAGCACCGACTGCAGAACCAAACTCCTTGGGCTTGAGTTTCAGCTCTGCTGCCTTCCAGCTGGATGACGTCAGTCAAATAACTGGACTGCTCTGTGCTCAGTTTTCAGTCTGTAATTTGGAAAGTGTAGGACATAATTCACAGGGTTATAGAGATCAAAGAAGATATTTTATATAATAAAAGCCTAATATGCAAACTATCTGGTCGTTCGTTCAACCAATCAAAGCATAATATGCTAATGATATGCTAAGGCCGCTCAACCACTCACCATGTATGCATTAACCACCGGGGGGGGGGGGGGGCAGATAGTTAACCAGTCAACCAGCATCTATGACATGCACTGACTACCAGGGGCAGAAACTTATCACAGGAGCTGCCCCCTGGTAGTCAGTGCACTCCCACAGGGGTAGCGCCACTCAGCCAGAAGCCAGGCTCATAGCTGGTGAGTGCAGCAACGGTGGTGGGAGCCTCTCCTGCCTCCACGGCAGTACTAAGGATGTCCAACTGAGGGCTTACACCTGTGTTCCCCAGGGAGTGGCCCTAAGCCATCAGTTGGACATTCCCTGAGGGCTCCTGGACTACGAGAGGGTGCAGGTCGGGCTGAGGGACCCCCTCAACCCTGACTGCATGAATTCTGTTCACCAGGCCTCTAGTGTAATATATAAAAATACTCAGAATATGTACTGCATGTATTAGGTGTTACTGTCCTTAGCTTATGGTTAAAGGTCTAAGATCGACAGTCTTTTAAGCTAACTACCACCACATAGTCATTTTCATTTTAAACTCCTTTTGTCAGGAAAATTATCAAAGACTTGGATGTGGGGGGAAAATTTGTTGGCTGGAGTGGACCCTCCAGGTTTATCTGATTCTATAACTGTGGTTACCTTGATTGTTTTGCATTGATTAGGCTATTTTACAACTTTGCATGCATAGAGTTAGTGGAAAGCTGATAGTAATGCGAATGATCTTTGACATTAAAAAATGCAAAAGAATTTTGTCTTGTGGAGACACAATCAATTTCCACTCTGCGGAAAAGATAACTTCAAAACATTGCATTTTTCGCACAATATACTATCAGCCACTTTTACATTTATTAGCGAATATATTGAATCATTTCTGAGTGAGAGTGTGTGTGTGTTCACATGCATGTGTGCTTGTGTCATTGACTTTTCCTTTGAAATCGGGTTGACATCTTGCTGGTACATTCATTAGTCACTGAATTAAATAAAATCCTTGAAATGTGCAAAGTTCCCAAACAACATAACTAGTCCAAATGAGAGTTCCTGATTAAAAAAACAAAACCAAAAAACAATACACACACACACACACACACACACACACACACACACACACACAAAACACCTTTCCTTCATTCATAATTTTCTAAAACCCAAAGATGGGCCCCAAGATTGGCTGACAGTAATACTGAGAACTTATCAACTTTGTTTCTAGCATATTCTTCTTTTCTGTTATTTCATTTCTTCCCCTCTGCCTTCTCCCCATCACAGCTTGTGCCCAGCATCTGATGATGATGATGATGATGGTGATGATGATGATGATGATGATGATGATGATGATGGAGAACATCACATTTCCTGCTCCATCCCAGTCCCACCTCTACTCCAACCCCAGTTGAAGCACTTCCATGATCCTCAGTCCTCACTTTAATAGAAACTTGTGTCCTGGGTCTTCCTTCATTACCATGCTCACCCTACCTAATAAAATTATACCTACCAGTTATGATCCTTAGTTCCTCAGATACTTAATAGCTAATAATAATTTGAAAGAATCATTTATTTATTGAGCAAAGATTATTTGTTGCACTTCTATTAAAGTGCCAGTTGCTTTTCTGGTGTAAGAGGTAGAAGCAGAAAGACAGAATTCTCAGTCTATTGAAGAAGACAAATGAACCACAGATTTGGGAACAGTTTATAGGAACTTTAACTAGGGAAGGGATAGGAAGCTATGACAGTGAGAGAACAGCTTCGTGGAGATGACACTACAGACCTGAAGACAATGAGAGGGTAGTGGGGGAGAGCATCCTGGGAAGTACAAATTCTAAAGCTTGCTCTCCAGAAAAAGGCCAACAGGTCCTCTAATTGAAGCAGCTGTAATGACCATCAGACACCCCTGTTTCGCCTTAAGTATTATGGTCCCTTTGCATATGACATAGAGAAGCAGAGAGCCAACTAGAGCCAACTATATTTGTACACAACTCTTGGTGTCTTTTCTGATGAAAAATTCTAAGGAAACAAAGCAAAAATGGAACCCTTTGTTCTGCCTGACATGAGAAAGGCCTGGAAAAATGGTTCCTTCACTTGGGAAGGGCTTCAGATACCTCTTCTGCTAACAGCAACTCTGCTACTATGCCTGATTAGTGAGCACTCTGTTCTTCCAGTAGTTATATGCATGGGCTTTCGAAGTCCATCAGATTAAGGTTCAAAACCTAGTCTCATTTGCTAGACAGTGACCTTGAATAAGTCATTAACCCTCTCTCAGAAAAGCTTCCTTTTCCTTACCTGCAACTCAAAGAATAATCTATGCCTGTTCTTATGCAAGTGCCCAGCACAATGCCTGACATCATGGGAAGGAATAATAAGAGGAACCAATATTCAACCTTCCAAGTAAAGCTTACCAGCAGTCTACACACAATCCAATCTGTGCTGTGGCTTACAAAATTTTGTCCAAACAAGCATGCAGAACTATTTTTACATTTCTAGTTTGGAAATATGAAGGTGATAAGTTCAAAGCTATCTATTTCTGTGTGGATGACAGTCACTAATGCAGTAAGGAATTTAGTGATACTGAAATATTCATGTATTACACCATTCAGGTGTTTTATATCCCTTTGAAAAGTAATCATTCCTATGTCCTTTTCATGTGTGAGTCTCAGCTCCTGTGTGCACTCCTGGTCCGTGGCACAGATGAGCCAATTTACAACTCTGTCTGGTGTTTTACTCCAAGGTCATTGGAGGGCAGACTCAAAGGGATCTCAGTAAGGCTGCTGCAGACTCCTGCAGTTTCTTTAAGCAGGAATGTGTGATACCTCTGCCTTTCCCCATTAACAACTTCACCCCACCATAAAGTGCATTGCATTATAGAATTACACAACAATTCCCAGAGCTTACACATGCTGTGTTCCCTGGGAATTGTGCCTTTGTAGCAATACACCTGTAGTGTAAGTCCTCCCTTAATGTCGGTGATAGGTTCTGTGTCCTTTAGCATAACAATGTATAATAAAACCAATTTTACCACAGGCTAATTGATATAAGCAATAGTTAAATTCCTATGGCATCTCATCAATGTTATAACGAAACAACATTGAATGAAATGACATGATAAGAGGACCTGCTGTACATGTATTTTTATATTCAGGAAATTCACCTTAACCAAATAGCATCAACAGTCGTGTTGGGAGCAGAGTATCTATCTATCATCTATCTATATAAAAAGCCAGTGACCAGAATGCCATAACAACCATAATGACCAGTCCCCATGACACCCACTGTGGCCAGAGAACTAACCAGATCAGAGGTGAGGCCTGCTGGCCACCCCCGCCCCCAGCAGTTCCTCCCCCTGGCTAGTCCCACCCATGATTAGTCCCACTATGCCAATAGGGGGTGGGGCTGGCTGGCCAACCTCCTGCAGCTCTTTCCCACACCTGGCCCTGCCCCCGATGAGCCCCCACCACCCTGATCAGGGTCAGGGTTGGCTGGCCAACCTCCTGTGGCCTTTTCCCCTTGGCTGGCCCCACCTCCAGTGGGCCCCTATGACCCCAATCAGCCCACAGTCTCTCCCCCCAGCCAGCTCCACCCCTGATCAGCCCCCCACCCCACTCCAATCAGGGGCAGAGCTGGCTGGCCAAGGACCTTCAGCTCCTTCCCATGACTGCTGCCCCCCAATTGGCCCTACCCCAAGCCGGGTCCACTGCCCATAGCACCTCCCCAGAGTTGGCCCAACCCTCGATCAGGCACCCCCCCCTCTGCCCCCACCACCAATTGGAGGTGGGCCAGCCGGCCAATCTCCCATCATCTCCTCCTCCTGACAGGCCCGAGCCAACAGGACCCCACCCGTGCATTGGGCCTTTAGTATAAATATAAATATAAAGATGAAGAAGATATCATGTCTCTGTTCTCCTCTCCTCCCCCACCCCACAGAGCACAAAGTTGGAATAAGGGTTATCTACCAATGCCTGACTATTTATGCAAAGATACAGTGGGAATATGAACACTGGGCCAGAGACCATGTGAGTAATCATCTGTGATAGGACAAGTGGAAAAGAGAGGTCATTGAATATGCACAGAGGAAATAATGTCTGCATTGAGCTTTGAAAGATGAGCAGGATTTCACCAATGAAGATGGGGGAGGTACTACCATCTGACACAGGACTCTTGAGATTACCATCTCCAGCAGCATTCAGAGGAGGAGCAGAGGTTGGGTGGTGATCTGGGGAAGTTAACCTGTTGATAAGGCGAGGGAGACGAAAGGATATAAAGGAGATTCCCAAGTTAAGGGACTCTAAAAAACATGTGATGCTTGCTTACTTTGTGTGTGTGTGTGTGTGTGTGTGTGTGTGTGTGTGTGTGTGTTATTTTTCCTTGACACTCTTAATACAAAACTGTTGCTAACCTGCTATGATTTACTTATCTCAGCACAGCTAAAGAGGTGTTCTGAATTGTGCTCAGGAGTGTTTCTATGCATGTACAAAGCTACAGCCATCCAAAATAGTTTCCCATTGTGTGAGATGTCAGTAATGGAGCTGACTTTGCTCTGTCAGTGTCCTCGTCCACCTTCCTAATGCAGTTGGAGATATCAGAACAATTGCCATATCTTTGTGAGGTTTGAAAAACAGAAAATTCTGATGTTGATGCTTTGCGATCCACCTCAATCCACTCCCAATTCCATTTTCTTCATTATGTTCTACTTGCCACAGTAATATGGAGTGCAGTGAAGAAAGGAAGATTTTGATGAGAAAAAGAGGGTATTAATAAATTGCTTTTCCCTTGTTAAGTGTCCAGTTCCAGCAGGGTATCTGGAGGATGGACTAATAGACCACCATGAGAATTAATCTGGAGCCGGAGGGCTTGCTGCCATTGACTCCAGCTGTCACTCATGATGGAGTGAGAAAGAAAGGCAGGTGGAGTAGTTGAGGACATTCACAAACCGGAGGGCTTGGTGCCATTGACTCCAGCTGTCACCCATGATGGAGTGAGAAAGGGAGGCAGGTGGAGTAGTTGAGGACATTCACAAGTGATGTTCCTCATCTCAAGGCCTGGATAAACATGGTCTTCACCCATGAGAACAGGAAAGTAAGATAGATTAAGACCCCAAAAAGAAAGCAATATACATTTGGAATTAATTGCATTGTTGAATTCAAAAGATAGCTTATCAATAGCAAGTGAAGGAATATGTGAGCAGCATTGATGTCTAAAAGGAAAGGGGAAACGATGGGGATATGGAGTGTTACACTGTTCACTGATGCAGTTTGACAACCCAGGAGAAAGCAGGAGGTTGGACTGATTTGGAGTTGTGGACTGGTCAGGCTAGTGCTGTAGGAAGTCAGGCAGTTCTCTGCACATGTTTCAGTGTCTGATTTCAGTATTGGGTGGTTTTAGGTGGTGCTATGTACTCTTCATACCTACCCCGGATAAAGCTACATAATGTGGGTTTTTGACCTGGTGAGATAAAGCAGTGCTCACCTAGAAGTGGACCTGGGGTCCATTTTCCTGCCCAGATTACATGCCTATTATATCATGGGCAGCAGTAAGATTTTTGCTAGACTGATAACCAGAATTTTCACTGTAGTCACTGAAATATTCAAAAATAAGTATAGTTTGCTTAATTAAGATTGAACAGAAAATCATTCTCCTAAGTCCACATAGAATTGTTTTACTGTCATAAGAAAGATATATGATTCTCCTGAATAAACCACTGGTCTTGCTGCATAATTATTGTCAGAAAAACGATTGTATTAGTTTCCTATGGCTGCTATAACAAAGTACCCAAAACTTGGTGGCTTAAAACAACAGAAATGTATTTACTCGCAGTTCTGTAGACTAGAAGTTTGAAATCAGTATCGAAAGGATGAATCAAGGTGTTACCAGGGCCACACTCCTTCTGGAGCTCAAGGGAAGAATCTGTTTTGGGTTTTTTTGCTGTTGCTATTTGACTCAATTTCTGGTGGCTGCTGGCACTCCTTGACTAGTTTCTATATCACTGCAATCATCAAGGTTAGCACCTTCAAAACTCTCTGCTCTGTTTTCATTCACATCACCTCCTCTGTATATGTCAAATGTCCCTCTTATAAGGATCTATGGGATTGCATTTAGGACCCACCCTGATAATCCAGGATAATCCCACTATCTCAAAACCTTTAAATTAATCACACCTGCAAAGATTTTTGCCCCCCTAAAGTAATAGTCTCAGGATCTAGGGATGGGAACTGATACCATTGTTTAGCCTATTATAACTGTCTTTAGATCAATTTTAGTACTTATTTTTCAGTGGTTTTGTTTTCCAGGGTTTTAGGTACCCATGGTTAACCATGATCTGAAAATAGTAAATAGAAAATCCCAGAGATAAATAATTCATATTTTTAAATTGCACACTGTTCTGAGTAGTGTGATGAAATTTCTTGCCATTGCAGTCGGTCCTGCCTAGGTCATGAATCATCCCTTTGTTCAGCATGTACACACTGTGTTACCTGCCCATTAGTAACTTAGTAGTTGCCTGGATTATCAGATCGACTGTCACAGTAACACAGTGCATAGTGCATGTGTTCAAATAACCCTTATTTTACTTAATAATGGCCCCATTACCCTTCTCATAACTTTTATTATAGTATGTTATTGTAATTGTTCTATTTTATTATTAGTTATTGTTATTAGTTTCTTAGTGTTCCTAATTTGTAACTTTTCATAGGTATGTATTTATAGGAAGACTAGAAGCCTGGTACACAAAATTCATGCACAGAGTGGGGGTGGTCCCTTAACCCAGCCTGTACCCTCTCCAATCTGGGACCCCTTGGGGGATACCCAGCTGCTGGTTTAGGCCTTTTGCTTAGTTGTTTGGTTGCCCCTCACTAACCCCCTGCATGCCTGGTTGCCCCACACAGCCTGCTGCTCAGTCATTTGGTTATCCCTCACTAACCCCCTTGCTGGTCTGGTTGCCCCACAAAGCTTGTTTGGTCATCAGTTCAGTTGTTTCAGATGTGATGGTCACTTAGCCTTTTATATATATAGATAACATTTATAGTAAGGTTCAGTATTCTCTGAGTTTCAGGCATCCACTAGGGGTCTTGGGAAGTATCCTTTATAGGTGAGGGGGGACTACTGCATTCTAAAATAATTTTATTTAGTGTTGGTAGAAACCCCTATATAACTAGTAACCCAGTAGATAAGAACAACTTATTAATTGTTATACAATTATGTCAAAGGATGTATGACAATCACCATATATCCTTATTTGGAAGACTTCATTAGCTGCAAACAGCTTTTGAAATGGGGAAAACAGTAAGCACTACATTATATGTCCATATCTATCCTGATTTCAGGAACATAATGTAAGGAAATGTGCATTTTAGAATTGAGGAAATGTGGTAATTCATGTTGGTAATATCACCAGGAAGTTGCATAGTTTAAAACCACATGTGTAATTACTAAGATTTTCCTAAAGAGCTATCCAAGGTGAGTAAAATCATCATGGTTAGGAGAAATGCATAAAAATCACCCCTCTGTTGGTGTATTGAAGATCTCAGAACTACTGTGTTTCCCCCAAAATAAAAAATCATCTGAAAATAAGACCCACTTACAGGTTTCCTTCTGAGTGAAATATAAGGCATCCCCCCCTGAAAATAAGCCCCCCCCCCCAGGCTCTGTCTCAGAATGAAAATTAACTTACCATAAACTGGTTGCTAGGACCGCCCCGACTGGCGTCTAGCAACCAGTGACATTACGCGAAGTCCTGACTTCACTGCTGTGTGGAGGTGGAGCAGAGGTCGAAGTGAGAGGTGAGCATGGGGCTAGAGAGAGGAGGAGACTTTCACAGATGTGTGTAGAAGAACAGGAGGATTAGAGCGGTCTGGATGCAGTGAAGGTGGTGAGTGCAAGTCTGCCTCTGGTGACACTACCTGATGCTTGTGGCTGCCCTCATGATGACTGAAGGTGCTCAGTCAGTGGCAGACCCTGCTCCAGCCCAGATCCAGGTCCCAGCAAGTCTAGTGACAGTCCCCAGGCAAGCCCCAGGGGGTAAATGTCTGATAAAGGGGTAGGAGGATGTCTGGTGAAGGTGTTCAGTGGCACAGGGGAAGGGTGAGGGGGATCACTTAAAATGACACAGGAGGATCAGAGGAAGCAATCAAAATGACACAGGAGGATCAAAAGGGGTTACTAAAATGATAATCCCCCCTCTGATTCTCCTGTGCCCTTTTGATTCCCCACTCTGATCCCCCCTGTGTCATTTTAAGTGATCCTCCTTCCCCCACCTTGATACTCCAATTCCTTTTTTTTTAACCCCTAGAAATGAGCACAAAAAGAAAAAGCTACTCCATTGAGTACAAGAAAGGAATTGTGGAAGATTCTTGGGGCCAAAATCTAACTGCTTTCTGCAAAGAGAAGATGTTGAGTATCCGATTGGTTCGAAAATGGTGAGCAGAGTACGGTAACGTCATTGAACAAGTGGACAAGGGAAATGCTAAAAAGCGCAAGTGTGGATCAGGTCAGCAACCATTATTTTCTGAGCTGGAAGACCTGATCTGTGAATGGGTTGTTGACAGGAGAGCAGAGGCTTTGGTTGTGAATAGGGCTCAGATTCAAGAATTTGCCCTTGCAATGGCACCACATAGACATAGCCCCCAAAGACTTCAAAGCATCACAACACTGGCTGAATAATTTCCTTCAGTGAAGTGAACTGTCTTTAAGAAGATTTACAACATTGTTTAGGTTGGAAGATATTCAAGTTATTAAGCGAGCACTTGCATTCAAGTCCTTTAATGATGATGCTGACTTCTCTAAATACAATCTTTCCAACATGATTGCTATGGATGATACTGCAATGTTTATGGGCCAATCATCTCAAACAACAATTGAACAGTGGGGTGCTTCCTTAGTGTACATTCCCTCCACTGCTTACGAAAGTGCATGTGTTTCCTGTATTTTGGCAATTCGTCTGGATGGCATTAAAATTTCACCTTTAATCATTTCTAAAGGCAAGAAGGAAAAGATTGAACGTGTTTTGGGTGTTTTTATTCTTGAAACTGAAAAAACCTGGGCCACACAAGCAGTTATAAGGAAGTGGGTCGATTTAATGCTGCCACTTGTTATGCAAGGGAGCCAAAGAGGTCTGCTAGTCTGGGATGCAGCCAGCACTCACCCTGCTAAAGACATGAAGACATTTATTCACGAAAGAAAAATAGATCAGATAATGATTTCCACAGGAATGATGGCCTATCTCTAGACTCTTGATATTGCAATAAACAAGCCATTCAATGATAATTTGAGCATGGAAATTAATGACTACATTGAAAATAGAATGGAGAGAAACCAGCGTGGAAACTTTGTAAAACCTAAACTGCAAGAAGTTGTGACTTGGGTGAAGAATTCATGGGAGAAAATCACTGACAGTTGCATTGCAAATGCACTGCGAGCAGGCTACCTTGACAAGAAGTTCTCATTTAAGGACAGTGCTATTGCTAAACATGAGAGATTTGATCCACTGATTCTGAAAGAAATGGAGTCACAAGAAATTCACCAGGAAATTCAGGAATTGGATTGTTATGATAATGTTCCAGAAGATGATGACATGATTGTCATTGAATAAATGAGTAAATTCTTGATACTGTAGGATTCACAGTTAGTCTGGTTTGTGTTGACAACTACCATACTACCGTACCATATACAGGTAATAAATTTCTTTTATTTTCATTTAACAATAAACGTGTACCGTATTCTTCTCCATGGAAAAATAAGACATCCCCTGAAAATAAGACCTAGCACATCTTTGGGAGCAAAAATTAATATAAGACACTGTCTTATTTTCAGGGAAATGGGGTATTTCTAAAGGTAATCCTTGGCCATTTACTCTGATATTTCCTTTGAGCTACTTCAGCTCTGACCTCTTTTTCTATATTTCCCTGATTTTAATGATTTGTTTTGGTCAGCTATCTAGATATTTCTGCTCCCTCCCACAAAATAATGCAAGGCTGTCAGTGAGTGACGGAGAGAAGAGAGGAACAACTGAATCGACTTAGCACACAGGGTGTCATGTACACCAAGTGCAATTACTTCTGCTTCTTGAGTATCTCCAGAATCCTTCCACTTGTCTCAGTACCCACTGTGGAGGCAAAACAATGCCTCCCCCACCCCAAAGATATCAACACTCTAACTCCCAATCTGTGAATATGTTATGTTACATGGCAAGAGGTGATGAAATTAAGGTTGCCAATCAGCTGAATTATCCAGGTAGATCACAAGGGCCCTTAAATTGGGAAGAGGGAGGCAAAAGATTCCAAAACAGAGATATGATACTTTGAGGAAGAGTTGATGAGCCATTGCTGGCTTTGAATATGGGGAAAGGCTCCATGAGACAAGGACTATGTGTCTCTAAAATCTAGAAAAGGAAAGGAAACTGAAATGCTCACAGTCCTGCTGACTCCTTAATGATAGCCCAGAATCTTACCTAATAATAGACAAACATAAATTGACCGTACCTCCACTATGCCCACAGCCAATCAGAGTGAGTATGCAAATTAACCCAACAAATATGGCAGTTAATTTGCATACATAGGTGCCCAGCAGCCTGGTCTTGTGAACATCCTTGGCATCCAGGTCACTCCAAGACAGGCCTCGTGTATGTGGGCCTTGAGCAGTCTGGGAAGGGCCTCTGCCAGGGGGCTCCTGGGCAGAGCCCAGCCAGTTATCTGAGCCAAGGGAGTCTCTGCCTAGGCCTAAAGCTGAGGCTTTAGGCATGGGCAGGGGCAGAGCCGGCCATTGGAGGGAGCTGGGGCTCCTGCCCAGGACTAAAGTCTGGGCCAGAGGCTTTAGGCCTGGGCAGGGACTGAGCTGGTGATTGGTGTGAATTACAGAGGAAACACATTTTCTGACCACTCATTGGCTAAGCTCCCTGCATGCCACTGGTAATATTTTCAGTAACTTGGATAATAAGAATCCAAAAAGGTGATCTAGGGTTTTTCCACTACACTCCTGGAGGAAAAAAAAGAAGGTCCACTGCTGGAGGGCTAAGAAATGTCATATCCTGCTGGTTTGGCTCAGTGTATAATGCCCCAGGCCTGCTAACCTCAGGGTCTGGGTTCAGTTCTGATCAAGGGCATGTACCTAGGTTGCAGGCTCCTTCCTGGCTGGTGCCCAGATCAAGGCTCATGCAGAAGGCAACCAGTCAAAGTGTTCCTCTCACTTTGATGTTTCTCTCTGTTCCTTCCTTTATCTTCCACATTCTCTAAAAATCAATGGAAACATATCCTCAGGTGAGGATAAAAACAACAACAACAAAGATATGTCATATCCTATGAAAGACATATCTTGAAAATGTCTGAAGAAAGTTGTCATTTTTTCTTGGTGAAGGGACTGGAGTCCATGTTGTTGAAAACACCTTGGTGGCTGAGGTGACTGGCAGTGGCTGCAGCAGTGGGGTGATCAGGCTGGTGCCTTCCCCTGATCAGCACAGTCTCCTCCAACAAAAGAAGGCCAGACTGTGGCCTAGCACATCCCCTGAGGACTCCCAGTATGTGAGAGGATGGGCAGAGGGAACCCTCCACCCCAAGTGCATGAATTTCATGTACTGGGCCCCTAGTTGTAAGATAATAAATGTGTATTGATCTAAGCCAGTAAGATTGTGGTAATTCTATATAGCAGAACAGTTGTGGTTCCTGTCATTCTCTTTCCTTGGTTGCTGAAACATGCCCTGATACAACTTCCAGTCTTACTTCTTTCCCATCCATTTCCACTCTGCAGTTAGCACTTTGTAAAATACTATACACTTGGTATCATTCATCTGTTTAACACCTTCCAGTTACACTCTACTATTCATAAATGAACCCCAAATCTCTAATGAATGAATGTCTTATTACTTTAGCTATAATAAAATGACCATTTAAACTGAAAGGACACAGATCAGCTGATGTCAACCTTAACAATTAATGAACATTTAGTAATTTTAGATGGCATTCTAGAGTGAAGAAAAAGAGCACCAGGTTTATCTAAAAATTATAGAATAGAAAGAAATGTTTTTGTAATTTCTTCTTATTCTAAAACTCTCTTTTTCTGTCAGGTTCAACAACAACAACAACAACAACAACAACAACAACAACAACAAAAAGAAGGCAGTCCTTAAAGCAAAGCTCAGAGTAAGGATATAAAATGAGCAAAAATCACTGGCAGTTAATTTCACAGGATTATTGAAGCTGGTTAGGTGCTTTTAGCTTCTTTCTAACAAAATTATAAAAATAACTCATGTTTTATCAACTGTGCTTCTGGAAGGAACATGTCTCTTGAGAAATGAAAAAAAAAAACTACAAATATACTGCATAGTGATTTCTGAAATATGTTATCTTCTCATGCCAGGCTGAAGACATTCTGTTGAAAAATGCAATCACGTTTGTGTGGAGCCCCCTGTTGCAAAGATGCAAATGATGTTGGTCATTTTTTAAATAAATCGTCATTTTTTAATATGCTCTGGAGAGAACGGAGAAAAGGCAAGGAGGATTCATCATTTTAATGATTATTTACACACATGATTAGAAGATTGCTTTTACGTTGATTTTGCAGAAGTTCTGGAGGGAGGGGTCCTTTCTCTTGCTTTTGTCCCTTCCCATGCTAAATGCTGTGTTTCCAGTGGTCTCCATATTTGCAGAAGGGAGAAAGATAAACAGGAAAATGCAGAGATCAGGAAATAGTATCAGAAAACAGTTCTAACAATGGTCTGCTACTGCAGCAAGGAACCCATTGATCCAAGGACAATAGTTACATTTGTCATCAAGGTTATATTTTTCTATAACAACCAATCTGTTTTGTCTGACTTAGATTTTTCAAATTAGCAGAGTATTAAGTTGGTATTCATGACTGTTCCAGTGTTTCAACTTTCTATTTTAGTTTTAAAATATTGTGGAATTACCCCCGTTCTTTCTCTTTTTAGCCTCACATATTTTGTTTCTGCAGTATGAACAAAATTGCCCCTGAAAAATGTTGCTTCTAAGGTTGTAAATTTAACTTAAAACCTGAATCAAAAAATTGTTAGAATCCTTTTCTCAAGACTTCAGCACACATGAGTACTAGATTTTATTTTATGCAAGGCAGCTTATTTTTATAATTGCTATTACATTAAAGTATATATATATATATATATATATATATATATATATATATATATATATATAGAGAGAGAGAGAGAGAGAGAGAGAGAGAGAGAGAGAGAGAGATATTATACTATACTAGAGTACTAGAGGCCCGGTGCATGAAATTCATGCATGGGAGGGTGTGTCCCTCAGCCCAGCCAGCACATCTCCAATCTGGGACATCCCTCTCATAATCCAGGACTGCTGGCTCCCAAATGCTCACCTGCCTGCCTTCCTGATTGCCCCTAACCACTCCACTGCTAGCCTGATTGATGCCTAATTGCTCCCCTGCCAGCCTATTTGCCCCTAACCGCCCTCCCCTGGAGGCTGGAGGCTTGGTCACCTCTAACTGCCCTCCCCTGCAGGCATGCCCCTTTCCCCCACTGCTCTCCCTTTCAGGCCTGGATCATTTCTAACTGCCCTTCCATGCAGGCCCAGTCACCCCCAACTTCCCTCCTCTGCCAGCCTGGTCACCCCCAACTGCCATCCCTTGCAGTCCTAGTCCCTCCCAACTGTCCTCCACTGCTGGTCATCTTGTGGTGGCCATCTTATGTCCACATAGGGGCAGGATCTTTGACCACATGGAGGCAGCCATCTTGTGTGTTAGAGTGATGGTCAATCTGTATATTACTCTTTTATTAGATAGGATAGAGCAGTGGTCGGCAAACTGCAGCTCTTTGACCCCTTGAGTTTGTGGGTCGTGAGCTACGATTTGCTGACCACTGCTTTAGGAGAATGACTTGGGTGATACCTTAGACCACATGTGTCAAACACAAGGCCCGCGGGCCAAATCCGTCCTGCCAGGCCTTGCAATGAGGCCCGCACCGCGCTGTCATCACTGCACTCCGCTGCGTTTCCATCACAATGACAGTTTATGACTGTTCAGTAAACCATTCGGCCAGCGATTTAGGCTGGATTTTAGATTTTGGCCCCTTCTCTGATTGAGTTCGCCACCCCTACCTTAGACCAATGGTTGACAAACTGCAGCTTGTAAGCCAAACTCAAGGGGCCAAAGAGCCGCATGTGGCTCATGAGCTGCAGTTTGCTGACTACTGGGATAGAGGCCTGGTGCATGGGTGGGGCCAGCCGGTTTGCCCTGAAAGGTATCCCAGATCAGGGTGGGGGTTCCCTTGGGGAGTGGGGCGGACTGGGAGAAGTGTCTGAGATCATTTGCAGGCTTGCTATGCCCCCCAGCAACCCAAGCAGAGGCCCTGGTATTTGGGATTTATTTATCTTCTGCAATTGAAACTTTGTACCCTGGAGAGTGGAGCCAAGCCTTCTGCTTGCTCTGTGGTGGCAGCCATTTCTGTTGGGATTTATGTACCTTCTATAATTGAAACTTTGTAGCCTTAAGCAGAACCCAGACAGGCCAGGGCTGCAGAAGCTTGGCTTTCTCCATTGCCAGGGAAAACTCTAGCCTCCTACACTCTCCAACTCTGTGGCTGCTGCCATTTGTGTTGGGATTTATTTATATTCTGTAATTGAAACTTTGTAGCCTGGAGTGGAGGCCTAGGCTGGACAGGGTGTGCAGAAAGCTTGGCTTCCTCCATCAAAGGGGAAACCCAAGCCTCCCTCCTGCTCTCTCTGTTTGGGTTAATTTGCATATTTGCTCCTGATTGGCTGGTGGGCGTGGCTTATGGGCATGACCTGTGGGTGTAGCAGAGGTACAGTCAATTTGCATATTACTCTTTTATTAGATAGGACTAGAGGCCTGGTGCATGAAATTGGTGTAGGGGGCATGGTGTCCCTCTGCCTGGCCTGTGCCCTTTCACAATCCAGGACCCCTCAGGTAGGGTCCCTAGGCCTGGCTGGCAATAAGGGCCTATCGGGGCTTTCCTTCCCCCAGCTGCCAGAGCTGGACCCACCCCCACCACTGCTACTGCTTGCCATCTGTGTGGCACTGCTCCCTCTCCCCCATCACCAGTTGCTTCCCTCTGCAGGCAACAGGCATGGGGTACAATCCTTTGGCTGGCCTGGGCTTCCCTCTGTGGGTGATAACTGGCTGGCCCCATCTACCTGCTGCAGCACTGTTGGCCAGGTAACCTGGGCCATCATCTTTGGGGCAATCACAGAGCTCCCACCCTCAATTGATCACCCTGCTGGCTGGTGGCCTGGGCCTTCAGTGGGGCAATTGTGGGGGGAATTTGTGGAGCGATGGCAGGTCCCCCTGACCAATTGCATCTCACCCACCTTGGCTGGCCTGGTGCCAGTGTATATCATGAATCATGGCATAGTCATCTGGATGGTCATTCGGCTGTTAGGTCACTCAGTTTATTTGCATAATATACTTTTATCATTATAGATTTTTTTCAGACATCAGAGAACAACTGGAGTATTTAACATAGGCTTTCATTCAGTTTTGTGACAGGTAATTATTATTGTGTAACAAACTACCTCTTAAAACCAGTGGCCTAAAATAATAATTCTTTGCTTAGAATTTTGTCAACAGGCTGGGCTCAGCTGGGCAGCTTGCCTCTGCTCCATGTGGTATCAGCTGGGTAAACTCTTGTGTTTGCAGTCAGCTGGCATCCTGACCAGGTCTGGGACATCCAAGATGGGTTTATTCATTGTATTGTGCATCTCATCTATGATGGTTGGAACAAATGGTTGCTGGTTTGGCCTCTCTTTCTTCAAAGCTATCTTCCATCTCTCAGGGTCTCTTTGTGTGGTTTATATTCCATTCTATTTGGAGGCTGGCTTGAGCTTCCTGGATTGGGCACCTCATGGTGGCAAGAGAACAAAAGCAAAAGGTCTGAGACTTCTTAAAGCCTAGACCCAGTTATTGTGTAGAATCATTTTTTCCATATTCCCTATCCTATATAATAAAAGCCTAATATGCTAAGTGTCCAATCAACCAGTTGCCTGGTCAACCAACCAAAGTGTAATATGCTAATAATATGCTAAAACTGCTCAACTGCTCACTATGATATACACTAACCATCAGGGGGCAGGCAGTTGATCACTCAACCAGTCACTGTGACATGCACTGACCACCAGGGGACAAAGCTCCAACTGGTAGGTTAGCTTGCTGCTGGGGTTTGGCTGATCAGGGCTGAGTGAGATAAGACAGACAAACCCTAGAGCCCTCCCACAGTTCCTCCCCAGCTGGCCAACCTCCTGTGTCCCTCCCTGGCCCCATTTGTGCACCAGTGGGGTCCCTTGGCTTGACTTGTGCCCTCTCATATTCCGCGAACCCTCGGTGGATGTCAGAGAGCCAGTTTTGGCTCGATCCCGCAGGCTAGGCTGAGGGACCCCACTGGTGCATGAATTCATGTACCAGGCATCTAACATGAATAATATAATAATCAAAGAACTAATATTGGTAGGGTGTACCCAATGATATGAAATCAGGGAGAAGTGACTCATGAGAGATATTATGTAACAATAAACTCCAGTATCCAAAGGAATGTTTTCAGCATTCCTTACATTGGATACAAAAGATAAGTTATACACATTTTCCTCCTTCAGTGAACATCCAGAATCAGCTCATTATTCCTACAAAAGAACTTAAAAGTAGTAATCCAATGAAACCACAGAAGTACAGCAAACCCACCTGAATGAAATACAGAATTTCTCTAAGTGAATGGGTACTTTCTTGGTTGATTAATTTTAAAGTTAGTAAAAAAATGGGAATCATAACACAAATTTTATGTAATTTACACATTTCATTTTAACATGAAATGAGCAGATGTTAATTCATTATCTGATATTTTAATGTCAAATGATGGCTTTTCTTTGAGTAGGAGTCCATGGACTAGAATAATGCTTCACTTTCCTTGTATGAACCCACCAACATTGATAACCATTGATTATCAATCTTGATAGCTATGAAGTGTGATAAAAACTCAAACAATTGTTCAGAGACAATCTGTTTAGAGAACCTGAGATTTCTTTTTAGATATGTTTTTTGTTTATTTTAGAGAGAGAAAGGAGAGAGAGAGAAAAAAACATCAATAGGCTACATCCTATATGCTCCATACTGGGAATCAAGCCCCTATCCTGGGCATATGCTCTGACCAGGAATTAAACCAGTGACTTCTGGGTGCATAGGATGGTACTCAGTCCACTGAGCCACAAAGGCTGCGTGAATTTGAGATTTTTATATTTTCTTCCAGTTTCATCTAGTTGTCTCATCCATACCTTATTCACTATCCGTTATTTGAGCAACTTCATCATATTACCTTTCCGCATCATTTACGTAATTTTCATAAAAATAGCAACTTGTCCTTTTTACATCTATTCTGGATCAATTTATCAATATGTTAATTTATTCAATTTTGATTAAAAAGTACAACTGGGGTAAATTGGGGAATCAATAGGGCTGGCTCTTAGCAAATGTGCAGTTCAGTACAATGGGAGAGAAGTGCATAAACTGACTGTAGCATGTTTATTAGGTTATGAATATCCACTGATATGTTCTCCAGAGAAAATGGGGATGTCTATTAATCTGGTGATATGATGAAGTCAAGATTGTTTAAAAGAGTTTCTACTATAGGATGAATATATCTATAGTAGAAATAGATATGGTAGGTAAATTAGTACCAACTCTGAATATAGCTATTATTCAAACTTCCTGCATAACTTAATTAATTTTTGATTCATGTGAGCTGGTCATAAAAACCCTGCATCTAAGCCGAAACTGGTTTGGCTCAATGGATAGAGCGTCGGCTTGCAGACTGAAATGTCCTGGGTTCGATTCTGGTCAAAGGGCACGTACCTTGGTTGCGGGCACATCCTAATTGATGTTTCTTTCTCATCGATGTTTCTAACTCTCTATCTCTCTCCCTCTCTATAAAAAAAAACAACAAAAAAAAACCCAAAAAACAAACAAACAAACAACAACAACAACAAAAAAAAACCCTGCATCTAAGAATCTACACTAATAAAAAATAATCATGCAAATTGACCATCCCTCCACTATGCCCACCAGCCAATCAGGCGTGAGTATGCAAATTAACCCAACAAAGATGGCAGCAACCATGGAGCTGGAGTGAGCAGGAGGCTTGGGTTGCCCCTGGCAATGGAGGAAGCCAAGCTTCCAGCCTGCCCTGGCCTCCACTCAAGGAGAAACTGGGAACCTGGGTCACCATAGGGCATAGCCAGCCTGAAAATGGCCCTCAGCCCCTTATCCAGGCTGGCCATGCCCCTAATGGAGTAAGAGTCCCTGCTTGGGGTGAGTCCAGCTTGAAAACAGCCCTCAGCCCCTCGCCAGGCTGACCACACCCCCTAGTGGGGACCCTCATCTCATGGGGGCATGGCTGGCCTGCAAACCACCACAGGTCCCTTGCCCAGGCTGCCTTACACTCCAAAGGGATCCTCCACCTTATTTGAGATGCTCTTCAGGACAAACCAGCCAGCCCCCACCTGTGCACCAGGCCTCTATCTATACTAATAAAAGGGTAATATGCTAATTAGACTGGGAGACCTTCCAGGAGACCTTCTGGATGTTCTTCTAGACAAAGCCATGGTGGTGGGGCCAAGGTAGAGGTGGTTAGAGGCCAAGAGGGGAGGGCAGTTGTGGGTGAGCAGGCTAGTGGGAGGGCTATTGGGGGTGATCAGGCCAGCGATGGGGGTGCAGTTGGGTGTGAACAGACCAGCAGGGGGGCCAGTTGGGGGCATGCAGGCCATCAGCAGGGGTCAGTTGGGGGAGATCAGTACAGCAGGAGGGGCAGTTTGTGGTGAGCAGGCCAGTAGGGGTGCAGTTGGGGGCAAGCAGGCCAGTGAGGAGGGCAGGTGGGGGCAAGCAGGCCACCAAGGGTGGCAGTTTGGGGCCAGCAAGGGGGCCAGTTGGGGGCAAGAACGCTGGCATTGGGGGCAGTTGGGGATGATCAGGCAACCACCACACGGGCAACCACCACACGGCTGTTTGTGTTCATGAGTTTCAGTTTTATATCCCACATATGAGTGAAATTATATACTTCTTAGACTTTTTCTGACTTATTTCCCTTACTATAATGTTCGCAAGGTCCCTTCATGTTGTTGCAGATGGCTGTATTTCATCCTTTCTTATGACTGAGCAGTATTCCATTATGCATAGGCACCGCATCCTTTCATCCAGTCTTCTATCACAGGGTGCTTTGATTGTTTCCATGTCCTGGCTGCTGTGAATAATGCTGCATTGAACATAGGTGTGCATATATCTTTGCAATATAGGACTTTTAAATGGAGCACGCCTGGCATTCCACTTGATGTTGGCATTTCAGAGAGGCTTGAAGAAAAACTGCTCAGGTGTCCATAAGATCATCTGCTCTGGATAATGAAGGCTTGACAAACTTTGGAGGCAGCTCTTGACATCCATTTTCTCACAGTCTCAAACTAGAGAGAGACAGTCACTCATCCTTCACTCCTAAAAGCACTCTGTGCAAGAGAAAGTTGTCTCAAGCGTCACGGGGTTAGTGATGGAGAAATAATGGATGCTATCTTGACTGATGGGTGCAAGCAGAAGGTTGACAGCAGGGAAGGAAATGGTTTGGGGGAAGATGAGAAAGGATAGGAGAGAAGCAGAGCTGCGTGCTTCCACCTGGCCTGGGTTCATTGGCCGGCCGTGGTGCCAGCTGAGCACCACTGGCTGGAGGTCCCCTACATCTCTGGGGGACAAAGCCATGGGTCATCCCCCATAGGGTAAGTCCAGAATGGAGACAACCACATTTAAATATTTAAATACAACCACATATTGTAAATGTGAAGTAGTAGCTGGCTTTACACAAATAGTTCCATTTGTTCACATAGCAACCCAAGAAGACCGGGAAAGAGACTGTAACGCATTCATCAACCCAATGTCACACAGCTGAAAAGTGTCCTAGTCAGAAAAGTTGCTTAGGGCTTCGGAGTCCAAATTCAGTTTTCCTTCCATTTCACCAGAACAGTTTCCAATCATCCTGTTACAAGTACTGAGGTTCATTTTCTTTATGCCAAGCTACCAAGAAAGGTTAATTTATACTCACCATCATCTCTTTAATATCTTTTTATTTTTTATTTAAAACTAGAGGCCCTGTGCACAAAATTAGTGTACTTGGGGGGTGGAGGGAGGGGCAGTCCCTCAGCCTGGCCTGAGCCCTCTTGCAGTCTGGAAGCCCCCTTGGATGTCTAACTGTTGCCTTAGGCCCAATCCCCACAGGGACATCCTTCACGCTGCTGCAGAGGCACAAGAAGCTCCTGCCACCACCATGCACTCACCATCCGGCTTCTGGCTGAGTGGCACTCCTCTTGTGAAAATGCACTGAACTCAAGAGGGCAGCTCCTGCGTTGAGCGTCTGCCCCCTGGTGGTCAGTACACATCTTGCAACTGGTCATTTCGTCACTTGGCCAAAACTGGCTTTAAGCATTCCCAAAGGGTTGCAGATTTCAAGAGGACACAGGCCAGGCTGAGGGACCCCATGTACACAATTAAGGCTTGGAAGGGACATCGAAGGCTGGTCAACCAGGGAGAGACTACAGAAGAGCTCCAGAGTGTGTCCACCCTGTCTTGCTCAGTCCCAATTGGCTGGACCCCAGCAGCAAGCTAACCTACTGGTAAGAGCATCTTCCCCCTGGTGGTCAGTGCACATCATAGCAACTGGTCAACTGTCCACCCCCTGGTGGTCAGTGCACATTATAGCAAGTGGTTGAGTGGCTTTAGCATATCATTAGCATATTACATTTTGATTGGTTGAATGGCCAACTGGGCAACTGGACAATTAGCATATTAGGCTTTTATTATATAGGATTTTTTTCAATTATAATTTACATTCAATATTATTTTCTATTAGTTTCAGGTGTACAGCATAGCGGTTAGACAATTATATACTACAAAGCGATTCCCCTTATATTTTTAGTACACAATTGGCACAATACATAGTTATTATTGACTGTTTTCCCTATGCTATACTTTATATCCTAGTGACTATTTTGTAATTATCATGCTCTACTTCTCAATCCCTTTACCTTTTCACCCAGTCCCTCCACCCTTTCTCCCCTCTGGCAACCATCAGTCTGTTCTCTGTATCCATGAGTCTGTTTGTTTTACTTGTTTATTTATATTGTTCTTTAGATTCCACATATAGGTGAAAGCATATGGTATTTGTCTTTCTCAGACTGGATTATTTCACTGAGCCTAATACCCTCTAGGTCCATCTATGCTGTTGCAAATATGGTAAGATTTCATTCTTTTTATGGCTGAGTAATATTCCATTGTATATATGTACCACTGCTTTTTTTATCCAGTTGTCTATTGATGAGCATTTGGGTTGCTTCCATAGTTTGGTTATTGTAAATAATGCTGCAACAAACAGAAGTGCATATATTCATTAGAAGTAGTGTTTTGAGTTTCTTCAGATTAAATTTTTTTTTCTTTATTGATTAAGGTAATACATATGTGTCTTTATCCCTCCATTACCCTCCCAACCCCCCACTCATGCCCTCAAACCCCTGTTGTCTATATCCATTGGTTAGGCTTATATGCATGCATATAAATCCTTTGGTTGATATCTCTCTCTTACCCCCATCCTTCCCTATCTTCCATCTGAGGTTTGACGGTCTGATCGCTGCTTCTCTGTCTCTGGATCTGTTTTTGTTCATCAGTTGTTCATTATATTCTTTAGATGTTTTGCCAGAAGTGGAATAGCTGAGTCGGAAGGCAGTTTCATTTTTTAATTTTTTGAGGTAGCCCTATACTGCTTTCCACAGTGGCTGCACCAATCTGCAGTCCCACCAATAGTGTATGAGGGTTCCCTTTTCTCCATATCCTCACCAATACTTGTTTGTTGTTTTACTGATGTTTTACCCTTTCTGACAGGTATGAGATGATATTGCATTTTGATTTTAATTTGCATTTTTCTGATTAGTGGTCACCATTATCTTTTTAAAAGAGCCGCATACCAGTGCAATTTAGAAAGAATTTCATTCAATAAAAACCCTTTTCACTGATACTTTTAACCCCTCAGCTATCAGCAAATTTAGTTATTTACCAAGACTCATTTCCAGAGGAAATAGACAGCAATGGTCTCACTGTAAATTGTCTTGAAAAATAAGCAGGACAGAGTCCTTCTAGGTCATTCCTAGAAATTATCTGCCCTCATTGTGGGAGGTTGGATTATTTAGTAGACAATTTATTTGAGGGGAAAAAGTCACATTTTTCTAAATCACCTTAAAGTTTTTTTCAGTCAGATCCATTAAAGACCAGAAGCAGTACAATTAGAGCAGAGAGTGACTATCTGAATTGTTTAAAACAACTCCAAACAGTGAAAGAAGCAGGCCCATAGGTCTAGCTACTTTATCAGTGACATTTTATTGACACGGTAATACAAATGTTATGACAAGAATTAAGTTCAGGTTAAGAGTACAGACAAATGCTTCCCAGGGATAAGCAAGGATCTAGGCTCTTAATGGATGGCAGAGACTAACTCGGGTGAGATAGAGTTTCTTTGGGTATTTTTATGTGTGGTGAAGGTCAGGTTTATGAATTTCCAGTCATGGAAATGGTTTATTTTTATCAGCTTAGTTTATTTTTAAACATGAAATTGAAAATAAATATCATAAGCATAGTTAACTTCAATAAATTAATGTGTGAAAATGGCAATCAGACAAGTAATAATATACACATTCAGAAAGGAAATTGCAGACACCTGTACAAGCTACAGTAAAAAAAGACTGAAACAATTAAAAATCATTAAATTATAAACAGACTTAAAAAAAAACTAAAGGAGATTATTAAAAGTAAATATAAAACTAAAATGTAATCATGTAAATTTTATCAATAGATAATCTTTGCTTATTATCTGGATTAGAATCCTGTTTTATGGCTTTCTAGATTTCAGCCTATAGACCCTTAGTTAAAATTAAGTATAATAGAGGTGAATGCATGTTACATTTTACATGCCCTTGACAGTCCCCAAGCCGACGCTCTATCCATTGAGCCAAACCAGTCTCGTCTACATTCTAATTTGTGTTTTTTTTGTTTTTTTGTTTTTTTAAATAAAACCTAAATTTTACATATGTTCTGAATGTCATCTATTTTAAATGCCATAATGCCATACTTTATAGGAATGTAATGTTCATTTTGTATTATCAGGGGAAAAAATATTTTTTATCTTTGAAAACTGGTCTTTAAAAGCTGACTAGATTGACCAATTAAACAACATGAAGTAATTATTCCAATGGGAGATTTCATTAACAGCTACACATTTACCATTTCCTTAGTGGGCTATACTTCCTGAAAGTTTAACTGAATTGTCTTTAAAACTCATAGATTGACAGGAGACATTGGCCTCCTTGCATTTTATTTGAAAAACATCAGTTTTTAAACATGTAATTGAATTAATGATTATTTATACATATTTTAATAATCCATTGTTTACTTAATTTTTTCCAACTGTGGCTTCCTCGATTGTAAAGTAGGGACAATACTAATTTTATCAGAAAGAACCATGAAGATGACATAATCTAATAGATAGAAAGCATTTTATAAACTCTAAAATATAATATAAATATCAAGTATCAGCTTTACTAACATAGTTATTTGGATCTTATTTTTTTCCTTTTGTTCCAGCCGTCCATTTTTCCCTTAGCACAATGTTGTGTTTAAGGAAATGCTGTTAATGGAAATGATCAAATAGTTGTTTGTTTTTCATTGACCTGAAAGCCAAAAAAAGAGATAGAGACCAGAAATTGTGTATGCATGCAACAATTATTAAGCATTTAAGTTTTCTGTGTTTTACTTAATATTTTCAATGGGTTAGAGATTATTTCCATGACAACCAATGTGTTTTCCTTCAGTGCATTAAACCATATTTCTGTATTTATTTTGTCTTTTAAAGAAACACCCTTTTCCAGTTCAGAACTATTAAAACATCAAGCACAATACCTCATAATAAATTTTTAAAATTCATTTTTAAAAATTTCTTTATTGATTAAGGCATTACATATGTGTCCTTATCCCCCCATTATCCCCTCTACCCTTCCCACTAATGCCCTCACCCCCCTGTTGTTTGTGTCCATTGGTTAGGCTTAGCAGAGAAAAATGAAAAAGCAATAGTAAAAAAGTCCCCATAAACAATACAAATGTTGAGTGAGACTGTGAGAAGAAAAATCCAACAGCTATTAATACTGGTTTTCTAAATCACCATTGAAAATCATCATTCTGATCCAGTTCAGTGAAGTTTTGTTGACTTATATCCATGGGACTCTGTTTTCTAAGATGAGAGGAATAATTACCAACAGGATTTTTGAATGACACACCTATATAAATAAAAATCAAGATGTGCTTGAACTTATTCAGACAGATATCTCTGGACTTACCTTTGCCAAAGAAAGTATCCCTGCTCGACCTAGTGGGGATCTCAAGCCCCGATCTAGTTCAAACACATGTGTAAAGGGAACATACACAAAATGTGCATTGTTTCTGTGTGAGTCTGTGGTAAATACAAAATATGTGTAGATATTTTAAGAAAGCATTTGATTTAGAAAATCAAAATAAAACATGATAGTTTCCTGATCTAGTTTATTAAAAATCCTTTTAATAAAATGGAGTTTTGTTTCATAACTAGTTCAATGCTTGCACATGATTAGGTGAACCCCAAAGGGTTTTTCACCTTATCACATACCTGGTAAGAGAGGCTATTGCTTCCAGACATTTACCATCACCAGGAACAACAATAGAAAAATCTCTGCACATGATTCATATGGAGGGCTGTGCTTGGTAATAGAATCAGTAAGTTGCTATAAACACTAGCATTCCTGCGCTCTTGACAATTGGAAGATTTTTAAAAACGCAGTCTCTGCTTTGATTGTGGTCACCCCAAAGTCCTCTCCGCACAGATGTCATGGTTCTACAGCTGCAGACAGACTCTGCACATTGGACAAAAGAAAGGTCTTCTCTGCTCACAGATTTTACATTTGCTTCTCTCTCCTCAGGAAATGATTGGGCTTTAAAAATTACTTCTATGATGAAGGAAGGAAAAGGTCCCAGGTAGGCTTTCTCTGTATGACTGCATGTCATTCAGGAAAGCAGCAACAGGGGAATGGCTCCATTGTGTGCACTGGACATTCCTTAAAGCTGGAGAGAGAGAGAGAGAGAGAGAGAGAGAGAGAGAGAGAGAGAGAGAGAGAGAGAGAGAGAGAGAGAGAGAGAGAGAAAATGAATTAGGCCAAAAGAAAGTTTAGAACTACTTTCCTGGGCTGCATGTGCTCTTATAACCACTTCCCAGATGCAGCAAAGTCATTCTTAGACACAACTGTCCAGGGAGGTTTCCAGGACAAGGCCTGAGTGAATGAGCACAAGTAGCTGAAAAATCTATCAGCTGCCTCTCAGAGACAGAACCTGGGTTTGCTCTCCCCTAGTTACTGTCTACAGTGTGGTTGTGGGGAAAAGGCCCTTGAACTGTCTTTAGAGCCAATTAAAGACATGCCCAGAGAAGCAATGGACATTCTGAGGCTCAGTGTGTTTGTTTCTGCCCAGCCATCTCTCAGCGTGTCTCTGAGTCTTTCCTAATAGCTTCTTAAACTCTTGTGTGGGCTTTTTAAGCTAATGCAAGTTGTCTCCCTGGTCTTTCCATAGACACCACTTCTGCCTCATATAAATTGATCTTCTTAGATGGGGAGGTTCAGGAGAGCAAGCTTGGCATTTCATCTGGTTTTTATTACTGGGGCCTTATCTTGGCTTTTCTACATTAAAAGCAAGCCCCATGGTTTATTTCTAATACCTTGGGTGACAGAGATGAAGAGAACATATTATGCTAACTATGACTACTATAAATGTGGCAAAAATACCCAAGTCATGCAGTGCTGCTGATTTGGCCTCCTTGTAGTTTTTAGTTAAGAAGGTAAGAAAGCTAACTCTCTTGCTTTCTTAACTGATGCTTTTGGATGTACATACATGCAGACAGTCCTCCTTGGCCTCTGCTTCTGAATATTGGGAATGTTGGCCTGGTTTCTGTTTTGTCTTATTTCCTCATAATTGTGCACTGCTTGAATATTTTTAAATATATATATATTATTATTGATTTTTTACAGAGAGGAAGGGAGAGGGATAGAGAACTATAAAAATTGAAGAGAGAGAAACATCAACCAGCTGCCTCCTGCAATCCCCCTACTGGGGATGTGCCCGCAACCAATGTACATGCCCCTGCCCGCAATCTAACCTGGGACTTCTCAGTCCACAGTCCGACGCTCTATCCACTGAGCCAAACTGGTTTCAGCTGCTTCAATATTTTTAATAGCATTTTGCCACTATTTCAATGCTGAAAACATATTATGCCAGACAGAGTCTATTGACAGAAGAGGAAATGAAACAAAACAGACAAGGAAGTCAAAAGAAAGAACCATTTGGGCAGGAATCTTATATACTTTCCTTCTGTAACATAGATCCGTTATTCAATGAATTTCCACCACCGTGTTCAAACAGAGAACACTGTAAGAGCAAGTGGGCAGCGGGCAGCACCCTCACTGAGCCAGAAACTCAGCACTTGAGGCAAGGAGTAATTTTTTAATGAAAGAACTTGGAAGTCATTTTAGCCCCAAGTGAGCTAACATTTATTTAATGCTGGCAGTTTTTGCCTAGAAGCTCCAAATTATTCATTGTTCAATGGCTCTTTATTTTAATACTCTGCAGCAGTGGTTTTATTATGGAGGGAAAATTTGCCAATGTTTGATTTTGATAGTGGACTATCTGGGGACAAAAGAATAAGCAAGTGCTACCTAATTTAGAGCTTTTTGCACAATCAAATGACTTACCATTTTCACTTTTTCTGCTATGTCTCCACCGTGGGAGTGCCCTGAACAACCATGGGCACAGCAGAGAAAAAAGATGTACTTCTCAGAGGGCTCTCCCGTTAGATCCAGAGAATAACTGTCCATTTTAAATCCTAGATGTAGCTCTAAGGAGTGGAAGTTCAAGGGCATTGTAATTTAACAATTTTGTGTGTGTGTATGTGTGTGTGTGTGTGTGTGTGTGTGTGTGTGTGATTTTGTTTTTTTGTGTGTTTTGTTTGTTTGTTTTGTTTTGTTTTTTTGTATCATGTCAAAGTCTCTCTACCTAGGGCAGAGTAATTAAGGTTTTCAAGCTTTCAGAGGATGTGATATTCTTCTGAATTAATTCTTTCCCTTATCAGTCCAACAGTAATATTTTTCCAAGTATCTTCCCAGAAATACTACTTCTGAAGGCTGTCCATTGCTGTTCTTAAGTGAGTGAGGCAGGAGCACGGAGGTCCCTGGCCGATGAACTTAGGAAATGCTGAGTTGAGCAAAGGTAAATAGATTTCTTCATTGCAGGAGCCTTTAATATGCTAGCACATCCTGTGAAACTCCAAAACGGAAATACTAATAGAGAATTACCTAAGTAAGCGTTCAGGGAAAAGCATTTCTCAAGACCAGTATTTCAGGAAATGTAATTTGGGGGGAAACATACCATGTTATAACTCAGTTATAATGACTGGTTTAGGCTATATCTAAGAAACAAAGTGAGCTGAGATCGGTAGTGGTGACTCTTGTTTTTATAAATAGTCTTTGGTTTTTGCTTACTGCTAGGTTATGGGTTGATAATGTAATTAGGTCATTGAAGACTGGATTGGAGGTGGGTGAATCTTGTATATTTATTAGTATAAACCGTAGGATATGGGTGGTGGTGTTAGCCATGGCAGGCATGTGGATGGTGTTGTTGGTGATGGTGTTTTACTTCCAAACTAGAATGAAAACAAACAAACAAAAAATGAAATATTTTTTAATGCTTGGAATAAAAAGAAATAATAAAATATTTGTATATGTCTTTTGAGAGGTTGAAAAGTCACACAAATGATGAAATAGTCGTTGAATTTAAACTTCTGTGGGACAAAGACTATGAATGTTTCTATTTATCTATCCTATAGAACTTGCCCTGGTCCCTTGTATTTTCTAGGTAATTGATAATGTTTTTAACTGAATTAAAATAACTCATCAGAAATTTAGTCATCATAAATCATGCTATTGGAATATCCTATTTTATCTACAAGAAAAAGAAAAATTAAAATTAGCAATAAACTTTTCCCTAAGAATATTTTTAATTTAAAGCTTCTGAAATTAATATATTTTGAAGGGTATTGTTTTTTAATTTGAAATTTACTAAACTTACTTTAATATTGATGACAAGGTTTTTTGTTTTTGTATCATCAGAATAAATTTTTTTTAAATCTGGTTATTCTAAACAGACATACTGTTACCTTATTTTTTCTTGTAAAGCCATGGTTGCCCAGCTGAACATACAATGATTGACATGGTTGCCTTCAGTTCTTTCTTTCATTAATGCTTTGTCAAGTGCTCTCTCCAGATGGCTGTTAAGTTCATGGGCTGCTTGTGTTCTTCCAGCCTCTCCATAACAGAACTGATGGAATTGAATTGCAGTAAAATGTGCCTGCCTGTTTACCTCCTGAATCTTGGGGTGGTCTTCACAGAGATTGTTGTGCTTTTGTGTGTGTGTGTGTGTGTGTGTGTGTGTGTGTGTGTGTGAGAGAGAGAGAGAGAGAGAGAGAGAGAGAGAGAGAGAGAGAGAGAGAAAGAGAGAGGGGGGGGGGAGAGAGAGAAAGAGAGAGGAAATTTGTGTTTTTTCTTTAGTCCCATTAAATGGAAGAATTGGTATTGGACAATTATGGAATAACTTTAAGAGTATATAGTGATAACATTCTTCTTGGGTGTGAAGAAAGTTGTATGTTTAAAAATGGCCTTAGATCTCAGGATGGAAAACAAAATAAAGGGACCACACAGCACAAAAAATAAATGTCATTATTACAGTATTAGTTTCCAGATCTTAGCTATTGTAAATAACACCACTATGAATATAGGGGTGTTTATTCTGATTGGTGTTTTGGTCTTCTTAGAATATATTCCTAGAAGTGGGTCACTGGGTCAAATGCTAGTCCCATTTTTAACTTTTTTCCCCCATTCCCCCCCCCCCCCATTTTTAACTTTTTGAAATAGTATAACTTACTATTTTCCATAGTGGTTGTAACAGCCTGCATTCCTACCAGGAGTGTACTAAGATTCCTAAAAACCTTCTGCACAAATAAAACATATTGCAAACCAGGTTGGCAATACAAGCAAAAGAGACCAACGTCAAATTGAATAGGGAAACTATTCTGTGGGAGAACATTTTTGCCAATGATTCATCTGATAAGTGGTTAATCTCCAAAATATATAAAGTACTCATACAGCTCAAGAAAAGGAAGACAAACAACCTAATTAAAAACGGGCAGAGGACCAAAATGGATACTTCTTCAAAGTGAACGAACAAGAGGCCAAGAGACATATGAAAAAATGCTCAATATCAGTAATTACCAGAGAGATGTAAATTAAAATGACAATGAGGTACCACCTCATACCTGCAAGAATGGCTACCATCAATAAATCAACAAATAACAAATGCTGGTGAGGATGTGGAGAAAAAGTAACCCTAGTATTCTACTACATTTAGATTTTATGCCCACTATTTCTTGATGTGTAGTTCTAATGACTCTATTTTAAAAACATTATTGCTGTTTTTGTCAATATGTTCTATTTGTAGCCCAAATAGCAGAAAGGCTGAGGACATTCATTCTTATACTCTTTTAGATCCCTGGTTTATATAATATAATGAAAAATTCATTTCAAATATTATACAGATGTGATTTTTTTTCTTGGCTAATTCCTTTCAAGGAAGCCAGCTTTAATGGTCTGGCTGCAAAATGACATTTTGTTCTTATGCTATAACATTGTGTAAATGTGACTCCACAGAAGAAAGATGGCAGAGATTCCTTTTCAATTTCATTTTGCCAAGACCTAAGCAAGAGATCGATACTATAATCTTCCCTTTCCAATTCGCATACATTGCCAGTACTCTTTTCTTGAATGAGTACAGATGAGTTCAATTTGAAAACAAATTTATTCTGAAGGATGGAAATGGCTCCTTTTCACAATAAAAACCATTCAAGAAAAACCAACACAGAAATTCTTTTCTCTAATTCCACTCCAGTAAAGTCAGTTCTTGATGACTAACCCAGCTAATGACAATGCCTTACATTTGTGTGGTAGTTTGTAGTTTTCAGAGTGTGGTCTTTCCTTTATTTCATGAGAACTTCACAGTGAGTGTGCAAAGTAGATCGGGGCAAAGAGAAACTGAGGCTCTGAGAGATGAAGTGACTTGTAGAAGGACCCACAACTAAACAATGACAGGACCTGGGTTTCCACCCTGGTTTATAGTCTGTTTTGTATTGTTGTTTTTTTGTTTGTTTGTTTGTTTTATAAGCAGAATGGATATATTTTAGGGTATATCAATTCACTAGTTTAGAAAAATTGTAATAGCTAACATCAGTATAATACCTTCCCCTTGGCAGCATTATTTCAGGTCCTTTATCTTACTTAGTTTTTAGGCTAACTTAGCCACAAGTATTTTTATTATTACCCCCATTTTACATCTGAGGAAACCAAGATTCAGAGATCTCAGGTGACTTTGGTCTCGGCCATGGCAGACCCAGGAGTGAGTTCCTGTTCTTGGATTACTGCTCTGCTCACATATCTTACCCATACTGCCTCTATGGTTCTTCAATCTAAAACTGGTTTATGTTCAATGTCATGACTTCTGTTTTTCTCATTGGGAAAAAGCACCCTCCAAACTGTGCCTTTCTGAAGGAGATATTAAATATAGTCTACTAGCACAGGCCCTGAGCCAGCATCTCTGAGTGCAGAGTGGTGACCCAGAAAACAGCAAACCAATCCGCATGTAGCTAACTCTGAGCTCTATTTTCATTTTCCTGATGAGATTTTTACTTCTAAATAGCAGTGATTCAAAGTCTGGATGCAGAAAACAATATTTTGTTCTCGATTTTTACTTGACTTGTTTTAGATGTATTTTATCTGTCTTACAATGGCATGAAATATTTTTCTTTAAACCATGTCCTTTACAGTTATTGTGTTGTTGTTTATTTTAATGAAATTTAATGTTTATTTTAAGAATCAAAGTTAGGTATTTGGATGTGAGCGACTTAGGTTAGATTTGGGCACCTGTGTGAGGTAGGCTGTCCTTCCTGTTTTATGAATGAGGAAACTAAGCACTGAGTCCCAGGAGAAGACCTGGAACAGACCCTGGGTCGCTTTGCTCTGAGGCCTTTCCCTCATATTCCTCTTCAGCAACAATAGTTTGGGGCCAGCCTCAGATAATAGGGCTTTTGTGGGAGCTTTGGAACCCAGGTGGAGCCCAAGACCAAGCTGTTTTGAAGAGACAGGACCACACCCAGGTAGCTGATTTGCTAACTGTGGTCTCAGTTAAGAAAACAGAAATAGCTCTGTATCCCCAAAGACTTGGGTATAGCCCAATTTGACTTGGTCCTGTCAGCAACATCACATACCCAGAAGGGATCACACTCACTTGTGCTTCAGGTATAGGGCAGAGACTTAAGTGGCCCATGCTGAGCTCAAGCCCCCTTGGCTGTGGTCTGAGAGTCCCTTGAGGTAAGCCTGCCAAGTTAGATATGACTGTAGATTCTGAAAGGGCCCTGAAACTGGGCTCCAGCCCCTCCTAGCATAGCCCATAATCAGTCCTTCTGACATGGGGACTCAGCAGAAGACAGTCCTATCTTCACCCCCAGACATCCTGAAGAGGCCCTAAACTCTAGGCTCCTCCCAGCCATAGTCCTGTGTGGGCCTGCTAGACAGGGAATCCAGTAAGAGACACCCCTAGCTGCGCTCCTGGAGATCCTGAAAGTTCCCTATAATTAGCTCCAGCCCCTCCCAGCTGCAGTCTGAAAGTAGTCCAACCAGGACAGCAGATCCTCCTGTCAGTGTCAGGAGATCCTGAAAAGACCCTGTTCTTGGCTTTAGTCCCTAGTACATTAAGGGAGCTGTCCAGCCTACCCAGGAACTGGGTGAGAGACATCCATTCATGTCTCCAGAATGAGGTCTGTAGACATCGGTATTGGCAGTAGATTTTGGAATTGCCCTGGGATTCAGTTCCAGAACTTTTCAGCCATGGTCCAGGACAGTCCTGCCCACCCAGGGACCTACCTAGTGACTCAGCAGAAGCTATCCCAGGGACCTGGTGGGACTATACCTGTTGCATACCTGGTAAGAGGCCCACTGCCTGGGGAACCAACTGTGGACCCTCAAGTGAACCTTTGTCCCAGTGCAATCCTATTGAACAAGATACTAGAGGCACTCCCCTCCACCCAGGATCCACACCCGCCTGAGCCTCTGGTGACATCCCATCAACTGAATTCCTGTCAACAACATGCAGATGTAGCAACAGCTTCCTAATCCAGCTCTAACCCAACATGATTGCAATTTCAGAGGTAATTCCATGAGACATTTAATAAAGAAATAGAAACCAACTGATACCTCAGAATATGAAAAGTCAAGAGACTAGTCAATTGCATGCCAACAAACTAGATAGCCGGGAAGAAATAAGAAAATTCATAGGAACATACAACCTACCAAGTCTAAATAATGAAGAAGAAAAAAATCTAAACATACCAATAACAACTGAGAAGCTTGAAGCAATAATAAAAAACCTGCCAACAAAGAAAAGCCCTACACCAGATGGCTCCTCAGGTGATTTTTACTAAATATTTGAAGAAAAATGAACATCAATTCTTCTCAAGCTCTTCCCAAAATTTGAAGGGAAAGTGTCCCTCCCAAACTTACTGTATGAGGCTGTACTCTTACTCTGACACAAAAACCAGATATGGACACTACAAGAAAACTATAGGGCAATAAATATCACATAGCTGTAAAAACTTCCACTATATAAAACAGTATAGAGGATTTTTTTAAAAAAATACTCTGAGTACATTATGCTAAGTGAAATTAGCCAGATGGAAAAAGACAAATACTGTATGATCTCATTTATGAATGTAATAAAAAAAAAAGTTGCATTCATAGAAACAGAGTATATTGGTGGTAGGAGAAAAGGGGAGATGTCAATCAAAGGGTGAAAACTTTCAGTCATAAGATGAGTAAGTTTGGGGGAATCTAATGTACAGCTTGGTGACAATAGTTAACAATACAGGATTGTCTACTTGATATTTGCTAAGAGAGTCTTAAATGATCTCAACACACACACACACACACACACACACACACACACACACACACACACACTGATTAAAAGGAAGAAAGAGAAAAATGCCATTTGAAACTGCTATTCTGAGGAGACAAACAAGCTTCCTAAGATGATCAATTTTTTTCAGGAGTTACTTAAATGTAAAAATGAGAGGGGATACTAACAAGACTTACAGGAAATTTCAGATAGTTATGCATTTTCTTAACAATATGAATGACCTATTTACTCTGACAGCACAGATCATTCTTGAGATGGCAACAGACAACATTAAATCTTTCTAATGCATTTATTCTGTCTGTGTGCTACATAATTTAGGGAAAACAGAAGCCAACTATTGATTTAGGCTCATCTATAAGGGAGTATCACTTTAACCACTTGACAGGTGTATTCAAAATGGAAAAATAATTAGTAAACTAAATTTGCCTCTGAATTGGCCATACACTTGCATATGGAACAAACTCTACTAGTTGTTTTTTTGTTTTTGTTTTTTCATAAGGACAAACCCTAATTCATATGATTTGAACAAATGGATGAAATAAGCATGATTGGATCAAGTAAGTTGTAGAAGTAAATAATTCTTCAGTACCTATTGTGTCCAATTGGTAATAGGTCTACTTTGGTGAAGTCAGACAATGTCTGCATAACTTTTGAAAATCATGTGATATCAAGGGCAGGGCAAAACACTAATCACTCTCTGAACTCATGTTAAAGGTGTGGAGTTGGTACTGGATGGACCATGAAATTCTAGTTCCTGTGGTCTGAATATTTTCCACCAACATTGGTAGCAGTTTTCTATTGTGTTAGTTTGGTAAATCTGTTGATGTGCTATTCTGATTACTTATATTCTTCCTGATTGTGTGTGTGTGCAAGCTTGTTTTACCAGCTTTTGAGAGAAGTATGTTAAAGACTCACTTGGACATGGAGTATCTAATTCTTCTTTTATCAGTTTATCCTTTATATATTTTGAAATTGTATCACTGGTTGTATACAGAGTAAAATTGTGGTTTCATCAGGTAGGTTGATAACTTTATCATACCTTAAAAGACCCTCTTTATCTCTAGTAACACTTCTTGTTTGAAAAGTGTACTTTGTCAGATTGTGTTATAGTTATGCCACCTTCTTTTAGTTTATGCTTACCAGATATATTTTTTCTATTATTTTACTTTCAAATTTTCTGTTTTTATTTATTTTATTTTTTTTTTTTGGAGTTTTGAGATAACTGTTTTATTGAGATACTTGAGGCCAGGTGGTGCACGAATTCATGAGCCAGTGAGATCCCTCAGCCTGGCCTGTCGGATTGGGCTGAAACCAGCTCTCTGGCATCCTTGAGGGGCCTCAGATTGTAGGGCATAGGCCAGGCCAAGGGACCCCACTGGTGCACTATTGGGACCAGGGAGGAATGTGAGAAATTGGCCATGGGAGGGCTCCAGGATGTGTTTGGCCCATCTCGCTCAGTCTCAACTGACCAGACCCCAGCAGCAAGCTAACCTACTGGTCAGAGCATCTACCCACTAGTGGTCAGTGCATGTCATAGCAACTGGTTGACTCTCTGCCCCCTGGTGGTCAGTGCATATCATAGTGAGCAGTTGAACAGCCTTAGCATATCATTAGCATTCTACGCTTTGATTGGTTGAAGGACCAGCTGGATGACCAGACACTTAGCATATTAGGCTTTTATTACATAGGATAATTTACATATCATGCAATTCACCCATATGAAGTATGAAAGTTAATTATTTTAGTATATTTATAATATTCTACAATTATAACCACAATCTATTTTAGAATATTTTTATTACCCAGAATGAAACCCTATTCCCTTTAGCTATCAGCCATCATCGACCTCTATCCTTCCTAGTTCTAGGCAACCACTCATCCACTTTCTGCTGTCATAGACTTACCTATTCTGGACACCTCATATAAATGTAATCTTACAATATGTGGTTCTTTGTGCCTGGCTTCTTTCATTTAGGATTATGCTTTCAGTGTTCATCCATGTGCTGTGTATACTGATACTCTATTGTATATCTTTTTTTTTTCAAATTATATTCCTCTATATGAGTATACCAGATATAGTTGTTTCTATTTTGGCTATTAAGAATAACTAGAAGCCTGGTGCACAAAATATGTGCATGGGGTGAGGGGTGTCCCTCAGTATGGCCTGTGCCTTCTCGCAATCCAGGACCCCTCAGGTAGGGTCCCTAGGCCTATCTGGCTATCAGAGCTTTCTTTCCCCCAGCTGCCGGCAGCTGGCCCTGCCTCTGCTGCTGCCACTGCTTGCCAACTGTGCAGTGCTTTGCCCTCCTCCCCTGCCACTGGTTGCTTCCCTCTGCAGATGATAGGTGTGGGGTGAGATCACTTGGCTGCCCTGCTCTTCCCTCTGTGGGACAATTGCTGGCCAGCCCCATCCACTCACTGAAGCACCGCCAGCTGTGTTGCCTGGGCCTCCCTTTTTGGGGCAATCTATTGTGGGGCTCTGTGATAGATTGCCCAGCAGAGGGAGGCCCCATTCACCTGGCCAGGGCTCCATAATTAATCACTGCACAGAGGGTGGCCTGGGCCTCCTTCTTTGCGGTGATCATGGGGCAATGGTAGGGCCCCCTGACCAATCGCATCACACCTGCCTTGGCTGGCTTGGTGCCAGTGTCTATCATAGTGTGGTCATCTGGAAGGTAGTCCTGACAGTTGTCCTGCTGTTTGGTCATTTGATCGATTTGCATATTATGCTTTTATTATTATTATAGATGCTTCTGTTAGCATTTTGACTCAGGTTTATGATTCTGTTAGGAGAATTACTTTAAATTTAGTGCACTTCTGTGGTTTGGAGATGTATTTTATATCTGGGTATGATACTGTGATCCTGTCAAAAGTTTGTTCAGGGAAAAAATTATATTGAAGTATTTCTTAAATTTCCTGTGGGTTATAAACTCCTACATTTTCCTTGACTTTATAAATTAATTAAGAAAGGAGAAGTCTAGAGTTTTATTATTTATATAATTTAAATAAGATAATAAGAACAAAAAATTGCCTTATCTGTGCCAGGCACTTTTCTAAGCATTTTAATTAGTTTAATTCTCATTAGTTATACAGGTACTATTATTATCCCATTGCGAGATGAAGACACTGAAACATATGGATGTAAAATAATTTCCCCAGGAAACACAGCTAATAAGAAGTAGAGGTAGGATTTACTAGTAAACCCAAGATGTTTGACTTTAGAGACCATGTTTTGACTTCTAAGTGGGAATAAGCAAATAAATTTCTTAGTAGAACCTGTTTGGTAGTAAATGTTCAATAATTGGAGGTTCTAATTGTCATTTTCTTAAAATTCCAAGTGGGCTTATTCTGTTTTCTTTAGGAGCATGTCTGTGATTTGCAATGCTGTATAAGAGCAATTAAAATGTTTCTCATATTATTTGATAGCAGTAAAACTTAGATTTTTTAAAAAGCTTGAAATATACAACATTGTAACAGTATTTTATAAATTTAGCAAATATTTGTCAAATTACCACTGTGCAGATACCTGGAGTAGTCTCTAGGGTCAAGGAGATAGAAGAAATTATCTTACCCTTGTCAGAGCTTATAATCTAGTAAAGATCACAGACCAGTACATAATTACATAAGAAATTATTAGAGGAAGGAGTGCTGCTGAATATGGCCTGCCTGTGGAACTATCGTACCTGGATTTGAAATTGCAATGAGAATTGTAGTGTGGAAGTATTTGGAAGTAACCCCTGCAATGGTTAAGGAACTTGACTTAGTCATGCCCAGGCTTGAATCCCAGTGTTCTCACTGAGCTGAGTGACTGGACAAATACTGTAATCTCAGAAATATTTCATACTTTATTTTAGAATGGGAATAATACAGAATAGGGCAAAAGGAGGTTTATAGTTGTGAGAATGCAGAACACAGTTTATTCTTGTATTATTTATTATTGTATAATTTTCCATACAAACAACCATACATTTGCCATGCCCTGTATTGCCTGCTTCAGAACAGTGAATGAGCACTGAAGCATGTTATGCATCACTAAGCATGATAGCTGGCAGAAAGAAATTGGTCAATAAGTAGGGAACTTTCTGGAAGCGATTGAGGTGATGGTTATACAAATGTACACATATACCAAAACTGTGAACTGTAAACATAATTTCACTTAATTGTATGTAAATTACCTCAATAAATTTGATTTGAAAATACATACTCCTTATAAATTTCTTGGGCTTGATGGTCTCTTAAGAAACACCAATCAGAAAGGATATATGCACCCCTATGTTCCTAGCAGAGCAATTTATAATAGCTAATCTGTGGAAACAGCCCAAATGCCCATCAGCAGATGAGTGAATAAAAAAAAAACACAAAAAAAAACAACTGTGTTACATCTACACAATGGAACACTACACTGCTGTAATAAGGAATGAACTCTTACCCTTTTCAACAGCATGGATGGAACTGGAGAGTATTGAAATGAGCCAGTCAAAGGAAGACAAATATCACTTATATGTGGAATCTAATGAGCAAAATAAATTTATGAGCAAAATAGATCCAGAGACATAGAAGCATGAAACAGACTGATGAATTTCAGAGGGAATGCAGGGGTGGGTGTGGGTGTGGAGAGATTAACTAGGGAATTTATCATGGGCTGGGAGGGGCACATGCAGGTTGGAGGGAGTCGATGGGGGTCAATGGGGTAGAAAAGGGGGCATCTGTAAACTTTCAACAATAAAGATAAATTAAAACCTAAACTTCATCATTTGTGTTTAGTGCCAAATACTCCAATAAAATCGTTATATAAAAAAGGTCAATTTGGGGCTAAAAATCAAATAAGTTATTAAATCTTTACTATCAAGTTGTTGTTTTTCTGTTGATTTTGAAAAGTATACAAGTTATATTATTATGGAAACAATAAATCACATGCATTTTTACTTTTTGTTTCCTAAGTCTACTACTCCTTGGAACATGTTTCCAAGGAAAAAAAATTGGAAAAAAGTTTTCAAGTCCTCAAATGGGAAGAACTGTATTAGCCATGAAATTTATAATAAATTTATCAGTGCTTTAAAAACAATAACAAAAATATAGGTAAAAAACAAAACACGTGTTTATTGAATAATTACTTCAGGGGATACTTTTGTGTAAAAGCTGAGTATGTATAAACATAGTGGGCTTTTATGGTGTTTTGCACAGGCTCTTGAAATACTTGTTGATTTAATGGGTGAAGCAACAAGAAAGCATTAAGAGAGCTGCAGAAGCTATATATATATATATATATATATATATATATATATATATATGCAATGTAATATGCAAATTAGCCAGGTGTCATAACTAGCTCAGAAAGAGGCTGAATCATGATGGCTCAGGAGGAGTTGTGCACACAGATGGGCAGGAGGGGGCTGCGTGCCACCCCTAGGCCCAGTGGACACACACACACCAGGGTTGGGGGTGGACACACACACACTAAGGTAGGTACATGCTCTGAGTGGCTGCACAGTATGGCTCAGAACACAGCAGTATGGCTCAGAACACACCCCCGGTGGGTGGCGGCAGTGGCCTGAGGGAACCAGCCCCGATCCCAAATGTCTGGCAGTGGCTGGAGCAAAGCAGCCTGGGTTCTGGGAGCCTGGCAGCAGCTGGAGCAAAGCGACCCAGGTCCTTGGGTGCTGGGGGGAAGCCGGTGTTGGCAGCCAGGGGAAGGAAAGCCTATTCTTGCACGAATCTTCGTGCATCAGGACTCTCGTTTAATTATAAATATGCAACTTTAAAACCAGGAGTTGTCTGAAACATGATATGCCAGAAGTAGCATGGACAGCCACCTCCCGTGGGAAATCATTAAGACCTGCACCTCCCTCACCACCTGGCAAATAACAGACAATGGTAAATGTTTGCTAACCTGAATCATTGAATATAAGGTCTGTTGGGAAATAAGTTATTTTTCAATATCTGTGATAGGAAACTGCCTTCTCGGTGAAATTGCCCTGTGATAAGCTTCTGTGGTGCTTACAAATCAAAATTTATGGAGTCAAATTAGTTTCCCCTCTACAACACTTGACCCTGCAGGCTGGAGCCAGAGGGGCCTGCAGCAGGCACTGCTCTCAGCCGCCTTTGATGATGCATGGAGTCCTTTGGCTGAGATCTCAGCAGGCAGACAGTCTGGCGGGGAGTGGAGTGTTAAAATGCAGGGTCTGATTCAGCAGGTCGAGGTGTGCCAGAGGCTGCATTTCTGATAAGCCGAGGTGATGCCCAGATGGGGTCGATGGGCTACACTTGAGGCATCAAGTTCATAGAAGAAGAGGGGGTTTCTCAGTAGCTGTGCAGACTAAGAAGATAAGGGGGTGGTGGAAGACACGAATCCGGACTCTGAAAGCTAGTTATAGGACCACAGATGAAGCATTTAATGCTAATCTCATCAAAAAAAAAAAAATACCCTCCAATTTGGAATCAATTCTCTGAATCAAAATTTTCTCATGAGGAAAATGGCTATAATAATAATAATAATAATAATAATAATAACAATAATCACCTGATGGGATCTTTGCAAGAATTAATGAAGAACTCTCTATAATGTAGGACTGTGCTGTATGTTAGCCATTGCTCAGTAATTAATTCCTGACTGATGGCCAGCACAGGTCACATGCTTCCTGTGGTTCAGAGGGGTCCACTCCTCACACCCCTGTGTGCCAAGGACAGTGCCCAGCTTCAAACAGATGCCCAAATAGGGTTTGCTCAATTCAGTCAGAAGAGCGACTGATGCCTGGAAGGACATGAGTACCTGGATGATGGCTCCTGTGGTCCCAACAAGAAAGAATCTTCACTGAGAAAGTGGTAACTTTTAGGTCTTGGCTAACTCCTAGGCTTCTCCGAGCCAGTGGTGGGAGACAAAACCAGCTTCTTCTATTAAAAATACAATGTTATGCCCTGGCCAGTTTGGCTCAGTGGATAGAGCGTCGGCCTGTGGACTAAAGGGTCCCAGGTTCAACTCTGGTCAAGGGCACATGTCTAAGTTGTGGGCTTGATGCCCAGTAGGGATTGTGCAGGAGGCAGCCGATCAATGATTCCCTCTCATCATTGATGTTTTTGTTTTTTTTTTCTCTCACCCTTCCTCTCTAAAATCAATGAAAATATATTTTTAAAAAATAAAAATTCAATGTCAGGATAGCTGATGATCATTCACATCCTCCGACATGAATTGTGTATAAAATTACCTGCCTTTGGTATGGCCAGACCTGTCCAGGACAGGTGGCTCAGCCTGCAGCGGTGTGATTAGCACCTTGCAGGCCCAAGTCATCCTCCAGATCACCGTGAGCCTGGCTCCCAGCCACCGGTGTGGCCCTGGGTGATGCTCTGCTGAAAGACAAGTGAAGATCTGTAAACAACTTGTAAACATCTTGTAAGCTGCTGGGCAACTTGCAAAGTGCTGAAAACAATTTGGTCCTGTAAATAACTTGTAAAGTACTGACCAAAACTCCCAAACTGTGTAGCTGGAATACAGATAGAAAACCCAGAGAATCACCCCCAGCTCCACTTGAATCATAACACATTTTCCATGAGGATTCAGAGATATAGAACCTCTTGGCACCTTGAGAAGGCATTTTCGGTAAAAATCTAGAGTAAATCACTTAATCTTTGCTAAAAGAAATTAGATATTAAAATCTAATCAAAGTATTTTGATGAAGTGTTTTTAAAACGTGTTTTTTCTTTCCCTGACATACTCTTTCTAGAGTAGCAGTGCCCACCCCCATCATGTTCCCCACCACCTCCTACTGGTTCAGATTTTTTCAATGCACTCATGATATAGAATTTATTCTAGTTATTCATTTGTTTGTTGTTATCTGCATTTTATCAATGGCTATTGTTCACTGCTATCTGCCTAGTGACTGTCACATAGTAAGTGCTCAATGATATTTGAGGGATGAAATAAAGTCAGATCAGTATTTTATTTACAAAAGAAATATTAAAATGTAATGAAATATTTGGGAAAAAATAAATAAATAACCCTTTTACCAACCATACTTTACATACATAAAAGTCATTATTTTAGTGTTTTGTTTTTTTATATAGAATACATGCATGTTTGGCATTTCCTCTTTAAAGTGTTATTTATCTCCTGCTTATATTGTCACACTTTGATATGGATCATACCCTGGTAGCTGCTGAGAAAAACCCCAGATTAGAAAAGAACTACAATTTGCTGAGTCATTAAATGACTCATTTCAGCCTTATGTAAAAGATGAACCAGAGTACAAATTCAGAAAGTGACTTGCTTACAAAATGCCCATCTTGGCAACAAAGGGGTGTCAGATCTATTTTGTAGAGAACATCAGTGTAAAAGTAGAGGATGAAAAGAGTGTGTGTCTGTTGTACCTTTTGAATTAGTGGGTTTCGATATTACGTATCTTAAACAAATAGTTAGGATAAATTTTAATTCCCATGGGTCTTTGTCCTAGTTTCCTGTGGCTGCTACAACAAATCACTGCAGACAGGAGGTTTAAAACAACTGAAATGTATTCTCTCATAGGTCTGGAGGCCAGAGTTTGAGATGAAGAGTCAGCAGGGCCATGCTCCCTCTGGAGACTCGGGGAAGCCTTCCTTGTGTCTTCTGTCTTCTTGACTTCATGGCTTGTGGCCACATGGCTTCAATCTCTGTCTCCATTGTCACATGAACTTCCTCTTTTGTCTTCTTCTCTATCTCATATGAGGATACTAGTCATTGGATTTAGGGTTCACCAGGTAATCCAGGGTGATTTTTTCCCCCAAATTCCTTAACCAGTTAGATCTGAAAAGACCCCTTTTTGTATGAAGACACATTTAGAAATTGTAGAGATTTGGATGTGGATATATCTTTTGGGAGCCACAATTAACCCACTACTCTCAATTATTTGAGGTATTCTTTTTGGAATACCTCTAATAAATTATTTGAGAAAAGGGGTTTATGGGAGATAATTTATGAGGCATCATTAACTACAGTGAAAAATACTCCTAGAAAGTGCTTCAACACTAGAACCACCCTCATCACCCTCTCTAAAGTTCCTTCCTGACATTGAAATGCCACCCCTACCCTTCTAAGCAGGAAGCATATGGTATTAGAGCTTATCCATTAAGCGATATTTACATGTTAATATTTCTGGGTGTAGCATCTGACATTTTTCATACTGTAACAACTCCAAGCTCCCAGGATGACGTCACTGAACACAAAGGTGGGAGAGGTGTGCACAGTGGGGTCCAGGACACCCCTATCAGTAGACAGGCAGTATCACTGTCAGAACCATTCTCTGTGGCACATGCATTTTTAATCACAGGTGACTTCTAAATATTTCATCTTTTCCTTCTCAACTTACAATGTCTGTAGAGACCAAGAATAAGCAGGCTTAGTTCAGGAGCTTCTAAGTTGATAAATTAAGCTTGAAATTAGACTTCAATACATAGATAACATTATTATTTAGGACAAATGCACTGTGTGTACAGAGAACAAAACAAGAAATTGATTTTAAATATATTACATGTCATGTATTTTTCTCCGCTAGTGATGTCTCATCATGTTTTAAGAGTGGAATCTTAATTCCTCCTTGAAGTTCAGAGTCAGGAGTGAAAGGAAATATGAATATCAAACACATTTCCCATTGAAGCAGAGTGATAAGACTGCTCTTTGGGGCTGAGGAAGTTAGAGGTGTCCTCCTTTGATCTTGATATGATTTGAATTCCCTTGACTTTAGTTTGGACTTCAGAATTTGCATTTCTACTTGAAATGTAGCTGAGTAGCCTGGTATAGAAAAGAGAAGTTTCAGATGGAAAAAACTGTGCTCTTGGACTGATGGAGAAGAGTAAAACTCATTTGGGTAAGATAGCAATTGCACTATTGTTTACGGTTGTATTCTTTTTTAGGACGTCACCTTGGGAAGAAATTGATTTTAATATTTTCAGGAGAAACACTGCGGTACCTTCATTCCCCTCTCCTAGTTGGTAAGGGGTTCATATGGGGCGCAGCTGCTGTTCTCACCAGGCAGCAGCATACAGAAGTGTTTTCAGGTTTCTCCACCATCTTTCCTGTGAAATCCCATAGGGTTGCCACCTTGTCCTACTTATAAAACTAAAAAGCCTACACCCAAGGGTCCCCTTCAGTTCCAGGCAAACCAGGGCAGGACATTTAGTCACTAGAACTTAATGGAGCTCCTGGAGGAAATCCAGCAAGGACATGGGGGAAGGGATATCTCCCTTTCCCCATGTCGATGGTCCCCAGGGGCTTCACATGCTCCCAGCTAGCCTGCACTTGACCTTTAAGAGTTTAACATTTCTGGATTAATCTTCCTACTGGTTTAGATGGCATTTGGTAGTGCCTTCCCCAGATAAGCGAATGCTCAGGTCCCAGTTCTCCCTGTAAGCACCTGTCTCTGAAGTTGGCTGTTTGCTCTGTGACCTCAGTTATCTGATAAGTTCTAGAAAAGTCATTAATTTATAATTTGTACAGCTTTTTCCCATTGTAAGAATGGAAGTAATGTTCTTTCGAGCTCTCTACATCTTCCAGCTGACACCAGAAGTCACCCAAGGCTTTTGCTAACTAATTTGAAGTAAATAAATGCAGATATGAATTGTAGGTATTTTCACATGCTTATTATTGACATTAATGCATCCAAATATTTAAAGAATGAATCATGGTGTCTGGCACATAGTAGATGCTCTGTAAATGTTAGTTCTTTTCCTTCCCTCTCTCTCTCTCCATCAATGAATATTATAGTGTTAATTTTTATTTATTTATTTATTTATTTATTTATTTATTTATTTATTTTTAAAATATATTTTATTGATTTTTTACAGAGAGGAAGGGAGGGAGATAGAGAGCCAGAAACGTCGATGAGAGAGAAACATCGACCAGCCACCTCTTGCACACCCCCCACCGGGGATGTGCCCGCAACCAACATACATGCCCCCGACCAGAATCGAACCTGGGACTTTTCAGTCCACAGACCGACGCTCTACCACTGAGCCAAACCGGTTTCGGCTAATTTTTTTTTTTTTTAATCTCATGTATTTTTGTTGTTATTCTCTTTTAAAGAATCAATTTAAGGAAGATGAAAAAATGAATTAAGCTGGAATAAAGAATTGTGGTGAGAGCTCAGACTTACACAGCAATTGGATTTCTTAGCTGACACCAACCAGGGAGATAAGGAGAACCTGTTCTGTTAAGATTAGATAGTGCTGATCAGGTCTATCTATCAAACAAATGGCAGGAACCCAAATAATGCACCGAAAATAAAATTCACTGAGCCTGGCAGGAAGTTCAAAATGTTGACAGCCACATTGTACCTTGGGAGCATGATTTCTCCAGCTCTCCAAGTTCAGCTCAGTAAACTCTGCCCAGTTCTTATAATCATATCGCTAAGGAAAACTCCCCAGGGTGCAGGAAGCAATGTGGATGATTTATGGAGTAGTGGGATTCTTTTCACATCATTTATACAAGCTTTTACAAATCCATGGTGAGGAAATTTTCCTCTGCAGTGATCCAGAAACTTTATCTAAATCTAGTCATGGGCTCAGAGTAGACACTAGCTTTCTACAGATGACATTTACAGATGTTTCTTTCCTCACTCAATATGCATTGCATAGCCACATCTACCCTACCTTATAATTGATAGAATGTCCTTATATAGCAGGCATTCTATCAAATACTCTTGCTGCAGTTTATTTAAAGCAACACTATTTGGTAAAGGAACCTATTTCTTTCCTGATCTGGGCAGAACCACATATAGTCTTGGCATGTAATGAATACTTATAAATAATAAAAAGAAAAATTTTAGGTTTAATGCAAAAACATAACATCATTCTCATTGCCCATTCTCACTGCATGCCCTGAAGTAAAATTCTAATTGAATTATTTTTCCAACTTGAAATACACACAAGGGTTTTTATTTTCTGGTAAATTTGAAGCTCTCTTTTCAAGAATATAAATGTATTTTTTGGATTTAATATTGACCTGCCTAAGAAGTTGGTTTAGTTTGCATTTAAAATTATTGTATATTCCTATTTGCTGACCTGTTACATAATGTAAACTAGGAGTTAGACACATTAATAAACTAACAACAGTAACACATTAACAAAAACTAGAAGAGAATTCAAGAGGGTGACTGCATTTGCCCTCTTTTATTTCAATAGCAAGCCCACAAGCACACCCCAAAGAAGTTTACTCACTGCTCTATTTATCTTGCCAATGACATTCTTTCTCTTTATCTTTGTGTTTGTATATGTAGGAAGTACCCTCAATTCTCCCCCTGCCACCTGCTGTATATTCGTGTACATAGATTTATTTCTTGTCATCTGTCAGTCAAACTTGCATTCTAAAATGGCATGTTTGAAAAGATTACCATTAATTTTCTTTTCAATTACAGTTTTCTTTCAATATTATTTTGCACCAGTTTCAGGTGCACAGCTTTGTAGTCAAACAATCATATAGCCAACAGAATACTCCCCTGTTATTGCAAGCACCTGCCTGGCATCATACATAATCACCATAGTATCACTGACTATATTTCCATGCTGTACTTTACATCCTCATGTCTATTAACCAACAAAACATTTATACTTCTTAATCTCTTCCCTTTATCACCCAGTCTCCCAATTTGTCTACCCTCTGGCAGCCATCCATCTCTTATCTGTATCTAGGAGTGTGTTTCAGTTTGTTTGTTTGATCTGTTCTTTATATTCCATATATAAATGAAATCATTGGTACTTGTCTTTCTCTGACTGACTTATTTCACATAGCATAATATTCTCCAGGTCCATTCATGCTGTCGCAAATGCTAACTTCTGGGTATGTATCTGATGCCCATAAATTTTTTTAGCTTGTTGGAAGAGACTGGCTCTTTAAGTATTAGAAATTTCAAAAGTTAATTCTCTTCCTCAAAAAGAATAATAAAACCCTATAAATATTGTCCTAATTAATGACTGACCAGCATGCTGATTATAACATGTTATCAGTGAAGCTCAAATCGAAACTTACTTCTCTATATCTCACATAAAGACGTTATTCAACATCCATAATAAAAAAAAACTATCCATTTTTAAAATGGGAATAGATGAAAAACTATGCATTAGCAGACAATTTATTACTGCTAATGGGAATGACTCTTGGTTTCGTAACTCAGTAGAGGGAAGCATTCTTATATCCAGAGGATGGTGATGGAACTATCACTTTTTCCATTTTCTTGATATAAAACTCAAACAGCATGTTAAAGCATCATTTCAATCTGAAGATAGTCCTCCCCAAAATTCTGACAGCATTTAGAAATGCAGTTTTTGAAAGAAAACCATTGGTTCTTAAAACAGAGTGCACTGAAGAGGGGGAGGTGAAGGGGTGGCATTTCCGCACCGGCAGTATGAAGGCATTGCAGGATCGCTAGGAAGGTGCCACACGCAGGCTGCTTGGCACTGGTGAGGGGGAGACTGCCTAGGCTAAAATAGGAAAGTGAGTATGGTGAGAATTTCAGTTCTCAGTTCTATGCACTTCATTCTCATTAAATATGCAGTCAGTGAACCCTCCTCCCCTTGCTCCCTACACACACACACACAAGCATGTTCTTTTCTAGCATATGAAAGCATTCAGCACTGGTGCTGGGTCATGATTGGCACACTTAACCAATTTTTATTTTAATTAAAAAGTGTGAATTACAGTAGTAACCCCTCATTTGTGGGTTGTCCTTCCAAGACTCTGGTATACGTCTGAAAATCTCAGACAGTACTGAATCCTATATATACAATATTTTCCCCTATACATTTGTATCTATATAAAGTTTAATTTATAAATTAGGTACTGTAAGAGATTAACAAAAACAACAATAAAATAGAACAACTATAAATATAAATTATAAATAGATACATAATCTCCTAACACGTATATATAATCTAAACAGAACTGCTCTGCCTCAGATCCCTAAATAGAGCTGTAAATTTCCAGAAGAGAGCGACTACTTTTTCCTATGTTTACATCATTGTGTTTTGCATCTTATGGATCAGCAATCAACATATATACATCATTGAAATAAAATTTATACACAGCTTGCACATTAATATGGCATTTGCAAATAAATATAGATTATATAAAACACCATACCTTTTCCTATTTTTCTGGTAAAACTACTAGTGGATTTATTGAAATCACAAGAACACACAATTATATTATTGGAAGGTACAATTCCAAATGTCAAAACTATATCATAAAATTAAGTGCTGAGTTACTTAAAAACTATTATTAAAAAGCAAGTACAAACACATTTGGAGAAAGGGATTTGAGCTTGAACCCTCAACACAGAAAAATATAACAGGCTTGAGACAGAAATTACCTGAAAATCTTTCTAACTCCCGCCTTCTTAAGTTATCTCTCTGTAACTAACAGTATCATTTTCAACATAAATATAAATGTATATATAATTATAAATATAAAAATAATATGAATATGTTGCTAAATGCATTGAAACATAGGTATTAATGGTCAGTATATGGAGTACAGATATATAAAGATTAGAATATTAGACTACTAGTAATAAAGTATTTTGAGCACTTACTATATATCAGGCACTTTTACATGTATTGATTAATTTAATCTTTACAATTATAGGTCCTGCTGCTATCCCCATGTTAGAGATGAATCAACTTAAAGATAGGCCATTTGTCCAAGGGCACACAGTATTGGCATAACCGCCTATGCTCTACTCCTACCCCTGTTCAATAATAGTTAATCTGAAGATTACACTATCCAAAATCTATTGGAACAGTTAGTTACTTTTAAGAGAATGTTTTCTCATTTCCTTGTTTTATGTGAAACTAAAGTGGAAAGGGATGGACTTGATTTGTTTACTTAATGCATCTGCTCAGTTTTATTTATTTATTTATTTATTTATTTATAATTTTTAAAAAATATATATTATTGATTTTTTACAGAGAGGAAGGGAGAGAGATAGAGAGCTAGAAATGTTAATGAGAGAGAAACATCGACCAGCTGCCTCTTGTACACCCCTACTGGGGATGTGCCCACAACCAATGTTCATGCCCTTGCCCGGAATTGAACCTGGGACCTTTCAATCCACAGACCAACCTCTACCACTGAGCCAAACCGGCTTCGGCTGCTCAGTTTTATTTTTGATAATTAAAATAATAAAGACCATTAATGTATATTACTAATTTGTAAATAAAACCCATATTTCAATTGACAACACCCATTAACCTTTGTCTTTAATCTGAGTTGACATGTTTATAGTGATCATGCTATTGAAATTGGAAATTGCCAGGGAGAAATCCTTTAGTGCAAATCAAACAAAATATTTAAAGAAAAACACTCACAGATATTACATTCAATATATTTTTTTTAGATAAGAAGGAAAATTTTAAGATAATGCATTTCAAGCATTTGAACACCTTTCACATGGCAAGAGAAATTCATTGTCCATTGCTCTAGACTGAGCAGCAAATTTTGGCTTAAAGGTAGTCTAGTAATTAAAACCTCTCAGCAGGGGAGATAGGCTTCCTAAGGAGTAGTGAGCCTCTGGCCATGGAGATACCTGTGCATAGACTTGACAACCATGGCAGTGACATTGTGAAGGCATGATGCCTTGAAGGCTGCGATGGGTTAGGCAAATACCCTAAGATCCTATGGTAATAAGAAATTTTTATTATAAACTTCATTTATCGTGAGAAGAGAGAGCCGAAAACCACAGTTTTCTTACTGGTAGAAGCCAGTGAGAAATGGTGCACTGTATTAGAAATCGCCTGATTCCCTGCAGGCATTGCCAACCGCTTTTCTTTCACAAGGTTGACTCTGCGGGGAAATTACACATTTCAGTTTCCTCCACTTTGGAATCAGAAACTTGGGCTGTGCCTGGACTTCAGAAAATAATAGGAAAGAAAATGGCTCATTTTGTGAGCTAGTAGTGGCTGGTTCTATGATGGTGATTATTGCATTCATCATTTAAGTTTTTGTGTGTGAAGAGAGTGCTTTCCACAAATCTGTAAGCATCTGGTTTTGTGACATGAAGAGGTCAACCAAAGGACTTGTATGCATGCCTATGAGCATAACCAATGGACACAGATGGGCAGGGGAAGGAGTAAGGGCATGTGCTGGGAATCAAGGCAGTCAGGGAGAGGTCAATGGGGGTGGGGGGAAAGGAGACTTATGTAATTCTTTAAACAATAAAGAATTTAAATTTTTTAGAAGAGAGAAAATATTAAAAATTTTATTTAGAGCCCTGGCCAGCGTGCTCAATGGATAGTGTCAGCCCATGTGAAAATGGTGGAAGGTTTGATTCCTGATCAAGAGCATGTACCTGGGTTGCAGGTTCAATCCCCAGCCCCAGTTGGGTGAGTGTGAGAGGCAACCCATCAATGTGTCTAACTCACTTCTCTCTCTCTCTCTCTCTCTCTCTCTCTCTCTCTCTCTCTCTCTCTCTCTCTCTCTCTCTCTCTCTCTCTTTCTCTCCCTACTCTCTCTCCCTCTCCCCCCTCTCTCTCTCTGTATTTCTCTTCCCCTCCCTCTCATCTCTTCTACTCTCTCTAAAAATCAATGGAAAAAATATCCTAGGGTGAGGATAACAAAAAACAAACAAACAAACAAACAAACAAAAAACCACAAACAAAAAAAAACTTATTTAGAGCCAAAAAATGTCGTGGAAATAAATGGAGATCAATCACAAACCTGAGAGGTCTCCAGCTCATCAGTGCATAGAAAGAAATACTTTTTATATGAAGTGAGCTTTCCTGTTTTTTTCTTATATCTTCTCTCAAGCAATTAAAAGCACTGGGTTATTTTCTCTTTGAATTATTTTAAACAAAGAGATTTCTAAAAGGTAAAGTTAGTGCAATATGTGTTAACTAGATACTGAATATCTTGACTCCCTTGTCTTGTTGCATTTTTAATGTGCTATAAATTTGGTACCATGATTTTAATGATCATAAACAGAATTGTATGTACTTATGGGAGGTATCATTTAATAGTAGTTAAGATCTGTTTTATTGAACCAAAATCAGTGGCTCTCAGTTGAGGGGAGTTTGTTTCCCAGGCGATGTTTGGGGACATTTTTGGTTGTCACAACTTGGGAGTGCTACTAGAGTCTACTGTGTAGAGGTCAGGGATGCTGTGAAACATCCTAAATCACACAGGACAACAAAGACTTGTTCAGCCCACCAATATCAATATGGCCGAAGTTGAGAAACCATGTGTGACTCCATTCTTCACAGCCTAACTGAAGTGTTTTCTAAAGTGTTACTTCAAATATTATTTTCCTATTTCTTATGTATAGAACACTTGTTCTTACTGGTAAGCAAGCTTGTTTTGGTTAATAGTAAAAGTTACCTTTGATGAATCTCCTTTTCAGAGAGACCATATTGCTAAAACCTAGTAAATACCAAAATTCATTTTTCATCTATTTATCTAATTAATATTTATGAAACATACTCTTCAAGTACTTGACTCAGAATACAGCAATGAATAATCCTGGACCACTAGCTCCTAATTGCTCACCTGCCTGCCTGCCTGGTTGCCCCTAACTGTCCCCACCACATCCCCACACCCCGGTGGCCTGATTGCACCTCACTGCCTCTGTGTGCCAGCCTCATCACTCCTAACTGTTGCGTCTGCCAGCCTGGCTGCCCCCAATAGTCCCTCCCACAGGTCTGGTCACCTCTTACTACCCCCTCTGCTGGCCTGATCACCCCTACTACTCCCCTCTGCCAGCCAGGTTGCCCCTAACTGCCCCCCATGCTGGCCTGGTTGCCCCCAACTGCCCCACTCCCTGCTGGTCTGGTTGCCCCATGCAACCTGCTTGTTCGGTCATTTGGTTGTCCCTCACTAACCCCCCTGCCTGCCTGGTAATAGGCAGCCATCTTGTGAGGGCGTGAGGGTCAATTTACATATTACCTCTTTATTATATAGGATTTAAAGTTGAAGATTAGTATAACTCTGCTCAGTAGCAATGATATACTTAAACTCTTTTTTAATCACTCCTGAAATTTATTTTTAAGGTAATTAAAGTATATTTTTTATTAATTTCAGAGAGGAAGGGAGAGGGAGAGAAAATAGAAACATCAAAGATGAGAATCATTGATTGGCTGCCTCCTGCACAACCCCCACTGGGGATCAAGCTTGTAACCTGGCATGTACCCAGACCAGGAATCAAATCATGACCTCCTGGTGCACAGTTCAACACTGAAACACTGAGTCACACAGGCCAGGCCACTCTTGAGGTTTCAAAACTCTCTCCCTTTTCCCTCTCTTCTTCCAATAATATAAATCTCTAGCCAAGACTGTAGTTAATGAGAATGCTATAAAATGAAAGCCCAGCTGTTACTTCCAGAAGGTTCAGCTGATGTCCTCAGACCTTTCCAAGCAGAATTGACAAATCTGCTCTTCTGCTATTTAACCTTGTGGAATAACTCCTCTCTTTCACATTCTCTGGCTGGTCGGGTCCTTAACATTGTCTGTGAGTTCTTCAAGGCATGCACTGGCCAGGATCACATCACTCACCCGGGCAGAGTTTTCATAGTTTCCCCATTCCATCATGACAACAGTGCAATGAATCAATAGTCTCTTTTCTTTCAAAGGGGCCTGGGTGTCTGCAAAGGATCTTTATGAGAAAATCTTACTGCTGGTTTCAGATAGAAAATTACTAAAGGAAAATTCTTGCCAGACTGGAAAAAAACAATTTCAGGAAATTCAAGAAAAGGGTCAGACATTGCAGCACCTGTATCCAGGCCCATGAGACAAAGCTGGATCCTCTAGGGGAGAACAGAGGGATGGAGAGCCTCATTCTGCCATTGGTAAGGGCAAGTCCATTCTGAGTTCAGGGTGGTATATTTTGGAACATGTGCCAGTGAGCCTGGTGCTGAGAGGTTTAAATTTTCATGGCAGAATATATCAAATGCAAGCAAAGATAAAGAAAGGTAGGGAATCTTTTAGTCAGACTTATGCTTGATTTAGCTCCTTGTTTAGCATCACAAGTTGCTCTACACTTGTGGGAGATGTAATTCCATTTCTGTGTCATTTATGTCCAAAAGATTTGAAAGCTTAGAGGGCTATGTGGCAGAGCCTCTGCTCTTTATGGAGTAAGATTATTTCAAAAATGGCAAATACTCCAGGGTAAGTGATTTGGGGGAATGCTGTCAAGAGGAGGTGTCTTCTGCATCTCTTCAGAACAGTCTTTGTAGAACATATAGCATGATGTGAGGAAAAGGGATAACATTTATTGATCCAGGCATATATTGATAGAGCACTGTTAAGAAGCAAACTAAATTCCACTCTAACAAAAGTTTTTCCTTTATCCAATACTAGAATTCGTGCACAGGTGGGGTCCAGCTGGCTGGCCAGAGGAGGGGCAGTGGGTGGTTGGCTGGTCAGCCCCACCCTCTGGTAGAACTCCTGATTGAACTCCCAGTCCAGGAGACAGTTTGCATATTAGCCTTCTATTAATAGGATATCAAAATGAATCACCAAAGTCATCGGTAGATGTCTTTGCCACTAGGAAATATCAAACAGCTTGGTACTACTAATACTTTATAGAAGTGTTTAAACTTATTTTAGGTATATGACAAGTTTTACTAAAATATTATTTCTCCTTCTAGGTTTCAAAGTGTTTTTTAAATAATATATTTTGCTTCTCAAGTATGTGGTTATTTTGGAGGAAAATAATAAAATTCTACAACAAAAATAGTATACTATATACTATACCTAGTTATGTCTCTGATTTCATTCTTGATAATGTTTCTTTGGGAATTCATTGCATTTTAAAATTATTTGTGCAGAGGACATTAGTCTTTATAAATCTTGATTTTAAAGCTTGATCCTATGGTATAACTTTTTCTTTTTTAAAAATATAGATTTTTATTTTTTTTACAGAGAGGAAGGGAGAAAGATAGAGAGTTAGAAACATTGATGAGAGAGAAACATTGATCAGCTGCCTCCTGCATGCTCCCTACTGAGGATGCACCCGCAACCAAGTAAGGTGCCCTTGACTGGAATCGAACCAGGAACCTTTCAGTCTGCAGGATGATGCTCTATCCACTGAGCAAATCTGGTTTCGGCATTGCATAATTTTTTCTATTTTAATAATTTCTGTTGCATCTTCATTTTTCATTTCTTTAAGTTAATTCTATTGCTCTTATAACTTCATGAGTTGGAATTTTAGCTCACTAACTTTGTAGCCTTTCTTAATTTCTAATACAATCAAGCTAACATATTCTGGATGTTTTAGTATAAGGTGATAATTATTTTTTTCAAATTTTATATATGAAGATGTTCATTGCTAATTGTTTACAGAAGTGACAAAACCTAATGATAAGAAAATTTCTTAGAATATTTGGTATTTGCATACTATAATATCATACAGTCTAAAATGATCAGAAAGCCGAATGGGAAAGTGGGTAAATGTTTTTAATTGAAAAGCAGAGAATATTAAATATATTTACCTTTATGAAAATAGATACATAAACAAGTAGTTGAAAAAAGCAGAAAAATTAAATGATTACCTTATTGTTTGAATATATTAATTGGTTTTATATCATTTAAAAAATAAACTTTGGATGAATAATTTTCAAAAATATCTGGAGAACTTTTGCCTCCAAGAGAAAATTAGTTATTTGGGCAATTAGTTGATATAGTCTACTACTTCATTAGGGCAAAGACAGAGAAGTGATTCATTGTTATTCATTAACATGGGATTAGAGTGGATAGAGAAGATAAATGGACTTTGTTTATTTTGACCTCCTTCCTTTAGGTTGGCAAGGTAAACTTGCAAAGCAAGCAAAGCTATGATTTCTTTAGCTAAGAATATATGAAACAAATGCTTCACATAAAGTTGGTTAAACTGTATGAATGCACTCACTGCTGGGCTAAATTGTAGAAATGCTACAGATGTTCAGGAAAAGATGCAATATGCATGCCCTAATAATAGGACATGAAAAAAAAATCATTTGTCACTTGAGTAGAAAAATAAATTAGATATAAAAGATCCAAAAAGCTACTTAATAGGACAAATCTTTTGGATTTATATTAAACCACAATGCTTTGTCAATAGAGAATATACCTTACTCACTGTTGAAGGAGTTACAAAGATAGAAATGGGGAGAACTAGAATGAACCATTTGAGGGCTAGGAACAGTGACACCCCAAAAATAATCTACACTGCTTATGAAGCACTGATCTAGATTCTTCCAATTATGTAGGCATCACTGAAATTTCTTCTCTGTAAGCTTTCTTAGAGAACCCATTCCTAATAAAGTTTTTTCTTTGGAATTGATAGCTCTTATTGATAGCTCTTACTGTATTTACTAGTGCCTTGGGGAAAATCACATGCTTATTTTTTATTCCTGTGAAATTTTACTCTTTCTGCAATCCACTATTAGAACTGTTTTATTTAAAATCATTTTTTCTCAGATCTTAATTTCTAACACCATTCGCTCTCAGAACTCCTTGTCGAAGTGGATGATTTCAGATTAGAGAATGGTTGATATAAGATAAAATGGGACATTTTGTTATACCAGAAAATTTCAATAAAGAAATATTCAATAAATCAATTAGAAATATCATAAGTCTATTTTGAAGGAATTTTTAATGACTACTAGTAAATATGGAACAATTTGAACACCAGTGTCAAGGAGTGTTTTCCTTATGTTTTATTCTAGAAGTTTTACAACTGCAGGTCTTGCATTTACATCATTAATTCATTTTTGTGAGTATATTAAAATAGGGATTCAGTTTCATACTTTTGCATGTCTGTATTCAATTTTCCCAATAGCACTGTCTGAAGAAACTATCATTTTCCTATTGTGTATTCTTAGCTCCTTGACAAATACTAGTTTACTGTGTGAGTTTATGCATGGGCTCTTGATTCTTTTCATTGGTCTATGTGTCTGCTTTCAATGCTAACATTATGCTGATTTGATTACTATAGCTTTATATTAAAATCAGGTCATGGGACGCCTCAGGCTTTGTTCTTCTTCAAGATTACTTTCACCACTCAGGGTTTTTATGGTTTTATATGTATTTTAAGATTATGCTTCCTAATTGTGTGAAAAAAATGCTATTGGAATTTTGATAGGGACTGCTCTGAACCTATAGTCAGCATTGAGTAGTATGGACATCTTAGCAATATTAAATCTTCCAATCCATGAACATAGACCTGGAGCTACTTAGCAATAAATAGGGGCCACACTGAGGCCAGATGCTGCTTGTTTGAGAGATTTTTAGGAAAATCGAAGCATGAGCCAAGATAAGCCATTTGTATGGAAAAGCCAAAAAGTACTTGGGTGGGGCAGAAAGTTGGGGTGGGGCTTCAAGGAATCACTGTGACCAGGTGAGCCAAGTTGATGGAATCTCAGATATGGCACTCATCTGCCATTTCTGTGTAGAGAGAACACAGAAAAGGAATAATGAACTCTGCCAATACTTCTGTCTGGGAGAAAGCTGCTCCCACAGCTCTTGCCTTTTTGATGGATAATTCAGTTCCTCCATGTATGTCTCTGGTGCTTATCAAGCTGCTGCCCCAGTGCTAGAGCTCAGAAGGAGTGAGTGGGAATAAGTCTGGGCTGTGAGTTCTTTAACTGCCTGGAATAGTAGCCCTGAGTCTTCCTCAATCATAATTCCTGATGGCTTTTATAGCCGGAAGTTATGGAGACTTCTATTCTTGTCATTTGAACCTTGGACTGTGGGAACCCCTCACTCCTCAAAGGCAATCTCCACAGCTGAGACATCCCTCACAACTTTTACCTTCCAATCATGGGTGTGGGACCAGCCTGTTCTGCATCTCTGCTCCATCTGCCAGTCTCAATGTAGCTATTTCTTTAATTTTGTAGTTATAGAACTTCCATTCAGCCAGATTTAAGGTGTTTCTGAGTGATGGTTGTTCTGTAGTTGTAATTTTGATGCAGGAGAAAGTGAGTACCACATTTACTAACCCTCCATCTTGACTGGTATTTTCAGATTTTATAGTAAAATGTTAAACCTAAGTTTAGATCAGCTGAGTTTGAGGTAAATTACCCAAATGGAGAACTCAGTTGGCTTAGATGAAGGTTTGATCTTAAGGTACTGATGTTGAAAGTTCTTGGTGTAGGAATGATGATGAAGTTGCAGGGAGTGTGAGACTTCCAGAGAAGAAGGGGAATAAAGAAATAGAAGTGCTTCCCAATATATCTGGACTTTAGGAAGCTCCCATAGTTAATGAAATGGTGAAAAGAAAAGGAGACAGTGAAGGACACAAAAATCAAAGAGCTATACAAACCAGAGACTTGTGATGTCTTAAATGTCCTTTGTTATCCTTCAGAGTTAAGTATTAAGACAGCACACAAAAATATGTTGTCGCTTAAATGAGCATCAAGGCTAACTGATGTTTGTAGTAGTGCTGTATTTTTATATCTTACCACTCAAGGTATTTTTTTACTGGAATTTTGTCACATTACCAGTTATTTTCTGATGTAAGAATTGTCACTTGCCTTTCTTTACTTTCCTCCTCCCCTTATGATACCCCAAAATGGGACAGTTGTGCAGAATTGGGAAGCTCATTGCTGTCAAGTGCTCATTAGCATTCAGTGAGGACCAGAGGAGGATGCTGCCAGAGGTTTTCATGTTGACTGACACAGTAGCACAGTGGCTGGTCAGCCAGAGTAACTTGGATATTGGAGTGCATGTGTCAGATTTGCAAGTAGTGTGGCTGAGTTTACAAACTGGTAATGCTTAAATGCTAACCTATCGCCGAAACCCGTTTGGCTCAGTGGTAGAGCATCGGTCTGTGGACTGAAAGGTCCTGGGTTTGATTCCGGTCAAGGGCATATACGTTGGTTGCGGGCACATCCCCGGTGGGGGGTGTGCAGGAGGCAGCTGGTCGATGTTTCTCTCTCATCGACGTTTCTGGCTCTCTATCTCTTTCCCTTCCTCTCTGTAAAAAATCAATAAAATATATTTTAAAAAATAAGGAATTGCATTCTTTTAATTGTTCATCATTTTAATTGTTTATGTTATATTAGAAGCCCGGTGCATGAAATTCACCAGCACAGCCTGCACCCTCTCCAATTGGGGACTCTTTGGGGGGTGTCCAACTGCCAGTTTAGGTCTGATCCCTGTGGTCAGAGATTCCCCTTGCAATCTGGGACTGCTGGCTTCTAACCACTCACTGTCTACCTACCTGATCATCTCTAATTGTCTCTGCCTACCTGACTAATTGCCCCTAACTGCCCTCCCTTGCTGACCTGATCTCACCTACAACTGCCCTCCCCTGCTGACCTGGTTGCCCCCAATTGTCCTCCCCTGCTGGCCTGATCACCCCTAACTGCCTCTGCCTCAGCCCTCACCACCATGGCTTTGACTGGAAGTAAGTTGGATGTCCAGAAGATGACAGGTTGACCTAGTCTAATTAGCATATTACCCTTTTAGTAGTATAGATAGATTATATAAGATAGGATTGCTTAAATAGGGGGGAGCCTTTTTTCAGCAGGAGGAGAATGATCTTGGCAGACAAAAACACATAATCCCTTTATCTAACTAATAGCCAGCCATATGCACTATACTACCAAACCGGTCATTAAAAAAAATTGAACTGCTTTTTCACACCTTATACCAGACAGCTGTTGCCCTTAAAACCACTCCTCAGCCCCGACCTTAGTTTCTGCCTTCACACTTCACCCAGATTTGGTTTTGATTGGTCGGTTTCTCTGCCAGTCAGTGTCAAAAGCTCTGCCTTCTAGGCAGCCTTGGGTCCTGGCACTTAACTCAGATTTGGTTCTGATTGGTATGTTTTTATACCAGTCAGCATCTCAGGGCCTATCTCTGGGCCTGATCAAAGAGGTGGGGCTGATCAGCAGGCTCTGAGGAGGCTCAGAGAGAAATAGAGGCAGGGCTTCTGGTGACATGGAAGAGAAAGAGAGAGGCAACGCTTGATTACCAGCTGCCACGGAGGCTGAGAATCAGACCCTGCCTTTCTCTGCAGGCCTCTCTCTGGGCCAGATCCACAGCCCCCTTGGTAGTCAATGCTGGCTCGCTGTGCCGGCACTGGCTATAGTCAGTTCTGGGTCACCACAGCGACCCATCACTGACTTCTGGTGTTCAGTGGAGCCTTGATCATTATGGACCCTGGCTCTTTTTATATATAGATTAACTTTATACCATCTATAGATCTTTCACATGCTTATTCACATTATTATTCTATTTTGGAAGCAAAGGTAAATAAAAGAGTCAGGATGACTGTTGCTGATGGAGATTATCAGCTGGATCACCCACCTAAGCATCTGAGCCACGCATGCCCAAGGCACTTTACATTCTTGCAAGGAGCTTGTATTCCTGGAAGTGTATGAGAAAATACTCTCCATTTCTTTTTGTTGGATGTTATATGGTAGTAATTCTTATGGTTGGCTGTTAGTGCTTGAACTGGAGAAGTTCTTTTTTATAGGGATTATCAATGATCACAATTAATAGATCAATAGAAAATATTTTATATTTACAAGAAATATCTTTTTAGGAAACATGACAGAATAGGCATATAATTCTATTATTCCCACAGATTTAGATATTTCTGGGCTTTTTATACCAACCTTCCTGAAATCATATGAGAAAAACTCTGCAATAGAAATCAGAAAGCTAATGGAAACCAGCTTAGAAAATGGTTTTCCTTTTGTTCATTTTAAGTCATTTCCCCCCATATTTTTACTACTGACATATGCCAGCAAGATGTGCTTATTTCTACTTGAGGGCATGGTCTATTTCTGTAGGAACAGGGACAACTTTTATTGCAGTAGTTAAATAAGGAGTTGTATTTGAAAATCAGAGTTAACTGGCATCACATTTTCAAAGTGAAGAAAAAACAGGTTTCAGACTGCTTATTGGTTGGTACCCCAGGACACTCCCTAGTTGGTCAGCCTTTTAATTGGGCTGTAGTTGACCTTAAAGCCTGTCATCATTAAGAGGCAGTACATCGTTTCTGGAAGCAGGAACAATTCAGTGAAGAGAGCACTCACGCATTTTCAGGTGTGCCCATATCTGAAAAGGGTATGAGCTTCATTTTTCTACCCAGGCTTTCTTCTACCAGCATACGGCATATCCTCACCCAGTTACAACCGAAGGTGACACTCTTTCCCTGCTGCTCTTTCATGATTCATTCACATGTTTCACCTCACCCATGGGCATCCTTTGTTTGGCTGCTGTATTACAGGCCATGAGGAGATGTGATGTCTTGCCTTTGAAATAAAATCTGAAGTACTGATTAATATTTTGGGCCAGAAGTTCTAATTGCTGAATCTAGACCATGTTTTTCACCTTAAAATTTAAAGTGATTTCACTCATTTGTGGAATATAATAAACAACATAAACTAATGAACATAAGTAGATTCAGAGACAGAGAAGTATTGAACAGACTGTCAAACTTCAGAGGGGAAGGCAGAGGAGGAGCGGGGTAAAGATCAACCAAAGGACTTATATGCATGCATATAAACAAAACCAATGGACACAGGCACTAGAGGGGTGGGGGAGGGATAGCTGGGGAGAGGTCAGTGGGGGGAAAGGGAGACATATGTAATACTGAGTTTAAACAATAAAGATTTTTCTAAAGTTTAAACAATAAAGAGTTTTCTAAAGTTTAAAATGATTTAAACAATAAAGATTTTTCTAAAGTTTAAAATGATTTACTGCTACTTAAGAGTGATGGGGATAGTCAATGAGTCCCCCAGAGATTTTATCCAATAAAAAGACATAGATACATGTCTAAAAGGACATTGGAGGAAAAAATTAAAATTTCATTTTTAATATCTACCATGAATTGTACTTATTGAATGTACCTTTTACAACAGTATAAAGTCACATGCTACCTAACAACAGAGATACATTCTGAGAAATGCATTGTTAGGTGACTTAATCATTGTGCGAACATCACAGAGTGCACTTACACAAACCTGGATGGTCTAGCCTACTACACTCTTAGGCTAATAGTACTTAGTCTATTGCTCCTAGGCTATAAGTCTGTACATTATGTTACTGTATAAACAACATAAGGTTGAATCAAACACAAGAGAAAATGGTGCAATCAAGAGACACAGTAAACCTGAGAAGTATGAGGCTGCTGCTGACATAAAGTGACATGCTGTTTTACAGCAAACATTTTTTATAAATATAAAGAGTATAATCCTATATAATAAAGAGCTAATATGTGAATGGTTGTCACACCCTCATGCCCTCGTGCCCTCGTGCTGGAACTGCTCAGACACTCAGCATTGGGGAGAGAGGAAAAGGGACCAGTCAGGCTGTGGCATGGGAGAGGGACAAGCTGCTTGCCCTTCGGTCCTGGGAGCCAGTGCATGCAGCTGCGGCCCAGGCGAAGCTGCCTGCTCACGGTCCCCTGTGGCTATGGCCTGCCCCAGCAAAGCTGGCTCGGGTCCTGAGTGCCTGTGACTGGCCAGAGGAGGGAATCTTGGGTCTTGGTGCAGGGTAAGGCAGGGTTGGTTAGGGGCGATCAGGCAGACAGGCAGAGGTGGTTATGGGTGATCAGGCAGGCAGGCAGAGGGGTTAGGGGTGATCAGGAAGGCAAGCAGGTGAGCAGTTAGGAGCCAGCAGTCCCGGGTTGTGAGAGGCAGTCAGACATCCCCTGAGGAGTTCCGGATTACAGAGGGTGCAGACCAAGCTGAGGGACCCCCCCCCCCCATGCACGAATTTCATGCACTGGGCCTCTAGTCTAAAATGATGATAAAAAGTATAGTATAGGAAATACATAAGCCAGTAACATAGTCATTATCATTGTCTAGTATTATGTACTGTACATAATTATATGTGCTATACTTTTATATGACTGGCAATGCAGTAGCTTTGTTTACACCAGCATCACCACAAACATGTGAGTAAGAATCTTATAGTGGCTATAAGGTTTTTAGGCAAAAGGAATTTTTCAGCTCCATTATAATCTTATGGCATCCCCATTTTATATGTGGTCTATAATTGACAGAAATGTTGTTATGTGGTAAGTGACTATACAATAGTCTCTCTTGCAAAATGTCATGTTGTATTTCAAATTTAGCATGTCATCCAACAAATACCTTTTGAGTCTCTGCTCTTCACTAAGCACTATTTAGACACTGCAAGTATGTTTTGAACTAAACATATAGTGACTATGCCTACCCTGAAGCATTTTAGCTATTCAGAGATGTGACATTCAAGTGCTTTGCCACCTAACCAAACTTGAGAGGCACTTCATTCAGGTAAAATGGTGACTTATCTCAAGTCCAGCCTGTCTGAACTTGGGATCGTGCATGGGCATAGAAATGGTAGTTGGAAAAATCTGATAGAGCTGATTACTTAACCAAATGACTTTCCTCTCTAGGGGAGACAGCAGTGACTGCAGTTTCCTCTTCCAGAAAGATCTCCTTTTTGGAGGTATTTCAAAACTTGGTTGGCCCATCTGGTGTGCCTCAGAGGTTAAGTGTAGACCTATGAACCAGAAGGTCATGATTCGATTCCTGGTCAGGGCATATGCCGGGGTTGCTGGGCTCGATCCTCAAAACAGGGCAGGAATCCCACACACACGAGGCAGCCAATCAATGGTCCTCTTTCAACACTGACCTTTCTTTCTCTCCCTCTCTTTTTCTCTTTTTGAGATGAATATAACACATATGAAATATCTTTAAAACAACAGCAACAAAAATTTGGCTGATTTTTGCTCTGAAAGCTACTTAGGGGATGTAGTTGACATTTGCCATTTTGACAACCAATAAATTGGAACCTCAAGGGAATGTATCCAAAATTCAAGACTCATTAGAAATTATTCTCAGCAGCAGCATCAAGGATCAAGTAGCAGAATCTAGAGAAGGGCATATAGAGTGCTGGGCAGCAGCGAGTGCCCTGTGGCAATGATGTTCCATTGGGAGAAAGCAGGGGCTGAGGTGCCACCAGGGGCACAATTGGTGCAATATCAATGCTGGTGCCTGCTGAGGGCTCTCTTACTTCCTGACATTTCCAAAGCCTAGTTTCCCATTTGACTTTCAATACCTTGAGCAAATCTCAAGTCTTTCTAGTAAATTCCTTTTCTACTTAAATTAGCCAGGGATGGTTTCTTTTACTTACAATCAACAATGCTAACTGATATAGGAAACAAACTGGCTCATTGCTCCCAGATGGGTGGATCCTGATGAATTATTAAACCCAAGTGAGACAAGGCAAGAGCATTTTCTCATTTTCATGGTTTGAAGGAGCAATATTTTATGCATGCCAAGCTTAAAGAACAGGATGGAACCATTCTCTTTTAGTTGAGGGTTGATGATTGATTGCAGAGATGGGTCTATCTGACAACTTAGGGGCACCTGGGATTTATTGAAGTCCAACCATAAAGCAAGCACTGTGATGGATGTTGTCTCAAGGCTACTTAATCTCTTACATCCATTTGTAAACTAAGCACTTTTATTCCCATTTTAGAGAAGCTCAGAGAAGTTATAGTATTTACACAAAACCATACAACTAGTGTGCGGTGAAGAATGAATCCACAGTTCATTCTCCTTCCCTACGTACCAATGGACTTACAGGAAACCAGGTCAGAAGAGTGCGGGATGGATCTGGTTGGGTGCACTGGAGCTGGTGTGGTGTCCCAAGGTTAATGTTCCATCTGCTGCTGAGCCATGACCTCAGGGAAGGAGGAGGTGGGGGTGGGGACTGAGGAGATAGTTCCCACAATCTGCAAAGATCACAGTCCCCAAGGTGCAGGAATCATCCCAGGGGCTGGGGCTGTAGTCAGCCTGTAAGACTCTGCTTCCTAGAACCGAATTTTAGGGAAATGGCCTGTTATTCTGAGCCCTCCATTTTCCGGGATGTACGTCTGTAGTAAGCAAAAGTCCAAATGCTTTCTGGTATGCTTCTACCTCGATCATTGCTGTTTATTTTCTTTTAGGAACCATCTACTTCAAGGCCTCCTATTAAGTGTTAGTGAGCTATGGCATTGTTTACGGCATCTTATGAAATTCTGAAAGCTTTAACATTTTCTTCAGTAATTTGTGGAAGTGTGAAAATCTGTGAGAAATACAGAGGCATCCATATTAGAAATATAATAGGTCAGATTATTTTCTTTGGAAAGAAGGATATAGATCATTAGAAAAAGAAATTGAACAGAAAACAGGTAATCAGTTATTTGTTCTATGGATGACTGGTGTGATTTTCGTTTTGATAAGTGAGATAGGAGTGTTATCTTTCATCGTACTTATTTTGAGAATCGCAGAATGATAGCTGACATGGCTTGAAGTTGTGTCCTTCTTCTTCATTAGGGTCACATAACCTGTCCTATGCTTTGAAACATAAATAGATACACAGACCTTGAGCTGTTAATAAAGGGAGAGGTATTACCTGTACAGGAGATTAGAAAATGAAAAGTCGGCACCAGCTTTGAGGAAGAAATAGATCATCTTCAAGATCCCTCTTCTTCCTAAGACTCTGTGAGAGGTTGATCATCAAGAGTAAATGATAACTGAATTTTCCTAGAATGGTGTAGCTTGCATATTTTCAAATTGTTATACTTAAAAATGGCTGTGACATGAACTAAATAGCTTAGACTCAGGTTGATATCTGTTAGGCATTGATCTCAGGGACTATCCTTTTCCCCTACCCCTGCCACTTTTTTTTATGTTGTCCATTTTCAACATACAAAACTTTCTACAAGTGAGAAGGTATGATTGAATTTATAGGCTACATTTATATGGCCTTAAAGCCCTGTTTGGAACTGTGGTGATTTTTAAAAAACATATGCAGACATTAGCTTGAGTTAATACTTGTTAATATGCTCATCTGTAGCAGTAGATATGTTTGTTCTTTGCTAAGTGGGTCAGCTCTACCACCACAGGTGATGGATTTGATGACTGCAAATGTTCATAAAGACAGAGCAAAGACAGTGCCTCAACAGGACTTTAATGTGCACTTACATTGCTGCAAAACTGATCCTCAAAATCACTCAAGAATATTTGTAAGTCTAGACATGCCTTTTTGCCTTTGGGTTCTATTTTCAAAAATCTCATGGTTATGTTCAACTTGAAATCCAATTTTCATAAATGTCTGGGTTTAAAATATGCTATGGGTTGAAATATAAGGACAGTGCTGTTCCTGTAAAATAATAACCAGGCTTTTGACTCACAGTCTTTTATTGAGCTGTCACTTTGTGATAGTTATGTGGTGACACCATTAATTATATTCTGCCATGCGGAGAACTAATAAATTAGAATAATAGATTGTGCTTTCGGTTAGACTCCATACAACCTTGTATACCTTAATAACTGAATAGATTCAAAATGCTATAAAGGGCAATTCTGTATAATGGCTCTATTTTACCACTGCATATTTTCATAGAGTTGTAAATGTGATCCCAAGGAAAAGTATGTAACTCCGTGACTCTTCCAGCAAAGTTTTAAATTAATATGTATTTATTTATTTCAGAAGGGAGGGGAGAGGGAGAGAAAGATATAGACATCAATGATGAGAATCACTGATTGGCTACCTCCTGCACACCCCCAACAGGGGGCGGACCCCACAACCCAGGCATGTGCCCTTGACTAGAAACTGTGCTCTGTTTCCTTTACTCTATAATTTCTCCAGTCCACAGGCCAATGCTCTATCCACTGAGCCAAACTGACTAGGGCCCAGCAAATTTTAAATTGTAGGTTTAAACTATTTGCTTACTAACAAATAAAAATGAAATTGCAAGGTGAAACGTTGAAGTTATGTGCTTAACTTTCCCTCTCTTTTGAAGTGTATAAAAATGATAAGACATCACTAGACTTAGGGCTTCATTATTAAGGAAGGATGTGAAGAAGTTATTAAACAAGGATATGGTAGTGAGCTTAGCCATTGCCAGATTCTACCCTGAGCCCATGCACACTGTGGATGAGTAGCAAAGAGACTAGCTTCACACTCTGCTGCCAACCAGGGCAGAGGAAGGCAGCTTTCCTGTCTCCAGAATATTAATCTTTTTTCTTGCACATACAGGGTGAGGCAAAAGTAAGTTTATAGTTGTGAGTACACAAAATATAGTTCATTCTTGTATTGTTATTTGTTAATTATTATATTATTTTTCATATAAACAACTGTAAACTTACTCTGTATTTTGCCCCACTCTGTATTTCTTGTTACTCTGTAAAACTTTACCTCTAATTTTTGTTATGGTCACTCTTGTCTATAAAAGGAAGTATATCTATGAGACATAATGTCATTATAAAAGCTATTAATGCTATTTTTGGTAAGATTTCAAAGTTCATCATCATCTATTCCCCCTTTTATTTCTAAAATATCTTTGGTACCTCTTTTTGTCAACTTCACTATTTGAAAACCTAGATTCTATTATTAACAGACCACCTATCTGTATCAAACTGATTAAACACTTACTTAGACTTTTGAAGGTAAAAAGTTTAGTAATCTGATGCATTTTGAATATTTGCACTTTTTATGTAAAGCAACGAATAGATCAATAAAAAAAGTAAGTGCAGAACAAAGGTGTTATGGTGAAAATTATAAACATATCACTAAGAGATCAGGAAAAATGTCAAAATATATTTTTAAAGAAGCTTCCAAAGTTCTGTATGTTTGGGCTCTAAAATCAGGCATAATATATATGATTGTATATGCTATGCTATAAAATGACTTATCACATTGGATATGTAGGGATTGAAAAATGGAATTGATGCTAGTGATCCAATGGTAAAGACTGAAGTATACACAGAGACACATTTTTATATATCTTTAAGATGTAGATAGACTGACTAGATAGATAGATGATAGGTAGATTTGATAGATTATAGATCGGTAGATGATAGATAGATAGATAGATAGATAGATAGATAAAACCCTCTTCTCTCTCTCACTTTATCCACTACTCTAATATTTGGCATTAGGCTGTGCATACCCTCTAAGTTAGTCTGTACTTGATGATTTTTGAGAACTCAATTCTATGTTTACTTTTCTCAGTAACTATAGAATACATTCAAGAAAGTGCTAATTTATATTTCCTTGAGGTCATAAACATGTAATTGACTTCATCATCCATTCCTTATGTACTTCAGTCTTTTTGTAGATGAAACGAAACTGGGGGGTAAAAGTAGAAAAGGATTTTGTACATGATGAGCATGCTGGAGCTGCCACAGGGTTCCTAGATTAAGAAGTGCTGAGGGTAACATTTTGGGAATTAGCTTTTATTCCTTTGGGAGCTCACTCTCCTCCTAACTCTGCTCGCTGATAAAATAGAAGTCAACAGAATGTTTATCGTTTAAATCTCAGGTGCACTCTGCAAATCAATTCTTAAGCAATGATAAAATTACCAAAAAATAAATATTTTAAAAGCTTAATTTAGTTAAAAATTAAAATGAAGTTACCATAATTATTGTGTAATTACACTAGTTTGTGAAAGTGTTTTGCATTTTAAGTGAAAATTAAGCTTTTTTAATGTATTAGGTTAGGTCCTATGTATCATTTGCAGAAAGAGCTGGTCTCAGTACATAGCTCTAAAATAATGCACTTGGGATGATCTTCTTTCAGGCATACTGGTTTTATCTGTGCTCTGTTTCCTTTACTCCATAATTTCTTATGGACCATGTACCTGCAGGTTCTCAACAAATGCTGGTTGAGTGTATCAAGACATTAAAGGCAGCAAGGATGGAATTAGGGGAAAAATTACCTTTCTATCTTCTTTGTAGAATAGATATCATTAGGGTAGGTGCTAGTATGGCAATAAAATAGAATCAGGAGACATTACACCTACCAGTTTGGTTTGGTTCATTCTGATACAAGAAAATTTCCAGTGATTCACCTAAGCAATATTCTCTTTTTCCCCTAATCTGATAAATGACAGTTTCTGTTTACAAATGCATTTGACCCTCTCTTTGAAGCAATGGTGTAGTCTCCAATAGCATGTTACCAAAGGTGTACAATTTCACAGTGCAGTACATGCATCCACCTGTTAGCTTTATTGCAACATCTCCTATTCTTGTTAGAAACTATTAAATGAATGAATGAGAAATGTCTCATTCAGAATCAGAACCCCACAATGGTCTAGAGAAAGAGTTCTAACTTGATGACAGTTTTAAAAAGAAAGAGTAACTCACAGCATGGAGAATTCATTCATTCATTCATTCAACATAAAATCTCATAGAAGTCATGGAGAGCCTAGAAAGTGTGATCCATTATTTTAATTTAATGTTTCTTGGAGAGCAGAATAAATCAACAGCTATATGCCAGGGATTGCAGTGGGTTCTGGAGCTACAACAGGAAACAAAACAGACAAAAATCCTGCCCTTTTCAAGTTTACTTTCTCTTGCAAAGAGACAGGAATTAAATAAGTAACCAAAACACCATACTTTATTTTGAAGTTATGCATTTTAACACCTCAAAGATTTGTTTGTGTCTTATAGTTGCTGTTGGTCTGTTGTCAATCAAAATGTGGCTGTTATTGCCTGTTTATGCACCAAAACTTGTGAAGTCAGCAGTTTGAGACAAATCTTGGAGACTGCAGAACACTCTTAAAATATGCCAAATCCCCAAAGTTCCTGATGGCATAAAATAAGGTGAGTGAAGACCATGTGCATGATGCCATGTGTTCTTGTCACATGACCTAGAATGAATGAACCCTTAGTATGTTGAAGTTTTAGGACTATCTTAATTTATTTTGCTAGTATTTTTCTCTTAGGTTTGCACAATCGTGATATATAATAAAAACCAATGTCTAGGTAAGTCTAAAATGGCTTTTTCCTTACTATTTTTAAGGTAGTAAAAAAGCAATGGGTCAATTTTATTACTAGTACAAAAAAATACTTCCTTGTAATTTATGTTTTCTTATATGTAATGAAAAATATTTGTATAAGAGATGGTAATACTTGCTTTAGAGAAAACTAAGACATATAAAGGTGAATAAAAAATGCCATTGAGTTGGTAAGTTTACAGTTTTAATCAGAGTAGTCATGGAAGTCTGTCAAGAAAGTGACATTTAATTAAGACTGAAGGGAAACCAAGTTATTCAGACAGCTGAGAGAAGAGTATTCCAGGCAGAGTGAACAACCATTGCAAAGACACTAAGCAGGAGCTCCCTAAGCAGCTGGGAGGCCATGTGGCAGGAGTGGAATGAACTAGAGGTAAAAGAGTCAATGAATTAGAAAGTTAATGAGGGACCAGCCCCCAGAGTACCCTGTAAGAGACTGTAAAAGTGTACTTTGACAATATAAGGATTTTCATGTTACTCTCAGATAAGGATCCATTATTGGATTTGGTACAGAGGAGTAATATGATCTGGCTTACATATTTCAAGGATCATTGAAATTGCTAAATGGAGAAAAAGAATTCAGGAAAATAAAACTAGAACCAGAGAAAATTGTTAGGTCATCACCATAAATCAAGTGGAAAGTGATGGTGGCTTGGACTTGTGTGGTAGAGTAGCAGGGATCATGAAGAGTGATTGGATTTGTGAGCCATTTTCAATGTAGATCCAAAAGATATTGCTGATCATTTGAATAAGAAATGTGAAAAAATATTCAAGGGATCCCAAGGTTTTTATGTCTTAGCAATTATAAAGATGAAGCTGGCATTAGCTAAGGTGGGGAAGACAACCAGAGGAACAGACTTGTGGGGCTGGCCATTCATTTTTGAACATATTAAGTTTGAGATGTCTATTGGACATCCAAAGGAAGATGTCATGTAGACAATCAGAAATATAAAACTAGATTTTACCAACAGTTCTTTGTCAACATTTCCCCAGTCTTCTAGTTATTAGCTGGGGTGTGTTCTCTTGTAGTTTCCTTGAAAAGAGTAATTTTTCCATTGGTTCACATGTTCACATAAATAATATTCCCATGTTCAAACATATCTGATAATGCAAAGTCCTGGAGAGAATGTCTAACAACAGGCTCTATGAATCCCAGGTCTCAGTATAAATTGGTACAACTACTGTAAAAAATATTTTAGTAACATATTTTAAAGTTGAACATATAGAAACTCTATTATAAGCCAGCAAATTTATACCAACAGTTATATCCAAGAGAAATTCTTGACAAATATATCAGAGGATATGCACAAAAATATTCACAATGGTAAATGCAGTAGCAAAAGTTGGAAATGATCCCAAAGCATTTCAATATAAGAGTAGATAAATTGTGGTGTATTTCCACAATTCAATGTTATATAGCCATCAAAACGAACGATCTACAGCCAAATCTCACCGTATGAACCAATCAGCAATGTACCGTATCTCATCTGTTCTAACATGTAATTTTTCTTTGAACATTTTAGAAATCTTAGCTTACTTGGCATATTTTTTTATTAGTGGTTGTGCCAGCTATTAAGATATTATCCCTAAGCTCAAAATTTACTTTTCTATAATCTGCTTTGTGGTAAAGGGCAACTCACGCTTGTGCTTTGCCAGTAGGCTATGTTCCTAGGGGGCACTAGAGGAGACTTTGGTGCTAGAGGAGGAAGAAGGGACTTGCTCCTCCTGTTGGCTTCCTGTCTTCTGTCCCTGTGACCTCCTTCCTCACCCCAGCAACCTTTCTTCACAGCAGCACTGGCAATTCATTCCTATAGTAACAGCTGAACCCAGCATAGAGTTTTTCCATCATTTGCAGAACCAGTTGGGTAATACCACCTCAGCAGAGACAGCCACCTTCTCCTTGGAGGTGTGGGTCACAATGTCATCAACTCAGCAGTGTTTCCTCCTTAGAGGTCTAAGTTCCAGCATCATAGGGCCCCTTTTCTAGGTTGTGTTCTTTGTGTTCTTTGTTTTCTCAGGCATAGGAGATGGTAGGTTCTTTCCACAGTTCCTGCTGCCACAATACCTAAGAGTTCTCTGTGTACCTTTTCGGTGGTAAACAGCTTTATACCTGGTGCTGGTGCTTTTTGTCAAATCCCTCTGGTTAAAATAACTGGTGTGGTTTCAGTCTGACTAGTGCAGTACTACGTGAAATAATTGTACTCCTCATAATCCATGGGATATTAGACTTGAAGTCTCAAAAGTTCATATAGAGCAAAATACCTTCTGCATGAAGTTAAACACACACACATCCTATATCATGTGTGTGTGTGTCTGTGTGTGTGTGTCTGTGTGTGTGTGTGTGTGTGTGTGTGTGTGTGTCTGTCTGTGTCTATTCCTAAAATATATTGTTTTAGGAATATATTTTAGGAATAGACACAGACAGACAGACACACACACACACACACACACACACACACATGATATAGGATAGTTCTTAACTCTTGTATAGGGAGTCAGAGATATGGTATGATGGAGTAATCGGTAAGTAGGTATAAGTTACTATAACATTATAGTTTTATATCTGATTTCTTGAGTTTATATATTTTTTTTTACATAACTAACTTACCTACCTTCATAGATACATACATGCATAATACATTTATAACCCATATACACACATATGTATGCATGTATTCATACATACATAAAATAAGACTGTATGCTAAATATTGATGAGATTACAAAAAAGAACTAATTAACCCAGTTCTCTAAAGATAACATCAAAGTTAAATAAAATTATTTCCATTTTTATCTGAAGTAAGGTTTGGCTGAATAGCAGAGTCTAGACTCCCTTGCTTTCCTTTAGCGCACTGTAGCTGTTTCTTCACTGTCCTTTAATACAGAATGTTTCTGTACAGAAGTCTGATGGTAGCCCACTTTTATCTTGCTTAAAAGTGAGTTTATCCCATTGCCTGGCTTCTCAAACATCAAGGATTCTTTCTACATCTTTAAAGGATTCCAAAAAAGATTTGTTCTCTAACTTTGAAGTCAAAAACTTCACCTAGTGTTGATGGTTCTGTGCCCTGAATTTTCTGTAATTATTTGTTAAAATATTTGATCATTGATTTCTTTAGGGTTTCTCCTTTGAAGTTCCAATCAAGCATACCAGGGCTATGCTTTGCTTCAATTCTTCACTCCTGCAGTGTGGCTTGTTGTTAATCCTATCTCTTTATTGCTCTTTTGTCCTGTTTGTTTTCCCTATTTCTCCCCTTGAACTCCTTTACTCTGGTCTCATTGTTGTCTCTATTTTGTGCCCTTTCTAATTTTTGTGATTTTGTCTTTCTTTTCCCCCTGAGTTCTACCATAACCTTCTGTTGTCTGTTCCTCTCTTCTCAGAGTCTGTCTATCTTGACTTTCATATTTGTGATTCATTTAAATTTTTTCATATTATTGATAAATTGTTTAGTTCTAAGTTTTGTCTGCTCTGTGGCAACTTTCACTGGAAACTTTCTTTGTAGAAATGTCTTGCTGTTCTTTTCCACAAATTTTCTTAGATATTTTTGGATGACTACTACACATATTTTAAAAAGATGTTATATTGTCCTAAACCAGTTTTCACAGGAGATTAGGAGCTAAGGAATGGATGAGGAGGAGTAAAGGCCAGTGTATCTTCCCTGGCTTAGAAATTTAAGAGCTCTCCCTCCTCGATTAGTATATAATATGACACTATTGTGAAGCTACCTCTTCTGCTTCCTCTAACCAGCCCTGTGCTGTCCTACTTCCTTCACCAGTTACTGCCATCAGGAGGCAGAACCCGCTTTCCAAGGTGCCACATGCTTTCTGAGTGTGTGTTTTGTGGGTGCTTTCTGAGATATGCCTACACTGAATCTCCTGGGAATCTTCCACACCTTGCTTCTCATCCTTTTCCAGAACATCTAGCCTCTTTGATCTAATCCCTGCCTGCAGCAGTTCCCTTGTGGGGTGGAACATTACCCTAAATCTCTGGGGATTATTGACAAGCACCACCATTAACCCCTTTGTGCTCCCCACTCTTGCCTGTTGCCTCCCCCGGGTTTCCTGTAGAGTTTTGCTGGCCTCAGCCAATGCAAATACAGTTAGCAGTTTTTCTTCATCTCCTGGCTTCACTGTAAACAAATGTTTTGACTTAAACAACAACAGCAACAACAACAAAAGAAACCTCTGTTTTTCTCTCTGTGGTTTTCAAGAGGAGTTGAGGCAAGATTTAGAATTAAGGTGTCACCTTGTCCTTACTAAACCTTTTACCTCTGCATTTTTAAAAGACTGCCACTGAATCCTCTTGGAAATCTCTTTTCTCTTCCTTCTTTCTTCCTTCCTTCCTTCCTTCCTTCCTTCCTTCCTTCCTTCCTTCCTTCCTTTCTTTCTTTCTTTCTTTCTTTCTTTCTTTCTTTCTTTCTTTCTTTCTTTCTTTTTTTTATAAAGGGTGTCTTTTTTCTTTTTCTTTTTTAAAAAAATATATTTTATTGATTTTGTACAGAGAGGAAGGGAGAGAGACAGAGAGTTAGAAACATCGATGAGAGAGTGTCATCGATCAGCTGCCTCTTGCACACCTCCTACTGGGGTTATGCCCGCAACCAAGGTACATGCCCTTGACCAGAATCGAACCCGGGACCCTTCAGTCCCCAAGCCAATGCTCTATTCATTGAGCCAAACCAGTCTCGGCTGGAAATCTCTTTTCAATCTTTCAAGAAAAGATATGAAAAATGAACATGGCTTAAGGTTTGAAGCAGATATTTTGACTGACCGTGTTCATCAGTCAACCATTTTCTAGGGTTTGGGAGCAGACCAGTGTGGCAGGAATTGAGTGGTGTGGCTAAATTGAATATTGAGAATGAGTGGGCAAATGCTGTCATAAGACCAAATTGGGTGCACGGTTGTCATGATTTCTTGGTGGTTTCCTTTGATGAACCATGACGAGAGAAATCAAAGGAGCAGAGGGGGAGAGAGCACACTGGAACTCTGCCTCAAAGCCTGTGCCAAGGAAAAGAAAGTGCCAAGGGAGACTGGGTTCTGAGCCTCAGGGCAGACAGAAAATCTCCCTCAGACAAAAAAAGCATTTACTAAAAGTTGGCTTAGAAATAGTTTCAGAGCTGTGTAATCTTAAGAAAAATCTCACCTTAATTTTGGAAGCCGACAATAATTCAGATTGCAATTGATAAGACATTTTAAGGTAAAGTATAATATCATATTATTCATTTTCAATCTTGCTGAATGAAGTAGCTCTTGCATTTAGCTAGTGTGTCTTTTTTCATTGTCATGTGAATGTGGGGAAAGTGGACCTACCTGGATTGTTAACCTCACTGCATCTCTCAGTCATCCACACTAAAATCATTGAAATATTACATTTAGCATTGGATGGTGTTCTCAGTTGGTAGAGTATCAGCCTGCACATCGTAGGATCTGGGGTCCAATTCCTGATCAAGAACACAAATGTAGATTACTGGTTCAATCCGCAGCTCCAGTCGGGACTTGTTGGGGAGACAACCAATGGAAGTGTCTTTTTCACATCAATGCTTCTCTTTCTCTTTCTCGTCTCCCTTTTCTGCCCTCCCTCCCATTCATTATATAAAAGCAATGAGTTCTAGATGATATTGCCCAGTGGTTGCTTGTCCACCCACGAACCAGGAGGTCACCAGTGTGATGGTTTGATTCCCAGTCAGGGCACATGCCCAGGTTGTGAGCTTGATCCCCAGTAAGGAATGTGCAGGAGGCAGCTGATTAATCTTTCTCTTTCATAGATATTTCTATCTCTCCATCTCTCCCTTCCTCTCTCTTAAAATCAATTAAGAAATATATTTTAAAATACATTTTTTTAAAAAGCAATGGGAAAAAATATCCTTGGGTGAAGGTTTATGTTTAGCTATGTTTAGCTAAATCACCATCTATTTAGTGACAGACAACCATCAGAACTGCAAGTCTTATTTATGCCATGAAGAAAGAACTAACCAGTCTCTTTAGCAACAGAAATGAGAGAAACAAACAAACAAAACACACACACACACACACACACACACACACACACAAAACAAAACAAACAAACAAAACAAAACAAAACAAAACAAAACAAAAAAACCTATAATCCCTATGGCTGGATTTCAGACATCTTGACAGAGAGCAGGAGATATTATTTTCTTTCCAGAATCTGTCAAATCAGTTAGGTGGTTGTTCACTCACTTTCTGCCTCTAGGTCTGGTGTCTAATAACTCTGATATCGCTGGCAAGATGCATCATCAACACATTCCTTGGACTGCTGTGAGTGAGCATCAATATGACAGCAGGTCCCTAACTGGTTTGGCTCAGTGGTTAGAGTGTTGGCTTGCAGACCGAAGGGTCTTGGGTTCAATTCCAGTCAAGGGCATGTATCTTGATTGCAGGCTCAATTCCCAGTGCATGGCATGCAGGAGGCAGCTGATTGATGTTTCTCTCTCATTAATGTTTCTAACTCTCTATTCCTTCCCCTTCCTCTATGTAAAAATCAATAAAATATATTTAAAAGAAATATATATGACAGCAGGAAAGTGCGCCCAAATAGATCTCCTGGCCCTGGGATCTTGTTCTGCTCTGCAAAACGCTGTAATGCTTGACTTTGTTACTGGAATTAAGACCTATGATTTCAGTTATGTAACATCAACAGTCCTCTGTTAACCCAATAATAATTCAACAACTGCTGTTTAGGTCCTTTGATTTAGTGGAATGTAAGGGAGTAGCTTTTAGAATCCTGAATTTCACCCACATAAATTGCTCTACTTAGCATGCAGCTGTGGAGCCTTTAATCCCTCTTTAATGCAATGATATTTAATTGAACCAAATTATATTAAATTACCCTGAATTCACTAATGACTGTTCATTTGTTTGTACCATATTAATTTTTTTAAAGTTCCTGAAAGCAATCAAACTTTGAGTTACGGGCCAGATTTCTTCCTTGTCTCTCACGTAACCCTAAAATATAGTAAATAAAATAACACACTGTGAGGCAAATGGGGGGAGGTTATTAACCTTTTTTTTTGTTTTCAGGGACATTTGTCATTCCTTAACAATAAATGATGCATTGATATGTGCTGCTTTTCAATTGCAACTGTAAAGCATTTAAAATTTAATAACGTAAATATCTCTCTTCCTAGAGATGGAGTCTGTGTCAACACATTGTAAGTCACAAAACAGAGGGGCAGACAAATGGAGATAAAGACTAAAAGCAGTGTTTGCTTAGAAGGCAACAACGTAAGAGAACAGAAGGAGTAGTGAATCTCTATTGTGCTTAGGCAAGCACTAAGGATAACACATTTACTTTGTCACAGAGTAACGCACTCTGGCAGGGATCCTGGGTGCCCATCCGAGTCACCGTCTTCCCTTTTCCACACCCACTGGTGCAGCCCCTAGAGGAAGATCCATTCTGCCATCTACATGGCACATCCCAAGCTTTCTTCTAAAGGAAGCAACCCCAGGAGTTCTTTGTGCACAAAGTTACTACAGCTTGAGTCCAGTTCGGGGAAGGAAACCAAACCTGCTATCCTGGTGGCCACTGATTGACCAAGGACTGTTGCCTAAACTAGAGTCACCCATGAGGAAGGCCAAGAATCTCTGCCAGCCTTTTGCCAAACTTTGCCCCACACAGCTCTCCATGTGGAGTAGTGACAAACTGACCTACTGAGGTCTTTCTTTTCTTTTCTTTTCTTTTCTTTTCTTTACTTTTCTTTTCTTTTCTTTTCTTTTCCTTTTCTTTTTTTTCTTCTCTTTCCTTTCCTTTTCTTTTCTTTTCTTCTCTTCTCTTTTCTTTTCTTTTTAAAAAATATGTTTTTATTGATTTCAGAGAGAAAGAGAGAGGGAGAGATAGGAACATCAATGATGACAGAGAACCATTCACCAGCTGTCTCCTGCACTGAGAATAGAGTCTGTAGGACGATGCTCTATCCACTGAGACAATCCAGCTAAGGCTGAGTTCTTCTTTCTTATAAAGATGGAATTCCCAGAGTGCACAGGGATGCCATACATTGCAAAGCTTGTAGTGATGTTGCTCTTCCTCCAGGAGGTCTGCCCTCTAGCGAGGTGCTGAGGTGTGTGGGACCCAGAGCAGCTGGACAGCCGAGAAGGAGGTGGTAACAGTGCGGCTAATGTGCCTCTCCCTCACAACCCTTATCTCAAAGGTGACCTGAGCACCTCCCTTTCCCATAACCTTAAAAAGCTCACTTTATAAATCAGAAATTCCACCTCTGCATCAGGGGTTCTGTCTAGTGCTCCATTTTCCCTCCAAACCAGGAAGAGTGTGAGGAAGCAGAAAGGGGATGAGCTTTGCTGCTCCCCAACATGGGGTCTATTTCTAACTCTGCTACTTACTAGATCGGTGGTCAGCAAACTCATTAGTCAACAGAGCCAAATATCAACAGTACAATGATTGAAATTTCTTTTGAGAGCCGAACCAACTTGTGCGCATGGGCCACATGGTATTTTGTGGAAGAGTGGCACTCAAGGGGTTGAAGAGCCGCATGTGGCTCACGAGCCACAGTTAGCCGACCACTGGATTAGATGATGACCACAGGCAACCCTCTCAGATTCTTTAGATCTAACATGGGCTGCATTTTCACTTTGGCCTTGAATGTGATAGTATTTTTCTCCTTAGAATACATTCATATTTCTTAGGCACTATTCACATCAGCTATTATTTGAAATCAAGTTCTCTGTGGATGTGCCATGGTCTGTGACCAGGGAAAAGAGAAAGTATGTCTTGTTTAGAAAATTGCTCTCTAGATATGATAAATGGTACCCAAGAATCAACAAAAAGCTGAGATATGTCTAAAAACATCACGCTATAAGAGCTTAATAATGATAGGGTAGTGTCCCTAATAACACTAATGAAAATGATAACTTTTAGTAGCATTCTCCATTTTTTTCAAGCTTCTTCACATGTATTATTGCGTCAGATCATTGCAGCAATCTTGTGTTTAGGCATAAAAGGTAATTCCTATTTTACGATGCAGACTCGAAGAGAGGACTTCCTCCTGTTCTCACAGCCAGATCAAGTAGCAAAGTTGGAAAGAGCATCCAGTATTTTTCACCCTTAAGCCACTTCTATTTTCACAAAATATAGTATTTTTCATTATTTTATTCATATAAACTAATAACCTTCACTTAAATGAGTCTTTAAAAAAGTCCTTTCCAAGTTGTGTTTGACTTCATTGCATTGGGTTTTAGCCACATAAACATATAGGCAGTATCTCTCCTGGGTGGTTTAACTGAATTTTGCACTGGCCAATGCATTTATCCCCAGGGCTGCAGAGCTGGGGCCACCCTCAGTTTCTGGGGACTCCTCTCTGGGCCTTGCATGTGGTCCGTACAGCTCAGAGCCAGCATACTGGATCTTTCTCATGCTTCCCATCTCTCTGACTTCCCTCTCTATCCATCTTTTCTGACTTCCTCTTCTTCCAGCAGGAGACTCTTCTCTCCCCTCAAGAGCAGACAATTTCATTGGGTGAGCTGCTCCAAAGTTTCAAAATGAGACCTGGGAGTATTAGCAGGTCCAAATCCAAGCCCCGTTCTCCAATATCAACTTTACAAGTAATACGTTACAGCAATATTTTCATCTCTTTATAGCTTCCATCTGCCTGACTCCTGAATTTAGCTTCCAATTGGTTCTGGAGTCCAGTGAGGAAAGGATTATTATTTATTAGCTTCTTTCAAATCCCAACACAAATAAAACACAAACATAACCATAGCTTCTTTAGGGTTTTTAGGGTGATTTTTTAACTTGTTTGTTTGCTCTGGCTTCTGTCTTAGTTTTCTAATGCTGCCTTAACAAATAAATTCAACCTCAGCAGCTTAAAATAACAAAAACTTTATGGCATACCTATGAATTTTTTGTCTACTATGAAATTATAAATATTTTCTCATATACTTTCTTCTAGAAGTATTATAGTTTTCACTTTTATATTTAGATCCATGACCCATTTTAAGATGCTATGAGGTAATGGTGTGGTGTGGTAAAGGACAAGGCTCATTTTTATTTTCAAAATGGGTATCTAGTTCTAACACCATTTTTTTAAGACTAGTCCTTTCCTATTGAATTACTCCAGAAACTTGTCAAAAATTGATTGACCAAAGTAAAAATAGTGATCTGGTATGCTCCCCTTTAGGTAAGAAGTAAGGAAAAAGGTGGATATGAGAAATTTATCCATGTAATTGCTCATTTTTACAACAGACATTTGGGAAGGATAAATCTAAAATGAATGAGATTACCTACAGAGAACAAGAAAGAATACTGTGGGAAGAATGGGAACAAGGCGCAAGGCAGTAGATAGTGGGTGGGGCTGGGGGAGGTGAAGAGACAATTTTCTGATTATAACTTTCTCCATAGCTCTGACTCTTAGAACCATGACAAGGTTTCATATAGTCAATGAGCACAAAAGTACTAAAAGATCAAGGATAAAAGGGACTCAAAGTGGAATCAAACTTAACTGTATTACGAGTGAGTAACATAACTATTCTGAAAGAAATGGGAAAAATACTTTGGAAAAAAGTATTTTGACTGTTTACCATAAAGCTAACAACAAAAAGAACTGGAAGTATACACAAGTATTGGACGTGAGTTGGTAAATGGGTTTCTCAAAGGAGTGTGGGTTAGCAATTAAGAGCTACTTATGCATGCATGAGAACTGAAAGAATAAGTAAATATATTGTGGATAATAAGAGCCAAGTTTTTCACTGTCTGAGAAAGAAGTTATAAATAAAAAACAAAAACAAAAAGTGACCCTGTGGAGTAGGATTAGAATTAGATATCAGTTGAGCTCATGGTTTTTAACTATCCACAGATAGACATAGGAATAAATATATGTATGCAGGTATGTGTGTGTGTGTGTGTGTGTGTGTGTGTGTGTGTGTGGTGTGGTGTGGTGTATGTGTGTGTGTGGTGTGTGTGGTATGGTGTGTGTGGTGTGGTTTGTGTGGTGTTTGTGGTGTGGTGTGGTGTGTGTGGTGTAGTGTGTGTGTGGTGTGGTGTGTGTGGTGTAGTGTGTGTGTGTGGTGTGGGTGGTGTGGTGTGGTGTGTGTGTGTGGTGTAGTGTGGTATGGTGTGGTGTGGTGTGTGTGTGATGTGGTGTGGTGTGGTGTGGTGTGGTTTAGTGTGGTGTGTACACCTCTGGGAAGGGACAGGCTTGTTCTGGGATTTGTACTTGAGTCTCTCTGACTGTGGACCCTGAATTCCCTACATCAGCTGGCCTCACCCTGTCTGCCTGGGCCTGCCCGGTTTTCTGTTTTCCTGCACATCCTCAGTGCTGTGAGTAGGTCTCCCAGACTTGAATGCCGAAGGAACGAGGGGTGGGGAATGTGCCTTGGCAATGTTATGAGAATAAACTCTTTCTCCTTAGACTGATTAGCTGCAAGTTTAAGATTTCCAAATGTAATTGCCCTTGAAAATTGGATAAATCTGGGAAGGGGTGGGAGTCTTCAGCCGGCTGGCGGTGTGTGCAGATTGTTTGACTTTCATATATTTATAGAAGTCGTCTCTGTCACCAGGCCTCTGGGAACACTTGTACTATTTCAAATATAAATCAGAAAAATATGCTGATGTAATTGTCTGCCCTGAGGAATATTCCCCTAATCACAGCCTTCATGCCAATGTAGAAATCCCACTTGGGGCAGACGCAACTTAAAAGGAAAGCTTATGCTTAGGATTTAGCCTGAAATACTTCGCTCTAACGCAAGTTCATTTCAGACAACAGTTCCCCATAGACAGCTGCTCCAACCTTTCTTCTCTTCCTGCTTTCCCCAACCAGGAGCTTTCCTCCACCCCACCCCACCTCCCCATGCCCCCAAACCTGCATGCATTTGTGGCTTTGGGGAGCTATCCCTTCTTGCACTTTTTCAGTGGCTCTTCCTGCCCATCCCTAGTCCCAAGACCCCATCCCTCAGCATCTGCATCCAGGCAACTCCCCTGGCCTCCTGTTGTCCCCACCTCCTCCCTGTGCCCCCCACATTTGCCTCTGTGCTATTCCTGACCACCAGTTACTCCCTGCTGGTACCAGGAACCACCACTATTTGATTTTATTAACCAATGGCACCCCAATAAATTCAATTAAAACAATTATAAATGTTAAAAAGCCACTTTTATTCATTAACTTAAAAAATACCTATTGGGGGCATAGATAGATAGATAGATAGATAGATAGATACATGGATACACAGATACATAGTTACATAGATACATAGATACATAGATATATAGATATATAGATATATAGATATATAGATATATAGATATAGATATAGATATAGATATAGATATAGATATAGATATATTTATAGATATAGATATAGATATATTTATAAATATAGATAGAGATAGAGATAGAGATAGAGATAGAGAGAGATAGAGATAGAGATAGAGATAGAGATAGAGATAGAGATAGATAGAGATAGATATAGATATAATTTACTGAGGGCCCATCACATCCCAGGTCCAGTTCTGGGAGCTGGGGTCACGGAGGTGAGCATGACAACCCGGCCTCCTGGGCTTCCTGCACAGACAATGCACCAATAAGCACATGATTCAGGTTCAGGTGAAGCTGGGAATAAAATTAATGGGGTAAAAGAGGATAGAGAATGACGGAATCTACTTTCCACAGGCTGAACAGGAAAGGGGCTACGGAGAGAATGTGAGCAGAGATCTTTACAAGGTGAGGCAGAAAGTCCTGTGACAAGAAGGGGAGAATATTTTTTGGCAAAAGGAGCAGCAAGTACAAGTTCCCGAGGCAGGAATGAACGCGATGTGTTTCCCAACCTGATGTCCTTCACTGCTGCTAATGGCTTTGGGAAGTAGGCACAAAAGGATCAGTGGACCTGTCCCTCTTCAGGTTAGAAATAGAGAAAGGCAGAGGAAATCTGAGCAGGTCTCAGTTCCTCATCTTTAAAAAAGAGGAAATAAATGCCTGTCTCCTGGAGTCCTTGGATTTCTAGCCCAGGACCACCTGAGAGCTTGTAAAATACAAATTCTTGGGCCACACCCCATCCTCACTGAATCACAAGTTACGGTGAGAGAGCTTTAAAAATTGCATTTAAGCAAGCCTTCATGTGATTCTGATGCACACTTTGAGAAGCTTAAAATAGGTTATGTCAAGGATTTAAGCTCCAATGTTTTCATTAAAACAGAGCAAAGACAAAGAACTAGATTGAGGCCGCCTCGATGCTTGGATGGCAAAGAGAAAAATATGAAAGGCTCTGTCAACTCAATCCTCACCTAGCATCTCTCACCCTCCCTCTCAAGAAGCATTCTGAAAAGTGTGTGATTATCTAACAATGATGCTGTGCACCTGGAACTAACACAAGATAATATTAAATATAAAAAATAAATATACTTTTGATTTTAAAAAGAGAGAAAGAGAGAAAGAAAACTGGAGGAGGAGGAAGCATTCTTTAAATCATTCAGAGCCAGGGACTTCCAATTCTATCTTTTTATTTTTATTTTTTAAATATATTTTAATGATTTTTTTTACAGGGAAGAAGAGAGAGGGATAGAGAGTTAGAAACATCGATGAGAGAGAAACATCGATCAGCTGCCTCTTGCACACCCCCAACAGGGAATGAGCCTGCAACCAACGTACATGCCCTTGACCCTTGAGTCCGCAGGCCAATACTCTATCCACTGAGCCAAACCAGTTTCGGCAGTCCTATCTTTTTAGAAGACCTTTTTAAAATTCACAGATCACACAAAGATCCATAATTATATATGGGCAGCTTTAGGAAATAAAATTAAAGGGTCAGAGAAAGTGGTGCTGTGGGATCAGTAGTCTGTTGAATAGCCCTCAGCATACATAGTAACCTTTCATGCCCTAGAGTTTTTATTGTGTTTTGTTCACTTGAGTCCATGGTGGTTCAGGTACATGTTAAACTCCTTGAACTTTTATGCAAAAATGGAGGAGAGGGTCAGTAGTTTCAAAGTTTCAATACAAATTCAGAAGGGTCCATGACTCAAAAGAGTTTCTAAGCACTGTATAAAATGGGTGGTTATTGAACACTTGCCAGATGTTAAATACAACTTGAAAGCCAAAAAAATTGACTTTCTTACCCCAGAGCTTCTCAGCCTAAATTCAAACATGAAAAAGCATTAGCTCTGTGGGTGGTATTTTTCTTTGTATATACAGCATATGCTTTTAGGACTTATAACCTCATAAATAGCAATTTCATGCCTGTCAGTGTTGTTTTGGCTTAAGAGGGTAGGATTATAAATTCTGCTGGCCTCACTCCAGACCCATCATTTTACTTCCACTGCCACACGGGATCACAGAGACTTTAGATTCTATCTAAAGTCTTTAGATTCTATCTAAAAGATCCACATAAGGACACACATGCCCACACAAAGTAGATGTTCCTTTGGTCCTAAATGCTTCTTTCTTTCTTTTTTTTTTTCCTTCACATTCACATCCCCTACCTTTTTATTTTTTTATATTTATTTATTTATTTATTTTATTTAATCAGTTTCCCCTCTGTTCTCATTCTGTTCACAGCATGGCAGAGTTTTTATCCCAAAAATAAGAAATAAAACACATAAATATTGTAAGCAGGTTTGGGACTACTCTGTGGTCATATAAGAATTCTCTTTAGGCTAGAGTCAGGAGAGAGAGTTTTGGGGACAGTAGTAATAAACTTTTTAAATGATCTGTACTGTTTTTGGTCTGATGCAATGCCTCTCATTTATGTCTTTACCTAGGTATATTTCATGTCTCACTCTTGTCAGGTTCTTTCAGATTGCTGGGATGAGAGACATGGTCAGGCTCAGTTATGGGGTTTATTGTGGGAATTGATGGAAAGAACAAGGACAAAAACATCTAAGCGACTGAATACTTAGGAGTATAATTTGTAAGTGTTTATTTATTTGTATTTATTTATTTATTTGCAATGGTAGAGCTAATGGTCTAACAGCCACTTTGGGGCGGGGGTGGGGTAAAGAGGAGCTAATTCAGGGTGTAGAATCCATGGTATCTCTGATGAGTTCCTGGGTGTCTAGATCTCTCTTTCTCTCTCTCTCTTGCCTTTCCTTTCTTCTGGACTACTCGTATTTGGCACTCCAACTTCTCTGCAAATCATGGCTTCTCTTTACTGCCTTCACTCCTTGAATCTCTGCATCTTCATCACTCTATTAATAGGCCATTGACTTTGTATGTCTGCAATTGAAGCACCCTAAAGGACAGGATCTGATTGGTTTGAACTTTTCTCCCTCTTGGATACAATAGCTCTATTGGGAAGAACTCTAAAAGGAGTTCTTTGGATGGACAACCATTGGGTCAGGAGGCACATTCCTGAGTGAGTGAGTGTGGCTACATGTATCATGATTAAGTTGATCTTTAAATATTTTGCAATCCTAGCAAAAAGTTATAAATATGGCAACAGTTTTCAAAATTGGGCTGTGGTGGGCAGAACAATGTCTCTCAAAGATGTACATGTCCTAATTCCTAGAACCTATTAACATGTACCTTATATAGTAAAGAGGACCTTGTGAATTTGATTAGGTTAAGATCTTGAGATGGGAAGATTATACAGTATTATCTAAGTGAGGCCCATAAGAGAGATCGAGAGAAATACTTTTTAACTGCTACCCTGTTAGCTTTGAAGATGGAGGAAGGGGCCATGAGCCAAGGAATGCAAGCAACTTCTAGAGCTGGAAAATTCAAGGTAATGGATTCTCTCCTACGGTTTCTAGAAGGAAAGCAACCTCGCTGACATCTTGATTTTAACCCAGTGAGACTATGTCAGACTTCTGATCTCTAGAACTGTAAGATGATATATTTGTATTATTTTAGCCATTACATTTTTGGTAATTTGTTGCTGAAGCAATAAGAAAGTAATAGAGGGTCCCTTAAAACTTTATTTCTATAAAAATATCCTGCTTGTAAAAAACAGCTTCAGAAGGAATGATAGATGAATTCATCTTAATTCCATACTGGGCATAATTTATGTGCTATTTTCCTGCCTATCTACACAGACTTTTCTATAATCTACTCTCACTTGGCTCTTGACTAGTTGGGAAAACTTGGGTGTCACCTGAAGTGTGATTGGGACTGACACTGCCCATCCCAACTATCCTCTTACTTTTGTAGGGAGTAGACATATGTCCCAGACTTGGCTATTATTGTTGATGCAGGGTTAAGTACAGAACATAAACATATATCCGCTGATGGTAGATGAGTATAGGGCTTTATGTGAACATCATGTCTTCTGTGTGTAATGAGCCATCTGAAAAACAAAGAGAGATGGTACCCTTACTTCATTGCTTCAGCCTGTACTGAGCTCTGCCTGATGTCTGCCTTATTCCTGGTCTTTCTAATTAAATGGGTTCCATATTTAATCCATCAATACATCCATTTAGCTTATTTTCAAAATATATTCAGAATCCAACTACCTGTCATCACTGTGCTGCTATTGTAGTCCCATCCACAGTCATCTCTCTGAGTTACTGTAGCGGCCAATGACCTGGATTTTCTGCTTCTACCGTTGCCTCTATTTATTCCATTCTCAGCCTAGCAGCCAGGATGATACCTTCAGAATGTAACTTGGATCACATCCCTCCTCCCATGCTTCCCCCCCCCCCCATTTTACTCAGAGTAAAAGTCAGTTTTTGCACTGGTCTACAGGACCATATATCATTGGTTCTCCCCTGCTTCTTATCTTTCCGACTTCACATTCTTAAGATCTTTACTCACATTTATCCTTGATGCCTCATGCTTTAGCTTTCCCCCCAGCAATATATTTTATTATTTTGTCTTAAAGGACACATTTGGTGCCTTGCTACAAACTAAAAGACAGTGGTCTTTCTTCCAGGCTAACAGTGCAGCCCTCTGAGATTTAAGGCTTGGAGTTCTGATCTGATTTGAACTCCACTTGCCCTCTCACCTGGATGATATTGGGCATTGAATAAACTGTACACTGTATATGGCAGCTTATATGTTTAATGTCTGTTCCTCCAGTAGAATGTACACTTTAGGAGATCATGCGTGTGTGTGTGTGTGTGTGTGTGTGTGTGTGTGTGTGTGTGTGGTTAACTACTGTATCCTCAATATTTATAACAGTGCCTCACATATGGTAGGAGTTCAAGAGATGAACTCTACAACTATTATGTTTTAAGTTTTCTTTTTTTGCTTGAGCTATCCTGAATTGATTTTCTGTCACAACCATAAGAGTCTTAATATACCCATGAAATGCTCAAATGTTTGTGGAGAATAGCACTAGTGACATAAATCACTGCTGTCCTGAACAACTCATTTTATGTTTGGATATTTATGCTTCTTTGAAAGTTCTTTCTGGTATTGTAGTGAAATCTATCTCCCTGAAAATTCCATACATTTCTTACATACATTATGCAACACAAAAGAAATTTAAATTTTTACCATATAGCCCCTCAAATATTTGAAGCAGCTATTATTACCTTTATATCTTCTCGTTTTTTATTAAAAGCTCACAATTTCTTCAACTGTTTTTCTTATATTTTTGTTTTAAGAAAACTCATTCTCTTTGAATGTTTCAGGATTTTTTTTTTATGTTTCTTTGAATCAGATTAAAATGCAATACTCTGAGTGGGATTCAACCAGTAGAGAGTACAGCAGAATTATCACCTTACATTTACTAGTAAGATGCTCACATTATCTTTATGATATTATACTTTGATTTTTGCAATTTATGGTTAAATTAGCATTTTTGGAAAGTCAAAACATAACAATGATTTATGTTGAGTTTACCATGAATTAAACTCCAAAGTCTGTATCACAAGGTTGTTGTTAAACAAAACTACATTACATAATTGGACAACTGATCCTTGGAACCAAAGTTGCCTGCACCCAGGTGCTTGAGCCTTTTATCAGACTCTGTTCTTTGCAACTTTCTGTAGGCTTCATATTTTGTGGAAATCTGTGTTTTCTTCGTCCAAATCTCTCCATCATCTTTCTTCTGTTCACCTTTCTTTCACCTGATGGATCTGAGGCAGAGGCACCTAAGCTGATCCAACCTCACACTCTGGAACTAGAGGACAAGTTGCTCTTACTCATCCTGGGCTCCCAACTCATATCTAATGTCCAGTGGCCTCCATGCACCAGAAGATACTTGTTTTCCTGCCTGGGCTCTATTTCCTATTCCAATAATTTGCCTAGACAGAACCTCAGTCTTCTCCTGCCTCTGTGCCTTGCTATGATCTTTCTGAGATACTATTATAGAAGCCCCATGTACAGATCCGTGCACATTGAAAGGAAATTAATTAGAAGTTGGCTGGTGGGGTGGGACTGGGTGAGAAGGGCCAGACATACCCCGAAGCCAACCTGCTGCAGTCCCTCTCCAGAGGGGGCTCCAAGGGTGTCTGCGAATTGAGTGAGGTCCCTCAGCCTGGCCTGCCGGAATTGGGCCAAAACCGACAGTCTGACATTCCCCCCAAGGGGTCCCAGAGTGTGAGAGGGCACTCTGCAAAGTTGCTGTTGCTTAGTAGCTCCTGCATTGAGCATCTGCCCCTTGGTGGTCAGTGTGCATCATACCCACTGGCTAATCGGCAGTGGCTTAGCGATATATATATATATATATATATATATATATATATATATATACACACACACACACACACACACACACACACACACACACATATATATACACATATATGTATATATATGTGTATATATATGTATATATATATATATATATATATATATATATATATATATATATATAGGCAACATTCTGCTGATCCTCCTTTGGATAAAAGGAGACCTAATACCTAATGGTATGATGTAAGCCATAATTAGAAATTATTTTTCTCTTTTATTTAGAGCATGCTAAGTGCATGAATAAGTGGAAAAGACCCAGTCAGAAAGTTAGGATAAAGATAGAATAGCACATAGAGAAAACAGTTTCAAAGAGAAAATTGTCAGCAATGCCAAATGTTGCAGAGGATCAATGAATTTTAGCACCACGAAAACATGACTGTGCTTGGTAGAGTGTCTCTGATATCTGAAAAGAAACCTGTCTTCAGTCCATTACAGCACAATCATTGCATATCTTGAGGACCAATTCAAAGCTGTCACCTTCATCGGATTGTGTGGATCTGTCCTTGGTTTACAGCTACATTGCCCCATCCCAAACCACCACACGCAGGTTTTTTATAGCAGGAGAGTGGAATTTAAAATTAAAAATTAGTATTTGTACTGACTACCTACCACTGATAGGATGAGTACATTTCATTGCTTGCAGGAGACAGAAAAAATTCAGACTCTTACTTTTATTCCACAGAACTAGCTCAGTTGTGGGGTTCTAAGAGATATACATGGTCCTCAGGACTTTTCAGATCTATTCACAGAGGAAAAGGTAGAGCAGGAGCACCATTATAAGCTCTGCTCTCTGGGAGATACTTCTAGGAACTACAACACTACAAGAAAGGTAGGGAAAAAGAAAACCAGCTGATGTTTAATCATTGTTGTGCTAGACTCCTGGGATTGTCCTGGCTTCTGCCCCTTCATAAAGTTCCCTTTTTACCCCCTCTGATTATCCAAGACCTAACCACTGACCTACTATATTTCCTGCATGATAGTCAGAGTCAGTTCTGTTGCTTGCAACTGAAGAACTCTGACTGTACCATGGTAAGAAATAGGCCAGCTCCTTTCCCACCTCCCAACCCATACTTCCTTTACAGAAGCCTGACATACCCTCCTTTTCCCTCTGATATTAATAATAAAGCAATTGCTTCTCTTCTCACAGTGATGCTCTTTAAGCCAGTACACACCCTTCTTTCCCCACATGTTGTGGCTTAAGCCACAGCAGAAAAGGGAAAACCTGAAAATCCTTTGAATGCAAACTGAACTAAATGTATATTATAAATGAGACAAAGTTAGACGTAACACACAGGCTACCTACAAAGGTTGTCAATGCAATAAGAATTGAACACATGAGACAAACATTAATATAATGTGCTCCAGAGAAGAATGTGGTAACAGTTTTGCCAGAAACCTCAGCTATAATGAACGCCTCTTTATTATCACTTTTCTAGCCGACACAGAAACAACCAAACTCAATGAATGCTGGGATAGATTACATTACTTTCTTTTCATATTATAGTCAGACGTTATTTCTGCTTACAATTACATTTTCTGACAAAACCAATCATCTACCCCAAATCTGATCAAGTTACAGTCTGCAATTTCAGTAGGTCCTGGGACATGCTTATTTTCCATCCACGTTACCCTAAACTTAAATAGCATCTGTTATGTCAGTGAACATCTGGAGGGCAAACCCAATTCCCAAGTTAATTAATGTTTGTATGTGTTATCTTCCCTACAAATGTGTAATCGTTGAGAAGACAGGAACCATGGTACAGTGGGGAAAGCACACACCTGGGAGGTAGACAGACCTGAGCATGAGTCCGTCCTCCATGCTCTGCCACTTACCTCCTGTATGTGTAAGTTACCTAACCATCTGATCTCAGTTTCTTTATCAGAAAATGGAGAAAGAAGTTACTACCTGATTATCAAATATGTTACTGTATATTAATCTTTATCCTATTTCTTCTCTTTCCTTATCACAATGTCTGCAGGCAGCCTGGATTCTCCATCACTGAGATACATGGCTACGAATGGCTTGTGATACATGGCATTATGTGATTCGATACATCAGAGTCAGAATAGACTAAAACTTGTTCTTTATGGTGAGATTCAAAACTTCTAAAAAGTATTCCAATTGACCAAACTTGAGCAAGGTTTCCACCTGGTTCCAATTATCTGTGGCAAAGATTTAAGCTTCTTTACTGTGACTGTCCCAACTTGTATGTACCCCAGTGACAATCAGCGGTGGCTATGAAAAAGCAAATTCCATGGAAAATAGTGCCTGCATTAGATTTATTCAATAGGTACTAAAGAATTATTCAAAACTTCTCTCAATACAAGTTTCCCAAAAGTAAGAGGATGTTATTTTAAGCAAGCAACATAGTGTCTGTCTAAGTTAGTATTTCTCAAGAGTGAGATCATTGTCTTACTGGTCTTATTCATCTGCATTTAACCAGTGCCCAGTCCAGTGGCACACGTAAATGTGGACTTGCAAGTGTAGGTGCAATGGAAGAATATAGAAAATCCAGAGAATATTTAATTGCTGGGTCATGGAGTGATGGCTATAACTTCTATGCAAATTCAGAGAAAGAAAGAACTCTGTGGAATTTAGAGAGATTATGGAAGGCATAGGACTTTAATTGACCCCTCATGAATGATTTGAGTGAGTAGGGAGGAAAAAGGCATGAGAGAAATGAGCAGAGCTTATGTGTTTGTGTGAGTGGTAGGGGAAGGCAATCAGGGTGTTGACGGGTCTTATTGGATGAGTGATGAAATAGTGGGTGCAGATGAGGGAAATATTGGAGGCAAACACTATGGATAGCCCAAGAAACAGGCAGAGGAGTCTGTTCTGAATGTATTAGTAGAGAATAGGTTCTTGATTAAGGGAAGGATACAAAAAATGAATTCAGGAAGATTGAGAGTTGCAATGGTGAGGAAATTGATCATGGAAATGCTTTCTTGGGAAGTTAGCAATGGGACCTTGAGTTGAGGCCCTGAAACAATAGATAAAAATTACTAATTTTGTGTTGGGTTTTATTTATTTTTTTTTTTATTTTTTATTATTATTATTATTATTTTTAAATATGGAACGCTTCACGAATTTGCGTGTCATCCTTGCGCAGGGGCCATGCTAATCTTCTCTGTATCGTTCCAATTTTAGTATATGTGCTGCCGAAGCGAGCACTGTGTTGGGTTTTATATAGAAACTCTATTATTTCACCAAAGGGAAATTCAAAAACATAATTTCAAGATTTCTATAAGAATAGTGATACCACTGGAATATATTGGAATGTAAGGAAGAGAGCCAGCCTAGTTTAGGTTGATGGAAATAACATACTTTGTTTTTGACATGCTGAATTCCAGGGGATGACAGAACATCTAGGTCAGTAGACAGCTGGAAATACCATCCTGAAATTCAAGTAAAATCTGAAGGGTTATTTCAGGAAGCCAAAATCATTTTGATTGTTTTATTTAACAAAGATGTGTTGAGTCTTTACTAAATCAAAGATCTTGACTAGGTGTTCTGTCAATATAAGAAGGATACAATTTCTGCCTTATAGTCACTTGCCTTCAATTGGGAGAGGTGACAAGAAAATGCACCACCACAATGTTAATAAGGCTTGTGTTTTTTCACATTTTTTTAATTGAAAAGTGGTATTCTATATTAAACACTACATTAAAAAGTATTTCTAAAAATGATGATGTGCCTTGCCTGCGTGGCTCAGCGGTTGTGTTGACCCATGAACTAGGCAGTCACTGTTTGATTCCTGGTCAGGACACATGGTTGTGGGCTCAATCCCAGTAGGAGGCAATCAATCAATGTTCTCTCTCATCATTGATGTTTCTATCTCACTCTCCCTCTCCCTTCCTTTCTCTCTAAAATCAATAAAAACATGTATTAAAAAATAATGTAAAAATTAAAAAGTAAAAATGATGATGCAACATTTTTTTTTATTGCTTGCCATAGCAATAGAGCTTGGCATTTCCTGGGAAAATGTGTGCTTAAGACTCTGAGCTAGGACACTCTGAGGTGGCCACTGTTTGGCTACAACAGCTTCTAAGACTTGCTATTATCTCACACACCATGGTCCCAAAGAGGAATACTACTCTGATAAAGACAGCTCCCATTTATTAAGCTTTACTTTTTGGAGTTATGCACTCTATGTACGTTATATCTTTTAATTATTGGAGTTGCTCACATAAAGTTTCAAAGTGATATGTAGCTAGATTTAGATTGCACCTTTCATTTATCCATTCATTCAAAAGTTATTTATTCAGCATGCACTCCCACCCAGGCCCTATTGTTATATAGTCCTTACCTTGCAGTGTTTATAATCTCTAGTGGAAGGAAAACATTAAAGAAATGAGTTATAGTATCATAGTGGGAACATATATGTTCTAAGGAGCTATGGATATATATATATTTCCAAAGAATATGAATATATATACATTTTTTCCCTTGGGAAATTTAGGCCCTTGGGCAGAGAAAGCCTTGCTAAAGAAATAGTGACCTTTGCCCAGCTGGCTTGAGTGTCAACCTATGAATCAGGAGGTCATGATTTCTAGTCAAGGCATATGCCTGGGTTGTGGGCTCAATCCCCAGTGCAGAAGGCAGCCAATCAATAATGCTCTGTCATTATTAATATTTCTATCTCTCTCTTCTTTCCTCTCTGAAATGAATAAAAATATATTTAAAAAATAGTGACCTTTAAGCTGAGACTCAAAGGACAAGTGGTATTAGTTCAGCTAAAAAAGGACAGAAAGCATATTTCAGGCAAATGCATTGAAAAACATGTCTGCAAGCTGTAAGTGAGAGAGGACTGGTTTATTAAAGGAAATAAAAAAAAGTTCAATGTAGTTGATCATAGTACTGGAGGGAGAAAGAGGGCCCAACTGAGCCAACAAGTTACTGAGCCAGGATTAGAATTTAAGTCTGTTGTACTGCAAAGCCTGCTCTTGACTCCTCTCTTCAAAGCCTGTTGAAGCTTATAAAGCATCTGGATGAAAGTGTCATATTCAGATGTCTCAAAGCCAGAACAAAAGTGGATTTCTCATTTTAGGGTGACAATGTAGTCCCATTGCACAGGTCTGTAGTCTGAACAGCAAGAATGGGTTTTTTAATAATTCTAACTCTATTAAGTCAGAACTTTCCACCCACCCACATCTATGCTTTAAGATTCAGAGGAAATTCCAGTGGGTTGTGAAAGACTTCAGAGGAGAAATGTCTGGTGTTTTCTCAGATTAGAAATTTGAAACAATTTGCTGTCAGTATTCACTGTGTTAAGATTGAAGTTCTAGTCAATATTTTTTTCTCTGTGAAATTATTCTAATTTATAGAGTGTTCTCTCTGAGAACTGAAGTTACATGTCAGAAAGTGGGTCATATTCTGCCATTGTAGTATCTTTAATCTAGAGAGAGAGTTTAGTCTATGATATAAATCAGATGCTCTTTACAGCAATATTTTTACCTCAACGGTACAGGTGAAAAGTGTGTGTGCAATATTGAAGTATTCTATGTATTATCAATAACATGGTTAAAACAGTTAATGATGAATATCTGTGCATTTTAGCAACTACATTTACATTGAAGATTTCATTATTTTGCCCTTACAGTAAATTAATAAACCAATACTGTAAATTCTCAAGGCAACAGTGGGGAAGACAAGGAACATGCAGTCATTAATCATATTGTGAAAATAGACATAGTAGAAAAAGAATTGAAACAAAGCTCACTGGACCAAAAACAATCCATATTGAAAAATGTAGATTTGCCTAGTCAGATATGAGGTTCAAGTGATATTTGTTTTTCTGAGCTGTCCTTGCTCTAAAATAGATAGCCATAGTGAGAAAAAAACAAAAAACAAACAAACAAACTATACACTTCCTTTCTGGGACCAGTAACTTGGGATCTAAAAGAATATGCTTCAGATATTAGAAGTACTTCTCCAAAAACTCATATAATTCAGCAGTTTAAAGTTATGGTAAAATTATGAGGACTCTTATTGGCATAATTAAATATATTATGAGAATTAAATAAAAGCAAGAATTGTACCCTTAGGATATCTGTAATATAAATGTAAAATAATGGATCTAACCTGAGGTTACCCAAACAATTAAACATGTGATAAATAGATTATTTAAAGCTTCTCATTACTAATGAACTCTAGAAATTTTACCCTTAAAATTTATTTTGTTTGCTAGAGAGAATTTCTAGGTAAAAGTTTGAGCTATAGTAGAAATATTATAAATGTAGAAGAACTGATAAAATCGGGGCTTGCCACAAGTAGATTTCCTTTGAAATTCCAAATAGTTCAGGTGCTTAAAAAGTAATACACCAAAAACTATTTGTTTCCCCACTGCTGATTGTCTCTATGACTCATGCAACTGTCCTTAATCTTTCTACTTCCCCTTCCTTTCATTCAGACCTTCCCCAAGTCCCTGGATTGTTTCCTGAGAACATTTCCAGCTTGAGTTCCTCTGTCAAGCTGCAGAGTTTAACCCTGGCTGCACTCATCAGCCCACCTGGGAAGGAGCAGCATTCCTCTGTTCTCATTCTACCAGTGTTCTACCCACAACTTCTAGAACGACTTCATCCACAGCAGTTTTTTTCATGCCATTCCTGGCTCAGCCTCCACTGTTCAATCTCATTCTCTCTCTCTCCCTCTTACCCCACCACTGCCCCTTCACCAACAATCAGTTCTCAGACATGGATGGGCTCCACTGTACTTTTCACATATTCACTTAGCAAATAGTAATCAAAGAACTGACAACATCAGACTTGCTTTTTGGAAAAACACTCTGGCTACAGTGTGAAATTGCCCAGGGATGGGTGTGACAAGAGATCCCACTGGGGTTGTCTGCTGGGAGCTAGTGAAGTAGCCCTGGCAGGAGATGATGAAGGTCTCAGCAGTGGAGATGGAGTGATATAATCGATTGTGTGATCTGTTCAATGGTTGTATTCCCTATTCTTATTGAATGTGACTTTCCAGACAGTCAGTAATTAGCTCCCAAAACTTTTACCTCTAAGTTCCACTTTATGAAATCATTACTAGATATATGACCCATCACTCTGTGTCTATGGAGGGGACTTTAACCCTCCATGCCTCAGTTTCTTTTTTTGTAAAGGGAGCCTGCCAACATAACCTGCTCCACAGAGCTGTTTTAAGGCTTAACTGAGAGATGCTTTAAAGCTTAAAGCTCCATGGTTGACCCATAGTAAGACCATAATCCCTGGTAGTGACTGTATTGCTGCTACAACTAAATCTACAACTGAGTCTTTCTTGATTAATCCACAACTTCCTGAACACTTTGATATATATATATATATATATATATATATATATATATATATATGTGTGTGTGTGTGTGTGTGTGTGTGTGTGTGTGTGTGTGTAAAAAGAATTAAATAATTTGGGAGCTGGAAGAAATTTCAGAAACCATCTTATCTAATCCCTTTACTTACAGATTTGGAAGTGTGAGTACCATGTTGGGAGGAACTTGTTCAGGCTCTCAGAGTTCAGTGCTAAGTTCAAAGCCAGACCCTGGTGCCTGACTCCCTGAGTGACAGGCCTTTTGTTATATCTGCTTAACTGAAATGTAAGCAACTTAGGATGTGTCCCCTCTTCTGGTGGTTGGCCCAGTGCTCAACCAGAAAAGCCTTGCATCTATCTGCTGCCACATGGTAAAGTGGAAATAAACTGATGCTTTTTGCTGCCAATTAGGTTAAACAGATTTATGGGCTAGACCATTTTCAGTTCTTGCTCACCATATAATGAGATAGAAATTCAGCCACCTAAATGATTAATACTTTATCTAATGACCATCTGGCCCACAGTTCAAAGTCTTTTTAAAGGAATCATCCAACAGTCTCAGTATGGAGCTCTTCCTTGGGCGAATCTAAGGCCACAATAATGTAGTTAGGGCACCACTGAGTGCACGCAGATAAACACGTATACGTGGGCTCTTCCTGCTCACAGAGGCAGCACGAGAGAATCAGGTTTCTGGACTCCTTACTGGCACAGCTCCCTGTGAAAGCAGCACCCCCAAAAGCACAGCCACGCACGTCACGCTGGTGGAGAGGCTACTGCCAAAGCTTTTCACAGTTCATCTTCTCCCAGCCTGGCGTGTCATTTCAGAAGGAACCTGATGGAGGGATTCTCTCCTCTGGTACTTTAAAAACACACACAACATACTGTGTTATTCTTTGCTTCCTCTCTCTCTCTCTCTCTCTCTCTCTCTCTCTCTCTCTCTCTCTCTCTCTCTCTCTCTCTCTCTCTCTCTCCCTCTTTTAATCACACAAAACTAAGCATCCCTCTTAAGAGGCCTAATTGGAATCTTAGAATGTTTACTTTCCCACTGACCCTGGAGGAGGAGGTGAACTTCGCTGGCTCACTTACTTAGGACTCAGCAACATGGAATTGACGGTTTGAGGTTCTCAGTGAGAAGATAAATATAACCACAGTGTTGTTTTCTTGGAACACAGTCCACAACATGTCTTTCTTTATTATCCATCTGTCTGTTTTTACCCCTTGACCCATCTGTCTTTCTTGCACTCCGTTTTTAATTTAATTCTTCTTTTATTTTTTTCCCCCTCACCTACTTTTAAGTAATTTCCCCTGATAAAACTTGGTTGTGAAAATATTTCCCACAAACCCTTAGTTATAATGCCAATGAAAATAGGAAAATAAAAGTACTGTCATCTTATGCTTATAATAATTGAACTCGGGGAATATCCATTCTGTTAGAATCATAGGATTTTAGAATAGAAAGGGGCCTTACGAGATTTGACAAAGTTACAGTACAATTGGAGTAACTAGAATGTTTTATGAATGGCTCATTTTAATTCAGTAAAGAAGTTTTATTTCCTTTGTCAGGAACAGTTACCCAAGTCTTGGAAATGGACAAGAGAGATTACCAAATCAGATATGAGGTTCAACTGGTATTTGTTTTCACTTGAACCTCATGAAGTGAGTATGGGAAGATCTGGCAGAATTTCCAGGTTTGGAAATTTGGTTGTCTTTGACAAGGTTATTCAGAAACCTGTAGTGATAGTTTTATTCATATAGAAAACTGATGATAATGCGAATAAGTCTTGTCCATAGCAAAAGATCCCTGTACACAGTGATGCAAATGAGTTTTGTCCAGTAGACAATATAAATATCTCTAAGTCGGTTTCTCATTTGACTCGATTTTAATATCATGCTGGTTTCCTCATTAATCAATGAATTAAATAAAGTATTTAACAGGTGTTCATTTTGTATTTGCCTGAGAATTATAATGTGGACATTTTTAAAATTAGACTTGATCACAACGTTTTTCTGGAGGAGTTTTTAAAAATCTGTTCACTATTTTTTATTTTTATTAAATAAAGTATACCTTTTTAGACTTTTGAGGGTTTTGCATTTTTTCCAGGTGTGGATGAGAGACACTGATTTTCAGCTACGTGGGCTTCTAGGAGCAACACGTACAGCATGATGATTGAGCACATGGGGTTAAAGCCCAGTGCTCAGGTTGGAATCCTGACTCTGCCTCTAACAGCCGCTTCCTGGCCAGTTGGTAAGCCCCTTTCTGGTTCAATTTCTTCATTTTTTTATGTAAATGCGATGTGATATTTAAATAAATAAATGTATGTAAAGCACTTATTGTGATTTGCCTTAAGTTGTTCTCAAGCACAGTGGAGCATCACAGATCCTTCTAGCTTCTGAAGGCTCAATCCTGCTATGGGAAGAGAGAAAGCATTTAAACTATGTGGACAACTCTCCCCTACACAGCGTGCCTGAATCAGAGGTTCAGTGAGCAGGCAGCACTTGGGTTCCCGTTCTCAGCTGCATTCCATCTTGGCCTCTGCAGCAGTTTTTCCGTGTATCAGCTTGCCTAGTCTGAACTGCATATCCAAGGGTTGTTCTTACAATTTCTGACTAGAGAAGGTCACAAGTGAGATTCTTGCAGGATTCTTACAGGCAGAGGGAGCACAGCTTTCTGGTAGTTGACACATTGCTGCTGATTGACTGACTCCCCTTATTTGAGCGAGGCAGCTATATGCCCTGTAGAGGTTCTGTCTTCCCCTGAATCCTCCTCTAGTTTTTCTGAAGGTGTGTGTGTGTTCAGTTTCATGACAAAAGACTCCAGCTTCTGCAGGAGAGCCTTGTCACCAAGGACAGAGCAATAAGAACAGACACAGGTTGCAGCTCAACCTTGTGGAACTCTGGCTGGTTTGTGGGCTTCTCTTCTAGAGTGTCTGTCCTGTATTTCAAGACACGGGCACAGCCTTACAGAGACTGCTTACAACAGCCCCCAGAATCACAAAAACCAAGCCCCTAAAATAAATCCCTTTATTTAGAGCTAGCTAGCTAGATAGACAGATGGATAATAGATAAACAGGTGGATATCAGTACTAGCATAGATATATTCTTCTGATTCTATTTCTCTTGTGGAACTGTGACTCGTGCAGAATTTGATACCAGGACTGGGGAAGCTAAGAAGTGCTTATTCAATTATTTATCCATCTACTAAAAAATGGACTCAGGCTAGACATACAATTATATAATCTATTGTTATCACCTAAAATGTATTATGAATATCCTGTTCTATGTCCCTCATCCATTTTTAATGGTTAGATAATCCTTGTAAATATGTATCATGATTTATTTAATAAAAGACATCATGTGCGTATTCAGGTTGCTTCCAATGACAATAGCACAATAAATTCTCCACATAAATATTCACATGCTTTTCTCATTACACTCTTAAAATAAAGTCCCAGAAGAGTGATTATTTAGTCCAACGATATGCACAATTAAATTATTTATTTTATTAGAATGGTTGTTTCAATTTATCCTCCTACCAACTGTGTGTGGAATGACCTATTTCTTCAGAATTTCCTTGGTATTTTAAATCAGGGCATTCTGATCTAAACCAGTGGGTTTAACTGGTTTGTTTTGTGAACTGAACTGGAGTTACTGTTGCTTTTAGAGATGTCTAATCCCTAAAACTTTCTAGTAAGCCAATTCCACCTCCTGTTGAGGTGGAATCTCGTCTTTGGCCTCTTAGGGTCAGTGACTGAAGCCATAACCCCTCTGTTCCGGTTTCCCTGCCCAACTCCCAGAACCTCCATCAGGGCCATCTCCATCCCTTCAAGACTGTGCTCACAGGGGGCCCTTTAAATAGCTCAGTGCTAGTTGAGGAAGTTTGCTGAAAGCAGCTTGCTTGTGGGTAGTGCTGATGAGCTTTCGTTCACCAGTGTTTGCAAAGTACCAAATTAACTGGAAATCTTCAGCAGAAAATTCTTGCTGACTGAGAGCGGAAGGACTGGTGAAATTCTTTAAACTCCTACTGCATGTACTCAGAACCATCTGAATGCATTTAAAGTATCTTTTAGAGGATGCTAAGAGGAGTTTGAAAGTTATCACCAAAGCCTACCCAGATGGCAATGCTCATATAACTGTTTATTTTCCATCATGTTTAAAGGCATGTGCTTCCACTGCAGGTTTAGAGGTGATGTGGGGTCTCAACTCGACATAATCCATTGTAACTATAAAACATAAATACCCATTAAAATCTTATCCCACCCATCCTCTCTCTCTCTCTCTCTCTCTCTCTCTCTCTTTCTTCAAATGTAAAAAAAAAAATCACTGTGAAAGCTAATTCACTGTAAGTACAGCAGTTGAAATGGCGTTGAGCTAAAGTTCTGGCCTTTTCTCCTCAGTCTGTCTTCCCTGGTTCTTAGGTCAGGTGAAGAAGCTTCATATCCTTTCTACAGATATTCACAAAAGAACTTCACCTGGGCAGTTGCAGTGTTTCAATGAGTAAAGGCTTAAGAAAGGACCAGTCAATCCATGAGTACATTTAAGTAAGTGATCACCAGTATCACTGTTGATATTAGATAAATAGATTTAAGAGGTTTTATACCTGTTTTGGAGACCAGGAAGCCTATTAAACCGGTGGACTAGGAGACTAAAAACTAATTCAAGTAATGGATCCATGACAAACAATCACATAGTAGCATTCTTTATTTCAGAAATGTGAAACAGAGCAAATGAGATTTATTTGCTCTAAGATTTATTGAAAAGTGTCTTACTTCTGAGTAGCTTCTTGGATGTCAGATTGCAGCCCAATTAGTGAGATAAATGTGTGGATGTGTTTGTATCCTGGAAACCACCTAGGTGAATGTGCCTTTTCTTATCAACAAGAAAAGCTCCTTTATCACTTAGGGCCATCTGAAGCATTTTTTTTTGGTTCACTTAAAAATGTCTGGTCTCTATTATCTAAACAACCTGTAAATGAAATGCTTTCACCACCTCCCGCCCCAATAGCTTTCCTATTGAGCAGTATCTTTACAAGTGGCAGTCTGTCAGCAATATCAATTATTTGTAAGTGGGGAAAACATTGTCTATAGAAACAAAAGGGGCCCTTCATCTTCAGACATGCTGTGCCAGGCAGCTGCTGGCCAGCTATGGAGACAGAGCATCTTCTCATTGTCTTGGTGGTTAATAAATAATGGTCATTAGAATATTATAGGATTTGGATCCAGTAACATTTTATTTATTTATTTATTTAATATATTTTATTGATTTTTTACAGAGAGGAAGGGAGAGAGATAGAGAGCTAGAAACGTCGATGAGAGAGAAACATCGACCAGCTGCCTCTTGCACACCCCCTACTGGGCATGTGCCTGCAACCAATGTACATGCCTTTGACCGGAATCAAACCTGGGACCTTTCAGTCTGCAGACCGATGCTCTACCACTAAGCCAAACCGGTTTCGGCTGGATCCAGTAACATTTTAATCCTCAACCTAGGATATGTCTTTATTGATCTGAGAGAGTGATGAAGGGAGAGAGAGAGGAAGGGAAGATATAAAAGAGGGAGGAAGGAATACACACACACAGAGAGAGAGAGGAAGAGAGAGAGAGAGAGAGAGAGAGAGAGAGAGAGAGAGAGAGAGAGAGAGAGAGAGAGAGATGAGAGAGAGAGAGAGAGAGAGAGAGAAGAAGAAGAAGAAGAAGAAGAAGAAGAAGGAGAAGGAGAAGGAGAAGGAGAAGGAGAAGGAGAAGGAGAAGGAGAAGGAGAAGGAGAAGGAGAAGGAGAAGGAGAAGGAGAAGGAGAAGAAGAGAGAATTAAGAGAGAAACATCAATCAGTTGCCTCCAATTACTTACCAATGATCAAACCCACAACCTGGGTATGTGCCCTGACTGGGACTGGAACCCTCTCATTTGGGTACACAGGACAATACTCCAATCAACTGAGCCACACCAGTCAGGACTGGATCCAGTAACATTTTAAAAAGGAGACTAAACAGGAAAAGAGAATGGGTTGAGTGAAAATAAATTTAAATTATTTATTTATTTATTTATTTATTTATTTATTTATTTATTTATTTTAGTTTAGCTAACCTGATCAATTTGAAGGCAACTTAGGAGGCCTAAGATGAATATTGGGTATGGATCTCTACTCTGTTAGAGAATTTTAGAGGTTAACTGTAGTTCAAATTCCTCATTTTATAGATAATGTAAGTGAAAACTTTGACATTCTCTTCATCTATCAGCTTTGCCTGTTCAGTAAATATAGTTGCAGTGAGTGAGGACATGGATGGAGAAACTGGATGGATGATGGAACAAAAGATACAGAAAATTTGTCAGGCTTGGCTAGAGGATGTACTGAAGTTAATGATTCTGAGAGTGCTACAGGGTTCCAAAACTGAGCAATGTAAGTGCTTTGAAGCCTCCTGGTTTGATGGAGAGGAGAAGATGTGTATAGTCCTTTGGACCTTTGTGAACACCAGGCATCACTATACTGGTGGAGCTCTGAAGCATCATCTGTAGACACATCTGCTAGAAAGACTGTGTGGGTAAGAGTTAATATCAACAAATTGGATCCCTGCCCTCTAGGAGCTTACCAACTAAATTGGTAACCTCAATAGACCCATTTATTCAGGTTATATAAGCACTGGTCCTCAGATCATGTGCCAATGATGTGGACTCATTGTTTAAGCAGGAAAGGTATGTTCAAATAAGGCATCTTCAATATCTAACCCGGTGCCATAGGTAGTATGGTACTGAATGGAGAGTGAGCAGGGCCTGTGACTTTGGAATAGAATGTCTCTATTTGCAGAATTAAGTAGCCCACAAATAGGGAACAAAGTTACATTCCTGATTTCTAAGCCATTATGCTCTAACTTTGTGATTTTTTAAATTATGTACCCTTATCATGCTTTTTAGCATGTACCCCTGATGTAAAAGTAGATATATTTATTTATGTTATCTGTGTATTGTTTTACTAATACAATGCGACAAGGGGTAGGGGAGGCTAGGGGAAGGTCAATGGGGAAAAGAGGAGATATATATGTACTACTATATGTAATACTTTAAACAATAAAATAAAATTTTTAAAATGTGCAAGGATAACATAAATATAAATAGTCATCTAATGGTTTCTTTCTGCACACATGCGGTGTGTAAAAACCATACTGTAAATAATTTCTAGTCATCTCTGGAGTACATTAGTTATTCTTCACTTTCAATTCCAATCCCAGCCACATATCATTTCCTGAATATTCAAACCATAGATTTAACCTTCAGTAAAACATGTTAAATAACAAGTAAAGGGAAGAGAGAAGAATGAAACAGTTAATATTTTCTTACACAGCCCAAGCATGGAGCAAACTATGGGAAACTGCTGCCATACGCATTCTATTGCTCAGCACAGGGCTGTGGCTGTAGCTACACTTGCCTTCTTCCATTGCATATTCCATGTTTCTTTTTCCAATAGTCAGGACCTCAACTGGTCAGGGTTCTTCCTAAAAATCTGGATCTTCAGTGACTCTTTTTGTTTTTTATTGGTTGATGTGGTTTTTAGTTCACTTTTACTATTGGAAATGATGGTAAGAAATAAGAGACATCACAGAGAATCTCCTAGGTTCCAGGAATAGGCCTCCTTGTTCAGATTTTCTGGCATTAATTCAATTTCCTCTTAGTAATTAGGATCAACCACCCAGGAGAGCAATCCTTTCCTTTTCTTGTTGATGTAGTGGTATGAAGAACTCAAAATAATCCAATTGTGATCTTGAACTTCATTTCCATGTAACCATTGCTCTAAGGATTTTTTTCTTAGAAACCAAGACCTCCAAATAGCAAAACTTAAAATTGTAGATATGATTGTACAAACTCTGCAGTTGGGTTATTTGGCATAATAATAATAAGAGGAATCATCCCCCCTTAGACTCACTGACTCCTAGACAAACCGTGTATTCTAGCTATAGGACAGGCATCATCATCATCTGTTGTTACCTGATCAAAAGTACCTACCAAATCCTGGATGACAGAATCATATTTTGTAGGTTTTGATGCTATTGTATATGGGAGTTTTAAATTTTAATTTACATGTTGTTTGCTGTTTTATATAAAATACAACTGATTTTAGTATAGCAACCTTGGTCCTGTGAATTTGACAAATTCATTTATTTGTTCTAACACTTGTTTTATAAGTCCTTAGGAATTTCTATAGAAATATCCTAAAATCTACAAAGAGAGAGGGCTTTACTTCTCTCTTTCTGATCACTTTTCTTTTGTATTATTTTTTGGAGTAATATGTTCATCCCTGAACAATGGATGAACATATTACTCCCACACAGTTTCACTGTGAAAGAGAAGGCTAAGGGGTTGCCTGGCTCAAGAGTCCAAGTAGCCTCGATTGCCTGCCTCATTAGCCTTTTACAGAAGTTTGAAATAAAGTTTTTCTTTAAAAGACCATTAGTAGGGGAAGTAATCTTGGGAGGACACATGTGTTTGTAGTGTTTTTTAAGCAAGGACACATAAAAGATTAAGCATAAGGATTCTAGTAAACACCCGGGGGTCTGCACGTGCATAGACTTGTTTGGAAAGGTCAAGGAATAATTAGGGGCACTGCCTAAGTCTTCCCTAAGTTGGAATTCTGATAAACAAGGCAGGTGGCCTTCCACACACTTCCCTTTTCTCAGAATGTCCTCCTTACAACTTTCCAATCAAGTCTTTGTGCTCCCCAACAAGTAGTCAAATCAGAATGAAATTTGTGTTGAATTTGCTACTATAAAACTTTAATGGCTTAATAGTGTGTCTCCCACAGTATTAATCAGTGCATTTACATTTTTATTCTAGCACTATCTATTCTCTACTTACACTATGTTGGGGGCATGTTCTTTAGAATATCCAGTTCCTCACGTTGTGTATGGTTTGAAAGATAAAAATACAAAACAAAAAGTACACATTTATTTTTCACTACAGTATTGACCTTGCATTACCCCAGAGCTAGGGAGTGCAGCTATTTATCATTGATGAATCATCACAAAGATTCTCTTGTGTTTTACATTAGTGGTGTGATACTTTGTAATTCTACATCCTTTCAGTGTCTTCTTTTTGTGAAATATAGTAGCCAATATGACGGTCACAAACAACTCTAGTCCTAAACAGTGAACTGCCAATCACTCTCCCTCTTAACCATATATCAGCTAATCCTTAGAAACTTAAGACCTTCTCTTTAACCAACAACTTTTACCTTATCTTAGGTCACTGGGATACATAAATTTTATTGAATGCTTACTAATGTTTGTTTCTCCCTCTTCACAAACCTTACCCTACTGTGAAGTTTCATTTTAATATGTCAGCTTGGCTAAGCCAAGTGCCTAGATATTTATTCAGTCTTCTGCATGTTCCTATGAAACTAACATTTATATCTGTAGACTTGGAGTAAAGCAAATTACCTTCCATAATGTAGATGAGCCTCATCCGACCCATTGGAAGCTTTAATAGAACAATGATTGACCACTCCTAGACTGTCTTTGGATTCAAACTGCATCTCTTCCCTGAGTCTCTAGCCTGCAAGCCTGACCTATCAGATTGGGGATACTGTAAGCCTCTATCATCATGTGAGCCAGTCCCTTCAACTAAATATCTCTCTCTCTTTCTCTCTCTCCTTTACCTAAACCTGTATCTGTATAATCTATATACTAGTACAGTAATTTCTGTTTCTTTGGAGAATCCTAATATACACACTCAAATCATCATAATTGGTATGTATAATTATCACATTTTCATATGGTAAAAGTAGGGATCAAAGAGATCATACAGCTAATATGTAGCAGGACCAGAATTTGAACTTATGCTGTTTCCAAAGTCAACGCTCTAATATTATGCTGTGTATTTGTTTTAAAATCTTATGTTATACTATATTACTGTCCATTATCAAAGAATCCTCATTAATACTTAGAAATGCATCCAAAGATGCAATGACATTGCACCTTCCAGAATAATTTTTGAGTTACATGATATGTGGTTTGGCATAAAGTGATTAAAGAGTAATATCTGATATCCTGTTTCCTGGAAAATGTTCAGTGTTATTTCTCAGGAAATGGCTAATGGGAGCTCATTTTCAGCTTGGACTCCAAGCTCAAAGAAACTATTTCCCCAAAGGTTTTAAGCATTGCTTCTCTTTACAGCTTTGAAACAAATACTTATTTATCCGACTATTAAAGAGTATTTTGCTAACCAATATTATAATATAATTTCATTTTATAGTTTTTCAGTATGTCTCCATAAGCATTTTTGCAACTTATGATAGTAGAGAAATAATTTTATATCCTTTCAGCAAAGGAGTATTTTAATAGAAAGGAAAAAAAATGCCCTTTTTTTAATTTCAGAAGGAAATTTCAAGAAAAAAAGAGTTGGTGCTGAAATTTGAATTATGTGGGTAACTAAGCACCTAGGAATAAAAATAAAAGCAACTTAATCCCATCTACTAGATTTAAAAAAAAAATTAATTCACATATTTGAACCTGATTCACAGAAATACCCAGGAAGCAATACCTGCTTTCAAGCTCTTGAGCACAGCATCGTCTATAAACTTACATTTTAGCCACCTATGTAAGCCACCAGCCCTCCAGCAACATGCTGATTTGCATAAAAACCCTAAGAGTAACCGAGTAACCACAAAGATGGACTGAAATCAGAAGCTTCTGTCAAACAGAAAAGGCAAATCGATAGAAAAATGTGATGCGGAAAGGATAAAGGAAGTAGATAGCAACAAATGTAGTCCTTCTATTTTTCCAGAGACATAAATGAGTGGATAAATGAGCCTACACTGTGTGCTTAGTGGGGTGCTGATGTTTCATGAGTGTAGCTTATGGCCATCTGTTGGATTCTATGAAAATTAAGAGTTCCTTGGGAAAGCATTAATTTTTATAACATCCTAAGTGTTTCTTGCAAAATAGATTACAATTGGTTTGGGATAATGAAGGCGCATGTACGAGAGTGATGAATGCCTCCCGGGGAGCTCTCAGGGAAGCCAGCATTGAGTCATGGGAATGGGTATTAGGTCCAGTCAGAACTTGACATCTTCACTAATGATCTGGAAGAGGGAGTCAATGGCTCATTAATGAAATCCACAGATGAAGTGGGATGATTGATTGGATGCAAGAAAGCAGAGAAATCAGTGATGTTTGTAAAAGGAGATGCATCTTATGGAGATGCCCACTCATTCTTTAAACAGAAAAGCACCATCTGACTCATTTAATGGGACCGATCAGTCTGAAAGGCAGGCTGACAGCAGCGGCCTGGAGGTGAAGGTTAGACAGGAGCTGGGAGGCTGAGCAAGTATAATCTGAGCTTCTCTCTGGAAAGACCTCATGATCGGTGGCCAGTGTTCCCTCACATTGCCTCTCACAGTTCCTGACCCCAAGCCAGGGCCTCTGGTGTCCACTCTGCTTCTGCCTGGTGCCCAGACTATCCTCTGACCTCTAGCTCTGGCTGAAAAAGATGGTGCCAGCAGGGCTTCCCATTATCACTCTGCCCAATGAGAAGGTGACAACTTTCCGCACTTTGTTCCTTAGAGGGCCATGACTGAGCCAAGGCCAGAGGTGTGGGTCCAGGATTAGCATGGAAATTGGATAGTGCTGCAGTTTGAATCACAAAATATTGTCTTCATCTCTGGCTCATACCTCCATTATAAGGTGGGTGTGAGTTCCAGTCACAGTCCTGCTGCCTGTGGCACCTGCTGCTTCTGTCACCTTGTGACTTGGCCACAGGACCTGCTGGGGCTTCCAAGGTGATAGCACCGTGAGTTCACGTTCCTGGCATCCATGTTACCAGCCACTGCCCTGTGACCTCCTGAGGCACCGTGCCGGCTGGAAGAATGTGAGTGTCCACGGGTGAAAAGCTGTGGTTTGAAAAGGCCTGCTTTCAGTCATCTGACCCTTTGTCTCTGAAAAGCCAAACCCTCTCCTCAAGGTCTGGCTGCACTTCTCCCTCTTACCCTGTCCCCCTTCTCCAGCTTATTAGGTTCTTACCTTTGACCTAAGGTCATGGGAGCTCAGTCTTCCTGGACTAAGAACCTTTTCTCTCTTTGTGATGGCCCCGTCCCCCGCCAGGCAGTAAGGTACAGCCAGCTTCTCCATCATAACACAACACCATGTAACTTAACCTCCCATTAGGATTTTAAACCCTGAAAATAGAGGTGGTTTTCAAGTCAGAGCCAAAAAGCCCATTAAAAGAGAATTTTCCAACATTATTTTGTAGGCCATCCAGAGACCTTATTTTAAGTTTATAGTTCTTTGACATTTGGAATAGTTTTGGGTGAACCAGGAAGTAAACTATTGCATGATTGTTAAATGCCATATAAGAAACAGACACAGGCATAATTCAATCCATTTTAGATCAGAAACCATTCGATGGACTGTGGATTGGGATGGGAAACCAGAATATGGGCTTCTTCAAGGTGGAGGTTAATTGATTTCTGTTACAAAACCGATTTGTGAGACAAAGACCCCGTGGATAGCACCACCCAATCACTTTTGTCCAAACCTCCTTACCTCCTTATGCTGAATGTCTCTTTTGGGCACTGAGTCCAGGACACACATCCCTTTTTTTGTAATATTCTCAGAGGGCTGTGCCTGTTTGAAGGCACAGCCCTCTGAGAATACAGTGTGTGTGTGTGTGTGTGTGTGTGTGTGTGTTCTGTGTGTGTGAATGATGCCCAAGATGAATTTTATAGTCTCGTGGACTTCACTGGGAAGGGGCCAGACCATTGCTTGCCAAATCATGACAAGATGCCTCTAATCAAGTTTTCATGAGAAGAGACCTGACACTTCCAAACCCTACAGCCATGGCTTCTGCTTTCCTGACAGGAGGCCTCCACTGAGGCCAGACTAGAGCCCAGCTCCTCTGACTGCTGCTGCAGTGGTCCTTCTCTTGGAGCCAATACAGCTGCTGCTGCTGCTGCTGAAAGTACATTGGCTGTCACCCTCAATTAACCTGACAGGATACAGGCCTCCCAAACCCTCCTGGGACCGAGAGAAAAGAAGAGGCTTAGGGTGGGAAAGTAAAAAAGTCTTTTATGTTTCTGGCTTTTCCTACAGGCAAATCTCCTAGAAAATTGCTGTTTTATTGTTTCCAGGCGCTGAGCTCATATTATATCAACTGAAACCTGGAAGGCTCTGTCAGCCCATCCATCAGCTTTTATGGGGTGAACACCTCTGAGAATCATGGAAACCACTCAGCTGGTTGGAAATGATAATGACATAGTCCACGTAAACACCAAATCTTCATGCTAGGTGTTACCTCCCAATTTCTCATTTCACATAAAAGTAACATAGAACTCAACAGAAAGGAAAAAAAAGTGTGTGTGTGTGTGTGTGTGTGTGTGTGTGTGTGCGCGCACGCGCGCTCATGCACATACACACATAGAATAGTGCCAGAGCCAAATGCATGGGGAATTTTCCAAAGGAAATTAAAATATAGTTCCTGTCAACCTTTCTCAGAGAAGCCATTATTTCATCTCTGGAAATATTTTTCTGACTATATGCAGTTCAGAATCATTACACTCTTTACTGAAGTGATGAGGTATTCGATATTTCTCCACATGAAAAATATATATATTATTACTTAATTACTTGCTTTTTGTCCATACAACAGCTCGATAACATTTATTATCTACAACTTAACTGAAAGATAAGAAAGAAACCCTGTTAGTTTGTTCAATGCCCTTTTAACTTAGGTATTTATCACATTTATTTTACAAAGCCCCTGATGGGTTATGAAATATGATTTCACTGAGTTGTATTAATATTGCAAGAGCAAGAAACAGGATAGACAGATTAAACAAATAAAAATGCAGGATACCTAGTTTATTTAGATTTTCAGAAAATAACAAATAATTTGAGGTATAGTCAGCAATGTTGCATGAGACATACAGTAAATTTTTTAATCTGAAATACAAATGTAAATAGCCATATTGTATTTTATCTCAAATAAAAATTTAAATGGCTATGCAGTATTTTATCTGGAAATTCTACCAAAAGATAAATTTTACCCAAAATGCTTCTAGGGTATGTTTCACATCAGTATGTATTGAACACCCTGACTTGCCCTTTAGAAACTAAGCACTCCTTAATCTAACTGCTTGGATGTCAGCAAGGAAAATATTAAGGAGGAACCAAAGAAGGGAAGGCTGACTATGTTGTCATTACTTTTCCAGGTTGTCACAGTCAACTTGCTGCTCTTTAATTTTTATTCTATTTTTAAAATAATGAACATTGACAGGTGTGTGTGTGGGGTTTTTTTCTCAGAGAAACTTCTGGACCACAGTAAATTTCTTAATTACTCTGAAGGATAAACATGAGCATGTACATAGGTCAATCAGTGTAAGAAAAAACAACAATTCATGCTGATATTTGAAATAGTTATAATTGTGTCTGAAAATTTTTTTAAAAAGATTTCTGGGAGAAAAGGGGGACATTTGTCCCCCTTTTAGTGTCAACAATAAAAAAATAAGATTTCTAAATTAGGCAAAGGACATTTAGTATCAACGAGGGTATCTTGAATTTGATATTTAAATGCTTTTTATTAACTCTTGGTAAGAAGTTTTCTGACAATTGCCTTCATCCCTGGAAATTAGTGTTTCTAGTTTTCTACTATGAAAAATGTAAGAATATAAAAATGTGCTTTTCAAATTACTATTATTTTCAACATCTTTCAACATCTTTTTGTGGCAAGAATTCATGCCGGTAAGATGAGGTTCTGAGTGAAGAAGGAAGTGTGATGTCAGTCACAGACAACCTGAGCTTGCAACTGCATAACTAGTAGGGAAGGCATTACAGTTCTAGGAGCCTCCTTTTTAGCCATCCTCTGACCAGTCCTGAGGTTGGCCATGAAAGCAATCCTGTTGCAGATGTATATGGCTAGAGATTTATAATCGCTAGATGATTCTGTTATCTCAGAATGAGAGTTTGGAGATAGCTTTGTTGCTTCTTTAATCAAATGGCAGTGGCTGCATGGTAGCACTTGAAATTGTGGGAATCCACAATATACAATTGCAATACACATAAAGAATAAGGGCAGGAGAATGGTTAGCCTTTGTGGAATGCTTTGAGGATATAATCCTAAACTAGTGAACCTAATCCAAGGACAATGCTCCCAATGTCCATTTGGGTCTCACCTTGGAGATTCAGACATCACCTCCTTTAGGTTAGAGATGGATTGGTCTACCTGTCCCATGCATCGCAAGTTGTTAACAATGGCACAGGCACTACCTAGGTTAACTCTGAAGAAATTGAAAGGATTACATTGTCCAATACTGTTTTACAGTGGAAATATCTTTTAATATATTTTTTCTGGAGGCGTGGTGCACAAAATTTGTGAACAGAAGGGTATATCCCTCAGCCTGGCCTGCACTGTCACTAGTCTGGGACCCCTCGAGGGATGTTCAACTGCCGGTTAAACCAGCAGTCAGAAATCCCTCTCACAATCTGGGACCGCTGGCTCCTAACCACTTGCCTCCCTACCTGACAGATCGCCTCTAACTGCCTCTGCTTGCCTGCCTGATTGCCCCTAACTGCCTCTGCCTGCCTGCCTGATCACCCCCTAACCACTCCCCTGCCTGCCTGATTGCTCCCAACCTTCCTCCCCTACCAGCCTGATCGCCCCCTAACTGTTTGCTCCCCTGCTGGCCTGATTGCCCCTAACCACCTCTGCCTCAGCCCCTGCCACCATGGCTTTTTCCAGAAGAAATCAGACATCTAGAAGATGTCCAATTGTCCCATCTAAGTAGCATATTACCCTTTTGTTAGTATAGATTGATTTCAGAGAGGAAGGAAGAGGGAGAGAGATAGAAACATCAATGATGAAAGAGAATCTTTGATCGGCTGGCTCTTGCATGCCCCCTACTGGTGATCAAGCCCACAACTCGGGCATGTGCCCTGACCGGGAATCAAACCATGACCTCCAGATTCATAGGTTGATGCTCAACCATGCTGGCCAGACTGGAAATTAAATTTCCAACAATTTTCCTAATTTTATACTCTCCACCATAAGGTGGTGAGTATAAAATGTGGATAAATCTCCAGAGTATAGATCATTCTTCATTTTGTAAGTTACTGGACACATATTTCAATGAAATATGGCCCATAGGTTGTATCGATAGAAGGTTCTGAAATATATGAAAATCTCCAAAAATTACCCAATGGTCATAAATCAGGTTTGTGTGTGACAAACAAGTAAAGGCTAACGTCCACATGTGAAATAGTACTCAAAAAGGGTATAGACACTGTTAGGAATACAGGGTTGCTTACCATGACCAGAGTACGCCAGATGTCTTTTCTGGCAGAGTTGGGCAGAATTCACAGTGAAGCTGAGAAATTCTCTGAGGATAACAAGTGCCAAAAAGAGAGTCCCAATATTTATTTCTACTTCTGTATTATCACTAGCTACAGCCACAGTACTGTAATTATTTTTGCAGTGTTGTTTGTTTGTTTGTTTGTTTGTTTGTTTTTGGTAAGGTTCCAGTGTTTATGTAACTGGAGGGAAGGGGTGAAAATAAGAAAGACTAGGGTGTCTGAGGGCATTGAAGTTACCTACCATTGGGATCTTTGGTTGATTTTGAGAGAAATGAGTAAACACAAGCAGTAGAATTTATTATTAACTTTGTAGTGCTCATTGCTATAAGAAAACTGAATTTGCCCTGAACAGTTAACAATAATCCTTATAAGTTTAAGAGGAAAAATATAAAAATCAGGTGCTACTTTACTTAACTTGCAAAGCCATTACCTCATTTCTCTTTTGTTCTAAGAACATCACAGAATGTTTGACCCAATCCAGTGGTGTATTAAGGAAGCCATTTCCACCAAAACCGGTTTGGCTTAGTGGATAAAGCATTGGCCTGTGAACTGAAAGGTCCCGGGTTCAATTCTGGTCAAGGGCATGTACCTTGGTTGCGGACACATCCCCAGTAGGGGGTGTGCAAGAGGCAGCTGATCAGTGATTCTCTTTCATTGATGTTTCTAGCTCTCTATCCCTCTCTCTTCCTCTCTGTAAAAAAAAAAAATCAATAAAATATATTTTTAAAAAAGAAAATCATTTCCAATTCTCACCCTTGATTGTAAAGCCAACCCTCTATCCCCAGCTTTAGGGTAATGCAGCAGTAGCGACTGCCTATGGATCTACAGAGTGTTGAACAGATGACTTTCAAAATCTCCTGTAGATGTACCTTTTCTTTGTTTATAAATTTGATTAATATCAACTTAGTCATTACTGAAAATGCAACAGAGAGGACCCCAGTGAATAAGCCTTGCTCCCACCTCTTACGTCTTCTAGTGTCTCTCTTCAGTTTGAAGGAATCATGAACAGCTAGATCCTTTTCTGAAGCCTCCAGTCATTATTTTAGAGCCAGATGTTAGCATCTAAAGAACCTACCATGTTCAAGCTGATTTTGTTCAGGAAAACTGGGATTCCTAGCTTCTAACTAGTATTTTAAATTCTTGGTACATTTTTGTGTGTGTTTTTTTTCCCCTCTAGGGACTTAGGAATATCATTTTGCTTAAAATTTATCTGCTTCTCATCCTATTTTAGTGGACTTATTTTTAGAAGAATTTATATTTACTGTTGGGAGCAGAGCAGAAGGATGTGTCAGGATAGGGGACTTTAAGGGAAAAGATCCTAAAGAGAGTGAGAAATAGAAGGAGTTGGCAGCTGGAGGCAAAGGAAGAGGGGCAGGGAGTAGGAAATTACAAGATTTTAGTGGAACCAACAGGTCTTAAATTTCCCCCCTCCCCCACATTTTTTCATTAGCTTTGAGCGCGCCCACACACACACACACACACACACACACACACACACCACAACACCTTTAGTGAACCTTTTTAGAAGTCAGAATTTTTGTTAAATGTTTCTTCCCACTATTAAAAGGCAAAGCATTGAATATTAGAAATCATTTTTGCCCTTTTGCTCTAAACTATCTCTAAGGTGAATCATTTTAATTATATTAAAACTTCATCAAACTCGCCATTAACATTCGAAATGATCTTTAGTGAAATCATATCATTTTGTAAGATACGCAGAAGAATTTAGCTTACACTGCTGAAGGTAGTTGGCTGGAAGGTATTAATATGGTATGAGATGGTCCCATTAAAGTTGACAAATAAGTCACAGGTGTTGCTTTTATACCTCCTTTCTCAGGCCCCCACTCAGAATTCAACCATCTCTGACTTCAAGCCTGTCTGCCTCCAGCAGATGGAGATTTTGGAAATTTCACCTCCCAGATCAACCCTCAGGATCACAAAGATTGGACAGAGGGAAAAATAGAACGTGTGAGTCTTCCAGGTGGCGATCGAAAATACAGGTTTTTTGAGGGGGCGTTGACCTGACAAGGCTTCATAATTGTCATTGGTCAGGACCAGTATTGAAATATAGTGACTGGTGTTTACATAAGTGATTTTTACATTAAACTTAACTAAAGAGGTTTATAAGTAGTCCTTCCCTTCTCCCCCCCCCCCTTTTTTTTTAATCACTGATGTACTATTGCTGGTGATAAGAAATATTGCCAGCACACATATGAAAGGTGGGGTTTTAAGGTGGAACTAGGGCAGAGTTGGCAAACCTACGGCCCTTAGCATTGCCACTACCCTTTCCCTAGCCTGTGGAATGTGTTGACAATCAATCACCATCATTTTCTGAGCTCTATTTTGTATGCTTTATTCCAGATAAACACTATCAATAGGTAATATTGGTTTTTGAGCATTTACTGTGTGGCAGACACTTTTATCAATATCTGATAGAAATTAAGTCCTACAGTCATTGTATCATTGCCCAAGGACTCACAGCAGGCTGGCTACACAGCCCTGGGCTTCATCACTGTGCTTTCAGGCCTCTGGTCGTAGCAAGCACAGAGCTGTAACCAGCGCAGGTTGTTGAAATGCTGAAATACTTTGTAAGTCCTGGTTAGGGTGGGTCCCTCTGTGTCTTAGCCTGGCCCTCCCTGCGGGTCACCTTTTCTAACTCCCTAACAATAAAGAGTTTATGCCCAACACAGAGGAGAGTTTCCAGAAGCAAAGCGGGCTCTGTTCTAGTCAGTATTGGCCAGTGCCCAGGCCTCACAAGTCCTTACATGTGGAACTTTAAATATTATCTCTGGATGTGACCCTTTTCAATCTTGGCTCTATGAATATTCACTATCAACATTATTCCCACCCATGTTATCCTATCTAATAAAAATGGAATATGCTAAGTGACCCCCATACTGTCACAAAGATGGCAGCACCCACAGCCAATAAGGAGGGAATATGCTAATTGACTGCCCTGCCATCAAAGATGGTGGCACCCACAGCTGCAAGATGTTGGTGCCCAGTCCCCTCAGCCCCTCCAGGATGGGAGGCATGCAGCAAGGCTGGGCCCATCCTCAGGCAGGCCCAGCCTTGCCATGCACCTCCCTCTGGAGTCCCCCAGTTCCTTCAGCCCCCTGGCCATCCAGGGCCAGCTTGAGGTGCAGGCAAGCCTCAGATAGTGGCTGCCCAGCCTCCCAGGGCTGCCCAAGACTCAGGTAACCAGGGTTGGCTGAGGTTTATGCTGCCAGCAGTGGCAGCAGCAGAGTGTGATGGGGTGCCACCTTCCCCTGATCCCTGGGTTGCTCCTGCCCCTGAGGGCTCCTGGGCTGTGAGAGGGGGCCGGTTGGGCTGAAGGACCCCCCTCCAGTGCATGAATTTTCATGCACTGGGCCTCTTGTCTATAATAATAAAAGGGTAATATGCTAATTAGACTGGACATCATTCTGGATGTCCTTCCTGACAAAGGCAGGGCCAGAGGGAAGCCAGGGTGCCTATGGGTGGCCTGTGGGAAGCCAGCCTAGGTCCTAGGTGCTTGCAGGTGGCCAGAGAAGGGAAGCCCAGGTCCTGGGTGCTGGAGGGAATCTGGTGCCAGCAGCAGAGGGAAGGAAGGCTTACTCTTGCACTAATTTTTATGCATCAGGCCTCTAGTTTTAAATAACTTTAATTCACACTTTGTACTATAATAAAATCATATCAAAATATAGGAAAAATATTTTTAAAAAGTAAACACCTGACAGCATTACTCTTCTTTTAATGAGCTCATGTTTTTCTAAACCCCTTTCTCATCACTAGCCAAAGCTAATTTTCCATTAATAATATCATGCTAATTCTGTTTTCTTAATCACTTTCCAAGAATACTAAAATTGGGTATTTTTCTGTTTTCTTTTTTTAAAATATAAACTATCTGAATCCAAATTTCTCAGTGGAATGAAATTTCACTTTTATACCTCTAGTTTCTGGTTCATACTTTACTGTTTGGATCAATTTCCCAATCCATCCCTGAGCTGTGTCTTTTTATCAGAAACTTCTGGGTATCTTTGAGACAGCCCAGAACCAGAGATCTTGCACAGAGCAGGCAGTCAGCAAAGGCTGGTCCCACCACAGCCCAGGAAAGGTAAGGCTTGTCGAGGGAGTGGGTACTGGAGCCCCCTCTGCTCTTGTCTGTCTACACAAACACCCAACTCCCCTATACTCCAAAACTCTGCTTCATTCCAGGTCTTGGATTTTCTGGCTCTTGTATTTGAACAACCACTGGCAATTTCTCTTAGGACTCTGGCTGCTGATCCATTCTCTGTCTCAATTCCTCCATCCCTCTTTCTGCTGCAGACCCCTCCTCCTGATGGCTCCCTCCCATCACTGACCCAACCAGGCCTGAGCTCCTTTTTTTTTTTTTTTTTTTTTTTTTTTTTTTTTTTTTTTTTTTTTTTTTTTTGCCAAGCCCCATAGGGCAGACCTGGTTATTTTCTGAGCTAGTTTCCTCTGAGATATAAATTAAACACTGCAAAGTTTCCACTGAGTTCAAACCCCTCAACTGAAGCTGGACCAAAGGTGTGTTGAATTGAATATGAAAAAGACCAAGTGCATGCTGACATTCAAGCATTTATAGAAAGAGAACCACTTCACAGTAGTTAGGAAAACAATGAAGCATTTGCATTAAAATGTGTTGTCTATTCACACTGTAAGAGTGAAGAGACATGATCTCAAATTGTTGCTCTTGAATAATGTGAGAGGCAAGAGAAAGGCAGGGAGGAGAAACTACAGAGTAAGAAACTGTGAACTTTCCTTCTCTGGAGGTTATGGAGGATCTGCAGTCGTTTTAGACAAAGCTGTTTGGAAGAGCTCTGACCTTCTTCCCTCCAGAAGGAAAGCAGCTGGAAAATGGTTCTGCATTAGAAATCAGGATTAGCATCACACAGTGGAAGTAACAATGTAGAAAGCAAATCCTATATCTGAGATAACTGTTGCCTGCCTCCAGAGTGTGAATGTATCCAATTTCAGAGGTTTATAAAATGGTGTAAATGTGTTACTTTCTATTTTGAATCTTTGGACATACTTATAATACACATTGTCATAGGCAAAGGAAAAAAAATAAATTTGCCTCCAGGTCATCCTAACATACAGCTTCTATGTCTTCTTTCCATTTATGAATGCATTAGAATGTTTATTCATTCCATCGATTAATCAGTATTTGATTAGTTGCTGTGAGCAGGCAATCTGCTAAGCTCTAGGGACAGACAGATCACACTGGGCCTGCTCTGGGTAACTTAAAGCCCAGGAAACATGGCTTACAGAAAAATATTATAAAGCTGTAGCCTTCCTATTGTTAAGTCCCAGGTATTACTTAAAGCTTTCTATTTTCATTGTCCCAGGTGATTTGTATCTATCATGTCCACTAAGTTTGTCCATATTCTTTACTTCACTGTTGCCTTTCACATACCATTTTTGGAAGAAAACAAGAGAGCTTAAGTTTTATCTTTCTACTTTGACTACTTGGAAACCACACCACTATCTTTTAAAATAAATAAACATATATATATATGACTTCCAGTTCCTCTGTATTTCTAGGATGCCTTCTGCGGGGTCCCCTCCCCATGCACAGGGTGGGTTACCAAGGTACCCCATAATATATATATTATTGTTTTGTGTTTTTTTTACAGAAAGGAAAGGAGAGGGATAGAGAGTTAGAAACATTGATAAGAGAGAAATATCAATCAGCTGCCTCCTGCACACCCCCTACTGGGGATGTGCCTGCAACCAAGGTACATGCCTTTGATTGTAATTGAACCTGGGACCCTGTAGTGCATAGACTGAGGCTTTATCCACTGAGCCAAATCGGTTAGGACACCATTGTCTTGTTAGGGGTTCCTTAAGAAGGAACTGGCTGGTCAGCCTAGCGTGGCTCAGTGGTTGAGGGTAGACCTATGAACCAGGAGAACATGGTTTGATTCCCAGTCAGGCACATGCCAGGGTTGTGGGCTCAATCCCCAACAGAGAGTGTGCAGGAGGCAGCCAATCAATGATTCTCTCTCATCATTGATATTTCTCTCTCTCTCTTTCTCTCTCTCTCTCTCTCTCTCTCTCTCTCTCTCTCTCTCTCTCTCTGAAATAATAAAGATATGTTTTTTAAAAATGTGTTACAAAAAAGAAGGAACTGGCTGGAAAATGGAGTGTTTGTTAGTATTAACGCCTTTGGCTTAGTTGCCTTTCTTAAAAAAAAAAAAATGTGCATGTGAGTGACATAACATGGCATACCTATAGAATGTGCATCGTAAAGCCTAATGACTAATTCCTAATCTGTGCTCTTCCCAGACAATTTCATGATCCAGAACACTTCCAATCCATGGAACTTTTCTTCATTTGCATGCTATTGAGACCATATGTTTTTCTCTTCTCTTTTTTATTTTTATTTTTTACAAAAAGTTTCATTGGGGGATCATTTACATACCATAAAAATTGCCCTTTTAAAGTGTACAATTCAATGGATTTTAGTGCACTCTCAGAGTTATGCAACCACAACCACAATCTAATTGTGGAACGTTTATTTCAGTGACTCTAAAAAGAAATCCTGTATTCATTAGCAGTCACTCGCCATTACCCTGTTCCCAGGCCTTGGCAAGCTACTTTCTTGTCTCTATATATTAGAAAGCAGGTGGTTTTCAACTAGATGTAGTCACGTATGACCATAGTTGCCATTTAAATTGCATTCTCTTTTCTTCCTCTATCTCTGTGCTTTCATCTGAAGTCCTCTCATCTGTTGGAAGACCCTCCATTCGCATTTTCTTGTAATGGTCTTCTGGTGAAAAGCTCTTTTCGTTTCTGTTTGTGAGTCTTCAGCTTTGCTGAGATGAAGCTCCCTGGAAACTGGGTTGGAGTCAGAAGCACTGGCTGACTTCCAGTTCCTCTGTATTTCTAGGATGCCTTCTGCGGGGTCCCCTCCCCATGCACAGGGTGGGTTACCAAGGTACCCGGATTGCAAGTGTTTTAACCTTTTTTTTTTTTTTTTTTTTTTTTTTTTTTTTTGCCTGGACCGAGTCAACGCTCAGCTCCTCAGCCTCTCCTCAGCCTCTCACTCATTCTAAGGGCACAAAGGGCTACAAATGCTGTACTAACCCTTTATCTTTTCCTGCCTTGGTACTTCTCTACTCTTCATCACCTGATGTTATGAGCCAAATGTTATTTTAATCTGGTTTTTATGGAGGGAGAAGAGAGAGGGGAGAGGGGAGAGAGAGAGAGAGAGAGAGAGAGAGAGAGAGAGAGAGAGAGAGAGAGAGAGAGAGAGAGAGAGAGAGAGAGAGAGAGAGAGAGAGATGATTGGAATCACCTAGTGCTCCATTATTGAGTGAGAAAGTCCCTCTCACTTTTTCATGCCATGACAATCCTATTTTCCTCAAGGTTAGTTAGCATTAAAAAGGGTATTAGTTCGCTATCTTCTACCTCAGAGTTACAACAAGTAGAGCCTAGGTGCCTAAACTCCAGACCACACCTTTAAAGGAAAGAAACAAATCCCAGGTTTCCTAGAAAATCCTGGGGAAAGAAATCTTTGGAAAAATGTCTTTTAATCACCTTTCTATATTTTCCACCATAGACTCTGCTTCACAAGAAAATATAAAAGTTTTTAAAGCAGAGTGAAGAAAAAGGATTAACATTAGTGGTAAAATAGCCGAATAACTTTGCTCATAATTTCTTTCACAATCATGGGGAAATATTATGAGCATTTTCCTATGAAGTGACTGTTAAAAAAAGTTATGTCATGTAATGTTAAAGCTTAAAGTTTTGGAAAGAAAAATTATTAAACTTTCTTTGAGAAGCAATTTGATCCTGCAGTCAAATTAGACACAACAGAGCAGCTGGTGACTCGTGGGCGATGAAGGCGTTCTCTGGAGCCAGGAATGGGGAAGGTTTATAATTTTGGTGCCACAATTGCAGGGAGGCAACCATAAGCAATGTAGACTCTGGTTGTCCAGAGTAAATCCTGGGTAGGCTGATAGCCACAATTCTCATTATAAGTGAATAATCAACCCATAATTGGGAAGTAGATGTCTAATAGTTGTTTGGTAACATCTTTTTTATTTTTCAATAATGGAGAGAAATAGGAGTAGCAAAAAATTATTGAGAGCAAAGAAAGAAAGATCATCAGCAGGAACATCTTTATCATAGCTACTTTTACTGAGCACACTTACATGTGTCAGGGACTCTTCAAAGCTCTTAACTTTGCTTATTTAATACCCTCAGTTGCTTTCTGAGATACTTTCACTGTTGAGGGAACTGGAGCCCAGCCTAGTGGTGACTTGGCAGAAAAAAGCCTGACCTCTATGAACATCTGGACTATAAACCATTTGAAGCAAAATAGAGCCATCAGTTCAGGAACTAATGAGTAGCTGCAGTGTCAAAATTCTGCCACTTCTAAGGAACACAGATGAAATAGCATCTTCCTTTATTCATCAACAAGCAATTTTCAATTTTGAAGAAGATTAAAAACTCAGGATTAGATTTAGTGATGATGAATTATAGCTAAAACTGTATTAGTCATCAGGGCATTTATTTGTGCCTACATTATTGACTGTCTTTATAAATGGCTTCTTTAGCATCTTAAATGGATTTTTTATATTTTCTAGGCATCTAAATATTCATGTAAATACTCTAATATGGCAATAATCCTTAGATGGTGATTTTCACTTATCTTATCATATATTTGCAGATTAAATACTTATGGAAAACTGTGATAACACCTCTTTATAACCTTTCTCTGAATTTTGGGGCAAGAATAAAGGAAAAAATATTGAACATGTCTACAAATACAAATAGGTCAGCAATGATGTATTACAGGACACTCTTTCTGAGAAGATAGGCATAATGCTCATTCTCTTTAAAAAGATTATCAGGTAGATAAAACGCTGTCCTAATCCCTCACACTGCATAAGAGGGAAAGAATGCAATCACTGAACACATGGGAAATGAAAGAGACAGAATAGGTGAAACAGACTGTGAAGCAAGAATCTGCTTCTACTTTGTCTTCTGAACAACTGGAAAGGCCACAGTATTTAGCACTCATCCAAGATGTGCAAAGAAGACTTAAAATTATTTATAAACACCACCACCACTACAGAAAACCCTGGCTGTCTCATTCACAAAAGCAGGGCCAAAAACAAAATCCAAAAGACAGCTTTCATTTTGTTGCTAAGTCACAGTAAGGCCTGAAAAGTTTCACATGTATCCCTCACATATGGAAAAACAGGCCAAGAAATAAGACTTAGAAGCACAGTGAGATAAGATGAACGATAGTCAGTTCTTAAGGGTAATTGTTTATTTCCAGATATAATCTTTACTTGGCAAGGAAAAACTGGCATGGTAGGTTCTCCAACTTCTTTATAACATAGGATGCCAGTGATGTCATTGGCTTATGGCAGGAATTTCATTAGGTCTCTTGTGCCCTGAGCTCACCAATTTTGGCAGTACCATTGGGTGTAACAAGTACTCAAACTAGCTTGGAAGGACTACTCTCAGAAGCAGGCCTTATTTCATGGATGTGTAATCTGCATAGTCACACAAGGCCCTGCTCTTAGAAGGACTCCACTCCTAGCTTAATTCTCTATATCTCTGTCTTGAAGTTTGTCACAATTTTTGGAGCAGGGCCTCTTCATTTGACAGTTTTGGGCCCTCCAAATTGTGTAGCTGGGCCTTCTAAAGAGAGGGGGGAAGTGGACCTCAGGGCCACCTGCAAGGCTGATGAATTCCTTAACAAAATGATTTTTATCATCTCACTAAACAAAAGTAAATGTGACACATTAAATTAAATACATTAAAACAGAATGTTCCTGTATGGCATAGAACATCGAAACTTAATACTGGTAACTGTGATAAATATTTTATATAGACTGATCAAGCTTTTCAGCTTTTCTCATTATTTGTTCTCTCTTCTCTAAAACAGTCATTAGTTTTGAGCTTCATCATCTACAGATTGACAACCACACAGAAGTTTCTGAAGATCACTTTCCAGCAGTACACATGCTCTCATGCAGTGGCTTCAGGTTTTCATGGTTCTCTCTCTCTCTCTCTCTCTCTCTCTCTCTCTCTCTCTCTCTCTCTCTCTCTCTTTCTCTCTCTCTCTCTCTCTCTCTCCTCTCATCTCTCCTTGATTCCTTACTTTTCTTTTTTGTTTTTGTTTTACTTTTGTAGTCTTCCCCAAAGATTTTCAATGGGCAAAATTAAGAGAATTTAACATCATAACTTTGGGGGTATCTATTATTTCTTCCATTCTTCTTGGAGGGAGTAGCTATCCAGTTTTTGTTTGTTTGTGTTTGTGTTTTGTTTTGTTTTAAAAGTAGGAAAGTCATTTGAGCACAATTTCCTCAAGAGAGTCCTCACTTTTGACACCAAATGCAAATTTGGGGGGAGGGGGTCCCAAAACCACCCTCAGTTTAGATAATCTGCTAGAAGGAGTCACAGACTCACTGAAAGCTATTGTTATAGGAATGTTTCAGGGGAAGGATACAGATGAGAAACAGCCAAGGAAAGAAGCACACAGGGCAGAGTCCAAAAGAGATATCAAACACAGAGCTCCTGCTGTCTTCTCTGCACGAAGTCAGTACGTGTCACCTTCCAGGCATTTATGTGTGACAATATGCACAGAATATTGCCAACCAGGGTAGGGCACATGAGCCCTTCGTGTGCTGAGGTTTTACTGGGGCTCATCCCACACTTCCTTTATGTCATGGCCCCTCCCACAGGTCAGGCTAATAAGTTCAGTCTCCAGTTCTCCCGGAGGTCAGAACTGAGATGCCATCATAAACCACTCTGTTAGACTGTCCAGTGGCCAGAGCCCCCAATGAGCAAAGACATTACTGTCAGGCAGAACATTCCAGGGGATTAGATATTATATCCTGATAGCCATGGCAATGACAAGACCTCTCTTAAGATAAGGTTAATTGTTCACTACACAAGTATGATGACTACCCCTCCTTTACCCCTCCCATCCCTTACTTAGCACTCAAATTCAAAATTATCCTATATAATAAAAGCCCAGTGACTGAAATGGTGGAATGACAAGAACAACCAGAAACCAGAATGACCACAGCCCCTCACCCCAGCTGCCCCACCTCAGTTAGGAGCAATCAGACAGGCTGGCAAGAGATTAGGAGCAATCAAGCAGGCAGGTAGAAGTGGTTAGGGGTGATCAGGCAGGCAGATGAGCAGTTAGGAGCCAGCAGTTCTGGATTGCTAGATAGATGACTAGCAGTTGGTCATCCTACAAAAGGTCCCAGATTGTGAGAGTGTGCAGGCCAGGCTGAGGGAATCCCTCCTCCCATCCCACCCCCTACAAATTTCATGCACCAGGCCTCTAGTAATATCAATAATGGCCAATCTGATTTCATCTGATAATGTGCTAGAGTCCACTCATAGCCAGTTCACAAAAAAAACTGATCTTATATAATAAACAGGTAATATGCAAATTGACCATCACTCCAACACACGATATGGCCATCCCCATGTGGATACAAGATGGCCGGCAGGGGAGGGCACTTGTGGGCAACCAAGGGAGGGCAGTTGGAAGGGACCAGGCCTGCAGGGAAGGCGAGTTGGGGGGAACCAGGCCTATAGGAGGGCAGTTAGGGGTGACCAGGCCTGCAGAAGAGAGAAGTTGGGGGTGGCTAGGCCTGCAGGGGAGGGCAGTTGGGGATGACCAGGCCAGCAGGGTAGGGCAGCTGGGGGCATCCAGGCCAGCAGGGGGGCAGTTAAGGGTGACTAGTCCTGCAGGGGAGGGCAATTGTCGGGGACAAGGCCTGCAGGGGAGGGCAGTTGGTGACAACCAGGCTGGCAGGGGAGGGCAGTTGGAGCAAGCAGGCTGGCAAAGGAGGGCAGTTAGAGGCAATCAGGCTGGCAGTTGAGCAGTTAGGCATTGATCAGGCTGGCAGGGGAATGGTTAGGGGGTAATCAGGATGGCAGGCAGAAGCAGTTAGGGGCAATCAGGCTGGCAAGCAGTTGGAAGCCAGCAGTTCTGGATTGTAAGAGGGATGTCCTAGATTGAAGAGGGTGCAAGCTGGGCTGAGAAATCAAGTACCTAGGTTGCTGAGCTCTGGTGTGGTCTGACCCCACCAATCTAATACCTGGTGAGTTCCTGCCACCTACAACACTACCACTCTACTGTCACTTAACACAGAGGGGGAGAGATGCACAGTAGCATCATTCTACAACATTTCATCATACAGACATAGTAGCTGTAAATTATATTGAAAGCATATTAATAGGAAAACATAATACATAATTAGAAAATGATGAGTTTTGAGCATTATTATATTTGTTAAATCTAATTTAAATAATTGTAAGTTTATGTAACTTATTTTTTAATAATGGTTGTGTTTAACACAAGCTTACAAAATTCCTAAATATTTAACAACTAGAGGCCTGCTGCATGAAATTCATGCATGGGCGGGGGGGGGGGGGGGGGGGGGGGGGATAAACAGGTAATATGCAAATTGACCATCACTTTCCAGGTGTGTCCTTGTCTACCTGCCTACCACAACAGCATAAAATTGACCATGGTAAGAATATTTATACAATTAAATTCAGGAAATGCTATTAATCAGGGCTTATGTTGCTCTTCTTTAATTGTGAGAAGCATCTTTCTGCTGATCTGATACTGGAGATGTTAAGTGTAGAATGTGACAACCCTGCAGTAAGTTTCTATTAAGTTATTTAAAAATATAAATCATAGTACTTCGAGAGCTGATAATTCTGATGGAAAATTTTTTCTCAAAAACATTAACTTTATACAAATAACTTTAGTGTAAGTTTGCATTTAATTTTAATTTACACAATGGAATTTTAGTGTTTCCTCTGACATTTTCTATACATTGTGGATGCTGTACTAACACCAGAAGTGGCATTTTGATTTGTATATAACTAAAATGTAAAACAAAGATGTATATAATTAAATTTTCAGTTCTATGAAAATACTATTTTTTTCTGTTGTATATAATAATCTTACATTTTAATTTCTGTTTCTAAGACTGTAGACATTTGCTTTGCAATGCAGCTGCAGTTTTCCAAACCAGAGACTTTAAACTCTTTGAAGAAATCTAGTTAAGTATTTGATTTGCTTTATTGCAATGTACCTGTGTATGTTTTTATCCTATAGTACTTTGCTGATCAATTCTATTGCCTGTGAGCCAGATAGTATAAGATCACAATCTGTTTTTACTAGCCTTTTATTTAATTCTGTGCAGATGCCACAGAGAGGGGCTCTGAGGATGGAAGGGGAAGCCAGTTTACCTCCACGAGGGCCCCACTTCTCTTTCCTGTAGCTGCTGCAACCAGACCACATGGCACCCCAGACTGTCCCTCCTTTGCTGCAATAGGTGCTGGTCCAGCTTCTTCCTTTTTTTGCAAAATGTATTTTTATTTATTTATTTTAAAATATATTTTATTGATGTCAGAGAGAGAAAAAGAGAAACTTCAATGATGAGATAGAATCACTGATTAGTTGTATCCTGCACACCTCTCACTGGGGACCAAACCATGATCTCCTGGTTCATGGGTTGATGCTCAGCCACTGAGCCACACCAGCCAGGCTGGGCCAGCTTCTTAGAGTGCAGGCTGACTGCCCTATAATAAATAGATCCCATGGGTGGTGGGGATAAGGTATTTTAATTTTCTTGTTTTTCTAGTTTTCTGTGTTTTATTTAATGATTGGTAATAGTTAAATAACTAAACAACAAAAATATTGTTACTATAAATTATGTTATCAGCACTTTTCCGGAATTTCTGCCTTTGTAACATTGCATTTGTTCCTTTCTATAGGGTGTATCTGGACAAGTATATAAGACTGAAAAGGCATAGTGTAGTAATTTGACATTGGTTTTATTAAAATAGCTATTTGCCCTTGATTTATTTTTAGTTGTGTCCTCATTTCTTTCAGAAATCTGGTCTATTTTAACTTGTACAAGTGACTTAATCTGTATGAGCCTCAGAGAGGCACTTTGGTGATAATGTGTGTTAAATTGCTCTGAGTGGACAAAAGGTGTCTTAGAAGGTAGTATTGCTCTAATTATAAACCCTTTAAACATAATCAGAGACTAAATAACAAGAATTTAATCTAATTTCCTTTTGGGCCCCTTGGTTAGTCAAGAGGAGTGCCTTACACACTATGAGAGAGGCAGAAGGGATGGTGGGCCGGCAGCAATGTAAACACATTTACAGAATTTTCTGGTAGCACAGAGCAGTCTTGAGTCAGACATGATGGAGCTGCAAAGGACATGTTGAATTTCAAAAAGTATTTACTGACTAGTTTGTCCTTAAAGTACCTCATTGTTTTCAAGTAAATTAATACAAACTTCATTGTCTGTACTAACTATCATTGAGATGCCACTGAACTTAGAGGTAATCTTAATGAACTCTCTGTGCTCAGAAATCTGGAATCCCTCTTAAAGGGTTCCCTTATATCTTACCCTTTCTATTTCTTTTTGGAGTCCCAGCTGTGATCCTTATTCTCTTCTTCCCATTGTCATAGAGAACTTTGATACCATTTCATCTTAAACAAACAGGCAAGCAAATAAACAACATAGCTCAGATAAGAAGTTGGTGGGTAGAGCTGTACCTCTCACAAGGGTGAGTTTAGGGTGATTTGGGGGAGAAAAGGTCTACTGTCTATAAAAATATATTAAGAGTTACCCTTTGAGAGTAAGACATTGTCTCTAGAAAGGCCTTATTAATTATAGGTAAGGATTGATACATTGGCCTATTGTGACTGCTATCATTTCAGCAAGGACAGTTTCCCTATCCAACTCAGCTGTAAACTTAGAAAGTTAGATTTTGGTGATTGAACGTGGGTCTCCACTCCTGCCTTCCTCTCTGAACAACACCAGCTTCAGTATCTGCTCAAACTTCTCCTCAAACTCCTGCAGTCACTCAACTACTGGGCCAGGCCAACCAGCAGTGTGGCCAGCATCTATGCAGACACCTGGGGCTCAGCCTCCCAGACTTCTGTGTCCCAATCCACTAATGTGCGGAGTGGTTGGGGGTCCAGGGGCCTGGCTGTGGGGATGGCTGGGGGTCTGTCGGATATGGGAGGGGGCGGTATCTAGAGCTAGAAGGAGACTATACAATACCTGAATGACTACCTGGCCTCCTTTTTAGGGAAGGTGAGAAGCCTGGAGACTGATAATCAGAAAATGGAGATCAAAATTTGGGAACACCTGGACAGGAAGGTTAGAGACTGGGGGCATTATTTCAAGACCATCAAAGGCTCATATCTTTGCAAGTTCTGTGGACAATGCCTGCATCGTTCTACAGACTGACAAGGCCTGCCTTGCTGCTGATGACTTCAGGGTCAAGTATGAGACAGAATTAGTCATGCACCAATCTGTGGAGAGTGACATCAATGAGCTCCGAAAGGTCATTGATGACATCAATATCACTCGGCTGCAGCTGGAGACAGAGATCAAGGCTCTCAAGGAGGAGCCGATCTTCATGAAGACCCAGGAGGAGGAAGTAAGTGATCTACAAAACCAGATTGCCAACTCTGGGTTTACTGTGGAGTTGGCTGCCCCCAAATCTCAGGGCCTCAGCAAGAACATGATGGACATCGGCCGGGCCCAGTATGATGAGATGGCTTGGGAGAACCCAGAGGAGCTAGACAAGTACTAGTCCCAACAGACTGAGGAGAGCACACAGTGGTCACCTCGCAGACTGCTGAGATAGGAGCTGCTGAGATAATGTGGACCTGAGACATAAGCTCCAGTCCTTGGAGATCAACCTGGACTCAATGAGAAATCTGAAGGCCAGCTTGGAAACAGCCTGTGGGAGGCGGAGACCCGCCATGCCCTGCAGATAGAGCAGCTCAACGGGATCCTAATGCAGCTGGAGTCAGAGCTAGGCCAGGAGTAGGAGGCCTGATGAACATCAAGGTCACACTGGAGGCTGAGAGTGCCACCTACCACCGCCTGCTAGAAGGAGGGGTAGACTTTAATCTTAAGGACATCCTGGACAGCAGCACTCCATGCAATCCATCCAAAAGACCACCACCCGCAGGATTGTGGACACCAAAGTCCTAAGGTGGTAAAGGTGGTAGAAATGGGGCGTCCCTTGGGCAGGAGGCAAAAAAAAGTTCAGAGATCACTGAACATTAAAAAAAGAAAAGAAAAAGGATGCTTTTATGGTATTACCTTTTCTCTCTCTCTCTCTCTCTCTCTCTCTCTCTCTCTCTCTCTCTCTCTCTCTCTCTCTCTCTCTCTCTCTCTCTCTCCACACACATACAATTTGAGCAGCTTTGATCATCCAGCCTACTAGCACATTGTAGCATAATGTCTCTCCCCTCCCCTGCCCCCCCTCTTTTACTTCCCTCCCCTCCCTCCTCTCCCCTCTCTTCCCTTCCCCTTACCTCTCCTCTCTCTTTTTCTATCTCAGCATGTTGAGAGAGAGAGAGAGAGAGAGAGAGAGAGAGAGAGAGAGAGAGAGAGAGAGAGAGAGAGAGAGAGAGAGAGAGAGAAGTGAGAAAGAACCATTGATCAGTTGCCTTCTTTAAGTTCCCCCCCTGGGGATCACACCCACTATCCAGGTATGCGCCTTGATGGGCAATGAACTGGCAACCTTTTGGTGCTCAGACAACACTCAGCCAACTGAGCCACTCCTGCAGGGCTACCTGCCCTTCATATGTTTTTATTAAATTAATGGCAGGCAAAGAAGGAAAAGGCTGTAGTGTGTTCAGGTGTGTGTGTGCTCTGGATATTAAAGCTACCAAGGGTCAAAAAGTTTTGATGCTAGAATGAAAACATTACTCAGTCACTAATTTTCAAGTCACCAAAAAACAAAGTGTAATGGATGAAATGCATCCTGCCTTGGAATATTTGTCTTAATTCATTGAGTTGAAAACAGACAGACCTTCAATTAAAAAAAAAAATAGTGTAGTAAAGAGTCACACAAATGCTGAGTCAGTATAAGAACAATATCTTTTATTTTACTTTTTTTTTTAGGTCCACGAAATTTAAAAATTTTGGAGAGATGGGAATAAAATGGTGCATTTTGTATTTTAAGTTTTTTCGTCTGAATATATAAAATTCCAGGTCATCTCATTAACCACAGCAATAAAAACTTACAAGGAGCCTCAAAGAGTTAACAGATTTTTCAAACATAGTACTCATCACCTAAGTTGTTTACTTATTAAAATTAGTAATTTTAAAGAAGAAAACCTTTCATTAAACAGGAAGATTGAGAGCCAGAGCCAGAGGCCTAAACACAAGAAGTTTGTTTTTTGTTTTAATCTATTGATTTAGCAGGAACAGAACAAACACGCCCACAGCCCGGATATAATAATCCGACCCAAGTGATAAGCTTAGATGGGAGGAAACAGTAATTTGCTCAGTACCTCCCATACTACCTGGAGAGTTTCAGAAGAACAAAACAAAACAAAAAACCCCAACAAACTACCGGGGAAAAAAAAATGTTTTAAAAGCCAATTCAGCGTCCAGACCCACACCAAACACCGAACCTGGGACTTTTCCTAAGTGCGAGCAGACCCAGGGAGGGTGAAGGAAAACAGCCAGCGGCGCCTAGGGACAACCGGGCAGGGTGGGCAGGAAGCCCACGGCCAGGGAGACCCTTCCTCCTGGTTTTCGGAAAGGGGCTCCGGACCCTCATTTCCCCGGGGTTCCCTCCACCCATGGCTGCAACCACGGACGCGGCGCCGCGCCGGAGACAGAAGGGCCCGGGAAGGGGACGCGGACCCGGTGACGGGATGGAGCGCGGTGCGGGCGGGAGAGCGCGCCCCGCGCCCCCCGGCGCCCGCGCTGCTGTTGTCCGGGGTGCTGAAACCCGGACCTGCCCGGGAGGCGGCGGCGGCCACTTTTCTGTCCCGGGGAGGGGTGCGGGGATTGCCGGTCCAGCTACACCCATCTTGGTCCCAGGTGCCGCCAGATGAGGTCCTCCCCAGTCCCTAGCCTAGGGGAAGGAGAGAAGGGAATGGGGTGAGCACAGCGGGCAGGGCAGGCGGGAACCCGCCTCTCTGGGCCGCCCAGCGGCGGGAGCCCCGCTCCACCTGCGCGCCCACTCTGGCCGCCCGGGGCCGCCGCGCCCGGGGGCAGACCGCGGGGGGGAGCCCGGCGCGGACGGCAGGCGCCGGGGTGCGTGTGGGTGAGCGGCTCCAGTCCCGGGATGGGGGGGTGTGGAGGGTGGTGGAGGCTGGAGCACGCGGGGCATGCGCAGTGGTGCGGAGGAGGAGGTGGCGATGGCCCGGGGAGGCGGGGGGACCGCTGTTTATTTGCAGCTGGGCCAACTCGGAGGCGCAGGCGGCGGCGGCAGGTCCAGCGCCCGCCGCACCATGCCCGAGCCCACCTCCAGGCAGCCGCTGCGCGCCGCCGGGGCCCCGGCCGGGGAGGATGCCAGACGCCCGGCAGAGGCCAGGGCAGCAGCGGTGGCGGCGCGATGGTGGTGACCGGCTCTGCCCGAGGCGGCGGCGGCGGCGGCGGCGGGGACCGCGCGCCCTCCCGGCGGCGGCGGCAGCGGGACTGCGGACTCGCGCCGGCCGGGGCGGCGGCGCTGCTGGCCGGGGCGAGCTGCCTGTGCTACGGCCGCTCCCTGCAGGGCGAGTTCGTGCACGACGATGTGTGGGCGATCGTGAACAACCCCGACCTGCGGCCCGGCACCCCGCTCCGTTGGGGCATCTTCGCCAACGACTTCTGGGGCAAGGGCATGGCTGAGAACACCAGCCACAAGTCCTACCGGCCGCTCTGCGTCCTCACCTTCAAGTGAGTCCCCGCCTCGCGCCCGCAGCGCGGTTTCAAATCTCTCCACTTGCCCAGAAGTTGCGGGACTGGTTTGGTGGGCGTTTCTTTTTCTTGCTTTTGCCCTTCCCCATCCGTGCCTCGCTCCTCTCCAGACGCTCCAGGCCACGCTGCTCTGTCGACTGCGGTCCCGCTTCTCTGGGCTCCCGGGCGGCTCGGGAGGGAGGCGCGGGCTGGGGAGTTGAGATGGAGTTTCTCAAAGACTCTGCGCTCCGGGCGGGTTAGTCTATGGGAACAAGACTGGGAGAGGGGCTGGGGGAGCTGTCTCCGCACCCCCACCCCCCACCCCACTGCTGCTGGAACGTGGTCAAGTGAGACCACTGCGGGCCCAAGGAGTTCCGAATGAGTGGCTGTGGTGATGCTTCCAAGTTGGGGATGTCTCAGAGGCATTAGGCAGCTTTGCCGATGGGGACTGTGATCAGTCGCTTAGGGGTCGCTTTCCCAGGAGATGAGGCAGGATCCTTGAATTGTAGGGCTGCCTGAGTTTTGGGAAGGAGCAGGGGAGTGGGCAGAGGAGACGATCTTTCCACTACCCGCAGCCTTGGCTGCTCCCGGAACCCCTCCAGCCTGCGGAGAGAACCCTGATTCAGACTTGGAAAGGTGCAAAGCAAAGGAATGCAGAAGCCTGGGAGCCTCTGAGGATCCTGGCGTCCCAGTCGAAGTAGTTTTTCTTTTTTACAACCTCGGAGTCATGATTCAGCATTTCTGGTGTGAATAACGTGCAAAGGGACCCGAGGGAACGCCAGTTTTTGTTTTTTTTTGTTTTTGTTTTTGTTTTTTTTTGTTTTTTGATATTTTCTTGAATTTAAAAGAGACCTAGCTTCAGATGGGGCGAAGGGCTGATGTGAGGGAAGTGCTATTTCATACATCACGAGCTTGACTCAACCGCTTCTAATTTGACTCAGCACTGAAGCTGGGGATGTGTCGGATAAAACTGTTGAAATAAAGGTTGGTTCTGTACCATTAGCGTTCTGAGCCTTTTCCAACGGGTGTAATCTGAACCCGTCTTTATGGAAACGATTATTTGAGATGGGATCCAATCTGCAGGGTCTCCTGACAGGTGTCTCTGAAGACTTAGAAAAGGAAACCCTAGCAATTGGCAACAACCCATGGGCTTCTGGCTTAATTATTTCCATTGAAAGTTTAATGTTTTAAGGGGGGAGGGGTTTGAGGAAATTGCACATTTGCCTCTGAGGAGAATATCTTATAAACATTTGTCCTCTTGGAAAGTGGTTTTGGATTCCAGCTGAAAATCAAAAGCCCGTGAATTGTTGCCAATTGCTATGGCTTCCTTTTCTAAGTCATCAGACACCTGTCAAGAGACCTCACCCTGGCCTCCAGCTAGAGCTGCTCAGTAGTTTCAGTTTTCTCAGTGTTTGTTTAAAATCCGCTAAGATGGCACAAATATAAATGGTTAACTTCCAGACTGAACTGGTTTTTAATCCATGACACTGAGGGCTGATGGTTAATTTAAGGTGTGGAAGCGCTCAGCATGAGGTGTGTGGGGCTTACAACTGCCATGGAGACCATCCAGGTCCCTAGTTTGAGCATTTTCCATTTTAAAAAGGTCAGTGCCAAATGTTTCTGCCCAGTTTGGTGGAGGGTGAGGAAGAGTGTTTTCACTTCTTGACTTTGTAAAAAAGGTCTTATTTATTTATTTATTTATTTATTTATTTATTTATAATTTATTTTAATTCATGCAGAAGATGGCAGGTGTAGAAGAGTGGAGTGTAGGAATGGAGTAGACCATGAAGCAAGGCCTTTGAGGAAGAGGAAAGTTGGTAGGGATATGGCAGAACAGGGGCAAGGGAGGAGTGTTGAGGGTGGGGTGGGGTGGGCAGAGAGCATCTCTTGGAATCACAGTTATAAAAAGCAGCTTGGTGTCTAAGGTGCATTGCTCTTTGTGTAGGGAAACTCACTGGCTATGCAATGCATCCTTTTAAAAACAATTCTTTGGAGAAGATTGAGTTGCAAATCTGGGGTGCAAACACTAGTTGGAAAAGGATGGGTGCCTCTTCAGAAACAGAAAGTGAACTAAACTTTCTGTACTCATAGGTGTTGATTTAAATAAGACCTGGAGCCTGGCCAGTGTGGCTCAGGGGTTGGCTGTGGATCCAAGAACCCAGAGGTCACTGATTCAATTCCCAGTCAGGGCACATGCCCAGGTTGTGGGCCTGATCCCCAGGAAGGGGTGTGCAGCAGGCCACAGATCAATGATTCCCTCTCATTGTTGTTTCTATCTCTATACTTCTCCCTTCCTCTCTTTCTAAAATCAATAATAACAGACTTAAATAAATAAATAAATAAATAAATAAATAAGACCCGGATTTCCTTTTCAGTCATCTGAGGTGAGACTGATTCAATAGCCTAAAACCAGGCATGTATAAAGGATGACATAAACCAGGCTAGACCCACACAGCTCTAAAGATTGTTGCAAGGAAGGGCACAAAAATCACACTTATTAAGCTATTCAGTGTGAACCAATCATTGGCCGTTATGATTTTTATTTTAGGTAGTTGGTAAAAACATCAAGTGGCCTTGTACATATGTTCAAACTACTTTAATTGTATCTAAGTTAGGCCTGTGTGGACAAAGATCTTTGAGAATTTAAAACCATTGTATGAATTTTATTTATTTACTTATTTATTTTTATTGTGGTAAGAACACTTAATATGAAATCTACCACCTTAAGCTTTTAAGTGTACAACACAGCATTGTTAACTGTAGGCACAATGTGCAGTAGATCGCTAACACTTAGACTTCTCTTGAGTAATTGAAACTATGCACCTGTTGAACAGCAACTGCTGTCTCTCCCAACCCTACTTTTGGCAACCACTATTTTCCAAGCTGTTTCAGTAAGTTAGATTATTTCAGACACTGCTTAAGTGGACATCTGCAAATGGGAGATTTTACTTAGCATAATGTCCTCCAGGTTCATTTATGTTGTGACAGATGGCAGAATTTCCTTCTGCTTTTTAAAGGCTGAATAATCCATTGTATGCACACTCCACTTTTCTTTATCCACTCATTTGATATTGGACACTTCAGTTGTTTCCATATCTTGATTATTGTGAATAATGCTGCAATGAACATGGAAGTGCAGATATCTCTTTAAGACCCTGACTTCAATACCTTTGGATATAGACTCAGAAGTAGGATTGCTGGGTCATATCATAATTGTATTTTTAAAAAACTTCTGTTTTCTATAGTGGCTGTGCCATTTTGCATACCTACCAATAGTGCACAGCAAGCATGTCAAACTCACCGGCCCCATGCCTCATTTATTTGGCCCGTGTTAGCTTTTGACTTTAACTTGCTTGGTGTATAGGGTTCCAATTTCTCCCCATCTTTGCTAACACTTTTTCCCTCCACCCTAACAGCTGTGAGGTATATCTCATTGTGGTTCTGATTTGCATAATTAAATTCTGATAATTCGTGATGTTTAGCATTTTTTCATATATCTGTTGGCCATTTGTATGTGTTCTTTGGAGAAATATCTATGTCCACCCATTTTTAAATCAGATTATTTGTTTTTTGTTCTTGCTTTGAATTATAAGAGTTTCTTATATATTAATAACATAACAGATATATGGCTTACAAATATTTTTTCTCCTATCCCCTAGGTTGCCTTTTCATTCTGTGGGTTGTTTCTTGTGGTATGCAGAGGCTTTTTTAGTTTGGTGTAGTCTCATTTGTCTAATTTTGCTTTGATTGCTGGTGTTTTTGATGGCATATATAAAAAACCATTGCCAAATCTAATATTTTGAAGTTTTCCCCTATGATTTTCTTCCAGGAGTTTCACAATTCCAGGGCTTACATTTAAATTTTTAATACATTTTGAGTTGATTTTTATGTGTGGTGTAAGATATGGGTCCAATTTTATTCTTTTCCATAAAGACATTCAGTTTTCCCAGTTCGTTTTTTTTTAATGAATGCATTATTATTTTTTAAAAATATATTTTATTAATTTTTTACAGAGAGGAAGAGAGAGGGATAGAGAGTTAGAAACATCAATGAGAGAGAATCATTGATCAGCTGCCTATTGCACACCCCCCTACTGGGGATGTGCCCGCAACCAAAGTACATGCCCTTGACTGGAATGGAACCTGGGATCTTTCAGTCCACAGGCCGACGCTCTATCCACTGAGCCAAACCAGTTTCAGCTCCCAGTTCAGTTTTTAAAAAGACATTCTCCATTGTGTATTCTTGGCACCCTTGTTGAAGATCATTTGATCCTATAGGCATGGGTTGATTATTGGGCTCTCTGTTCTTTTTCTTTGGTCTATGTGTCTGTTTTTATGCAAGTACCACACTGTTTTAATTATTGTAGCTTTGAAGTATATTTTGAAATCAGGAAGTGTGATGCCTTCAGCATTGTTCTCCTTTGTATATTCAGTATCTTTGTGGTTCAGTATGAAATTCATAATTTTTTTTTCAATTTTTGTAAAAAAAGCTACTGGGATTTTGATAAGGATTACATTGAATCTATAGATGGCTTTGGGTAGTATGGGCATTTTAACAATATTAAGTCTTCCCATCCATGAAAGTGTGATGTCTTTCCATCTATTTATGTATTCTTTAATTTTTTTTCATCAATGATTTGTGGTTTTAAGTGTACAGGTTTTTCACTTCTCTGGCTAAGTTTATTTTTATGTATATGTTATTCTTTTTGATACTATAGTAAATGGAATTGTTTTCTTTTTTAAAGTATGTTTTTATTGTTTTTGGAGATAGAGAAAGGAAGAGGAGGAGACAGAGAGAAAAACATCTATGTGAAAGCTAAACATTGATTGGTTGCCTCCTGCATGTCCCCTACTAGATATCAAATACAGAATCTGCAACCTGGGCATGTATCCTGACCAGGAATCAAACCAGCAACCTTTGGATGCCCAGGACAATGCTCAACCAAATGAACCACACCAGCCGGGGTGAAGCTGATTTTTTAAATTTGAATTTATATCCTGCAACTGAATTCATATATTATTTCTAATTACTTTTTGGTGAGGCTTTAGAATTTTCTCCATATAAGATTATACTATCTGTAAACAGACATAAATTTACTTCTTCCTTCCTGACTTAGGTGCTTTCCTTTCTTTTTTTCTTGCCCATTGCTCTGGTTAGGACTAGAAGTACTATGATAAATAGAAGTGACACAGTGGCATTCTTTTTTAATTTCTTTATTGATTAAGGTATCACATATTTGTTCTCAACTCCCCATTCCAATCCCCCACTCCCTACTCATGCCCCTATCTCCCTATTGTCCTTGATCACTGGTTAGGCTCATATGTAGGCTCACAAATCCTTTGGTTGATCTCTCCCTTTTATCCCCACCCTCCCTTTGAGGTCCAGCAGTCTGACCCATGGCTCCTTATCAAGTGAGGGACAGAGTGGGCATTCTTGCCTTGTTCTTGATCTTAGAGGAAAAGCTTTCAGTTTTCCACTAATGAGTATGATAAGCTGTGAGCTTTTCTAAATGTTCTTTATTATGTTGAGGTAAATTCTTTAAAAACTTAGTTGTTGAAAGTTTTTTTTGTCATGAAAGGGTGTTGAATTTTGTCTTTTATTCTGCACCTACATATGATGAGCATGTGATTTTTATTGTTTGTTAATGTGGTGTATCACCTTACTTGATTTGTGTATGATGAACCCATCTTGGTGAACTAGTGACATGGTTCACATGTTTTTAATATAGTATAGGTACAAGTCCTCTGGCAGTTATGATATTTCCTTCCACTCTATAGATTGTCTTTTCATCCTCTTCACAGGGTCTTTCCTAGTGCAAAATTCAAACCTTTTTTTTTTTTTAATTAAAAGTACTATATTTTCTTTGATTCAATAAGTCAATGTTACACATATGGAAAGCTGGAAATTCCCATAAGAATAAACAATAAATAAAGAGGCATAATGCTTGTCACTACAAAGATGCTTGTTTGTATATAAAGATACTATTGGCAGTTTTTTTTCAAAAAAGAAATGGGCTGAATTTGAAATGAAGAAGTTAGTTTATCAGAGTATCTTTTTTTTTTTTTTTTTTTTTTTTTTACCAGTCTGCAGGGCAGGGCACAATGGAAAACAGGCAGCTTATCAAGATGTGGTGGCTTTGTTTTAGCTAAACTGGAACTAGATTCCTTTCCTGTATTCTACTGGGTTAGAGATTTAGAAAGTGAAAGTGAAATGGCCATGTTTCCATTCAGAAGGTTGGTGTAGGTTTCAGTGCTACTGCAGCCTTAAGACACTCTGGATATTCTGCAGCTGGTGTGAGCAGTTATGGCTAGGTCCACAGCTCCTCCAGAATGCTCCAGATCTCCTTTACTGGGAATCCTGGTGCAGGTGAGTGTACATCTGAGGGGAAGGGTATTAATCTGTTTGCAAGCCATTTGCATCATTAAAGTTAGAGTCTCAGAGGTTGAGAGAAGTGGAAGTATATTCCAGCTTATGTTCACGGGTTCCAGCTCACCCTCCCTTTCCCTTACTTCAAGTGCATCCATCCTCCCTTCCCAAATGCCTACTGTCTTTCCATTTCTCTTATAGACACAGAAGCAGCCGCCTTTCAGAGGCCATCGAACCAGCTTCCACATTGTAAAAGGTCAAATTTCTATAGTAAATCCCTTCTGCTCTGTCATTTCTGGTGGTTCCACTTCTCTGGTCAAACCTTAACTGATACAAATGCTCATCTTTTTGGCTCCTTCAAGTGAATTCAGAATTCTAATGAGTTTCTGTTTCTGGTCACATTTTCCATTCAGTCTTTTGATAAGATCATTTCCAAGGGCACATAGGAATATTTTTGGACCATTGTAGACCAAAGTCAAAACATCTGTGAAAACTAATCTGCAGCAGTAATCTTTTTTTATTTTGCTTCTTTATCCTTCAGTGGCCATGACCTGGTTTTAACACTGGAATCAGAAGAAATGCATTATGTCACTCTTTATATCAGGCGTGGGGAAAACTTTTTTCTGCCAAGGGCCATTTGGATATTTATAACATCATCCACAGGCCATACAAAATTATCAACTTAACAATTAGCCTGATATAATTGGCCCAGCATTTAATTAACTTACTCCTAATGCCTTGGCAGGGCCAGACACTGCATTGACACAGAGCCCCTCCAACCTCCCCTTGAAAAATGGCCCTGATTGACTTAAAAGGAGCTAGCCCCTTGCTCTTGAAAAGAAGCTCCTGCTGGCTGGTTGGCAGTGCCATTCAATATCAGGAAGCAACCAAAGCTTCCTCAACAAGAAGAAACCAATGGTTTTTTTCGTTTTAAAGATGGGGGACTGAAGGCAAATTAAAGGACCGTAAACTCATTCTCTCTGTGTGTTTAGGTTATTAGATCATAGTGTTCTACTAGCTTGCTGTAAAATTTTATCTTATTGAAGGCTTCAGATGGAAATATAAGCCATAAGAGTGGAAGTGGGTGGTTTAAAATGTCAGAGTTAAAAAATAGAATATCTTAATATGTGCAGCTGTAAGGATTTACAGCATTTTCATGTTTGCATCTGGAGAGTTGTTTTTGCATCGGTTTGCATCTTTTAGTCACAAATGTTATGGCAATCATGAAAACAAGCTTTATCCTCTAGGCTCAATACCAAAAAGAAATGTAGGCATGTTCCTTTTGGCCCATTTCCTTTTGATTTGACCTGTATGGGGATTCATTTTGAGATAGGTTACTGCTATAAGACTGGTAAGTTTGCTTTCTAGGTCTGTGATAGGAGAGAAATAAAAATTATTTAGGATGCTTGATTAGATTGTCTAGGATGTTCCATGGTGGATATGGCCAAGGAAATATGATTGGAGGCAAAAAAGGTTTTATAGAGACAAAAATTTAAAAAATGGCTTCTGAAAATTTCATGCTGAACTAAGTTTATTGTAGAAATCTCAGGAGTGGGAGGAGATTGATCATTGCCTATGAGCACATGCTTTAGATGTAAAATAGGCTTCACACTACAGTCTAGTAGTATAGGAGGGATGGAAAATAAAATATTTTTCTATTGACTTTTTTTTTTTTTTTTTGAAAGAGAAAGAGTGGAAGTGAGAGGGAGAGACATAGAGAAAGAAACATGGATATGAGAGAGACAAAAATATCTATGTAAGAGAGATACACCAATTAGTTGCCTCCTACATGTGCCCCTACCAGAGCTGGGGACTGAGCCTGCAACTGAGGTACGTGCCCTTGACTGGAATCAAACCTGGGGGCCCTTCAGTTCAGGGCTGTAGATCTATCCACTGAGCAAAACTGGCTAGTGTGCGAGGAATACATTTTTGATTCCTGAGGATTGTTGTTTATTTTAAAGGCTAGGTTTTTGTTTTTGTTTTTCATGTCTTGGTTGTCTGACAACCCTTTCTGTTTCTTTTTCTAAATATATTTTAATTGATTTCAAAGAGGAAGGGAAGAGAGAAAGATAGAAAAATCAATGAGAGAGAATCATTGATCAGCTGCCTCCTGCACGCCCTCTACTGGGGATTGAGACTGATGTTCTGTTCTATTCACTGAGCAAAACCAGCTAGGGTAATTCCTGAGTGTTTTTGTAGGTGAATTTTTAAAAATATATATATTTTATTGATTTTGTACAGAGAGGAAGGGAGAGAGATAGAGAGTTAGAAACATCGATGAGAGAGAATCATCGATCAGCTTCCTCTTGCACACCCCCTACTGGGGATATGCCCACAACCAAGGTACATGCCCTTGACCGGAATCGAACCTGGGATCCTTCAGTCCCCAAGCCGATGCTCTATCCATTGAGCCAAACGGGTTTCAGCTTATAGGTGAATTTCCGAATGAAGGCCTGGAGAATATCTTCTAAAGCAGCCCCCCCCCCCCCCCCCCCCCCATTCAACAACTGTCTTTTCTATCTTCCTTTGGAGCTACATTCATATTTTTCCTAACTTTGAATATGTGGTCATTATATTTTACTTACAAAAGAGGTAATGTTTGATCAGTACAAAATAATGGCAGTGTTCCTTTTCCAAATAACAATGGTTGCTGTTCTGCTAGGCCCTCTTAGATCTGACCCCTGGCCACCTCTCTGACCTCTCGTCTAGCAACCTCATTCTGTCTACATCAACATTCTATGAATAGCATTACTGTTCCTTACATGGGCCCACCCTGCTGCTACTAGACCTTTGCCCTGGAGTCTTCTTCCTGGACTGCCTTCCCCAGACCTCTGCAGTGTTTCTCTCACGCCACCTTTAGCATCTTCTCAAATGTCACTTCATCACAGAGCCCTTCTCTAGCTACTGATCTAAAACAGCAGACATTCATTCCTCCAAGTTTCAGCCTTACCCTCTTTGTCTTACTTAATAGCCTTCACTGCTACCTGGCATCATATATTTATTGTTAGTTTTAATCTCTAAGCTCCAACCACTGTATCTTTAGCACCCAGAATGGTGTCTGGCATGCAAAGTAGGGGTCCAATAAGTTACTGTAAAAAGAATAAATTCATAATTTTCGTGAATACTTGACTTCCTCAGGTAAATATTTAGGTAGGGCTACACCTTTTTAATGTAGAGGAAAAAGTCTGCTTGACTTATTTCGTGGCTTATTTACGTTATTTATCATCCTCTGTCAAAGGGAAAGGAACCACAGGTGGTTCCAGTGGGGTCTGCTTACCAGGTGGTGAAGATTTGATTCTGAACAGGGCAGTGTGGCTCTCTATTCTAATCTGTTGTGAATGTGACATTCGAGAAGGAGGGTCTTTAGCACTTTTGGATCAGACTTCTCTTGCCTGGCATACTGAAGTGTGATGGTAGTTGGATGCTTGCCCTGAAGTTTAGGCTGGACACAGCAGTTATACCTTCTGAGGCAAACCCCAGAGTTACACTGAGTTCTTTCCATGCTCTGTTTTTCATGCCCTGCTCTCAGGGGACTAATGGTCATCCTCGTCATGTCCTATTGTCTAGAAAGAATGGTCGTTTTCCCCCCAGTCAATGAGGTTGACATGAATTATCATTTCCGGTTGTGTCAAAAGTACCAAAAGTACTTTCTCAAAGGAACTATGACTTCCTCTCACTGGATATACAATAGAGAATTTCCCTGGTCTTTGACCCAGGTTCCTCGGAAGCAGATTAGAGTTTCCAGAGTGATAGGCAAGCATTTATTGTTCATGGTGGGCCCTTGAGGCTACCCCTGAGTGTATAATAAAGAATAGGCAAGTCTTGGTAGGCTTCCAGAGAGTTTCAGAATGGGGGCTGGCCATGCTGGAAAGACCAATCATGTGTTTGAGAGTTGAAACTTAGAGTCACATGACATCAGCCCTACCTTCTAATCTCCTGGAGGGGAATGGGTTGCTGGAGCCTAAGTTTACTCACATGGCCAATGGGTCAATCAGCCTATGTAATAAAATTTATTTAAAACTCAACATTGAAACTTGGTTGAGCTTTCCTGGTTGGATATATTACATCAGTACGCAGAGAGGGCAATGTGTCTGAAGACATGGAATGTTTTTCTTTAGGACTCTCCCAGACCTCACCCTATGAGTCTTTTCTTTAGACTGATTTTTATTTGTGTTTTTTATAATAACACTATATAATCCTAAGTATAGTGTTTTCCTTAATTCTGTGAGTTGTTCTTGCAAATTATTGAATCTGAGGGAGTTGTGGGAACCAAATTTGTGGCCAGTTTGTCAGACATGCCGATGGCCTGGGGACCACTGAAGTTGCATCTGGTGTCTGAAGTGAGAGGACTCTTGTGCAGGACTTTGTCATCAACTGTGAAATCTGCATACATCTGGGCAGTGAGTGTTAGAATTGCATGACATACAGGAACTCCTCAAACACATATCTTAAAAAATTTGTTCAAAATTGACAACTCAGAGTTATAACTAACTATATTATACTTAATGTTGATGTGTTAATTTTCATTATTTGCTCCCTCTGTTTTTAAAAATTTTCTTCTGGAACTTGTCTAGATATGGTTACTGCTCTTCCTATCCTCAATTTTCTCACTCTTTCTTTGATGCGAGTACTTTTGAGGTAACTAGGGGCTCAGTGCATGAATTCGTGCACCTTGAAAGGAACTGTGGGCTATGAGGCTGCAGGGGGCACAGGGGCAGGTCTCAGCCCATCTTCCAAACAGCGCCCTGGTCTCCTGTCTGCCCCAGTCTGCTGGCAGCCCCACTCCCACCACTGCTGCTGCTCCCATGTATTGTTGGTGCCAGCCCCACTGGCAGTGGCTGCTTTCCCAAACACCCTTCAGGAGCAGGGGGAGGTGGAGAAGCCCTCAGCGGTGATTGGAGCCACCAGCTACCACTCACACTTGCTGATGGTGCCGAGTGATCAGGGCCAGTGCCAGGCGCTGACAGTGGGAGCGAGCAGTGGCTATAGTGCTGGCAGCAGGTGTGATTGGGGCTGATGCTGGCAGCAGGTGTGAGCGCCCGGCAGGACCACCATGTATGGGAGCAAAGAATTTTCAGTAACCACCAGAGGCTTGCCCTGATGACAGTGACAGGTGCCCTGCCTGTCAGCACATGTCATAGTGACCGGTTGTTCGACCATCTGGTCTATTTGCATATGAGGGATATATATGTATATAGATGATAGATGATAGATAGATAGATAGATAGATAGAGATAGATAGATAGATAGATAGATAGATAGATAGTGACAATAACTGCCCATTGGGGTATGGTCTTCTCCAACCAACTCTCCTTCCTCTGTTCTCTCCCTATAACTTCCTCACAGCGAGGTGAAGATGTGATGTCTTGAGCTCAAACAAACATCATGCATTTTGCTTTTGTCTCAGAGCACCAATCTCTCCTCTGCCCTGCTGTTTGTATCAGTACCTTCCAGTAAACATCCTTTGGTTCTTTAGATATATTAGGTGACGATGATTTACTGATTTATTCCTGGTACTGAGGGAAATGCAGAAGAAGAGCAACCAAAATGATTAAGGGCCAAAGGGATTGCCTTAGAGGAAAAATGAGAAGAACCAGATGTTGTTATTTATTGGTTGAATGATCTAAGAGGACTATAGAAACCACTTGCAAGCATTTGAGAGCAGTGATGATAGCAAGAGATGGGAAGAAGAAAAATGGTAATAGAGGAAGACAGGAGAAAATACTGTGTGTGTAATATTGAGCTGTGGAAACTCACCAGGGAAGTTTAGGAGAACCCATCATTTGAGACAGCAGAAACAGATGATAAGGGGTACATTTAATTTTTTTCTATTCCTGGATTTGTAGTTCTTATTGGAAAAGAATGTATGTTGTGTTATTCCTGAGAAAACTGGATTTTTCTGGTAAGCAAGGTAACCATCTGTAGTCTCCCCTTACGCTTTGAGACCTCTATCTCTGTTCCAAGTATCACCTGTCTTGAATCACTGGGTTGCTTGGGGCAGGTATCTGGGCCCCATTTTAGATCTCCTGATAAGAATACATTGAGATGGGATCAGAGAATCAGCAATTATAGCTTCCATACAAGTGATTCAGAATCCTGGGAACCACTGAGACTCAATGGGAACCTATATTCAAACTAGAGGCCCGGTGCATGAATTCATATACTCGCTGGCCCACCAGCAAGTCCAATCCAGCAGGCCAGGGAGAGGGGAAGCCAGAGGTTGGTCAGCTGCCTCCATCCCCTGGTCAAACTCCCAGTTGAAGGGACAATTTGCATATTAGCTCTTTATTATATAGGATAGGTTGAGATGCCAAAGTCTCTCTAGCATAATGTAGAAAAAGAAACCCAAAAGCTCTTTAATACAGAAATATTAGGATGCCTTCAAACACTTCCCACCCATTTCTCTACTTTATTCTCTGAGAAGGCCAGGCGATTTCCCTTCACCAGGACACTGAAAAATGCACTGGTAAGAGAGCATCTGCAGCTTTGAGACGCTCTGTGTTGGCTCTTTTCTGAAGGCGAAGGAAGTGTAATGTGGGAGATGCTGCCTTTGAGGTGGCTTTCTGGTTTCGGTGGGAGGGATGGAACCCTGGAGTTCCAAGAAGGCAAGCGCTTAGCTGCATTTACTGTGAAGGCAGCAGGGGCAAGTGGAAATCAGAATGTTTTGACCCACAGGCATCATTGGTGGTGGCTTATTAATTATGTTGTCCCAGGGAATGAAGTAGATGGTCCCCTTAAATGTTGCTTGGTCTGTAAACCAGAAAAACTTCAGGTTCAGGGCCAAAATGAAGACCTGAGTCATCGCAATGAAGAGGCATGGCCTCTTGTGCCCTTTCCAGACCTCTGACAGTTTCTGAGGGTAGAGCTGTCTGACTGAGGAAGGACCCTACCACAGTCCCTAGTACCTTAGAAGTCTCTTCCCGAGATACAGCTTGTTTTTGTTTTTCTAAACCAGATCTATGTTTTCAAAGAAGAAAATTGAAAGAGAGGCATGGGCTTTATCTAAAAGAGCTCTGGGTTGTGATAGTGTGAGGAGATGGGATGGAGCAGCCAAAGGTTTATCTTCTCCCCTCCCCACCCCTCCTCCTGAGACTTCTTGGTGCCAAACTGTGTGAGCCTGTGACCTTTACTGAGGCCTGGTACCCTCTGATTGCTGTTTGCTCATTATGGCCCAACCTTTCTGGGCAGTTGTACAAGGAGGCAGAGGAGTTCAGATGGAGGAGGGATGTTTTGCATTTCTATTTGCCAAAATCTGGAAGGTTTTCAACCACTCAAACATGATTATTGGATTATGTCAGAAAAATATTTTATTTCCCATTGCTTTGTCAAGCTTTAAATGAGAAATGAAGGCTAAATCAAATAAAAAATTAGAGATTATAGCATTGGAAGGGAAAGGTGATCTTTTCCAACTTTTCAGTTATTGTAAGTTTTATTGTTCACTTAGTAAACTTTCATTTAGACTCTACTGTGTGTTAAGTTCGATGGATATAATGATGAAAAGAAATCAATTCCTCGCAATGTGTGAAAAATGCTTATAATATTTGAAGAATATAACAAAAGAGTTTAAGAAAATCAGGTACACGCTGTAATGGAATACATTCAGGGTGACGTGGAATATGAGAGACTGTTCTTTTTAGATGGTGTGTAAGGTGAACTGTTGTCATGCTTCTATGTGGATCTATTTTAAATTTTAAGTATTCTTTCTTTGAACTGAAGTCTGCCTCCCAGTAGTTGGCAGGCACTGTGGCAAATTATGAGTACTTGTGCCATCCAAATGAGCACCCAAATATTTCCATGCCATCTCAATGGGCATTCAGATATTTCCCTGCAGCCAAATAGGTCCAGTGTTGCCAGGTCTTCTAATATTTGAAGAGAAGCTGGAAATGTTTTTAACTTTTTTTCTTTATTGATTAAGGTATTACATATGTGTCCTTATCCTCCCATTGCATCCCCCCCCCAAAAAAAAAACCACAAAAAACCTGATTCATGCCCTCACCTCCCTGTTGTCTGTGTCCATTGGTTAGGTTTATAAGCATGCATACAAGTTCTTTGGTTGATCTCTCTCTTTTACCTCCATCCTCTCCTACCCTCCCTCTGAGGTTTGAGCATCTGATTGATGCTTCTCTGTCTCTAGATCTGTTTTTGTTCATCAGTTTATGTTGTTCATTATATTCTGCAAATGAGTGAGATAATGTGATATTTATCTTTCTCTGACTTATTTCACTTAGCATAAAAGAGAAACTAGAAATTTTTATATGAAAAGCACCTGTTTAAAAATTTTTCTTTTTAAGTGTATACAGGTGAAACAAAACAGTTTGCAAGCTAAACCTAGATCTTGGGTAGCCTGTCTGGAACATTGTAATTGGATTGTAGTTTCCACTTTGGCAGCTACTTAGGATAAATGCATTGCTTCAGTATTTCATTCATTCATTCACTTATGCTTCCATCCATTCATTTATTTATTGTGTAACAACCATGAACCACACATTGTGCTAGACACTGGGCACATAATCATAAATATGAAAAGACCCTTTCCTTTGGAGACCTTGGTATTATTTCTGTCATCTTTCTCTAGTCTGAGCATCTCAATTTCCTCAAATCTGCCTTGCTGAGATATTACTTTGAGATCCTCCCATCCCCTTAGCATCATGGAACTCTGTAAAAGTGCTTCCACATTTAAATAACACTCTAAGGGGCTGCTGTCTCACGTTGGATATCGGACACTTCCCCACACCTGCCTACAGGTAGAAAACCTTCCTTTTCCCTATCTCTGCACCTGGTAAGTTCTCCCATTGCTAGAATTTTTTAAGCTAGCCATTAATTATCTGTTTAAGTGCCTCTCTTTCTTTTTCTTTTTTTTTTAAATGGTTCACTATTTTATTTTTATTTTATTTATTTTTTAAACATATTTTATTGATATTTTACAGAGAGGAGGAAGGGAGAGAGATAGAGAGCTAGAAACGTTGATGAGAGAGAAACATTGACCAGCTGCCTCTTGCACACTGCCTACCGGGGATGTACCTGCAATCAATGTATATATATGCCCTTGACCTGAATCGAACCTGGGACCTTTCAGTCCGCAGACCGACACTCTACCGCTGAGCCAAACTGGTTTCGGCTCTCTTTCTTTTTCTATGCTGTTAACTTGTTGGAAGCTAATGCCACATTTTCTCTTTGTATCTCTGGGCCCTACGTCATACCTGACATGTAGTAGGTGCTCAATAAACATCTGTTGGAGTGAATTGAAATGAAAAAATAAGTTTGACTTATGTAGTTCCCAGTCTGTCTGTTGTTGGATTGGTCTTTCTGGATATCCAAGACACAATAACTCTTTGAGTTTAGGGCAAACCAACAGTCCTCGGACAATACCATGTGTACAGTTTTAATCTGATCACATGTATTTTGTTCTCTTTTATGTCTAAATGTGGTCTTTACTCTTACCCATATTCTGAGTTAAAATTAATGAACAATTTCAGGCATTTAAACTTCTTGTGAATCTCTGTCAGTCAGTTTCCCAGGGCAGCAATTCTCCTGCTCGGTTACAGACCTCCCGCAAGCTTAGTCAGCATACACCATAGATTCATTTACGTCTTTGATAAAAATATTGGACAGACCAGAGCTTATATCAGAATCCTGTGACATACATTAGAGGTCTCCATCCAAGGAGACATTGATTTATTATTCATTACTCTTCATGTGAGCTACAAATCTATCTTATTCCATCTTGTACGCAAGGAGATTCTGAGAGATTTTGTAAATGCCTTTGTTAAAGACATGCTGTGTCTTCCACGCCCCCTGTCCCATTAAAATATGAGTTTGATCAGTTAAAGTTCCTTTGTGTAATTCCACATGGGCTCCCCAAATCAGAGATTCCGCCCCCGCCCCCTCAGTGCTCACAATAGGATATGTTTTGTTTCTCTATTTGTTTCATGGTCACTTGTCTATAGTTTGGAGAGTTCACTCCCCATCTTTTAGACATTTGAGGAACTCTACAAATTCTAGATTCTAGGTGATTTCTCAAAGCTGAGATTCACCAATGTTGGGTACCATGTGAGAGGCTCCTACTTTTACTTTATTAATGCAGTGATTCCCCATTCATCAGTTTATTTTTATATTTTGGAATCTGATTGAATTCACTTAAAATACTAGGCACTCTGTTCTAACCCATTTCCAGAAATAATAATCTATACAGATGTCACCTACACATTTTCAGATATGATACATATGGACCACAAAGGTGATTCATATCTACCATTTTACCTCATTTTTAGAAGGTCACAGGAATGTATGTGCCTCATAAAAGTGTGGTGATCTATAATAATAAAAGCATAATATTCTAATTAGACCAGTTGCTCTTCCAGATGACTTTCTGGACGAAGCTAGGGTTGTGAGGGCAGCCCCAGTCCTGGGTGCCAGAGGGAAGCCGGTGCCAGCAGCGGGGGGAAAGCAGGCCTACTCTTGCACAAATTTCGTGCATCAGGCCTCTAGTGTAGTAATAATAACACTATCTTTAATGATGCTTTTGTACTTTTCAAACAGTTGAATAATGGACACATTAGAAAAATATTGTCTGATATTGTCCGCTTTTTAAAACCAATGCTGTTATTTGTAATCCCAAATTATGCTCTACAGCATCCTATCTGTGTGAATAGTCAAATAATCAGCAATTGGGCTTACTAGATGTCTTGCTTTCTCTTTATAGCCATTTTTATAAATAACAGAGTAAGATGCATCCTTGTATATTGAAAAGAATACTCCTTTGTATTCTCCTCTACACACACAATACCTCTGACACCAGATATGTGGGTTTACTCCAAACAACTGACCATTTCTCTGACACCAGCTGGGTTGTCTGACATTTCAATTTAATTCTGGCACTGTCTGCCTGGAGTTAGCATCCGATCCACCAGGTTAACAGCTCAGTCCCATAAGACTGCTCCCACTTCAAATGTCAATCATAAGTAGTGTATCCCTATATTACCTATATTTTGTCCAACTTGACTACAAATCGGGAGTTCCTAAGGCCATGCCTCAGGTTCAATAAATAATTTATGATAATGGCTTGCAGAACTCAGGGAGACACATATATTTATTGTTAATTATACATATAATAAAGGTGAAAAGAGACTGGAGGGTTCTGAGCACAAGTGCTTCTGTCCGCTTCAAGTTGGGGTGTTCAACCCTCTTGTCACTTGGATGTGTTCACCAAACTGGAAGTTCTCTAAACCCCATAGTTTAGGGATTTTTATGGCAGTTTCATCATGTAGATATGATTAATTATTAACTCAATCTCCAACCCCTCTTTCAACCCTGGAGGTTGGTGGTGGGGCTGAAATTTCCATTCTTCTAAATCAGGGTTTGGTCTTTCTGGGGACCAGCCTCCACCTTGAAGCCAGCCCACCAAAAGTCACTTCATTAGGACAAAAGACACTTCTATCACCCAAGGAATTCCAAGGGATTTAGGAATCAGGGCAAAGGCCAAACATTACAACAAAAGATGCTCTTAGTGCTCTTATCATTTAGGAAGTTATAAGGGATTTTGGAGTTCTGTGCTAGGAACCAGGGACAGAGATTAGAACAAGGGATGCTTCTAGCACCTTCATTGTTTAGGAAATGATGAAGGTTTTATAGAATCTCTGACCAGGATTTAGGATGAAGACTAAAATATGTATTTCTTATATCACATAATATGTATATATATTTAAATACTTTTGTGGTTATTTCCTTATGGGAAATTATTAGAAGTGGGATTTTTGGTCCACGTATGTATTTTTTAAAGCCTTTGATACACAGTGACAGCCTCAAGACCTTCCAATTTGGACATCCCCCTAACTGGATTTGAGATTGCCTATTTCTCTTAAAATCACAGGTCTGATTGAATTTTAAATTAATGGCTTAGTTGATTTGCAAAGTTCTGCCTGATGATGTGGAAAACAGTGTACAACCAACCTCAGGGGTTGGGCCCTTAGGGAATTGCACCCAAGTAGTTGGAGGATGGGGACTTGGTCTTGCCCTTCTCACAGCTCCACCATCCCCAACTTTCTGATTTCCAGAAGCTCTCACCACATGTGGGATCTCTCACACTGGAAAGGGACACCATTCTTTCTTTAGTTGGACCTGCCAATTCCTTGTCGTTCCTCCTTCCCTTTGGGTGAGCTATTTCACACCAGACTCTTGTATTGAGGATGCTTAGGTGTGCACAGTCTCATGGGTCTGCTGGCGTCAGGGCCCTGGAGTTGGATCCCACACAGTAATTCATTTTTCTAAGCTTGGTTAGGACCATGATGACTTCAATGGGAATGAAAGTGGAGGCAATTAGTAACTATGACATTTAGATTCATGTGTCCAAATAAAGCTTAAGACGTTTAAAATTATGTAGGTTAAAGCTGTGCATGAATCAAATCAGTTATATGTCATCACTATTGTTGACTTTTACATTCTTGATTGTTTTGGCAAAGAGGACGTGTTTCTATAAAAAGCAGATAAAGGACGTAAGAATAAAGATGCGGGATTGCTGTTTTGGATAAGTGGGCTGGAGTATAGACACCTATGGGTAATACTACTTAGGGTGTATAGGTTCCCCCAAAACAACCATACACCATATGACTGAACTTTTCCTATAACCCCATAAACTCAGTTGGAGACATGATGTCCTATTATTAAATTTAAGGCAACCTTTGGAAGTTTCTCTGTTCTGCATTTCTATCTCAGGAAAGTATTTTTTAAGATGTTGAACAATACATTTCCCTTTTCTTTGTGGTTCTCTTGGTTCTCTTTTTAGTTTAGTTTTTTTTGTTTTGTTTTGTTTTGTTTTGTTTTTCATAATGATCTTAGCATTCAGAGGTCTGTGGGAATTTTGTAAGGAAATATTTAATACAAATTCTGAAATGCTATGCTTTTGCTCATCCTTTTAAATTCAACTGCAGCTGGTACCAGGATGTAGGTGCCCTGAAGCTTGCTTGTGGGCTGGTAATTAACAATGATTTCCAGGTGCATAATCTGGAAATTTGGTTCCTGGTGGCACCATGGGTGAGAGAATACCTTTATGCCTATTTTGTCCCAATTGTGACCATAGTCACAGTCCTGTGGTTTCTTTCTCACCTCCATCGGCTGTGGCTCTGACCCATAACCCTGTTGTCTTGTCTTTGAACATTTAGCTGCCTAGGAAGAACCAGCAGTGAAGCAAGAGTGTTGTTGGGGGTGTTTGCATTAGCCATGAAGAGAGGGAAGCATTTCAGCACCTCTCTGTCTACCTTCTCAGTGAGACCACACAGTTTTCTGAAATAATATTGTATCGCATTTGCAGTGATTTCTGCAGAGAGGAAACATCTGAAATAGGAAAAAAAATGATACTCATATATTGTATGTGGAGTAACTCATATGTTGGGAGTCATCCTAGATAATAAAAGGCTAATATACACATTGTTCCCTCAACCAGGAGTTTGATTGGAGTTCAACCAGGAGTTTAATCAGGAGTTTGACCAGGGGACAGGGACGGCCAACTGCCTGCTGCCCCTCCCCCTGGCCAGCCTGGCCAGTCGGCCCTGATGAGGTGGGCTGGCCAGACCCCTCCTGTGCACGAATTTGTGCACTGGGCCTCTAGTTTAAAAATAATCACTTGAATAGCTTACTTTTTAAAATGATGGATTCCCTCTGATTTCCTTGTACCTATGTTCTGTTGGTCACTAACCATTTTTTGTTTTTGTTTTTGTTTTGTTCTAGGCTAAACATATTTTTGACTGGCATGAACCCATTTTACTTTCATGCAGTGAATGTAATTTTGCACTGCCTGGTGACTCTTGTGCTGATGTACACCTGTGACAAAACGGTCTTCAAGAATCGTGGACTCGCTTTTGTTACGGCATTGCTCTTTGCTGTGCATCCTATTCACACAGAGGCGGTGAGTGTAATTGGAATTCAATGAAATAAGAACCAAAAAAACCCACTAAAGTCGTCTTTTTTTCCGTTTCAAAACCCTGTTAATTTAAAGCTCTACTAAAGTGTTTATATATAAATCATACTGCCTGGCAACTTCTCTTTTTGAATGTTCAAATGGTCTTTATTGTACCTCCAGGATTTAATTGCTTTTCTAAATAACCACTGTTATTATTACAGCTAGTAATAAATGGCCACCATTCTTTATTTGCAGGAAATGTAAGTCCTAATGCATTTTTAACAACAAGGGGAATTCTGAGATACTTATCATGCTGGGTCACTGTTCCAACTCTGCATTTATATTTTATCTTTTTGCACTCTGCTTTATATTTAAAATATTTACGGTGCAGAACTGTAAGTGCTGGGAAGAAGGCTATAAAAAGTTAAACTGATATTCAAGTTAGAAAGACAGGAAACTAACATATCATTTTTCAAATTATCTAATATGAAGTATTGTTATTTTGTAGAAGATGATTTTTTACTTATAGAGTTAGATAATTTAAAGCTCTGGTCCTCTTTAAAATGTGACTTAGACCTGGCCAGGCAACTCAATTGGTTGGAGCATTGTCTATATACCAGAAGGTTGAGGGTTTGAGTTCCAGTTAGGGCATATACCTAAGTTGAGGGTAGAGAACTTTTTATCCTCTCATATATTCCCTGTCACTCAATAGAGTGCCTGCATCAAGCCAAGTACTCATGAATTATTTGTTGATTGCATAATCAATAAAACAAATCCTTAACCATAGCAACATGTTTAAATGTAATCTCAGCATGTTTAAACTAAACCTCCTCCCCGCAAAATTTAAATTTTCAGTCTTTCCTGAGAAAATTTATGGTCTTGTTTTTGCTTTTGTTTAACGAAGGAGAACTATATCTCCTAATAACCCTCTCCCACCAACTATGTTCTATTTTTCTTTTTAAAAATAATGTATCACTTCTAAAAATCAGTTTATGTCTTCTAAAAAGCACATCTCTTTTGTCTACTTCTCTATCCTCCTCATTAGGAGCCTGAACTATTATCTATAATTAAATAATAGTCTCTTGATTTTACTTCCTACTATAGATTGTTATGTAGGTCAAATTTCTCTTCTTCCTTTATCTCTTTGTGAATGCAAATAGTTTTTCTAACACTTTTTCCTAAGTAAATGTCCAACCCTTAAACTATTTTGCCCTTATAATTGTGTTACCATGGATCTTTTCCCCTGATTATGACAAAAGCCTGTTGAAACCCTTTCTTAAAGATCGTTTTGCTAACAGGATTTTCCTTTTTTTAATTTAGAATTCGACCTAACTTTATCAGCTCATGATCACACTGCCAAAGGCTACCTAGGTTTTATGTTCTCCTACTCTGCAGGAATAGAATTAGGACTGTTACCATCCTCTGCATTGTTCTTCCCTGAAGAAGATGTCTCCCTAACATGCTAAACATTCATTTTCAACTGTACTTTAAAAATTATGTCAGAAATGTAATATGGTTTATGATTCAAAAATCGGCTTTGAGGCCTGGCTGGCATTCTCAATGTTTAGAGTGTGAGCCCATGGGTTTGATTCCCAGTCAAGGACAGTAATAGGGCTTGCAGGTTTGATCCCTACCCATGATCAGGTGCATGTGGGAGGCAACCCATTGATTTGTTTCTCTCACATCAATGTTTCTGTCTCTATCTGTCTCCCTCTGTCTCCCATTCCCTTTTCCTTCCACTTTCTCTAAAAATCAAATGAAAAATTATCCTCACTAGAAAAGCCAAAGCACATACCCATAAATACATAGAAGATTCAGCAATATGTTATAATAAAACAAGAATCCCAGCAAAGGGAAAATTATTTCCAATTTAAGTAGATAGGAACAAGTTCACTTATTTACTCAATTTTTAACAAATATATTGAAAGACTATAATGTAGTCCTCTTGCAGAAAAATAATAGAGTAAGATAAATGCAGACCTTTCTTCACTCAAGGCCTTGAGATTCTTGGAAGGGTTAACTGACAGTATATTTCTTGGGAAATTATGAGAAAAATCATTGTAATTCTCTTAGGAGTATTGAAATTTACCCATGAAGGAGACAAGACCTTGCTGGTTTGAAGGAATGAACTTTAGTCAAAAGTATGTGCAGGAAATGCTGACACATGGAGTTGAAAGTTAAAGTCAACGTTTCTAGAACTTGGACAAAATAACCGAGGAGAGAATTGTCATGATCGAATCAGTCAGTCCAGCCTTCAGCTGTTGCCAGGTATTAAGTGTGTGTTCCTGGCCCTGTCTTATGCTAATGGAACTCATCCTTGCAGGTCAAATGATGAATAACTTGATACAAATCCTATGAGTGGTATTCCAAGAAGTAATAAGTTTGGGGAGCAAATTAAGTCCATAATTGGCAATTTCTACATTCTCTTAAGCTTGCTCAGAGATCTGAATGTTACATTATTTAAATTCTACCCAACTCACTGATGTTTTTCCACTGTTTGAATATTTAAAGGATTCAGGTCTCAGGTTATAACTACCTCCTTGGAGATGGAAACCTGCAACATCAGGCAGAAATACATGCCGTCCATCTGCATTTTGAGCAAGCCCTTTTTCACTTCCCAGTATCATCCAGTTCAGCTGACTTTGTCACATCAAGCCCAGGAGCCTCCAAATTGACATTCCATCTCTGCTTCCCATTGCCCACGTTTGTCTCCTTTTCATTTACTCCACGTTCTCATTCCCTTATGCCTTGCCTTCCAGAAACACCCCGTATGTGTTCAGGCCTCTCTTTCCTTGACCTGCAATGCTTCTGCGTCCCCTCTCTGGCCCAGGATTCACATCCTCCCATCCATCCTCAGCTTCTGAAATCTTTCTCCGCTGTCCTGTGTCTTCGTGTATACAGCCTTTCCATGAAGCCTTGCCAGATCCTACAGTCAAAATGAATCCCTTTAGTCTTCCTATGGCAATGATTTCTCCTCTTTAGGAGACCTGCAGTTTCCCTGTGGCACATCAGTACACTCTTTTTGACTCCTCACCAGATGTTAAACTCCTTGTGGCAGGCTGTATCCCTCCAGCTGGCATAATACCTGGCAAACCGGAGGCACTTGGAAAATGCTTGTTGACTGGAATAACACAGGCAGTTACTGAACATGATGCTATTGGCTAATTGAATCACAGTGAGTGGCTGGTCTGGGCATAGAGTCGTTGGTGACAAGCGCCTTGATTTTAGACCTGTAACCCCTAGCCCCAGAGACCCTAACGGAACACGGATATAGAATAGGTGTTCAGTGAAGGCTTGGTGGTTTTGAAATTGGCAACAGAGCCTACCAGGGTTCACACTAACATTTTAACACTCACGCTGACCTTCTGCTCCAAGGGACGCTGCGTTTTTCATATCTGGGCACACACAGCTGGCATGTTCTGCCGCTGCTGTTTCCCAGCAGCACTGAAACTGGCTGTAATTCGAAAAGCAGGGCTCCAGGCGCCTTTTACATATTAGTTATGCTTGCCTCGTTTATTATTGCCTCATGCCAGCTTGCTACACCCACTATCAGCTTGCAAGTCTTGCCATTGTCCAAGTTGGCCACATCAGTTGTGCTATGATGGATGTCCCTCCAGGCCCAGATGCCTGGCCTTATCCCAAGACTTCGTTGCTGGCCAGCTGGACTCTCTGTTGAACCATCAGGAGGCCCTCGAGCTGATGCTGAGTTCAGTGCTCATGGAGGCAGAGGTGTATACTGAGCAGATTTGGGCTTCGCAGGTGAACCATGTGCAATTAATTGTTGCTTTACAGATGGTGAGTTTGAGCTTGGCCTTGACACCAAGGTGATGCTGCCTTGTCACTGCCCGACTCCCTTGAGTCATACAGTCTTCCTGATTTGGAACTCAGGTTCTTCATAGATTAATGGATCAATGAACAGTGTGTGGTCCAGGCAGCCACATTAGGTAACTCTGCACTGACAATGAAATTATTTGATCACTAGAGGCCCAGTGCACGAAATTCGTGCATGGGGGAAGGGAGGGTGTCCCTCAGCCAAGCCTGCACCCTCTCCAATATGGGACCCCTGGAGGGATGTCCAACTACCAATAGGATCGGGCCTAAAAGGGCAGTCAGACATCCCTCTCACAATCCAGGACTGCTGGCTCCCAACTGCTCACCTGCCTAGCTTCCTGATTGCCCCTAACCAATTCTGCCTGCCAGCCTGATCACCCCCTAACCACTCCCCTGCTGGCCTGATTGGTGCCTAACTGCTCCCCTGGCAGCCTGAGGGGCCTGTGGTGGTTTGCAGGCCAGCCACGCCCCCTGGCGACCTATGCAGAGGCCCTGGTATCTGGGATTTATTTATATTCTATAATTGAAACTTTGTAGCCTTGAGCAGAGCCAAGTCTCCTGCTTGCTCCATGGCCACAGCCATTTTTGTTGGGATTTATTTATCTTCTATAATTGAAACTTTGTAGCCTTGAGTGGAGGCCCAGGCAGGCCAGGGTGTGTGCAAAGCTTGGCTTCCCCCATTGCCATAGGCAACTCAAGCCTCCTGCTCTCTCCAGCTCCATGGTTGCTGCTACTTTTGTTGAGATTTATTTATCTTCTATAATTGAAACTTTGTAGCCTTGAGTAGAGGCCTAGGCCTTCTAGGTTGTGCAGAAAGCTTAGCTTCTTCCATTGCCAGGGAAACCCAAGACTCCTGCTCGCTCTGTGGCTGCAGCCATTTTGGTTGGGTTGATTTGCATACTTGCACCTGATTGGCTGTGGCTTGTGGGTGTAGCAGAGTGATGGTTAATTTGCATGTCACTTTTTTTTTCTTTCTTTTCTTTTCTTTTTTTTTTTTTTAATTAGATAGGATGTCCAGGTTTCTCTTGGTTTCAATTGAACTAGAATTTTTCTCAATATGTGACTTGCCATCAATCTATCAGTATATATAGGCATATACTTGAATTACTTTTATTCCTAGTTTAGCTAATAGGTAGATTATTCAATAAAGTTAAAATATCATGGAGACATTCGTTAAAGTAAAAAGATGATTTCCATAAGACACACAGAACATCCTGTCTCGGGGCTAAGTGTTAGAACCCCTTTCTCGGCAGGAAGAAAGAAGGGTGCCAATGTTGGGGGGGCACTTTATATGTATCATCTCATTACTTACAGCAGTAAAATAAGGTAGAGGGTATTGTACTCATTTTAAAGATAACCTATTTTAAGAAATTAAAGGTAACAAAATTGAGTCTCACTCTTACTCAGATGGCAAAGAAGTATATGTTCAAGCCTGGGATGGTCCAGCTCCCTGGTGTGGCATGGCCTCTTCTTTATCATGGCAAATTGTATTTTTCTTTTTTTTTTTTTGGAGGGCATTTATATGTATATTTTCCAGAAAACTATTTTCTGCCATTAATTATTGACTGAGTCTCAAATACACAGTGGACTTCAGGTCTTCTATGATTTGGGTGATGCTGTTTTCTATGCCTGAAATGTTAACCCAGTTTATTTCCTTTGCAAACTCATCTTAAAGGTCCAGCTCATCCGTGACCTTGTCTTTGCAGCATTCTTTGAATCATACGCCATTTTTTTTCCTTTACAGTTTTCTTCCTTGGATTTAAAAAAATTAAGAGAAATTCACACATTTTAAGCTGTGCAATTATGCAGACATTTATAAATAGCCCTCTGTCTTCCACCTTTATTCCATTTGGTTCCTTTCTGAATAACATTAAAAAATAATATATAACTTAAGCAAATATAATTAACATATCTTATTTGTCCAGACTCTCCAATTTTTCAAATATTGCCACATTTGTTTTACCATTCTTTTTCTCTTTCTCCCTCAATATATAAAATTATTGTTTTCTGAAGCATTTGAGAGCAGGCTGCATTTCATGCCACTTTACATCTTAATTTAGTTGTATATTTAAACTAAGGCTATTAGTCATCATTTCACTTTAGTCTCCTTAAGTTTGAAATAGTTACTAGTCCTTATATCTTTCTGTAATATAATATATAGCTTTAAATGTAATTTAAAACATATGTTAGAATGTATATAATAAAATGTTCTTAATATGATCTTTATAACTTTGAAATCCATAAGGTTATATAACATATGCTGTATTATACACTTAAAATATAAATATATATCTTATATGATTTTAGTATTTAATGCAATATTTAAGTGTAGTATATTAAAATTTTATAATATGTAAATAATATAAATATATTCTATGTAAATACATAATATAGAAATATATAAAAATAATATATACAAAATATAAATACATAATATATATATTATGTTAGTATAATATATACATACCTATAATATATAATATATTGTGTACAATATCATATTATGATATATTAGATTATAATGAGCTGTAATATAATTAGTAAACCAAGATATAATATAAATTAAAAGATATTAAGATATAATATTTAATGTTATAAAATGATAATATAGAATTATTATATGTTATACTTTATTAATATAAATATATGTTAATTTATGTATTTTATTAGAGTATCTTATCTTGTGTTTGTCCTATGACTTTTCATGATTATATTCAGGTTATGTGTTCCTGGCTGTCATACTACACAAGGGATGTGTTCTTCAGGGTACCACATGCTTAGACATGCCATGTCCATTTGCCCTTTATTGATGAGGCTAAATTCTATGCCCCAGTAAAGGTGTAGTACAATGTAGCACATTTTCCCCATAGTAGAATTATTCTTTTTATTTATTCAGCTAATAAGTAATCGGTGAGGAAATGGTTTGAAGCCCTGCAAATATCTTGTGCTTCATTAAACTTTCATATCTTCGATTTAGTATGCATTGATAGTTTGTGATGTTTCTTGAGTGAGTCAATCTTTACTCATATGGAGAAGCAAATGGCTATTTTCCAACTGCACTACTCCCTCTATATTCATTAACTGGATTTTTCATGTAAGGAAGAGCTCACCATTCTTTTTCTTTCACTTGCTTACTGTATATATGCAGGTACTTACACATGTGTCCGTCCATCCATCCATCCATCCATCCATCCATCCATCCATCCATATCTTTGTTATCATTATGCATTCATGAATATCTTTTTAATGATTTACAATTTTTAATGTCTTTATTTTGATGTTCAAATTGTATCATCTTTGGTCAGTGGTTTGTCATTGGCATCTGAGTCCTTTTTACACATGAACCTGCCATTTTTTGAGCACTTTCTTAGGTACTTTCTAACACAAAGAGGTGATCCATCCAAGCTTCTCTTATAGCTCCCCAGCCTCAGCCCTGCAGTCCATGCTCTCTTTAGTGGAGGAATGGCTTGCAGTTAGTGCCAGGATGGCCCTTTGACCCTGAGGCATTTGCTTTTAGGCTCTTTTGGTGGCAGAGCTAAGAAATACACGCATGTACATACACTCACGTATAGCAATGATGGAGTTCAGATTCATTCCCATTCTTGTTAGGAATATTGATTCAACTTATTTTTACTAGTGCTATGTAAGAGTTCTCTGCTCCACTAGCATTCCAGGCCCAAAGACTAGAACACTGGCACTCACTCATTGCTCAAAAAAGTTTTTAAAAATACAAAAACAAAAACAAAAAAAAACCCTGACTGATGTGGCTCCGTTGGTTGAGTTGTTTGAGTGTCTTTTCATGCACCAAAAGGTCGCTGGTTCGATTCCCAGTCAGGGAACATGCCCAGGTATGGGTTTGATCCCTAGTAGAGGGCATGCGGGAGGCAGCTGATCTATGTTTCTCTCTCAACTGATGTTCCTTTCTCTCTAAAAAAATCAATCCAAACATATTTAAAAAGATATTTTGAATACACCAATAAATGAAGAAACTGATGCTGTGAATTAACCTTCTATTGAAGAAAGGTTAAAAATGAAGAGAAGTATGAAAATCTTATCCCTTCCTTCTTCTTTTTTCCTCCTATAGATGTATTATTAAATATACATGATATCCAGAGATGGTTAGAATTTGAAGAACAATGTGTTTTCCATTTTATTATTCTTTGCAGTCATCTAAATCCAAACATATTTTTGTAATACTTTACTGAAAGTAACTTTCTGACATTTTAATTTTTAACTTTTTCAAACATCCTAGGTAGCTGGAATTGTTGGCAGAGCTGACGTGTTAGCGTGCCTGCTGTTTCTGTTGGCCTTTCTCTCCTACAATAGGTATGTATAGCTAAGGGTGTCCTTCTCTGTGATTGCAATCATGCTGTCCTTTGGGAATTTCTGCTGTGTGTGTGTGTGTGTGTGTGTGGTGTGTATGTATTTGTATGTGTACGTATTTGTGTGTGTGTATTTGTGTGGTGTGTGTGTGTGTATGTATGTATTTGTAAGTGTATGTGTTTGTGTGTGTATTTGTGTTGTGTGTGTGTGGTGTGTATGTATTTGTGTGTGTGTATTTGTGTTGTGTGTGTATGTGTATGTGTGTGTGTTCTCAACATCTGCCTGAGAGAAGAGGGAGGCTTCTTGGTGCTGAATAGCTTCCCCGAGACCTGGCACAGGACAGCCTCTCCTTAGCCAGTGCCAGGTGTTCTCTTCCAGCCACATTCTGAACCATGTCATAGCCTTTCGTAGGAACTGCCTTCCCAGGACCAGGAAGACAAGCTCTTGTTTCTTGTTTCCTTTTACTTACAGTTTCTGACTGAGAATGGAATTTGGAATCATAGCTCTGAGCAAAAATAGATTGGATGTAGTCATTTCTCTTATTTGCCTATGATTTGTTCAATTTTTCCTTTACATTTTTGGTTCTAATCCCTCTCCCCATCCTCATTAAAGTAGCTCAGAGCTTAAAACCATGCTGAATTGAAAGTTTCTCAACTGTGGTTTTCCAATTACCGGTACATATCCTTTCATCAATATACAGAAGCTACTTGCTTTTTGGAGATTAAATAGCAATAAACAATTTTCCATTTTATTGCCTCTTTCCCCCCAATGTGATCAGGTTCTGACCTGTGTTGTGAACTAGCCCCATAGGGAAAGGGGTAGGTTGAAAAGAGAACGTAAATAGGGGCAGAGGACTCGGAGGATGGCCCAGAAAAAAAGGGGTCAGAGAACCATGTTGCCCTCCTTCGTGGAGGATGGCTTGGCCTGGCTAAGGATTGATGAACCTTGATCTCTGGATCATTTCATCGATCTATACCCTTACAAAGCCCAGGGACTCTAGCCAACACTGCTCTAAAGCAGTGGTTCTCTGTAGGCAGCAAATTTACCCCTACTTCCCCAGGGGATATCTGACAATGTCTGGAGACACTTTGGCTCGTCACAACTCGCTGGACTGAGGATCCTCCAATGTACAGGGTCAGCCCTTACAGTAAAGAATCATCTTCCCCGAAATGCCAACAGCGCTGAAATTGAGAAACCCTGTTGTAAACCAATCTAGACTGTGGACCCAGAATGAAATGAGCTAAGTCTTAGGAAGCTCTGGTAAAGAGCAGGGCCTTTAGCATAATACCAGTCTCCTGGTCCTGGCTTTGTGCCCTCCATTGCATTGCTAGTCATGCATCAAGATGTGAAAATCTTTATCTATATATATATATATATATATATATATATATATATAAATATATATACACTATATATAAATATATATACACTATATATATGTGTGTGTATATATATATATATATATATATAATTTATTTATTTATTTTTAACCGAGAGGAAGAGAGAGAGATAGAGAGATAGAAACGTCGATGAGAGAGAAACATTGGCCAGTTGCCTCTTGCACACCCCCTACCGGGGATGTGCCCGCAACCAATGTACATGCCCTTGACCGGAATCGAACCTGGGACCTTTCAGTCCGTAGACCGACGCTCTACCGCTGAGCCAAACCGGCTTCGGCAAGATGTGAAAATCTTAAAACTATAAATCCAGATGCAACAAGTGTTTCCTGTTTACTCTGGTGTCAGAACAAAATTAAGAATTGCTTTTAGTTTGAACTTGTTCTTTTGAGCTTTCTCTGTGTGTTTGGGAACACGATTAGGCCTGCAGCGTATCCATATTTATGTGATAATGAGCTACAGTAGCACAGGTTTCTATTGTGCGTGCCATTCTCACTTTCAGCAATTTGAGCTATAGCCCAGCATTGAAGAAGAATGCATATCTGCTGACATATACTTTTATGCAACTGCTTTTAGACATAAGAGTAAAGGGTAAGACATCACAACTACAGAAATATTTTCCTTCAAAGTAGCAGGGGCCGACAGGTGTGGTGCCTGCTGAAGGAACTGTGGTGTTTCTTCGTGTGGGGCTGATTCCATTTTGTAAGATAAAAAAAAAAGACTTTACAGTGCTGGAGGGCTCTTGAAAATTCCTGCTGGGAATTATACTGAGGGAAAAAAAAGCCCTTTATATAATACATCTTATGGAAAATAGATTTAAATATACATATTAGGCAGAAGAAAAGAAAAAAGCTAAATTATCTATATTTTTATCACAGGGAGAAACGATGATTATGTTTTGTGTGTGTGTATTTTTTTGTGTGTATATATCTCCACTGATATTTTTGTGTGTGTACAGAAGCATATAAAACAAAATAATAATGGTGGTGAACACTAAATATATATTTAGTCACTTAATGAATTCTCACTCCAATACTGTGTTCCCATTTCACAGGGAAGGGAACTGAGGCAGAGAGGCAAAGTAACCTGCCCCCCCATGACCCTGTTACTTAATTTTACAGCTATGATTGGAACCCAGGGAACCTGGCTCTGGAGTTCATGCATGTGGCTTAGTAACCTGTGTTATTCACTTAAAATATAGTCACCTAACCATCTTTCATGTCACTAGCTATGTCTCTATGGTAGCATCTTAAATGGCTTTTTAGTGTTCATTTATTATACATCAGGTTTTATCATAATTTTTGCATACCTTATTTCAAGTATCAAAATCAGGACTAGGCGTTTACTTTTCTTATCTTTACATAATTCTATGATTGAAGAAACATTTGCTCACCCACTTATTTAGAATAAAATGAAATTGATGCTAGTTCTTAGTGTTGAAAGGCGGTATTTCTTAGCAATCCACATTCTTGTATTAGGAGACTCTCCGCCTTGTTTTTCAGGAGTGTGGACCAGTGCTGTGCTGGGGAGTGTTTCCCTTCCACGGCCTCTCCTTTCTACTTGCTGCTCGGTTTGTTCCTGGGGACCTGCGCCATGCTGGTGAAAGAGACGGGCATCACCGTGTTCGGAGTGTGCTTGGTGTATGATCTGTTTTCCCTATCCCACAAGCAAGAGAGATCGTAAGTCCATTTGAATGTGAAGCAGTGTGTGGATACATGGGACAGACTGGTCGATGCCCAAGGGGAGAAGAGTAGGGGGTGGCTGGATAAAGAAGGTGAAGGGATTACCTAAGGGATATGTATACGCCATGGACATGGACAATAGGTGATGAAGGCCAAGCCCAGGGAGGGGGTGTGCGGGCAAAGGGAGGGAAAGGGGGGGACACCTGCAATAATGTTAACATTAATTTTTTTTTTAATAAAAAAGGGATCAAGTGAAAAAAAGGAAATAAAGATTCTGGAGCCAAGTCACAAAAAAGTATTTAAATCAGTAATTTTGAAACTTCATTAAAAAAAATAAAAATATTTTTGTTAAATGTAACTTCACCTGAGACCATAATATAAGCAGTGGGCCTTGTTTTTTTAAGATAAATGTTCAAACTCTTCACGCTTTTATAAAAATCAGTGGGGACTATAAAATTTTTGTGAGCCCCAAATTAGGAATTGAGAAGTATCTATACTACTTGCAAGTTTATATTAGCAATATTTTCTGGTTGTAAACCACTGAGAAATCTTAACTCACACAGAGAAGTGGTTGCAAGTGGACACAGTTTGTTAACAGCTTGCCTTGAACCTGGGCATTCAAATTAGTGTCATTCATCAAAGGGCACTGCTGTGCTGGAGTCTGCTCTAGAGCTGAATCGTTACCTCAGAGTTCTGGGAGTTTTGTTTTGAAATTTCACAAATGGCTAATCTAAACCACACAGGAATACTCACGCGTCCTATGCAAATCAAAGAACATGTTTATTTAGCAGCCTGTTTTTATTTTACGAATTTAACGCATATTCATTTTATCCTGTGTAGTGTAGCCAGTAAAAATGACTAAGGCATACTAATAGTTCTGACACATACCATGATTTTCTTCCTCTATTAATTCCATAATTACTAACAATTTGACATGCAGACCCCATTTTTCAGTAATTATAAGGTCCTTACGTTTGAACTTTGAAAAAATGGGGTTGATTTATTTTCCTGCCTTGTCCAGAGAAGAATTTTATCTTTGAAAAAATCCTGTCTTTTTATTCTATTTCTTACCGCTTTATACTTCTTGACATAAAGATAAGAGCAGGGCTCTTGAGTGGCAACAAGCTGAGATTAACCATTACATTCTGATCACCTTCCTGCCTATCTGCACTTAGACATCCTTTAAGTGGAGTTTAGAGCTCTGTTGACTCCCTGTAAATCTCTGAGGAAGGAACCCCGTTATCATTTTGACCCCCGTGCCAAGAAAGCCACGGGCCAGAGGCCCTCCCCTTGGCTTATGTGAGAGTCTTTCCTCTAGATCCTCTTAACTGATGGAAGCAATTGCATTGCTCGCCTTTTGTTTTGTTTTGGTTGTTTTTTTGTTTTGTTTTGTTTTGTTTTGTTTTGTTTTAGAAAACAACCTGTCGACCTCTCTTGCTTCCCGCTTTCTTCACTTACTTTCTTACATTCCTTTGGTCTCTTTTTCTTGGCTCCTTTCTGCTTTGCCTCACTGGCAGCAGCAAGGTGTGACAACTGACTGCAGACCCTCCTCTTTGGTCGGGTCCTGAGCTATTTTAACCTCGTCGCTGAGGTTCTGTCTCTGTCTCCTCTGGCCTTGGGACTCTGCAGCCCCGCGTTGCCTATATTTTCTTCTTTATCCAGTTACTGTTGAGCCAGGCTTAATTGTCTCTTTTATTCTTTTAAGAATCTTTCCTGACCTCCATTGTAAACTGCTAGAAGGTCAAAGGAAGGAATAATATGCCGATATGTAACTTAGACGTTGCATGGCTCATCATCTGTGATTTTTTAAAAAGTAACTTTTAACTCTGAAAACCAGCAGCTCTGCATAAGTGGGGACACTCATTTTTTCCCCTCCGCCCATTCAACATATATTCATTTTGTACCTGGCCAAGAATAAGAGATAAGACCTCTTCCCTCAGAGAGCATGTCCAATATTGGGAGAGATAGACATCACATGAGTAACTACAGCTGTGAGTGTGGTGAGAAGGAACCAGAGCATATGACAGGGAGACCTGGCCCGGGATGGTTAATGCCTCCCAAGTTCTAGTCATGTGCCAGGCATTGTGTGTGCCAGGCCATTTACAGGCGTGAAGTCACACAGTGCTCACAACTGTTGCCCTCATTGCACAGAGGAGAAAATAGAGGCATAGAAAGTAGCCTCTGAAGGGTCACTTATCCCTGAGTGGAGCCAGAATTAGGTCCCTGGTCCTTATGACTCCAGAGTCACAGGGTTACCTCTAAGCACCCCTGCCTCCACCTCCCAGAACATGGGCTGCGCAGGAATTGGGCGCACACTTGTACCATGAGACCAGCTCCGAGGTTCTGAGTATATTTATTGGGTGCCATGACCCCTTTGAGAATTTCACAAAATTGTGTCCCCTCCCCCCCAGAATAATGTACATAGTTTTGCACAAAACTCTTAGGGATCTACACCCATTCGTTTGCTAATTTAAAATAAATATCTTGGCACTAGGTTGTTTTTGAGATCTTTCCTTGTGGGATGCAGGAAGCAGGAAAGAAACAGAAACAAAAACAAAGTTGGAAGCACTTTCCTACACGGAAGAGCAATTAATTCCTAAATTTTAAGGGAACCACACCAATGGAGTGGGATTTCTTTTGTTTGACATCACCTTTAGGAAAACATATTTTTAGTGAAAGATGAGCCCCTGAGAGTTAAATTTGTTTTTATTTTATTAAATTTAAGATAAAATATCTAATATATAAACAATAACATTCCCTGACCCCAGTCCCCAACCACTCTCTCTAGAAGTAACCACAATCCTGAGTTTGGCACTTTTCATTTCCATGATTTTTTTTTTCTTGCCATTATTTCCTATGTATATACCAGTGAATACCAAAAAGAATTACTTAACATATTTTCAAACTTTATATAAATCACTTGCTTTTCATTGACCATTAGGCTTTAAGATACATCATTGCCAATACAAGTAGCTATAGTTCATTCACCTTAACTGTTGCATGGTATTTAATTATCCCAATTTATTTATCCAGTTTTCTGGATTTGGAATATAGGTTATTTCACAATGTCTGCTATTATAAACTATGCTGCAGTGGATTTTCTTGTGCAAATGCATGTGGGTTTTTCCGGGGTGTACCATAGGAATGGTGTTGCTGGGACCACAGACCAGTGCCTGTTCGCTGTGTCACGTGCTGATATACGCCCTTGAAATGATTGTAGCAGTATCTTGGGATTTCTATGCTCCATATTCTCACCACCACTTGGTAGAATCAGACTCCTTCAGATTTGTCCATCCACTTTACCTGAGTTATGTCTATGAGGATTTATGAAAGAAAAATTTAATCACAGTACTTTGGATGGATCAGCTATGAATGGCATTTCCTAAGTTTGTAATTATGCAAATCCTGAATACCACTTCCATCAAATATTATGAGAAAAATACATTTGGAGAATGATAAGTGAAGAAGAGTGTGTGTGTGTGTGTGTGTGTGTGTGTGTGTGTGTGTGAGTGTGTGTGTGAGAGAGAGACCATATATGAAGGACTGAGCCCTAGTTTTCTATATTAGGAAGTCAATGTAATAATTTCTAAAATAAAAAAAAATATTATAATGATGTTACTTTTAAAATACTGTGGTTCATACCAGAAACGAAAGAGCTAAACCACTTGAGAATGGTTTGCTTCTCAGAGCAGGACTTGGGACAAGAACTGCTATTTCTTGTTGCAAGCTTTGTCTTTCTGTTTGACTTTATTTAGGAGCAATGGGGTCATCCCTCAGCGCAGCCCCCAGCAACCAGGGAGCCCCCAGCCCTCACTGCCAGCGCACCCCCTCCGGCAGAATGGGAAGCAGCAGCGGTTCCCTCACAAAGGAGCCTGGAGTGGCTGCCACTCGCCATTGCCACCAGAACCCAAGAGCGGTGGATTCCCGGTGTCTCCTCGCGCTGTGTGGTCCATGATGAGGTACTGTGCTGGGCTCATGGACTGTGCGCATTTTCACCCTCCAGCATCATCTATGTGGGCTGACAGAACAGAAGCCCTGAGTTGGGTTCTGTGACCTCCCCCTCACTCCTTGTTTCTTTGTCTTTCTCATTCCTTACCTTCCTTCCCCGTATTAGATCAGATAAGAAAGAAGTAGCTGGGAAAAGCCCTGCTCTCTGCTGTTATTTAGAAGCAGGGGGTGAGGTGTGGGTCTGTGAACACTCAATTAAGGAGAACAAACGTTTTCTCTTTTCCTGCTGGAAGAACCTTGTGAGGAGACCCCTGCCATTGGCTTTCTGGGGAGGAGAGCGCTCTACCTTCCGCTTACTGCCTCAGCTTGCTCTTGTGTATGATTGGAATGTACTACAGCACAAGTGTGGGAGAAAGCCCAGGGGACTCTGCCTTTCAGAAAGGTTTGTGGAGATGCAGGAAAATCCTGAAAGCATGGGACTTGCTTTTTAAAAGCAATTTCACCTAGCCGCAACACGTAACGTCCATTTATCAGAACAGGTGCTCACTAAATTAGGTTACCTCTAAACTTGCTCAAGCCATGAGCAAGCCAGAACCTAATAAAAATGGAAATTCAATTCATACTGTTAGTCCTTTACTACTTCAGGTTGCTGTTCTTATTTTTCTGTTCATTTCTAGAAAAAACCCTCTGTTTCAGGGTCTATGTTTCCCATTACTCCCACCTTTTCCTGTTTCTTATTTTTTGCCTCTTGTTTCATTCATTCATTTATTAAGTATTTTTAAATAAAATACCCATTGAGTGTCTACCACAAGCCAGACACTGTTTTAGGAACCAGGAGCATCCTGGTGAGTAAGAAAGACAAGGTCTTTGCTGTTAGGTCGCTTCTAGTAGAAGACAGGCACTGGATAGACGATGCTGAATGAAGTAATGGAGAGGGACACATTTGCATTGGCTGGTCAGAGCAGGCCTCCTGCATCTTCCTGAATGAGAGGAGGAGCTAGTCCTGCAAAGATCTGGGCATAGGGTCCCAGACTTGGGATAATGAACACGTGGAGATTGGAGAAGCAAGGTCAGGAGGTGGGCATGTCCCAGATGATGAAGGGCCGTGTTAGCTAAGGAAACTAGTTTCAATTTTATTCTGAGTGGAATGGAGCCACACCATTATTTTTAGAGGTGATGTTGTTTTTGCTGTTGTTATATTTTGTTTTATCTTAAGATGGTAAGAAATGGTTACATTAAATATTCTGGCTTTGTCGTGGTACATGATGTTGGGGATAAGAGTAAAGCAGGGAAAAGAGTTAAGTTTTGCACAGACTGAGGGAGATGGAGACTGGGGTCAGCAGGTGTGGTGGGTTTGGGATACCTTTTGGATACCAATCCAGCAGGACTTGCTAATGTTTGGGGTTGGGGAAAGGAAAGGAAGGATACATGGATTTGGGGGGTGTTGGCTTAAACAGTTGGGTGGACTGTGGCGTCAGTTACTGAGACGGAAAGTCAAGGGGAGAAATAAGTTTCCTGAGGGTTGCAGGGAGGATATATCACAGTAATTCCTGAAATTCCTGAGAAAGAGAGACGAACAATCGAAACATTGAGAGAATCTTGACTTTCTGTGGAGAGCTATGGAGGAAAAGGAGGTAACACATTTGGGGAAGTAGTTTGTAAGAGGCAAAGGAAGAGAAAACAGAGGAGTAACTAGGGATTTGTAGATTTCCAAGGCAGGACAGAAGTCAGATTGAATTCCCTGAGGACAGGGGGCTATGCTGCCTCTTGCTCATATCTGTATATCCAATTTCTTTCATAGTGTCTGGCTAATGGTAGTGGCACAAGTATTTGTTAGATAAATAAATTAATGAGAGGCTGGTAAAAAGTGTTGGAATGAAGCATACTTATTCAGAAAATTTGGTAATGAAGGTGTGGGGAAAAAGGATGGTAACTGCACAGGGTTAGATTTTTGTTTTCCTTTTAAATTTGATTGACATGTGCTTGTATATAGACAATATGTAGAGAGTAGGGATGAAAGATGCTGTAACAAAAAGGGATATGAAGAAATATGAATACTAGGGGTGTGCTGATAAATTTTTAATAACTGGCTCCCAAAGCAAGGAAATCCTGACTTGTGGTGTTTGCCAATTTCCATGTAAATAACGCCTACCAGGGCTTATTTCAAGCTATAAATGTGACAGCACTGAAGGTGCACTGGGGGGAGAAGTGCTGTAGCTCACCATGATGCAATATTTCCACTGCCTAATAGACAATAGAGATAAATAACCTGAAGAGCACAGATAATCGTGACGTGGAGTAAACTAATCAGAAAGTGAGAGATTTCAGTATGTATGCCCTTTGTTTTTAATAAGATTAATTTTAAGTTAATGTAATTTAATTTTGAATGATGGCTATATTTAATAACTTGCTTGCAAAATACCTAAAATTAAACAGCCATTTCTTGCACACCACTGTGAGTCAGTTGCCACCCACCAGTGAAGAAGGTCCTTCACGGGGAAGAAGGCTATTTCATATCTGTTATTCATCTACTATATTCCAGGACGTGGGCTAGCAGGTCCCATATGTGATCCCATGCAGCCATCACACTAATGCATTTTAGGCAGATATCAGTGTTCCCCTTACTGGAGGCAATGAAAGGTCTTAGAGGTCCACATTTACATAGTAAGGGCAAAGGGCAGGATTGGAACTCAAGCTGTGTGAGCCCTGAACCTATGCTTTTGCCCATTTGCTGGGCTCTAACGTCCATATCCTAGGCAAGGGCTTAGCCTTGGGGATAATGAGGCAGGACACTGGTTTCATTCTCTGTGGAACTGGCCTCCCTGCTGACCCCTCAGGGATAGACAGGTTCTTGCTGCCATCCTTGGGTTCACGCAGAAGGCACCTCTTGTCTTGCTTTGATCTATGGTATTGGTGCTAATACATTTAATTAGACAGCATGCTTTTGTAGGTTCTGTTCTGTTCTTTTTCCACCCCGAGCACCAGGCTGTTTTAGAGAGAATGATGCTCGGAGAACAATACACAGCTTAGCGTGAACTAGGTCAGAGTCTCACTACCTTAACCTGTTTGTGGTTGGGAAGGACCATTATCCATCATTGGGATGGAAAATTGTCATATAGTTTATTTTTTTGGAAAGTAAACGTGTCATACATTGGAGTATATATTTAATTAGTATTAAAATTATTTTTGAAAACTATGCTTGTCCTTTTGTCAGAAGGTGATCAGGTTAAGCAAATAAAAGTTCAAAGAGACAATCTTACCTTAATTTGTAAGATCTTTGCAGCCCTGGCCTGTGTGGTTCAGTTGGTTGGAGTGTTGTCCTGTGCATGGAAGGGTTAAAGGTTTGATTACGGGTCAGGGCACATACCCAGGTTTCGAGTTTGATCCCTGGTTGGGGCACATTCAGAAGGCAACAGATTGATGTCTCTCTCTCTCTCTCTCTCTCTCTCTCTCTCTCTCTCTCTCTCATCACTCCCCCTCTTCCTTCTCCTCTCTCTAAAATCAATAAGAATGTATCCTTGGTGAGGATTAAAAAAAAAAAAAAAAAACCACAAAAAAGAGCTTTGCAGACAATGGTTAAATCTTAACTCCTTTGCTTACTTGATCTGGACAAGTTGTTTTCTCTCTGTGGGCCTCTGTTTTCTCACCTCTTGCAGGGGGAGGTAATAGTAGAACCTTGCTCCCTGCCTGGCTGTCAGGACTGCAAGCAGTAGCACATGTATAAACTTGTACATGGGTGCCTGGCACAGGATGGCCAGTCAGTGCGTGGCAGCCAGCAGTATCATTATTATTAATAGTAGTTTAGTGTTATGACTGAGTGGGTTTCTGGATACCAGGACGCATGGTGAAAATGGTAAATCAGCAGTATGCAGGCAGGGAGTGGGATTGTGTGGGATTTGTTGTTGTTTTTGAACTTCAAGACTGTTGGCTAGTATTTATTTGTATTTCATTAGATTGACAAAAAGTTAGCTACATACAATCAGGTAAAATGTTTTTCAGAAGTTTCTATACCCAGGGGAAAATCCTAACCCAGGGAAAAATCCCACTGTAAGTCATTTAGTTGCCTATTTTTTCTTCTTCTGTCTGAATTAGTAATTGGCATATAGGTAGAAAGTGCAATAAAAACCCTAGGACAGCTCTAACCAATTTGGCTCAGTGGCTAGAGCATCAGCCTGCAGAGGTTTGATTCCGGTCAAGGGCATGTACCTTGGCTGCGGGCACATTGTGCAGGAGGCAGCTGATCGATGTTTCTCTCTCAACGATGTTTCTAACTTTTTATCCCTCTCCCTTTCTCTCTGAAAAAAAAAAAAGTCAATAAAATATATTTAAAAAGAAAAGAAAAAACTAGGACATAAAATTCATTCACATGTGGAATACTTTTCCTTCTACATTAGTAAGCTTAGTGAGTTCTACATGAAATCTTATCTTCAGGACTCATATATACGGTGTCCCAAAAAATATATATATACACACTTTAACAGCAGATAACTTAATTTTTAATCTTTTTCAGGCTTAACTGATTTGAAATAATGGGTGAAGCCGGACTAAGCTTTGAACAAAGAAAATTTATCCTAAAGTGTCACTAGACTTTTTTTTTTATAGGGACACATAAAAGATAAGTTTACAGTACAAAACCAGCAACAGTCGATTAATTGAGGGCACACAAATACCGAAAGAAATGATTCTCGATGTTTGTGATTCCATTGCTTCACATTATCAGCAATGCCTGGACCAGAATGCCCATCAGTTTGAAAACAGGCATCAACAAAGAAAATTATTCATTTCTGTGGATTCTTTTAAATTTTGAAAATAAACTGTATGGTAATAAACAGTGACTTTAGAATCATTCAAAATGCATATACATACATTTTTGGGATATCCTGTATATGGATATGCCTATATATCTCTAGAGTCATTTTTTTCATGTGTACTTGCTTGGTTTAATTTTTAAAAACAGGGGTCACTGTAGGCATTGAAGACCATTCTTGCCTCAAATTCTGGTTTATTTCCTCTTTTTTTCTACTAACCTGTAGGTCTGTCATGAATCATTCATTCAGCAAAATATACCGAGCACCTTACTGTGTTCCAGACACCATTTTTGCCAGTGAAGTAAACAAAGCCCTGCCCTCATGGAACGTGGCTGGGTGATGATCATGGTATTTTAATTGAAAAATAGGCTCATTCTTTGTGGGTGAGATAGTGGTTAGATTTTTCTCTTTAGTGGGTCTTAATCATTTATCTTGTAAATGCCTTGTAAGTAGGAATGCAAATCAAGAAACCAAGACAGTTTTAGGACTAGAAAACAATTTGACACGAAAGTGAACTTGTGAAGTGATTAAAATCCGGGGACTTGGAGAGGCATTTAAATATTTTGACCTTCACTGGCAGAATGGGCAACTGATCTCTGAAGTGTCGTTTCAATGCTTTATTTCTGTAGACCTTGTGTTACACTCCTTTTCCCCAAAGTGAGCGGTGCTGTGCGGATTAAACTCATGAGATGGGATTTTGAACTTTTATTCCACACATATGATGCTGTGAGCAGGGCAGATGTGTTTCAGATCATTATTAATAATCTCATATCAGCATTGTGAGAAATTTAGCAAACTAGTGAAGTGAGATTTATAGATGACAGAAAAAAATAAAAATTCGTGTTGAAAGCCTGCATTGCTGATGAATAATTAGGTTCTCTTGCCTGCCCCACCACCATTTCACACAGCTTTTCCATTGGCTGATCTAAAATGTACCATTTTCAGTCTCACTTAGCTGCTGCTTTCAGAGGTGTGGAGGTAACGTAACTCTATAAGGAAAATATATCCAACCATTACAGGTGAAGTTTGTGCATTCATAATAATAAATTTCCTCACCTACTTAAAAGTTAATGCAAGTATAAACCTGAGTGATTCCATATCGAGAACAAACCACCTCAGATTAAATTAAAAAGTTATTTTCAAAAGAAACTGTGTCGGTTAGTTTTACCAGGCTTCTCAATTAGGAACCGTGCTTACTGGGATAGTGTCATTAATGTGCCATGAAAACTCTGGTGAGTTGATTTGCCCAAATTGGGCTCCCAACTTCCTTTATAGTAGCTTCTCTCAAATACAGAGCTTACCAGAAAAGTATTCCCTTTTGCAGATGGAGAATTTGAAGGTCCCCCCCCCCCTTCTTTTTTTTTTTTTTTTTTTTTTTTTTTTTTTACTATTTGCTAACCATTAACTAGAGGAATGTTATTCCTCGTGAACCAGTTTTGGCCCTGAAGTGAAATTGTGGTGCAATGAAAGTCAGGGGACTTAGGCATGTGAATATTTTGACCTTCTCTGACCAGAGGATGTGGCCAAGCAGGAGTCACCTTGATGACGTCGCCTGAAAGCTTATTGAAATCGGCTTTGGTTCTTGAACTGAACTCAGCACTAAAGTGGATCATTTCAATAAAGTGTTCCCTGGCTTCTTGCAAAGTTTAGCACTACACGCTTTTAAATAAATCACATGCTAAGTAGGCAACATTTCTTTTAATTTATGGGTAGCAGTTGGGAGAGCTCCTAACTGCTGACAGCCCTTGGTTCATTCTGCTTAATCTTGATTGGGTACCCGTTCTTGGCATGCCTCTATCCCCTGTGAATCTCAGTCAGTGGATGATAAGTTCTTTCCTTTCTCAGTGTAGAGCAATCAGGCTTAGGCTTCTGCTTTGCAACCAGATGCACATATGCTGAAGGAGAAAACTATCAGAATGTAGGCATTTCTGGTTGGCATGCAATTTTGTCATGACTAAAGTAGCTCCTTAGAAGAAGGTCCCAGGCTTGTATTTCTTTGTCAGCTCAACAGTCACCTTCTGGAATATGTCACCTCTGTCCAGTGTGGTTAATAGGCTGGGGGACCTCTAGGCCACCAAGCAGTTCTCTCTTCTTTTGCAGGATGCAGCTAGGCTCTTAGGGTGTTGTCAGCAGTTTGCTGCTGATATCTTTGCTCTTTTATTTAATGTCACAATCATCAAGATTAATATTTTTTTTCTTTCTTCTTCTTTTTTTTTTTTTTAAATATAGCCTGATGAGAGGTTGTGGAGTGATTGTTTAATAACAGCAGTATTAGTTCATCTTAACATGGTAATCACTCAGGTATATGGAAATAATTCTTTCACAAGAACATTATTTTATGCCAGACATTAGATCGTGGTGGTTTCAGATATATTGGTGGCATTTCCAGTTTGTTGCTCTGGAAATTGTCTGATTAAAGTTTTGATCTGTTAATCTCTCACCAATGAATTTCATGTAACCTGCCCCCCAAAAATGTTTGATTTGGTACTATACTCTGAAGATTGACTCTTAAAATCTATATGCTTGAAAAATATTTTTTAAAAATTCAAAAAGAGTTTGGAGGGAACTTTTGTCCAGCAGAAGGAAAAAAGAAGTGTAGAAATAGAAATGATTTGACAATTCTCTTATAATTCAGAAACAAGCACTATGGCCTTGATACTCACCAATTATCAACAATGTGGGTATTTCTGTAGCTCTAGTGGAGTGGGCACTTATCAATGGACAGGAATGATGCTGTAGGTTTTATGTAGAGCTTAAAATTTAATTCTTACTAAAACCTATGAGGTAGACATTCAGAGAGCAGTAACATATGCACACACAGATTACGTGGCTTCTAATTCTGCTCTACTGCTTTCCAGGTATATATGCTCTTTGGCAAATTACTTCAATTTTCTGTGCCTCCGTTTCCTCATGTGTAGATGGCAGTAATATTAGTACCTATTTCATGAGGTATTCTGAGGAACTAATGAGTTAATACATGGGAAGAGCTTAATATGGCTTTTAATTGTGGCCTTTATAAATGGTAGGGCTATGATTTAGGTTCCCCACCACCACACTTATTTTATAGCAAAGTCACTGTGGAAGAATTATTATTTAAAAATATTTTTATAGCATTCGCCATTTCTTTGCTTTATTTATGAAAGAAAATGATATTACCTTGACTTGACTTGTAACCATTTAGTTGTTTTCTCTCTATTCACAAGCTTACAATATTTTGGAGAGAAATAATTGTGAGAGAAAAACATTCCAATGATGGAAAGATCAGTGGGGTTTAGAGGGTAATAGAATGTCTGTGTTAACACTTATTCTTAAGTGATAAATGCCATCCTCATTATAAGTTGCTGCAGAAGACATGCTTAGTTTCTGAGAATAACAGTTGATGTTTTAATTAAAAACTTTTGATATATTTAGAATTACTATTGAATAAAACACCACTTTAATAAACAAATCATTAGGTTGGAAATCATATAAAACTTAACTTACTAGTTTTGTAGATAAATGACCTTATATCAATATAGGAAGATGTATTTCATGTTGTAGATTTATGAATTTTTCATGCTATTCATATTATTCAAACCATGATCTTTATTACTTTATATATAATCTAGAAAATGCATATTGATTTTCAAATCACCCTAGGCAGCAGTCTCTATGAGAAATCTGCCATTAAAGATTTGCTCTTAATGATTTAACTCCTAAAAGTATTGTATTAGTAAAATCTTTAAAGGGAATATAAGTGTGGATTTTTAGGGGATGAAGGCAATTAATATATCATAATTTGGAAAAAAAATATAAAGCAAATAAACCCAAACAACCATCCAGAGTTGGTTGAAAGGAATAATGTTTGTGTCTTATGCTGAGAGCTAGACATGCCCTCAGTACCTAATGAATAACCAATACATTTGAGTATCAAGTGGAAGAGCTTTTAGTTCCTGACAGTTACGTCTTTATCTTGGATATTTTTGTGCTTTGTATTTGGCTCCCTTAAGTAGTTTTCCTTGGCTACCGTGAAAGGAATGTGACTTGTTGAAAGGATTTATGATCCATTCGGCATTGAGGTTGAAAAAAAAGTTTTGATTATAAAAGATTGTCTATTTAATTATAAAACTGCACTTTTGATTCTCATGTGGTCAATGAGAGACTGAGTATATCCTACATAAAGTTTGTTTTCTTCCTCTTTTCAGCACATGATTTATAGCTACAGTGGTCAGGTGAATCTTTCATAGTAGGTTGAGATTGGCTGTACATCTCCAGATATTTTTAAGCAGAAAATACTCATGTGAGAATAGTTAATGACCAATGAACATGATGTCTTGAAAATTACAACTCTCATCATTGTCCTTTGTTGGTGTTTATGAAAAACCTGAGCCACGTTGTGTTGCCCATCATTCTGAAAGGGAAGAGCTGTTTCCCGGTTGTGCTGGATATAAAGAAACGGAGGCAGCGTCCTGTAAGGAGCCATGGCCTGGCTGGTGGGAAAACTGGATTCTGCTTTCATTCTGATTTGCTTGGGTCCTTGGGCCAGTTATTTTACTTCCCTGGATTTCTGTTTTGCTTAAGGGAGACCGGATGGGGTGGTTTCCTGTCATTGGATACTCTTTCTAAGGTCTGTTGGGTCAGATTCTTGGGAAACTGTGCTGTCACTTTCCCTCTGGTCTTTTGATCACTGTATTCCAATGGCATGTACATTGTTGAAAGTTGTGTGGGAGCTGGAAGTTGACCCTAAAATGAAATAGCAAATGAGAGGCTCTCCTAGTGACTAAATAGACTGCACAGGAAACTTTGCTAATGTGCATTTTGTTATTTTCTCCTTTTTCCTTTTCCAACCTGGATCCTTGATATATATATAAGTAAAATGTATTGATGGAAAATGTCAATATTTTAAAATTTTGCCTTCACATGTTTTGCCTTCATCGTCATAGATGTAAATAACGCTGTATGTTTGCAAACTGACTTTTGTTGGCTCTTCAGTCAGTTTGTTATTTCATTTGATTAATAATTATTTATTAAACACTTGCTACATACAAATATCTTAGGGATCATTTCTTACAAAGAACGAAACATTTTTAAAAGTTGTTTAAGTAATTTGGGGTACTTACTAAAAAGATACACTAGACTAACAGCACTCTATTATGAGTATTGAGTCTGATTTCTGGACACAGAAACTGGCAACATCAAAACATTTTTTTATCTTTTGCCTCTTTGGTGCTTCATGGTTTCTTTTTCTTTTTAAAAATCCATGTATTTTCCTTTTAGTCTCTTCTTAAAGAGTGACTTTTCTTAATTTGGTGGGTACAGGGCTACCTGCACTCTCATTTCCAATCTCCGTAAGAGAAGGACTATGTCCTGAGTCCAGAATCTCACAAAAAGAGGCTCTGATTGACCCACCGTGGATTCGCTCACCTCCCGGAGGGGAAGTCAAACAGGGATGAATGGACTTCCACTGAAGTATGGGATGCACAGGGTAGGGTATTTTGGCCAGCCTCGAAAGTTTGGTTCAAGCTGAGTCTTAGTACATGAGACGATGAGTGGAAGAAAGGTAGGGCTGTCTTCCCAGGCAGAAAGCACAGCATGAGGAAGGACACAGAGGAATGTACTGCAAAGCATGCTCGTGTGTGTGTGTGTGTGTGTGTGTGTAACTACAGGAAATGGGTCCTGGGATACAAGGCCTGGGAAGGTTTGTAGGAGCCCTGTCACGAAGGAACTTGGGAGCAATACCAAGAGACTTTGATTCCTATAGATAAAGAGCAACCAGTATGGTATCATGCTCATCTTGGTTTTAGGAGAATCCGAGCATAAACCCAGATGGAACATATTGGTTAAGTGTGAAGATTAAGAAATTCAAATAATTTGATATTAATTATTATATTTTGGGAAATGAAAAAACAGTAGTTCTGAGATTGTTACCATAATTAATCCTGCATATGTATGAGTGATCAGTATTTTCTCTTTGTTTCTAATATCATGTCTTATATAGCATTTCTTTACACTTTTTTTGGTAATTTTTGGAGAATTTTCAAATTTTGAAAACCTTAACAGGAGCCTTTAGAATGCATTTCCCCATGATAGGAAAAAAAAAAAAAACAATACTGTTTATCCACACCTGTTAATGGGTTCAAGCCTTTTTGATTTCTGATTTTCTTCCAAATAACAGAAATTAATGGAAACTTCATGGAAGTGATAATCTCTTCCTATTATGCATTCAGTATGCTAAGACATAATATGTGTATTCTTATGTGTATTGTGTCCAAGCAGCTGTTATATTTTGTATTGGTGCAGATAATTGCTTTTCTACTTGGCAAAGAAAATGAGCAGATGTAAAATAAATATCCTTTTCTGGCATGATCGATTCAGAGCTCTGCAACCTGAGATTTTATAAGTGATGTAGTAAGTGCTGTCCAGTGTCAGGCTGGCACTATTAATGGCCAAAAATTCACTTGGGCCAAGATAAATTCTGACCAACCCTGTATATCAGACTCATAATCTTTTCAGCCAAAAATTCAGTTGGGCCAAGATAAATTCTGACCCAGCCTGTATATCAGACTCATAATCTTTTAGAGTTTGAATATAAGAAACAGAGTTTAGTTTTCACAGAAGGAAAATAGTTACTAGGTTAACTGAGAGACCTCTACTGAGGCAATTTCCCCAAAAAATGATTTTAGAAAATTTTCCTTGTATAACTTGTAATATGAGGGAGCAATGGCATACCCAGGAATTGGTGCATGAATCCTGGTGTCACACAAATGAGAAGTCCCGTATTTCTCATTTAGTAGCAGTGTGAACTTGGATTAAGTGATTACCACATTTATATAATAGGAATAATTAGTTATCATCATTATAAACGACACAACATATGGAGAGTTTAGCATCAGGCCGCGTATAACACAAGCACCCAATTGTCCTTATTATGCACTAACTAGTGGCCCATTGCACGAAGATTCATGCAATAGGCCTTCCTTCCATTGGCTGCTGGCACTGGTTTTCCTCTGACACCTGGGACCCAGGCCTTCTGTCTTTACTCTGGCCAGAGCACTGCTTCTCTAGCTCCCTCTGTCCCCTGCTTTCCTCCTCCCAGCAGGCGTCCCACCCCGCCCAACTGCTCTGCGCCTGCATGCATGCTGCCCAGAGGCCTGGAGCGGCTTGGGGGCGGGATTGCTGCCATTTTTGTTGGGTTAATTTGCATACTCATTCCTAGTTGGCTGGTGGACATCACAAAGTGATGGTCAATTTGCATATTTCTATTTTATTAGTGTAGATATGAAAATGTCCAGTCTTTCTACAGTTGGGCATCGGGGAAATAAGCTTTTACTTAATACATCTGTGCTGGAACTTTTCAATGTCTTGAGAGTTTTGGCTTAATTATTTATTACCTCTTTCCCATTGGGAGATAAAAGGGAGCCAATATGAAATACCTATGACAAGCCAGGAGATAAACCTGGATCAGCTCACTTAACTAACACCATGTCCTTGGGAAATAAGTCTTTCCACATTTACATATGTAAAGGCAAGGCTCAGGGAGGTTGCACAATTTGCACAGCATTGCACAGCTAGAAAGTGGAAGATCTAGGAGTTGATCCATTTGACTTTCTTATATAGGCTTCTCCAGGTTAAGTAAGCCTTTATAATGTTCCATGGAAACAATTACAAGAAACTTTCAGAAAGGACTATTGTGACAAAAGCAGAAGCATCCTGAGGGCATTAATCTATTCGTCTCTTCTCTGTACCTCGTGAAGCTTGGGTGGCTCTACCCCATTTACAGTGCTGATGCTCTGCTTGGCTCTTGACCATGGAATCATTATGCCAACGGGCATTTTTCTGTTTAGAGAACCTGGCTCAGCACTTTTTAGGACATTCTTTACCTTAAAGTGAAATGCTGGGTGGGATGTGTCACACCTCATCTGTAAGCAGTCATTAAATACCATTTTTTTCAGAAGTTTTCTAAAGCAACACTAAGGTAGCTGTTCAGTGATAGATGCGTTCCTAGATTACTGTGTTTGCTGAATTTTATGTTGGATGACAGGGTTGCTCTGCAGTGAAATTATTTATGTGATATTTCTGAAAGATGGAGTGTGTGTGTGTGTGTGTGTGTGTGTGTGTTGAAATACTGCTTTGTGGACTTTTGATTGTGATTTTTTAAAAATTAATACATATCTGGGAAAGAATTAAGTGGATGTGCCAAACCAGTGTTTCATTGTGGCATGGTAGTACAGTAGTAAGTAATTAGTTGTTGTATTTTAAAACATATTTTTTAGAGAAATTTTAGGTTCATGGCAAAGTTGAGAGGAAAGTACAGAGATTTCCCATATACCCATTACCCCAGCACATGTATAGCTTCCCTTATTATCAATATCACTCACCAGAATGGTACATTTGACATTTGATGAGCCTATATTTTCTCCATTGATTTTTAGAGAGAGTGGAAGACAGAGAAGCATCAATGTGAAAGAGACACATCGATTGGTTGCCTCCTGCACAAACTTGGACCAGAGTTGGAGACTGAGATTGAGCCTGCAACCAAGGGACATGCCTTGGACCTGAATCAAACCTGGGGCCCTTCAGTCTGCAGGCCAGCGCTCTATCCACTGAGCTAAACTGGCTAGGGCACTATATATTTCTTCTACAGAGAAAGCTGGTTTTTGTGAGAAATCCTCTAAGTTCAAAATGTAATCATGTTGCCAGTGTAAGGATGGCTCCTCCTTGCAGAGCTGTGAGGGTTATAAGCCTTCATGAGGGCCCAGGTTCCTGAATGGGTATTAGAGTTTCTCTTGGCATGGCCTTTCCCTCTACTCACCTAACACAGTCCCAGCTGAGTTCTGGGGTTGGGTGAGAACACAATGGGGGTATGATTAGTTGTTTCACTTATAGGTATTTTTAACTTGTCTGTAGTAGCCTAATTCTAAAGACAGAAGTGAAATATTGCCATGAAGCAGAGCAGAGAAAAACAAATCTACCAAATTATATTCTCCCTGTGCTCACACAGAGTGGAATTAGCCATGGGGGTCCCAGGTCATCTCTGGAATCATAATACAGTTTAAAGTGGCACTAGATGTCTTGATTCGTCCCTCCTACAAATAATCCTATAAAATAAAGAGGTAATATACAAAATGACTGTCATACAAGATGGCCGCCCCCATGTGGACACAAAATGGCAGCCACTAGATGGCCAACAGGGGAAGGCAGTTGTGGGCAATCAGGCCTGCAGGGGAGGGCAGTTGGGAGGGACCAGGCCTGCAAGGGAGGGCAGTTGGGGGAGATCAGGTCTGCAGAAGAGGACTGTTAGCTGTGACCCAGAACTTCAGGGGAGGGCAGTTGGGGTGACCAGGCCTGCAGAGGAGGACAATTAAGGGTGACTAGGCAAACAGGGGAGGGCATTTAGGGGTGATTAGGCCTGCAGGGGAGGGCAGTTAGGAGCAATTGGGCCGGCAGGGGAGCAGTTAGGTATCGATCAGGCTGGCAGGGGAGTGGTTAAGGGGTGATCAGGCTGGCAGGCAGAAGTGGTTAGGAGCAATCAGGCAGGCAGGCAGGCAAATAGTTGGGAGCAGCAGTCTTGGATTGTGAGATCCAAGGTGGGATCTGGCCTAAACGGGCAGTCAGACATCCCCTCAAAGTGTCCCAGATAGGAGAGGGTATAGGCTGGGCTGAGGGACACACCACCCCCATCATGCACAAATTTCAGGCATTGGGCCTCTAGTCTGTCATAATGGTGCTTGTCATAAAAAGCAAAAGAAGAAAATAAAAACTCCAAATAACAGATTCCTGAAAATTAAAGTAAGATTATGTTCTAGTATTGAAAAATGAGCTTGGTGGAAAAATTGCTAGTGGCAGTTTGATATTAAAAGCAAGGAAATATTGTATATGCTTAAAATCTTCTGCTCAGGTATTTCCATAACGTGATTACATATTTCCCGTTTCCTTTGTAGAACTGTCAAGATAACTTATGATGTTTTGGCTTATTGGCTAGGGCACCTGTCTCTTACAGAGGCAGCCAAAAGGAAGGGTGTGCCAAATGGGAAAAATGCACAGAGAGGTACTGTTATTCCAGGAAGGGGTCAGAGCTCCATCCAGATGAAACAGCCTCATGTCTCTTAGAACCCGCTTGACAAAATCAGAGCATGTTAGTTATTCTTTAGGTGAGAGAAGGCATGTGGCCTTATTATATTCAGGCAAACTCAGCAGGAGACTCAGAAGAAATAAATCACCCTAGTGGATGTCACACTTGAAGTTTCCTAAAGTTTGAGACATGCAAAAGTGTAAGAAGACAAAAGGCAGTATGGGATTAAGAAAGAATGAATCATCATTTGAATAGGTATTCTTTCTTTTCAACTACTAATTTTTCATCCAAAAATGTAAAAGCAGTTAGGATTCTGAAAATGTCTGTTTTGTAAAATTGATTTGCAAATTTTTATAAAACAATCTGAATAGGTATCTTTAATATATATATATATATATATATATATATATATATATATATATATATATATTCTGATTCTGATGCGGCTCTGCCACCCATATTGTCTGTGATTAGGAAGCCTTATTTTCAAATATATACTTTTATTTATTTCATAGAGAAGGGAGAGGGAGAGAGAGATAGAAACCTCAGTGATGAGAAAGAATCATCAACTGGCTGCCTCCTGCACACACCCTACTGGGGATGGAGCCCACAACCAGGGCATGTGCCTTGGCTGGGTCTTGAACTGGTGACCTCTTGGTTCCTGGGTCCATGCTCAACCACAGAGTCATACCCGGCTGGGCAGAATAGGTATCTTTTGTCTGTTCAGTGGGAAAGCAGATGCACCAACATGAACATTAAGTTCCTGGGTTGAGTGAAAGAAAACGAGGGATCATTGCATTATGAAAAAGTAAAAAGACTCCAGCAATAATATCAGAAGCAACTTTCCCCTCCCCCGAAAATGTGGGATATACATCTTCAAAGAAAATTAAGTAAGCAGCTTCACATGCATTAATATTCTGTGGAAACTGCAATAAAAAAAATAAAAAATAAATAAAAAACTGGCCTGGGATTGTCAAAACAGAGAAATGAGAAGTCTCACAAGAAAAACAATAGAGTGAGCAGAGCAATATTGAAACAGGTGAAGAAAAGAACACGATGTGTTGAGTAATGAAAAACTAGCGAGGGCACAGAAGCTGAGGGAAAAGACTGACAGGGAGTGAGGAGAGGACATGCTCATAAGCAATTCAAGCTTACAGGAAGGCAGAAAGCCAACCTGGTTGCAGCTAGCAGAGAGAGCAGGAAGAATATGTTCAGAAGATGTTTTTTTTTTTTGTTTTTTTTTTACTAAAATGTGTTAATTCTGGAAATAATAGAGACATGAGTATGGGAACAGCTAGGACCTTAACCTCACTCTTGAACCTTCCACTTCTGTATACCATCAAAATGCCTGTTGTTTTTTGGCATTAGGAATAGAAAAAAAATATGATAATAAATAAGCCAATTCCTAAAGGATCTTAAGGACTTCCCTGTGATGATGGCTTTTACGTCAACCGAAGACATTCTTGCAAGTGACTCATTGAGGTCAGGTCAGCCCTGGGCTTAAGCGAGGTAGTGCTGGGAGCCCAAAATAGTGCTGGGAGGGCGAGGTAGTGCTCAAGTCAGACTGCCTGATTCTGATGCGGCTCTGCCACCCATATTGTCTGTGACCAGGAAGCCTTATTTTCATCTGTAACAAATCCTATATAATAACACCCTAATATGCAAATTGACTGAATGGCAGAACGACCGGTTGCTATGATGCCCACTGACCACCAGGGGGAAGGTGCTCAATGCAGGAGCTACCCCCTGTAGTCAGTGGACTCCCACAGGGAGAGCGCAGCTCAGCCAGAAGCCGGGTTCACGGCTGGTGAGCACAGCAGCGGGAGCCTCTCCTGCCTCCTTGGCAGTCAGACACCCCCTGAGGGTTCACGAACTGTGAGAGTCACCCCCCTCCCCAAGGGCACAACTGTCATGCACCAGGCCTCTAGTGGATAATCACAAGCATGCACCTCACTGAGTTGTTTTCGGGGTTAACTGGTAGTAATTGGTGCTTAACATTCTGTTTTTAATGACATGTTCATTGCAGTTTCTTTATGTATCTCATTTAAGCATCATAAGAACATACTCAGGTTAGTTTTATTATGTCCATGTTTTACATGTGAGAAAATTGAGCTCAGAAAACATAGCTTGTTGAGAGCGACACATGGGATCAGCAGTTGAATTTACATCTTTCTTGACCACATCCATGTCTGCTATACTGTGAAGCTTAGCATCCCTAAGAGCAGATAACAGAGCTTTATGGGAAACGGCAACAGGGTACAGAGGCAGGAGCTTGGTGCTGGAGGCCCCTGGGTATGATGGGATGAAGTGGCTGGGTAAGAAGCCAGTTCAAATTCATGTTGTTAAATTGGCTTTAAATTGCAATGGGAAAGCCGAGTAAAAGGCCTGCGGGAAGAGGGGCCACCTGCTCTGGTCAGGAAGATGGGCCTCGTTTGCCAGATGAATGATTCACCACGACACTCTACACCAAGACCCCTTTAACGGTGACACAACAAAACCCAGACTCCTCAGGAACAAACAATTTTTTTTTAAATCCCTTGATATATGCTAGAGTTTTATTATTTATTGCTTAGGGAATCTCTTTGAGATAGGGACTGTTATTATCAACATTTTATGGTTGTGGAAACCCATGTGGTATGGAGCAGAACTGTGTTCAGAGAACAGGATTTGTCTGGCCTCATAGGCAATCTCTGACCCTCCCATAGGGCCTTGCTCTTGGCATTCATAGCTTCCTTGGCTTCAAGCCCACCTGTTTATCTTCATCGCCCAATGCTTTCCTACTGAACGGATTTACGCCAGTCAAATGGCTCTCCCAGGTCCATTAAAATATACCTTATGTTCCTGGTTTCCTTTTTTTTTCTTTCTTTCTTGTCATTGACCTTTATAACCTTTTTTTCTTCCCTCACTTAATCATTTCTTCCTGCCTTGATACACATTCCTGAACACACAGCCCGTCTGGTTGTCTCTTATTCCAGGCCCACTGCTTGGTATTGCTTTACTAATTTTGCAATTATCACTCGCTACCATGAATTTGTAACCTTTCCTGTGTGCCCTTTTCAACAAGAGTTTAAAGGCTCTGTGGTGTGAGTTTTTTAAAAAAAATCCCAACAGTGTTTAATACCACATCTCACACATAGTCTTCAATTGGCCAATTCCAGGAAAAGGATATTCTGGAAAAAGAAATGAGCAAAAAGAAATAGTAGCCTAGAAAAATTGTATAGTCGTGTGAGGAGTATACTGGAACCACATGGGAATTGATATTCGGTTTAGAAGAATTAGGTCAACTGTGTGTCAAAAACCTTTAAATGTGTCAGAGGAAAACAGTAACCAGAGTTAGAAAATATGTATATTTGTATAGCCATATAGCAGCATTCCATTTTTTTTGTATTTTAATGGATTCAAAGCATAAACATTTTATATTGATATTATTTGGTTATCTTTTAAGTAAATGGGAGGAGAAAATAAAATTAATATTAGATTCAGAAATGTTTCTCTATTTTCTTACAGTCCTTGCTTTAAAAGAAGCAGATGGTTTTAAAGTAGTTTTTTCTTTTCTTTCCCTTATTATTTTTGTTCCAAGTACAAAAACTTGACTCTCCACCGTGTTGCTATTACATTGTTTTTTTTAAAAAAAACTACATTGTTATACTTTTAGATTATTATTCATCTCATTTCTTTGATGAATTAAATTATTTTAGTAAGAACTCCAGTTCCTTAGCAGAAAACAGCAGAAAATAGATTTTTCTTAACTTGATTCTTAAATTGTTCACCAGTTTCTTCTGTCTCCAAATGCTCATCTATGACCTTCCTCAAGAATCTGTAGAATCCAACTACTGTTTCCCTGAGTGTTAAATAGAGATGGTCCTTAGAGGAGGAGCTGTCCTTCCTGCATAAATCTGCAGGTTTGATCCCTGCCTTGGTAGGGGTGCGTGTGGGAGGCAGCCAGTCCATGTGTCAATGTGTCTCACATCCCTTCCTTCCTCCCTCCTTTCCTCTCCCCATTCCATTCTCTCTAAAAATCAATGAAAAAAAATATTCTCAGGTGAGGATTAACAAAACAACAACAACAAAAACCTCTTGGGTACCAACCAAGTGAGATCCTGCCACTTACTTTGAACAAGTATTCAGTGGAATTTCTCATTGTGATAAAATTTAATAAAATCAAAGACTTTGTAAAGATTTCACCCAAGAAAGTGATGTTTTTTAAAATCTTCCTTTCTACATGCCAAATGAATCAACTACTCAGTTGACCTTTAGGAATCTGGAACCTAAGAACCATGATCACTGATGTCCCAGTCTGTTCAAATTGGGGACAGCTGAAGGAAGAGCAGGGGACCTTTGTTAGCATCAGGAGGTGATTGTGCCCTTGTAGTGCTGATGCCCACTGCCCTGCAGGGCAGATGGCAATGCTGCCATCCTCTGGTGCTCGTTCCCAGCGATGGTTCCAGAGAGAGCGTCCCAGTGGGCTTTCAGGGAGTCTGACATTTTGGGGAAGGGAGGTGGGGAGAAAAGAATCCAGGGCATCTCCAGGCCTCTAAGGCATGAGTATTAATTTGATGAAACTTCCAAGCAGATGTGGAAAGATGAGTTTTTGAAGCCTCGAGCTCAGAATTTTAAATGACACATATTACTAATTGGACTTTTAGCTTAATCCATCTGCCTCCTAAGAAATGTGGCCACAAAAATCCATGTGTTTTTTTTAAGAAAGCACCAGCCAGGATATGTGTGTGGGACCGTTCTTTTGCAGACGATGGAGGTATAGATGTTGCATGCCGCAGTTTCATCTGGTGGAAAAACTGCACAAGTTACCTTCTGCGCTCATTTTAAAAACTTCACTTTCTCGGGTGAAATCTTTACAAAGTCTTTGATTTTATTAAATGGAAACAAGTAGATTTTGGTTCAAATCTGCCCTCGGGGGACTGTGGTTCTGGACCTGGCACTGTGTCTGGCATAGAGCGGACACCCTTGGTTTTGGCTGTGCCCGTCCATCCATAAGGCGCCAGTTCACTCTTGTGGCTTGTTCCCCACCCTCTCAGAGTCCTGTTGGCACCTCTGCTCTGCATAACCAGCTGGCTCTTGGTGTGCACTTTTTTAAATTAATCCTCACCTGACGATACTTTTTCCATTGATTTTTAGAAAGAGTGGAAGGGAGGAAGGGAGAGGGGAGAGAGAGAAAGAAACATCCATTTGTGAGAGACAGAGCAAATGGTTGCCTCCCACACACACCCCAATCGGGCTGGGGATCAAACCTTTGTTTTGACTCTTTGGTGTAAGGAGGGGGTGTGGGAGGGTGGCGGCTGGAATGGGGGGGGGTGGTGGTGGAGAGAGCGACTGGTGTTCTAACCACTGAGCACATTTGGCCAAGGCTTGGTGTGCACTTTTGAAACAGGATTGAGGAAAAGTTTTAATGAAAAGAGGAAGTTATACTTATCCATTTAGAAGGATGTCTGCTCTGTGTCAGACACAGTGTCAGGTCCAGAATAGCAGTTCCACAAGGGCAGGCATTTTGTCCTTTTTTTTTTTTTTTTTTTACTTCTGTACCTTCAATACCTGGCATCATGGACAGGCAGGGATATTTATTGGGTAAATGGAGGGAGGCCTGGTGTATTGGTCAGTATCATGAAGCAATGTGGGACAATAGGATGAGGATTGTCTGCAAAGGCACTGCTTACATAAGTTGATGGCAGTGACCTCAGGGGAGCTGTTCTCACCCAGAACCTTGGAAGGAAGAATAATGCAGGAAACGTCACCTTCATGGGGGCCTTTGGTGGAGGCACCAGCCTGCCTGAGAGGAAGTCTGGGCAATAAATCCCCTGATCTTCTTTGCCTCTTAGTATAGGGCACCCCATTGCGACTAGAGGCTAAGGTAGCTCATTGGTCCAGCCTTCTGAGCAGAACAAATAGGACAAATAGGAGAGATCTGGAATACACAGGTGAAAATCCCTGCCACTGGAGTGACATTTTAGCATAATTAGAAGAATAATGAAAAATGATTTGAGTACTCTTGGAAGAACCCTGTGAGATAGGTATTGTGATGATTTTTACAGATGAAAACAGAGAGAGTTAAAGGAATTTACCTCTGGTCACACAGCTAGGAAGTGAAAGAGTCCAGATTGGAACCCAGAAAGTTTGCTTGTAACTCTGCTTTGCTGGGTTGGGAGAGTTAAACAGTGCTTTTCAAACCTTGATGTGCATAGGAATCTTTTGGGGAATGTTCTTTAACAACTAGGGGCCCAGTGCATGAATTTATGCACCTTGGAAGAAACTGTGGGCCGCCAGGCTGTGATGGGCACAGGGGTGGGTCTTGGCCCATCCTCTGCACCCCCACCTGGTCCCTCCCACCACACTCCCTGATTCTCTCTCTGCCTGAAGCCCCACTCCCGCCTCTGCTGCTCCACTCCCACACACTGAGATGCTGGACCCCCTCACCCTCCCTGACAGTGCTGAGTGATTGGGACCAGTGCTGAGTGCCAGCAGGAGGTGCAAGCACTGGGCAGGAGCAAAGAATGTTTAGTAACCACCAGAGGCTTGCCCCGATGACAGCGACCAGTGCTCTGCCTTGGTTTGGTGCCCCTGCTCACCTTCACCGTCCTGCTGGGGCTGACGCCCACCATATTCTGCACTCTGTCACCTGCTGCCAACGCTTGCCATGTTCCACTATGCTAAAATGTGGTCAGTGCATATCATGGCAACCAGTGGTTTGGTTGTTCGGTTTGGTTGTACGGTTGTTCCGCTGTTAGGTCTATTTGTATATTAGAGTTTTATATATATAGATAGTTCCTGGTCTCTGGCCGAGTAGCTCAGTTTGTTAGAGCATCGTCCTGATACACCAAAGGTTGTGGGTTTGATCCCAGGGCAGGACATATACAGGAATCAACCAACAAATGCAAAAATAGGTGGAACAACAAACCTATGTTTCTCTCTCCCTCTCTCTCTCTCTCTTCCTCTCTTAAAGAAAAAAAAATCAATAAATAAAATAAAGTAAAAAGTTCCTGGTTTAGATGGCCTGAGATGGGACCTGAGAATCTCCATTTCTACTCAATGCTGTTGCTCTGCTTTGTGTAGCACGGGATCGAGGGAGGACCTGCAGTTAGAATAGTGGAGGCCAAGTCCCAGGACAGGGCTCTGGGGGCTCAGTCTCTGCTGCTCCTTTCCCCGATGCGTGAAGTGGGCAGGCTGGGTGGTTCCTAAGGCCCAGCTGAGTTTGGAAAACCATGGAGCCCCCTGACTTCAGACTTCAGGGGCTCCTTCCAGCTCATTGGTGCAGTTCTCCTGGTCAGCACCGTCTGGGCGGGGGGCTGGGAGGAAGGGAGGCTTTGGAGAAGGGCCCTGGTGTGGGCAGCTTTCTCCTCCCAGGGGCTGAGCTCAGAGGACATGGCCTGAGCTTCTGGGTGGACAGGGGTTGCTCTGTCGTCCGCTCTATCCTTCCAGATCTGAGAGGTCTCCCAGCATCTGGGGCTGTTTCCTGTTGCCTCGTGGAGACTCATCACCTGTCACAGCTGATGAGGGGGCTGGATCTAAAAACAGAGCCCTATACTCAAGGCACCACCCGGTGTCATTTGGGTTGCACCCTGTAATTTCAGTCCCAAACTGTAATGTTCCTGGGAAGAGGCCTCTCGCATATTCAGGATCCTCCTCTGACACAGTTTCCTTCTCTGAGACCCGCAGAAGGGATTGAACCCCGTGTGGCATAAGTTTTAAGCAGGATCAGCGCTCTGCTTAGAACTCCTAATGCTCAAATTCACTTTCCTTTCGCCATAGCTGGAGAATGCCATTGTTTCCGGGAGCACCTGAAAATGAAAAGGAATAAACCCTCTTACTACCTAATAGTCCCCTAGGTTCCCAAGCTTTCTGCCTTGATTTGAGTCTTTTTAGGGAAGGGGCGAGGAGGGGTGGCCTTCTGTTTCACTATAATCCACAGCTGTATGTACCATATGCAAAATCTCAGACTTCATGTTTCAGAAAAATCAGTCTGCGACCACAAGCCTGAGATTTTTTTTTTTTTCCTAATAGTTCCCTTTTCTTTGATCACGTAGTGCTATAGCACACGCTTCATAAATCAGGCATCAAATTTTTCCAGAAGTGGCACCACTGCAACATTATGTGTCTGGTGTCCTGGCCGAATTTTGACACCCGGGGAGATGTGATTGCATGTGGTAATGCTCTCAGCCCAATCCGGCCGGAGCAGCAGCATTATCCCCACTCCATGCTCGGCAGTGCCTTCTGAAAGGTGCTGGAGAAGGATGTGTGCTGTCCTGTTCCCATGTTCACAGGATTCACGATCTCTTAAGTGGGTCACGTGCTACCTGTACGTCATGTAGGTATTTGGAAGGGATCATCTCTGATGTGTCCATTTTACTACTCCATATAAACAACCCTATGGAACTGTAGAATACTCTCTGTGTGGACAGGGTCACCTTACCTGGCTTTCTGATTTTTTTTTTTTTCCTGGTGGTTCTCAGGAATGTTTTCAACATGTGCTGCAGATACCCAGTGATTATTCCGTGGTGCTTTGATGGGAGGATGCTGGTATGGCCAGCACTGAACCTGGGATGGGACTTTTTGGCTTGGTCAAGGAGAAGAGGCGCAGCGGTGTCAGACATTGTAATAAAGCCTTTGCTGTGAGAGTGGAAAATGTAGGCTTCCAAGAACCATTGAAGAGGGGCTAGTGCTGGCTGCCCTCCTTGGGGAACATGGTTGGTCTGTACCTCTGTTTATATGCTTGTGGGACACATGCCTTATTTGCACGTGAACTCTCGGAATTGGACGTAGGTGGGAGAGGGCTTTATTAAAAACCCCGGGAGAGCTCTTCTGGGGTTAGATTACAATCGGGAGATGGCATGGATTCTCTGTTACTAAGAGAGTCAATACTGTCTTTGCATGTCCCTCCTATCTATACAGAACAGTTTTCATGTTAGTTGCTTTTATCTTACAGGGAAGAGATGAATTATTGCTAGAGAGCTGGTCTGAGATGTTGAGCAGGCAGAAACTCGGAAACAAATCTGGGATGTTTTCCTGAGACAGGCTGCTTCCTGTCCCCGCTCCTTAACTCTGCGTCTTGGCTCAGTCGCCCACAGTGTAGGCTAGTGTTCTCCAGAGTTGTGGGGTGGGGTGTGTTCTCAGGGACAGCAGTGTTTTTTCCCAGAGCAGTGTTAGGCAAACTAGAACATGGTGTATGTTTTTTTCATTCTGCTCAGGCCAAATCCTTGGCAACCAACTCAGTCGGCGGAGGAATCTTGGGCCTAGGTGGGTCTGTTTATAAATACTTAGGTCTTAAAAAAGCTCAGAGGCCAGAATGGAACTCTTCCAGCACGCAGCCTGTTGTTTGTATTCAGATGCACTTCTTTAAAATATCATTGGCAGGAGGAAAAAAAAATAACGTTTTCAATTTGAAGATTGGATTTTAAACAATTGGGAGCCCTAAATGTCACACACACACACACACACACACACACACACACACACACACACACACCGGTTCCAGGGCCGGAAGTTAGCTCCAGAGATGACTTTGAAATGCTTATTTATGAAAGATTGAACACTGTAACAAATGATAGACTATCGTGAAATAGCAGATCAAATAAATGTGTCTCCAGAAATGACAAAGACTTTATTACTGGAACATCTTTTCTCTTTAGGGCATATAATTAATTATGAACCAGGCATAAATAATATATTTGATAGTACTTTTTCCATTTATCTGGGTTCTGTGTTTTATAAACAATTATTCACTGGTAGTCTTTCAATTCTGCCCTTATTACATGATGATCTAATAATTCAAAATGAGAAATTACTACGCTAAGAACTTGGCAGAGATACAGCCAAGTTTTATGATGAATTTTAGGTTTCATTTGTGATCAAAAGTGTGAACTATATGACATGTTAGCTTCTGTTGGTTGATTCACTTTTATATAATCTTTTTGTTTTACTTCAAAAATTAAATGCAAACTGGATAAAGAGTTTATTACATTTATATAAGGTATAGATAATTAATAATATAGTAATTTTGTGAATTGGGTATCTTTCCCTCAACTCATTCCCTCCCAGACTCCTCAGAGGTATCACTATTTGAATTTTGTGTCTATGTTTCCCTTTATTTTCTTTATGGTTTTACCACAAAATATGTTAGTATCCATAAATAATAAATTTTTGTGAATTGAATCATAAAATGGATATTATTTGGCAACTTGCTCTATACCCAATATTATATTCCTGAGGTTTATATTTCTTGTTGCTAGTAGCTCTATTACCTTCACTTCTACAGCTGTGTAATATTTTATAAATACCATATAAGCTGTGTAATGGCTCTATCACTATCTAGAATACAATAGAAAGAAATTTGGTTTTCCATTTTTTTTCCTATTAGATAGTGCTTTTGTGAACATTATATGTCTGATGCATTTCCTGATCTTTAAGAGATTGTGCTATTGATTATCCACTTAATTGTATTGTGATCATAGAATACGGTTTTTAACATAAAATCCTTTAAAATTTATTTAGACTTATTTTATGGCCCAGTATGTAATCAACATTTATAAAAAACAAAAACAAAACTTTATGTATTTTCTTCATTTGTGGGTGCAAACTACTGCATATTATATTTTGCCAGTTATTAAGGTATTATGTAGGGATTCTGACTCATCTTGTCCAGAGATTCATGGGCTCAAAACTATTTTTAGTATTATTATAAGACATTATTTGCCTTCTTACCTCTCATTCTCTCATGAGTGTACCATGGCATTTTCCAAAGGTTATATGATGTGATATTGTCAAGTGAATGTTGAAGCAGATAGGAGAATACAACAGTCAACTAATAAGTGAGAAATTTTAAAATTAAGAAATTTGCAAAAATGCCAAAACCAGTTTGGCTCAGTGGATAGAGCGTCGGCCTGCGAACTGAAAGGTCCCGGGTTCAATTCCAGTCAAGGGCACGTACCTTGGTTGTGGGCACATCCCTGGTGGGGGTGGGGGGGGTGCAAGCAGCAGCTGATCGATGTCTCTCTCTCATCAATGTTTCTGACTCCCTATCCCTCACTCTTCCTCTCTGTAAAAAAATCAATAAAATATATTTTTAAAATTTGTAAAAATGAAAAAACAAAGTCCCTTTATCATTCATTTTTTTTTAAATTTATTTTTATCCTCACTGGAGGACATCTTTTTCCATTGAGGTTTTTTTTTTTTTAAGAGAGAGTAGGAGTGGGGGAGAGAGAGAAACATCAACCTAAGAGAGATACATAGATTAGTTGCCTCCCTTACATGCCCCTTTTGGGGTGGGGGGGAGAGGAGTGGGGGATCCTGCAACCAAGTTATGTGCCCTTGACTGGGAATTGAACCTGTGATTCTTCAGTCCGAGGGCTTAGACTTTAACCACTGAGCAAAACCGGCCAGGGCTCATTCATTTCTTTTTGATTTTAAGAAATAGTGTATTTTTCCATATATATAACATCAAAAGTTATATATAATATATAACGGGTTTATTGTAATTTAAAAATTATGTCAATATATATATATATATATATACATTTTTTTTAATTCTCAGTCTTATTAAACAGTAAATATCGACAGAAATAACCCATGTAAATAAAAGCTTTCTAGGATTCTCAATAATTCTTAATGTAAAGGAGGCCTGAGATAAAAGTTTTTGAGAAGCACTGGTTTATGGGATCAAACATCTTATTGTATTATTCAAATCTTTTATGTTATGATTGATTTTTCTTTTGGTCTTTTTAATTTATCAATTACTGAAAGAAGTGTGTTAGAATTTCTCCCATTAATGTGGATTTGTTTGTTTCTCTTTGGCGTTCTGTCAATTTATTTTGCTCTATATATTTTCAAGCTGTGCTATTGGGAATAAACAAGTTTAGAAATGTAATATCTAAGGGATATGAATCTTTTATTATGTAGCAGTGGTTTTTTTCTTTAAATATATTTGAAATTGTTATAGCTACACTGGCTTTTTGGGGGGATTGGTATTATTTGCTTGATATCATTTTTCTCTTTCTAAAAATTTGTTCTTGTATCTCAGAAATAAGTATTATAAACAAATATAAAAGTTATTGAATATGCCAAAAAATACAGTCACCTTCTCATGACATATATGTTATTATCATGTGTTAAATCTGTCTGTGCACATGCACACACACACACACACACACACACCCCTTCAGTATTTAATGTCAGTTCTTCATTTCTTACTGACCTCAGGCCTCCTATGTGTAATCACTTCTTCACTTGAACAAAATTTCTTAGAATGTTGTGAAGTAAGTTTATGATGGTGGCATACCCCTTCAGTTTTATATGTTTAAATATCTTTATTTCACTTCACTGTTTGAATTATAAATTTTTAATCTATATTTATTTATACATCTATATTTCTGATTAAGTTATTTTTCTCAGCCTATTGAAAATAATGTTCTCACTTCTAATTTCTCTTACAAGTTTTCAGAGGTCATTTGTCAGTATATCACTCCTCTGTAATATAATCAGTATTTAAAAAAAAAAATTTATTTATTTATTTATTTATTTATTTTTTACTGCTTTTAAGACTTTTCCTTTGGCTATCTGCACTTTCATCTTGATAGTTGAGATGTGGATTTCTTTTTATTTATTCTGCTTCATATGTTAGGAGCCTTGAATCTGTGGCTTGGACTGCTCACCAATCTTAATATTTGGAGCCATTATATGTTTAAAAATTGCCTCTGCTTCATGTTTTCTTACTTTCCCTTTTGTATCTCTTATTGAAGTATGTTAAGCTTCTCATGTCATTTGTATTAACCCTGCTTTCATATTCTTTTTGTCTCTTTATGTTGTATTCCAGATAATTTAATTAGGCTTAATTCTACTTCAGCAATTCTTTTGTCATTTTGATTTGTTGTGTTCATAAACCTGTAATAGAGTTTTGCATTTTGCTTATACTTAAAAAAAATGTATTATTAAGTTATGATTAACATAAAAAGTGGTATATGTTTATGTATTCATTTTATAAATTTGAGGGTAAGTATATATCCATGAAATCATCACCATCAAGGCCATAAACATATAATCTATTGCTTTCCAAAGTTTTCTCTGACTCCTTTATTATAAATTGTGTGTGAATTAAGATCTACCCTCTTTGCAAATTTTAAGAATAAAATGCAGTATTCTGTTATAATTTTTATTTCTAAGATTTCTCTTTAGTGTTTACTCAAAACTACAAGTTTTTAATATTCTTAGTTTTTAATATTCTTTTCCTTCCATACATATTTACACATTGCTTAGACATCACAGAGCAATAAAATATAAAATATCTAAGAGCACACACATTGGGCCATCTGCTACTATATTTATTGGAGGAAGCTCACAGAAACAAGGGTCCTTTTGGTTCTTCTCTTCCCTCTCATCCCCCCGCTTCTTGCCCATTGCAATATGAGATATGCTCAGGGATCAGCATAGAGGGTTGTGAGACAGCAGCCGGAAGAACGTGGATCTAGGGCTGTGGAATGTTTAAGCTGCAATATTGAGCTAATACCCTTCCTCCTCTAACATGAGAAATTAATGGCGTTCAAACTTTGGGTTATAGCATTATGACATCATAAAACCTTGGCCCCATCTCTGTTCTCCCACCTCAGTATTCATGTTCAGGGGAGCATGATCAAGATTCTGATGTCCGAGCCTTGTGGTTGCAGCTCAATAGCAGACCATTGACTTGATTTGTTGCCTCATTCCGCTACCGGGACTGATTATGAAAAGCACTCAGCAGTAGACAGATTCCATGGAGCGTCCCAGGAAGCCTGTCTTCAGGCAATCAGTCCTGGACGAGATGATTCTTATTGCTAAGTCATTTTAACTGAGTACCATTCTTCCGAAGATAAACATTTCCCCCCAAAATTGACATCTCTGAAATTGGGATGCAGCTTACAATTCTAATTGTCAGTGTTCTTATTTTTTCTTCTTTCTGTGTTAAATAAAATAAGCATGCATTTAAAAATTAATCGTTTTTTTTATATTTGAAAAAATACAGGAGTTTATATTCTGATTCAGATAATTCCTGTTTATGAAATCTTTGTAGGTCTGATTTGGCATCTTAGCTTTTTTATCTGTAGGCTCTCTGGTGGTGCTTTGTTTACTTGGCTATTTTTTGATGATTACCTCTGAGCTTATACTTCCTGGACCTTTTTCTGTGTGAATATGTGGATGCCTGGATGGCATTTGCTTTTTTTGCTTGGGGTACAGTGTTGTAAAACCCAAGAGTGCTTTAAATTTCAACTGAAAGGTTTTTTTTGAGGAGTCCGTGGTATACATTCAAGCTATAAAACCTTATATTGGTCAGTTTGTGATTACAAATTATCAATGGAGATTTTTCCAACCTTATCCAATGCCCAAGTTTAGGTCGGTTAAATTTCCTTGCGGTGCTGTCACAGTGAAGCATAACCCTTTAGAATCTGAGTTTTATCCAGGGCGAGAGTCTCTTACTGATTCCCCATCTTGGGTGATTATTGGACTTTTTTCTTTTATTCTCTAGTCTCTGCAAGGCCAAGGACTAGAAAATTCTACTGCAAGCTTGCTTTAGCAAATGCTTTTGTACTCCTCTTACCCATATGATGTCCCACTTTCACCTGAGCTTTGGTCTCTGAGAAGTTTTCAATTAGTTCATCAATATATTGTATTTGCAAATTAGTTTTAAAAAATGTTCTAGCCGGCACCAGTTTGGCTCAGTGGATAGAGCGTCTGCCTGTGGACTGAAAGGTCCCGGGTTCGATTCCGGTCAAGGGCATATACCTTGGTTGCGGGCACATCCCCAGTAGGGGGTGTGCAGGAGGCAGCTGATCGATGATTCTCTCTCATCGACGTTTCTAACTCTCTATCCCTCTCTCTTCCTCTCTGTGAAAAATCAACAAAATATATTTAAAAAAAATAAAAAATTAAAAAAAATAAAAATGTTCTATCTAGTGGTTTTATTTTTCCATGGGAAGCTCTAACTGCCATGCTACAGAACAAGAAATTCACCTCCATCTACTCCTAACTACAGGCATGGTGTGGACTAAGCCCTGTTCCACTTCATTTGACAGCTCAGTGGCTTTTGAATCATAGTTGCATGTCTTAAGGAACAATCTCATCTTGGAAATTTCATCTGCAATCTAGAAATGAATCTGAACCACATGTTTTGTTTAGTCACAGGAATGTCAGGGTCATGTCTTCCTGTTGTCATTTAACATTCCTTATTTCTGTACACACCTCCCTGCAAGTTGTTCAGTGACCATGGTGACGTGAAGATGTCTAGGCCACACAGGGGAAACATCTCCTTGTCAGTGGAACTTTTTATTTTTGGAACAAGGTAACTTGTCCAAGTCATCATCCCCATCACATACCACTTCCAAGAGATATCATTAAAAAATAATTTTAGGCTACATACATACTTTTGTTAGATAAGAATGAGAGCTTGACCAATAAAGTAGACAGTATCAAGATATATATAATTCTCTGGGAAAAGTAGAATAAACATGAGTATAAAAGAATGAGTTGCAAAATTTACAACTATTCAAGAAGAGTTTGGGTACTTTTTGAACAGCTTTATTGGGATACTATTGTAGAAGCCCGATGTATGAAATTTGTGCAAGGTTTGGCCTTCACAGCCCCAGCTGCCAGAGCCCTCGCAGACCCGGCTGCCTTGCAGCCCCACCCACAGCCCGCACCAGCCTTGGCCTAGTGCTGCCCATGTCCACCCTCACCCCCCTCCCAATACCCCAGTTCCGCAAAGCCATCTGATCAATCACCCCACAGAGGGTTGCCTGGGCTTCCCTCTTTGGGGTGATCATGGGCGATTGTGAGCCCCCCAACCAATTGCATCGCACCTGCCTTGGCTGGCCTAGTGCCAGCATGTGTCATAGTGTGGTCGTCTGGATGGACGTTCTGCTGTTTGGCTGTTCAGTCAATTTGCATATTGCACTTTTATTACTGTAGATACTGCCATTCATATATATATATATATATATATATATATATATATATTTAAATATATTTTTATTGATTTTTTACAGAGAGGAGGAGAGAGGGATAGAGAGCTAGAAATGTCAATGAGAGAGAAACATTGACCAGCTGCCTCTTGCACACCCCCTACTGGGGATGTGCCCGCAACCAAGGTACATGCCCTTGACCGGAATCGAACCTGGGACCTTTCAGTCCGCAGACTGATGCTCTACCATTGAGCCAAACCGGTTTTGGCAACCATTCATATATTATACAATTCCAGTTTTAATTTAAAATTTCCCTTTCATTAAACACTTAGTGTTTTTATGTTAGAGAAAGGCCCTGGTGGAGTGTGTACATGGCGCTCGGTGGCAGAGTAGCTTCCTTTTATCAGAAGAGCAGATCAGAGCCATTCTAAAACTCAAAACTTTTGTGACCTTACTTCAATAGCTTATACTTATCATGTTTAATCAAATGCAAATTAATAATAAAGTCATTGAAGACATTCTACACAAAGACAGATTGGTTTTTAAGCAACAGAGTTTGTATTAACACTGGTAATGCTTAATTGAAATACTATGTAACATATAAATAATATATAACATGTATGTTTATAATATAACCATATATTATATTATAACCATATATAAATATTATTTAATGTATAAGATTCTAAGCAATTTAATACTGTGCTACCTCATTTAATCCTTACAACAACTACATTAATATGTAGGTAGTATTTTATTATTTCAATTTTCTGGATGAGGAACTGAGGCACTTATTCATATATATTCACTCCATACTAGAGGCCTGATGCACGAAATTTGTCCATGGGTAGGACAAATCCCATCTGCAATCTAGATAGGCCTGGCCACCTATCAGGACCCCCATTGGCACTTGCCTTAGCTGGCCTGGTGCCGTCTGCTCACTGACCTCCCCACCACTGCCTATCGCCTCCATCTGCGGGAGGCAACTGGCAGAGCCATTGAGGGGCCCCCACTGGCACCCGCCTTGGTTGGCCTGAGCTTGCGGGCTGGGGGAAGCTCCTGCATTGACTTTCTGCCCCCTAGTGGTCAGTGTGTGTCATAGCAACCTATGGTTCCACAGTCCTTCTGCAATTAGGCTTTTATTATATAGGATTGCATAGGAAATAAGTGATGTAAGCATGGTTTGAAGCAATTTAGACCAGGTTAAGACTGCTGTCAACCATTATACTAAGCTGCTTCTCTTATAAAGTAGTAGGGAATTAAATTGTGGCTTTTAAATATAAAAGGATCAATTTTTTCTATGTCTGTCATCCACCTTATAAATGGAAGTTATTATGAAGATTAAATAAAAATCCAGCTTTTCTCCCAAATTTCAGACCACCTTATACTATCATGAATCTTAGCCTTGGTTTTTATATTATTTTTTCCTTTAATTTTGCTGACTCTACTTATCTATGGAGTAGTTTTTCTCATGACTTCTAGATTTATTAAAGCATATATTAATTTTGGGCCATTTTATTAGGAAGGAAAAAGCCAATTCATCAAGAGTATAGTTTTTATAATAGATGGAAACAGTTCTCTCCCTATGTTAAAGCTCAATCTTGTTTTTTCTCAAACTGTTTTTCTGATTTTAGTTATTTCTCTCCTGTGTGCTCATTTTCATTTCTTCTAGATTTATTAATGTGTATTTTAATAACTTTAGACCATATCATTAGGAATGAAGTAGTAGGTTAATAAGGAACATAATAGTTATAACAGATAGAAAATATAAATCTTTTTCACTATTATTCTTTTAAAGTAGAGTTTTTAAACAGCTAAATGGTATTCTAAAGGTACAACAGGGCATTCAGTGAAAAATAGCCTCCCTGTTTTTTCTATTCTACTCATTTCCTTTGATAGGAGTGACCACTGTTACTATGTTATTGGGTTGTGGGAGAGAGATTTATATCTTCATGAAATCATTTTGCCAGAATCAGTTTCTTAGACTTACTTGCTTTTAAATGTTTGCTCCCTACTTGTTTTGTTTCAACATTTTAATGGTAATAACCCTGTACCATATGTTGTCCTTTCTATTCAATATCAGGTCATCAGATATTTTATTATTGTTCCCCTGTATTTAATGTGTTATTTTCTTCCAGGTGTGATTTTTCTTTGCATTTATACTGCATTGGGTTTGCTAAATTTCTTTCATCCTGAATGTATGCCTTTAAAAAAATTTTATAATATTTTGGTTAATTTTCTTTTCCTGCAAAAAACTTTATTGTTTAATTTGGTCCGATGCATGGGAGAGGGCTTCAGGTGGTTAAAAGAACGGCTGGTAGGTTTGGGGAGAGGCTCAGGTAAAGCCAGACACATCTCGCAAAGGCCTCTGGGCTCCAAAGGCTCCTAGTTGCACTTGTGCGTGAGCCTTTGGAAGAAATATTCGCTGAGTGCAGCCTGGGGGCTGGCCAGGCTGCAGAGGTGATCCAGGTGTCCCCCATCTCCTAGATGAGTTTCACCCCATCCCCGGAAGCGGTTCTGCAGGAGCCACAGGATGAGGGCCTGCGCTGGCAGAACCCAGGGCCTGCAGCTCCCAAAGGGCTGGTTCAGGCTCCTCTCCAAGGCCGGGCAGTTTCCATGGCCCTGGGTTTGCCACCCTCATCCTGGGAGGCCTCAGCACATCCTGAAGGAGAAGACGCCCCTTGCTGGTTTTGCAGCTTTAGGAGTAGCTCAGCGCCCTTGCGCTTCTCTGCCAACTCCAGGAAAAAGCGGCCCCTGCCCTCGAGAGCCACATCAGGTGGAAATAGAAGCCCAGAGAGAGGTAGGTGAGGGGGAAAGAGTGGCAACACTGTCGAAGCAACAGACAAATCCGGGACTGCCCAGGGCACTGCCTGATTATTATTTCTTGATTTATATATTTTTTCAGTTCTGCTCTCTTTCTTCTTCCTCTGGGATTTCAATTATATCTATATGCTAGAATGTTTGATGTTTTCCATAGTATCATTGACATATTACTCATTTTTTAAATATTATTTTTCTTTATTCAGATTAGATCATTTATTTTGACCTATCTTCAAGTTTACCACCTCTCTCCAATAGGCTAAGCCCATCCAGGGAATTTTATTTTAGATATATTTTTACTTATAAAGATTTTATTTAGTAGTTTTTCATACGATTTCTGTTTTATGCTGAGATTTATTTATTTTCTAGCATAGTTATAATAATTCATTTAAAATTTTTATCTCCAGCTGAAACTGGTTTGGCTCACTGGATAGAGCATAGGCCTGCAGACTGAAAGGTCCCAGGTTCGATTTTGGTCAAGGGCATGTACCTTGGTTGAGGGCACATCTCCAGCAGCTGATTGATGTTTCTCTCTCATCGATGCTTCTAACTCTCTATCCCTCTCTCTTCCTCTCTGTAAAAAAAATCAATAAAATATATTTAAAAAATTGTTTTTATCTTTTAATAACACCTAGTCCATATATTGCCTTTTGTCTGAGATCACATTTTTCTGTTCATATGTCTAGTGATTTTGGATAGTATCTTGAGCATTGTTAACAGTATGTTGTAGACAATCTTGATTCTTTTATATTTTTCTGAAGAGTATTGGTTTTTTTATTTAGGTAACTTGGCTGAGTTTAAACTTCCAAAGTATCTATTCTATAATAAGATGGCAGTTGAATTCTCTGTTCAGGTCTTTCAGCCTCAGCAGGCCTGTTAGGAGTTCTGCCTTGCACATGGATACTGAAGTCAACCAGAGAGTTGGGGAGAACTTAAATGCAGAATTTAGGACAGTCTTCTGTGGGTCTCAATTTACAGCTACCTCTCATGCTCTGGATTCTATCATTCAGGTCCTCAGACTCGTGGGACTAGGAGTTTCTATTGAGTTTCAGCTCTCCGGGGTGGAACTGACTTTGCCCTCCACTTAGCTGAAGTGACAAAATTAGAGGGGAAAACATAAACATGAAAAACATTATTCTAACCTTCTTCAGAGTATCGATTCCCCCTCTGGTTTCTGCCTGCTTTTGATTTCTCTCTAGTTTCTTCAGGTAGTTATTTTTTATATTTTTATACAAAGTGTGTTTTTATTTTTGTTTTTGATTTTTTGTGGGAGGGTTGGTCCAGTACAAGATACCCCACCATTACTGGAACAGAACCTTCCTGCACTTGTTTTGGCATTTTAATTAATAGCATGCATAATAATTTATATTAACTTATAGCATGTTTATTTTAAGTGGTTTAACTTATTGCATGTGATCTGCATTGTATTATAAGTTATTTATTTTTGGTAAGTGCCTGTAATTACTTAATCATAAATCACTAGCAAGTTGAATATACAAGTTGCCTAACTGAAGGATAATTATTGGACCATTAGTTTATAATAAAGTGCACCCCTTTCTATTTGTGGAAGAAATTATAAATCTCAACATGACAAAACTTTAAGAATCCCATAATAATTACTGGCTGATTATGATGCTGTGAAGTTGGGAGCATTGCAAGATATTACTAGGTTAGCAGTTAACATTTTCTTCGTATTTTTTCAGTAGTTACCAAAACCATAATTGCCAATATAACATTAACAGCTCAAAATAAAATTATGATATCCTTGTTTTGCATATGTCCAAGCCTGTCTAATAAAAGAGTAACATGCAAATTAACCACCACTTCTCTGCACCTACAAGCCACACCCACCAGCCAATCAGGAGCAGGTATGCAGATTAACCCAAGCAAGATGGCTGCGGCCACAGAGCTGCAGTAAACAGGAGGCTTGGGTTTCCTTGGCAATGTAGGAAGCCAAGCTTTCCTGCCGCCCTGGCCAGCCCAGGCCTACACTCAAGGCTACAAAGTTTCAATTATAGAAAATAAATAAATCCCAGATACCAGGGCCTCCCCTTGGGTCACTGGGAGGCGTTGCCAGCCTGCAAACCACCACAGGCCCCAAGCCTAGGTCACCCAGCACCCCAAGGAATCCGGCACACCCTTCAGAGCAAACCAGCAGGCCCCCACCTATGCACCAGTCTCTATTCTATCTAATAAAAGAGTAATATGCAGATTGACCATCACTCCAACACACAATAGCTGCCCCCATGTGGACACAAGGAAGGAAGGTAATTGGGAGGGACCAGGCCTGCAGGGGAGGGCAGTTAGGGGTGACCAGGCCTGCAGGGAAGGGCAGTTAGGGGTGACCAGGCCTGCAGGGAAGGGGAGTTAGGGGTGACCAGGCCTGCAGGAAAGGGCAGTTAGGGGTGACCAGGTCTGCAGGGGAAGGCAGTTAGGGGTGACCAGGCCTGCAGGGAATGACAGGGGTGACCAGGTCTGCAGGGGAAGGCAGTTAGGGGTGACCAGGCCTATAGGAAAGGGCAGTTAGGGGTGACCAGGTCTGCAGGGGATGACAGTTAGGGGCAAACAGGCTGGCAGGGGAGTGGTTAGGGGGTGATCAGGCTGGCAGGCAGAAGCAGTTAGGGGCAATCAGAAAGGCAGGCATGTGAGCATTTAGTCAACAGTCCTAGATTGTGAGAGGCCCATGATCGGGCCTAAACGGGCAGTTGGACATTTCTCGAGGGATCCCAGATTGGGGAGGGTATAGGCTGGGCTGAGGGACACTCCCTCTATGCACGAATTTTGTGCACCAGGCCCCTAGTGGAATATAAATACTAAAAGTGTTTGGTACCTACCATCATACATTTTTAAAATACATTTTTAAACTTCTCTCCTATCACTTGGAGTTGTTCATGATTCTTCTCTATTTTGAACGCCTGTTTTCCTTCCATTGGGTTTGTAGAATATCAGTTTGTCTTATTATAGTTTTGTGTTTTTATTAATTGCTATTATTTCCTCGCAATAAAACTGCAAATAAATTAATATATATATTTTTTAAATTTGCCATATCCTTAGGCTCTAAGTATTAACATTTCTCTGGATTAGTTGTGAATATAATTATTGCTGTGCAATTTATCAAAATGGTGGCAATATTTTTTTTTTTGACATGATTCCAAGTCTCTGAATTTATTTTATTTATCATGTGTTGTTGTTGTTTTTTTTAAAAATATATTTTATTGATTTTGTACAGAGAGGAAGGAAGAGAGATAGAGAGTTAGAAACATCGATGAGAGAGAGTCATCAATCAACTGCCTCTTTCACACCCCCTACTGGGGATATGCCTGCAACCAAGGTACATGCCCTTGACCAGATTTGAACCCAGGACCCTTCAGTCCCCAAGTTGACGCTTTATCCATTGAGCCTAACCAGTTTTGGCATGTGTTTTTTTGTGTGTTTTTTTTGTCTTTTTTTTTTTAATCAATCTTTATTTTTCATATTATTACAAAGGTTCCTCATTTCTTCCCCCCTCCACCAGGTTCCCACCCAACCCTCCCCATCCCCCATTGTCCTCATCCATAGGTTCACAGTTTATGTTCAGTCTCTTCCTCCCTCCCTTTCCCCGATAGTAAATCCCTTTTCAGATAGTAAATCAGTTACTTTGCATTTTCTCATATCAATAATACCTCTACATGCCCAATGATACACTTCACACAAAAGACATTTCCAAATAGGTCAACGAGCCTCATCCAGGCCCCACCCAAGGCACTCACAGATCGACACCCCAGCACTATACTAACTCAACACATCCAGATCTAAGCCTTCATCACTTGATTCAGCAGACCCTCAAGTTCCTGCAAAAGTTTCCAGCCATGTCTGAGAGGCAGCTGTGGGGCAGGGGCAGGCAAGGAGTGAGCTGTTCCGGGCCTGGCTGCTCCGGGCCTGGCCTCTGTTGCTCTGGTTCGTTCCACAACCAGCTGCTCCGGGTCTGGTCACTGCCGCTCCTGAACTAGTTGCTCTGGACTTGGCTGCTGCTGCTCCGGGCCTGGCCGCACCTGACCCGGCTGCTCTGGGCCCGGTTGCTCCGGGCCCGGCCGCTCCGGGCCTGGCCGCTCCCAGCCTGGCAGCTGCTGCTCCGGGCCTGGCTACACCCGACCCGGCTGCTCTGGACTTGGCTGCTCCCAGCCTGGCAGCCGCTGCTCCTGGCCTGGCCGCTCCCAGCCTGGCAGCTGCTGCTCCAGGCATGGCCGCTCCCAGCCTGGCAGCTGCTGCTCCGGGCCTGGCCCCACCGGACCCGGCTGCTCTGGGCCCGGCTGCTCCGGGCCCGGCTGCTCCGGGCCTGGCCGCTCCCACCCTGGCAGCCGCTGCTCCGGGCCTGGCCCCACCCGACCCAGCTGCTCTGGGCCTGGCCACTCCCAGCCTGGCAGCTGCTGCTCCGGGCCTGGCCGCACCTGACCCGGCTGCTCTGGGCCCTGCTGCCCCGGGCCCGGCCGCTCCCAGCCTGGCCGCTCCCAGCCTGGATGCTCCGGGCTTGGCTATTGCTGTTCTGGGCCTGGCTGCTCCCAACCCGGCTGCTCTGGGCCTGGCTTCTCCGAGCCCGGCCACTCCGGGTCTGGGTGTTCCTGGACTGGCCACCCTGGGCTTGGCCACCTCCGCCTCAGGCCTGGCTGCCACTGCCCCAGGTCTGGCTGCTCCAGTGCTGGCTGCTGCTGCTCTGGGGCCTGGCCATTGCTGCTCTGGGCCCAGCTGCCACTGCCTTGTGCCTGGCCACTCTAGGCCTGGCCGCCGCTGTTCCAACATTCTGTCCTTTTTTTTTTTTTTAATTTTAAAAACGCATTTATGTTGCAATGTTGGCTGGTGAGTTCAGTTCTGACTTAGTCTTTGATTTTTCAAGATTTTCTTTGTATTCTTTCTTAAGTAATTTTACTATCTTTTGCTCTCACTTGATTTCTTCACATTGAGAACTTCTTTGGTTTCTTCCTCCTTGTCCTGCGAGCTCAGCAGGTTGGCCTGTGGCACCCCTTTGTTCTCTGCGGGCTCCTGCGCTGCTTCAGCCTGTTGCTGGAGTCGGTGCCGCCCAGGAAGCAGCCCCCGGCCTTGGCTCCATTGCCCGCGCTCAGCGGTCGAAGGCTCAGGGGCACCCCCCCTCCTGGGGGCCCTGTCGCCCAGCTCCTTGCTGGTGCCCGGCTGGCCAGAGTCCGGCAGGGGCTCCTGCTCCTCGTCGCGGTCCTCCAATCTGGAGCTTTTTCTCTCCTTCCCACTAGGGGAGTCTAGGATCAGAGTCAACAGACTGTCCTCTGCGCGCAGTGTGTGTGACTCCAGGGGCTCCACTTTTCGCAGCTCCCCCAGGACTCTATCTCACAGCCCCGTCTCCCTCTGCTTGAGCCTGAGTCCCCAGGGATTGGCCTAGAACTGGAGTTCAGGGCAGTCGGGAGTGGGGCTCAGCACTGCCGGAGATTTTGTTTCTTCCCGCCAGGGCAATACAGCATCAGAGTCAACATTCTGTCCTCTGCATGCATTGTGCGCGACTCTGGGGCCTCCGCTTTTTGCCGCTCCCCTGGGATTCCGCCTCACAGCCCCGTCTCCCCCTGCCTGAGCCTGGGTCCCCAGGGTCTGGCCTAGGACTGGAGTTCAGAGCAGTCAAAACTGGGGCCCAACACGGCCGGGGCTCCTGTTTCCTTCCCTCCAGGCCAATCCCACATCAGAGTCAACATTCCTTCCCTTGCAAGCAATGTGCGTGACTCCGGGGGCTTGGCCTTTCGCTGCTCTCCCAGGATTCCACCTCACAGCCCAGTCTCCCTCTGCTTGAGCTTGGGTCCCCAGGGATTGGCCTAGAACTGGGGTTCAGCGCTGCCAGAGGCTTTGTTTCTTTCTGCTGGGGTAATCCAGCATCAGAGTCAACATTCAGTCCTCTGCGCGCAATGTGCGTGCGACTCCAGGGGCCCTGCTTTTCGCTGCTCCCCTGGGATTCCACCTCACAGCCCCGTCTCACCCTGCCGGAGCCTGGGTCCCGAGGGTCTAGCCCATAACTGGGGCTCAGCGCTGCCGGTTCGGGGGTTCAGCCCAGGCTGGGGGTTCTATTTCCTTCCTGCTAGGGAACGCCAGGCAGCACCCAGCCCTCTCCTCCTCTCCAGCTGTGACCTCTCCACACGCGCGTGCGTGCGAGCGCGCAGCATGTTTCCGTACCTTAGGCTTTTTTTCAGCTCCTCTGATTTTCCTTCTGGTTTTCTCTTTCCTTTTTGTTGTAGAATTTTCAGTCAGTCGACTACCTGTAGCTCTGGGCAATGTCCACTCTACATTTTAGTTGTATTCCATGGAAATTGTTGTGTGCTGCTGCGGTTAGATGTCTACCCGAGCAGCCATCTTGGATCCTCCAATATTTTAAATAATGTATCGAAGCAGCACAGACTCTGGAGCCTGTATACCTGGGTTCAAATCCTAGTTTGAACTCTTGTTGCTCTGTAGCTTTAGTTGCTTTATATGTAAATTTAAGGTAAAGAATAATATTAATCTAATAGGGATGTTATGAGAGTTAAGTGAGTTAGATAGTTAAGTGTCTAGTACAGTTTCTAGTCTATAATAAATACCATATAATAAATGCTTGATTATTCTGTTAATAATTATTAAAAATTAAAAGTAAAGTGTTATTGTTCATACATCTCTTAATGAGAGGGAGATGTATTTTTTAATTTTTTTAACAATTAGTTCATATATTAAATGATTAATATGATTTACTGCTGGAGTGAATCTGGGTTCACCATCATGGCTATCCCAATTTTTCACTTATATGCTAAGGATGAGAAAACTTTTTACATAGATGAACAGGTGGAAATACAAGTAGTCATGTTATAACAAAGTTTCTCAATTCTTTGAACTCCTTCTGCGGTATGTGCCAAAAAATCACTTACCGATCTTTCATCAAATATCATTTGAAATGACCTTTCAGTGAATTAGACCATGCTTCAATTTTATTGAAAGCATTCAAGTGGAAACTCCCTCACTTGCAAAATGCTTTTTCTCCAGTCTTAATAGTTATTATTTTTGCACCATTGATACCAACATTTCCAATTATTATTTTTTTTTTGGGTGCCCTGGGAGGATATAACATTCAGACAGAGCACTATTGTAAATGGGATGGGTACAAATGTTATTTCTTTTATAAAGAGAGAGGACTGATGTGAAAGGGAAGGTACAAACAGAATCAGAACTGGTATCTGGACTCATTTGTGAAACAAATCAGTTTTAGAAAGTCTTTGTGTAACCTGGTATATGTACCCCAGTTTAAAGGTCATGCCTCTTGGAGCCCTCCTTGCAATTCTTGCACTTCTAGTTTTTTGTTTGTTGGACAGTATTAACCAGGGACACTTCATGCCCAGCATCTGTCAGCTTGAATTTTCTCTTCTGGCCTTTGTTGCTATGTGAGCTTGGGAGAGAGCAGGTCAGCTCTATGGTTTTTAAACTATGCTCCACAGGTTCCCTGGGAGGCCCAGGATATTTTAAGGGGTCTTTGAGGTCAAACTATCCTCATCATAATCCAAAAACATTGCCTTTTTCACTGTGTTTATATTTGCACTGACAATACAGAGGAAGTAGTGCCTAAATCAGATGCTCCCCTTATCACAAATCAAGGCAGTATCACCTCACTGTACTACAATAGTTAGTCACTGTATATACTGCCACATTCTTACAAATTTAAAAAATTCCATTTTCACTTAAGAGTGCCCTTCATGAATTAGTAAAAATTATTTTTGTGTTGAGCCTCCACAGTTGACTATATTCCACGTGATGGAGTTGGCAGTGTGCACAAAGCCCTTTCTGCACACCAAAGAAGGATGTATGGACGAGGAGTGTTCATATGATTGCTTGAGTAGACACTTACCTATTCTAACTTATTTTTTTTAATGAAACATTGTTTTTGGTAGAAAGGTTTACTGACAATGATTTATTCAGACTGGGGCTTTTAATTGGTGTTTTCTTCAGAATGAGCAATGAGCTTAGAACTCCAAGGAATCTAATTGACGGTATGTATTACTAGTGTTAAAATTCAAATTTCCCAGCAGAAATTAGAATTTTGGGAAACTCTTTATTGCCATTGTGAGCTTGACAACTTCCCAATACTTTTGATGAGATCTGTGGTGATGTTAGCAAATATAATTTTCAAAACATGGTGTAATGAAGTGTGTGGATGTTTTGAAAATTTGTATAATTCAGTGATGTAAGCCCTTTACCTGGTGAGGCCCAACCACCTTAGGAAGGATAATCTATTTTGCTTGACATCTACTGATTTAAATATTACTCACACCTAAAAAAAAATACTTTTACAACAGTTAGACCGGAGTTTGACCAAATAAATGGAAATTGTGGCCTAGCCAAGTTGACATATGGAAATAACCATCAAAATGAGTGAAAGATGTATTCACAGTTTAAGATAGATCTATGGATTCTATATCACAACTAAGCTTTAAGAAACTAGTGCTTTTTGAGTGATGTATTATCCAAGAAGGATGTCCACAATACTCTGAAAAACTATTACTAGTAAAATACTTCTCTTTTTCCCAACTACAAACTGAACAAGGGCAGATTTCCCTCCTATACTTCCACCAAATCAACACATAGCAACAGATTAAATGTAGAAGGAAATATGGGAATATTGTTTCTATTCTCTTTCATTGAGGCAGATATTTAAAGACATTTGCAAAAATATATTTTTTTAAAAATTCACTTCTAGTTTTTTGTTTCTTTTAGAAAATGTAGATTTAAAAATAAATTATGTTCTAGGCAAATGGGTTGTTATTTCTAGTGGCTTAAACTCGGTTTTCTTTTTTTTTAGATTTATGGCTTAGAACACTTCTTGGGTTTCTTTAGAAATTTTAAATGAAAGGGGTCCTTACACAAGAAAATTGTTTGTTAAAATTGCTAATAAAAAAGGAGGTGATAATAGGTAAAAATAATGGTTATTAAGGCAGCACACTTACATATGTGTCTTTATCTAAAAGTGGCCACATACCCCACAGCAGTATTGGCGGTGGTCCCACTTGATGTGAGAAGAAGGGTTGCAGTGAGCAGGCAGGTGAATTGGGGGATTCTCTTCCATGTAGGCTGAAAGAGGCTGCCCTACATGTGACTCGGAGCATTGGGCTGTGTGCACACAGAACTGCAACAGCTCTTTACGTTCTGCCTCAGCCCCCAGTCCCTGACTATCCCAACTCCTCCTCTTCACTCATCTCAACAATGTTAGAGATATGTGCCACTTGCCCTTGACAGTGTAAGTTAAACCAAGGACACTAGGATCCTAGTCAGTTTCCCTGGCATTTTGTGTTAGAGCCTAGTCAACCTCACCACCCCATGGCTCATGTTAATAATGACTTTGACATGCTTGGGTCACTACAGGACAGTGTAGACAGTGTTGACATACTTAAGGGGGAGGCAACCACCGTGCTCATACACATGCTGGACTCATGGAAACCATTTCATTTTCAAGGCCCTGTGTCCTTTTCCAATCACCAGGTAAAACTAGTTCCTGTGTAAACACTTTTCCTTCCTACCTTGTAAAAACTTTACCTCTCACGCTTTCTTCTCTAACAATGGTCTGTGAAGGATTCAGGTAGGTTTTGCCAAAGGCATGTGAGGTACAGGTTAATGGCAAACACTGGACATCAGCATCATTGGGTGTCTCAGCCACATGCTCCTGAGACGACCCCAAAAGAAGAGTGGGTCCCCATGGCTGCAGATCAAGAGCAGCAGGAGCTGAACAGCCACGTGACACCCAGGGACTTGCTGTGCCCTAATAGGCCCAATGCCTTTCTGCAGACCTGGCGAGGCAGTGCGGCTAGCTGTTGGGAGTAGCTCAGTCTGGAAGGCAGTTAGCAGCCTGGCAGCTGCTTGATTCAAGAATGAACATTGTTCATAGAGAAACTAATGAGAAGGCAGAAGTGGACTCTCACTGTTGTTTGCTTGAGCAGAACCGGAGAGACAGGTTATACCAGTGAGTGTGACAAGGTGCTGCAGGATGGTTATGGCCTGCCTTTGGCTGATCCTCTCCCTTTGTCAGCCCTCGTAGCCATGGTTCAGGGGTTGTGCTCTCCTGCTGTAGTTCGGCTGTTCTCTGCAAGGACATGGAGACCCATTTGCTGCCCTTCAGGCACTTCAGGCTCTTCCCTGTTTCATTCCCACTCTCATTAGATTGCTGCAGCAGCCTCTGCAAACCCATCTCACAGGTTAGTTGCTAGCAAAGAATAAGACTTAAATCACAAAAGCATGATTAGAATAGAAAGGCATTGTAAAATTTGTAATGCATTTTGGAAGGCAGATATATATCTGGCAAAACGTTGTCCAATGTGATTAGTTCTCTCACCATCGGGCAATTAGTTCCTTCAAAGGAAGAAGGACAAAGGAAGAATAGGCAGGCTCAGGAAAATGGGCATTTTCTCTTATTTCTTTCCTGGTCTTAACGCTTTCTTTTGAGAATCTGTGACTTTTCATTCACAAGTTTTTCTTTTGAATGCACTTGTATTAAAAAGGGGAACACGGAAATGCTTGGTCTGTTTCTTCTTATCTGTATCTAATGTGGAACATTTTCTCCTTTTTTCCTTTTTCACTGTTACCTATGTTATTTTATCTTTTCACATGCCAGGTATTGTACTTACGCTCTTTTACGTGGAGTCTAGACTTTTGTCTGGGCTTGTGCTGTGAGTGTTCCTAACATCGAAAATATCTCCTTTTCAGTGTGTATTGTATAAATACAAGTTTTCCAAAGGGCCCGGCAATGGATGTACTGGAGCTCTGAGAATGTGCAAGGTGGTTCAGTTCTGAAAGTGGGCATTACGGGTAAAATTGCTTTAAAGTATTTCTTAACCTGGGCCCATGGGCTTGAAAGAATCCCATTGCCACCAGATGCAGTATTGTTTTGTTTTCAGATTTTCAGAGGGGCGCAGTGGTTAGGAACCTTTTGGAAGTGACTTCTATTCACACTGTTCCTGTGATTTTTTTTTTTTTTTTTTTTTTTTTTTAGCATCTATTATAGTTAGATGTTCTCTGTGCTTTTCTTATTCATTTAGTAAATAAGTTGCGTATAGTTTTTGGTATTTCTCTTCACTTTAATTTCTCATTCCTTAGCTGTATTTAACAATCCACACCATGTATTTACGAAATCCTTAATGTGTACACACAGTACAAAAGCAAAGGCAATGTCCACTCAGAATAAGTCATGTTGCCTCATTACACAGTCATGCAATCCTTTCCCCTTTAATTGCTATCATGGTTTACAATTATTTATTTGTGTAATGTCTTCCTCAAAGCTACAGGAGGTCGGGGCTGGTGTCTGTTTTCTTCTCTGAAGGAGAGTGGTAGGTGTACTTCCTGGCAGGTAAAAGGGCAATCCTTGTGGAATAAAGGCACCTTTGTGTCTTTTCAGAGTGCCCATATCTTAGAAGGGCTGCATTTCATATCTGTTGTCTAGTGTGATTGGTTCCCTCACCATCTGGCAATTAGTACCTTCAAAGGGAAGAAGGGCAGAGAAAGAATAGACAGGTTCAGGAAAGTGGGGTTTTTCATATTCACCAGGAATTTGGGCACTTGACTCAATTGTAGATGCCATGGGTATAGAAACAGAAAAATAGGGTGCGATCCCTAAACTCCAACAAGCATGTATTGCAGTAGAGGAGGAGAGAGAGTCTGCAGTTTTCCTAGTTGCAGTGTTGTCTTCTTTCTGTCATCTCTCTCTAAAACTCAGGGCTGAAGTGAAGAAGGGCTGGCACTTCCTGGTGACTCGCATTGGGGAAGGGCTTTTCATAAAGGAGAAACGGAGATGCTGGGAGTAATGGGACCTCTCTGAACCCTGGTCTTGTAACACAGGGTGCCTGGGCTGGAGAGCAGAGGGAAAAGAGATGCTGTGTGGGAGGGGAGCGGTCGTGGGAGGGAGGGGTCGGGGAGAAAGGAAGTGAAGATCGCACAAGGCAAGAGTCTGAAAGAAATTGCACATAACTAAGAAAGCCCTTTTCTAAAGGAAATGTGGAATATATTGTACATTTAGAATCTATAGCTAAGCTATATCCATGACTCAGGCACTTCATGAGGACCAGAATGATGACTACTGGGTCAGAAGGGCATTACCACACACAGGGTTCTGGGTGGGCTGCGGATGTAGACGGTCCAGCAGCATGATGCTAAAACCAGGTCAGTCACAGCATATTCCCAAGCCACCTCTCAATGTCCACAAAGGAGCAGCGATTCTTTGAGGAGTTGATCTCCTGACTAGTCATTATTTGCCACCAGGTCTGTTTGTGCCCATGGAACCCAAAGCCTCCAGGCTGAACAACCTCTCTTCCTCAGGGTTTCAATACTGTTGCCTTCTGGTGTCACCCTAACTCCCTTGTTTTCCATATACAATGAAATATACTTTTTCACTGTTTTTTTTTGTTTGTTTTTTTTTTCTTTTTTTCAGTCCTTGTTCCCTGCCTCATACCGGCTGCTTTTTTGGGGGACACAGACACACATGGTATCATCAACAAAATGGTGCTGTAGAAAGAAATCAGAGCAGAAACTAAAGTTTATAAAAATGCCTCCATGAAATGGTATCGACAGAATTAATAGTAATCTCCAGGGAACCAATTCTAGCCATACATAGTGAAAATATTCTTTTTTGAACGTCTGTTCCCAAGTGGTTTAAGATTCCTGCAGTCAGTGTTCCAGATGAAAGCATCTGCTCTAAACTCTGCTAAAGCACTTCCAGAATCACCTCTTCACATCCCCACATTTCAAGGAGGAAGTCAAAATGTAGATTAGAAGTAATTACATCAGACTAAATCCTAATGCTGATGGCGCTACCTCATTAACATGTGGCTCATTCAAGAGCCAAGGTATATTTTTCATTGCTTTAGAGCAGAAATAAGTGAGTGTGCCATGGTTGGGCAGAAGGAAAATGCCATTACTGTATGTCTCAATACCCAGGGAATATGAAGAGAATTGTATTACTATTGCTCTTGTCTCTGCCTTTCATGGTCCTGTCTGTCTGTGCTCCTGCCTTTTGGGAAATGCACACCTCCTTCTACATCTAAACTTCCTCTTCCTGCAGGGCCTAGGTCATATTTCGCCATCTCTGGGAAAATCTTCTGCGTACCCCGGTGCATCTTTCTCTGAGTGCTGGTGGCATTATTGTTTGGGCACCATATGTGGATTGTGATAAAATCCCCTACTTCCCTTTAAAGCCAACATCCCTAGTATATTGATTTAATTTCTGGGAAGCAGAGGGAGAATTGTAGAAAACAAATCCTGGGCCTCAGTGGATTCAATGAGGATGAGTTAACAGATGACTTAAGAGATAACTTGTAAGGAGAATTATAGCTTTCCTTTATGTGGCATTTTATAACGTACATAATGCTTTTTTTCTGGCCCAAAGCGAAGAAATCTTGGGAATTGGAAGCTTTGGAAATGTAAGAAGATGAACACATGTTTATTTGAGATCAACATGCACATCCTGAGGACTCTTTAGAGTTCAAAGACTGGAGAAGCACTTCCCAATCTTGACCAGGAGATCAGTTCTTAGGATTTGAAGACACCTTGGTGGTAGTAGGCTCCCCCGCCACAGCACTCTCTCCAGCATAGCACTGTCATCTGTGTTTGGTCTTTACTCTGAACTCTGAGCAACCGCGGGCTCACTGCTTCCTGAGGCTGCCCGTCCCTGTGGGTAAGGAAGACTTCTCTGCCCCTTTCAACTGATAGTCCTGCAGATACAGGCAGCATTTTTCCTAAGTCATTTCTCTTCTGGGATAAAGGCCTACATAGTCTTTAACTTTTCTTCATATATCCCAGTTTTAACTTATTCTGGTTGCCCTTCTTTAGATGGTCTATAATTAACCAATGTCTCTAAGAAAGTTAGATGTACCAGAGTTGAATTCTACTCCAAGAGGAGTACACCTTGCGCTTTTCTCCTTATGGACTGACTAGGCATCTGTTCATGCAGCTGTAGGGGAGGAAAAATAATTTTCCCTCTACCACTTTGAGTTCTTGGCTGAGACCCTGATTAATAAAAGACAGATTAACAAGAGAAAAACAGATGGAAGTTTACTAACATGTGTACCTTATGTATTCGTGGGAGGGAAAAATGAGTAACTCCAAGTGGATGCTTAGAACGCTGGTTTCTATAGCATCTTTAACAAGGAACAGTGTATTTATAGAGAAATTATAGGACAAAAGAAAACAGTTTCAGGCTTTCAAGGATGGCAGTCTATGAGAGGGTAAATATATGGGAGGAGACTAATAGTAGATAAAGGCTAGCTAGTAAAGCTTTTCTTTGTTGTTATTGTTTTTAATTGTCCCCCAAGGATATTTTCCCATTGATTTTGAGAAAAATGGAAGCTAAGGGGAGAAACACACAGAGAGAAACAAAGATGTGAGAGAGACATATCGAGTGGTTGCCTCCTGCATGGGTCCCAGCCAGGTCTAGGGATCTAATCCACAACCTTTCAGACTGAGGGCCAGTGCTCTATCCACTGAGCCAAAGTTTGTTATATAGATTCATCTGATGCCTTCTCTAGGGTGACAGGGCTTAAAGTTTTCTCTGGTGATTAACTTTTGTCCTTTCTAGAAGAGAAGGGAGGAAGGACGCCTATGGAAATTTATGTTCTACATTTAGGCAAGTAGGGGCAGATCAGGGAGCTTTTCTTCTGTCTGCTTCTTCCCAGTGGTCTTCAGCTCAAAATAATCCCTCACCAAAGTGCATATTTTGGGGTGGCATATGCTGCTACTCCTCACAGCCAAGCATGAAGTCGTGTCCAGACAGATCACTCTTAAATCATAGTAAATGCACTGTCAGCATCTTCCCCCATCCCAAGATCTCATATTCCTGTTACCCTTCATCTTTCTCCACTTCTGCTTTCTATCTTTGAAGTCATATACTCTTAAATTCAAATACTAAAAAAATAACTGCCCAATTAAATTTCAGTATATTAAGTTTGGCCTCTTCTTTTTATCTGTTTGAGATATAGTTGGGTGTTAAGTCTATCATTCATCATAGTAGTTATTATTGTACTTCTCCCCCAATTCCCAAAGTTGTACCACCTCTAGGAGCTGGGGATGTTGAAGTTATGAGGTAGGCTATTTCTTTGTGAAATGACTTTATCTTCCCACGCCCCTGAGATTCGTTTCTTTTCAATCTGACTGTCTATCATCAATTAATTTATTTATTAGTCCTTCTAGGTGCATGGTTTGAAGTTCAGCCACGTAAGTTTCTGATGCTACAAACTTGAACTTGGTATAACTTTCAGTTATATTTTAATAAAGCATATCAATATTTTCTTATTAAAATGTCATGGCATTATATTATGAAAACTAAGACTGAATTTATAAATATAAAATTGGATTTAATTGAGATCAGTAAAATCTATAAAATGGTAATTTTTAGCTGATATCACGTACTAATTATATTAATAACTCAACCTAAGTAAAGTCATAAGTCTTGGAAAAAGTAATGGCAACTTCAAATTTAATGTTTCCCAAGAGGTATTAGTGGCAGGAAATTTAAAAGGGTTGCAAAGAGTTTATGCAGAGTTATGAAAGACTGAGCCATGAAAGTTTAAAGAGAAGTTCTGCTAAAGGTAACTGTAAAGACTGACAGCCAGGAGCTTAAAAGAACAAGGAGACTGGACTAAACAATTTAAGTCTTAGCAGAATAAGCTCCTATAATTTTATATCTCTCATTGCCTCATAGTGGTTTTTGTTGGCAAGAAAAAAAGTGCAGCTAAGGATTGACCAAAATATAATCAAGTTAGTGACACCTTTTAAAAACCAATCAGGTTTTCCATAAAATTAAACTTAAATCCATAAAGAGAAAAGTTTACTATATTTTGCAGGTTATATTAGATGTTGTTAACTATGAAATGCTGTAAGAATCTTTAAGCCAATCATGGAAATTGACAATGAAATAAGTTATTTTAAAACAAATAAACTAGAAAAACTTTCTGGCCAGGCTTGTTTGCAAAGGCTGCGGCCAGTGTCAACAGTGGGAGCCTCATCTGCCATGTAGGGGCCAGTGGGGCACCAGCAGGAGGTCCTGTTCCCTCTACCACTGCAGCCCAACTGCGGGGAAGAAAGCAGAGGCAAAGACAGAAGAATCGGAGGAGCCTGATGATGACATGGGCTTTTTGGTCTTTCTGACTGAACCTCTTTTGTAACACATTCAATAAAAAACTGAACTCTGAAAAAATAAACCACAAAAACATTCTCTGCATGACAAACCTCAAGCTTTGTCTGGGCTTAGTTAAGAGAAAATTCTTCCCTTTTGAAAGAGGGTTTTCACAGGAGTGGGTTTGTCTCAGTGGGTAGAGTATCGACCTGTGGACAGAATGATCCTGGGCTGAATTCTGGTCAAGGGCAAGCACCTCAGTTATAGGCTCTGTCCCTGACCCTGGTCTGGGTGTGTGCAGGAAGCAACCAATCATGTGTCTCTTTCACATTGATGTTTTCCTCCCTTTCTGTCTCTCCCCCTCCCATCCACTCTCTAAAAATCAAGGGAAAAAATATCCTGGGGTGAGGATTAACAACATCAACAAAACAAAAAACAAAAAAAGGAAGAAAAAAGAAAGAAAGAGGGTTTTCTAGGTTGATATCTTAGACTAGAACACTTTTTCTGAGCACCTTACATGATTTTTTGATATTTCAAAGGGCATTTTTTCTCCCTCCTCCCCCATCCCCAACCCCTCACATACTCATTCCTGTGCATTTCGAAGGACTGGCTCTTCAGTTTGTTCCTTTATTTGTTAGTTTATTTCTTAATTTAAAAAAGGGCCACAGTCCTTATTAGCTGTTTTGTGTGGATTTTGTGGTTTGTGTTGATTTCCATGAACCAGTCTTTAAGCACTGGAGTAAAATAACTCTTAAAAGAGTTACAGTAAGTGTGTGGGAGGTGCACTCGGAGATTGCCCTGATGCTCCTTGCTTCTGAGTATTCATGCACTTGTGTAATCCCTCCTCGTTGAGGGTGGGCTGGACTTAGTGACTGTCTTTTGTGGACAAAGGAGATGGAATGTCACCTCTGAGATTAGGTTACAAAAACGGCAACTTCCATCTTGGGGGTTCTCTCTCACATGCTTACTGGTTTACTCTGAAGGATGCCAACAGCCTTACAGAGAAGCCCGGGGGCAGGGGATGAGGGAGGCCTCCAACGAATAGCCAGGGAGATGTGAAGCTCCAGTCTAACAGCCCACGAGGAGGTGAATTTGGTCAATGACCACCAGAATGAGCTTGAAAGCAATTCCTCCATCCCAGCAATCAGATAGACCGGCAGCCCTGGCCAGTCTTATCTGATTGCAACCTCATGATAGAGCTTGAGCCACAGGCACCAGCTGTGTTGTACCCAGATTTCTGACCCACAGAAACCGATAATAATAAATATTGATTGTATACTGGTAGGTTTTGAAGTTTCCTGCACACAAAGATAAAAAATATGAATATTCAGTGGACAATGCATTCCTTTATTCTGGATATTGCAGTCATCAGATGACCAAGTCTTAGAAGCCAAGAAAATAGTGCACAGGCAGTTCTCATATTAGAAAAATGATACTTCATCTTAGAAAAAGAGAAAGATGCTATCTCAGAGATTGAAAAAGCTTATTAATTAATATATAGCTGTACCTTGGTTCTTGTCACATCTTTCTCCTTTGAAAAACCCAAATTAACTTGCTTTTTACTTTTTCTATTTTCTCAGAGCTGGACTACTCATTTTTATGGTAAAGATTATTTAAAAACTAGATTCAGAGAAAGTCATAAAAATTATTACTAACCATGAAAAAAAAAATTGTGTATGAGCAAATACTGCCGAGTGGTACACCATGGATATTCTGAGATCTTGCTCTGCACAGATGTTATCCAGCCTTATATATAATTCCACTGAAAGGAAGAGTTTCCTTAGTCATAAACCTAGTTTCTTCATTTCCTCTCCCTTCTGGTTTAAACACAATAGGACATTCCTAATTTGAACATCTTGTGAGGTCCATAATTAAAGATTCAACTTGTGCACATGAGCCCAGCTGGTCCCCTCCCAGTCTTGATAGCAGATTTATAACTTCACCTATCAAAAAGTCAAAATTCTGTTCTCCATTCATCCTAATAAAGCTGCAGGGGTTTCCTAGGGAGACTGCTGACAAGTCTAATTGTTCACAGCTGGAGAGTGTAGGACTGGTTTCAGGGATGAGATTTTAACTCTCTCCTTCTCCAAATTCCCTCTTGACTTGACAGATAGGAGTTAAACTCCAAGGATTGGTAACAGATACTCAGATTTTCAGGAGAACAAAGTTCTGTTCATACTCTGGCTCTTGAGATATTGATTTGGATTTGATGGAATGCTAAAGGTTAAGAGCAGAGGTTTATGTTTCAGGCAAGAGTGTGGCTATGAAAGTATGGCTGGGTTTTTTTGTTTTTGTTTTGTTTTTGTGTGTGTGTGATTAAACAAGTGAGATAATAGAGCACTGAAGAATAAAGGTCTCTTCCTGCTGTTTCTATGAAGTTCTTCTCTAATTTGAAACATGACAACCAAGAGGACACAAGGAGGAGATGCACAGGACACATGTGCTACATGATTTGTAAAGGTGGTCACATAAGATCAGGGGTGGGTAACATCCGGCCCAAGGACCATATAAGGGCCCTCAAAATCATTTGGTCTGGCCCTGCCAAGGCATTAGGAGTGAGTTAAGTGTTTGAGCAAATATATAAGGCTAATTTTTTTAATATATTTTATTGATTTTTGTACAGAGAGGAAAGGAGAGAAAGAGTTAGAAACATCGATGAGAGAGAGTCATTGATCTGCTGCCTCTTGCACACCCCCCACTGGGGATATGCCTGCAACCAAGGTACATGCCCTTGACCGGAATCGAACCCGGGACCCTTCAGTCCCCAAGCCGACGCTCTATCCATTGAGCCAAACCGGTCTCGGCATAAAGCTAATTTTCAAGTTGATAATTTTGAAATCCCTCCCGAAAATGATGTTATAAAAATCCAAATGGCCCTTGGCAGACAAACGGTTCCCCACCTCTGCTTCAGATACTGTGCACCTTACATTTCAGAGAGAGTCTCCATCATTGTCATCATCTGAGTTGTGAGAGCGTGCCACGTTGGATACTGGGAATATAAAGACAGAATGGAAGTATAAACATAGATTCTATTCTTACATTGGAACTCAGGGAAACAGGACACATGTGCTCATAGGAAGGGACAAGATATATCCAGGCAGATGCTATGTCAAGTGCTAAGTGACTGGGGGAAGAAGTGGAACTCAGCTAGTATGTAGCAGGCAGTGGAACCTGTACTCAGATTTAGGGCTACATGACTGTGTTCTTGGTTCCCTTCATATCTTCCTTCATTTATTTGACAAATACATGGTGTGAACCTACCACATGCCAGACACTGCTCAAGGTTTGGCGAATAAATGGTTAAAGGAAGCTAGCACAGTCTCTTGCTCTAGTGCAACTTATACTTCTAGTTTTTACAGTGAATGAGGATGATTTCTAAGAAAAATTATACTTCTGTAGACATTCATCATTGTCAAAAACCCTTTGATATCCTCTTATTTCATTTTTCTTTCAAGAAGAATAACATTTCTTCTGTCAGTTTATTAATAAATTGTTCAAATTCCTCAAGTTTATTCTGATGCAAAGTAGAAAATGAAAAATTATTTAAAATTAAATAATGTTAATTTGTACAAAATTCTCCATATATTAAAAATTATATGCTGTGCTGAGACCGGTTTGGCTCAGTGGATAGAGCATCGGCTTGGGGACTGAAGGGTCCCGGGTTCGATTCCGGTTAAGGGCATGTACCTTGGTTGCGGGCATATCCCCAGTAGGGGGTGTGCAAGAGGCAGTTGGTCGATGTTTCTCTCTCATTGACGTTTCTAGCTCTCTATCCCTCTCTCCTCCTCTCTGTACAAAATCAATAAAATATATATTTTTAAAAATTATATGCTGTAACACTGATGGTTATTAATTCTTATATTTATTTAAATCTTCCATCTTAATGTATGTTACAGTATTTGAATTATGCAAATACTTTGTAAAAAAGTTTAAAGAAATTTTTGGTATGCAAGAATTTGAGGCAACCTCATCAACACCAATTCCATTCCTTCCCCCCTCCCCCCCAATTATTCCATTATATGTCATTACTTGCAGATGATCTTAAATCTTCCCACAATACACATTTTCCCCCAAGGAAATTAAAAGGAAAGTAAGTAAATATTATTAATATTTCTGTTATATATTTTTTCTAATTTCTTTCCCAAAGGTGAGCTTTTGCTGCATCATTATGACAGGGACCACTATCATATAAGCAGCCTGTAGTTGACTGAAATATAATTATGTAGTTCATGACTGTAATATAAAAAATAATGTATTCAATAGCCTAAAGGCTTGAATTTGATGAGTTTTTAAGCTGGAATATATATACATGAAAGTGGTATTTCAGTCTTTTCTGCAAATACTGAGAAAACTAAAGTATAACATACAAGGTGGGACAAATGTAGATTTACAGTTATGAGTACATGAAACATAAATTTATTCTTATACTATTATTTATTAATATTATATTATTTTCCATGTGAACAACTGTAAACCTACTTTTGTCCTGCTTTATATAACATGCTATGAATCTTCCTGGGTATTTTAACATTTTTTCCATCCAGACTGTCAGATTTGTCTTTCATGAAAAAATATCTCTAGTTTTACAGTGGAATCCACTAATAGATTCTTGTCATACTGATATTTATCACTACTATATTAAGAATTATATACTCATAGAGCTTTTAAAGCTTTATTGAGGTATAATTTACATATTATAAATTGTCCCCATTTTAAGCAATGCTTTTAAATAGCTTTATAGAGTGTGCAAACATGACTACAATCCACTTTTAGAACATATCTCTCACCCCAGAAGACTCCCATGCTTATTTACAGTCAAACTTCACCCCCAATCCCAGCTCCCATCAGTTTTCTGTCTTTGTAGGTTTACTCTTTCTAAACATTTCATCTAAATGTAATAGTAAAATCAGTATTTTTTTGTGTTAACTTCTTGAACTTAGCATAATGTTTTTGAGGTTTATTAATATAATAGTATATGTTATTATTTCATTTACTTATTATATATTGTTAAATAGTATTCAGTTGTATTTTATTTATCCATTTACCAGTGAAGTGGACATTTAGATGGTTTTATTTTTGGGTCATTGTAAATAATCCTGCTATACATATTTGCATATAAATGTTTGTATTACAGATACAAACATTTAAAGATACAAAAGATATCAGTATATTAAGATCATTGGGACAATTTTAATATTCTCTATCAAGAGTAATAATAGTGTAGCCATAGCCAATTTGGCTCAGTGGATAGAACATTGGCCTATGGACTGCAGAGTCCTCAGTTTGATTCCTGGCTGAGGGCCTGTACCTTGGTGACAGGCTCAATCCCTGGCCCTGATCGGGATACGTGCAAAGGTAACCAATTGATGTGTATCTCTCACATCAATGTTTCTCTCTGTGTGTCTTCCCCCTCCCTTATACTCTGTCTAAAAAACAAAAAAATCAATAGAAGAATATCTTTGGGTGAGGATTAAAATTTTAAAAAAAGTAATAACAGTGTATACAGAGGTCATTCAGATCAAAATGTTCTCATGAGCTGAAAGTACTTTTGAGTTATTTTTTTAAAATAAATTATACTTGTCTAGTCTCTACAAAAAGAATACATTTTCATCTATTCATAGCTACTTTCTTTGATTTATTAAGATCTTGAGTTGTGTCCTTTACTTCTGTGATCTGCCACCTTCTGAGCATAGCATCTGATCTTCTGTGGTCACTGGTGTCCATCTGAGCCTTGTTACATTGAGTCTGAATAATCCCATTTCATGTCTTTTCTTTCTACTAACACACATTCATCTCTGCAGCTCACTCACACTTTGGCTTTTTCTGTCTCTGCTTTCTTTATCATAGACCCAAGTATAATACAGCATTTGGGGGGAGGAAGTTTGTTTGTTTGTTTATTTATTTATTTATTTATTTATTTATTTATTTATTTTACTTTTGGGATCATTGCTCACATAACTTAACACATAATCAAATGTCTTATGAAATCTCCTAAAATATTTCCTCCATGAATGCTAATATCTGAATGCTCGAGAATTGTTTCCTTAGTTTTGTCTTAAGATGATAGTCAACTGAACAGTCATGGTAAAGAATCCAAAGTAGAGTTTTCTTAAAGCAGTTATTTAATCCTAGTATGAAGGGGGACCAGGAAATTTTCTTTAAAAATGTAGTAAAATAAAATGTATGTTCACATTTGAAAGACTGTCTTGAAAAACTCAAAGAATAGGAAAGCACACATATCCTTTAGTGATTTAATGTTTGTTACCAAATTAAAATGTGTGTATATATGAGCTGTGAAGTACAAGTACAACTATAGTTTTAATAAATAGACCAGAACTTAACATATATAAATGAATGTTCTATATTTTGAAATGAATGATGTTGGCTATAAACATACCCCATCCATTTTGCAATTCCTCAGACGTATTTTAAAATTTCCCCATCAGTGCCAGTTTATGAACCAAACAAAAAACTGATCTCATTACTTTATTGTCACATCTCATATATAAAATGCAAAAGCAATATGCCTTAGTAATTGAGATTATATAAAAACTGAGATTCCTATCTCATATATTGCCTAGTGCTTGGTTTAGCTGTTTTGAGATGTGAACATGTTTTTATTTCCCCCCCCCCCCATCTCATCTCATAAGAAAAGCAATATGTTTAAGACAAAGAAGGCGCTGACTGCAGCAGTTCATTACTGTCTTTGCTAGAATTTATAATAGTACCAAGCCCTTTTACTACCTATTACAAAATAAAACAAAAAATTCTCAAGAGGCTGTGAGATGACCCAGTTTGCACTGTGATGAAAATCACTTTGGCAAATTGTCTTATTGGAGGGATTGGTTTCAAAAGATATACATTCATCCCATTAATTATTGGATCGTCAAACAGGGCCAGCAGTGACCTATGTAAATGTGGGTACTGCAGTTGGTGCATGCAGTCTTGCTCACATAAAGGACTTGGTTAATTAAATATGCAGTGATCTGTTCTATACAATCAACATCATTACAATACATTGGAGATGAAAAGGGTCATTTTTCTTACTGTGACCACTGAGCAAGTCAGCGGTGAATGATTGGCTTCTATAGGAAAGGGATCCTCCACAGTGGATAAGAGAGGACAGATATAGGAATGCAGATCTGGGGCACATTTATGTACTCATTTATCTAACAAGCCTGGAAGGTAATTCCTATTAATTTTAAAACATCCAGGCTTGCATTATAAATTTAAGTTTTGGATGTTCAGGGAAGTATTAGAAATCTCTGTCTCTCAGTCTTCTCATCCATGTACTCTGTGAAAGTTATAAAAGTTAGAGAATAGAGATAAATTTCAGAGTCCAGAACCAGCCATGTTGTATATATGTTACTAGAAAAATAGGTATATTTTGTAGAAGTTCAGCTACTATATTTAAAAAAGCAACACAGTAGATTAAGCAAGACAGTAGCTTCTTTTTCTCCATTTAAATGAATTGTGGAGGTAGATGGCCTAAAGTTGGTGTGATGGCTCCTCAAACTTGTTTAATTCTCTTTGTTTTGCCAGATTTTTGTTCAAGTTCTCTGTTCTTCCACCCCCAAGTTATGGTCCTTATCTTTATAATTTAAAATACTTGCTAGCACTCTGGCCATTGCATCCAAGTTTAAGGAGACAGGATTGTAGTAGGGCACAAATGGGGTTCTTCTCTGCTTTTCAAGGCCCACCTGACATATTTGCTTATTTCTCATTGGTCAGCAATGAGTCCTATTAAAAATGTTGTGTCTGTTACTAAGAAAATGGGGGAAATGGGGAAAATGGATACTGCAGGGAAGGACAAACTCTGTCATAAGATATAACTATTATTGCCCTGTATTTATACTGAGCAGTTTAGTCAGGTTATTGAGTCTTACTTACTCATATAGGAAATGGGGATAGTGCTAATTTCAAAGAGCTGTTATGAGTAAATGATAAAGGAGATATGCATGTAAGGCACCCATAGGTAGCTATATACCAAAACTGGAGCATTAGGCTTTGGGAAGATCCAGATTTGGAGTGTCCTGGCTCTAAAAGACCATACTGCCTGGACAGGGTCATGAATATCTGAGACCTGGTTTGATAGAGAACTGGCACCTCACCTGGCTGCCCCCATAGTGGCAGAGATAGCACTAGGGGCTGGCATATTGGGATTCTTACCTAGTGTGGAGCAGGTGTGTAGCAACCTCTTGTTTGTTTGTTTGATTGTTTTTTGTTTGTTTGTTTTGTTTTGTTTTGTTTTGGGTTGCCTAAGATCCAATTTACTTGTTAGAATCAGAAAGGCAAGGGAGTTTTGAGAGTGTGATATGGGACTTTGACCAATATTCTAATGTAAGTTGAGAAATAAGGTATAGGTCATTACTTAGTCTTTGAGATTATTATGCAGAGTTGCTTAAAAGAGCTATTAACAATACTTAAATAATGTAGACCCTGCCGCTGTGCGCTCTGGAGCACCTGGTGTGGAGCTGTCCAAGGGGCAAGCAGCACTGTTACAAATAAGCATTGCAGTCTGGGGTACCCTGTCTGGTACCCTATCAGATACTAGAGACTAAATTGAACTACTTATGCCCTTTCCCCCATAGACATTTCCCCCTTGCTTTCCTAAAAACAGGGTATTGTGACTAAATTGTGCACCCCAGCCATATGTTGAAGCTTTAACCCCAATGTTATAATATTTGGAGATAATGTCTTTAAGGAGATATTTAAGGCTAAATAAGGTAATAAGAATGGGACATTAATCTGATGGGACTGGTATTATCCTTATAAGAAGAGGAAGAGTCACCAGAGCGTGCGCGCTCTCTCTCTCTCTCTCTCTCTCTCTCTCTCTCTCTCTCTCTCTCTCTCTCTCTCTCTCTCTTTCTCCTCTCTCTCTCTTTCTCCACAGAGGACACAGTGAGAAGACAGGCACCTATAAGCCAGGTAGAGTGGCCTCACTTGGATTTCTAGCCTCCAGAACTATAAGAAAATACATTTCTATTGTTTTAAGTCACCCAGTCTGTGGTATTTTGTTATAGCAGCCAAAGCTTACAAATACATAAAGCCATTCTTTTCCATAACCACATTATCAAAATCAGTAGATTAATGTTAAAGCAATAATATTCTTCATCTGCAGATGAATTGTATCAATTGTCATAATAAAGTCTTTTATTGCAAAAGAAGTACCAGATTATGTGTTGCGTTCATTTGCCATGTCTCTTAGTCTCCTTCAATCTAGAACATTTCATCATTCTTTCTCTTATGACATTGAGGTTTATTAAAAGTATAAGGCCAGTTATTCTGTAAAATGTTCTTTAGTTGAGGTTTGTCTAATATTTTGTCAAGATTAGGTTTAGGCTATGTATTTTTGGCAGGTATACACTGATTGTGTCCTCAGTGTGTTATATCAAGAGACACCTGGTGTCAATTTGTCTCAATACTGATGGTGTTAACTTTGGTCATTTAATTAGGGTGGTATCTACCAGTTTTCCCTATTGTGAAGCTGTTTTTTCCCTTTTGTAACTAATAAATAGTTTTGGGGGATCATATTGAAACTATAAATATGCTTCCCCTAACAGTTTTAAAATTCACTAATGTTTTCTTGCTTGACTCACTTACTGCTGTTATGGTTGCTAAATTTTTTAATTCTGTTATTCCCTGTACATTTATTTGTTTTCTTTCAACAGTTAAAATGAGCTTTCCCTTCTTCCCCATTTATTCATTTATTTATTTGTAACACAATAGGCTAATACATATTAAAATATGCTATAATCCATATTTAAATTCTGGTCATACTACATAAACTCCAAATTTAGTGAACATATATTCATTTTTTAATGAGATATATCAATGAGACAAAACAAAAACAAAAAACACTTCAATTAATTTATATAGAGATGAGATTCCCATAGCTGGAATGGATTTTCTGGTGGATGAACAAGAAGGAATCAAATACGATTGTCTGACTTCTAGGTAGAGTATAATAGAAAATATATGAAGAGGGGATTTAGAGATGAAAGTGCTGAGTTGAAATTGCAGAACATCTGTTTTAGGAAGAGATGGTTTGATGTGTGAAACAAGCTCAGGGATGATGTCTGGCAAGAGATACGGGTTGGGTCGAAACCGGTTTGGCTGAATGGATAGAGCGTCGGCTTGGGGACTGAAGGGTCCCGGGTTCGATTCCGGTTAAGGGCATGTACCTTGGTTGCGGGCATATCCCCAGTAGGGGGTGTGCAGGAGGCAGCTGATCGATGACTCTCTCTCATCGATGTTTCTAACTCTCTGTCTCTCTCCCTTCCTCTCTGTATAAAATCAATAAAATATATTTAAAAAAAAAAGAGAGAGATACGGGTTGGAGTGCAGCTTTGTGCTGGGCCAGGCTCCTGCTGGATCATGGAGCCAATTCTGTGCATCTCTTCCCAACTCCAACTTCAGTGTCATCCTATGGGTGACTTGAAATCAGCCGTGAAGGGAGAATTTATACCACAGACATCAGCTAATGAAACAAATCAAACTCTTCTCTCCTGAAAGTGAATGAGATCATTTAGTGATAGTGTTTAATATGAAAATAAAATATGTCCGTGGAAAGATGGCATATTAGGGGTGGATGGAAGAATAAAAGCCACAGAAGAGCTTCAGAAAGGATGCAGAAATGTTTAAAGGGAACTAGAGATGAAGATTTTCAAAGAATCCAAGAGGTTAGAGATTTCCAAGAAAGAAGGGCTGATAAATAATGTCACATGTAACCAAGATGTCCAGTAAGATAAACATTAAAAGTGTGTTAGTTCAGTGGTTGGCAAACTCAGTTAGGATGTTAGATTGTTTGATGGCTTTAATAGAAGTTTTAGTTTAGTGACTTGAGTAGATTCTGGATTGAGTTGGCTAAAAAATTAATAACTGTTGAGTGGTGAATGGATCATAATACAACTTTTAGAGCCAAGAAAAGTGAATACCCCAGGCTCACCTTTTTTGTGAAACAATCCTGCTATGTAATTGTCTACAGTTTTAGACCATAGTAAAGGTGAGGCCAATGAGTAGTTCGTTCACCTTCTGTAGGTGCCCTCACCTACTTTGCTTATAAAGGAAGGAACCCATTAAGAAAGTTTAAATTTGCTTGATTTAATCTTTGTATTGCTTCCCATCCATTTTGTCAGATTACAGAGCATAGCACGAAAAAAAAGCTTCAAACTTTATTAAGCTTCTCAGTAATATAGCTTGTAGTATTGCATACCAGGCCTCTTGTCTTTTCTGGTTGACAGTTATGTTTTCAATGGTAACTAATGCTTCTTAAAACAGTAATTTGCTCTTTCAAAATCAGTGGTAAAAAATTTGTGAAACTTTTGTCAGAACCTTAAGTACATTGAATGGGATTTTATTTCTTGACTTTTTGCCTTTTTATTTTATTTTATTTTTTAAATATATTTTTTATTGATTTTGTACAGAGAGGAAGGAAGAGAGATACAGAGTTAGAAACATCGATGAGAGAGAGTCATTGATCAGCTGCCTCTTGCACACCCCATACTGGGAATATGCCTGCAACCAAGGTACATGCCCTTGACCGGAATTGAACCTGGGATCCTTCAGTCCCCAAGCGAACGCTCTATCCGTTGAGCCAAACCAGTTTTGGCTGCCTTTTTATTTTTAACTAATGTTAATTTAGGTAGCGAAAAACTGAATCTTTAGGCCCAAAAATCTTTATGTATTGCATTTAATATTAGTTTATTCATAATTATATGACTTTGTGGGAAGTAATTTTTTTTTCTTTGTGAAATAATTTGAAAATAAGGAATACAATACCACTGCATTTGAATGAGAAAGACATGAAAAAAATACATAAAAATAAGTAGGGCAGTTTTAAATTCTAGAATGTTGATTATTTTGTATTATGCCTAGAAATTTGTTTTTGAATCTTTGTGCCAATAATATAAAAGTACTAATTAATTTATGTTGATATCTAGTTAGGAAAACCTTTTCTTGCTTGGTTGAACAAGTTTAATTTACAATGTCTGTGAATGCATTTTAGTTGTAAAAATAAAACATATATTGGAAAGATTGATCTCATCATCCTACACTCAGTTATTCTTTAAAAAGCAGTTTCTTAGATTGGCAATAGAAGGGACCATTTGTAACAGAAAGGAAAAATTATTGGAGTTTTATTTAAAATAGCATGGCATATCCGAACAGGGAATGTTTAATACATTTTCTATGTAACTATTGAGTTGGAAAAATTCTGTATGTTCACTATAAGTCGTTTGCGTTAGTGTTAGAAAATAATGATGTTAGTCAGCTGTGTGTGTGTGTGTGTGTGTGTGTGTGTGTGTGTGTGTATCCCAGGCCTTGTGCTAAGTACCCACACTGTATTTTCTTTCTTACAGCTCACAGTTAGGAAGTAGAAGTCAGTCTGAACCCAGGTCTGTCTGTCTCTATAATCAAAGACCAATGTCTGATCTGTATGTCAGACTGAGAAAGAGGTTCAAAACAATAAATAAACAAGAGAAACATTTCTCAATGACCCTACTTTTGGTATTTCTTAACACTAGGAAATTAATCAGATATAAATTTGTTCAAAGCAATTTAGGATTAAAAAGAAAGAGAAAGCCATCTTTTCATTGTTGTTGTAATTGTCATCTTTGGATTTAATGGTAGAGGCACATGAGATAAACTTTATATATTTCTTTCGATATGAAAAAAACTGTCTGAAATTATTTATGATTAGCTTGAACTATAATGAGTTCACAAACATTTGAGATTAAAATTTTCTTTCTAGTCTTATTTTTCTCTAATTAGTCAGTATCAATAAAACATCTCTGGAAATCCCATGTTTTACCTAAAAAAGAGTAAACATGAAAAGTTGATGTTTATTTTTAACCACTCTGTCTTGCCAGTACTGCTAACACTGTGTTCTTTTTTTCCCTGTGAACTTTATTATACACTCCTTTCAATTTACTTGTAACCTACCCTGTTAGTGAAAACATCTCAACCCTTTAATAATTAGGGAAGGCTGTCTGCAAGCTTAGCTTCCTTTAGGTATGTTAAATTCTGTTTATTTCTCTTCTTTTGTTGGGCTTTCCACTTTCTATGAACTTTTGAATTGTTTAAAACAGAAAATTTGTAGTTACATTTGGCAGCACTTTTCAGAAATGATCTGGCAAGACAGATATAATTTAGTGTTTATTTATGTTACACACAATTGACTACAGCTTTTAAATATATAGACATTTTTAGTTATTGTGGTGTATGTGGAGTTTTGATGAGTGTTATTTAGGTTCAGGGTTTTCTGTAAATTACTTCTCTGTGATTTAGTATGACGACGTTTATTTCAATTTTACACATCTACTGTTTTGGGGGAATTTTTTATTTTTTATTTATTTTTTAATATATTTTATTGATTTTTTACAGAGAGGAAGTGAGAGGGGTAGAGAGTTAGAAACATCGATGAGAGAGAATCATCGATCAGCTGCCTCCTGCACACCCCCTACTGGGGATGTGCCCGCAACCAAGGTACATGCCTTTGACCGGAATCGAACCTGGGACCTTACAGTCTGCAGGCCAACACTCTATCCACTGAGCCAAACTGGTTTCAGCATTTTTTGGGGGAATTTTATATTAAGTTCCTGGATACTTTCCCCCGCATTCTCCTGGAAGAATGATATAAATAAGTTTGACTTCACTTCTTAAAAATCAGAATTTCCACTGACTTCAGTTGTGAACCCTCTGCAGTTTGAAACTGTCTGGGCAATTGAATCCCAAACTTGGTATATTAAAGGAAGGAAGCCAGAGGTTCTGATGATTCAGTTGCTGACAACGGTAACCAAATTCCCCCTACACTAAGCTCCTTTTCAAAAGAAGGTAACTGCAGGTGCTGAATACATGAGTTTTTAACACCGTTCATGCTTTGAGCTCAATGTTTTTCAGTGATGAGGCAGCATGGAACAGGGAGAAAGATATGGACTTAAGAATTAGATTAGCTTGATTTGAAAAAAAAAACAACTTTTTATTTTAAAATATTTTGAGATTCATAGGAACCTGCAAAGATAGTACAGAGAGGTCCCGTTAACCTTTACCCAGTTACCTTTAAAGCTTAATTGTGCATACAGCTATAGCACAACTAGAGGCCTAATGCACAAAATTCATGCAAGAGTAGGCCTTTGCAGCCTTACCTGCCTGGATCCCTTCCTAGCAGCCTCAGCTGAAGCCCTGGCTTCATCTGGAAGAACATATGGAAGGACATTCAGTCTAATTAGCATATTATGCTTTTATTATTATAGTTATCAAACCCAGGAAATTTACATTGGTATAATATATGTGTATATTTTTAAGACGTTTCATCATACCTGGAAATTCATATAAGCTCATCACAATCAAGATAACAGATTATTCTGTGAACACACATATGTCCCTCATGCTCTCTCATTATATCAATAGGTGTGTCTACCCTTTATTGTGTCTGCTACAAACCTTAAACCCTGACAATCACTATTTTGTTATGCCTCTATAATACTTTGGGAACATTATATTAATGGAATCATACAGTATGTGGCCTTTTGAGATTAGCTTTTTAAGTATAATGTCTTTCAGATTTATCCATGTTAGTGTGTATATCACATGTGTTCCTTTTTATTGAAGTGTGATTGCGGGGGGGAGGCAGTGAGGGTTATTATAAATAAGCTGTTATGAACATTCATGCATGGGCTTTGTTCATGGACATGAATTTTCATTTCTCTATGATGAAGGCCCAGGAGTGTGATTCCTAGGTCACAAGATAAGTGTATGTTTAGATCTTTAAGAAATTGCCAAACAGTTTTCCAGACCGGCTGTACCATTTTATATTTTCTCTGGCAATGGAGGAGATCCAGGTTTTATGGATCCTACCCAGCATTTGGTATTGTCACGATTTTTTGTGTTTTTATATTTTTTATTTTGGTGATCTGAAAGATATGTAGTGATATCAGTGTTATCTCATTGCAGTCTTATTTTCATTCTCCTGTGGCTACTGGCATGTGTTTATTGACCGTTCATACATATTCTATAGTGTAATGTCATTTCATGACATTATCTAATTTAATTGCTTGTTTTATTTTTTTTTCCTGTTGAGTTTGGAGAGGTTTTCAATATAATATAGATACTAGTCCTTTGTCAAATAATTGTCCTAATTTAAAACATACACACACACACACACACACATATATATATATGTGTGTGTGTGTGTGTGTGTGTGTGTGTGTGTATGTGTGTATATATATATATATATATATATATATATAAAAATGAAAATTCCAAACATGTACAAAGTTAGATAAAATAGCATAATGAATCCTCATGTACCAGTTCCTATTTCACCCTCAAATTCTTTGGAAGCAAAGCCCAGACATCATAGTACTTCAGGTATATATATGTCAATAAAACATTAAAATAAAAGGATTCTTCTTTTAAATACAACAATAATAGCACTGTTGTATCTAAAAGAACACATACTTAATATTATTAAATAGCTAATTAATCAATCCATTTCCCATTTTTCATATTTTTTCACCTGTTTGTTCTAGAGAGAATCAAATAATATCTATACATAGCAATTGGTTGACATGTTTTTAAAATCAAAATTATTCCATAAATTATCCTTTTTCATGGTACTATTTTTTCTCTCTCAAAGATAAACACAGCCATGCTTTAAAGCAGTGAAGACAGATTTTATTCAGCCACTACTGATGGTAGGGCACTCCATTCCAATTTGTGCAAGGGTGATAGGGCATTTTAAAGGGAGAGTGAGGTAGGGAGGGGGAGAGAATGGAGACTCAAGTGGAAAATGACAAGGGGTTGGTCAGTGTAAATGTGATTAGGCTGGTGTGTCTGCAAGCTGGCAATTACTGAAGTGAGACTTGTGACCTCCCTGGGACTGAAAGACAGAGGCCTTGTCCTTTCTGACAATTACTTTAAAAGAAATGGCTTTCAGATCCTGAAGAAAGACACCCCCTGGCTTGTAGGAGACAAATATACATCTCAAAAGGACCGAGGAAAAATTTACTATCATGACCCCTTTTTAGAAAATGTTCCCAGAAAAGGAATGGGGCCTATCCTCAGGAGTTAACTGGAACAAAGCAGTAAATCCTTTGGACAGCCCTCCCTGAGCTCTTCTAGACCAGAACTCAACAGGGGGCTGGCTCATTCCAGGAACTAGGCTGGAGGCTGCTAGAAACCTTGCTGAAGTTGGTCATGCCTTTTAGTTGGAATGCAGTGTTCATACTGAGTTTATGCAGTTCTCACTTTTGCTGAGGGTTTTGAAACTTCTAACAGTCTGTATTTTGGTGACTTCACTTCCATGATGTCAGTTGATATGGTCTTCTATCTGCTGTATTTCTTGTAAATTGATAGCTAGATCTAGAGATTTGATTGCATTTGGGCTTTTCATATATATATTTGAATTGATTTCAGAGAGAAAAAGAGAGAGAGAGATAGAAACAATGATGAGAATCACCGACAGGCCACCTCCTGCATGGCCCCTCCTGCACGCCCCCCCTTTCCCCAGGGATCAAGCCCACAATCAGGGCATGTGGCTTGATCGGGAATTGAACCATGATTTCCTGATTCACAGGTTGACACTCAACCACTGAGCCTCTCTGGCTGGGCTGGGCTTTCAATTTTTGACAAGAATACTTAATCAGTGGTGATGTGTACTTCGGAGGAAGTAAATAATTCTGATTGTTTTTCTTTTTCTGAAGTGAGTTGTCATATGCCTCGATTCGTTATTTCAGTAGGGAGTGAAAAATTGTGCTAGTCTAATTCTATCATTCTCTTTTCATTTATTGGATAGGATATATATAAAAACAAATATTTCTTCATGAAGTATTTGGTTACCCTGGGGGTCCAGTTTATATATATAGACAACACAGGACAAATGCTTGATTCTTTTTGCTTTATTTGCTAGTTATATTCTATTGATACTCAAATGTTTATCTTTGGTTAGTAGAAGCAGTGCTGATGGAAATAGGATTATTTCACAGAGTCACAGGGAATGCATTTTGGGGACCCATGGGTAAGAGGACTTGAGGCAGATTGACAACATTTACTGGAGTGAAAACAAAGGTTTGCCCTCAGGAGCCCAGTGTCTCTTCCACAATCAGGTGGCTCAGGTGGCACTGGGTAAGAAGTCCTAGGCCTGGAGAACACAGTGCCCACCAGGCAGGTCAGGACCCATAACTGTCATGTCCTCACATTGGGCTTGTTAGTCCAGCGTAGTCTCTGCTCCCAGCTGGTCTCTGGCCCGATATGTGCCATACTTCAGCCCAGGCTTGCATGGTTTATGGAGGAGAAAGAGCTCAAACAAATAAACAAGCATCTTGAGCTTTTGTTAATCTTTGGCTATATTTCCTTGCGTTTGGAAAGGTAAGCTTTCTTTCAAACTAACCAATCTTCTTCCTAATTCTTCCATGGCCTGTGCTGTGCCTTCCCCCTATAAAAACTTTTTCCTGGATCTTTGGGATTTTCATGCCCTTATCCTATCCGGTGTTTTTGCCATTTTGGCTTCTGTGCATGCCTCAAAAGTTCTGCTTCGTCATCTGGCTTTTACCACACATGGACTTAACCGCCCATAGAGCGGTCTTGGCTCTACTCTCTATGCTCAGCAAAAGAAATTTCCCCCATTGTTTTATCCTTCCCTCGGTAACCTTAGCAAAGGAGCCAGTTGTCCCACAGGGAGATTGGAAAGCTGGCCTCGGGGATTAGTGTCCTCTGTGACTGTCCCCTGGGGAGTCTGTGAATGCTACAGCTTCCTAATCACACTTAACATCAGATTCCATTGGCTGCCCATTTGCTCCTTCCCTTTATTAATAACTAGTTAGCTACCTATGCTAATGGAAGCACATACAGGGAACTCTGTACAGTATTAGTTATTAAACTTTGTTTCTTCCTGTCCTCTTTTCTTTTTTGTTACTTTTATAAAACGATGCTATACAGAATACCTTGTACAGTAGGTCCCCGGGTTACGTCGGAGATCCATTCCTACAGCACGAGGTAACACGATTTTTGCCATAAGTTGGAACCCACTACATAAGCACCTACATCACTCACCTGGAGCACACACAGAGCAGTAATAAAGTGAAAACAGTAAAAAAAAAAAAAAAAAATTGAAAGAAAGATAACAATTCCTGACCTATACTTGTGGTAAATAAATAATAAAAAAACATAAAGCACATATGTACATACATCGAAGTGACGGAATTTTTTTTTTTTATATAAAAAATGGGAGATGGCAACATAACTACATTACGATGTACATTGAGTCCGTCATAACCCGAGGACTGTCTGTATTGGCTTATTAAAATCGAAAAGATTTAGTAGACAGATACAATGTGTGGTGAGAAAATTCTTGTTCTCATGTTTTCAGAATCATCAGGCTCAACCAATTAGTAGATATCTTCCAACAGAGAAACACTTGCTTTTGATTAAATTTTTATGTATGAGACATAGCAAGGCACAGATCTGGAGGGGTGGTGTGTGTGTGTCCAGGACAAGAAAAAGAAACTATTTTTCTCCTTGAATTTTGTAGACAATGGCATGTAGGGTGACCATCTCCTTCTGTTTTCCCAGGACTTGCCCAGTTTTGACAATGAAAGACCCATATCCCAGCAAGCTCCTCAGTACTAGACAGACTGGGCTGGCTGGTCACCTTTGATGAAGATCCAGTCTCTTATATGAAAATCTCTAAGGTTCGGAAACTTTAGAGTGGAAAAATTTCAGAGGACTTTCTTTTGGGCTTGAGGTCAGTTTAGCACAGGAAAATGCATTTCTTAAAATAACAATCTCAAATTGGGCCTTGATGCCAGTGGGGTTTATAAAGATAGTGTTGTTAAGACTTACATGATTAGGATTTTTTTAAAATTTAGTTTGATGGATTAAATGCTTACTGTGAAAAACATTGTGCTGAGTCCGCAAGGAAAACTCAGCTGAGTTAAGACAGAAACAAACGCTATTCTTCACTTGACCGTTAAGTTACTTTGCACATGGCTTGCTGACTGGGAATACAGCAGCACTGTGTTAGTGAGAGAGTAAAATGGGCTGCAGAGAAAATGGGGATGTTTGCTTAAACACATTGCTGTGAAAGTCATTAGGACAGTGAAGCTCTAGTGGGTATTAAATATTGTCACGCTGCTTAACAACAGGGATACATTCCAAAACATGCATCATTAGGCAAATTCTTCATTGTACGTCATAGAGTGCACTTACACAAACCTAGATGGTCTAGCCTACAACACACGTAGGCTACATGGCATAGCCCGCTGCTCTGAGGCTACCAACCTGCACAGCGTGTTTTCTGAAAACCAAACAAAACACGAGATTCAATCAAGCACAAGAGAAATGATGCAATCAAAAACCTGGGTAAACATGGCATGTGTGAGGCTGCTGCCAGCATAACATGGCCTATTGTCTGCCAGAAAACATTTTTTTGCTGTAAAGAAATAGTGCCTTCTAAAATAACGATAAAAAGTGTAGTATGGTAAACACATAAACCGGTAACATAGTTGTCTATTATCATTATCAAGTATTACATACTGCACATAATTGTATGTGCTATACGCCTGGCAGCGAATTCGGTTTGTTTACACCAACATCCCCACAAACAGATGAGCAATGCATTGGGCTCCAACATTCTGATGACTAGGATGCAGCAGGCTGTAGGAATTTGTTGGCTCCGTTATAATCTTATGGGACTACCGTTGTACATGTGGTTCATGGTTGACAGAAATGTTATGTGGTGCATGGCTGGTGGTAATGGGTCAGGGCTGCTGCTGCCCCACCATAGGAAGTAGAAACAAGTGTGGGCATGGGACATAGTGGGTGCATGATGTTTGAGTCTGGGCATCTTTTGCTCTTTTGGATGAATTGGGGAAAGTTTGGAGCACGTGGCTTTGTAAAGATTTAGGTGAGTCTCCCTCTCTCTGTGGCCTCACTCTAAGCTGCCTGGATCTTAGACTCCAGCCTAAGTTACTTGCCCAGTAACAAGCCCAAAAGTGGATAGAGAGAGACTGAACTGGGCCAACTGGTCTGCATTCCACATGAATGCAACACGTAGATAGGGAAAGGGTGCTGCCCTGGACCATGAAGTGACCTTTCCTACTAGCAGTGGCGCTTAATTTGTGTCCTGGGTACTGACCAGAATGTTTGCAAATCCTAAAGAGCAGGTTGGAGGTGGGACTTTTGGGCTATTAGGGTCCAGGGCAAGCTTCCACATAACTCACAATGGCATGTTGATTATTTTGAATTTAAGTTACTTGAAAAGTAAACAGTGCAAGGTGATGGAAGGAGACTTGTTTTGGGTGGCGAACACACCATACAATATGCAAATGATGCATTATAAGATTATATGCTGAAACCTATATAATTTTATTAATTTATGTCATCCCAATAAATTCAAGGGGTGGCGGGGAGGAAGGGTACACTGATCCTCCTTTATCTCCCTGAATGCAGGAAATAAATCTGTCCTGTGAAAGGTACCCTCCTCCTTTTGGGGGAGCTGGAGCTAGAGCTGAGAACTCAAGGCTGAAAAGCCTGTACTATAAACTAACCTTATTACTTCTTTCCTAAATACTGCCCAAACACTAACTTTGCTTGGATTACTTACTAAAGAGTACTGAAACCGAAATTTCTTTGTCCTGTCGAATCTTCATGAATTTGTTGTGTCTTTGTCTAAATAGTATACAAAGCTGCCTGCTTTGACCATTTCTCTGAGCAGCGTTTTTTATTTCCCAGGTGCACATATTCAATTGGGTTTTCCTCCTGTTAATTTGGTCTTGTGTCAGTTTTATTATCAGTCCAGTCATAATAACAAGAGAGGTTGAGGGGGGACTTTCCCTCTCCTCCACAGTATCTATAGGCCCTAGAGACAAGGGTAACATCAGGAAAGGACTGGGGCAGGCTTAGGGGGAAAGGACATGTCTGGGGAAAGGTCACTTTGCCCATATGTGGCTTAGGAAACAGGAGACAGAATCGACATCAATCGTATTTAGGGATTATTCTACTGCTGTTCAAGTTTAGAGGATTTTGAAGCTCTCGTTTAATGTTAATTCCTTTATTTAGATTTCAGAAGCTTGACTAAAACACTGTGAGAAGTGGGCCAGGTGCAGGAATGGGGTCTGTCACTGATGTGTGCTAGGAGCTCTCATTGTCCAAGGTGGGCTGTGCTCAGTGCAGCCCCTAAGCCTACGCCAGTCCCTGTGCAGCTGCCTGTGTGGCTAACACGCAGAAATGCCACTTCATAAATAATCTATGTTGAAACTGCGCTGAGTAAACTAGTTCCATTTTACTTTTATGCTGTATAGAGTAGTGCTCACTTTGGTTTTTGGATTTGGGTCTTACCTCTGACACTGGCAGATCCTGAGGAAGTACCTTAAGCCTCCTTCACAAGATGGGGACAAGGAAGTGAAATGGCAAAATTGGATTGGAATGCCTGGTGTTCCTCTGGGCAGGATGGTTCCCAGGCTCTTGTCCTGGTGGAGTCGAAGAATAAACCACGGATGAAAGATGTTTATAGTAAATGGTGGAAACAAGCACAGCTTCCCACGGGGGACAAGGAAAGAGTCCCACTAAGTCCCCTTTCCTTAGGTTTATAAAGGCTGCAGTTCTTTGTGCCTTGATATCCCCGCTGACAGGTCACTATAGCAACGTCAGAGCTTAACCCTCACACGAGATATGGAGGTTCTCCTCTTCTTCTCCCTTATTGTTTCTCTTTTTCTTTGGGTTTTCCTATTACCTTCCCTCATTCTATACATGTGTACCTTCTGCAGCTCAGCTCCCTTATTCTATGGAAATGTACCTCCTGCTGCTCTGTAGCCTGTGCTTTTTCCCATCGACCCCTTAATTCCTAAAATTTCCTAAACCTGCCTATTTCACCCCTAAACACTCCTTTCACAAGTTTGGACTCACAGTGCTGGTGTGAGGATTAAATGAAAGTAAAAAACTAATGTGCTTAGCACAGTGACTAGCACAAACTAAACGTATTAAATATTCCCCACTATTAATGAATTAAAACTTACCTGGAGCTGTTACTGACAGGAAGGGTGACATCACCAAAACTATATTTCTTCTATTACATGTAGGAGGCATAAAAATTCCTCCTAAATTCATTGTAGAAGGAATATAAATTAGACCATCTGATTAAATTAAGGAAAACTTAAACTCATTGACCTTTGACCACCAGACCATGACCTTTTGCAAGTCAGTTAACATTTCTGTATTTTCTTTTTTTCTCACCTGGAAAACTACCTGAGCTGTTTTGAGTCCTTCCAATTCTAACTTGAATTTTCAAAATAGCTAAGAGAACTAAAATTTTATTCCCCTTTGCCTTCTCTGACTTTATTTCCTGCATTCTGTGTGTGATAATCTAAGTAAACATTTATTTGTAAGTAACATACTGAGTTAAGAGTTTAAAATTTCTCAGCAGAAATACTGACAGCCACAGAATGGGTTATTGAGAGTCAATTTGGGTTTCTGAGTAGATTGAACTGAGAAATGCATCCTTGTTTTAGAATAGTTAGCTCTTTCCTTCAGAATCTTCATTTAAATATCAAAGGAGACATCAAAGGTTGTTCTGCTCCTCTGTGGAATGCCTTTGGTTATTAAGATTTAGATGAAGCACTTTATAAGTTCAAGGAGAGTGCATTGAAGAGAGAACCCAACCCCACTTAAATTTCCTTTGTTGCTTTTGTTAAGCTTATAATCTTTTTCTAACTCAAGCTTTATCTTTGTTATTTGGTTCACTGAAATATCTTTTTCTTGTGTTTCAAAGAGATGCAGATTTCTGAATTCCTGTTTTAAAAAGCTTTGGATTCAGCATTTTGTACATAATTTGTGACTCTTTATTAATCTCCTTTATTACCTTGACAGAGCAGGAGAAATTAAATTAGTAGGACTAATGTCTAGAAGGAATTTGGGATATAGCATTTTATAATTTATCAGTACAACGTTAAATAGCAATAGCTTTTTATGTCTGAGATGTTTGCCAGTGGAGCTGGTATTCAGGCAAAATTACCAGGTTTTGAGAGATTCTGAGAAGAGCTGGAAAGTACAATATAATATCTTCATTGAAACCACCAAGATTTAAGGTAAGGAAAACAGTACCTACCCTTCTTATTTTGGACCCTGGTATAGTACTGGAGGGTAAGGAAAACACAGAAAAAAGAAGAGCGTTGGCTTGTTAATGGCAAATTGCACCAGAATGTTAGACTTTCATCCTTGAGTTTGGCTAAGGAAATAATCCTGAGCCAAGAAATTCAAATACTAGCAAAAGTTTATTCAGAAACTCACATGGTGGGTAGAGGAAGAAATGAGCCAGCTGGGCTGTGCAGACTCAGGAAGGAAGTTGCAGAGGCAAAGGAAGAGAGAGCATCAGAGCATAGGATAAAGAAAGGCAGAGAAAATGGGCCTGAGGGAAGAAGAGGGGGAAGGTGTTGTAGGCTTGATACCCTATAGGGTAGGGGTGTCGAACTCAATCAGAGAAGGGGCCAAAATCTAAAATCCAGCCTAAATCTCGGGCCGAATGGTTTACTGAACAGTCATAAACTGTCATTGTGATGGAAACGCAGCAGAGTGCAGTGATGACAGCGCGGTGCGGGCCACATTGCAAGGCCTGGCGGGACGGATTTGGCCCGCGGGCCTTGTGTTTGACACATGTGCTATAGGGGGTATGCAGGAAGCAGCCTATTAATGATTCTCCATTCTCTCTCATCATTGATGTTTCTTTCTCCCTCTCCTTTCCTCTCTGAAAATCAATTAAAAATATATTTAGAAAGAAAAAAAGCAAATGAAAAAACAAAAGAAAAACAAGCTTATAGAGGCAGGCAACAGATTGGTGGTGAGCAGAGGGGAACAGGGATAGAGGGAAGGCAAAACAGGTAAAGGGGCTCAGTTGATGGTGTTGAATGGAAACTGGACTTATGGTGGTGAGCATAACCCGAAACTGATTTAATTGTTATAAGCCAATATTACCTCAATAAAAATTAAATTACAAAACAAATAATGTGTTTTTATATGCAACTGCAATTATGATGGGTCTACTCAAATGGGAACCCATTAATATTTTCCTAATCCCTTGGCATTTTTCCTTAAATTTTCAGTAGGTTTCTCTCTACTTTTCTTCAGTTGTCATTTCTGATGTCATCATTTGGTGAAACATCTACACATCACAATAATATATAACTGAAAGAGACAGTGAAACCATTTAGTCCACCTCTCATTGATACAGGGCGGGGGAAACAACTGTTAACGAAAAAAACCATTGAAACCTGTAAAGAATTTTTTAATGAGTTTATTTGAGCCAAAACTGTCGACAATTGCCGGGAAGCAAAACCTCAATGGATTGAGATAATGCTCCGAAGAATGGCGGGTTACATTTCTCTATTTATACACTGAAATCAAAGGAGGGACATAGGTGAGTTACATGAAATTCATTGGTGATGGACTAAGGAGGCGGGTTAAAACAAAGTGGTGGGAAACTCCTGGGATTGGATAAAAAGTAAAATGATGGATGTATACTCAGGTGAGTGCAGGAACAATTAACATGATAAAGAAGGAATTTGAGGCATCTGTCCTGGTGCCCACCACATTTGGTTGTTCCCCAGGGGCTCTGGAAAAAGGGAAGTTACAAGTTACCCAGACATCTCACAGATATGTTATCTTAGAGGCAAAAAGGCAAATGGGCTCAGTAAAAAGATCAAAGTTGATCTTTGTCTGGGAAAATATCTGGGACATGACTACCTACTATAACCTATTAGATATTTAATTTTCAAACCATCTTTTGTGGTTACCTTAGGTCTCTGGGTTTGCAAGACTGCCACGAAGGCCTTCCCTGAGCTTGTCAGGTTAGCTTGTGGCTCTTTTCTTTCACACAACAAAAGACAGAAGGCCTATGGACTTGTTCCAAGTCACTTAAGAAATGAGTTGGAAGCACAAGAGTAGAACCCTGGATGCTTGGTTCCCATTCTAGTGGTTTCCTCAGTGGTTTGGTTTCGTTGTTGGGATTTTCTCTAGCTTCCTGGGAATATAAGTCAGTGATGGCATTTGCATAGTGCTTTATAAGGCACCTCAGATATTTTAGCTTGTGTTTGAAATGAATAGCTAAGAGACTCTGCTATAACAGTTAAGTATTGCTTCTAATTTTTTGGTTGTTTTCTTTTTTCTCCTGCTTTGTAAAAAGGAATTAGAATGTTCTGCCTCATAGACTTGTTGTAAGTGGTAAATAAGTTGCTACAATGTAATCACTCAGGCACACATTAATTATTTTCCATTTTTATCATTAATAATAATATTGTTATTATATGTTTTTGTTGTGAATTCTGGGAAGAAGAGGAAAAGATGCAGAGCCTTCAGCCCTGGGGTGCTCCCTGTCTGAGCTTAGGGATCTCAGCCTGACCTTGTGTTTGTCAAAAAAAGGGGGCCATGCCATTTTGGCTTATTTTGTTACTTAATATTGGTAGCAACTAAAAATAGAAGACTTGAAAATAGGTCTTTTTTTTTTTTTTTTTTCCCCAGCCACTGCTCTCTGCATCATTCTAGGCTGTCATTGCTTCAGGATGCTGTATTTTAAGAGTAAATTATTTGGTGACTATAAGAGGTTAACATTCAAGGAAATGGGATTTCTCACGGAGGAAGAATTTCTAAACAAGAAGATACCTTATAAAAACAACCATCATAGTGAACTTGAAGTGAAGCAAACTATGAACTTACCAAAGTTTACCATTGAAAAAAATCCTAAACCCTAGGGTTTGTTGCTTTATAGAAAGGAAACCACTTCTACATTTTACACTGTGTTAAAATAAACCAGTGTCATGGAGACATGAAGCTTCCCCAAGCAGAACAACCCAAGAAGTACTTTTTCATTCAGATGCATTGCAACTCCAGTCCCCCCCAGCCCCCCTTCTCCTGCCCTTCCCCTCCCTGCAGCCATTTATCTCCCAGAGGGAATGGCAGAAATATCCAGGGCTGGTCTCTGTTGAATTATTTGGAAAATGATTGCCAGAGTAAAGGCAGAGCTGAGAGGACATGCTTAGCAGGGATTGCATCTCTTTTGTAATCACAGACCAAGTTAACACTGATGATCAAAGCCAAGGAATTGGCCTCAGAAAAACACACAAATGCAAACATACTGAAAATCTTGTGCGTTCAGGATGTGTGGGCTCCCGGAGCCTATTTTGGGACATTATTGATGCACCTGTGTGGTGGGAGTTGCCAGAATTCCTGGCCTTGCTCCTGCCAACCTCTCTATTGAGAGCTAAGGGAGAAGAAAGGACGTTCGTGCAGTGCCTGGGGATGGATCCAGACCAGAGCTTGCTAAAAGCGGACTCTGGGTGGTGTTTTGGGCTCACCTTCTCTCCACTCATTAAATACGTGAAAGGTCAGATTCTCAGCTGTTTACCAACCCAACCAGGAGATGAAAAGGGAAGAGACCTGCCCCTGAGTGACACTGTCACCTCCTTACAGTGCTGTGTGGACACCTTTTATTCATACATCCAATCAAAGCAGAAGACTCATACATATTTTGATAGGAATTACCAAGGTGGACATTTCTTTGTGGTACTAACCCACTCAGGTTTTAAAAAAGGATCTCTGTCCTACAGAATAGTCCCATTGTGTAAGGAGACCTCATTCAAATGCAAATTTTAAGAGATTCTGCAGATCAGTTCTTTGAGGAGAAATTGGGCTTAAAGTAGTCATAGAAAAAATGGAAAAGCTTAGGGGAAATAAGGATGAGTTGGTGCATGCTTGCTGGATGATGCTATTCAATTTGACTTTTCCCCCTCCATCCTGTACTTTAAAAATATAGAAATGTGCATGTAGGTGAAAATGCCTTGCGTTAGTTTTTTGCTTGGGGTTGGTAACAGGCCCCTCTTGCTTCCCTTTCATTATCTTTATTAAAACCACCTGATCACAGCCGAAACCTATTTGGCTCAGTGGATAGAGCGTTGGTCTGCAGACTGAAAGGTCCTAGGTTTGGTTTTGGTCAAAGGAATGTACATTGGTTGCGGGCACATCCCCAGTAGGGGGTGTGCAGGAGGCAGCTGGTTGATGGTTTCTCTCTCATCCATGTTTCTAGCTCTCTATCCCTCTCCCTTCCTCTCTGTAAAAAAAAAAAAAAAAAAAAAAAAAAAAAAAAAAAAAAATCAATAAAATATATATATTTAAAGAAAAACCCACCTGATTGCATGTGCGATAGGTGGATATATGGAGCTCTTATTTTATTCAAGTGAGAGCTCTGTGGCAGATGCAGGGTCTGCTCCACTAGAAGCTGACATTCTTATAATCCAGTTTGGTTCCAAAAGCCTCAAGCAGGTGAGATAATCTGTTGCTTATGGTTGAGCTCTGATCCCACCACCGGTGGTTACTAACTTTACCTTGGATAAATTTACCCCACATAGCCTTGACATTCTCTGTTTTTAGGAGTAAAACATTGGTGAAATAATTTTGTGAGTAGAAGACATTGTGCTTCTCAAACTACGTGGAGTAGGCAAATAAACTCCAATTTTGTTTTAAATCATCCCTGTGATTAGTGTAACAACAGAATGCCTGGGTTATTGGGATTAGATGGGATAGTAATATTTACAGCTAACAGAACTCCTAGGCCCTGTTCTACATATTGTCTCGTTTATTCCTCACAGTTCTTCTGTTTGATACTATTCGTATCCCCCCTTTTATAAAGTGAGAAAAATAGATGTGCAAAGAGGTTAAGAAACTTGGCCAAAGTCTCCCAGCCAGGAAGCACCAGGGCTCTGGGACTGAAACCCAAGTGGTCTGGCCCCAGAAGCCACACTCCTAGTTTCGGTCTTTCTCAGCCTTTTCAGAGCTGCAGCGTCGTCAGACTGAAAGGAGAATGTTAATGTGTGGTGGACTCCGACACATATTTAAAATTTTCTTTTTCTTCCTGTTTCAGGTATCTGACTGCAAGCAGTAATAGAAATTTCCTGCTTACCATGCGGCCATTCTTAAAAAGGGCCATTTTGGTCATAAGTTATGTAAGTATATATATATATATGCTTTTGAATTATCTGCTAAGAGATGTTTCACTGTAACATGGCTCAGAGACATGATCCAGATTGTTTAATAGAATCAGCAGTAAATACACAGATATTTACATTACGATTCATTAACTAGCAAAATTACAGTTATGAGTAGCAACGAAAATAATTTTATGGTTGGGGGACATCACAGCATGAGGACTAACTGTATTAAAGGGTCATTGCATTAGAAAGGTTGAGAACCACTGTTCTAATACCTTGATCTTAGGATCCAAGAGTGAACGTGCCATAAATGCTACAAAGCTTTAGAAGCCACATGAGAAAGAATTCTACGGACATGTGAACGCCATGACACAGTATGAATAAACTACCGTATTTTACAAGCAATGCTTTTCTTACCAGATCTTCTTTCCTCTGAAGGTGATTGTTGTGTTGTACTTCCGCCTGTGGATAATGGGAGGATCGATGCCCCTCTTTTCAGAACAAGATAATCCAGCTTCATTCTCCCCTTACATTCTCACAAGGTCAGTAGGAATACATTTTTTTTTTTTTAACTTTACTGAGTATTAATTAAATTGATTTGTAATCTTAAATAGTAAGTTGGATTTTAAAGAAAGGAAGGTTTTATTCTTATTCAGCTTGTAGGGAGAAAAGAAACTACTATTCATACATTTGGAATTCTTTTCAACCAATGTCTATTTTGTTATATTGTTGCTATTGTTCTCATAATGGCATATATGTGTTTATTCAACAAACAGTTTATTGACTACTAATCATCAAGTATAAATATCTATTAAGTGGCCCACATGGCAACTTATAGAACAATGCACAGTGTGGCATTGAGCTTGATTGGACATCATAACTATTTTTGAGATTAAAATGAGTGGAGAAGTTGAAAGTAGCAAACAGAAATGAACAAAAACTTTTGTTACGATATACCTAATTATATCTTACTATTTGTCTTTAAGAGATTTAGAGGTATTGGATCAAGAGGGGATGTTGATCAGTGGATCTGGTTTGTTGAGAAGAATTTAGTTCCTTATCTCTTCAGTCTGCTGTGATGTTCTTCTGAGGTTTTCAGTTATAATTATATTTCACAATTTTAATATATTTCTTCAGGATATTGCTATAATGCTTAAACATTAACATGTCCTCTTCTTAACTGTTCATAGTTTCATATACTTAACATCTAATATTATTTTCATAAGAGTAACATTCAATTTTGGCAGGTTTGCAATGACATATAAATCTTAAATGAAAGCTCAATTTGTAGAGACATTTTTATTTGGGTTTACTCATGTCTCTTAGGGACAACAGATTGTTGGACTTAGTGTTTGTTTGTTTGTTTGTTTGTTGTTTTTTTGCCAGGCAGTGATCTTTGTTTTATTTCACTCATTTACCTTATATGTTTTAATTGGTAAATTTCTAACTTTCTTGGCCTTACATATTTTTCTTTATTGTTCCTAAAGATATTTTCCATTCAAAAAGGATACCTTCACATTTGATTAAACTGTTTTAATAGATATTATGTCACGACTGTTTTCATTACTTACAACATATTTTAAAATTCTTGAATATACCTTCAGAAATTATATGGTATTCAACCTCTAGTGTCAGCTTATCCCTTGGAGGCAGTTTAGTCTTATAAATTGCTGTTAAAGCTTATATTTTTCAAGATGTTGTTTAATTAAACCTTTAATTAAGATTGGCATCTCTAACTCAGATTTTTGTTAATGCTGCAATCTACTTGTCCTTTTTAGGCATCTCTTGCTGGCTTTCAAAATCTCCAGGGCTCTTTGGCTGGGCATTTTTAGCTCATTGATAAATTGTTTTAGTTTCTGTAGCTCCCGAAATAGGTACTTTCTGCTTTCAAGAGAAAAAACAGCTTGGCCAGATCCTCTTTCTTACTTAATGGCTCCATTTGCTTTAGTGTTGGGTTGGGTTTCCTCCAAGCTTTCTGGTCTCCTGAATTTGAGCATGTATTCTTATCTCTGTAGTTAGATGCAGCCTGTTCCCTGCATTATCAGTCTCCAAAAGCCCAGATGCAGTCAAATAAACAGATGGGCGAGAACAAGAACAGACTCCTCTCAACTCACCAACCAATTATTTTGTTGATATCTTCTCTGATCAGTAAACACGTGCCTGGCCCCAGGTCCATGGTGTCAGGACGAGGTGCCCCTCTATCTGTACTGTCAGGGAGGGGATAGGGCAAAAAAAATTCTTTGGTGGAACCTCTGGCAAAATTAGTATGTTGGACCAGTCATCAGTCAAGTTCTGCATTTACTTCCAAGGCATACATGTACATTTTTTAGAGGAGTCTGATAACATTTGACCCAGGATTTTCTGTCTATAAATCCACCTAAGGCAATTCCGACAATATAAAGATACAGAGATCTTGTATGCATAACCCATGGGCACAGACAATAGGTGGGAGATGGGAACGGGCAGTGGGAGAAAAAGAGGACATGTAATAATTTCAACGATAAAGAATTATTTTTTTAAAAAGATACAGAATAGAATATCCTATTACACCTGTATAGTCTTCCTCTCCTTTCTTTACACTAAACAAAATTTTTATTCCTGTGTTTTGTGCTTAAAATACACAGATGCCCAGGGACATTTCAGTACACTTGTTATATGTGGAGTTTCACATTTCTTTAACATGGCAGCACTGTAGTTCTCTTTTTCCAGCATCCAGAAACTTGTCTTCAATTCCTTTCCCGAATAAGGTTTCTACTCTGCTTGCCTAAGTTATTTGACCCCTGTTAAGCTGATGATTCTTAAATTGGATTACCTTGGTCTGTTTCCTAGTTCTGTTGTTGTTTCTTTCTTCCTCATCAACTGTGATTTAGCTGTGATTTGGCAGCTCTGTGAATCCGTCTTTACTAATCACAGGTTTGGCATTCAGCTCTGTCACTCTGTCTCATTAATACTGTATCTCTTTGATTGTATGTATGAATCCAAACAACTTTTATAGCATCTTTGCTTCTGTCCTTCAAGTACTATATCTTCTTATAAAGTATGTTTAGTAAATGACTCTATCAATACTATAGTTACTAACTAATATAGTTTAAAAATTCTAATAACTTTTAAGAGTAGCTTGGCCAAGTTTTACATTGTTTCATATGATTTCTTCTGACTTCAGTTCTGAAACTCTTTGCCAACACTAGTCTTTGATAATCTTTTTGTTTGTTTGTCTTAATTATAGCCATATGAGTGGTTGTAAAATGGCATCTCATTGTAGCTTTGATTTGCATTTTCTGAATGGCTAATGATCTTCGCATCTCTTTATGGGCACATTGGCCATCTCTGTATCATATTTGAAGAAATGTCTATTCACATCTCTTGTCTAGGTTTGAATTGGACTATTTGTTATTTTATTATTGAGTTATAATAGTTTTTTTTATTATATCTTGATATATATATATATATATATATACATACATATATATGTATATATATATATGTATATATATATACTTTATAACATTTTCTACTTTTCTATGAATTGTATCACTTTCTTGATGGTGTCCTTTAAAGCACAACAGTTTTTTTTCGTTTTGGTGAACATCAATGATAAGAGGGAATCAGGAATCGAACTCTGACCTCCTGGTTAATAGGTTAATGCTTAACCACTGAGACACTCCTGCCAGGGGAGAGAATCTTTATTTGACCAGCAGCCTAAGTGAGTTTGGAGGGTGGTGTGTGTCACTCTTTCTGAAATGCTCAGGTATAAACTGTCTCCTCTGTGGCCAAAGAGCTCTCTACAAGGGGGCTGTGGTCCCCACTATGTATTTTGTATTATGTTCATAGAAAAGTAGCTTCTTAGGGATAAAAGAGATGATAATGGTCATCGAGTTTAGTTTTGTCAAATGAAATGACACTGTGCAATAGTAATATATCTAATTTGTATTGGATCCTCGACATGAGGGGGAGAAATACAAGAAAGAAGAGAGAGGAGGTAGTCGGAAGAGGGAGCCTGTGGAGGTAGCAATTTTACCTCCAGACTCGGGATCAGTTGTGGGCAAGCATCTTGCAGAAAATGCTGTAATTATCTACATCTACATATTGTGTTTCCATTACAATCTTAAATCCCCAAGAAGCTGATAACAATTAAAGAAGTTCTTTAGTTTTTTGCTAACATTAGAACAGAAAAGCAAACATTGCTCTTCATAATGAATAACACGAGGCCCAGGCTTTTAGGTAAGGATTCTTTCTTGTTGTGTGCTGCTCATCTGTTTTCTGTGTTGTAAGCGACATTACACTCTGGTTTCAAATTTATGTCAGCCTTGCTTTAGCTAAAGGTTCTTCTGTACTGCACCGTTCAAAGAATAAATCAGGGTCTCCAACAGGTAATTCTCCATGAAATATCAATATTTGATCCATCATGTTGCCGTTCAGTTCTCTGCCTTAATAAAGGAGTGCTAATGGAAGACTACACATCACAGGAATCGAACAGGGAGACTGTGGAGCCAGAAAATCCCATCCTGTGTGCAGGCTCTGCTATGAGCTTGCAGTGGGACATGGAACAAGTCTCAGCCTCCTCAAGGCTATTCCCCTTCCTGGGAAACTGAGTCATAGCCATGGCATAAAGGTCATGTTGGGATTAGATAATTCTTAGATGCAAATTCTTTATGAGCTGGAAAATGCTGGACATGTTTACGGGTTTTAATGTGGGATGGAGTTTGTTAGTATAGCAATGGGATTCTTGTATGGGAATCTGGAATCCTGTGCCTGATGCACAGTAAGCAGTCAGCACATATTTGCTCAATGGAGGCTAAACCTTGGCTTGATGAGAGAGGGTAAGGGACTAGATTTTATTCTTCTTCAGGGTTTAGAGAAGTGCAAAGTAATTACTCAACTTTGTTTTTATTAAATATATTTTATTGATTTTTTTTTTTTTGCAGAAAGTGAGGGAGAAGGATAGAGAGTCAGAAATATTGATGAGAGAGAAACATCAATCAGCTGCCTCCTGCACACCCCTACTGGGGATGTGCAAGTGACCAAGGTTCATGCCCTTGACTGGAATTGAACCTGGGACCTTTCAGTCTGCTGGTGGATGTTCTATCCACTGAGCCAAACCGGTTAGGGCTTATTGAATTCTGGCGAGGCTCTCCTGTCTGTCAAGAGGGAGAGTGTAGGAAGGGGCATCTTTGGCTGTCCTGGGGCAGGTGGTAGGCAGGGAAGAAGATACTGGTGGTGATAGAAGCCAGTTAAGCCTGGAAACTCTGTCATTATTGCTGGGCACAGTGAGACTGTGGAGGTCCTTGGAAGCATCGCTAGAAATTCAGGAGCTGGAAATAGGGAACAGCCTAGGGAAGGGCAGGGCAGATCTCTCAAACTAGTAGGTAGAGGCCTAGCCTGGGGACATCCACTGTGGCGGTAAAGGTGGTGCACACTAAGGCTGGTATATTGACAGTTTAGCCACTGTCCTTCCCAAGAGGCCACCAGGTGGATATCGCCAGTCCATATTCTGTAACATTTATGAAGCAGTGAAGGATTTTGGGGTGAATGAAAAAGAAGGATCCTTTGGGCAGTAACATTTTTCATATAAAACATGCAAGTGCTGTACTTTGATGTAGTGCCTGATTTTTCATATGTAGCTATCATGGGCATCTTCCTAGGGTATGAAAATACATTAGGTTTAGATTATTTCTTAGCAAAAAAAAAAATAAAAAATAAAAAAAAATAGGGAGAGAGGGGTTCTTTTCAAAGGCAAAGAACAGAATCTATGTATATTTTTGCACTTCAAGCACTCTAATTTTTTTTCTTGACAAAAGTGAAGATTTAGATTAAAGACCCTCACAGTTTCATTAGGTTCCCATTGATGCATGGCAGTTCCCCACAGCCTCGTCTTCCTTTTCCTTTGCATGGATTTCCTGGCTGATCAGTGGAAATACCTGACTGAATTGTTTAAGCTGAAGCCCTAGCTTCCTGTGCTGTATATCCCATTTCCCCCCACAAGATATTCCAATCGCTTCCCTTCTGTTAGCAGAATTCATTGTAGAAAATTGGTCAATAATTCATTTTGTTCTTGCTCCTGCTTTAAAAAAAGGGAGCTCCAGTCGAACAGAGATACTCCACATATCATTTCATTTCTGAAATTTTAGCAGAAATAAACAAGATGATTAGTTTGAAATGTAATTGATAGTCAATGAGTTGAGAAGAAATAATTTAATTGCTGATTCCAACTAGCTCCATTAGCCCCTTAAAAATGTAGTTAGCTTTTGGTGAGATTTCAAGTACCTTCTTTATACTTAAATTTGTACAAATTTTGCAGTGTTGTTTTAGTATTCCAAATAATATTTCAACCGTTTATTATCAGCATTGAAATCATATGCAGTGAAAGGTAGGTTATATCTCTGAGTTTCTGGAAGCAGTACATTTGTATTAAAAAGAGTAAGTTGACAGTTTTGTGATATATTAACTTTAATCTAGTTTTACAAGAAGGAAAGTTGCTTTAATTGGTGATTTACATTACTCTTTTAACCAATTTTGGTTACAATCTGTGTCAACAGTCACAATTAGCATTTTTGAAAATCCTAACAAAGTTGAAATTCTAACTTTAAAAAAATAATATTCTTTATTTGCTTTTTTGTTAGTATGATATTGCAAGTCTCAAAAACATAAAGTGAGGGCAACTTGCAGGGCAAGGGGGAATATGAACCTAACATTCAAATAAAAAAATTCTGCATGGTGTTTGCAGCTATAATATATGCAAATATTCCTGTTGCAATTCTGTTGTTGCCTTCTTGGCCTGTTTAAAAATTTAGTCTTTATTATGGAAATATCAGATCTGTGCAAAAGTAGAGTAAATGGCATAAAGAACCCCTGTGCACCCCTTATCCAGTTTCAGCAATCCAAACATATGGCCAATTTTTCATTCATACCCCACCCACTTCTTGCTCCTTACTTCCAGTTCATCACTGTGAAGCAAATACCAGATATCAGAACCTTTGATAAGCATATATTTTCATATATTTTTCTAAAAGACGAGGACCCTTACTAAAGAGAACCGCAATACCATTATCATACTTTAAAAATTAGCAATGATTTTCCAGTATCATATATCCAATCAGTGTTTCAATTTTTTCTGTCTCTTCGGTGGTTACTTTTAATAGTTGTTTGTCTGAGTTAGCATCTAAACAAAAGCTGTACTCTGTTTGATATGTCTTTTAAGACTCTTAATTTATGTGTTACTCTTCTTTCTACCACCTGCCCTACCCCTATCCCACCACCATTATTTGTTGAAGAAGCCGCCATCCTTTGGGTTTTAGAATTTGCAACATTCTAGATTTTGCATATTGCATGCCTGTGGTGTCCTTTAGCATGTTCCAGTATTTTCTGTATTTGATGTGAACTGGTAACAAATGGGCTTGATCAGATTCAAGTTTAAATTTTTTTTTACCTGACTGCTTCATATGTGTATCTATATTCATCAGGAGGATAGCTGGCTGTTGGTCTCCTTCTGTGACATTGAAATTATTTAGCGAGTTCTAGGCACCTGATTTAGCCTGATCCATTCATTATAAAGTATCCCATCAGCTGTTCACCTAATACGTTTTTGCAGCCATTTATAAGCATTGCTTATTATTGTTATATCAAGAAAAAGAGATACTATTTTTTAAAGTAATTTTTGAGGCCTGGGGTGTCACTGAGTGACAAAGCTGTGTGTCTTGCCTGCTAAGTTTGATGGTTCAGCATTCTTCTTTAAAGCTGTCACAGAGAATTTTACTGAGCTAAGAAATAGGTCATTTAGAAGTCCTGTGAAAAATAGAGGCACAAAGTGATCCAATCCCCTGTCCATGAAGTTGATATTCTCATAAAACAATTTCTCAGACCCAAGCCTAAAAGGGAGACAGTAATTTTTTGTTTTATTTTTGTTAAATAACAAAGCGTGGACTTCTTCAAGATTTCAATATATACTCCACTATTGGCACATTGACATTTTATTAAAAACAGCAGAGATGAGTGTTGGGAAAGACCATGGCAATATCTCTATTCCTTCAATCCGTTCCTCTGTTGGAATTTGAGAGTTGGGTGGATGAATAATCCCCATAAGGAAAGGGAAGGAGATGGAATTGGGAAGGATGTTCCAAACAAGCAGCTAATGTGGAGAGGAGTGCAAGCTGATTTGACTCATCACACTGGAAGGCAATGTAGGAATTCTCTGATCTAACCACGTGGAGAATCCCTCCAGAAGAATCAGAGAAACAGGTGGCGACTTTTCTTCACATTTGGCACTCTTACGGAGCTCATCTTGTTTGGCTTCTTTAATTCTGTACATCTTATTTTCCATACTGGGTCAAGGAATTTACCTGATTTTTCTGTTTAATCCCATCTAGAATGTCAAAGGTAAGCACAGTGGACATTAGTTAGGGCAGTGACCACAGATTTTATTCTGTAACTACTGATAGTATCGGGAAGAGCTGAGCACCATTCTCACTTATGCTGAGATGACTAGAAACTTTAAAGGGAGAATGAGAGAGGGGGCCAAGGTGGGGCCCAGCAGAGTCAAAGAGGTGAATAACGACCAAGGGTCAGTCAGAGTGAATGGGATTTGGCTGGCCTCTTCTCAAGTGTGAGCTAGAACACAACACAGTAAACTCTTCTGGCACTTTGAGCTTTCTCAGCCAAGCGTTTTCATGGGAGGCTGGGGTCGTCCTAGGCATGTGGCCTTACACTGCCAGGGTCAGTGCTAGGGTTTGGTCCTCTCCTAGTACAGAGGTTTGGATGGAGTTCGGTATGTGATGAGAGTTCTGCAGTTCTCAGGGGTCTAGAACACTACTTAATGAATGTGTGTTGACTGAATAAATTTAAATAAATTCCATTTACTCTACCATCAAAGGAATGGGATTAGAGTGTTTTTCACTGTCTGGTAGTACTTAGACACAGCCAGGAAACGGGAGTAACACCTCCTCTCAGTATTCCCCTCCCCTAGGCCCAGCTGGCTGTTCCTGTCTTAGCAAGGACAGTGGGACTTGCCTCCTCTGGATGGCTAGTCTCTCCACTTGGGAATAAGAGACATTATCTTCCTACCACAGATATTTGATAATTTGGAGATAATTCAATATGGGTCAACTTGTTATACAATGATAATCATTCTGTTATTAAAATGATTAAATATTTTCATATCTACTACAGGTGTTTGAGAACTATTAAAGATGGACAGTTCACATGCTTCTTACCTGGGGAATCATACCCAACAGGGCAGCATTTCTGTCATATGCTTTCATCACACTTTTCCTTCAGAGCATTTATCTCAGGTTACAGTATATTTACTTGCATGATAATTTTAAAGTATTTGTCCTGGAAACTAGGTCTTGTCTTGTTCACCACTGAAAGGCCAGCATCTACCGCAGTGACTAGAAACTATTAGGTATTTTCCAAAATGATCAATGTAATGACTAAAGGAATTCCATCTTACCTTGCCTTTTCCTATAAGATAATGTTGACAGTGTAGAAATGCTGTTTAATAGAAACAGGGTGAATGAATGTTTAGATAATATCATGGGTCATGAGTTATGTCTCAGCAGTTCTTCTTCTCTTTGTAGATTCCTTACGTATTCCTACCTCTTGGCCTTCAACGTGTGGCTTCTGCTTGCACCTATTACCCTGTGCTATGACTGGCAGGTCGGCAGTATTCCTCTGGTAGAGACCATCTGGGACATTCGGAATCTCGCCACCATCCTTTTGGCAGTAGTGATGACCTTACTGAGCCTGCATTGTTTAGCTGCCTTCAAGGTAATTTTCTTAAATGTCAATGAACTCTACGTTTCAAGAGAGATATCCTATAGTCTGTACTCAATAATGCTTTTTCCCCCCTCAACAGGAGGATTGGGTCTAAATCAAATTGACTCTTTTGTCTAAAAAACTTCATATATTTAAAATTTTCCTGGTAGGTATATATATTTTTTGAAAGACCTTAGTGGGATTAACAGACTGTGATCACATCATATTTCTTTATATTGTATTTCTTTTACTGTTACATTTTTCTTTTACTGTTTCTACCACAGATATTTGATAATTTGACCTATAGAAATTAGGTCTGAAATTTAATTTTTTTTACAAGCAAGAAATTTGTTTCTTGATCTGTGGTTGACTAATTTTTGAATATATTATAAGGATCTCATTGAACATCTCATATAATGTTCAATGAGATCCTGATAATACATCATAAGTGCTTAAATTATGGTTAAGACTCTGCTTCACTGATGGCTGCCTGCCTCAGTTGGATGATACTTCATAAAAAAAAAAACAGTATAAAACTACAAGAGTTATTGATTGCAACTATTTCAAAAATAATCAAAGACAGCAAAGAAGTTGAAAATGCTTACTTATGAAAAGCTGCTACTGAATTGGGTAAGATGCCAGAGGGTATTCTCATCTCCCCATTTTCTTATTACCCCCTCCTCCCAACACACGTATACCAGTGTTAAAAACAGGTTTACTGGTTAAAGCTGGCTGATGTGGTTTGGGGGGAGTAACCGAGCAGCTAGAAATTTGAGGAGGAGATTTGGAAGCAAAGAGCTATGCAAAGGCTGAGATAAGGTGCTCCCTTCGCATTCATGGCTGACTACTGAACAGCACGTGTACATGGAACTCCCACGGGGGCACATGCCAAATGGAAAGTGTGAGGAGTCTAACTTATCTGCTGCAAGTGTAAATGAGTTCCATCCCCATACATGGTTTGGGTAGCAGAGAGCAGACAACACTTCACTGGCTTAAGCTGTCTCTATACACCCTCTGTTGAAATCACTGGCTAATCACAAACTGTGCAGGCACAAGAGAAATCCCCTGGAGACCCAGGAAAAAGAAAACAAACAAAAAACCTGCACAAAAAAATCAGCTCTCTGCCGAAAAACAAGTTCTTCACTTTGAGCCCAGGCTAGTTCATCAGATAATAAAGCAGGGAAACCAGCATATTTCAGAAAAACAAAATAGAATACGGAGTCACTACAATATATGGCATTACCATCTTAGTCTATAATAATAAAAGCGTAATATGCAAGTTGACCTAACTACAGAATGACCATCCAGAGGACCTTCTGGACGACCACGCTATGACACCCACAGGCACCAGGCCAGCCAAGGAGGGGGCGATGCGATTGGTCTGGGCCCTGCCATTGCCCCATGATCGCCCTGCAGAGGGAGGCCCAGGCCACCAACCACTGGGGTGATTGGTCAATGGGGGGCTTCACAATTGCCCCCAAGCGGGAGACCTAGGCCACCTACAAGAGGGCTGTGGCGGGTGGGTGAGGCCTCCCTCTGTGGGGGCACGATCCATCACATGACTGTCAGCCTTAGATCTGTCCTTCATTAAAACCCCCATATTTCACAACAAGAAGGAAGCCACTGTTGGAAAGTGATTATTTGCTCATTGACATTCTTACCTCGTTCCAAAAAGGACTTGGAGCAGCTTAAGGAAAAAAACAAAAAAAAAAAAACCCACAAAAAAACAGTACAATTGGATAGACCAAGAGATGGGAAAACTTTTTTTTTTATTTCAAAGAACCAGATTGTAAATAGTTGAGGCTTTGCTGATCATACTGTCTGTCACAATTATTCATTTCTGCCATTGTATCCTAAATTAGCTGACCCCGGTACAGAACAGTGTACTGCTACAGACCCGCACAATCCGATGGAACATGCTTTCAGATCTCTAAAATTTATTTTGCATTTTGTGTAGCCAAATAATTGGTTAAGTTATCATTATGGTACATAGATTACTGTGGGATGACTTTTAAACTCCAGAATAGCCATTATGAAACCTGGAAAAATCAGCAGGTTGTTTTAATATACCAGGTGGTAAAATAAAATTGAACTTGAGGAATGAAGGTTGTCTTTAATGGTGAATGGCTCTGTGCCAATGTTGTTGTTTTTTTTTTTTTTTTTTTTTTTTTTTTGTTTGTTTGTTGTTTTTTTTTTTAATTTCTGGGCTACATTCTCTTTTAAATTCCTGTTCTCTGCAAACTCTATGTTCTCCAGGCTTTTTCTGTCCTCAATGCATGAAAATCCTCTTCATACTATTAAAGTTGCAATTGTTCTGGCCCATTTGCATCCCATCCAGTTTGTCCTGCTCTGGGACCATTGCAATCATTGATGGAAGAGGTCTTGATCATATCTTGACATTGTTCATTTGTACATGACCCAGAGACATGAGAATAGCCATTGTCTGGGATGCCTCTCTGTTTCAGGTTTAGCCAGCCCAGCTGATCCAGCCTCTTATCACTGTGCACAGCTACAATAGCTTCTTTCCCCACCACCTTTTTAACTATGGTGATAACACCCTGCTACTTGGTCATGGTTTTCCAGGTCAGTAGCTGAAGTCAACTTTAGCCCTTAGGCCATGCTCCAAAGCTGAGAATTTTGTTTGCCTCATTTTTCTGCTGAGAGTTTGAGAATGAGTTTACTGCTTCAGCAGATGTGGTGTTGGAAAAATAGAGAAGTTGAATTTACACCACACTGTAAAATGAAGCATACTTAAAGGTGCATTGCAACTTTTCTCACACATATTTTAATGTCATTGCTGTGTGTGATACAAATTGACTTATGCTAATTCACCCTGTTTTCACTGGTAGTGTACTTTAAATTCATGGCCACAAACCTCAGGTAGGAGCCAGACCCGTCAATGTTGGAGGCAGCCCACGTGTGCATGTAGAGGGACACTGCCCAAAGTTCCAGATCAAGAGTGCTGAGGCTGAGGAGGGATGCTGTGGGTGGAGTGATTAGCACTGAGCTGAGACTGAGGTCAGGCTCTGCTGTGAGTCACCTCCTTCAGCCTTGTTCCTGCACCAGAGTGTAGAGTCACAGAAGGCTGTGCCAGGGTGAGCCAGGTAAGGCACTTGTCACAGTAACTGGCATATATGAAACATTGAGAACCTGTCAGGTATCTTTATAGTCTTGTTGTCATCACCATCATCACCTCATCAAGAAATTGTCTCAGAAGGACAGTAAGGGTTCCTGTTTCTATTTTGTAAGGAAAAAAACAGACATGAAAAAACATAATCCAGTTGACTGCTATTTTGGTTCTATATATTTCAATATGCATTTATGCTTTGCATGATCAAAAATATTTATAATGCTACTGAAGATTACTCCTGCTCCCCCCCCACCCCCAACCTCCTTTTAGTCCCCATCCTTAGAAGCAGAGGTTAAATTCTTACCCAAAAGCTAATGGTAGTAAAATGTTTTTTTTTTAAAATGTTTTTTCTTATTTTGGAATTTGAAAGTAGGTATATTAAAATGTAACAGAAGGGCAGAATCCTAACATAAAAATACTCTTGTTAGTTAAAAGTAAATATTTATCAATAGAAAGGAATAGGGACAAATATCACTGAGTTATTTACAAATGAACATTGGAGTCGTCAACTAAAACACCAAAGAATAGAAATATATTATTGATATCTTTAAAGGTATTTGGAAGTTTTGCAAAAATAGGCAGGGTATAAGAACTAATTATTTTATTTTACTAGAGTTCTGGTGCATGAATTCGTGCACAGGTAGAGTCTGGCTGGCCCTCCCTGATTAGGACATATCAGGGCAGGCTGGCTGGGAGGAGGAGCCTCGGGCAACATCCCAGTCAGAGGGACAATTTGCATGTTAGCCTTTTATTATATAGGATTTTTGTCATTCTTAAAACTTATTGTCACTGCTGAATTTCTCTATTCCACTCAGTGTTGGATATTAGAACAAAAGAGACTCTAGAAATACTGTCTGAACTTTTAATTCAGTGGCTACCTGACAATGAGAGGCCTTTCAGTAGTCTTCCTAAGGCATTCCTTTCTGCGCATTATGGGTATGACACCTGTGAAGTGATTTTCCTGGTGCTGGATCTGAACCCTAGCATGCTTCCCCCTCAGGTTCTGAGTAATACACAGTTCGGCCATACCTGAGGGGCTCTGCTCAGCTTTTGATGTAGGCCTGGCTGGAGTTTTCCACGTCATTAAATAGTTCGTTTTCTTCTTGGCCTTCACAGGGCAATTACGTTTTCACAAGTCTCATTCTTTAATAAGAAAATAATTTACTTACCCTTCTGATATTTATACCTTAGATGAAAGACACACTGCATTTATTAATGGAAGAATTAGTTGCATCCTGGGAAGGAGTTTTCAGGCATCAGTAACAGCTTTATTTCTTTTTCTTGATGGTATGCTTTATGATTCTCAGCAAGATTTTACAGTCTATAGCACTTTTTTTTTTGCCTTTACCCAAAATAATTGCCACCTTTACATGCTAATCATCATTTTTAACTTATTTTTTCAACTTAAAGATTCATACTCTTATAAAAGCAATTTATTACTACTGAGCCTTATAATGCTTCTGATTGTTATTAAACTCTTAAAAAGGTCAAAAGACATTTTAGTTACTCCTGGAGCCATTCTTTCCTTACTGTTTCCATTCAGAAGATTTCTGTTTAAAGGGTCACAGCTTTTTCTATCTGAGAAAACCATGAAATATGTAATTGGGACTCTCAAAGATAAACAGCTTAAACAAGTCCCTCTAAATAGGAAGCCCATTGGAAATTATTTATTGTATTTCCAATACAAAGGATACTGAAGTGATAGCCAAGTTCTTTAGGTGATTTGCTATTTGTACAAAGCCCAATGATCCTATAAAGGGCTGGCAATTGTGATAAATACAACTGGATAGAATTACACCCTCCCCCCCAATAAAAACCCCTAAAATTCCTTATTTTTATACATAAATACTCTAAAGATACTCTAAAGAGGCAGCATAGAGTTTTATAAAGAAAGAAAGTTTATAATATGAGCTTTATTGTTCCTATGTCTACACTGTTGCACATCAGTGTGTTGACCATAAGGTCTTCAAACTTGTTTCCAAACTGAAATATAATAAGAATAAATAAAATTATACATACGATGCTTGTGGTTGTTCTGAAAGGAAAATGTGAATTTCTACATGGAGGCCTTAAACTCAACATTCTGTGAAATTGAACTACTGAACCTAATGCATTCATTGTTTCTGCAATAGTGGGGTTTTTTTTGTTTGTTTGTTTTTAAATCTCAATTCTACTAGTTGCCCAGGCCAAAATGCTTGGGTTTCCTTGTTTCCACTCTGTCCTCTCTAATATGTTATCTAACCCACCAATAACTCAATTATACTTTCAAAATACATCTGTCTCTCTTCCTCTTTTCTAAAAAACCAGCGGAGAAAATATCCTCAGGTGAGGATCAACAACAACTATTGTATATATATATATATATATATATATAAAACTTTCAAAATATTTCTAGAATCTGACAACTTCTCTCCAACTTCATTTCAATCACATGGTCCAAACCTGGATTATTTCCATAGCTACCTACCTAATCTCCCTGTTTCTACCTTTGTGCCAGTGGTCCAGTCTATGCTCAGCACAATGGCCAGAATGAGTCTTTAAAAATGAAAGTCAGAGCCCATCCCTCTTGTACTTAAAAATCATCCAATGGCTCCTTATATCTCCCAAAGTAAAAGTCATTCATAGCCTTTATAATGGCCTATAAGCTGATCTGGCCCCAACCCATTCCCACTCCATTATTTCTCCTGTTCCTTCCTGAAGTCATTGCCTACTATGACTCCTTCATTGCCTTTGATTAATTACCACCTTCCTAATGTGGCCTACCCTGACCACCATATTTACAATTGCAGTCCACTTATTGTTGTTGTTAAGTCTCATCCAATGATATTTTCTCCATTGATTTTTTTAGAAGAAAGGTGGAGAGATAGAGAAAAACATCAATGAGAGACACACATCCATTGATTGCCTCCTGCACACACCATGACCAGGGCCAGGGATTGAACCTACAATCGAGGTATGTGCTCTTGACAAGAATCAAAACCACTACCCTTCAGTCCACAGGCTGGCACTCAGGCCGGCACTCTATCTACTGAGCCAAACAGTTATTTTGCAGATGCCCCTAACCAGGTCTCTCTCTCTTTTTCTCTCTCCCTCATAACTTTCCTCTCTGTTTGTCCATCTGTCTTCTCAAAGGGTAGAGGTGTGTGTGTGTGTGTGTGTGTGTGTGTGTGTGTGTGTAAGTGTGTGTGTCTATTTTGCTTACTGATATAGTCTAAAAAGAATGTAGAATAAATACTGTCTGTATAATAAAAAGGAGATAGAAGTAATGGATAACTAAATTTTTTAAGGACTGCCTATAAGCACATTGCCCAAAGAAACTATAAAGAGATGGCAACAATATGTATTTGAATGAATGAATAATCTGTGGCCATGTTTTACAAAGAATGCTTAGGATGAGAATGTTTTCAAGAATACTTTGACATGGAGAATGAATTGCGGGGAGTGTCCCATAGTATCCTCCCTATGCCTGTACTTTTTGTGCCTCTCACAGGCAAGAGGGTACTGAGTAGCATGACCAGTCATGGTTAGCAGCCATCTGTATAGCTGTGTGATGGAAATGGAAACTGGTCTTAAAAGCTAGCAGACTATTTGGAGCTAAGAAAATAACTTTTTAAAGAATATGTAAGTGCAGGATGGTGTACTTGGAGCAGAAAACGGTAAGATAAAAATGCTAGATATTTCATTCAGTGACCACTCCCTGGTTCCAAGCAATATACTGACTATGGAGAATAAAAATAAATAAAATATAGTAGCTGCCTGGAAGAACTTGGTTTTCTCTGCTCTTGTTCCATTCTCCCCTCTACCTTTAAGATAATTATCCTTCTGAACACAGATATGATCTAAACAAGCCTCTGACCTGCCAGGAAACCTTCTTGCTCTCATAACTTATCCTGACCAGAGCCAAGACTATGCTGATGGATTGCTTAATACAGTTCTCTAAGTGTTCAGTGATTTTTTTTTTTTAACCTGGAGAATGGTGACCAGCTCTTTCACATCTACCAGGAATGAACAACAGAAAATGTGTTTCAACTGTAGCATGAAGGCTGTAGCTAATATGCAGGGAAATTTTTGTGTTCCAGACAGATGATTTTTGGGGAGTAGGTAATTGAAACTCTTTAGAAGCACTTTTCAAAACATATGATATCATCATACAGGCCATTAAGTAAGGTCACCTGAAATGAAGATTTGCATTTCAGAAGCACTAATTAAGGTTTTGTGTTTTGTTTTGTTTTTAACTGGAGGACTTTACAAAGCCTTTACTATGTTCTAAGCAGCCTTGTGAGTTTCTACAAGGAGTATATAGTAAATTTCTGAAATTTATTTGAATTTGGAACCCTTTTTATGGGCTTCTTGCAGGAGCAGTGTTTTTGTGACATACTTTGGAAAGTATTGGCAGAGATGTATAAGGGTGAATAGATAAGAACTTTAAAGTCCATTCTTGGGCAGCATTTAAACACTTTCTTGCTGCCTAATTTGTACCTTCAAAACCAATAGCCACCATCGCAGCACTGACAACTCATATCATTTCCCCTTTAGTGATACCTCAGTAAAATTGTTTTTTTAACCATTTATTTTAGAGTTAGAGTTTCCAGCCACTCATTAGCAAGTGAAAGATAAAATCTTGAAACAGATTCATGGAATTCTTGTTTACCATTACATTGACTCTGAAATTAGAAATGCATATATGGATATTTGATACAATGACCCACTGCTAAGACTCCTGTCAGTCCATGGCCATCCATAAAATGTTACAGTATGCCCCACCAGTGTGGTTCTGTGGTTGAGCGTCGACTTATGAACCAGGAGGTCATGGTTCAATCCCCAGTCAGGACACATGCCTGGGTTTCAGGCTGGATCTCTGTTGGGCATGCAGGAGGCAGCTGATCAGTGATTCTCTCTCATCCTTTATGTTTCTATCTCTCTCTCTCCCTCTTCCTTCCTCTCTGAAATCAATACAAATATATAAATAAATAAAAAGATATTATAGCTGAAACCGGTTTGGCTCAGAGGATAAGAGTGTCAGCCTGTGGACTGAAAGGTCCCAGGTTCAATTCTAGTCAAGGGCATGTACCTTGGTTGTGGGCACATTCCCAGTAGAAGGTGTGCAGGAGGCAGCTGATCGATGTTTCTCTCTTATGTAATACTTTAAACAATAAAGATTTTTTTAAAAAAAGGGAAAAATAAATAAAAATAAAGGTGTCAGGTCCTCTGTAAATACTGGTGGCCTCTGGCAATTAGAGTCAGATGGGATCCTATATAATACAATAAAAGAGTAATATGCAAATTAACCATCACTCTGCTACACCCACAAGCCATGCCCACCAGCCAAGCAAGACTGAATATGCAAATACACCCAACCAAGATGGCTACAGCCACAGAGAGCAGGAGGGAGGCTTGGGTTTCCCCAGCAATGGAGGAAGCCAAGCTTTCTGCATACCCTGGCTGGCCCAGGCCTCCACTTAAGACTACAAAGTTTCAATTATAGAAGATACATAAATCCCAATGGAAATGGCTGCTGCCACTGAGCAAGCAGAAGGTTTGGCTCCACTCCAGGCTACAAAGCTTCAATGATAAAAGACAAATAACCCCCTGGCCACCCTGCATAGGCCCCTCACCCAAGCTACCCCATGCCCCAAGGGAACCCCCACCCTGATCCTGGACATCCTTCAGGGCAAACCAGCCAGCTCCCACCCATGCACCAGGCCTCTATCCTATCTGAAAAAAGAGTAATATGTAAATTGGCTGTCACTCCAACACACAAGATGGCTGCCCTTATGTGGCCAAAGATCCTGTCCCCATGTGGACACAAGATAGCCAGAAGGAGAGGGCAGTTGTGAGGAACCAGGTCTGCAAGGGAGGGCAGTTGGGGGCAATGAAGCCTATAAGGGAGGAAAGTTAGGGATGACCAAGCTGGCAGAGAAGGAAAGTTGGGGGCAACCAAGCCTGCAGGGAAGGGCAGTTGGGAGGGACACAGGCCTGCAGGGGAGAGCAGTTGGGGGGACCAGGCCTTCAGGGTGGGGCACTTAGGGGCAAACAGGTTGGCATGGGAGCAGTTAGACATCAATCAGGCTGGCAGGGGAGTGGTTAGGGGGTGATCAGGCTGGCAGGCAGAAGAGGTTAGGGGCAATCAAGAAGGCAGGCAGGCGAGCAGTTTGGAGCCTCTAGTATCAAAATAAAAGCAAGTTTTAGATGAAATTCTGCCAAAAGCATAACCACTTACTAGCAAACAGTCACACACCAACTAACTGTGAGAATCGAGGAAGTCCTTCCACTGTCCCCTGCTCTCCTATAGGAACCTTCCATGGATGGAATTAGATTCTGATGCAAGAACAGCTCACCTTACTCTCAGGTCATGCACAGAGTACTTTATCAAGTCCTTTTAAAATCGTCTGCCAAGCAGGTAAAGGAACAGTTTTTAACTTTGTTTAGTTACCAGGAAAACTGCATGGAGACAGATATATGCAATGCCACTTTGGTCTTACTTTGGAAACTGTCACTTCATATATCATAATTTAGCTATTCTCAGTGACACTTCCTCACACTGTAACATCTTTTTTTTTTTAACATGTTTTTTATTTATGTCTCCTTCCCCCACCCCCCCATTGACCTCTCCCCAGCCCTGCTCCCCCCCCCCCCCCCCCCCAGTGTATGTGTCCATTGGTTATGCTTATATGCACCCATACAAGTCTTTGACCTGGCAACTTTAAATGGCCAAATCAGCTTAGTCTTTTTTCGACCCAGAACTCTAGCATTTGGTATGAAAAAATGATTAATTGGGAAGAACATTTTTTAATGTCAGCCTCCTTGAAAATTCTCTTCTTTCCAGGTGAACACAGTTCCTTTTGATTTGGGTGACTGGCCCGTGAATTCTAGTTTTCTGCTCATGATGACAGTGCCTTCTTTTGGGAATAATTCAGTGCCAAGGCTTGTAGAATAAATTCCTTTATCCTCTGTTTTTCTGCCTAAACCATTTTTTTTTTCTCTGTTACCTTATAAGAAGTTTCCAAGGGAAAATGACTCCCAATTAGGGATTACATGGTTAAATTTTTACTTGTATCTTTATCTTAAGCCTCATACAAATCATTTAAAACTGCTTCTCTCTTATATACATTTTACAGATATATGTTGCTATTTGATGCAAAACAGTCCTAATGAAACAATAGGTATTTTAATGTCTCAACTAAAAGATGACAAATATTTTATACTATTTTAAAGTACAACAAAAAGATGTTACAGTGTGAGGAGGTGAGTGTCACCAAGAATAGCTGTTTCCATCCTTTGCTGCATTCATTAGTCCATTAAATTTGCCCTTTTAAGCTGTAGCAAGTAGGCTGTTTGCACATTAAAAGGTGAGGGAAGAGAATTATTTAATCAAGTCAGTTATTTGGAAAAGGAGCTGTTTTAACAACGTCTGATGAAACATAATGATGCAACAACTTTTAATACCATGTGTTTCAGAAACAAAAAAGAGGCTCTTATTAAAAAAGATGCAGCATGTCCTGATTATGGAAGATACATTGATTTTCGATGGGCACATTAACAGATAACAGGAATCAAATCCATTATTAATAGTAGTTTCTCTAGCAGCTCAAGTGTACAAGTAAATCTTACTTTTTTCTTAGCTGTTAAGAGAGCTTACTAGATTTCTTATTACTTTCATATATCATAACTTTGAAGTAAGCCAAATATTTCTCTGTAATTTATTTGATAAAGCGTGGTTAAGTATAGTCTTAAAAATGCTGCTATAAAATTTTGGAATCTTCATCTTGGAGAACTGTGGGTTTTTGTTCTTCCTTCTCATCATTCATTTTAGATTACAGAGGGAAGGACTGTCTTCTGCGTGACAATCCCAAGCAGGTCGATGAAGAAGGAAAAGTCAAGAACCATATGATGTCACTTATATGTGGGGTGAAAGCAACAAATGAACAAACAAGAAAAAAACAAGAACTCATAGACACAGATAACAGTAGGGTGATTACTGAGGAGAGGGTAAAGAGGGTCAAATATATGGTGACAGAAGAGTTGACTTTGGGTAGTGGACACACAATGCAATATAGAGATGATGTATCATAAAATTGTATTCTTTTATTTTTTTAATACATATATTTTTATTGATTTTTGGAGAGGAAAAGAGAGGAGGGATAGAAACATCAACAATGAGAGAGAACTATTGATTGGCTGCCTCCTACATGCCCCCAACTGGGGACCGAGCCTGCAACCCAGGCATGTGCCCTTAACCAGAATTGACATTTTAATGAGTAGGACTCACTGTATGAAAAAGTAAAACATATTTTCTCTTAGCCAAAAATAAGTCTGTAGTGTTTCACTTTGGAAGCTTTTGACAGAGGAACACCTCCTTGTAGAAGGCTTCTTCTGCTAGGCCTGTAAATGTGCACAGGAACAAAACTACTTATGAAATGCATCTGATTTTCCTCTGCCTCCCTTTGTTATTCATTAAATTGAATTCACTCATAACTTCACTGGCATGATTAAATCCATCCTGGTTTCTAACTGAATTATTACAGAGGGGGAAATTGGTTAATAATTTCTGCCTCCCTCTTGCACTAGGGTACCTTATCTATACTAATAATAGAGGAATATGCAAATTGTCCAGGACACTGTCACAGTAACAGTAACAACCAAACAGCAGGTTGCTTGGGATGACAAGGCCAGCAAGGGTAGTGAGGGATGACCAAATGACAGAATAGCAGGCTGTGTGGGGCAACCAGGTTGGCAGGGGCTTAGTGAGGGACAACCAAACCACTGAACAAGCAGGAGGCATGGGGCAACCAGGCTGGCAGGGGGTTAGTGAGGGATGACCAAATAACTGAACAGCAGGCTGCGAGGGGCGACCAGGCCAGAGGTTGGTGGGGGAGGGGGGACGGGCAGTTGGGAGCTACCAGGCTGGCAGGGGGAAGGCAGTTGGGGGCAACCAGACCAGTGGTGGGGAAGGCAGTTGGAGGAAAACAGGCCAGCAGGGAAGGATAGTAGGGGCAATCAAGAAAATGATGTGAGTGTTAGAAGGCTCTGGGATAACTTCAAGTATAGCAACATTCACATTATTAAGTGCTTCAAAAAGAGATAGAGCAAAAAATTGAAAACTAACCTGGTGAAGGAAGTAGACATACAAGTCCAGGAATCACACAGAGTCCTAAACAAGATGAACCCAAAGAGGCCCACACCAATACACATCATAATTAAATTTCAATGGTTAAAGACAAAGAGAGAATCCTAAAAGCAGCAAGAGAAAAGCAGTTATGGGAGCTCCTACAATGGAAGGTTGTAAACTGATTTCTCAACAGTTAGTTTGCAGGCTAGAAGGAACTGGCAGGAAACATTCAGAGTGATGAAAAGCAGGGACATACAACCAAGATTATTCTACCCAGCAAAGCTATCGTTTAGAATCAAAGGATAGATAAAAAGCTTCTCAGACATGAAAAAGCTAAAGGAGTTCATCACCACCAAATCAGTATTATATGAAATGTTCAAGGATCTTCTATAAGAAGAAGGGGGTGAACAATCAATTGGCAATAAATACATATCTATCAGCAAGTAAATCTAAAAAAACAAAATAAGCATAATAGAAACAGACTGATAGATACAGAGAACATTTCTATGGTTGCTAGATGGGATGTGGGTAGGGGTTGGGTAAAAAAGTTGAAGGGATTAAGAATACAAATTGATAGTTACAGAATAGGCATGGGCATACAAAGTATAGCATAGGGAATATAATCAATAATATTCTAGTAACTATGTATGGTTTCAGAAGAGTATGAGATGTATTAGAATGATCACTTAGTAAATTATATAATGTCTAATTACTGAGGTATATGCCCAATTCTAATATAATATTGTATGTCAACTGTAATTGAACAAAGAAAAAATATTTTAAAACAACAACAATAGTTCAGCCTTAGCAGGTTTGGCTCAGTAGTTGGAGTGTCAGCCTATGACTGAAGGGTCCTGAGTTTGATTCTGGTCAAGGGCACTTACTTCAGTTTCAAGCTCAGTCACTGCCCCCATCAGGGCATGTGCAGAAGGTAACCAATCCATGTGTCTCTCTCACATCAATGTTTTTCTCTTTGTGTCTCTCCCCTCCCTTTTAATCTCTCAATGGAAAAAAATATTCTTGGGTGAGGGTTAACAACAACAACAAACACAAAAACAATTCATAAACAGTTAATATTAGAATGAAAGCTTAGACATGTGTATATGAAAATTTAGAACTACCTCTGCCTCATTTAGTTATCCATTAGCTTAATCATTGTACTTCTGTGGTAACTAGAATGTGAATGTTCTCTTATTTTCCTTACTAAAAAAGGCAGGTTCATCACAGTATTTAATTACTTGCATCAAGAATAATCATTATCCTCCTCTCAAGACTTCTCAAATATAATTTTGATCAATAATTCAGTAACTAACATTGGTCAAATAAGTTACTATATCTTGCCCTGTTCTGGATTGTGGACATGGATATGTCCCTTCTTCCAGAGGCTGGTTGTCAGAATGAGTGAGTGGACCATCTAAAACCACTCATGCAAATAGGACACTTGAAAAGGAATATATATTAATATGTGCCACACACTTTGCTGATCCCTGTAGACTACAGGATATTTGTGTCTACATTATCTGGTAAAGTGGATCAATGGTGCCTCTGTCACAAGCCTAGGGGTGATTTTCTAGACCAGTACAACAATGCCTTGCTGGACAACCTCCAAATTACTGGGTCTTATCTGCTGTCAGTATGTTTCTGTGACAAAACCAGAAGGCAGTGATGGGCTAAAATACCACCCTCCAGTACACACACACACACACACACACACACACACACACACTTGACATTAGCTTTGAATTCCAAAGCCACGTGGACTGTGGGAAAAGGACTGGCTTTAGAATGATTCAGAACTCAGTTTGCAACCCCTGTTTCTCACTAATTGAATCAACTTAAATAAGTATCTTAAGCCCTCTGATCCTCTATTTCCTCATCTATAAAATCTGTAATTACCTAGTTTATAATGTTATTATGACATTCCATTGGGACAATTTGAGTCAGATATGTGGTATATAGTATGAGCATAGGAGATATTTGTTTTTCCCCTTATCCTCTATCACTGCCACTTAAAAGGTGGCTTTTATTGTCCCCTCTGCATGTCTCCCTCCCATGGTGCACATAAAATAATTTATAAGTTGAACACTGCTGTAGAAGAGATCTTATCTCACCCCTCTCCTTTCTCTCTCTCATCATCACTCTTTTTGTTCAATACATAGCGTTTGGTACCTTTTCCATTTATGTTCAGCATCACAAATAGAGATAACGAAAGCTGATTTCTCTGACTTATCTCATTTCTTCAGAAATTAGAAATGTTGTTTCATTTCTAATCGGAAATATGTTTCTTGAACAACATTTTAAAATATATTTAATTTTTGTAACTCCTTACGAGGCCTTGATTACCTAAGCAAATAGCATTGTTGCTGTAGATTGGTATTTTCCAGTTATATCCCTTCCAGAGAGCCTTTAAAAAGATTTTTGCTTTGATTTTTCTTTAAACATTTGAAGCACACCTATGTAGAATATAACATGCATTTCTAAAATAAAGTTAGGAGTTAGTTTATTCTCATTTAGAATAAAGCATTCTGAAAGCTTTACTCTGCCACCCAACTTAACCCTGAAACCTAACTGTGCTCTAGTAAGATAAGAAGTTTCAATCTCAGGAACTGGTGTTGGCAAGAAGATTCAGACTGCTGATTAAAAGCAAGTCAAACAAAAAACCCTCTGCCAAAAAAAAAAAAAAAATGCAGTCCAGAACCAAAGTCCAGAAATTGAGACTGCCTGCTTAGGAATGCTCTGATTTTAATCTGCCTTCCGCTCTGTGTTCGTCAGTGCATCTGGTAGTGCTTCTTGGTGAAGAAAGTTTGGCGTGGGGGAGCGCCATGTTTGGATTGGTCAGAGAAGACACCGAGTGTACAAATCTGCTTGTGTCTCTGAGGAGGTATAATTTATTCATTCATTTCCCCTTTTAAAATTCTTCTCCCCATGCATTTATAAGTAAATTTCAGAGCACATGAAAGCAAGGAAATGATATCACCAGCTTGAGCCAAGTAGAATGTGGGTTGGCAGCTATGCTGTTGAGATCTTGAACCTGGGCCATTTTCTGTCCCAGCTCAGCTGGTCCTGATGCTTTCAGACCAGGGAGAGAAGAGTTGTAGGCAGTACTTTTCCATGCTTTCATGTGAGATGTGAATTGTGTGCATATCCTGGGAGGACTGTCCTTCAGCCTCTTTCAGTGCAGCATTGTGTCCAGTGGGACTAACTCAGGGCCCCAGTGGAATATATAATCACTAAGGGATTTGGCAACAATGACTGAGGTTCAGAGAATCTGCTTTCAATTTTTCTTATTCTCTGTCCCCTTAAGACTGCCCCAGATTCCTCTTGCTTCCTCATTGCCATTATGGAGTTCAGATTATAAGAATTAGTCTGTTGCCTTTGATATACAACAGCAATAAAAATTCAAGACTTCCTCTTCTCCAATTGTTGAGAGACTAGAGGCCTGGTACATGAAAATTCATGCACTGGAGGGAGGGAGTCCCTCAGCCCAGCCTGCCCCCTCTCACAGTCCAAGAGCCCTCGGGGACAGGAGCCGACCTGGCAATCAGAGGAAGGTGACACCCCATCACACCTCTGCTGCTGCTACAGCTGGCAACATAAGCCTCAGCCAGCCCTGGTTACCTGAGCCTTTGGTGGCCCTGGGCAGCTGGGCAGCTGCCATCCGAGGATTGACTGTGCCTTGGGCTGGCCCTTGGTGGCTGGGGGGTTGAGGGACTAGGGAACTCCAGTGGGGCTGAGAGGACTGGGTGCCGCCATCTTGTGGCTGTGAGTGCCACCATCTTTAAGGATGGGGCAGTCAATTAGCCTATTCCCTCCTTACTGGCTGTGGGCACTGCCATCTTTGCAATGGTGTCAGGGTCAATTACCATATTCCCTCTTTATTAGATAGGATTGGTCTCAATTTCATTTGCCAGGTAAAAAGCTCTCTCAGCTTGGCACTTGTTTTTACTGTTTTTATATAATATTAAAAAATTTCTATAACCACAATGGCCTTAAAAAGGATGGTTCACCCAAGGGCTGAAACAGAATGGAAACATAATATAAGTATGGCAGCACGTCAGGAGTGGGCTGGAGCTAGCTCATATCAGCTCTTAAGAGTCAGAGTTCTGTTCCTTCTTTGGAGTTCACATCTCTGCTTCCATGCCCATGTTCTTTCACTCTGAGGAAACATGGAACAGCCAACGGGGTGGTTGAAGATTTTAAGAAGGAATCATGCACAGTATGTGGGCAAGGTTAGTGGAGCCAATAGGCAAAGTGAAGGGACTATCACCAGCACCAAGTGAGAGCTGTCACCATGGAAAAGAGCCCCAAAGAGGAACTGTGCTTATAGTCACAGGAAAACACAGACAAGAGTGAGGGTCAAGTAGACAAGAGGGTAGCCCAGAGGAAATGAGATCAAGGTATGTTTGTGCACAGCTCAGACAGAAGCCTATTGCCCCAAACAGCTTTTCTGTCCTTCCTCCTCTAGCCTGGGCTCTCTCCATTCTGGCCTTAAAAGCATCTTTTTTTGGCTTTTGTGTTAGTGTTTTTAGACCAGTTCCCCATCCAGTTGATGCAGTCTGTCTTTAGCATCTCAGGGCTTTTGCAGATTCAAAGTTCATGCTGTTTAAATAAACCTGAGCCTCTGATTTGTTCAAGTGGAGACTCAAGATGCATTTCCTATGGACAAGTTATAGGGGTATTGGGCCACCCAAAAAAATTTAAAACAGCATAATGAGAACCCAGGTCCCCAAGGCCTATGCAGCCTTGAAGAATACTTCTCATGGAAATAATGTAATAACCCTCTGGCATTTTTGCTGATTGCAATTACAGCTATTTGTGAAGGAACCAAAGGCCTGACATATCAGAATTTACAACGAGGATAATATCTCCACAGAGTTGTAGTGAAGATTAAATTGGAATTCATTTAAACTTGCACAAACTGCAGGGTTGCAGTTTGGGAGTCCCTTAGCCAGAGAATGAGACTAACTCACTGTCCAGCTCAATAACTGGAATTCAGATCAAGCCCCTCCTAAGAAATGAGACAGTCCTATGCAGTCAAATAAATCAAAAGGGATCACAATTGATTAAATAAATAACCTATCTTTCTCAATTAAAAATAACTTCCAAAAATCATAATAGTAATACATTATGGAATATTTTAATAACTTACAATACTCAAAATATTAAAATTTAATTTCAATAAAATGAAAGATGTCTGTTTTCCTGAGCACAAAAGTCAAACAATCATGAAAGACCTAGATATAGTAAGTAGCAATTAATGAAATTAAAGAAGGGCAGAAGTTATGCATATGTCCTGATTAAAAATACCTCTGTATTGGGGCCGACTGTGCCAAACCCTTACACTAGGAAGGTACTCTTGGATGCACCAAGACCGAGGGCGCTCCACTCCAAATTACTGTTGCAAAAACTGTGTTCCCGAGGGGTACCAGAAGTAAACTTTCCTTAATGGCAAGTCCCTGAACTGACTGTTGGGATGCTTGACAACCCCACTGATTTATATCCAAGTTTCATCACTGATCTTTATTTATCGAATGTTGATTATCTAGGTGCCAGGTAGAGGTATGGATACATGGAACAGACTGACAGCTGTCAGTAGAAGGAGAGTTCAGGAACTGGATGAAAGAAGGTGAAGGGATTACACACGCACACACAAACACACACACACACACACACACACACACACACACACATCTCATATATCTCACACCAACACAGACAATAGTGTGGTGATAGCCAGATGAAAATGGGGGTGGACAAAGGGGGATAAATGAGGGTAAACAGAGACTTTGCTTGGGGGTGATGGACACACAATGCGGTGTGCAGATGATGTTTTGCTGAGTTGTGCACTTGAAACTTGTATGATTTTTCTGAACCAAAGTTATCCCAATAAATGTAATCTAAGTAAATAAAGTTTAGGGGACTGCCATATTGCTGTAGACTTTTTATTTTATTTATTTATTTATTTATTTATTTATTATTTTTTTATTAAATTATTATCTGTGTACATATTTTAACATTGCTCCCCCTCCCATACCTACCCTCCCTCTCCAGAGTTTTGTGTCCATTGGTTGTACTTATATGCATATAAGTCCTTCGGTTGATCTCTTATCTCCCCCAGATCTCCCTATTCTCCCCACTGTAATTTTACAGTCTGCTTATTGCTTTACTGTCTTTCGGCTGTAGACTTTTTATATTTCCAATTTATACACTTATTAAATAATTTTAGTTTATAATTTTAAAAAATTCACATGAAATGGTGACTGTCACAGAGGAATCCAGTTTATTGGAGGAAGTAGACCCATAAATAGGTACGAAAAGGTGGGCCTACTAAGTTTTCAGCCATGCAAGTTGTCCGCTAGACAAGGGCTGGGGAGCTTTAGTAATCAGCTTCCCTGAAGATTGATAAATAGGATGCAGACAGTGAGGGCTCAGAGCTGCCAGATAGACTCTTAGGATTGAAATACAGCTGTGCTCTATGTTGAACTGAAAACATGTGCACATCCTACTAGTAAATGCACTCTCCCATTGATCTGAAACGTGTTTGGAGGTGAGAGAAAATACGATAATAGTAGTGATGATCATAATTACTGTAATAGGGCCTTTCTCTGGCTCTGTGGAAGGAAACAGCCTGCAATGGATGTTGCCTTTGTTGAATGGGACAGGGAGGAACACACCCACATGTTGCTGGCCGCAGTGCACGCGTGTGTTTGTGTGTGTGCGTGTGTGTGTGTGTGTGTGTGTGTGTGTGTGACCTCATCCATGACCAGTGCTTTGAAATGTGAACAGAGTAAGAAGGGCAGGGGATAAACCACAAGCTACCAGCCTAGTCCTGGCTTCTGCAGCTGGATGTTTTGGAGGTAATTGGTTCCGAGAAAACCGGTGGCCGTGCTGAAAGTGGCTGAGCAAGACTGTGAGCACCCTGAGAGTGGAGAGTGGAGTTAAGAGATTGCCACCTTTTTACAGCTCAGGAGGCTGCTTCTTTGTATCTTTCTAAGCCAAGCAAGAAAATCATAGTGAATCTCTCACACATTTTCCCTATAAATACAATAGATATCAATGTCCTTGCTGTTGTTTAACTGATCATCAAATTAAAGCTGAGAGAAGTAAATTAAATTGTCTGAAGTTGTACAGTTAACCAGAAAATAACATGTATTATTAATGGCCCCATAATTAGCTCTTTGGATTCTCATGTCTTTTCAGCCCCGGTGTAATTTGGGTAAGTATATTTCCATTTGCCTCTTTTCCCATAAATAAATGCACTTTTGTGTACTTTGGAAAATGACACAGATTTTCTCTTTTCCCCCCACTCATATTTGTTTGCATTCCATCTGACTCTATTAGGCTGAAATAAGCTATAAATTATTTAGGCAATTTTGTCACATCTGTGATCCGCAGGATATAAACTTGGATTCCCTCCCAGTCTTTCTCATTCTAGGAAATCCAGCCATGTCCATGACATATTTTTTCCTAACTTTATGCTTGGTTGATTGGCTCAAAGCTTAAAGAATTACGTTTCTGAATTTTCTATTTCTCTTGACCTAAAGGGGAAGACAAAAAATGTAGTGATCAATTTAATTTGAGAATAATTTTTTCATGAATATTATTTTTTTCCAAAATAAAATACAGTTTCATTGATTTGGGGCGCAGTGCCACTGTCTTCAATTAAATACTTCGGAAACAAAGAAAAACCCTCTGGGAGCAGTTTGAAGTGGTGGCCTCTAAATCCACAACTCACAAGTCAAATTATGTGGGCCCTTGTAATGATCTAGCTCCACTGAACCTTGAGCCTCACTTATCTCATTTGATAGCTGAGGCATGGGAGAGGGACCGGGGTGCGCGCTCAAGTTGACGGATGGTGTAGAGACTGCAGGGCCACATCTTGATCTGGACATCATATCCTGGAAACTGACTTGCTCTTCTTTCTATGGATGTTGGACACCTTAATAGTTCCCTGTTGGCTCTAAAAAAAGGTCAGCTCCACACAGGGCATACAAGATTCTCGTGATTTGCCAACCACCAACACGTATAGTCTTGGTCCCTGCTTTGACATTCTGTATCTGCTCCCTGGAATTAGATTAGCTGTGACCCCCTCCCCACAAGCAGCACACCAAATTTGTCTTTTAGGCATTCATTCGTTTTTCAAACCTAGATTGTCACCTCTACCAGGAAGTCCTCTTTACCCTCTTTTCACACCCATTTTCTCTTTTGCCTGGTATATTTATTCATTTACTGACTTATTCAACAGATATTTCTGAGGACCTACTAAGTGTCAGATACTGAGCTAAACAGAGGTTATACACCCCTGAGCACATTTGACGAGCTCCCTGCCCTCATAAGAGCTTGCAGTCTAGTGGCGACATTAAAGGCAGTAAATGCACAAATAAACAGGTCATTACAATTGGAATGATTGCCATGAAGGAAGTAAAAACTGTGCTTGGGGTCTGAGAATCCTTCTCCATGTCCCCAGCAGCAGTGAGCATCTGGGGATCCTGCCCACTCAGTGACAGAGGAGAGAGGCAGCATGGAGCTGGGCTTCTGCTAACACCTGACGCCCACCTCTGCCTCCTCCACTCTGGATGCTGAGCCACTCAGTGTTCTGTTGAGCAAAGGGCATAAACATATGGCTGTGATGGTGAGGAAGGTGGCCTGCTGTCAGGCAAGAAGGTGTTACATTGTGGGAATCAAGGTGATGCCTCTTTCATATCCCCAGTTAAGGCTGTTCTTTGGTAATGGTGATGAGGGGCAGGGATGCAGCTCTTTTGGTTTAAACGCTAGCTAGGGACATGGTGAGTAGCCCATTTGGAGGTCCCTTATTCTTCTTAATTCTATAGGATTAATAAATTAAAAGTATTAAAATCTCTTTAAAATTTTCTGCAGGAAGATAGATGAATATTTTCATAAAAATCATCTCAGCTGCCGAAACCGGTTTGGCTCAGTGGATAGAGCATTGGCCTGCGGACTGAAAGGTCCCAGGTTCGATTCCAGTCAAGGGCATGTACCTTGGTTGTGGGCACATCCCCAGTAGGGGTGTGCAAGAGGCAGCTGATCAATGATTCTCTCTCATCGATGTTTCTAGCTATCCCTCTCTCTTCCTCTCTATAAAAAAAAAAAAAAAAATCATCTCAGCTTTTGAAAGATTTAAAAGAAGTATTCAACTATCTTTAAAAAATAAAAGTGCACTGATAGAACACACCAAGCCTTTACTTAAAAATAGGCACAGAGTTCATGCAGAACACTTGACTAGACACTCATTCTCTAGGATGTATAAATATATATATATATATATATATATATATATATATATATATATATATATACAATTTGAATTCATTGTTATTTTTGTGTTAGTTTTAGTGTACAGCATAGTAGTTAAACAATCACATATTTTACAAAGTGTTTTCCCCTATATTTCCATTACTCACCTGGCATTATACATAGTTATTACAATATTGTTGACTATTTTTCCTATGCTGTACTTTATAGCCCTATGGATATTTTGTAACTACCAATCTGTACTTCTTTATCTCAGATTTGTTTTTAATTTTAGCAAGAAATAGTTGCTTTTGATGTCACGGGATTTTTATGAAGGTGTTTATTCTTTTTTAAATTATATAAACTTTTAAGTTCTTGAACTGAAATGTATTTTGTAAACTCAAAGCATAATCTAAATTACAAAGATAGCATGCAACTTTTCAATGTTCATTGAAAACTTGCTACTTTTTTCACCTGTTTTTTTAATTCATTTTAATGGTACATAGAATATATAACATTAGTGCATCGATTTAATTTGAACTCTTATTATGCAAGCTTTTCTCCTTTTTCTTTCATCTTTTAATTTTGTAGTGTGGTTCTTTTAGATAAAAAAATTAGATCACTACTTACAGATTGTTAACCATTAAGGGAAATTGTCCAAATCACATTTGTTCATATGAACTTGCTGTCAGAAATTTTATTATTCTGTGTTGTGATAAAAATAACAACGATTTTAATAAAATCCAGATGACAGATATCTCAAGACTAGAGGCCCAGTGCATAGATTCATGCACTGATGGGGTCTCTCAGCCTGGCCTGCACCCTCTCGCAATCCAGGATCCCTCGGAAACTGGCAGTCCAACATCCCCGAGGACTGCGCCACTCCCACTGGTCCCGGCCCTGCTACATCTGCAGTGCCACTGCTCAGGCATGCAGGGGGAGTGTCCACTGGAGGGGCTCACATGGCTGCAGCTGTGCTCGCCAGCCTTCAGCCCTGTGTCTGGCACCGTCTGTCAGCTGAGTGGCACTCCTGCTATGGGAGCACACTGACCACCAGGAGGCAGCTCCTGCATTGAGCGTCTGCCCTCTAGTGGTCAGTGCATGTCATACCTACCAGCCATTTGTATGGTCACCTGGTTGTCCAGTCACTTAGGCTCCTATATATGTAGATGCTTAAAGTCTTTTATTTTGTATACTTAAAGTATTAGTCATTTGTATTATGGCTTCTTATTTATATGTTTGAGACTTATTTAATCTTCTACAATTATTAAAAGTAATAGACTATTTAAAATGTTCATAAGGAACATTAAAAACTATAATATGGAAAGTTCTTCTTGTTTTTCTTAAACTTTTTTTAAAAGGAAAAAGAATGCCACCCAGTACATTAGGATTTGTTTTAAATAGGCCCGTCTTCAAATGTTTTCATGTCTTACACACTCATGTAAATACAAGATACTTTTTAGTGTCTGTTACAACTTATTAGTTAGAAACCGAAACTTTTTTCTGTGACTACAAGTGACAGGAAAACCTTTATGAATTACTATGTACAATATTACAGAAAGGTGCTTTGTCAATATAATGAGTTATTATTGTATGAATTTTTATCCCAGACAATTTCATGGATTAAATACTTGCTTATTGGCTTTATTTGAGAGGTGCCAAAAACTCCTCAGCTCAAATGATCTCCCTCATTGGTACCAAATGTTACCATTTGCATTTAACTTTTCTTGTGCTTGCTCTGCTTCTCCTGGTGGGATTTATGTGTGGGCTTATTATTATTATTTTTTAATGCATTCTATTTCTGAGAGGACAATAGTTTCACATGATACCTTAGTGCCTGGAGTATATAATTTTTGTTCCCTGGGAATGAATTTCCCCAGGGAAGGAGGAGGGCAAAGATTCTGAAAGGGGATAGAACCAAGAAAGGGTTTCTGTAGGGCCACACAGAACAAGTAATGGTCATGGATTGCATTATGCAAATAGCAGATGTGTCCGGGTGGCAAATGTTTGTTGGGTATGTGTGAACACCTCTGGCATGGTGTTAGCCTCAGGGCTTTCCTGATGAATTCAGCACACTGATCAAAAGGTTTTCATAGGTCTAATCTATTCATTCCTTCAATGAGAACTTGAAAATGAAAGAGATGGTTAAATGCCCCATGAAGTGGAATTAACCTGAGACTAATTTGCCCTTCACTGTTGTGTGTTTCAGAGACTGGAGCACAAGGAGGTGTTGGTGGGTTTGTTGTTCCTGGTTTTCCCGTTCATTCCAGCCAGCAATCTCTTCTTCAGGGTGGGGTTTGTTGTGGCCGAGAGAGTCCTTTACATGCCCAGGTAATTACTGCTCGATTTCGTCTTTATGAGGCCTGCCCTCTGTCACCAACACCAGCAGCTCCAGAGAGACTGTCCTATAGGGTATAATAAATAGATTTTGTGGAGTTGAGATGCTTATTACTTCAGCTTCAAAACCAGCCAGAGGGCAATGGTGATGAGCTCACTTTGCACCCATTCACTCTAGTTGACAGTGGCTTCTCTCCAGCTGGAAGCTTGACAGTTAAATGGGAAAGAGTGACTGAAGTGTATTCAGGTTCTCAGCAGCAATCATTTACCAATACATTCTTTTCCAAATATCTATGTTTTATTAAACATCATTATAGTAATTCTGTAGTAATATTTTTTATGTGTTTAAAATTATGTTAAATAACATGATTGTAATTGAATTCTGTCTTCTTTCTCTGTCTCATTTTCTTTGGCTTTTCATGACAAAAAATAGGAACAATCTCAAAAAAGATTTGTCCTTGAGGGAAAAAAAATGGTTGCAAATATAAAGGGCCTTCAGACGTGTGTGATTACATCACTCCACTTAGCTCTGAATGTTTGGACTGTGCTGCAGCTTGTCTGTTCTCTTGTCCCGTTCAGATGGCATCTTTCCAAGGCCACGTTTCTTTTCAGGTGCCTGGATGTGTCCCTGAAATGGTTCTACCATTTGTCTGTTGTGTGCCTTTGAATAAAACATGATGCTTTTGAGAAGTCAGGTTTTCTAATTTTTAAAATAAGGATTTTAGTGAACTTCCTAAAATGAATAATTTAACGATTGATATATAAGAATGAATTTTTCTAAAAGTATCATAAACCAAAATATTATAAGGACATTATTTATTATCAATATTCTGTTAGAATTTTAAATTGATTTAAACATCAACAAGTAAAATTTCATTATTTGATGATACTGAATTAGAAGTTTAAATATGCATAAAGTTAGAAATGAATTTCATAGCCTTTGAATTCCTCCTAAACCAAGTATCTGACAGCATTCTGAAGGCTTTGGAGCATCCGGTTTTTACTTGGTGAAGCTCTTAAGTTTTTTTTATGTGTATTTAGCACAATTTTGGAAGGAGGTTCTTTCATGGTAAATACTATTCAATAAGGACAAAAATACAATACAAAATTTTTGTTTTCTGTATGGCCTTACAATAACAGGCTTATGAGGCCTTGCCAATAATTAGAAATATGAAGGGCTAAAGGGGACCTCAGTACCTATTCTAGTTATGTTTTTGCTTAGACCAGTTGAAAGTGGCTTCAGTCAGGTGTTCTCTGTAATACCTAGGATTCCGAGTGGAGTCGATATTTAGTCTTCATTTAACAGCTATTCACAGAGCACCATTGCTAGGCATACTGTTCTGAAATCTGAGTTTGCAAAAATAAGTAAATCTTAGTCTCCCCCTTAATTAAATAGCTCCTTATTAATAAAAAGGCATCTTTCTTTCTAAACATTTAACAGGTCACAATATTCTTTAAAATAGTATAATTCTCATTAATACTATTTTAACACTCATTGTAGCAAAACTTTTATTGAATCTTTATCACATGACAGCACTGTGCTAAGCATGTGGTATTCATTGCATCAATTAATTCACGCTGTAGGCGGTGGTTGACAGCATGCCACTGAAGCCAGAGAGCCTGTGTTGGAATTCTGGCTTAAACATGAGCATGGGTTTCCTAAGCCTCCGTTTCCTTATCTGTATACAATGAAAGTAATAGCACCCAACTCAGTGAGATACTGTGAGCACAAATGAGATGGTCGCTCATAAAATCTAGAAAGTGTTTTTATTGTACATCATCAGTAAATATCTAGTATTATTATTGCATCGGTTGGGACAGCTGACACCATTATTCCTATTTTACAAAGAGAAGACCTTGGTCTGAGAAGTGAAGTGACCTGCCCCGGGTGACCAAATGACCAGCTGACATAGCTAGTGAGTGGCAGAGCTGGGAAGCAGATCCTTGCCTATGGACAGACCTCGCACCTCGACTTCTTAGTGTTCTGCTCAACTGAAAAGGAAAGAGGAAATGTGAATTTAGTTAAAGTACTTACAGCACAATTCTATTTGATAATCAGGACTCGATACTTCCAAGAGCTGCAAGATCTCAGTCTTCTGGGATCTGGGTGACAAGAATTGCATGTGAAATACACATTTCTAGTCCAGATAAAGAGAACAATTTGTGATAGACAGGAGGCTAACTTTTATTTTTTTGAAAGAGACCCTTAGGTAAACATTATGGAAGTCCATAATGTTGTCATCAACCATGTGGAATATCTTATTTAAAGCCAGGGGTTCCTCTCACCCAGGTGGGTGTGTCCCCCATACACCTGCTCTTCCCATGCTGCTATATCTCAAATAGACATTTCTCTGACTTTATTTCATTTTCTCTAAAAAGACCAAGTGCTGTCCCTGCCCTTTTCCTGCTAGGAATAAACTGACTTGGATTAAAATAAATGTTCGGGATATGAAGAAAACATCAATATTACTAAGAGCAAGTGCCTGCCTCTCAAAAGCCATTTGGATTCTGCTGCATTGTGCACACTTGCTGCAGAGTCATCCAGAATCAATTTCAGTAAACCCGTCTGCATTAGAAAGGCGCTCTCCTTTTCCCTTCACATTCCTGCAGCTGTGCGTTGCAGTGTTGGAGATGTGTACGTAATCATTTTCCGAGGGTTTCCCTTTACTGCCCAGCATCTCCTGTATTAGTACCCACTTCATCACTGCTCAGCCAGGCCACTCCCCCTCCAGAGCTGTAGTCTCTGCAGATGCCAAAGCCATGTGACAGGGAAATGGAGGTGCTCTCCTGCCCTGTAGAGGTGGTCCTGGGGGCTGCTAAAGAGGCCAGGTTACTAGGCCAGGTCCACAGCTCTGAGCACAAACACAAGAGGTTTTTTGTTGTTGTTTTTGTTTTTTTTTTAAATATATATTTATTGATTTCAGAAAGGAAGGGAGAAGGGAAAGGGGGAGAAAGAGAGGGTAGGGAGAGAGAAGGAGAGAGAGAGAGGGAGAGAGAAGGAGAGAGAGAGAGAGAGAGAAAGAGAGAGATATGAATGAATCATCAGTGATGAGAGAGTCATTGATCAGTTGTCTCCTGCACTCCCCACATTGGGATGGAGCCTGCAACCTGGTCATGTGCCCTGAGCGGGAATCAAACTGTGACCTCCTGGTTCTTAGGTCAGTGCTCAATCACTGAGCCACACCAGCCAGGTCAAACCTCAGAGTTTAATACAGATTTTAAAAGGCTGAAATTGGAGGAAATTCAAGATTTTTTTTTCTGTGTATGAGACATTATAACTCTAATGAATTCCAATATTCTTTACAGTCATCATTGTAACTAATACCACAGGGGAGCTGTTTTACTTATGATAATGGATGGATTCCATTGTTATCTAAAATTGTGCAACTAAAATGGTTCTGGCTGAGTCAGAAATTAAAGCTTAAGTGGGGAAACTTATATGCTGTGACCGTAGAGAGTTCTAATGACCATTAGAGCCGTTGTAAATATTGACAGTTTTCTGTGAAAAGGGGGGCTTTTTCTGGCAAAGATTTCACCTAGCAATGATTAGCCATCCCATCTTAGTGGAGAATAGTAGAGAATTGGACAAAGAGCTGCCCATTTCTTCCAGGAGGGCCACAGAGAATTTGGCAGACCCCTCGGAAGGTGTCAGGACTCTGGATTATGCCTGTTGCATTTAATGAACCTACACATTGGCTTGGATGAAGGTGAAGAAGATGTCCCAAGCCTTTTAGATACTCAGGAATCTGCTTTGCATGACCCTCTTCACATTATTGACCTTGACAAGAAACAGCCATTTCCACATCCTCAGTATCAGTACTTTCAGGAAAACATACACACAGTGTGTTCAATGGCATCCGAGAAAATATAGGTCATTATTTTTATGCCGACATTCTGTGTTATCTCACAAGACTTTACCAAACAACGGGAAAATGAAATAAAACAGCTGATCCTTCTGAGGAAGGTGACCTTCCTACTCATGAAATATTCTAAGTTATTATAGAGCCCACTCTTGGCCTTAGAATCTCATTCATGAACATGGCTAAGTCACGCCCTCCCTCACTGAAGACTAGGTGAGTCCCTTCAGTCCCAGGGGGCCAATTTGTCCATGTTACAAGATAGGCCCGGAATGAGTCAGACCAACAATGTTATTTCATCTCCCATCTTTATATCTAATAATGAGCAAGCCACTTATACCTCATATCCCTCCATCCTAAGCTAGGGAAGACAGAAAGTACCACATTCCTCTCACTTGCACTTCCTTTCACTCCAAAGCTGTGGATAAAAGGAACAGAAGTAGGCTATCTGTTCAGCAATGCATGGCTTTAGGGTAAAAAAAAAATTGAATAATCCTTTCTTCTGATGATAAATGCCATCTTTGTCCATGTCCTTTTTGAATAGGGAGGAGAGTTTGGGGCTTAAATAATTCTTTCACAGGAATTTTGATCTCTTATTTTTACCTCAAGAGAAGCATACACTTTTCTGGTTACCTTTTTTTATATTTTATAAAAACCACATTAGAATGTTTAAAAGGCCTAAAATCATTTAGAACCAATGAAGCAGAAATAGTTGTTGAGAGCATTCAAATAAAGTCGTAGAATGTGCTTGGATATCCATTCATATGCCAGATTAAGGGTGATTTATTCACTTCGGTGCCAAAGAGCAAATTCTTAAGCTACTTTAAGAAAACATGAATAAGTAGAGACTGGAAAAGAATAGACAGGATTAAGAGAAGGCAACAACAATATTGTGGATAGAACTGATCAAGAATTGAAACCACAGAAGATAACATGTATGTATTTGAGGGGGGGGGAAAGAAAAATAACAAATTGCCTACTCTTAGAAAAAGATGTCATTTGAACCCTAAATGCATGGATAGCCCTAGCCAGTTTGGCTTAGTGGATAGAGCATCTGCCCAAGGACTAAAGGGTCCGGGTTCGATTCTGGTTAAGGGCAAGTCTGTGTTGCAGGCTTGATCCCAGCCTGGATTTGGATACGTGCAGGAGGTAACCAATCAATACATCTCTCTCACACTGAAGTTTTGTGTGTGTGTGTGTGTGTGTGTGTGTGTGTGTGTGTGTGTTTTCTTTCTCTCTCTCTCATCCACTCTTACTAAAAATCAATGGGAAAATAAACTCAAGTGAGGATTAACAAATAAATAAAATAAATGAATGTGCAGACTAGACATGGAAAATTAGAGAAAAGATGATTCTTGTTCACTTTCAATTTTGAGAACTATCTTCCAATCATACCTATCAATTTGAAATGGAATTTTTAAATCTTACATGGGTTGCTACTGAAACAATACTGTAGTATCTGTTTTCAGCTTGCAAAATGAGAAATGTTACCTCTGAAGAAACACTACCTCTGTTCTCTGATATTGGGGACCCTTCTGAAGAAACATCTATGCATGTGCTTCTTCCGTATAACTTAAGATTGAATCAAAGTTTTACCAAATACTAAAATCAGTGGAGATTTTTTTTTTTTTCTTGTAACAACAAAAACTTATTTTAGCAAACCCAGTAGGAAGATGACTGAACTGGGAATTAGCACAGCCCAACCTGTCCCCACGCCAGCCCGGCTAAGTTGCCTTTAACACAGGCAATATGAAGCCCTAGCAATATAAACAAATAAGGCCTCATGAGCTGAGGAAGTCTCTTTGGGGCCACAGAACTCGAGAGTGGCACAGAAGATGTAGTTCTAGACTCTTTATTCTCTGGTGAATCCTTTTCCTCACTGCAAACCCCCAAACGTAAAGCCTGTACCAGAGCACTTCTGTTCTGCTGCAGCTCATAGTGTCCTGGGGACCTTTCTGTATTTAGAGGAGCCGGGTATGGAGACATCTGTTTCTACCTGGAATACCAACTTCATGCATGCCCTGCCTTCAGTTTCCTCATTTATGAAATGGAAGCTACAGAGGATTAAGTTTAAATTGGATAATATGTGTAAAGCCGGTAATGCCCTGGTCCCATATAAAGTACTCAGCACAGTGCCTGGCACATAGGAAACACTCAGCAAACCTATAAACATAAGGTAGCTGATTATATTTGCTTATACGTGTGGTCTTTGCTGCTCCTTGTCTTCGGCCACTTGGACAGATTCCACAAATGCCCTGCGGCTGTTGGAATCTCAGTGCTTTCCTTTCCCCCCCCCCCCCCCCCCCCGCCCCGCCCCTCTGCCCGCAGCTCTGTTTCCTACACGGAGGCAGAAAACAATTAAGATTTCATGAGTGGAGCAGTTGGGAAGGAAGTAGGTGAAGCTGAGTGACAGGTGTGAGGAAGCATGGGCTCCGGAATCTATATGAGCTCTGTGACCTCATTCAGCGAGTCAGTTCACCTTTCCCTGTTTTCTGTGAAGGTCACAGTGAGAAGGAGCTGCCCTTGCTGATGTAGGGTCCACCAGTGTCCCCTGCCCTCCCCCTCATTTCAGAACTCTGTTCACAGGTCGTCTTTTCACTGAGGCCTTCCCTGAGCATCCATATTAAACCCAACCTCCAACCCAACATTGGACTTCCTTGTTCTCTTTCCTGCTGGCTTTTTCTCCACCCAAAACCGCATGTTACTCTCTGTGTGCATGCATACTCTGTTCCTCCCCACTCATGTGAGTTTCACAAGAATAGGGATTATTGTCTGTCCTAGTCACTGGTCTGTTCTTGGTGCCTGTCACAGTGTCAGGTACTTTGTGTCTGTTAAATGCCTGGTGAATGAAAGAGTGGAGCCCAGAAGGCCTTCGTATGGCCAGAGACACAGCCTGCTTAGTCAGGATTTGGGATCGGGCAGGAGCTACAGGAGTAAATAGCAAGCAGCTTCATGCACTGAAGCTTCCATGTGATGGCATCAGCGTGGTCCATTGTATAAAGACAGGAGATTTTTAGAAAAATCTGAATACCTTTATGGCCAAACATATGGAGTTGTGGAAGTGTGAAAAGGATTTTTGAAAACATATATTTTTATTGATCTCAGAAAGGAAGGGAGAGGGGGAGAGAGATAGAAACATCAATGATGAGAGAGAGTCACTGATTAGCTGCCTCCTGCATGCCCCCCGCTGGGAATCGAGCCTGCAACCTGGGCATTTGCCCTTGACCTTTCAGTCCGCAGGCCAACGTTCTAAGGCAGTGAAGAGGGATTTTGTTTTTATATTTTGTTGTTTTGTTTTGCATTAGTGACCATGTTTGGAATTTACAAGGCTCTACTAAGTATTTGCGGCAGTCAAATTTAGTGACTGGGATGAGGGATCAGGCCATGGGCCTCCTTGGCTCAAACCATCATCCCTAGTGGTGAGTTGGGTGGTGACTCCCTTTGGCCAAAAAGTGGACCCTAAAGCTTTAGGGAGCTGGACTAATGAATGTCTGGGACTTGTAATATGGAATCAGAGCTCTACCTTGAATTGATTCCAGAGCTTCCAAATCAGGTACTTCAAGTGCTTCTCTTGTTCATCTGCCCGTGATACCAAAGCACAGACATTTAGAAAGGCAAAGAGGAGGAAAGCAGAGAGGTGTTTCCTTTAAAGGAAATGTGAGTATTCAGGTATTTCCTTTTAGAAAGCCATCCTCCTTCACTAGGCCAGAGTTCTTTAAGGGCAAGGCCTCTGTTTTGTTCACAGTTATATTTTCATTGCTCAGCATATTGCCAGTCACATAACAGAGAGAAAATGAATAGATCATTGAATAAGTGAGTGCGCTATACCAATTTTGGGGCTTCTAATAGCATTAGTAGTCTGACAATGTAGGATTTCTTTACACAAGCTTGCTTTGTTCTTAAAATATTCCATAATAATCTGTCATTATAATCTTTAGAATGAAGTGAATTTTGACTAAAATGCACAGAGCAATAAGGTGTACAACTCAATGCTTGTGTTTTTCCGAGGCTAATCAGCACATAAGCAGCATCCCTGTGGATGCATAGATGATGTTAGGAACCATGTCCTGTCCAAGTCAAAGGTGTTTAGAGACATGATTTCAGTATGCCAAAATTCCACTCTCATAATGTAAGGGCTTCTTCATGTCTGTCTGGAAAGCCAAGCCAGCCTCAGCAAGAGAATCACATCAATACAGCTTGTCTGTGAGAAGCTCCAAACTATGAGGCTAAGGAATTGGCCTGTGGGTAGATTTTCCTTCAGCTTAAAGACTTGACTGGCCAGAGACATACTAGGGGACACATCCCTGGAGAGAGAAACCAGTGGCCTCGGTATACAGCATCCTTCCTAGGACCTGAGAGGGAGCTCCTGGGGACTGTCTACCACAAAGCTGTGATGGGACTTGCTATAGCCTAGAGTCTACATTTGGACACATGGTGCCAGCAGTGCCACACAATGCCAGTAACATGAGGGGTCAAGGGCTAAAGAATCCATTCCGGACCCAAGAACATGCATGAGAGACTTGTCATGAGGCCTAGGCTGCTGAGATCCAAGGCAGCCTGAGCCTCCGATAGGTTCCTATTCTCCACTTTAATGCCAAGCAACCCGCCAGAATCCCAAGTACCCATTAAAGGACTGCCATGTAGAGGTTGTATAAGACAGGGGCGCTGATATCTGTTGTTTCTCTACCACAAGTCAAGCTCCATTTGAAAGTTAGTTATATGGATGGAATGCTGAAGGGGATGCCATTGCACCCCCAAAGTAACCTTGCCTCCCCCCACCCTGTTTTCCAGCATGGGCTACTGCATCCTTTTTGTGCATGGACTAAGCAAGCTCTGCAATTGGCTAAATCGATGTGGAGCCACCACCCTGACAGTGTCCACTGTGCTGCTGCTGCTGCTTTTCTCCTGGAAAACTGTAAAGCAGAATGAAATCTGGCTGTCAAGAGAGTCCCTCTTCAGGTATGATTTGATGAATCAGAGTGACCTCTTCCCATTCATTCTTTTGCTTAAATACTTGTTTCCAAACAAATGAGCTAACATGGGTCTGGCAATATTTATTCATCCAGAAAATTTTTTGATTAATTTTTGTTAAAAACATTTTTATGTTAATTTTTGTTTTAACTTTGATTTTTTTAAATATATTTTATTGATTTTGTACAGAGAGGAAGGGAGAGAGAGAGTTAGAAACATCGATGAGAGAGAGTCATCGATCAGCTGCCTCTTGCACACCCCCTACTGGGGATATGCCCGCAACCAAGGTACATGCCCTTGACCGGAATCGAACCCGGGACCTTTCAGTCCCCAAGCCGACGCTCTATCCATTGAGCCAAACCGGTCCCGGCTGATTTTTTTTTTTTAAAGATATATGTGCTAAGTGAATGTATGAAAATAAGGCTCATGGGAATGTTTTTGGGTCTTCATGATGAGAAGGGTTGTAAAATGAGATCTAAATACAAGGAAACGAGCTTTTCCAGTGAATGGGAAAGAGAAGCACATGACAAGAAGGAAGAGAAATGCAATGCATTTTCTTCAAATATTCCAGAATATTATGTTGTGATCTGTGATCTAGCGGCTTTATTTTGAACTTTAATTGTGAATGAGGAAATGAAAGACTGTTTTATCTCCCAATAAGTTTTTATGTGAAAGCTGCTTCTGAATGTGACAATGTCAGCATACAGCCCTAAACTTATCATAAAGTATAAACATTCTTTGGGGCTGAAGCTCATCATACTCTGTTCCTGGGGCTTAGTCTGTCTCCCTCGTGTCGTAGTGCTCCCCTATCACTGCCACACTTGGCCTCCCAACAGTATTTTCCCAGTCTCCTATCCTGACTTAGGACACAATTGGCCAGTTCAGTGAACATGGTTTTCACTTGGTTCCCTGCTCAGCTGGTAGCCACCACTTATTCTTCTGAAGCAAATAACTGAAACAGAATTGGGGTCACTTGGAAAAAAAAGGGTAAATATTGGAAAAGCATAAAAACCTGCCCAGAATGACAGGCAGTGAAGAAACTGGCATGTAGCCAACAGGAAACAGACATCTGGATAGTCTGTCCTGAACACAGGTGCACCCTCACAGGGATGAATGGGTAAACTTACACCAGTTTTTTTCCTCTTCCACCTCCAAGTCCTGGGAAAATAAAGTCCTCTGGCTGAGCTTGAGCGTAGGTCACATGCCTACCCCTCATCCTCACAGGGCACTGATATGACTGACCTGGCCAGAGAAGCCCCTCTGACTTCCTGGGGCAAATTACGGCGGGGAGAGGGACAGAGCACCTCAGGGCTCCATTGAGACAGAAGAGAATTCCCCATAGGAAATCCCACTTCTGTAGGAGGGGCACAGACTCTTGGCTGCCAAGAAAGAGTGAATGAATGAGTAAATGAATAAATGAACAAACATGACAAATTTTCACTGCACTCTTCGACTATTGTAAAATAATAGATCTGACCCTACTACTTGGCAATTTAACTTTTTAATAGAAAAGTTAATCTGGCATGTATGTCTTATTAGCTTACTTATTACTGCTAATTCATTGTCATTATCATTGCCAGCATCATTATTTCAATGGATATTGTAGGGACCTGCTGACATGTAAGGTGTTTTGTTTGGATGTGTGTGTGTGTGTGTTTTTAAGAACTTTCTTGTCATGTTTAGCCATCAGATTCTTTTTAGTCTCTGTCATACCCTCCACCTTCAGTACAGATCTTACACACAGTAGACTTGTTTCTTCTTATTACCTAGGGGGGAGGCCATTCTGCAAACACAAGGGCATTGAAGTTCAGGAATATAACTGTTGGCTTTCCTTTCCTTTTCTTTCTTTTTTTTTTTTTTTTTCTTTTGCTTTTGCTTTCAGTAGTGAGTGCTTTAATGAGAAACTTAAAAAGGTTCTGCCCTGTGTTAAATCCTTTCCTTGGATAAAGATACTAACGGTGGTTGTGTCTCCTATTGATTTTTACTGCTCAATCAGGGCAACTTGAGGAATGGATTTTGGCAGGCAGCAGTTTATTTCAAGAGTAACAAGCTAGTGTTCCAACCCTCCACAGTTGATGCCAGCAGTTTTAAATAAAATAAAATAAAAAGAAAAGCAAAAAGTTCATTGACCTTACATCCAGAAGTTTCTGTTCTTTTACATGGAAGCATGTAGTAAGTGAACGGTTGGTTACTAAAACACAACCATTCCACATATGTGCTTAGAGAAACTTTAAGACAAGGTTAGTGATTGAGTGTGGGGTCTGGAGTTCAGCTTCCTGGCTCCACTCCAAGTTCCTCCATTTAATAACTGTGTGGACTTGGGCAAGATACTGAACCACTCTATGCCTTAGTTTCTTCATTTTAAGTTTGATAATAATAATAGTGTTAATCTCCTGAATGTAGTGTAAGAAAGAAAAAAAAAAAGAGATATGTGAAAGATGTGTAAGACGGAGTCTGGCATATGGTAAATCCTATGTGAGGTTTTCAGATTCTTGTTCTCCAGTGTATTCTAGGATAGGGGGCAGGTAGAAATTGACTGTAGAGAAGCCAGAAGTTGGCATGGGTGGCAGATGTATGTACATATTTTGATACAATGTAGCAAGCAGTAAACAGAAGTAGATGCAAGACACTGTAAGTGCAGGCAGGTGACTAAAACCAGCCCAGGCCTTCAAGGACTGTTCTCTTGCAGGAGGCCTGAGCTGAGTATGGAAGGATGAGAAAAATCTAAATTAGCCATAATGGCCAGAAAACTAAGAGATGGCTGAACTGAGGAAGAAAACCTTGCAATTGTCCTACATAAGCTGGTGTCCTGGGCAGAGGCCCTATTTCAGTATTTTCCTCTGTTCCAAACAATAAATCTATTGACCATCATTAAGACATATGGTCTCATTGTGATCTCACTACTTATATGGGGTAGTTTTTCTTTTCTTTTTTAAAATATTTTTTATTGATTTTTTACAGAGAGGAAGAGAGAGGGATAGAGAGCTAGAAACATCAATGAGAGAGAATCATTGATCAGCTGCCTCCTGCACACCTCCCACTGGGGATGTCTTGAAACCAAGGTACATGCCTTTGACCAGAATCGAACCTGGGACCTTTCAGTCCGCAGGCCGATCCTCTATCCACAAGCCAAACCAGTTTCGGCTTGACAATATTATAAACAATTAGCCCAGCTTGCGTGGCTCAATGGTTGAGCATTGACTTATGAACCAGGAGGTCACAGTTTGATTCCCAGTGAAGGCACATGTCCGGGTTGTGGGCTCAATCCCCAGTGTGGGGTGTGCACGAGGCAGCCGATCAATGACTCTCATCATTGATGTTTCTGTCTCTCTCTCCCTTGGAACCCCATTCATGAACTGTTGACCACTGATGGATTAAGATTGTCTGACCTAAATCATCCTCCCCCTGTGTAGGAAACACATTTTTCTTTCCTCTCCTCTGAATTGCCGAGCCAAGAGATCACTTGACTTTTCAGGACACATAATGTAAACCAGGGTTAGCAAATTTTTTTTGTAAAGGGACGGATAGTAAATATTTTAGGCTTAGTGGGACTTGCATTCTCTTTTGTCTTTGTCTCAGGAAAGAAACCAAAAAGACAATAGATTGACAACACATTGACACATCTGTGGGCCCACAAGGCCATAGTTTGCTTACCAATTATATAAACTTTGTGATCATGAAAGTCTAAAGTTACTAGTCTCTTGTGGTACCATTCAGGAATGATTGTGAATTTGGTAGAAATCTCTGCTCAACTACTTACTAGGTCTGTAACCTTAGAAAAAGGTCTTAATATAACTTAGCTTCAATTTCCTCATCTATAATATAGAAAACACATTAATACTACCCATCTGGCAGGTTGTTGAAGGGATAAAATGAGATAATCCATGGAAATGGGTGCTTGATTCAAAATGAGCATTTCTTAAGAATCGACCATACTATGTGTGGCATTGTGAAGCCTCAGGTTAAAGCAAGGTCAAAATTGAGGAGAATGACACTTTCTTCTTAATCTTTCCTGTTAAACTTTGGCTGAACACCACTCTTTAAAAAAAAGAGATTCTTATCTAATCAGGAATTTGCGGATATTTCTCCTGCCAACAAAACAAATTGATGCTCTATAAACTTGGAAATATACTCTATATAGAAGTGGTGGTTTGTTATTTATTATTTCTGTTATTTTTTTTTCAAGTCTCTGCAAATGAAGGATGTGAGGGGAAAATACAAAGTGTATGCATTAAGATCCTGAGTTGAAAGGGAGATTTTTTTTCATAATCATTATTGAATTATTAATAGGGTTTGGGACCCAGTCATATAATTTATGGACACTATATTTCCTTGTGGACTAAGTATGTGTAAAGCTGTATGTTTCCTTTAACACAGTTGTGAGTACTCAATCATAGCACCAAGAAAGCAAACTTGAGGAGTCTGATCCTGGGGGAAGAGTAACGTGGCCAGGGATAGCAACATGGAAAGTTTTGCCCTTGGCCAATTGTTTGTTTGCCTTTTTTTTTTTTTAACAAAATGTTCATTGCAAAATGAGAGGCTAAAAAAATACAACATTAACAACAACAAAACCACAGAGAGAACTTAAAAGTCAAAAACAAGAATAAGAGAATGTGTGTTGTTAGGATTCAGTTGCTCCACTCACAGCTGCTTGCCTGTTATGAATATTATTATTTCCTCTCGCCATCGCTGAACAGTGCTCTGATCTCATTCAGGAACGTGATTCCACAGGCCTGAGTGTCTGTTCCTCAGTTGGTGCAGCATAAATTAGAACAACTATGCTGATCACACAGGGAAGGCTCCATCCCAGTAAATAGGCCAGTTAATACTCACGCTGAAATCGAAGTTCTCTTTAAAACCTACCAGTTACCACCTTACCTGGTTTGGCTCAGTTGATAGAGTGTCGGCCTGTGGACTGAAGGGTCCTGGGTTCAGTTCTATCAAGGGCACATGCCCAGGTTGTTGGCTCGATCCCCAGTAAGGGGTGTGCAGGAGGCAACCAATCAATGATTCTCTCTCATCGTTGTTGTTTCTATCTCTCTCTACCTCTCTCTACCTCTCCCTTCCTCTCTGAAATCAATAAAATATTAAAAATAAATAAATAAATAAATAAATAAATAAATAAAACCTGTTACCATGTACTGTTTAGTTCTGGGTAGAAAAATCAGAAATTTTCCTGGAAAGAAATTGAATTTTTTTAAAGCCATTACTCTCACACTGACCCACATCCTGTCCCTGTGACTAAATTCACTTGGGTCATATCCATATTAAATATTATGTTAAAATCCTAGCTCTGTGTGTCAGCTAGGGGGGGCCCCCACAGGGGGGAAAAGGAAATGGATGGTTTCCCTGGAGCACCCGCTGAAGGTCAGCCTTTGTAAATCTTTCCACTGAGAGCAGAGGATTCCTCCAGTCTCCTCCCTGGGGGACCAGTCCTGGCTGCCAGCATTCAGAGAGCTTTCTGTGATGAAAGAACGGGGGGATCCCCAATGTTCAGAATACAGATTTCACTTGATCTACATTTGAGGAGCGCTTCTGCCCCCAAACTTCAATTGGACCTGTTGTTTCTGAGTGAGGGCCTTTCTAGAGAGTAAACTGCCTTCTGCTGGAGAGCGAGAGAATCATTGAAAAAAGCCACCCGGATGTGCAGAGTAGGGAAATAATCAGGATGCCAACTGTTCCTGATATGAATTTATGGTCCATATTTTCAGCCTCATTCCTCATCCCCCCAAAATATCCTAGCTACCTTTTTTTAAAAAAAATGTTAAAAATATATTTTATTGATTTCAGAGAGGAAAGAAGAGGGAGAAATAGAAATATCAATGATGAGAAAAATCATTGATCAGCTGCCTCCTACACAACTCCTACTTGGGATCAAGCCTGCAACCTTGGCATGTGCCCTGACTGAGAATTGAACCTGCATCCTCTTGGTGCATGGGTAGATGCTCAACCACTGAGTCACATGGGTGGGACATTTGTTTTAAAAAATAGATCAGACTTAGTCCATGGTAAAGGTTAATTTTTAATAAAACTTAATAGGGAGGCCAATCCATATTCATTCATCCTATAATGAATATTTTTTGTAGATAATCTCAAATTTTTAATGAAAATCTGTAAGCGAATGAAGGAATCAAGGAAGGAACAAATGAATTAACCTGAACATGCAGGGTTGTTCTCCAACCATTCACCCATCTCCATGTCCTGTCACCTCTGCTTCGGGTGCAGTTAGCATGACTGTGTAGTTGTGGGCCACTAAGCACTGCCTTCATAGTTTTCCATTGAAGCATGTTAAGTAACTCATATAATTCACAAATTGTGAAAGACTTGACTTAAAAGGGTGCAATGGACTTTTTACTCATGAAATTGTGAGTAGAATATGAAGGAAACTACCCTGGCCATGTGGCTCAGTAGGTTGGATTATCATCTCTTAGATCAAAAGGTTGCTAGTTTGCTGGTTTGATTCCCGATCAGAGCACATACCTGGGTTGTAGGTACAATCTCTATTCGGGGCTCATACTGGAGGCAGCCTATCAATGTTTTTCACAGTGATGTCTCTCTCTCTCTCTCTCTCTCTCTCTCTCTCTCTCTCTCTCTCCTCTCTCTCTCTCTCTCTCTCCTTTCTTTTTTCTCTAAAAGTCAATAAAAACGTATCCTCAGCTTAGGGTTTAAAAAGAAATATAAACTAGAGGCTAAGTGCACAAAATTTTTGCACGGGTAGAGTCCCTAGTGGTTGCCAGCTACTAGCCGGGGCCTGCTTTTTCTGGCTACCAATGGGTCCTTCCTTCATTCCATGCTGCCCCTGGTGGTCAGCACATGTCATAGTGAGCAGTCAAACTCCTGGTTGGTAGAATTCCTGCCCAAGGGGGCAATTTGCATATTAGGCTTTTATAGATAGATAGATAGATAGATAGATAGATAGATAGATAGATAGATATGAAGGACAACATTCCTAAGCAGTACTCTTTGTTGCTCTTTTTTAAATTCCTTTTTATTAATTCTAGGTCTGGAGTTCAAACTCTGCCCCACAATGCCAAGGTTCACTACAACTACGCAAATTTCCTGAAGGATCAAGGTCGGAACAGAGAAGCGATCTACCACTACAGAACAGCCCTCAAGTAAGAGTCATATGGGTGTCACTGTTGTGCCTTTCAGACCTTGCATTTCACTCACCTCTCTCAGATGTGGGGGGTTGATTTCTTCCTCATGACAATGAACATCTCCTTGGAAATGGTATAGACCTTGGATTCTGAGTCATGGCTCAGTGTTCAAATCTGTTATTAGTATGGTAACTCCACCTTGCTTTTATCTCAATGCTTGTAAAAGTTTCACTGCTACACATTGCAAAATGAAGTGATGCTCAGTTGAACACACACACACACACACACACACACACATACACACACATACACACCCACACACACCCACAGGCAAACCGAAGTTGGTTGTCAAAAATATAAGTTCTCAGGATATTTACTCAAGTGAATTGTCCCCACTATAGGCTTCCAACTGTCTGAAAGGATTTATATGAAGACATTTGAGTATACTAAATATGGCTTGATGTATTTGGAGAGAAACTAAAAATTCAAGTTCTAAATTATCAGCAACACTCTATATTGCTCTTAAGTACTCTTGAAAATTGCAACTCTGGCTTTCAAGATGCTCTTCTCCAAAAGGTCCCAGATAATGAACATATTTATCATGGAACCTGTGGATACGTAATAACTAACACAGCCTCAGAATCTCCAAATGTGGGCAAAATAAAGCTAGGTGCGTTCTCCTTTTTACTGAATACCAGGAGGTCACCGAAGCTTCCTGAAGAGTTTTCCATGCTTCTACAGATTGACTCACATCTGGTCAAATTTTCTGTTCCTGTTCCATCCTAGGACATATTTAAAATATATAAACCAAACAAATACATTTTACTGAAGCACCGAATCGTATTGTCTCAAAGCTCAGTTTGAAATTCTCATTCTTAAAGTAACTGAACTGATTTTTAAAAACTATCCCTTTGAACAGTGTTCTGCTCAAGTATATTGTTCATCAGTCAATATCTGTTAGATTTTAGAACCTGTTACTTAATATTCAGTATAGCAAGCATTTTCAACTGTCACATCAAGTTCGCTGTCAAATACTTTCCCAAAGATTACAAGAAACGTTAGGTTCTGGAAGAATACTTGTAACAAAGCTTTTTACTGAGGAATAGATGTTTTTATTAAGGAATAGAAGATAGCTTTTAAGATGTTAAGGAATGATATTCTTTCACTGGAAGGCAGTTTACCTAAATGTTTACAATGCTTATCATGGGTTGGTAAGATTATGGTTTAATTTTTTTTTAACTTTCTTTAGTGCTCCACATATTTACAATGAACACATATCACCTTGGCAATGAAGAAATGTCCTTTTTAAAAAGGCATATTTCTTCAAGGATACACGTAAATTGTATTTTGGCTTTAACAATTGGCATATCATGTTAGTTGGCATTTTTGAAGGAAAGAAAAGAGCAGTAAGTTTGTGTGAAAAATATTAATTGGAAGGAAGTGTATCAGTATCTTTTTAAATTTGTTTTATTCTAACAGACTATTTTCTCTCAAGTTCGCACAGGAAAATATGACAGACCCTGAAGCACAGCTTGGGGCAAAGGTATAAGTTAAGTAAATTCTCTGGCAGGTGATTTTACTGAATTATAGTGGCCAGTTGGGTACCTCAGCTTCTCTCCCATGAAACAATAAAAATAAATGTTCAGCAACTGTGCTTCTGGAAGAAGTATATCCCTTGAGAAATGAGGAAAAACAGTGAAAGCTGTAAATGCACTGCATAGTAATTAGTGAAACATTTCACTCTCTCAGACCAGGCTCAAAAATACTTCTGATCTAAAATAAAGTATCATTATTTTTGTGTGGATAGTTCTGTGGTGAATTTTCAACAGATGTGGGTAGTGTGTAGGTGTGTGTGTGTGTGTGTGTGTGTGTGTATGTGTGTGTTGTTGTTGTTGTTGTTGTTGTTGTTGTTGTTCAGAGACAGAGGAAGGGACAGGGGTAGAGAGATAGAAACACTGATGGGAAACATCCATTGGCTATTTCCTGCATACCCAATGGAGATGGAGCTTTCAACCCAGGCATGTACCTGAACTGGGAGTCAGAATTGGTGCCTTCTTGGTTCCTAGGTCAACACTCAACTGCTAAGCCACACTAGCCTAGCTGTGTGTGTTTTATAATTTAAATAAGTTGCCACTGTGTGTTAGAAAAGGAAAATACCAGGACTGTTCACCACTGGAAGAATGCCCTTATTTTTATATTGTTATTTCTTTGTGGGAATTGCTGAGACAGAAATTCCTCCCCCTCCCAACTATTCCACCTCTGTTTCAACTTCAATGTATCTGATGTTTTCCATATTTGCACACTGTAAGAAAGAGAATGATTAGGAGAGATGCAGGGTTGAAGGTGATATTATCTGAAATCAGCCCAACCGTTACTCATTCCTGTTGTACTGACTATGTAGATCCCAGTGGGAATGGTGAAATTACTCATTAGGGTTGTGTCAATACCAATATCTTTTTTTTCTGGCTTACAGTTCTAAAAATATACTATATTAGGCTGATAATTCTATTGTATATCACATGACTATACTGCTTCTTTTAAGCTTTTTTTTTTTTTTTTTTTTTTTTTTTTTTTTTACCATGTAGAAGCATTTCTGGAGTACAAGGGGAGTCTTCCCAGGAAAAGGCTACAGCTGAGGTTATAGACTCAGATTAAGATCCACATCATCAAAGAAAAATGCCAGGACTCTTTCCCAACACAAGTATCAGTTTTGCTTTGCTGTGAAAGGCAGCTCTTATGTCTGTGCCCAGGGTGGATTCTGTAAGGCTTGCAATTCTGTCTGCTGGAGAATCAGAAGACCCCTGGTGGGTCTGCCAGGTAGCTCTGATGCTTTCTGAGTTACCCTGGGGAAAGTTTCTGCCATTATACCTTATTGTACGGAAATAGAAAGGCTAGAGATCACCCGGTATCTCAGCTCTTCCTGTACAAGCTCTCCCAGGAAATGCCTCATCCCATAAATCCAAACGGAGAGATAGTGGCCCTGCCTGGATGAAGTGTAGAAGACACTGAATGTGTACGTGGCCAGTGTTTTTGCTGAATAGTTTTAAAAGTCTGTTAAAGGTGAAGAGTTTTAAAACAATTTATGCATGCTCTTGAATTTTTTATTGTACCCCAAAATTTCACATCTACATTCCTTCACCGATCTTCTACTGTCAAACCAAGTCCTTTCCTCTGAGTAAGAGTCTGCTGATTAGAAGCTGCAAAGCCACGCCCATAATTCACTTCTATGCTGATCAGTTTCAATACTTTAAAGTGAAATAAAAATGTATAAGTCTCTTTGAGATTTTTCTAATTATACTCCTCCAGTCTTTTACAATGATCTCACACATCTAATTCAATGGCAATTTTTTGAGCAGCTTCTTTTTTTTAAAGTACTTTCAGAGTATTTGCTTAGTTTTAATGGAAATAGCAACTCTCTTATTTATATTTATATTTTATCTGTTTACACAATATTTTACTATATCGTACAATTGCAATAAAAGCTTCAACTGGAATAATTTTGTTCATAAACACGATAGACTCTTAGCAGCCTTGCAGCTCAGCCCATGGGAGCTAAAGGCTTACAGAGAAAGCTTAAGTTGTGGGTATCTACTGACATGTTTTACAGAGAACAGCTGTTTTAAAAGAGTTTGCACTGTAGTTGATAGAGTCATGGAATCTATTTTTTCATCTTACATTTAAATTCCAGACATGACTGAGTTACTGGCTGGCTCACAGGGGTGGGTCAGCAGGAATCTCGAAGCCAGGAGTGAGAGTAGCGTTTGTCTTTGTCCAGGTGGGTCAGGAAGGTCTCTCCACAGATTCTGCTGAACATTTGTTCCCCCAGATGCTTTCTTCCTCCCACCTGACTAGAATAATGCCTGGCCACGCCCAGGTCTGCTGATCTGTTTCAGGAGCTTGGATACCAGCCATGAGCAGGATTCCATCCTGATAAAAGGGCTGTGATCCCCCGTCACTTAGACAGCTATTTTATTTTCACAAATATGCTTTCAACATGAAATGCACAATAAATCACTTAAGATTCCACACCCTGCACCATCCCTCCCCCCCTTCCACTCCCATAACCCAATCATGCGGAAAATGCAGGCCTTGCCCTGGGGGTGCTCAAGTTGTCCTGGGCCAGCCCTGGGTCCCTTAGAGCCGCCTTGTCTGCTCCTCATATATCTGTTATTGATGTTTTTTTTTTGTTTGTTTGTTTTTGTTTTAAAACTACTATGTTTTTTAAAAATATTTTATTGATTTTTTACAGAGAGGAAGAGAGAGGGATAGAGAGTTAGAAACACCAATGAAAGAGAACCATCGATCAGCTGCCTCTTGCACAATCCCTACTGGGGATGGGCCCACAACCAAGGTACATGCCCTTGACTGGAATTGAACCTGGGACCCTTCAGTCCACAGGCCGATGCTCTATCCACCCTAGCCAAACCAGTTTGGGCTGTTATTGATGTTTTAAACAGAAAATCTGAAGGGAGAGAAAAATGTGTTCAACGGGGGTTGAAGTTCCTGAGAAGGTTCTTTTCTATGGGCATAACTAAAAGGGAAAGAATGTGTTTTTAATGGCCCTGGACATAAGAAATCTACACTTGCTTTCAACCGACTAATGCATGGGAAAGAATAGACGTCTTACTGGAATTTTTGAATGTATGAAATAAAGACTTGTCATGAGAGTAGTGCCCATTGATGTAATCCTTTGTATCCTATGTGGGTCACTGGAACTTGGCAAGGAGATCTCATTAGACTACAATAAGTGTATGTGGAAATGGGAAGTAATAAAAGAACGAGTATTGAAGAAATGCCATATCATTAGAGTCTAGAGAAATCAAACCGTGCCCCACTGTTCAACTGATGTCCTGAGTATATCAATAAGATTACTTTATTATAATTCCTTTGCAAAATGCTATCTATGAAATTGGTGGAGTTTGAACATCTTTTAAAAATCAGGGTTTATGTAAAAAGTCCTTCTTTATACAGCCTGTTTTGAATGAACATTTGAAATAACTCTACTGACTGCATGTGGCCTGGGATACCAGCTGCCATGTATCTCTGGAAAGAATTAAAATTCCAATGTCTTTGTCAGCCAGGTTTAAGAAAAGGAGATGCGTTCTTCTACTGGTGTGGCATTTTCACTTACAGAAGTATAAATATATAGACATATATATGTTAGATCCCGCAGTTTTATTCATTAATTTAAGGAATCTAGCATATTTCATTCTGACAAAAGGCAGAATTTTGGCCACATTATGGACATACTTATGGACTAAATTTCCAAATGGAAGTTTCATAATTTATCCTGCCCTCTCTGTCTCTTTTCTGCTGTGATTCCCCAGGAAACAATGGGAGGCAGGGATTTGCCTGCAGAATGTTTATTCAAGAATGTTCTCTGAAACACCAAGGAAGAAAGCCAGGGAAGCAAGATGTGCGGAGAGAGTTGAAGTGCAGTGCAATTAGTACGAGGCTTCAGCTGATCCCATGGGAGCTCTGGAAAACCCCTCAGAGTCCTCCTGATTAGATAGGAGCTGGAACTTTATACCCCCTTAAAACTGATCACTGCCCCAGACAGGGAGGGAGTCTTGAATGAGGCAACTCTGAGGCTGAGAGCAATGCCCAGGGAAGAAGTGTGAGCTGTCAGCAGCTAGGGAACACTTACCTCACACATGAATAGGGCCTCTGCATGGTGCAAGAGCTTAATTTATGATTTTTTTATATGTCAATATGAGTTTTAACAGACTATCATTTAGATTTTCTATTAAAATTAGAATAGTGGTGTTACCTACCTCTGGGTTGGAATAGTACAAAACAATTCATACAAAAGGCTTAAAACAATGTCTTAATACCTGGTAATAATAAACTCAGTAAACGTTATTAATATATCCAAAATCTGACCATTTCTGTCCACATGTAGTACCCATCATCTCTCCCTAGATTATTGTAATATTCTCTGGTCTTTGCATTTTCACCCCTCCCCTACACCCTTCAGTCTGTTCTCAGCACAGCAGCCATAGGATGTTCCATTCATAGCAGTTCATGCTCAAAACACTGCTGGCTCCCATCTCACTCACAGGGAAACTCAAAGCCCCTGTAGCAGTCTCAACTCCCTGCAAGTCCTGGCCATCTTACTGCTGAGACCTCATCTCCTACTTTTTTTGTTCGCTCAACTCTAGCTACTAGGGCTCCAGACGTAAGGCACAACCAGTCACACTACATTCCTATTTCAGCGACTCTGTATTTGTCATTTCCTCTTCCCCGAACACTTTCTCTTCTCTAAATGGCTGATTCCCTCCCTTTCTTTAGGATTCCTCATGTAATGTCATTTTCCATGAGGCCTTCCTGGTCACCCTTCTTAAAAGTACAGCCACACCAGGCCAGAGTGGCACAGTTGGTTGAGTATAGTCCTGTGCACAGAAAGGTTGTTGGTTCGATTCCCGTTTGGGTCACTTGCCTAGACTATGGGATCCATCCTGGTCATGGCATGTGTGGAGGGTGACCCATCTTTGTCTCTCTCCCTCTCTCTTTCTCTTCCTCCTCCCCCCCCTCTCATCCTCTCTCTCTCTCTTCCTTTCCTCTCTCTAAACATGTCTTTTCATGAGGATTAAAAATAAGTGTAGCCACCCCCAATATACCCTATTTCCCTTCTTGGCTTCATTTTTTTCTACTGCATTGATCACCCTCTATTGCGGGCCATTAGCAGAAGGCCTGGCACATTGTAGATACTCAATGAATGTTTGTTGAAAGAAAAACTGAATTAATATAATGCATAAAATCTCTCTCATGGGCCCCTTAGGTTCAGAGGACACCGTCATAAAGACAAGTAGTGTTTCTCCCTGAGAGAGTGCTCGACAGTTTAGTTGAAACAACTCTTCCGCCGAAACCGGTTTGGCTCAGCAGTAGAGTGTCGGTCTGCAGACTGAAAGGTCCCAGGTTTGATTCCGGTCAAAGGCATGTACATTGGTTGCAGGCACATCCCCAGTAGGGGGTGTGCAAGAGGCAGCTGGTCGATGTTTCTCTCTCATCGACGTTTCTAGCTCTCTCTCTCTCTCCCTTCCTTCTCTCTGTAAAATATCAATAAAATATATTTAAAAAAAAAAACACAAAACTCTTCATTATGCAGGACAGTCCTATGCATTGCAAAATGTTTAATCCTCCTAGTTCCTGTCCATTGTATACCAATGGTGACCCCAATTCCCAACATGCCTATCAGGGAAATGCATCCCTCTCTTCCCCACTCTTCATGATCTCCTTGGTTGGTATTATTGGTTAGGAATATGGTACTCTTCCTGCACCCCACTCCCTTTTTTCTAAGTTGATCCAATAATCAGTATTATACATGCTATGAACTGTGATTACAGTAAGGATTCCACAAGCACACTGATCTGTCACAGAGGACGTTGAATCCTCTTTATAATCTCGGATGCAGTTGTTAAAATTGCACGTGTCTGAAATTCCACTTGGTGTCCAGCATATCGAAAAGGCTTGGAGGAAATTGCTCTGGTGCCTGTGGGACCATTTGCTTCAGATGATGAAGGACAGACAGGCTTTGGAGTGAGTGTTTGACAAAGAACACCCCTGCATTCTTCAAATGGAGAAGGTCACCCGTCCTTCACATCTGGAGAACCCGTGGTATGGGGGAAAGAGTTGGATACAGATGACGTGAGTGTTCCCTGGGTTAACGATGAAGAAATAATGGATGTTATTTGGACTGATGGGAACCGGTCAAAGGCCATGAACAGCAGTGGAGAGAATGGTTTTTTGGAGGCTACGTTTTCCGTAGGAGAGGAGGAGTGCTGGCAGCTTCAGCCTGGCATGCGTTCATTAGGGCTGTGGAGGGAGCCAAGTGAAACCACCCAGAGGTCCGGCAGCTGACCCCCAACCTTAAATGGATGCAGTGTAATAGGTACGATGACGGGCATTTTCATAGCCACCAGCTCATTGTTCACATAAAAGCTGATTTGTTCTCACAGAAGGTCAATATGTTATTAACCTTGTTGTTGCAGAGAAAGCAAACTAAAGCACAGGCATGCATTCAGAATCACACAGCTAGAAAGTCACCTATGGCTGCTGCTTCCACACACAGTTATTTTTCCACTCCACCAAAGGATTTCCCATCCATCTGGCACAGACACCAAAGTCCGCCGTGATCACCCCACGCCTCTGAGAAAGGTTAAATTAGGTTCATCATTTTCAACTTAAAAGAGCAGAGAAGTAGTTAATTCAGTACATTCCTCATCCTCTGGAGGTAAATACTCAGGAATCAGGAAATTGTCAGCCATTTTAAAATGACTCATTTCCTGAGGACCTCAGAGAGCATGGTTTTACTCTGAATTGTCTTAGAAAATCAATTGGGCGGAGTCCTTCAGAATCCTGCTGAAGGTCACCCATTGTGAGAGGTCAGATCATTTGGCTGACCCCTTGTGAAGAGTGTATCCCATTTCCCTAAATCTCATCTGAGGGGTTTTTCCAAGGCAGGTCTGTAATGGACAGGAAGGATTACATTCTAAAAAGAAACTGGGAAGACATTTGCTGGGTGTTAATGGCGATGTCAAACAATTAAAGAAGCTAACCAATAAATAATCAATGTCACCCAGGTGCAATTAGTGACATGGTGATTCAAATTTTATAACATGAAGGAACCAGGCAGGCACTTAGGAACGCCAGAAACTAATTATGGCTGAAAATATGCTGCAGACTCCTGAAAATAAGTTTACTTTGGCTATTTTCTAGTCCAGTGAAATTTAGGTGTCATGGTTGAATTTTTTCCCAGAAATGTTTTTCTTTTGGATTCTTTTTTCTTCTTCTTCTTCTCAAAAGAAAATAAAAATTAAACATCTGACTTTAGCATAGTTAACCTAAAATAAAATAATGTGTGGAATGAGAATCAGATAAATAAATCAGGGTGTGTATATTCTGAAACAAAATTGCAAGTTTGAACATATGATATTATATGACTTAAAACAATGAGATGAATTAAAAGGTACATGATGAAATTTTGAGCAGATTGTACCAAATTTAAAGTAAATTACTAAAAAAAAATGTAAAACCAAAAATTAGACCTATACATCTCATATCTTTAGTAGTGGTTAAAGCTTGAGAACAGTGGATCAGAGAGTATGCACTGGGTGTTGTTAATTGTGGATTGCTTTGCATAATACTGTGCTTCTCAGAGACACCATAATTATTTTGTATGGCCGGAGAAACAGTTTTTTTTGTCGAAGAAGAATCTCAGTAACTATGTCTCCCAAGTTTATTTTACTTCTGTCACTAAACAGTATAGTTCCTATGAGATCATAGTTGAATGGATTTGTCAAGGTAACAAAAAGATAACTTATTCAAAATGAAAGCTTTAATTTGTATTTATTTGCTGATGGTGGAATGACTCATAAATTGTTTGGGAAAACAGACCTGTTGGAACCATCAGCCCTCTAACACTTATGAACACAAAGGTCCGGCCCCTGTAGCTCAGTGGTTGAGCATCAACCCATGAACCCATATGGGTTCCATCCCCAGTAGGGGGCATGCAGGAGGCAGCCAATCAATGATTCTCTGTTATCTTTATCATTGATGTTTCTACTTCTCTCTCTCAAGGACTTCTGAGGTAATTCTTTGTGTTTTAATAATCTATTATTTACTTAATTTCTCCCAGCATCCCTTTCCTTAACTATAAGATAATACAATAATTTTACTTAAAGAACGAGGGAGGTTAAATGAGATAATGTATGAAAAAGAAAAAGTCCTCTAAAATGTAAAAAAAATACCATGAATATATACTAGGTCTTTGGGGACCCATTTTCTTCTGTTTCCCACTTAGGCTACTGTTTCTATTAACATGCTATTTGTGCTCATTCTTCCCAGATAAGAGGACTGCAAATAGAGGGGAATGCTAATGTTCTTAACTATCTACTTTATTAATTCTGCCAATTGATAAAAATCAAGAACCCTTTAAATGCTCAAATGGATTTCTGTTTATTACAAATGTAAATTAATAATTGAAAAATAATCTTTAGTTAATGGAACTGTATCTCTGTACTTAGAGTTCTTTTTTATAGAGGAAAAATAAACTCTCTGATACCACATAACTATTTGACAATAGAAGACCTTTCCTGTACAATAAGTTTTAAAGATTTTAACTGATTGAAATAAAAATAGTAAAGAAATAGTGAGAGAGCCCCCATACACAATGCATATGGTGAATGAAGCTATGAGGAAGAAAGTCCAGTTACAATGGTCTTTGAAAAATAGGCCTGCCCTGGCTGGTGTGGCTCAGTTGGTTGGGCATCAGAAAGTTGCACCAGAAAGTTGCTGGCTTAGTTCTGGTCAGAACACATGCCCGGGTTGTCAGCTCGATCCCTGGTAGGGTGTGCAGGAGACAGTCAATCAATGTTTCTCTCTCACATAAATATTTCTTTCTTCCTTTGTCTTCCTTTCTCTCTAAAATCATTAAAAAAAATATTAAGTAGGCCTGACAATGACCACTGTGCTGCAGTTCAGTGTCGCTTTTGTTGAGGTTGTTTTTAGATGGAGAAGGGAATGATCACTAGCAGAACTTATGTAAAACATTCCTGCAGAAGTCAGAGTCAAGATGGGCTTAATTTATTCGGACAATAGATGTAGCTACATAAGCACCTCTTAAATTATTCATCTTTTCAATAGAAAACTCCTCTCTGGAGAACTCAGGATTGACGTATTAGACCCATGTTAATTCAAATACAAATTTATTTAAAAAGTAAACGCACAAAGTAAGTCAGGTTCTTGCATAGGTCTTCAGTACACAAGAAAAGACTCTCTGTTTTAAGAAAATGTCTACCTCTATATAAAAATCAAAGTAAAAAGTGATATTTTTTCCTGACCTGGCTGTTGAAGAATCAATCCTTTTAATGAATTCAGCTTTGTTTCATCCATAATGCAGTACTTTTTGCGATGAGGTGAACCTAATCAGATAAACCAGCGAGACGAGATATTGCTAGAAGACCCTTACTATTACCGGGAATGAACAACAGCTATTCATTTTCTAGGTGGAGGGCTGTGCGTGGTAACAGCTTCAGTAAATCACCAGAAGTGCTAGCCGTCCTTTCCTTGGAAGGGTTGAGACTCTGCTAACTAACATGGAGCCTCTTTTCCTAAGCCTCATGGTTTTGCAACCTTGGAGCACAAGGCATACTAAAGGTTTTTACTTTCCTTCTCACTACTTAGTTCTCATTTTGAGAGTTAAGTACAGACTTACATTTGGCTTCTGATTTGACAAAAAAATGGGAGAGAGAGAGAAAAACAGTTTTGTAGTCAGTGACCTTTGAAAGTGCATGCCATTCATTTAAATGGCAGTGAGGTCCTGAGTGAATACAAAGTCAGGAAAGAAGGGCTGAGCACCAGCTGGAGGCCAGCTGTGCAGACCAGAACTTTGACACAGAAGTGAGCCCATTGTGGAAGCTCTTACTGAATGTGGACTGTCCTTTTCCATAGTTTGCTTTCACCTCAGGCGTTTGTTTATTTTGATAGCTTCAAAGCCTAAAGAAACAAGGGAAAGATCAAGTTTTATGAAATTACCTCTTCTGAGAAGGCAGATATCCTGGGGTGCTTTTTAAAAAATATATTCTTTTTATTGATTTCAGAAAGGAAGTGAGAGGGAGAAGAAGAGGGAGAGATACAGGGGGGTGAGGAGAAGGAGAGAGAGAGAGAGAGAGAGAGAGAGAGAGAGAGAGAGAGAGAGAGAGAGAGAGAGAGAGAGAGAGAGAGAGAGAATATATCATTGATTAGCTGCCTCCTGCACACACCCTACTGGGGAGCAAGCCTGCAACTTGGGTTGTACCCTGACCTGAAACTGAACTGTGACATCCCAACCTTTACCGCTGAGCCACGCCTGCTGAGCTTCCAGAATGCTTTTTATTATTTTTATTATCACTTTGTCATCTAGGAATTAATAGAATTATTCTCACCATGTTCTCTGGACAACTCTTAAATCATCTGGCAATCACAGAGTTTGCTCAACATAAAAAAAAAAAAGTTTCTTTGGAAGAATTTGAGCCCTGGCTGTAATGTGCTCTCCATAACCACTTCTAAAATAACTGCTAGACACAAGCTTCTCAGGAGATTTATGGGCATGGAGTGAATGGGGGGGGGGGGGAGAAAGATACAAGAGCATTTTATTTTTGCCTTTCATCATAGCTCTGGTACCCTGCAGGGGCATTGCAGAGAGAGCACCAGACACTCGCCGTGCCTCCAGAACTGGGAGATTGGGTGTTAGGGGGCTGTAGCAGGGACCCTGGAGTTGTCTTTGCTAATTAAGAAGTCACCAAAGAGAAGCAAACAACAGCCCTTTTCTGGCCTGAGATGTTTAATTGTCCCCAACTCCCTCTTATAGTACAACTTTCCCCATAGCCTTCAACTTCATTGTGAATAATTAAGTTACATTTATTTGAATTGATTATATTGTCAATCAAGAGGAGCATTACCCAGAATGTCTTCTTAAAATACTAGTTCTGAGGGAGTTCATAGCTTTCAGTGAGGAAGTAGGGAAGGGAGATTGACATAGACCAGTGGTTGGCAAACTCATTAGTCAAACTCATTAGTCAACAGAGCCAAATATCAACAGTACAACAATTGAAATTTCTTTTGAGAGCTGAATTTTTTAAACTTAAACCTCTTCTAATGCAACTTCTTCAAAATAGACTTGCCCAGGCCGTGGTATTTTGTGGAGGAGCCACACTCAAGGGGCCAAATTGCCACATGTGGCTCACAAGCCACCATTTGCCGACCACAGACATTGGCAAATAAATTCAGAACACGCTGGTTAAGCAACGATTTTTTTTTTTTTTTTGTGGGGGGTTGGAGTGGAGCAACTTGTCTTTTTGGCCTTTTAATAGCAACCCCTTCAAAGCAAAGATTTTTGGGGAAAAGTGATGCAACTTATCTTTCTGGCCTTTTAATAGCAAATAATCTTCTTAGAATGGACAGAACAGGGTCTGGGTGGGGGTGAGGGGGGCTAGTATGACATTTGGTTGTCAAGAGACTTTACAAGGTCAGATCCTATTTTTATTACTTGGGCATGACCTTGGCTTTCTTACATTAAAAGCCAGCTCCACAGGCTTATTCAAAGTACTCTGGGTGACAGAGATGGAACCTGCTAAATATGTCCACTAAATGTAGCAGAAACGGCTAAGTTGTGTAGCTGTGCTCTTTTGCCTTCTTTATAGTTTTATGTTAAGGAAATAAATTGATTCCCTTTATTCTTTAATCAGCACAAATTTGGCTTATTGATGCATGCCCGATTCTTTACATTTGCTTTGAACATGATAAATGTTATTTTCACATTATTGTGCATTAGTTAATTTTTTTAGTGTTTGTCAGGATTTTTATTCTGAGATCCATAACAGGCCAGGTGGGAGCACATTACAGAAAGAGGGGGAGATCAGATAACGTGGATAAAGAGAGTCAAGATGGATGGTTATTTGGGGATAAAGTTTATTTTTATTTTGACATCATTCTTGGCAGTGATTTTTTGGATTTGACAGAAAAGCAAACGCAATGCTAGTAAAAATAAACAAGTGGGACGACAAAATTAAAAAGCTTCTACACAGCAAAGGACACCATCAGTAAAATGTAAAAGCAATCTTCAGAATGGGAGAAAATATTTACAAGTCATGTATCTGATAAGGATTTACTAACCAAAAACTATGAAGCTCTCATATAATTCAAGAACAAACAAAAAACCCAATTGGGCAGAGACTCTGAATAAACATTTCCAAAGAAGACAAACAGATGGACAACAGGTACATGAAAAGATGCTCAACATTATTAATCATCAAGGAAAATCAAAACTACAATGAGGTATAGCCTCCCATCAGTTAGAATGGCTAATATTTTTAAATCATTTTTTATTTTTCAATTAAATTTGACATATAATATTATATATATTAGTTTCAGGTGTACAATCAGATACATTAGATAACTTACTGATTATCCTGATAAATCTCATACTCATCTGACACCATACATGTCATTACAATGTTATTGACTATTTTCTATGCCATATTTTATATCCCTATGACTATTCTGTAACTACACTTTATACTTCTTAATCCCTTCACCTTTTTCACCCATTCCCTCAAGTCCCTATCTGGCAACTGTGACAATGTTCCCTGTATCTATGAGTCTGTTTCTGCTCTATTTTTTCATTTATTTTGTATTTTTAAATTCAATTATTGATAGATATGTATTTACTGCCATTTTATTGTTCACATTTTTATTTTTTTATGAAAATCCTTTAATATTTCTTGTGATACTGGCTTGGTGATGAACTTTCTTAGCTTTTTTTTTTTTTTTTTTTTTTTTTGTATAGGAAGCTCTTTATATGTCCTTTGATTCTAAATAACTTTGCTGGAAAGAGACTGAAGGTCCTTGCATTTCATCACTGAAGATTTGTTATAATTTTTATGTGGATGTGGGAGGATGTGAGTACCATATGTACCTATGCCTCCACTTTGACCAGAAGCCTAGACTGGCTAATATTAAAAAACAACAATAAAGAAATAACAAGTGTTGGTAAGAATGTAGAGAAAAGGACCATTAAGAAAGAAAAAATTAGTGCAGCCATTATGTAAAATAGAATGGAGGTTCCTCAAAAAATCAAAATTAGAATTACCACATTATCCATCAATTCCAGTTATTGGAATATATCTGAAGGAAATGAGAACACTATATCCAAGAGTCATCTGCAACCTCATATTCATAGCAGCATTATTTACCAAAACCAAGACGTGGAAACAGAAGGGTGTAAGGAAGTTGTGGTTTGTATTTACACACAGTGGAATATTAGTCAGCCATAAAAAGGAGAAAACGTTGCCACTTGTGACAACATAGCACTATGCTAAGTGAAGTAAATCAGAGAAAGACAAAAATAGTAGATCTTGCATAACATAATTTCATTCAATGAGGTTTAGTGATAATGCTAATGAATACCTTCGGAACTTAACTCTTGTTTATAGCAATTGTCCTGTGGTAAAATAGATTTCATTATAAAGTTGCAGAACTGATTGACAATGTTAAATGAGGGTGTTACTGTACTGTATGTGAAATCTGAAATAAATTTAAAAACTAAGATAAAACAGAACAAAACCATAGGAAACAAAATCCGTGGTTAATTACCAGAGCTTGGGAATTGGATGAAGGTGATGAAAAGGTACAAGCTTCCAGTTATAAGATGAAAGAGACCCAGGGATATAATATACAACATGACTATAGCTAATAACACTGCTGTTTGGTGCATATGAAAGTTGTTAAGTGAGTATATCCTAAGAGTTCTCTTCATAAGGATGAAAACACTTTGTGTGTGTGTGCGTGTGCGTGTGTGTGTGTGTGTGTGTGTGTGTGTGTGTGTGTGTATTTATATGAGACTAGAGGCCTAGAACACGAAATCTGTGCAGGAATAAGGTCCCTAGACCTGGCTGGCAATCAGCATTGATTTGCCTCCCTTCCCTAGCTGCCAGCTGCTGGCTCAGGCACTCCTTTGCTCTGCACCGCCCCCTGGTGGTCAGCACACATCCTAGTGAGCAATTGAACTTGTGGGTTCCTGGTTGAATTCCCAAAGGGACACTTCGCATATTAGCCTTTTATATATTATATATAGATAATGGGTGTCAGCTAAACTTATTGTGGCAGTCATTTCACAATATATATTAGTCAAATTCCTACACTTTATACCTTAAACTTATACAGTGCTTTATGTCAATTATGATATATCTCAACAGAATTGCATTACAAAAGATTTGCCATACGCATACCATTAAAATAAAGGAAGAATTCAGTGTTTCTTTTTGTTTGTGGCATATGTGGGGTAGGTGGAAAGTAAAACAAGTAAACTGTCCAATTTAGATGTTTTTCAACACTCATGGCTTAATATTTTAAATTTTTCAGACTGTACCCACGCCATGCAAGTGCCCTGAACAACCTTGGAACACTAACAAGGAACACAGCAGAGGCAAAGATGTACTATCAGAGGGCTCTCCAGCTAAATCCACAGCACAACCGGGCTCTGTTCAATCTTGGGAATCTCCTCAAGTAAGTAGAATGTGTACCTTTGACCAGGTGGCCTTGTAATTTCCCGAAATCCTTTTCTTTGCAATACTTGGCTATGCTGTTGTCTTCTCTTCCAAGAGTGACATAATTAGAGATTTGAAGTTTTGGAAAGATGCAATACTCATCTGAATTAATTCTATCCCTTATCAGTCAAAAAGAGTATTTTCCAGAGTGTCTTTCTGGAAGTATTAGTTCTGGGAGCTGCTCATAAATTGTCTCTAGAGAGGTGAGATTAGGAAGGGATTATATGATCAAATGAATTTAGGAAATACTGAGTTGAGTTAAATATAGTTCCTTAAAAAAAAAGAAAAAGAAAAAAAAAGAAAAGAAAAAAAAAAAAAAAAAGATAGTTCCTTTTTGCCCTAACTGGTTTGGCTCAATGGAAAGAGTGTCAGTCTAAGGACTGAAGGGTCCTGGTTAAGTTCTGGTCAAGGGCACATACCTTAGTTTCAGGCTCAGTTCCTGGCCTTAGGTCACAGGGTGCAAGCCGGAGGCAATCAATAGATGTGTTTCTCTCAAATCAATGTTTCTCTCTCTCCCCCTGACTTCCACTCTCTCTAAGGCTCAATGGGAAAAATATCCTTGGGTGAGGATTAACAAGAGAGAGAGAGAGAGAGAGAGAGAGAGAGAGAGAGAGAGAGAGAGAGAGAGAAAGAATAAATGTTCTTTAATAAAAAAAAGATAATTCCTTTATTGCAAAAATGTCTAATATGCTAAATGCCCTGTGAATCTTCAAACAGGGAATATGGAATACAGCATTTTCTAAGTCACTTTTTTTTTTTTTTTTTTTTTGGTAAGGCATTTCCCACATATTTAATGAACATGCTTTTGGCAAAGTGCTGGTCTAGGGAAAGCAGTCTGTCTTAAAGGTGTAACTAAATGGCGTAACTACAACTCGTGCTCACTTTGTACTCCAGGTAAGAAGCACAGTGAGGGAGGGATACCTGGAATTAATGATTAGAGCAGCCCTTGCTCCTAGGAAGGCTTCCCAGGCATGATCACTGGCGTTGGCTTTTCCCTCACTGCCCTAGGAAAGGTTAATAGTGCAACTAGTATCACCAGAGAAGCACACCAACGGGTACTTCTGCCTCGTGTATTGTTATTAATAGGAAGGCTAAGCATGTTGGCGATGGTACTGGCAATGATTGTGAAAATGGTGGTGGCTCTGGAATTTTACTTCTAAACTAAACAAAAACAAAAACAAAACAAAACAAAAAAAAAAAGGTTGAAATGGAAATTAAAAGGCAAAAATGGTTGGAATCAGACTATAGTGCTGTGTTTATCTGTACTTGTTAGGATGCTGACCATCTATACCCTTTCTTAATTGGCTCCCATGCCTCTACACTTCTAGAGAGGCTAATGGTGTGTTTTCTTCCTTTATCCTCTCCCTAACAGGATTGTTTGCATTGCCTCAGTAACTTTTATGATTCACATTCTTCACTTTCCTGTTTACTCCTTGAATGTTATATATACAGATAGATATTAGTACTAATAACCTCCCTTTAAAAACAATGTTTTTGGGAGAAATGAGTTCTAATTGTTGTAGATAACAAGTTACAGGTTGATAGTGTGTTTTACTTTACTATTTTTATTAGCTCTTTTCCTATTTATGTGAAGTTCTAAGGACTCATTTTTAATGTCCTTGTTACATCTGTATATGTCTTTACTTAGGGCCCAAATAACTTCATTGTGGATACAACCCTGTCAGTGTCTTTTGGATTATATAATACTGAGTTCAGAAATCACACAGATGAGTGTTTTTCCCAAAAAGACAGCTTTAAAAGCCTGTCTATGAAAGGACAGTCCCTGTGAGGAGTGATCTATGATTATCATATTGTGCTGAATGTGCCTATACTTCAAAAAGAAGGCAGAGATTCTTTTAAATTTTATCCTGTCAGGACCTGAACAAGAGATACACACTCTACCCTTCCATTTTCAATTCCCATAAGAGTGCCACTGACTATTATTTAGAATTAGTGTATGTGAGTGCAAAGTACAAGGACATATTTTTTGGAGCATGGGTAATGATTGCTTTTCACAGTGAGAGGGATGCCTAACATAGGATTGTTTCTCTTTCAGTAAAATCAACTCTTGGTGATTATCCAAACAAACAACCATGTTTTACATTTGTATAGGACTGTAGTTTTCTAAGTGCTTTTTAAGGGGCCCTCTCAGTGATCAAAGTAGATGTGGAAGGAAGGTCCCGAGGGGTTAAGTTTCTGTACAAAGCCAACCTTGTTTACCTTCTGCTCTTTCACATTATACCAGAGAGCAAGGTGGCTATATATGTGTATATTATTCTTAGTTTCCAGTAGAATAAAATCATCATGATAGCTAGCATTTATATACTTTCCAGTTTACAGGTGTGTGTTTTTATATTCATTATTTAATTTAATCTTGCAAACAACCTATTGTGAGAGGTATTCTTATCCTCATCCCCATTTTACAGATGAGAAAACCAAGGTTTGGCAATCTCTTCTGACGTTGGACTAGGCTGTGGCAGACCCAGGATTGAATCCCTGCCCTTGGACTTTGTCCTGTTCATTTCCCATTACTCATGCTGCTCAGATAACTCTTGCTATCCAAAGTTACTTAGTATTTAGCTGTTCAATGGTATACGATTGCCTCTTGTGAGGAAGACCCTTCCAGTTTTTCTTAAGCAAACAATAAAGGCTGTTTACACTATATCCCTCCATAGCAGAGAGAGGTGGCTCAGAAAACAGCTGAGTTAATCCACATTTAGGTAACTTTAAGTTTTACTTTTGCCTTCCTTATTATTTTTCTGCTACGTAGCCATGGTCAAAGGCAAAAAGAGGATAAGAAAATTATAAATTGGGTTTGATTGACTCATTTTACTATTTATTTCTCATTATGCAGGTAACTTTTAAAATTGTACCCTTTTTGTAATATAGAACTTAATGATCATCCTAAGAACCCAAGTTATCTCTTCAGATCTGAACAGTTTAGATTTGTTCCTTAGCAGGGAAAGACCTGGGAAGAGAAGACCTGGAAATAGAACCTAGATCTGTCTGACTCAGTATCCTTGACCCTCATCACCACACTCGACTGGCCCCTTGTGGTTCACCTCAAAATTGGGATATAGCCTACCGCAGCACTGCCAAACAAAAATGAGTCAGAATCTATAATTTAAAATTTTCAACTGGCAATATTTCAAAACCTAACCAGGCGAAATTAATTTAATAATATATTTTATCAAACCCCAATGTATCTAAGCTATTACCATTTCAACACGTAATTAATCTTAAAAATTATTTTTTAAATTGAACATTTAAAAATATTAATGAGAATATACTTTCCTTTGTATCATTAATATTTGAAGTCCAGTGTATATTTTACAGGACATCTCAGGCTACTTATATTTCAAGGAATCAACAGCCAGATGTAGCTAGTGGCTACTATATTGGACAGCCAGACCTTAATTAATGACCTTGACTTTGAGAAAAACCTGAGTCTTTTCTAGGCCAGAAGTCCTAAATAAGATGTGATTCTTTTACAGCATCTCAGAAATCTTATGGCACTAGGACAAATTTTATTTGCATTCTTAGAATTATATGATGGAGCTTTTGACCTGTTCCTAGTAGTAGACTTCACTGAATGTACTGAGTGTTAACCAAATATAATTGGCCCCTTTCAAGACCATTTTACTGGACTTTGAAGTTAATCTATTATGAGTCTGTGCTGCACATTTACAGTGTGACAAATTGATAAGGAGCAGTTTTCCATGCCAGAATTCTTAATTTATATTAATTATTGTTGGCCTTGCTTGGAATTGAACATGTAAAAGAAAGTAGACAAGATTAGCATAACCTTTTTATGGATGAAAAGAGTAAAAGTCCCTGATGGCTCAAAAGAGTTTAATAGAATATTTAAATTCTGGGCTTGAATTAAATAGTTGTGCTGTTTGAAGCACAATATGAAAATAACTTCTCTTAAAAAATCATATCAAACTTCCCTTCCAAAAATCATATTATTGCCTAAAGTACCTTCCATTCATATGATTGGCTATAGGAATTACATGGGTGTTACAATAAATCTTAAAATTAAAACTCAGCTTTTTGTCAAGAGCATTACTTACCTGTAGTCCCAATCTCATTATAGATACAATTATCCACAATTCTACTCCAAGATATTTACCACAAAAAAATGAACATAAAAGACTGGGATGTGAATATTCACCACATGGATATTCATAATAACTCAAACCTGTAAACAAACCAAGTATCCATGCATGAAAAATTACAAAGTACTTCATGTATATGCAATGGGATACTACCGAGCATTAAAAAATGTAACATGTAACAACCTGGATAAGCCTCAAAAACTTATGCTAAGAAAATTATCCAAATAGCAAAAAAGCACATAGTAAAGGATCACCTGAAAATGAAGTTCTAAAACAGGCTAAACTAGTTTATGGTGAAAAAAAAATCAAAATAATGATTGCCAAACAGTTCTTTAGAGTAATTGTACCACATTTCAGCCCAACAATGGTGAGCAATCCCCTTGCTTCACACCCGAACATTTGGTTTCGTCAGTGTTTTTTTTATTTCAGCCCTCAGTAGTTGTTAGTGTAAAACCCACATGTGTTATTGATTCTGTTTCTTTCCTGTCATCCCATCCATTATCAGGCATTCCCTCTTGAGTCTTCAGATTCTTCCCTTTCCAAACGTAAGACCCCAGGGACTCTTTCTGGATTTAGCTACTCTCGCCAGTTGTTCTCATTCCTTCCTTTCTCTGATCAAATTGACAAGAGGAATGCTTAGCACATGGGGCTCCTCCTCCCTCCCACCTGTTCATTCAGCATTCCAGCGGAGCTGCGGTCTTGAACATCAGCTACAAATTTCCAAGGTTCTCTCAGCTCTCATTCCCTTTGATTTCTCTGAAATGAAGAATATGACACCATTGACCACCTTCCACTGCTTTGCAGCTCCTTAGTTCATTGCTGTATTACAGCACATTATTTTTCTCTTCTATTTCCAATATCTACTGTTCTTCCACCCTCCCTTTAAATGTAGGGCACCTGAGAAATTAAAGCAAGGACTCCTGTAGTTCATTTGATACATGTTTTATCCTCATTTTTTATAATCTTATATTCAGTGTCTTACAAAATGGAGTTATCTGGGAAATGATGAGAATGTTTACCTACTTCCTCGGGATTTTGGAGTTATTTGTATATAAACACACTGCTAATTGTGTGAAAATATTTTTGTGAGTATCTCTCTCCTACCAAAACTCTGCTCATTCACGCTGTGATTACTAAAGAACTGGGCATGAGTAAGTTGTTTTAAGTCCACAGTGTGGTTTGCAAGAAAAGGTCCCTCTTCTCGTTCCTCTTGGCCCTGATGGCTGCAGTAAACCCTGCCGAGGCCAGGAAACAGCCCTGTCCAGGAAGCGCCGTGAGGGAGAGCACGCTTTAAGGATCCCCTGGTTTTGTTTACATCCCCTTGAAGAAATTGGACTGTCATCATTTTCTTCCCTTGCATACATCTTTCTGACAGAGCGTAATTGCACGGGCTGGACTTCTGTGTGAGGGACAGGAGTGTTCAGCAGGCTCCTCTGTCCCCCTCCTTAACTCTCATCCTCTTTCCCAGCTGCATCTTCAATCTAGTCCCTTTATTCTGGGCTGGGGAATAACTTGGAACAACTCTTGACTAGAAATGTAGCTTAAAGAAGGTACAAATCAATTAAAAGAGAAATGAGGGTTCCCTGCTGGCATGGCTCAGTAGGTAAGCACGGACCTATGAACCAGAAGGTCCAGGTTTGATTCCCGGTCAAAGGCACACGCCTGGTTGCGGCTCCATCCCCTGATGGAGGCATGCAGGAGGCAGCCAATCAATGATTCTCTCTCATCATTAATGTTTCTATCTCTCTTCCTTCCTCTCTAAAATCAATAAAACTATATTTTTTTTTTAAAGAGAGAGGAATGAGGGTAATCACTGGAAATTTCTTCTTGCACATATCATCTTACTTTAGGGGACCAGGCATCTCAACTTTCGACCTTAAATCCTGTAGGAAATCAGCTCTGCCCTGACACAGAGACTGAATGTGGAACGTAAATTGTTAGAGATTATTCAGAGGCTTTCAGACCGGAAACTGCTGGATAGTCCAGGAGGAGAAGCGGAAGGACAGGAAGAGGAAGGCCTGGTCTGTGTGTTTCCTGGGCCCCACACCTGCCTGTGGCCCACAGGGTCTGCCCGGGAAGCGCTGTGGGGAGGTGAAGCTTGCCTCAAAGGCTCCCCCCACCCCAATTCTTTGTGTCCCCTTACCAGTTCTGGCAACCTCCCTCCCAGACTCCCCTCCCTCGAGCAGACTCACCATGTTGCCACCTGCCCACTGGCAGCATTGCTGGGCTCTCTGCCCTCAACCTTTCTGCTGCCTCCCCTTCTCCAGTGAAAAGAGCACTAGTGACTGACAATTGAATGGCAGACCACAGAGGGCTCCTCCTGGCTCAAGAACCTGCCCCCTCTGCCACACTCCCCGCAGGCCCACAGCTGTAGGCCTGAGTTTGCATCTCAGCTTCCCATGTAGTAGCCTGCAACCTTAGGAAAATGCATTGCCTCCCATTTCGAACTAAACACGAGAATGCATGGAAGTACTTAACATAGGACCTAGCCCCAATAAAGATGAAATAAGTTTTAGCGGTTTTTAATTATTACTAGCCCAGGGACATAATTTCTCACTTCTAATTTGAAGCTGAACTTCTTAGTATGAAATTAATTACGAATGAGAAATTGGGAATACATTTTCTTCCCCTGCAGATGAGCAGGTCTTAAGATAATATTCAACCTCCTTGAGACTCCATTCCCTCAAGCTCGAAATAAGGGCTGGGACCCGGTGATGCTGTAAAGCTCTCGAGCTGCAGGAACCCGTGGTTTTAACGATGACTCCAAGTCTTTGATCTCCTGACTGAAGTGTCAGTAGAAGAACAAAAAGGAACGCGAAAGACCCTTTTGTCTTCAGAGGCAATGCTTGCATTCAAGCAACATCTTGCCTTTGCTGAGAAAGCAATCAGTGAGGCTGAGGTAGGAATCCCAGGTGGGACTCCGGGTGGAGGGGGGAGAAGGAGCCCATGGTCCCAGCATTTCCTGCATCGGCACATGCGCCAGATGCCCTGGTGAGCTCACTGCCCCTGAGAGTTTATTTCACCCTCTTCCTCCACCCCCAGGAGCCTGGAGAGGTAGAAAATCACTTGCACATTTCACAGATTGGGCCACTGAGTCTCAAGGAGCTGGAGCATCTAACCCAAGTCACACAGTGGGCGAGGGCGGAGTCGGGATGTAGGCAGCTCTCAGCCTGAGCCTAAAACCAGGGACAGGCCTCCAACTGCACCCTCCACATGGCCCTTTACCTGAGGAGTGAATAAACCTTGGCCAAGTCAGGCTCTCAGCTGCCCTCTTCTCAGGTCCCAGCCTAAGAGCATGATTTCCTTACCTTCCTTCAAACCACTGAAGGGCTGAACTTACATAAATATGTGCCTGCACTTCGAAGAGATGCTGGCCTGGCACCATTATCCCCATCCCCTCCCAGCCCACCTCCATGCGCTGTGGCTCAGACCTGGCTCCCTACACGCAGGAGCAAGGCCACTGTGGGACATGCATCCCGCTTCTGGGGTTCAGGGCAGTGGCTGCTCTGAGCTGTTGACAAAGAACATCAAGAGCCATTCACAGGAGCGAAGGAGGAGGGGGCTCAGGGGGAGCACGCCCTCAGAACCCACCTGTGCCCGGTCTTAACGTGAGCCATGTCTCCATCTCTGCTGCCCTGTGGCTAGACAACATCAGAACTTTCCGTCGTTCCATCTCCTCCGTGTTCAGCTGGGACACAGATGCTCAAGACAGCCAAAGCCTGACCACTCATGCCACACAGGCGGGCACCCCAGCTGCCTCCCGTTGTTGCCTCAGTGCCTGAATCTGATCCTGCAAACCCACCCTAGGGGGAGAGCAGGTGGCCTCCTTAATGCTGAGTGTGTGTTTGGGGTTCAAGAAAAAGATTCATTCTTTTCCACCACCGCACACTATGAATCAGTCTTCCAGACAGTTCTGTGTGGCTTCCATAAAAAGTCAAGCAGAAACACTAGGGTGAACACCAGTAACCTAGATACAATATTTCCATTACATCACCCAAAAATGAGCTCAGTAAACTTGATCATAAAAGAGGCTACAGAGAGGATGATCCAATTTTTAAACATTTACTGTACAGGAAAGATAGTAGTAGAGCCTCAGAAAAATGTATGCTTTGAAAAGGTCATCTCTTGCCCTAGCTAGTTTGGCTCAATGGATAGAGTGTTGGCCTGCAGACTGAAGGATCCCGGGTTCAATTCCGGTCAAGGGCACGTACTTTGGTTGCAGGCTCCTCCTGGCCCAGGCCCTAATTGGGATCTATATAGGAGGCAGCCAATAGATGTGTTTCTATCACATCGATGTTTCTCTCTGTCTTTCCCCCTCTCTTCCACTCTCTAAAAATCAATGGAAAAATATCCTCAGGCGAAGATTAAATAAAAAAGATCATCTCAGTTGGACAGTTACAATTTGACTTCACAATTCAGTTTTTCAAAAGAGCTGCTAAGTCTATCAGCCAGCTCCCCTCCTTCCCACCAACACATAAAAAAAATACTTTTTTGTGTGAAAACATCAGATTTTGGATCCAACAGCAACAAACACCCTAACAAAGAAATAGAAATTAAAAGAGTTGCCAGGCACTCCAAGCTCACAACTGTGGTTAATGGGAAATTGTACTACTGCCAAGTGGATTGCCAAATCCATTTATTTCTGTTTGTGGCATTTCCTAAATTCTCCCAAAATGTCAATACTTTTTCAAAGCAAGCATCTGCTTTCAGTTTAAACGGATGTGTCATGAGATTTTAGACAGGAGTCCAGGAAGTTTTCTAAATTGACACTTAACAGATCCTTAATTACTTAAAGAAAACATGGTGAAGTTTTATTTGCTTTTTGCTAAATGTCTGTCCTTGAGATTGAGCCAGGAAAGTGAGATGGTGCAAATGTTTTTACTTAGCACACCAGAGAAGCTGTCTCACTGCTGCAGAACTGAAGGGGAAATTCCCTGTGAAACTACAAATGTTTAATGGCAAGATTTGCACATTATGGACAAGATCTAATTTCTACTTGATGTTTCTCTTATGGAATCAATGATGAAAACGTTATTGGTTCCAGGAACCCCTTCTTAAGAATTTTAGCCTTTTGGAAGTTCCCCGGGGAAACTTAAAGAGAGCGGGATTTTACTTGCAGCATAATAGGAGCTTTTTATTTATATAGGATGACTATATGGATAGCACTGGAGCTAGGACCTGGATGTAAACTAGAGGACATTCACAGCAGAGCTTCTAGGAGAGGGAAAGCTGCTTCCTCCCATTGCAGTGCTCCCCAGTGTTCCCCTCTACCTCCAGCCTCCCCGCATCGTTGGCCAACCAGAGGTATCGATCAGCTGGCCACTGTGACCTTTCTCTTTGGCTCAGATTGTCCCAGGATGTCTTCTTTCTCTCTCCCTCTCTTTTTAAGCTTTCTTAATCCTGTGGCGTTTAGCCTTCCATCAAGGATCAATTGATCAGGCAAATCCCTCATGATAGTCAGTGTCTTAAAGCACAGACTGAAGACCACCTTCAACAGAATTGCCTGAAGGGTTTATTAAGAACACTGACCTGCTGGTGTGGTTCAGTGGTTGAGTGTCAACCCATGAACCAAGAGGTCAGGAGCACTTGTCAGGGCACATGCTCGGGTTGCAAGCTCAGTCCCCAGTAGGGGACTACAGGAGGCAGCTGATGAATGATACTCTCTTACCATTGATGTTTCTACCTTTCTGAAATCATATATATATATCAATTATTTAAATATTGATTCCAGGTCCCTACCTAGGACCTACCGTATCTTATAAGATCTGGGATCCTGCATTTTACCAAACACTTAAATTATTTTTAAGCACTAAAATTTGAGAACTGTTGACCCACAGGAAAGTGAAGATGAAATATTTTAGGTCCTGGAGGATAATCAGTCATCAGTTGGTGGCTCATTTAGGAGACAAGGAAGTGCAGGATGCTGAGGACAAGAGACATTACTTAACCCTGGAGCAGTCTTACTCCCACCTAGTTCCCTCACTTACCCAGGTGTCCCTGACAGTCCTGTCAGTGCCAATGGAACCCCTAACCAAAGCTCTGAGTGTCCTCAGGATGCTTAGTGTGACATGGGTTTCCTAAGGGATTCCGTGCCCCTTTGATTCCACAGAAAGTGTGCCCATGGCTAAGTGGACGGGGGTATGTACTGAGATTGATTTGGTCAGTTTGTTTGCCAGTCATGGATTCCTTCCTTCAAGCTTTTTCCATTGAATTCGGAGAAACAGCCTGTGGACTTGGTTACCTAAATCATATGCTTGGTCAGTTCAGAAGCACATGGTCTTTCTCTATTTCCCCGTTTGGCATGGACCTGTCGATTCAGTGTAAATGAGTAGCTCTTTGTAGATGGGGTTCACATCAACAATGGGCTACTGATTTCCCCAAATAGCTTCTTCTAGAGCCACAGCAAATGCACTGGGAAGCTTTATCACTGTCTCCTGCTAGCCCTGCGGTGGTCTGTGCTGTCAGAATACACAGGTAATTCCCACTATTAAGGAGTTTCATTGTGTCCATCTGAAATTGTCTGCCTCTCTTGTTATGCCTTTTTACTTGGAAATAACTGCTTCAGCCTTTCCTTTCTAAGAAGCTTTCCTGGCTTAGCTGAAGGAGAGGCTCAGAATTGCTCCTGATTCTTTCCTGCCCTTAGCGATCACACAAGACGCACTGCTTTGGGTGGGTTCGCCCCCTGCTGAGTGGACTCTGAACTGTGGGCTGCCATTTAGGCCTCCTCAGCCCAGTGTTTGCCTTGGAATGAGGTTTCCAGGATAATGCCTCGGTTTGTTACTGGTGTTATTTTACACTTCGTACAGTGCTGTTTGTTGGTGAATTTAATGATGATTATCATATTAAAAATCAATTGTGACATCAGATATCTAATATCACTCCAGTATCTAACCTAAATTTTTGTGGATGTTTAAAATGTGAACGCATATTACTTTTGAGGGATTTTCAAAAACACCGCATTCTTCTCGTTTTAAAAATTAATTTTAAGGAAGGGAGAGATAGGTTTTAATGGGTGATTTTTAAAGAAACATTAAATGAGTTAATAAAAGCCAAAATATACACAGTACCTACTATGAGCCTGAAACACAGGGGGTTAAATAATTTGCCTAAAGAAACAGCTAGCAAATGGTAGTAGAGTCCAAACCCAGTCCTGGTTTTTGAGTCTGTGCTTTTAACTGCTATATATATTTAAGGTAGAGAAGCTGCTTAGCAGTGCTTAGTAAGTAAGAAGTGCTCAACAAATGGACACTAAACTTATAATTTTTTTTTTTTTATGATTCCAAGCCTTGGGTACTTCTGCCTTCCTTAGAATCACTTCTATAATATTGAATGAGGTGTAGAAAGAGCTATAAAATGTATTATATTATCCTCAACTGTCAAATTTTTATTAGAATATTGGGAAGTTTATTTCAGGAGATGTACAAAAAAATCTAGGACTAAAGAAAATAGTAAAACGATGGCCTTTAAAAAATAATTGAGCAATTCTTGAATTTCCATTATGTGCAGATCCCTGGGATAGGAGAAGCAAGTAAGATGAATAAGACATGGGTCCTGTCCATGAAGGGATTTAAAAGTGGTCACAGACAGTGCACGGCATGTGAGAGAGTGGACACGAAAGTGCAGAGCATGGGCCTGGTGTAGCTGTGAGCCGTGCACAAACCACTTGAGCTCTCCAAAGCTCAGTTTTGTATTGTTGGGGTGGTGATTGCTAGCATTGAGAATAAAGATAATTATGCCCAATTCATACCACTTAAAGGGGAATTTAAATGAATGGTGCAAAGGAATCACTCTGTCCTTAGCAGAGGGTACATGTGCAGCAAACAACTGTTGGGAAAGATGAAGCTTGAAAAACTTGCCTGGTTGGCACGTTCACTGATACACAGGCTTACACCCTGCCATGGGGCACAGTATTGGGAATGCATGCTGTGCCTGCCAGGACCTTGGAAGAGAAAAATAATCTGGGGCCCAGTTACTTCTTAGAATGTTGAGCTGAAGAACAAAGAGCAGCTGCCCCTTGGAGGCCAGGATAGGACTTCTCACAGTGACTCCCATACCATCTACTTTGTTATGGAGATAGAAAAAGAAAAGCAAACTATAAAAAAGGTAGCATATGTGTGGTTTCTGGTTTTGTTACATGTTTGTGAACTCTGATGAGGCCACCATGCTGTGAGCTGGTTAAACATCTTGCAGTGCTCATATACTAACAAAATTGAGAAATACAGAGGTTTCCTGAAAGTGTCAATCAGTCCCTTGAGAGATTCACAGAAATGCAGTTTTTCATAAAGGATCCACATTCCCTATAAAGAACCTTGATGCTAACTTTTCTATTGTGTCACAAGAATGTTAATGGATGACCTTAGGTATACAGGTTCATAGACTGTATTCAGTGGTAATTAATCTCACTGTGTTCTTGTATAAAAGGCTTGCATTGCCATTCGAACTGATATGAGGCATGACAAATGGAAAATCATTAAATTTTATTATCAAATTGTTGCGTGTGGTTTTTTGCCTCCTGCAGATCTTGAAGACTATCCAAGCTAAATTATGTCCTGAGGGACTTAATTTTCAGCCTTAATTTCCTTAGTCCATATCCCCCTTTGGATTTGGAGAGGATTTCCAAATTAATATTAATAAAGATTTAAAAAATCCTTGGAGGAAGAGTTCTGCTAGCCATGAAATCAATAGTAAAATTACCAGGATTAAAAAAAATAAATTTTTATTTAAAAAGTTGTGCCGCTGGAAGAATACCTCAAGAAATGTTTTAGAATAGAAACACGGGAGTAAGTATACATGTGCACTTCTATAGAGTCTTTTGGGCACTCTTTAAGTGTTTGTTGACTAAATGAATTAACAGGAAAAGCAGCACCAAGAGAGCTGTAATGCAGCTCTTTTATAACCATGCAACTTTCAAGCCACATCCCAAGGACGATCTACTGAAGGACACGGTGTCACACTTTGATATTTTGCATTGAGAGGAGCCCAGTAGGAGTGAGCTAGAACCCAATAAAGGGAGGATGTGACGGACAGCCACCTCCCTTGGGAAATAGCTAAAACACATAGAGACAGTGATAAATGTTTGCCAAATTGAATAGTTAAATGCAAGGTCTGTGCTGGAAACATGACTTTTATATTTCTCAAGGTCTGTGATAAAAGACTATCTTCTAGGTAAAATCACCTTGTGATATGCTGCTTCTAACACTTGGAACTCGGACACAAGGAGTCAATATTAGTTTTCCCGCTGTAGAGCTTTGTCCTCCTGAGATTGAAGCTGCCTTAGATAATTCATGGAGCAGTGATGCTGAAATTTCGGCATGGGTACAGATTCCCCAAGAGTCTGTTGTAAGTGCAGGCTCTGATTCAATGGGTCTGGCTGGAGCCTGAGACTCTGCCTTGTTAACAAGCTCCTGAGTAATGTTGGTGATCCTGGTCCATGAATCACATGTGGAGCAGCAAGGTCACAGAGGTAGATTTATGAGTAGAGAGAAGAAGCAGGAGTGGTGTGATAGACGAGCACTGGCTCTTGACTCAGAAGATGGATTATGTGAATATGATGAGTCACCTGACTCTTCTGCATCTAAATGTTCTCATTAGAGAAAAATTAGTATAATAAGACATTAATACCTGCTGCATGGGATTGCTGTAAGAATAAAATTAATAATGTTATGTGAAAATTTACCAGAGCATATGGTAGATATTCATTGCTGATGAAACAATTGTTGATTCTAAATAGAAAGGACATAGGCACATGATTCAGCATTGGTAATGGGGAAAGATAGAGGGACCTTTTGGCTTTGTACTCTGTAGTTCCAGGAGTTCCAATCTTCCTTCCTCTTCTTTTGCCAGTTACAATATCTACCACTTAGCAAGGGATCAGTGTTTGTGAAACTGTACTAGCAGCAAAGTTGATCATTGCCTGTGTACATTTTTTTGTTTCAAATATATTGATATCAAGAAAACAACCCAGTGTCTCCCCAAGGCACTAATAGGAGACAGAACTCTCACCCCAAATAATGGGAATAACATGGGGGCCTTGAGTCCTTTATGAACCAGAAGCACAATCCCTGGGAGAAGATTAAAATGAAGAACACAGATGCAGCCTCAATTCTGCATCAAAATATGATAACATAGCCGATTGTTCTTAGCCAGCCATAGTCATTTTATAAGCTATGTGTAAAAAATGTATCTCTCTTAGAAAAACAAAGACTGACATGGGCAGTTTGGCTGGCTTGTCCCCGATAGGTGGTGTGGCTCAGCCCCCATAAGGCACCTGGTCCGCAGCGATGCAGCTGGTACTAGAGGGCCTCAAGTCATCTTCCACAGCCTAGTTACGGTTCCCGTGCACTCAGGGAAGGTCCCACATTGCTGCTCTGAGGGCTTACCTTTCTGGCTAACACACTTGTGAGATATGAAATAACAACTCCCCAAAAGTGCACAGCAGGATGTAGAAGGTAAATAAATCACTGAATAATCTGCAGCAGCATTTACGTCTTAACATCTTGTTCCAAGAATTCAGAGATAGAAGCTGTTGACTCAAGATAGTGTTAGTTCAATTCATTTTCAATGATACCCTGAGTGAATCCGTTAATCCTTGTTAACATTAACAGATCTTGAAGTCTAATCAGAAGGTTTAAATAAAGTTTTATTAAAAGATGTCCCCTCTCCCTCTTGTACTCTACAGGTCCCAGGAGAAAAAAGAAGAGGCTGTCACTTTGCTGAAAGATTCCATTCGATATGGTCCAGACTTTGCAGATGCGTATTCAAGCCTTGCTTCATTACTGGCTGAGCAGGTGATTGTTTCCATTTCATTTCACATAATTTTTTTTTTCTACAGAGTTTTGCTACTGATGGTTGAGTTTATAAGCTCATATTGGACAGCTAATCTCTGTGTCAGTTTTCTTCTTAACAAAAATTTCAAATGTAGTATTCTCACTCCAATATTCTCTGATTGGTGGAGGTAGTCTTTAGACGAAAATGGTCCATTATGCCCTGGCCTGGTGGTTCAGTTGGTTGGAACTTCATTCCATACACCAGATGGTTGTTAGTTTGATTCCCAGGAGGAGCACATACGGGAGGTGACCAATCAATGTTTCTCTCTCTTTCTCTCTCTCTCAAATCAATAAAAACATATCCTCAGGTGAAAGTTAAAAAAAAAGTTCATAATAGGCCTTTTGACATATTCTCTATCACTTCGAGACAAAAGATGTCAAGAAGAATGCACAGTATGTGCTGGTTTTATTACTATCTACTTGTCACATTTTTCTGGGGAATTGTTAATGTACTGAGATCTCTAAAGTCAATATGGAGTCAATTACCACTCATTTTATAGACCAAGTGTCTTAATATCAGTTAGAAGGTCACAGAGGCTTACGGGACAGGCTCCTGAGACAGTATTTCTCTCGGCATCAAAGAGGGGTATCTCATTCCCTCCTTCTCACCGGTGTCTAAGAGATTTGGTACCACTTTTCAATGTCCTGAATGCCTGCCCCCTGCTGTGGGGAAACAAATGTCAGTTGTCTTCTCTAAAATGATGATAAGTTTTGTTGACACACTTAAGTGCCCTTGATAGACAGTAGGTTCGGCTATCATGCAATTGCCAGATTGTCTTTAAAATCAAACTCTGCATCTTTGAAAGATGCCCTGAACCCTCAGTTGGCTTAAATGTAATGAATGGCTTGGTACTGCATGTCAAGTTCATAGAGGTTCAATTTGCAGGTTTCACTGGGAAATAAAATTAAAGCATTCTATGAATATTTAAGTATCAGAAATGATAAGGCTAGTTAGTTGTCTTGCTCTAATACTCTACATATAATGTAAGTGGGCTTTAGCAAAAAGCCCATGTCTATAATGGGTGATTTTAATGCAGACTTTAGCACAATATTTTAAGCTAAAATGATGACGGTGATATTCTATGATATACTCTGGCAGACCTCAGCTGCCTTTGGCTTATACTGAAACAGACACAGTAGGGATTTTCTGAGGAAATCATTGGTTCCATTATGATTCCCTTTTCTCACCTCATCCTGCGTCCTTTACTTTGATAAGAAGGCCTTCACCCTACCTATGACTGAGTAGCTGGCTATCTTGCAGCTACTCAGACTTGCCGAGCATGCTTCTCACTCAGAACCTTTGCACTAACTGTTCCATTTGCATGCAACACTTTTCTCTCATATCATACTTACCTTCCCTGTGTCATGCTGGTTTTAGCCCAGACATTACCATATCAGAGAGGTTGTCTGTGACTAACCGTTCTAAATATTAATCTCACACTGCCCGTCTTGTTCTCTATCACCTTACCTTGCCTTTCTTTTCCCCATAGGGCTTACCACCAACTCGCATGTATTTATTTGTCTGTGATCCTTCTCCCACCCCCAGGATACTTAACTCCATGAGAATGGCTGTTGGGTTTTATTCATGGTTATCTCCCTACCTCTGTCACCTTGCATGCAATCAATACATTTTGAGTAAATAGATGAGTTAGTATGAACTGATGAATATAGAGTCCCTCCAATCTGGCACATATTCTAAATTTACTCTTATATTACCAGGAGACTGGGCATGTGCCTCAGCATGATGCTTTTGTCTTCCCCTGAGGAAGAGCATGTGACATTGCTCATTATAACCATCAGGTCGGGGATGGGGTTGAGGCCAGCGCCTCCTCCAGCATTCAGTGGCTTCTTTATGACATCTCGAGGGAGAAATTTCTCTCATGTTTCAGTATTAGGAAAGGCTAGACTGTTGAATTGCAAGATTTTTGTTTTCTTTTTCATCTGATGCATGATAAATCTTGCAAACACTGGAAAGGTTAAATCTCTCCCATCCCCTGCTCCCTACCTTTGACTAACAACCAGTCCAGACTCTACAATCTGCTTTTCTGCATGTGCTGTTTGTACTCCTGGCTTTATTGACATGTTCCTTAATAATTATTTTATTCACTGTGTGTTTTATATTTTTGGAAGCTGCTTCAGTTTCTTTGTGGAATAATAAGGTGTAAATAAGTAAGTAAGTAAATAAATAAATAAATAAATAAGGCATTTCATTAGTAGTTCCCACTCATATTTCCCCCCACAATTCACAGAACAGCTAATAAACATTAAATTTCTCTTCTTGATGAAAATGGCCCTTAAGATAAATGACAATATTACTTACCAAATACTAATAATAACCTAGTATTTTGTTCTAGGGAAGCTCTGTACAGATAATTCACACAGTTCCATCTTTCTGTAATGGCATCTTTTCTTTCTCTCCCTTCAACTCTCCCTTTTTCAAGATCCAAGTCAATTTCCACTTCCTCTTTCAACATTCTTCCACCTTCCCATCTCATGGTGAGTTATATTTCTTTGGAGCTCTTACAACTTTTTGTGAAGCACATATTAATTAATCACATTTTATTAAATTAATGCCTTGAACTATAATTTAAACAGTTTTTGAGGTTTATTTTCCTTGCAAAACTGCAAGTTTCTGTAAGAAAAGCAGCATTGCCAGACTGGTGTGGCTCAATGGTTAAGCATCGACCTAGGAGCCAAGAGGTCACAGTTTGATTCCAGTCAGGGCACATGCCCAGGTTTTGGGCTCATTTCCCTACCAGGGACATGCAGGAGGTGGCCAGTCAATGATTCTCTTTCATCATGGATGTTTCTCTCTCTCCCTCTACCTTTTCTCTATGAAATCAGTAAAAATATATTTTAAAAAATAATAAATAATAAAATCAATTATGCAATAAATATATTTTTGTGGACCACAATGGCAAGTTGATGTAAAAGTCATTGCATAGTTGAAGTTATGAAGAATTCTTACAAAAACCACATTGTGACTATGGTCATACCTTTACTAACATGCAAAGGTCACAACTTTTGCCAGTGGTTCCTATTCTAGGTTCAAATGGAAAATGCTGTGGGATCAAAAAATGTAATTTAAAGAGTGGAAGGATCTCTGTTCTGCTCTTTTGGGCAGTTGATTTTAACAACAAAGAGAGAAGCCGATGAATATAACTCGGGATTGCCTCCCTCTCTCGCAACATATTGTCTTCATGTTTTGAGTTCTTTAGTGATAAAAAGGTGCTTCAGATACATAAGCAAGGCACAGAGAAACTATAAGAAGAAAATCCACCTAGTTTCACATTCTTTGGCAGCAAGATGAATTCATTTTTTGTGTGTCATGACCTTGTTTAACAGCATTCCGCAGTTTCAAACATCCAGGGTATACGAAAGCAACATTGGCAAACCTTGACCAATTTAAGACACACTTGTGAAACTCTCCTCTCACAGGTTATCTTCTGGGCCACCTGTGCACATGGACAGCCGTGCTTACTGTAGGGTTGCAGGGCAGGTGCTGGGCAGGCTAATGTTAGAAAACTCTTTATTGCACTGAGCTGACATCCATAGTCCTATAATTTGCTCTTACTAGGCCAAGGGCAACAGAGAGCTTCTTGACCCCAGCTTATGAGCACAATTACTGTGTCACTTCTCTAATTACCTTTCTTTCTTTCTTTCTTTCTTTCTTTCTTTCTTTCTTTCTTTCTTTCTTTCTTTCTTTCTTTCTTTCTTTCTTTTTTTTTCAAAACTGGCAGAAGCCTGGAGTGGCCTTATATATTCAGTTTGCTTATCCATGGTTTAATTTTTTAAAATATATTTATATTGATTTTAGAAAGGAGAAGAGAGAGAAACATCAATTGGCTGCCTCCTGCATACCCACAATGGGGATTAAGCCCACAACCCTGGCATATGCCCTGTCAGAGAATCAAACTGTGACCTCCAGGTTCATGGGTTGACACTCAACCATTTAGCCACACCAGTCAGATTAATTATCTCTTTTCTAATCCAATCCCACGTGTTTCTCATTTACCCTGGTTTCTAAATGCTTTCCTTTTCTTCTGATCATGTTGCTTTGTCTGGCCTCTGGATTATCTGTTTTCTTCATGACAATATGGCTCCCAAATGGAAGAGAAATACTTACTTTCCTGTCTTGATATTCCCTGTATCTATTTCATCACACCCTAAAATGAATAATGCTAGTTGTTTAGCTTCCACATTATGCTCTGGTTCAGATTGGAGATTCATCCCACAGAAATCCCTAAAAATGTGAAGGTTTGTTAATCCAGGTCTCACTCATTTTGCAGGCAACTTTTCCTAACCTGCATGAACGAATTCATCTTTATCTATCTTTAATCTCTTGTTTCTTTATATCAGCCTGAAACTTCAGGTGTTCTAAGACTTTTTAGTCCTTTTATATGCCATTAATTTTACTACCTTTTCCAGCTATCTCAGTTGGCAAATTGGGTAAGAATAGGTTCTAGGTATTAATTTACTTTTTTTTTTTTTTTTAAATGAAACAGTGTTGCCTATATCAGTAGTAGGTAGAAAGCCCACAGTGTGTCTGTAGAATTTTCTCTCCAAGTTGACCTCTGTCTTACCCAAGACTCTTTTATGTACTGTTATTCAAATTTTGGCTACTTCATTGAATTATATTATCATCTAGCGCACCTCTCTCAGTCCTGTACACAAGAATGTTGTGAGATACTTTGTCAGACTCATTCTAAAATATTTCCCTCAATATAAGTTTGTGATTCTATTTAAAAAAAAAAAAGGAAAAAAAAAACAAGACCCACTTGGTATGCCCTCCTATTACTGTAAGTATGCTGCCGTCTGTTGACACCATTTCCTATCCTCACTGCCAGTAAAACCACCTTCTAGGTTTTTTTCTGTGACTGATGTTGTATTTCTCACTCTGTTGGAACCTGAAGGTAGTAAGTAAATTTGGACAGATTAGAGAATCTGAGAAGGGGGCATTTGAAAAATAGGTTAATAAGCTTGAAAAGACATTCTATGGTGGAATATATTAAGGCCCAAACTGAAGCACACTTTTGAAATTGATGTATAATAGAAAGCAAAGGTTAAATGTCTGAGGAATGGGTTTTTTTTAAGTTGTGAGGAAGACGATCCATGCGGTGGATATATGTGAGGAGGAGGCTTTTCATGCATTCAGGTGGTGTGAGTGATTGGGTGCCTTATTTCAGGAAGAAAGTGTGGGAATGGCTAACCTCTACTGTGGAAAAAGGATCTCTTTGTGATGAGAGACTGTCTGCATGAGGAGGCTGAAAGGAAAGAAAAATAGAAAAGTAAGAACTCCCGAGCAGAGTGCTAAAAGACTGAGAAGATGCATGGCTACGTAGCTACGGGAAAGCCAGGGAGGAGCAAGATGTTAGAAAGGGAGAAAATGAGACCAACTTCAACTTTTTTTTTTCCAGTCACACAAGTAATATAAAAACATAATGGGAAGTGTAGAAAAATCAGAGAAAGTAAAATATACCTTTTGTCTACAATATAATATAATAGCTGGAAACAACAAGTACTTTCATTTTTTTAATATCCTGCAGGCCTTTTTAATATACTTATTTTGTTTTTATACTTACATTAACATATCATTTGTATTCTGTTCTTTTCACTTGCTCTTAAATTATACATAATGTGGTATGCATTTTCATGGTGCTAAATGGCCTTCATAAATATAATTTTAATGGCTGCATACCAGTTTATCAAAATGATGCATTGTAATATGAATAATAATATTCTAGCTGTTGGTCTTGGTGTGTGTGTGTGTGTGTGTGTGTGTGTGTGTGTGTGTGTGTGAACTTTATCTTTCTTACGGCTTTTTAAAAACAATATTCTGAATCATTTCCTAATGAGGGATTCCTAGAAATATTCCCATATCAGAGAGGATTAGCATGTTTTGTCAAGATATATTACTAAATGGCTCTTGGGATACATCATTAAATTGCTTCCCAAAAGAGTGGTACCAATATGCTCTGCCACCAGCATGTGTACACTCTTCACATCTTGAATGCTAGTGGAACATTTGAATGAAAATAGCATATGGACAGATGGCAACGAGAGAGATCAGGGATGGAAAGATAGATTTAGGACTTCAATTAAGTGGAACCATATTATGAGTAAGTGATTTCTCTGATGGGGAAATGAAGACTGATATAGTGAGGAGAAATTCTTAAAGTATATTTTAACTTTTTCATTTTACATATAAAATGTGAGGTGGACAGAATTTAGTACTGTTCAAGATCCTACCACTAGTGTCAGGACCTGGACTAGAGCCTGATCTCTCAACTGGTCCCCCTCAGCTTTCATTGTGTGATGCTGGGGTCCAGTGACCGGACTGTGGTAAGGGTCATTGTTGATGAGATTGGGTATACCAGGGGCCAGAAGGGAGAAAGAGAAGTGATAGAGGAAACCCATGGGGAGAGTTGTCATAGTAATTAGATACATAAAAGGACCCAGAAGAAAGCTAATCCCCTCATGCATCATGCATAAAAAAGAAAAGAACAAAAAATAAACTCTTCAAAGTCAGGGTGGTCTCTGGCTTGCTCCTATCCTCTGGTTCTCCATTAGCATTCAGAACTGGCTGAACTCCAGCTTCCCAGAATGGATGATAAACATTTACAGACCCACCATCATTTTTAACCAGCTCATTCTTGCCATAGATTAGATAGCTTGCAATACACCAGCAGAAAAGGAACTAAAATTAACGTTGTTTATGACTCTGACTCTCGCTGCAAATTATGGCTAGCCCCGGGTTTATGGCCTATTGAAAAACTCTTTTAATTAATTTGATAACACTTAAAATAAAATAGTTCCTTTCTCGTATTTTGGAATATGACTTCACCTGATACAAGAATGAAAATTGGAACTATAAAATATGTGTTGGAAGTGTAGATCAGCATTAACAGGGTCAGGGTCAATTTCTGTCCTTCTAAAAATGCCCCCTTTGGGGTATTTTCACCATTGCATATGTGGCCAAGTCAACTTGTACTCGACCCAGCTTTAAGAATTCATGGATTTAATTATTCAGTTCACATTTATTTAGCGTCTAGCTACCACCATGAGAGATAGTTGAAGCAGCAAAGGATGCACCTTATCCTTATGGAATCTAGAAGCTGGAAAGTAAGGCCACCCCTAAACAAAGTGTTACTTTGTTGGCTCCCTCCCCAATATCTAACAGTTGTGATAAGTGGGCAAAGGGAAAGCACCAGTACAAATGTTAAGGGGACCTAACCTCATGTGGGGAAGGGTATGTGGGGAGTGGGGAAAGTGGTCAAAGAGTCAGATTTAATCTGACACCTGAAGAATTTATAAAAATAAAAATGGAAATTTATAGAGTAGGGGGAAATGAATAGCACAAGCTATCTGGCCATGTGCAGCTCTGAGGTGGAAAACAGTAGAGGTGTCTTTCTCTCATAGAAAGAAAGTCATGTGCCTAGAAATGCAAAGAATGAGGATGAAATGGCATAAGAAGAAAGCTGTAATTCTAGAAAATGTGGGTTTTTCTTTTCTTTTCTATTTTTCAGGCCTCCTGATAGAGTTATACCCATATATCAATAGTTGCTTACTCTTTTTTTTTTTTATTGGTTAAGGTATTATATATGTGTCCTCACCCCACCCCTCCACCCCCATTGCCCTTACCCCTCTAGTGTCTGTGTCCATTGGTTAGGCTTTTATGCATGCATACAAGACCTTTGGTTGCTCTCTTTCCCCTTCCCCCCACCCTCCCCTGCCTTCCCTCTGAGGTTTGATGGTCTGATAGATGCTTCTCTGTCTCTGGATCTGTTTTTGTTCATCAGTTTATGTTGTTCATTATATTCCATAAATGAGTGAGATCATGTGATATTTATCTTTCTCTGACTGACTTATTTCGCTTAGCATAATTGTAGTTGCTTACCCTTGTCAAACTTTTTTTTTCTTCCTTTTTATTCTTGGCATTTCCTCTTTAAAATATTTCTCTCACCTGAAATTGTCACAGGATAGTGTTGATCATAGTTTACTAGATGATGAGAAAATTCAGGCTGAGAAATACCTAACATTTCTGTGGTGTGGAGGATCGCCAAGTTCATTGATTCATTTTATAGTTGAATGTGAAGGAGAATTAGGCATCAAACATTGATAGCATGCTTCTCATAAATGTTCATGTTGATGACTGATAGGTGAAAGAAATGTTTTATGAAAAGGAAAAGCAAAGAAGAGGGTGAGAGAGCGAACACCTTTGCTTTACGTTTTAAACTGCTGTGTCTTGAAGAATTTCTCAGAGAAGTCGCTGACATGAGTTTAAACACCTCCACTGGTCCTTAACTTCCCAGGTTTATCATAGTAAATAAAGTCATTTATTAGTCATAATAAAGTTATGACTTTTCTGAAAGGGAGAGGATCTCTAACCTTCTCCATGTTTAATGTTGTAGGTGTGTTTCTATCCTCTGTTCAAGAACTCAGATCTCTGTCCAAGACTTAATCACTATCTGAAAAGGGGATAGCAAAATTGCAACAAGTACTTCCCATGCTCTTCCTCCATATATTATTGGGTAACCGGGGCTATGTGGTTTGCACTAAGTCCACTGGGACTTGTTATCAGGAGACCTGGATTTTAGGCATCTTTGTCACCAAATAAGAAATAAATGAAATAAAGTCATTGGGTTGATGTTGGTTGTAGTGGTGATGGGGGAGGGGGGGTACTCTATTACTCTATATGCTCATGTCATTGACTAGAGTGAAAGTTACTTCTCGAAAGTACTTCAGATTGCATGACCATAATGTCAGGGCATGAAGACAATGCCCTAGTTCCCATCTCTGCAGGCCATACACATTGTCGGAATACCACACCTTGTAACGCTGCATAGTAAGTACACATTGTTACAGGCCAGCTGATCACAGTGTTTGCAGAGGACCCCGAGGTCCAAGAAGGTCCATGCAGCTTTCAGAATTGTACCAGCAAGTAATTTGCCTTTTTTCATTCTCATTTTCTCATGAGCATACAGTCGTTTTTTAGAGGCTACATGATATATCCACAATCATGAAAAAAATATTAAAATATCCCCTTTTCCAACTAAAAAACATATATGTCAGGAGGAACTTCAACTAAAAAAAAACAACCAGATTGAGCATAAAAGTAAATATGAGTATCCAGCTATCTTCTGTTAGGCTTGGCATTAAAAAGACTTGCAGTAAAATAGAAAATAATGTCACTATTCTAATTTTTTTCTTTTTTCTTTTTTGCTTTGGAGAATATGGTTATTTTTCACACAAAAAAAGTCTTATATCTGAGTTTATTATCATTTAAAATAAACTAATAAATATTTTTAATTTTATCAGCTTTATTTCTGCTGTGGTAAGAACTTGGAACCCCCATAAACGAAGCTCTATTGGGTCCTCAGTAGTTTTCAGAGCGCAAAAGAGTCCTAAAACCAGGAAGGTTGAGGATCGCTACATTAACCCACTTGTCCTCCTGGTTATTGCACTTGAGCTATTAGAAATGTTTCCCAAACATATCAGTTTGTTCAAGAGAATTCCTTGTTCAAAATATCTACTTTTCACTCCTGCCTTCCCCCCTTAAGGTAGAAAGCGTACTATGTTGGGTAATTACCGCATGTGAAAAGTGGAGACGTGGAGTACATTTTATTTCTCCCCTAAGGCCCATTTTATTTCCACTCCATGGAAAAGCTTCAGAGCCTGGGAGAGGAGCCCATGTTAAGCCACTGCCCTAGAAGGCTGACTTCATGCTGAGGCAGCGCAGCCGTTGGCTGGGGACTCGGATGTACAGCAGACAGTATTTTTTGTCAGACCCATTCTCTGGGTCCCAAGCATTTTTAATTAAAGTTGTTCTATTCAATAGAAATAGCTATGTTCATTTCTCCTAGATCTTACAAATCAGTAGATACTACGAATGGTCAGGCTTAGGTCAGGATATCTAGCCAGAAGAGGCAAGTAAAAGTGGGTGCATGAAATGGAGCTTCAGGGATCGAACACTACTACTTTTTAAGATAAATGCATTGTCTTTCCAGAGAAGGTTGAATTTATTTTAAATAAATACCTAGGAGGTATTTTTCTTCTGCGGTATTTTTCTTCTTTCATTTTTCAATAAACGGAGTTAATCATTCCTTGAAATTTATAGTCAAGTGAAAGGAAAAGAAAGACAGATATTGAAGACATTTTTCATAGAGCCAGAGTTCTGGGACTGCCCTTGGGGTTACCAAGAGTACAGAGGTATGATTACTGGCTTCTAACACGCCCAGTCTTTTAAATCCCATTACTTCTTTGGTCTTTGAAAATTGAATTTCTAATGGAAACCCAGCATATAAAGCCAAACATAAGAGAAGTTGGAGATGAAAAAGGTGATCTCTTTGTCTATTTTGGAGCAGCAAGAAAATGGGAGGGAAAGTAAAATTAAATCAGGTCAAACAGTAATTGCACTAGAAAACTGTTGTTAACTGTTATATTTGACTTCAGCAAGTTGGAATGTGAAGACATCAACTTTGTTTCTTTCAGGAAAAATGACTTTCAACTCTCCCACAATTTAGTTATAATATAAGGATGTTTTTAAGGTCTCTAGCAGCTGTAGATTTTTTTCAAGCACATCTTTTAAGTTACACAGCTGCTAGAGTTCATGGTCACCAGCATCCTTGGGTATTTGGATCATGATGGGTGTGCAGTACTTATCCAACCCCAAATGTGGGTGTCACTTCGTATTGCCTCCTAAGCACCATTTGCTTTCCCTCCTATGACACTGTCACCATACACTGCAAGGTTTCCTTCTTGGTTGAATCCCCCTTAATTGTCTGTAAGGGCAGGATTGTGTCTGTCTCATTCACTCTTCTGTCTCAACTGTACAGTTGGCTCATGGGTGGTGCTCATGAAATATTTATTGAGGGAATGGATGTATGGATATCCAAAAGTGTAATTGTTTCTTTTGATGCCATACATTCTTGTTAATTTCCAGAAACTTATTTTATTCAGGGGTTACCAATTCCCTGAATGTTCAATGAAAACCTAGGTTTTTCTCTGTCCCTTTGTAGCTATAAGGTCTTGGGCAAACATTTTTGTACCCAAGTTTCTCTATTTGTTAAAAATGGTAATTCATTAGTATCTATTAATGTTCTTTCCAGCTCTGATATTCTTTTATTTCTCATCTATTGTATTTTTAATAACTGTTTGTTGTTGGTGGTTTGTTTGATTTTTACCATGACTATGTTAGTGCAGTGTTTCCCAACCTTCTCTCATGATGAGAATCACCTGGTGGAGTTGTTAAAACACAGGTTCCCGGATCCCAACTAAGAAGTGCTAAACTAGAATTTTTGAGAACATATAGGTAAAATTGCATACCTAACTTAGTGCTCTGTATATAAAATCTGTCTTAGAGCACTAGTTAAGTATACAATTTTACCTACATGTTCCCAAAAATTCTAGTTTAGCACTTCTTAGTTGGGATCCGGGAATCTGTGTTTTAACAACTCCACCAGGTGATTCTCATCATGAGAGAAGGTTGGGAAACACTGTGTTAGTGTATGTAAAAGTGCCTTATAAAATATTTAAAAATTCTATAAAACTAAAGATCTGGCATTAGCACCGATATGGATATTTATATTTGCTTGATTACCTATAATAATAAAAGCATAATATGCTAATTAGACCAGACAGCCAAACGATCTTTCAAATGTCATTCCAGACATCATTCCAGATATCCTTCCAGACAAAGCCTCTGTGGTGGGAGCTGAGGCAGAGATGGTTAAGGGTGATCAGGCAGGCAGGAGAGTAGTTAACGGAGATCAGGCAGGCAGGCAGAGGAGTTAGGGGCAATCAGGCAGGCAGGTGAGTGGTTAGGGGCAATCAGGAAGGCAAGCAAGAGGTTGGGAGGAATCAGGCAGGCAAAGGAGTTAGGGGCGATCAGGCAAGCAGGTGAGTGGTTAGGGGAAATCAGACAGGCAGGCGAGTGGTTAGGGTGATTCAGCAGGCAGCAAGTAGTTAAAGGTGATCAGGCAGGCAGGCAGGTGAGTGATTAGGGGAGATCAGGCAGGCATGCAGTTAGGAGCCAGCAGTCCCAGATTGCAAGAGGGATGTCTGACTGCCAGTTTTGGCCCCATCCCCTGGGATTGGACATCCTCCAAGGGGTCCTGGATTGTGAAAGGGTGCAGGCTGGGCTGACAGACCCTACCTCCACCACTGCGGGGGCCCCCCCCCCCCTCCCCGCACAGATTTCATGCATCGGGACTCTAGTGATTCTATGATTAGATAAGTGAAATTTGCCAGATTCAAACCACAACTTTGTTCCCAAAATGGTACTTCAGTGTGTGAATTCGAAGAAATGGCCTTGGTCATTCTACAGAAGGTAAACTGTCTTTACGTTTCTGGGTCAAAGCAGAGTTAGGCTTCTTGGCTTATTGCTGAGCTCTCAATACATTTTTATTCACAAGCTTAAGGTGTCATGTCTGAGAAAACGGATGCTGTACCTTCCCTTGTCATTTGGTTGAATGTTTGGTAGTAGTAATTTGTGATAAAATTACAGAAAATGTTCATGCTCTGAGCATATTAAAGGAAAAGTTGTGATGTGCTTGATACCAAATCATTTCTTTTCACCTGACCTTACAGCAGTACTAGGGAACTGTGAACTTGTTTACTTGTGAGAAATTGTTAGAACCTGGGTAACATCAATTCATTAATTATCTGTTACCTTCTATATATGTTGTGAGCTGTATGTAACATGACAATCTAAGGTGGTTGTGGGGGGAGAGTGCTTAAAAGCTAATCAGAGTTATTAAAGTATGTTAACGTGAATGTTCAGAGAGTAGATCAGGGCAATTAGAACATGATCCATTGGAGATGTAGTGGTTGACTTGGACCCTTCCACAGAGGTAGGAGTTGCGGGCATGCCTTTGAGGAGACATATATTCCTGTTGGGAGGGAATAACTTAGAGATGGAAAGCACAGGTTGGATAAAGGAAAGTGGCAAATGGTTTGTAGGCTATAAGAAATATTTGGTTTAGCTCAATGGATGGAGTGTCAGCCTTCAGACCAAAGGGTCCCAGGTTCGATTCCGGTCAAGGGCACATGCCCATGGTTGCAGGCTTAACTCCCAGTAGAGGGCATGCCTCTCATCATTAATGTTTATATCTTTCTCTCCTTCTCCCTTCCTCTCTGAAATTAGTAAAAATATTTTTAAAAAATTAGGTGTAGTGATTATATGAGTTTATTCTAAAAATAAAATACATATTTCAATAAAGAAGGGATATGACAAAGCCTCCCATAATATGCATTCACCTTTCCTCCCACTCCCCCCACCCCACCCCAAACCTCTCCAAATAAACCATACAGTGCAGTTAAAAAGAGTACTAAGTACTAGTATACTATGCGGTTGGAAGACAACTATCCCAGGCCTCCTGTCTCCCAGTCAGATTGCTACCTAGGAAGTAGTCTTATGTTGCTGCGTCACCCATTTTCATCCAGAGATTTACTGGGTGGAGAGCATCCCATTCAAACAACCATTTTGAGGCTATTTCCCGCTATCTAGCAAGTCCTTCCAGATATCACTTCTCAGTAAACATCAGCTGTTTGCCGTAAAGGAACTAAGCACAGGTATGGATTGTAGGTGTGTATGCAGTTATTGACTTTAATTAAGAAGAATACCTCATGTTGATCTCAGTGCCTATTGCATCGTAGGTGCCCAGTAAATTATTTCCTGCTTTTCTCACTTCTACTATTCAGTTTGTTGTTAATTCTTTCAACTTTGTCATTTATCTTTCTTTATTCTCTTGCAAAGGAGAGATTTAAGGAAGCTGAAGAAATGTACCAGGCTGGAATAAAGAACTGTCCAGATAGCTCAGACTTACACAACAACTATGGAGTTTTCTTAGTTGATACTGGTAAGTGAAATTAGAGAGAATCTGTTCTGTTGAGATTAGATAATTCTCTAGAGCAAAATGGCAACCACCCAAATAATGCCTCCGAAGTAAAATTCACTGGGCTTGGCAGGATGCTCACTCCACTGACAGTCACAGTGAGCCATGGAGCTGTCATTTACCTAAATCTTCAGGCTCCGTTCAATGAAACTGCCCAGTCCTCATAATCATATCTCTAGGGAAAACTCCCCAGGAGACAGGAAGTAGTCTTGATGATTTAATAGCTCTTCTTTGAGTACCATTTATACAAGTTTATAAATCTGTGATAATGAAATGTTCCTCTACAATGATGTATAACCTGCTCTAAATCTAGTTACTGGCAGATGGTAAATACTTTTCTGCAACTGATTTTTTTTTAAAAACCCAGAGTTGTTTTATTGTTTCTGGTGTGGTATACGTTATAGAAACTGTATTATTGTAATTGATAAAGTATTCTTATATGACAGTGCTATGTAAAGTACACTTACTCCATCCTATTTAATGCGAAACTTCTTGGAGCTGGGATTCTGTTTTCTTTATGACTGTTGGCATGTTATGAACACAATAAAGATAAAAAGACATTTGAATTTAATGCAAAAGCACTACTTGGTTCCCATTGACTATTATACTGCCTGCCACATGCCCTGCAATAAAATTTAATTTTAATTATTTTGTCAGTATGAAATATTCAGAAGGGTTTTATTTTGAAGGATGTTGGACATTCTTCTGTTTTAGAGAACATAAATTTACATTGTGATACACTAAGAAACTTGCCATATTTTTCATGTAAAATGGTTTTGTAGTGCCACCTACTGGCTCATAAGCAACATAATAATTATAATAATAATAATAATAATAATAATAATAATAATAATAATAAATAATAAATAATAATAATAGTAATAGCTGAAACCAGTTTGGCTCAGTGGATAGAGCATCGGCCTGCAGTCTGAAAGGTCCTGGGTTCGATTCCGGCCAGGGGCATGTACCTTGGCTGCGGGCACATCCCCAGCAGCGGGTGTGCAGGAGGCAGCCAATCGATGTTTCTCTCCCATCAATGTTTCTAGCTCTCTATATATTTCTCTCCCTTCCTCTCTGTGGGAAATTAATAAAATATATTTTCTTAAAAATTTACCATGTATTGGACAGATGCCAGGTGGCATTATTTTTTAAAATAAATATCTTTCAAAAATATGTGATTAAAAATTATTTTTTAGGTACAGCTAATACATGCTAATTTGTTTATTTACTTTTAATTTCTCTTTATTGTTGAAAGTATCACAGATGCCCCCTTTTTCCTCCGACTGCCCCCCTCCAACCCACTCCTACCCCCTCCCCCGGCCTTCACTACACTATTGTCTGTGTCCATGGGTTATGCATATATGCATATAAATTTTTTTGTTAATCTCTTCCTGCAATAAATGCTTATTTAAAGCAGTGTTTCAGGGTAATGCTATAGTATAGTAATTGAGACAGACCCTTAGAAATTGCTTCAGGACAGTTTTCTTTCTATAATAGCCAATTCCATGTTTTGGCATAATGAGTAGCAACATATCTTTATAAATAACAACCACTAATAATCTCAACACATCATATTAGCTAAGGTAATGGCCAGAAAACACTTTGACTAAAATTAATAATATATAACATATATATTAAAAGAGATAGGTTTTAGTTTTTGTTAGGGTCACCGAAGAAAGAACGCATGAGGCCAAAAGAGGTAAAGAATTATGAATTATAGATTTATTGTTATATTTGCTAGCAGAGGGCTGAGGCCAAAATGGCATCAGCAGGGCAGCGTAGGGGGAATGAGATATTTATGTCTCTTATAAGGGATCAATCAGAGTAACCGGTGGGACCAGGTGCAGGTGGGGAGGCCTGGTGGAGGCAGTCCCTGGAAACTGGGTTAGGTTGTTTGTTGGAAACCAAAGGCTGTTAATCATGAAACCTATAATGAGAATTACAGGAAAATCACTATGGGGGGTGGAGGGGGCGCACAAGAGCCCCAAACAGAGCATAATGGGGTGCAAGAATGTGCCTAACAGTTTCTGTTGGTTTTTTTATTGTTAATTTCATTGGAAATGGGAATGAATAAATGGCTCGAAGTTAGGCAGTGGCAAGGAGAAGAATCCCGAATGCGCAGTAATTCACACGCTGAATAATGGACGGCATGGCTCTGTAAGAAGAATGATCTACATCAGAAGAGAAAGTAAACCCCTTTGTGTTCTATAATTAAGGCATGTTCTGCTCTTACTCTGCACCTCTGGTTATAGGCTCTCCTGAGAAGGCGGTGGCCCATTACCAACAGGCCATCAAACTTAGCCCGAGTCATGATGTGGCCATGGTGAACCTGGGGAGGCTCTACCGGTCTCTGGGAGACAACAGCATGGCTGAAGAGTGGTACAAACGGTAAACGTCGTCCCTTCCATTTTATAAGTCACCCTAAGACCTCTGTAATTGCCCATCAACTTAAAAAAATGTTTTTTTTATTTTTTTTTAAGTACAGTTGACATATTAGTTTTAGGTGATTCTACATTTATATACCTTACAATGTGACCACCACGATAAAGCTAGTAACCACCTGTCCCTGGGCTGTGGTCATGATATTATTGACTACAGCATCCAATTTTTAATTCGTTGGGACAGGTATATTATCACAATGCTAACAAATGTTGCCAGTGCAGGCAATACAGATACTTATTGCCAAAGAGAACAGTGCAACGCTGTCGGTGATATCCCAGTTAATGGCTTTCTTGCCTGCTGGTTAGAACATGGTGCTAAACCAAGGTTGGAATTTAACTCCCACTGTTTTCTGAAGTGATGGGCTGCAACCCAACACACCAATAGCAGTTTCAAAAATGGATATAAATGAAATATTATGCACACATCACAAGTCTATCACCATTGATGGAATAGACCCTGGAGGCTCAGTACCACCCTGTTAAGCCACTAGAGCTGTTCATATAGTCAAGAGAATGGCACTGCGATGTTCTTTAAACATTCTTCTTGATATAAAAACAGAGATCATATTGGCACAAAATCTCAAACCTGCACAACCATCCCTAAGTTTTGACCTTTGGAAATGTGCCCATGAGAAGAAAAGCATTAATTCACCTTTCTTAAAACTCAGCGCCCTGAAGGTGGCACGCAAAGCAGAGACACTGTCGCCTCTGGGAGCACTGTTCTACAACACCGGCCGATACGAGGAGGCCTTGCAGATTTACCGGGAAGCTGCAGCGCTTCAACCTTCTCACCGGGAGCTCCGTCTGGCCCTGGTGAGTGCGTGGGCTAAGCAGATGAGGCTGGGAGCAGACGCAGAGTCTGCAGTTGAGGGAGCTGCAGTCAGTAGGCTCAGAATGGGAACCGGAATTGCTATACTATATCTATGTTATGAATATTCATTTAACCGCTGTTAGAGCCATTTACACAAGACATGGATACTAAGAATACTTTTAAATTTTTGTTTGGAAATAATTTTAAACTTGAAAAAATTTGCAAGAATATAAGTAATTCCCATATCCTCTTTCACCCAGATTGATCTGTTTTCAGCATTTTTATGCACTTTTTACCACCTTCTCGTGTATATATGTATGTGTGTATGGCATATTTGTATACATGTGCATATTTAGGCAAGTATTACGTGCATATAAATATTATTAATAAATGTCATTTTTTCCTGAGCCAAAGGTCTCATTCCCTTGATTTCTAAATAGTCAGCATATAATTCCTAAGAATAAGGACACTCAAACATAACTACGGTATTTTTTTTTCAAAGTCAATGAAATTAACAACAACATTTTTTTATTTCAATTTTGGATCCATACTTCTTTTCCTTAGATTTTGAGCACATGAAACTTACCTTGTCACAAACACAGGAAATCATTTCTCTTTTGACATAGTTAGTCAACTTTTTAAAAAGGCACAAGTCATTTCATTGGATATTTTTAACGTTCCCGCCATTCACATGGAAATGCATGCACATACATGAATAAGCAAGCAACAAAAGGTAAAGCCTCAATGCTGTGGCATGTTGCCCCTCTCTGTGCCACAAACAGATGCTTGGCACTGTTGTCTAGGGTGTTTCCCAATGCCTCCACTCCAGGATGCTTTATTTGAAACGGTAATGATGAAATGTCTCTAAGCCAAGGTCTGTGTGGTTTTGCAGGCTCAGGTTTTGGCCATGATGGGTCAGACGAAAGAAGCTGAAAGGATGACCAATCACATTGTGTCAGAGGACACCGGATGCCTCGAATGCTATCGCCTGCTGTCAGCAATCTACAGCAAGCAGGAGCAGCACGACAAGGTAGAGAGGACACTGGAGTTTCTTGGATTCGTGGGTAGAAGGTGGGGACCCCCTAAATGGGCTCCAGGCTGCACAGTAACAAGGCTGAGCTGTCTTGAATATCATCAGTTGGCATACCCGATCTTATGGGTGCTTTTCACAGATATCCCTTTAACTCTTAAGATATCATCCCCTTGACATATGTGCCTGGCTCATTTTTGGTCTGAAGATTTTTATATGGTATTATTTCCATTTGTTTTCAGCTAATATTAGGAAAGGTAAAGACTAACATTTGTATACTTTATCGTTTTCCATGTTCTTTAAATATTTTTTATACAATCCTTACAACAAACCTGTAAGGCAGGTCATTAACCCTGTTATTGTTTCTCTCCATTTTATATAGCCTGTAAATTCATGAAGTAATTTAACAAAATACTGATTGATACTTACTATATGTCAAACACTGTAGTAGGCACCAGGAATAAAGTGGTATGACCAAAAAGGAAAAAAAAAATCATCACCCTTGTCCTCATGGAATTTACAGTAGACAGGAGTTTACAGGAGACACAGATTGAACAAGTAATCACAAAATCAATGTAGTAGAATTATGGCTGCGCTCAGCAATGTCATGAAGAATGACATGGTCCCTAATAAAGATATAATCGGGGGACCTGAGTGGTATTGGAGGTCTGTTTCCCTGCAGAGTGATGTGAAGTTGAGGGCCCAGTAATGAATAGGAATTATTAGATAAAAGGTGGGCAGTGAAGAGCATTCCAGGCAAAAAAGCACATGCAAAAGCCCTGTGGCAACAGCCATTAGCCTGAATGAGGGATGGGCATGAGGGAGCAGGGTGCAGTGTAACAGGTGGCTGCAGAGTATGTTGGAGACTAGACCTGAAGGCTTGGAATCAGGACAAAAGTCTTGTTTCTTATCCTGAGAGAAGCCTTGGGGTTTTAAGCAGAAGAGCAACACCATCAGGTGTGTGCTTCGAAGAGATCTCTGGCTACATGGGCTGGAGTAGTGCATAGTAAGGGCAGAGTTAGCACCAGATACCGAAGCAGAGGCTGTGGGAGGGTTCAGATGGGCACACAGTCAGGGAAATATTTTGTTTTCTTTCAACAAGATCACACAACCTCCCTGTAAAGTGATTCAGGGACTTGTCATTGTCACTAATATAAATGGAAACCTGGAGCATAAGGAAGTCACTTCATCAGAGCTAAATTGTTTCTCGATGAGAACATTAGAGAGAATGAGGAATTGATCGTCACTCACCACCCCAGCTAGTTCATAAGAACAAAAAGTAGCCCTAACCAGTTTGTCTCAGTGGATAGAGTGTCAGCCTGCACACTGAAAGGTCCAGGGTTCGAGTCTGGTCAGGGGCACATGTTCAGATTGTGGGCTCCATCTCTAGTGGGGGAGTGCAGGAGGCAGCTGATCTATGATTCCCATCATTGATCTTTCTCTCTCCCTTCCTCTCTGAAATCAATAAAAAAAATGTAATAAAAAATAAAAAGACCTGGAAAATTTTTGAAAAAAGAAAATAAATCTACATTTATTCTGTCTTAATTTCCAACCCATGCAGGCACTTAGTGCTATAGACAAGGCTCTCCAGCTGAAACCAAAGGACCCGAAGGTCATTTCCGAACTTTTTTTCACAAAAGGAAACCAACTAAGAGAGCAGAACCTTCTGGACAAAGCTTTTGAGGTACAAACACTTAGTCAAATTAAGTTATTGAATTCATGAATCATATTTGTGAAGCTTCTGATTAATTTTTATAATTGAGCTTCTGGTTTTTGACTATTCAGAATCCTGTGATACCTCTGCATTGTTTGCTGAACTATCATCTTTAACTTGTTGTATGGAGCATTCTATATTTTGCCCTTATATCAGCTTTACCTTCCCTCTCTCTGTGTCTCTCTCCTTCTCTGTCCTCTCTCTCCTTTTCTCTCTCTGTTTGTATTTAATACCATCTCTTCCAGCTGGACTGGTGCCTGAATAGCTTTGGGCCCATCCACATGTCCTTGTACCACCCCCACTCCCTCCCCGTGCTAATTCCCACTCATCCACCAGCACAGCCTGGGTCCTCCTCCCTCAGGAAGCTCTCTGGGCCATCCTTTCTCCTAGTGACTGTGACGCCACTGAATGCTGAAGCACTTATGTCTCCACCAGTCATTTGAGCAGGACATCTATTAAGTTGTAGCATTCAGAACTTTCTTGCTCACTTCACTAGCCCCCGTGTGCGCTGTGTGCATGCATTTTGGCTCCCCAGTGAGGCTGCACTTCTCCTTGCGCAAAGGGTCTGATTTCTTCTGAGTTCTACACATAGTATGATGGAAAAAATAAAATAAAATAAATACAGTGTGATGTATCTTACAGGTGTCCAATAGCTCTGGAGTACAGCTGATGCCCAACCTGAAATAAAAAAGACGTTTACGAGTATAAATGTTACAGATACCAGACATTTCCCTTGTGCCTGATAAAACCACGAGTTGGAATTAATATAGTAAAAAAGTGACACTAAATATATCATGGGAAAATAAAATCTCCAGTGAGATTTTATTGTTTTCTTTAAATAAACTGTGGGTGGCTTTTAAAGTGTGATTGGAAAACACATTGTGAAGATAATTTGGTGAAAAATTAGATCCTTCGAACAGAAATGGTGGCATATTTCAGGCAGTACCGTGCATTTTCTCTTGCCTTGTGAACGTTTTCTATACCATAATTCTTAAGTTATTTATAACTAACATGACAACTTAATGATTAAATAATTTCTCATTTAATTCTGAACATTTACATGAGGTCTGTTTCTTTCTGTAGCTTACATATTGAATGGAAAACAAAAATATTGTCTAGTTGCTTGACCAGTGGGTCAAATATTCATCATAGCGTAGCTGGATTTCTGAAGACTAGGAGTACAGCCATTAGTTATTAATAACAGCTAAAATGTGATAGCGCTTTTATGTATGACTCACATGTATTTAGTAATTTAACATTCACAATAAGCATATAAGAAAGTCATGGTCACTGTCTCCTTTTATAGTTGGAAAAACTGAGAATCAGAGGTTATGACTTTGCTCAAGATCACACAGAGGATAAGAAATGGATAAGACCTTATTCTTCAGGTTTTTTAAGCAGATTTTTAAAAGCATATAGTTTCTTAACAGATCCTCATTACTTTATGCATCTGGTCAGTTGCCTTCTCACTAATGAAAATAGCAAGGAGTATTAAACTATACACATTCACATACATACACACACACAGGTACCTAGCTTTGTAATTAAACACTTTGTAAAGGCAGCACTTATAGCATTTAGTTATATTTAAGATGATTACTCTTAAAAAGCAAGACTCTGGTGAACATGCCTTTGATGCAAAACAACAAACAAAATGTTAAAAAAGATACCTCACAAGTATAAATTAATAGGATGCAGGTTATTTAGGCACAAAAAAGTATTCGAGAATTAAGTAATTCTCTTCAAAGGTTGAAGAACTTTCATATGGAAAAAAGAAGAGAAAGGCTTTCTAATAATTAAAACTATCCCCTAGTGAAATAGAAATACTTAAAAGAGTAATGAGCACCCTGCAAGATTTCAAGCATAGACCAAATAATCAGGTCAGTGATATTCTAGGGTTAAGCTGGTTAGGAAACTAAGATCCTATGAGTATTAAAAAGTAATATTAATAAAAAATAAAAAATCCTTACAACTCCATTTATAGTGAAAAGGGCCAAAAAGCACCAATTTCTTGCAGGTCAAGGCCAAGGGGAAGTGATTCACTATAATAGAAATCTCCCGGATTCCCTGCAGGTGACTCAGTCTCAAGTCTAAACATTAGCGCTGCAAGGAAATTACACATTTCCGTTTCCTGTACTTTAGACTCCTCTGCTTTAAAAATTAATAGAAATAAATGGAACCCCTGTGAGCCAGAAGTGGCTGTGGGTTTTCTTAACCATTTAGATGGTCACGTACACAGAAAGTGGTTTTCACAATTATGTCGTGGTAAAGGCGGATTCTTTTTGATTTCCAACCTGAAGGTATTTCTTATATCTTTAGAGCTATAAAGCCGCCGTGGAACTAAATCCAGATCAAGCGCAGGCCTGGATGAACATGGGTGGAATCCAGCACATCAAGGTAGGAGAAGAATCCACTTCCCGGTGAACCGGCTTTTCCAAGATGTTTTCTCTTTCTGTCTTTCTTCTCTCATAAAAGATTGAGAAACTATTACTAATTTTGCTCCCTGAATTATTTAAATACCCCAAACATAATTGTTTAAAAGTAAAAATTAGCACAGTTTATTCTCACTTTGTATTCTAGATAGTCAATATCAGGAAGCCATTTAAAGAGTAAATCTATATAAATTAGGTTCCATGGTTTTGTTTATCGCAAAGAAAATCATATGCACTTGAGACGTATCATGATGGAACAGGTAAAACTGCATATGTGAGCTAACAACCTCATTGGAGTTTAGTGTAGTTTATCTTCCTGCAGTTTAAGTCGCTGTCTAGAGCAAGTGTTACTTTAAATATTACGTTATTGTTTCTTATACCTAATGTATCTTTTATTCTTTAACCTTTTACTGAAAAACCAGGTTGCTTGTTTGTGGTTGTTTTGTTTTGTGAATTATTGAAAATGACCCTTTGGGAGATCATGTCTGTAATTAATAAAATCGGAGATAGATTCATTCGCCCATTCATTTGAGAGGCATTTATAGAGTATCCTTTGTGCCAAGTACTCTTCCAGGCACTAGGAATACAACAATGAATAAAATAAGAAAAAATCCTGCCCTCTTAGAGTGAACATTCCAGTAAGTAAATAAACACATAAATACATATTTATACACATAAAATATATCAGTTGGTAATAAGTGCTATGGAGAGAAAGAAGATAGGAATGTCAGGGGGTAAAGATTCAAATTTTGAATTATAGTGGTTAGGGAAGGCCTCAGTTAAAAAGAAAGTAATATTTGAGCAGAGACCAGAAGAGAAGAAACCATGTAGCAACAATAAAGAATGATCATGTGCAAAGGTCCTGAGGTACAAGTGTGCTTGCTGTATTTGAGGAGGAAAGTGAGAGAAAATGGTAGGAGCTGGGATCAGAGGAGTCAGGGTCTAATCATGCAGAGTCTTGAAGGGGATTATAGGGGCTTTAGCTTTTATGCCAAATGAGTTAGGCTCCTTGGGGGACTTTGAGAAATACCATGGGCTGACATGACTTTAAGGATCACTCTTGTTTAGCTAACTTATTTTCAGACCTCCATCAGTGACTCTGTGGCTAATTTAATAGAAGGACATTAGTGGTGAATCCAAGCATGACATTTATCAGGACCGCGTAACCACAGTTTTTATCTTAATAATGACCTAGGTTGTCTGGCAACATCTAGTTAGGAAACATAGAATGAGTTTACTTTTAAAATAGTAACATAATAATAATACTTAAATCGTATATTAAATAGTTGAATTTTCAAGTAATGTGCTCCCTATGTTTTTAGATGCAGTGCATCTGCATTTAAAGTAACAGGTTTAATTATTAATTAGAAAAAGTAAAACTATATACTGAAGAGTGTCTAAAAAGTCTATAAATACAAAGATGATAGTACATTTATTATACCTTCTTAGATTAACAAGTGAACCTGTTACTTTAAATTTTGAAGTATTGCCCCTTGAAAAGGTGTCTGGGAGTTAAATAAGGATATATTGAGTGTGCTTTTTAAATATAGTAAACACACTGATAAAAAGTTAATATATCCTGTTTTTCATTTTTGGTAACATTGTGTATTAGTTGAACAATATAAAGTTGCTATGTTTATGGTTTAAAAATGGTCTAATATCAGTGAGTCATGTATTTATATATAGACCAGGCACATGACTTAAATGTGGTCATTTTCAATTTTTTTTGTTTAGTTGGCATTCATTATTATGTTAGTTTCAAGTACACAATATAATGATTTGACATTTATTTACCTTACAATGTGGTCACCACACTAAGACTAACAAACACTGGACTTAACCACTATGCAAAGTTGTCAAAATATTGCTGGCTATATTTCCCTGGGATGTGGTCATTTTGAAGTCACCGTTAGAATGCAGGATTATCATTACGAGGCCTTCAGCAGCACTCACTCACTTTCTGTGTGTTGCATTGCCGGGTAGCATGTGCGTCAGGCTGTGTGGTCCCATACCTCAACCTCACTCCTTGCCTGAGCCTGGTGAAGCTTAGAAACGAATAAGGGCTTCAGTAGGGTGGGAGTTGGAATAAGGCTTTGCAAGGAGGTGACAGAGAGGTGGGATGAAAGGAGTTGTATCTTGCTCATACTACTTGGTAATAAAAAAAAAATGATGTTGTTTTGAAGTTTTATATAGGATGAATGGCAAAGCCAAAAAAGCTACCATATGATACGTTCTTTATAATCAACGAGTTGTATCAACAGGGCCATATCATAAAGTCCTACATTCAATCCTGCCTTAGGACATTAATGCATTTTCTAAATATATTTTATTGATTTTGTACAGAGAGGAAGGGAGAGAGATAGAGAGTTAGAAACATCGATGAGAGAGAGTCATCGATCAGCTGCCTCTTGCACACCCCTTACTGGGGATATGCCCGCAACCAAGGTACATGCCCTTGACCGGAATCGAACCCAGGACCTTTCAGTCCCCAAGCCGACGCTCTATCCATTGATCCAAACCGGTTTAGGCATTAATGCATTTTCCAGATGGCACTGTTCAATGGAACTTTCTGCAGTGATGGGAATGTCCCATGTCCAAGCAGAGCTACTAGCCAGCTACATGTGGCTGGATTTCAAATCCAGGATTTGAAATGTTGGTGCAAGTGAGCAACTGAATTCTTATCCCATATAATAAAAGGCTAATATGCAAATCAACTGAAGGGGGGGGGAGGCGGGGGGGAGGCGGGGGGGAGAGAACAACGGGTCTCTATGATGTGCACTGACTATCAGGGGGCAGACGCTCAATACAGGAGTTGCTCCCTGGTGTGCTGCCACGGAGGAGGTGGTGAGAGGGGGGTGCCACTAAGCCAGAGCCAGGCTCACAGCTGGCTAGCCTAGTGGCGGTGGCAGCATGGTGGCAGTGCTAAGGACCCCTCGGAGGGTGTCCGGCTGCGAGAGGGCACAGGCCGGGCTGAGGGAGACAGCTGGTGAACAAAGAAGGCGATGCCAGGGCACCAGGCCGAGACCTACATTCAGAGAAATGTCTTCGAAGACAATTTCAAAATCAACTGCAGTAGAAACATACTTTGAGGCCACTTGCAGAGCCACAAGTTCAGTTGTTTGCATGTGTGAGCTAAGCTTAGTAAATGGCAGAAGACACTTGGAAGATAAATGTTTGAGTTAAAAAAAATAATGTAGTAAATCCAGGTTCTCATTTGTTCGGAATTCTTTCTAGCCTCCTATCAGCATCAGTATTAATAATCAGAAATATCTTCATTGGGTGCATGCCAGACCCTGGGTTCCCAGTGTACAACTTCCTGTTCGGTCATTTCCACCCTCCTTTTCACAGATCTGCCAAGTGAATGCCGCAGGAAACAGACAGTGTTTACACAGAGCCTGGAGAGTCACTGCGTTATAACAATAATGATGGCATCAGAGTGCTCACTGTGTGTTAGGCTGTGCCTAAGCTCTTGACACATATTAATTCATTTGGAAGATGGATTAGCATCCAGCAAATATTAGTTGCTATTGTGTACATAAAGGATACTTTCACACCAAGAGAATACTACTTTAAATTGTGATGGAAATTTAGAGAGAGACCGGTTTTCATCCACACTGAGCTGTAACTAAATTAAATAGAGCAAATATATATATTTTTGGAATGGAAAGATCTCTAGCATTCTTAGTGCACAGTGAGTAGCAGAAAGGGGGCTGGAAAGGTTAATGCTTGTGACTGACTCACCAGGGACCATCTGGAACCAGGTATGCACGGTTGCCCGTTAGATGGGGCCGCCAGAGGACAGAGACAGGTGTCTCCAGCAGGTCAGGAATCATATACCTGCTCTCCTCCTTGAAAAGTATCCAGCAGGTGCATATTGTCACACACCTAGAATATTGGATAAATGTGACTCCTTATACGTACCAGTTCTTTTCATTTTATAAAAATCTTGCATTTGCATTAAAGGCTATATTATCAAAGGGCTGTATTGATTGCTTTTTGTTTGTTTAATCTAAAGATTAAAATAACTCCTACCACTAAGGAGGCATTATAGATTTCTAAACTATTTACTTTTGTATTATTATTCTAAAAGTTTCAAAACCATTTCCCCACATATGCACTTCTCTCGCTCTATCTCTCCCCCTCTCCTGTCCCTCTGTTCTCTCTCTCTCTCTCTCTCTTTCTCTCTCTTTCTCTCTCTTTCTCTCTCTTTCTCTCTGTTCTCTCTCTCTCTCTCTCTCTCTCTCTCTCTCTCTCTCTCCTTCTCTCTCTCTCTCCCCCCCTCCCTCCCTCCCTCCCTCCCTCCCTCTCTCTCCCCCTTTATTTCTTCTGCCATGGCTCCATTTGATTCCAGAGGAGGAACAGTACTAACTCTATGAAATGCCAGCCTCATACCCTGCATTAGTGGAATTGAAAATCTGTTTTCTGCCATTTACCCTATGGTGTAGGTTCTATCTTTCACATTCTCCAGCTGGCTTGGTACTTAAAACAAATGGATTCTCCAGAAGCACCAGCAGAGAAGGATACAATTACCCATGCACACAGGTTTCCTTAGTGAGGACATTCCTGTTCAGCTGGGCAGGAAGGGCTGTTTCCGAGTCTCCCCCATCTTCCTACAGAACGTTCTGAGGGATCAGAGTATTCTCTTTCTCAACAGGGAAACTACGTGTCTGCAAGAGCTTATTATGAGCGAGCCTTACTGCTGGTTCCAGACAGCAAACTGCTGCAGGAGAATCTGGCCAAATTGGATCGCCTAGAAAAGCGATTACAAGAAGTTCGGGAAAAGGATCAAACATAGCAGCATTGGATGCACCTGGACGGACGGTGGCTGGTGCCTCTGGAGGAGGAAGAAGTGATGGAGGCCTTGCTGTCACGTCAGCAGGACAGCCAACGGAGCTTTCCTCTCACTCCCAGGCCAGGGGGCACATTTGGAGACCCTCACTGGTAACCCTGTGTATGGGACTTGCATCTCCATGAAAAAAAAAAAAAGATAAAAAAGAACAAGCAAGAGCAAGGAGGCCCGAGAGGGAAGTAATACAACAACGTTTTACAGATTGTTTTTGGGGGTTTTTGCTTTAACTCCGAATGTCCCTCCATATATTTCTCCGCTTTTGCAACCCAGAGATCTGGTTCTCTCTCTTAGGCTAGCTAAGCTTTGATGTCCCAGTAATACAGAAATTGGAAATGCTATGAAGTTAGATCTTTGCTTTTTAATGGGATATTTCAAAGAGGATAATGTCTCTGAGATAAGCCATTTGGGACATTCTACCAAGAGGTGGCTCATTTAATTCTTCAGCACCAGGAAGGAATATCAAATAATTTTTTGTATAACCTTCCAAAATATGTGGAGAAAGGGGCTGTTGTTAAGTGAGCTTGATCTAATATTCCCCTAAGGGTATTGCTAGAGCCCTACGGAATAGTAAGTTAAATTCCACTCTGAAGCAAGTTTTTTCTATGGCCTAACATATAAAAAAGGAAGCTTCTGGAATTATGTATGGATATTCTTACCCCTCGGGGAAAATCAAGAATCTTGGTCCCCCTAATTCTTTATGGGAAATTTAAACTTTATTGCAAGTAGAGTAGTAGTTCTGCTCTAAGATTTCAAAAGTACTTTTAAAATCATAAATGTTTCTGCCACCACATATATTATTATTTTGGTGAAGGAAAAAATAGTATATTCTACTTGAGAATTATTAAAGATGTTAACTGAGAGAAATGTTCTACTTTATTATTTTAACATTTAGACATCATGAGATTTATTATTTTTGAAAAAAATATATCTAGCCACCTAGGAATCTTTACAGTATATATCACGGAAATCATCATAAACTATGGACTAAATGGAAAGAGACCTTTATTATTTTGTCTTCTTAGGCTGAATGAGAATTCTGTGCTTAAAATGTGAGTGATGTAAACCCAGAATTCTTGGTTCTGTATTTGTAATTTTGGAGAATTCATAGAGAAGGCTCAAAAAAATCTAGGAAAAAATTCTAAATTCATAATATAAAAAATATATATATTTATATTTTAAAATAAGGAAGGCAAAGTTGAACTTATCAATTGACATTTATTTTTTAGTGTTATTTATTTCATAACTTATAAAATATTTAATATATATATATACACACACAATTTTTTTTCATTGTACATAGTTGTTTTAATAACAGCTTTTAAGACCAATCATACAAGCATTATAAATCTAAATTACAAAGCAGTTAAGTTTTAATAGCACCTCAAAAAAGTTGCATTGATTATTCATTTGCTAAAGTTAAAGAAATGGGGCTCAGCCTCTTCAGGGTTTGGGTAGTAGGATATTTTGGTACATATTTTGAAACTGGAATACCTGGTTTTAATTTGGTCATCATCATAAAAAATAAAAATAAAAAACCTCTGGGCAGTGCTATTTACAGTGCTGAGCCAGGTTCCATGGAGATACAGTAGTTTGAAGGCACACATATTTCCCATGCTTAGGCCAGGGTATGGAAAAGCAAAACAAAACAAAAATTAATAAATAAAACAACAACAAAAAAAACCACCAAACTCTTCTGCTCGTTTTCACCCCAGTATCAGAGAGCAGAGACCCTGTATGTTTTTTTTTGTTGTTGTTGTTTTGTTTTGTTTTGTTTTGTTTTTGTGTGGTTTTTTGTTTTTGTTTTTGTTTTGGCAGGAGTCAGTAGGGAGAGGGAAGGTCAAGGTAAATCTAGATAAAAGGGGGGGTGGAAACTTTTTTAGAAAGTGATGGTACAAGAAATATTTTAAATGCAAAGGATTACAGAAATTGCATTAGCATATATCTGTGTGCATCAATAATCCAATAATGTTTATATTACCATTCTGATTGTTTTTAATACCCTTTTAATGTTGTATATCAAAAAAGTTCCAAAAAAGGTTTCACAGTACATTTGAAAAATATACTATTATTATACTTGCCCCTAAAATTAATATTATGAAGCTCTGCCTAAAACTAATATCTAGGGCTTTAATCACAACTTTTTAGAATGATCTGTAACCAAAACTCACACCTATAATAGAAAGTTAATGGGCAAGACTGAGCCCCAATTTTTGAAAAACAATTATGCCTTACTTGTTGAAGTGCTGGGAAAGCTATGAGAGTACATTTGTTGGATTAATTGAAATAGCAATTACAGCCTAAAGTTCTCGGGCGGTGGGGGTTGGGGATGTTGGGGGTGTTGGGAAGGGTCACATGGCCTTCAGGAGACTTTTTCTGTCTTCTTTTGGGTGCTTCCCCACCCCAACTCCATGTCTGTTTTTGTTTTTGCTTTTGTTTTTGTTTTTCTCTCTCTCTCCCTACCTCCCCCCACCACCTTTCTCATTCTGTGCACATTAAAATTTAGCACTGTTACATTAGGTATTTTGTCCTGAGTTAATACCTTCACTGAGATGTGGCCAATGAAATAATTCTCATAGTTGAAATGGTGCCTATAAGAAAATAAATCACATTATTTTTTCAAGGATATTAACTATATTTTTAACTATTTTTGTTTGGTCCTTGTAACATGAAATAACATGTGGAATCCATGCTTATCACAATAAAAGCTGAGTGCCCTGGCTAGTCATGGAGGTGCATCCAGGTTGCCCTTCAGGAAGCATGATCGGCATGTGAGTTGATAGCCCCTTTCTGCGATGGAATGAGCCTGCTTCGTGGATGTGCAGTCTACACAGTCCCTCAGGGTCCTATACCCAGGAGCACCTTATGCTTGGTTGAATTGCCTGATTGAAATTCTTAATAATTTTGAGCAGGAGTCCTGCGATTGTATTTTGTCCTAGGACCTTACATATGTCGCAGGTGCTGGGTAGGAGACAGTGGCTAAGGAGTTGCTTTAGTCTGGCTGAACACTTGATCCAATGACCAGAGTTTCATTTGTTACTGTTACTCTCAGCATCATTTGTTATTTTTCTTAGCTACATTAAAGTTCCTTGTATACAGATATATGCTAATCCTGCTGCCAGTCTGTCAAATCTGTCCTTCAATCCTACCCAGAACCCATTCTCTTTGCCTTCAAAATCCCCACAGGCGGCAGGCCTTTAACATGTCCTTTGTTTGACACAGGAGCCATGAGAATGGCTTTGCAAAATTATTCAGGATTTTTAAAACGATTCAGTTCTTTTCCGTTTGTTAATGGCATTCATAAGACATGGCTCAGTGATGTAACAAAGTTGAACTAAACCAAAGATTTAAATTCCTTGGAGGAAACTTTATTTTAGAAACTCGTGACTCTATTATGCAGTTAGACCATAGGCTAACAACGTCAATGGGAGTTTATGACTTTTACAAAAGAGATGTTTATAATATTTCACAAAAGAGATGTTTATAATCTTTCTCAGTTTTAACTTTTAAGTCTAGACTAAAGTGAGCCAAAGAATCCTAAAGAAGGATTGATTTGTGGCACAATTGGTGGTTGAGGTTACCATTCTAAGATTGACAAACCAGGTGGGTTGGTGAGGTGGTTTTACACTTGTGGCAATTGAGCTATAATTCGACATGTATTTACAGAGTTCTTAATTCTAAGATGGACAGGAATTGCCTTGCCATTTACATGTACCCAGACGTGCTGAGTATATAAAACTCATATTTTTTTATGACTCAAAGAAGGTGTCCATGATATAGAGTTTATGCCTAGACCCTATAATTCTCTTTCTTTGGGTTAATTATACACATGTCAGCTTTTATTAATTATTTCTTAATTGTACTCGTTAGAATCAGTTTAAAAAAAATTTTGCTCTGATTTGTGATAGATTTGTACCTTAGATTAATAACTCTTTGGGGTATTAATAACAATAATCAAAGAAAATATAGTTACAGGTAGTTTGTTTTCTATTTTTACCCTGATTTCCACATCACATTTACTTGGGTTAAACTGTATGTTGGTATTTTCTAGTAATAGCAAAACTTATCTATTTTTAGCCATCTTTTAGCATTTAAAGAGAGAAAATATCTATAGGTTAATATTATAACTTTTTAAATTATTCTTGAAGTTTTCTATGTAAAAGAACAATATGTTAAAACACTTCTTCCAAAAGTAGCATTTTTTCATTATTTTTTAGTAATCGTGTAACTTCAAGAGAAGAAATAAAATAACTGCAATCAAAGGTATGGCTTAATATCAATGAAGAAAATTCACAACAGAATTGATGGTATTCCTATCTTTCATTGTCTTGTATAAAATGTTCCATTATTATTACCAAGGGTCCTTGCAATTAAAACCTTAGGATATGTAACTCATAAAATTAGCACCTATCACATATACAACCATTATTAATTTGCAAGTTTAGGTCACCATTTACCCCAAACTGGAAAGGTGTCTATATCCAGAAATCCAGAAGTTTCTTCCCATGCTCAGTGGTGCCTGTGGTGAATATGGTATCACATTTGGAAGTCTCAATGTGCATAATATCCTCCTGAGGTCATCATGCTGGTCTGTAAGGATGCACCAAGTCAGGAATCCAGAGGTCTGGGTTCCTCGTCCCTCCTCTGCCACTGAGGAGCCATCTCACCCTGGGCAGGTTATCAGTGTCTCAGTCATGTTTCTCACACATTTAAGAACTGGTTCTAAGAAACTATTAAGCTTTTATGAGTCTCCTGACCCAGATTGAAAGCCCTCTACATCAGAAGACATAATTGATAAGTGTTGCCCTTTGTTTTAGAAATTCTTAAGATAATCACTACAACAGAACACATATACAAACAACCTCAAAAGTGATTGGACTGCCCAAATGCTTTTCCATGGCAGAGAAGCCTCTTATTTTACATCCTGGACACATAAAAATTAGTGATTTTGTTATGTTTCTGGAGGGGAGAAAAAGATGTTTAAAAATGTCCTCCTCAGAAATTAAAATATCTGTAGAAGCCATGGCTTGCTTTTATGATGTGGCTATCAGTTGACTTGCTGTAATTCACACCAATGCCTCCTTTTTTCAGGGAAAAATGACTTGCATCATGTTCTTTGTTCATAATGCTTTTATTTCCTACTTTGATCAGTTGTATATAAGTATACATTTTTGTTATGTTTGCTGTGCCAGTTAGGAATATATCTCCCATGTAAGTCTGATTATGTACACTTTGCCTAGGTCTTTCCAAAATAAAATTTATGTAAATGTCTATTTTATATAAAATATGATGAAAATAATTGTCTTGTTTCAATCTCTGAAGCGTTCCATGATCAGTACCTATTGAAACCCATTAACTAGTCGGTGTCTCCTTTAAAAGTGAATAAGACCACCTTCTGTCCTTCCTCATTTATTCATTCATTGCATTGCATTGCTTTGTTCTGTGTGCTCTTAAGTCTGCTCTCTTTCCCATACGCCACAATGACTATATCCACACTTACTCTTTATACATCTCCTTCCTCATTTTGCTGAGTAGATAGATGCCTTCAGAGAGTAAATACAAGGTAGAAAACAGGAACTCTCTCAGCATCCTGCAATCCATCTACAAACTTACCTGCACCCAATACTTCCTTCTCTTCTGTTGCTGCAGTTGAACAAAAGGGCCCTATTTTGCCTCTTGTAGAACTTCATTCTATTCCTGAATCTCTTTTTCATCTTTAACTTGTTCCTTTTGCTGGTTCTTGTCCATGTTCTTCCATTTTACTGACTTATTAGAGGCCCAGTGCACGAATTCATGCACGGGTGGAGTCCCTCAGCCTGGCGGGGTCTTGCCCAGTCCTGATCAGGGCTGATTGATTGGACTGGCCGGCCAGCCGAGAGGTGGGGGTGGGGGAGTGTGGACCATGGGAAGCTGGCTGTGGGAGCGCACTGACCACCAGGGGGCAGCTCCTGTGTTGAGCCATCTGCCCCCTGGTGATCAGTGCATGCCATAGTGACCAGTCATAAGGGTCACTTGGGCTTTTATAGAGAGAGATTTTTAATTTCTTTATTATTGAAAGTATTAGAGATATCCCTCGCCCCCACCATTGACCCCTTCTAGACTACACCTGCCCACCCCAACCCCAATCCCCCTCCTCCCCAGGCCTTCACCACACTATTGTGAGTGTCTATGGGCTATGCATATATGAACATAAATTCCTTAATCTCTTCTCACCCACCCACTAACCCCCCTTCTGACACATATACAGGTAACCACCATCAAAATCATTTGAGGAAAAAAGCCTTTATTTCTCTTCATCACTTGCTGCTACAACATATATTTCTGTCATTCACAGCCAAACTATTTGAATGAATTTTTTCACCCATTTTTTCTACTTCATCGTTCAAATTCTGCATCATAGAAGTATCTGTCCCTGCAACTAATATTCAAATGAAATTGCTGTTTTTAAGGTAATCAATAATCCCCTTAGTGCTGAATCTTAAACCTTGTGGGACTTTGGATGGTTCTAGAGTTTAGATCAGTGGTTTAGCTGTGGTGGGAAATTTTATTTTTTACATAAAATATTATTTGTCCATAGGTTGCTCATTGCTCATGGGTTAGTCAGCTAATGCTCCTAATTTTACAACACTCCTTAGAATTGGGGCTTTCATCAAGAAACTTGGAAGTCTTCTAACAGCAAATCATTAGTCTACCCTGATGAAGGTATGTTCAAATTAAAGGCAAATTTACCAGACATCACAAGTCTAAATTAGGGTAATCCACTCTTCCCTTCCCTGATGTCCTTCATTTTCTAATGTTTATTTTTTAAGTAAGAGAATACTTTCATTTGAGCACTTGAACATCTCCATAATCTTAACTTACACTTAAACCATCATCTTACACATTTAAACCTAAGTCTAACAACCTGACTATTGAAAATTATGCAACTTATACTGAACAGATATTTTCCCATTTCACGGAAAGCCATTATTTTGTTAGGCCTATAAGAGACCAACCCTTTATATAGAAGAACAAGGTCTCACTTGAGGCTGTGAGTTTAGAACTTTGGGGGGAAATGGAGCTGTGCTGTAGCAGGAAATGAGATAGTGTCCAACCCCATGGAAATTTCTGGTTAGAAACAAACCACTGAAGATCCTGCCAAGCTATATGCACTGTATGCAGCAGAGTGTGGGGGGCAGGTCTGCAGGCCTCCTGAAAATCTTAACCATGAACTTCTACTTTGTGGATTGGCACAGCACATGTTCATTTTTTTTTCTTCTATATTGTAGTAGTTTTAATATGACTTCCTTTTGCTAAGAACAAGAGGAGTTGGGTCCATTTGAAAAGTCTGATCTTTTATTGTGCCATTGGGGCCAGGGATGGTTATGGTAATCTTTGTGAGAAAACCACAGTGAAAGCAAACCTCAGGGATGAAGATGATGAGGGCCATTGGTCAGGCTGCCACCTTATCTGGAGATCTCCTGGCCAGTGCTCAAGTCTGGAGGTGCAGTGGCTTCTTTTTACAAAAAAGCTGCTTACCTAATCAAGCCCCACCCCTGTGTCCCCCAGACACCCAAACTGGAAACCCAGGTGAAACTGTCATCTAAGGCATCTTTATTTAAAGTGACATTTGAAATAAAATGGTGCTACTCTCAAAAATAGTGCAGTCCAATAGAACCATCAGGAAGGAAGGCAATGTTCTATATCTACACTATCCAACATGGTAGCCACAAGATGACTAATCCCTTGAAATTTAGCTAAATTTTAAAAATTAATTTTAGTTCATTTCAAGTTAAAAAACCACATAGACCTTATGTTCACCATATTGGACAGGGCAGCTCTAGATAGTTCAATGTAATAAGACTTGGGACACAAAAATCACAGGAACAATTTTCGAGGTCATGAGACAAGGTTGACAAGTGTGCTCCAAGTCTGTAAGATCTTCATCAAAAGCTGCCCATTCAACTTCTGCAGTCACAGAGGTCATTGTCCCCACTGATTGTCACCTGTCTAGTCCTATACCTGCATCCCCTATCTTCTGTTTTTCTGTTCATATCTGTTTGTAGGCATGTCTGCTAACCCTGTCTACAGCCCACTTACCACCTCAAGGAACTTTTATCTCTCTTTTACACAGAATTGAGACAGCTGAGCCAAGTTAGTTGATTTATATAGAATGTCCACTTAGCCTTGCCCTAATTTTTTTTGATAAATTCTAAGTCCATTACAAATTCTGGCTCTATTCTTCTCCCAATCTCAAGCTAAATTGTTACAAAATAATATTTATGGGGAAAGTGCTGACATGATAGTCTTAGCCATGAATTTATTTTAATAACCTTAAATGATGGGTCATATAGTTCTGGTCCATCCCACTGAAGCTGATCTGACTGCCATCCAGAAATGTAATGACATAAATCTGATCTTTCATATCTACTCTATTTGAAAACTTTAATGTCAAAGCCTTTAACAAGCTACTTAAAAGTTAGAGCAGTACCATAAAGAACTCATTAGGCCTTCCTAGGTCTTTCTTCTCTCAGAAGTGGGCTCTCCTGTGTCTTGTATGGGTGACCAACTTCCTTGCCTGGCGTAGGACAGAATTCACCTGTGTTGAGCCTTCTAGATCACTAATCACCTTGATCACCCACCTATCCCTTAGGGACTTGTGCACACATTTGAGAGTCTCATCAGCCTTGCGGACACTTAGCATCTATCTTCATAGGGCCAATGGCTGGGCCTATGAAACCCGAGACCGCCAGAGGGCTGCAGCATCGGGATAACCAGAGCAGGTCATTCTGGGAAGTCTGGCAGCCTGGCAGGTGCTGCCCATCATCCTGTGGGCGGGAGTTAAGAGCTCTGTAGGCAGACAGGCGCCTCCAGGAGCACAAGGACCTGTGGGGGTGCAGACTAGCTTCTTCCCTTGGTTTTCTCAGCCTGAGACACAGGAACAGAGGAAGACAGACAAGTCACCGCATGGGCGCCATGCCAGCGTTGGCCGTGTTTGGGGGCTGCTGTTTCTCACTGTGGGCCTGTCCTCAAATCCAGGTGAGCCTTCCCTGGGCACCCAGGGTGCAGATGCTAGGGCAGGAGCCTGCACACTCCTCAGGCTGGAAGAGGTGAAGGGGAGGGAGACAGTGCAGGCCTAGATGTTCCCAAAGAATTGCCTGGGCCCAGAATTTCCTCTTGAAATTATTGGATTCTGGAGTTCAAGTTTGTAGGCACATCTGTTAACCTTGCTCATGCTAAGCAGCCTCCTCCAAAGAAAAAGAGCCAAGTCGAAGTAACTTATCCTATATAATAAAAGGCTAATATGCAAATTGTACCCTTGGGAGTTCCACCACTCGCTATGATGTGCACTGACCACCAGGGGGCAGCACAGAAGGAAGGAATGCCCCAGCTGGCAGCTGGAAGCCCCAAATTAGCACTGATCACCGGCCAAAGCTAGGGACCCTACCCATGCACAAATTTTGGACACTGGGGCTCTAGTAGCCAAATATCTGTCTTCTGGGGAGACATATGTTGTTCTCCAGTATCATTATAGAACCTAAATTATGTACTGCTCACCCTCCCCCAGAATCAGTTGCCACAGGAAGAGCTGGTGCATCCTGCCCCAGGTGTTTTTCTTGTTAAGGCAGGTCAGGCCGCAAAGGGGCAGGGGAGACCTAAGGCAAGTTCTTGTCAGCATAACCTGAGTGGGGGGTGGTCTCAGGAATATTTTGAGAAAAGAACAGGGATAGTATGCAGCTGAATGATGTCAGAACATCTGTACAACGCTAGGAAAATCTGAACATGAAATATTGATACAGTGAGCCCATAAAACACATATGCTCTCCCACACAGGACTAAAGTGTGGGATTCAAGCAGCTGATCTAAAAAGTATGGAAACTGCCTTGGAATCTGAGTTGTTCTCTGGAGTTACTAGTTAGAGAAATCCAACAGCTGGTGGACATCCATGGCAGATCAGTATAACAATAGCATTGATTTCTTAATGAGAAAATGGCAACCTATTTCTTTTTTTTCTTTTTTTTCAAATATCATCATTCCAGATTAACAAGTAATTTTTGTCTTGATCCCACTAGACTTCTAGGCCATATTAAATGAGTTGATTTCAAATATTTCTGGAGTCCACATCCATGGGGAGATGTATGTTAGATGTATCCACAACTTTTGTCTTGGGCAGGTCTCCTTGAAAGTAGATGAGCACCATTTCTGTGGAGGAAGCTTGATTCAAGATGACCTAATAGTTATAGCAGCACACTGCCTTGCTAGCCTTGAAGAGTAAGTTAGGAATTTTCATCATTTGTTTAACTTTGATTAATGATGATAGATAGAACTGAGAGATTTGATGATCTAAATACTTTTTAAGGTTAAATTTCAATTCCTTTCTTAATCTACCCACCTATTGGCCTTCCTGATCCTGAGAAACTCTGTCTGTCCCAAGATTTCCCATGCTTCCTGCCTTATAACCAGAAATCCCAGAGACCCCAGACATCATCTATAATTTGTGGAGTTAGTGGTGGGAAAAAATAATTACCTATTCTAATAAAGTATTAATATCAAATATTAAGTGGATGCTCCAAAATTTTAATAATCTGAGTTTTAGTCATTAGGAGGGCAATAACAGATACTTGGCTAGATTAAAAGTGAGTACTAATAAGAGGGGGAAATTGTAGTTCTAGAAACAACTTTTATACTTTGTTAAAAAAAAAAAAATGGAAGTGCATGTGTAGACTGGTTTATGTACAAAAGAAGAAAAGATGCCACAATTAAATATTTTACACAGAAAGACAGTTGAGGTAGGGGAAAGACCTTCACAGAATGTAAACATTATGATTAAAAACATGATTTTTTATAGATCCCTATAATTTATAAGATCTTATAACAATTAGTAATCACTAATAAAGGTATATTTTCTTTTAAGACTTTGTATTACTTACAGGTACATTAATCACTTTTCATTTAATTGCATGAAATCAAGAGTTTTTCCCAGGGGAAACAACTGCTTATTGAAATATTTTTCTTTGTTTTTAGGCAGCAAATTAAGAGTGGTTATGATTGCTGGAGAGTATAACTTCTTTCAGAAGGATAAGCAAGAACAGAATATTCCTGTATCAAATTATTATCTATCCTGACTACAACAAACTTGGATATATGAATTATGATATTGCACTGCAGGATCTAAAACACAAAGTCAAGTTTGATAAGTAAAGAGAGTTAGAATATAAAAAAAAAATGTAATGCAGAAAACTGTTTTGTACTAGTTAACTTTAATTTCTATTTACTATATATCTAGTAATATTAGAATTGCTACTTTTTTAATATTTTGTTTAATGTACAGAAAGCACTGTAAAGGGCATAAGTCCTAGCCACTCATTTTATGCTTAACTTAAGTAGCATTTTAAGTACTTCAGTGTCTTAACTGGGCTATACTGTTGACCATCTACCTATATTCAGCTCTAGCTATAGAGGAAGATTTTGTTCTCTACATCTTAGGAGGAAGGTTTTTAAAAGAGCCAATAAAACACTAAGGTTGGGGTATTTGAACCTTTTATCAAAATCATTTCCTTTCTGTCATTATTGTGAAATAGATATCTGACACACTCTCAGCCCAGGTTAAACAATCTGAATAAAGTATTAAAAATGTGGGGATTTTTAATGCAAAAAAAGGAAAGTGTTCAGTGACTAAAAACAACGGAAGAGCACAGATCTAGAGTAGTTTTCCAGACACTGAAATAAGCGACTATACTTGAAGCATCTACTTGATTTTTTAGAACCTAGAGCTTTAATTGACCATGTAGGAAGCCTGCAATAGAATAGGGGTCAGGGATGGGAAAGCTGATTGGAGCCTTTGTGTACCTGGAACTTCCTGAAAGGTAATGCTTTGGAAGTAGAAAAAAAAAAAGAGGGAAATACAACACACAAAGTGAGAGAATAAGGAAGCTTACTTGCTTGAACCTTGGCTCTGGATGGAGGGTTCTCAAACAATCTGTAATCTTGAGCAAGCCCTCATTTGGGGTCATGATGAAATTTACATTACCTGTGGTCCAAAACTCCAAGCCAAGACCCTAAGTTCTTAAAGGGGAGTAATCAGGGCTTCTGGAAGAAGCAAATGTCAATCTTTTCTGAAGAGGATAACCTTAAATCTCAGCTTTACTATCCTCCTATAAAGTTTTAATGAATGTGAACACAATTAAATCAAAAGCATGCAGAGAAAGTTGCCACCAAAGAGAGAGTCAGAAATAATAACTAATATTTCTATGATTATGGATGTTAAAATAAGGTACATAATATAAAGTAATTTTTACTTAAGTTTATGTATATAAAATCCTATAAAAAATGACTAAAGAACAGGAAACTATTAATTTAGGAGGAAGATTTTTAAAAGAGCCAATAAAACACTAAGGTATAATATAAAAACATAAGTGGAATTGGAAACAGTAGCTGAATTAGTTAGCAGATTAGATCAGGTACAGGGAACTAGAAAATCTGAAATAATTATTCAAAAGTGACAAAGAAAGAGACAGAGTAGATATTGTAAAAGTATTTAGTAAACATCCAATTTGAGCTTTAGAAAAAAATATATAGGTAATGGGACAAAAAGCAATAATTTAAGAAAAAGGTGGCTAAGGAATAAACATTACTGATAAGGCAAAAATCTTCAGATTTAAGAATTTAATAATTCCAAACTATGATATTAAAAATTATATATAGACTAGAGGCCCAGTGCATAAAATTTGTGCACTCAGAGGGTCCCTCAGCCCAGCCTGCACCTTCTTGCCATCAGGGAGCACTCATTCAATCGGACATTCTTAGTGCTGCAGTGGAGGCAAGAGAGGCTTCTGCCACCACAGCTGCTCCAGGCAGCCCTGATCTTGGCTTCTGGCTGAGCGGGCATGTCCCTGCAGGAGTGCACTGACCACCAAGGGGCAGCTCCTGCATTGAGCATCTGGCCCATGGTGTTCGTCATTCCACTGTTCGGTCGATTTGCATATTAGCCTTTTATTATAGGATATGTTATATTGAAACTATAACATGCTTAAAACATAGAGTGGATCTCAAAAACATCAAGAAGAAAACCTATATTACCAAAAAGGAATGACAATTAGACTGACAGCTAATTTTTCAACAGCAGGAATAAAAGTCAGAAGACCATAATACAAGATCATAAAAATACTAAGAGAGAATAACTCAAACTAGATCTGTATATTAAAAAACTATTGATTTTTTTCTGCTCCTCATTGTAGAAACACTCTATAAAGATTCAATTATGTTAGGTATTTCAATTTCCTTTCCTCAGTTCCCTTAATTGCATGTATTAGGTTTGAGATGTCTATTAGACATCCAAGTCAATGAGATTTTCAATCACACCACTCTATCAAATTTGTCTTGTCACAGTCACCAATGACCTTCATATTGCTAAATTCAAAGGTAAATTTCAGTCTTTAGCTTACTTGATAGGAGCTTTGACAGAGTTGTGCACACTCTCCTAGAAACATTTTCTTCACTTGAATTCCAAGAGTTCCTTGGTTTTTCTCCTACCCCTTTACACACTTTTCCCATGGTGATCTCACCCAGGATCAAGGCCCAATTATCTATACCAGATCTAGGCTTAAACACCATCTACTCGAAGAGTACTGCAATGGTATCTATCTAGTACATGTTCCTTTTATTATAGACATGCTGCTTGGATTAATAGGGATCATAAACTACCTAGTGGTTATCTGCCTGAATGATTAATAGGCATCTCAAACTTAATATGTTTAAATAAAAATCCTAATTATCCCCTACATTCTAAATCTGCCTTTCATCCCAATTAATGACAGATCTACCCTGCCAGGTGTTTAAGCTAAAAACTTTCTACTCATTCTTCTTTCTCTTGTTCTCTACATCTAATCCATCAGGAAAATCCTATTTCTTCTGCCTTACCTTTTCCACTCATATATCCTGTTTCAGTCTACAGTCTCTCTTGCTTGGGTTATTTTCAATCAACTCTTAAATGATCAGCTTCCTCTTTTGCACCACTAATGTTTATTATTAACCCAGCAGCCAGAATAATACTTTTTGAAATGTAAGTCAGGTTATGCCTCTCTATTCAAAACACTTCAGTGGTTCTCCATTATACTCAGATGGAAATCAATACCCTTATTATCTGACATCTCCCTCCTCCTAGCCCAACATCTAACCTCTTTTTTGTTTTTAACTGAACATTCTTTTGTTTAATCTACTCCAGGCATCTTGGCCTCCCCACTGTTCCTCAAACAATATGACATTATTCCACTACAGGGGATGTTCCATTCTGTTTCTTCTTCAAATGCTTTCCACCAAGCTAACTGCATGGGGCTTTCCCCCAGCTTCTTAAGACTGTTCAAATGTCACAGGCTCAATGAGACTTGTCATGACTGCCCTATTTAAAATTAGACCTCCCATGCCATCCTTTTTAATCCCCAGATTTATCTTCTTTATCCTGCTGTCCCCTACTCCAAACTCATACACACACCACACACACACACACACACACACACACACACACACACACACACACACACATTCTGCCAAGGCAGGGACTTTTTTTTTTCAGCTTATTCACTGAGGCCTAGAAGAATGCTTGCCAGACAGTAGTACTCAATTTACTATTGAGAGAGAAAAAAAACTATTCTCTATGAACAAGTGTACACCTTAAAATGTTAGCAGCTTTGGGCTGGTGGATTGTGGTATGTAGAATAATGGGTTATGTTTTTTCTTGTTTTACTTTTCCTGCATTTTTCTAAATTTTTATATAAAATATTTTTTTACAAGAGAGGAAAACATTGAATATATATGTAAATATAGCATTTAGGAGTAAATTGTAGAAGAAATTAAATCAGCCAGTATCATTTTCCAAATATATTCAGCATCAATTCTCTGTGAACCTTACGACTTTTTGTTGTTGTTTTTCAGGAATTGCTGTCCAGCCTATCTGTCTTCCCCATGGAAATGATACGTTTGAAAAAGGGATTCTTTGAATGACCAGTGGATGGGGCAAGATTTTAAAGAATAAGAGGCATCAAAAAATAAAATATTTTTTCCAGGCCCCTTTGCATGCCCAGTAGAAGGAAGAATTTCTCTGGCCATGAGTAATTCATTATTTCCTGAATTTCCTTTCCCCTGAGTTCTGACCCAGTGAAGATCTGTGTCTCTCTTCACTGTATAAAAGTCTATACTTGAGACTCTACGTAAACCTTGCTGCCAATGTGGTTAGTGTGTCAGATAAAACCTAAGGTAACTATAACAGATGAGAAGACTACAGCAAAGGGATAATCAGGAAATAGTAAAAATTGTTCAGTTTTATTATATTTAATATTATGACTTTTAAAGAAAAAATAAAGAACTTTATCAAATATTGCTTTATTGACTGATGTTTTCCTGTTGGGGAAACATTCGAGCATATATTTTTAAGGTAACATAGGCGGTAAAAACCACCTATGTTACCTTAAAAATAGGATGGATTTTTTTTATAAAGGTCCTTTATAACATATATGATTTTAGGAAAGAATATAATTCCTTAAAAAAAAAGAGAGAGTTTCTACAATTTGGTTAAACATCTATTTGAAATAGTTTTAAACTTGAAGTCTTATTACTATTTGTTTTAGTGAGGAAAGTTGTTGACTAACTTATCATTTCCTTCTCCATGGCATTGGAATATTCAAATGCCCTGCAAGAATTGGACTTTCTATCATGGATGACAGAATGTGTAGTACTCTGCTCAAGGGTATGAACCTTCCTCCCTTGGGAAGGACCTATTGAGGTCCACTTGTTTGTAGACAATGGAATCTGGATTCTTGCTGAGATAACTTCTTGGGAAGACAACTTCTTGTGCTAGAGACGGGGCTCCTTTAAAAAATAACCACAGGACATCAGTTGGCATTTTCCCCAAGGTGTCTGAGTTGATGGGTTTTATCACTCAGAACATGATTACAAATGGGTGTAATTTCTGTGAATTTTCCTTTATTTATTGCAACTCAAAAATTTTTTTGTACTTAATTATTTCAAGAGTACTTTGATATCATCTGGACTAAGCTTTAAACCAAAGCAAAAATATGGCTGGTTTTCAATTTGTAATTCATTGTATATAAACTCTTGTCTCTGAATTTATGAGTACTGACATAAAGTTATGTCAATTTAACTTAAATATCAGCTGGTTCTTCAAATTTATGTTCACATAGGTTTTAATAAAATGTATATCTTTTTGTATTTCTGAGATTTAAAAATACAAGAAAGGATTCAGAAGATTCTTTATCCATTTGATGTTTGTTTTATTTCCCCCTCTAGATTACTTAAAAGTACGGAAATAAATCCCTCCTCTCCCATTCAGCCTTATTCATTTTACCTGAAGACAGTTGGAAAATATGGAGGCTTTGCGATTACCTTTGTTCTGTGGCACTAAAATCTAGATTAAGAAAACAAATATGAGTGTGGAGATGCTAACCTGTCCTCAAGGAAGTTTCTATCTATTTGGGGAGACAAAGAAGTAAATGGACAGTTGCAATAAAAGATGGATTGTAGGTCAGCCCAGAGAGTGTCAGATTACCGAGGAGGAGCCTAGGGCTGAGTACTGAGGGGCCAGATGGTTTGCTATGCAAAGGGGCAGCATCTTCACAAGAAAATGGCACAGGGGCAGCCACTGCAGAATAAAGAGGCATGAGAAAACACAATTTACAGGACAAGTCGTTTAGTATAAGAAACAATTTGTTGTTGCTGTTAATCCTCACCCAAGGTTATTTTCCACTGATTTTCAGAGAGAGGAGAGAGAGAGGGAGAGACACAGAGAGAGACATTTCAGTTTGGTTGCCTCCTGCACACACACCAACCAGGGCCAGGAATTCAACTTTCAACTAAGGTGCGTGCCCTTGACCAGAATCAAACCTAGAACCCTCAAGTCTGCAGGATGTCGCTCTATCTACTGAGCCAAATCAGCTCAAGAACCAATTGTTTTCTTATTAATAATTTGCTTTATTGATTACACATTGAAGTGATATGTTGTGTTCAATAAAACCTATTATTAAAATTAATTTCACCAGTTTAATTTTTTTTAATGTGGCTACTGAAAAAATTTAGAATTCTATGTGACTACTATTTTTTCATTTAAAAAATAAAACTTTACTGTTGAGAGTATTACAGATGTCCCCCTTTTCCCATTCATTGTCACCCTCCACCCAGTTCCCACTCCACCTGAACCAATAGTTTTTAAAGGCCAAGACCCAGAGCACAGAACATAGTGTTCTTACCATCCCTCCCTTCTTCTAGCCCAAGATCAGCCACCTGGATGACGATTTGGAAAGCACTGCTTGCTGCCTTGGGGCCTGCTGAGCACCAGCTCTACCTCAAACCAGAGAGGCTCTCAACTCACTTTCCTTTGGTCTTCAGAGTAAGTGTTCTGTTCATTGCCATCACTGCAGAGGGAAAGTCTCTCCTGGTGGCACTTCTGTTCAGTTTTTATCACCTGGATGTGAAGATTAAAAAGCTTAACTGCCGAAACCGGTTTGGCTCAGTGGTAGAGCGTCGGTCTGCGGACTGAAAGGTCCCAGGTTCGATTCCGGTCAAGGTTATGTACATTGGTTGCAGGCACATCCCCTGTAGGGGGTGTGCAAGAGGCAGCTGGTTGATGTTTCTCTCTCATTGATGTTTCTAGCTCTCTATCTCTCTTCCTTCCTCTCTGCAAAATATCAATAAAATATATTTTTAAAAAAAAAAGCTTAACAAACTCTGAACAAAGGTTAATGATAACACTGTAAAATAGCAATGAAATCAGGCGATAACCATTAATTCCAGAGTCAAATGAAATTCAGAATGTGACGTGTACTTTATTTAAGTAACACTTCCTGCTGACCATCTTTTTTCTAATCTCCTGGTTGCCTATTTCTTCTTATTCTAACAATTAAAATGTGGCTCCTGGGCCACATATGGCCTTTTGTCCCCTTGAGTGTGGCTCTTCCACAAAATACCATGGCCTGGGCGAGTCTATTTTGAAGAAGTGGCATTAGAAGAAGTTTAAATTTAAAAAATTTGGCTCTCAAAAGAAATTTCAATCGTCGTATTGTTGATATTTGGCTCTGTTGACTAATGAGTTTGCCGACCACTGCTCTGAGTAAATGATAGAGATTTGCCATGTCATTGCTAAAATGTGTATACTTTTACTTTAGTATCTTTAAACAAAGGTATTTTATTGTAACCCAGGACAACCTACTTAGAAATGAGAAAACTCCATCTTAATTCAAAATACTATAAATTTGAGAACTTCAGTGTGATACATGATTTGAAAAAACTGCATAAATGTTAAAAAATCTGAAGAATTCAAAGAAAAGAACATTATAAATACTATTCAACCATAAAAAGAATGAAATCTTGACATTTGTGACAACACAGATCTTAAAGACATTATAATAAATGAAATAAGTCAGAAAGAGGTATAAGTACTATATGATCCCACTTATATGTGGAATTAAAATAAAAAAACTAAGCTTACAGATACAGAAAACAGATTGGTGGTCACCAGAGGTAGGGGAAGGAGGGTGAGCAAAATGAGTGAAGAGGGTCAAAAGGTACAAACTTCCAATTATAAATATGTCATGGGGATATAATGTAGATATTGTAACTATAGTTAATAATACTGTATTGCACATTTAAAAGTTGCAGAGAGTAGAATTTAAAAATACTTATTATAAGGCAAAATGTGTAAATATGTGTGATGATGGATATTTATTAAAGTTATTATGATTGTTTTGCAATATATACAAATACTGAATTATTGTATACCCCCAAACTAATATAATGTTATATGTTAAATTATACCTTAATGCCTCACAGGTGGTGCTCAGTGGTTGAGCATTGATTTATGAACCAAAGGGTCATGGTTCGATTCATGGTCAGGGCACATGCTAGGATTAAGAGCTCAATCCCCAGTGTGGGACATGCAGGAAGCAGCTGATCAATGGTCCTCTATCATCATTGATATTTCTCTCTCTCTCTCCTTCTTTCCCTCTTTCTCTCTCTCTCTCTCTCTCTCTCTCTCTCTCTCTCTCTCTCTCTCTCTCTCTCTCTCTCCCTTCCTCTCTGAAATCAATAAAATATTTTTAAAAGTTCAAAAAATATAACTTAATAGAAATAATATAAGAGGAAAAGTATTGTAGAAGTAGATATGTCAGATAATTAATAAGACTATAATTTAAAAAAAAAGAAAGAAAAAAATGTAACCCTTAGAAATTTTACTGATGAAATCTGCAAATACAATGTCTTGGTCACAGAACCTAAAAACATAAATTCCTATAAATATAAATTAAACATTATAAATTGTATAATTTAAAGATGACTCTACCATATGTCTTGAAATATTGTCCATAGCTGAAGTAAAAAATCAACTTTTTCCCTATGTTTTGGAAGATTGCAGACCTCAGGGAATAGTGTTAGTTGGAGGAACAGTGAGGATCCACTACCCCCATTTGAAACAGGGCAACTATGATCATAATTGATATGTGTCCCAGGTAGGAAGGTTTCCCGGGTTTTCCCCTTAAACTGGGCCATTTAAGGATCTATGTTTTGTCATTTTTATCTAGGATCTCAATTTCTTTATCTGACTAACATAAAAGTTATATATTTCATCTGAAATTTTCTGATTGGCAAATATTTACTAATCAGTATGCCTGATACAAGTGGTAGTAAGAAGGGAGCTCACCTGGATTGATATATTCTAATGACTAACATTAACAGCATTTGGTAGTGATATTGTTATGGGAATTTAGTGGGTAATCCGTTTCACTTATTTCTGAAATAATGATAATATTTTGTTAAGTTTTGCCTTGAAGATGGAAACTAGCTCATGTTCTATAAGCTTCGATGTCTTTGAAATTTTTTCTACATACCCCATCTTCTATATGGCTAACAATATCTTTAAGGTCAAGCAATTAGTTTGCTAGTACCTCATCGCCTTGAGTGTTCTACATCCATTTTTAAAAATCATATTTAACATTGAAAAGTATTCAAAGATAGATGGTAAGAGCTTATAATCTGCTAGGAGGAGAGAATTGGACAAAATTAAATATACTATTAAAAAAGATGGAATAAGCTTTATAATCCCAGGTGTGTTGATACTATGGAAAATGGAGAGACAAATTCTCATTGCAGCATTTTGTAAGGTGTGCATACTGTGGTTGGGAGGGGTTGGGGTAGGAATGCTTTAGTGAAGGGGGTGATATTGAAGCTAAGCATTAAGGATAGTTATGATTTTATAGTTCATGAAGTCTTTTATAGCCCTAATATCTAAGAGATTTCTACAAACCATTCTAGACAGAGGAAATTGTGTGTAAGCAGGAAAGTGAAGACTATCAGGTGAAGAGGTCAATGTTAATGTAACCAGGAACTGGGTTAGCAATGGACAATGAGATAAAAAGATGCTAAGGCCTTACTTATAGAGGACCTTGAATTTCATGTGAATAAATTTAGACTCTATGCTGAAGGCAATGGAAAGTTAAATTGCTGGTGAGATTGTAATTTATAAAATGAATGTAAAATGAATGTAAATATTTTTATGAGTACAGGATGAAAATGAAGTGGCTTATTGCAGCCCATATTTAAAAGGCTTAAGAGTCTAAGTTCTATGAACAAAAGTAGTAATAATTTAATACCAATAAATCCTTTACCATTGTTGCTTATTCTTCTTTTAGAACAGAGGTGGGAAACCTTTTTTTCTACTAAGGGTCATTTGGGACTTATAGCATCATTCACCAGCCATCCAAAATAATCAACTTAAAAATCAGTGTGCTATATTTAGTAAAACTATTAACTTACTCCTAATGTGTTGGCAGTGTCAGACCAAATAATTTCTTGGGTCTTATAAATGGCTCTTGGGCTGGATATTCCCTACCCCTGTTTTAGAAAAATAGCATTCAGAACAGAAATGAGAGTCCTGGTTTAGAGTTCTGGGCAGGGGACGTAGGGAGGAGGTCTGTAGGTGCCATCTTTGGAAAGGGACATGGGTGAGCTGGAAATTACCTGAAGGAAAATGCCCAAGATGGAAAGAAATTCAAAACAGTGTCTTGGTAGATATGATGGGAGGAACTAGGAATATTTCTGTTCCAAAGAAGACTTGAGAGGAGGAAGGAACTGTTTTGACTTATGTGGAAGGCTACTCGAGAAGCAGAATTGGACTTTTTCTGATTAACTATAGAGTATATGTTAGGGTTAGCAGAGGGTAGATATTAGGAGGAGGCAGATTTCAATTCAATGTTAAATAGTTTCTAATTTGAGATATTTCTGAGACTTAATGGACTGTCTGAGGAGATAATGAGTTTCGTTTATAAGTGGTTATTTTAGCAGAGCACGAATAGCTAGTGAAAAAGCATGTACAATATATATTAGGGAAGAGACATGCAGATGACAGCCCATTTACCCTGAAACACAGAAAACCTGAGATTCAATGTACCTAGGCAATGAAGAATTAAAGAGATATATATAAGAAGGACTTTTAAGAGAAAAGGATTGGTAGTAGTGTCAGAACTTGCAAAAGTCTAAGTTCAGATTAAATGCTGTTGGATATAACAGTTCTTATTTGGGAGCTGATTCAGTAGAAATTGTCCATCAGAAGCTATATTCATAATGGATTAAGAGATTATTGAAGATTTGGTATCTTTTTCTTCATCAAATATTCAAAAAATATTTTTTGAGGCCTTAAGATATGTCAAGCTAATTTAGGTGCTAGTAATATAGCAGTAAATGAAACAGACAAAAATGTTTTCTTTTGTGGGGCAAGTTGGGAGATGGAGGGTGGGGATAATTCAAGAAATGTTATATATCATAGTAGACAGAGATAAGTACTATATAAAGCAAGAAAGATGGTATAGAGAGTGATAGGTATTAGAGAGGATGATCAGGGAAGACTGCTTCAAAGATGATACTTGAACAAAGACTTGAATAAAATGAGGGAGGAAATTATATGATCATCTTGGGAAGGGACATTCCTGATCAAAAGAATGGCTTGTATGAATCAGGAAAACTTGTGGTATATTCAGAGTACAGAAAGATCAGAGAGCTTAAGCTAAATGAGAGAGGGAGAAATAGTTGTGATTAGTGGTGGTCAAACTCATAGACATAAGAAGGGTTAGGGATTTTACTGTAAGTAAGATAGGAAGCCATTGGAGGACTTTGAGCAGAGGAGGAGCATGATCTGATATGTTTTAAAAAGATCACTTTGGCTATTGTACTGAAAATAGACTGTAGACAGACAGGCAAGACCAAGAGCTGAGAGACCAACTACTGCAATAATCCAGGTAAGGATGTTGTTGGCTTTGACCAGGATTGTAACAGTAGAAGTGGTGAGAAGAACCACAGGATTTGCTAATAAGTAGAAAATTTTGGTTTTAAGTGAGAGAAACTTATGATTGACTTGAAAGGATGGAGGTGCTATTGTTTGAGATGAGGAATAAAGCTAAGCAGTGAAGAGGAAGATGGAACGGTGGCTTTTGGTAGTAGGGTAGTAGGACCAAGAGAAATGGAGTTTTGTTTTTGTTTGTTTTCTGGACATGTAGGTTTAACTGTCCTTATGGCAGAAGAGAGGATAAGAGTGATAACTCAAGAAAAATACATCTATTTGTGAAGAAAGTTTAATAAGAACACTATATATAAAAGAAATTTAGATTTGGAAAGAAAAATCAACTCCTTTTCTGGGAAAGCAACAAAAAATCTTTAGGTAATTTATAGGAAAGTTGAAGTAATTTAGACCAAATGCTGTTTTCATAATTATAAGGTTTCAATTGATTCAGGTTTAGGGGATTCAGTTGAGATTAATAGCTAAGAAGATATTACAGAGTTTAGGGACTAAACAAAGAAGTCAACTACAGCCCAATCAGCATGGCTCAGTGGTTAAATGTCAACCTATGAGCCAGTAGGTCACGGTTCGATTCCTGGTCTGGGTGCATGCCCCAGTTGTGAGCTTGATCCCCAGTAAGGGGCATGCAGGAGGCAGACAATCAATGATTTTCTCATCATTGATGTTTCTCTCTATCCCATTCCTTTCCTCTCAAATCAATTTTAAAAAATACTTCTTTTAAAAAAGAAGTCAACTAGAGAGAAAAAGACTTTCAGTAATATCACAATTCAGTATTAGCATGAATTTGTTACATTTCAACAAGTTTAAAACAAACTGGTTGTAAAATCCATTGTTATTTTTCATGTACCACTAATAAAGCAAATAAAACATCTAAGTCTGAGAAATCTCATGGAAAGCTGGGACACCAAAGGCCTGCAGTGTTAGACTAAACCCACCCACATGGAAAGTTACATGCCTCAACCTTGGCACTGGATGTAGGAAGGAATAAATATCTTGCCTGATAATTTGAATCACAAGCTAATACTTGTGTAAGTCTACAGTCTGAAATCCCCTACATCAGTGTAGTCCAAACTATCCCAAGCAGAAAAATTAAGCAGTATTTAGTTGAGAGTTCCCTCAGGTGACTGGGCAAAGCTAATACAAGTCCTTTCTGGAAAAACTCTCAATCTGTGCCTAACAGAATTATAAGTTCTTTCTGATTTTAAAATGTTCAAATGTGAAAAGGCATGTGTTTTAGAATTGTAATAAGGTATGGAGCCAGTTTGCAGGCTTGGTGACTTCTCCAGCATGTTAAGCAGCATTGAATGGCACAGGGTTTTATAAATGCCAAACGGAGTCAATTAGATAATGGTAAGGGAGAAAGAGATAATGAGAAGTGGGGAGTTTATACAATCTTCCCAAGCCTAATTTTATTCTGGCAGCTGGTACCTAGGCTCAGAAATGGCAGATAATAGAACTCAGGTGGTCTCCTCTTTTTTTCATGCCCATGGGAGATACTGCATTTCTTAGAGGCTAGAAGAGTGACTTGCATATCATGAGCACTCAGTAGATAATTGAATAGATAAATCCATGATTATTTTTGGTACCCATATCACTTAGCTTGACTAGACCTCAGAATCCTTGTTGTTGTTGTTGTTGTTGTTGTTGTTGTTGTTAATCCTCCCCAGAGGGTATATATTTTCTATTGATTTTTAGAGAGAGTCGAAGGGAGTGGAAGAGACAGAGAGAAACAGCAACATGAGAGAGACACATCAATTGGTTGGCATTCACAGGAGCCCCGAACCAGTGCCCAAAATCAAGCCCACAAATGAGGTATAACCCTTGTAATTAAATCTTTGACCCTTCAGTCCTCTCTAATCATCGAGCAACCAGCCTCAGAGTCCTTTTTAAAAAAATATATTTTATTGATCTTTCACAGAGAGGAAGAGAGAGGGATCGAGAGTTAGAAACATCAATGAGAGAGAAACATCAATCAACTGCCTCCTGCACACCTCCCACCAGGGATGTGCCCACAAACAAGGTACATGCCCTTGACTGGAATCGAACCTGGGACCCTTCAGTCCACAGGCCTACACTATATCCACTGAGCCAAACCAGTCAGGGCTCAGAGTCCTTTTTAATAGCAACCGCTAACAATAAATCAAGATTGGCAAGTGATTTAAAATCTGTTTTCCATCACTGAGTTAGAGATTTTGAGGCAGAAAATAATTTAATCAAAAGATGAGAAAGTACTGACCTTTGAAATCATAAAGCCTAACCTGCATTTTCTGTTATATAAGATGGGATGAGTCCCTTAATGTCAATGCCAGTTTTCCCATTTGGAGAGGGAGAGTTATTTCGCTCCCATTTGCTTTAGAGGGGGTGTAATGAATATCAGGAAAAATGATAGATGTGGGGTGCTTTTTCAATCGAAGTGCTTAAAAATTGAGTTTTATAATATTTTTAGGTGGCTTATTGCTTTTTAAATTGAAGTGCTTAAAAAGTGATTTTAATGATATTTTAGGCAGTCTATTTTTACATCTATATTCAGAGTAATGGAGCTGAATAGAAAAAGAGTAAAGCAAGTTTTTTCTGGTTAAGAGGAAATATTTAGTAAGAATAATTCTCGTGTTTGGTTTTTGGAAACTAGGTATAAAAGAGTTGGATAGTTCCTACAGTCCTAAACATTTATTTATCACTTAGGCAGTGGGGTTATTAAATGGTCTAAGGTGGTTGATAAAGACTACCAAGTTTTAAGAAAAAAAAGTTCATTCTGACATGTGAGATTCCAGTTAAGATTGCTTTGCTCTCAGATGAGCCTGAGACATGGCAGACAATGAGGATTTATGGTCCACTGAGACTTCTTTTTCTGAATAATAATATGAATTAATGTAGGAAAATAAAGATGTAAAGGATTATGTGTTAAATTATGTTTGACTACTTTCAAAATGTTTAGACATGTTTCTAAAGATGTTAGGAAAAGGTCACAGCTGACCTCACTGGCAGTTTGAGAGATGACATTGCAACCACAGGGACTGTGACTTCGACTGACAACTCATAATTCATAATTCAACTTCTGGGTGAATCTCATGAATTTCTAATTAGTCTTAGAACAAAGATATGAATCTTAGGTTTCTTCCATTTATGGTTCAGAATTCTAGCATTTTATAACTAAGTGAAATTTAAAGAGTGGTTTTTGGCCACTTTCTAATTAATACTCTTTGTTTATTGGATCAATGTCAGAAATTCAAGCATAAGCAAATCATTCTCCCATAAGGAATTTCCATTGCTTTTTATATTCTCATATCCTATAAAATGTTACTGTTGGTGAGTTATGAGCTAAAGACCAGATAATAGACCTTATTTGTCACACTTTACTTTGTGGTTTATTAATGTTCTCCACCTTCCCCTATCCAGCTTATGTATTTGGAAAATAATGGTACCAGATATAAAGTTATCCTGTTAAGATTTATAAGCTTAGACATAGAAAATCAAGTTGGATGTGACCATGACTATGTATCTTTGCTTATTAGTAAAAATGTTACATTTATTTTCATTTGTCATCTTATAGTCCCTGGATTGGTTTAGTATTATTCCTCTTAAAATATGGTTCACAGCAGTGGAGAGCACAGGAGATAATCTGCCACCTTGATCACTGGACTACTGGTGAGCTAAAATTTTGATTAACTTTCAAATAATGCTTTTAAATTGTGAATAATGCTTTTAAATTGTGAACTATAGATATCTATATCTATATCTATATCTATATATCTATATCTATATATCTATATCTATATCTACTTCAATATATCTATATATTAAAGAACAGTTATTACTATACATTTGTGTCCATAACACCCAGTTTAGGAAGGATCTTTTTACTTTCAAGATCCCAAGAAGTAAACAATATGCTAAATTTTGTGTTAATCTTTTTTAGTTGGTTTTAAAAGCTATAGATCCTTATAGCCGGTATATTGGTCTTTCTTAGTTTTGATATTAATTTAAAGAATTATAGTTTATATTGTTTTGACTTGCTTTTATCCTCATACCATGTTATATAGATTAATCTGTGTGGATGTGTATATGTAATTAATTCATTTTCAGTCCAGACTTGTTAAGATAATCACTTGTGGGTAGGTTCTGGGCACTGTACATTTAGATACTCCCCAGATAATTCCAATGTTTAGTCAAGATCAAGAACCACTCCCAGTCTCTCTCATCCATCTTGACCACTCCCCACCTTACTCACAGTGGGCCAGCCCCTTCCTCAAACATACTGAGCATTTCTGTTTCCAGGCTTCATAGTTGCTGTTCCCACTGCTTTTCAGGGTACCACATACATTCAGGTGTCTTGCAGCCTTAGGCTCCTCTTGGCTATAAGTTTCATAACCTTTTCTTGTTTTTGATGATTTTGACATTTTTGGGGAGCACTCATCTTAGAATGTCCCCAATTTGATTTTATCTGATCTTTTCCTCATAGTTTTGCTCTGATTATGAATTAAAGGGAAGGAAGTCCACAGAGGCAAGGTGCCATTCTTATCACATCATAGCAAGAGGACATGCTATCAGCATAATTTACCACTGATGATGTTAACCTTAATCACTGGCCAAGGTAGTGTTTGCCTAGTGTCTTCACAGTTGTTACATTTCTGCCTTTCCATACTTTCTCTTTAGAAGCAAGTCACAAAGGGTAGTCCACACACAAGGGGTTGGATGTCAAGCTCCACCTTCTTGAGCAGGGAGTAGTTATATAAAATATTTAAAATTATTTATGGGAGATTTGTCTCTTCACCATGTATTTATTAAATCATCTCTTTATATCAGTATGGACTCAGGAATATTTATTTTATATGACTACATATTTATTTGGTTGCTTAAATTGTTCTAGCTTTAACCATCGTGAGCTTTTTCAGCGTGATTCTTATCTTTTTGACATACTCCCATCATTTTGTGACACTATAAGATTCTCCAGGATCCACTTATGTATTTCCTGTTCAGTCCTAAAATCAGTCAATTCCTTAATGAACTATGATTCATTTTAATGAAAAATAGTATGAGAAATCATTTGGGTGCTGGGCATAATAGTTGCTATGAGGGTTTTATTTTATTTTATTGAATATATCCTTATTAATTTCAGAGAGGTAGGAAGAGGGAGAAAGCGAGATAGAAATATCAATGATGAGAGAGAATCATTGTTCATCTGCCTTCTGCATGCCCCCTACAGGGAATCAAGCCAGCAACCCAGGAATGTGCCCTGACCAAGAATCAAACTGTGACCTCCTAGCTCATAGATCAATGCTCAACTGGCTGGGCATAGGGTTTTATTTTAGTAAATTTCTAGGCTCTCTTAGCTGAAAAAGGTAGAAAATATAGGAATGCATATATATATATATGTATATATATATATATATATATACACACACACACACACACACACACACACACACACACACATACATAAAAACACTAATAAAAGAGCAAGATGCATATTGATCATACCTTCACGACACTCACCAGCCAATCAGTAGTGGGCATGCAAATTAAACCAACGAAGATGGAAGGTTAATTTGCATACACAGGCACTGCCCCAACCACTCTGGGCCTCTGGATAGCGTGGGAAGGCAGAAAGGCGGGTCCAGCCTGAGTGAAGGCAGTGCTGGCAGCCAGGGGAAGGAAGGCCCATTTTGCACAAATCTTTGTGCATCGGGCCTCTATTATACACACACACACACACACACACACACACACACACACACAGAGATATATATCCTACCTAATAAAAGAGTAATATGCAAATTGACTGTCATTCCAACACACAAGATGGCTGCCCCCATGTGGATACAAGATGGCCACCACAAGATGGCCAGCAGGGGAGGGCAGTTGGAAGGGAACAGGCCTGCAAGGGAGGGTAGTTGGGGGTAATCAAGCCTGCAGGGGAGGGAACTTAGGGGTGACCAAGCCAGCAGAGGAGGAAAGTTGGGGGAGACCAGTCCTGCAAGGAAAGGCAGTCAGGGAGGACCCAAACCTGCAGAGGAGAGCAGTTGGCGGGGACCAGGCCTGCAGGTTAGGGCAGTTTGGGGTGACCAGGCCTTCAGGGGAAGATAGTTAGGGGCAATCAGGCTGGCAGGGGAAGGTAGTTAGGGGTGACCAGACCAGTAGAGGAGGGAAGTTAGGGGCGACTGGACCTGCAGGGAAGGGCAGTTGGGGGGCGGGGATCCAGGCTTGCAGGGGAGAGAAGTTTGGGAGGGACCAAGCCTGCAGGAAGAGCAGTTGGGAGGACCAGGCCTGCAAGGGAGGGCAGTTAGGGCTGATCAGGCCTTCAGGGGAGGGCAACTAGGGGTGACCTAATTAGGGGTGATCAGGCCTGCAGGGGAGCAGTTAGGCATCAATCAGGCTGGCAGGAGAGTGGTTAGGGAGTTATCAGGCTGGCAGGCAGAAGTGGTTAAGAGTAATCAGGAAGGCATGCAGGCAAGCAGTTGGGAGCCAGCAATCCTGGATTGTGAGAGGTATGTCTGACTGCCCGTTTAGGCCTCTAGTTTCTTCTGAGATCAGTACTGTGACTGGATAGGAAAATATTAGTGATGGTAAACATTTTACACTTGCAAAAATTTTACTACAGGTTGTTAATTTTGAAAATTTGTCATGGAAATTATATACGGCAGGATCTACATTAGCCTTTCTTCTTTCCAGAGGAAAGAAACTATGTTTTATTTAGTTGTGATAGGTGATCAAATTAGAGAATGAGCTATTTTATATGTTCCCTGCGAGGTATTTAATTATAAGTAGGCTAGATCCATAAGGGACAAGTATGTTTTTTAGGCTTTGCAGTCCACATGGTCCCTGTCACACTACTAAATTTTGCCATTTTAGCAGAAAGCAGAATGTGTACATTTTAGCACAGACAATATGTAAAGCAATGGATGTGGCTGTGTTCCAAAAGAACTTCATTCATGACATTTACATTTTGTATATCATTTATGTCACAAAATATTTTTATTTGGATTTTTTCAATCATTTAAAAATGTACCAACCATTATTAGTTCTTGGGTTATAATAAATAGAACCAGGGGTGGGGATGGAGGTGCTGGCATGGAATTGACCCATTGGCTGTAGTTTGCTAAATATTGGGCTAGATTGTAGTTATTAAGCCATAATACTAGTAATATACTGATCAATTTTAATGGTTTGATGTTTACATTTTACTTCATTTCACTACATAAGAGCATTTTCTTTTTGTTTCTGTGTCATTTATTTAGAATCTGTGAATTTGAAGAAGGAATTTCTCTTTGTGTACAATATTCATGTTCACAGCTATAGTACATCCTGAAGCCAAATTGCACTTTCCCAAAATCTTTGCAACCACTGAGGAGGTTTCTAGCTTCCCTGTTTTGCAAAAGAGGAGGTTATGGCCCAAAGATTTATGTAGCTTACTACAATCCCATGACTAGTAGGTATCAAAGCTAGATGCTAAAATCGGCCATGACTTCGCTGATAATCTGTGAATTCCCAGCCTGACTTCAGCTCCATGTGATTTAGCCTCCACTTCACTCTCCAACTTCATTTCCTCCTTTTGTCCCTTCAGGCACTGTGGTCTTCCTTTCTTTTTAACACCAAACTCACCCTGTGTTCGGGAGCCATGCACTTTCTTTTCCTCCACTTGGAACACACTTCTCTAGTCTCCCAGCTGCCTCCTAGCACTTCATTCTCAGATTCCACTCCCTTCTCACACCCTTTTGCTGCAGCAGGACTGCTCTTCACCACCTACTTTCTGCATGACCACTTTTATCAGTTCATTGTACACAAACCTTCTTGACAGTATTTTATGTGATTATTTTCTGCATCTTATCCCTTAGAGTGGGAACCTCTGGGAGGCAGATCGCTGTTTAATGTAGTACTCTTTCCTCAGGGCTGACAGGTTAGAGTAAACAGGAGACATTTATTGACTGACTGCCTTCAACAGCCTTGAATAAATATACTCATTCTCTTAACACCTTCAGTCATTGCTGCCTCCATGACCACCAGATAACTGAGAGGTAGTTACAATCTTACCAGAGATGAATCCATTCTTAGCCCTGGCCAGTGTGGCTCAGCTGAGTATCATCCCGTGCACCAAAATTTCACTTGTTTGATTCCAGGTCAGGGCATGCCCAGGTTTAGGACTCAATCCCCAATAAGAGGCATGCAGGAGGTAGCCAATAGCTGTTTCTCTCTCACATTAATGTTTCTCTCTGTCTCTTTACCTCTCCTTTGCATTGTCTCTAAGGAAAGCATATTTTACAAAGTAAAAATAATTTTTTAAAAAGATGAATCCAGCCAAAACCGGTTTGGCTCAGTGGATAGAGCATGAGCCTGCGGACTGAAAGGCCCCAGGTTCGATTTCAGTCAAGGGTATATACCTTGGTTGCAGCCACATCCCCAGTGAGGGTTGTGCAAGAGGCAGCTGATCGATGATTCTCTCTCATCGATGTTTCTAGCTATCCCTCTCTCTTCCTGTCTGTAAAACAAAAACAAAAAACAAACAAACAAACAAACAAAATCAATAAAATATATTAGAAAAAAATAAAAGATGAATCCATTTTTTCAATCTCAGAGAAAATGAGTTTTCAATTTTGAGGTATGATAAGCAACACTGATGGGATGTATGGTCCTTAAAAAGAGGATTTTAAATACTTTAAATTATTTATGTGTTAGATTTGTGCATCAGAAAGAGTACAGGATTTGGAGTCAAACCGAGGCTGTCTGTGAGCTCTCGTTTTCAGAGCTGTGGCTTCTGTATGTGTGAGCTCAGTGGAACAGCCCATCTCAAATGCTGTTGTATTGTTAGGTTGGAGTAAAGGGCTCCATAAATATCAAGGGACTATATAAATGGAAGGTAATTCTTATTTTGTCCAAAAAGGTATAAGACTATGAAATAATAAACTCAATATTTTTAATGCCATGAAGTGATAGAGCAAGTCATACAGAATACATGCTAACAGAGTCCTGACTGAGAGTCAGTTATAAGAAGAAAATTTTTAATGTTCATTATTAGCATCATTTTTTAAAAATATATTTTATTGATTTTTTACAGAGAGATAGGGTGAGAGCTAGAGAGCTAGAAACGTCGATGAGAGAGAAACATCGACCAGCTGCCTCTTGCGCACCCCCTACCGGGGATGTGCCCACAACCAATGTACATGCCCTTGGCCGGAATCAAACCTGGGACCTTTCAGTCCACAGACCGACGCTCTACCACTGAGCCAAACCGGCTTCGGCTATTAGCATCATTTTAAATTGGAGTTGAGTTTTGGTCACAGTGACAATTGAGGGAAAAAAGGAATATGATTTTGGCTTATATTAGGAAATAATAAAAACATTGCTATCTCATATTTATAATGTATGTTTACATAATATTTATCTGTATAAATATGTAATCTTGTCAATCACATATAACAATTCATATCTTGTTGAATCCTCTTTCTGAATTCTTATGTAGCAATATTTGAAACACTGACATTTGTATTGGAAATGAGCTAGGAAAAAGTGTTTCTGGTCTCGCTCTCCTGCCAATGTATTCCCTTTACAAAGATGCCACATTTGGAAATGAAGACAGCCTGTGTGAGACACATCGTTTTTGACTCAATGTTTTGCATCAGCACAGGCATACCTGAGTGATTGCAGTTACGTTGGTGCTAAGCAAGTCTGAGCTTAAGTATATGTATATTTTCTATCTTAACTTCTTGCTCACTTTATTATTATTGTCTTTTTCAGAATCTGCTCCTTCATTAGATGGTGGCCTGGCAAGTAGTTTGCAGCAGATTCAAATGCCTGTGGTAGAGAGATCTGCAAACACACTTATTATTCTGCTCACCCAGGAGGGATTGCAGAGAAGACAATCTATGCTAGCTTTGCAGCCACTGGAGGAGAGGATTGCTGTCAGGTGAGACAATTATGATTTTGCAGAGGAACAGAGAAAGCTGCCATCTGCTAGAGACTGTCTTCACATAGGAAAACACTCTCAAACCACACATAGCTCCCTTAGTCTGCTTCATAGTATCATGCCACACCCAAAGGCTTAGTAGGATCATAGGAAGAGTAAGTTTCTGCATCCAAACTTGCTGCGATGGCAGAGAGAGAGGGGAGGGTGGAAACAGCCTACAGCCAGAAGAGCCGGTGAGTACAGTGAGGAGCCATGAAGAGGTAGGAGATGGCAGCACCACTAAACTGACCTGCAGGTGGGAGGATGTTTGCAGATGTATTTAAGGCTTTAGGAAAACAGGAACGAACAAATAAGGATTCTAAATTATCATGTGCTATTTATGACTAAAGAGTTTAATTCTTGCCCTCGCTGGTTTGGCTCAGTGGATAGAGCATCAGCCTGTAGACTGGTCCCAGGTTCCATTACTGTCAAGGGCACATGCCTGGGTTACGGGCTTGATCCCCATTGGGGAATGTGCAGGAGGCAGCCAATCAATGATTCTCTTTCATCATTGATGTTTCTATCTCTCTTTACATCTCCCTTCCTCTCTGAAATCAATAAAGATATTTTTTTAAAAGTTTTAATTGTTATTAATTTCCAGTGTGCTCACACTTGATTTTCAATCACATATTAAAATAATCAAGAAGAGGGGGGGGCGGAGCTTGAAGATGGTGACCGAACAGTCGGACTTGTTCTGACTCTGGTCCCAGAACAGATAGAAGCAGCGTCTGAGTCGCTCAGGGAAAGTTGATTGGCAGCTGAGGGACAGCAGAAATCTCAAGGACAGTAAGGAAAGGTCCGCTGGACAGGATTTCCTGACCAAGAGGCCAGCACTGCCGTGGCCGCGGCGAGCTCTCCCGGAGGGAAGGCGGCGCCATCTTACCAGGAAAGGAGGAGCTTCTCTGAGGCCTGTAAACCCACAGCGGGGAGGTCCATCGAGCTGCTGAGATGCCCGGATCGGTGCAGACACGTGGATTCGGGGGAGTTCATCAGTCACCCACGGAAAGGAGAAGGAACACCACATAACCAGACATCCTGAGAAGAGAGGCCATGGGGAGACAAAAATATAGTTCGCACATGAAAGAAAAGCAGGCATCACCAGAAAAGGAAGTAAACGAGTCAGAGGTAAGCAGCCTACCAGAGCAAGAATTCAGAATAATGATCATAGGATGGCTAAAAAGAATGGAAGAGAAATTTGACAATAACCAAGAAGAAATGAGGAAGAACCATTAGGAATTGAAGAAGAACCATGAAAAATTGAAGAAGAACCAAGAAGAAATGAAAGGTGACATCGCTACCATGAAGAACTCAATAGAAAGCATCAAGAGTAGACTACATGAGGCAGAGGACCACATCAGTGAGCTAGAAGATAAGATGGAAAAAAATACCCAAGTAGAGCAGCTTCTAGAAAAAAAGATTAAAAAGCAGGAGGAGAGCCTACGGGAGCTTTGGGACAATACAAAACAAAATAATATTCGAATAATAGGGGTTCCAGAAGGAAAGGAAACTGAGGTAGACATGGGAAAAGTATTTCAAGAAATAATGACAGAAAACTTTCCTGAAAAAGAGAAGAAAAAACCTACACAAATCCAAGATGCTCCCAGAGTTTCAAGCAAAATGAATCCCAGAAGACAGACTCCAAGTCACATTATAATCAAATTGGCAAACAACAATGACAAAGTAAGAATCTTAAAAGCAGCCAGAGAGAGGCAGAAAGTGACATACAAAGGAACCCCCATCAGACTAGCAACTGATTTCTCAACAGAAACTTATCAGGCCAGAAGGGAATGGGATGAAATATACAAAGTCATGCAAAGGAAGGGTCTGAATCCAAGAATACTGTACCCAGCAAGGCTATCAATCAAAATTGAAGGGGAAATCAGGAGCTTCACAGACAAAAAGAGACTGAAGGAATTTATCTCCGCCAAACCAGCAATGCAAGAAATGCTAAAGGGTCTACTGTAAAAATAAAAAAATAGGAAGTGAAGAAGGAACACGGGTATAGAATAAAAATGGTGTCAAATGTGTACCTATCAATAATAACCTTAAATGTAAATGGATTAAATGCTCCAATCAAAAGACATAGGGTAACAGATTGGATAAGAAAACAAGACCCATACATCTGTTGTCTACAAGAAACCCACCTCAGAAAAAAAAGATGCACACTGACTGAGAGTGAAGGGATGAAAAAAGTTTTCCAGGCAAATGGAAATGAAAAAAAAGCTGGGGTAGCAATACTTATATCTGACAAATTAGATCTCAGAGTGAAGGACATAATAAGAGATAATGAAGGCCACTTCATAATACTAAAGGGAACAATCCAACAAGAAGAAATAACCCTGGTAAATATATATGCACCCAATACAGGAGCAACCAAATACATTTAAAAAAAAAACTGCTGGAAGACATTAAGAGAGAGATTAATAGCAATACAATCATAGTAGGAGATTTTAATACCCCACTGTCACCCTTCAACAAATCATCTAAACAAAAAATCAGCAAAGAAATATCAATCCTAAATGACTCACTAGACCAGATGGAATTAATTAACATCTTCAGAACACTCCACCCCAAAGCCACAGAATATACATTCTTCTCAAGTGCACATGGGACATTCTCAAAGATAGACCACATTTTGGGACATAGGCAAAGTCTCTTCAAATTCAAGAAGATAGAAATCATATCAAGTATCTTCTCAGACCATAATGGCATAAAACTGGAAATTAACTACAATAAAAATAATCCAAAGAAATTAAACACATGGAGACTAAACAGTATGCTATTAAACAAGGACTGGGTTACCAGAGAAATCAAGGAAGAAATTAAAAACATCCTGGAAACAAATGACAATGAAAACACAACAATCCAAAATCTATGGGACACAGCAAAAGCAGTTTTGAGAGGGAAGTTCATATCCTTACAAGCCTATTGCAAAAAAACTAGAAAAAAGGGTAACAGATGATCTAACTCTACAATTCAAAGAGTTAGAAAAGAAGCAACAAGAAAAGACCAGTGTAAGCAGAAGGAAGGAAATAACAAAAATCAAAGTAGAGATAAACGACATAGAGACCAAAAAAACAATACATAAGATAAACAAAACCAAGAGCTGGTTCTTTGAAAGAATAAACAAGATAGATGAACCTCTAGCCAGGCTAACTAAGAAACAAAGAGAGAGGACCCAAATAAACAAAATCAGAAATGAAAGAGGTGAAATAAAACAGACCCCACCGAAATACAACAGATTGTTACAAAATACTACAAACAACTCTATTCCAACAAACTGAACAACCTGGAGGAAATGGACATATTCCTAGAAAAACACAAACTTCCAAAACTCGGTCAGGAAGAATCTAAAAATCTCAATAGACCAGTGACTTGGGAAGAAATTGAAACAGTCATCAGAAAGCTTCCAGCAAACAAAAGCCCAGGGCCAGATGGCTTCACAGGAGAGTTTTACCAAACATTCAAGGAAGAACTAAAACCTATCCTCCTCAGACTTTTCCAAAAAATTCAAGAGGAAGGAACACTTCCAAACTCCTTCTATGAAGCCAGCATCACCCTAATACCAAAACCAGATAAAGACAACTCAATGAAAGAGAATTACAGGCCAATATCCCTCATGAACATAGATGCCAAAATCCTCAACAAAATTCTAGCAAATCGGCTCCAGCAGAGCATCACAAAGATCATACACCATGACCAAGTAGGATTTATTCCAGGAATGCAAGGATGGTACAATATCCGCAAATCAATAAACGTGATACATCACATAAACAAATTGAAAGATAAAAATCATATAGTCATATCAATTGATGCAGAAAAAGCATTTGATAAAATCCAACACCCTTTCCTGATAAAAACTCTTAACAAGGTGGGAGTATAAGGATCATACCTCAACATAATAAAAGCTATATATGATAAACCCACAGCCAACATTATACTCAATGGGCAAAAACTAAAACCATTCCCTCTAAGAACAGGAACAAGACAGGGATGCCCACTCTCTCCACTCCTGTTTGACATAGTACTGGAAGTACTAGCCATTGCAATTAGACAAGAGGAGGAAATAAAAGGCATCCAAATTGGAAAAGAAGAAGTAAAGTTATCCTTATTTGCAGATGACATGATATTGTACATAAAAAAACCAAAAGACTCCATTAAAAAACTAATTGACTTAATAAATGAATTTGGCAATGTAGCAGGATACAAAATTAATGCCAAGAAATCCAGGGCATTTCTATACACCAACAGTGAAACTACAGAAACAGAGACTAAAAAGCAATTCCATTTACCATCGCACCAAAAAAATTAAGATACCTAGGAATAAATTTAACTAAGGAAGTAAAGGACCTATATGCATAAAACTACACGACACTGAAAAAAGAGATAGAGGATGATGGAAGGAGATGGAAGAACATACCATGTTCATGGATTGGTAGAATCAACATCATCAAAATGTCCATACTTCCTAAAGCAATCTATAGGTTCAATGCACTCCCCATTAAAATACCAATGGCATATTTCACTGACCTAGAAAGAACTCTCCAAAAGTTCATTTGGAACAATAAAAGACCCCGAATAGCCACAGCAATCCTGAGAAAGAAGGGTAAAGTAGGAGGGATCTCAATACCAGACTTCAAACTGTATTACAAAGCTACTGTTCTCAAAACAGCCTGGTACTGGCACAAGAACAGACATATAGATCAATGGAATAGAATCAAGAACCCAGATATCAACCCAAATCAATATGCTCAATTAATATTTGACAAAGGAGGCACGAATATACAATGGAGTCAAGACAGTTTCTTTAATAAATGGTGTTGGAAAAATTGGGCAGACACATGCAAAAGAATGAAACAAGATCACCAACTTACACCATACACAAAAATAAACTCAAAATGGATACAGGACTTAAACATCAGACGGGAAACCATAAAAATACTAGAAGCATCCACAGGCAGCAAAATCTCAGATGTATGCCCAAAGAACTTCTTCACTGATACTGTCCCTAGGGCAATGGAAGCTGAAGAGAAAATAAACAAATGGGACTACATCAAAATAAAAAGCTTTTTTACAGCAAAAGAAACCATCAACAAAACAACAAGAAAGCCCACTGTGTGGGAGAACATATTTGCAAATAACACCACTGATAAAGGTTTAATCTCCAACATCTACAGACAGCTGATACAACTAAATAAAAGGAAGACAAATGATCCAATTAAGAAATGGGCAATGGACCTAAATAGAATATTTTCAAAAGAATACAGAAGGAAGGCCAAAAGGCACATGAAAACATGCTCAAAGTCACTAATTATACAAGAGATGCAAATCAAAACAACAATGCGGTACCATCTCACACCTGTCAGAATGGCCAACATCAACAAGTCAACAAACGACAAGTGTTGGCGAGGTTGCGGAGAAAAAGGAACCCTCGTGCACTGCTGGTGGGAATGCAGACTGGTGCAACCACTATGGAGAACAGTGTGGAGTTTCCTCAAAAAACTGAAAATGGAACTCCCATTTGACCCAGTAATCCCACTCCTAGGAATATATCCCAAGAAACTAGAAACACCAATCAGAAAGGATATATGCACCCCTATGTTCATAGCAGCACAATCTACAATAGCCAGAATTTGGAAACAGCCTAGGTGCCTGTCAGCAGATGATTAGATCCAAAAACTATGGTACATCTACATAATGGAATACTATGCTGCCATAAAAAAGAAGGAATTCTCATAATTTGCAGCAACCTGGATGGAATTGGAGAACATCATGCTGAGTGAAAGAGAAACACCACATGACCCCACTCATTTGTGGATAATAAAGATCATTATAAACTGATGAACCAAAAGAGAGATATAGAGACAATAAAGCAACAAGCAGATTGTCAAATTACAGCAGGGAGGGGAGGAGGATCTGGGGGGGATAATAGATCAACCGAAGGACTTGTATACATGCATATAAGTACAACCAATGGACATAAAATGCTGGGGAGGGAAGGGATGTGTGGGAGGGAGGGGGGCAAAAAATAAAAAATCAATAAAATATGTAAAAAAAAAAAAGAAAAGAAAAGAAAGAAAGAAAAGAAACGAGAAGCCCGGGACTGAAACGTGAAGCCGAATAAATATCAGGTCCTGAAAAAATAAAAAATAAATAAAAATAAATAATCAGGAAGAGAATGAAAACCTTTGAAAAAATAGTTTTCATGTGCAGTGAAAAAAATCACAAAGCAATAGTTTCATTTCAGTGATATTGTAAAGGCACAAAGCTGTACAGATATATTCACAGGGGTGACCATCCTATTAGCAAGTTCAGAACCAGCTAAGAAAAAAAAAACAACAACAAAAAAAAACAGAATATGGGCAAATGGATTGCAAACACCAGCTTTACTATTATATTTACAAAGCCAACTGAGGAATGTGACTTTAGATATACACAAAAAGCATTTATAACACTTCCTAGCCCACCTTCAACCTCTACTCTCAATCTGAGCAGCCCTCCTAAAAGAAAGTTGTGGTCTTCAGAGAAGGCATACTTCCCCAGATTTATCATTTCATACTGGTCTAGAGTGGAGGGGGAAGAAAAAAAATGAATCTCTAGTCTTTATTGCTTTTGATAACCCACTCCCTCCCCCCCAAATCAAGAAACATAAACCAATGGGTCCCACTTTTATGGGCAGAAAACTGGGCATTAACCTGAATATTAGTCCTTTCACATGAAAACATGAAGAGAGCCAAAGCCGGTTTGGCTCAGTGGATAGAGCACTGGCCTGCGGACTGAAAGGTCCCTGGTTCGATTCAGTCAAGAGCATGTACCTTGGTTGCAGGTACATTCCCAGTAAGGGGTGTGCAAGAGGCAGCTGATCGATGTTTCTCTCTCATCGATGTTTCTAACTCTCTATCCCTCTCTCTTCCTCTCTGTAAAAAATCAATAATATATATATATATTTTTAAGTATGGTAAGATGTACAAATTGACAAAGAATAATTATTTTTAAAATTAAAGGAACATCTTATAACAAATTATAGGTTATTCTTGTTCCAAAATTGAAATCAGGAGCTCTAATTAAAGAAAATTTCTAGGTCACATTTCTTTGGGGTTTCAGGGAGACTCTGGTGGGCCACTAGTGAGTAGACATGAAAATCGTCTCTTTGTCCTCCATGGCATCATCAGTTGGGAGCTGGCTGTGCCCGGCCAAGAAAGCCAGTGAATTTGCCAGGGTGAGTATCTTCTTGGGCTGTATCCAACCCAAAATTAAAGGTAAACATGTTTCAGATATTATGAAAACAATGCCTCTTTCTTCAGATTTTTGTCAGCCTGATGAAAGACTATAAAGTAGTACTTTCATTTTGAAATATATTAACATGCACATTAAAGTTCTGTAAGAATATGTTCTCCCTTGTACAGTTAGGGTAAAACTGACTTTTCCTGAGACTGTTTAAATCCTAGATATGCATCTTTTTTTAACAAAAGCTGCTTTGGTACAGACTACATGTTGTCTCAGGCACTCGTTTCTATTTATTTTTAATTGGTTCTCTCCAGATACAAGCTTCGTTTCACTTCGAATAAATAATGAAAGCAAAAGCTTAACAAGGAAACAATTGCCGCCACTCATATCTTCAGCGGACCGGGCCAGGTAATGGATATTCATGTTATCACATAATACAGCTAGTAAGAATTTAACAAAAAACATTGTATGTCTGGATCCCCTTATTTTCTTTGGAACACTATAAATTTTGTGTTTTCATTCTGTTGGGGAGTTTAAGTTGACAGAGAGAAGAGATTTTATGGTGATTGGGGATCTTTTCTACCTCATAGGTACATACAGTGATTACAGGTTTAAAAAAAAAATCTTGTGATTGTGAACAAGTGCCTGCATTTTGAAGAAGTGCAGAGAATTATTTTGACCTCTGAGATATTTATTCCTACATGAAGCAAGGTCCTTATACTCTTAGGTATCTTGCTAGGTACTCTAGCTGTGAGATGACTGAGACCAGTATCAAGGTTAGTGTTTCTCTCAATTCTCCCACAATTGTCAGTGTTTGTTTGCTAATAGGGTTTTGATTTTGATTTTTTAATTATATTTTATTGATTTTTTTACAGAGAGGGAGAGTGAGAGTTAGAGATATCTATGAGAGAGAAACATTGATCAGCTGCCTCTTGCACTCCCCTCACTCCCCCCCTTACTGGGGATATGCCTGCATTGACTGGAATCAAACTTGGGACCTTTTAGTCTGTAGGCCAACACTCTATCCACTGAGCCAAACTGGTTAGGGCAAATTTTCATTTTTAGTTAAGAGCAAACAGCAGCTTGAGAATAAAAAGTCTATAGTTGACTTGTAGGGGGATAAAAGTTCTATGATACCATCATTTTTGGTTTGCAAATGGCCATGGTCTTTCCCTTTTCATCGATCTCTGCACCATTCACTCTCACATACACTCAACCACAGTAGACAACCAGAATGACTTGGAGGAAAATTGAAGAAGATGTAAGAGAGAGGGAGTGGGGAATTGTTAGAACGGTGGCTTCAGTAGAAGAGAAGGATGAGCTCTAGTGCCCAGCTGGAGGGGTTAGTCTTAGGAAGAAGCAAAACACAATTTATCCATAATTGCCAGATGGAAGGCAGAAAATTCAGTCACTGATACAGGTGTGCAGGTATATGTGGGAATAGGAGCTTCTGGCAGTTCTCTTTTAATTGCTTCTATTTTCTCAGCAGATGAAACAGGGTTGTGAAAGAAGGCTCGAGATGTTAAAATAAAAAAAGAGAAAGTATGAAATAATTCTCTTAAAAAATGACAAAGCGCATGGACAGAAAAAAAGTGGTAGGATAAGCCTCAGAGAGTCAAAACAATGGTGGAAGAGTCATACTTAGATTAAAAGGAAATCTAGAATTGGGGTTGAAATGAAGAGCAAACTTAGGTCCAAGATCCCCAAACCTAATGATTTCAATGGGTTGAGTTAAATGAATAATTTCAACAAGTGTCTAATTTAATGCATGTAAAGGCCTTAGAATAGTAAGTGGCAGTTGTATTCTTTGAGTTGTCCCGTTCAGACTATTAGAAAATGAACATTGTTAAAATGCAGAGAAGATATTTCTCATTTGCATGTGTTTAGAAATCCTTATACATGCCAAAGAACTTAGAAAGTTTTACATATGAAAGGGTATTGTTTTATTTTGGTTCTATGACTATTGTATGAGATAAATGTTAGAATTGTGCCATATTTAACACTCACCCACTTTCACCATTTGCTTTTTATACTAGGTAATTTATGAATCCTAGCTATGGTTTTTTAAATTGTTTCCCACTTGTAAAAAGCAGTGACTGGTTGGGAATTCATGACTTTATAGGATTTGGCTCTTTTTCCAGGCAGATTTGACATAGGGGATTATTGTGGAGAGGAAAAGGAGATTTAAAAGATTGGAAAGATTGGGCCAGATGGTAAAAGACATTGCAAGGTACACTACTCTAGTTGCTTTGAACAAGGAAAGAGCTCATACACAATTTGTTTCATACACAATTCCCAGATTGAAGGGCAAGGTGGGGGAAGATTAGAGACTGGGAAAACTGTTAGTTACTATTAAGTCAAAGTAATAAATCTATAAATTAGAACACAGTAGCCATAAAAACAAAAAGAAAAATTTGCAAAGAAATAACAGAGGCCTGGACAATGGAATATAATCCCGATTTCCTACAGCATTGTATTTTCTTTCTATCACTCTTCATGGCTACTGTTCATAAAAACATATTTTTGTATATATCTCCTTGGTTAGATTATTAATTTCTCCACATAGACTGTATATAATAATGTATATACTAATTAACTAATGCTCATACATTAAAATACCTTAATTTGAAAACAGAGTACTTTAATATGTAAGAACATTTTTATTAAGGGACTAGATAGACGTAGGGACAGAAACAAGAGTCAGGGATGTAACCTGTAGAAGAAGCTCATTGCAGTCAGTGAGTCAGAGAGCTACTGGCATCTGAAGCTCTGCAGGTATCCCTGCAGGTCTGAAGGTGCCCTTGAACTTAAAGGTAAGTCAGAGAAGTGAGAGACGTTCAAGTGCTTTCAGCAAATTCTTTCCTTGACTTTAGTCACAGAATCCATAAATGTAATAATTGGTCCCAGTAGGATAAATGCTCAGCAAAATCTATGAAGATTTTAGGAAGTGATCTTCAGTAGCATCTGAAAGAAGAGAAGGAATAAAAACATGCTGGGAGTTACAGAATGTAATTCACTGTGCATTTTCCAAGAAAACTTAAGAATTCGGTTAAAAGTCATTTTACATAATAAATCTACTCTTACGATCTCATTTCAAGAAAATAGGACACATCAAATGGGATGATCCCTTTTATCCAAGAACTTGCAACTGATTGTGACAACGTTTTAATTTCCTTCTCGTAAACATAAATTTTCCCAATTTGTGATAGAGCTTCGTTTTGCTTTGTTTAGGTTGGTCCCTGCTGTTTGTATACTCTATGCTGCACACTGTTACTACACTTAAGTGGAGCTAGAAGAGCCAGAGGCTTTCTTTCAACTCCAAGACCATCCACTGGATTGTAAAGGAAGACTGGAATGTTCGTAGGTGCTCAGTTTCACCAAGCAGTACCTCAGCATTTATAGATGAGTACTTGTCACTCCCTGAGACTCATGGAGATTCAGTCCAGACTATTTATGAAGAAAGCCACAGGGAGAGAAGGATGTCAGGTAACCTTTACTGGAATTTGAACTTTGGGCTGAGGGGTCTTTTCTCTAGAAGCAGCTAATGATCAAGAGAGACTTTGCCATGGTAACAATGGTACTGAAATGTCTTTTTTTTCCTAGACACATCTAATATTTTCAAAAATTGGACTTACAAAACAGCTATACTAAATGTTGAGTGTGTGTTTGTAAGTGTATTCAAGAAAAAGTCAAAAGGGCCAAACGTCTACAAACATACCAAAACTACACCAGCAGGCCAGAAATGTGTACATGATACAAAGGAGGAGATAAAATGGTTAAAATGGGGTTGGGACTCTAAGGGGACTAGTGTGTTATATTTTAAAACAAAGAAAAACACATTAAAGGCTTTTAAAATTGCAGAATTTAAAAGATTGCTAACAATGTGCCAGCTATCATTTTATTTCATGTACAGGCAAACCTAATTTTGTTCAACAAAACAAAATTGCCACCTCCTGTTTGTAGAGGTGTAATGCAGGCTTTTTGTATTACCAAAAGGAAAGAGGAAAGTGAGGAGGTGTGAGAAATAATCTGGTTTACGAGGAAAGCTGGAGTGAAAATAAGTTTGTGCACGTTATTTTAAGTGTGTAAGGTACACACACGTATGTGCTTGATTCAGGAGGATATGGAGACCAGGAAAATTGCTTTGAACATGGGATTATTTTCTTAGGATTACATTGGGGTGAGAGATCAAATCATTGACTAAAAAGGCACACATATTTGTTTAAGGGATTTTTTTTTCAAAATATTAAATCATTTAGACTTCAGGGGGAAAAAAACTATTAACTAGCCTGTTCATTTTGCACATTTCCCCCCTTCAATCAGATCATCTTCACCAATTCCCTTGATTAACATTGCTCAGTGTACTTAGATTCATTAATATGAATCTAAGGCCTACTTAGATTCATATGAATTAAATCACCTCCTGCCTGTGTACTTTCTTTCCAATTTATATCACTATCTTTATTATACACTAGGTTCTTCTATACACTAGGTCCTTTCCTTAGCATTTCTTGTCTCTAACATATTTTTACTTTTTTCCATGTCTGTGATTTGTCTGTGTAATCCCCTTTGAATGTGAGCTGCATGTAGACTGAAATTTTTTTTATCTGACACATAGATGGCATTGAATGAATGAATGAATGAATGGTTGAAAAATCACCTCAAAGAGGTCTTGTCAGTCTAAAGTAGCATCATTTATTGTTTCTCCCACAATTAGTTTCTATCCTATTGCGATAGTTATTTCACTGTACCTTTGGTCTCTATTTGAAATCATCTTCATTTTCATGACTAAAATGAAAGCTTCATGAGAGCAGAGATTTTGCTATTTTGTTCCCTTCTATATCTCTCCAAAGTAGGCTAATCCTAAAGACTCAGAACATTTTTTCACATGAATGTGTACTGGTAAATTGCTTTTCAGAAAGACTAAATTTTTTGCTGCCATTAGCAACACATGGGAGCCTCTTCCACCATGCCCATAACCTAACATATAAATTTAATAGGCCCTTTTGTTTTTTATTTATATTTTTTATTGATCTCAGGAAGGAAGGGAGAGGGAGAGAGATAGAAACATCAATGATGAGAGAGAATCATTGATCAGCTGCCTCCTGCACACCCCACACTGGGGATGGAGCCCACAATCCGGGCATGTGCCTTGCCCAGGAATCGTACCACGAGCTTCTGGTTCATATGTTAATGCTCAATGAGCCACACCAGCTTGGCTCTTTTACTTTTTAAAAATTATTAATGGGAATACATATATTTTTCATATATTGCTTAGCTATTTATATTTCTTATTTCTTGTAATCATCCATTTTTAACTATTATGTATATATGTGATATATCCATAGGTATATATTTATCACAGTTTGCAATTGCTTATTCATACAGTTGTAATTTGCCTTTAAATTCTATTATATGTTGATGTAAACATTTTATAATTTATTTGTTTAAATCTGTATGTATCTCTGATCTGTGACTTATCTCTTTGTTTTTGTATTTAAAAATTAATTGATTCTTAGTTCAGAAAAAAAAAATTGTAATTAAAAACTGTACTTCTTTAATCCTGATAAAATGTATTATCTTATACTAGAGGCCCAGTGCACAAAATTTGTGCATGAGAGGGAGTGTTCCTTAGCCCAGCCTACACCCTTTCCAATCTAGGACCTCTCGAGGGATGTCCAACTGCTGGGGATCAGACCTAAACCAGCAGTCGAGCATCCTTCTTACAATCCAGGACCATTGGCTCCTAACTGCTCACCTGCCTGTATAGCTGATCTCCCCAAATCACTCTGCATGCCTGCCTGATTATTCCTAACTGCTCTCCCCTTGCCGGCCTGATTGCCCCTAACTGCCTCTGCCTTGGCCCTGCCACCATGGATTTTGTCAGGAAGGGCATCTAGAAGATGTCCAGTCTATTTGGTCTAATTAGCATATTACCCTTTTATTAGTATAGATATTAAAGTGATGCTATACCTATTTCTTTAAAAATCAGTTCTTTCTTTCCAATTTATATCACTATCTTTATTATACACTAGGTTATTTTATAAAAATACATTTTCTGGGAAAACTTTCCCCTTTATTATAACCTATTGAAAAACATGCTTGACTTTGATGTAGACTAACTAGGGAGCCACTGTAATTTTTCAACCTAGCATTTCTTTGATTTGAAATGACCATCTTGATCTCTGCAGAACTGTTCGTCACTTCAGATGATAGCTAGTAAAACTACAAAATTATAATGGAAACATTACCCCTTATTCAAGTTGGATAGTATTTTTCTGTATTGTAGAATGCTATCTTTTTCCCTGTGGAAGTCAGCAATTCATTCAAGAGCTACATTCACCTTTACTTGCTACAAATAAATATTTGATCATTCTTCAAATAGTATTTAACTTAATTTACCCAGATGTGTTATGCCAACTAATTCTTGTATTTTCTTCTTGAATATATTCTCCTCCCTCTCTTCCTCTCTGTCAGTATTTGTGGAGTGCCTACTATGAGCCTTTTTGGTTGTAGGGATCCAGTAGTGAACAAAATGGACAGAAAAATCCCTTTACTTATTAAGCTTATATTGTAGTGGGGAGAGGAAACATAATAAGAAAAATAAAATATATAGTATATTAGGTGGACAAGTTGGGGGGACATGAAGTGGGAAGAGATAGAAGCAGTAACTGGGATTATAAGTACCATGTAGTTATATGTAGTATAAGAAGCAAATGTCTTTCTGAGTAGTTGTCATTTAAATAAATGTTACAGAATGATGACGCATTATTCTTAATAGCAGATAAGTTTGATTCTAAGAAATGCACAAGTTCTTCTTAATCAGCACTCAAATTATGATTGTAATTTTTTCTTCCATTTTTGACTTCAGTTTCTGAAAGTAAAGCAATTAAAAAAGACTGACTATAGGGAAATAATAAATTTTCAGGTAGAAAAAGTTTTCCATTATGGATCTTTATGGTGAGATATTTTTAATAAGTAGGTTAATTTTCTAGGAGAAAAAAATGTTATGACAATGTAATTTTAAAGGTAAAATAATTTACTTCCTACTGTCCTTCAAGGAGCAATGTGGTATGGGCTATGATGAGTATTGGATTCATGAACCTTGCCTCCCTAGCCCACTAGTCTGTGACTTTGGAGAAGTCACTTGAGTTCTGGAACCCAGTCTCTTCATGTTGCAAAGTGGAATGAATTCCTACCTCATGGGTACACACTTACAACAACAGACAAATTAAGTCCCAGAGATCTAATAATGCACAGTACAGTGAATATAGACAACAATATTGTATTATAATCAACAAACTTACTGATGGACTAGGTCTTAATTATTCCTGTTACAAAAAGAGAAGTAATTATGCGATGTTGGTAGAGGTGCTTGTAGGGTACAGCTATGGGGTCAAGTCTCAGACTGACCTGTGGCAGGGCCACAAACAAGTCCCAGCTTGGAGGGCAGAGCCCTCCTGGCATAATTAAGCTTGAACTTACAGTCCTCCCTTGTTTCTAGGTAGCTAATGGGTTGTGGGAGGTGCAGCAAGTGCTTCCAAAACAAGGTGAAACTGGCAAGAACATTGTAAACATGTTGACCACTTCCCTTGTTTTGCTTTGTGTGCTCTGACTATAAAATGAAGCTTTGGCTTGCAGGCTGGATCTCTCTGTGTCCTCATCCAGGATCAAGAGATCCACCTAGCCCCACCTGTATTCTCTTGTCTGTCTTCTTTAATCCTTCACCACCCCTTCTCAGGTTCACCCCTGGCTGTGCTGAGCATGGTTCAGGTGCTAACTATTGCTACAACTGCAATAACATTACAATATATAAATATATCCAATGACTTGTATATCTTAAATTTACACCATGCTGCATGTCATATAAATGGAGTGGCCAGATTATTATGACCACCTGAAATTTGTAGGCAAATTAGGATTACCCTGAGTCATATGGGATGTGAAAGTTGAAGGCCTGTTCGAACACCTTTGCTAACTGCAGTTACCTAGATAAAATGTCTCCAATTTGCACAGAAACACAAGGATTGGACAGTCGAGCATTGTAAAAATGTCATGTGGTCTGATGAATCATGTTTCCAGTTGCATCATGCAGATGGCAGAGTGAGAATTTCTCAGAAATAGCATGAAAGCATGCATTCCACATGCATGAGTATAACCCTTCAAGCTAGTGGAAGCAGTGTTATGGTTTGGGGCATGTTTTCCTGGCATGATTTGAGTCCTTTAATTTGTGTGGAACAATGTCTGAATATCACAACATACCTACGTATCGTTGCTGATCAATTTTTTCCTATTAGCCAAAACCGGTTTGGCTCATTGAATAGAGCATCAGCCTGTGGACTGAAGGTCCTGGGTTCGATTCCTGTCAAGGGCATGTACCTTGGTTGCGGTCATATCCCCAGTAGGGGGTGTGCAAGAGACATCTGATCGGTGACTCTCTCTCATCCATGTTTCTAATTCTCTATCTCTCTCCCTTCCTCTCTGTAAAAAATCAATAAAATATATATTTTTTAAAGTTTATCCTATCATATTGATGATATATTCCAATGGAGATGGCTTCTTCCAACAAGACAAAGTGCCATGCCATGGTGCTCGTATTGTGCAAGAGTGGTTTCAAGAACATGAGGGAGACTTTACCTTAGTTAGGTGGCCCCCACAATCACCAGATCTCAATCCAATTGAGCGTTTGTGGGACAAAATTAAACGAGCCATCAGGCAGCTGGTCCCACAACCATCAAATCGCACAGAACTGGACAGTGCTGTTCATCAGGCATGGTGTCAGATTCCTCGCATCACCTTTCAACATCTCATGGAGTCTATGCCAAGAAGAATCACCACAGTATTGAAGATAAAATGTGGCCCACTGAAGTACTGATGGGGTGTTCATAATAACCTGGCCATTCAGTGTATATTTTAATAAAAATGAATAATGCATAAATATAAATAATTCCAGTGCCTAAAATAGGAAAACTGCTAAAATATATATATATCTTGAGTTCTTGTTTTTCACTATATTTATTTTTTTAAGTGTAGGTGAAGTTATGTGCAAGAAGGCTTTACCCAAATATTTTTATGAGCCCTGGACTATTGGTGAGGATGACATTTTGTTCCCTTGTACAAGGTGATTTTGGCATGAGTCATATTATCTTTAGAGTCCAAGGTACATTTGGTCATTTTGTAAACTTATGAAGTTAAAATTCATTGTTTTTCTTTTTAGCAATATTCAAAACTTATACATTATTTTGTAAGAAACTATTTTTGTGGGAAATGAGTTTATGTTTGCTCCAAAAGAGAAACTGTTCAGTGGATAACTTAATTGTCTTGTAAATCATCCAGAATTGTGATTTCTGGATGTAGCTAGAACACATTGTTTGCAAAATAACACTTTTGACCGTGATTGTGAATCTACACCACAGAGAGCCTTTTCTGCAGTGGTAATTCCTGTGGATCAGAAGGTCTGGGTTTGAAATCATAGCTCTGGACAGGTTGTTACACTGTATCAGAGTTGTTACACTGTATCTTTATAGTGATATACTATATAATAAAAGCCTAATATGCTAAGTTCCTGATCATCCAGTCATCTGTTCAACCAATTCTACCTAATAAAAGAGCAATATGCAAATTAACCATCACTCCACTACACCCATCAGCCACACTCATCAGCTAATCAGTGTGAGTATGCAAATTAACCCCAACCAAGATAGCTGCAGCCACAGAGAGTAGGAGAGAGGCTTGGGTTTCCACGGTAATAGAAGAAGCCAAGCTTCTGCAGCCCTGGCCAGCCTAGGCCTCCACTCCAGGCTACAAAGTTTTAATTATAGAAGGTGAATAAATCTAAACAGAAATGGAGGCAGCCACAGAGCAAGTAGGGGGCTTGGCTCCTCTTCAGGCTACAAAGTTTCAATGGTAGGAAGTAAATAAATTCCAAATACCAGGGCCTCCCTTGGGTTGTTGGGGGCAGGGCTGGCCTGCAAACCACCACAGGCCCCTTGCTCGCCCAGGCTGCCCCACGCCCCAAGGTTACCCCCACCCTGATCCAGGACACCCTTCAGGGCAAATCAGCCAGTCCCCACCCATGTACCAGGCCTCTATCCTAAATAATAAAAGAGTAATATGCAGATTGACCATCACTCCAACACATGAGATGGCTGCCCCTGGTGGTTAAAGATCCTGCTGCCATGTGGATACAAGGTAGCCACCACAAGATGGCCAGCAGGGGAGGATATTTGGGAGGGACCAGGCCTGCAAGGGAGGGCAGTTGAGAGGGACCAGGACTTCAAAGGAGGGCAGTTGGAGGCAATCAACCCTGCAGGGCAGGGCAGTTAGGTCGACAGAAGAGGGAAGTTGGGGACAAACAGGCTGGCAGGGGAGCAGTTTGACATCAATCAGACTGGCATGGGAGTGGTTAGGAGGTGATCAGGCTGGTGGGCAGAGGCTGTTAGGGGCAATAAGGAAGGCAGGCAGGTGTGCAGTTGGGAGCCAGCAGTCCTCGATTATGAGAGAGATGTCCAACTGCCCGTTTAGACCTGATCCCGGTGGGCTTGAACATCCCTTAAGGAGTCCCAGATTGGAGAGGGTGCAGGCTGGGCTGAGGGACACCCCTTCCTCCTGTGCACGAATTTTGTGCACCAGGCCTCTAGTCAAAGCATAATATGCTACTGATGTGCTAAGGTTGCTCAACCACTTGCTATGACATGCACTGTCCACCAGGGGGCAGACACTTTAACCTGTAGATTAGTTTGCTGCTAGAGTCTGGTTGATCAGGACTGAGTGAGACAGCAGGACACAGCCTGGAACCTTCTGTGATCCTTCCCTGGCTGGCTAACCTCCTGCATCCCTCCATTGCCTTGTTTGTGCACTGGTGTGTCAGACAGCCAGTTTCAGCCTGCTCCAACAGGCCAGGCCGAGGCACTCCACTGGTGCACGGATTTGTGTATCAGGCCTCTAGTTAGAGTAATAAAAGGTTAAAATGAGTTTTGAAAACAAACTATACAAATATTAGATGCAATGCAACTCAGAGTTAACAGATTGCTTTTTAGAACAGGTAATTAGTGAGGAATTTTGATTCTTTTTGAGCATAGATAATTGAAAGCTTGTTTCTCTCCTTGGCACCAAAATAGCAGTGCAGATAATTTGGGGGGAAATGAAGTGAGTAATAAAGAAAAGCATGCATAGCATCTGAAACCTTTTACCCTGAAGAACTATATTAAGAGTACTAGAGGCCCAGTCTAGGATCCCTCAGAGATCGGGCCTAAGCTGGCAGTCAGACATCACTCCCGTAGTCTGGATCCCTTGCTCTTTACTGCCTGCCTGCAGTGGAGTTGGGAGAAACTCCCACCACTGCCACTGCACTCATGAGCCATGAACTGGCTCCTGGCTGAGCAGTGCTCCCACTGTGGGTGCACCCTGACCAACAGGGGGCAGCTCCTGCATTGCACATCTGCCCCCTGGTGGTCAGTGCACATCATAGTGACTGATTGTTCCACCATTCGGTCAATTTCCATATTACTCTTTCATTATATAGGTTTGCTTTCAGATGGAACTCTGCATGGAACCAGCATTATCTGCATTTATCCCACATAGACCCTGGGCTATACCAAACATAATCCTGAGAGAGGAGCTGGTTTTCCATATGTTGCAGGTAAAGGCTTCTCAGTGACACTAACCACCTCCTGTTAACTTTTTTCTATAACAATTAGAGAAGAAAGCTGGCAGCTTTGATCTGAAAGGGCATATAGCAAAGCCTCTTTAAAATGTGTTTTATACTCATTCCCTTTTTTTTATTTCTAGGTCCAAAAGTCAGTAAAGTAACCAGACATTGTCAGAATTCAAACCAGAGCATGTGGCCACTTGTAATGATGTTATTCTGACCAAACCAGCAGGAATCATACAGATTCCAAGATATTTTGACAGAACCACTATGAGGTGAGTTAGGAATATTTGTTTTTATGAAAGAAGTATGTAAATAATTACTTGACAGGTAGCAATACTTAGTGTTTATCTAAAGTCTTATTTTTCACCTTGTCTCCTTAAAGAATAGACTTTTAGATAATCCCTGAGCTTAGTCCTTCAATATGCAAAAGCTGATTGTAAGATTAACCCTGTTGACAAATTGTATTTTTTTTTAACAAAAGAAGTAATTAATCAGGAAAAATGGAAATTCAAATCTCTATCAAAGAGTTTTAGGAATTAATGTGTGTAGAATCTTCTGGCACTTAGTGAGTACTCAGTAATTGTTTCTAAAAATTGCCATATGGAAATAGAACTTTCCTGGAATTAAACAACTGATAAATTTAAAGGATAAGTGAATCCTTTTCCTCCCAACCCTTTTCCCATTAAAAAATTAATAATAAAGTACACTTGTAAAAATTTAAAGGAATAAATGAAAAAGTGAAGATTTATATAATATCAATCCTAACTAAATTTATATGATTTGGGATAGTTTGGGGGAAAATTAGGCAAGAGTAATACCCTGACTCTTAGAGATTGTCAGTCAGAACTTTGAGTAACTTACATGACTCACCAACCATTTTCCGTGATTGGTAAATTTACATAAGCCTTTTGACTCATTTAGTACTAGAAAATATTTTTTCATTGCTGTAAATTAAAGTATAATAGAAATCTTTCTCTCTCTCAAGCACAAAGGAATAAATATAAAAACGAAGGCATGCTAAGTCAATAACAGTGATACATTAAATTCTAAACAAAGTAAATAACAGTATATGCTGTTTAGAAATCATTTCTGATATTCCTCCATCTGTGCCATAGTTGACACTGGAGGTTATTAGCTCCTTAAAATCACATAATTCACCTAGATATTACTAACTTCCAGATGAAGCCAGCATGGTTGCCTGTCAGGGTCCCCTGTGGGTTTATGATGGTTTTAGATTAAGCAAAAAATTAGTAGGTAATTAATCTCCCAAGAGAAACTGTTTTGTTTTTTTTAATTTATTTTCTTTTATGAAATACCACTGGCCTGGTGCACAAAATTCATGCATATTAGATGGGGATTAATTAGAGGAAATATTTTAATATTGCTATTTGCCTTTTCTCTATAATAGAAGTATCAGAGATGAAAGAAAATTAGTAAAATGTATATGAAAATCTTTCTCCTGTCAGAGTCTGGGGCACATCATGGGTCCCTGCCCACCCACATGCATCTCAAAATTGCACAAGACCTAGACACTGCTCTTCCCCCCCTACCCCCCCTACCCCCACATTGGGCTAGATTCAGACCCAGCTGGTCCCACCCTTGTCAAGCCCCGTTGAGTGGCGGGTGCAGCCTCAGGTCCCCTGGCCCAGCTTCAGGGTAGGGGGTGTGGCCTGAGGTCCCCCAGCTTGGGCCAGGGCAGGGGGGAGCATCCTGAGTTCCCCCAGCCCAACACCAGGGCCATGGCAGGGTGTGTACCTTGAGGTCCCCCATCAAGTCCTGCTGGGTTGGGGGCATGGCCTGAAGTCCCCCAGTCTGGCACCAGGGTGGGGTTTGTGACCTGAGATCCCCTATCAAGCCCCACGAGAGTGGGGGGTGGGGGGAGGGCACAACATCAGGTCCCTGGTGATTGTTCATTAAGGCTCGTTATGGGAACTCGGCCTCTTCTGTGGGTGCAGTCATCTTGTGTTATAGAAATCCTGCCTCCACTGTGGGTGCCACCATCTTTGTGGCAGAGTGACAGTCAATTTGTATATTCTCTCTTTATTATATGATTGTTTTATATTCAGTGTAAATTAATCTCTTATATGATATTGAGAAACCTTACTGTTACTATATTTTTTTAGATTTATAATTGAGATTAATCAAATACTCCCTCAAAGTAAGTTGCAAACAAAACTCAACTATATGCTGCTTACTTGGGTCATACTTAGATTAAATTTGTCCAGAAATACCCCAAACAAAGGATAAATAAAGCAGTTTTAGACAATGGTAGCACAAGAACATTGAGACTTTAATATCAATTAGGCAAAAAATATAGGAAAAGACATTAAATGGAAACAGGACTTAGGCTGGCTGACTAACAGTACCCGAGGTAATGGGATCTGATGGTCCTGGGTTCAAATCTCAGTTCTACCACACAGTAGTTCAGTGACAGGTGCACTATAAACTCCCTGTTTACGTAGTCAACAATATGCATGCCTACTGAAATAAGGCAACTGCCCAGAGCGGGGGGAGATAGAGCATTTCACTGGCCTTTGACTTCCTAAAAAGGAAAAACATCCCAGGGTCATGCCAGAGTTGATAAATCAGCCAATTGTTAAACCACGGTTGTTTTTTTTCTTTGGGCTTACACATTACCATCCCAGAAATAGGCACAATGACGAGCTTTGTGTTTCTATTTAAGGGAATGTCAATAAACAAGGAGCTTCCTGGTTTCTGAGCCAACTTTGCATCAAAAGCTTCGTAGCTTCTTGTGAGGAGAATGCAGGATCTGGGCCCAGTACCACTGGAAACTAGCTGTGCTTCCTCCTGTCTTTCCTTACAGAATACCTATCACTTATATTGTCTCAAAGGGTGGTTTTGAGACTTTAATGAGGCCTGTTAATTAATACAAAATCAAAGAAGCTTCTTCTGTGTTTGAATTAAGAAGATACATTCCCCTTTCTATTCTTTAATTGTGCTGCTTGGAAGAAAATATTAGACTGTTTTTTCCCTATTGCCTTTCCATGAGTAGGGTGTCTTAGTGTATATAGTTTGGAAGAACGAAGAAATACAGAAAAAGAGGGAAATAGTACATTAGCTATATCAGTTATCTATATATATTTAAAAGCCTAAGCAACCGTTACAACCAATCGACTGAATGACTGGTTGACCGGTCGCTATGATGACACACTGACCACCAGGGGGCAGAAACTCAATGCAGGAGCTACCCCTTGGTGGTCAGTGCACTCCCACAGCCAACCTCCCAGGGCTAGCCAATCTCCCAAAGTCCTTCCCCTGATCTGACCCCAATCAGCCCCCATCACCAGCCAGATTAAGGGACCCCACCTGTGCACAAATTTGTGCACCAGGCCTCTAGTAATATATAATGTTAATGAACTATAGATCAATTCATCTTTACTTAGAATTAGTTCTCAAAACATATGTAGTACTTCCTATATCAGCCCCCAAACATTTTAATGACTCCATTTCAATTTTTGCAAGTAAGGTTTACAAACTCTAGGCACTAACTTAATGCTTGAGGTCAGTAGATTATCCAATGAATACTTAGCATGACCAAGTATTATGATTTATCCCTAAAATGCAAGGATAGTTTTTTAATATTGATAAATACCTATGCATCATATAAGTAGGTCATATTAAGAAATCTAGATATAGAGGAAACCAAGATGGCGGCATAGTTAAACACCTGAACTTGCTGCCTCACACAGCAACTTTAAAAATTACAATTAAAAGACAAAACTGACATCATCCAGAACTACAGGAATACTGGCTGAATGGAAATTCCACAACTAGAAGGAAAGAGAAAAGCACACTGAGACTCAGAGGAGAAGCAGAAGGCAGAGTTATGGAGGTACTCTCACAGAGAAGGCTGGCAACTGAGTACACAGCTAGCTTTTTTCAAGCCAGAGGGAGATACAAGCTCCCAACTGCTCTAACTCCAGTTCTCAGCAAGACTCTGGGGACCCAGGCTCATAATGGGAGAAACTGGACTGTCTGGCAGCAGGCAGAACTCGAGGGCAGCTTTTTCTCAGAGGTGTAGGACACTGAGACCCAGGGGCCTCTTAAGGCAGGGCTGACAGAAAGCCATTGCTGTTTGCTCCATCCTGAAACTCTGCCCCAACCAAGCTGTGCTCAGAGGCTTTTGCATATGAAAGGCCTGGTCCCTTGAATTCTAAATTACCTATCAAACTGCAGCTGAGTCATAGAGACCCAGTACATCCAAAAGAAGGCCCAAGGCACCACAGCAGTTTGCATTGCTTCACAGCTGGGCCTCATTTGGGCACCTCCAAAACCCAAACAAAGAAGAGGAATCTGCAGATTTCTCTGTAGATCCTGCTGGGTGGCCTCGGGCAGAGGATAAATTAGCGCCTCCTTAGAGAGCCAAGAGCCAGGGTACCCAGGGGTCAGAGTAGGATCATCCAGATTACAACTCCTCAGATCCATAAGGGACATACTCAGAGGGCAGATACAACCAGCACCAAAGTTCTCCCATCTTAGACAGAGCTGATCCTCACAACCAATTGGCCTGGAGGTCAATTCCTCCCAGTGATACCAACATCAATCAAGGCTTAACTACAATAAGACTGTGCACACAGCCCACAAAGGGGTGCACCAAGAGTGTCCACTTCAGGTAACTGGAGAGGCTGAGCCACTCGACATTATAGGGGAGCAGACAAAGCCACAAAGCCACTCTATCAACTCAGGGGAGCAGCCAAAATGTGGAGACAAAGAAACAGATCACAAATGAAAGAAATGGAAGAATGCAAACTATTGGATATAGGGTTCAAAACCAGTTATAAGGTTTTTCAAGAATTTTCTAGAAAAAGGCCGATAAATTTAGTGAGACTCTTGAGGATATGAAAAGAACCAACTAGAAATTAAGCATACAATGACTGAAATAAAAAAAATAATATACAGAGATCCAACAGCAGACTAGAGGATCACAAGAATCAAGTCAAAGATTTGAAGTACAACAAAGCAAAAAACACCCAACCAGAAAAGCAAAAAGAATCCAAAAATATGAAGATAGTATAAGGAACCCCTGGGACAACTTCAAGTTAACCAATATCAGAATTATGGGGGTGCCAGAAGAAGAGAGAGAGCAAGACACTGAAAACATATTTGAAAAAAAATGACAGAAAACTTCCCCTACCTGGTGAAAGAAATAGACTTACAAGTCCATGAAGTACACAGAACCCCAAACAAAATGAATCCAAAGAGGACCACACCAAGACACAACATAATTAAAATGCCAAGAGCAAAAGGCAAAGAGAGAATCTTAAAAGAAGCAAGAGAAAAACAGTTACCTACAAGGGAGCACCCATAGGACTGTCAGTTGATTTCTCAACAGAAACTATGCAGGCCAGATGGGAGTGGCAAGAAATATTCAAAGTGATGAATAGCAAGAACCTACAACCAAGATTACTCTACCCAGCAAAGCTATCATTCAGAATTGAAGGTCAGATAAAGAGCTTCACAAGTAAAAAAAAAAAAAAAAGCTAAAGGAGTTCATCACCACCAAACCAGTATTATGTGAAATACTGAAAGATATTCTTTAAGAAGAGGAAGAAGAAGAAAAAGGTAAAGATAAAAATTATGACAACAAATACATATCTATCAACAAATAAATCTAAATATCAAGTGAATAAAAAAATCTGAGGAACAGAATATGTCATGGGCATAGAAAGGGAGTGGATTGAAATCCTCAGGGGGAAAGGGGTGGGGGCAGGAAAAGATTGGACAAAAATCATTTACCTATGGATGAGGACAGTGGGGCGGGGGAAGTTAAGAGCATGGGGTGGGGTGGGTGGGAACTGAGTGGAGGGGAGCCATGGGGGGAAAATATGAACAACTGTAATAATCTGAACAATATAGATTTTAAAAATAAATCTAGATACAAATTAATTATATAGCAATTATATCTTTAAAACCATGCCAGTAATAATTAGTTAATAAATATAATAGAAAAGTCATTTCCACTATAGTTAACAACAAAAACTATAATGTTAGGAAAAACCATAAAATAATATATGAGACCTATCATCAAAAGTAAAACTTTATACACAGACACATATACAAAACCATCCACAGGCACATATACACAAACAGATCTGAATAGAGAAAAGTAATATGTTCTAATACTAGAAGACAGAATAAACATTACTTCATCCCAAATTAATTTACAAATATATTTCCCAACACAATTCTAATGGGACCTTTTTTTCAGAGAGTAAGGAAGAACTTTATAAGTCTAAAGTTTTTCTTTAAAATAAATACATGAGCTGAAAATGCTTTGGGGGGAAAAAGACCAGGTGATGAAGCAAATTATCAGATATTAAAACACACTTTAAAACAATGATAATTAAACCAGAGTAGTGCTAGTTCAAAAAGAGACATATATAAGTGGACCCGAAGTGAAATCAGAAATATGGGCATTTATATGATAAATTTGACATTACAATTCAGAGAGGAAAATAAAGTTTATTCTTTATCATATCATAGAATAGATGATTAAAGAGTTAAACATTTTTCTTAAGCCATTGAAAGTAGAAAAAATAGGTAATTACTTAACTATAGATGGAAAAGAATCTTATCATATAAAACCAATGAAAGAAAATGGAAAATTATCAATAAATTTCTATAAAACTAAAACCTTTTCTGCTCTAACCAAAACGAAATCTAAAAAACAAATAAATGGGATTATCAACAACTCTGAGAAAGGGTTAAGATAATTAATATAGAGAATGTTTAAATCTGTATTAGAAAAGCTCTATTCTGTAAAAATAAATTTATAGGTCCACTTTCTTTAGGTTGTCCTTGATTAAATTTCAAGTTGAAACCAGTCTCCAAAGCTTTTGACTTTTGTTCACTTCCTAGAGAATGACAAACTATTGACCCAAGTGATTTTGAGAACAAAAAGCACTGGGTTAACCATTAGCCTCTTTTAATAGATAAGAAGAGTTAGTGAATGTTTGCATATCAGTTACTATACAATCTAAATTAAATCTCTTCTTATTTTGTGTCTTGTCACAATGAAATTAATCCTCTGGCCACCTCTTTACCCGGAAAGGACAGTTTTTCTATAATAGCAAAACATCTTAATTAGTTCCTTATTGATTCAAAACCTTGAAACTATGAATGTTATAGCATACTACCTTTGTTAGAATGTTTGTTTCAGAAAATACCGTGTTTGATCAAAGTTGAAATGGTTTATCATAGGAAGCAAATTTAAATAATCAACCTTATGATATCCATGACTATGACATTTGTAATGGACCACTACTTGACTCAGCAAGTATAAAGTAAGTCTATTTTTTTAACTAAAAGGATCTCTAATGTAAAGAAAAAATAAGTACAACAAATAAGAGTTTAACCAATTAATTTTGAAACACAACTCTGACTCACTATTTTTGTAGATAATACCATAATAGGAAATGAGTAAATAACTTACATGAGCAATTTATAGACATGTAAACACATATGAGAAAAAATATTAAGCTTGTTAAACAGGACTGAGAAAAAAAAGTACATAGTAAGTTGCCAAAATATTTTAAAGTGGTTATTTTTATTAAATAAAATAAATTGTGGCTGGCATTTTTATGTTATCATTGACGTATAGTATGGGAGTGTACTTTCTGGAGGGAGATATAGAAATTTTTAAAAGTTAACTGTTTATTCACTGTTTCTATTTTTAGCCATACTTATTAAAAATATACTTTATATATGTGTAAAGACATTTATGTACAAGATATCTGTTCATCTAGTGTTACTTATAATGACCAAAAAATAATTTAAATGGGAAATTGGTTAAGAAAAGTATAGTTAATCCATAAGATAAAATATTATGCAGGCACTAAATAAAATGTTTTCACATAATGTTTTTATGAAACTGGAAAACCCTACATGTAATATTGAATGAGACCAGGATGAAAAACTACATAGTACAATTAAAAAATTTTAAAGTGTTACGTAAAGGCCTAAAGGAAAACACACCAATATGTTTAAGTGGATAATTCTGGAGTACAAGATTATGAGTAATTATTTTTGAAATTATCTAAATTTTCTCTAGTGAATGAACATTCTGATCTTAAAACTATAAGAAGCAAGGAAGATGAAAAACTGTTTGTTCTAGTTGAATTAGCTCTGTGAGAAAGAACTTCAAGGCTACTAGCAGTCCACCTGATAAAATTGAGAACAATCTCTGTAGGATTTTCAACTCCATCACTTTCTGAAGGGTGCTTTATGTCCTGGGGCAATGGGAAGGTGCACCATTGCTAATTAGTTCTAGGGTTCTGAGTCTCAGGAGACCTGTAAAAATGACTGCCTAAAAAGTTTCATTTAGGTGAGCTAGTGATTTTGACTTTCATGCTAGTTACTGCTACTTGCCTCTTATTCAATTGGTATGCTGCAAATAAATGAACGTTGTACCAGTATACAGCGAAGGCTTCAAATACGCTCTCTATAGATGATTATTTTACTTAAGTCTGGTGACAAAATTAATTTTTTTTTTGTTCCCTAAGGAACTAGCCAGTCCATGTCACCTTCTCTAATACTAAGTAGCTTAAAAATATCTACTAAGGTCAGTCTAGACATTATATGAAATGGGTAATGTGTCCTATTTGGTTTAGAACAGTGGTTCTCAACCTTTCTAATGCCATGACCTTTTAATGCAGTTCCTCATGTTGTGATGACCCCCCAACCATAAAATTATTTTCGTTGCTACTTCATAACTGTAATTTTGCTACTGTTATAAATCATAATGTAAATATCTGTGTTTTCCTATGGTTTTAGGCGACCCTGCTAGTAATGGGTTGAGAACTGCTGCTGTAGAGCCTAAGACCATCTGAAAACACAGATAATTATATTGCAATTCATTAACAGTAATAAAATTACAGTTATGAAGTAGCAGCAAAAATAATTTTATGGTAGGGGATCATCACAACATGAGGAATTATATTAAAGGGTCATGGCATTAGAAAGATTGAGAACTACTGGTTTAGAACCTCTTAGAACTGCTTAGATTTAGGAATCTGGAACTTAACACTCTCTATTCTAATTGGATTTTATTCTGCTTACTTTTCCCATTCTTATATTTTTAGGAATAAATATGGTATAAATTTGTAATTTCAAAAATAAAGTTTTATTTTCTCTTATTTTGCTCAATTACCTTAGCCTTGATGAATAGTAAGAATTTATTTTTTATTTTTTATTTTTGGCTAGGAAATTTATGTGATGGAGATTCACCTTCATTAAAATCTGATGCTCCTCTTATCATTGATTTTTACAATCAATGTCAGTTTGGCCATGGAAGATTTTTTTTTGAGATATTCTTTTCGTATTTCTGGTAAATATATTGCCTTTTTTAATTTGTTTATGTGTTTATTTTATTATGCTTTGTTATGAAGAGTATATTATCAATTAAACAGATTGGAATTCTCTGTTTCATTTGTCAGATTTAGGGGTGAAGACAAAATAATATTTTTTTTAATTATTATTATTTTATTGATTTTTTACAGAGAGAAATGGAGAGGGAGAGAGGGTTAGAAACATCGATGAGAGAGAAACATTGACCAGCTGCCTCTTGCACACCCCCTACTGGGGATGTGCCCGAAACCAAGGTACATGCCCTTGATCGGAATCGAACCTGGGACCCTTCAGTCCACAGACCGATGCTCCACCACTGAGCCAAACCGGTTTCGGCCAAAATAATATTTAAAGTTGTGATTTTTGTACTTTGTGGAGGCCTCAAGTTAAATCTCTTTAAATATAAAATTGGTTGTATTATTTTATTTTTTTCATATAGCACCTAAAAATTGTGTCCATTTTCCTAGATACTTGGAATATTATAACAATACTAGAGGCCCGTTGCATGAAGATTTGTGCAATAGGCCTTCCTTCCCCTGGCTTCCAGCACTGGTTTTCCTCCAGCACCTGGGACCCAGGCCTTCGCTCTGGCTGGAGTGGTGAAGCCAAGCCTCTTCAGTCTTTAGTCTTCAGTTGTCTTGAGTCTTCAGTCTTCAGTCTTTGCTCTACACCTATCTATGCAAATTAATCCATCTTTGTTGGGTTAATTTGCATTCTCACTCCTAATTGGCTGGTGGACATCGTGAAAGTAGGTCAATTTGCATATTTCTCTTTTATTGGTGTAAATATTCATATTAGTGTAGATGTACATATAGCATAGAAAAATGCCTGAAAGATTTACATTAAATTAGGAGTATTGGTTACTTATAGGCCAGAACTATAGGAGACTTTTTATTTTCTTCTTTTAACTCTATATTTTTAAAATTTTCTACAATATGCTTGTATCATTTATAATCAGAAGAATAAAAAATATAAAGTGTTTGCTTGGATGTATTGACCATGAATATTCTCTTATTCTAGATTTCATGAGAGGAAAAGTTAAATTTAATGATAAAGGTAAGATAATAAAGGAGGTAAGGAATCCAATTAGTTTGGCTTTGGTTACATAATATGATGGAAATAGAATCAGGAATATCCTTGTGGCTAAACACTCCTTATTAAAAAGGGTACTCTGACTTCTGTCAATAACTTTCAGGTATTTGTGGCCTGATTTTAGTTGCCTTATAGTGAAATGTGGATTTGTCTTAGTATTAAACTTTGTCTTAGTATGAATTGTCTTAGTATTAAACTTTGGAGTGATGGACACCCAGGGTAGATTAGGGAGTGGAGAAAAAGGAAGTAGCACCTTATCCAATTAATGGATAAGAAGCACATCGATTTTGTTAATAGGAATCCTCCTAGCTATTTTAAGTCTATTTATTGACATTCTTTGCATATATGTTATGCCTTTTAGATTATGTAGTTCTCTCTGCCTCTCTGTCTTTTTCTTTTTTCCTTTGACCATTTCATAGTGAAACTAAAGAGCTACAATTATTGATTAAATAAATCAATTTTTGGATGGCATTTATTTTAGGTTAAATAATACCTAGGACATTTGGAGTAGGCCCCAAATGTGATTCAGTTCCTCAATTCTCTTTTCTGGTATAGTAGTGCTGTGGCTCTTATGAAATTTAATATCCTGGTTTCAACTACCTGAAAGTGACCCAGATTTTTCTACCTAATAAATATATATAATTTGAATTACCCATGCTGTCAAGCTGAATTTTAGGTGCATATAATTTGCTTGTAGATTTAGTTTAACCAAATACTCAAATTTACTTCTCAATCTGCTTTTCTTGTTCTTTCCTTGCATTTTTTTTTATAGTGAAATTATTTCTTACTGAATTTATGGGGAAATAAAATATTACTGTGGTATTTGCAAATCTAGGGAAGTCCTAAAAGTATTAGGACAAACCTGTTAAAGGTCAATTGTGACTTCACTCATCTCTACACTGAAGATAATAAAATCTAGTTCTCATGATTGTGAATATTAAATGAAATTATATATTATATATGAGCAACAAAATTACATTGAAATGTAGAAGTTAGTGATTTAGTGGTTCACAGTTTGTGAGTAAAAGTCAAAGAACTTCATTCAGTCTGTCTTTTTTGGGGAGTATATGTTTTTCAAAACAAAAGTAATTAAGACCTATAAGGAACTTTGGAAACAAAGGAACAGTGAAAGAAATTAATAAAAGTACTCTATAGTTAAAGTTTTAATGACCCTCTTGTAGACATTAAAGCTAGATTTAAGAAGTAACTCAGCTTTTTAATTACTGTGTTAAATATTCTTTTTTCTTTTGCCTTAGGATGTCCAGTATTGGATTTGATTCCCGTTGGTTCTGTTATAATCACATCTCCCAATTATCCTAATATTTATCCAAGCATGCTGAACTGCACTTGGACTTTGTATTCCATATCAGAAAATAAAATTAAGGCAGTGATTAAAGATGAAAACAGAAGAATCTTGGAACTGTGAATGGAATTACTTCAATATTTATAATGGACCAGATCAGCAATCAAGATTACTTGGTAAATTGATATTTTTAAATGGCCTATGTTAAATGGCACTAAGTATTTATATAATGCATATATGTGGAAAATATGACCTGTAATTACCTTGGGAACAATATCATTTGTTGTCAGTGATTTTCCATCAGATCCTCAATCAGAATTCCAGAGCACAATGTGCTGAGCATGAGACCACACCCACTGGATCTTGACCTTTAATACCAGCTCTTCTTGATTTAAGTCCAATGATTTTTATCTCCCTTTTCCATTAGGGAGCACTTGAAATTGGTGTTTTGTTTTTTTTTGTTTTGTTTTTAAGAGGTAATATGTTTTAAGAGATTTCATTTTCTAAACTGAATATTTAGGTAACTTTTTTGAAAATATGCTTATTCAGGTTTCATTTTCACAATAAAAATGGCCATTTTTTAGACCCAGGGTAAATTAAAAAGGAAAAGGCTAATTAGGTTGAATAATCTTTACAAACTTATTGACCACATGGTGTCTAACATGCTTGGATACCCTGTGCTAAGACTGACTCACAAAGGGAAACTTTTCCAAAGATTTTGTAATCCAATATTACATCACCTCTCTCCAGTCTCCTCTCAGTTCTGCCACTCAGGATACCCTTACAAATTACCTGTCACAAAGGGCAATAGGAGAGTATTTGATAGTATCTTTTCCAAGGACCTTGACTTTTTCTGTGATATTCCAGGATTTATAACATCAATATATCCAACAATTTGTTTCAAAATGCCAAGATTACCTTACTTTTTCTTTTAAAAAATATATATATTTTTAATTTTTTTAACAGAGAAGAAGGAAGAAGGATAGAGAGTTAGAAACATCGATGAGAAAGAAACATCAACCAGCTGCCTCCTGCACACCTCCTACATGCCCTTGACCAGAATCAAACCTGAGATCTTTCAGTCCGCAGGCTGACGCTCTATCCATTGAACCTAACTTTTTCTTATTGGTGAGTTTGGTACCTATCAAGATTTCTAAGACAATTAGAGTATGGGGGAGGGGAAGATAGAGCATTTTAAGCTATTAGTTCTCCTTAAGATTAATTAGAGATATCTCTACAGCAACAGACCTTACAACTCTGAACTCTCATTAAAGCCCTGGAGCCAAAGACCCATGGAACACATCCGTGGTTGAAAATTTTGGATTTGTTACTGCAGAGAGGGAGAACATATATCAGGAGGTCTCAGTTAGAGGGTGTTAGAAAGAATCTACTATAGGATTTGGAGTTTTGTTTTTTTTAAATATATTTTTTATTGATTTTACACAGAGAGGAATTGAGAGGGCTAGAGGGTTAGAAATGTCGATGAGAGAGAAACATCAACCAGCTGCCTCTTGCCCACCCCAGACTGGGGATGTGCCCGCAACCAAGGTGCATGCGCTTGACCGGAATGGAACCCGGGATCTTTCAGTCCGCAGGCCGACGCTCTATCCACTGAGCCAAACCGGTTCGGCAGGATTTGGGTTTTGCTTGGGTAGTTTTGCAGAGGATCTAAAGCAGTGGACTTGGCTCTAGATTAGTTGCTGTCAGGAAGTGAGGCGGTTTTATGATTGGATATCTCAATTACAGGGAGACCTGACTTGAGTTAGGATAAAACCACAAATGAGCAGCACTCCCTCATTTAAGCTGAGAAAAAGGGTCAGAGGACCAGAGGGAGGAGATTTGTTTGGTATTTTGGTGGCTGAGAGTAACCTTGTTTTTATCTCATCTTATTACTGATGCAGAGAGTCCTATCTGCTGTTGATGTTCTGTGAGATTATTTATTTCCAAGAGAACAGCACATTCTAACTGTGAGCATCACACCACACGAGTTTCAGGGGCTGCTTTTCTCATTTTTACTCTTAAGTACTCTCCAACCTGGCTATATTCTTCTTCTTTAAAAGTTCTGAGTAATCTAAAAATTAGAGCTATCAAATGGTTACAAGTGAGACAACTTGTTTTTCTTTAATTAGCTTGTATGATTCTGTGTAAAAATGAGGGAAATTGCATTTGTTTACTAGTTTACACAATTTTATTTCATGTAATTTTATATACCTTACATAATTTTATTTCAATGAAACATGCAATTTCTATAAGGATTTTTTTTAAAGTGTTGAACATAGAGCCCATTGCTATTCTCTTAGCTAGTTAGAAGGGCTATCTCTTATACAGAACTATGCTGTCTTCAATTCTACATCGTCTTATTAATAGTTATCTTTTCTTGCTAAATCTTTTTGTTCACCTAATTAGAATTCAGCAATTTTTAGTTAGTTTTTAATTATTGATGAGAGTGTGAATAGAGTGGTAGTTAGCTGCCAAATACTTTCCATTGGAAATCTATTACAATATTTTAATGAAAATAAATTAGCAAAATTAAGGTCATCTGGTCACCCTTCTTCTGTTTATTCCATGAAAGTAAGACATCAATAATTGGTAAATGCTATATTAAATTACAGGTTAAATTCATTCATTTCCTGATGTGTTAGGCACATTGGAGACACAATGGTGCACAAGTCAGATGATCACTGCCATCTTCCCTTAGGACGACAGATAACAAAGAAAACATAATGGTATTTAACAATACATCTCTGATGCCACTGCTATCCCATAATCCTAACAGCCGCTTTCCACTTTCTTCTTAGCATTTATCATGACCTGGTGAATATGTATTTATTTGGCTAAAATCTTTCTCCCTCCACCAGGATGAAAATTTCCTGAGAATGATACTTAGTCTCTTTTCTTCATTGATGTATCTCCAGCATTTTGAGCGTGAACACTTAGCAAGGACATCATGTGAGGGCTGCTTCGGCTGCTGTGTGGAGGAGTGAATTTTAGGGCGATGGGTGAATTATATCAACAGCTATGAAGCTATGGTAGTATCTAGACCTACGTTGTCCAATCAGTGTTACTATTTAAATTTGTTAAAATGAAATAAAATGTGTTCAGTTGCTATGTGTAGTAACTGACTACCATACCGGACACACTAATATACAACTTTCCATCACTGCAGAAAGTTCTATTACTAGTTTTAGATAATAGATTATCTTTCCTTACAAGAGATTGGCAACAATAGGGGACAAGTGAAGTGGACAGATTTAGAAACAGAATTGGTAGGATTTCTTGATGGCTTGAATATTGAATTAAACATGCAGATCAAGGATAACTGCTAGGTTTATAATGTGAGATATTGGAGGTGGTATTTCTAGAGATGGGAAGTACTTAAAAGGCAAACTAGATTGGTTGGAAGAAATCAGTTTGGGCCATGTTAAATTTTTAATGCTATGCTAGACCCAGATTGAACTGGCAATAGGTAGCTAGAGGTAGAACTCCTGAGCTACAGAAAAAGTGGCGGCTAGAAGTATAAGTTTGAGAGCTATTAGCTTGCTTCTCACACATTTCCTTTAGTTATCCTCTTTCCCATATCATCAATCTCTATCATTCTCATCAGTTTCAAACATGGTCTAGCATTGTCCATCATTTAAAACAAAGTCAAACAGGAAATATAACTGTTGCCTCGTTATCCTGCTTCATTTGACAGTGAGCTCTCCCACTTGGAGGCTGATGAATTTAGAAAGGTTATGTGATCCATGGCTAGATGGTCATTTACAGCAGGGAAATACTAATAGAATTGAAGGTAGTGATTTAGAAAGTGGGTGTTCAAAATAAAAATTTTAGAGGTGCCAAATGATTACAATTTTCCAGACCAGTGTTAGTTAAGAATTAAAAAATAAAAAGAATAGCCAGGACCAGTTTGGCTCAGTGGATAGAGCGTCGGCTTGTGGACTGAAAGGTCCCGGGTTCGATTCCAGGCAAGGGCATGTACCTTGGTTACGGGCACATCCCCAGTAGGGGGTGTGCAAGAGGCAGCTGATCAATGATTCTCTCTCATCGATGTTTCTAACTCTCTATCCCTCTCTCTTCCTCTCTGTGAAAAATCAATAATATATATATATATATATATAATTATAGTTCTATTGTATGGTCAAATTTAGTGTTGGCACCTAGCTGGCATCCTCAGTCTCACAAATACAAAGTCCAATCATATGGGCTGTTGCCCTGCCTTAATGGTTACTTTGTTCTTGGTCAAGCATCAGTTTTAAGGATCATTGACAAACTAGAACATATGCATAGAGCAAAATGACCAGGATGTTATAGGGTGTGGACACTGGGGCATATGTTTATCTTGGAGAAAAGAGAAGACAGAGTATCATAATTCTTCTTTATAAATATTTATGGAATTATTATTGAAGCCATGTATGAAACTTGTTCTGTGTAATAATATCTAATAGTTGTTGAGTATTTACCATTACTCAGGCGTCATCCTAAGAATTTATAGCTCTCTTAATCTCTTTAAAAATCCTACAGAAGTATATTATGTTAGTCTCATCTTAAATAGCCTGAAACCGGTTTGGCTCAGTGGATAGAGCAACATCCTGCGGATTGAAAGGTCCCGGGTTCGATTCCAGTCAAGGGCATGTACCTTGGTTGTGGGCGCATCCCTGGTGGGGGGGGTGCAAGAGGCAGCTGATCAATGACTCTCTCTCATCGATGTTTCTGGCTCTCTGTCCCTCTCTCTTCCTCTCTGTAAAAAATCAATAAAATATCTATTTAAATAAAAGGAAACCAAGTCACAAAATGATTGAATAAATTGTTTTTAGGGACATAATAGGTAGAGAAAGTAGGATTTAACCCACACATTCTGATTTAAACACTTACATTCTTGGCCATTATACTAATCACAATCATTACTTTCAAGCCTTTTGATTTAACATTTAAAAAAAAAAAAACAGTCTCACAGTTAGAACTGTTCAAAGGGAGGAAATGCTCACAAGGTCCAATGTCCTATTTTCAAGGCTAAAAATCAATGTTAGATGACAGATTAAATAAAATGATCTCTAAGTTCTATATTTAATCCAATCAGTCCTTTCTTATCTAGCTACCATCCATCTTAAACCTATAGACTCTCTGTGTTTTCTGTATTGCTAAATCATTAGTAGCAATGCTATATTTGGAAGAACCCAGGAGAAAATCATTTCCATATCACTAAGACCTTCCCTCCAGGTTAACACTGTTTGGTTATTTAATCAGCAGTGAAACTTCTTAGCCACATAATTATCCACTTATATCCCATATCTGTTCACAGGGACATCATAAGACACTTTATTAAGTGCTTCACTAAAACCAGGATTCATTAAGTTTATCTAATTTCCTCCAGCCACCATCTAATTATCTCTTTCAAAAATTAAATCAGGTTAATGTAATGTGGCATGTTAGGGATTCCATGCTGGCTTCCCATGACTGCTGAGCCCTTCTCTAAGTGTCCTGAAATCATCAGTCCAATAATTAGCTGTAAAATTTTCCCAAGGTCTATTTTTATTTAATAAACACAATACTTTATAAATACCAATTCACTTAGCCCCGTGTGAGTATTGCTATTTTTGTCTCCACTATGCAGATGATAAATTTGAGGCACAGAAAGAGTTTAAGTAATTTACCCAGGACCACAGAGTTAATAAATTGCAGCACTTTTTCAGATTGGCAGTTGGTCAATGGAATCTGCCTATAAACACTAAGCTGCATCACTTCACTGATATATATGACCTTGGAAATCCCCTACAACTCTGTTTTCTCTGTCACTTACCCACCCCCAAACCCCCCAAATTCCTTTAGAAACAGAATAACATTGCCCCATTTCCATTATTTTAAAATGTCTGGGGTTTTTGTTGTTTCTACACCAAAGCCCCTTATTTGACATGGTATATCCCAAAAGTTCCCCATCACTTTTGATTCACCCTACAGTTTGTTTTTTTTAAATTTTCTTTATTGATTAAGATGTTACATATGTGTCCTTATCCCTCCATTATCCCCCCCACCCCATGCTCCCCACCCATGCCCTCACCCCGCTGTTGTCTGTGTCCACTGGTTAGGCTTATATGCATGCATGCAAGTCCTTTGGTTGATATCTCCTCCTTTTCCTCACCCTCCCCTATCTTCCCTCTGAGGTTTGATGGTTTGATCAATGCTTCTCATTAGCATAATGCTCTTCAGTTCCATCCATGCTGTTGCAAATGGTATGAATTTTTTTCTTTGTTACCACAGCGTAGTATTCCATTGTGTAGATGTACCACATTTTTTTAAACCATTCATCTGCTGATGGACACTTAGGCTGTTTCCAAATCTTAGCTATGGTTAATTCTGCTACTATGAACATAGGGGTGCATATAGCCTTTCTGATTGGTGTTACTGTTTTTTTTTTTTGTTTTTTTTTTTTTTTTTTTTTAATATAGCACTAGAAGTGGGATTACTGGGTCAAATGGGAGTTCCATTTTCAGTTTTTTTTAGGAAACTCCATACTGTTCTCCACAGTGGTTGCACCAGTTTGCATTCCCACCAACAGTGCACAAGGGTTCCTTTTTCTCCACATTCTCGCCAGCACTTGTCTTTTGTTGATTTGTTGATGATAGCCATTCTGACAGGTGTGAGATAGTTCCAAATTATCGTTTTGATTTCCATCTCTCAGATGATTAGTGACTTTGAGCATGTTTTCATATGTCTCTTGGCCTTCCTTTTGTCTTCTTTTGAAAAGTATCTGTTTAGGTCTGTTGTCTAGTTTTTTTAATTGGATTATCTTCCTTTTGTTAAATTGTATGAGTTCCCTGTAAATGTTGGAGATTAAACCCTTATTAGTGATAACATTGGCAAATATGTTCTCCCCTGCAGTTGACTTTCTTATTGTTTTGTTGATGGTTTCTTTTGCTGTGAAAAAACTTTTTATTTTGATGTAGTCCCATTTGTTTATTTTCTCTTTATTTTCCATTGCCCTAGGTGTGGTGTCAGTGAAGAAATTGCTTTGGAATATGTCTGAAATTTTGCTCCCTGTGGATTCCTCTAATATTTTTATGGTTTCCCACCTTTTGTTTAAGTCCTTTATCCATTTTGAGTTTATTTTTGTTTATGGTATGAATTAGTGGTCTAGTTTCTTTCTTTCTTTCTTTCTTCCTTTCTTTCTTTCTTTCTTTCTTTCTTTCTTTCTTTCTTTCTTTCTTTCTTTCTTTCTTTCTTCCTTCCTTCCTTCCTTCCTTCCTTCCTTCCTTCCTTCCTTCCTTCCTTCCTTTTTTTTTTTGCATGTATTTGTTCAATTTCCCAACACCATTTATTGAAGAGACTGTCTTGACTCCATTGTATGTTCATGCCTCCTTTGTCAAATGTTAATTGAGCATAGTGACTTGGGTTGATTTCTGGGTTCTCTATTTCTTTGAAGTTAAGAATGATGTAGAGAATGACTATTCCCTTATTCCCCATTTTTCTTTCTCAGACTTCTGAGATAACATTGTCTTTTAAGACAAATCAATATTGTACCATTGTTTTAATTTAGGAGAATTTAAATTACAGTATGTACAGATGAATTACACCAATGTCCTATCATTATCAGAACCACCTTTGTGCCAACTTTCATATTTCTGATCTAGAAAAGGATCCTCATTATACCATATTTGGGCAACCTATATATCTTAATTTGAGCTTCTGTAACAAATATTCCATAGTGTGGAAGGTTTAAATAACAAGCATTTATTTCTGAGTCCTGGAGCCTCTAAACTCCTAGATTTGGTATCTGGTGAGAACTAGCTTCCTAATTCATAGGCATCTGTCTTTTCACTATACCCTCTCATGGCAAAAAAAAAAAAAAAAAAAAAAAAAAAAAAAAAAAAAAACAAAAAAAAAACAAGATAGTTCTCGGGGGTCTCTTTCACAAGGAGACTAATTCCATTCATGAGGGCTCCACTCCCATGACCTAATTATCTCTGAAGGTATCATTTCCTAATCCCATCACATTGGGGGTTAGGATTTCAACATACAAATTTCAGGGGGTGGAGGGAAGCCACAAAACATTTGGTCCATACACTGTTTCTCTGTCCACTTACTGTCACCAAAATGCTTATTTTCTTATTTTTCACACTCAGAGATTGGTATGCAATCCTACATCATTTTGTATCAATTGCTAATCCAGCCTTTTCCCCTTGACCTCTTAAAATCACTACTCTTCCATTGTTGCAATCAAATAATAAATTCCATCCTACAAATCTTGATCTTACATTGCTCATAATCATTCCCTTGTCAATGTTAACAGTTTAGAATCCAATATCTTCTCTTAACTGTCTCTTACCTATATCATTGACAGAAATATTTTTAATTATTGAGTATTTCTCACATTACAGCTCATTTATGTGGCCCCAAAAAAGAATTTTTTTTTTTATATCCAGTGGTGCTTATCTGATGGTGCAGTTTAACTTTTATGAGTTGATGGGGAAAAGAGGTTTTAAACTTATTTTGGAAGATACGATTCAGAAAAGCAATATTGGTATCAAATTGTCTATCAATGGTAAGTCATTGTTTAAAAATGTTTATTAAATCAGGTACCACATAGGTCTTGAAAGAGAACTAGGAACACTAGTTTAAAGGTCACTTACTGATACCTTCATTTCAAACCATTCCTTAATACATGAAACTTTGGTCTCAGATAATAAAGTTAATTGGTGTGTGTGTGTGTGTGTGTGTGTGTGTGTGTGTGTGTGATTTTTATTTAAGAAATAATGATTAACATAAAAGTCAGTTGCTACTTAAAAGAACCAATGGGGACATTCAAGCTAAAACAAAAGTAGAGTTCAATGTGTTTCCATGTCTGTTACCATGTCTCTTTTATTAAATAACTGCACCCCATTCCTATAAAGGCTCCAAAAGAATATTTTAGTTGAACATATAAAATTTATCTGCAAAAAATAGAAACAAATTTAATAATTTTTGTACTGACCCAATCTACTTTAATCAAGAATGACATTAATTGTGCTTAAGATTAAAAGCCTAATGAATGTGTTATTAGGAGATTCTTTTGATTGAAGTGTAATTCTGGGAAGAATTCTAATCAATTTGCAATGCAAAGTTCTTATTTATGGCACTTTAACTTCATTATGATAAGGGAAGTGAATGGGTTCTTGGAAGAGTCCTTGATTTGAACCATAGAGAAGTGAACTTCACTATTCCATAGGTGTGATTTTTTATTGTTTAGAATGCTCATCTAATTGATGCTTCTGTCTCCATTGCTTTTATCTTTCCATGTCTTCATGTCTAAACTGAACTTTTATTCTCACAGTAAAAATATTTAGGCTACCTCATTTACTTTTATAAATATTCCTTTTATGGAAGTTAGTTGAATACTAATAAAATATTGATATGGTATATATATACAAACAGCCCAAAGTTATAAGACTTACTACATATTACCACATGTAATGTGGATTATAAATGCAATGAAAACATACATTAAGACAGAAAACCTTAAAAAAAAAAAAAAAAGACAGAAAACCTTAATGGACAAAAACCATGTTTGAATAAATATCTTTTGTAGGGCTTTTCCCCATAAGATTAAGATAGCTTAATTTTGAAGTTTGCATAATTTTGGAATATGTATCTAAAAGGAGCAGGGATCCATTTTTATACATATCTGAAAAGAAAGTTGAAATGAGTTTTTGTGATAATGTTGAATAAATAAATCCACTCTGCTAGAAACTTTTTGTTTTAGATAGATTTCTGGTATAAAAAAATAAATTTCAAGTAAGGAATCTAACAAGTGAGCACATTTTATAATTCTTAAATTATATGGCTATGGAGAAACTTAACTTTCTTGATATTTTAGGAAATAGATCAATAAGCCTCTTGTTTTTCATTTCTTAGTGGATTTCTTTTTAAATCTGACAATAGAGTAAGCACATTGCTAGACATTTTCCTTATGCATTTCCTTTATGTATACACTTAGAGGCCTGGTGCAAGAAATTTGTGCATGTGGGTAGGGGGCAGGGAGTCCCCTCAGTCCTGCCTGCACCCTTTCCAATCTGGGACCCCTCGGGGGATGTCCGACTGTCTCTCCCAATCTGGGACCGCTGACTGCCCACCTGCCTGCCTGCCTGATCACCCCTAACCCCTCTGCATTCCTGCCTGCCTGATCACCCCTAACTGCTCCCCTGCTGGCTTGATTGCTCCTAATCACCTCTGCCTCACCCCCACACCTGGGACACAGGATTCCCTCCCTCTGGCCAACCATAGGCACCTGCAACATTGCCCAGGCAGGCTGCAGCTTCAGAGAAATGTGGATGGGGTGGGGGTGCAGGTACTAGGTGGGATCGCAGTGTGAGGGAGCAAAGAATTTTCATTAACCATCAGAGGTTCACCTCTGATGACAGCAACCTACGCTCTGCCTTGGTCTGGACCACTCTCCCCATCCCCCACTTACCTACCTCACCATCCCGCTGTGGCCGATGCCCACCATTTTCCACGTTCTGCCACCTGCTGCTGACACTCACCACATCCTGTGCGTGGCCCCTGATCGTCAGCACATGTCATAGCCACTGGTTGTTCTGTGGTACGATCTATTTGCATATTAGGGTTTTATAAAGCTAGATTGTATTTTGAATACATTTAGTGTAAAGTATTTTGGTTTGTTATACTGGAATAACATGAGTAATGGCACGGAAAGGACCACGTCCAGTAATTTCATAATTAAATGAAATATTTAAAATTTTGTTTCAGATTGATTTGTGCTTTGATTTGTCTAAAGATGTGTGTCTTAACTTTACTGATTTTTGCTCATTTTAAAAATTCTAGTTTGAGCCTATAAAAGAAAAAGAACACCTTTATTCTGGGATTTTCATAGTTTTTCGTAAGTATTTCTAGCTAATGTTTTGCTGTTACTTTTCTAAGGAATGACAGTAGAAAACAATACAGATAAATGGCCCACTGACAGTGGCACCCTGAGCCTTCAGTTGCGTGCCTGTGTGGGCAGGGGTGCTGGAGCTCTTGAAGGGCCTGCAGTGGGTGTATCTGCTCTCTTCCTGTCACAAGGAAGTTTAAGCATCAAGCTCCCACTTGCCAATGAAAGGACATATTGTATAAGGCTGACGACACTTCCTGGGCTTCCCTAATACATTTAGTACTAATAGCTTTTAATTTTAAAAGTTGCTTCCTGCTTCTAGGTGTAATTTTGTTAATAAACAACTAACAACACTTTCTTCTCTTTCCTCTATAAAATGGAGATAATGATGTCTTAATATTTTCTCATCAGTCTCCTAACCTAGAGGATAAAGGTTGCATAAGTGTGGATTTTCTTTTTCCAGCTCTCTTGTTCTAAATTGTCTGATCATTATACCCAATCCTAAAATAGATATCTAAAGTTTCAAAGAATTTTTTAAATGCCCCCCTTTTCTAGTTTTTAAACTAAAAATAAATAAATAAATAAAAGTTTACCCATTTTTGCAACCTTAATCCTTGCCTCTGGCATACACCAATCTGTTCTCGGTATCTGTTAAGCTTTTGTTTTTTTAGTGTGTGTGTGTGTGTGTGTGTGTGTTTGTGTGTGTGTGTATTAGATTCTACATATAAGAAATATTACTTGGTATTTGTTTTTCTCTGTCTGACTTATTTCACTTCTCATAATGCCCTCAAACCCCATCCATGTTGTCACAAATGGCAAGATTTCATTCTTTGTTATAGCTGAATAATATTCTATTTTATCTATATCATATTTTCTTCATTCACTTATCTATTAACAGACACTCAGGTTGTTTCCTTATTTTGGCTATTGTGAATACTGCAGTAAACATGGGGGTACAAATACTTTTTGGAATTAATGCTTTCTTTTTCCTGTAGATATATACTCAGGGTTGGATTGTTGGATTATATGTTAGTTCCATTATTATTTAAAGAATATCCTTTAAAAGAAACAGCTTTTTTGCTTTTATCTGAATCTTGGTCTCAGTGTGATGTGTGTGTGTGTTAGATTCTACATATAGAATAGCTGAAGACTTCTTGCTCAGAAGTGTTAGCTTGATGTTTTTCATATAGTCTCCCAGAAGTACTGATAGTTGACACCATCACAGTGAGTAGATGGAATGTCTTCAGTGTCTCTAAAATTGGCTTTATAATACAAGTATCTGCTTAAATAACTTGAAGAGTAGGAACCTTCAACAAATCAAAAACTCATTTCCTTTACCACCCCCAACTCTTGCTTTTAAGTCATAAAAAGGCATTCTTATTAAGGTAGTTTTCAGACTTCCATGTGTTCAAAATTACCAGGGGATTTTGCTATAAATGGAGTCTTAGAATCTTAATGCTGAATTTTTATTTTATAAGTTATGTTTGGGATTCTGCATTTTTAAAAAATATTTTTTATTGATTTCAGAGATGAATGGAGAGGGAGAGAGAGATAGGAATATCAATGATGAGAGAGAACCATTGATCAGCTGCCTCCTGCATGCCCTACACAGAGGATTGGACCCACAACCCAGGCATGTGCCTTGACTGGGAATTGAATGATGACTTCTTGGTTCATAGGTTGCTTCTCAACCACTGAGCCATGCAGGCTGCACTGGGATTCTGTATTTTAAATGCACATGGCATGGACTCAGAGGGCATTATGCTAGGTATGAAACTCAAAGCACAGGAGCAAGGAGAACATCTCACCAGGAGACCTAGTTTTATGGGCTGCACTTGCATTTCCTGAGCAGAGAATAATTTGTCTTTTCTGTAATTTATTAGTTTCATAATCTAAATTCTGAAAATGTCTTTAAAAGGGTAAGTAAAATAACCACAATTTTTACTTTATAAAAATTTAGTTGATGCTTCTGTGAAGTTTTATTGATAAAAAGAAACTGACTTTAACTAATCACTTCAAGATACACTTTTTAGCTTTATATTCAACAGTATAGCCAACTGAGTTATACCTCAAAACTTCTAACATGTGCCTAAACCAATTTGGCTCAGTGGTAGAGCGTTATTCTGCAGACTGAAAGGTCCCAGGTTCGATTCTGGTCAAGGGCATGTACATTGGTTGTGGTCACATCCCCGGTAGGGGGTGTGCAAGAGGCAGCTGGTCAATGTTTCTCTCTCATTGACGTTTCTAGCTCTCTATCCCTCTCTCCTCCTCTCTGTGAAAAAATCAATAAAATATATTAAAAATAAAACAAAACAAAAAACTTCTAACATGTTATGGAAAGAAAACTATGCTATATGTCCTCTTTTTTATAATTTATATATGATTAGAGGGCTGGTGCAAGAATTCATGCATGGGTGAGGTCCCTCGGGGTGGCCTGCAGGTAGCAGGCCCCAGCTTGTGCCCCAGCCTCGCAGCCCCACTCTGCTGTGGCCTGGCACTGCCCCCCTCACCTGCTCCACCATCCCGTCTGCAGAGTGATCAATCCCTCCCCGCACAATACCTGTCTACCTCAGTGCCTGGGAGCTTAGCAGCGGCCCTACCCTCCACTGCCGCCGCTGGTCACTGTCTGCAAGGCAATTGGTGGGGCAATCGGCCCCTGCTCAAATCAGCCTTGGCCTGGCATCTCTGGCTCACCTGCTCCACCATCCTGCTGTGGTCCTGCTCTTATAGGGCCCACTAGGGCCATAGCATTTCCACTGCTGCCAGCTGCCAGTGCCATGTCACTGATGCCAACATGTTTTATGCTGCCCGCCCCTGGTGTCAGTGCACATCATAGCAAGCAGTCGAACTTCTAGTCAAACTCCCAGTGGAACAATTTGCATATTAGGCTATTATATAGGATTATCTATTTTGTATTGGCATACATTACCAGAGATTATTTTTGTTTACTTATTGGGAACTTAATAAATTATCCTATCTCATATAAGAATAATATGCAAATTGATCATATCTCCACTACATGCACAAGCCACACCCACCAGCCATGCCCACCAGCCAATCGGGAGAAAATATGCAAATAACCCCGTCCAAGATGGCTGCAGCCACAGAGAGCAGGAGGGAGGCTTGGGTTTCCCTCCCAATGAGGAAGCCAAGCTTTCTGCCTGCCCTAGCTGGCCTAGGCCTCCACACAAGGATACAAAGTTTTAGTGATAGAAGGTAAACAAATCCAAACAGAAATGGCAGCAGCCAAGAAGCAAGCAGGAGACTTGGCTCTACTTCAGGCTACAAAGTTTCAATTGTAGAAGATACATAAATCCAAGATACCATGGACTCTGTTGGGTCGCCAGGGGGCGTGACCAGCCTGGAAACCACCATAGGCCCCTCAACTAGGCCACCCCACACCCCAAGCGAATCCCCACCCTGATCCAGGACATCCTTCAGGGCAAATCAGCCAGACCCCACCCGTGCACCAGGCCTCTATCCTAAATAATAAAAGAGTAATAGGCAAATTGACCATCACTCCAACACACAAGATGGCTGCCCCCATATGGTCAAAGATCCTGCCTCCATGTGTATGCAAGATGGCCACCACAAAATGGCCATCAGGGGAGGGCAGTTGAGAGGATGGGGGCAATCAAGTGCACAGAGGAGGGCAGTTAGGGGTGATGAGGCTGGCAGAGGAGGTAAGTTGGGGGTGACCAGGCCAGCAGGTAAAGGCAGTTGGCGGGGGTGGGGGGGGGGGGAAGACAGGCCTGCAGGGAAGGGCAGTTAGGGGTGGCCAGGCCTGAAGGGGATGGCAGTTAGGGGCAAACAGGCTGGCAGGGGAGCAGTTAGGCATCAATCAAGCTGGCAGCGGAGTGGTTAGGGGGTGATCACCCTGGCAGGCAGAAGTGGTTAGGGGCAATCAGGAAGGCAGGCATATGAGCAGTTGGGAGCCAGCAGTCCTAGATTGTGAGAGGGAAGTCTGGCTGCCCATTTAGGCATTCCACTGGGATCAGGCCTAAATGGGCAGTTGGACATCCCTTAAGGGGTCCCAGTTTGGAGAGGGTGCAGGCTGGGCTTAGGGACAATCTCCCATCCGTGCATGAATTTCATGCACTGGGACTCTAGTTTGCCTAATAAAAGGGAAAAAAATGAATAAATAAATAAATGTACATGCCAGATTGAATACATGTAGTCCTCAGATATTTCTTTAAGAAACATTGTACTAGGGAATAGAGTAACTATAGCTTTCAGAATAGTTTCCCATGACCATTACATAGACATATAATACAATGTATAATACTATGATTATAATATGTAGAATTATCACCTTAAGGCATCATAAATCTTAATTGTCAAATCATTTCATTTAATGTTATAAAGGAAAGAAAGTAGATACTTAAGTTTTTCTCTCAAGGATTTAATGAGAAATCCCTACTTTCTAAGAATTCAAGATAATAAAAATTTTAATGTAATTGGAAATTGTCTGGGGGAGAGTGCAGGTGAAGAAGGGTGTGGAGGGATAAATGGTGATGGACAGAGACTGAAATTGTGAACACACAATAGAGTGTACAGATGATGCATTGTACAGTTGTGCACCTGAAATGGGTATACATTTGTTAACCAGTGTCACCCCAATAAATTCATGAAAAAGGAAAAAAGAGCAATGTTAAAGAATTTATTTTTAGTAATTTTGAAAATTTATGGCCTCCTTAAAAGTGGTATCAATTCTCCCACTCCTTTTATGACAAGCACTGTCATGGACAACCTGGTAACAGGAAGAAGTTACTTCTCAAACGTAGGAAATAGTGATTTGGTGCCAGTGAAAGCTGTATACACTCACTCTGGCTTTCACAATTTCCTCCTAATGATGACCTATCATTGCAACTGGAAAAGCTTCTTGAACTAGGTCAATATGATTAATTCTTTTCCATATTTTAAAGTTTGCCATATAGTTTATGTCCTTCATCTTGCTTAAAATCCTGTATGTAGTTTTGAAGTTAAATAATTATTTCATAACTTTCTCATAATCAAATATATTTTTCTCTAAAAGCTGAAATGCTTACCTAAAACTTTTCCTTTTTGCATTTTTAATTAATGGGAGTCTAGAGAAGATGTCAAAGAAATACATTTTGACTTTATTTTATGTATTCTTCTGAGGCTCTTGTATAATATGAAGTTAACCCAAAAACTTAGAACAGGAATTTGAACCATTAGATGTTCAATTTTCTGTCCCTTCATGACTTACTAACATTTTGTCCTTTTTAAATGTTTATTTAAACCAAATCTACCATGAAAGTGTTAACCTGGCCCTATCAACTAGTAGTCAGGCAGTCTTGAGCAGGTGATGTAATTGTTCTGAACCTTGGCTTTATCATTCTTAGAAAGGGAACAACAGTAAACCACAACATGGTAAACCAACCAGGAGCCCTGCATTTGGTGTTTTGTGTATACACACAGAGACACATATATAAATGCACAATGTTTATGTGTACCCAAATTTTGTAAGAAAAAGGGGAAAGTTTAAGTGTATAATAGATAAATATAGTTTGTAGCATGTCTTTATTAGATATAAAATTAAATATAAATAATTATCTACATATATAAAAGCCTAAGCGACCAGCCAACTGGCCAACTCTTTGACTATCTAACTGGTAGCTTTGACACACACTGACCACCAGGAGGCAAATGCTCAATGCAGGAACAGCTTAGCTGCAGTGACTTGGCAGCTGCGGTTCTCGGATGACCAGCCCGATTCCAGCGTGTGTCACTGGAGAACCACCCACTCCCAATCTGGGACCCCTTGGGGGGTGTTGGAGAGCTGGTTTTGGCCCGATCCCCCCCAGGCCAGGCCAAGTCCATGAACCTGCTCTTTAGTTAGCTATAAGATTCATAAAATGTTTAAATTGCTACAAATGTGGTTTTCCCCACTCCTCATGTTATATAGTTGAAAAGAGGAGATAATTATATTCTCTTCCATTATCACCTCATATTCAACAAGGTGGTGTCCTGGAAGTACGTGGACAAAAAGGCAGACAGATTTTAAAAATCTATTGTAGATGAGAATCCAGGAACCCCACATCCCAGTCGTAGGGCATGTGTTCCTACTGTCCTGGGAGGGTGTGGAACTACCTGGAGCAAAGTAGTAGCATCTCAACTGGGATGATGCCTTCTAGGTAATTAATAGGTATCTTCTGGGAGATTTGTTAAGTTACAGAGTTAAAAAAGGTTTTGTAGGTAAGAGCAGGTATTTCTAGAATCATCGCTGAAAAGCAATGTGAATACCAACCCTATGGACTAAATGGTATTTGCCACTTTCTCATCTTTTTGGTTAGGAAAGCTTGTTTCTCCTGTTTGCCAGGAAAAGACAATAAAATAAATGGACTTTCCATATTATGACTGCTGGATGGGGGCTAACTGAACCACATTGTGAGTATATTCACTACCTCTTCCAAGATTAGAAACCAAACAAATGTATGTGTAGTCTGAGTATACTGTCTATTCATTTTCAATTTTTCTGTATTTTTAGTAAAAATGATAGTAGAAAAAAGTCTTTTTCATAATGGATCTAAAGGTGACTGATTTGAGTTTTAGGCCATCATATTTATTGATGTTAGTTCACTGATAGTAATTCATTGATAATTGTAAACATTTGTGTTGGAGAATATCTAGTGAAACAGTAAAAAACAAACAAACAAACAAACAAACATATATATATATATATATTCTTTTATTACCTAATAAATAGTTGTGTGTCTAATTTACATATAATTACTCTCTAATTGCATTGTGAACACATGCACTCACACACGTACCATTGACCTTTACTTGTGGTAAATAGATAATAAAAAACATAAAGCACATATGTACATACATCGAAATGACGGAACTTTTTTAATAAATAAATGGGAGATGGCAACATAACCACAAAATGATATACGTAGACTCTGACATAACCAGAGGATTGCCTGTATCAGTGTGTGTGTGTATGTGTGTGTGTGTGTGTGTTTAAACAAATCACCTAACAATATCATTACATTGCTGAAAGGAAAGAATAAGGGGCCTGACCAGTGTGGCTCAATGGATAGAGTGTGAGCCTGGGGACTGAAAGATCCCAGGTTCGATTCCTGTCAAGCACATGTACCTTGGTTGCGGGCACATCCCCAGTAGTGGGTGTGCAGGAGACAGCTGATTGATGTTTCTAACTTTCTCTCCCTCTCCCTTCCTCTCTGTAAAAAATCAATAAAATATATTTTAAAAAAATGAATAAGGGGACTTAATCTTTGAAATATATATATATGGTTATTTTTATTTTTTCACTTAAAAGCATTTATAGGTTGTTATATATGTTTTTATTCCTTTTCTACTAGAAGATGAATTTTCTGAAACTGTGCAGCAAACAGAGGTACCATTGACCAGTAGTACATTTTGTTGAAGCTACTGGGGATTGGGCATTAAAAACACCAATTCTGGTAAAGGGGCTGCAGGATCATCCTCATTTGTGGTAATTCAAGTATTGCATTGATGAGTATAGGAGTTTTTTTAGTGTATCTCATGAATGGTTGTTTGCTGACAATAAAGAAGTATGGTAATTTTAAAATCAAAAGTGAGAAGAATAAGTACATTGCTAAATTGATGTGCTGAGATTGTTAATTTGATACTTGAAGTTAATTCAATTCTCAGAAGGAATTCTTCATTTGCTTAGTTGAACTATGTGAAATTGGAGATATGCAACTGTATTAGATCTACAAAAATGATAATTTCTTATGGTTTATTTCATAGCCGAATTAGGTAGCTCAACATGCCCACTTATAGAAGCACTAAAAATATAAAGAGGCTTTCAAAACTATTATTTAGCCATTGTATTAAGTAGATGCTTGAAGTTCTCTGAATGGCATACTTTATTGTCAGTTGAATTAATTTATACTCAGTGTATCTTTTAGCCTCTCCTTGAAAATATAGATTTTGATATGATTCAGATATCTGTAACATCTGCCAACAACCTGTTGTTATGAGTAGAAGTAAGAGATGAAAGAGTGACTTGTGCCTTGTCTGATCATCCTGTGCATTCGGGGGTAGTCTCAACTATAGATCACACAGACAGGAGAACTCTCTTTGATGGTTGCAGGGAGAGTCTGCAGGACTGCTGCAATGCACCCAGGATGGGCAGCACAAGCTCATCGATATTGTGAGCTGGGGAAGGAGTAACAGCCATTTCACTGCACCAAAGGTCTTCACCAGAATTTCTGCACAGAGGGATTGGATCACATCTGTCACTGAAGGAGAAGCGTGACCACTGAGACAGCAGCAAGGTGGAACTGTGTTATAACAGTATACTTAAAAAATAAGTCTCTTGTCAGTACTAAAAAACTCAACGTCACATCTCCCAACCCTTGTATTGAGGAACTTGGATTTGGTGTGTTTCATACATCTATACTAATAAAAGGTTAATATGCTAATTAGACTGGGAGACAGGACATCTTCCTACCATCTTACTTCCTTCTGGACAAAGCCATGGTGGTGGGGGCAAAGGCAGAGGTGGTTAGGGGCAATCAGGCCAGCAGGGGAGGGCAGTTGGGGGCCATCAGGCTGGCAGGGGAGTGTTAGGTGATGATCTAGCCAGTAGGCAGGCAAGTGGTTAGGAGCCAGCAGTCCTGGATTGTGAGAGGGATGTCTGACTACCCTGTGGGATGGGGCTTAAATCGGCAGTTAGACATCCCCTGAGGAGTCCAGGATTGGAGAGGGTGCAGGACAGGCTGAGGGACCCCTAGTTCAGTAATAAACAGTCACAGAAAGTTAATGTTGCTTCATGCCTCCTGAGAACTTGGTATCTGCATTGTCATTAAGTTCATATCTAGTGTATCATGTATATACCATAGTTGAATATTATAATATACACTTTTACTATTTTTTTCTAGTTTGGTAAGTACTAGAAATGTTATTAAGCCCATAAAATTATTAATTTTATTCACATAGAACAATACCCTGCGTGCAGTCAGGTAGGAAAGATCCCTGTAAGTTTCACAATTTCAATGAGCAATGGACATTAAAGAAATTATTTATCACGCTTATCATTGATTTTTAAATTTTTAGTTAAAATTTTAGGACATTTCAATTATTTACAAAACATTTAATCTACCTCTTTTTCTAAGTTGTAGCCAAGAACTAGGAAGCAAATAACTAAGTCTATGGTGTTAACCAGTACACTATGCTGCTGCTTAAAAGATGTGAGGCAAGTAGAAATAAATCAACTTAAAGTTGATTTAACATTTTTGGACTAATCCTGACAGGAAAGTTTAGAAGTGAAATTGCATCAGTGAAAACTATTTGTCCTTATATTCTAAGATAGTTTCAATTTAGTAAAATTAGTGTTTCAATAAAAGTTAATTCACTAAATAAAAGGTCAATTTAGTGTTGTGATCATTATTTCCCTGCCTCTCCTAACTATCTGACTTTGGGTAAGTCGCTTAATGGCCACTTGACTCAATTTCTTAATTTATGAAACAGTTAAATAATGGTATAACCTTACACTGTTAAATGAGATAAGGCAAATAAAGCATTTAAAGCAGAACTTACTGGAAAAACAATGCTTAAGTATTAGTCCCCAATATGCCTTTTTAAGACTTTTCTGGCCAATCAGAAAATTAAAACCTCAATGTTGGATTAGAAAATATAACAGATGTGCTTACTCTCAAATAGTTCCCATTTAACCTTTCTTTCCAAAGTCCCTTCCTTCTATAATATTACCCCTTACACTGTGAAGTGTTAGGAAAAGATGAAATACCTTCTCAAGAAATATTTGACTGCAAAGTATGTATTGGCAATTAAAGGGTGAGGAAGATATGCTTTCTTAAGGGGCATACTATCCGGAAGACAAACACATTGAGCAATTATTAAAAACGTTACCTAAGTCTGGAAAATGAAGTTTAAATAGTCTCAATGGTAGGAAATAAGGAGGCAAAGACGGGGGGGGGGGGGGGGGGGGCGTGGTGCAGAGATGGAGTAAGATGTACTAGAATTGCAAATGATAAATCCTGCGCCCAAGCCTTTCATCAGAAATGAAGGAGAGTAGCAGGAGTGGAGACAGATTCTTTCTTTGGTCTCTAAGGGTCAGTCAGAAGGTAAATCTATATACCCTTCCTGGAGAAGCTGATTCCTTCTGGCCACGTGGTGACACCTAAACTAAGCAGCAACCTCTGTTCGGCTTAGCCACGCCCCTCTCACTCTGACCCCGCCTCTCGATTCACAACACACCGCGTCAGCAAACGACTTCTCGCGAGAAGTCTGTATTGTCTCCCTTCGCCGCCTTCAGCATTGGGAGTCGCCCTGGCTCTCGCGATATTTCTGGGCAAACGGGAACCCGAGCGACCCGGGCTTCTGTGAAACATGGCGATCGGCAGGGACCGAAATACAAGGTAAAACGCCTAAACCCTGCCTGGAGCTGTTCTCTCGGTAGTTCCAGAGCTGTTCCGGGCGTGAATGTAGTTGAGGGGGCTGAGAGGCTGTCATGGAGTCGGCTTCCCGTCTTCGTCGCTCTCCTGGAGAGCGGGCTGGACCGGGGAGCCGCTCGCTCCACTTCCCCCGGGGGCGTTACTGGCAGGACCCTGGGCAGCGCTAGCCCGGGAGCGCCCCGGCTCCCGGCTCGGCATCCCGGAGCTGTCTTGCAAGTTGGAGGAGTTTGGGTGCTTCCCCGATAGCGGCTGACACGAACCCATTGTTTCACACGGTGCCCGGTGGCCCGGAGGCACCTCCCGCCCGCGGGCGCGGAGGGTCCCGCGTTGGGAGGACCGTTCGGGTCCTGCCCTGATGCTCTGGGGGCCGGGCTGCCCAGCGCCGTTCAGACAGATACCGAGTGCTTGGCAGCAGGCTGCTCCCTGTTTTTAAGAAAAGCTGAGGTCTTGGCCTCGCCTGGAAGGAGACTTTGGAAAAAAAAAGAGAAAGGGGCAGGGCAGGGTGAGATGATGTTACAGGAGAGACAGGTCCCAGGCAGGCAGGTCCCTACTTTCCTCGGAACCTTCGCGGATTAAGAAACAAACCCTTGGAAGGTGACTCGCCAACTCGTGGTGGAGAATAAATAGCCTTGGGTAAAGGTGGCATATAGAGTTGAAAGATCATCCTTTGAGAGAATATGTTTAAGTTAAAATGTTTAGGACTTAGTGCCCTGGGGACTACGCAGAGTTACATAACATCTGTTACAATGTTGCAAGACTGGCTTTCAGAAACAATTAAAAAAAATACAGTTAAAAGCGGGATTTATTCATGTTTTTGAAGTTGTGCTAAAGTGCTTCCAAGTAATTGCTTAGGCTGATACTTTGAACTCTAGTATACAGCCATTGTAAAGATAAGAGATCACAAGCTTGTACACTTCTTGATATATATATATATTTTCTTGTTTATCGATATCTTTAAGTTGATGCAATTATTCCAGCTCTTTTAGGAGAAACATGAGAAAAAGAAACTCCATGTTTTGGGGGTTGGGGGATGGGGGATGGGTAAGGGTAAGGAATTTCTTTCTTTTTGAGAATAAAGTTTACCACTCAGCTGAGTATTTGCAATGGCTGGAGGGTGCAGATCATAAAAATATATCAAGCTTGAAAGATCTCTCAAAGGAAAGCAGGCCTATCCTGGCACAACAAAAGAATTAGGGGGGAAAAACAAATTTATTTTCTGTGGGGGTTAGTGATTTAATTGGAAGAAATAGTGATTTTATTTTTTATACAGGTTACTTTGAGGCAGTCTCTTCCTGCTACCAACTCTAGTTAACAGTTTTTCAGTATTGTTATTGTCTCTTAAATGTCCTGATTGGCAAATTAAACACTTTGTGCCTTAGTTTCCTAATCTGCAAAATGGGAATAAATAATAACTCATGTGGTGATTGATGAGGATTGAATGATAGCTCTTGTTATTTTTAAGTTTTTATTTTCTAACTTCTGTGGTTACTCACAAAATGTTGCCCTGGTACTTAGTCAAAATACAGACTGAAGAAGACCATTAAAAAAAAATTTTTTTTTCTTAAATCTCTTACCCCTGAATTACTAAAGCGCTCTTCATTTTTTTTTTTTTTTTTTTTTAAATAGAAGTTAGCTCATAAAAAGTGTCTGGATGGTGAGACAAACAGAGTGGGAATGGGAGCAATAGAACTGGATAGCGGAGGAGTCCAAGATATTGAAAACACAGGGAAAATGAAGAGCAGATTCTGTCCTAGTCAGACCGTTAAGGAGCTGGAAGGATAATTGGTTATGCTTCGAGAGGAAAATAAGTCTCTTGGATTTTAGAGGTGGAACGGTTTAAGAAATTAAGAGGAGCCAAAAGATGGCCCTGCTAGTGTGAGGCTTTGGGTGGAATTAAGATGGAGATCGCTTGAGAAGACCTGTTAGGTTTACAGGTAAAAGGGTTCTAATTGTGAGTGACCACCATAGGATAAGGGTCATCAGATTGTGAGTTTCAAAGGATGGTCATGGGATGGGGGAGAAGAGAAACAAATAAAGAGATCCAGTTGCCAAAGTCATTTTTGTCTTTTTTAAAAAGTTTTTTTGTTTTATATTTTGAATATTGAATGCATTGGTTGTCATTGGTTAATAAAATTACATATGTTTCAGGCGTGCAGCTCAATAATAAATCATCTGTATATTTTATTATGTGTTCGCTATCCCAAGTCAAGTCTCCTCTATCACCTTTTATCCCCTCCTGAAAATTATAAACATATCCAGATGGAGAAAACAATAATAAGTACTAAAGTGAGAGTGTACACTATGTTTTAGAGCACATGTGTCAAACACAAGGCCCGCAGGCCAAATCCGTCCCGCCAGGCCTTGCAGTGTGGCCCGCACCACGCTGTCATCACTGCACTCCGCTGCGTTTCCATCACAATGACAATTTATGACTGTTCAGTAAACCATTCGGCCCGCGATTTAGGCTGGATTTTAGATTTTGGCCCCTTCTCTGATTGAGTTCGACACCCCTATTTTAGAGCATGAATTCTCGAGTCAGGCTGCTTGGGATCAATTCCAGGTTCTCCCACCTGTTGAAAGGCCTTACCAGAATTACTTGACTTTTCTGTGCCTCAATATCCTTATATATAAATGAGATAAAAATAGTTATCTACTTCATAGAGTGGCTTAGAGGATTAAATTAATATATAAAGTCCTCATATAATATCTAGCACATAATATGAAAATTAGGCTATAATTCTATGTGGTATATGAGTTCATTCGAAGATAGAGTTGAAAAGAGAAGGGGTGGTTGAGAAATCATGATGAGACATGCTAATTTTTTACCCTTTGAGTCTCAGAATTAAAATACGGATTTAAAGGAATTACCACCAGTTGATCGTCAGGTTTTCATATTGAGAGACAGTAGAAGGATTGTTTTTAGTAAAGCTAGGAGTTATGGGTAACTGTTCATATCAGAACAGTGGTGCCCTGCCAGTGTGGTTCTGTGGCTTTTGCAGGCTCCATTTTCAGTAGGGGCATATAGGAGGCGATGGATGAGTCTCTCATCCCCACTTCCTTTCTGAAATCAATGAAAACAAACAACACACACAAAACTGTGGCTCTGTAGAATAGAGTGGCAAGTACTGGAGATGCAATGAGTTTCTTGGATGTAGGTTGGTGCTGAACTAACAGGGATGGGGCAGGAGTAGCAGAAGAGTAATCATGAAAAATAGGAATGGAAGAAGCTAAAGACTGAGAGGCAGCATAGTGGGATAGACTAGCTAGACTTTTAAGAGAGGAGTGCTGAATAGGCTATATGTATTGTTAAGAGGCTTTGTAAAACTAACTTTTGTATATCTTTATATTACATATAATTTAAAGAGCATTTATAAAGCTTGTAACAGTATAGTCAATTTAGGAACTAATATTTACAGTTTTATTCATTTGCCCAATAATGTGACCTGCTATGTGCCAATTACTGTTCTAGATGCTTGTGATATACTGCAGAGAATAAAACAGAAAACTTCTCTTTATAGAATATATAGATATATATTCTAAAATGATAGCTTGTTTCTATTGGAAAGATGTGCAATCATGGGTGTTTCTGGGGAAATTTCCCACCTTCCTTATTTTTTTCCTTCCACAAATGTTTATCAAATACTTGCTATGCCAGGTACTAGATATACAAAGATAATATATTTTTGCTGGTTCCTGCTGTAATATATTTTAAATATATATATATATATATATATATATATATATATATATATATATATATATATATGTTATTGAGTTTTTACAGAGAGGAAGAGAGAGTGATAGAAAGCTAGAAACATTGATGAGAGAGAAACATCAATCAGCTGCCTCTTGCACACCCCCTACTGGGGACATGCCCGCAACGAAGATATCATGCCCTTGACCAGAATTCAACCTGGGACCTTTCAGTCCACAGGCCGATGCTCTATCCACTGAGCCAAACCGGTTTCAGCTCCTGCTGTAATATTATAATGGCAAAAACAGAAAATTAAACAGGCATTAAGGAACAGTGTTTTTGGAGCATGCACTATAACTAATACTACATATGAGGTAATAGGGTTTTACCCCTCTTCAAAATAGAGATGTCTAGACTGAGATTTAAAGAATAAATGGGAGTTAGCCAAATATAGAGGTGGGAGAGAGGGGGAATGGCTATATCTGGCAGAAAGAACATGTTAAAGGACTAGAAAGTGATTTGATTTGTCTAGAATTTAGACATTGATGGATTGAGTTTGAAGAGATAAGCAGGACCTGTTTTTTGTTGCTGTTGTTTGTCTTAAGTTTTTATTGATTTTAGAAAGAGGAAGGGAGAGATCTAAATATCAATGAGAAAGAAACATCACATGGAACTGCTGCCTACTGCCGGCCTCCTGCTGGGGACGAGCCTGCAACCCGGGCATATTCCTTGACCAGGAATTAAACTGGTGACCTCCTGTTGCATGTGTCAGTGCTCAACCACTGAGCCATACTGGCTGGGCAGGACCTGATTTTTGAGGGCTTTTTAAACTGTTAGGATAGAATCCAAACTTTTCAAATGTAAAGGGTATGACAAAGGTTTTAAGAGAAAATGCATATAATCACTTTTATGTATTAAAAAGATTATTGGTTGTAGCATGGAAAGTGAATTGAAAGATTGATGAGTAAACATTGAAGCAATGCAGCGATAGATTGGGGCCATTGGGACCAAGGTGCTAGTAAGGAACTTCTCAGTGAGCCTGGAAAAGAGAAGACAGATTTGAAAGAAATTTAAGAAGAACTTAAGTTTAAGAATGTAATTCATGTTTCTGTCCTGTGTTACTACCTTTTGTTTGGGGGCACTGGGTGTCATCATTAACTATGATAGGGACACAGGAGAAACAAGTTTGGTAAAGCGAAGTATTCATTTTTGGACTTGTTGAGTCTAAAATGTATTTGGAATGTCCCCATGAGAATGTAGAAGGCAGCAAGATAATACATGTCTGCAGAGAGCTTTGGATTGGGAATAAAGATTTGAGTGGAATCATGTAGAAGGAAAATGAAGAAATGGGAGGTTGCTTGGGGAAGTGTGAAGGTTGGGAGGAAGGCTTACGATATAATTGGGAGGCAGAAGGATCTTCAAAGTAAGCCAAAGAAGTCTTAGAGGTAGAATGAAAATTATTCCAAGGAAGAGAGTTTCCAGAAGAAAAAGGGGAGGTTTTCTTCTCATAGGCAAAATTACCTAAAGACTGCACATGTCCACTGGATTTGGTACTAAGGAAGGAAGTGACCTTGCTGAGAGAAATTTACTTAAATGAGCCTGTGCTGAGAAATAGTCACAGCAGATGAATGGGGACAACTTAACTCTTTGTTTTGTTAATTCTCTCCCAGGATATTTTTCCATTGATTTTTAGAGAGAGTGGAAGAGAGAGGGAAAGATAGAGAGAAATATCCATCTGAGAGAGAAACATTGATTGGTTGCCTCCTGCACATGCCCTGACCAGCACCAGCAGCCTGCAGTCTGCAACTGGAATTGAACCCTGGACTTTTTGGTCCACAGGTGGACGCTCTATCCACTGAGCCAAACCAGCTAGGGCCACAACTTACTCTTTTTAGTTTGCCTATAGGTATGCAGACAGAGATCAATAGTTGGAGTTGTACTTGAGCTTTAATGGAGAGTTTTAGAGATAAGAAGATTGAACATATTTAACATTTAACTCCAGTAGGAGAAATGAATAGGAATTGATAGATTAAAGGAAGATTGGTCTAGGAGCCTGGTTTATGCTTAACAAACACTCAGAAGCTTAATTTACAAATGAGAATACTAGTTTTATAACTTTACTGGGAATTAGAAAATATCGTCTATTTTGTCTACATGTTTTTTGGGGGGTTTCTTTTTGTGTGGTTTTTTTTTGGTTGTTTTTTTTAGGAAAACCATATACTTGAGAATCTTGAGAATCATAATTATAACCCGAAGCCCACTTTGTGAGCGTGGAATCACCAAGGGGAGTTAGTTGGATGTTGCTAATGGCAAATGAAATCTACCTATACTAGTACCGTGTTTCCCCGAAAATAAAACATCCTCTGAAAATAAGACCTACTTACAGGTTTCCTTCTGAGTGAAATATAAGGCATCCTCCCGAAAATAAGGCCCCCCTAGGCTCTATCTCAGAATGAAAATTAATTTACCGTAAACTGGTCATTAGGGCCACCCCGATTGGCGTCTAGCAACCAGTGACGTTACTCATTTAAAGACAGTGCTATTGCTAAACATGAGAGATTTGGTCCACTGATTCTGAAAGAAATGGAGTCACAAGAAATTCACCAGGAAATTCAGGAATTAGATTGTTATGATGATGTTCCAGAAGATGATGACATGATTGTCATTGAATAAATGAGTAAATTCTTGATAATGTAGGATTCAGTTTGTCTGGTTTGTGTTGACAACTACCGTACTACCGTACTGTATACAGGTAATAAATTTCCTTTATTTTCATTTAACAATAAATGTGTACCGTATTCTTCTTCAAGGAAAAATAAGACATCCTCTGAAAATAAGACCTAGCGCATCTTTGGGAGCAAAAATTAATATAATACATTGTCTTTCTTTTGGAGAAACAGGGTACATGCATCCAGCTTCACTCTAGGACAGTAGTGCCTTCCTGGACCAATTAGTAATGTCCCTGTTTAGACCTGCTCTCTTGGACAGTATTCATGGTTGCTGCCACTTTTTATTTCTCTGACAATCCTTTTTTTCTCTGAATGTCCTTTCTGTGGCTTACTCTTTCTATATTAACCCCACCCATTAAGTTTTAGACAAATCTTTCTGCTTTTTATTTCTAGAGACATTTTTTTTTCCCTTTAAATGGCTTTTGTACCATTTGATTTATTCTCAGTTAAGTGTTTATTTTATTAATATAGTTGATTTCTGGTAATGCTTTATAGTATCACCTATGTTATTTCTATAAGTCAGTCATAAAAGTTACAGTTTGTAAGTAAAATAATTAAAGTCCTCCCATGATCTACTTTTTAACATTTTTATGTATATATTGCATACCATGAGTTTGTTTCTATCTTCAATAGTCATAAATAACAATATGAGAAATATCCTTAAGATCCAAGTTTTGTGCATAATTCAGATTGTTGCCTTAAGATACATTTCTAAAAATGGAATTTAGTCAAAAGGGGAATGGTATATAATTATCTTCTCATTAGCAATGTATGAGCATGCTTAATTTGCTTCATTGTCATTTACTAGTGAGAATGTATTATTTTTTCTACACAGGATGTCCCCCTAAAATGTGTGCTCACTTTGAATGATTATAAAGCCAGTGTTTATTTACATACAGTTCATTTTCAAAATTTAAAAGAATCCACAAAAATGAATTTTGTTGTTGTTAATGACTATTTTCAAGCTGATAATTGCTCTGGTCCAGGCACTGCTGATAACTCGAAGCAATGGAATCACAAACATCTAGAATCATTTATTTCAGTATTTGTGTGCCCTCAATTTGGCCACTGTGCCGGTTTTATGCCGTAAACTTTATATTTCATGTATCACCATAAAAAAAAGTCAAGTGGCACTTTAGGATAAATTTTTTTTGTTCAAAGTCTAGTCTGGCTTCATCCCTTGTTTCAAATCATTTGAACCTGAAAAGGAGTGAAAATTAAGTGAGTTATCAGCTGTTAAAGTGTATGCACATATTTTTGGGATATCCTATATGTGTAAACTTAATAGGAGAAATATGTATTTTGATTTGTGTATTTAAATATTATAAATATGATTGACTACTTTCCTTTTTTTTCCCCCTCCCTATTTTATGTGTTTGTGTTTGTCAGGGTGGGGATGGAAAAAAGGAAATTTGTGAATAAATGTTAAGTTGCTTTTTGTTTTTTTCAAGGAGGAATGAGAATATTAAGTTCTTCTAAGGACATTTATCAGTTTCAAAAAATAAACCTTTTTATCTTTTTCGAGGATACATTTATTCATTGTTTATTTCTTAGCATGACTATATGAAAGGAGAAGGTTTTCCTGAAGATGAGGCGACTGAATCGAAAAAAAACCTTAAATTTGGTGAAAGAGTTGGATGCCTTTCCAAAGGTTCCTGAGAGCTATGTAGAGACTTCAGCCAGTGGGGGGACAGGTGAGTATCCATTCAAATTAAAACTGTTACACTAAATGGAGTTTCTGAGTGATCCATTTAACAACATACAGAAATAGAGCCATGAGGAAGAACTCATCAACATATAACTTTGTAACTGGTCTGTCCTTATGTGATGCTGTTTTGCTATAATTTTATTATACACTAGAGGCCCAGTGCATGAAATTCGTGTACAGGGGGGGGGGGGGGTTGGAGGGGGGGAGGGTTTCCCTCAGCCCAGCCTGCACCCTCTCCAATCTGTGACCCCTTGGGGGATCAGGCCTAAACTGGCAGTTGGACATTCCTTTTACAATCCTGGACCACTGGCTCTTAATTGCTCACCTGCCTGCTTGCCTGGTCGTCCCTAACTATCATCCCCCCCCCCTCCCCCCGCTGGCTTGATTGTCCCTCACTGCCTCTGTGTGCCGGCCTGATCGCTCCTAACTGCCCCCCTGCCAGCCTGGTTACCCCTAACTGCCCCTGCTGCCAGCCAGGTCGCCCCCAACTGCCACCCTCCCTGCTGGCTTGGTTGCTCCTAACTATCCCCCCTGCTGGCCTGGTCACCCCTTGCTGCCCCCCTGCCAGACTAGTTGCCCCTCACTGCGCCCCCAGCAGCCTAATTGCCCCCATCTGCCCCCCCTGCTGGCCTGGTTGCCTCTCACAGCCCCCACCAGCCTGGTCGCCCCACGCAGCCTGCTATTCCGTCATTTGGTCATCCCTCACTAATCCCCCCTGCCAGCCTGGTTGTTCCGTCCTTTTGGTCATCCCTCACTAACCCCCCTGCTGGCCTGGATGCCCCACAGCCTGCTGTTCATTTGTTTGGTTGTCCTTCACTAACCCCTGGCCAGCCTGGTTGTAGGCAGCATCTTGTGAGGGCATGAAGGTTAATTTACATATTACCTCTTTATATTTAGGATACTAGTGGCCAGGTGCATGAAATTTGAGCATGAGGGGAGCAGATGGGTTCCTTATCCTGGCCTGCACCCTCTTGCTGTTCGGGACCTCTCATGGATGTCCAAATGGCAGTTTAGGCCCGATCCTTAAACCGGCAGTTGGGATCCCTGTGGGATCGGGCCTAAACCAGCATTCGGACATCCCTCTCTCAATCCATGACTGCTGGCTCCTAACCACTGGCCTGCCTGTGTGCCTGCCTGATTGCCCCTATCCACTCTGCCTCCCTACCTGATCGCCCCTAACCACTTACCTGCCTGCCTGATTGCCTCTAACCACACTGCCTGCCTGCCTGATTGCCTCTAACTATGTCTGCCTCTGCCCCTGCCATTGTGGCTTAGTCCAGAAGGATGTACAGAATGATGTCCGGAAGGTTGTTAGGCTGTCCATTCAAAGTAGCATATTACTCTTTTGTTATTATAGATATCTCTTTGGCATCTAACTCAGTGTAGTCCAAACATTTAACAGTACTCATTAAAACATTATGGAATAAGTTAATCCAATTTTACTTCTTTATTGCTATTGAGTTATGTATAATTATATTAATAGGATGATTACGTACAAATATAATTTAACTTGGAAGAAGTTATTTAATGATGTGAAACTGGCTCAGTGCCTTTTTGGTTAAGAATAAATCAATTTATACATTATAATAAAAATTCTTAAATTTCACATTACTGTAGAGAGGCAGCATAGGGTAATAGGAGCTTGGATTTGGAACCAGATGTAAGGATTTAAATCACCCTTCTTCCTTCCTAACTAAATGACTTTGAGGACGTTAATCATACACCTCTGGCCTCTGCTTTAGTTTGTTCATCCATAAAATGGGGATGATATCAGTATTTACGTAATAGGGTTGCTGTAATGATTAAATAAGTTAATATTTATAAAATGTTTAGAATAGTACCTGGTACAGATAGAAGTAATCCTATCTAATAAAAGAGTAATATGCAAATTAACCATCACTCTGCTACACCCACAAGCCATGCTCACCAGCCAGTCAGGAGCAAATAAGCAAATAAACTGAAGCAAGATAGCTACAGCCACAGAGAACAGGAGGGAGGCTTGGGTTTCACCGGCCATGGAGGAAGTCAAGCTTTCCATACAACCTGGCCAGCCTAGGCCTCTTCTTAAGGCTACAGAGTTTCAATTATAGAAGGTAAATCAATCCCAACAAAAACGGCTGCAGAAAGCACCACAGAGCGAGCAGAAAGCTTGGCTCCATTCCAGGCTACGAAGTTTCATTGTAGAAGATAAATAAACCCCAGATACCAGGGCCTCTGCTTGGGTCGCCAGGGGGCGTGGCTGGCCTGCAAACCACCACAGACCCCCTCTCCCAGGTCACCCCATTCCCCAAGAGAACCCCCACCCTGATCCGGGACATCCTTCAGGACAAACCAACTGGCCCCCACTTGTGCACCAGGCATCTATCCTATCTAATAAAAGAGTAATATGCAGATTGACCACTCCAACACACAAGATGGTGTCAAAGATCCTGCCCCCATGTGGACACAAGATGGCCACCACAAGATGGTCAGCAGGGGAAAGCAGTTGGGAGGGACCAGGCCTGTAAGGGAGGGCAGTTGTGGATAATCAGGCCAGCAACAGAGGGCAGTTGAGAGGGACCCAGGCCTGCAGGGAAGGGCAGTTAGGGGTGACTAGGTCTACAGGGGAAGGCAGTTAGGGGCAAACAGGCTGGCAGGGAAGCAGTTAGGCATCCATCAGGCTGGCAGGGGAGTGGTTAGGAGGTGATCAGGTTGGCAGGTAGAAGTGGTTAGGGGCAATCAGGAAAGCAGGCAAGTGAGCAGTTGGGAGCCAGCAGACCTGGATTTTGAGAGGGATGTCCAACTGTTAGTCGGACATCCCCCGAGGGGTCCTGGATTGGAGAGGGTGCAGGCTGGGCTGAGGGATTACCTCCCCTGCACGTGCACAATGCCTCTAGTTGTTAAATAAAATAAATTAATAATGGAATATGTAAGAAAAATATGGAACTATAACAGTATTTACTATTATTTTCCTCTGAAGAGCTAATAACATATTAGGTCTAGTAATAATTAATGTCGTTTTCTAATACTTTTTTTTAAATCGAATTTATTTAAACAATACAACAAAATTTAATCAACAATATAGTTGCCGTTGTTTTCTACTACTTGTGCCCAACGCTCAGGAAGCATTTTAATCCCTCTGTTGTAAAATTCTTGTGATTTTGATGCAAAAAATTCGGTCAATGCATTTTTGAGGCATTCTTCATTATTAAATTTTTTTCCAAGAAGAAAGTTTTGCAAAGAACGAAACAATTGGTAATCGGAAGGGGCAATATCAGGAGAATATGCAGGTTGAGGGAGAACTTCCCATTCCAACTGGCGCAGTTTTTCAGCAGTGATTCTTGCAGTATGCGGTCGTGCGTTATCGTGGTGAAGAATTACGCCCTTCTGATTAATCAGCGCGGGTTCTTTTTCTCTTAAAGCTTGGGCTAACCTTTCCAATTGGGCACTATACACTGCACTTGTAATGGTTTGGTTAGATGGTAAAAGTTCATAATGAAGAATTCCTTTAAAATTCCACCAAACAATATAAGTACAACCAATGGACATAAAACTATGGGGAGGGAGGGGATATGGGGGAGGGAGGGAGGGGGGCAAAAAAAATCATTAAAATATGTAAAAAAAAAATTAATTAATTAAAAAAAATCAAAAAAAAAATAAATAAATATATTAATATACAAATTAAAAAAAAAAAAAAATTCCACCAAACACACAACATCACTTTTTTCGCATGCAAGTCAGGTTTTGGCGTGGGCTGCGGAGCCTCATTTTTGTCCAACCATTGAGGCCGCCTTTTCAAATTAACATACAGCACCCATTGTTCATCTCCGGTAACAATTTGCTCTAAAAACGGCAAACGGTTTTGACGAGAGAGGAGCGAACTGCAAATTGTCTCTTTGATTACAGTTGTTGTCGGTCAACTCATGAGGAACCCATTTTCCAAACTTTTGGACTTTGCCAAGTGCACGCAGTTGATTGGAAATTGTTTTTTTGTGAACAATTTAAAGTTGTTGCAAGCTCTTGTTGGGTAATTTGAGGATTTTGCACCAAAAGAGCTTGAAGAGCTTCTTGATCAAAATTGGACACAGGGCCTCGACCACTCTTGTCATCTAATGAAAAATTTCCCTCGCGAAATTTCTCAAACCAACGCTGGCATTTTCTGGCGCTAACTGCATCTTGACCAAGAGCACTACAGATGTTTTTTGCAGCCTCACTTGCTTTTCTTCCTAATTGGAACTCGTAAAGCATGCAGTGCCGAATATGCTCTTCATCCGCCATCTTCTTAGCCCTAGTTTTGCAACAAAAACCAAACCAAACACAAACTTTTTCAAGCAAAACTTGTTAATTGCACTTCACACGTTCTGTAGATACCACGTGTTTGAAGGTTATGTCAATACAAGTCAACGCCAAGCAAGATTTTAAACGAATGTTTAAAAACGACATTAATTATTACTAGACCCGATATGTTTCATTTGGTAAATGTGTATAAAGTTGCTTGCTATTTCTAATCTCATGATTAATTTTTATTAATAAAAATAGTGCAAGTTCTCGTGGTACAATAAATTTTAAGGATGTTTTGTCATAGTATATGATAATTCTTTCCTTTTTCTCACCTTTGAGTTGCTTTTATAAATGCAGTAGTATGTTTAGGAGATTCCAAAGTACATGAAAGTGTTATAACAGATTTGAGATGTATGTTATTTTTTTTAATTGGGCTGCAGGCATGGACCCATTTTTAATTATGAGGGGACTATTTTCAAATTTGTATTGTGAAATATTTATTATGTCTGACACTGCTATGTATAAGAAAGTAAAAGTTTGATGTCTTGTAATATTGAAGAAATAAAATGCTTTCTCAATAATACAAATATTTGAGTTAATTTTAGTGTTTGTTAAATATTTTTGAGCTGTTTTAGAAAAAATCTATACTGGACATTTTAAGAAAAACTTTATTGTAATAATTCACATGACAAGCATTAAGACATTCATATATATATATATATAATTTCACTAAAAATAGTTTCCTATTATTTTACAAAATTGTTTTAATTCTCTCTTTTTTGTTTGATTTCTCAGTTTCTTTAATAGCATTCACCACTATGGCTTTATTAACCATAATGGAATTTTCAGTATATCAGGATACATGGATGAAGTATGAATATGAAGTAGACAAGGATTTTTCTAGGTAACTTTTTTTTTTCTTGAAATACCTTTAGATTCAAATTGTTTTAAAGATAACATACCTTTTTTAAAAATGTCTAACTTTTATATTTGGTTTATTTTAGTTCTGAAGAATTAGTTCTGATAACTTCTCATAATTAATGTATTAGAATCATTTTAGGATATTTTGAATATTGGTTAAATTATAAGAGGGAGGTTCTCTTATTTAATATGCACTGTATAAAAAGGTTAGGAGACTATAATATGTTTTTATTTTAATGTGTTGAACAGGTAGGAATTATTTAATGTTTTAAAATTGTTTACTCTTTAGAATTTGAAATACTGATCTGTGTAATTTGGAAAATATATTCTTTAAATATACATTATTTATACTTGTAACTTGATTTTTATAAATTATATCTAAATTTAACTTTAATGTAAATAATTAATATCACTTAAAACTTTGAAAATATACTACCTTAATAAAGAGACAAAGTATACCTTATTTTATTTGTAGTATTTGGATTTTAATTGATTAAAGATAACAGATTTATATTATAAAGATTGTACTGGATAAGGGAGACATTTACTTCTCAATTTCAATCCCAGTTCTGCATTTAGTAGCTATGGAAGTTACTAAATCTGTATATGTATATGCTTCAGGTACTTTTTTTATTAAATGGGGAAAATAATCATGGTACTTTACTCATGACACTAGTGAGAAGTAAAACATTTATAAATTGCTGTATAACCTTGGGTAAGTCACACAACTTACTTCTTTTGAGCCTCAGCTTCTTTATCTATACCTTGTGTATTATTCTTGATAATGTAGGTTTTTAAAAGATTTGTTATTTTCCTTACTTTGTTTATTTGTAGCACCAATGAAGCACTTAATTTTTTTCAAATGGACTCTTAATATAGCTTACCGCAAAAGCTTGCCTAATTGGTCATCACTGGTTCCCACCATATCTCTTGTGCATAAACCTCTGGATTATTAGAGCACTGCTTGAATCTAGACAACTGGAAGACTGTGAAGCTCTAAAAATTTATTGGAAAATCTTTTAGAGCTCTAAAAACTTCTATTGAAACCAGATTCAAATTATTAGAGTGAAAAAAGTTTTGATAGCCCAGGGAAAACAGATACTGATGGTACTCATTCTGTTATTCATGGTGAAAACTAATATTGACAGTACTCATTCTGTTATTCATGGTGCTTAATTGATTGTAATATTTAAAAATTAATTCAATTTAAATTCATCATTTGGAAATAAAGCATTAGTTGAACCTTTTAGGAAGATCATGCAAAACGTGAAGCATGAGAGGTTTTTTATGGCAATTTGATTGCATTTATCAAGTCACACAAACCTAGTTTTTCATAAGCCAATACAATAGGTATGTGATCTTAAGCCAGGCATTTATACTGCCCTGAACACCATTGTGTTATCTACAGAACTGTGAAGCTACCCAATTTACATGTCCATGATAAAGAATAAAGGAGATAATATTTGTAAGGAGTCAGGTATAATGCCTGATGTATAGTATTTATTTGATAAATAGAGGAGAAAGACTTGCAATTCCTAACTCTTGATTTTAAAAGTTTTAAAGGAATATTCTATATAAGGCTTATGTAAACAAAGTTTAAAAACTTATTTTTCTGAGTTTCTTGGAGTTACTTAATTTAGTAAAATTAAATTGCAGAGTACTATATTAAAAACCTGTGAAATCAGAAAGTCTTTTGGAATAATTGCAAAATAGAATTTTAACTTTTAAAGTGACTTCGGCCATAAAAAATACTATCCAAGTTCTAATCGACATAGTTTTGAAATCCTAGTTTTTCATAAAATTGTTTTATATTTCTCATGTTTTGTTGATTACTTGATAAGTACTAAAGTTTCTTTTATGTCTTTTAGCAAATTGAGAATCAATATAGATATTACTGTTGCCATGAAGTGTCAGTGTAAGTACATATAGTTGTTTAAACAATTGCTAGTAAAAAGTAAAAACCACTCATTGTCTTTTAACTTTATTTTTCTTTTATGATGTCTTAACATGCTGTTGCAGTGCTATTTAATAATGTATGTTGTTTTTCTCCCCAAATTATTGTATATTCTTTAAATTTCTTATCCAGAAAGAGAAGAGATTTAACTTTCACATTCAAATAATTAAAAAATATAGGAGGAAATTTTTGTGAATCCAAGTTTTAAAATATGTGTATCTTTTTAATTGATTTCAGAACAAGGCAGGGAGAGGGAGAGAGATATCTATCTGAATCAGAGTTTTAATTTAGGTACATCCTTTATTTATTTATTATGTGAACTACCAGTTTTTATGTTCTTCAAGAATATCCTGTTTCACTCTTTTAACTTACCGCCCTTTACTTTTACTCTTGCGTATTAAAATATTTTAAGTTAATAGTGATTTCTTTTCTGTTTTCTTCACTTACTACTTGATTATATTGGTAGAAGTAAAAAAATAAAAAAAGTTAATATGTATTTTAGGTAATAAAATAGAATAATTTTAGGATATTTTGAATATTGGTTAAATTATAAGAGGGAGGTTCAGTAGTGCTGAATCAGTAGTGCTCTTAAAAAATGAGGAGAAACATCGATCAGACCATTCAACCTCGCAGGGAAGGTAGGGGAGGGTGGGGGGAAGCGGGAGAGATCAACCAAAGGACTTGTATGTATGCATATAAGCCTAACCAACAGGCAACAGGGGGGTGAGGGAGGGCATGAGGAGGGATAAGGGGGGAAATGGGGGAATAAGGACACATAGGCAGCACCTTAATCAATACATTTTTTTAAAAAATCTAAAAATGCAAGTTCCCCCCCCCCCCAAAAAAAAATATGAGGATGCTTTTGCATGGAAGCTGTCTTTTAAACTACCACTTGAAAAGTAGAGACAAGAATTCAGTAGTTCAGATAAAATTTTTTAAAGTGTTAAATAGTATTACCCAATTAAGGAAATTATTTTTGGGGAGATTTTATCTTAGAACAGACTTAGATTTCTTTTCTGTTTCCATTTATTTTTCCTTACGTTAGTGGTTTTAAGAGAAATAATTTGTATCCAAATTATGAGCTAGTGTTAATGCTGAATATATTATTTTACCTTATTTTAGATATTTGAACACCATTAGAATTTTAGCATTTTCAAAATGAACTTTCTATCGATATTTAAAAATTCATAAATAGCTTTGCCTTAAGGTTTATTTTAATCTCTAAAAATAATCCTTGTAATTAATAGTTTGTGTAGCAGCCATTTACTACTTGAGAGTAGGTTCCAAGTTTTGAAAAGCTCTTCAATAAAGTTTATATGTTTTACCATGAAATGCTGAGTCATTTTTTTTACTGTGTAAAAAATAGAAAAAACATTTTTTTATTAATTTCTATCAAATCTATAATTATAACCAGTATAGGAAAGTGAGTTTTCTGTTAGTCATCTTAATTTGTTACTTTATTTCAGATACAGTTTGACACTTAGCATAGAATGTAAAACTTTTAATTTTTTTTAAATGCAGATATTGGAGCAGATGTATTGGATTTAGCAGAAACAATGGTTGCATCTGCAGATGGTCTAGTTTATGAACCAGTAAGTTTGATTCATGTTTTTTAATATAATATGCTTTGAGAAATTGCCCCTTAAAAAATAGTTTGGTATTTTCTATTGGTTTTGTTTCAGCTAGTTTTTAAAACATATTTTCTTAATGCAAAAGTAATCCATATTATTTGTAAAAAATTTAGGGGTGAAAAGTTTTATCTAATACTAAAATCTTGAGATAACCATTATTAGCATTTTTAATAAGCCTTTAATGTCTGTTTTATAACTTTATTCTTATTTTATATTTTTGTTAATGCTTTCTAATAGTTTTCTCTTAGAGTTTGTATGCTTTTTTATTCTTTCACTTTTGAAATCAAATATTTATTCTTTATATCCAAGGGTGTATCTCCTTTAGTTTTTGTTTTGTTTTTGGTCCTTGGTAATCTTACTTTTTAAGTGTTTTTGCTTGTTTGCTATAATGCTATTCAAAGCATTGCTTTCACCTCTTTTTCAAATGATCATATGATGTTGAACTTTGTGGAGTGGTTCTCCGTATCTTTATTAATCTTCACATTAAATATATATTTTGAACTTTGCCTCTGAGTTCTGGGAGATTATCTTGATCCAAAAGGACCAATCTTCTTTTCAATGTCCTCATTATGTTTTAAAATTTAGTGATTATATTTTCTACCTTTAAGATTTTGTGCAGATCACGCCATTTTTTTCTGTCTCTACTTCCAATCATTTTATTCATAAGGTAACTGGGGAGAAACTCCATGGTGATTTTCAGATATTAGCATTACCTTTGTGTGCAGTGGTGTGAAGAGAGTTGGGAATCATGCTGCAGACAAGTTTAGCAGGAGAAGAAATCAGAATAAATTTATTGAAATCAGAAAGATGGGACAATTTAACTTGGTGTATATGATTTATAGAGTTTAGAAAGCCATAATGGTCATAATTACAGGAGAAGGATGTTCCAGGTTGGTATAATTAAATAACCAAAGGCACAAAGGCAGAACTGTTTGATAGAATGAGGGATTGTTCCTCTTTTTTTTAAAAGCAAGTATTTGTAAAGAGAGAATGAAAGTTAGGGCCCAATTATTGAGGGATAACTAATAATGCTAATAAGTTAAAAAGTACAATTAATATGCTTTATTAAGAATTACTTTTATGAAAATAAAAAGTGGACTTTTTGTTGCAATTTAATTTTAAATTGTAGATATTGTCTCAAACCATGAGAAGCTTTCATATTTCATTCTAATAAAAGTAGCCACGTCTGATTTTGAATTGATGAAGTTAATGCTCAAATAAAATTTCTTGAATTATTCTTTAATGATTAACACATTTAAGAATTACAGTTCTTTTTTTTTTTTAAGCTCATTTAAAAAGAATGTTGATCTGATCATGGATTATCCCAGCAAGAATATGGGCTTTGGAAGATTTAATATTACACTTACACTGTATTTTTTTTCCTCTTTTCCTTTTTTCCTTTTTAATTAAAGTTTTATGCTGGCATTATTTAAATTATTAATATTTCTTTATACTACTTTTAAATAAAAATAATTTAAAATTTTTAGGTTGACTTAAAGATAGAAGATTCAATATAAACAGGAATACTTGTTTTTTACAACACTATAAATTTGTTTCTTGTTCAAAGAACATTAAAAAAAATTATTATATAAAAGCCAAGAGAAATAGACAATGTTGATGATTATGTTTTTCTTTATTTTAGGTAATGTTTGATCTTTCTCCACAGCAAAAAGAGTGGCAGAGGTAATAAGTATACTAAGTATTGTGGTCCAAAGAAATCTAGATCCCATTTTGTCTATTTTGTTTATTGTGACTTCATAGATTGGCATATTTACTAAGGCATATCTCTGGATGAAATATTAGCAGAATATATCATATAATATAATCTTTACACCTTCAAAAATTTCACCAGATCTTAAGAAAGTCATGTTAATTCTATATCTAATGGACTTTGAATCATAGTACACTTTAGGTTTCATTTAAAATTTTATTAACTATTTAAAAAAATTTTAAAAACAATATTTGATCATTGATTAACATTCATTTTGGACAGAAAGGATACAATGTAAAAGTAAAAGCCTCCTCAGCATTCCATAAACCTAGTACTAATGACTAGCGGTAAGAATCAGATTTCTTGTGTAGCCTTCTAGAAATTTTCTGTTCATATACAATATAATGTGCTATACGTAATTTTTTCTAATATAAATGGGATAATTTCATGTCTGTTCAATAACAAGCTTTTTTTCATCTAACATGGTATTTTGTACAATTTCCCATTTAAGTACATGTAGCAGTCTTGTTTTATGAATAAACTATACTTAATTGGATCATTATTGATGGATAGATTACTTGCAAGATTCTAATATTGAAACAATGTTCAGTGAAAATTAAAGAAGGTAAAATAATTTTGAAGATACAAAGTTATTGCTGAAAATGATAGAAGATAATATGGCACAAAGGTAGAAATATTAAGAGGAAAACTTTTATTTTTGGTTTTGTTGTTTGGAATAATTTCATAAGTTATTGTGAACATACACATTTTGTACAAAAAATCTTCAAGCAACCAATTTATTCTTTGTGCTAGGTATATTTAAAAAGAAAATCATGCCCTGGCTGGTTTGGCTCAGTGGATAGAGCGTTGGCCTGCGGACTGAAAGTTCCCAGGTTCGATTCCGGCCAAGGGCACATGCCTGGATTGCGGGCTCGATCCCTGGTAGGGGGCGTACAGGAGGCAGCTGATCAATGATTCTCTCTCATCATTGATGTTTCTATTTCTATCTCTCATCCCTCTTCCTTCCTCTCTAAAATCAATAAAAAAGAAAAAAAAAAGAAAATCTGCTCATGTGTTCTCGATTGTAACTTTGTTTTTTTATAATCCTCTGCCTTATATGTTGATATTCTTTGTAAAAGTTACAGGTAGAATATATTACTTTGCTTAGAATGGTGTTGGAATAGAATAAAGCTCAGGTTTCTTCAAAAAAGGAGATACCTGGTGATATTAAATGGCACCATGGCCTGGGCTGAGATGAGAAATTGATAAAGCTCTGGCTTTATCCTCCAGTTATTACCCACTTTTAAGAATATCTGATCTATTCTGTGGCTTCTTATTTGTCTAACTTCTTCTGTATTTATAACATGTTATTTAAGCCTGACAAAAAGTAAGAATTGTATAATTATTGCATGCATGCATGAATTTAGATATTCAGATGAGCAAAAGCTACTTATTAATGATTCAGACTGCACATCCATTATTGATGAAATCAGACAGTTTTATTGTGCAGCTCAGTTATTAGACGTATAGCCACCCTACCTCACTCTCCACTTTCAAGGAAAATGAACAAAGAAAACTTGATACTTTATATTAATAAAAGGATAATATGCTAATTAAAGCGGACGTCTTCTGGATGTCCTTCTGGACGGATGGCAGCTGCCGTGCCAGGGCCAGACTGCTGCCAGTGGCTCAGCAGAGGCGTGATGGGGGCATCACCTCCCCTTGATCAGCCCAGTCGCCTACGGCAGAGGAAGGCCAGACTGCGGCTTAGGCCCGGTCCTCTAAGCCATCAATAGAACATCCACTAAGGGCTCCCTGGCTGTGAGAGGGGGAAGGCCGAGCTGAAGTAACCCCCCAGTGTATGAATTTTCATGCACTGGACCTCCAGGATTAGAATAAAGTCCTATAATAATAAATATATGGCTTAGCTTAGTCATCTAATTATTATGATTATTTAAAAAGGGTTGGCTTCCTTTGTGTATCTTACTGTATTTGTAAGCTATTGTTTGTGTTATATTTAGGATGCTGCAGCTGATTCAGAGTAGACTACAAGAAGAACATTCACTTCAAGATGTGCTATTTAAAAGTGCTATTAAAAGTCCAATTCCCCTTCCATCAAGGTGAGTTGTATACTTTCCAGGTCCACCCCATGATGTTACAAAAGGTCAGATTTCTTTTTTTTTAACGGCTGAATAATTGGCTAGATGTAACACTTTTTTATCCACTCGTCTACTGATGGGCATTTGGGCTGCTTCTAAAAGTTGCCTATTGTAAATAATGCTGCATTATATAGGGGTGCATATATTCTTTTGAATTAATGTTTTGGGGTTTTTCCCCCAATATGTTTTCAGAAGTGGAATTGTTAGATCATAAGGCAGTTAGTTCCATTATTAATTTTTTGAGGTAACTCCATACTGCTTTCCACAGTACCTGCACCAATTTGTACTCCCACCAATAGTGCACTAGGGTTTCCTTTTCTGTACATCCTCACCAGCACTTGTTAGTTGATTTATTGATAATAGCCATTCTGACAGGTGTGAGGTGATACTTCATTGTAGTTAATTTGCATCTCCCTGATGATTAGTGACATTGAGCATCCTTTCATATGTCTTTTGGTCATCTGTACGTCTGTCCTCTTTGGAGAAGTGTTTATTCAGGTTCTTTGCCCATTTCTCAATTGAATTGTGTTTTTCTTTGTTGTTGTTGTGTTGTATAAGTTCCTTATAAATTTTGGATATTAAGCCCTTATCGGATGTATTGGTGAATATGTTCTTCCATTCAGTGGGTTTTCTTCATTTTGTTGATGCTTTTAATAGTTCAACAGCACTCTCACTAAGGTGAGGTGTATATTTTAAATGTTCAACTATTTATTAATATACTTACTTTGACATTTTAGCATTGATTCATTTCTCTGGATATCATATTTCTCAGAAAATGTAATCATTCTGTATGATTAAGTTGTCCTTTTACTCTTAAAGTTATATCGATAGTCTGTGATACTGATCAGTATTATCACAAATACAGTAGATCCTTGAACTACATTGGTTTGAACTACTCAGGTCCACTTATACACAGATTTATTTCAATAACCTGTACTGTTTTCCATCCGTGGTTGGGACTCCACAGGTGTGGAGGACCAACTGTATGCTATGCTATTTTATACAGGCTACTTGAGCATTCCCGAATTTTGGTATCCTTAAGTCTTAGAACCAATCCCCTATAGATACTAAGGGACAATTGTGTTAAGTTTTGGTGGAATCAAAAGCTATATGTGAATTTCAGTACTCCTAACACTTGCGTTGCTTAAGTGTTCACTGTATTTCATTTTATTTAATTTTTCTCTTATGTGTGCATGGTATACCTCTATATAAAATTGTTATATTTTAAGAACAAATTAATTGCATTTAATATTATGAGGATGAATGAATTTTGATTAGGAATTTTGTGGGTTTTTTTAAACTTTTTTTATAGATCAGAATAACTGATAGTTGGAAATGTTATAATCATGAAATGATCATTTAAATCTAAAACTATTGAAAAGTTTTTACATTTGCTTAGAAAGAAAATGTCATTGTCTATTTGAACTTAGATGGCATGCCTTTCTCTTACCTCATTTATAGTCCCATCCTCTCTTATCCTCTTAAGTACCAAAAACAGATGATGAAAGTTGCCTTTGTTGAACTGATTATTTACTTTTAATCTTTCTTCTATCATGGGACTTACTCCTTTGGTTAGATTTGAAGAACCATGAATTTTAGATTTGTGAAAATGTAATGTGCAAATAATAATTATGAATTTTTTTTCTATTTCATAGATATATACTTTTTAAAAAATGTACAGACCTCAAAAAACTGCTTTTCCACTTTTGACATTTAGAAAATTACCTGGAAATTGATTCTTACAGATCAATACTGGTGACGATATTGTATGTGTTGTAAATAATCCTTGCATATCTTGTTATAATAGGGAAGATGATTTATCACAGCCTCCCAATGCTTGCAGAATTCATGGTCATCTATATGTCAATAAAGTAGCGGGGAATTTTCACATAACTGTGGGCAAGTATGTTCTTTTCACCTACTGAAAAATACTTTAGACAAGTTGTCAGTTTGTTAAAAGTAAAGTCTTTGCTAAAATAACAATATATAATTAACTACTAAGAGAGATTAAAATGTTTTGTATCTGTATTTTTGATGTCTTGAGATTTGTCCGGGCTTTAATTTCAGGGTAGAGAAGACTACTAACTTTAATACTACTTTAAAATAAAGTTAAACGGTCACGTCATATTTTATATGTTAAAGTAAATGAGCTGTAGGTACAATATGAATTAAAACCTACTTACCAAGTTTTAGTAGCCTGGAAGTTCTTACCTAGACATTTCATTAATTTGCTTATTTTGTTGGATGGTATTTTTTCTCTCTTTGGTAATTGTCACCAAAATCTAAATCCTAACTAATTTGAGACAGGTATTTTGAGATCGTTAGAAATTAGTAGTGTTTGGGAAAAAGATAAATTAGATAACAGTTAAGGAAAAATATTAGATCATCAGCCTTCATAAGCTGCACTCTTCACAGAAATTGTTATGTAATGAATACTTGGTAAATTTCTGAATGGACTCTCTGATTCTCTCTCCCTTCCTCTATTTGTCTTGAGTTGCAGAACTGAACATCTTCATTGTAAAAGACATTTTTGAGTACTTGTTATATGCAAAGTAATATGCTAGATACTAAGAATGAAACAGTGAAAAAAGGGATTTTTTGTCCATTTCGTACAGACAGTCTGAGAGAATCCAAAATTGAACTAATAACTATATCATTATAGTTGCATTGAATCTAAAAAGGAGAAGTATGGTTGATAAGAAACTATATAACAAGATACCTCACCTACTTTGCTTGTCAGCAGAGGCTTTATTGAGGATAACCATAACTGTTCATACTAGTGGATGATTAGCAAGTTTATATATAAAGGAGAAAAAGACATCTACACTCAGGGAAAGGTTACAAAGCAGGAAAGAAAGTGGCTGAAGATTGTATATATATTTAGAGACATATATGCAAAATTATTTCAGTATTTATAGTGATCAGATCAAACATTTTTTGTCTTTGTTGTCCAATTCTTTTTAATATTCTTTGTTTTTTAAAAAAATACATTTTTGATTTCATAGGGTAAGGGAGAAGAGAGATAGAAACATCAACAATGAAAGAGAATCATTGATCAGCTGCCTCCTGCATGTCCCCTACTGGGGATTGAGCACAACCCAGGCATGTGCCCTGACCTGCAATTGAACTGTGACCTCCTGATTCACAGGTTGACACCCACAAACAATATCCTACTTCAAACCTAACAAACAATATCCTACTCTAAAGCTAACTGTGAAAGGGCAAAATTCTGCTAACAAATACTCTATGAACATCCATAATTATAGCCTTTGTGCCCAATTTCACCTATCTCTTCATGTGATAACTCATTCCAGCAATAGGAGAGGCCAAATTGAAAAGCGTCTGGTTTGTATCTTATCATCTCTGAAATATCCTATAAACCACTCCTAATTTTTTGGTAATAGGTTTGTCAAATTCAATATTGATTTTTTTTTTACGATCTCATATTACTTCTCAGGCATATTATCATTTTTAAACTGTATTATAAAGAACTATTTAGTTCAATATGCAGATTGTTGAGCATGACTACATTAAATAGGCAGATGCTTGCCACTTATATGTCTATTACAACAGCTGCATATGCAGACTGAAACGTGTTCATATCACGAATGGTATTTCTGTTGTGTAACTGATACTCTGAAATAGTGAACAACTTTTGTAATACTGTGAACAAAACAAAAAAAAAACATTTCCTCTGTTTCCTGAGAAATTTAGTGTATATTGAAACTATAACAAAGTACTTTTTTTAGATAAATGGAGTTAAGTTCTAGACTCAGGTCATTATACATAGGTTTTTCACCTATGTAAATACCTTTTAAGAGTGTCATGTAAGATGTGGGATGGTTTTGCATGATGTGAGACAATTTTATTTTGTGTGAGACTGTCATCGCCTTGCAGGATGCCTTCCTTCCTTGGCCTCTGTCCACTGAATGCCAATAGAGCTCTCCAATGACCAAGACAACTGAAAATGCTTCCCCCCAGTGCCCTCTGGTTTTCAATAACCTTTCCTTCATTGAAACTTACTTGGAGTAAGATATCATAGGACATGAAAAATACATGAAATTCAAATTTCAGTATCCAAAAATAATGTTTTTCTGTAAAACATTAGCCATGCTTATTTGAAGTTGAAAGTTTATTTATGTGCCTAACTACATAATATCTTCAAAGCTTAAAATATTTACTATATAGATCTTTACAGAAAAAAGTTTGCCAACCCCCAATTTATTAAATTGTTGAGATGAGTAGACTTAACAAGTCATAGGCTAAATATGTTTTTATTTTATGTTAAGAAAATTATATAACTTAGAAAAGATAAGATCCCTCTTTAGATTTTAATTTACAATAGTTATATATTTAACTAATTACTTTAGTTTCTTTAATATTTTTTCCTCCTTTCAGGGCAATTCCACATCCCCGAGGTCATGCACATTTGGCAGCACTTGTCAATCATGACTGTAAGCAGTTTCTGAAATATTTTTCCATGAAGAGGTCTTTGAAAGAAAAGTGTTTTGATTGTTTATTTTATTGCAGATGCAAGATAGGGCTTTGAAAGTGGACTATTTTGAAAACAGATATCCATAGGAGAAAATGATTATATTTACCAACTCTAATCCATAGTCTCCTGTCCTTAAGCTCCTGTCTTCTGTTTAGTCATGACTCAGAAGTTGCCCAGTTAGGGAGACAGTCTAGTGTGCTTTGTATTACTTTGTGCACATTTCTGCTAATTTCTATGGATAATGAAGGAAACATATTTCAAGTTTATTTTAATATCTAAGAATGGGCATATACAGTATTCAAGTTAATTCCTTGTACTTATTGTCATGAAACTTAGTTTTTAATGTCTGCCTTAGAGAACAAAAGTAATAAAGTCATAAAATCTGTTTGGTCCTATATAGCAGGGTATTAAAAATATTCCTGATCAGTTAATTATTTGGATTCATGGACAGCATCCCAGTGGTTTCAACAACATAATTCTATTACTATATGGTAATTAGACCAGGAAAAGACTTATTTTGGGGTTATCAGGCTTACATGTAATATTATTTCTCAGATGTTGATTGATATATAATCATGAAATTTGAGATATAGCATTTTATCAGAATTTACTTACCTTTATGCATTTAATTCCCAGATATTTATATGCATTTTTCTCAAAATGAATGTGGTTTTAAATACTATTTTATTATACCTGCAGATTTTAGATGTTTTCATCTGAAAGTAGATAAAAATGTGAAACCATCTGTAATGTGTTTTAAATAACAATAATTCTCTTCTTAATTGGTTTTATTTTTTGCCTCAGCATACAACTTTTCTCACAGAATAGACCATTTGTCATTTGGAGAGCTTGTTCCAGGAATTATTAATCCTTTAGATGGAACTGAAAAAATTGCTATTGATTGTAAGTACTTAATACTTATTGTTGGAATTTGCAATTAGGCATTTTTTAAATATCTTTAATATTAATACATTTGTAATAATACTCTTAACCCACTTGTAACAGATAAGCAGATAAATCTTTGAAGTAGTTTAAGTGGTTGATAACATTTAAGTGGAGATGTGTCTGGAAAGACTTTGTCCTACCATTTTTTTAACATTTTAAATATTATCCTACCAGTGGATAATATTTAAAATGTTAAAAAAAAAAAAAAAAGAGCCATAGAGCAGAGTAAAAAATTAGAATTTAATATAGGCTAGAGGAGTAGAACTTAAAAACTTTCTAAATGTATGAAAGATTAATGTGTTAATAGGGCATAACTGCTTTCCCATATTCATTAAAGAAAGAATGAGAACAAAAGGAAGTTTCAACAGTCTAAGAAGAATTTTCTTCTTGGTAATAGGTTCATAGTTCTAAAATGAATATTTACCACTATGGAAACCTCTGCAGAATTTTGTAGGCATAAGAAACCTAGTTATTCTAGAATGGTTTGGTTATCAACACAGATAGAAGTTGTACATCAAGTGTGTCATATTGAAAGGCTAACATGGACAAAATAAACAAGATTTAAGTTTATGTGGGCCGCAAAAACAAAAGCTTCAATTTTCATAGAAACGTAGGTTTATTTTGATAGAGACATGATGAATACAAAGGGCTGAAATAAATGATTAATTGTTAACATAAAAGAATAGACCATCTTAATAAAAATATTTTTTCTTGAACATTAATTTACCAGACACTGAATAACTGCACAAATTAATGAGCGTAACGCAAATAAGTCTATTTTCCTTGCTCTCCAAAAGCGAAATATTTCCTGTGTGCACACTGAACAAGTTAGTCCAAGACTAATGACATAGCAGACAGCTGCTAAAATATTCGCTACTAGTATTAGTGGAGGGAAATGGTGCACCTGCACTTAAGGTGTGCCAGGGAAATGAATGCAACATGTTTATAGTAATCAGTCATTAGCGAACATTATGGTTCACTATTAATAATTATATATAACAGGTTCTTGAAAAAATGTTATGAAATTTTTATTAAAATATTTCTTACATACCGTTCGTTATATTGGCTGGGCCACGAGTTTGACATGCTTGTACATTATAGCACAAGTACCTTTTGTTACTGTTTTAACCTTTTATTCCATTTAAAATTTAAATTTATTTAAATATGGGTGGATTATTATATTATTATTATACTATATAATAAAAGCCTAGATGGTGTCACTCCCTTACGCAATGTCATCATAAGATGGCTGTGAGCACAGTAGAGGTGGGGCCCGGCCTCTGCTCTGCATGGTGAGGCTTGGGGGTCCTTTAGCTCTGAGCAACGTGAAGGCCTCTCTGCTGCCTCCTGTGGAGGAGGCAGGCCTGGCGGAAGAGGTGGGTTGCCTTCCCCCTGGCCAGCCACCCTCCTGCAGCCCGGATTGTCAGCCAGGCTGAGGGACCCCACCTGTGCATGAATACATGGGCCTCTAGTGACTATATAAATATGATCCTTTTGATTACACAATAACCCCAGGCCATCATTGAATAGTTCCTTCACTTAGTTTCTGCTGTGGTATCGGTTTCCTTACATTTAACCAAAGGGTGGCTAATTCAATGTTGGTTTACTTACATATCTTAAGATATTAGAGGAAACTGAAAGTATGTCTTATGATGGTTATAGTTTTGTAACTATTTTTACTAGTTTCTGTACTGTAAAGGAATGCTTTTATTTTTTCATATTTGATATAAGGATGGTAATGATTACAAAGATATCTCAGTGAGTAGTTCATCCTTTTAAATGTCTTATAAAAGATGTGTATGTGACTATTTGAAATATGCTTACAGAGAAATTATTTTATCAAGTATTTATTGATTTCATTTAGTCTTTTAAAATTATTTTTTGTTAGGCATTAAGTCACAAGTAGCATTAGATTTCTGGTTAATGTATTTAATAGGACGATATGTTTGGCATTAGTTTTGTCGCTACTGGATTGATGGAAAAAAACACAATTTGCTTTTATTCTAGACAACCAGATGTTCCAGTATTTTATTACAGTTGTGCCAACAAAGCTGCATACATACAAAATTTCAGCAGACACCCATCAGTTTTCTGTGACAGAAAGGGTAAGTTAAATCAAATTAGTAAAATGATTTTTTTTTTTAGCATTTTATATTCCTCCTGCTACAAAATAAGGTTGTGGTTTCAGTTGGTGCCCTCCCCCTTTTAAATTTGTTGAAAATTTGAAATGCATTAATATATTTTTTAATGGAATTATATGTGTGTGTGTGTGTATATATATATATATATATATATATGTATATATTTTTTTATTTTTTTATTTATTTACTTTTTTTTATTGATTTTTCACAGAGAGGAAGGGAGAGGGATAGATAGCTAGAAACATCGATGAGAGAGAATCATCGATCAGCTGCCTCCTGCACACCCTCAACCGGGGATGTGCCCGCAACCAATGTACATGCCCTTGACTGGAATCGAACCTGGGACCTTTCAGTCCATAGACCCTGACGCTCTATCCACTGAGCCAAACCGGTTTCAGCAAAACGCATTAATATTTTAAGAGAATAAAATACCAGAAAAAAGAGAAGTTTTTTTGTTTGTTTTTTAAATCTGGAAGGTTTTGTATTCAATTAACTCAAAATTATTAAATTGATGGCATTAATTATTTTAATCTTAATATATTAATTTTGTAATTTTTTAATGTATTGGTATAAACAGTTTTTTTATTTGCTGACAGATTCTCTGATTTCTGTGTTACTTCTTTTTTAATTAATGTATCTAACCTTGGTCATGCATTCTTATTGTGGCTCAGATAGCAGATTTTGAGGGTTTGCCTTCCTAACCTGTGCTTTGTCTACTTAAGACGACAAATGTTTTGCAACCTTGGGGTGCATTGGCCTTATAAATAAATATGACAGTGAGGATCAGAGTGCTGGAATTGGACAGTTTAATATTTCTCATCTGTTCTGGAATCATGTTTTCTTTTTGTTGAAGAATGATAAATATTCAAATACTAGTATTCAGAAGACTTGTAAGGCTTTTCTTAAGATAAAGTTTTCTTTTAATAGTCTTATACTTTGTGATGACTTTGTCCTTAATACTTGTAGAATTTTCCTTATTCTTGGATTAAATAATAAAGATTGTAGGAGTCAAGTGTCATGTATTTAAAACTTTCACATGGCTCAGAGGAGGAATCAAGTATGTACTAGTATAATAAGTTGGTGTGTGTGTGTGTGGGGGGGGGTGTGTATACAGAAAGAGAAACTAGGTAAAGTATACATAAGTATATAGGCAGTCCTCGGGTTACATCAGGGATCTGTTCCTATGGTGTGACCTAACTCAATTTTCTCCCTGAGTCCGAACCCACCTACATAACCATCTACATCACTCACATGGAGCACATACACAGCAGTGATGAAGTGAAACAGTAAAAAAAATAAAAAAAAAAATAAAAGAAAAATAACGATTCCTGAACTTTACTTGTGGTAAATAAATAATAAAAAAATAAAGCACATATGTACATATGTCAAAATGACAACTTTTTTTTTTTTTTTAATAAATACTGTAAATGGGAGATGGCAACATAACCACGAACGACGCAAGTCGAGTCCGACATAACCCAAGGGCTATCTGTATATTGTTCTTTTCTGAACTTCTGTATGGGTGGGGAGATGCCATTTCTCACTAAGATTGTCACCACCTGATGTCGTCTACACAGTGGCAAGGCTTTGGGGAAAACAGGCACACATCATTGCTACTACGGTAATGCAAAACAGTATAGTCTCTAAGGAAGGGAATCTGGCAGTATCTATAAAATGACTCAGTAATCCCCCAAACCCCACCCCCCACCCCGCCCGTGCACAAAATGTTGTGCACCAGGCCTCTATTTTAAATAAAATAATTAAATTAAATTTAAAAAATAGAATCCTAGAGCATTTGACCATTGCAGAATATGTTTGTGCCCTTGAGATGACTAAAATCAGTTGTGTTTCACTTAACAAAACAAAAACACAAAAGGGGTATTTGGAGTTGGTCAAATGGAGAATGAGGAGGACAAAAATGGGGAGGGCTGGCTATCTTTGGTCCTGCATCCCAGAGGGAATCGTTATTAGTCTTTTGTTCCAAGGACAGTCTGATCAATCTCGAAATATCTTTCTTCCATAGAGGTGGTGAGAGTATATTTTGGCATGGCTGAACTTATCAGGGCTATAAATGAAATCACTTTATTGAAAAGTTTAACAATGTCTTTATAAGGCTCTATTGTGTTAATAGGGGAAGGGTTTTTGTAATGTCCACATGAAATTGTCTTAACTTACCTTGTTATTCTAAAGCTTGCAGTTTAGTTATAGCTTAATCAAAATAAGTAGGGTCTGACATAAAAGTCATAACAAAGTACTGTGGCAGCATAGTTGTTTTGAGCTATAATAGAAATGTTTTAGAAAGTTTGCAAACTTGATTTTGAAGTGTAAACATAATGGAGTGAAATAGAATATTTTCTTAGTGTGCAGTGTGGTAGGTTTATAATTTTAGTTTCATAACTTTCAAGAAAATAAATTTTTAAACACTGAACTAGTTTAAACCAAGTACTGATATCTTTAAATAAATGCACTATTTTTTTTCCTGTACTGTATCTTATGTCATTTAAAATGAACAGCCAGGCCCGGAACAGCTCGCTCCTCGCCTGCCCCTGCCCCACGGCTGCCTCTCAGACATGGCTGGAAACTTTTGTGGGAACTTGAGGGTCTGCTGAATCAAGTGATGAAGGCTTAGATCTGGATGTGTTGAGTTAGTATAGCTCTGGGGTGTTGATCTGTGAGTGCCTTGGGTGGGGCCTGGATGAGGCTGGTTGTGAAATGTATCATTGGGCATGTGGTGGTAGTATTGATATGAGAAAATGCTAAGTAACTGATTTACTATCTGAAAAGGGATTTACTATCGGGGAAAGGGAGGGAGGAAGAGACTGAACATAAACTGCACCTATGGATGAGGACAATGGGGGATGGGGAGAGGGCGGAGGGTGGGATGGGAACCTGGTGGAGGGGGGAAGAAATGAGGAACCTTTGTAACAATATGAACAATAAAGATTGATTTAAAAAAATAAAAATAAAAAAAAATAAAATGAACAGCAGCGAGTGAATTGTTTTTAAATCTGATCATTTAAATAATAGGACATAAATGATTATTTTGTAAATTCTTAGCAAAGAAATATAAAAATATGTCAAAATAAGAATTTAGTTTTCATTGATTTGGTCAATGAAGAATGTTCCATATAGTTAGTTTTTAGCTCTTGAGCTCAACAGAAAATTTGTATGTTAAGTGACCTTTTAGAAAAAATTAGAAAAATTCTCTCCTTTTGATTGCTTCTAAAGCTAACCACACAAAGAATACAGAACAATTTGATTGTTCTTAAGATCTTAGACTAGTGGGGCAATTTGTGCAGAGATTGGATGTCCCTCTCCTACAGTAGGGGTATAAGGCTTCATATTGACTGTATATAAGTAACCAGCTGATATAAGTCCTGTTTTCCTCCTCCTCCTATCTCTCCCTTTCCTTTGCCTTCCTTTAGGAACGTGTCATTAACCATGCTGCAGGCAGCCATGGATTCTCTGGGATATTTATGAAATATGATCTCAGTTCTCTTATGGTGACAGTTACTGAAGAACATATGCCATTCTGGCAGTTTTTTGTAAGACTCTGTGGTATCATTGGAGGAATCTTTTCAACAACAGGTGAAGATTTTTTTTTTTTTTTTTTTGTCTATTTTCTAAAATTGTTGCTGACACTGAAATTAGGATGTTTGTACTTAAAATGGGCAAAAAATATACACGCTTTTCATATTTTGATATTTAAAGAACTTTTTCTTTTAAGACTTCATTCCAAAGTTAATGGATTAAACATACCTAAATTCACTGCATTCAGTGATTTAAGAGAGATTGATTACTTAGTGAACTAGACAGATCCTGGAAGTGAATCCAAGTTCTCCCATTTACATAGTGATAGCTTTGTATAAAATGTAATATTTATCTTTTCTGAAATTTGTTTTCTTATCTATAAAAAAGGGAATAATGGTTCCTAACTTGCAAGTGTGTTGTAGAATTAGATGAGAAAATGCCTAGAAATAGTAGCCACTTGAATGTAAATTTTCTATTTGGTTAAAGTATTTTTAATTTTATGATATGTAAAATAATATGATACTTTGAGCTATGTGATAGTTCAGTCAGTGTTTTTATGATTTTGACCTTTTTCCCCCTGATATTATGGGGTTCTCTCAAAGATGATAATTACTTGCAGAATTGTAAGAGTTAAATACAATAAATAGAGAAAGGAAACAGTTCCTTTTTTATCCCCAACCCCTATTGAGTATTACATAGACTGAGTAGTTTATATACTTTGAATTATATTTTTATGATGAATGACTAGCTTTTCTTATAAAAATCTTTGTCATTCCTTCATTTAAATGCATTTAAATTTTTAGTGCTGGTATTTATTTTTTAAAATTATGTGGGTGGAAGATGTATTAAACACTCTTGAAAAGATTGCTTTGTCAAGTTCATGAATTATTGAATCTTATGATTTTGAAAATAAATTCATTTGTTTTAAAATCAAACTGTCATTACTTTTAACTGTGGGAGAAAAGCTAACTACTTTCCTTCCTTAACCTATACTGTTATAGCTTTAGTTTTATGTTATTTAGGAAATAATTACATTATAGCATAACTTAATTAAAACATTTTTTATTACAGGCATGTTACATGGAATTGGAAAATTTATAGTTGAAATAATTTGCTGTCGTTTTAGACTTGGATCCTATAAACCCGTCAATTCTGTAAGTGGTATAGTATAAATGGTACTGATCTCTAACTCATAGTATTATTGTTAAATCTAAACAGTATCTTTTGGTGCCCAGAAAAAAAATTGTCCTTGGTAAAGCCTTGTGTTTAGAGGAACTAATGTAATAAGTAAAACAAAACTGATGCTCTGGTCTTTTTTTCTCCCTAGGTTCCCTTTGAAGATGGCCACACAGACAACCACTTACCTCTTTTAGAAAACAGTACACATTAGCACCTCCTAGGTGAAGGAGAAAAACTTTTTGCCTGAGACATCAAACCTTTTTTAATAATAAAATATTGTGCAATATATTCAAAAGGAAAAAAAAAAAAAAAAGAATGAAAAGCAGGAATCATACCTAGAAAAAAAAGAGAAAAAACTGAAATCCTATATATGTTGTGTCTGTTACAAATGTCTTAGAAGAAATTATGCAGCTAATCAGTGAATTAGTCCAACTGGAATATTGCTTCGAAAAATGACCCCTTCTGATATTTTCACAGCAAATGGGCATTGTCGAAATCGGACCTTGAAGAGCCTGAAGGAAAGAGGTCAAACCACATCTAAAGAAAAAGGCATTAATAGTGCTAATGTCTACGTCCTTTTGTTTTTAAAATATGATATCAGAATAAAACATGGAAAATTAGTTTAAACTTTAAAAAGTTGTGATCAGGTCACCTTGTTAATAAAGATAAACAGGGATGGGTTCACATGCCATAGCCATATTAATGTTAAGCCATAATGACAAGACAATTTATCCAGTGGTTTGGTCTTTGGAAGGTAACTGTTTTTCTTTAACCTCTGGCTATTGACTTTTTTAACTGTTCAAGGCAGGGTCATGAAAGACCAAGGTGAATTCTTACAGGGGCAGGTACATTGGTGCTATAACATGTAATAGGAATCCATTCACAAATTGTATGGTGGGCACTTAATACAAAGAGGGGAAAAAAGCACATGTTTTTAAAAGATGCTAAATTTTCTAATCTGATCATATTGTGTTGGTATACTGTGGGAACGGGATGCGTAATAAAAAGATACACTACTGATAATGAAAATTATCAGTTTATAAAATAGTAAGAAAAGTAGAATATTTTATACGTGCTGTGGTGAGTAGGCGACAGGGTAACTAAATAAAGTAAAAGTGTAAGGCAGCTATTTAAGTAAAACAAGATAATGTCATATCTGAGAGGTTATATTAAATGATTTCCGTTAAAATATCAAACTGGATGAAAGAGGTATTTGCATTCAGAATGTCCTGAATGTGGTTGATTCTGTATTAGATTGTGTTGTTCTGGCTTTCTTACTATTTAAGACTTGATTTAAAATTTTCAGACTATAAAAGATTAAAAATAATGAAGGGAAGATATCATTCAGGTACCATTAAAAACTTATTTGGAATATGTGTGCCAACATCAGTTTTCTTTTGTAATACTTAATGTTAGTAGAAGAATCGTCAACCAATCCCCATGGGGTAAAGCACTTAGGAAAATAGGGAAACAAAAATTGTTAAGTACCAAGGCCAAGGCTTAAAAGCTAGATTAAAATCATGGTTTTTAGAAGATAGGCTGTCACAAGTTGTAGTTTTTCATATGGATTTTTTTTTGTTTTGTTTAAGTAAAATGGTTTTTTGAAAATAGTTTGGACAATAATGTAATGGAGAGGAGAAATACTGATAAAACTTTACAGTAAATCTTATGTTGAATGGTATTTTGCAGAAAATACAAACATCAATGTTTAAAATGCAGTTTATCATTAACAGCCACAAAGTTAATGGATTAATACAGGTAACATAATAGGCTTTGAAACATATTTGAATCAAAAACATTCCAAATAATGTGATTTTTATTTCTTCAGATATTTCCAACGAAAGCATCGCTCAAAAGGAATTTTAACTGGAGGGAATTAGAATTTTAGCTATTTTTATTTGACAGTTGGTTCTGTGAGTCTGCTTGTCAGAGAATTCCATCAAATTTTAGAGGTTTTGTTTTTTAATGGGAGGAAAGACAATAACCATTTAGAGTTACTTTCTTGTAGGATTATAACAGTTAAATATCTCTTAAAATTTTTAAATCTTTATTGCTGAAAGTATTACATATGTTCCCCCCCACCTCAAATAACCCCTTCTAGCCTGCCCACCCCCTCAACCCTATTGTCTGTGACCATGGGTTATACATCTATATATGCATACAAGTTTTTAGTTGATCACTTCCCACCCACCTTCCCCTGCCTTCCCTCAGAGGTTCCACAGTCTACTCTATGCTTCTATGTCCTAGATCTATTAGTTTATCGGTTTATTTTGTTCATTAGATTCCATATACATGTGATACTTGTCTTTCTCTGACTGGCTTATTTTGCTTAGCATAATACTCTCCAGGTCCCTTCATGCTGTCTCAAAGGGTGAGTGATCCTTCCTTTATACCGCTGCATAGTATTTCATGTTATAAATGTACCACAGCTTTTTTATCCACTCATCTACTGGTGAGCACTTGGGCTGTTTCCTGATCTTAGCACAATTGTAAATTGTGCTGCTATGAATTATATTGAAATGTTAATGGAATTAATTTGTTCCATTAAAACTATGAAAGGAATTTTTTCAAAGCAAAATCTTTGCATTGATTTTTATTTTAAAAATTAAAGATTTCCAGCTGAAAGTCCTTGAATAGTAAGATCAGATTTTTTGGGAATCAAAACATAAGATTCTGATCAGCCCTTTGGATGATGGATGATGAAGTATACCTATATATTAAGATTTATTACGTGTTCTGATCTCACCAAGTGTTGCTTTTCAGTTGCAGAGAACACTGTAGTGACCTATTCGTCTTATGCCTGAGGATGCCTTCAGTAGGGTACCTAACTTTATTAACTTAATCCTTTTTATTAGGCTGTTCAAAATATCTACACATATATTTCAGCCTAAATATTTTCAAGTTGAGACCTTGGATTATATGAAAAATTTTGAAATTATTTGCATACCTTGGCCTATAAGACATGAAATATTTAGGTGAATGATTCTCTACTCGTGTATTTCTACACTTCAGACTACCTCTTGGAAAAGCTTAACTCATTCAGAATTATAAAATTCTATTTTTCAACTCAGATGATTAATATACTTTTCTCATGCATTTTTTGATACAAAGCACCGAATTTTTAAAAACTTTTGAATGCAAACAAAATTTACAATCTTTAATACAAATTTAATTCATAAAGAACTGACTAAGATGTCTTAATTTTTTAGTGGTGTAAGGGGAGGGCTACATTACATACATTCTGTTTTCATGTCTGAAGTTAGTAATTAAAGTACCAGCAACTGTTTTATTTTGTTAATTTAAACGTGTGTGTGTGTGTGTGTGTGTGTGTGTATTATGCTATATATATATGTAGTAATCTAGCACTGAGCATTTTTCCATACTTTCGTGTGGGCATATTGGAGCAACCATTATGTTTTAGTATAGGTAGTTGCTTATGTTTCCAGAACATTAGACTTGCAGTTCTAGAAAAATAGCCAATTGGAAATTTGCATGTGACTCCTGTGAATTATGCAGATTATTGTTTTTAAAATTTTTAGGCTGACCTACATTAACTACAATATTAAGTTTATTGTGAGGTAACACATTATTTGGGTGTTAGTCCCTCGGGTCATTCTATTTACCTTGAGATTCTAAATCAGTTACTTAAAGTGATGAGTGGAGATAATGATTTTAGGTTAGTATAAAATTGTGAGAAATGTTTTTTTTTCTGTGTTCTGTGTCCATATGCCCTAACTTTCTCTAACATTAATTGCCTTAGGTAGTGACTGTCTTCAACTCAGTAGTATTTATTACAGTATTGGGTATTTAGTGAGTGCAGAATATGGTAGTTATCAAAAATTTTCAAATATAAATGCCCTTTCTTTCTATTTACCATCCCTTTTCCCCCCCAAAAGTAGGAGGGTTTTTTCTCATTGCACTATATATATTAGGCACTTAAATAATGGTTAGTCTTGATTTAAAATTACTTCTTTCATACAGATACCTATCTGCTTTCACTGCTTACAAGAGGACAATGGCAGGTCTCTAATGGTACAGGTAGAAAACAATGCAGCATGCAAATACTACCCTATTAATGGTCAGAAAAAGTGGAGCAATATGTACTTATATGTTAATTTGTATTTATCTGGTAGGTTCTTTGGATTACTACATTTTTTTTCTCAGGGAGGGAGATCTGCAGTAGTCATCAGTTAAAGACATAATACTGAAAAAGAGAAAAACATTTTTAATCAAATTTCTATGTAATCAAAAGTCAAAATGAATACTTGATCAGTGGAATTTATTGAATTAGTGAAACACAATAATCAAAAGATAGTAAATTCTTAGGAACTATTATGTTTTATCCAGTCTCATTTAATTATATATATTTCATTTTTACTATATCTGTACTTATCAGTGTAACTCAAAAATATTGTATAGACATCTTAAGCTAAAGATCACCAGGTGTTTTTTTTCAGAGCTGGGTTGTGTGCCCTGGAAAGAAATTAATTCCCAGAACCTAGATGAGATTGGGGAGGACATTGTCCAGAAGAGTTACCCCAAAATGCCTTTTATGGATTCAAAAAAATTTCAAGAAATCCTAGAAGCTGCCCTCAATCACTTCAGTGTGCCATTTTGAGTACCAATTATTCCAGCTAGTGAGCATAAACATGTTAACTTTCTGTGTTCATGTAATTGTCTAATAGTTGTGATTATTTTTAATTGAGCCTCCAAATTAGGCTTAAATAATAACCCATGTTTTTAGCATGAAATAACTGCAGTCCAGTACGCACTGATCTCTCAAATAAGATGAAAGAGTAATAGTTATATTGAAATTTAGGAATAAATAGTTTTTAGTAATTCATTTTTATTATACATAAAATATTTTTAAACAAAACACCTATTCTCTAAATATAGTCACTTAATGAAGTCTGTCCTTTTCTGCTGTACATTGTACAATTAGCGATGTGCAGTTGGAATGATTGAGACACCAGCAAGTTCTGTTGCTCACTAGAGTCATCTTCCCCACTTTATAGAGAAAGACTATGACTAGCATTTAAATTTGTGTTTAAAATTTTGTTTTTCCTCAATGCAAAAGTCAAGAGAATGGGTTTTTGTATGATTCCAACCTAGGATCTTCCTCTCCATTTAGTCACTCCTATTGAGGCCTGAGTAAAATAAGCTGAAATATAAGGTTACAGCATCTGTGAGGATGTTGAAACCATTCTTCCACTTAGATTGATTTTAAACCTTTATACTGGGTATCCCAGACTGGTCTCACGGCTAGAACTGCCTTTCTTTAGCCTATTTCCACTTCTAGGTGTTCTGTGTTTTGAGTTGCAGTTAGTCCTCTCAATGGGAAGAATGCTAAATATAGAAAGAGGTTTATACTTTGGTGTTTTATATTCAAGGACATAGAGTGTTAGAAAGCAATCTGGAAATAACTTTTTTCTAAAATATGTTTGTTTATAGGCTCGGCTATGACTTCCTTCTCTTAAAGAGAGAGAGAGAGGGGGAGAGAGAGAGGGGGGAGAGGGAGAGAGAGAGAGAGAGGGGAGAGGGAGGGAGAGAGAGAGAGAGAGAGAGAGAGAGAGAGAGAGAGAGAAATAGGAAATAGGGGCAAATACTACATGACATGACATTTGACAGGTGATGAGGTTGGCCATAGTCTTTGCCACTTCCTTATCTTGAGGACCACAGTTTGCTGTTCTAGAGATATCTGAGAGGTACCAGATAAATGAAGACTGCCAAATGTTCTTAGATCTTGAGCGTTCTGGGTGCCCTAAAGTAGGAGAGAAACTTATAACAGAAGCTCACAATGAAGAACCAGACATTTCGAGCCATCTGAGATCTTGCCATAAGAAGGCGCCAGGCAATGAGGAAGAGGGCAGTATTAAAGAGGTAGTGAATATTCCGGAGCCTGGGGAAGAGACATATATAGTCAAAGTTAAAACAGTGTCAAATACCCAACTATTATCTGAAACATAAATGTGTTTCTTTTGGCTATCACAAGCAAATAATTATTAAATGCTTACAGGTTTGACCTGAGAAGCCTTTGAGTTTCATCTTTTATTTCCAAAACATTCTCAATAATCAGAATTCCCTAATATTACCTTGTCTAGTTTCTATTTACCATACTTCTCATACTGTAACCTATCTTGCAAACATGACTAACAGTCTTTATTAAAGGTATGTTGATCCTATTACCATATCACAAATCTTTACTGGTTCCTGTTCACTAGAGGGTAAGTCATACAGTTCTCAACCTCTAAACTCTGTTTTCATCCTTACTATCTATTAAAAACCCTCTGTTTCTGCCAGAATTAAACCAAACTGTTATAATTCTTTGTCCTTTAAGGGATTAATGGCAAATTAAGGCAGCTGAAGGTCTTGAAGAGTGGTTATGCCCATGTTACATAGTGTGATCAGTCTCCTGCCTACTGGGTAAACTTTATCACATGGTAGGGTGTGGCAGAAGAATCAAAGACACTTTGGTTCAAATTTGGTTCATGTGTGACTAGGAACAAATGACCATTACTATTGATAAAAATGGGATAACAGAAAGAATGCCTCATAGGGGTGTGGTGAAGGTAAATGAAGCCATGTATCACAGGGCACAGTATAAAAAGAAGGACATCTTATTTAGTAAATGCTGAAGAAAAATGTCAATTCCTCCTGTCCCTGGCTCAGATTTCAAGTCTGGTGTAAAATCAGATACACATAAGTATTAACTGACCGACTATGTTTACCTTTTTAAGTGTTGCTTTGCTTCTGGGATCCCAGCCATATCTTCTTTCAATAAGTACTTCTTGATTCCTAAAACGTAATTTTCAATGTATTCCAACCAGTTCAACTGGCGCACATCAAAGTTGAATACCTGAAAGGCAAATAGATAAAAGGATTGCCAGAATTGCATGGCTGGATAATCATTTTGTTCACCAAGTTTTCTTTTACATAAATGAGCAACAGTCGGTTTAGAAGACTTAGGTTGGATCCCTCTAGAGGAGATTATTTGAGCTGCTATTTCAAAGGCCCTGATTATATAGATTATCATTTTCCTTGCAATATTTAAACATGGAGCAAGCAAAAATACTTGATCTTCAGAAAGTCTTGTGAGGGAAATTTGAGGAACTGTTATTAGTCTGGTGAAAGCTAATTTCATTTCATGTAAATGTGGATTAATAATTTTTAAAAGTGATGGAATAATATGTTAGGGATCAAAACAAATTATGCATTCTTTTCTTTCCATTCCCCTTAAATATTGATGGTGTCCCTTGGCCTACCTACCTTTCCTACAATATCAGCACTTTCTGCAGATTAATGCAAACTTTGGAAAACAAAGCATTGAGGAGTAGCTTAGCAGAACTTATATTTTGTATTTGCTATAGAGATACCCATTATGTCTCTCAGTGTGTCATTAAAGAAGCCATTCAGAACAGTTCTTTTAGTGTTAAGTGGTAAGGAAAGCTTTGCTTCTCTTGGAACACCAGTGTGTTTTTTCCTCCTAGACAAAGAATACCATGAAACTATTTTTTCCCCTTTTCCTTTTTACCACCAAAAAGCTCACAAAAAAATTCACTGCTTTAGCAGAAATGACATAGGATTTTGTATACTACAGATGGACATATTTTTTCCATTTTTATCCTTGACTTCATATTCTAATTCAATTTCTATTTTGTTTATATATGCCTTTATTGTAAGAAATATCAAATCTTTGAAATGATTTTGAGTATCATCAAAGTGAGCAGATGAGATTAACAAGTTACAAAGAGCTTCATAGATTTGTCCAAAGCTGAATTGCTTTCCAAAAGTAATTCAGTATTGTCTTGTTTGGATATGTTTGTTTTTCCACAATGTCACTATTACATACTCATTGATACAAACAGTGGCCTTTTCTTTTACTCTATTTCACTTTTCTAAGTGAGATTTCATGCAGCTCTGGTTAAGAAACCTGAATCTATGGGGTAAATCAAACTGGAAGCCGAGCCATCCTAGAGTTTGGCAATTATATTTGCTAAGGTATTGAAATTGTATGTTAAATCCACTACAGATTTGATTTTCTCGTGACATTTTAAGTGATTTTAGTTTAAAATAGTAAAATGTCAAAAATAAAACTCTAAGCTCATTATTTTAAAAATTATTTAGATGGTTAAATTCTATGGAGAAATGCAATGAAGATAAGCCTACATAAAATTTGAAGCTAATTTTTAAAATAATGTACAATAGCTTGAGGTCTTTAAAAATAAGCTGATTTGATCAATCAGCCATGCATTTCAAACAGGTGCTTAGAAGAATTTTGTCTGTATAAGGTATGTAAACATTTCTGAAAATAGGTCTATTTCATGTTAATTATAGAGGTACTCAGTGAAGATTTCAATTAAAATATCCTAAAACTCATCTGATTTATCAATCTAACATTTATAGTGTTAGATTGTGCAAGTAACCCTTTGATTCCATGGCATAAATTCTAGAATGGGATTTGAATCATGCTTATGAGGCTGGTATGTTAGGTGTAAAATCTTTAGCTGCAAAGCCAGGCTAGCTACCCACTTAATGTTTCTCTATATGACTTGGTTTCTTTTATATGCTGTCTGTCAAGAACTAGTTAAATCAAGAAATGCTTTTTTCTTTAAACATTTTTCCCCCCAGTGGAAAAGTGTCAATCAAGAGTGAAAAATTTAAAGTTAAATTGCAAACTAATGACATGATCAGGGAACTCTACTCCTTGAGAAGGAAAGTTAGGAACATGTACAAAGCACAAAAGATTTCTATATTTGTGAGTTTCAGAATATGCAAAGATTTCAGGGTATATTGTTACCACCACAAAGCTATAATAATATGAGGAAGTACATTGCGCTGGTGCTAAGCAATTTAAGTGAAGGCATGTTGTAAGAAGTACAAGTCTGAGTTGGTTAAATCATAGGGAAGAAGGTTGACAATGCTGGGGAGAGGGCAATACTGATGGAGGGAGGTCTTCTATGGGATAGAATAAATAGGAGTTGAGTTTACCTTTAAAAAGATAAACTATTTTAGATATGCCAAATGATTTTGATTTAATAAGAACTGAAGGAGAATGTACAAGCAAGAAAATTATAACGTTTTTTTAAAATCAAAGTCATATGCTATGGCTATTAGGGGAAAGATAGAGATACACAGGGTTTGTTGAGAACATAACAGCTGGGAGAGTGAACAAAGAATTCTAAGTATATGAAGACCCCAGAACAGCAGGGATGATCTAACCAAAGGTCAAGATCCTTGATTTCTTACCTACATTAAGCTTGTTTCCTGCAACTGTGTTGATAGCATTGACTGATTTTCTTAGAGAAAAAGAATTCTGTGTATAGCTTGGCTGGTGTGGCTCAGTGGTTGAGCATTGATCTATGAACAACAAGGTCACCATTCAATTCTTGGTTAGGGCAAATGCCTGGGTTTTGGGCTTGATCCCCAATAGGGGGCATGCAGGAGGCAGCCAATCAATGATTCTTTCTCATCACGGATGTTTCTGTCTTTCCCTCTCTCCTCTGAAATCAATAAAAATATGTATATTTTTAAATTCTGTGTATATAACTAGAACTTTATTCATCAACTTTTCAGGTCAAATACTTCCAAATTCTAAGTGAGTAAGATTTTCCTATTGGCTAAGTCAGTACTGCACTTACTCTCTGGTCTTCAGGACTCAACTTGGACATCAGCATTTCTGTGTTGCACGTGCTCCATTCCCAGCTCCGGTTGATGAAATACTCCAGCATGGAAACAGTTCTTAAAAGCCGATTCATGAGCTTTGTCATCCTGAGTTAAAGATCAGATAAGAACCAATATCATTAGCATAGCACAGATGGCTGCTTTCCTGTTCTCTATAGGAATGCATGAGAAATTATCTTTGAGAAAGATATAAAAACTATCCCTCCCCTAATCTTCATCTCCACTAATTCTCATAGCATCCTACTTAGGTAGGTGTAAATCTGCACTTGTATGAACGCAGTAAAGTGAATTTAAGATAAAGTGGCCACATTAATAGGTGTGGAAGCCAAAATTCCTTGACCTCAAAAAGCCTCTGCTTTTGTAACCTCGCCATCCTGTGTCCCATTACTTAGAGTGGACCAAGTCTTCCAATCCTGTGGTCAGGACTTGGACCAGCTGGCTGTGTGAGCTTGCCAACTTAACAACTTACAAAAACTTCCATATGCAATCTAATTGCTCCTCACAATATTACTTGGAAGTAGTCAAGATCTGTATTATCTTCATTTTACAAAAGGATTAATAGGTTTGTGGTTACAAGGCTAATGCTTAAACCTAGGACTTACGGCTACAAGTCACTTTTGGCCTATAGAACATTTGATTTTCCCCTTAGGCAAATCATGATAGTAGTAAGTAATCCAGTAATGACTTCCTATGCTTTTGCATTTTATGTATTAAGAAGACCTTCTCTACCTGAGAATAAGAAATGTACTTTTTCTTTATAAAAAAAAAATACTATTTTTTGAGAATTTGGTTTTATTTATGGTCAATCTTAATGTCCACATATTTACTGACTCTTGTGGTACTCTCATTGTATCATGGGAAATTCTTAGGAGGGAAAAATAATTTATCCATCATATAAGCATCAGAACAGGGTTCTATTTAGCTGTTATTATCTAACATCTTTGCTTCAGATTAAATATTTATGTTCCCCCAAATTCATATCTTGAAACCTATATCCCCCTCATAAGATGGTCTTTAAAGGAGGAGACTGGAAGTTGATGAGTGCCCTTATGTATATAAAAGCTCACTTGCAGCATCAGATGGCATAGAACGATGACTGTCTAGGAACCAGGCAGCGGGTCCTCAGCACACCTAGTCTACCAGCATCTGGATTTTAGACTTCCCAATCTCCAAAACTGTGGGAAATAGATCTATGTTATTTATAAGCCCTCTAATCTATTCTGTTCTGGCAGCCGAAATGAAATCGACATTCTTCATCCATTCTATAATTCTGATGTAACTGATGTGATTTCAATAGATTTGTTTTAATTCTTAATCATTGTGCAATGATACTGTATGTACAGGACTATATCAGCATAATAGTATTTTTTTTTATAAAGAAAAAGTACATTTCTTATTCTCAGGTAGAGAAGGTCTTAATACATAAAATGCAAAAGCCAAAAAGTGATTCATTTTATCATATAAAAATTTAGAATTTCTATAGTAATAATAGTTTTACTGTATTATACAAACTTTTATTCAAAACCTTATAAAATAGCTATAATTATCATCCTCCCCCCCAAGTGAGAAATTTAGCAGGTTACATAATTTAGGACTCATGTGGCTAAACTGGTGAAGTCAGAAGTCAGACTCCAAACTTATATGTAGCTCCCCTGGTATAAAAATTTCATATTCAAAGCTAAAAGGAACAGACTTAGAGAAATTATATCAAATATAGATGTGTATACACACACACACACACACACGTTTCCAGAAACTAATAAGGCCAACCCAACAGAAAAATTGAAGAGAAATAGAAGCAACTCAGAGTGGAGAAAATTTGAATGTCTAATAATGTCTAGTGAACAACTGATGGAGGAGAAAACTTGAATGTCTAATGAACAAAACAAATATTTGATGAACACAAGGGAGTGCTGAGGACTTGGGGCTCAAATAAAAGTAAAAAAGGGATGCCATTTGTTGTCTTTATTTTGACAATTGCAAATGGACAGAACCTTTATTGAGGACAACCACATATGTTCCAGTCCAGCAAAACCACCCCCCTCAGCATCTTTGCCAGACCAGTGGCACATTCTACAAAAAAACTCATGTGCACTGGTAATTGTTTACCTCAAAGCCAAACTATATGTATTTTCATATGTGGTTGTAAATACATAGATCAAATACACGTGGTGAGGAAAGGTTCTAGAAGGACTTCTGCCATAAAGATTATTATTAAAATGTGTATCAAAAACAAACCTACCAATTTTATACAAATATTACAATTCAATTTCTTAAGAAAAAAATTCATAAAGACTTGTATTGTGTCCCTTATTTGTCTTTTCTACTTACTAAACTTTGCTTTTTATACAGATCTTCCACCCTTGATATCCTATCTAATAAAGAGAGGATATGCCCTCACAAAGATGGCGGTACCACAGCCAATAAGGAGAGGATATGCTAATTCAATGCCACGCCCTCAAAGATGGCAGCACCCACAGCCACAAGATGGTGGTACCCAGTCCCCTCACTGGGGCATCAGGTGTGCAGCATGGCCAGGCCCGCCGCCAGCTGACACCCAAAGCACAGGCAAGCCTTTGATAGTGGCTGCCCAACTGCCCAGAGCCAGCTCAAGAAGCAGGCAAACTTCGGATGCGGCTGCTCAGCCTCTCAGGTCTACTCGAAGCTCAGGTAACTAGGGCTGGCCAAGACTAGCACTGCTGGTAATGGTAGCAGCAGAGGTGTAATGGGGGCGTTATTTTCCCCTGATAGCCAGGTCACCTCCCACCCCTAAAGGCTCCTGGACTGTGAGAGGGGCAGGCCAGGCTGAGGGACCTCTCCCTCCAGTGCATGGATTTTCATGCATTGGACCTCTAGTGTATGTATGTGTGTGTGTGTATATATATATATATATATATATATATATATATATATATAATATTTTTATTGATTTCAGAGAGGAAGGGAAAGGGAAAGAGAGAGAGAGAAACATCAATGATGAGAGAGAATCATTAATTGGTTGCCTCCAACTGGGGACTGAACCGCAAACCGGACATGTGCCCTTGACTGGAATTGAACCTGGGACCTTCAGTCAGGAGGCTGACACTCTGTCCACTGAGCCAAACAGGTAGGGCCATTTCTGATATATTTTAAAGTCTTCAGCATTTCTGCTTACAACGTTATTTTTCTTTTTCCCATTTTTATATAATATGCCTCATACAAATATTTTCCTCATAGCCACAATGTCCCCTTTTCACTTTGTTCAAGGAGAAATTGACAATTATTAAGTGATGAGCTCTTAATAAGGTCTCTGCAAATTTAAATAAACTCAACATTGCCTATGTTTTAGTCACTTGCTCCACTAATAAGGATGGAAATGAAACATGCTGAGAAAGACTTCCTCTTTTATAAAGAAGCTACCACCGAAGGCAAGACTATTCATGCTTCTTATTCATGGTTGCAGGAGTTGCCTTTGGTAATGATAGCAATGATGGCTCCTCAGACACACATAATATTCAAGTGAGACAGAGATAAAAGAGTATGTCCTGCGTCATACAGCTCCATGGTGACAGCACCGAAGCTCTGCATACTGTTCATCCTGTTCCCGCTAAAGTCTTCACTCACCTCCAGGTGATACTAAATCTAGCTCCGATTTCTCCAGATCTTTCCTCCATCACTTCCTTTCAGACCATTTGCAATTTCCCCCTTAGCTTCTGCTTCCTCATTTGTGAAATTGGGATGATGAGCATGTCCTCTTTGGGTGTTGTGAGAAATGCATCTTCGCGTGTGTGTGTGTGTGTTTGTGTGTGTGTGTGTGTGTGTGTGTGTGTGTGTGTGTGTGTTAGATTCAGTTGTCACCTCTGATCCCCAGCTGAAGGGAGGGCTAAGGATTTTGGAGCCATAATCTTCTATGCAGCCACACACTCAAAGCTGTTGACCCAGCTTCTCACCTGGGCTTCCTTCCTGTGAGTCGTAGATAGAAGTCGTAGATGATGGCAGGGGCCCAGTGGCTGACGGCATTCCAGTACTGGGTTGTGAAGGTGTTGCTTGTGAGGTCAGCATTTGGCCTCCTAAAAGCCCTCTCAAATGGAATTTTTTCAAAGGTTGCCAAGACTTGGAATCCTGCGGGGGAAGGGTGGCAGTGAAGTAAGGAGTACCGTATTTTTCGGACCATAAGACGCACTTTTTCCCCCCCAGAAGTGGGGGGGAAAAGTCCCTGCGTCTTATGGTGCAAATATAGCCTACACATATACTTTAAAAAAAAGTTTTTTTACTTGCCCGGCTCTGTGTGGTCTCTGTGTGCTTGCCCGGCTCTAAAATGGTTCTAAATGCTGCTGTTTACTTTACAGGGTTGATTACATGTGTTTAAGACTGTGATGTTGGGTTTTATTGCACATAAAATATTTTAGGACACTATTTGTTTCAGAATCTTTTTTTCTTCATTTCCCTTCTCTAAAAACTGGTGCGTCTTATGGTCCGGTGCGTCTTATGGTCCGAAAAATACGGTAAGTCTGGAGCACATAAGCCCATTGTGGTGGATGGCATTTGCAATGGGTCAAAACAATAAAGAATAAGGATTTGCTCTATAGAGTCAAGAAACAATTTCTGAGATTACTAAGATTTTTATCCTGGAAAGTAATCACCTGCAAATTTTAGGCAGTGAATAGGTTAAAAATTGAATCCTTTTCTTAAAATCTTTAAACAACTTCTAGAAGAAATAGTTTTAATCGGTATAGTGAATGTTATTCAGAAAAACTTAAACCCATCATTCAATTCCAAGGGAATGGTTCTAAAAGCCCCAAGACAGAGCCTAGGGGCCCTATTTCCTTGTTTTGATCACTACTTTAGGAACCATCAGGAAAGTTTCTTAACATTTTACGTAAACCTTATAAAGGGCTACTTAAACCTTAAACCTAAGGGCTTCAGGGAGAGGAGGCTGTAAAGGCAGGACTCCTATGTGCTGGTTCACTTCAAAAACCACAGTCATCTTTGGGATTTCTACTTCTCTGGGAATACATCAGACTCAATTGTCTACTCTTATCTCCAGAGATTTTTTTCATAATGTTTTTTCTTTATATATTTTCAGTTAGGAAAATCCATGTTAAAATTTTTTAAATGTATATTTGCAAAGTCAGTAATAATTTTCAATATTCATTTGTGTTCTTTTTTCATTTTATGTAGAATTTTCAAAGAATCTGCATAAATGCATTATTGAGTTATAATAAGATTATTTCTTTAAAAGACACCACTTGGAAATCTATATAAAAAATACATACCCTATATAGAAAAGATTCTCAAGAAACATCTGATCCAGAAATCTGGACTGCTTTCCTCCCAGAGGAATTCATATGTACTTTTAAGAATTACTAGTGGAGCAGTTACTACACATTCCTGGGAGGCAAGAGACCTGTCTTCTATCTCAGGCACCAGTTCCCCATATGAATTTGAATAGATCATTTATTCTCTGGGACCCCTATGTTAAATAAAGCAACCTCCAGGATTATTTTTAAGATCACTTTGAACTCCAAGATTCTATAATTTCACAAAACAAATATTAAGAATTATTAGCATGGAAGAAGACTATTTTGAATCTCAGCAATAGAATTTACATGTAACATCTTTTTATTTAAGAGCTCAAAATATCTTGTTTTTGTGAACTACTACTAATGCCTCTTTTTATGATTGATATCTTACAATAATTCTATTATTGTGGTATAGGAGATATATTTTTATATTTTTATTTCCAAATGTTTTCAGAATTATTTATTGATAGATAACCTAAACAACTGGATATATGCTCTAAAGAACTTTTCAGCTAGAGAATTTCACTTAATTTTCATTGAAGTAATAACTTGGCAGATAGCACATTTGAGTGTTCTGAAATAGAAATCAGATTCTAAAATATTAAGTACATTTGATTTTTTTCCTACATCTAGTACTTAAAAATAGGTAGGTGATCTAAAGTTTCAGATTTTGACAAGAAAACTCCTAAATTGACGAAGGAGTTCAAGATTGGTTACATAATTTCCTATTTTATGCAGGATTCATTAATTCAACCAGTCAACCTCAAGGTTCCTCTTTTTTAAAGGAAATATTTTTATTGATTTGTAGAGAGAGAGAAAGGGAGAGGGAAAGAGAGAAAAACATTAATGTGAGGGCAAAACATCAATCAGCTACCTTCTGCACCTCAGTCATGCCCCCTTGCCTGGGAATCGAACCAGCAATCTTTTGGTGCACAAGAGTGCACCCAACTGAGCCACACCAGCCAGGGATCAAGTTGACTTTTATGGCTAACTGCATAATTAGTGAAGAGTATCCCTGACTCAATAACAGTTTACATTGTTGGGCTTTTCTAAATCTACTTTGTCGTTTCACATGGCAGGGATGTAGCCATGTAGCAGAGTGGCTGCAGTAGGAACTGTGGCCCCACAGGATCAGAGTTTGATCACTGACATTGCTTATTGCTGACTTCTACTTGGTTTCACTTATTTTTTTAAATCTCTATAAATAACAGACCACTTATTGCTTATAATTATGCAGATGTTCCTACTGACCCTTCTTTGGCACATTATACTTAACTCTTACACATACACAGTTATAATTATTTTAGCTCTTTGTGTGTGTGTGTGTGTGTGTGTGTGTGTGTGTGTGTGAGTGTGTGAGTGTGTGTGTGTGTTTCTCCATTAGATTCTAAGCTTCATGACACAATTGATCTAATTTTTTCCCTGTGACAGACATAGTAGTGATGTAGTTACATTGCTATGGGCACTTACCCATTTTGCCCCAGTAACAGGGATTCAAGTTACCAGAAGTACAGTGGTAGATTAGCGTTGACTTTGGTCTGGAAATAGAAGAAAAATTAGGTAAATAAAACAAAATGGAGAACTCATCAAAGAAAGATAAGGGAAAATAATATGATGTAAAAAAAGGATGTGTCAATAATTCTCATGAGTAAGGTAACCTAGGCAACCTTCCTTCTTTTGGCTAAGCAAAATAGAAGAGGTGGAGGAAAAGTGTGTGTGTGTGTGTAAGAGATTGGAAATAGGTTGACATATTTGTGGAGCAAATGGAGGTGTCATGATGAGTTAGAAGAGACTAGCAGTTAGGGGCAGGAACCCTAAAGTTTAAAATGTATGGATATTGCTAAAGCAGAATTTTACAGACCAACCAACTGGAAGTTAGCAGGGTACATATTAACCCCTAGACAAAGAGGCTTCGGTGGTGATCCATTTGGGGACCCCTCTCTGATGCAGGGAGCTTTATTACTTTACTATCTCTAATAGACTTTGCTTTGCTGATCTCTCTGTCCATGAACTCATTCTTCGATTTTGCAAGACAGTGAACTCAGATCCGAACAGAAATTTTGGCATCAATGATGATGAGAATGATCATATTTCTAAATTATAGACATGTTTATTGGGCAAAACTACAGACTAGGCTTTTTCCTAAGTCCAACTAAGTCCTACTAGTTTGGAAAGTCTGACTCAACAAAATAACCAAAAACATTTAACTGTGTTTATCATTTACTAACAGAGCCAAATATGCAAATAACCAATTTTTTTCACCCTTTTTCTTTGTATCAGTAAATACATGGTGGTCTGAACTTGAGGCTTTTATCAGGAACTGAGCAGGTCAGTGAAACAGAATATGCTCTCATTTTATTCCTCCTTTTCTCCTTTGTTTTTAAAACAGGAAGTTCTATTTTAGATTCATAAAAAGAAAAGCTTTTTTTGTTATCAAGAATTATATGATTTGCCTAACCCATATGGCTCACTGGTTCGATTCCAATTCAATTCCCTGCCTGGGTTGCAGGCTCAATCCCTAGTAGGGGGTGTGCAGGAGGCAGCTGATCAATGTTTCTCTCTCATCCATGTTTCTGTCTCCCTATCCCTCTCCCATCTGCTCTCTCTACAAAGTCAATAAAAACATATTTTTAAAAAGAATTATGTGGATTAATAATTTAAAGGGTGTTACTTTATGATCAATGAAGTACTAAATAGTTCTTATAAACAACTCAATGCATATATTTGGAACTATGTAAAATATCGAAATATATATTCTGTCACATTTGGGGTCTTCTACAATACAATGCATGTATTTTGAAAATAGGCCTAATATATTCATCCTCCTTATCATTAAATATACGAAAGAAAGCCAGATTAGCATCCTCACCTCTGAACTGCTGTGTACCATCCTACAGCCAACGTGAGATTGACGACTATATCAACGGGAATCACATCTGCCACAGCCATTGGAGTAGCTCTCAGGGCCCGGAGGAACCCTTTCCCCGTCTGCTTGGGAAGAAGAACATAATATATTGAGCCAGGTCGTAAGTAAGAACTGGAGCTAATTAGTAATAACAGCTTCCATTGACCCACTGCTTCTGAGGCTACTATACCAAGGCTGATGTCACAGCCTGTCCAGCCTTCCAGCCACGTTCATCTCAAATGCCAACACTTCTATGAACCTCTATGAGTGGTCCTTATGTTCCTTTAGGTTGTGAAAGCCCTCAAAGTTGTGAGAGCTAATTATTTAGTTAATTAACAAACACCAAGAAGAGTTTTTCACATCTTAAAAATTAATTTATATGCATTAAGTTTTCCCCAACTTCCCATTTATACTGTATTATTTTACCATTTCTTAATGATGTTTTCTGCTAGTGCTTACTACTTTATAAGCAAGAGCAGAAACTAGAAGTTTAATAAATATTTATTTTAAAAAATTAATAAAATTCTACCATTTAACAACTTTGGTATTACTTGGGAAAAGGACATCATTGTTTACTTTTCCTTTGATATCTTAGTTCACCTCATATAATAGATTGCTGATGTTATATAGATGGAAGAATTGGGAATTATTCGTATTAATAATCAGTTAATAACTAAAAAGTTGTGTTTGTTTTATGAATTATTTATACCCTACCTATTTCCAACATCGATTTTCAGTGGTTGTTAGCACTTTCTTATATTCCTAATTTGTTGTAACTGATTCCCCCTCCTTTAGGCATAAGAAACCAGTTTGGAAACTTTTAGATAACTGAATGTACAGTTTTGTAAACAGTGTAATAAGACACACTCATGTGAAAATAATTAACTCTATTCTAAGTTACCAAATGTCCACCCATAACTAAGCCTTAAAGAAGAGGAAGGCAGGTAGAGAATAAAAAGAGAGAAGCTGCTAGACAAGAAAAACAAAAACAAAACAAACAAACAAACCAAAAAACAGAAGGTTTGTTCTCACTATCTTTGACAAGTGCTCATAATTCACTGTCTTATATTTGAATTTTAGTTCCTATTGGACCTAGCTCTGAGAACACAGCCAGTGTCTGAGGTACGAGGTTTGTAAGATGTAAACTCAGAGAATTGAATTGCTGTTCATTGTCCTTAAGAGTGGAGCTGTGGTTCTGGTCCTAAAATGCTTCACTATGAACTGTGATGCCCCCCAGCTCAGGATGACCCAGTCTTTACGGCAGGGGGACACGCACACAGGACTGCTGACCCAGAGGAACCAGTGACGTTTCTCCTGGTCTGTGAGAGGCTTGCTGAAAAGTGTTTCCCAAATCCATCCATTTTTAATCTGAAATTTTTGCCCGAGTTGGTGGTTTTCTTTCTTGTATCTATTAAGGACTGGTTTCTGATGTATTTATATGCATTTATATAATTTATATCTACACACAGAAACTCTTGTATGTGTTTTGTAATCAAGAATATAATAATCTCTGTGAATATGATTTTTATTGTATCATCAGTTCGCTGCATTCACGCAAGCTATTAATGATCTGCCAAAAATAGGAAACACCCCCATCTTGTGGTAATGATAGGGAACTACAGTCATGGTCCTCCATGCACAAGGGCCTTCCAAAAAGAAAACTCCTAAATGGTCATCGATATCACAGTATATGTTTTTCTGATAATAAAATTCACAAATAAAAATAATTTTATCTTGCCTCTATTTTACAACCCCATAACTGAGATAAATACTTCAATTGTAGTTAGTAAAGTAACATTTATGGTTTGGGATCAATGAAGTTGTTAGTTACTATCCCTCTACCACCTTTCAAGGAGTTATTTCCACATTAGTATACATACCGCAATAATGAGTCCACTAGGTCCATTTAAGTTATCAACCCAACCCTAAAATAAAGAAGAAGATCTCTATTGATTACACATGTCAGAAAAGTGTAACACCTTTGGAACATTTGCAATCTAATCTTGATACATTTCAAACAGGAGCACTGAGATCCCAGCTAATATAATTGTCTATCACCCACAAGATCAATGGCAAAACACTGCATATTTTCTGCACATTATTCATGAAATAATTAAAATTCTGCCAGGAGGAGCCATGGGTAGTTTCAAGCTATTTTAATAACATCTTGGGGTCTAAATAAGACCTGCTAACCAATTCATCAGTCATCATTTTCCTCCAGCTCGGGACTGATTTTTGTCTTCCTGGGGGAACACTTCAAACATGATTTGCAGGAATTATCCATTTCTAGAGGATTTTAAGATTCATACCATCCAAGTTTGTATTAGCTTGCTTAGAGATGTTAGAGGAGAGATTATGCTTAGGAGACATAGGAAAAAAAATGTATTTTTGAGTTTGTCTCCTTAGCCCTAAGCAAGTCAGTGCACTGTATTATTTCTGTTTCTTCATCTGTAAAAGTCAAAATGCACGTGTAAAATGGGAGAGGAGAGGGGAGAAGATGCATGGATTATTTGCTGAGCGGTTGTTGGGACCAGGCACTGCGGAGCACTCCCCATACACTATCTCATAATCTCTGCAAAGTGGGGAGCAGCAGCCCAGTTTCACCGGTGAGTCGACTCAGAAGTCTGCTTTATCTGCCCTAAAACTTCACAGAATTGCTTTGGAGAAGGAAATATATTCCAAAGTGCTTTTAAAAGGACAGAGCAGTACCCAGACATCAACGGTGACTATTCCCAAGATGAGAAGCTTTTGTGAGCTTTGTGATTTACCCTGGTAGTAGTGATGCCACCGATTTTGCCATTAAGAACAGTCTGCTAAATTTTTTATTTTATTTCTTATTTAAAAAAAATGTTTATTGGTTTTTAGAGAGAGAAGAAGGGAGAGGGAGAGAGAGATAGAAACATCAATGATGAAAGAGAATCATTGATTGGCTGCCTCCTGCAAACCCCATCCTGGGGATCGAGTCTGCCACCTGGCAGGTGGCCTTGACCAGAATCGAACCTGGGATCCTTCTGTCCACAGGCTGATACTCCATCCACGGAGCCAGACTGTCTAGGGCCAGTCTGCTACATTTAAACTATAGTGGGAAAGGAAAGAAATGAAACTACCTCTAATGGATATTTAAGACTAGAGTTAACGAGAAGCTAATTTAAAATCTCCACCCAACTCCAGATCAGTAAATCCCAGAGGAGTTTCAGGCTAAATAATTCCTGAACCAAATTTTGCCCTAATATAGCGGGTTCATGTTTGATTTTCTGCACTCAGTTATACATCCTGGGAGAGGAGGGGTGCAGAGAGAGAGAGAAAGAGAGGAGAGAGAGAGAGAGAGAGAGAGAGAGAGAGAGAGAGAGAGAGAGAGAGATCAGAAAGCAACTGGGCTAGAAGGACGCTGGCCTGGAAGCAGAGCAAGGAATCTTTGAAGGGGTGAAAGGACTTACAGGGAAAGGCTCCTGCCAGGTTGCTCCCACAATGGAGGGCCTCACGATGGCAACGTTTAGGTTGCCGCCTTCCTGCTGCACCACCATCTCCCCCAAGGCCTTGGTGTAGGTGTATGTATTGGGCTGGTCCCCAATCAGCTTGGGCGTGATCTCATCAATAATAGCATCATCTAACCACCTAAAGTGAGTCGGAGGAAAAAAGAATTCCAGCAACAAATGTTACGTAATAGACTGAAAAACACTGTGGGCCACAGACAAATAAAACATCCACGTTGTAGTTTGAGTTCTGGAATTGAGAACATTCACTGGAGAGTGAGGCTGAGTGTGAACCTATCCAAATCATGTACAATGGCTGAACCCAATCTGACCAGGTAAATCCCACCTCCTCCAACCTAGATGGACAAGTTTAACAGCCATGCAATCTACTACTTTATTGCAAACTAGAGGCCTGGTGCACAAAATTTGTGCACAGGGGTGTGTGGGGGAGATCCCTTAGCCTGGCCTGCACTCCCTTGCAATCTGGAACCACTAGTTCCTAACCGCTGGCCTGCCTGCCTGTCTGACAGACCCTAACCACTCTGGCTGCCTGCCTGATCACCACTAACCACTCTGCCTGCCTGACTGATTGCCCCTAACCACTTACCTGACTTCCTGATAACCCCTGACCACTCTGTCTGCCTGCCTGATCTTCCGCAACCCCTCTACTTGCCTGTCTGATTGCCTCTAACCATTTCTGCTTGCCTGATCACCCTAACTGCTCCCCTGCCTGTCTAATGCCCTTAACTGCTCCCCTGTCTGCTGGATTGCCCCTAACCACTCTGCCTGCCTGCTGTCTCCCACAACCACCTCTGCCTGCCTGATCTGAAACTGCCTCTGCCTGTCTGCCTGATTGCCCCTAACTGCTCCATAGCCTGCCTGACTGTCCCTCACTGTTCCCCTAACTGCCTCTGCCTTGGCCCCCACCATCACAGCTTAGTCCAGAAGGATGTCCAGAACGACATCTGAAAGGTCATTTGGCTGTTTGGTCATATTACACTTTTATTGGTATAGATAATTTCTATCTTCAATGACCTTCTCTCCAACAGGGTCAGAAGTATATGTTCATGGAACATGTTTGTGAGTGCCAATCATGAGCCCAGGAACATGTTGGGTGCATTTATGGCTTTTAAAAAGCTCTCTCTCTAAGGTGCTTCTGTGGCCACCCCACTCAGTCATTGCCATCCAGTTAAAACCCAATGCATCAATCAATCTTGCAAATTTCAGCTTTTAATTTTTAAAATTCCATTCAATGCCTCAACAAATGAAAGCAACTACTAGTACTTTCAGCAGACTTAAAAAATATTTTAACAAATCTATGAAAATATTTTGAAGGTCTGTTTAGAATCTATGTTAATAAGTTGGTAATTATTTCCAATGAATTCTGAAAGGCCTTAATAACTACTAAAAGTCTATCAAGTGGAGTGGTTACAGTACTCTGAAGCAGTGGTAATAGTGATTATTGAACATTTCTACTTATAACAAGACATATATATATAAATAACTGAGTTACCATGGCATCAGTCCAATCCTTTCTTTAAAGGTGTCAGAAGCATTTTTAATAATCTTAAAGTCTACTGCAGTTCTTAAAAGAGCAATACAATTATTGTCAATTAAATACTTAATGCTTTTCTTTGCTGGCAGACCTATTTGGTCAAACTTTTGGTATAATATAGTTTTTAAAAATTAGATTTCTTAACTGTGTTAGTGTGAATTGACACATTTATTTCTGTCTTATAAAACTGAGCTCAGTCATACTATTTTGATTGTAGAAAAATCTTAGCTGTTACCACATTGCTCCCGTGGCATACTGGTGAACAGTTAAGATGTGTTTACACCAGGACTTGTTCAGAAACTCCACTCTCCATTTTAACACCTCTCCCTTGATGTTGGAGTAGAACATAAGCATTGTCTATGATGTTTGGGGTTTTTTTCTCTGCAGCTATCTATTAGTATTGGATGCTTTCTAGATACTCACATGCCTTTTGCTTAAATTGAATAGGGAAAGTTTGAGAAGTTCCTAGAATTAAAAAGCTGTGGTACACTGACTAGTACACTATGGAATACTATGTAGCTATAAAAGAAAAACCTGTATCTTATTCTTTAGACAGCATGGAGGAACCTGGAGAGTATGCATTAAGTGAAATAAGCCAGTTAGAGAAAGATAAGTATCACATGATCTTATTTATATGTGGAATCTAATGAACAAAATAAACTGATAAACCAAATAGATCCAGAGACACTGAAGCATGAAACAGACTGATGAACCTCAGAGGGAATGAGGGTGAAGATGGACAGGAAGAGATTAACTAAAGAACTTACATGCATATATGCATAACTCATGGATAGATGAAAGAGCAGTGAAAGCATGGAGAGGATAAGTTGGAGGGGGCCAATGGAGAGAAAAAGGGAACATTCGTAAGGATTTCAACAATAAAGATAAATTTAAAACAACTCCAAATATTCAGAAAAAATAATTATATGGCCACCACCTAAGGGTTGGGAGAGAATGTGGAATAATGTAGGCAGTTCTCCATCCTTATAATAATGTTACCTTTACCTCATTTTATCTGGGGGCCACAGTGAGTTAACTAACCTAAGACCATTTCTCTCCCAGCAAGAACATACAAGTTACAAAAACTGGGCCAGAAAAAATAAACCCTAATTTCTTCTTGTTCTTGTTCTTCTTGTTGTTCTCCTCCTCCTCCTTTTTCTTCTTTTTGTTTTTGTTCTCCTCCTCCTCTTTCTATTCTTCTGTTGTTCTTGTTCTTCTTCTCCTTCTTGTTTTTGTTCTTGTTCTTCTTCTTTTTTTAATTTTTTAATTTTTTTAAAAAAATATATTTTTATTGATTTTTTTACAGAGAGGAAGAGAGAGGGATAGAGAGTTAGAAACATCAATGAGAGAGAATCATCAATCAGCTGCCCCTTGCAAACGCCCTACCGGGGATGTGCCCACAACCAAGGTACATGCCCTTGACTGGAATTGAACCTGGGACCTTTCAGTCCACAGGCTGACGCTCTATCCACTGAGCCAAACCGGTTTCAGCATGTTCTTGTTCTTCCTATTCTTGTTGTTGTTGTTGCCAAACCGGTTTCACCATATTCTTGTTGTTGTTGTTGCTACTGCCAAACCGGTTTCAGCATGTTGTTGTTGTTGTTGTTGCTGCATGTTGTTGTTGTTGTTGTTGTTGTTGCTGCCAAACCAGTTTCAGCATGTTGTTGTTGTTGTTGTTGGTTTCAGCATGTTGTTGTTGTTGTTGTTGTTCTTCTTCTTCTTCTTCTTCTTCTTCTTGTTTTTGTTGTTCTCCTCCTTCTCCTCCTCATCCTATTGTTGTTGTTGTTGTTCTTCTTCTTCTTCTTGTTTTTGTCCTTGTTCTTCTTGTTCTTGTTCTTCTCCTTTTCTTCTTCTTCTTCTTCTTGTTCTTCTCCTCCTCCTCCTCCTCCTCCCCTATCCTTGTTGTTATTCTTCTTCTTGTTCTTGTTCTTCTTGTTGTTGTGGTGGTTGTTGTTGTTGTTGTTCTTCTTCTTCTTCTTGTTTTTGTTTTTGTTCTCCTCCTCCTCCTCCTCCTCCTCCTCCTCCTCCTCCTCCTCCTCCCCCTATCCTTGTTGTTGTTGTTGTTCTTCTTCTTGGTTTTGTTCTTGTTTTTCTTGTTCTTGTTGTTGTTCTTCTTCTTCTTCTTGTTCTTGTTGTTGTTCTTCTTCTTCTCTTCTTCTTCTTCTTTTCCTCTTCCTCCTCCTTCTCCTCCTCCTCCTCCTCCTCTCATTCTTCTTGTTATTCTTGTTCTTGTTCTTCTTCTTTTTGTTCTTCTTCTCCTTCTCATTCTTCTCCCTTGTTCTTGTTCTTGTTCTTCTTCTTCTCTTCCTCCTCCTCCTCCTCCTCTTCTCATTCTTCTTATTGTTCTTGTTCTTCTTCTTGTTTTTGTTTTTGTTCTTGTTCTTCTTCTCCTCATTGTTGTTCTCCTCCTCCTCCTCTTCCTCTTCCTTTTTGTTGTTGTTGTTGTTCTTGTTCTTCTTCTCATTCTTCTCCATTGTTCTTGTTCTTCTTCTCCTTCTTCTCCTTCTTCTCCATTGTTCTTGTTCTTCTTCTCCTTCTTCTCATTCTTCTCCATTGTTCTTGTTCTTCTTCTCCTTCTTCTCATTCTTCTCCATTGTTCTTGTTCTTCTTCTCCTTCTTCTCATTCTTCTCCATTGTTCTTGTTCTTCTTCTCCTTCTTCTCCTTCTTCTCCATTGTTCTTGTTCTTCTTCTCCTTCTTCTCATTCTTCTCCATTGTTCTTGTTCTTCTTCTCCTTCTTGTTTTTGTTTTTGTTCTTCTTCTTGTTCTTCTTCTTCTTGTTCTTCTTCTCCTCCTTCTCATTCTTCTCATTGTTCTTATTCTTGTTCTTGTTTCCCTTCTTCTTCTTCTTCTTCACCGCCTTCTTCTTCTTCTTCTTCTTCTTCTTCTTCTTCTTCTTCTTCTTCTTCTTCTTCTTCTTCCTCCTCTTCCTCCCCACTTTACAGAGAGGAGGGTAACAAGTACGCACATCCCTGATGTCCTTTTCAGGGTGTACAATCAATTCATGCTCTTCTTTACCCAACTTTGATTTGCTGTTGTAGTTTGTTCTCCATTCATTTTAAAAACAGCAGGTAAGTTAGCATGAAAAAAAAAAGGGTATTTCCAAAATTAACCCAATGCCCATTGGCACACTTAAGAAGGCGTTTTGAACACACTGGTCCCAAATTCTAAACTTCTTAAATTGATTAGAAGGAAGCAAAAAGTTATTAAAGATTTTAAAAAGCAATGTGTGTGTGTGTGTGTGTGTGTGTACATGCCCACAATTTCCTCTAAATATTATTTACCTTTTTGGTTTAAAACTTATTGAATCAGCCTCTTAATATCATTCATCTATACCACATGTGTCAAACACAAGGCCCGCGGGCCAAATCCGTCCCGCCAGGTCTTGCAATGTGGCCCGCACCGCGCTGTCATCACTGCACTCCGCTGCGTTTCTATCACAATGACAGTTTATGACTGTTCAGTAAACCATTCGGCCCGCGATTTAGGCTGGATTTTAGATTTTGGCCCCTTCTCTGATTGAGTTTGACACCCCTAATCTATACAAATAAAAGCCTGGGTGGTTCTCATGACTTCCCACGATGCCCTCACATCATCACAAGTTGACTACCACAAGATGGCAGGCAGTGGGGTCAAACAGGCTAGCAGGGGAGGGCATTTGTGGGCAATCATGCTGGCAGGGATGGGCAGTTGGGGGCGACCAGGCCAGCAGGGGAGGGAAGTTGGTGGTGAGATCAGGCCAGCAGGGGAGCATAGTTGGGGGCAACCAGGCCTGCAGGGGATGGTAGTTGTGGGAGATCATGCTGGCAGGGATGGGCAGTTCGGGGTGACCAGACCTGTAGGGGAAGACAGTTGGTGGTGAGATCAGGCCAACAGGGGAGGGCAGTTGGAGGCGACCAGGCCAGCAGGGGAGGGCAGTTGGTGGTGAGATCAGGCCGTCAGGGGAGGAAAATTGGGGGAGAGATCGGGCCAGCATAGTTGGGGGCAACCAGGTCTGCAGGGGAGGGCAGTTGGGGGCCATCAGGCCAGCAGGGGAGGGCAGTTGGGGGGTTATTGGGCCTGCAGGGGAGGGCAACTGGGGATGACAAAGGGTGCAGGGGAAGACAGTTGGCCCAACCAGGCTGGCAAGGGAGGGCAGCTGGAGATGACCAGGCCAGCAGGGGAGGGAAGTTGGGGGAGACCAGGTTTGCAGGGGAGGGCAGGTAGGGGAAAACAGGCCTGCAAGGAAAGACAGTTGGGGATGAGATCAGGATGGCAGAGGATGGCAGTTGGGCACGACCAGGTTGTCAGGGAAGGGCAGTTGGGGGTGACCACACCTGCAGTGGAGGGCATGTGAGGGCAACCAGGCCTGCAGGGGAGGTCAGTTAGAGGTGACCAGGCCTGCAGGGGAGGGCAGCTGGGGACAACCAGGCCTGTAGAGGAGGGAAGTTGGGGGTGATTGGGCCTGCAGGGGAGGGCCGCTGGGGATGACCAGGGCTGCAGGGGAGGGCAGGTAGGGGCAAACTTGCCTGCAGGGGAGGGCAATTAGGTGCAACCAGATCAGCAAAGGAGGGCAGTTGGGGATGAGATCAGGACAGCAGGGGATGGCAGTTGGGCACGACCAGGTTGGCAGGGAGGACAGTTTTGGGCAACCAGATTGGCAGGGAAGGCAGTTGGGGGTGACCACATCTGCAGTGGATGGCATGTGGGGGTGACCAGGCCTGCAGAGGACAGTTAGGGGTGACCAAGCCTACAGGGAGGGCAGCTGAGGACAACCAGGCCTGCAGGGGAGGGCAGTTGGGAGAGAGATTAACCAGCAGGGGAAGGCAGTTGGGGGCCATCAGGCCAGTAAGGGAGGTTCAGTTCAGGGGAGATCAGGCAGTCAGGGGACGGCAGTTGGGAACAATCAGGCTGGTAGGGGAGGGCAGTTAGGGGCATGCAGCCTGGCAGGGGAGGGCAGTTGAGGGTGACTAAGCCTGTAGGGGAAGGCAGTTGGGAGTGTTCAGCCTGGCAGGGGAGGGCAGCTGGAGTTCACTTGGCCTGCAGGGGAGGACAGTTAGGTGTGACCTGGCCTGCAGGGGAGGACAGTTAGGGGTGACCAGGCCTGCACTATCGGGCAGCTGGGCATGACCAGGTCTGCAGGGGAAGGCAGCTGGGGGCTACCTGGCCAGCAGGGGAGGGCAGTTAGGGGCAACCAGACCTACAGGGGAGGGCATAAAGTGGTGACTTGGCCTGCAGGGGAGGACAGTTAGGTGTGACTAGGCCAGCAAAGGAAGGCAGTTGTGGGCTATCAGGACAGCAGGGGAGGGAAGTTGGTGATGAGATCAGGCTGGCAGGGGAGGGCAGTTGGGAGTGATCATGCCTGCAGGGGAGGACAGTGGGGGTGAGATCAGGTTGGCAGGGGAGAGCATTAGGGGCAACCACACCTGTAGAAGAGGGCAGTTGGGTGTGATCAGGTTGACAAGGTTGAAGAGTTAGGGGTGACCAGGCCTGCAGGGAAGGACATCTGGGGGCAACCAGGCCTGCAAGGGAGGATAGTTAGGTATAATGAGGCCTGCAGGGGAGGGCAGTTGGGGGTGACCAAGCCTATAGGGGAGGGCAGTTAGGGTTGACCAGATCTGCAGGTGAGGGCAGCTGGGGGCAACCAGGCCTGCAGGGTTGGGCAGCAACACCATAAGGGGAAGAAAGTTGGGGCCATCAGGCTGGCAGGGAAGGGCAGTTGGGGGTGAAATCAGTCCAGCAGGTAAAGGCATTTTGGGGTGAGATCAGGCCTGCAGGGAGGGCAGTTGGGGTTAACCAGGCCTGCAGGGGAGGGCAGTTGTGGGCGATTAGGCCAGCAGGGGTAGGCAGATGGGAGTGACCAGGCCTTCAGGGAAGGCAGGTAGGTGCGACCAGGCCTGCAGGGAGGGCAGTTAGTGGTAACCAGGCTGGCAGGAGAGGACAGTTGGGGGTAACCAGGCCTGCACGGGAGGACAGTTAGGGTCAACCAGGCCTACAGGCAAGGGCAGCTGGCGGCAACTAGGCCTGCAGGAGAGGGCAGCTGGGGACAACCAGGTCTGCAGGGCAATAAGGGGAAGAAAGTTGAGGGTCATCAGGCTGGCAAGGAAGGGCAGTTGGGGATGAAATCAGTCCAGCAGGTAAAGGCATTTGGGGGTGAGATCAGGCCTGTATGAAAGGCAGTTAGGTGTGACCAGGCCTGCAGGGGAGGGCAGTTGGGGGCAACTAGGCTGGCAGGATAGGGCAGTTGGAGGTGTCCACGCCTGCAGGGGAGGCCACTGGGGGTGACCAGGCCAGCAGGGAAGGACAGTTGGGGGTGATCAGGCCGGCAGGGGAGGGCTGTTGGGGCAATTGGGCTGGCAGAGTAGGGCAGTTGGCATGATCAGGCTGGCAGGGGAGCAGTTAGATGTTAATCAGACTGGCAGGGGTGATTAGGGTGGGAGGCAGAAGCAGTTAGGGGCGATCAGGCAGGCAGGCAGGTGAACAGTTAGCAGCCAGCAGTCCCTATTGTGAGAGGGATGTCTGACTACCAGTTTAGGCCAGATCCCTGTGGGGTCCCTGATTGGAGATGGCGTAGGCCGGGCTGAGAGACAACCCCCCCCCCCCCCCCCCATGCATGAATTTCATGCACAGGATCTCTAGTGACTTCATAATTTATGTATTTAATAAATGAGACAGTGAGAATATATACTTTTCCTCCCAATTTTTTAATTCATTAAGCAGGGCAAGGTGACCAGTGTACTAGGCAAAGCTTTCAGAGTAAGCCTTATGGTAACGAATGTCTGTTCTCTCATCTGAATTAGTTCTTTCCTTGATTAATGCAATCATCATGTTCTATGTACTTGCTCACCAGTCTGTTTCCCCACTTTTCCAGTAGAGTATAGATTATGCTTTTTATCTCTGTTCCTACCCCCAGAACCAGCTATTTAATCAGTAAATTGGTGCTCTGCCAGAGGATGGTCTTGATTGGCCAATTTACATTCTGTAGAAGGTTTTGGTAAGCTGAGATGGCCAATGATAGGAGGGAATGGGTGGACTCAGAAGGAGCTGAGGTTGTAGGAAGACCGTGGGAAAGGGGATGACTTTGTAGAGAGTGGAGCAGTTGTGGTGGAGGAAAGTGTTGAAAGAAGAAGTTCTGTATATTTTGACCAACTTTAATTTGTCAGTGTTGGCTTCAGGGTAAATTTAAATATATTACCAGGGAGAGAAATATGTATCTGAGCTTGTGTTGAATGAACCTTTGTATTTTCCTCCAAATGTATTGAGCACTTAATTTGGTCTCCAGTGGCCTGACAACATGACAATTATTCAACTTGGTCATATTAAAAGTACACAGAATTTTCAATTTTGTGTCAGTTACTTAGATGCCATCTTTAGATAATGTAATCTGGAAAGTAAAAAAGATCAAGAAACACTTTTTTTTTTCTTTTTTCTTCCCCCCCCCCCCCCCCCCGCCCCAACACATGGCAAATTAGCTGTGGCTTTGGGTGACCTGGTAGCTTCAAAAGTGTGATTTTTAGTACATACAAATCTATTAAGGACTTTTTATTGAATTAGACCATCAATAAATTAAAGGACACCGGAAGGTAGGGGTGTGGGAAAAAGAGGCTACACAGGTTACAGAACAGGAGTGAACCCCACTGCTGATGCAAACTGCTCAACAAGAAAGCACTTTAACACACTGTTTCCCAGATCGACCAGCTCAACTCACGTGAGGCCTCGGATAAACTTCCAGATTCCTATGGTGGTTTTAAGGTATCACTGTGAAACCACTAATTCCATTTTTTAGGGCTGATAACCCAATAATTTGGTGATTCTCATGGCTGGGCAAATTGGGGAATTACTAATTTAAAAGAATTCCACTTCACAAATTTAAGTCATTACGACTTAAATTAGGATTAGCTCTCAGAAAGGCATTGCTTCTTTGAGTAAAAAAATCAATATAATGAAGGTTTAAAAGAAGTAAATTCCAGGCCATAGCCAGTTTGGCTCAGTGAATAGACATCAGCCTGCAGACTGAAGGGTCCCGGGTTCAATTCCAGCCAAGGGCACATGTGCTCTCTATTCCCAGTAGGAGGTGTGTAGAAGGCAGCCAATCAATAATTCTCTCTCATCATTGATGTTCCTATTTCTCCCTCCCTCTCTCTTCTGCTCTGAATAATAAAAATAAAAAAAAATAAAAAAAAATTCCTGGTAATAGAAATGCAAGTTGTGACAGTATGCATATTCTAATCTGGTAGCTAATTAAATATGTGTGAGGCCCATATGCAAAGCATTACCATTTTTATTGTATCTCCAAATTCACAAAGGTGTTTTTTTGTTTGTTTGTTTAGTTTTTAATCTGTTGCCATGCCCATTCTGGTCCGCCCCACCTCTGGATCTCTGGTAATGGGTCTGCTTGCCTCTGGCTACTCCTCAAGCCAATCTGTGTACAATCCTTCCCCATCCATAACTACATTACCTACAGCTCACTTTCATCTAAGTCTTAACTTAATTTAAGCAAAATAAAACAACTGACTAAAGTCCCCCCCCCCCATCTCTCTCTCTGACTCTCTGTTTCTCTCTCTACACACACACACACACACACACACACACACACACACACACACACGGCTCTCCTTCAATGGATCCCCACTGCCTACAGAGCTACGTGCAGTCTTCTGCTTGGTATTCACAATCCTCTCAGGTGGTATTTGCAACCTTCACAGCAGGGCCCCAGCCTATCTTTCCAGCTTAATCGCTCATGGCTTCCCTGCACAGAGCAGGTATGCTACCAAAGTGGACTGACATCTGTATCCCAAATGTGCCCCAGGATTCCTGGCTCCAGTTGCTCTGCGTAGCATGCACCCCGATCCTGCCTGTTCTTCCAAGTCTATCTCCTATGCCTGTCTTAATAGTTTTTCCACTCCCTCCAATTCCATCAAATTAATATGTCCCATCTTCTCCACCACTCCCCAAATATAATTCTACCCTGCTCTGTTTGTGTTTGATTGTGAGCTCCTTGAGAGCATAATCTATATCTTAAAGAAGTACCTTTTGCCGGAACCGGTTTGGCTCAGTGGATAGAGCGTCGGCCTGTGGACTAAAAGGTCCCAGATTCTATTCCGGTCAAGGCATGTACCTTGGCAGCTAATCAATGTTTCTCATCTATGTTTCTAGCTTTTTATCCCTCTCTCTTCCTCTCTGTAAAAACTCAATAAAATATATTTAAAAAAAAAAAGCCTTTAGAAAGTACCTTTTAACCTCTGGCACTGCCAAGTCTGTGGGTAAACTGGAAGGACTAAAACCACGTGGCCAGAATCGCATGGCTATAGAGAAAATTCTCTTTATGACTTAGTGGATGAGAGCCTTTTCTCAGCATTTGTGCCTTTCTTATTATGCAGCAATAATATCAACTCTACAATATTATCTTAAGGAATTATCTGAAAGTGTCTGCTGACAATAGTTGCTCCCTTCTTAGTGCATATTTACTGAATTGATCTCAGCATGTCAAATAAAGCAGTAAATATGTGTGGGTCCATTTTTCTACTTCCTAACTAGTTATTTAAGGTTTTTATAAAGGTGTAAAAGCCCTTTACTTCCTCATTAGCTCCACTAAGAGAATTTACCTTGGCCTGAAAAAAATGGACAGCAGCAGCCCCAACACCCTATCTTTTCTGATCAGTTGTATCCATTAAAAAAAAAAAAAAAAAAATAGCTGCACTGAAAAAAGTGAAATTTCACTAGGAATCCCTGGTCCATGTATGCACATGAGTTCCTAAAGATGAATGTCACCAACGATGCAGAAGTTGGAAATATAAAGGCAGAGGTGAGTCAGTATGGTGGCACACCTCAGGATAAAATGTTTGTCATGGTTGTGATGAGGGGCAGAAGCAAGGCAGGTATAAGAGCCAAGAAAAGCAATTGCTCCATACTGATTAATGGCCATGCTTGTCATGTCAATTAAAAGCATTAACTCTTCATTGAAGTTTTAATTTTAAAATGTGTTTATGCTGAATTTTTATACTTCTACAATCAAATGTTATCTTTTGGGAACGGTTCAGGATTCTGGAAGCTTCAGATGTGTGCTGAAGGGAGGGAGTGGAGAAAGGGAGCAGTGGGCTGTGGGCGGGACAGGAAATGGGTGGGCTGGGAAGGATGGGGCAGGGATGGTACTTATCACATTGAGGCTCACAGTCCCATTCCCTTTATTAACAACACTGAGGAGGATATCCTCATTTGGGCTTAGGCAACTAGGAAAGATTTTTTGGGAAAAAAGTACAAATCATCTTTTATTTCCCAGACTGGAATTCCCATTAAACTGGCTTTCTGGGAAAATAAGTTCATTTTATGGGTGATTCTCTTTATTTTATTATTCTATTTTTCAGCTTTACTAAGGTATAATTGACAAGTAAAATTATAAAATATCTGCAGTGTACATTGTAATGATTTTATATAGGTACTAGAGGCCCAGTTCACGAATTTGTGCCTAGGTGTGGTCTGGCTGGTCTGACCCCAATCAGGGAAGATCAGGGCAGGGCCTGTCAGGAGGAGGAGACAGCGGGAGGTTGGCTGGCAGGCCTGCCCCAATCGGGGCCCAATCAGGGCTGGGCCAGCTAGGGGAGGGGCCAAGGATGATTGACCAGTGAACCCTGCCCCCAATTGAGGTGGGGTGGTGGTTGGGGTCAGGGTAAGCCATGGGAGTGGCTGTGAACAGTGGGCCAGCTGGCCCTGCCCCCAAATAGGGTGTGGGAGCACCAATTTGGGGTCAATGGCTGGGGGAGGGAACATGGGAGGTTGGCCAGTCAGCCCCACCTTTGATTAGTGTGGGGGGGCTGGTCAAGGGTAGAACTGGGTGGGGGTGGGACTGCAGGCCAATCAGGATGATGGGGGCTGATCAGGGGTGGGGCCAGTTGTGGGGAGGGGCTGTGGGCAGTGGGCCAGCCAGCTCTACCCCCACATGGGATGGGGGCTAACTGGGGCTAGCTCCTGGGGAAGGGGCCATGGATGGTTGGCCAACTGGCCCTGCCCATGATTGGAGGTGGAGCTGACTGGGGGGAGGGGCTGTGGGCTGACTGAAGTGGCAGGGACCATTGGGGGTGGGGCCATATGGGGAGGGGCTATAGTTTGGCTGGCAGGTCCCACCCCCTAATGGGGTAGGGGGGGGGTGAACAGGGGTGGCCAGCCAGGGGAGAGGCTGAAGGCTGATAGGGGTGGAGGGGGCCCAGTGGGGGTAAGGGTAGATGGGTGAAGGGGCTGCAGGACATTGGAGTGGGATAAACCAATAGGGGGTGGTTTCAGCCATTGAGAAGAGCTGGGGCGGGGAAGGAGTGTTGGCTGGCTGCCTTGCCCTTGATCGGTGTGGGAGGCTGATCAGGAGCAGGCTGGTTGGAAGAAAGGGCCATGGAAGATTGGCTGGTCCACCCCACCCTCCCATTTGGGTGGTTTGCTGGCTGCAGTGGTTGTCATAGCGACCAGCCATTCTGGTCATTACAACATTCTGGTCGCTGGTTTTTTATATATATGTAGACTAGAGGCCTGGTGCATATTCCCTCCTTATTGGCTGTGGGTGCCACCATCTTTGAGGGTGGGACAGTCAATTAGAATATTTCCTCCTTATTGGTTGTGGGTGCTGCTATCTTTGCAACAGTGTGAGGATTAATTAGCATATTCCCTCTTTATTAGATAGGATACCTTGTGAAAATATTCCATCTAGTTAACACATTTACATGGGTGATTGTTTTGAGATCATAAAGCCCAGAGTTTAGCTTTAAGATCTTCTTGTCTAATACCTGGTTCTTTTTCTTTTTCTTTTCATTTATTTTTTTTATGAGCTGGATTACTAAGAACAAGCACATTTATTAGACCTGGTGGGTTATTGTTAACAAAAATTTTCAAGGAATTAGAAAACTAAAAGTCTTGGGAAATAATTTTATTATGTTAACCTTGGGCCCATTAAAAAAAAACAGAGAAGGCTGAGAATAAATATATTCATCAACAGAGTATCTTAGGTGAATTAATATTTATTCAGAATAACTTTAATGATATTTGATGTTATTGAACTTCAAGAAATTCCATCTGATACAGGAGTCCTTGAAACAGACATTGACTATGATGTAATAGTGATGGGTTGCTGGGCGTTGCGTAAAGTGTTATTGACTTTTAACACTTTGGTTTTAATTGAAGTTTAAGAAGAAAAATGGGCAATCAGAGACAGGGGTAATATATGAACTTATAGTTATTTTACACATAGGACTTCACATCCCAAAATATCAACTAGCTATGAAATTCTGTCGTCTATTCTTGCTTTTGTCAAAACAAATATCAACCCATTCCCTCCCGACACCACAAGCCAGGGCAGTATGAACAATCATCATCTAGTGTCATCAAAAGTTTTCATTCATGGCCTAGCCACGGCAGCTCAGTTGGTTAAGATCATCCCATGCACCAAAAGGTTGCCAGTTTGATTCCCCGTTAGGACACTTACCTAGGTTATAGCTTCTGTCTCTGATCAAGGTGCATACAGGAGGCAACTGCTTCATGTTTCTCTCTCATAATGATGTCTCTCTCTCTCAAATTAATAAAAACATATTTTAAAAAGTTTTCATTCATTCAGCAAATATTTGAGTCCCTACTATGTGCTGGCATTAGAGAGCAAGAAAGAGCCAGACACCTGCCCTGCTGGAGGCAAGGACCAAAAAATGGTTAGCATGTAGATGGGAGGAGTCCCTCAGAAGGCTGATGGACTTTGATATTCAGCAGGGCTGAAAATCTGCATATGATTACTTGCTGCTGGATGAATTTCTGAAGGCAATCCTTTAACCTGATAATCCTCTTATTGTTTACCAAACTTTACCATTGAAATGGCTGTTTGCTTTGCTAAAGGGTAAATGTGTATTCCAGTAAATAAAAAAGCTGATGGGTGTGGAGATTCACTAGGGTGAAGCCTCTGCTTGGCTTTCCACCATGCCTTATAAACTTATATTTCTTGTTTAGTATATCCATTTATGTGTGGCTCCTTCTCCAGATTCCTGAACAATTGTTGCAAAAGGTTGCTGCTAATTATGCACCTCGGAACAGGGACTGGAGAAGAAGATTTGCTGGAGCAAAAAAGGAAGTTCAATGGTAAAGGTGGGGATCCTCGAACAGGTGGGAAGATTCACTGCACATAAAGCTCACACCAACTTTGGAATTTGTGCTCCAAAGTGGGTGAGGATGTCTTTTTCAAGCCAGACCATAATGAATAAGAATTTGGTTAAAAGGCATAAATATAGCTGAAACCAGTTTGGCTCAGTGGATAGAGTTTTGGTCTGTGGATTGAAAGGTCCCAGTTTCGATTCTGGTCAAGGGCATGTACATTGGTTGCAGGCACATCCCTGGTGGAGGGTGTGCAGGAAGCAGCTGGTCAATGTTTCTCTCTCATCAATGTTTCTAGCTCTCTATCCCTCTCCCTTCCTCTCTGTAAAAAATCAATTATATATATAGGCAAAATTATAAAGAAATTAAAATGTCAAAAGGTACTCTCTTAAATCAGGCTCAAGAAAACAATGGCCTTGTCATATTTAACTATGTGAGGTCTTGTTCAAATTACATTATGCCTAATTTGTACTGGGGATCAAAATTCTGTAGTAACTAAAATCTTCTGCCTCTAGTGTGGAAAGGCTGGGCAGCTAGCGAGGGTGGAGCCGTCAGTTCACTCACAGGGGTACTCTTTAATGCTTTGTTTGAAAATTACCACATGATGCCTTGGGATAGGCAGATTTTAGCTAAAATAACTTTAAAGGCTAGTCAAAGCTATGGAGAGAAAAGATCCAGGAAAAGAACTTTGATTTATTAAATCTTGTCTATATATTAATGATACTTGTATCTGTCTTTGTTGTTATTGTTAGGCTATTAAGCATGCCTTTCATTTAACTTAATGGGAAAAGAAACCTCGGTGGCCAGGCCTTTTACTGAATTTCCCCAGAGCAAACAGGATGTGGGGGTTGGGAGACACGTGGCCCACTAATTACTAAGTCTTTTGGTGATCCTGTAAAATGGATGCCCGTTCCTGAGAATACCATTAAAAGTCTCCTTTTAGCCATGTTTTTATTTCCCGGTCCATCATTTAAAATTTGCAGAGTTTGGGGATGCATATGAGATTTCTGTACTCATCAAGAGAAAAAGGCTAGTTTAAGAGAAAAGGCACACCCCCGTCTGATTTTGGATGGCTTCTTGAACTGAGCTCCATCTCTTTACAAGTGTTATAGAATAAATCCATAACTGTTTTTATTATCAAAAAGATGGAAAAAATGACCCAAAGGAGATACACAGGCTGGGTTTAGGCAACAATATTAGTGCTTGCATAATAATGGAGAGTTTTTAAATAATAACCTTGGACTGCATTCCAAGGTTACCGTTAAGGTCTTTAAAAGTCAGTAAGTTATCTCTGTTACAGAATTTTCCAAAGCAAATGCCTTAGATGGTAATAATTGGCTTTAAAATATTAAATTTGTTGAAACATAAATAAATACAATAGATGTAACTAAAATGAAGAATATGTGGCAGAGCTTTTCAGTGATAATTATAGGTATATTAATGGAGTAGGGAGCTGGTCACATTTCCCAAAGCAGGAAGCTTAGATGTTATCTTTAAGGAAAGAATGTGGCAGTTTTACATTCAAGCAGCTACCCAAGTCTTCGGTAACTTAAAGCTTTGGAGTTTACTGAATTAAATAATAAAACGTATTAAATATCTAGGTATTTTAAAATGACAAAATACTGAAATATTAATCTGAGTTTGCCTCACATATGAAAAATCTAGATGACAGAATTGAATCTATTAATTAAATATGTCTGGTATTTTTGAAAATGTGAAGTTATTATTAATCTAAGAAAGACTAGGTATTTAACTTGCCACCTAAAACTTAAGGCTTCTAAGAGTTTAAAGTTCATATTTAGTTAGGAGAAATTATATAGTTGTGATAACAAAATACATAAAGTACAGAAATTTATTTTTATTTATTTTTGAGAAAATAAATCTTGTATTTTCTCTAGAGAAATTAGTAGTTTAAAATTTATTGTAGTCTTTATGTGTACTATGTGTGGTAAATTTCAACCTAAGCTATAATACTTAATTGGTCTAATTAAAAAGGAGGATTAATCTATGATCTTAACTAAATTTTAATATAAAACCAATTTAAATTTAATTAATATCTTTTAGAATAATTACAAAGATTATATAATATAATCTTTTATATATATACATACACACACACACACACACACACACACACATATATATATATATATATATATATATATATATATATGATATATATATATATATGATAGTCTTTCCAAGTTAAATTTCCAGACTTTAATGGAGGGATAGCTTTGGGACATTTCAAGGGCCCTGGAATGATTCAAGATTTATTCTTTTTCTTAAAAGAACGATTGTTGAACTAAATTAGGCCAATTTAATATACTTGAAATCATGTGGAAGGCTTTATCAAATAAAAATTAATAACTATATTTTATTTACATATATACATATATTTTAAATGCTATAAAGAGTTCAATCTCTAAGCGAGGGCAAGACAAACTTGCTGAATATTTCTTAAGCAAAACCAGATTATTCAGCAGAGGGATTTTAAAAAACAAAAGCCTCAGGCAGCCTGCTTTTTAAATAGACTAGGGGAGGGGAGGAGATAGCATCTGTACTTCATAGGTCAAATGTATAAGTTTGCTTACTTTACTTTTTTAATAAAGATGCCTACTTTAATTATTTAATAAATTAGCTTTTTACAATATAATCAAGATCTCATATAAACTCAGTTATATGAGAAGCCAATATTTTTATAAGCAATTGGGTTTAACAAGGCCAAAATAAAAATTTACATACATATGCAAATGAGCACTAGCCAAAAGAAATACTGTTTAAAAGTAAATTTTAAGCTTAATAAAAAGGAGAAATTTTAAAATATCTTCCACTACTATTTATGAGGTAAACGAAAAGTTATTATTCAAGCAATAAATCTCATCATTAGTAAGGCACCATTAGAAAAAGAGAATCACTTGAAATGTAGGCATGGCAGAATTGGCCAGCATCCAAAAACAACCAAGTTTGTTGTTCTGTTTAAAAGAAAAAAAAAGGTTTGTTTTTAAAAAAGAAATTGCCTAAATATGGCCTAGAAATTGCTCTGGGAGAAAAAACAGAAGAATATTTCATTCAAATATCTGGAAAACTGCAATCAAAAGTCAATGTATTAGGCCTCAAAAAGAAAAGGAAGTAATTTTCATTTTGCTTTTCTAACAAAGCTTGTGCCATTGTACTCAAACACTCAAACACAGAAATTCAATGAGTGTCATTAACTTAGAAAAGAAGCCTATTTCAGAGTGATTTAAATTGGCAAATTGAAATAAGTGAATATTCAGGGGAAACTTATTTGTACTAGGCAGGAATCTATTCCTGGAGTATTAACTATTTCTTACTGATGGTTCATCTCATAGTAAACCTGCTTATCATGCAATAAATTCAAGGAACGCCCCACTTGCATGTTCCCAATTTAAAACAAAAAAGAGGGGATAGTGGAGTAATCTCATGTAAGTAAATTACATCAAGCCTTAATTATTTTAAATTTTTTCACTTTAAGATTTTTTTTTTTTTTTACTTGTAATGATGATGGCAAGACACACGTGGTGTCAGAATGAGCCAAAGGAAAATGGTCTAATTATATGGGAAGATCCTGAGTCAAGTTTATAGAAAGGTCCTTTTATTAACCTTTGGTATGCTTATGTATTTCCAGAAAACTATTCCAAGCCATTGTGGATTCCTGCAACAATGGTTCTGAGGGAGGAAATGACCAGACTACTCCAACCACAGATAGCAGTTGCCCCAAGCATATATGCTGGGGCAATGCCCTGACAAGACAGAGGAGAAACAGTTCAGAGATGGTGTTAAAGACACCTTGCCAAGCTAGCAGTCATCAGCTGTGCATCGGTACAGGTTGCCCTGGACAAAGCCAAAGAAGGTCGGACCTGCATTGTCATTGCCCACCATTTGTTCACCACCCAGAACTGGAATATCATTGCTGTCATGTCACAGGGAACAGTGATTGAGAAGGGAACCCATAAAAACTGTTGGCCAGTGATTAGCAAGGGACTCAAAGAACTGCTGGTCCAGAAAGGAGCTTACTGCAGACTGATTCTTTTGACACCTGACAACAATTTTATTATTTTTATTTTTTATTTTATTTTTTAAATATATTTTATTGATTTTTTTTTACAGAGAGGAAGGGAGAGAGATAGAGAGCTAGAAACGTCAATGAGAGAGAAACATCAATCAGCTGCCTCTTGCACACCCCCTACAGGGGATGTGCCCGCAACCAATGTATATGCCCTTGACCGGAATTGAACCTGGGGACCTTTCAGTCCGCAGACCGACGCTCTATCGCTGAGCCAAACTGGTTTCGGCCCTGTCAACAATTTTAAAAGGACATGAAAGAACTCAATCATTTTCATTGAACTTAAAAATCATAAAAAGATCAAAGCTCTGAAATGTATTAAAACAAAAAGGGGGATATGCTGGGAGAAAGGACCAAAAAGTGGTTAGCATGTAGATGGGAGGAGTCCCTCAGAAGGCTGATGGGACTTTGATATTTGACAGAGCTGAAAATCTGCATATGATTACCTGCTGCTGGCTGAATATCTAAAGGCGATCCCCTAACCTGATCATCCTTTTATTGTTTACCAAACTTTACCACTGAAATGTCTCTTTGCTTTACTAAAGCATCAATGTAAATAAAAAGCTGATGGGTCCAAAGGTACAGGGAGGATCACCACTAAAGTGAAGCCTCTGCCTGCCTTTCCCCCATGCCTTCTAAATGTATATTTCTTGTCTAGTATGTCCATTTATGTGCGGCCCCTTCTCCAGATTCTGAGTCCTTGCTGCAAAAGGTTGTGGCACTGCCCTTCCCTATCTAATGGAAAATACAGGTTAGCAATCAGTATTGAGAATGAACATGTGGTACTACGGGGCTTCCGAAGCCTGAGGGACTCCGGGGGAGAGTTTTGCTGTCTGAAGCGGAGGTGAAGTCCTCTTTAAGAACAGAGTTTACTAAGCAGAGGCAAGTGGTATGAGAGAGGAACGGTTACTTCTTTTTTTTTTTTTAATTTATTTGTTGTCTAAAGTTTTACATATGTCTCCTTTTCCCCCACTCCCACCTCACCCAAAGCCATTCCCACCCTGGGCAAGCCCCCACCACCCCAGTGTCTGTGTCCATAGGTTAGAGGTGCGGTTATTTCTGTGTGACTGTGGCTCAAATGGAAGGGGAGAGCCAAGAGGTGTAGTTGAACAGGTGGTCCCACATGTAAAGTTTTATCGGGTCTAGTAATAATTAATGTCGTTTTTAAACATTCGCTTAAAATCTTGCTTGGCGTTGACTTGTATTGACATAACCTTTAAACACGTGGTATCTACAGAACGTGTGAAGTGCAATTAACAAGTTTTGCTTGAAAAAGTTTGTGTTTGGTTTGGTTTTTGTTGCAAAACTAGGGCTAAGAAGATGGTGGATGAAGAGCATATTCGGCACTGCATGCTTTACGAGTTCCAATTAGGAAGAAAAGCAAGTGAGGCTGCAAAAAACATCTGTGGTGCTCTTGGTCAAGATGCAGTTAGCGCCAGAAAATGCCAGCGTTGGTTTGAGAAATTTCGCGAGGGAAATTTTTCGTTAGATGACAAGAGTGGTCGAGGCCGTGTGTCCAATTTTGATCAAGAAGCTCTTCAAGCTCTTTTGGTGCAAAATCCTCAAATTACCCAACAAGAGCTTGCGACAACTTTAAATTGTTCACAAAAAACAATTTCCAATCAATTGCGTGCACTTGGCAAAGTCCAAAAGTTTGGAAAATGGGTTCCTCATGAGTTGACCGACAACAACTGTAATCAAAGAGTCACAATTTGCAGTTCGCTCTTCTCTCGTCAAAACCGTTTGCCGTTTTAGAGCAAATTGTTACCGGAGATGAACAATGGGTGCTGTATGTCAATTTGAAAAGGCGGCCTCAATGGTTGGACAAAAATGAGGCTCCGCAGCCCACGCCAAAACCTGACTTGCATGCGAAAAAAGTGATGTTGTGTGTTTGGTGGAATTTTAAAGGAATTCTTCATTATGAACTTTTACCATCTAACCAAACCATTACAAGTGCAGTGTATAGTGCCCAATTGGAAAGGTTAGGCCAAGCTTTAAGAGAAAAAGAACCCGCGCTGATTAATCAGAAGGGCGTAATTCTTCACCACGATAACACACGACCGCATACTGCAAGAATCACTGCTGTAAAACTGCGCCAGTTGGAATGGGAAGTTCTCCCTCAACCTGCATGTTCTCCTGATATTGCCCCTTCCGATTACCATTTGTTTCGTTCTTTGCAAAACTTTCTTCTTGGAAAAAAATTTAATAATGAAGAATGCCTCAAAAATGCATTGACCGAATTTTTGCATCATAATCACAAGAATTTTACAACAGAGGGATTAAAATGCTTCCTGAGCGTTGGGCACAAGTAGTAGAAAACAACGGCAACTATATTGTTGATTAAATTTTGTTGTATTGTTTAAATAAATTCGATTAAAAAAAAATATTAGAAAACGACATTAATTATTACTAGACCTAATAAATTAATAAATGGTGATTATGAATTTTTTTCCTGTTTTAAAAAATACCTAAATTCCTTAATTGCATTCGAAATGTATTCTGCTGAGGTATGATACATGATATCATATACATATATATACAGACACACACATAGGTATATTAACAAATTATGTGTATATATTACAAGCCAGATATTGATGCTCACTTCAACCCCTGCATCACACACTGCTGGTAGAGTTAGTATTTATCCTACCTCATCCTGTGTTGATATTTCTCTCTTTCTGTATATTTTCTTTGTTTCCAAGCCCAGTACCTATGAAGTCTTCAAGGACATAAATGATCTTATATTTAAATGTGAAATTTTAGGCCTTATAAGAATTCCTAGACAAGAAAAATGCATCAGTACAGAGCACAAGAGATAAATTTTGCACAACTTATTGGCAAAAATGTGAGGGCATGGGGTATTGTGGTATAGAAGATCTTTATAAAGGAATATGGGTGTTTCTATTTTTTTTTTTCCTGTCTCTACCAGCTCCTTTCTCATCCTAGTTAAAAAAAGAAATAGAATGGTAAATTATATGCTGAATTTCATTCCTAGTTCTATTTGGCTGCCTATTTATTTAAATAATTATTCTCCTTGGAGAGAAGCAAATGACAGAAACATAAATTTTGTACAAGTGTCAATGAGAGTCTGATCACACATCATGTGGCAATCACCTGCCTATAGGGGCTGACATACAGTGGGGGAGTGTGGGAAAGGCTGAACACCTGCTTTGAAATCCAGAGGTGTTGAGTGTCTGGACACGGTTTGGGAGGCAGGGAAGTACCTGGAAAAATCTCTCGCCGTGGTTGAGTGGAATGTTTTGCTGCCTCCCTCTTTTTCTGGGGGACTCTCAGAGACTATTGTGCTGCCTCAGACTGTGCTGTAACCTCAGGTGTCAGAGGGGTCAGCAGCAGACTGAGTGTGGACTCTCAGTGCCAGAGTCTGGAATCAAAGGCCCTTTTCTGGGCATATTCATATGTAAGCACCATATGCACCAAGAGACAGCACTTTAAGGAGGCAGCTCCCTGACAACTGGATTCCACCCTGAAAATGCCCCGGCTTTAGACTTCTCTGCACTGACCTAGGGCATCAGCGTGTCTTTTCTCTCTCTATCCAGACAAACTCCCCAATCTGAGAGCTTTCTTTTCACCAACTAAGCAAAGCATGATTTATTAACAACTGTAAATCACCTCCAGGTCCTTTGAAGGACTTTCATTCCTCTTTGTCCTGGATATTTTTTATGACAGGTAAAAATATCTATCCTCAGAGCTACACGAGATAAAAATGAATGGCCCCAAAGGGAATGAACTCTCGATTTAGCTAATGCTTCCTTTTGAAGAGTATATCTTAAACGGAAATACAGTAGTATATGACATTAAAATCTGAAAAATTCACTGTGAAATAGTCTATTTTCTCTACTCTAATATTTTTTATGCAGAGGAAAAAGCAAAAAAAAAAAAAAAAAGTAACAAGGTAAATTTAGTAAATTGAGCAGAAGAACAAAGAAGCAGAAAACAGAAGCATACTTATTCTGAGACTGCAACCACGTCCTAAGAATAAAGTGGTTCCTGTTAGTTGGCAAGAAGGGGAAATGCTGCATATTATTTCTCCTGCACAATAGGAAAGTAAGGAAAGTGTATCTTGGCCAAACAAGTCAAGAGACTGACTCCTGCCCGATCTGGAGGAATCCTTTTCTCTTTCCATTTTTCTTTACTAACCGTTTGATTACTGCTATGTAATGCCCCTTCACACTAAAATAATTGCTTGTGTTTATCAGTTTATCACCATAACTATAAGATGGCACTATTATTAGCCTCATTTTACAATGAAGGAACTGAAGCTCAGAGAGGCCAAGGAACTTGCTTGGCATCATCACACAGCCAGTAAGTTGAAAAGCCTCAAGCTGAACTCTTCTCAATCTTCAAAACTTTCCTTCTGACCTTTCATAGGCTAATATACAAAATGTCCCCTTGGGAGTTCAACTGGGAGACCTGTAATTCAATCACTCTCTATGACATGTGCTGACCAGCAGGGGGCTCTGTGAAATGAAGAAAGGCCCTGGCTGGCAGCCGGAAGGCCCCAATAAGCCCTGATCATTGGTCAGGCCTAGGGACCATACTCATGCACAAAGTTCGTGCAACAGGCCTGTAGTATACTACATATATTTTTTAGTGATAATACTGAGTTCATTAAGAAGAAACCACTTCCATGTAAAGTATCCCAAGTACCTCTTTTAATCCTAAATGACATAACAAGACTGAGCTATTTAATAAGACCTGGGGATGGAGGGACTTGCAGGGACAGGGTAGGGACTTACAGCCCCATTTCAAAGCACGTTGTTTCAAGGTGTTCCCCTTTGCCATCTCATTAGTGAGTGACAACAAAGAATCAAAGATGAACACAACCTGCCCACTCCTGTCCCCTCATTTGAGCCAACTTACTCCATAGAGTCGATGATTTTTTTTGGCTCCACAGGGCATGGATATATGACTTCATCAATGTGCTTCAGGTTACAGTTGGAAAAGGCAGTAGAGATGTGTATGAAGGCTTCCAGCTTTGGCATCTGACTGGCCATGAGCAGAAGCTTCTGGGTGGCAGTAACGTTGAGCTGCACGGCGTGTCTAGAGAGAATTAGGCAGAAAGAAACACACCGGGCCTGTATCATGCTTCTTGGTGAAAAGTGGGTCAAGTATATCTATGATCCCTTCTCTTAGCACTGCTCTGAAATTCCAGCCTTGTAATTAGGGGAAAAAATTCACAGTTATAAACATTAATAACATTAATAGATGTAAAGCAGTCACAAACCCAATGTCAGATTACATCATTGTATATCTGGAAAGCAAACAGAAGCAGCTAAAAAATGTTGGATGGACAATAAGATAATCCAGTAAGGACAGAAAAAAACAACTAGAAAATATAGTGGAAGAAAGGCACAGATTCAAAACCCAACAGTTAAATATATATCACATTAATAATAAACAAATAGGCTCTACTAAAAATGATAAAACTTCAAAAGGATCATGACAAAAAATTTGAATAAAGAAATATATTGTTTCTGGATAGAAAGAACTAATGTTTTTCTAAATGAATCTATATATTCAAGGTAATCCCAATAAAATTTCCAAACCTTTAAAAAAACTGGCAAATTATTGTAAGTTTAGTCAAGAAGTACAGCAGGTGAGAATAGTCAAGAAAATCCTATTAAAAATGATCTGTGTGTATATTTGCCTAGTAAAATAAAAATTATAGTAATGAAAATACTATGATGTTGAAAGAAAAAGCTGAATAAAACTAAAGATGATAATTTAATATGTTACAAGTTTCCTTTCAAATAAAGAAGTGAAAATAAATCATTTAATAAATGTTTTAGAAGTAACCATCAGCTAGAAATAATAAAAAAAAAGGTTACTCTACATTCACACCTACCCCACTCTTGTTTTACAGAACTTTCCTGACTTCTTATTCCCCCTGATAGCAAAATAAATGTTAAATGGGTCAAAATTGAAATGTGAAAATGAAACAATAAAAATACTAGAAGAAATTTCAAATAACTTCATACATAATAAAAATAAAGTTGAGGATAAATGGTAAACTGTTAAGATATTTGAAGCCTTTTAAAAAACAAAGAATTATTAAATCTTTCAAGAAATCTTAAAATTTATCAGAAAAAATGCTTCAAATGAAAAAAAAAAAAAAAAAGCAAAAACTGTGGATAGGTATTTGAACAAAAGAATAAAATACCAATCAGCATTTAAACATCTTCAACCTTTCTAATTATCAAAGAAATAAAAATCAAAACTCACAATGTCACTTCCATGATCAAATTAACAATGTTAAAAAGAATTAAAGAATTAAAATAGAGCATGGTGGTGGGTGTTGAAATGGGGAATCGTGTGCATAGTGATGGTGTAAATTGATGATACCATATTTTCAAGAGCAATTTAGTATTATATGACAAATTATAATCTGTTTCTAATCTGGGCACATTTGATACATACCTAACAATTACATTTAGTATGTACCCAAAGGGAAGCACCCAAAGGTACTATATAAAAAAAAAAACACATTTATGTGCAGAGGTGTTCATTGAAGAGTTGTTTACAATAGTGAAAAATTAGGACAATCTACCTATACAGAACTGGCTGAATATATTACATATGTGTACAAATGAGTATTATGTAGTCATTATAAATTATAATAGACAATGAAAGATAAAAAAATAAATGAGCAGTTTGCAAAAATCTTCTCAATATGATGACTTTGTTGTAGATTTGAACACAAATCTATTTTACTAAGGCTCCATAAAGAAAAACTGACATCGCTGAAACTGGTTTGGCTCAGTGGATAGAGCGTCGGTGTGCAGACTGAAAGGTCCCAGGTTTGATTCCAGTCAAGGGCATGTACATTGGTTGCGGGCACATCCCCAGTAGGGGGTGTGCAGGAGGCAGCTGGTCGATGTTTCTCTCTCATTGATGTTTTTAGCACTCTATCCCTCTCTCTTCCTCTCTGTAAAAATCAATAAAATATATATAAAAAAAGAAAAAGAAAAAGGAAAAACTGACGTGGCTCAGTGGTGAGCCTCGACCTATGAACCAGGAGATCACAGTTCTATTCCCAGTGTGTATGGGGGGGAGCACCTGCCTGGGTTGCAGGCTCAAGCCCCAGTGGGGGGGGGGCGTGCAGGAGGCAGCCGATCAATGATTCTCTATTATCATTGATGTTCCTATCTCTCCCTCTCCTTTCCCCTTCCTCTCTGAAATCAATAAAAATATATTTTTTAAAAAAAGGAAGAAAGAAAGAAAGAAAGAAAACAAAAAGGGAAAACTGGAATGAATGTTCTCCACAATGTTAAGTGGTTAGCTCTGGGCATGTGAGATTTTGGAGAAGTTTTTACTCCTTTGTACTTACTTTTTCATTGGGACTACCTTTTCTTTAAAAAAAAAAAAAAATCAACAACAGAAACCACAGATTTACAAAACAGATGTGCATGCACACGTGTATGCACACACACATATATCCATACAAGCCACGAGAAGGGAACAGGAAGTACCTCAGGTGGTCATTGAAGCGCACGGTGGCGGCACAGTGGAAGACGATGTTGGTGCAGGAGAGCAGCTCCTGCATGTCCCCCTTGCTGATGGCCAGGTCGTTCTGGTTGAGGTCTGCGTAAACCGCTCTGATCTTCTCATGCACGTTGGGACAGACCTCTTTGGCTTTTTCAAACAGCTGAAACATAAATATAAATCAATATACAAAGATCACCAGCTCCAGCACATTGTTTCTTGTTCTCATGGACCTGTTTCACCCTAACTCTAAAAAACGGGTTTTACTAGTAGTTGTAATATCACTCAAAGAAGGCATCCCAAGAGCATTTGCTTAATTTTGTGCAATTCATGTTTGGGATCATGCCTGCTCTTCATAATCTGATAAACATTTGAAAAAAGCCAGTTCTAATAAGCAGGAAAAAAGTGTGTTTGAACGTTCCTGCAGCGTGGAGGAGTGATAGTAAATTAAATGTATCCGGCCCCCTCTGCTCCTCCCTCAGGAGGCATCTCTGTGTTTATACATGGTGGTGATTCCATTTTGTGCTGGAAAATACTGTTTTCAGTGCAAAATTGCCAGCCTATATAAAATTTTCAGGCATTGCAAAGTCTCATGAGGATCAATTCAAAACAATATATTTAACTGGCCAGATTAACAAGATGTCCTAGCAACACAAACATAATTGGAAACAAATTAAGCACATTTATAATGGTTAAAACAAATACAAATTTTATATCCCCTCTTTCTAATATAAATGGCAGTTATTGCCAAGTTAGATAATTACGTGAGCTCATGAACCTTTTATGGAATTATAATTGATTTTTTAAAAATATTCTAATTTATAAAGGGCAAAGGAAGGAGCAGTGGCAGCTTCGACTTTCATTACAATTATTCACTTGGATCGAGGTCTCTACTTTCGCCTCCACACAGAACTTCTTCAATTAAATTGGTGCTTTCTATTTTATCAGGAAATATGATTTTAATAAAATGATCTTGGTTCCAACCTATTTTGGTAAAAATGGAATTTTACTGTAATATTGGTATGATATGTTAACAGCGGGGGGGCGGGGAGGGGGCAAAAATGTAAGGCTAAATGTTTAGAAAAGTTAAGGGCAGAGAAAATTCATCTTTGGTTTTAATCAAAATAGAATAGCAGAGGCAGTCCTCTTCTACCCTTTAACCACCAAAGAATGTTTTCATCTATTCCTTGATCCTTAGTAGCAGGCTTCTTCTCTCCATTAGAGATCTACCCTGGGCTTTTCTTTGGGTAATAAGTAGTTGATCTCAGGTAGTCAGAGGAATCATGCCTCATTTGTATCAGGCAAGACCATATTCAGAGGCCATGCTGGGAGTTTTATGAAGGTGATCAGAGAAGGAAATTAAATTCACATATTGCTTGGCAAGTTCAGATACTCTATCTCTAAGCTACTATTTTTCTGCAAAGGGTCAGTCTTTTCCATGGAGTGTTAATTCAAATCTAAAAATAACTAAATTTGTGGAAGGCTCTTTTTCTTTTTTTTTTTTTTAATCTGCTTGATAGATTTTATTCACACAAAAATTTATTTAAGGTTCTGTGGAATCTTTGACTTTGGCTGTGATGATTTTTGGCTGCTTGACGGTAAGAAGGGGAAGATGATTTCAGTGTCCATCCTCCTAGTAATGGGGTTTCTCATGTCTGATGTAAGTTGCTATACACAGATTTTCTATTTCCTTTGTTTTTTTGTGACTCTAAAAGGCAGAGGATACTCCACACCATATTGTGCTTTCAGACAGCCAATGTAATGTTGAACAGCACCCAAATACTAATTTACAGCATTACTGTTATAGGAGATAATTGTTATTTAAGGAAATGATGTCTCAATCTATATTCTATATATTGACTTATGATTTCAAATGAGAGAGCATATTTGAATGAAATAGTCCACTTAAAAAAAATCTGAGTTTTCTGATCCAAATAATAAATGATTATTATGAGTCAAAAGAAATCAATGTCAATGAATTAGCTGCATTATATAACATGCCTTATCTGAATCTCACCATATTGCTATAATTTCTAATAAAACAACACTCTGTAAATACTGTTACATCCTACAGAGAATGCTAGATTTGCATCCCCAAACTGCCATCCACCAGGTCAGTACTTTTCAAGGTGTTATCCCCCAATCAAACTGCATGGGGATCACTAGCAAGTATTCATATTAAAAATTTATTTGTATTTCTGGGCTCCATGAAAGAAACTGCAGAAAATACAAATAAGTAAAAAGAGATATTCAATGGATTGAAAGAATCTATACTGTTAAAATGGCCATCCTACATAAAGCAATCTATAAATTCAATGCAATCCCTATCAAAATATCAATCACATTTTTAAAAGAAATAGAACAAATAATTCTAAAATTTTTATGGAACCACTCAAAACCCTGCATAGCCAAAGCAATCTCAAGAAAGAACAAAGGTGGAGGCATCATGCTCCCTTATTTCACACTATAATACAAAGTAGTAGCAATTAAAACAGTATGGTATTGGCATCAAGACAGACACATAGATTGGTGGAACAGAATAGAGAGCCCAGAAATAAATCCATTCATATATGATCAATTAATTTACAACTAAGGAGCAAGAATATACAAAGGGGAAAAGACAGTCTCTTTAATAAACAGTTTTGGGAAAATTGGACAGCTACATGCAAGTGAATGAAACTGGAACACTATCTGATATTATGCCCCTAAATTAGGTCAAAATAGATTAAAGACTAGAACACAATACCTGAAATCATAAAGATCCTAGAAGAAAACATGGTGGTAATCTCTTTGACATAGGTCTTGGCAATGATTTTTTTAATCAAAATCAAAAGCAACAAAGGAAAAAAAATAAATAAGTGGGACTACATTATAGTAAAAAAAACTTCTGCACATCAAAAGAAACCAGAAACAAAAATGAAAAGGCAACTTACTGAATGGGAGAATATATTTGCAATCATATATCTAAATAGGAGCTAATATTTAAAATATGTTTTTAAAAAAACATTCAACTCAATAGCAAAAAAATATCCAATTTAGCAGAAGATCTGAATAGACATTTCCAAAGATGACATACAGACGGCCAATAGACACATGAAAAGATGTTCAATATCATTAATCATCATAGAAATGCAAATAAAAACCATGAGATATGACTTCATACCTGTTAGAATGTCTATCATAAAAAGGACAAGAAATACCAAATATTGGAGAGGATGTGGGAAAAAGGGAACCTTTATGCATTGTTGGTGGGACTGTAAATTGGTGCAGCTACTATGGAAAATAGTACATAGATGCCTCAAAAAATTAAAAACAAAATTATCACATGACTCAGCAAGTCCACTTCTGGGTATTTATCCTAAGAAAACAAAAACATAAACTTGAAAAGATATATGCATTGTCATGTTCGTTGCAGCATTATTTACAGTAGCCATGATATGAAAATAGCCTAGGCGTCCATTGACAGATGAATGGGTAAAGAAATTATATATAGATAATGGAATATATATATAACTAATGACCTGATGCATGAAATTTGTTCACAGGGGTGAGGGGGGCTCCAAATGGGGACCATTTGGGGGATGTCTGACTGCTGGTTTAGGCCCAATCTCTGTCTGACTGCTGGGGCTCTGCAATAGGCCCTCCCAGCTTTGACAGCTTGCCTCAGCTCTTGCAGCCACAGTTTTGTCTGGAAGGATGTCCAGAGGGTCGTCCGTAATATGTCTAGTCTAATTAGCATATCACCCTTTTATTAGTATAGTTGGAATATCCTATATAATAAAAGGCTAATATCAAATTGTCCCCTCGATCGAGACTTTGACCAGGAGTTCAACCAGGGAGCAGGGCCAGCCAGCCAACTTTCTGCGTCCCCTCCCCCCAGCCAGCCCAGTCCGTAGGTTCTTGCTCTCAATTCCTCAATTTATCCTGAGGTTTTTGCATCCCCAAACCTATGCCTTTAACCTCAGCATGCACTCACATACACCGTAAGTGGGGCCCAATAAGTAAGTAATTACTGGGGCATAATCAGGACTTTGGATTTTACATGAAGTTCTTTAGTTGATTTTTACTGATCCCAGGATGAGAACTTCTTTAGTTGGGATGATAACACAGATAATTACTGATGAACAAATGTCATTTCCCTTTATAACTTCCCAGGGTAGTTACAGGATATCGGTGGTTTTCAAGCAGTAGGCATAAGAATAATCTGGGGACCGGTTAAAAATGATTCCTATACTCCACCCTCAGAGACCTGGGCCTGGTAGGTTTGTTTTGTCACCCAGGAAGTTATATTTCTTAACAAGCTCCGCCAATAGGTCTGACATACTTGGAGAAACACTGACTCTGAATATTCATGTCTATTTGTAAAGTCAGGGCTTAAATTTCACCCCAACCTGGTTTGTAAATTCCTTGATTCTTATCCATCTATGCTTGGCAGCTCCCAGATCATTGAAAGGATTCAAATTTTGTTTATTAAATTAAAATTAATTACTGTGAGAATACTAATAGAATCATGAATGGGGCTTGATTCCTGAAATTGCTTGGCTCTCAGCTCTTTCATAGCGGGAGGATGAAAGGTAGCAGATCACTGCTCCTAAATGAAGACACCCTGGGCCCTCTGTACTGGCTGACAATGTCAGCTGGAAATTCTCAGAGCAGAGCAAACCTTCCTCCTTTGTAATAATGACAAGCCCAAAGGACAGATGAAATGATGCACCTGGATCCTCGATAGATATCAGCTCTTCTGAACATTTCTTTTGCTAATGAAAGGATTTTAGAGACAGGAGAGGCAGTTAGGGAAAACGCAGTTTTAGGGTAAGGGCCCATTGAAAGGAATGCATATTTGATGGGCGGAAATGGCTCCAACACACCGGATTGTTTAAAAAAATGTTCAAGGTAAGGGGATGAAGAGGAGGGGAGCACTGGGTGAGCTTTGGGACTTGGAAATTGATACCACGCAGGGAAAATGGGAAAAGAGGCCAATTAGGAAAACATGGGGACATAAAATAAAGAAGGGCCCAATTAGAAAGTAGGATGAACAGATAAAGAAGTTTCGAGCCGAAATCGGTTTGGCTCAGTGGTAGAGCGTCGGTCTGCCGACTGAAAGGTCCCAGGTTCGATTCTGGTTAAGGGCATGTACATTGGTTGTGGGCACATCCCCGGTAAGGGGTGTGCAAGAGGTAGCTGGTCGATGTTTCTCTCTCATCGACATTTCTAGCTCTCTATCCCTCTCTCCTCCTCTCTGTAAAAAATCAATAAAATATATTAAAAAAAAAAAAAGAAGTTTTGAGCATTTATAAACCCGTAGACAAAGAGACTCACTGGAGTGTTTTTTCCCATCTTGGAGAGAGAGCAGGGTTCTTTGTTTTGGGGACCCCTCCCCAGGGGGAGTTTGTATACCCTTGCAATAAACTTCCACACTTTTGCTTAAAATCTTCTAGTCTGAGAATTTATTCTTCAAACTTCATAGGACAAGAACCTGCGAGAAGAGTCCCAGCTTGCCATTTGGGGGTATCACTAATGTGAGACATGGTGGAAAGGTCAGAAAAAGTGGATGAAATGAAAACGAGGGAAAAACATGATTCCAAACATTTCACTGAAGCGCCCCACCAATGAGGAACTTAATCATTTTAAATTTTAGATTCTGATATTATTCCTTCTCATATATCCTTTACTTGATGGCATAAAACTGAGATGGTTGAAAGGGCAGGGCGGGGCGAGGATGAGCTCCCAACTCCGCCCTATGGGGCGGAGTTATCCCTAGCCCTCAAAACGCCTGGACCGGGAGAAATTCGCTCTCTTCCGCCATGCTGCCGGCATGAGTGGGGGAGCACATGCTAGCATGGTACAGGCTCTCTTGCTTATTGCATCGGACTTGGCTCCCTGGTGGTCCTTGGGGATCACGAAGTCTGGGCATAACAGATGGGGGCTCGTCCGGGATCCCCAGGACCATTAGGGAAAACCCGATCCGGAGAGTCTGACTGGCCGCGGTAGGTGTGTGCGCGCTCTGGAGGGACATAAAACCCCTCATGGAATTGGTGCCCGAAGACGCCTGGTGGACGCACCGTGAAGGCTACGGGCAGGAGGATCAGAAGACGTTCTGACCTCCCGGGAGGGCCCGAGAGGGACCCTCATATGGGGAGAGGAATGGCGTGAGCCGTTGCCTCACCTGCGGAAAGTGAGCCTTTCCCAGGTCTGAGTTTGGTATCTGTGGGCGGCATGGCGCCCCAGGATGGAGCCGGCGAAGTGTGGCTGGCGTGGCGGTGCGGGGCCCCCTGGCAGCGTTGAGTCGGAGGGGGGGCTCCCGCGGGGCTCAGTCTGCGCGTTGGAGCGCGGCTGGGCAGTGGTGGCCTCGCTCGGGGAGCAGGCACCTGGGTTAATTTGCTGGCTGCCTGGGAAGTGGAGCCGGGAAGCCGCTGGGGCGACCCGCGCTTTCTCCTCGGGGGCTGCCTGAGTAGTGTGGCTGGGGTGGCCAAAGCAGCCTCGCCCCAGGGGCCTGGGCCATAGGGGCCTGGGCCAGCGTAGAGACATTGGTCCCTGGAGACATCAGGTACCGGAGAAGAGCTCAAGGGCAAATCTCTGTGCTCAGTAAAGAGAAAAGGCCAGTTCAAAACGAGTGCGCATAGTTTTGGGCTGTGCTTAAAAACACTTTTCTGGGTACAGAATAAGTTTTAAAAGTGGTGGAGATAAATTAAAACTGGTTTCCCAAGTCATTGTAAGCAGCTCTTGAAATTCCCCGCCATGAGGCGGAAATTAGACGGTTATGGCTGAGAGTCTTCAGGTAAAGAATGTGTTCATTTGCATTTGTATGCTGCTCCAGCTTCAGGGAGTGGCAGGTAATTGGTGGTGAAGCAGCCCACAATGGTTAGTCTTCCTTGTCATTGGTATCAGCTAAGCAGAGTCATATAGCTACTTAAGTATGAATTGTGATTGACCTATGATTTTCTGACATTGTCTTAAATCCTAGTAAACTGCCTCTGGTGTGAAGAGGTCTAGGGGAGGCCGGAGAGCGCAAGACTATTAGCTCTCCTACAAAGAGATTATTCAGTGCTTTGTTTGAACTTCAGGAAAAAAAATTTTGAGATCTGAAAAAACTGTATGATTAGATCTGTTGCTGAAACTTTACCCTAAGTAGGATATATTAAAAATGTAATGTTATTAATCTAAGAAATGCCAAATTTATTTGACTTGCCAGCTTTAAAAGTTCAAAGTATAAGTTGAATTAGGAAAAGTTAATTGCAGTAACTAGATGCCTAGAATATGGCAGGCTAAACTGTATTATATATGTTAAGAATAAGCAGTAATGATCAAAGATCTCAAGGATTGATTTATTCTCATTTGTCAGATGAAAAAGTATGTAATGCTTACACTTAAAAAAATTATTTTAAGTCAGTGATGCAGTATTTTTTTTAAAGTCAGTTTTTCTAAAGTAATGTTTAATGTAACATATGAAACTTTTATATTTGATTTGTTTTGTTTTGCTTTTCTCATATGCCATTGTTGTTGAATTTGGGCTTGTACCTGCATCTTGTATTTTGTTTAAACTTTGGGAATAATTTTTGGTTTCAGTCATGTGTATCTACTTTATAGATTTAAGTAGACTTCATCACAAAGGTTTATAATTTATTTAGAATTGTGTTAAAACAATGTGAAAACAATTATTTGTATGATTAACCCCCCGAGACTGCTTGGACAATTTTCACCGATGTTCTGCAGTGGGGAGTAGAGGGGCTTAGAAATGTAGATAAATCTATATCTGTAGGGAAAATGTGGCATTTTACATTTCAGGTGGCTGTTAGAGGCCTGGGAACAGGTACTGGACCTGCTCCCTCCTCCCTTGCCTTTTAAAATTTGAGGCATGGTTATGTATTTTTGGAAGATAAGATTTTTATAGAAATTATAAAGAGTATGTCCTGACAGGTTAGCTAGGAGAGGCAAGCCTTTTAGTTTCCTGATAGGCATGGGGGCACCCTATTTAGTCTTGAGAGAGCCAATAGGACCCGTACATCAGCCCAGGAAGCCACCGGACAAACTGCCCGTTTTCCTTGGACATCAAGAAGGACTGTGGTCCTCGGAAGGAACACGTACTGGGGGAATGCAGCTGTTGAACTGGTCCAAAGTGGAACAACGGATCTTTGAGGAGCTAAAGAAGGCTCTCATCTCAGCAGCTGCCCTAGCCTTGCCGGACGACGCGGAGCCCTTGCACCCCTACGTGAGTGAGGTAAGAGACATTGCCAAAGGGGTTCTCACTCAGACTCTAGGTCCCTGGAAGAGACCTGTTGCCTATCTGTCTAAGAGACTGGACCCTGTGGCAGCCACAGCATTGTTGGTGAAGGAGGCAGATAAGTGGACTCTGGACCAGGAGCTAACCTGGATGGGCCAGGCTTTTCTCCTGGACCAGCCCTGTGTCCAGATTCAGAAAACTCTGGCCATCAACCCTGCCAGCCTGCTTCCAGATGATGATGATGGAACCCATTCATGACTGCACAGAGGTAACAGACGACAAGGTACTGTTCACGGATGGGAGCAGTTATGTTCAGGATGGGACCTGATATGCAGAGGCAGTGGTAGTCACCTTGGACCACACCATTTGGGCACAGTTCCAGAACTTTTGGCCTTAATCCAGGCCCTTTGATAGAGACACTGTGCCATCCACAAAGAAAAGAGGGGTACCAACTGCAGCCAGAAGGAATTGGCTGACCAGAAGCAAGCCACTGAAGGACCAGATGGTTGATGGACCCTCCAGATGACAAGACTGTTGGTCCCAGAGGCTCTAGGTCAGAGTTGCCCGGTGACACCAGGTTAAGTGTCACCAAGACTTCTGAACTTCTGTGAGGCAGAGTTGCTAGAAGTACTGTCTGTGCACAGGTAAATGCTAAGCAAGGTAAGGGGATCCCCCCTGGGAATTCAGGTCCCAGGGAACCTCCCCAGGAGAGCATTGGTAGGTGGATTTCAGAGATTAAACCACCAGCATTAAGGTCTAGTTTTTATAGACACTTCAGATTAGGTTGAGGTATACCCCACTATCAGATAACAGCCCTCCCCTTGGTAGCTAAGGTATCTCATAGCTCTAGCCTTAGGACAGGCGAGACTCTTGAAAAGGGGGTTTAACTAAATGTGTCTTAGATTCGGTGAAAATTGGACCAACCCCCTGTCCTTTGCCCTCTTGAGGGCCAGGTGTACCCCTTATTGGGACAAGTTTCCCCTTTTTGGGAGGGGATCATGTATGGTAACCATTTCCTTGCTCAAGTCCTTACAGGCTCTGCAGTTTGCTTGTTCCAGATGCACTGCCAGTGCCCACCGCAGACCCTGTAGCCCCGGAACTCAATGTGGGTAAAGAAATTTGCTGCCCAAGGACTCAAAGGGATGCTGCACTTTATCCTGAGCACGCCCACTGCTGTTGAAGTAGATGGCACCCAGACCTGACTACATGACTCCCAGCTCCTGCATGGCCTGGATCCTGGCAACTACAGGCCAGGAGGAGAACTGATGCCTGCAGGAGGGGAACTGGACTTCAGTGAGGACAATACTGATGGGAACTGTGGTACTAAGGGTCTTGATAACTGTATTTGTTGTTTATGCTGAAAGGAAGTAGGCTGCTGAGTCAATGATTTGACTAGGCACATTAGACAAGGGGGGAATGAAAGGGCAGGGCGGGGCGAGGATGAGCTCCCAACTCCGCCCCGTAGGGCGGAGTTATCCCTAGCCCTCAAAACGCCTGGACCGGGAGAAATTCGCTCTCTTCCGCCATGCTGCCGGCATGAGTGGGGGAGCACATGCTAGCATGGTACAGGCTCTCTTGCTTATTGCATCGGACTTGGCTCCCTGGTGGTCCTTGGGGATCACGAAGTCTGGGCATAACAATGGTAAGGAAGAAACAACCACTCGCCATTTAGGAAAACTCAATCCGAGGGACGGCTGCTTCTCCTCTTAGGAAAATGAGTGGCAGGAGGAAGTCCCGGAAGATAGCAGCTGGGTTGTGAGCCAAGCATTTCAAACTGATAACAAAGCAATACTTTTTGGTTTTTTTCTTGGAAAGTTTAGGAGTGCTCCCTTGATTTGACACTACACAGGCAAGTATTCTTTCTCCTAATTTGTTTTTAAACTCAAGTGACAGTCTTATTTATGGCAAGAGTAACTTATCATCCAGAGGCAAGAGAGAAACTTAATAAAGAAAATCCTAAGTAAGAAAATTCAGCAGAATGAGAAAGCCAGAAAGAGAAATTATTTTGGAACCAATAAACTCCTTAGGTATAACTTGACTTCTGTTTTTTTGTTTTTTTTTTATTAAAAGCAGAACTTGGGCAAGGGATGGGGGCAGGGCATTTATATCGTGCTTTTGAAGCAATGTTGAAGTCCTGAACTTGAACCCCCACCATCCACATGACCTCACGTTGGAGGTATGCACAAAGAGGTTCAGTCAGTTTCCTGGGCATCATTGAGGTAATCAAACCTTTTATGATCAAGAGAGTCTTTACTAATAATCCTTATTCAGTTTACTGAGTCCCTCTCTTCAAATATTACTACGTTATTTAGTCCTAATAATCCATTAAAATCTGCTTAATATTAAAAAAAAAAAGATAAGTTTCCTTTGACTAAAGGGCAATCTTTGTAAAATAGCTGGTATTCTAAAGCAAAAGAGAACCTGTAACATTTGTCAGAGAAATTTTAGAGTGTGGATGAAAAACTAACCAATGGGTCATCCCAGTTAGCTCTCAAACAAGAAAGTCTTGTTAATAAAGAATATAATGTAAGTTGAGAACAATTAAACACAATTAAGTACATGTAGATTAAGGAAAATAAAACCATCGTACCCAATGTAAAGATTCAAAAATTTAAAAAGTGTTGGGATTTGGCAGCTCATCAATGAACTCCCATAAGATATAAAAACTGGCCTAGAAGTTTTCACTGCTTCGTGAGGATGATTTCTTCAGGACCATAATGCAGTGTTGCGTGGTAGTGTGGTTATCAAACTTTGGCACAGAGCAGGCTTGCCTGGGAAGTTGTTTACAAAACCAAAAACCAAAACCAAAAAACCCAGATGTCCTCACTGAGGAGAGCCTGACTCCACTGTTCTGAGTGGAAGCTTGGGCACTTGTGCTTTGTGCAAGTCTCTAGCGAGTCTGATTCACAGGGAAGGGGAGAGCTATCAATGATGTATCAGAAAGATCAGTCAGGCTCTTGGGAGTCAGGAAACCCAGGGTTTGTATCCTACCATGTTTCCCCGAAAATAAGACATCCTCTGAAAATAAGACCTAGTGCATGGAAAGATAAGACATCCCCTGAAAATAAGACCTAGCGCAACTTTGGGAGAAAAAATTAATATAAGACACTGTCTTATTTTCCGGGAAACAGGGTAGTTCTATCATATTAGCTGTGTGACTGGGGCAAATGACTCACCTCTTGGGTGAGTGTCTTCTGGTGCCCATCCTATCTAATAAAAGAGTAATATGCAAATTGACCATCACTCCAAGACACAAGATGGCTGCCCCATGTGGTCAAAAATAGCTGCCCCCATGTGGACACAAGATGGACACCACAAGATAGCTGACAGTGGAGGACAATTTCCCTCCTGACAGGGGACCAAGCCTTCAGGGGAGGATAGTTGTGGGGGACCCAAGCCTACAGAGGAGGGCAGTTGGGGGGACCAGGTCAGCAGGGGAGGGTAGTTGGGGGTGACCAGGCCTGCAGGGGAGAACATTTGGGTGGGACCCAAGCCAGCAGGGGAGGGCAGTTGGGAAGGCCAGGCCTGCAGGAGAGGGCAGTAAGGGTTGACCAGACTGGCAGGGAAGGGCAGATGGGGGCAATCAGGCCAGCCAGGGAGCAGTTAAGCATTGAGCAGGCTGGCAGTGGCGTGATTAGGGGATGATCAGGCTGGCAGGAAGAAGTGATTAGGGGCAATTAGGCAGAGGCAGGTGAACAGTTGGGAGCCAGCAGTCCTGGATTGTGAGAAGGATGTCTGACCGCCCATTTAGGCCCAATCCCAGTCCTAGATTGTGAGAGGGCAGTCAGACATCCTTTGAGGGATCCCAGATTGGAGAGGGTGCAGGCTGGGCTGAAGGACAATTCCCCCCCCCCCCAACCCCTCCCCCGTGCATGAGTTTCAATACTAGGCTTCTAGTCCTAAGTAATAAAAGCCTAATATGCAAATCGACCTAACAGTGGAATGACTGGTAGAACTGGTTGCTATCACTGACCATCAGGGGCAGATGCTGAACACAGGAGCTGCCTCAGCCCACAGGCCCCAGGCTAGCCAAGACGGGTGCCAGCAGGGGCTCTCCAATTGCCCCACCTGTCACTCTGGAGAAGGAGATCACTCTGGAGAAGGAGATAACTGGCAGTGGCAGTGGGTATTGAGGCTGGCCGGCGAGCGGGCTGGAGCCATCCCTGATCACCTTGCTGGTCACCTTTCGCAGAGGCGACTGGCAATGGTGGCAGGGTGACTGTGGGGGCGGGGTGGCTGGTGAGTGGACGGTGCCATCCCTAGATCACCCTGCCAGTCACTTCCAAGGGGTGCCAGCAGGGGCCCCCCCAATTGCCCTGCCACTCACCCCACAGATCAGCCTTGATTGCTGGCCAGGCTTAGGGACCCTATCCGTGCATGAATTTCATGCACTGGGCCTCTAGTTTATCTACAATGCTAATCACTGGACTATCTCATTAAATGACCTGGAGAACTAAGGATTCAGCAGACACTCTGTTATTGTTAAAAACAATTTTGCATTCAACAAGATTTTAATTTAGTTTACATATGTGCTAGAGGCCACACAATGTTCAGTCTAGCACCTTGAGAATGCCTTGTTCCCACACCCAAGGCCAGGTGCACAGAGTTCTTCTGGAGAATTAAGTACCTGGTTAGAAGCAGTAATGTCCTAGAGGGGGCAATGCAATGTAGCGGGGAAAGCACGGGCAATTTAGAGATGAAAGAACTGAACTGAATTTCTGCTTTCTTGTCCAGTGGGTGTGGCTCAGCGATTGAGCATCAGACCATGAACCAGGAGGTCACAGCTCGATTCCGTCGGGGCACATATCCAGCTTGTAGGCTCAACGAACTGGGGGTGTAAAGGAGACAGCCCATGGATGTCTCTCTCTCTCTCTCTCTTTCTCTCTCTCTCTCTCTTTCTCTCTCTCTCCCCCCTCTTCCTTCCTCTCTCTGAAATCAATAAAAACATATTAAAAGAAAAAAAAAAGAGAAATTCTGCTTTGTCATTCCTTAGATAGATGGCATGGCAACATTTTTGGATTAATTTCCTCATCTTTAGAGGTTACAATAAGGCACACCACAGTTTTGTGAAGATTAAATAGGGTAATGAAAGTCAGATGTCTAGGGTAGTGCCTGCCACTTAATAGGTTCCTAATAATAGAAAAACTCCCTTTCTGCTTCCACAATAGTCCATTTTTCCAAAGCTGCTAATCTGACAGCTATGAGTGTATGTGTGGATATTTGTGTGTCGGGTCATCTCAAGGTTTCTGGTTAGACCATGAGATCCAGATACCTCTGAAAACTGAATGTGTTTCAGAGTCATGCTAAGTCTTTCGGCTTAGTGACTGTTTGTGTGAAACTAGTACAGGTATTTTGAAGGTTGTTTTTTTTTTTTTTTTTAAGGCTTTGCATGATTGGAAACAATTTAAAAAGAAGGAAAGAAGTTGGATACCTGAAATCATGTCAGTGATTGAGTTAACAAGCAAATGGTATTGTAAAAGAAAATAAGGAATCAAGAAAATAAATTGCTTCTGTTCCTCTGACCTTTAATATTTCCCCAGGACTAAATCAATTTCTTTAATTTTTTTCTTTTTCTCTTGAAAGAAAGGAAATGGCCCACAGGGGAAAGGCTTAACATGCTTCAACTAATCTCAGCTGAGTAACTGTCAAACTGAAAACCAGTTACAGGCTTTTAAAAGTGTTTGTTAGACATGAGAAATTTAAATGCCTGGCAAGATTATATTCCCTCTAGTTGTCCCAAGTTTATAGAGGTCTCTTGATTTTTGTGGGATAATTAGTTTCTTAGGAAAAAATATAGTAATGGAACAAAACTGGCTTTGGGGATTTATATTATAAACTTGTTTCCAGTTGTCTTTACCTTATATAGAGATATAACAGAAATATTAAAGTGAATTAGAAATTTATTTTTGGAAGAAGGGATAAGCAGCTTTTACAAAATAGGAGAATTTTTTGTTTTGTTTTGTTTTTTTATCAAAGGGTCTTTAAAAATCAACACAGAACTTTACAAAAAAAGAAATTAACATTTCAGTTGGGTGTTTCTTAATACTCAACAAGGTCAGATTGTTGGCCTTTTTTTTGCAGATGTTATTTGGCTCAGTGTTAATGTTTTTAATTAGAAGTTGTTGGTTTTCTTTATTATTACTTCAAAGTTAATTTCTTTTAAAAATATATATTTTATTGATTTTTTACAAAGAGGAAGGGTGAGAGAGAGTTAGAAACATCGATGAGAGAGAAACATTGATCAGCTGCCTATTGCACACACTCTACTGGAGATGTGCTCAAAACCAAGGTATATGCCCTGACCAGAATCTAACCTGGGACCTTCAGTCCGCAGGCCAACGCTCTAGCCACTGAGCCAAACCGGTTAGGGCCAATATTAATTTCTTTAAATGCATTATTTTTTGCTCTTAAGGATTAATTTATATAATGTCTTCTAGAAAATGACCAAACAGTGACAGTCTTACAAAAGGACTCAATTAACTGTTTAATTAAAATTTACCACCTTCTATTGTCTGAGACACAATCAATTGGTCTGTGAACTGAGGGCCCAGTGTGTGACCCTGCAGGTTATTTCAAAGTTGATTTAGTTAGGGGCCAACTGAGGGCTTATTGAATAATTCACATTTTCCAGAGAAGTTGACTTGAATTATACAGTACAGCCTGCCAAGCCCTCCTTTGTTTATGAATCCACTTTCTGGTTACATCATGCAGGATAGGTCTTTCATGGAAATCTTGACTAGCGCCTTGTCTTCTATGATGCTGCATTCCAAACCCAGCATAATCTCTCTGTGACCCTTCCCTTGTCTGATTACTCTGATTTGTTAGGAAAAGACCCACCCATTGTTGGTACCATATTTTTCTGTGTATAAGACACTCCCATATGTAAGACCACCACCCTTTCCCAACCCAAAATTAAGAAATCAATATTTTAAATATTTTGCTGGTTTTCCTCTTAAGACCTTTTTTTGGTATCTTAAGGCGTTGTTCTTCCTGTTTTCTCCACTGTCTGACCATACATTCAGTGGGAGGAGATCCAAATGGTCTCTATGCAGCTCTGTTTCCATGCTCTTTTGTATAGCTGATGACATTCAGATAACATTGCAGAGTAAGATAATCGATTACTGGTATTTATCTTTTCATTTTTAAAACATCTTTATGCGGTCAGAACACTCCAGACCAGCACCTGGCACCCTCACCTCCTCCTCCCCCACTCCCACCCCCACCACCACCTCCACCTTCAACTTCAATTAAAGCATCAGTTGATCTCAATAACAATAAGGCTCATGATTGGAGGAAGCCTGTTTGACAAGGTATGGGCAGCTACACATCTGCATGGCTCCCTTCCTGGCTGACTTCTGTGTATAAGATGCCCCTCAATTTTCAGTTTAATGATTTTAGAAAAAAATAGTGTCTTATACACAGAAAAATACAGTATTCTCTCAATGAAACTTTGTTTATATGCTGGTTTTGCAATTACTCTTAATTAACTGATACCTCAGTCTTTTTTTTTTTTAATATATTTTATTGATTTTTTTACAGAGAGGAAGGGCGAGAGAGAGAGAACTAGAAACATCGATGAGAGAGAAACATCGATCAGCTGCCTCCTGCACACCCCTTACCGGGGCTGTGCCTGCAACCAATGTATATGCCCCTGACTGGAATCGAACCTGGGACCCTTCAGTCCGCAGACCGACACTCTACCACTGAGCCAAACCGGCTTTGGCAACTACCTCAGTCTTAATGTAATTTCAACAATTTGGGTTTTATGTATGGATTTTGTCTTGGTGTTTTCTTATGAAGTTATTCAGAGTAGATTACAGGCAGTTTAAGATCCTAAGTAGACAAACATGGAACATGGTTGTTGTGGGAAAACAAAACAAAGCACATAAAACAACCACATCTTTATGGCACTAATGAACCTCAAAATACTCTCATTACTTCTTGGAATTTCACAACTGTAGGATTTATTTCCAACTACTTATTTGTTCTAGCAGGGGACATCATGTTTTGTTAAGCAAAGCCATATTCAAGATAGCAAAATAGAGAAAATATCAATTTCTGTATCTGACACTGGTTTGGTTAAGATGGAAAGCTCATTAGTTCATAATAAAAGGGACACATTTTTCATAAGAGACAAAGCAGCCGACTTAGGAAACCTCAGTACCCACACGTTGAAAAGCACGGGGTGTGGTGAGCATGTTCACATAGCAACAAGTGAAACCTGGCTTATTTTCCTTAGAAGCTTCCCAGATGTGAAAGAAACAAAAACATGTTTTAAAAAGACAATGTTGAGCCGAAACCGGTTTGGCTCAGTGGATAGAGCATTGGACTCCGGACTGAAAGGTCCCAGGTTTGATTCAGGTCAAGGGCATGTACCTTGGTTGCGGGCACATCCCCACATCCCCAGTAGGGGGTGTGCAAGAGGCAGCTGATCATTCTCTCTCATTGATGTTTCTAACTCTCTATCCTTCTCTCTTCCTCTCTAAAAAAAAAAAAAAATCAATAAAATATATTAAAAAAAAACAAAAAAAACAATGTTGAATACTTGGAATTTGAGGGGGGTGGGAAGGGGAGAAAGGTAAAGGAGATATAAATGGTGATGGAAGGAGACATGGCGTGGTGAACACACAATACAATATGCAGATGATATGTTATAGAACTGTACACCTGAGACATATGTAATTTTATTAACCAATGCCATCCCAATAAATTCAATAAAATTAAATTAAACTTCAAAAAAATACACATTGCCTTAGAATCCCCTAATTTTCCCGACGGGCAACCACTGGGCTGGACAATATCACAGTTGGCGGCTACCAGGCTGGGTTACATTGCAGGAGGCAGCTACTAATGCCAGAGGCAGCTTCCCAGCTGGGCACTATCTCAAGAAGCAGTTGCTATCGGAGAGGAAGTCACTCAAGAGAGGAAGTCACTATTTGCAGAGGCTTCTGCTATCCTGAGAGGGAGAGGCTGTCACTATGGCAACAGACAGCCACCACAGGGCTGGGCACTATCCAGCACTATAGCTAACGGAGGCAACCACCAGGCCAACACCTATCAGAAGAGGCAGCTACAGGGACGAGACTATGTTGCAACAGGCATCTACATGGCCTTTTCCGTGATATGTCATAATAATAAAAGGGGGAAAATCCAATATGATCTTGAATGGAGAAAAACAAAGAACCCTTCCTTGGATTGTTGTTGTGAGGACAAAATAAATAAATAAATAAATAAATAAATAAATAAATAAATCTGTCCTTTTGCCGATACTCAGTAAGTATAATTATCATGCTATTGATGCTAGTTTTGCAGACTTGACTTTTGTGCACTTCTTTGAAAACTGGAGAATTCCATGCTTATTACATTTAGCTGCAGGTTACTCCTCAGCATCTGACCCTTCCAGGCCAGATTTCCTTTCCTCTCACCAGCCCCGAAGGCCCTAACATGCCCCGCCTCAAGCGGACTCACAAGGGATCTAACCTGTTACTAGTAGAACTTCTCTGGGTCCTTCCTCAAACCAAACCTCTCCGCATTAAGCAATTGTAAGCTTTCACCCAGCCTTATTTTCCTCTGTATCGCTCCAAGCTTTCTGGATTTCTCAGGGATCAGTGACATGTCAAAAGGAAGAATAAAACTAAACTGGAGACAATTATGTTAATAATTTTCATCCTTGCTAAAAAACGTGGTTTTCATAAACTAACAAACCCTGGTGCTTTCTCCAGACTGAAGAATGCTTTCAGTTTTGTTGGTAGTTTTTAACACAATCACAGTGCCCCAAAGTACAACTTCTCAAGGCCTTACTGATTAAGAACTCATCAGGGAAGGTATGTGAGATGCCTGGCCTTCTTTTCAAACCACTGGTTTAGAGAATATCTCATAAGTGACAAAATCAAAATATCAACCCCAAACCAAAAATATAAGCACTACCCACCCGAATCCCTTTTCCGCTAAGGTAGGTACCGAGAAGACTGTGATAGAAAGACTACAAACTCCTGAATCATAGACGAGTCTGAAACCCACAGTCACAACCAGCCCCCCTTGTTGTGAATCCTTTGCAAAATTGCCAGTCTGCGCTGCAATGATTTCACCATAAATAGGTAACAGCTACTTTGAAGAAGTTCTCTAATTACTAGAAAAAAAACCTTGAAATGCCTGCACATGACACATATTCTACAGGCTGGAGGAAAGCTCCCTCGGCAATCCATGCCGTTCTCTCCTGGCTCACATTAATCCTTTCTTCTGGGCTCAGAGGAGACAGTTCTCCCTTTACATTAACCTGTATTTCTTTTTCATTCATTCTCCCCATAGTGTTTGTCACAAAGGTGACTCCTTGAAGCGAATATAACATTTTGACTCCAGAATGAACCCTGAGTCTTGACTCCCCCTGGCTTATGGAATGTACAAGAGAGCTCTGGGCCAGTGACAGCTCCTCATTAGTTCTGCCTCTTGAGCAAGCTGCCCTCAATGTTATCCATGTCATTCTTAACAGGCCCTGGATCCAGAGCCTCGCAGCACCTGGTCCCTTTGCTCCCTCAAACGTTCCTTTCCCACATGGAGGCTCCCTGATCACTTGCCTGGGACAGAGCCTAAGCACGCTTTTCTCTCTTATTGGAAAGCACCACGACCTATCCATTCCCAGGAGCAGTGGGTGGCTATCTTGTTGGCATCCTCTCCTCCTTCTGCCCCCAAGACCTGACCTTCACCTGACATTTGAGGCCATAATACGACACTGTAGGGAGTTGCCTTGCCCTAAGTCTCTCCCCAGGAGGCATACCTTACTATTTAAGATCTGGACGACCCTCTGCTGCAGTGTCTGGCCGGCCTTGGGCCTCACAAGGATATAAATGACTTTCAGGTCCGGGCTGGTGCGAAACAGCTTTTCCATCAAGACTTTCCCCAGGAAGCCCGTGGCCCCGGTGATGAGAATGGACTTGCCACCGTAGAAAGCTGCGATCGTGGACATGATTCTTCCCTTGGTCTCTCGCGGCCCCAGAAAGAGGTTCCTGGAAAGGAAGAGAAATAACAGAAGATGACATCCCTGGAAATTCTAATGTGCAGTCATCTAAACGGTTCTTGGTGCTCTCAGAATTTTGAATGTGGGGAAAGGTTAGAGTGATAGTCATCAGGGCTTATTGACAACATGATTTGTGGCAATCAATATTTATTCCGCTCACTGTGCATGCCAGGCTTTATGCTGGGAAGTGTGGGCAAGAAATGAGTGAAACATGGTTCCTGCTCTCAAGGAATTGCTCATAGTTGAATGCAGGGGACAGACACGTAGAGACTGTTATGCAGTATATAACATGGTAAGTGCTGACACAAAGGGGCACAGTGGAGGGGTGCATAGCAGGACCTGGAAATTTCAGGAATGCGACACCTGAGGTGAAAGTTGAAGACAGAGAAGGGCTGTGGTAAGTGTGTTCCAAGCCAAATAAAGAAAGAGAAAGAACAAAGGTCCAGGTTGTGGTGTAGCATGCTGATCGGGGGGAAATAAAAGGAGTTCAGGGTTGCAAGAATGTAAATAATAAGGCGAGGAGTGGCTCTATAACCTGTTAACCCAAAACTTAGAACAGCTATAAAACTTTTAAAATTAGGATGTAATTATTATTTCATTGCAGTTTTTTTTTTTTTTTCCTAAATCCTCACTCAAGGACATATTTTTCATTGATTCTAGAAGGAGAAAGAAACATAGCTGTGAGAGAGAAGCATCAGACGGCTGCCTCTTTGACACGCCTAACTGAGGATCGACCCTGCAACCTGGGTATGTACCCTGACCAGAAATCGAACTCTCGACCCTTAGGTGCATGGGGTGACGCTCTGACCACTGAGAAACACTGGCTAGAGCTCTTTGGAGTTGTATTTAGAGATATTACTGGAGCAAATAACTTCTGGTTTCACTTGTGCTGACTGACCCTGTCCTACTCAGTCATTTCTGAATTGAGATCTTCTCTTCCTTGAACTGAAAATGGGTTGAGTGTCATCCTTTCCTTCATATGCTGCTCACAGGGTTGAAACATGGCAAAGGAGCAAGGGTGGAGAAGGTTGCACAGGGAGGCCACAGACAGAGTCTGGGTAAGCCCTGTTTCCACAGCCTGGGGAGAGGGTGATGGGAGCCAGCTGCCGCACTTGGATGCTGGCACTCCAGACGAATAATCCCATGTGGTAGAAATGCAGCAGGAGTGTTTGTCTTTAAGCCCCAGGTAGTAAAAGACTGTTGATTGGAAGCAGCGTCTGAGCTTTGAGTGAAGGCGGTGTTGGCTCTAGGGGAGCAGACTTCCTTTCTGTCCACTGACTCTTCAAGCTGCAACAGATCCTGTCTGCTTGGACAGGGCTGGTGTGGATCTTGCATAACACAACTCCAGGGACTGGCCTTGGCATAGGGGTTATAAAGGAGAATTGCAACAAGTCCAAGAGTCCACACCCAGCCTCTTCAGCTTCAGTCAAGGTCACTCTGACAGTAACACCTCAGGAACAATGACCTTTCATAGTTATAATGTGCACATTATAATTTATAGTCATGATTTATACTCGGAGGATCTTGTGCCTCTGTTCTTGAGCAGGACTCTTTGCCTTTGGAAGATTCATTCATTCATGAAATTATGCAACAAATAATTTTGAGTACCTGCCATGTTTTCCCTCCAGCAGAAGAGGCCAGGGATACAAAGATAAGCACATAAATAAACAAGACTGTTACAAATGTAGATAAAACTGGGATGGATGACAGAAATCACATCAATACTATTCGCTTTAGGAAATCTGGATTTCATATCACATTTGCTAGGCTTATTGAGCTGCTATTTAAACCCCTTTAATTGAGGGTTGATGTGAGAAATATTATTTTGAGAAACACATTTGGACCTTGTATAAGACATCAATTATTTTTTGTTATATTATATAACACTATTCATATTATAAGCTATTCAACCATTTTCTCAATAATTGAGCACTTTGGAAAAATACAGACTATTCTTGCCTTGCCTGCCTTGACGCTCAGAAAAGTGGTGTCACGAGTTTCAATAACATCCTAGGTTAGGTCACAGGTTCTAAGAGAGACTGCCTGAAATCAAATCCCAGTCTATCACTTATTAGCTGTGTGACCCCAGGCAAGTTATTAATCTCTACACTGCAATAAACTGGGGGCAACAGAAGACTCCACTTAATAGTGCTGTGGTAAGAATTCTATGAGTGAACACATGTAAGAATCTTAAAAATATGTCACATAGAATATATTAAATACATACTATTATTAAGTATTAGCTATTAATATAGTCACTAGTTCCACATTTTTTCCTCTTAATGGTTCTTGCTTTTCCTTTTGACATTTACTTTAAATGTTCTGTCTGAAGCATTTTCTATACCCTCTTTTGGAAATAGGAGGAAACAATTTATAACTCAATCAATCATCAAAGCAAATACAGTGTTATCACCAAACACAACTCGACTAAAGGAGCAGACTTCTTGCCAGTTCTTTTCTATATGAAAATGTGTAGGCACCACACTTCTCCACTTTAACATTTGGCACAAGTGAGCATGGCTTGTGGCAGAGAAATTAAGGAAGGAAAACAGTTTGGATAGAGGGACTTCCCAACCTTATTTCTTCTGCTAATATCATTGTTTGTAATCTCATATGCTTTAGTGGAGTCACATTTTCTAAAAATGCAAATATACTGTTAAGGCATTTTGATTCCAAACACAGTTTTACAATTGTGATGAAGAATTTTAGAGAGCAGGAAACATACCTCTCCCAAGCTTATTTCTTATGGGACAAAGGAAGGCTTGACATGTCCTCAAAGAATGGAATTTGCCTGCTCTGTTCATAGTCCAGATACTTCTCAAACACAACAGAAACCATAGCAGGGTACACAGAGTGCTCTGAGAGGAAAACAAAACATACAGCCGTATCTCCTGGCACTGACCGCCCGGTCGTCAAGACCTGGTGACCACGGTGACCGTGACTCTAGTCAAGGCAACCGATTCTGAAAAAGGTCAGAGAGAATGTCCATCCTCAGATCAAAGCTGCTTCAGAGATGGTTCCTCTGTTTCTTGCTTCTACTCTCAGGCTAAGGCGTGTTTGCTGGTCCCAGAAGCTCCTCTATAAAAACTGGTTCCCTCAAACCCGTTCCATATGGCATAGCTTTGCAAGGTCCAGCAATTGTTAACTCCTAATGTAATTAACTCATTAAAAGACTTACTTTAAACATTAAAATAATTTTAGAGTCCTTTGTGGAGGATATGCAACTTCAGAAGGAGACATATGTTTCGAACTGCTGACTAGGCCAGGACTTGCCTTGTGTGTGTGTGTGTGTGTGTGTGTGTGTGTGTGTTTAATATATTTTATTTACTTTTTATAGAGAGGAAGGAAGAGAGATAGAGAGTTAGAAACATCAATGAGAGAGAAACATTGATCAGCTGCCTCTTGCACACTTCTTACTGGGGATGTGCCCGCAACCAACGTACATGCCCTTGACTGGAATCGAACCTGGGACCTTTCAGTCTTCAGGCTGATGCTCTATTGGTATCCCCAGAATACTTCCTAAACTCGGGATGAATGGAGAGACCTGTTAGGACCCAGCAGTTTCTTTTGGGCTTAGACAGTTCCTGAAAGTGAAATTAACAGGATGGGCAATTTCAGACTCTAAGGAATTCACAGGTGTTTTTCTTACAACTGATGTACCATTCCAACTCTGACATAATTCCACAGAAAAGGACCTAGTTATACCAACATAATCTGGCTTTCCTATGTCTACCCAGTTCTGAAACAAACTCCAGCACAGACATCAAGAAAAAGGTGCCAGAGAGCAGTGGTTTCAAACACTTGCTGACACTGTACTTTATTTATTGAGCACCCACCAAATGATAGCACTGTGATGGATGCTTTTCATGGGTCCAACTGAGAGACTGAATATACACGTGAGCAATGGCCAGACCTTGTAGAAAAAAAGAGCTTTGACCCACAACCTGCAGCAATCTGCTCAAGAACCCAACCTCTTATCTACAATACACAACTCAGGAAGCCAGCCAGCTGTAAATCCGATTGTCTGGAAGTCAAATTGCTACTTCTAAGGACAATCCAAACAACCCATAGCTACTGTAACATTCAGCCCAAAACAGCCAGGACTTGATTAACAACTGACAGCTTCCCTAATTTTTGTCCCTATTTTCAATTTAGCACCAGAGAAAGCCACATATCTACCACTAACCAATCACATGGGATGCCCCACTTGTAGTTAACATGCCTACCTGTAGCTTCTCCACGCCAATAATCTCCAACAGGGCAGCCCCGAAGCCTTCCATTTCTCCCCTAGGAAGCTTTCTAGCTTCTTTGCTTTGGAGTCTGTGCCAAAGTACAAGTGAGGGTGATGCCTCCCTTGTTCTTGCAGGCTCAGAATGAATAGCCCCCACTTGTTCCCATTTGGTTGGTCTTCCTGTATTTCCACACAACTCTTACACGCATCTTACAAGTAAGGGGAGTTGTAGAGGTTAACTTGTGAATGGGGCCACACAAGTGGTAGAGCAAGGCTTTCCACTTGATCTCACTAATTCCAAAGGTATTCCAGGAACCATTATCCACGTGTAGAAAGATAAAAGAGGCTTTTTTCTCCACTGTCCTCTGCTATCACTAATTTTTACTGTTGGAGTACTTTTATCTTTCCTGAACAAGTAATGACTCTAAGGATAATGCTACTAATCTGTATGCCTATTGGTGTAGCAGTTGAATTCAATTCAGATGCACTATTGAGAGTTTAAGGGGATTTCCAGGGTTAGAGCAGTAACTCGTAATTCCACATTTCTTTATCATGAATAGAATATATGAGCAGGTGGAGAGCACGGTAGGTGTTAAGACTTGAGTTGCTTGTGAGGGAAATGGTATTACAAAGCTGTCCACTTGGGCCGCATCCCAATGACTGCATCAGGGCACGTGGGCATTGGATATGAGTCTCAATGTGATTTAAAGGATTTAAAAGCAGCATGCTCTTTTCAGAATGCAGACTTTCCCCATGTGGATAGGTCACTAATTTAGAGAAGGGGTAAACTCGCCAGTAAAATGGTCTCCGGGGGTCACATAGAGGAGTTGATTTAAAGGAAGGAAGCTTTTTGTCTTATTACTGCATTTTGACATTTTGGGTTACCAGTTCTAAATGGAATCAAGCTGTCAAAACAAAGACCTCAAATTTACATACATGTTCCTGTCCAGGCCACAGAAACCCTGAAGTTCTGTGTCAAAACCCTTGTAAATAATTTGTTTGTAACATGAAATACTGTGTATTGAAATGGACTTACAAAATTACCCCGAGGCAAGGTGCATGCTCAGCGTTCAGACTCAGTTCTCCAAAACCCTCAGATGTGACACCTGTCACAATCCCTGGGTGTACCTATGAGTGATTTCTCCACAGTGACGCTAGAGAGATGGGGGCCACTCAGACACACACCCTAAGGTCCTGGGCCACACCCTTCACAACACTTCCAGGAACCAACCACTCCCTGGAGCCACTGAGGTGCCTCCTCAGGAATGAAAGTCAGGCAAGACAGAGAGCAACACAGGTCCAGCTGTTTAATATGCAACAAGAAAAACAAGACTGTTTGCTCTTCGTTTCAAACGTTGACACAGGAATGAAAGGAAGGATTTTACATTTTATACATATTTTTTTGAAAGGAGCCCAAAATACAACATCAAAGGAAATATTGGGAGCATTGACAGGTCACAATGAAGTCTGTAAAAACACTGCAGTTTGCGAAATGAATGAATGAAAGAAAGAAAGAAAGAAAGAAAGAAAGAAAGAAAGAAAGAAAGAAAGAAAGGAGGGAGGGAGGGAGGGAGGGAGGGAGGGAGGGAGGGAGGGAGGGATGAGGAAGGTAAGGAGGGGAGGGAAGAATGAGGAAGGAAGGAGGAAGGGAAGAAGGGAAGGACGGAAGAAGACGAAACTAAGGAGACAGGAAGGCATGAAGGCTTCAGGAAGGCTTACGGACGTATGCATCTCTCGTCTAGAGAACCAGAGGAGGCAGGAGCAACCAATTTTTTTCTTTATTTATTTCTTTTTTATTTTTTTTTTTTATTTTTCCCTCAGAAGGGAAGGAAACAGAGTCATGTATATGCATAAAAACAGAAATCACAATTTGGAGAATATCTAGACAAAATAAATCTAAACTTTATAGAAATTCCTCCTTCATTTTTTAGAGAAGGTATATTTCGATTTCTTTTAAATGTAAAGTCATAGAAATACTAGAAAAAGACAGTTAAGTCTGTTTAGCATGTTTACATCCATACATAAACATCCAAACATTATATTGTATCCACATATCTATGCCCACCTTATCTAAGTAGCATATGCATAGCTTAATCTTTCTCTAGTACAAATTCAGAATGCATTTTCAAAACTGGCCTTTAAATATAGAGTAAAATTCCTAGCATTAAAAAAATAAGTGACTGCACCACCTCTCCCCAACCTACTCCTCTTATAATCTTTCCCATCTTAGTAAAGAAAAATTCTATTCTTTGTGTTGATCAGTGCAAAGACAATGAGGCCACCTGGACTCTCTTTTTCTCACACTACCCATCTGTCCTACCTACAAAGTGAATTCAGGATCTGTCCACTTCTCACTACCTTTGCTTATGACAAACTGGTCCAAACCATTACCATACAGCCTCTAAGTCAGTGGTTCTCAACCTTTCTAATGCTGTGACCTTTTAATATAGTTCCTCATGCTGTGGTGACCCCCAACCATAAAATTATTGTCATTGCTACTTCATAACTGTAATTTTGCTACTGTTATGAATCATAATGTAAGTAACTGTGTTTTCTGATGGTCTTAGGTGGCTCTGCTAATGGTTTTGCTCAGTGAGTAGAGCATTAGCCTGTGGACTGAGGGTTCTGGGTTTAATTACGGTCTAGGGCACATGCCCAGATTGTGGGCTGGATCCCCAGTAGGGGGTGTGCAGAAGGCAGCAAATAAATGATTTCCTCTCATTATTGATTTTTCTATCTCTCTTTCTTCCTCTCTAAAATTAATAAAAAAGAAAAAAATTAAAATAAGTCCCAGGTGGGCAGGGAGTTTGTTTTGTTCACTGTTGTCCGCTCAGCACCAGCGGGACACATTGACTGCATCCCTTTATTGGAATGTTCTCAAGACCATATTTGTCTTGTCATCGCCCAGTCATCCTTCAGATATCAGTTTGTCCCTTCCACTGAGAAGCTATCCCTGATCTTTCAGTCTAAGCTGTAATTTAAATTCTTTTGTACACCTTTCTCTGTCAGCACTTGCCACCATTGTAATTTGCCACTTATCTGTATGATGTCCTGATTAAAAGTGCTGCCCAGCTAGACTTTAAACTCCCTGAGGGCAGGAACTGCCTATGCTCATCACTATCCTCCGGACTTAGGGGGAGAGCCTAGCAGTTGGTAGACAATTGCGATTTAAAAAAATAAAATAAATGGATGAATAAATCAAAGAACATATAAATGTAATCTTTTAAAAAGGTTTCTGGCATCTTTACTTTGCCAACCAATTTCCTTTTGTTGTTCAAGACTATTTTGTTTTTTTGTTGTTGTATTTTCTTTAGATTGAGAGATGAGACTGTCAGCAGGTACATCATGAATTTAAAGTGAGATTGCTAGAACAGTGATGCTCATGGGACTCCCTGTGGAGCTGGGTTAAAAATCAGGTGTCCAAGTTTTCCATAAGGATTTATTGAAACATAGCAGATGCCTTCCAGGATCTTCACACTTTATCTTACTTTGTTTCTTCATCATTACAATAGTTAAAAACAGACCACTTCAGAATAGACAAATCCTGATAGGACAGACAGGTAAACCGCAATCGGAAGCTCAGCATGCTACACTCAGTGGGGAATATGGGCTTTAAAAGATTCTCTGTCATGGGTGGAATTGCTTTTGAAAACAACCATTGTTGACCTGGCTGCAAAGAATGTCAAAACTGAGTAACTACAGAAAGAACTTTGCTGAGTTTCTGCAAAGGATGACAAACAAAACCCTTAATAGTCTCTGTTTTTTTTCTGCCTCAGACAAAGACAGTCTTTATGAGTTTCGCCCTGACTCTTTAGATGCCAATCAGGGAGTCTATGCTTCAGGAAGTTTACACTTTAAAATTCAGAAAGTTTAAGATTTTCTGCTAGAATATGATGGGGAAAAATGAAATAAATCACCACAAAAATAATTTTTTAGCAAGTTCCTCAAATGACATTTTTATAGTACAATACTTATAAATAATAACGTTTAAATTTAAACCTTTAAAGTAAATGTAATCTTAAGAAAAGGGGTGTCATTTTTCAGAAGGAAACATGGAGATATTACCCCACTATTTTTAAAATTGGAAGTCCTGACTATCTTTTTGTTTCATTTGGAAACAACAAAACCAATATGCAAGGTTGAAATATAAGATTACTAAAATATTTGAGGACAATGTATATTAGGTTAGTGCCTGTAATGAGGTTGGAAAAAACCTACTCTTTATTAAAAACAAAACAAAATGAAAGCCAATTGTATTGACCTTAGCAAAGTATACCAATGAAATAAAAATAGTTTGTGGCTATTCTATCCAAGTGTCAAATCTAGAACAGGGCATATGTTAATTGCCCTGGAAAATTAAATGCAACATAAAAATTCTTCCAAAAAATTGTTTTTCCTATAGTCAAGAGAATGCTGCTTTTCAGATGTTTCCTTGGTTGACACAAATATTTCTTATTTTACAGTGTTCTTGAAGAAAATCGATTGTTTAATAAAGCAATCTGCCTGGATAAATCTTCCTGGAAACAATCCGTTGCAATATCCTTGTGTAAAGGCAAAATGACAACATAAACATGTTGAAAGTCTTGGGACAAATATTAGAAATACATAGAGTATCTACTCAATAGAGAAGAAAAATGATCTACTTCTTACCCATAAGTTATTATTACCCATACAGTGTTCATTGACACTAAGAAAAATGGAGGAGAGAATTCCTGTTAATGGTCAGAAATTAAATAGATAATAAGAAACCATGATGTCAGAGATAGTGGATTAACCTTTTATACATTATCCATATACATTGAGAAGCATCAATGATGAGAACCACTGACTGGCTGCCTCCTGCACAGCACACCTCAGACTGGGGATGAAACCCAAAAATCAGGCTTATGCTCTGACAGGGAATTGAACTATGACCTCCTGGTTCATAGGTTGATGCTCAACTACTGAGCCATGCTGGCCGGGCCTTGGTTATTTTCTACAGGGTGTGTTGTTGATGGGAAACCTTTTAATTTAGACTTCAAGTTACAGGATGGCAAAAGCAAGTTCCATTGAATTGGAAAAGGAATGGACATGAGGGTGGATAGTGGATAGGATTTTGGGAAGAAGGTGAAGCGCCTTATTGCATGAAGGATAGTTGTTGCATCATATTAGGTAAAAGCATGATGTCGTTTGGAAGTTTAAATCTAGTGGGAAGGGTGTGAGCAAGTGCAGTGTACCAAAAGGAAGGTACTAGGTGAGGCGTTGCCTGTTGATGCTTCGAACCTGCCTTCTCAACTCTCTCTATTGTAGGAAGTTGGAGGCCACCCTTCCTTGACTCTCTTGCTGGATTGGTTTTACTTGCAATTGACCAATGAGAGAGGTCCATGTACTATTTGAAAAACAAAAGAGAACAGAGGCTGCTATCATTCCTTGGGCCTCAGAGGGCAGGCATGAGGGCTTGTTCTGATGGCATACGTGAGGGTTTTTTTTTAAATTCTTTTTTTGTAAGAACAATTAAAATTTTTAAATATGCATCATTTTTTTCAACATTTCTTAGTGTACATATCATCCAACAAAAGAAATGAAAAGGGACAACATTTATTGAGCACTTCCTATGGTACAAGTGTTCCATGTACCATGTTATTATTTTCTCAGAGAATTCTTGCAATAATTTCATGAGGTAACAAATGAGGACACTTGTGTAAAGGCAAAATGACAACATAATCATGTTGAGAGTCTCGGGACAAATATTAGAAATACATAGAGTATCCACTCAATAGAGAAGAAAAGTGATCTACTTCTTACCCATGAGTTAACATTACCCATACAGTGTTCAGCTTAGGGAGTTTAAATAACTTGTGCAAGTCTAAAAATAGAAGAGCAGGAATTTGAACCCAGAAACTCTGTCTCCAAAGACTCTTTTCTTCTATATGAAACTAGCAACATGCCTTTATCTAAGCATTCTCCAGGGTAAAGAGCATGCACGTTTATCTCCTCACCTATATTCAGTTTGGAAATAACTTACTGGAGCTGCAATCCTTTCTTTAAAAAAAAATATATTTTATTGATTTTTAACAGAGAGAAAGGGAGAGAGATAGAGAGCTAGAAATGTCGATGAGAGAGAATCATTGACCAGCTATTTCTTGCACACTCCCTACTAGGGATGTGCCCGCAACTAAGGTACATGCCCTTGACCCGACTCAAACCTGGTACCTTTCAGTCCGCAGACTGATGCTCTACCACTGAGCCAAACTGGCTTCGGCTGGAGCTGCAATCCTTTCAAAAACTGAAACCAGGTGAGGCTTTAGGGAGTCGGAAGGTACACTAATGTACAACTACTAGGCAACTCCACTCTAGGGAGAATATGATTGTCTTCATTAACTTTTTTTGTTTATCTTACAATTTCCACATCTGCATTTGTCCTATAGTCTTATTGGATAACTGTCCTGAAACTGTAAACTTGGACTAACAATACTAACAATAACAACAATAGCTTAGATATTTTTGCCCCAGGATTTCTGTTAAGGGTTCATATATGTTAACCCATTTAATCCTTATAGCAATTCTATGAAGCTGGCATGACTATGTCAGATGAGAAAAGGGAGTCCTAAAGAGGGTAAGCAACTTGCCCAACAGTGCTTATTTGGGGGTGTGGTAAATAAAGAAACTTTATTCAGTACAAAACAGCTCAATTGTGATGCAGTACAGCTATGAGGCCCAAAAGTTTCTCATTTACAAAGTTAACTAATTACTCATTATTTAATGTTATTTTCGTATCCCTTAGTTTCAGAAAAGGACATGAGGCAATGAAGGCTCACTTAGGATCCATCAGGTAGTCCACACAATCATATATCTTTCATATCATTGCACTTTCATATATTCACAATTTAAATATCTTATCAATATCTTTTAAAGGTACTGCTTTAGTTTAATAAATTGCTACTTTGGTATGTATAGAGTTTGAACATGTCTCATAGAGAGAATCCAGTTGAAGAAAAAAGAGGTGAAGCATTTATGGAATGAAGGCCCATTCCAATTATCCCCACCCAACAGAATAGAAAAATCAGCCTTTTGAGTGCTTTAGAGTTGATTATTTAATGAACACACACACACACACACACACACACACACACACACACCCCTATTGTCAGACATGAGCTGGAATAAATAACTTCTGATTTGAGTATGGAAATTAAATTCTATTTTTAATTGATTTTTTCCAGGCAAATTTAATAAAATGATCAAACGCAATTGAAATATTATATTCTTCTCTGAAGCTCTCAAGTTCCCTGCTATCGTGATCTGTGTTTGACTCCCATAGGACAATCCTTGGACTATAAATCTGTACCAGATGTGCCCAAATGACACTTGCTAATGCACATGCTCCAGGCAAAATTGAATTTCAGAGACTGGCAACAACTATCTCACTCCCCCACCCCCACCCAATACCCCACCATTACTAAAAGTCCAGCATTTCATACAATGTAGTCATAATGAAAAACAATTTTTCTTCATTCAAACATTTAAATAACTTGCAACAATAATTAGGCTTGTGCTTCACAATACAAGTTGAATCGAGCACTCATTTTTAACTAATGTAAAACATTGCAAATTTATTGATTTTACCTCACGGAAAATTAGTCATTGATTTCTTAGGATAAATGAGTGATGAGCTATGGTGAAGACCAAAGAAAAGTGAAAATGAGTAATAAAGACCAGTCTCTCACCCCAAAATTCATTTAGTTTGTCACTCCTACTAATAGCTTTAGCAACATCTGGGATTTCATTGCCTGCTTGCTTTTCTCTTACCTTTTTGTCTTATCTCTCTGGCTTCAGGTTTCTCTAGGACCAGATGGTATGAATAAGAAGAATTGAGCAGTAAATGGCAAAAGAACGTAACTCAGGTCTAAAGAGCTATAGGAATTCTCGCAGAATCCCACAACCAGCAGCCTTTCATTAGGGGAGCTCTACCTAGGGAAGAAAGGTCGTCTCACTTGTATCTCTGTGCCTGAAGTCCAGTTCACCTCAAGTTGACATAGGAAGACTCTATAGGCTGGGTTCCCAAGGACAATTGCAATCACCTATGTACTGTGAAATGCAGACAGTACCTTCTGGGTTCTAAAATGTTGCCATTGCAGGGCCTGGCACACACAGAGTTTGAAAAATATAACTTGAATCTTAGCATTAGCATTTTATTGTACAATTTCTCTATCTTGGGTGGTAGGTCCTCTCCTCATCTACTCTTGGAGCAGTAGCACCATTCTCTAAATGAGCAAAGCAGGAGATCACTGTCTCAGCCAAAGTCACATGGTATAGACAAGGTTCAGACTAGGTGCCCCAGGTCTTCCTGCCTTAGCACTTTCATGGCATGTCATAACTTGACTAAGAATCCAGGTCCCATATCTGGAGAGCTGTCCTAACCTCCCTCAACTCCTGCTGTTTCTGTTCACCTTGGGCTATTCATTAGGAGGCCTGTTCAGCAGGTGAGCTTGCAACAGGCCAGTTGCATGCTGAATCCAGAGGAGTTCATTTTCAAAGAAGGAATGACATGAGAAATAAGCCTTCTTATGTCACTGTTAGGGATGAGGGACTGTATCTGATTTGGTATGTCCTTGAAGAACCTTTAAGCTAGGGAATAACCAAGATGGCAGCATGGGTAAACAGCTGTACTTGCTGCCTCTCACAACCACATCAAAACTCCAACTAAAAGACAAAACAAATATCATCCAGAACCACAGGAAAGCTGGTTGAGTGGAAGCTCTACAACTAGAAGGAAAGAAAAATGTGCAGAGGCTGGTAGGAGGTGCGGAGGTGTGGAAGTGTGGCGGTACAGAGGCACACACGAAATGGGCTGGCAACAGGGTGCGCTATTGTGTTTTTTTTCAATTGGGAGGGGAGATACAAGCTCCCAATTGCTCAGAGCTCCAGTTCTGGGTGAGACTCTGGGGACCTAGACTCATACAGGGAGACATTGTCTGGCATCGGGCAGGAACGTGAGGGTGGCTTTCTCTCAGAGATGCTTTCAGTGACCATTGTTTCTGCAAGGGGACCATGGGACACAGAAACTCGCGGACCTCTCCAGTACAGGGCTGACTGGCAGCCATTGCTGTTTTCTCTGCTCTGGTGATTCCCTGAGCCCCCCCCCCCCCCCCCCCCCCCCCTATTTACAACCCCACCCAAGCTATGCACAGCAGCTTTTGCATATGAATGGCCTGTTCTTTTGCAATCTAATAAAACCTAACAAACTGCAACTGGGTCAGAGAACTCCAAACCTTCCAAAAGAAGGCCTAAGGCCCTGCAGCAGCAGCCTGCATTGCTTCACAGTTGGGCCTCATCTGGCCACTTCCAAATTCCAAACAAAGAGGAGGGATCTGCAGATCCCTCTGTAGCTCCTGCTGGGTGGCCTCAGGCAATGGCTGACTTTGCACCTCCTTGGTGGCCTCAGGCAATAGCTGACTTTGCACCTCCTTGGAGATCCAAGAGCCAGTGTACCCAGTGGTCAGTGTGAGACCATACCAGTTTACAATTCTTCAAATCCATAAGTGATATATTCAAGGGGCAGGCTCAGTGAGCACCAAAGCCTCACTGAAGCAAGTCATGCCCCATAAAGGTGTCTCCAGCACAGCAGTTCTCCCACTGTAGAGACAGCTGGTCCTCAGAGCCAATTGGCCTGGAGGTCAATTCCTCCCAGCAAAACCAACAGCAATCAAGGCTTAATTATTGTACAACAAGACTGTGCACACAGCCCACAAAGAGGTGTACTAAGTGTGTCTTCCTCAGGTGATTGGTGAAGCTGAGCCACTGGGCCCTATAGGACACTTAGTACACAAAGCCACTCTATCAACACAGGGATGCAGCCAAAATGCAGAAACAAAGAAACAGGTCACAAATGAAAGAAAAGGAGGAAAGCAAATGACTAGATATAGAGTTCAAAACCATGGTTATAAGGTTACTCAAGAATCTTTTAGAAAGCAACGATAAATTTAGTGAGACCCTCAGGGATATGAAAAAGGACCAATCAGAAATTAAGCATACACTGACTAAAATAAAAATAATATATAGAGATCCAACAGCAGACTAGAGGATCCTAAGAATAAAGTCAAAGATTTGAATTATGAAGAAGCAAAAAACTCCCAACCAGAAAAGCTAAAAGAAAAAAGAATAAAAAAATATGAAAATAGTGTAAGGAGCCACTGGGACAAATTCAAGCGTACCAACATCCAAATTATGGTGGTGCCAGAAGAAGAGAGCATGATATCAAAAACCTACTTGAAGAAATAATGACAGAAAATTTCCCCTACCTGATGAAAGAAATAGACTAATAAGTCCAGGGAGCACAGAGAACCCTAAATAAGAGGAATCCAAAGAGAATCACACCAAGACACATCATACCGTATTTTTTGGACCATAAGACGCACTTTTTTCCCCCCAGAAGTGGGGGGAAAAAGTCCCTGCGTCTTATGGTCCAAATATAGCCTACACATATACTTTTTAAAAAAAGTTTTTTTACTTGCCCGGCTCTGTGTGGTCTCTGTGTGCTTGCCCGGCTCTAAAATGGTTCTAAATGCTGCTGTTTACTTTACAGGGTTGATTACATGTGTTTATGACTGTGATGTTGGGTTTTAATGCACATAAAATATTTTAGGACACTATTTGTTTCAGAATCTTTTTTTCTTCATTTCCCTTCTCTAAAAACTGGTACGTCTTATGATCCGGTGCGTCTTATGGTCCGAAAAATACGGTAATTAAAATGTCAAGAGTAAAAGACAAAGAGAGAATCTTAAAAGAAGCAAGAGAAAAACAGTTAGTTACCTATAAGGGAGTACCCATATGACTGTCTGTTGATTTCTCAACAGAAATGATGCAGGCCAGGAGGGAGCAGCAAGAAATATTCAAAGTGATGAACCTACAAACAAGATTACTCTACATAGCAAAGCTGTCATTTAGAATTGAAGGTCAGATAAAGAACTTCACAGACAAGAAAAAATCTAAAGGACTTCATCACCACCAAACCAGTATTATATTAAATGCTGATGGGTATTCTTTAAATATGCTCTGGCCAGGATTCAAACCCTGATCTCCTGGTTCATGAGTCAGCGCTCAACCACTGAGCAACACCATTTAGGCAAGAATAGTTAGCTATTCTTTAGAATGGACTTAAGAATTGTTAGTTTTTATACTTCCCATCTTTTTGGTTGTATTTAAAAATTTTTTTTTGTTTTTGTTTTTTTGTTAATCCTCACCTGAGAATATTTTTTCCATTGATTTTTAGAGAGAGTGGAAGAGAAGAAGGAGGAAAGAGAGAGGAAAGGAGATGAGAGAGAAATATCAATGTGAGAAAGACACATTGATTGGTTGCCTCTTATATGTATCCAGACCAGGGCCAGGGATTGAACCTGTAACCCAGTTATGTGCCCTTGAGCAGAAGTTGAACCTGTTACCCTATGGTCCAGGCACCCATACTCTATGACTGAATCACCTGAGGGGCTGGGGGAAGGCTGAGTAGGAAGGGGTTGTCTTCTGTTTTCTTAAGCGATGCGACCAAAAGTCCTTTTACATTTTTTGAAAGCATTTCAAAACTGCTTAACTGTAAATAACTTAATAAAAGCCTGTCTACATTAAAAAAAAGAAGAAAAAGAAAAAGATAATGTGATTATCTTGTTAGGGATCAGGAACTGATATCACCTTGTAATTCATGCAATCATTTATTTATATAAAAACAAAAATTATTCATGATCTGTTATGTATTAAGCACTGTGCTAGGTAGTAAAGATAAAGAGCTTGGAAAGTAAGAAGAACAAAAAAAAGCACCAAAATGTAAGTACTTCCAAACATATCTTGCCACTTCAGCTTAATCAGTCCCATGTGTTTGCTTGGGGAAAGAGAAGAAAAGATTTTACAGAAGCAGAAATGCACAGTGGTTAAGAGCACCATCTCAACAACCAGGTAGTTTAGGCTACAACTGTCATCCTCACATATTCTAATTAAGTAACTTTGGATAAGTTTGTCACTGCTTTGTGCTTCATGCTCTCTATCTACCATCCTGGGATGAGGCTAATAATAGTCTTTCTCTCACAAGATTCTAGGGAGGATTAAAGGAAGAAATTTACAGAAATTAGGACAATGCCTGACAAATAGCACAGTATATTACACATAGTTTCATCATCTCTAATGTTGATCAGATTTCATTGTAACAAAAGTGTCAGTGTGGGGGCAGCTCTGATAAGGATTTAAAAAATATATATTTTATTGATTTTGTACAGAGAGGAAGGGAGAGAGATAGAGAGTTAGAAACATCGATGAGAGAGAGTCATCGATCAGCTGTCTCTTGCACATCCCCTACTGGGGATGTGCCCACAACCAAGGTACATGCCCTTAACCGGAATCGAACCCAGGACCCTTTAGTCCCCAAGCCGAGGCTCCATCCATTGAGCCAAACCGGTTTCAGCTCTGATAAGGATTTTGTTCTGATAAGACAGCTGGTATTACTCATCCATGGATGAACCTTATGAATTATGATAGAGCTTATTGTCTGGAGCTATAAAACAACTAGTACAGTACCACTAGCATTCTAAACTGGGCCTAAAATTCCAATTTAGAAAGGTTATGGTGACAAAACTTGTTAACTAACCAAGTTCCTCTCCCCATATCATTTGCTTTAGGCATTTTTTTTTTTTTTTCTAAGAGAGATTGTAGCAATTTATAAACCCAACTGCCATGTGGATTTTATTTTGTGTAACAAACACTTCTTTAGAATTAGGGGCCAACTACTATTCTATGGACCAGATTTATAATAATGATCCATTTAATCCTCATACAAGCCATAAGAGGGAGATAATGGTAGAACCTACGTTGGATATAAGGTTCTAACTGGGCAGGTTTTTATTGTCAGCATTTTAAGCATATCATTCCATTATCTTCTGATTTTCATTGTTTCTGAGAAGAAGGTAGTCATTCTTACTGTGGTTTTTCTGAATGTAATCTTCCCCACCTCCAGTTGCTGTTAAGATTTTTCTCCTTACCTTTATTTTACACCAATTTCCTACGTGCTATTTTCTTTGTGCTCATCCTTCTTGGGGTTCTGGAAACAGGTGAGGGCTGGACACAAATTTATAGATGGAATAGAATAGAAATGAATAACTTTGCCAAATGATTGTGAAAGAAGACCTAAGAGCAGGGGGTCTAAATATAGCATCCTGAGTAAATATATATATAGTGTTCAGAGAAAGAGCAGCTAAAATAGAATCCAAAGTTGGAGGTCACAAATCACAAAATGGAACGGCTAAGGATATAGTGACCAGTGCAAAATGGATGAAGCAGGTCAGCAATAATAAAGACTTGAAATGGAGCTTTAGACTTAGTAATTTTTTCCCCCTTAAGAGAACACATTTGTTTTGTTTTTAGAGCAGAGGCAGAAGTGGAATCCAAACTTTTAAGAATTTGCCTTATATTATTTCAGGTTCAGATTCCTATACTTTTATTGGTTGTATCTTGATGAGCATGCATTAATTCTCAATAAATAGAATAAAAAATTTCTAAATGAGCTTTGGGAATTTCTAATTACTCTATTTTTAAAGAAGCAGAGAATATTTCAACCATAGATTGTAGTTAAAATCTATTTTCTGCTCAGATCAAATAAAGTCCTATTGATAGATCCTCTAGGTGTCTTTTGGGCACCTTCCCAACTAATATAATGATAGTTCTGGGAAGGACTGCAGACACATACATCTTCAACAGTCTCCTTCCCTTCCTGAGTATTGTTATAATCTAAGGCTTCCCCCAATATCATTCAGCCTTTTTATTTTTTCTTCATTTCTCAAGACATATGAAGACAGTCCTATTCTCTATAATTGTCTATTATCCCTACTAAAATTTATCATTGTTCATTACTGCTTTTCTTATAACCAGGGTGGGAGAGGAGGTATTGGGGGGGGTGGGATCTAAAAACAAATATCTGACAATAAGAGAATAAAGAAATTAGTTTAGTCATGGAATTAAACACAATGATGTTATTTTTTAAAAAAAATGGCTGCGCATAATTACTAATATGAAAAAGTATCACTATATTAAGTGAAAAAGTATGTCTGATCTATATTCTGGTTCATAGAATAAGAAGATTCTTACAGAAATAATAAAATATTTGAAATTGGAATTTGCCTGAAAATAACATATGGCCCCAAGCATTTTGTTATTATAGTTTGGGGCAAGGAGTCTGATAGTATGCAAAAATAATACAACCATTTAAGCATGTGCTGTAGTTATGGGCTACCATATGGCTTTATATGAGTCACTTTTCACTTATATGTCCTTCAAGTGATTTACAGAGAATGTCATATCTCAACACACATTTGGATTTTTCATTAGAAGATTTAAAAAAAAAATCACTCTGACATCTTTCTTACACTAGTAAAGTTTACTAGCTTTTCTAACAAAGAAGCAATGGAAACCCATGAAACAGCATTCCTTATCATTATATGAGCTGTACTCTTAGTTGATTAATGTGGCCTCCGAATATGCCACTAAATCAAACTTTCTGGACCATCTGTTTCTATATTTTGCTTTAGAATTTTTGATTGGCATTATACAGAAAATTGAATATTTATTCATGTTTCATTTAAAAAGAAAAAACTAACACAAAACATTTCCTCATTAAAATGACTAAAGTTAAATTGACAGTAAGTCAAACAAGAGAGCATAAGCATGTCAAATAGAGATTCCAAACAATTCAAAATATTTCTTGTGACAACCACTTATTTACAAAAGAATTTGAAACGTTGATTTTTCTTGGTATACTGAGTATTCATGTTTCCATCAAGTTGCTGTCAAAGTGAGTTTTCCTCTAATTCACATAGTGCAATATATATATATATATATATATATATATATCCCATCAGTCCTTTAATATCCCTATGAGTCAAGAAGAATTTTTTTCTTCATTTGATATACAGAAAATCTAGCACAGAAGATCAACTCAATTATTTTAGAAGAATGAATAATTCATTGGGGAAAATATGTGGTAGGATTCTTAACTGGCTAGATTCTGAAGAATAAACACTATTCTCTGACCGAGTTTAACAAAATGAAGTAAAAATAAGTAATGTTCTCTTGTTGGAATTAAAAAAAAAAAAACAAAAAAAAAAACTAACACCCTGCAAATTCAGAGAGGATTCATGGTTTATTATTAGAATATATATTCATTCATTCATTCATTCATTCATTCATGACTTATCAGCTCCTATTATGTGCCAGGCTACTTCTGATACTTGATGATCAAGCCAGAGCTTACCATGCAGCTTAAATAATAGGAAAATGAAGGCATTTTAGTGCAATATTATAGATCACTGTGATGTCCCCTCAAAGCTAATGTAAGCTAAAAATTCATTTATTGAAGGATAGTTTCTAGAATAATAGTATATTTAATTCTATTCTAGTCTGCACTATTGTGACCATAACCACTCTAAAGTAGATATAATAAACTGATTCCTAAGTTCCACTCTAAAATAGATACAACACACTGAAACACATATAATGGAGCTGGCCACGGAGGTTAAAAAACTAAAAAAGTATGTCATATGAGTAATCGTTGAAATAACTCAACGATTAGAGAACAAATGACTTAGGAAGGTCATGACAGCTCTCAAACACTGAAAGGACTAACATGGTAAAAGGGAATTAAATATGTTCTTTCTAACTTTAAGAAACTGAACTGTAATAATAAAGGGTGTAAGATAGCAATAGATATAGTTCAGTTTAATATGAGAAACCATATTTTGATCATCAGAGCTGATAAAGTGTTATGGCCTGCAGAGTTAGCAGATGCAATCCAAGAGGAGGCTGAAAAACCACGTTGCTGGTACACTGCTGAAGATACTCAAATATCCAGTGGATGGCTGAGTTAGGTGGCCTTTTCATTCCTTCCGAATATGGAAGTCAATTAATCTATGATGCAAGTTAGAGAGATAAAGGACAACACTGAATTTCTTTACCTTTTCAAAGTGTTTGATTCTATAAAAAGATTTACTTTCTGAATGACCTTAAGCAACACGGGATGTTCAGAGCAAGATCTTACGTTTACTTTGTGTTTTAATCCAATTTATATTATCTTGTTGCCCTCTTTGCTTTAAGACTCACTGTTTCAGTTTCCTGGGCTGCTGTAACCAAGTACTCCCAACTCAGAACAGTGGAGATTGAGCATCTTACAGTGCTGGAGGCTAGAAGTACAAGATGAAAGTGCTGGCAAAGCCATGGTCCCCCTGGTCCAGGCTTCTGCTAATTCCCTGACTTTTGACTGAAGCATAGTAACCTCCATCTTGTATAAAAACTGCTGTTTGAAATTCTCTGCTATTGTTAGAGAGTCCTTTGTTCTGTAAACTCTGTCATTTTTAGACAGTCTCTTATTCTGTAGAATAACTGTTTTAGTTAGAATAATAGAAAAAGATAAAAACTTAACTGCCTGCCTTGCAAACTAGCCATCTAACTAATGGACTAATCTTATCTAATAAAAGAGAAACATGCAAATTGACTGTACCTCCACTACACCCACAAACCATGCCCAGCAGCCAATCAGGAGCGAGTATACAAATTAACCCAATCAAGATGGCAATTAATTTGCATATCCAAGCCCAGAGCGAAGACTGAAGACAGTGTAGAAGGAAGCGAAACGAAGCTGTGAAGAAGCAAGTGGGGCAGCTGAGACGGGAGGGAAGCAGGTGGGGTGGGGGAGAAGGGAGGGAAGCAGGGGTGGGGAAGGGAGGAAGCAGACAGCCAAAGGAAGCCCTATTGCAGGAATCTTCCTGCAACAGGCCTCTAGTACTGATAATAATTTCCCATATTCTTATGCCAAATGTTTGTTCTTTATATATCCAAGATTATAAAATGTAACAATAACTCACACAAAGTTCTGTAAAATCTGCAGAGAACCTGAAAGGTATAAATATGGGAAACTTCCTCTGTGTCTTTGCTCAGAGATTTGGAAGAAACACCTCCCTCTGGGTCCACACGCAATAAATGACTCCTAATTAACGGGCTCATTAAGGCATCTTGTAGCTCACTCACCAATTTATGATACAACATAACAGCAGACCCCAATCGTCACATGATTTTCTCCCTGTGTGTGTCTCTGTGTTCAAATTTCTCCTTTTACAAGGACACCAGTTATTTTGAATTAGGGGCTCACTTACTTCAATATGACTTCATCTTGACCAATTTCCCTATTTCCAAACAGTCACATTCTAGGCCATTGGGGTTAGGATTTCAGCATATGAATATTGGGAGAACAGAAACCAGTGGCAAAGAGGCAGGCCTACACAATTCATTTGTACGCAGCCTGCCTAGCAAAACTAACTTCCAGTTTTCTACTGAGAGGTCTGAAAGCTCAGCAGCAGAGTCAGAGGGATTAAAATCACTGCACCCATCATGGATTCAATGTGGCCTTCATAAACTATTAAAAGGTATTTATCCTAAAGGAATGCAGCCTTTTCTGAACTGTGTAAGCTCGACCTGGAGCCCATGCTGGCCTAAGGTCAGAATAAATACATTGATGATAGACCTAATCCATTTCATCTACTGGAAAAAAGAAAAAGATAGTGAGAGAAGACTTTATAGAACTATACTTGTAAAGTCAAAAGCATTTCTAAAGACAAAAATGATATTAGAGGGGAAATTATTGTTATTCATTAAATTATGATATCTACTGTTTCTTTTTAATTAAAAACATTATATGATCTTTGGACACTTCCATTAAAATTCCTCTTGGATCCTCTTTCTCTTGTGCTTAGTTCAGGTCTAAATTACGCCCTGCCTACATTTCTGCCAACAGCCTCCTTGCCCACATTCTGGCTAGACTCTTCTGGGTGTCTAATCTTCTATAGACTAACCCCCCTAAAGCATATTGCTTTCCCCATATTAGTTTCTGTTTTGTCACATCAAGCTTGCATTTTGCCATTGGAACATTCTCCCATGATTTGCTCATTGGAAGATTCTCCCAAGATTTTGTTCATTCCCTCTCCCACCCTCACTCCCCCGCTACTCAGAAATGAAATGCCACTCATTAGTCGAATTCTAAGTTTCAGATAAGCACTCCAGGGATCTTATGAAAATCATTTCATTTTCAGAACGTGCACTGCAACTGTTGTATTTCTCCCTTCAGTATCCATTTATTCTCTGATTGGTGCATATTTTATAACAGTGTCTCCAGACTTAACCTGGCTCTTTTTATTTATTTAATTATATTATTTATTTATTGTCTAAATTTTACATATGTCTCTTCCCCCTCCCCTCCACAGGCTCTTTTTCTTTCTTCTCTCTAGCTAGCACTTAGCTTGAGACCCCAGTTGTCTTGAGTTCTCAGTAAATGCTTCCCACTGCCTGAATAATAAGACAATCATATTTCTCCTCTGGAAACAGATCACAGTGAACCTTCTAGTTAATCTGATAGTAGAAATGTAAGTGAAGAGTAAACAAGATAACAATTGTGATACTAGCAGAGCTACAAGCCAAGGAAGGCCACACCCACACAAATCAGAGGAAACATTCTTTGATAACTGGCTTCTGATAAGCCTGTTTCTCCCATTTCAAGGGACTGCGCAGTAGGGCTCAAATTTTCCCATTTCTGAGGTTTGGGCAAAATTATCTAGTCTGCAGCTGTTCAGCGATGAGTAGGTGTGTGAGGAGAGATGGCAGAAACTGAAGCATTCTCTGGAGGTCCCAGAAGTGCCCACAGCCCAGTTTCCTGAATTCATGAGAAATTTATCTCCTTTCAAGACCTAACAATTCTTTCTGCAAAGAATCTTAAGAAAAGCCAACTATAAATAACATTTCCATTTAATTAGGTGACCTTCTTTAGTAAAATCTATCTATCTATCTATCTATCTATCTATCTATCTATCTGTCCATCCATCCATCCATCCACCCATCATCCATCCATCCATCCATCCACCCATTTAACTTGTGTCAGCCCAATATTAGCCATAAAATGACTGAATCTTTACCCAGGCCTGTCCTTCAAACAAGGAAAATGAGAAAGAAGCAGGGACACCAAAACAAACCAACTTACAAACCAACGTGTAATTCAAGAGGTGGCAAGTGCAGGCTACCCTCATTATAGGTAACAATGAGGCCTGGTTATCCTGTTGAAAACTCTGGCTTTGCTATCTCAGTGGCGCCCCCTTCTGTCTATTCCTCAGGGGGATTCTATACAGTAGTTGTATAGAATCATCAGATCCACTTGGTAACAGGAGAGATCCTGTATCTGGGAGGGCGAGGGACTGGAGAAGAATTAGACTGTGTCTACACTTAATTTCTGTCTAACTTAAGCTCCCAAGGAGCAAGTGGAAAAGGGAAGCAAGGAGTTATATGATACAGAGGAATTCAAATATATTTCTCCAGCTGTTAATAGTTGGATGTAGCTAAATATACTCCACTATCCTAAGCCAAATATTTCCAAAATGCCTGGGCTTGACACCCATGGATATTTACAAATCAGATGAAAACTGACTTTTCTGCCTCCTACATGAACGCTGTACCTGACCAAACAAGCTTCATTTCTTTAAAAAAAAATTTTCCTTCTCATAGAACCCCAATTTTTCTGTCTGTCCAGGGTATCTGGCTTGGAATTCTTTATAACATCCCAAGGTGGCCCATCCAAGGCCCAGATCAAACCCTGCTTCATCCACAACACTTGCCTGGCCTACTCTGGGACTCAGCCACACCTCCCCTTTCCACCCACCAGTCCCATGGCAGCTCCAGCTGTCAGGCCACAGCACACATCATGGATTACCCTATATCATTTTTAAAATGTTTATTTTTATTGGTTTCAGAGAAGAAGAGAGAGAAATATCAATGATGAGAGAGAATCATTGATCAGCTGCCTCCTTCCTGCGCTCCTCCTACTGGGGACTGAGCCCGCAACCCAAGCATGTTTCCTGACCGGGAATCAGACCGTGACCTCCTGGTACATAAGCCAATGCTCAACCACTGAGCCACGCTAACCGGGTTTCCCTATGTCATTTTATGTTATGATCCTCTTTTATTCTTAGTGAGCACTTTCAGTGCTCTTTTCCTTCCTTAAATGCCTGTATGTCTTAATCCCCCAATTAGAGGTGGAAACAATGAGAGTTGACTTCCATTGTGCCCTCCACTTAGTTAGAGATCAGTATTTTTGACTGCATGAAAAAAGACAAAGGCACCACACGGTTATTTTATCCATGGAAACCAAAAAGGGGCTTTGTGGGAAAGCTGTGTGTCTGTAGTGCTGTGGGTGAAACATTCAGATTATGGGTCCTTGTGGCAGGTTAACTATAAGCCATAGTTTAGGAAACTCAACACAGTGCCTCAATCACCTTGTTCAGATGAAGCAAGGGTTTGGGTTAGGTAAATCTGGATGATTCTTTTGAGATATGGTATCTTATTGGTTGAGTATCAAACCTTGTAGGAACATTGCAACAGTCTGCAAAAGTTCAAGTAAGCTATAAATGTCATTGTGTCTCATGACATAATGAGAAATAAGCACTTGGTCCAAATCTGCACAAGGGTGAGGCTTGCTGGGTCCTTTGGGATTCTTGCCCAGTTCTTGGGGGAAAGTCAGGGAACAGGGGTGCAGGGTCATTCTCACTGGATGAGGACGCATTCTCATGGAATATGCTTCTCCGTGATGACACATATTGGAGAGTAAATTTAAGGAAAGCACCATTTAAGAAACTGCATCTTTACTACGGAAGATACTATCATTAAGTCACAGTCCCTAGGCTCTAATCAAAGTAAGGGAAATTGATACTGATTTTTTAAAAATAGGTTTATCTGGTAGCCACAAGTCAGAAAAAGAAAATATAGTTGTTTTGTAAAGTATATTTTATTGATTTTTTACGAGAGGGAGAGAGAGTTAGAAACATCAATGAGAGAGAAACATCAATCAGCTGCCTCCTGCACACCCCCTACTGGGGATGTGCCTACAACCAAGGTGTATGCCCTTGACTAGAATTGAAGCTGGGACCCTTGAGTCTGCAGGTCAACGCTCTATCCACTGAGCCAAACCAGTTAGGGCTAAAATACAGTTTTTTTAAAAGACAAGTGAAATTAAGAATCAATAAACTCTGGGCCCTAACTCCCTGCTTACAACCTCCTTTCACATCCACCGATGTGAGACAGCTGCTATATCCTAGATACTGATCCTTCTGAGAATCTCAGGGTCTCTGAGATCCTTTCAAGTTGTAAGGATGCCTTGTAATCTCCCTCTATCTGAGAACCTTTGAGGTTGGCTAGTGCCATTACTGTATTTCATTCAGATGTAAAGGATCATATGGGGTTTCCTCTTCATTTCATTGGTTATCTTATCTTCAGAGTCTGGATTGTAGCTTTTGGTGCCTTGTGGCTATTTTTTCCACTACATATTCACTCAAACAAGTGTTTTACACATGGCATAGATGTCAGTATCCACATTTTACTTACTTTCCCGCTTAGTCATTCAACAATACAATGGAGTGGAAATATTATGCCTTCAGGTCAGCAGAACAGGTCAGGTAAGAGAGCAAAGGTTTGTATAACATGTCAGTACACTGACAATTACCAGGCCTGTTCTTCCCTGAGACCAGAGAAAACATTTTATTCCTTTTTGACAGCTCTCTCTCCACAATCCCTGAAAATCTCTGCAATAATTCAAGTCTGGCAGGGTGCCAACAAGCAACATTTCCTGAAACGCATGCACACTTTTACTGCCAAACCCAATACAGGTACATGGGCAATTTTCATAGACTGAAAAGAATGAATACTTCCAAGTGGTGATTTTCACTGTAAAATAATAGTGCAACGGAGAATCCAATTTCTCCATGAAAGCAACAATATAACAAATATTTGCAATTATTATATTATTCGAATGGAATCATCAGTCTGATTCTGTTAAGGCAAAAAGACCTGTAAAAGCGTGTGGCAGCTGTGTAGGTACACAGTCTCACGTCCAGGGCTTTGTACAGGCTGCTTCCTCTGTAGAGAACTCATTGACTCCACAGAGCTAATTGGTTGCTACGCCCAAGAAATGAGTTGTTGTGAGTTGACTGCTGTTAGCCAAGTTTGTTATTACAACATCATGATAGGTCTTACCACATTGGGTCTTATTGAAAGATGACATTTTACTTCTGAGATACTGTCTATCATAAACTCAAAACATTCTGCAATCTGTAAGCTGCTGGTGGTAATGCATGTCCCACCCAATTACAACCTTTATTTTTGCCTTGACACACACAGCTTTCATGCAGGTCAAACCATATTGTGGAAAATGAAATGGCTTAAGTAACCTCAGAGGTCATACAATTGCCATGACTTAGAGAATTTCTTGGGGTTCAAGTACTAGTTTATGAATGTTGACCCTTCCCACTAACTAAGAGCTTCACTCTTGGGTGAGTCTCCCATGGGAACCCAAGAACCAGGAAAACTCTCACTTACTCAGCAATTCTTTGCAAAGAACGGTAAATATGCAGGTAAATATGCAGCGTGAGTTGTTTTCCTCCAAAAATGATAAAGGCAAACACAATTACACTGTGGAGGGAGAGATCTATATTTCCATTTACTTTTCTATGATTTAAGGAGGAGATTTTTGGCTTATTAGAACGCCACATAAGCCAAGACCATGGTTTTAGAGCCAAAATTTTAGCAAAATCAAATTTTGTAGAGCATTTCTCTCTTTTTTTGTAGTATACTAAGAATAAAAAGTCATTGTCAAAAGTCATCTTGAAAATAAATTATAAAATTATTTGTACTATTTTATCTCCATAAATTCTTTAGCTCTCATGTATAATTTAATTAAAACAGCATCCATCTTCTGGGGAAATATTACTGAGATTTATTTTGCCTATAATTCTCAGATTTTCCATGAAAATATATTTAGAATAGGTTTAGAATCATTGTTTCACTAGAATGGTACTGGTTGCTCCTGTCAGAATTTGTTTTTTGATGGTAAGAAAATAAATGAGCCCTAGCTGGTTTGGCTCAATGGATAGAGTGTCAGCCTGTGGACTGAAGGATCCCAGGTTCGATTCCAGTCAAGGGCACATGCTTAGTGGGCTCGATTGTATAATACATGGGGCAGCCGGTCAATGATTCTCTCTCATCATTGATGTTTCTATCAATATCTTCTCCCTTCCTGTCTCTGAAATGAATACAAATACTTTAAAAAAAAATGAATCTCTCAGTAAGTTCTTTTTAAAAAAAATATATTTTTTATTGATTTTTTACAGAGAGGAAGAGAGAGGGATAGAGAGAGTTAGAAACATCGATGAGAGAGAGTCATCGATCAGCTGCCTCTTGCACACCCCCTACTGGGGATATGCCTGCAACTAAGGTACATGCCCTTGACCGGAATCGAACCCGGGACCCTTCAGATCTGGTCCACAGGCCGATGCTCTATCCAATGAGCCAAACTGGTTTTGGCTCAGAAGGTTCTTAAAAGAGTGAGTACATAACTACCAACATGTTCACCAGTCAAAGAAAACACTGTTCATCTGAGAAAACAAATATTTTCTTGAAGGTCCTGCCATTATCTCTGTGCACACTCCAATGCCCAGCCTTATTTTACTCCAAGAAAAGTAAATGTAACCATGTGGTGATTTTTGTAAGGCATCAATTAGTAGGCTTTGGACCAGATCAATGTGACTTTGGATTTAATCCTGCCACTTGCCTACTCTTAACTGTATTTCCCCTCATTTGTCAAATGATGATCTAGATGAATGTAGATAATGAGTATAAAATATTGGAACACTAAAGATGTTGATTGGAAGTAAGTTTTTATTTTTCTTACATTAGTATTGCTGGCCGCTAGACATGATTAGGGGAGTGTGCCCTGCTCAGCTCCAAGGCCCATTCACCTGTACACTTCATAGATTTGAAAATTCATTCTGACCACTTTCTGGCTGATGGCAGTCAAGGTGTTCTGTAGTTCACACAAAGGTACAAGATGGCCTATAAGTCCTCCAATTTGGCTCCTAGGAAGGCAATACTTCCCTTGGGGGGTACCCTTGGCCCTTCATTGTTTTCATTTTTAATGTGGTTAGTATTCACCTCCTTCTTACATATGGCTTTAACCACCACCTCCTAGTACACAGCTCTTTTGTTGTGTTATCCTCAGCCCAGATTTTTCTCCTCAGCTCTAGACTTACATCTAATTGAGTTCTGCACAGTTGTATATTCAGAAGCCTTAGTGGCACCACAAACACAACATATTAAAAAAGTGAATTGATCCTCAATGCTGATTAACACCACAACTCAAGGCAGAACGTGAGAATTACCTCCATCTCACTCAATCCCCACGTAAGATCAATGGATAAAGCCTGGAGCTCCTTCCTGCCTCCGTGAGCCCTTTCCCTGCACATCCCGGCTACATTCTTACTGCAGCTGCAATTCTTTCCAAATCTATCTTTCCCTTTAGACTTTACGTACCCTGAGAAGAGAAATATGATTTTATCTTTGTACCTCTAGCACCTACCCTAGCAGCCCGCCATCTCTTCTGACAGTCTGGTCCACGCTGCCTCCACAAGGCTTCTGCTGGAAATCTTCCTAAAACGCATATATTATCATGGCACTCCGGCTGAAGTTTCTTCCATTTTTAGGCCTTGTCTAATGTGATTTCTGATAAAGTTTAAATTCTCAGTGTGGCATTTAACAAGGGACAGGTGAGCTGGACTCTGCATGCGTCTTTCCTTTTCAACGGCAACCACCTCTAACTTAACCCTACACTTGAGTCATACACATTACATTTGGCTTCCTTAACAGGCCCAGCTCACCTGCCTACAACTCCAGCAGTACCCACCCAGGGCCATTGCAATTCTTTCCAAATCTATCTTTCCCTTTAGACTTTACATACCCTGAGAAGAGAAATATGATTTTATCTTTGTACCTCTAGCACCTACCCAGCTACTTAATATATCTTTGTTAATGAGGTGGATGAATCCAAAGGTCAAAGAGGGAAAGGGGGAGATTAATGAACTTCAAATCCTCTGGACACTCAGGAGAGGTAGGAGGTTTGAGAAGATGAAGTAGGACAAAAAATAATGACTGTGATGCAGAAATTAGCTTTAGGTTTAAAAATCTCTCTGCTTTTGCTTCCCTCGAAGTGGAAGGTAGGGCTGACTGCATGATTGTTTCGCAGAGACCTAACATTTTTATGCCTCCCTGTGTGTTTTAATCTACAAGAGGGTAAGTGTTACTTCAAAGTATTAATATTCCAAAGCCTTTGTCCTCTATGACAAAGTGATCAATATTGGTGGTAAGCCTTAAAGGAAAGGTACTATGATATTTAAATGTAAAATAATAATGGGAAAGGATATAAATTGCCTTTGAACAAAGTTGTTTTAAAATATTAGACATTGCCCTAACTGGTTTGACTCAGTGGATAGAGCGTTGGTCTGCGGACTGAAGGGTCCTAGGTTCTATTCTGGACAAGGGCATGTACCTTGGTTTCAGGTACATTCCCAGTAGGGGGTGTGCAGGAGGCATCTGATCAATGACTCTCTCTCATCGATGTTTCTAACTCTCTCTCCCTCTCCTTTCCTCCCTGTAAAAAATCAATAAGATACATTTTTAAAAAAACAAATAAAACATTAGGCATAAAAAGAAACTCTCCATGCACATTTTCTTTTTTATTCTTTTCCATGTCACATCTGTTTGGAGTACATTTAATGTCACCATTAAACTGTATCAATCATTTCATATGTGGTACCAACAAGAAAGGTGATATTTTTGGTTCATAAAATTGTCTTGCATTGAAGCCTGAGGTTTTGTTTGGTCTTGAATTCACATATCTTGGGGTATATTTGTTTGTTTGGTTGCCATCATCAACAAAACCTGCGATGGGATACATATATATATATATATATATATATATATATATATATATATATATTAATGAACACACATACAGTTTTAGAAGTCAACTCTCCATATCATTAGTTTAGTATAAATTTAAATATAAGGTTGGAATCTACATTTCAGAATTTTTGTTTGTTTGTTTTTGTTCTAAAAGCTTCCTGAGACAATAAATGTTTTATTTCATTTATATCTTTACTCATAGTATCAGATATTCAGAAGGTGCTCAGTAAGTATGCAGACAAATTGTTTAACTTTCTAAGCCTCAGTTTACTCATAAATGAAATGGGATTAATACCATATCATAAAGCAATTGGAAGATTAAATGAGGTGGTGCTTTGTATGGTGTGTGGTACATAGTAACCATTCAATCAAAGGTTGCTATTATTTGCATATCTGATCCTTGTAAGCCTGGCTAAGGGGCCTTTTCATCATCAACATATTCATAAAAATGTAAGATTGTGCTTCTTATATTCCAGTTTGAAGCATGGGGTAGTAGTTAAATAACAACACATAGAGTCAAGTTCAGAGAGAAATTGGAGACTCTAACTGAACACAGCTGGCCAATAATGAGACACTGCTCTAGTAAGAATTAAGTAGCTTATGAAACAATTTCTTTTGCTTTCTAATGATTCTCACCCACCATGCAGCACTAAGTTAGCTCTGAATAACATACTACACATCACAGGTCAAATGCAAATGCAGGAGCTTCATGTGAATTTTCTCTCCACTAAGGATTTTTATCAATTCTCTTGCTTTCAAAATCAAGAACCACTGATGTAGGCTGTTGCATTCCAGAACTTACTTTGTTCTTCTTATAAACAGATTTTAAAATAAAGCTTTAAAAAAGGCTCTCACAAAGAGTGTTTTTCTTTTTACAAATGTTTCTTATTTTAGCAGATGTTTTTCAAGTGTATTCTGAATCTTTTCTATTTCTTTTTGAAATATATAGAATTTGTTCTCTCCCCAACAAAGACATGAAAAGTTTTAGTCACAGTCACTCAGAAATGATCTCTCCTTTGCTACTTTACTCTTTATGCATTAAGTAGTTGTTTGAGGAATGTTCTCTGCTATTACTAACATTTTACAATGTACATGTTATTTTCCTTTTAAATCATGATATGAGAGAATAGGGTCAAAGTTCTGGAATAACATGCAAGGTAGAAATTCATAAGTAATAAAAGATTCACTATCATCCAGTTTAGAAAAAGAATATAAAAATGGTTGTAGATAGTAAAAAGTACAATTTCCTTAGAATTCTAGGAATTTAAGTAGTTTAATTTATATCCACAACAGATACGGTTTTCTAATAGAAGAAATCACTAGAAAATAGTTTTGATTCCCAGGCTAAAATGTAAGGAAAACTGGGTAGAAAAAAAAGTATTCAATTTTCTGATATCAAAGAAAGTTTTGAACAAAACTCTTATGAACAGAAGTAAAAAAAAATAATTTGTAAACTCCCCCCAAACACACACACTAATCAAAGGAAAACATGTAAAAAACCAGGGACTTGGGAGCCAGAGGGCCTATGCTGTTGGGGCTCAGGGATTCCACTAAGGATTTTTATCAATTCTCTTGTTTCCAAGAGGTCCTTATCTGTTCCATGGAGGTCTTTAGCCTTCACTATGCATTGCATGAACCCTTTCAAGAGTGCTCACCACATTTTGCTTTAATTCCGTGCTAACAAAACAAATTTTTTTTTTCTTACAAATCTGTGGACCCTGTATAATAGAGTCTGACTCCAGTTTTTGATGACTACAGACATCTCCTAAGCCTTCCCCTTCCCACCTCCCCTCTGCCCCACACCTGGGGGAGCTGATGAGAAAGCCCAGGTGTTTAGGTGTCTTGTCACCAGCAGTAAGTTCACATCACGTGCTACTACCCTCACCCCAGCCTTGTCCTCTGACCACCACAAACACTCAAACCCAGTCTCCTTTCCTCTTTCATGGCTCTTTGAAGCCATTTTCAGTTCAGTTGGAGAGGTCTGTCCTCTTCATTATGGATATTAAAAACTGTGTGTGTGTGTGTGTGTGTGTGTGTGTGTGTGTGTGTGTGTGTGATCGGCACTTTGGAAGTCAAATCAAATTTTAAATTTTGGGTGGGGAATCCATCCAAGTTCTATGGACTGGCTAAAACACCCATTTACCATGATTTCGGAAGGAGGGTTCCTGGCAATGAAGAGGCAATAATTTTAGTACCTAGGAAGAAATATGCTTCCAATTAGCCAAAGAACATATATGCATGGGTGCAGACAATATTGCAGTGAAGGCCAGGGGAGAGGAGTGGAGGGGGTGGGATAGAGGTGGGCAAAGGGGAGGATGGAGGACATCTATAATAGTGTGAACATTAAAAGATGAAAATTAAATTAAAAAAAGAAATATGCATCCAATAGAAACTTGATAAACTGGGATTCCAGTTTATATATCAATTTCTTGTGAGTTCACATACTGACAATCCATTCTTTTGAAATTAGCCAATGCAAAATGATGCCAAGCCTGAATTTCACAACCTGAGGAGCTGAAGACTAGTCTCTGGAAATGATAAAACTGCTAACAGACTACTACCACAGCCTTTTCTTTTTGCTTCCATTGACATACGGAAATACAACTGTATTCCTCTAAGAAAAAAATGCACACTGCATTTGAAGGAATAGTTCCGCATTATGGGAGGCAAACTTGAATTCCTGCAGGAAGCAGGAGTTAACTTCAATGGAGCAAGCAAGAGGAAAGTGGTGTGTTCAGTTTTTGTATTACAACCCAGAATAAACTGGCTCTGCTACATTGTCTACTAAAACACTGTACTGTTTATTTATTTATTTTTATTTTTTTTAATATATATTTTTTATTGATTTTTCACAGAGAGGAAGAGAGAGGGATAGAGAGTTAGAAACATCGATGAGAGAGAATCATCGACCAGCTGCCTCTTGCACAACCCCTACTGGGGATGCGCCCGCAACCAAGGTACATGCCCCTGACCGGAATCGAACCTGGAACCTTTCAGTCCGCAGGCCGACGCTCTATCCACTGAGCCAAACCAGTTCCGGCAACACTGTACTGTTTAAAAGGCATGTGCTTTAAAAAGCAATGTATAGTCAGTTGTGAGCCCTGCTGTAAATGCTATGGATGAAAGTTACATAGCTAGGATATCAGCATTTTAATCCCTCTGTTATCAAAAATTTTAAAAATCTCTCCATATTCGTAATGTAGACACTATTGTAACTTACAGATAGGTGTATAAATGGGAAGTGAGTGCCACTGAAGGAACCAAAGTCTTTCTTCCAACTCTCTCTTGCTTTACATTTCCAGTTTCACTTATATTTCATGTTGACCAGATCCTTATGCTTCTGATTGTTATAAAAGCCGATGCTCGATCATTGGACCTCATTCCTTATGTAAATTTAGATGTATTACTTGGCTCGCGTACTTCATGCATACATGCAATATTTTATGGAACCTTTGAGCAACTTGATAAACGTACAGCAAATATTACCTGCTTAACCAGGAGTCTGCAAATACATAGATGGTTTTTAAAGAACTCAGGGTTTTTTGAGTTTTCCAGTCCTAGGTGCAAATACTGGCTCCACCAGTTACTAACTGTGGTTAACCTTATCTGTTCCATGGAGGTCCTTGTAAGGATGAAAAGAGATTGCATACGTATAAGCATCCATCATGGTGCCCTGCATGCAGGAAGTGCTTAATAAATGTTAACCCTTTTCCTTTCTAAGTTCGTCTGTTGGGGTCCTCTGGCTTTTGGTCCTCTGAAGTCTCAGAGGTGCTCCAAGAACCTGACAGTTCAATGTTGACTCAGAATATTTAAACTGGCATAATTCTAAGGGAGAGTGCAACAGATTAGATTTGTGGAGGTCCGATGATAAAACAATGGCAGGAGTTACTGTGATGTGCTGGTTCAGCCATTCTTGAATTTGATGCAATGGAGGAAGTGAAAGATTAAATGATGGTAGTCATGGCTACTCACTGGACCATGACTATTATTCTCTTGCTTTCTTCCCTGCTAGGAAACCATAGCCAACATCCCAATCAACTAACACAAATAGCCAGGTAACTGACTTTCTGACAAATAGGGCTCCCCTGTGTACTTTACAAGGAGTAGTCTCTACATGGGAATTCAGTAGCTCCTCTCAAAACGCATTGTTACAGACTAATTCTGCAGAAGTAAACCCTGACGCTAGGAGTGGATGAGATTCTGAAAGGAGTAAAACTTTCTGTTTTATCACTCCTAAACAATCTTTTCAAGCTACTTCTGCAAGAGAACCACTTACAATCACCCAGGATCAAAAGCCTATTGATACAATGTAACTATCAAAGGCCGTTTCAGTTACAGGTCCCTTAGCAATTGTAACTTGGACAGTTTACACTTCAATAGTAACAACCCAGGGTGGCCACAATCAGAGAAAACACTTCTGTAGCAGTTCTAGGCCTTTCTGTCTTGGAAGAGTGTTAGCTGTGTGTTGCATTAGTTCCAGTGTGTACTCCCATCAGTACTTCCAAAGCATCTCATGTAGGTTTTCCTGCCGAAAGCTTTTCGAGCTGGCCCCACTGTTTCAGAGGTGATGGCTGCAGCCTCGTGTACCTTGCAACTGTCCATTCTAGCCGATAGCATTATACAGGCATCCTTACACTTTTATGGAGAGACATTTATGATGAACCCTCCTTGGGGAGCTGGAAGGCTGTTTTCACACTGTGGTCTAAATCAGAAAATGTAGGTGTATTCACCACTGAGCAAATGAACTCAAAGTTGGAAATCCGTAAACAGAAAAGATAAACTAAGCTTGAGAGTGAGGTTTCACGGAAGCTACTGAAATAAAACAAGAATGTAAACCTTGGATAATTTTGTTCTAAAAGCAGTTATAAATGAGTTTTATAATACACGTAGCAGGAAAACTGAAACGACAATATAGTTTCATAGTCAGGCAAGAGTTAGTGAACTCTGAACCTGTCTTCTTTGTCCTCAAAGCTCAGTATAACAACCTTAGGCCAGAACCACATTGGGAGGTCGAAGGGCAAGTCTCTATAGTCAAGAATGAAGTGAGTGATTCTGCAACATGTAAAATAAGGACCAACAAGCTATAGCCCGAGGTCTGTTTTTGTGAAGTTCTATTGCAACACAGCCAGGCTGTTACCATTACACATTGTCTCTAGCTGCTTTCATGACTAATGGCAGGCAGGCAGAGTCCATGTGACGGAGACCATTAGATGGACAAAGCATATAATCTTTACAATCTGGACCTTAACAGGAAATTCAGCCAAAAAAACTGAAGTAAAAGCAGACATACCTATCCATGGCCTGCAATATACAACTCTTTATTTTGGCTGAGGAAGAATGAACAAAAAACATACACAAACCCCTTATGGACTGGAAATGACCATTTATTCTATTCTGCTACCAAGCAAGAAAGTTACCATAGACCAACTAAACTATGGATAAATCACTCCCTACAAAATATTCAGAAAAGTCTATATGATTGCCTCTTTTTTATAATCTAAGCCACTAAATACAAGTTTGATACATTTTAAAACCCGTCTTGCTAAACTTAAAGATTTCAAGTTGAAATGCCCTATAGTTGCTATAGAAATATTAAAAAGTATATTTGTGTGCAGAAACTGGTTTGGCTCAGTGGATAGAGCGTCGGCCTTCGGACTGAAAGGTCCCAGGTTTGATTCTGGTCAAGGGCATGTTCATTGGTTGAGGATACATCCCTAGTGGGGGTGTGCATGAGGCAGCTGGTTGATGTTTCTAGCTTACTGTCCCTCTTTCATCTGTCTAAAAAAATCAATAAAATGTTTTTTAAAAAAGTATATTTGTGGTTGCTCTTTCTTTTTACTTCAGGAATATTTTTATTGAAAGTCAAGTGGAAATAAAATATTTATGAAAAACAAACAATATCCAAAACAAAGTGTTCATCATTTAACAACCAAGCTCTAGAAAAACCAGGAAGAATGGACAAATTGGCTATATTCAATGAAAGAATACCAGAAGGAACTTAGTAATATGTATTTTAGGCAAACTATTATTTAAAAAAAAACATTTACCATTGTACCAAAAAATTAAGATACCTAGGAATAAACTTAACTAAGGAGGTAAAAGACCTCTACATGGAAAAGTATAGGACACTGAAAAAAGAGATAGAAGAAGATATAAACAGATGGAAGAATATTCCGTGTTCATGGATTGGTAGAATCTACATCATTAAAATGTCCATTCTACCCAAAACAATCTATAGATACAATGCACTTCCCATTAAAATATCAACGGCATATTTCACAGACCTAGACGAACTTTCCAAAAATTCACCTTCAATAAAAACAGACCCCGAATAGCTGCAGCAATCCTGAGAAAGAAGAACAAAGTAGGTGGGATCTCAATACCATATATCAAGCTGTATTACAAAGCCACTGTTCTCAAAACAACCTGGTACTGGCACAAGAACAAACATATAGATCAATGGAATAAATAGAGAACCCAAAAATCAACCCAAACCACTATGCTCAATTAATATTTGACAAATGAGGCATGAACATACAATGAAGTCAAGATAGTCTCTTCAATAAATGGTGTTGAGAAAATTGGACTGATACATGCAAAAAAAAAAAAAAATGAAACTAGACTACCAACTTACACAACACAAAAATAAAAGGATCCAGTGCTCAAGATAGCCTCCTGGATTGCTAGAATGTAGTATTATTTAAAATTTTCAGCAGTGACTATGGTGGTGGAATATATCATTCATTTGAAACTTAACCAGATGCTGTCTTATGTATTACTATAAACATTTCATAGATTTAAATTTGATTATGCAAATTAAGTTGAATTCTTTGAGGGCAGAGAATTATGCCTTACCGTGGTAACACTAATATTTAAAAGTAACTTTATGATATCATATACTTTTAAAAAATATATATTTTATTGGTTTTTTACAGAGAGGAAGGGAGAGAGATAGAGAGCTAGAAATGTCAATGAGAGAGAAACATCAACCAGCTGCCTCCTGCACACCCCCTACCGGGGATGTGCCTGCAACCAATATACATGCCCTTGACCAGAATCTAACCTGGGACCTTTCAGTCCGCAGACCGACGCTCTACCACTGAGCCAAACCAGTTTCGGCTCATATACAGTTTTTAATCCAAGAATTGAAAGAACCCTACAAAGTGGACGTCATTGTCATCTCCATTTTACCTAAGAGGAAACTGAGGTTAAGGAAGGTGGACAACCTGACAACATTAGTGTAGAATTAGAACCTAGAATTTGAAATTAGATCATCTGATGCTAGCTTGATGGTCTTAGTGCCACTCTTCAGCAATGTAATGTCTCTTCCTTTGGACAGGTCCTACTTTGCCATCCCACAGATGTTGATCCTGAGAAAAGGATTTGAGTGGAAGTTTGGGGAGATGCAAGAAACACCTGCAGGGGAATAGCCTTGTGATACAGGGAAAGGAAAGCACCCGGGAAGGAGTGATATTAAGCCAGTTACCACTCTGCAAATGGGCCTTAATTTCTCCGGGAAACAATTAAATGGTATAAAACCCATATGCTGTGGGCTAATCATAGGCCCAAGCCCTAACGCTCAGTGCCTTAGCACCTGAGTATATTTGAAGATCAGGCCTTTAAAAAGGTGATTAAGTTAAAATGAGGGTATTAAAGTGGGTCATCAACCAACCTTACTCATGACCAAGTAAAAGGAAATCTGGATACACAAAGAGACCCAGGGATGCGCACACACAGAGAAAGGCCATGTGAGGGCACAGCCAGAAGGTGGTAATTTGCAAGACAAAAAGAAAAGAGTCAAAGAATTATATCAACTAACACCTTGATCTTAGACTTTTCAGCCTCCAGAATAGTGAAAAAATAAATGTCTATTGTTTCTACCCAGTCTGGGGTAATTTCAGATGGCAGCCCTAGCAAATTAACACACTACTCCTCAGAATGTTCCCTCTTAAGTAGTCAAGGAGTTTGAATGGTTACACTTGAGTTTCACCTTCTATACTCATGGCTCTTAGATTCTCTCCTTGACAAGCCTGCCCGGCCTATGACCTGCAGGCCATGTGGGACGTCCTTACTTTTCCTCCTGAACCTCATTCTGCTATGTTCCAGTATTTCTCACAGGCAGCAACACATCCATTTCCATTTGAATAAGCTGTTAGGGGACAGTCCTTTCCAGCTCGGATCCAAGTTGGTGAATGTTATGAAAACAGTATCAGAATTCAGAGTTGGAAGAGCTGGAATGAAGTGTACAGAATAAATTCTAATAGCAAACACACAAGAGAGCTAAAAACATTTTAGAGAGGCAAGAACTAATAGTTATTGCCAAAGATATAGAATCCAAACTGAATTCTAATGTAGGGTTTAACACAATAACACAATCTTAGTGTCATCGTAAGTAGAGAACAGAACTGACATAGAACAGATGAGGCAAGAGTGTGAACGTACATTGTAATCCATTGCACCAATAGTGTTTGATGGTATAGAGAAGAAAAGAAGAGCATGTGTGAAGAATAAATTAATGTTTTCATTATACATCTGGGTAACAATCATATCTACTTGGGAACCTTATGAAATAATGTATGAAATGGAAAAAAGGCAAGAAGTAAATAATAGAGATGGTTTAAAGTTTGTTTAAAAAACTCTGAGGAAAAGCTTATACAATTTGAGAATAAAATCTAACAACAATGCTAACGTTTTTAAAATGGAATTGCTGGATTCATACCAGCTGTTATCTACTACTACTGAGAATGTAAAAGAGAAGAAACAGATTTCAAAAGCTGAAGGAGAGATTTAACTGGGCCTCACAAACATTGAGGGTCAAAGTGAAGTAATACAAATTCCACCAAAGGTTAAAATAACTCCTCTCTAGGAATGGTTATGAGCAAAGATGATATACTGTATTTTCCGACGTATAAGACGACCTCCTAATTTTACAGTTAAAACATAGGTTTATGCCTATATTCGCTGTATAAGACTACCCCCCACTTCAAAGAAAAGACTTACTTTGCCATCAAGATCTGCAGGTAATTTTTGTGCAATTTTGGTCTTTTGCCCCCGATTTTTGGTTGACCTTTTTTTGTTTCAAAAGTCATCTTATACGCCGAAAAATACGGTATTGACCTTTACAGTGGATCCTGGGATTAGGCCACATTATTTATCACAGTGAGAACAAATAATTCAGAAGTATAATTTTTGGATTCTGAGTAGTATTTAAGAATTCAATGACTATTTAACTTGCCTACAACTTCTTCATTTAAAGCCTGACCTAATCTCTCCCAGAACTGCAGATTCAAACTGATTCTGTGGTCTGGACAGATAATTATCCTGGTGGAGTTGTGTAAGGTTTTTTTTATAGAGAAGGGATATGAGCTTCTGAGATTTTTGTGTTGTTTGTTTTTATTAAGGAGAAATTCATGTAATATAAAATAAACCATTTTAATGTGTACACATCCGTGGCAGTTGGTACATTTATAATGATTAACAATCCTCACCTTTATCAACTTTCAAATTTGTGTTGATATTTGCAGTTAAGACAGTCTTTAGTATATCTCTTTTTGAGATTTCCTAAACAATAACAACAACAATGTGGCATAAACTCTGGAAATCTGAAGGGTTCAGTAAACTTTCATTTGGAATTAAGATAGCCACTCAAGTCCTGGCTGGTGAGGCTTGGTTGGTTGAGATCATTCCATGCACCAAAAGGTTGCCAGTTCGATTCCCAGTCAGGGTACATGCCCAGGTTGCAGGTTCAATTCCCAGTAGGTAGTGTGCAGGAGGCAGCCGGTCTATGTTTCTCTTCTTGACAGTAATTATAGTGGGAGCTTTAAATTTTATATGGAAAATGGTCCATTTCTATCCCATCACCCAACCCCCATATCTGACTGATGGAGCTAAGTTCACAACAAATCACTGAAATAGAGGAAACAGATGGGGCCAGGCAGGGCTCAGTTCTCTCTGGGCCTCAGTTTTCCCATTCAAAACAGGAAAATGTTCCTGAAATTAGATCGTACAAATTTGAATGGCCATGGAGTGCCTGTCAAGGACCTGAGTAGATATGTGACACTCTGGCATCGAGAAGAGTGAACAGGGATTCTTGGCCTGAGAGGCCTGTGTGTAAATGCCAACTCTGAAAAACACCATTTCCATTCTGTCTTCTGTCTTTACATAATTCTCATTAATCCTCACAATAAAGCTTCAAGCCAGGCATGGTGGGAATCATGTCTGGCTTGAAGTTTTATTGTGAGGATTAATGATTATTATGTAAAGTTCCTGGCATAGGATAAGCATGGAGGGTGGCTATAAGTACACATAAAGTCTCTGAACTACCTAACCTAATACTCTACACTGGGGAAACATAACGGATGTTGGATTCCTTTCTCTTCCTTTTCTTATATATCTCAGCAACTTCCCAAAATTGGCATAGGATTCAGATGCAATGCATGGCATTGTCATGGTTGAATATTTCCCCCCTCCCAAATGCATGTGTTGAGACTCTAAGCTTCAGTACCTCAGAATGTAAATGTATTTAAAGAGATGACCAAATTAAAATGAGGTCTTTAGGGTGAGGCCCAGTCCAATATAACTGGTGTCCTTATAAGAAAAGGAAATTTACACACCAGGGACAGGTGTGTGCACAGGAAAAAGACCATGTGTGGACATAGTGGGAAGTTGGCCATTGGCAAGCCAAGGAGAGAAGCCTCCTCTGAGAAAACCAAACCTGCTGACCCCTTGGTCATGAATTTCTACCCTCCCGAACTATGAGAGAATACATTTCTATTGTTTAAGCCAACGATCCTGTGGTATCTGGCTATGACAGCGCTAGCATATTTGTCCAGTGAAATAACGTCTGTAAATCCAATAAGCATGTACACCAAAGAAAGATATGACAATAATGACAATAATGCATTGTCACCAAAGAAAGATAAATTTTCAATAAGGTGTCTAGCAAGGGGCTTATCTAGTTTTTATATCTTATATTCCAAGAAGCAGTATCAAAGAGCCTGGGCCTCACATGCTAGAAAAACAAAATTATCCTCCTCTTCCATCCTAAGAAAGACATTTAGTTTACAAGTATTCTTTAAAAAATGACCACTGAATGTAAGTTTTAAGACCATAAGCGAGTGGCAGTATAGCAAACCAATTTTACTGAGAATTTTTTATAGTTATTTTTATCATTGTAATAGTTACCATAGACCTGCATCCACTATACTGTTTCTGAGGGCCATTAATTTTACACTGACCACCAGATGAAAATTATTAGTTTAGCCTCCATAGAGAAGACAACGAGCAATGTGTACCACAGGAGGTGACACTTGAGATTTTGCGGGCCAGGTGTAGATTATCCGCTGTTTTGCATTGCCAAGGAGCTCTTTCATGTCAGCCACACAGATCAATCAATTTTCCTTATTTCTTTTTGTCTGGTTCTTGCTCGTAAAGGCAATTTGTCTTCTGAGCAGAAATACAATTACTGAATTTTTTTAGGCTTATGTCACAATTGCTATTTAACTGAAAGTCGATGATTACATGCAATAAGCATAATAATACCTTCTAGATCCCAGAACAAATGCTCACTTGAAATTTGTCCAGATTTAAGATCCATGAGTGTGTGAACTGATTATAGTTCAGCTAAACACCTTGTTACTTATTCAACTGTAGGGGGAAACTCCAGGATAGCCCTTCGTGTATCAGCCACAGAAAAATTGGTTACATTCCATTGTGTTTTTTTCCTCCCCCTGGCGAAATGACACTGGGACGATGAACAGATTCATTGAAGTAGTTCACAGCGGCATCATTCTTCGATCCCTATTCTTTCCACAGAAGCATCTCAATACTGTGTTAGTAAAAGCTTAATAGAAGCAGAGCCTCTCTTTCAATTTTCTCATCAAGACCACAGCCATAGCCAGCTTTCTGCTACAGTGAAGCTCAGTTCTTCTTCTTTTTTTTTTTTTTTTTTTTAATATATTTTATTGATTTTTTACAGAGAGGAAGGGAGAGAGATAGAGAGCTAGAAACGTCGATGAGAGAGGAACATCGACCAGCTGCCTCCTGCACACCCTCTACCGGGGATGTGCCCGCAACCAATGTACATGCCCTTGACCGGAATCGAACCTGGGACCTTTCAGTCTGCAGATCGACGCTCTACCACTGAGCCAAACCAGCTTCGGTGGAAGCTCAGTTTTCGAACTTACTTTGTTCCGGGAAGACTGTTTGAGAAGTAAATTTGTTCGAAAACAGAATAATTTCCCCCAATTAGAAATAATGTAAATTGAATTAATCTTTTTCATATCTGCAAATTATTCTCTGTTTTAACCTTCCTATATATACTGTACTTCTTTTTTAAGCTCCATTGTTGCCCTCACAACTTTCCTTTTCACTTTGCTATCACTAATATTCTTAGGACCATGGTGATTTACTGTATGTATCTATATATATAAAAGGCTAATATGCAAAGTGTCCCCTCAGGAGTTCTATCGCTTGCTATGACCAGGGGCAGCAGCAGGATGCTGAGGGAGCAAGGGAAGGGATATGTGGGGAGGCAGGGAAACGGCTAGGTCTAAAAACCTACCGGTGCATGAATTTCATTCACTGAGCCTCTAGTTTAATAATAATAAGCAGCAACAAAAGCAAAAAACATGAAATACTCACAGCACGACTTCCTGAGATGTTAACAATGTGTGGTTTAGCAGTCAATTGACTCATCCTCATGCCTGCGTTTGTTGCCTAAAAGATGCATGACTGATCATACAGGTCCGAGCCTGAAAGGGCTGGCCAGTCAAGAACTGAAGTTTGTTTTGACAACTGAGACATTGTTTTTCCATGAATAACTCGGTTGAGGAATTAACTGTTTGAGATGAGAGGCATTTGAGAACCGAGATTTGATGTATTTGCTCCATAGATTATTGGGAATTTCTGTGGCAGATTTTCACCTGCACTGCTTTCTCAATCCAATTCAGCCCCAAAAGATTGGAAGGAGACTTACGAGAGCTGTGCCAAGTGCCACAATCTCTGGATGTCCTGTGAGGGTATTCAACCATCATCTCTAAATGACTGGGCTCCATGCACTGCTGCATCCTTCATAAACTTCCTCTCGCTCTTACCAGGGTCATTTTATGTTCCATTCCCTTCAGAAAGCTCACTGGCTCTAGATCAGGTTGGCCATTGCTTCACTTTGTGAGGTGAGTGCTGGGCACAGGGCTGTCTTGCTTCATCAAGTTGAAGGATTGGAGGTCAGCATTTCTAAAGGAAATTCACTGGTAGTTTATGAAAGAATAGTGATTTAATCTATAGTTTCTGGTTTCTCTACAACCAAATGTTCCATTTTCCTCTGAAAAATATTCAAGTTGAATTACATAAAATTTTTTTTTTGCCATTTTCTATGGCATTACTAATGTATAAAAGCCCAAATGAACAGAGTGCATTGAAGGCAGCATTGAAACAGCCTAAATAATTCCACAATAGATTAAAGATATAGGATTAGGGCCCTGAACAGTTTGATTCAGGAGATAGAGCATCGGCCCGTGAACTGAAGGGTCCCGGGTTCGATTCCGGTCAAGGGCATGTGCATTGGTTGCAGGTGCATCCCCGGTGGGGAGTGTTCAAGAGGCAACTGGTCGATGTTTCTCTCTCATTGATGTTTTTAACTCTCTATCCCTCTCCCTTCCTCTCTGTAAAAAAATAAAATATATATTTAAAAAACAATATAGGGCTAGGGCAACATATCTATCAATATATGGTGTATAAAGTATATTCATAGCATCATTTTCTCAGCCTTTGTCATAAGCAGTTTTATATTTAGTTTTTTTTTGTTCAAATATCACAATAATTGTCAATATAAGGGGCACAGTTTTTGCTATAGTTCTTATTTTCCTCTAGTCTAGACAGTCTTTCAACTGCTTTATCTAAGCTTAATTTTCTTTAAATAAAAATGTGGTGGATTTTGTTTTTTCTGAAAGAATGTATCTTTTCTAGGTTGGAGGAAATAAAAAAAAAAACTAACTAAGAATGTTCAAAATATTGCCTCTGCTACTGGCCATTTCCTGCCTACTTTTGCTGTTCTTATCCAGATTCAGCTGGAATTCCAATTACCTGGTATCACCAAGCTGAGTGGCAGGTCTGAGGCCCTGAGGGCACGATGCAGACCCCAGTTGATACTAGTAAACTGACCAAGAAAAACAAATGTACACCTTGTTTTAATAGCAGATTCCCTTTTGCAATCATTAAAAAAAAAAAAAAAAAAAAAAAAAAAAAAAGCTTTTATTGGGGATTACATTTTCTCTTTAAATAAGTTTGCTAAGCATTGTCCCAAATTTTCATAGGAGGCAAGAACAATCGAGGAAACTTAAAAATGAAATTTGATAATGAATATCATAAACAATGATCTTTTATGTTTAGTGCTTTTGAAAACTTAAGCAACAAGTGCATCATTTCATAAAAATAAAGGCGTTCCATATTTAAATTATGCATCCCTTAAAAGTTCATCAACTGAGGTCACCTAGTTTCTACTCCTGATACTAATATTTTGGTATTTTGTTTCAGTTTTCAATTTTTACCCTAGCATTTTTGTAAGATAAATACTAAATTATTATTATTTATAATTTGAATTACTCTCTGTTCATTTCTTTCTGAGTGGGTTTTATTTTTATTGTGCTGTTTTCTTCTGTTTTATTTTTGTTTTAAGAAATAGGCTTTTGCTAGCTAGACATGCACTGTCAGTCAGTGTGTCTCAGGGGCCAACTCCATCAGCAGACATCCCTCACTCTCCACCCCCAGAAATGAGCTGACATCTATTAATAGAAAAGGTTCCCCATGTCACTTCACAGGATCATCAATCCCATTTATTTCTGTCAACAGAGTTGAGGGTTCATCAAAGTGCCCACTTTCCTTTTACTGAGAAAAAAACAAACAAAGCTCAGCTCCTCCTAACTGGTCTCTGGTTTCCACCCAGGATAAATTGTGAGGAAAAAGCTCCTCCTGACATCCATGCTTACTCTTGACTGACAGTATCAAGAACTCACCCTCTGGGACTTCTTGGAATCTCAAGCACAGAAACTACTTTAACTTCATCTATGAGAATATGCACATTTACTTGTACTATACTCTCTTTTTTGAGGCAACATTTCTCTAGGAATCTTATCTAATAAAGAGGGAATATGAAATTGACCATCACTCTGCTATAAAGATGGCAGCACCCATAGCCACAAGATGGCGGTGCCCAGTCCTCTCAACCCCACTGGAGACCCCCAGTCCTGAGAGCGGGCAGTGTGAGCGGCCTGGCAGAATGCTGGCTTCAACACTGTGGTGATGAGGGAAGCATTCCACCCCAGCCGTGGAGGGCCTTTGGGCAGCGGGCATGGAGCAGCCATGGGGGGCGGGGGTGCTTGTATCATTGCACCGGCAACAAAGCAAGCATTCTATGCCTAGCCCTGAAGGGCCTCTGGCCAGGCTGGGCACAGAACGCTTGTGTCATTGCAAGCTGAGCTGAGGGATTCTCCCCCCCCCCCCCGTCCACACCCCCCCCCCCACGAATTTCATGCACCGGGCCTCTAGTTTCATAATAACTGATCATGAGAAATGTGTGTGCTTTTCTCTCACAATTCCTATCACTGTCCTTGAAGTTCTTGTTTCCAACATTAGGTTTCATGGTTAGTATGCTGGTACCCGCTGTAGTCATTGGTCAAAATAAGTCATGTACTAATCCAAAGCAAACATCCTTATTGAGGAAGGTCAAATGTCAATGTAGAAGAAGAAAGTGACTGGAAAAAAGGCACCAAATAAAGTCCCAGGAAAAAAAAAATCACAAACTGTTTTTAATTGTAGTATTTCATATGACACTGCTGGACAGAATACTGAATTAAATGCACAGCTAGGGTAAATTGCCTTTGGGAGAAGTTCAACCACAGAGGGAAAGTGATGTAGTATCACATAGAAGTAGTAGAGAATAGAATTTTATACTTAATACAACAGAGTGGGGGAGTTCATTTGCTGGTGAAATGCGATATTCATGGTCTGGGAGGAATAAGATAGAAAAGAAGGAGCAATAAAAAATAAGTGGAACCAAGGCCCAAAAAGAAGCTCAGGGGGAATAAAATTAGTAGAAAAGATGGAGTGGTCAACCCTGAACTCCGTAAGGTCATTTCATCCTCTGAAAAGGAAGAAAAGAGATGAGACTGGGTGGGTGGAAGTAGATGCATTTGTAGATTAGAGCAGAACCTCAGATAGATCTTTGGGTACTTCCTTCTACAGAGTATGAGGCAACCCAGATGTTATCAGTAGAAGAGCTGCAAGTAAAGGAAGGTGCTCAGGGAAAAGGGCACATAGTAATTACTGCTCTAGACAGGAAAGAAATTGGATTAGAAATGAGCAAAGAAGTTGAACTTGTTCAAGATGAACTTGTCCAATGCCTGTTTCACACAAGTTCTCTCCAACAACCCTGATTGCTGGAGGGTGGGGCAGGACATATGGACTGTTAGCAAGATGTAAATTTGATTAGACAAAGAGTGGAGTTAAGGAGAAACAAAAGGAAAAGGCAGGGAATAAAGGAAGCTGACAAAAGAGTAAAGCAGCCGAAACCGGTTTGGCTCAGTGGTAGAGTGTTGGCTTGATTCCAGTCAGGGGCATATACGTTGGTTGTGGGCACATCCCCGGTGGGGGGTGTGCAGGAGGCAGCTGGTCGATGTTTCTCTCTCATCGATGTTTCTGGCTCTTTGTCTCTCACCCTTCCTCTCTGTAAAAAAATCAATAAAATATATTAAAAAAAAAAAGTAAAGCAATGGACGGAAGCTGCAAAAGGAAGGAATAAACTGGGAGGAACCTCATGGACCATGAAAACGTGTATTTGTGCTGACCTGGAATGGTAGCTTTGGTGGGAAAAAAAGAAAACGAGAGAGCTGGAAGCATATGATGTCACCGTCTATGTGTGAACTGCTAGATGTAGAGATTTCAGACAAGGCCTCCTGGAGCAATGCTGAAGCCAAGGACTGGCCTTAAAAGCAGGTTTCTAAAACTAGGTGCCTTAGGGCGAGAACTGAAAGCTGGTGAAAGTGTGAGATGAGGCAGTAGAGTGCTGTGTCCTCCTCCACATGGATGTGGAATTGGAGGGTATGCTCCAAAGTTGGGAAGGAATAGACATATGTGAGTTACATATTTGACAGATATCAGAAAATGAGCTGGCGGTGAAAGTAACAGCAAGGATGACTGGCAGAGGATGCAAAAGAGGAGAGGCTTTCTTTTGTTTGAAAAGCAGAGGTTTGCATTAGCAACAAGGCAGGACAACGCTCTGCCCACCTCACTGGATGTTCTGAGGCTTGCATGAAATAATGGATGTAAAAGTCCTCCAAGGAGTGTAAAGTACAATTATTATTATTATAAATGTGCAAAGTTATAAGTAAACAATATATTAGAGCCTCTGCATTCAGAATTATTAGTCTTACATGCTATTGATACCATTAACATTAGCAACTCATAATGTCTTATTCTTTTTTTTAAAATATATTTTATTGATTTTTTTACAGAGAGGAAGGGAGAGAGATAGAGAGCCAGAAACGTCGATGAGAGAGAAACATTGACCAGCTGCCTCTTGCACACCCCCTACCGGGGATGTGCCCACAACCAAGGTACATGCCCTTGACCGGATTTGAACCCAGGACCTTTCAGTCCGCAGACCGACGCTCTACCACTGAGCCAAACCGGTTTCGGCTATAATGTCTTATTCTTTATCTTAATAGTTCTTGAAACATTTCATGTGCACACTTCAGCATTTTCTCATAACAATCCTGGGAGGTAAACAGAGAGAAGCCGTTATCCACAGATGTGGAAAGCGAGGACATGATTTGGTTAAGGTCCATACCAGTGACAGAACCAGGACTTAAATTTTGATTATAAAATGAAGTCTTCTAACTCGTATCCTATATAATAAAACCCTAATATGCAAATTGACTGAACCACAGAACAACCAGTTACTGATGCTCACTGACCACCAGGGGGAAGACACTCAATGCAGGAGCTGCCCCGTGGTGGTAAGTGCGCTCCTACAGGGGGAGCACTGCTCAGCCAGAAGCTAGGCTCATGGCTGGCAAGCACAGTGGCAGTGGCAGGAGCTTCTCCCACCTCCAAGGCAGCACTAAGGACCCTAAGCGCTAAGAAACCTGCTGAGAGTGGGCCTAAGCCAGCAGTCAGACATCCCCTGAGGGGTCCCAGACTGTGAGAGGGTACAGTCCAGGCTGAGGGACCTCCCCTCCCCCACACTCAATTCATGAATGTTGTGCACTGGGCCTCTAGTAAGTAATAAAGAAAATAAGGGATTTCTCAGGTGTTCATTTGCTTCCTGCTTTTCTTATAACTACACCTAGGACACCTGTACTGTGCACCTGGTAACTCTCTGTTATGTATTTTTTCTTAACTACTGCATAGAATATTAGAACTCTAAGAACTCAAAGGTACTGATTTTGGAAGGAAACTCTAATCCTCAACAACCTCAAATATTTACCTATTGGTACAATTACATCCATATCATCTCTTGGTAGAAAAGAAAAACCCATGAGTCTACTCCCATTGAAAATGAATAAAGAATCATTTTTTGTTGATTTTCAGGAAAATATGATGCCATTCTTAATATAAACATGTGTAGTCTATCCAAACAATGGAAGTGTTTCAAGATTAAAGATATTTTCAAAATAGATTCTTTTTTTGAGATGGAAGTCCCTCTTCACTAAAGGTATGCTTCAGTAATTGAGTATATTTTTATGTTGATACTTGCCCAATGACCATATTTGAAAATTGGTGAGCCTTGGTTTTCTCATCTGTAAAATGTGTAACCCCTAGGCTTGGTGTAACATTGTTTTGTAAATGCCTGCACGGGGCCTTGCACCTGTGAAGCATTCAGTAAGCAGTCAGGGTGATTTTTATCAACCATGACTTAGTATCCTGCACATCATCGTTAGAGTACTTCCTTCCTTTGTGTGAACTGTGTCACTGCATTGGCACCAACAAGAGGATATCAACAGTTGCAATCTTGAGTCTGAAACCACAATGTGAGGTGGCATTCACAAACAAATTGCTTAAAAAACGACATAGACAGGGAAGGCTCTCTTGAAACAAGACACAAAAATCTCAATACAAGGAGAAAACCTTTGGCAAATTCACCAACTCTAATAGTCAGAACCTCTGCTCTTCAAGACACACCAAAAAGAAAGTACAAGGAGAAGGTACAAATGAGGACCTTTATCACGTCAACCCAACAATGTGAGTCATGGTTACCATAGGGGACCTTGAGCAACTATCAGTAAACAGTTTTGCAAAAGGCTGCAGCTGGTCCTGCTTTACAAACTCAGGAAAGGCAGGTTTTCCGTGTTCTCTTCTTTTTGCAGCCTAACATCTTTCTGCATCTTTGTCCATGCACAATTGGACTGTCATCATACAAACACACTCACACTTGTCCAAAGCCACACAGCCAGAACCTGGCTCTTCCACAGCCTCTGCCTCCGCACTACCTCCTCACTCATGGCTGAGGGCTGGCTGGGGCTTCAGCCACCCTCCTCTCAGTCTTCCCCTTTGCTGGGTTTCCACCCAGGACCACTCTTAGATGTCCCCTCCTCCACCTCTCTGCAGGGCCAGCCTGGTGTCTGAACTGACAAGGGGTCTCAGAAGGTAGATGGCAAGTCCCAACATTATACTCTGACGGAGCCTGAAATTGGACCCCCTGATGCCATGGGCTAGGCTGGGGAGGAGGGTGCAGGGAGAGAAAGCTAGTTTCAATTCAGGAACTTTGATGGTAAGTTCCCCTTTGGAGTAAACACCTATGTCTAAATGAAAGCACTGGAAATAAGCAAAATGGCAATGGGAACCAGCACTGGTCACACGACTTAATTGTACCCTTACAGACTAATGGGCCATTCAGGTCCTCATGCTTGCCTCAAAGCCATGGGAAAGAGGCCTAAGCAGACGTATTATGCAATGCCTAATTGTTCTTGCCTAATGCAACTGGTATAATAGGTTTTGAATAATCCAGATAACCTTAATAGTAAGGGAATCACTTCTAGGGCAGCTTATGATGTGCCAAGCCCTATCCTTAGCATGTTCTTCGAACTCCCTTATTTCTCAATACAGCCTCTTAGAAAGTGTCTATTGTTAGGTTGAAACACATAAAATTAACAATATCCAACCATTTTGACCTCAATTGTATGCGGCTCAGCCTGCATTTTACAGAAGAAACCCAGCTAAATGCAGAGCACTTCAGTAACTTGCTGGAAAGTGTCCCAGGCAATCGGGCTTCTGAATCTATGGTTGTTATTGACTACCTACATATACCACCTCTCCACACAGGAATACAAAGAACAGAAATGGTTTCTTCCTTTTTAAAAATTCTGTCCACACATCTGTGCCCTGTCATTCCCAGTCTCCACACACACCAGTCTCTTCTTTACTTGCCTATTTCTTTTCACCCACTCAGCTGGGAATATCAGAATCAAATTTTATTTTTTATTTATTTATTTTTTTAAATTTTTCTATGACCAGAATCCAAATCCCATTGCTTAAGTCTGCAGGAGCTGCAGAATCACAGGGTGTGAGAGCTGGAAGGGGCTTGTGAGATAACTGGTCGCTTTTCTAGTGCAGACTGTCACGGAGCGAGCTGTACCAAGTCAGGACAAGAGCTTGCACTTCTGGGTTCAGGTCTGCTCTTCTCTCTCGACCTCAGTCCTCAACTGGACCAAAGCCATTGATAATGCCTCTGCTTCTCTGGAGCTGCAGAACCAAACCCCTCCATGCAACAATAGCTCAGCCTCCACGGCATTTATTATTATAAACTCCCTTTTACAAAGAGGAAACTGAAGCACAGAGAAATGAAAGAGATTTGCCTCGGGTCACAGAGCCTGTAGCCCAGTTCCAAACACCATGCTCTAGACCAGGCATCTTCAAACTACGGCCAGCGGGCCACATGCGGCCCTCAGAGGAGTCTGATCCGGCCCACCAGGTTTTTTGGGCAGTGAGCGCAGCCGAGGTGTTACAGTAGGAATTAGTAGTTCATATAGTCCGGCCCTCCAGCTCTCTGAGGGACCGTGATCTGGCCCCCACTTTAAAAAGTTTGAGGACCCCTGCTGAGTCTAGACCACCCAGCCGTATTCCCTTTGTTTGAGTCAGCAAAGCTCAGACTGCAGGCCTCTGGGAAGTAGTTCTGATTCTCCCTCCACTCTGGAAGGAGTTGGAAGTCTGATCTGCCAGACCCTCAGTGCCCCCATTAAATATCACATTATATGCAAATGACTGTTTATTCGTCTGTTCTCTCCAGACACCTTAAGAGAAGTGACTGTTTTACTATTCTTATAGTCACAGAATTTGACATCATGCCTGAGCGTAATCACTAAATAACTACGTGTTGAAAGGCTATCTAAATAATTCGCCTGCCTTCAATTTCTCTGTATTCCAGACACCTTCCAACCTCAAGTGAGTCAAGGGAAACTAGGGAGACATTTAGTTGTAAGTACAATGGGAAAAGATAAGCCCTTCCTTAATAACGAAAGATAAGCCCTTTTATTGTTGTTCCCTAAATCTTTGGTCATCAGCTTATCACTCTTGACACTTTTTTTTTTTCTTCATCCATAGTCACTGTATCTCAGACCCAAATTATTTTAAATTTTATACTTGAATATTTGAGTGTGAAATAGACTAATTTATTTTATTTTGCCTAATTTATTAGACCAGAAATTAAATCCTTACAAGCAGGTCAAATAAGTACTTTGATCTTAACACAGAGGGTCCTAAAGTATACAGAGTCACAGCGGGCTTTGGAAGTCATTACAATGAGGTAGATTTTCAAGTGACTTCATTCCTAAATTTATAAGTCCTGAGGTGTTCAGACTGCTACTGTTTAAAATCACATGCAGAATTATAATAAACTAGGGGCCCAGTGCAGGAATTTGTGCACCTTGAAAGGACCTGTGGGCCGCTAGGCTATGGTGGGCACAGTGGTGGGTCTCAGCCCATCCTCCACACCCCCACCTGGCTCCTCCTCCTATGGCTCCTGTCCCCTTACTGTGGGCAGCCCTGCTTCTGCCACCACTGCTCCCAGGTGCTGACAGCACTGGCCCTGCTTGCACTTGCTGATGGCGTGAAGTGATTGGGGTTGGTGCCAGCAGCTGGTGCTGTCAGTGGGTGTGAGCATCGGCTGCTGCCCTGATCTTCCCTCAGGAGCAGGGGGAGGTGGAGAAGCCCTCAGGGATCTGGCCTAAATCAGCAGTTAGACATCCCTCTTGCAATCTGGGACTTCTGGCTCCTAACTGCTCACCTGCCTGCCTGCCTGCCTGATTGCCCCTAACCCCTCTGCCTTCTGGCTTGCTTGCCCCCAACTGCCCCCCACCACTGGCCTGCTCATCAGCTCTCCCCAATGCTCTCCCCACTAGCCTGATCACCCCCAACTGCCCCCTGTGCCAGCCTGCTCATCCCCAACTGCCCCCCCTTATGTCTGCTCACCCCTACTTTCCTTCCCCTCTGGCCTGCTCACCCCCAACTTCCCCCCTGCTGGGCTGCTCACTGTAAACTGCTCCCCCCTACCCCTGCTGTCCTGATCACCTCCAATTGACACCCACTGACACCCTGCTCACCCCCAATTGGCCCCCTTGTTGGTCTGCTTACCTCCAATGGCCTCACCCCTCACCAGCCTGATCACCCACAACTGCCGTCCCATCCTGACCTAGTCACCCATAAATGCCCTCCCCTCTTGGCCTCTAACTGCCTCTGCCTTGGCCCTGCCACCAGGGCTTTGTCTAGAAGAATATCCAGAAGGTCTCCCAGTCTAATTAGCATATTACCCTTTTATTAGTATAGATAGAGGCCTGATGCATGGGTGGGGGCTGGCTGGTTTGCCCTGAAGGGTATCCTGGATAAGGGTGAGGGCTCCCTTGGGGGATGGTGCAGCCTGGGCAAGGGGCCTGTGGTGGTTTGCAGGCCAGCCAGGCCCCCATGGGATGAAGGTCCCTGTTGGGGGGGCATGGCCAGCCTGGGTGAGGGGCTGATGGCTGTATTCAGGCTGGCCAAACCCCCTTCAGGGTGGGGGTCCCCCGCTGGGGTCCCTGGCCAGCTTGGGTGAGGGGCTGGTGGCTGTTTGCAGGCTGGCCACAGCCCTTCAGGGTGGGGTCCTCACTGGAGTGCCTGGCCAGCCTGGGTGAAGGGCTGAGGGCTGTTTTTAGACTGGCCAAACCCCCTGCAGGGTAGGGGTCCCCACTGGGGTGCCTGGCCAGCCTGGGTGAAGGGCAATGGCTGTTTGCAGGCTGGCCATGCCCCATGGTGACCCAAGCTCCCAGCCCCTCCTCTTTTTCTTTTGTTTTGTTTTCTTTTTCTTTTTCTTTTTTTTTTTCTTTTTGAGCACCTCCTTGAGCGGAGGCTCATTTGGATGAAAGAAATGAACTCTTTTCAACCATTCAAGATTCCTGCAGCTTTGAGAATAGTTTGTGATTGGCTTTTAATATTCTTGAAGCCTTTTGTTAGAACAAGTGTCTAACTTTTAGATTACACACTTATATTGAGGGCAGATATGTCCTGAAGGTCTTATATAAACACACAATAGGAATGAGATTCAATTTACAGTGTAATAGAAACAAACAAACAAACAAACAAACAAGAAAAACCACATAGATGGACATAAAGTTGATTTCATTAATATTTATCAGGGTATCTTACATTTCTGTTTCAAGTGGAATTAAGTGAACAAATTATCTTAAGTTTTTGTTAAATGGGTCTATTTTTATTAGATGACTAGTGGCCCAGTGCACAAAATTCATGCACATTAAAAGGAAATTAGAGGAAATATTTTAAAATTGCTATTTGCCCTTTCTCTATAATAGAAGTGTCAGAGATTAAAGGAAATTAGTAAAATGTATATGAAAATCTCCCTCCTATCAGAGTCTGGAGCACACCATGGGATCTAGAGTCAAGTCCCCACCCACCCCCTGCACACACTTCGCTGGGCTGGGGGCATGGGCTGAGGTCCCTAGCCCCAACCAGGTGCCATGTAGCCTCAGGTCCTGGCTGTTCAGTCCTGACATTATGGCATCCCGGCTAATATGCATATTCCTATATTATATAGGTAGATGACTATCCATCTTTAAGATGCTTTCGTTACTAGATAAGACTATGCTGCTACTATTTGGACATCTTACAGTATAAATGTCCCTTCTTCAAAGTAGCAAGCAAAAGCCTTCAGTATATGCACACACTGAACTGTTAGACTCAGCTGGGGCAGATATCTCCAGTTTCCTGACAATAGTGTGTATTGGTAGACCTAAGTCTGCTTGAAGTACTTACTTTCAAGTATGTTGGGACCAGACACATAACTTAGTGTTCTTCCTAATTTCCAATTGTCCTGTTTTCAAGACTACCTGGGGTTTGTAGAATGTGTCCTCTCACTGACCCCTGCTAAATAAAGCCCTATTTTTCTACAATGTGGAGCATTTTCACAATGACTTTTTCTCATTTCTTGGCTGAGGAAATATTATTCTTGCCTCCCATGGTCATCCTGTTATTCACCAGCCAATGTTACTGACCCAACAACTGCTCCTTGCCTTTTCTACAGGGAGTCACAGGGACGAGCCCTTGCTTCCCCACCCCCTCAACTCCGTGCTCTGAGGGTGGGGGTGGGGGGTCATTTCTGGAGGAGCCTGGGAAGTTAAAATGCATTAATTACAAGAGAATAGCCCAAAAGCCATGGGGGACACCTATTGTCAATTGCAGCTCAGAAATCATTTTGCTAAACTGGAGGGGATAAGTATACAGAATTATCTAAGACTTGTTAAATAAATGATGAGCACAATAAACAAATGCTATTCTTAGTGTATGGTAATTAATTTCTTCACTGTCACAACAAAGAATATTGTTGGCCACATGATATTCTTTGCTTTGATGTTTAATAATAATAATAATAATAATAAATACTTATTGAATGATCTCACCTGAAACACATTCTTTTTTTAAAGGTAGGTTTCTCAGTTAGGATGGGAAGTTGTATTTCAGCTCCAGGTCAAGAAAGGCAGCAAAACCAGACCAGTGACTCCAAGGCTGACCTCAGGACCAGATATATTGGATAATTACCTTGCCCTGGTGCCAGCTAATCAATCAGCGAAGCCCACAACCCTGAGAGCACACACCTGGAAAACTGTTGAATAGTCTATTGAGATCTCCTGGGACCTTTCCTTAAAACCGCTAGGATGGAGGACCCTGTGTGCTCTACCTTCCAGGAGCTCACACCCCGGCCTATGCTTTTCCCTTTTCCCCACTCCACTCCCCCTCCCTGGCCCAGGCAGGTTACCATTACCTTCTTCACTCCCAAGCTCCTCGGGCCCTTCCTTTACCTCTAAATCTTGTTTCTTAATCCCATTTCTAGGAAATACCTTTTATACCTCTGTGATTAACCAAATAAAGGTTCTCTTATAAAAAAAAAAAGTAAAAAAAAAATGTACAAAAGTCATTCTTAGTTCAGATATTATATCAAAAACAGGAGGGAGCTAAATTTGCCCTCAGGCTACTGGGCTGGAGCACCAAATGGGTGAAACCCCAGCCAATTTTCTAGTTGTGTAAACCTGTCCCTTCTGTTCCATTCTATTCACGGTTCTTGGGTCACAGATTGTATTCCTGCCTCCACCCCACCAGCATGCAAATGCACTGGGGACCAGGAAAGAATGTCTGAGATTCATTGCAAAATGACATGATCTTTGTATTCACACTAGAGGTGCAGTGCACAAAATTCGTGCACTGGTAGGGTCCCTAGCAGCTGCTAGCCGGGTACTCCCTCCCTTCCCCCCGGCCAGCCCCGCTCCCTGGTCGAACTCCTGGATGAGCTCCTGGTTGAGGGGACAATTTGCATACTACGCTTTAATTATTAGGATGGTGTGGCTTTGCCAGAAATACAGTACAAACATCAAGTAGGGCCCAGACCTCCCATGGAACACCAGAGGCCCCGTGATGTCTTCTCCACTGTTTATGCTCCAGGTTCCTCACATGTAAATCTAGACCTGACAGAATGTATCCCGAGAGGCCCTAGTTTTTTTTTGTTTTTGTTTTTTTAATGTTTTCAACCAGACTATATATCTTTCAGGTGAATTATCTCTTGATCTCTTATCCATATAGTGAAATTGTTTTCATTATCAATTTCAAGCCAATTGACAGGGTCAATTCTAATCTCCTGCTTTCTTCCAACTAAGGAGCATGAAAGAAATGAGAGAAGCTGATGGTTAAGAGAGCTATGCATGTTAAAAGGTTTAATCTATTAATACAAGGGTAGCATTTCCCAAAGCATGTTCTGCTGAACACTGACTCTGTTAGATGTTCCACCAAAAAAGCATCTCAAGGACAAATAAGTTTAGGAAATATGGCATAAAATACCTCTTACTTTTCAATGATTCTTAGTGTGCATTAGTATATATTAAAGGCTCTAAGGATTCCTGCAATGAAACTGTTAACTGCCCAGCTGGGGTGGCTCAATGGTTGAGAGTGAACGTATGAACCAGGAGGTCACCATTCAATTCCTATCAGGGCATATGTGGGCTCTATCTCCAGTGTGGGATGTGTAGGAGGCAGCCATTCAATGATTCTCTCTCATCACTGATGTTTCTATCTCCCTCTCCCTTCCTCCCTGAAATCAATTAAAAAAAATTTTTTTTTTAAGAAAAGAAACTGCTTAACTATGTTGAATCAAGTGTTTCTTAAGCTTATATAATCAGGAAAGCTTTTTTTTTTCTCTTTCACTTAACTGTTATTAATATTCCAAGAAACAAATGAGCTACAGACTACATTTTGGGAAACACTACTATAGGAGGGGGTGGCAGAAGTATGTCCTAGAATCTAAAGGTTTTATGCAGGGGAGTGAGTTATGTTTTAGGAAAACCACTTTGGTGAGGATCAGGTCCTTCTCTCCTAGTTGTTTCATTTTAGGAAATTACCCTGTATTCTATCCATATGCTCAAGCCAGAAAAACAGGAGCCATAATTGTTGTGGTGGTAACTTTTAAACCACTAGAGGCCCGATGCACAAAATTCGTGTAAGGGCCTTCGCCCTCACAGCCCTGGTGGCCAGCCCTTGAAGCCCTGGAAGAATGTCTGGATGGTCGTTCGGCTGTCCGGTCTAATTAGCATATTACCCTTCAATTATTATAGATTATAAAATGCATACATGGTTTAAAAATAAGCCCAACAGTGCAAGTGATAATATGAAAAACAAAAGCCTCATCCCTCCTCTCTCTCACCTTCACCTCTGGCCTACTTCCTAGAGGTACTAAGTAGGGTTAGCAGGTTTCATTTCATTTTTTGGTTCTTTATATCCAGTTCTAAATCATACACATGTGAGCCTATTGTTTTAAATTATAAACACTCAGCAATATCTATTGAAGAAATTTGTTCTCACACTTCTTTCCACCTTGCTCACCTCTCACATGCTCTCTGTCACCGAGTTTTATCACTTGATCTTAGCCAAAAGGCCGAGAAGCGATGTCACCGAGTTTTATCAATTTTACTTTTCAAATGCATCTCTCTGTCCTCTCCCCTCTGTCTGCCCTGGCAGCACTGTCACCGGGACTCTGGCCATTCTCTCATGGTACTCATAAAGACCTTAAAATGTAAACTAGGTGATGTCTGGCTTCAAAGTCTTCAAAGGCTCCCTGCCAAAATAGAATTCAAAATCCTGATATCAAGATCTGTGAAGGTTTGCATGACCATGCTCCTGCCTACCTCCCCGCACCCATAGCCAGCCTCTCAGCAAAACCTTCACCAAACTCCAGCCACAGGTGCCTGCCGTCCCTTGAACACTTTTGGCCTCTTCTTCTCCTTAAAGCCTTCCCATTTCTATTTTCTCTGTCCAGATGGATTTTCCCCAAATTCTTTTTTTTGCCAAGTTAACTCATATGCTTCTTTCAAATATCAATTTAAAGAGCATCACATCTGAGTCAGCCCCTATGTCTTTTTCTCCATAGCACTGTTCTCCATACTACTTCCAACAATTTGTTATTTTATGTTTATGTTTAAAATGTCTCTAAGTTCTCAAAGAATGGGGAGCATATCTGCTTTATTTAACGCTATATGCTGTGAAATTGGCACTGTCTGGTTACAAAATGGGCTCAATAATTCCTTACTTATTAGTAGCCCTGCGCATGAATCCATGTGCCAGTAGCTCACTGCCACCCTCTTGTAGCTCTTCGCCCCCTCAGAGCTTGCTGCCCTGCCTGCTCCCTGCCTGTTCCCTTAGCTTTCTGCTGCCTGCTTGTAGCTTGCTACCCCACCCTCCTGCTGATCTGTGGTCTGGTTGTTAAGTAGTTGGCTGTTAACACTTCACAGTGTAAAGACCATTTGCATATTACATCTTTATTATATAGAATATGAATGAATTTAGCCAGTGGAAAGTTATCTCATGGTTTTAGGTTCCTGCTTTCTCTTAACGTGAAATTTAGTCCCATCCAGATTTTCATGTTTTGCATACCTATCTATCACCTAGAAGACTCACTCATTTATCTCTACGAGAAGCAGAACTTAAAGCTTCACTGATCATCTCAGTTTATTTTATTCTCTCCTTGGGACCTCATTGAACTTATTTCCTGTACCCTTCATTTTGTGCCAAACCTTATAATGACTTGTAACAACTTATCTGCTATTATTAGCACCTCTTATTTACACATTTTGTCTTGCCAATGATGTCGTAAGTCTATCAAGTACAGAACTTGGTACTTCATATCCTAAAGTATATAGTGTGCCCCTAAACAGGGCAGCTGCATGAAAAGGAGTCTCCACCCTACCCCTCTGAGCCCCCATTATAAGACTTTGATGTGGGAGTTTAACCCATTTCCTTTCACTCTCTTTTCTTCCTCTGCCCTTCTGAGTGTGTTGCCATTATACTGGGAATAGAGGCTGGTATAAAGATAAGCTGAGAGGTCAGGAGAAGTAATTACTACGGGGAGTGTGCAGACAGAGGACTTGCCAGTGTCTCATTTCCTCCTCAGCATTACAGGAGGTGAAGATAACGCCATAAGGGGATAGGTGTGTTTTATATTGCTAGGTGTCTCCCTAGAACATATAAAAAGTGACTTGTTCAAGATTTTGAAAATATGGATTTATAAAACTTAAATGAAATAAAGAGGATTACATCCTCAAAAAAAATTCAATCATTGACTCAATATTTGGATGAATTAGGTCTGAATATCAACTTCATTTAGAAAGTGTCTTTGATTTTTTTTTTTTTTTTTTGAGGGCAATTTCATTTTAATTTTTATTGTCAACACAGCATAACCTCCTGAAGTTTTTAGACATAAAAATTAAATATGTTAAAGACAAATTCTAAACTCTAATAGAAAGACTTTAATAGGAAGCAATGTACAGTATTAAAGAAATGCCACAAAGAGAAAATTATCTATATACATAAAAGCCTAAGTGACTGGCTGACCGGCAGTAGCTATGATGCACCATGGCCAGAGGGCAGTTGGAAGCAGAAACCACAGGCATGGAATCATGGAACAGAGTGATGAATCTCAGAGGGAAGGAGGGAGGGGAAGGGCAGGAAGAGACAAACCAAAGATACTATGTGCATGCACCCAATGCATGCACCCGAGCACCAGTGGGTCCCTCGACCTGGCCTGCGCCCTCTCGCAATCCTGGGACCCCTTGGGAGATGTTGGAGAGTCCATTTCAGCCCAATCCCTGCAGGCCAGGCCGTGGGGCCCACATGAGGCCCCTAGTATATACATAAACACAAATCCAAGATCAATAGGCATTTTACTTTAAATTTTTTATTGATTAAGGTATCACATATTTGTCCTCATCCCCCCATTCCCATCCCAAACCCCTCCCCACGCATGCCCCAACCCCCCTGTTGTCCATGACAGAAAGTGTCTTTGAGATCCAAGAAGTTATTCTGTACTTCGAGTTACTATTTCTAATCTTATCCAAATAGTGATATTTAAGGAATATTTTAAAAAACTGAACACCTTAGCTACTCCCCCCCACCACCAAAATATAAGGGTTATAAAGGATCTGCAACCCTTTTAATGTACTAAGCCAACCTTCCTCAACTTACTTCTAAAAATGGAGCAGAAAAATAAAGCCTGTAATACTGTCTTCCTTAGCATAGAACTATTCGAGGTAAGTAAACATTTTCACAATTACTTCCTCTTTTTACCTAGTGTGTCTTCCCAACTACCCTTTAAGATGAACAGAGTAGAAGCTATTGTCTGCTGTCTTTATTTTGTCAGAGAGGAAACTTGCCTCAGAGGGCTCACTGACAGTAAGTATGCAGCTGATAACTCCTGTTGGAGAATTCCCCTGAAGAATTGCTATGAGATCATGCTGTTGCTCAGATAGGGCTGTTAACCTGGGGTCAGGATTGGCTAAAGAATTTGCAGGGACTAGTCCAAGCATGTCAAACTCAAAGACCAAATAAGCAAGGTTTAAGGCTATGTGGGCCACAAAAAAACAAATACAAAAAAACTAACCTTCAATTTTAATAGAAATGTATGTTTATTTCGAAAAGTATAGTATAAAATAAAATAAGAGCAATGGTAAAATTAATGTTTTCTTACATATCACTATATTGGCTGGGCTGCAAAAATATTTGTTGTAGGCCACAAGCGGGCCACAAGTTTGACATGCTTGGTCTAGTGTACAATGAAAATTTGGGGCTCCTTGTTTGAAAGTTCTTAAGGCAGCTGAAGGTAACAGCAGGACATGGGGCCCTTCCAAGTACAGGGTCATGTTGCCATGAAGCTGGGGCTGCCTGGGATCTCTGATGGCTACCATTTGGGTGGCAGGGCATCAAGGAGACTGAACTGATATTTTAGGCAGTATTTCCTGGTTAATGTTGTGGTATCTATAATAATGTTATGGTATTCTATAATGTTATAGAATTTCCTGCTTAACTTTCTGTGTTAATGTGTGTATGATTGTTTCTTACATTCCATAGCTATTGTCAGATTTTCTTAAAATTTTTTTTAATATTTTTATTGATTTCAGATAGGAAGAAAGAGGCAGAGAGAGATAGAAAATCAATGATGAGAAAGAATCATTGATTGGCTGCCTCTTGCGTGCCCCTCACTAAGGACTGAGCCTGCAACCTAGCATGTGTCCTTGACCAGAATTGAATCTGGGACCCTTCAGCCCACAGGCCCACGCTCTATCCACTGAGCCAAACCAGCTAGGGCTATTGTCAGATTTTCAAAGTGGTCTGTTAATACAATAAAGTGTTAAGAGTGCATCTTCCACAACAGCAAATGCTCCCACAGACCCCAGCATGTCACAATACATGGGTGGGACCAGCATGCTGGTGGATGAGTGAGTTTTCAGGAATACATGGGGATGAGCACAAAACAAGAAATTGTTAAGGCTGCCCAGCTGTTGCCAGAAAGACAGACGCTCGAGGATGCATCTTCAAAATATAGGAAAGCAAATAGTGAGATATTCCAGATGAGCCCATTCTTTACAAACCCCAAAGTACTACCTAACCACGAGCTGTTTTATTTATTTTCACCTCTTTCAAGGAAGGTTCTCCATCTTCTGTAATTAGATACCACATTCTCTCCTATTAAGAAAGGTGAAATGTATCACCGAAGATCTGCCAACTCATGCTTACTTATATCTGTTTTACAGATAACTATAACCTAATGTTAGGAACTGGAGTAAGGTAGGATGGTGAATAAAGCAGGTGCAGGAGCGCCCTCAGAAAAAGCAAAGGAGGGTTGGTCATCTCTTGGGGTGCTATACACAGATATCCCTACATGTGGATTTTGCTGAAAAGCCTGCTCCTGTAGTGAGGGGCGGCATCACAATTATATTCCGTTCCTTTGCACTTTTAGACTAAAAATGCTCTTCAGCCAAATCTCCAGCTCACAGAAATGGGGATGGAGAGAGAGATGGGTCATTGAATCCACAGTGTAATCCTCACATTTCCATTTGCACCCTTTCACACGTAGAAAAAGCATCACCCATCTGTGTCCCGGCCACTCTGTTCCCCTCGCGTGGATGGCACAATGGGGCACCCTACGGGGAACAGAGATTCGAAGCTCTTGGGTTCCAGCGAGAACCTCGGTTTCTCGGTTGCTCACACCAGGAAACTCACTCATGGAGGAATCAGTGCTCATCATTTACCCATCCCGACAGCTGAAAGAGAAGGAGGCTGGCAGGCATGGGGAGCCTTCCTATGGTTTCTAGGATTCAGGTGGTCATGATTGCTCTTAATGCAATGGATTTCCCTCGGGTAATCGGACTTGCCTCCCCGCAAGCTATGGACTCCAGCTGGAGGCTTCCAGTCCTCGTTCCCCCGCTTCCTCCCAGAAACGCAGGCCACAGGGAGAAGGTCCAAACTTTCAACCAGGACTGGCTCCGCCCCGGCGCCCCGGACCTTGTCCAGCCAGACCCGCATGGGAGGGTCTGGACGCTCGCAGCCCTAGGTGGGGTGGGGAAAAGAGGGGGGCGAAGCAGCGATCTCGGGTCGGGAAGCTGGAAGCGCAGGGAGGGCAGCCAGGGCGGGGACGCACGTGGCCCGGGAGCCGGAGCGCTCTTTCTAGGAACAGCCCGCGGCCAAGGAGGCCCGGGAGAGCCCAGCCCGCGCCTCTCTCCATCGATCCCGGGCAGAACCCCACTGTAACCCTCGCGATCCGCGGTTCCCGCCCCTGCGTACCCCACTCCGGCGAATATGCTGGCGCCCTAACGGCTAGCTGCCCGCGGGGCGCTCCAGCGCGCTCAGCCTGGGAGACGCTCGGGTGCCCCCGCCGGCCCCGCGCCCACCCCGCCCAGCCCGCCCGGCCCGGCCCGCGCTCTGCCTCCCGGGCGGGGGCTCGGGCTGCAGTCTGGATGGAATACCTGCTCCTCCGGGTCGGGGTGGGGTTCAGCTGGGGCTCCTCGAATCCGCTCCTTCCCGGGGGCCACGGGAAGTGCTCCCGCTGCCGCTGCCGCCGCCGCCAGGAAACAGCTCCTTGTCTCTCGGCTCTTGAACGTGACACTATATATCCGGCGGGAGACTGGGTGTGGAGCGGAGGAAGCCACCCTCCCCCCGCCTTCCCCGCCGGGCGGCGGCCTCGGCCCTGGGCGGGCCGGAGGGGGGCGCGGGCTGGCGGGGGCCGGGCAGTGGAGGCCAGGGGGCCGCTCGCTGCGTCCCGCCCTGAGCCTCCATTCATTCATTCATTCATTCATTCAGCACCAGGCAGAGCCACTATGACTCCACGGGTTCCCACCTCCTCCTCGTGTTTTAATCGGTGGGTGAGGGGAAAGGGAACAGGAGAGGCGCCCCTCTCTGGTCTGGAAAAGAAGGAGAGAGAAAAAGAGGAGAGGACGGAGGGAGGATGGAGATAGACAGACACGAGGTCAAAGGCTCTGGACTGAACAGGTCTTTCCCCCAGCCACCCTAGCAGAATGGGCAGCCCCAAATCCCAATTGACTCAGTTGGTCCCTTCTGCACCCCTCAATCCCCAATCCTCTTCCCTCCCTGGGAGGGATGCTCTGTATTTATGGGCTCCAAACTCTGTGGGGACGCCCCGTACCGACCCACAGCACAGGGTTCTTCCGAACGCCCAGGAGGGGCTGGAGGCGTGGTTTACTCAGACCTCCCCAGGTTGGAGGACCGAAATCTGCCCGCGGTGCGGGTGGGAGTGGGCAGGTGGATGGAGACTGGAGAAGAGAAGATGCTGCTGAAGGAACAGCGGCCCTTCAGATTCTTCAAAAAGACGTTTGGTTTCTTAGCCTGATAGATTTTGGGGGCGAGGGGTGGGGTGGGGGAGATTAGGCGTGGCCATCGGCGTCAGGGCGGAGTTGTAGAGGGAAGGACAGGCATGTGAGTGGAGCTGTCACAGGTCTCATCCAGGATGTGCTGAAACCCAGCAACTGCCCAGCCTAATTCCTTGGACAGGTGGAAAGCAAATTCCCGCATAAAAACGCTACGTTAAGAAAATCCAGAAAGGAGTATTGCTCTGTCAGCTGTCTTCATCCCCATTACAGCGATCACCATAGATAGACATAAAATCCATGAAGGTTAGAATGAATGCAATGAGCTATTTCCTGCATTGAAACAATTTACACCGGCTTTGAATTATCTTCTGCTGGACTCTCTTCAATTAAACGCGTCAAGGAAAGTGTAGCCTAAAGGCACCTGGCTCGTTTCCTCTGGTGACTGCCTGAAATCAACAGGGAGAGGAAAAGTTAGGACCAAATAAACATACTCTGTTACCCATCTCCCTACAGAAGAATAAATCTGAACGTGTCCTCAAAGTGTGTATGAGAGTACTTGAAAAGACACATTCACACGTTGGTGAGAGCATGCTGAAACCCACTCATCACAGCAGGTGGAAGGTAAATTGCTACAACTCTTTGGAAAGCAATTTAGCACACAATTTCCAAGGCATAATGTATTTTTAGTCACTTTTTAAAAATGTTCTCAACAGTAAATGACTGGTAAATAATTCCCATTTCCTAGAATGCATTCTAGGGAAATAATCCACAAAAAAAGAAATGCCTCATGAACAAGATTGCAGGTTTGTTACAGCATCTATAAAAATAAAACTGTAATATGCTAATTAGACCAGATAGACAAATGACCTTCTGGATGTCATTCCAGATGTCCTTCTGGACAAAGCCAAGGCAGGACCGAGGCAAAGGTGGTTAGGGGCTATAGGCAGGCAGGCAAAGTGGTTAGGGGTGATCAGGCAGGCAGGCAGGAGAGCAATTAGGAGCCAGCAGTCCCAGATTGTGAGAATATGCAGGCTGGGCTGAGGGATGACCCCTCTCCTCCCTGCATCATGCATGAATTTTGTGCATAGGGCCTCTAGTTATTAATAAAGGAGAAAGTAAAACATACTTTCAGTAGGAATGTTAATAGATAAAATACAACATTATTTTATCTATCAACATTATACAAAATCATAATTTGATTATCACCATTAAAATTACATTTGTGTATGGATAATGCATGAGTTTGCTAGGGCTGCCATATCTAAGTATTAGGTCTAGTAATAATTAATGTCGTTTTCTAATACTTTTTTAAATCGAATTTATTTAAACAATACAACAAAATTTAATCAACAATATAGTTGCCGTTGTGCCCAACGCTCAGGAAGCATTTTAATCCCTCTGTTGTAAAATTCTTGTGATTTTGATGCAAAAAATTCGGTCAATGCATTTTTGAGGCATTCTTCATTATTAAATTTTTTTCCAAGAAGAAAGTTTTGCAAAGAACGAAACAAATGGTAATCGGAAGGGGCAATATCAGGAGAATATGCAGGTTGAGGGAGAACTTCCCATTCCAACTGGCGCAGTTTTTCAGCAGTGATTCTTGCAGTATGCGGTCGTGCGTTATCGTGGTGAAGAATTACGCCCTTCCGATTAATCAGCGCGGGTTCTTTTTCTCTTAAAGCTTGGGCTAACCTTTCCAATTGGGCACTATACACTGCACTTGTAATGGTTTGGTTAGATGGTAAAAGTTCATAATGAAGAATTCCTTTAAAATTCCACCAAACACACAACATCACTTTTTTCGCATGCAAGTCAGGTTTTGGCGTGGGCTGCGGAGCCTCATTTTTGTCCAATCATTGAGGCCGCCTTTTCAAATTAACATACAGCACCCATTTTTCATCTCCGGTAACAATTTGCTCTAAAAACGGCAAACGGTTTTGACGAGAGAGGAGTGAACTGCAAATTGTGACTCTTTGATTACGGTTGTTGTCGGTCAACTCATGAGGAACCCATTTTCCAAACTTTTGGACTTTGCCAAGTGCACGCAATTGATTGGAAATTGTTTTTTGTGAACAATTTAAAGTTGTCGCAAGCTCTTGTTGGGTAATTTGAGGATTTTGCACCAAAAGAGCTTGAAGAGCTTCTTGATCAAAATTGGACACACGGCCTCGACCACTCTTGTCATCTAACGAAAAATTTCCCTCGCGAAATTTCTCAAACCAACGCTGGCATTTTCTGGCGCTAACTGCATCTTGACCAAGAGCACTACAGATGTTTTTTGCAGCCTCACTTGCTTTTCTTCCTAATTGGAACTCGTAAAGCATGCAGTGCCGAATATGCTCTTCATCCGCCATCTTCTTAGCACTAGTTTTGCAACAAAAACCAAACCAAACACAAACTTTTTCAAGCAAAACTTGTTAATTGCACTTCACACGTTCTGTAGCTACCACGTGTTTGAAGGTTATGTCAATACAAGTCAATGCCAAGCAAGATTTTAAACGAATGTTTAAAAACGACATTAAGTATTACTAGACCTGATATATGGGCTGGGCGGCTTAACCAAAGGAAAGGTATTATCTCAGTTCTAGAGGACAGAGATCCAAGATGGAATTGTCAGCAGGGTTTGTTCCTTTGGATGGTTTTGAGGAAGAATCTATTTCATGCCTCCCTTCAGGTGGGTCTGCTTGTAAACTCTGGCTTTTCTTCGCTTGTAGATGATCTTTGTGATCATCTTCACAGGGTGTTCTTCCCCTGTGTGTGAGTGTTCAAAATTCCCCTTTGTATGAAGACCTGATTCATATTGAATTATGGCTTACCCTAATGATCTCATCTGAATTTATTACATCTCCCACATTTCTATTTCCAAATAATGCCACATTCTGAGGGTTGGGACTTCAATGTGTGAATTTGTAGGTGATGGGAGAAGGGGAGCAAAGTCTAGGGAGGGTTTTATCTCAAAACCACTATTGCAGGACAACGTTGAGAAATACATTATTGCAATAACTGACATCTACTTTCAAAGTCTTCTCTACTTCACCATTGCTTAATGATTTACCATTTTACTCAACTTCATAAAAAAAAATAATGTTTCTTTGTAAATCTGCCTGGAAGATTTTATTTAATATGCAAAATACAAAATGTGCTAGACCTAATATAATACCTCAGATCTTTCTAATGACATGTTAAAGTTGGAGACTGAATAAATACCGTGTTCCAAAAGAATGCTATCATTCCCCAATGCTATCTCTTTAAGCAAATACTGTTTCTGCCCTGGCCTGTGTGGGTCAGTTAGTTGGACATCATCCCATGCCCCAAAGGGTTTCCAGTTAGATTCCTGGTCAGGGCACACCCTAGGTTGCATGCTCAGTCCCCAGTAGGAGGTGGCAGGAGGCAGCTGCTCTCACATCATTGTTTCTTTCTCTCCCTCTCCCTTCCTTTCTCTCTCAAAATCAATTTAAAAAATAAAATAAAGAGTTTAAGAAAACATACAAACAAACAAAATACTTTTCTGTTGACAGATATTAGCATGGAAACAAGAGGTTTGATTTTGATCTACAGTAGGATCATAAAACTATGGAGTTTTGGAACTAGAAAACTAGTTTCTCTGGCCCACTGTCTTACTTTGTAGTGGTGAAGACTGGACTTTGTGTCTTGTCAAAGGTCACTTTATTAGTTTTAGATTTTCCCATAACCAATTGCCATAAACTGGGTGCTTTAAAAACAATATCTGTTTATCATCTCAAAGTTCTGTAAGTCAATCATCTGGACACAGTGTAACTGAGTTATTTGTCCAGGGTCTCACAAGGCTGAAATCACTTTTCTGAGCTCCTCATTGGTTGTTGGCAGGAGTTAGTTCCATGCAGCTGCAGGACTGAGGGCCTGGCTCTTGGTGAGGGTTTTCTTCCAACACTTGAAGGCCATCCTAACTCTGGCCCTATCCCTGTGCTCTCTCATAGCATAGTTGTTTGCTTCTTCAAAACCAGCAGAAGAAAATCTCTTGTTCCCTTTTGAAATCTCTGACCCTTTGTAAGGGCTACAACCTGGGATCATCTCGCTTTTGATGAACTCAAAATCAACTTATTTGAGGCCTTCACTTTCATCACATAAACAACGACGGGAATGAAACCCATCATAGGCACAGCCACACCCCTGGGAGGGAAAAGGATTCTGTGGAACACATCCACTACAGTGTGGTGACCTCGGGTGGCTTAGAGTTGGGACATCTTTCACTGACCTCAGTGGTAGTGGTAGCATCAGTGGTGGCAGTGCTGTTTCCCACTTTACTGTAGAGTATCTTCTGCATGAGAATTTTTTTTTTTAAATTATTATCTCCCCTTTATACGAAGCAGCTTGTTATGGATTTTTATAGTTTTTTTTTTTTCTTTTCTTTTCTTGATTCCTTTCCCCTACAGAGATATACAGGTCTTTGGAAGTTATATAACTTCTTCATTCATAATTGTAAAAGTGTTACAGGTGATGACTAAACTGCTATTTTCTGAATCTAAGTGGAGTGTATTCTGAACTGATGTTTCCTTAAGCCTTGCATCACAAACATCATGAGTCTTTCGAGAATGCTACTGAGAATTCTTTTGAGGATCCTGTTTCGAGAATGCAATAGAGTTACAGGTGAATTAATTAAAGGCACATCCTCTCTACTGACTATTATGTCGACATTAAAAAGAATAAATTAAAGCTATTCCAGTTGAATTGCAGTGATTTCCAAGCAGTTTAGTTTGCGAGGAAAGTAATACATATGCTGAAAAACATGTCTAATATGATCTTATTTCTATTAAATCAAAATCAAATAACTTTGAATATGTACTTGCATACATAGATATATAGGTCTGTGGAAACCTAGAGAAAAACATGAAGAATGTGTACTGGGGTATTAAGATGTTACCTTGATTGGTGAGGGAGGGTAGTGCTACATGTGGGGAAAGTATGAAGGAAGAAGGAGTACCAGGCAAAGATACACACAAAAAGAAAGACTAAAATATAACTTAAGGTATAGTATGATCACATTTATGCATTTATTGAAATTATATTAAGACATTTTTACTGAAGAAAAAGTGCCATGAGCTTCCACTCTCTTCTAACAAGTAAAAAGCTAAACAAATTGAAAAATAAACTCTCCTTCTTAATTTGTCAGGAAGTACAGTCACAGGGCAAACTGCTGCTACCGAAACTGGAGAAAGTGACCAGTAGATACAGAAAATCACAAATGACAGGAACAGAACCCATGAGCAGACACCTCCACATTACTGGTATCTAGGGAGGAAAACTGAATTGTTCTTGACCAATTGTTGGAGGCTCCACGTGAACAACTGTAAGTTAAAAACTCTCCCAGTGGACCCTATAATGGGGCTGGAGTGGGGAACACTTTTGTGAATTTTACTTCCAGGACCTCTACCACATCCTCACAATGAACAGCGAAGAAAAATCCCCTGGTGCTGCCAGTAGTAGGAGGGGAAGAGGAACCATTTGAAATAGCCAGAACATTATGTCCTTCTTAACCATTTTATCAGAGACTAACCTGGTAGGATTTTATTGGAGCCTAAGTGAAGGGAAGTTCCCAAATCCAGCCCCCCTCTAGTCATTATCCAAGGGGGGGAAATCTGAGAAGCACTTGGGGTGCTCTTAGACAGGGGCATAGGCTCACCAAAAGACTAAGACACAATTTTTGGACCAAAATACTTCTCCTCAGACCTTACCATTACATTACTAAATGCCTATTTTCTGCAGTTCCTTTACCCAGTATTCATGTCCACCCTACCAAAAAATAAAAATAAAAATAAAATTATAAGGCACATTTTTAAGGCGCTGAACAAGTATCAGAACCAGAGTCAAATATGGCAGGACTATTGGAACGATCAGACGAGGAATTTTTAAAAACTACGATTAAAATGCTAAGGGTTTTAATGAATAAGGTAGAAAACATGCAAGAACAGATGAGTAATATAAACAAAGAGATAAAAACTCTCAGAAACAATAAAAATAAATGCTAGAGAAAAAAAGAGAAACTGTAGCAGCAGTGAAGAATGACTTTGATGGGCTCATTAATGGCCTGGATATAGCTGAGAAAAGACTCTGATCTGGAGGACATAACAACACAAATTCCAAAGTTGAAAAGCAAAGAGGAAAAAAGACAGAGAAAACCAGAACAGAATGTCCAAGGGCTGTGAGACAACTATAAAAGGAGTAATCACAACATGCTGATGAACTATATCAAAGAAGAACTAAATAAATGTAGAGAGACTCCATGTTCATGATTAAGATGACTCAATATTGTTGGGATATCCATTTTTTCTAGCTTGATCTGTAGATATAATGTAATCTCAAAAAAAAAAAAAAAAATTCCAGCAAGATATTTGGTGGATATCTACAAACTGATTACAAAGATTGGAGACTCAGACTCAGACTAGAAGAACTTAACATTGGGGAATAACAAAATTGGAGAATTGACACTGCCCAACTTCAATAATTACTATGAAGCAAGGGTAATCAAGATAGTGTAGTACTAGTGAAAGAAGTGACAAATAGATCAATGGAACAGAATAGAGAGCCCAGAAATAGACCCACATAAATATAGTCAAGTGAACAAAGAATACAATGAAGCAAAGGTGGTCTTTTTCAACAAATGGTGCTGGAACAACTGGACATAAAAATAAAAACAAGAATGTAGACACAGATCTTATAACCTTACACAAATTAACTAGAAATGGATCATACACTAATGGTAAAACTCATAACTATAAAATAGCTAGAAAATAAACAAAAAAAACCTAGATGAGCTTAGGTTTGGAAATTACGTTTTAGATACAACAACCTACAAACAATCCATGAAAGAAATAATTGATAAACTTGTCTTCATTTAAACTAAAACATCTGTTCTGCAAAAGACAATGTCAAGAGAATGTGCATACAAACCACAGACTGGGAAAAGTATTTTTATTATTATTTTTAAAAAATATATTTGATTGATTTTTTACAGAGAAGAAGAGAGAGGGATAGAGAGTTAGAAACATCGATGAGAGAGAGTCATCGATCAGCTGCCTCTTGCACACCCCCTACTGGGGATATGCCTGCAACCAAGGTACATGCCCTTGACCGGAATTGAACCCGGGACCTTTCAGTCCGCAGACTGACGCTCCACCACTGAGTCAAACCAGTTTCGGCAAGGGAAAAGTATTTTTAACAGCTCTATCTGATAAAGGACTTATATCTAAAATATTTTTGTTATTGTTGAGTTTAAATAAACTCTTAAAACTCAATAATAAAAAAATAAACAGCCCCAAATCAAGATATAGGGTATCCTATATAATAAAACCCTAACATGCAAATTGATCAAATGGCAGAACAACTGGTCACTACAATGCGCACTGTCCACCAGGGAGCAGATGCTCAATGCAGGAGCTGCCCCTGGTGGTCAGTGTGCTCTCACAGGGGTAGTGAGCTCAGCCAGAAGCCAGGCTCATGGCTGGTGAACACAGTGGTGGTGGTGGGAACCTTTCCCGCCTTTGCGGCAGTGCTAAGGACCCCTTGGGGATGTCCAACTGCTGGCTTAGGCCCATTCCCTGGAGAACTGACACTGCCCAATTTCAAGAATTACTTGGGGAAGTGAGTCTATGCTGGCATTTGGACATTCCCTGAGGGGTCCTGGACTGCAAGAGGGTGCAGGCCATGCTGAGAGACCGCCCCCCCCTCGGGGCACAAATGTTGTGCACTGAGCCTCTAGTAATATTAATACAAGTTTTGCTCTTCTTTTTGCTGTGATCACTGTGAATTGTCTCTATGACTCATGATGGTTTAATGTAGGTTTTGATTAAAGATGATCACTGAACTTATTCTTATAGATAGTTTAAGCAACAACGGTCCATTCCACAGCACCAATTCCGCTTAATAAGTGATCCACTAAGCACTCTCATTCCTTGGGCATGCAGTGCAGCTGGGATTAAGGAAGCCCACTCCTAATAACCTCCAATAATCTGTTGGAGTTTGAAAATAGGCCTGAGGAGGAAGGGTGAAAGAGGCACGTGCCCAACAGATGCAAGCTGTTCAGTATTGCAACAGGTTACAATAAATAAGATAATAATTTTAATGATATTTCTGGTCGCCATTTTTGCTTTGTTGAACAAAGAATATTTGAAGCTTTGTTACTGAGCATATTGGATACACTTAGATCCTTAAAAAACAAAGATATCACTCAACTAAATCTATAAAGTTAAAGGAAAAGGTTAAAGATTAGAGATGGCTTTTTCTTTTCTTCTGGCAATTGCTTTAGTAAAATTTCTGGTTGTAACAGAACAGTGGTATTATCAGAAGCCCTGCATGTTTTTAAACAAGACAGTCCATGTCCTACAAGGACTTTCTGTTAAACCTTTAAATCAACAGACTCCAAATTGGTTAGAAATGAGTCATATGCAAACATAGCACTAAATCTTTGTTCTTTAGCAATTCTGTGCCCTCTTTCTTGGAGGATTTTGTAAGTCTAGTGGGAAAGAAATATGTTATAAATCAAGCATTTATCAGGATTAAGCAAAGTGAACACTCACTCCCCTGGGAAGTTCTTAGGAGACAAGAGCATGAAACAGAAAGATAAATTTGAAATTCAAAGCAAAATACTGGATTATCTCAATTATTTCAGCATTAATGTGGAATTCATTATTTATGAAAATGTGTACAAAAAAGTTTAAAACTTTAATATGATCTTCTGAATTTAACATTAGAAGTAAACAATTTTAGTTTTTTTTTTCTTTCTTGCTTGCTTTTGTTTTTGCCCTTGCTCTCATTCTCTCTTTTCTTATTTGTAAAAACAGAAATGACAATGCTGACTAGATAATCTTTCATTGATAATTAAATGATAAAGATATATGTAATAATGAACAATAAAGTATATAAACTATATTAGCTTCTCATTGCAAATCCTCCCCTTTTTTTTCTTTCTGGCCAATTAAAAATTATATGAAATGAATTGTATATATAGTGATTAGGAGATTTAATTTAGAAACAGAATTACATAGCTTATAAAAAATCAGAACATGCTTATTATTAAACACAAAATGAGCCTATGGAAATAAAAGACATAAAACACTCACAGCAATTGAACTTGTTAATAGCTGTTTCTTCACTTTGAACTATATTCTTTTACTGTTGATTGGTGTCCTTATTAAAGACTATGTAGACCAGAGTGATATTTTCCTTCCTACAAGTAACTTTAAGAACCAAACATCCAGTGTAGTCATTTCCTCAGTTTCACCAACCCCAGAATGCAAGTCCTGGCAGTCCTGAATATAATTGTTAAATAAACCAAACTGAAAGAGCTTAACCATAATTCAGTTGAGCATTTTGCTCATCTTGGTGTACAATTGGCAATTGGCTAACTTTAGCTGTGATGTTTGTCAGAAGCTACACAGTGCCTGTAGAGAGAAATGGGCTGATGAAGTCAATGTTTTAAAAAGCAAATAGTTAAAAAAAATTAACAACCACTTACATAATTTTTACTATGTTCATAGCTCTAAAGACATAATTCATTTAATTCTTATAACAACCCTATGAAGAAGGTACGATTATCCCCATCTTACAGATTAGGAAAATGAGGCACAGAGATGTGTCTTGTCAAAGGCACTGTTGAATGAATTTTGTCAGTGCTCCTCATTTTACTTATTGTTCCCTTAGAACAGGTGTCTATTAATCCTTGCTGATTTTTCTGGATACAATTTACTTCCAGTAGATTTGACTAAGGGGCATTTTGTCACCTTCCCAGATAGAGGACCATAAGAGTGGTGTTTGGTACCAAAGGAGAGGGGAGAACAATACTTACCTAGAGGATTATTGTAAGGAGCAGATGTGCTCTATTTCCCCCACCCCCCCAACTTTTATTGAGATACAACTACTAAATAATTATACTATGTTTAAAGTATATGGTGTAATTATCATATTCAATAAAAGGGTAATATGCAAATTAACCATCACTCCATCACAAAGAAGGCGGCACCCTATAGCCACAAGATGGTGGCGCCCAGTCCCCTCAGCCCTACCAGAGTCCCGCAGCCCCGGGGGGGGGGTGTGTGTGTGTGTGTGTGTGTGTGTGTGTGTGTGTGTGTGTGTGTGTGTGTAGCTGCTGAGAGCAGGCAGCATGAGTGGCCTGGCAGAATGCTTGCTTTGTTGCTGTGACTGTGGCTACAAGGCAAGCATTCTGCATCCTGCCACAGATGGGTCTCTGGGCTGCGAAAAGCCTCTAGGCAGCCAGGTCCTGCAGAGAGCTACTGGAGCATGGATTCATGCACAAGATTACTAATTTAATATATAAGGTGTCCCCAAAATGTATATATACACTTTGAATAATTATTAAAATACATTTCATTTTCAAAATTGAGTTACCAGCTGTTAAAGTGTGTATATATGCTTTTGGGACAACTTGTATTTACACTGCGGAAGGATTACCACCATGGAGTTAACACAGCCATCACCTCACATGTTTATTGATTTATTTAATTGGGTGAGAACATGGGTTCTACTCTTAGCACATTTTAATTATATGATACACTATTATAAACTATAGTCACCATGGTATACATTAGTCTCAGACCTTATTCATTTTATAACTGAAAGTCTGTACTTTTTTTTTTTACCAACCTCACCCTGTTTTCCCAGGGTGCTCTCCCCCCCACCCCCACCCGCAGTTAGCAAGTAAGCACCATTCTCCATATTTCTATGAGCTTGACTTATTTATTTATTTATTTATTTATTTATTTATTTTTAGAGTCCACATAAATGTGATGCATACAGTACTGGTCTTTCTGTGTCTTGCTGATTTCACATAGCAAAATACCCTCTGGTTTATCCATGTTGTCTCAAATGGCAGGATTTTCTTCTTTTTTAAAAAATAAATAGCGTTTCATTATATACATACTAGAGGCCCAGTGCATGAAATTCATGCATGGGGGTTCCCCTCAGCCCAGCCTGCACCCTCTCCAATCCAGGACACTTCAGGGGATGCTTGATTCCAGAGATTGGGCCTAAACCAGCAGTTGGACATCCCTCTCACAATCCAGGACAGCTGGCTCCTAACTGCTCACCTGCCTACCTGCCTGATTACCCCTAATTGCCCCCACTACCAGCTTGATCACCTCTAACTGCCTCTGTCTGCTAGCCTGATTGCCCCTAACTGCCCCCCTGCTGACCTGATTACCTGATTGCCTTCACTGGCCCCCACACTGGCCTGGTTGCCCCCAACTGCCCCACTCTGCTGGCCTGGTCACCCCTTACTGTCCTCCCGCCAGCCAGTTTGCCTCTACTGCCCCTCCCACCGGCCTGGTCACCCTCAACTGTCCCCCTCTACTGGCCTAGTCACCTACTGCCCCCCTCCGCCAGCCTGGCCACCCCTTACTGCCTCCCCCACTGGCCTAGTTGCTCCTTACTGCTCCCCCTGCCAGCCTGGTTGCCCCCAACTGTCCCCACCCACTGGCACCACACAGTCTGCTGTTTGGTCATTTGGTCGTCCCTCGCTAACTACCCTGCCAACCTGGTCGACCCACACAGCCTGCTGTTGGGTTGTCTGTCTAGTTGTTTTGGTTGTAATGACCCCTGGCTTTTTATATATTAGGATAATGCTTGTTTTTAATCCTTCTCTTGTCAACTCAAACATAGGTTGTTTCCTTATTCTTACCTTGGCTAATTGTGAATAATGCTGCAATAAACATAGGGGTGCACACATCTCTTTGAGATAGTTATTTTTCCCTTCAGACAGATGCACCAAAGTGGGATTGCTGGTACTTTTGTTTTGAACTTCTTGAGGAAGATCTATACTGCTTTCCATAGTGGCTACACCAATGTACATTTTCCCAACAGTGTACTAGGGTTCTCTTTGCTCCACATCCTCACCAGCACTTGTCATATATTGATTTGTTGATGGTAGAGATTTTGACAGATGTGAGTTGATATTTCATTGTGGTTTTGATTTGTATTTCTCTGGTGTTTCTTCATGTACCTGTTGGCTATCTGTATGACTCCTTTGAAAAAATATCTACCCAGATCTTCTCTCCAATTTTTAATTGGATTATTGGTTTCTTTGCTCTTGAGTTGTTTAAGTTCTTACATATTTTGATTATTTAACCCTTATCAGATATGTGATTTGCAAATATTTTATTCCATTCAGTGGGTTGCCTTCATTTTGTTGATTTCCTTTGCTGTACAGAAGCTTTTTAGTTTATTATAGTCCCACTTATTTAGTTTTGTGTTTGAAGTCAGATTTAGAAAATCATCACGATGACCAATATCAAGGAGCTTACCCATTAAGTTTTCTTCTATGACTGTTATGGTTTCAGGTCTTAATACAAGTCTTTACATTCAAGTCTTGATGAATCAACCCCTTTATCATTATATAGTGACCCATGGGGACCCATCCTTTAGGTAGGAGCTATAAAGGTTGGGGCATTTGGTGTATGGCCCAAGGTAGAAGCTGAAAACTTGGGAGTTCCTCCACATTATATAGTGCCATGGGCTGGCTAATATATTTGTACTGTTTGAAGCTATGTATTTTTACTGTATCAGAACAAGGAGAACAGTTCCAGTTTGAGGAAAAGCAGATGTCAAGATATTGTTAATAGTTTAGTACTACCTTATCTATCATTTTATAAATATTATTTTGAACTCAATTCTCCAAAGACCAATTTGAATTCTGTCACTCAGTATGATCTCTTTAAAAATTTCTTTGTATATTTTGCACACTAGTCCTTTATCAGATATGCTTTAAACTGTGAAGCATATCAGGAGAATTAAGGGCTATTCCGTGATGGAAGGCATTTCATATAGAATTTATGTTTTGAACAAAGAGAGACTGAAAAAAAGGAAGTTCAGTTATTTGTCAAATCTTAAGTCAAATAAATCATAATTCTTGTGAGCAAGGATTATTCATATAAATGTTCAACTTGGTTATTAACGTCATTGGAAATACAGATAAATCTGAAAAAAATATGATTTTTAAAAAGTTATTACTTAACTTCATTAGAAATACAGATAAATTTGGAAAAAAAAACTTGCCTTTTTTATGGTGTTAAAATACATGACATAAACTTTACAATTTTAGTAAATTTAAGTGTGTAATTTACATTGTTGTGCAATCATTACTACTACCCACATACAAAAATTCTACATCTTCTCAAAGTAAAACTCTGTATAGTGATTCGTTATTACCTCACCCTCACCCCCAGTCCCTGGAAACTATTATATGTTCTCTCTCTATGAATTTCTATCTGATATAAGTGGAACCATTCATTAGTTATCTTTTTTTCATCTGGTTTATTTCACTGAGCATAATTTTTTAGGTTAATTTATGTTGTTGCGTGCATCAGAATATTTTTCTTTTTTTCTTCAATAGACTTTATTTTCTAGGATATTTTCAGTGGATAGAAAGATTGAGTGGAAAGTACTGAGTTCTTATATTCCCCCTGCTTGCTCTACCCCTGGCAGCCTCCCCCACTATCAACATCCTGTATAAGAGTGGTGCATTTGTTACAACTGATGAACCAACTTGGACACATTGCCACCATCATTAAGTTAGGGTACACACTTGATAATGTGCGTTCTATGGTTTTGTCTAATGTAGAACATGTATCCATCGTTATACTATCATACAGAATAGTTTCACTGCCCTGAAAATCCTCTCTGCTTTGTTTATTAATCCTTCCCTCCCTTTACCTCTGGCAACCACTAAACTTTTTACTGTCTCCATAGTTTTGCCTTTTCCAGTCCGTCATATAGTTGGAATAATACAGTATGTACCCTTTTCATATTGGCTTCTTTCACTTAGCAACACGCAGTTACATTTCTTTCATGTCATTTTATGGCTTAATAGTTCATTTCTTTTTAGTGTTAAATTAAATTCCATTGTCTGGATGTGCCAGAGCTTGTTTATACACTCACATTGAAGGACATCTTGATTGCTTCCAGGTTTTGGCTACTATGTATAAAGCTGAAATAAATATCCATATGCAGGTTTTTGTGTGTGGATGTAGCTTTTCAACTCATTCTAGTAAATACCAAAGAGTGTGATTGCTGGATTGTGTAGTAAGGCTATATTTAATTTTGTACGAAATTGTCAAGGTGTTTTCCAAAGTGTCTGTACCACTTTGCATTCCAAACAGCAATGAACGAGAGTTTTTGTTGCTTCACATCCTTGCCACTATTGGTGTTATCAGTGTTATTTATTCTGGCCATTCTAATAGGTATGTGGTTGATCACATTTTAATTTTTCAGTTCCCTAAGGACATAGAATATTGAGCACTTTTTCATATACTTATTTCATAAATGTTTTCCCTGGGTAATTTTCTTTGGTGAAGTTTCTATTCAGATATTTTGATCATTTTTAAATTGGGTTGTTTTCTTTTTGTTGTGTTTTAAGAGTTCTTTGTATATTTTGCACACTAGTTCTTTATCAGATATGCTTTGTGCAAAAATTTTCTCCTAGTCTTTGGCATGTCTAGTCATTCTCTTGTTGTATCAGAAATATATTTCTTTTAAAAGCTGAATAATATTCCAGAACAGATATATACCACATTGCATTTATCTATTCATCTGCTGATGGACATGTAGATTACTTCCACCTTTCCATGACTAAGAATAATGTTACTCTGAATATCGGTGTACAAGTATCTATTCAAGTACTTGCCTCATTTTGGGGGATAAATATTCAGAAATGGAATTGATGGACATCTCTTTGTTTTTAAAAATTCTGCAGTGGTTTAGCTAAGCCATTGTTTTCCATGATCACTTCTGTTAAAGTAGTGAGATAGCATTCATAAAAAGGAACTATTGAAATAATCTTCACTTTTAGTACAATATAACATTATCATTTCTTATTCTTAAGTGAAAAATGAATCAGCAGTCTGCCAGCTTCTGGAAATCATTATCCTTAATTGAAAATGACTTTGCCTGAAGGGTCAGTGAAATGAATAAAAGCAAATGGAAATCTACAAAATACTTTTAAAAATAAAAGAGAAGTCCAATAGTTCTCAGTTGAAAGAATAAATCCTGATTCCATATAGATTCCATATAAATCCTGATAAAAGTAGATTAGTATAAAAAGACCTGAAAAAAAACCACATAGAATCCAAATGAAATCTTGTCCCTTGCTTTTTCAGAATTTATACAATCCAAAGCAGCAGCGGTACAATACAACTGTATCTTCTATGTAACGAATGATCCAGTTTTCCATTTAATACTCAAAGCACCAAGAAATAGGTAGAAGATTCTTATGGAGATTTACAATGTTAACACAGGAATAGAGAACATTCTTTTGGATACATAGCCTTTATCCATGGTAATTTATGACAGGTAGACATAGAGATTGGGTTATGTGTGTTTATGATCTGAATATAAAGCATGTGTTTTGTATCTAGGATCTAAAAAAAAGTTATGACATTTCCACTTAATATCTTCTAAAAAATAAAAATATAAGAATGGGGGTAAATAATATAACTAAAAATATTATTCTTGTTAGATTTTTTACTATTATCTTAGTCTAACTATGGTCAAAAGTTTGCTTTTTATAAATCCCTGAGGGCCTCTGGTTATATTCTAAGTTCTTTTCAACTCTTAATGAATAATATAATATATATTCTTATAATATATAATCTGTTCTATGTTATAGAAAAAGATAAAAATATGAACCAATTGAACTGAGAATAGATCTAGTACTGAAAACTAACAAAGGTGGCTCATGATAGAATTATCTTACTTATGTGTAGATTAGGGAGTTTAGAGTTTAAATACTTTGCAAGTGGAAGTAAAGTGAAATAACATCTCACCACAATCAAGTGGACTTTCGCCCAGGAATGATTTAATGTGAGAGAAACTATTATTATGATAGGTTACCATAATAGGTCAACTCACAGAAACAAACAATCCTTTTAGTAGCTGCTTAAAAATTAAGTCAGATAGCCATTTCTTGTTTAAAAACTCCTTTTAACAACTCAGATTTTGAATTTAATTTCAGTAATAATAATAAGAAAGAATACCATTTGGCCAAACCTGGTTTGGCTCAGTGGTAGAGCATCGGTCTGTGGACTGAAAGGTCCCAGGTTCGATTCTGGTCAGGGGCATGTACGTGGGTTGCAGGCACATCCCTGGTAGGGGGTGTGCGGGAGGCAGCTGGTCGATGTTTCTCTCTCATCGATGTTTCTTAGCTCTCTGTCTCTCTCCCTTCTTCTCTGTAAAAAATCAATAAAATATATATAAAAATAGAATACCATTTGCTACAGACCAATAGCCAAAATAATACTTATTAGTGAAATACTAAAAACTGTCTAATTAAAACCAGAAAAAAATAAATATGAAAATGGTGTCATTTAGACAGAAATTTATTTGATTTAAGCAGAAAGGGAGTTTCTTGGAAAATTCTCAAGTGTTCACAGATTTGTTGACAGGCTGGAAGACCAGACTTGGAAACAACAGGAGTCGAGGAACTCAGGAGGGTCAGGAAACAGGACACATGGCAGGGACAGTGAGTATCTGGCCAGAAATAGTCCTGGTGCATCCCATCCACCAAAGCTGCCTTAAGCTTCAATGATTATAACTTCCAACAGTAAGAGAATGCCAGCTCACTGACTCAAGATGCAAAGTCCCAGGAGAAGGTCACTTAGCTAACTTTAAAGTCAAGGGCTTTTCCCACCAAAGCTACAATATTATATATAATGGGAGAGATGATTGGAATGTTGGAAATCTTTAAATAACATGTTTACTACATACTATCATTTACCATCACTGTTTTTAGATTAAATTATTCAGGGAATCAAATGAAGCTCATATCAAAAGAGAACTCTGTGAGGAATTTGGATTAAAAAAATACAGAAAATTATCATTTCCTTATATCTTATATAAGAGAAACATGCAAATTGACCATACCTCCGCTATACCCGCAAGCCATACCAACCAGCCAATCAGTAGTGAGTATGCAAATTAACCCAACCAAGATGGTGGTTAATTTGCATATCCAGGTACAGAAAGAAGACTGAGGACAGTGTAGTAGGAAGCCAAGCTCTGCAGAAGGGAGCAAAGCTGTGGAGAAGCAAGCAAGCAGGGTGGTGGAGAAGGGAGGGAAGCAGGTGGAGTGAGGGAGAAGGGAGAGAAGCAGGTGGGGTGGCAAAGACTGCCGCAGGAAGCCCTACTGCAGGAATCTTTCTGCAACAGGCCTCTAGTAATATAATAACTAATTAGCAAATATGGAAATAAATATTATTTTTACAATAGCAAAATATAAATTTTCTAGAAGTTATTATAAAATAATAATTATTGAAAAAGGTTGCATTCCATTTCAGAGGATTTATGGATGATGCTTTGAAGCTAGCCCATGGATTTTCTTTTGAAGCCTCTGTAATCTTTTACCCATGAAGAATTCTTACAATAATGATCAAGAATCAGGAACTCTTGTACAAAAATTATATTTGCAGCTCATGGTACATTAATGTGATAAATAAGATGTAGATATAATGAACTAATTATTACTAATTATTATTGAGTAAAGAATATTATTTTTATTATAATTTTTTGGCCAATTTATTAGGTTACTTTTTAAAAATATATATTTTTATTGATTTCTTACAGAGAGGAAGGGAGAGAGATAGAGAGCTAGAAACGTTGATGAGAGAGAAACATCGATCAGCTGCCTCTTGCACACCCCCTATTGGGGATGTGCCCACAACCAACGTACATGCCCCTGACCAGAATCGAACCTGGGACCTTTCAGTCCGAAGACCAACGCTCTACCACTGAGCCAAACCGTTTTCGACTTAGGTTACTTTTGTGTGTGACTTCCTTCTCCCCACAAAATGCAAGCAGTATAGATATTAAAATATCAGGTTTTTTTTTTTTTTTTTTTTTTTTTTCTTGGTTGATTTTTTTCTTATATCCAACTGAGTCTAAAAGTCTTATAACAAATTTTTACTTTGTAAGATGCTAATCAGATATGATACGTGTGTGGTATATGTAATACATCAGTGGTCAGCAAACTGTGGCTCACAAGCTACAGCCATGGTTTGCCGCTCTGTTGACTAATGAGTTTGTTGACCACTGTAATAGATTGTATATGGACAAGTATTTTTTTTCTTGCATTTAAAACTAAAAATAACATTTTAGCCCCACATTCTTGAAAATTCTTGAAAGTAAGATTTACTTACTCTTCTTACTTAATCTTTGATTTTTATGACTTTTAAAACTTATAAGGTGAACATAGTAAATTATTACATCAAGCTAAAATGAAATTTCAAATTTCTAAAGATAGTTTTGACAGGTTTAATTTAAATTATAATTATTAATTGATTTTAACTAATGCTACTTACAACATAAAAATTAATTGATTTTAACTAATGCTACTTACAACATAACAATGCTGAACAGTAAAACTGCTAAAGTCATAAACCAAAGCTATATGAATGAAAATATACCCCAGACACAATTTTACTTCTACTTTACTCAAAGTACATGATCAAGCTTATAGCCCTAGCTGTTGCAAAATTATTATACAAGCATTTCTGATCTTTTTAATGAAGCTTTCTTTACATATATATATGAAAGCCTAAGTGACTGTTATAACCATTACAACCACTACGACTGGTTGATCAGTCGGTTTGACATGCACTGACCACCAGGGGACAGACGCTTAATGCAGGAGCTGTCCCCTCATGATCAGTGCGCTCCCACAGCCAACCTCCTTCAGTCCCTTCCCCTGGACAGCTGGCCATCCTCCCAAGATCCCTCCCCACAACAGCCAACCTCCTGGGGCCACTTTCCCCAGCTGGCTGGCCCCCTGATAGGCCTCAATTGCTGGCCAGGTCGAGGGACCCCACCTGTGCATGAATCCGTGCACCAGGACTGTAATGTATGCATAAAAGTGCAGTTCTGATACTACTAGTAAATATAAAAAATCAAATTCACCTCCTTATTTTGAATCCTATGCTTGATTTTTGCTAACATAATTCTAGATTAAACTTGAGAAAAGCACATACAGATTTTATTTTTAACTAAAATGAGATTTCTGTTCTTGCTCTTTAAAAAAAATAAAAAAATATATATATATATATATATATATATATATATATAATTCATTTCAGAATGGAAAGGAGAGAGAGAAATAGAAATACCAGTGATGAGAGAGAATCATTGATTGGCTGCCTCCTGCATGACCTGAGAATATGCCCTTGACCGGAATTGAACCTGGGACCCTCAGTCCCCAAGCCTACGCTCTCTCCACTGTGGCAAACCAGGTAGGGTGGTCCTTGTGCTTGATGATTGTTTAAATAAGAAAAGTCTTAATCATGCATGTTAAGAAATTGAAAAGCTCAGCAGAATGTTCATTGCTTCCTGATGACTTGCATGATACTCTTACACAGAAATCCAGAACTTCTCTGGGGCAGATTGGTAAGTGTCATTTTAAGTGTAGCTCACAAAGTTCTTTCTTCTGTCAAAGTCACAGAAAATTCAGAGAGAAGGGATTCAAAATATTGCTCAATTCTATCCTGTAGTTCTTGCTGATTTTCAGCAATATTTGAAACTTGTTGATATCCTTTCTCACTTTCAGGTCCAAACTCGAGTTTAAAGATTTCATTTTGCAACATGATTTTCCCAAATATTGATTGTTTCCAGACTTTGCATAGACCCGTTCAGCTGATTTATATGAAGAAAATGTCTGCAAAGAAGGCTAGTTTCTGCAGCCATCGTTAAGTTGTAAAGGAAAATCCAGACTGCTAGCTTCTTGAAAATTTATCTTCCAATTCAAACAATTTGGTAAGAACTCATCATCAATTAAATCACCAGATTTCTGTGTTTAGCAGATTGATTTGTTCTTAGTCTACATTTTCATACTGGTCTTTTCTTGAGCAAACTCGTCTTGTTTAATAAAGTTAACCATTTAGTATCATCCTAATAATTTTAAATTTTATTTTCAAGAATATTGGACAGCAGAATCCCTCTTGAAAAAAGAGATGTGTTGTGACAAAGTCAATATTTTCAGATATTTTACAAGAGAGTGAAAACATTCATGAACATAATTGTTTGAAGAAGCACTATCTGTACAACTGCTAACACCAACTGCTTCCAGATAGGATGACAATACATTATCTATATCTTGGGCTTTACTTGTTTTGGCCAGCTCTTAAAACATTTAGACATAATTTCTTAAAGTTCACTAGCATATACACTTTTTACAAATGCTATACACATGCTTTATTGGTTAAGTATATTGACCTATCAAATTGAATAGTCAAAGTGGTGTTCTTCAGGTTATTATGCAAAACATGTTGAGATTCTTGTGGTAACATTTCCATCAATCTAAAAAGTTTTCTTATGTCCCTGTGTGGTAAATCCTATTTTCTCATTACAGGATCCTGGCAATCACTGCTCTGTTTTCCATCACTCTATATTTACCTTTTCAAGGTTTTAAATAAATGGAATTATACATAATGTAGTCTGTTATGCCTGGCTTCTTTCAGTTAGCATAATGTTCTTGAGATTCATCTATGTCATGTGTATAGTAGTATATTTCTTTTCATTATGGAGTAGTGTTTCATTTTATAAATATACCACACTGCTTATCTATTTAATAGTTGATTAACATTTGGATTGCTTTGAGTTTTTTTTTTAATATATTTTTTATTGATTTTATACAGAGAGGAAGGGAGGGAGATAGAGAGTTAGAAACATCGATGAGAGAGAGTCATCGATCAGCTGCCTCTTGCACACCCCCTACTGGGTATATGCCCGCAACCAAGGTACATGCCCTTGACCAGAATCGAACCCGGGTCCCTTCAGTCCCCAAGCCGATGCTCTATCCATTGAGCCAAACCGGTCCCGGCATGGATTGCTTTGAGTTTTGTCCTTCACATTTCCATATACATTTTGTGGACAAGTGCATTTTATTCTGGTAAGTACTTAGCTATAAATTTCTGTGTTTTATTGGAATTGCATTTAAACACTTTATGTTTCTAAACTGTTTTTCAAATTATCTTTATAAATTTGCATATGATAAAGACATATGCAAAGTGTGAAGGGCTGTATTTGCTCAAAATCCTTGCCAACACTTAATGTTATCAATCTACCTAATATTTGACATTTTAGGGTGCTATCTCATTATGGTTATAATTTGAATTTCTCCATAGGTGATGCTAATTATTTTCCCATGTGCACATTTGCTATTTCTGTATGTCTTTGGTGAAGTGACTGTTCAAAAATTTTGTTTATTAAAGAATTAGGTTGGGAGAGGAAGATAGTGACCTGCAGAAAGGTAGGGAGGGAGAGAGTGTGAGAGAGTGAGGGAGTGATAGAGGAGTGTGTGGACGTGTGGTGTGTGTGTGTGTGTGTGTGTGTGTGTGTGTGTGTGTGTGTGATGTGTATCAGCTAGGGACAGTTAGATTCTGCAAGTCTTTCAAGGGGCTGCCAAACCAAGCAGTCTTAGATGGCGGAGCCCCACGCACAACGTGGATGGCTAGTGCGGGCACAGAGACCAGCCATCTTGAGAAACAGAGCTGTTGAGACTAGGATCCTGGACTCAGCACCACCCAGTCTGGTCTCAGATGCAAACCAGGATCCTACAGCCACTGGGGACAGAGACCTGTGATCACAGCTGCAGACCTATGGACAACAAGAATCCAGACATCCCTGCCGCAGATTTTGGTGAGTCATGGAGCCTATCCCCCTCCTCGCAGACTGGTGGGCAACGCCATAGTAACTGATAGTCCCGCCCCTTGCCCAGGCGGCAGCACCACTATGCGAATTTGAGCCTGCACAGGCACAGAGACTGAAAATCTACTCCATACAATGCAATTGGGCAACCAAACCCAAAGCCCACATAAGGCAGCAGTGTCACCTGATTTGCATTCTGGACAAGCACACATGGAAGTCTGTTTTCTACCGCGCAGGAGCAGACCTCCGGCTGACACAGTGATACTGTGCAACCCAGTCCCTCAGGGTGACTAGGACCCCAATTCTCTGGGTGAGGGGCAGCATTGAGCAACACTGACTTGACTCTGTTTCTTGTCGAGTGTGCCTGGGAACCCTAACTGGCTGCACAGTCATACTAAGAGCCAGTGACTCCAATTCTTGGTGCATGCGCACACAGGGACCCTGATTCTCAGGGAAAAGCTGCACGAAGCAAGAAAGACTCTGATACTCAATTCTTGGTATAGACACAGGGAAACTCTGACTCCTGGCACACACTAGAAGACTCTGATTTTTGGCACACACCAACAGCGCAGTGCAAGCAGGGTCCCTAATTCTAGGTGCACACATGAGACCACACTGAGCACTGATAACACTGACCCTGGGCAAGCCGGGTTCCCACCAACCCACGGCAGCCACACGTCTTAGTGTTGGAACACTTCAGTGACACTCGGGCAGTGTGAAGCTCCCATTGCACATGGCTCAGGTCCACACAACTCAAAGTTTGAACCTTCTGGTGATAGTCAGAATGGGGAAATGACACAATTCCCAGAGAAAAGAAAATGAGGAGTTGCCAAGAAAGAAATTAGTGAAATTGAAGCATGCATCATGACAAAAAAAGAATTCAGAAAAATGGTCATGCAATTCATACATTGGATGGATGAGAAAATCAACAACCTATGTAAGAATCAGGAAGAAATGAAAAGTGAAATAGCTACATTAAAAAACACCATGGAAAGTTTCAACAGTAGATTAGAAGAAGCAGAGGACCAAATTAGTGAGTTAGAAGATAAGGTAGAGAAACAAACTCAATCTGAACAGCAACTGAGAAAAAATTAAAAAGCAGGAGGAGAGCCTAAGGGAGCTTTGGGACAACATAAAACGAAATAACATACATATAACAGGGCTTCCAGAAGGACAAGAAGATCAGCAAGAATTAGAAAATCTATTTGAAGAAATAATGACAGAAAACCTCCCAGATATGGGGAAGAAAAAAGTTACACAAGTACAGAGAGTCCCAATCAAGATCAATCCCAAAAGACCCACTCCAAGACACATCATCATTTCAATGGCAAATATTAACAACAAAGAGAGAATTTTAAAGACTATAAGAGAGAGATAGAGAGTTACTTACAAAGGATCCCCCATCAAATTATTAAATGATTTCTCAACAGAAACAAATCAAACCAGGAGGGAATGGAAGGAGGTATACAAAGTGTTGCAAAGCAAAGGACTGAATCCAAGAATCCTCTATCCAGCAAGACTATCAATCAAAATTGAAGGGGAAATCAGGAGCTTCACAGAAAAAAAAAGGCTATGGGCATTTATCACCACCAAACCAGCCATGCAAGTAATACTAAAGGGAATGCTGTAAAAAGAACAAACAAAAAGGTAAGAAGAAACACAGGCACAAAAATAGAAATGACTATAAACAAGTACCTTTCAGTAATAACTTTAAATATAAATGGACTAAATGCTCCAATCAAAAGACATCAAGTGGCTGAATGGACAGAAAAAAAGACCCATATATATTCTGTCTACAAGAGACCCACCTCAGAACAAGGGACTCACACAGACTGAAAGTGAAGGGATGAAAAAATATCTTTCAGGCAAAAGGAAATAAAAAAAAAAAAAAAAAAAAGCTGGGGTAGCACTACTTATAGCAGACAAAATAGACCTCAAAGTGAAGGCCATAACAAGAATAAGGAAAGCCACTTCATAATACTAAAGGGATCGATACAACAACAGGATATAACTCTGATAAACATATATGCACCCAATGCAGGAGCACCCAAATACATAACAAAACTCCTGGAAGATATCAGTGGAGAGATTGACAACAATACAGTCACAATAGGGGACTTTAATACACCACTGACATCACTGGATAAATCATCTAGACAAAAAAATCAGCAAAGATACAGCAGTCCTAAATGACTCAGTAGTTCAGATGGGCTTAATTGACATCTTCAGAATATTTCACCCCAAAGACATGTAATATACGTTTTTCTGAAGTGCACATGCTACATTTTAAAAAATAGGCCACATATTGGGTCATAAGTAAAGTCTCCCCAATTTCAAGAAAATTGAAATCATACCAAGCATCTTCTCAGACCACAATGCATAAAATTAAAAATAAACTATAATAAAAACAATCCAAAAATATTAAACACTTGGAAGAAGAATAACATGCTATTAAACAATGATTGGGTTACCAAAGAGATCAAAGAAGAAATTAAAACATCCTGGAAACTAATAACAATAAAAACACAATGATCCAAAATCTATGGGACACAATGAAAGCAGTCCTGAAAGGGGAGTTTATAGTTCTACAGCCCTACCTCAAAAAACAAGAAAAAATGGTAGTAAATCAAAGAATTAGAAAGAGAGCAACAACAAAATCCCAGAGTGGGGAGAAGGAAGGAGATAATAAAGATCAGAGCAGAAATAAATGACATAGAGACCAAAAGAAAAACAATACAAAAGATCGCTGAGACTGATTTGGCTCAGTGGATAGAATGTCTGCCTGTGGACTGAAAGGTCCCAGGTTGGATTCCAGTCAAGGGCATGTACCGTGGTTGTGGGCACATTCCCAGTAGGGGTGCTGCAAGAGGCAGCTGATTGATGATTCTCTCTCATCAATGTTTCTAACTCTCTATTCCTCTCTCTTCCTTTCCGTAAACATCAATAAAATATATTTTTTTAAAAAGAAGCAAAGAGAGAGGACTCAAATAAACAAAATCAGAAATGAGAGAGGTGAAATAACAACAGACCCCACAGAAATACAAAGGATTGTTAAAAAATACTATGAACAACTCTAATCCAACAAACTAGACAACCTGAAGGAAATTGACATATTCCTAGAAAAATACAACCTTCTAAAAACTCAATCAGGAAGATTGTAAAAAATTTCAATAGACCAATAACTATGAAAGAAATTGAAGCAGTCATCAAAAAGCTCCCAGCAAACAAAAGCCCAGGGCCAGATGGCTACACAGGGGAGTTATACCAAACACTCAAGGAAGAACTAAAATCTATCCTTCTCAGACTATTCCAAAAAATTCAAGAAGAAGGAACACTTTCAAGCTCATTCTATGAAGCTAGCACCACCCTAATACCAAAACCAGATAAAGACAACACAATGAAAGATAATTACAGGCCAATATTTCTCATGAACATAGATGCTCAAATCCTCAACAAAATTCTAGCAAAGCGGCTCCAGCAGCACATAAGAAAGATCATACACCATGACCAAGTAGGATTTATCCTGGGGGTGCAAGGATGGTACAATATCTGCAAATCAATAAACATGATACATCACATAAACAAATTGAGAGGTAAAAAAATCACATAATCATATCAACAAATCAACAAATGACAAGTGTTGGTGCGGATGCGGAAAAAAAGGAACTCTTTTTGCACTGCTGGTGGGAATGCAGACTGGTGTAGCCACTGTGGGGAACAGTATGGAGTTTCCTCAAAAAACTAAAAATGGAACTCCCATTTGATCCTGTGATCCCACTCCTAGAAATATACCCCAAGAAGCTAGAAACACCAATCAGGAAGGATATATGCATCCATATGTTCATCGCAGCACAATTCACCAAAGCTAAGATTTGGAAATAGCCTAAGTGGATTAGAAAACGATGGTACATCTACACAATGGAATACTATGCCATGGTGAAAAAGAAGGAATTCTTAACAGTTGCAACAGCATGGATGGAACTGGAGAGCATTATGCTAAGTGAAATAAGCCAGTCAGAGAAAGAAAAACATCACGTGATCTCACTCATTTGTGGAATATAATGAACCACATAAACTGATGTACAGGGACAGATCCAGAGACAGAGAAGCATGGATTAGATTGTCAAACCTGCCGAGACTGGTTTGGCTCAATGGATAGAACATCGGCTTGGGGACTGAAAGGTCCCGGGTTCGATTCCGGTCAAGGGCATGTACATGGGTTGCGGGCACATCCCCGGTAGGGGGTGTGCAGGAGGCAGCTGATCGATGATTCTCTCTCATTGATGTTTCTAACTCTGTATCTCTCTCTCTTCCTCTCTGTAAAAAATCTTTGAAAAAAAAATAGATTGTCAAACCTCAGAGAGAAGATAGAGGAGGGTGGGAGTAAGGAGGAGAGATCAACCAAAGGACTTGTATGCATCAGATAAGCCTAACTATGGGCACAGACACAAGGGGGTTGGGGGTCTGAGGGAGGTTGGGGAGTTAATGGAGGGATGAGGACACCTATGTAATACTTTAGTCAATAAAGCAATTTTTTAAAAAGAAGCAGGTTTTATGGCTTTTTATTATCCAGTGGTTAGTGTTTTTTATTGCTTTTGCACACTAGTTCATTTACATATAAATGCATTGCAATAATTCTCTCAAACTAGACTCTCTTAATTTTTGTAACATTATTTTTTGAATGGTACAAGTTTTAATTTGAACAAAGTACATATTGTCAATTTTTCTTATATAATTTATTTTGTGTGTGTATGTGATTTACTTAAGAATTTATGCCAAGATTGGTAATTTTTGTCTATTCCAAGTTCACAGATCCCCCCACCTCCCTCTGTGTTTTCTTCTAGAAGTTTTATGGTTCTAGCTCTTACATATAGTTGTGATCTAATTCATATAAATTTTTTATGTGTGGTGTAAGGTTAGAGTAGAGATTCATTTGATTGTATGTGTATATGTTCTTACTTATGTGGATAATCTATTTATACATATGAGGATTTATTTTTGGACTTGATGTTTTATTGCTTGATTTGTAACACTATGTCAGAATTTCATTGTGTAACTTATTACAGTTTTATAGTAAATATCAATGTGTTTTATTCTGTTGGCAAATTTCTAAAAAAATGCATTTTGTAATTTTAACTGTAATTCTGTTAAACTATAGACTAATTTAGGGAGAATTGATTTCTTTACACCATTGAATATTATAATTCATGAATATAGCTCATCTCTACATTTATTTAGGTCTTTTAAAATTTCTCTCAGTAATACTTTGTATTTTTTAGTGTTTAATTTACCTTTATTTTGCATTGTTTGATGCTGTAACTAATGGTATTGCCTTTCAATTTCCAAAATGTTGATTGCAACAGGATAGAAATACAATTGATTTATGCATATAGACCTGTATAGATTGACTTTAGTGAACTCACTTACTAATTCTAGTAATCATGTCAACTATGGATAAAGATAAGAGATGGAAAGCCAGAAAAGGAAGAAATAAATAGAGAACATTACAGAGCAACCAAATTTTTAATAAACCCCAATTAACATCACTGAAATACTATAAAGAACCTTGGAGAAATCTCACAAAATTAATTGGAAAAGAACAAGGATATAAACACTTTCATAGAAAAGATGACAAATATGGAAGAGGATGAAGAGATCCAACTTTTATATAAGTAGTATTCAGGAAGAAACAAACCAAACCAGTGGAACAGAGAAAAATTTGCAGAGTTACTATGCTCCACTTTAGGTGTATCTATTTAATGTATCTTTGTATGTTGCCTACATGACTTTGTGCAGAAGAAAGTCTAGCTGATGTTTTAAATATAACTTTGGTGTTAGATTCACTTGGTTCAAATTATTGCTAAGTTTGTTACCTGATCCGTGACTTTGGAAACATTATTAACCCATCTGGGTCACTCGTCTCATTTGTTAAATGGAGATAATAATAGTACCTAGCATATAGTAGGCCTTGGGCTACATCAGAGATGGCACGATGTAATGCGATTTTCACCGTAAGGTGGACCCCACCTACATAAGCACCTTAGTCACTCACATGGAGCACATACACAGCAGTAATGAAGTGAAACAGTAAAATAAATAAATAAATAAATAAATAAATAAATAATAAATAAGATATCAATTCCTGACCTTTACTTGTGGTAAATAAATAAATAAAAAACATAAAGCATATATGTAATATGTTGAAATGATGGAACTTTTTTTTTTTTTAAATAAATAAATGGGAGATGGAGACAAAACCATGAAACGACATACGTCAAGTCCGAAGTAACCTGAGGACTGCCTGTATAGGTTTGCTCTGATGTTTAACTAAGATAACTTATATAAAGTGCTTAGTATTATGTCTGGCATTAAAAAGTAGTTAATAAATGTTATTTATTACTATTAAATATTGTTTCTTAATTTTTCATGTTTCAATTAGGAATGTTTCTGAAATTGCCAATATATAACTCTTACCCAAATGCCTTAAATAATAAGAGAAATCTGACTGGATCTTGAGGAGATGAGGGAATGAGTTTATCTAGGGTTAAAACTACCTGTTCAGGACTTGGTCTCTCTCTCTCTCTCTCTCTCTCTCTCTCTCTCTCTCTCTCTCTCTGTCCTTTTCAAATTAGCTTCTTTGGTGTTAGTTCCATTCATAGTCAAGAGCTCCCCTCATGTTAGTAAGATGGCTATCAGCAGCTTCCAGAATTTTATCTTCCATGCACATAACAAGAGTAAAAGATTTTCTTTGTTTGCTAGTTGCCCTCCCAAATGTTACACAGAAATAATAGGTTCATTATGAGTAGACCAACTTTAGTCACAGGGCCATTCTTGAACCATGCACTATGGCTGAAACATTACCTCTAGAGATGCAGGGGTCATTTTTTCTTAAAGCATGTTGGTTACACGAGGGCAGAGTGGTTACTATTAATAAGAGAAAGGAAGTGGACGCCAGATGGCCCAAACCAGCAAACATCTATGACATTTTATCTCATTCTTGTTGTCTCTTCTTAACAGAGATCACATTTCTATATCAAGAGGAGAACTACTCTACCTACCTTCTTGAGTAATGCTTCTATTTCTTTTTGATAAACTGCTCTTTATCTGCCTTTTGCTTGTGTGTGTGTGTGTGTGTGTGTGTGTGTGTGTGTGTGTCTGTGTGTTGGCAGTTTTTATGTATTAGCCCATGCTGGTTTCTTCATAATTATTACTCATTTTCTAGTAGAAGCCAACACTTGATAAAAATAAATAAATAGATAAAATAGTAGACACTGTGGCTAGGAGTGGCTGAGGATAACAGCAGTCTCTTAAGTCACAAGCTCTGTTGTAGTCTGGCCATAACTGCTTCTCCTCCCTCTTTCACCCCACTTCACCTCCAGAGGTCTCCCTTGGCTAGGACAGCAGATTGTGAATCTTTCCTTTCCCTTTCTGTGTCTTCTCTTCTTTCTCACTCACACAGACACTGGGTCAACTGGAGAGATTTCTTTCTACTAAACTTCCCTGCATTCTGAGATGTCATCTTGGGTCTCTGTAGGGACATTCCTCCTTTTTCGTGGAGTGCTTGTACCCACAGAGCTCAGTTCAACACGCCAATCAAAGGATGCTTAGGCTGTTGGTGGCAGCAGCTTTGGAGGAAATCAGTTATCCTGTTCTAGATCTTAGGAGGCAAGGGTTGGCTCTTCATGCTCGCTTCTCTCATTTTAGTCTAGACTTCACAGTATTTGGCAGATCTGCCTCCTAATTTGTGGCTTGTGGTTGTGTCCTTTTCCATGTTTCATTGAAGATAGATTATTTTCCCTCTATTTTTTCAGTTGTTTTTGGTGGAGTTAGAGGGAGTGGAGAAGAGTAAAAATTCCGCTACTCTCTCTTCTTTAACCAAAAGTCTTCTTCAGAATGATTTCAGTCATTTGATATTTTCACTTGGATGTGCCCCAGATACATCAAAATTAACATGTTAAAAAGGGAAAACATATTCCTTCTTTCCTTCTACCACAATTCTTTCCCGTCTTCAGATTTTCCTGCCTTGGGAAGAGGCACCATCATGTCTAGTAACTCAATTCTGAAATTCTGGAGTTTTTCTAGACATCTTTCTTTTTCTCTCCTATAACACTAGTGGCTTGCAAATCTTGTATTTTTTAAAAAATCTCTTTTATTCCTTTTAAAACAACCTCTCTTTTCTCTGTCTCTACTGCTATTACCTGCATTCTAGGCACTATTGATTCTTGTCTATTCTGCCTTAACAGCCTCTGATCTGGTCTACTTTCTTCAATCTTATTCTCTTCTTATTTAGATAAGAATATTGAAGCCAGTGGGGAATGGGGTGGTTTAACCACTAACCATTTAAAATGATCTTAAACCAATGCCTCCCTCCAAGCACATACTTAAAGTCAAGGTATGCATGTGACTTTAGTCCCTCCTTTCTAAGATGCCCCACTTTCCAATTACTTCTCTCCTTTAGAAATCACATTGATATTGTTTGAGATATTTTCCTGTTGTCTTATAGTGCTAGAGAAGAGGTGGGAGATGAGGGAGCCTAACTTATCTCTTCCAGATCTATTCTTAACTCACAGAGAAATCATCAACCAGTCTCTGGCTCGGGGTTAATCTTTATAATATGACAAAGGCTACACGTTTGTTTCCAAGAAGAAAGAATGATCTATTAAACAATGCTTCTAAAAATAGAGAGCATGCTGTTTCCATTTTCCAATAAAATTGTGTTTTAGCAATGATGCCAAAAGGGTGGAGCCCTGAGTCAACTTTTGTTGAGTTCAGCCAGCACAGTCAAAAGGAATCATCAACGGAAAATAGTTTCAGTCTATCAGTTGCTCAGTGAAAATTATAAGTAGAGGACACCTAGTGGCGCTTTGTAGAAATTCTCTTATGTTAACCAATAGTACACTTGCACATTAATTGCACTCATCATACCAGGTTTTTGTAGCCAAAATAACACAGGCATGATAAGACAACAAAGTCCAAACCAGCGCTGACATTAAGTCTAAGTGAATTGCTGGTATAGGCTAACTGCTATAATTAATAACCGCCAAATTGTTAGTGGCTTCATAACATAGTTCATTTTGACCCCCCAAAACAGGGCAGATGCTACTTGTGACCTTCCATATAATGACAAGCAAAAGTGATCTGATCACATGGGAAAAAAGCATACTTATATTTGCATGGAAAGATGTAACAATATAAAAAATATCACTTCTCAAAAACATAAATTCAAATACAACACTGTAAGTTGAAAAGGGCATAACCATTTAAAATTTTCAGCTCATCAAACTTTCCATTTAAAATTCATGCATTTCACTATATTTAAATTATACTTCAATTTAAAAAAGAATTTAAAACACACCTAATATAAAGTTGGAAAAGAAGACCAATAATACAGGCAGAAGAGAGACCCTTATTTTAAAACTCTTAAAATCTCAGTAATTAAAAAAGTGGTGCTACAATTTTAAAAATAATTTTTTTTTATTTTAAAATAAGTTTTTATTGTTCATATTATTACAAATGTTCCTTCCCCCCTCCCCTCACCATTGCTCTCCTCCACCAGGTTCCCACCCCACCCTCTGCCCTTTCCCCACTCCCCATTGTCCTCATCTATAGGTGCACAGTTTATGTTCAGTCTCTTCCCACATCCCTCTCTCCCCTTTTCCCCAAGAATCGTCAGTTCACTCCCCTTCCATACCTCTGATTCTATTATATTCAACAGTTAATATTGTTCATCAGATTTTTTTTTAATTTCCTTGGTTTTTAGATTCACTTGTTGATAGTTACGTATTTGTTGTTCATAATTTTTATCTTTATTTACTTTCTCTTCTGAAAGAACCCCCTTCAGCACTTCATATAATTCTAGTTTGGTGTTGATGAACTCCTTTAGCTTTTTTTTTTTTTATGAGTGAAGCTCTTTATCTGACCTTCGATTCTGAGTGATAGCTTTGCTGGATAGATTATCTTTGGCTGTAAGTTCTTACTATTCATCACCTTGAATATTTCTTTCCATTCCCGTCTGGCCTGCATGGTTTCTGTTGAGAAGTCAGCTGACAATCGTATAGGTGCTCCTTTATAGGTCACTACCTTCTTTGCTCTTGTTGCTTTAAATATTCTCTCTTTGTCTTTGCTCTAGGAATTTTAATTATGATGTGTCTTGGTGTAGTCTTCTTTGGATTCCTTTTGTTTGGAGTTCTGTGCACTTCCTGGACTTGTAAGTCTAATTCTTTCACCAGGTGGGGGAAGTTTTCTGTCACTATTTCTTTCAGTATGTTTTCGATATCTTGCTCTCTCTCATCTTCTGGGACCCCCATAATTCTGATGTTAGTTCGCTTGAAGTTGTCCCAGAGGTTTCTTACATTATCTTCAATTTTCTGGATTCTCTTGCCTTCTAGCTTCTGTGGAGGAGTGTCTTCTGGTTCTTTATGTTCCAAATCTTTGACTTGATTCTTGCGATCTTCCATTCTGTTTTTAGGACTCTGTATAATATTATTTATTTCAGACAATGTATTCTTTATTTCTTGTTGATCCCTTATCATTTCTTGTTGATTCCTTATTAATTCTAGTTGATTTCTTTTCATATCCTCATAGGTCTTATCCATCTTTTCTAGTAAATTCTTGAAAAACCTTATAAGCGTAGATTTGAACTCTATATCCAGTCGCTTTTTGTCCTCCATTTCTTTCGTTTGTGATCTATTTCATTGTCGCATTTCGCAGTTACAGATGGGACGGGATTTCAGGGTGGAGCCTACAGCCTTGGCTTCTGTCAGCCCCGCCCTATGCGGCTCCTGCGTCTCAGGGTCCTTCAGTACTTGCTGCAAAGCGCCTCTGAGAGATAGGTGCCCTCGATTTTCGCCTGCTGCCAAACAGTCTATGCTCTCCCCCAATGAGCCCGGTATTGGGGTTCAGTTCAGTTGGAAGTGGAGTTGGAGGTGGCGCTCAGAGCAGACTGGAGCCCCAGTCTCCTTCTGGCCAGGGCAATCCCGCAGCACAGCCGACTGTCCCTTCTCTGCGTGCAATGTGTGTGCCGCTGGGACTTCCTTTTGCAGCTCCCCCGGGGTTCCGCCTTACAGCCCAGCTCCCTATGGATGAGCCTGGGTCCCCGGGGTCTGGCCTAGAACTGGGGTTCAGAGCAGTTGGAGCTGGGCCCAGCACAGTCGGAGTTTTATCTCCTTCCCGCTAGGGAATGCCAGCCTGGCACTCGGCCTCCCTCCTCTCCGGCTCTGTCCTCTCCGCGTGCCGCGTATCTCCGTACCTTGGGCTTTTACAGCTCCTCCGTGCTTCCTTCTGGTTTTCTCCTTGCTTCTCGTTGTAGAATTTCCAGTCATTCGACTTTCCTGTAGTTCTGGGTAATGTCCAGTTTATATTTTAGTTGTATTTTATTGATATTGTTGTGTGCAGCTGCGGTTAGGTGTTTACCTGGGCGCAGCCATCTTGGATCTCTTTAAAAATAATTTAAAAAAAGGAGTGGTATGGACATATAAAATGGATTATTGAAATAGAGTAGAAAACGCAGAAATATACCCAAGTGCATATATAAATTTAATAAAAGATAAAATAGCCATCAGAAATCCTATCAACTATTCAGTATATATTTGGAGCATAATTGTACATATCTGTATTCTTTTTACTTACCTATTTCTTAAAAAATCCTCATCCAAGGATATTTTTCCATTGATTTTTAAGATGAGGGAAAGACAGAGAGAAATATAAATGTGAGAAAAACACGATTGGTTCTTCCTCCACGCACTCTGACCTGGGCCTAGACCAGAGAGGAGCCTGCAACCAAGGTACCTACCCTTGAGTGGAATCAAACCCAGGACCCTTGAGTCAGCAGACCAATGCTCTATCCACTGAGCCAAATTGGCTAGGGCATTCTTGTTTGGAGAAGGGAAGGAAGAAAGGAAGGAAGAAAGGAAGGAAGGAAGGGGAAAAAGATTTATGTAGGAAGGGGAAAGTTTATTCATATTTGAGAAAAATATTCTTGGGCATTGCATTAGTCAGAGTTCTCAGAGAAACAGAACTAACAATGTATACATGTGTATGTATGTTTGTTTATTCACTTGTATGTGTGTATTTATTTTATTATAAGAAACAAGTTACATAATATGGAAGTCAACAAATCTTAAGATCTTTAGGTGAGTTGGCTAGGTGGAGACCTAGAAGAGCTGATGGTGCAGTTCCAGTCTAATGAGTGGCAGGCTCAAGACCCAGGAAAAGTTAACATTTCCATTCAAGTCTGAAGGCAGAAAAAGTTGACACTCCAGTTCAAAGGCATTCAGGCAAGAGTAATTCTTTTGATTCAGGGGAGGGTCAGCCTTTTAAGTTCTATTTGGGCCTTCAACTGTTTGGATGAAGCCCACCTATATTAAGAAGGGCAATCTGAGTTACTTAGTCTACCAATTTCAATATTAATCCAAAACACTTTTGCAGGCAGGTCCAGAATTATGTCTGACCAAAAGCTGAGCACCCAGGAGCCAGGTAAGTTGACATATAACATTAACCATCACAGGCATCTTAGACAATTTGCATTCTTTGCTTATTCTCTTTCAGAAAATTTGACGTCACAAAGGATCCTGATATCTGACTTGAATGGACCACAGAAGAGAAATGTGTTGAAGAATCCTTTAGCTATATTTGTAATATGTGTCCAAAATTTCTCCTTTCTGCAGTCATCTACTGCTTACTAAATGTGAGTATGCTCAAATCTATAACAAAATATTTCTTTAATACATACACACAGAGAAACTCTTACTCTTTTAATATGGTGGAACAGCATCAGATCATGGCACCTCTGGGTTGCTCACTAAATTAAAATGGTCATTTGCCATTGATTTTTGTATATAAAGATGGGTTCCACCATGTCTCTAAGCCATTAGAATACACACACTTCTCTTCATTCTCCTCTTTTTTTCTTTAATGGGCTTGACTTTGATCGATGCTTTAGGTCATCATTGGTGGTTACATTACTCTGGTATTTGACTTGCATGTATTTCTGTGCAATTTCTCAAAGGCATGTGAAAGAACTGAATAATAAAAATATTGTTGAGTCTAACATAGCACTCATGCTTGGATCTCGTATGGTCTAGAATTACCTAAGTTATCTCACAATTTGAAAGGATTCCAATGAGGCAGAACTGGTAGAGAAGCCTTTGTGAGTGTCTCAACCCATCTCACCTTTAATCATAAAGTACCTTTCTGCAGAGCACTTCAGTCCTGGGAGAGGACACACTACGTGAACAGACATCACCTTTGCAGGATTAAGCTCGTTAGCATCCATAGCTCACGTCATTTTTAAATTTTGCATCTGTTTTTCCATTGGAGCAATTCAAAACTGTATTCTTTGGTGTCTCAATTGAATCAAACTAAGAGAAAGTCTTTCTGGCTTTGGGGGGAAAATTAATAACCAAACTTAAATTCTGAGTTAAAAATTCCTTTCTCTGTATGTAACAAGGGGAATACTTTATCTGATGAAATTATCAAGAATGAACCCTATACGTGACAAATGACCTTCTCAAATTAGGTCTCAGTTGCGATGACTGGAACATGTGCCTATATACCAGGCACATTCTTCGTTCCTTTGTTTTTCCTTACTGCAAATCATGTGTGTCTATATGTGTAACTGGAAGAGTTCACCACTGACTTTATCAACTTGTAACTGTTTGACCTAGTCTGCATGGTCATGGATATTGGTGATTCCAGGGAGGATCACTAACTAGTTATTAGACAAGAAGGGAAACATTTCTTTCTTCAGTATCAGTTTATACTGTTCTGTCACTGGAAACTGATATCTCTGCAAGACAGAAGTGTTTTTGTTTGATTCAATAGATTCAAGAGTTAAAGAAGTAGGAGCGCCTGCATTCCACAACTCTCTGTATTGTTTACTGTTAGAATCAAGCCTCCAAAATAGAATAGTGCTCAGCACTATTCTTTATTTGACATGTTAACAAAGAATGTCTAGCCTAAGGAAAAATCTTATAAAAGTTAATTTGAGCAAAACTGATGACAATTTCTGAGAAGCAAAATCTCAACAGATTGAGAGAATGCTCTGGAGAATGGAGATTTGCAGCTTATTTTATACATTAGAATTAAAGGAGGAGATGTATCGATAAGAAGTGTTACATGAAATTCACCGTTGGTAGAATATGTAGGTAAGAGAAAGCAAATTGGGAAAAGTTGCGATTGGATAAAGAGCAAAATATAGAGACACATTCTTCTCTTACATTGGTGGGTGCAGTATAGCTAGCATTTCTAGCACATAGAGATGGCATATGGGCAACAAGATAACAACAAAGGGTTCTGTGGGCTTCTGCTCTGGTGCCCACAGTTGTACCTTTGAGGGATTTGGAAAAGAAAATTACTCTGACATTTCAAAGATATGTTATCTTAGGTGCATAAAGACAATGTACAAGTTCAAAAGTAAAGATTGGCCATCAGGGAAACTACAGGCTTAGTGAATGACAACTCATCATGACCCACTTTTAGTTAAGAATTTTTATGTTTAAACTACCCAGTGTGGTTACATTCTGTCTCTGAGTTTGTAAGGCTCGCATGGCAGGTCTCTCTAAGTTTTTCAGGTTAAGTATGTGGCCCCCTTTTTGTCTACAGATAGGCAAATGAACAACAGACTTTGTAGACTGATTCATACCTGATACAAATGACAATTATTGTATGTATATACACTCGTGCTTAAATGTACCCATATAGGTACTTTAGTAAACAAACCAAAAAGTTAACTTCACACTGTGGATTCAGTTTTCCTTGCCTTTTTTTTTCCTTGGAGCTTTAGTTTGTCTCTAGCAAAGTGAATTAAAGAACCCCTGTACCCCCAGCTTCACTCCCCTTCTTCCTGCAATAAGGTGCAGGAATTCATGGGTGGGAGACAGATGCTGTAATTGAAGAGAATTTCCCATCTACACATGTGGGATTGACAGTAGGATGCTGCTTTTAGAGCATAGTTACAGATGCTCTAGAGGCCTCTGTCACAGTAGTGGCCAAAGAGAGGGATTGTGGGATTGGTCCTTTTTGGTGGGCAAAGGTATACCATTGACTTTCTTTAGAATTTCCAGCATATGGTGATCATAAAAAGCAGACTGATATTGAATCACTTTTATGACTCTTTTACAATGATCTATAGAATATGCACCTTTTTATTTGCCAGCATCCTGGCTAGACCGCCAAGGCTCTGCTAGTGCCTACCATGAAGCTTTGAGATGTGTGCCTCTGATTCCAGTGCTCTGTCACCTCCCCGAGGAGCCCAATCTACCTACATCTCACTGTACTCCCAAGATGAGGTTCTGATAGGGATTCTTCAAGAAACACAAGATGGGACTACAGAAATAGAGGCAGAGGTTATAGTGGCAGGAATAAAGAAAGGTTAAAGTGGAAGAGGATCTAAGCCACGCTTTCCACCATTTTTCTCTGACTGCTCTGATTTTCAGGTCTCTTAGGATCTTTTCAGAAAAAAAGATCCTTTTGATCTCTGTATTTATTGCCTGTCTACTAAAAAGCCAAACAGACCTTGGGTTGCATCTAACTCTATGCTAAAGTAATAAAGGCTGGGGCAGTGAGCCAGATGTGATGGTTAATTTTATGTGTCACATTGGCTGGGCTGTGGAGCCTCGGTATTTGGTCAGACATTATTCTGATGTTGCTGTGAGGATGTTTTTCTGGAGAAGTGTGTGATGGAGTCTATCACGAACATCGTGAGTGGCTTCTTCTATGCTCCTTTCTCAGACAACAGCACCAGCCCCTAGGTAGTTCAAATGAACACATGAAAAACATTCCTCCACACAGATTTTATTTGCCTTATTTGAGTAAGAAAAACCTTAATCTGGTCAGAGAGTCATTTCCTACATTTGTGAGGATGACGCTTCTCCCATGTTAATTATTGTTATTCTCCTTTCTGAGTTTACAGAATTTTATTTTAAATAAAGAAACCTTTTCTTCAAGTTAAATGAGTCTTTCTCTTCTTTTAAGCATAATGGGAACTTGCATATTGTATAATGACGGTTTATCAAGTATGGAAATAAACGATACGATTCTTTAAATAGATATAGGTATTTTTACTCAACAATTCCACTTTATTTAATTTATCCTGAAAGAATTAGCAGGAATTTATATTCTAAGATCTAAAAAAACTTTTTAAAAAGATAAATTAATATTTAAATTTGTGGGTTTTAAGTAAAGCAGATTTTCCTTTCTAATGTGGGTGGGGTTCTCCAACTAATGGAAGGTCTGACTAGAACAAAAGATTGACCTCCCCTGAGCAAGGAGGAATCCCGCCAGCAAATGGCATTTGGCTTTTGGATTTTGGACTTGACCCACAGCATTGGCTTTTCCTGTCTCCAGCCTGAGGGTCTACCCTGAGGATTTGGGGCTTGCCAGCCTCTGTAATCACATGAGACAGTTTCTTAAAACAAGTCACTATGTACATACACATCTTCTTGGTTCAGTTTCCTTGGAAGACTCTGACTGATATACTAGGTTATGAGATTATATAAATATTTGGGAGAAAGTACTAGCCAGTAATAAAAGTTGTGCCCCTTTATTGAGGATTTTTTTTTATGGACATTTATTTAAGGGGTATAGCTTGAGTGCTTGCTGGAGACCATGGGAAATAGATGACCAAGAATTCAGAATTCTAGTTCTGAATATCTCTCTTCACAGGTGACTTTACTAACCATTACATTGCCTATACCTCTCTTTGGGGGAAATAATACACTTTAAAATAATGATTTTTTGTTTGTTTAAATAACACAGTCTCAAACTCGTAGTCTAACAATATGCTTCCTAAGGATTTTAATTATTAGGTTTTCTTTCTCTAGCAATTACAATAGGCAGAATAATAATTTATGCTAATTGCAGTTACCTACAATAAATGTGAAACCACCAAAAGCTAGAGAAGTAAGAAGTGTCCCATACAACATGTTGTGCTGTTTTGAGACAGTTCTGCAGAGATCTATATGAGGAAAACTATACAACTCTGATTAAAGATATAAAGGAAGAATTAAGTAAATGGAGAGGTATTACATGCTATGATTAAGATGACAATACTGTCAAGATGTCTTTCCAACCTGATCTATAGATACAGTGCAATCTCTATAACAATCCCAGCAAGGTATTTTGTGGTTATGAACAAACTGATTCCAAAATATTTATGGAGAGGCAATAAACTAGCCAGTTCAACATTGGAGAAGAACAAAGGTGGAAGATTGACACTCCTCAATTTTAAGACTTACTATGAAGCTACAGTAATCAAGACAGTGTGGTACTGGTGAAAAAATAGATGAATATATAAATAAAGCAGAATAGAAAGTCTAGAAGTAGACCCACAAAAATGTAGCCAACAGATCTTTGACAAAGGTGCACAGGCAATACCATGGAGCAAAGATAATCTTTGCAACAAATAGTGTTGGAATAACTGGACATTCATGAAAAGCTAAAGGGAGATCTTCAAGTTGAAATGAAAGGATGTGAAGCAACAACAATGAAAACATATCAAAATTTAAAACTCACTGATAAAGGTAAATATACAATCAAATTCATAACACTCATACTTCAATGCTGGATCACAAATCACTTTTATCTCTAGTATAAAAATTAGAAGACAACAATGTAAAAGTGGCCATAATTTGTTAAATGGAAAGTCTGACATCAATAGCATCGAATGTAGTGGGGGAGGGTAAGAGGTAAAAGTGTAGGTTTTTTTGTTTTTGTTTTTAAATGAGATTAAGGTTAAATTGCTATCAGCTTAAAATAGACTTATAACTATAAGGTGCTCCCTATAAACTTAATGATAAATAGAAAAAAGAAACTACTAGTAGATACACAAAAGGTAAAGGAATCAAAACACACTGCAAAAAAAAATTTTATGTAAACTTAAAACATATAAATGGATCTTCATATACAATTATTTTTCTTTTTGTGGTTCTAAAATATTTTCAATGAATATTGGTGCACTGTTTGAAATGCAATGTTGTTTCTCTTATATTAATACATCAATTATATATCACTTGCAATGTCTAGGGTATTTTATTTATTTATTTATTTTTTACTGTGAAACAAAAACTTGAAAAAGAAAAATATTTTAAAGCGAAAAATCCTTGATTTCTATAATTTTCTTCCCTAATTTGTTTACATCTGTTTGCTTCCACCTGATTATTATTTTTTTTGTCATTTATATTTTTAAAAAAGATATTTTATTAATTTTTACAGAGAGGAAGGGAGAGGGAGAGTTAGAAACATCAGTGAGAGAGAAACATCAATCAGCTGCCTCCTGCACACCTCCTACTGGGGATGTGCCTGCAACCAACGTACTTGCCCTTGACCAGAATCGAGCCTGGGACCCTTCAGTCCACAGGCTGATGCTCTATCCACTGAGCCAAACCGGTTTCGGCGTCATTTATATTTTTGTCTTTCCAAAAATTCTACTCAACTTTAATAGAAACAGCAACCTTATTTTCTTACTCATGGTTCAGGGGCTTTTGTAATGTTTCGTTACGTTGTGAAATAAAGATAATAAATTGAACTGGGATAAACAGGTTTGGGGACAAACACAATTGTGTCTTGGTAGATATGCAGCATGTGAGTACAGGAGTAGGCATACCTACTAAGTGAGCATTTGGTGGGACTTGGTTATCAGTCAACATGTGTTACACCAGGAATGGAGAGCTTTGATTGAGCTGGTGAATTGGTTAAGGGTAAGCCTGAGATTAAATTTCTGTCACATTATAGTAGAAGAAATATTTTTATGTGAAAAGTATAGAAGTTTTTGAAACAGAATTGTGTGTTTCTAATTTTAAATTTTATGAATATTTTATAGGTTTAAATATTATATTAATGGGGATAAGAAAGATATGCAGCTAATAGTATTTGGTGAAGTGATGCATAGCACTATATAGAAGCAAATAACACTATGGTATTCATAAGTCTTCTGAAAAGCTGGCTTCGAATTGTATTATAAGGAATATTTCTTTCACCAGCATTATTTTCATAGTTGTTGTTGTTTTTTGTTGTTGTTATTCCAGAAAGTGAAAAAAAAAGTTTCCTTATAGGAACTTCTATATAATTAGACCTGGGACACACATATGATATAATCCTGAGAATAGATCATTTGAGTAAGTTACTCTTTCAGATACATGCTCATTGATTATTATCAACTACAGAAAATAGTTTCTCCCAGAATGCTTTGTCACTGTGGGTTCTCTGCAGCTACTGTATAGATTTCATGTCACCTAATCCTCCCAACACACATATGTGGTAGGCACTTGGATCTCCACTTTCCATTCAAAGAATTGAGGCTCAGAAAAGTTAGGTCAATTGCCAAAGATCAAACAGTTAGTGAGAGTCCAGTGCCAAACCCAAGCTTTTTCCTTCCTACACAACCTGCTCCCTTGCTAGCTTGAAGTTTCCATGTGTGCAGGTCAGAAATATATGAATATGCTGAAACTAACGAAGCATTGCCCTGTAAATTAGAGTGAACATTCCCTTCTCAGAGATCCTACATTGTATGAATTATGAAAATCTAGTAATAATATCAACAATGATCATCATCCTCTCAAAAATGATTTCTCATATTCTTGTCTTTGATTAGAGGACAAAGTTTCTAAGTCCTTGTCCTGCAAATAGAAATCACTATTGAAATAACTATAATAATAAGCTAAATTAATTTCCTAGTTATTATGTTAAGAACATATTATTCAGAGTTGTTTTTCATTTATAAAATTATTAATCATCACTAGTACTGCTCATATTGTTTATGAAATGAAATAAATGTAATAATGCCTGGCAACAGAAGGGTTGATTGGATAAATCTCTGAAATTATTTAAAAACTGCAGGTAAGCATAATGTTTTTCTCTTTATTAAAGAAATAAAGCAAAGAGGCTGGTAATTTCAGAGGGAATGTATGGAATTTAATTTGATTTCAGTATGGAGAAAGAAAACAAAATAAAACTAGGACTTCAAAGAATTGTTTTACATCAAGTATATTTGCTATTTTTATTTATTTGTAATTTAATTTACTGGGATGACATTAGTTAATAAAATTAGATAGATTTCAGATATACAATTCTACCATACATCATCTGTATATAGTATTGTGTATTTACCACTCCAAGTCGAGTCTCCTCCCATCACCATTCATCTCCTCTTTACCCTCTTCTACCTCCTCCCACTCCACTCTTTTTAATTCTGGCAATCACCATACTGTTGTCTGTTTCCCTGAGTCTTTCTTTGCTTAATCCCTTCACCCTTCTTACCAGCCCCCACCCCCTCCTCTCTGACAGCTATCAGCCTTTTCTCTGTCTTTATGGGTCTGTCTCCACTTTGTTCATTGGTTTATTTTTTTTATTAGATTCCACATATAAATGAAAGCATATGTTACTTTTCTTTCCCTGACTGGGTTATTTCACTTAGCATAATTTTAAAAATGTAACTCTAACTTGGTATATATAATTTAGATGACCATGGCTCCCAAGAATGTTGAGTCTCATGTGAAGAGTAATAGAATGAGGAACAACAGAGAGACTTTTAGCTTGTGTTGGAGTTGCCAAATCAGAGACTAGAACATAAATGGCCATTTCCTTGACTATTCTGTAGAAACCCAGTGTACATCAACACACTCTTAGATGATCATTTATATGAAAAGTCAGTGATACCCATTCTCCAAACCTCCCTTTACCCACACCTTTGCTTATGGCCTTTTCCTCACCCAGGCTGTCTTTCTTATTACTTGCTTTATCAGTTGAATCCTTCATGGACAACTCATTATCAACCTCTTCCCTGAAGCCTTCCACAAACCCCTCACTTAGAAGTCTCTCTATTCTCTGAACTTCTGGGGAATAGATGATCTTTTAAAATTACATGGTTTACATTAAAATTGTTGCATATTTGTTTAGCTATATACATATCTTAACTCCTTTGTTTGTAAACTCTTAGAGCACATGTGTCAAACACAAGGCCCGCGGGCCAAATCCGTCCCGCCAGGCCTTGCAATGTGGCCCGCACCGCGCTGTCATCACTGCACTCCGCTGCGTTTCCATCACAATGACAGTTTATGACTGTTCAGTAAACCATTTGGCCCGCGATTTAGGCTGGATTTTAGATTTTGGCCCCTTCTCTGATTGAGTTCGACACCCCTATCTTAGAGGGAAGGAAATCTGACTTATAGTTCATTTTATTTTTTTTTATATAATTTACAAAGGTATTAAAAGAAAAGGTACTAATGTATTCCTTATGAATAAATGACTGTGTATTGAATACTCTTTGTTAACAATATTTTTCCAACTTGTCACTGATACCTGAAATTTAATAATTAGTGATGCATTTCAGTGGCTTAAGCACTATAGGTTTTCCCATAAAGGCAAATGGTCCAACGTTAGTAGTCATTTGTCACTTATTACTTATATGATTTTACCAGTATTCTAGTATGGTCTGGGATATTAATATATATTGTTTGGAAAATCATATCAAGATGAAACTTTTGGGTAGTAGGAAGGGAATTTAAAGAGAATTTAAATTCTTTTTAAATTTCAACATAAAACAGAAGATGGGATAGAAAAAGGGAGCCAGAGCTTTCTAGAAGAGCCAGAGGAAATTTGTATCTTTGAGTTCTCTAATCCCTGCTAGGTATGAATATTTTCACTAAAGAACTCCTCTAAGAAAACATTGTAATAGTTTTTTTCCCCCCTCAAACCTAATCTCAATATGGAATCAGTCAAGTCTAAGGCTACCCTGAAACTTGGTATATATTGATAAATTGATTGCTTCAAACCTTGTCAATCATTTGTTCAGAAGCAACTAGACCTAGGATTTGTCTTCACTACCTTAAACATCTCCTTCCACCAACCTGTGGCAGGACATAGTTATTATGACTATGACTGCCTTGCCAATTAAGACCATTTAGAGCTTTCTAGTTGAAGCTTCGAATAGTGGCATCTGTTCTTCATCATCTTAATATGTGATTATTTTCTTGAAAGGCCAAAGGTGGCCATTCATCCTCAGACTGGAAAACAATATACCTCTAACCTCATGTGGCTCAGATTTTATGAATAACATCCATGGTTTCATTCAGTACTATTCCACCTTGCTTTGATTCTTGGAAAAATATAAATTATTCAATATTCTGCTTCCCAGATGGTTCTGTCTTCAGCTGCTGTTCAGCAACAAGGCAGAGCCAGTTCCTTAGAATAGAGCTGGGAGATGCTCTCACTAGTTCACTTTCAGGGATCATATCTTCTCATCAGATGCCCCTGAAAATGGCTCTGTGCCCAAGCGGAGATTCTGACAGTTTGAACAATGACAATATTTCTTTCCTGGGTTGCACAGCCTTGAAGATTTTCCACTAAACAGATATTTCAGTAGTAAGATAGTAGAAACTTTCCAATGCTGGTTTATATTCAGGTTTGGTGCATGGGATGCTGCTTCCCACCAAGTAGATTCCACAATCAGTATTATATAATATTTATTGCACATTTGTCCATCTATTTATTCTATTTGTCACCCATCCACTCATCTGAATTTTTTATGCATTTCAAAGTACATAACATATATAACTGTACTCCTCCCTAAATGCTTCTGCATGCTTCTCTTTAAATTTCAAACTTTGTTTATAGTAATTTTTTTAAATTTATTTATTTTTTATTTATTTTTTTTGCAAGATTTATTTTTTTTAATTTATTTTTTATTTTTTTAAATTTAAATTTTATTTTATTTTCCCCCCTCCATCCCTCCCACCCATCCCCTCCCTCCCCAGAGCTTTATGTCCATTGGTTGTACTTATATGCATGTATACAAGTCCTTCAGTTGATCTATTATCTTCCCCAGATCCTCCTCCCCTCCCCACTGAAATCTGACAATCTGCTTGTTGCTTTACTGTCTCTGTATCTATCTTTTGGTTCATCAGTTTATAATGATCTTTATTATCCACAAATGAGTGAGGTCATGTGGTGTTTCTCTTTCATTGATTGGCTTATTTCACTCAGCATGATGTTCTCCAATTCCATCCAGGTTGCTGCAAATGATGAGAATTCCTTCTTTTTTATGGAAGCATAGTATTCCATTGTGTAGATGTACCATAGTTTTTGGATCCAATCATCTGCTGACGGGCACCTAGGCTGTTTCCAAATTCTGGCTATTGTAAATTGTGCTGCTATGAACATAGGGGTGCATATATCCTTTCTGATTGGTGTTTCTAGTTTCTTGGGATATATTCCTAGGAGTGGGATTACTGGATCAAATGGGAGTTCCATTTTCAGTTTTTTGAGGAAATTCCACTCTGTTCTCCACAGTGGTTGCACCAGTCTGCATTCCCACCAGCAGTGCACGAGGGTTCCTTTTTCTCCGCAACCACGCCAACACTTGTCGTTTGTTGATTTGTTGATGTTGGCCATTCTGACAGGTGTGAGATGGTACCGCATTGTTGTTTTGATTTGCATCTCTCGGATAATTAGTGACTTTGAGCATGTTTTCATGTGCCTTTTGGCCTTCCTTCTGTCTTCTTTTGAAAATATTCTATTTAGATCCATTGCCCATTTCTTAATTGGATCATTCATCTTCCTTTTATTTAGTTGTATCAGCTGTCTGTAGATGTTGGAGATTAAACCTTTATCAGTGGTGTTATTAGCAAATATGTTCTCCCACACCGTGGGCTTTCTTGTTGTTTTGTTGATGGTTTCTTTTGCTGTAAAAAAGCTTTTTATTTTGATGTAGTCCCATTTGTTTATTTTCTCTTTAGCTTCCATTGCCCTAGGGGCAGTATCAGTGAAGAAGTTCTTTTGGCATACGTCTGAGATTTTGCTGCCTGTGGATGCTTCTAGTATTTTTATGGTTTCCCGTCTGATGTTTAAGTCCTGTATCCATTTTGAGTTTATTTTTGTGTATGGTGTAAGTTGGTGATCTAGTTTCATTCTTTTGCATGTGTCTGCCCAATTTTCCCAACACCATTTATTGAAGAAACTGTCTTGACTCCATTGTATATTTGTGCCTCCTTTGTCAAATATTAATTGAGCATAGTGATTTGGGTTGATATCTGGGTTCTCAATTCTATTCCATTGATCTATATGTCTGTTCTTGTGCCAGTACCAGGCTGTTTTGAGAACAGTGGCTTTGTAATACAGTTTGAAGTCTGGTATTGAGATCCCTCCTACTTTACCCTTCTTTCTCAGGATTGCTGTGGCTATTCGGGGTCTTTTATTGTTCCAAATGAACTTTTGGAGAGTTCTTTCTAGGTCAGTGAAATATGTCGTTGGTATTTTAATGGGGAGTGCATTGAACCTATAGATTGCTTTAGGAAGTATGGACATTTTGATGATGTTGATTCTACCAATCCATGAACATGGTACGTTCTTCCATCTCCTTACATCTTCCTCTATCTCTTTTTTCAGTGTCATGTAGTTTTCTGCATATAGGTCCTTTACTTCCTTAGTTAAATTTATTCCTAGGTATCTTAATTTTTTTGGTGCGATGGTAAATGGAATTGCTTTTTTAGTCTCTGTTTCTGTAGTTTCACTGTTGGTGTATAGAAATGCCCTGGATTTCTTGGCATTAATTTTGTATCCTGCTACATTGCCAAATTCATTTATTAAGTCAATTAGTTTCTTAATGGAGTCTTTTGGGGTTTTTATGTACAATATCATGTCATCTGCTTCTTTTCCAATTTGGATGCCTTTTATTTTCTCCTCTTGTCTAATTGCAATGGCTAGTACTTCCAGTACTATGTCAAACAGGAGTGGAGAGAGTGGGCATCCCTGTCTTGTTCCTGTTCTTAGAGGGAATGGTTTTAGTTTTTGCCCATTGAGTATAATGTTGGCCGTGGGTTTATCATATATGGCTTTTATTATTTTGAGGTATGATCCTTGTACTCCCACCTTGTTAAGAGTTTTTATCAGGAAAGGGTGTTGGATTTTATCAAATGCTTTTTCTGCATCAATTGATATGACTATATGATTTTTATCTTTCAATTTGTTTATGTGATGTATCACATTTATTGATTTGCGGATATTGTACCATCCTTGCATTCCTGGAATAAATCCTACTTGGTCATGGTGTATGATCTTTGTGATGTTCTTCTGGAGACGATTTGCTAGAATTTTATTGAGGATTTTGGCATCTATATTCATGAGGGATATTGGCCTGTAATTCTCTTTCATTGAGTTGTCTTTATCTGGTTTTGGTATTAGGGTAATGCTGGCTTCATAGAAGTTTGGAAGTGTTCCTTCCTCTTGGATTTTTTTGAATAGTCTGAGGAGGATAGGTTTTAGTTCTTCCTTGAATGTTTGGTAAAACTCTCCTGTGAAGCCATCTGGCCCTGGGCTTTTGTTTGCTGGAAGCTTTTTGATGACTGTTTCAATTTCTTCCCAAGACACTGGTCTATTGAGATTTTTAGAATCTTCCTGATTGAGTTTTGGAAGTTTGTATTTTTCTAGGAATATGTCCATTTCCTCCAGGTTGTTCAGTTTGTTGGCATAGAGTTGTTTGTAGTATTTTGTAACAATCTGTTGTATTTTGGTGGGGTCTGTTGTTATTTCACCTCTTTCATTTCTGATTTTGTTTATTTGGGTCCTCTCTCTTTGTTTCTTGGTTAGCCTGGCTAGAGGTCCATCTATCTTGTTTATTCTTTCAAAGAACCAGCTCTTGGTTTTGTTGATCTTATGTATTGTTTTTTTGGTCTCTATGTCGTTTATCTGTGCTCTGATTTTTGATATTTCCTTCCTTCTGCTTACACTGGGCTTTTCTTGTTGCTCCTTTTCTAACTCTTTGAGTTGTAGAGTTAGATCATCTGTTACCCTTTTTTCTAGTTTTTTTGCAATAGGCTTATAAGGATATGAACTTCCCTCTCAAAACTGCTTTTGCTGTGTCCCATAGATTTTGGATTGTTGTGTTTTCATTGTCATTTGTTTCCAGGATGTTTTTAATTTCTTCCTTGATTTCTCTGGTAACCCAATCCTTGTTTAATAGCATGCTGTTTAGTCTCCATGTGTTTGATTTCTTTGGATTATTTTTATTGAAGTTAATTTCCAGTTTTATGCCATTATGGTCTGAGAAGATACTTGATATGATTTCTATCTTCTTGAATTTGAAGAGACTTTGCCTATGTCCCAAAATGTGGTCTATCTTTGAGAATGTCCCATGTGCACTTGAGAAGAATGTATATTCTGTGGCTTTGGGGTGCAGTGTTCTGAAGATGTCAATTAATTGCAACTGGTCTAGTGAGTCATTTAGGATTGATATTTCTTTGCTGATTTTTTGTTTAGATGATTTGTCGAAGGGTGACAGTGGGGTATTAAAATCTCCTACTATGATTGTATTGCTATTAATCTCTCTCTTAATGTCCTCCAGCAGTTTTTTAATGTATTTGGTTGCTCTTGTATTGGGTGCATATATATTTACCAGGGTTATTTCTTCTTGTTGGATTGTTCCTTTTAGTATTATGAAGTGGCCTTCATTATCTCTTATTATGTCCTTCACTCTGAGATCTAATTTGTCAGATATAAGTATTGCTACCCCAGCTTTTTTTTCATTTCCATTTGCCTGGAAAACTGTTTTCCATCCCTTCACCCTCAGTCTGTGTGCATCTCTTTTTCTGAGGTGGGTTTCTTGTAGACAACAGATGTATGGGTCTTGTTTTCTTATCCAATCTGTTACCCTATGTCTTTTGATTGGAGCATTTAATCCATTTACATTTAAGGTCATTATTGATAGGTGCTCATTTGATGCCATTTTTATTCTATACCCGTGTTCCTTCTTCACTTCTTATTTCTTTATTTTTACAGTAGACCCTTTAGCATTTCTTGCATTGCTGGTTTGGTGGAGATAAATTCCTTCAGTCTTTTTTTGTCTGTGAAGCTCCTGATTTCCCCTTCAATTTTGATTGATAGCCTTGCTGGGTACAGTATTCTTGGATTCAGACCCTTACTTTGCATGACTTTGTGTATTTCATCCCATTCCCTTCTGGCCTGATAAGTTTCTGTTGAGAAATCAGTTGCTAGTCTGATGGGGGTTCCTTTGTATGTAACTTTCTGTCTCTCTCTGGCTGCTTTTAAGAGTCTTACTTTGTCGATGTTGTTTGCCAATTTAATTATAATGTGCCTTGGAGTCTGTCTTCTGGGATTCATTTTGCTTGGGACTCTGTAAGCATCTTGGATTTGTGTGGTTTTTTTCTTCTCTATTTCAGGAAAGTTTTCTGTCATTATTTCTTGAAATACTTTTTCCATGTCTACCTCAGTTTCCTTTCCTTCTGGAACCCCTATTCGAATACTATTTTGTTTTGTATTGTCCCAAAGCTCCCGTAGGCTCTCCTCCTGCTTTTTAATCTTTTTTTCTAGAAGTTGCTCTACTTGGGTATTTTTTTCCATCTTATCTTCTAGCTCACTGATGTGGTCCTCCACTTCATCTAGTTTACTCTTGATGCTTTCTATTGAGTTCTTCATGGTAGCGATGTCATTTTTCATTTCTTCTTGGTTCTTCTTCAGTTCCTCATGGTTCTTCCTCATTTCTTCTTGGCTATTGTCAAATTTCTCTTCCATTCTTTTTAGCCATCCTATGATCATTACTCTGAATTCTTGCTCTGACAGGCTGCTTGCCTCTGACTCGTTAACTTCCTTTTCTGGTGATGCCTGCTTTTCTTTCATGTGCGGACTATGTTTTTGTCTCCCCATGGCCTCTCTTTTCAGGATGTCTGGTTATGTGGTGTTCCTTCTCCTGCGTTGATTTAAAGGTACAAAATACAACAATACCAGGTACAACACAAGAGGCACTTAACAGGAATGTATTTACAATATTAATAACCTCTAATAAAGGTGACCACTAGAGAAAGGCAACTTAGGGGATAGGATAGAATGAAGAAAGGTAAAAATAAAACAAAGAGAAATTAAAAAAATTTTAAAATTAAAATTAAAAAAAATTAAGTAAATAAAAAAAAAGAGGGATAAAGAGATAGAAAAAGAAGAAAAAAAGTAATGACAAAATGAAGTTGGAAAACAGGGGGGAAAAGAAAAGAGAGAGAGAGAGAGAGAGAGAGAGAGAGAGAGAGAGAGAGAGAGAAGAAGCAAACTAAAAGAGAAATGGGAAACAAACTATATATATGTGGAGAAAATTGCCATAGAACAACCTCTGAACCCAGCCAATGCCAGTAACAATACTTGGAGATTAATACAAACTACAATATCCACTATTATTAAGTAAGGCTATGATATACAGAAGTAAAAGAAACAAACAAAAACAGGGGATTTAAAAAAAATACAAAGCAACAATAACAATACAGGAATAAGCATAACAATTTCACTAAAAAGCATAAAAATGGACAATAATCAACCTTCACACAAATAATGCAAAAAGGATAGAGGGGAGAACAGTTTTGTTTTTTAACTAGATAATATAGTGCAGAGATTGGTATTTATACACTTGGATCAGGGGTTGGAACTTAGGTCTATAAGTATAGTGAGAGCTTTAGCAGGGGGTATACAGAAAGAGTAGAGGAAAAACTAAAGCTGGAAAGGGATAGGATAAACTGTAGACTAAAGGGTAAAGTTTAGTAAGAGAGTGATGGTGTAAAGGTTGAATTGAGATAGGGTTGAATGATGCTATAGTAGAGATTAAAACAGAATGAAGGTTACTCCCAATGTAAAATAAAGAAAAAATAAAATGGTACTGGAGAGGAAAGAAAAAAAAAAAGAAAGAAAAAAAGAAAAAAAAAGAAACAAAAATTGCCAAATAGCAGTAGTAATAATGATGATAGAGATTGAAAAATGTAATAATGGAAAAGGTAAAATCAAGTAAGGAAAAAAGAAAAAAAAATATTTCTTAAGTAAAAGATATGAAAAAATGAAAATTAAATAAAAGATGTAAAAATTGAAAATAAAATAAAGAATAGTAAAATTAGCATAAGAATGTCCAGTAGTGGTCATTCACTTCCTCAGTTAATGTATTTGGCACTCCTGATTCTCGGATCAGACAGTCTTGCAGTTCCCAGCATTCCACTGCACCTCAGTTTTGTAAGGTAATCCTTAATTTTTAGTAGGTTATATCTTAGTTATTAGTGTCCATTTATTTTTGATTAATTAAAAGAAAAAAGAAAAGAAAAGAAAAAAAGGGCAGTTTGTAATTCAGCTCTTAGGTGTCAGTGTTTCCGGTTTGACCTCCCAGTCTTTTTGGTTGCTCTGGCCTTCTTTCTCTATGGCTCTAGCTGGCAGGGTGCCAGCTGGCTCCCAGACTATCTCTTCTGGCTCCGATCCCTTGTTTCCAGGAAGGCAATTTCCCCCTGCAATTTCTAGGATATGCCCAACTGTGCAGTCCTTCCCTAGTATTCCAAAGCTAGGGGGTGAAGGGGATCAGGCGCCAAGGTGTCCAGATGTTCCGCTCTTGGGGGGACAGCCGCGATTCTTAACACTCTGTCCCGTGTCCCCTGGCGTTTTTTTTTTTTTTTTTTTTTTAAATCCCGCTTCTGGGGAAGCTTACATCAAACCCAGCACTAGGTGTCGCTGCAGCCTTCTTTGGGCTCAGCTCAGCAGGCGCTCCCCGCTACAGTGGAGGTGGGGCCTCGCCGGAGCTCCGGCTATGGCTGCCTGTGCCGCGGGACCAGGAACCCTCAGGCTTTCCCCGCAAACTCTGACCTTTCCGTGGGTGACCGAAGAGCTCCCTTGAATCCACGTGTCTGCGCTGATTCGGGCTTCTCAGCTGCTCGATGGACCTCTCCGCTGGGGTTTTCCAGGCCTCAGAGAAGCTACTCCTTTCCTGGTAAGGTGGCGGAGCCCCCGAGCCGCAGCCCTCAGCTCACCGCAGCCCTCAGCTCGCCGCCACCTCCGCCACTGCGGCAGTGCTGGCCACCCGGCCAGGAAATCCTGTCCAGCGGGCAGCTCCCTACCTTCCTTGAGAACTCCGCTGCCCCTCAGCTGCCAATCAACATTCCCTGAGCTGCTCAGACGCTACTTTTGTCTGTTCTGGGACCAGAGTCAGAACAAGTCCGACTGTTCGGTCGCCATCTTCAAGCCTGTTTATAGTAATTTTTATTTAATGGCAAAATTTATAAATTTGTAAATTTTAAGAGTACCTTTATTAAATTTTGACAAATGAATATATCTAGGTAACCTAAACATCTATCAATATATAGAACATTACCCTCATCCTGAAAACTTTTCTCATGTCATACTGTTACCATATTACCTAATAATAGAGAAACATGTAAATTGACTGTACTATGCCCACAGCCAAATCAGAGTGAGTATGCAAATTAACCCAACAAAGATGGTGGTTAATGTGCACACATACTTGGGTCCTGGAAACCTCCTTGGCACCCAGGCCACTCCCAGCCTGTGATTGGAGGGGTGGGGCAGGGGTGCCTGCTTCCCAAGCCTAAAGCATGGGGCAGAAACTGGGGAAGGGGCCAAGCCTGGGATCGGAGAGAAGGGGGAAAAAAAAATCAATGGAAACATATTCTCAGGTGAGGATAAAAAGAAAAATAAAGAAAGAAATGTCATATCCTATGAAAGACACATCTTGAAAATGCCTAAAGAAATTGTCATTTTTTCATAGTGAAAGGATTGAAGTCTATGTTGATGAAAATACCTTGGCCACTGCAGTGACTGATAGTGACTGCAGTAGTGGGGTGATGGGGCTGGTGCCTTCCCCTGATCAGTCCGGTGGCCTCCCACAAAGGGAAGCCAGATGGCAGCTTAGGTCTGCTCCTAATGGGGACCAGACCTACGCCATCAGTAGGACATCCCCTGAGGGCTCTCAGTAATTGAGAGGGGGAAGGTTGGGCTGAGAGACCCCCACCCCAACTCATAAATTTTGTGCACTGAGCCCCTAGTTATGTATAATGTTAGTGGTACAGTTTTTGTAGTTACACTTCATTAGATTGAGAAGTTTCATTTTATTACTTCTTTGCTGAGAGTTTTTATTATAAGTAGTTGCTAAATTCATTAAATAAATTTTCAACTACTGAAATGATAATATATTTTTATTCCTTTACTTTATTAAAGTGAATCCCACTGATTTATTTTCATAGATTCCACTTCCTGATTTTAAACTATACTACAAAGCTATAGTAATCTAAACAGTATGTTATTGGAACAAAAACAGATATATTACCCAATGGAACAGAATTGAGAGCCCAGGAATAGACCCAGATATGTACAATTATCAATATTTTTTACAAAGGAGCCAAAAACATGCAATGAAGAAATGAGTCTCTTCAATTGGATAGTCACATGAAAAAATTGGATAGTCACATGAAAACTAATAAAACTAGATCACTATCTTATACTATATACAAATATTAACTCAAAATGGTTTAAAAAACCACCTAGAAGAAAACATAGTTGGTAAGGTCCTTGACTTATGGCTTAGCAGTGTTTTTGTGGGTCCAACTCCAAAGACAAAGGAAATAAAATAAAAAATAAATGAATGGGACTATATTAAACAAAAAAGCTTCTGCGTGGCAAAGGAGACAACCTACTGAATGGGAGAAGATATTTGCAAATCATGCATCTGATAAGGGGTTCATATCCAAAAAATATAAATAACTCATACAACTCAACAACAACCAAAAACAAATCAATTTATAGTACCACCAATAATAAACAAAGGAATTAAATAGACGTTTTTCCATAGAAGACATACAGATGGCTAGCAGGCATATGAGAAGATGTTCAACATCACTAATTATTAGGAAATGAAAATCAAAACCACAGTAATATATCACCTCATAATCTGTTAGAATGGCTATTATAAAAAACAACAACACAAGGTATAAGGGTTGGAGAGAATGTTGAGAAAAAACAACAACCCTTGTACATTACAAATTGATGCAGCCACTCTAGAAAACAGTATGGAGGTTCCTCAAAACGTAAAAATAGAACAATCATATAATCTAGATATTCCACCTCTAGGTATTTATCTGAAGTATATGAAACCACTAATTTGAAAAGATATATGCACTCTTACATTCATTGCAGCATTATTTACAATAGCCGAGATTTGGTTGGGGAGAACTAAGTGTTCATTTATGGATGAGTGGATAAAGAAGATGTGGTATATGTATATACACAATGGCATACTACTTGGTCATAAAAAACAATCTTGCCATTTAAAATCACATGGATGGTCCTTCAGGATGAAATACCAGACATAGAAAGACAAATCTGTACGATTTCACTCAAATGGTAAATCTAATAATAATAATAATAATAATAATAATAATAATAATAAACATGTATAAAACAAGACAAACTTATCAATTCAGAGAACAGATTGGTGGTTACCAGAGGGAAAGGGGTTTGAGGGGTAAAGAGGGTCAATTGCATGATGATGCATAGTAACTAGACTTTTGGATTTGATCTCTTTATAGTGTATACAAATGTTAAAGTAATCTCATACACCTGAAACTTTTCTAATAAAATTAAGCCTGAAGTGAGTAAAAGGGAAAGAAGTAAATGTGCAATATACTGTAGTGACAGAAAGTGGATCAATAGTTGCTTGGACTGGGAGTTGAGGAATATTGGCCATGATAGGACAGCACAGAACATTTTAGGATTTGCAATTTTTTTTTTCTATTTTCATTGTAGTGGGAATTAAATGAATGTATATTTATCAAAACTTATTGAACTTTATGCATGCGTATAAATTATGCCCCATTAAATTTGATTTAAGTTTTAAAAAAATCTCTCAAACTTTCTGAAATTTATGAGATAATGTATGTAAAATTAGTAGCAAAATATATGTACCTAGGTGGTGTTTGATAATTATTTATCCTCTCCCAATTTTGCTTGTGAATGATGCTTATAAATGTGCTTCATTGTTAAGTGGCTATTCCTGAGCTCATTGGACAATTCAAAGTGTGAAACTTTCTTTGGTTACTAAATATTTTTTGCTAAAAACCAAGAAACTATTCTCCTTGTTTAAAGGTAATATCAAGATGAGGTGGGCAGTCAGGAAGAAAGCTGTAGACATTGGAATTGCATATTCATGGTTTTGGGTCAATGTGTCTCACTTCCACTCCCTTCTGATACCAAACTTGAGATAAATAAATTACTTAGAGAAAACTCAATTCATTCTGATGTTGGCCTTTTATTGTTAGGAGTACTTTTCACTGCAAGTTCCAGAAAATTCAACCAAAAAATGGCTTGAAGAAAAAGAGTGTGTTTTCCCACATAACAAGAATATGTGGCAGTTGATGGTGGTTCAGCAGCTCAAAGACATCACATCTGGCATTTCTGAAGTTCTTATGATCTGCTTCAGGAGTCAGGTTTATGTTCAAGCCACGAGTTGCTGTTGCCAACTATTGCTGCCCCCTTTACCAGTGAGGCAAAAAGTTTTCCAGATTACCCCAGCAACTTCTGCTCAGTCTCTGGCCTGAAGAGCAGGCATGGCCATCTGAAGCTATAAGAGTGGCTGGATAAGTCCGCTTCCATGAAAGGAGAAGGTTAGTTCAGAATGGATGTGAGCTAACCACTCAGTCTCCCTTAATAGATAGTTGAGAACTTCTTTAATGGGGTTTTTCATTGTCTGCACAGTGAGAATTCTGAACATTTAACACTAAAATATATGATGGGCAGTAGTTTATTTTTTATATTTTATTGAGTTTTTACAGAGAGGAAGAGAGAAGGACAGAAAGCTAGAAACATAGATGAGAGAGAAACATCGATCAGCTGCCTCTTGCACATTGCCTACTGGGGATGTGCCCTTGACTGGAATCGAACCTGGGACCATCCAGTCTGCAGGCTGACACTCTATCCACTAAGCCAAACTGGTTTCGGCAGGCAGTAGTTTATTTAGATAATGTTCTCAAAGAGCTCAATTGTTAATCCTGGTTACTTGCTAAGACTAGAGTTTGTGGGTGTTATTGCAGCAATTCTTCCATTTGGTGATAGCCAGTAGTTGAACTGGATTCTTCTTTCTTTTCCAAGGGAGTAGATGACTTAATAAAACTGTGGTGTTTCTATATAATATTAATAACATGCCATTTGTTTTCTGGTAGGTAATTTGCTCCAGAGAAAAAGTTTTAAAGTTTGGTCACCTGTTTTTCACTGAGAATTAACTCAAAACAGATCCATGCTAAATGAAAGACCAACTCTGTCCATAGTTCTCTGACCATTGGCTAGAGAACTGTTGGCGAGTCAATGGTTCTGAGGGCAGCACAAAGCTTGTTACTCCCAAGTCCTGTGGTGTCGAAAGATGTTTCCAATACTCTAAATAGAGACTGGTCTGATCAAATCCTTATGAATAAATATCACTGGGAAATTAATATTTAACCTTAATATTTAAGATTAATATTTAGATTAATATTTAAAAAAATGTAATGCAAACAAATGGTCATTTCCAATGTTCTCTCCCTTAGGAACATGTCTATTCTGATACTTCAATAGTTTCCAGGGATGTAGGCTTTGTATTTTTGGTAGACCTTTTCTTAAAAAATTTTTTTTTATTGATTTCAGAGAGGAAGAGAGATATAAACATCAATGATGAAAGAGAATCATTGATCGGTTGCCTCCTGCATATCCCACACTGTGTAGATCGAGCCCACATCCTGGGGGCATGTGCTCTGACAGGGAACGGAACTGTGATCTTCTGGTTCATAGGTTAATGCTCAACCACTGAGCAACACTGGCTGGACAATATAGATTCTTTTCTATTTTGTTTCTGATACAGTGACTTGTCATCCACAGAATCTAGGAAATTCCATCATATTCAGGAGTAGACTCTGTCTTAGGCTAGAAATGAAACAATTACTAACAAAATCTAAAATTGAATTAAAATGATGCCAAATCAGGCTAAAATAAAGAAGAAATTGCATCCAATAATTTCAGAGATGTCTGGCTGCTAATTTACCCTTCTGCCAATGTCCTGAGACAGTGTGTGAGGCCCTAAGAAGAACCCTGAAAAAAGCCAAAATTAAAAGAGAGACATTTTAGATCACTCAAATAATTCAAAATGAAGCTGAATGCTGCCTACCCCATATCCACTCCACAAATGAATATCTTTCAATTACAGAATTTCCATTCAATCTCTTTTCAAAATCCTAGCCTCTGATGTCTTTCTTCTCTTTCTTCCTCTTGTTCAGAGTTGGCTTCACCTCAGATCTGTGATGCTTTTCTTTTTTCAAGAAATCAGGATTCCTTACCTTCTGAAGACTGATTTATTATTTGAGAATGGTCTTTGTTTTGCCAGGCTGTCAACATTGTCCAAGATTGTGTTCCTGAAATAGCTGAAATTATTTTCACGCCAAACTCCATAAACATTGCATTTTATTATCCTAGAAAGAACCACAAGACATTAGTCACTGCTAGTTGCATTCCTACATTATGAAAGACTTTTATGACTTCTGTTTCCATATTTACGAGTATGCCCCCATTTTCCCTACATTATATGGAACAACTAGTCACCATGCTCCTAGACTGTCATCCATTCTGTACCACAAAGATTCTGATAAGCTCAGTGTCCGTTTCAACATTCTTGGTTCTGAGCCAGCTGAGGCTTTGTGTGCCTTTTACCTCTGGTTTGTGGTCAGTGGCCAGGACAACATATTTCAGTTCTTCAATCTCCAAGGCATGCAAATCTGGGAATCCACCAGCAGGGACACTTGGGTTCACTTTCTATAAGTGATCATTTTGTGAGCAATCCTTCCACTTCACAGTAATGTTCTTGGAATACCTTCAACAAGGGTCAATCTCATAGTGACAAGGAAACGTACCACCTTACTTGTCTAAAATGAAGAATCAGTAATAGTACAGGCAATTTTATATTCTGCCTTTTCACACTTGCATTTCTACTGTTCCCATGTTTAATATTCTTAGATATTTTACAAAATATGAGATGAAAAGTAAGATTTTAAAATAAGATGGTATAATTTATGTGACATTTAAATTCTGACATTTAGATTTCTTATTAAAGTTTGCTCTGTTTTAAACACAGTATTATATTAAGTATCTTATTCGTAATGGTTTATTTTGGGCCTGTCTTGGATTTGAATATCAAAGTAGTAACAGAGGTCTTTTTTATTTGTTTGTTTTGTTTTAACTTTTCCTTTATCTCCTCTCATATTTAGGTCTTGGGGAGTAGAATTGAAAATAAAATAGAGGCAAGGAGCTTCTGGTTTCCTAAGCAGCAGTTTATTGGCTCCACAGAACAAAACAGGAGGAAGTCTGCCAGATGTTGACATTCAGGCCTCAGTTGTGTGGCACTGGCAAATGAAAGAGTCCTTCTGGGCAGTAGGACCATCTGAGCACTAGGGTTTTGTGGAGACCATTGAAAGAACAGTAGGTACTCCCTATCTTTAATTCAGAGATGGAAACTACCTTGAATCTACTTTGTTTCAAAGTGGCTCAAAACCTTGGATCATAAATTGGATTTAGTTTGACATAAGAAGTGAAAGCCAGTTAGACAATCGGTCTTAGGTTTGGTTCTTCTGCTTTTCTACCTGATTGGGCCATCCTCTTGGTGCCTATATTTATTTAGGTGGTTCTTTCTCAGTGCTACAAATGAACTTTCCTTTATGTGTCTCATCTTTTAACTATACCTCTGACACCTTGGTCACTTCCCCTGGCCCACCTCTGATTTCAGCCATACTTATGATGAGAGTTCAGCATGACCTCAGAGTCACCTTGCACTGACAGCATCCCACTTTCAAGGACATCAGACTCTTTCCACGTTCTGTTTCATGGCCTTCCCAGCTCTGCAGGAGCCCAGAGACATTGCTTGGCCCACGCACACGCTCAGTCCAGAATTCAGGAAAGTTAATTTTTTGTCAACAAATATGGGATGAAAGCTAGTACTTGAGGAATATAGACTCCCATTCTTTGTCCCATTAAGTAACAATTCTAGGAAATATGTTGCATTCTTCTCTTGGTGTCCTCATTACCCACAGTAAAGTCAGCTAGTTTCTTCTCCTCCTTCCTTGTCTTACTCTCCACATTGCTTCACCCCTGTATCCTGGGATCATAATCCAAATAAAAATAATCTCACACAAGATCTTGTGTCAGCCTCTGCTTTTGGAGAATCCAAACCAAAACAGTTAGCAGTTAAGTGGTCTTAAAAGCCAGGTCTCAAACTTGGACTATAGAAATGGCTTACTCACCTATCAGGACCAGTCAGTAGTGATAAGTAGTGATAAGTGGAGAACTAAACACCTGTAAGATGATTATAACTCCTGGCAAGTTGTAGCATTACAATGACCAAAATGTTAACCTGTGTTGGATTCAGAAAAGGTACAGATACTGTATATGGAGGAGTGATAGTGCATAGCAGGGGTCAGCCTGCTGTAAGCAATAGGCCTTGTTTAGTACATAAAGATTTTTTGAAACAAAACCATGCACTTTCATTTATGCATGGTCTGTGGCTGCTTTAAGCTATGACAGCTGTGTTTAATAGTTGCAACAAAGACCATATTGCTAGAAAATTCTAAAATATTTATTCTCTAGCCCCTTACAGAAAAAGTGAGTTGGTTTATATTGTATAGTATGTGCTAATCTCAGCCAGACTAGATTGCATACTTATCAATTACATGTTTATCTTGAGTTGTCTGAAGCATGGTACCAATCCTTGAGCAAAACTACGGTATGAAGTAATTGAGATAACTTATATTTTGCAACCAGGAGTCTTTGAGTTGCCTGGGAACAGCTGAATGGGCTGAATGGAAAGCATGTTAGGGTTAACACAAAAACTATAATTAGAAGCCATTTAGACAGAGAAAAATCTCACAGGAGAGATAGCTTGGCCAAATAGTGGCAAATGACTTACTAGCAGATGAAAGAGTCTCGTGTCTTTATCTCTCCAATCCCATTCCATATAAATAAGAATGGGCAAGGGAGAAGGCACTATCAAGACTACTATTCCTTCCAGTGATATAAAACAAAGGATAGTTGGAAGATAAAATAATTGCAGCCATTAAGTTTTGGGGTACCTTGTTATGCAACAATATGCAGCAATTAGATAACTGCTATAATATCCATGGTGGACTAAAATGTGGGGTCTTTGGAAAGTTCTAGTAAGAGACTCATAGCTTTTACCTCTAAGGATATTAATGAAGGCTATGCTTTTTAAAATATACATGTTTTTATTGATTTCAGAGAGGAAGGGAGAGGGAGAGAGATATATAAACATCAATAATGATGAGAGAGAATCATTGATTGGCTGCTTACTGCATGTACCCTTCTGGGGATCGAGGCCACAACCTGGGCATGTTCCCTTGACTAGAATCAAACCTGGGACCCTTCAGTCTGCTGGCCCATGCTCTATCCATTGAGCCACACAGCTAAGGCAAGGCTATGAATTTCTGACAGAGAACTCCCCATTATATGAGGGAGCTTGTTCTGGTGTCATGAATAATCCACGCAAAGACCAAGAGTCAGGCCTTGGGTCATCAAGAAGGTTACTTATAAACCCAAGTTGCCTATCATGAGATAGATAATATCAGATCCATGCAGTAACAAGATTGGATGGGCACAGAAGCAATGCATTGTACATATCTTATATTAGTTTGGCAAGTCCAAAACGCACAAGTAAATTCTTTAAATTGATATCCCAAACTCTTATGACACCAATTTTTGTTGAACAAATGCTTCTTCCTCAACTCACAGCATGCCTCATAGAAGATTTCCTAAGGCCAGCTGATAGAAGATGAAGAAACTTGGGACAATTTCACAGATGGGTTTATAAAAATGTTCTAATGGTGATTTGAATGCTACAGAACTATAGCCCCACTCAGGAATGTCCTGAAAGACTGTGGTGGGGGAGATCTACCCAGTGGCAAAATCTTTAAGTGGTGCACTTGGCATCCCTTTTGTGGTTAGAAAAACAGCTCATGGTAAGAATAGACACAGAATTCTGTCTAGTGGCAAGTAGGTTGGCAGGAGCAAGATCCAGGAAAAGGAGATCTGGGAAAGTAGCATACAAATTTATTTTTTTGGGGGGGAAATGAGCACAAAATATGAGGACATTGCAGTAACAACATGCTGACATATTGCACCCACTACAGAGAAGTAAACCAGTAGTCAGGCAGACTAATATAGTAGATGTTTGCCAGTCTCTACCATTTGGCACTACTTTGTTTGCCAAGAGGACTTATGAAGGCAGATATGGTGGCAGTGATGGAGGTTCTGCCTGGGTCTAAGCAGGCGTCTTCAAACTATGGCAGAGTCTGATCCGGCCCGCCAGGTTTTTTGGGCAGTGAGCGCAGCCGAGGTGTTACAGTAGGAATTAGTAGTTCATATAGTCTGGCCCTATAGCTCTCTGAGGGACCGTGATCTGGCCCCCACTTTAAAAAGTTTGAGGACCCCTGGTACTAAAGCATGGGATCCTTCTAATCAAGACTGAGTTAGCTAACACCATGGCTGTGTTCAATCTGCTGGCAACTAGGCCAACACTGAGATCTTAATATGGTACAACCAAATTTCTACTTGAAAGCAAGTTAATTATATCAGATCCTTTCTACCATTAAAATGGCAGTGATTTATTCTTACCAAAACTATTGTTGCTAGATTTAGGATTGTTTTGTCTATACCTAGTATGTTGGCCCACACCACTTGAGAGCTTATAGAATAAGTCATCCATTAGCATGATACACCAAGCATGTTGTTTCAGACCAACTGACCTGTTTTATGATAACACTAGAAGCCCAATGCACAAAGATTCATGCAGGAATGGGCCTTTCTGTTCCTGGCTGCCAGCACCGCCTTTCTGCTCCAGCCCTGCCTTCCCATGCTGCCCAGAGGCAAACACAAGCATCCTGCCCAGGCACCTGCATATGCAAATTAACCTACCATATTTGTCGGGTTAATTTGCATACCCTCTCCTGATGGGCTGGTGGTCATCATGAAGGTAAGGTCAATTTGCATCTTTCTCTTTTGTTAGTGTAGATAGGGGTAACACTATGTGCATGGCAATGGACTCTATTTATTTTACCACATACCTCCCCATCCTGAAGCAAATGAAAGGTGCAAGCATGAGGCTAACACTAGCTAAGTGTTTGGGGTGCTGTCCTCCAAAATACAGTATGTGTGTTAAATCAACAGTAAGTATATGGGTCTATATCCTCACCAGGTAGACTAGATGGGTTAAAAAAAGAAAAAAAAAAAAAAAAGGCAAGGGATGGGAGTAGATTGGCCCCTTTCATGTTCACCTCACTTTTGGACACCACTTGTGGAATATTCATAACCTGAACTGCTTTATCAGAGGCTGTAGTTCCCTAGGACAGAATAAGAAATCTATTGGTTTCAAATGCCATCAGACCAGCAAGCAGAGAATGAAATGACTAAAAGATGAGAGTGATTCACCTGATTTTCAGTTTAACACTCACAATATGCAATTAGAAAGTGCAGGAGAGTTAAGGTTGTTGGGGACACAATTGATCAATAGTATATAGGAATTCATGGATAAATGCATCTCTCTTTTGTCTCGGGGTCAGATAGCTGTGAAGCATATTTCCCAATGTTTCTTGGACAATCCCACAAAATCAAGAAACAGTTATCTGGAGCAGTGACCAACTTTATAACACATACTTCAATTGTGGTTTCCCCCCCCTCACTTTTACTTTTTAGTCCCCCTGTCCCTCACACCTGCTTCCTGGTTCATATTCTCAAATAAGCCACCTGCATGTGAGGCTTTATCTCAAAATAATTTTTAAGAGGGAAAATATATGTTAGAATTATTCATTGATATGCTTTCCTCCCTATTGTGTTATACATTTCTTGAAGGCAGAAACCACAGTGCATAATGGGTGTTTATTGAATAAATTGAAGTAAGAAAAATTCAACGCACATAAATATTTTCTAAGTATGGCATTGTCATAATCTATTTTCATAACAGAGTAAGGCATAAACATCCAAAGAAATTAAATTTATCTTAAAAGAGTTGATTACCTGTTAAAACAAAGTTGGCTGTTTTTGCCATTATCAACTGTCAGGCAAAGAACAATTACATAGAAAGGTCAATAGAAGATGGAATATCTGAGAATTAGCTGCCGTGATGTGGCCTCACTTGGAAGATAATGAAACATAAATAAAATAATTAAAATTAACAGAAAATTACCAGCTACTGGAGATAGGTGTATTTGTCACACAAGAGGGAAAAATGCTACTCTAATTAATATAAGCGCAACATTTATTGCAATTATAATAATAGTTGGGATTTATAATAATAGTTGACATTTATTGAGAACCAAGTATGTGATAGACATTCATTGTCCTAGGTGTTTTACATGTATTATCTCAGTTAATCTTTCCAGTTTCATATATAAAGACAATTTGTATTCATGTGGAAACTGAAGTACAGAAATATTCAGTAACGTGCCCAAGTTCACACATTGGAAAAATGAGTCAAGACATGAGTCAAGACTCTCACTTAGAGCATGTGTTTTCTAGCACTTCAGTACAGCTGAAAAGTACATGGGAGTGACCTATTAATTCTGCACAGGGACCTCAGGTCACATCTGAAAGGCTGAATTAATATCACTTTTAAGTCTCTGACCCAAGATTTCTGACTCTATATTCCAGATTAAGGAAAAAAAAATTTCATATAAATTAAAATGTAATAAGATACAGTACACAGAAACACTCCAGTGTACACTTTATTTCTCACTAAGACGTCTACTATTAAGGTACAAATGAAGCAGTATACAAAAGATCTGTATCTAGAGCTGTCTGAATTCCAGACTTATACTTTTGTTGACTACCACATGAGTATAATTTAATAGGAAAGACATCATCTGGGAATTCAGAGACCTGACTTTTAATGCCAGTACAGCCATCAACACTTTAAACAGATAAGCCTTTTGTGTTTTAATTTCCTTCAGTTGTCTAATTACCTGCTCTCCACTTAACCACAGGGTTCTTACAAGGTTAAAAATAACGTGGTTTAAGAAAGCTGAAAGACCTATTTAAGTGTTCAGGACTATTAATCATTGCTTTCCATCATTGAATTTATTATGCATCTGCTATGTAACACCCACACTTGCTCACTGTGTAATATCATCTTTCCTATAATGAAAATAGTCTTCAAACCAAAAATGTTATTATGAACCTTAGGGTTAATACAGTGTTTTTAGAGATGAGACAGTGAAAAAATTGCTTAAACCCCTGTGAATGCATCCATGTTTTCTTTTTCCTTTTTTTCATATTAAAGAAGCTAGTGAGTGTTCTGGACAAACACTTTCTTTTGGGCAAGGTTCATAGCCTCACCAGTTCAATCTTTCTTTTCTTGGAAACTTTGTGATGGTTTGAATAACCAGAATCCTTAGAACACTTGTTCATGATGGAGGCACAACAAACGTCAAGTGTTGGTCAAATTTCTATTTGTCTTCCAACCCAATTTAGCTACCACAAGAATGGTGAGACTTCTCTCAAACCAAAATATGGGCAATTTCCAAGCAAATGCTACAGAAGGATACTCCATGTTCCTTTCACACCAGGGAGAACGGGAAATGGATTTAATCACCTCAGTGGGGGAGAAAATAGCAGAGTATTAGGAACCAAATTGAAGCTCAAACATAAGAGCACTGTGAATTCTATTATAAAGGACTGTGGATCTCCTTTATTTCTCTATTCCTGGGACTTAGAAAAGCACTTTGTAAGAATTTTAATAAATGATTTGAAAGGAAAGAATAAACAGATGTTTAGCCTAAGAAAATCCATTCTATTCACTCAATAAAGTGAATAATTGTGAGGTTGAAGTTAGAAAATCAGGATTCAAGTGTGGTTTCTTTCTTATAGTCTGGGTATTTGTTAAACTTCTTAATGCCTAAAACTCTTCATCTGTGAAATGGAGATGAAACTAGCCTCCATGTGACTGACAGAGAAATCTATCTAAAATGAAAATTTGACAATAAACTCTGGCTTTAAAACCTTGTAGTTTCCAGGAACAGGTTCAGGTTTTCCCTAGTGAAACACACACACACACACACACACACACACACACACACACACACACCACACTCCCCTTGTCTGACTTTTGGCTTTCTCTTGGACAAATTAACTCTTAAAGATGCAAAGTGAAATAACTGGGGGGAATATAAGCCATAAGAACTAGCTGAAAGAAGTCTTGATTATGTAAGACAAAATAGTTCTTACAACATCTGCTCAGTGATGGAACTCCGGATGTTAGGAATGCATCCACTGCAAATAATAGAAAACCTGCTGCAATAGATGGGAAATAATATCAAGTGCAAAAGCCCTTAGGATGGAAGTAGGGTGGCGTGTTCTAGAAAGAAGGCAATCAGTGAAGGATACAAAATGCTGGAGAAGAAGGCAGTGGTCAGATCAAATCATGAACAGCTCTGAATGATGCTCATATGAACCAGTTTGTATGCTATGCTACATGCTATGGGATACAGTCAAAAGGATCTTAAGCAGGTCAAAATAAATATGAAGTGAGAGACAGGAAGGAGTCAAGGGTTTGGCTTCACAACCAATTGAATGGTGGAAACATTTACTCGTGAGGACTTGTGGGTTGTGAGGGCAAAGAAAAAAAATTAAGAGTTTAAAAAATTGTTTTTAATTTATTTTTTAATAAATCTTTATTATTCATATTATTACAAATGTTCCTCATTTTTCCCCCTCCATTGCTCCTCTCCACCAGGTTCCCACCCCACCCTCTGCCCTTTCCCCACCCCCCATTGTCCTCATCCATAGGTGCACAGTTTATGTTCAGTCTCTTCCCACATCATCCACTCCCCTTTTCCCCGAGAATCGTCAATTCACTCCCCTTCCATACCTCTGATTCTGTTATATTCAACAGTTAATATTGTTCATCAGATATTTTAATTCCCTTGGTTTTTAGATTCACTTGTTGATAGTTACATATTTGTTGTTCATAATTTTTATCTTTATTTTCTTCCTCTTCCTAAAGAACCCCCTTCACCAATTCATATAATTCTGGTTTGGTAGTGATGAACTCCTTTAGCTGTTTTTATTAGTGAAGCTCTTTATCTGGCCTTCAATTCTGAGTGATAGCTTTGCTGGATAGAGTATTTTTGGCTGTAGGTTCTTGCTATGCATCACTATGAATATTTCTTGCCATTCCCTTCTTGCCTGCATGGTTTCTGTTGAGAAATCAGCTGACAATCGTATGGGTACTCCTTTATAGGTAACTACCTGCTTTTCTCTTGCTGCTTTTAATATTCTCTCTTTGTCTTATGCTCTTGGAATTTTAATTATGATGTGTCTTGGTGTGGTCCTCTTTGGATTCCTTTTGTTTGGGATCCTGTGTGCTTCCTGGACTTGTAAGTCTAATTCTTTTCCCAAGTGGGGGAAGTTTTCTGTCACTATTTCTTCCAGTATGTTTTCGGTATTTTTCTCTTTCTCTTCTTCTGGGACCCCCAAAATTCTGATGTTGGTTCGCTTGAAGTTGTCCCAGAGGTTTCTTACATTGTCTTCAACTTTCTGGATTCTCTTGTTTTCTTGCTTCTGCAGAGGAGTGTCTTCTGGCTCTTTATGTTCCAAATCTTTGACTTGATTCTTGTGATCTTCCATTCTGTTTTTAAGACTCTGTATAATATTTTTTATTTCAGACAATGCATTCTTTATTTCTTGTCGATCCCTTATTATTTCTAGTTGATCCCTTTTCATATCCTTATAGGTCTCGTTTATTTTATCGGCCTTTTCTAGGAAATTCTTGAAAAACCTTTTAAGCATGGTTTTGAACTCGATATCCCATCGCTTTCTGTCCTCCATTTCTTTCATTTGTGATCTGTTTCCTTGTCTCGGCATTTTCGCAGCTTCCCTGAGTTGGTAGCCTTAAAAGTCTCTGTGTTCAGCTTGGATGGGTCAGAGTTTCAGGGTGGAGCCTACAGCCTTGGCTTCCATCAGCCCCGCCCTATGAGGCTCCTGAGTCTCAGTGTTCCTCAGTGTCCTTCAGTACTCACTGCAAGCACATCTGAGAGAAAGGTGCCCTCGAGTTTCGCCTGCTACCAAACAGTCTAGGTTCTCCCCCAATGAGCCCTGAGCTGGTGTTCAGTTCAGTTGGAAGTGGGGTTGGAAGTGGGGTTCAGAGCAGTCTGGAGCTTTTGTCTTCTTCCTGCTAGAGCAATCCAGTGGCACAGTCAACCGTCCATTCTCTGTGCACGATGTGCACACCTCTGGGGGCTCTGCCTTTCACTGCTCTCCTGAGTTTCGGCCTTATAGCCCAGGATCCCTCCATATGAGCCTGGGTCGCCAGGGTCCGGCCTAGAACTGGGGTTCAGTGCAGTCGGAACTGGGGCTCAGCACAGTCCAGAGCTTTTGTCTCCTACATGCTAGGGCAATCTAGCAGCAGATTCAACAGTCCATTCTCTGTGCGCAATGTGCGCGACTCCAGGGCTCTGCCTTTCACCGCTCCCCTGAGGATCTGCCCACAGCCCAGGCTCCCTCTGTATGAGCCTGGGTCCCCAGGGTCTCCCCCAGAATTGAGGTTCAGTGCTGTTGGAACTAGGGTTCAGCACAGTCTGGAGCTTTTATCTCCTTCCCTCTAGGGAACACCAGCCAGGCACTCAGCCTCCCCTCCTCTCCGGCTCCTTCCTCTCTGTGCACTCAATGTGTCTCTGTACCTTAGGCTTTTACAGCTCCTCGGATTTTCCTTCTGGTTTTCTCTTTCCTTTTAGTTGTAGAATTTCCAGCCAGTCGACTTTCCTGTAGTTTTGGGTAATGTCCATTTTGTATTTTAGATGTATTTTATTGAAATTGTTCTGTGAGGCTGCAGTTTGATGTTTACCTATGCTGCTATCTTGGTTTTTCTTGGAAATTAAGAGTTTTATTTAGATATGTTAGAGATGCCTGTTAGGCATTGGTGTAGAGAGGTTTAGTCTGGGTTTTAGGTGTGAGATGTTAGGGAAATCCCCTCTTTCCCTAATGAGTTATGGGTTTCCTTTCAGAGTCCACCATGGAGGTTTTCTTTTCTTTTTTAAAAATATATTTCATTGATTTTTTTTACAGAGAGGAAGAGAGAGGGATAGAGAGTTAGAAACATCGATGAGAGATAATCATCAATCAGTTGCCTCTTACACACCCTCTACTGGGGATGTTCCCGCAACCAAGGCACATGCCCTTGACCAGAATCAAACCTGGGACCTTTCAGTCCACAGGCTGACGCTCTATCCACTGAGCCAAACCAGTTTTGGCACCATAGAGGCTTTCATACTCTTCTTATGGAGTCATGGAGTTCCAAGAAATACCACAAATTGATGTTGGGGCAACTCAACAAATTGAACAATAGTTCAAGAGATGGAGCTCTTAAAACAAAGCAGCTTTTATTTATTTGATAGTTCTTTAATTTATTTTCTACATATGGATTCCACATAAGATTTTCCCCCCCCACATGTTTCAATTTTAACAAATGTTTGAAAGTTACATCATAATAATAGCAAGCACATGCAAAAAGTGCTTACTATCTACCAGGCTAGTATAAACATATAGACCACACACAAATTTGGTATAAGTGTGATACATTTATTGATTTGAATATCATAACAACAACTTGGTAATACAGACATCATTATTAACCTTATTCTATGATGGGGAAACTAAGGGAGAGCGCTTAAGTGATTTACCTAAAGTCTCAAAGCTAGGAAGAAGTGGAGTCAGAGTTTGGTTGGACTCCTCACTGCTATCACCTTACCAAGAATAATTTCAGAATTTTCTAACAGAATACACAAAACTTTACCCTATTTTGCTGTTTCAGACCTTTTAAAAATACCCAAGCAGCCCATGACCCAACTAGTCCGGACTGTGAATATTTCTCCAAGTCATTCTTACTCTTGCCTCTATGCCTTTGTTTATTCTATCCTTCAAAATCCAGGCAAATATAAATGTTTTCATAAAAGTTTGCTTGACTCCTCACTTCTTGAGGACAGAGAAAATCACAACTTCCTTTGAATCTTTATTTTATTTTAAAAAATATATTTTATTGATTTTGTATAGAGAGGAAGGGAGAGAGATAGTTAGAAACATCGATGAGAGAGTCATCGATCAGCTGCCTCTTGCACACCCCCTACTGGGGATATGCCCACAACCAAGGTATAATACATGCCCTTGACTGGAATTGAACCCAGGACCCTTCCAACGCTCTGAGCCAATCTGGTCTCAGCTCCTTTGAACCTTTAGAATGCTCTGTTCACAATCCAATGACATAAATCATGATTTTTTAAAATGTACTGATCTATCACCTTCCCCACACCCATACAGATTGTGAAAGCCTTCAGGGCAACAACACACCTCCCTCGTTTAACTGAGATTCATAAGGTCTCTTCATTTCTTGAAATAAATATAGTCACAGAAATAACTATGACCCAAGAAAACAATTGCGGTAAAGAACTGGCATTTCACTGATTCTTGTATCAGACTACTTAGGTTCAAATCCTGGCCCTGCCACTTGTTTCCTAAACTTAGAGAAGTTATTTAAGTTCTCTTTGCCTCATTTTGTATATTTGTAATATGCAGATAATATTACCTATTTCATAATGCTGTTATAAGGATTGAACAAGACACAGAATGCACTTCGAACAGTGACTGGCACATGTTTTATAGAGATTTGTTATTATTATTATTGCATTACCTTTATTATAGAGATGTATTCCAATGTGTCCCAGAAGATTGTATTTTGTCTTTCTAGCACTTAAAACTATTAATAGCATTTCATAATTTTTAAGGCTTTCTTCTATTTTTTTGTTTTCATTGTTAAAATTATTACATGTTTTTTAATGAATGACTCAGTTAATGGACAGACTACACAGACTGAATCATTAATTAATACAACAAGCATTTATTATGTATGTACAGTGTTCTATTGTTATGCTAGTTTCTGGGGTTTTATGGGTGAACCAGATAATTAAGGTTTCTGTCCTCTAGGGATTATAGTCTTACTTGAATAGGGCATAGGTGGCACTAATAAATAGGCAATTCCATCACAAGATGTGAATACAGGAAAGATGCCTTCTCATATTTGGGAAGTCTAAATATTACCTAAATTGATATCAGCAGCTAAACAGATTAATGGATCGGGGAAAAAGAATATAAGACAGGATGTTTAAGCAGAACTCATACAGAAAGTTTTGGAAGCCAAAGTGAGCAAGGCTTATTAGAGGAACTTCAGTGTAATTAGATCCAAGGCACCCGGAGGGGCAGGCTCAGATCATAGGTCGGCTCTGGTCATTTTAGTTAGTTTGGACTTGATTCTGAGAACAATGGTTAGTTATTGAAGGTCCTAATTAGAAGAGTAATTGGTCACAATTTTTTTTAATGTATGGATTTTAGGAAAGGGGGGGGGGGAAGAGAGAGATTTGTTGTTTCACTTATTTATTCATTCATTGGTTAAATCTTATATGTGCCCTGACCAGGGAATTAATTTGCAATCTTGACATATTGAGAAAACTCTCTAACCAACTTAGCTACCAGGCCAGGGACAAATTGGACAAGGCCAAGACTGAATGCAGGGAGACCAATTTGGAGGCTATTGTAGAAGTCTAAGAGACAAAGAGAGACAGGAATAAATAAATTGAAGTCAGAATGAAGAAGCAAAGACTAAAGCTAAATCATCAAGGCCTGGTGACAGATTGAAAATGAGGGTTGGAAAGGAGGTAGACGAGTAGAGTATGATGTTTTATTTCTGAGAGATAACTAAATAGATCATAGTACCTGGTATGAGGATAACACACAGTAGGCTAGAACCAATGGCAGGATGATGACTTCAGTTTTGGATATTGTAGTTTCAGATGCTTATGACATTAAAAAGATAAAAGGAGCTAGCTGAGTTAAACCAGGGCTTGGGTTTTGCCAGGCAATGATCAAATCAATAAGCATTAAGATGACTAGGTATACTGTAAGGATTTAATAGAGGGGGTGGTTTATGAAATCTAGCTAGATAGAGATGGAAGAGTAAAGAGAAGGTCTGGGTAAACTTAGATAAAATAGATGTGTGAAAGACACAGCAGTACTGTCAGAATGTGGACACAATGGCAGTGAGTACTAATAAGTAGGAAGAGTAGAAGAACCAAAGAACAGAAGTTATGGTCTAAATTGTTGGAGTTTATTATGTCAGGTTGATGACAAGGACAAAATTTTAGTCCTGAGAGTGGAAAACAGAAATGGAGTAAGACAAAGTCCACAGAAATGAGTAAATCAAGAAACCAAAGGGTCAGGGAGTTGGATGTGTCATACAAGCACATTTCCCAGCAATCAAGATGGTGGCAGAACTGAGACAAAGAGGAAGACTTTAAAATGGGAATGAAAGCCTGGCCAGTATGGCTCAGTTGCTTGAGCATCATCCCATGCACCAGAAGGTTGTGGGTTCAATTCCTGGTCAAGGCACATACTCTGGCTTCGAGCTTGATCTCTGGAAGGAGACAGCTAGTTGATCAGTGTTTCTCTCTCCCTCTCCCTCTCTCATTCTCTCTTTGAAATCAATAAAAACATATCTTAAAAAATGGGAATGGAAATCTTTGGTCAATATGATAGAGCAATTGTGATGCTAATAGATGACACTAGGGAGTGGGTATTGAGTGCAGGAATTTAGACAACTGTCTGGGCTTTAGACTTTGAGAGAATCTCTGGGGGAAGCCTAGACACATTCTAAATTTAGTATACCATTTTAGAAAGAATATGAGCAGGGAAGATAATGAAAATGTGCAATCCAACTCCCCGGTGGGTTATATTGACAGACACTGAGTAAAAGCAAATTTTTTCTATCAGTTCCAGCAGGTTGGGTCCACCTGGGAGACCCAACCACCTTATGCAGTTCATTTCTTCTCTGGTTTTGAAAAACTGGCACCTAAGGTAGAGAGCAGTGAATGAAAGAAAACAGGAAACACTTAGTAAGAATTTAGTCTTTCTGAAAGGCTATTTTTAAGACTAAGATTTTTTTTAAAAAAATAAAAAAAGAGTGGTTCAAAGCTTCCCACCACCCCTTCAGAATCTAGGTGGAAGGAAATGCAAAAACAAATCAGTAAAAAGAACTGGACATTCTCCACTGCTGTGATGTGTTCCAGAATAAACAACATGGGAGATGTGGAAAACTCCACTAGGCAAGGTTTCATAGGATTGTAGAATTTTTGAGCTGGAAGGCACCCGGATCAAATGGACCAGGGCTTCATTGTAAATGAGGATGCCCTGAAATGGCCAGCAGAATGGAGGGTAGTCAGGATGGAACACTGCTGATTAGAAAATCATTACATATTTCTCACAAAATGACTTTTTCAATTTCATTGAAAAAACAAACATCCTTCAATGATTCTAATGATAAAAAAGAAGAACCTTAGATAATTTCCTTTTGGAAATGTAACTCAAATCAGAACTTTAACAGAACTTATATTGCTCATAAGACCTTGTTCATTGAATAGTTCCTATAATTTTTTTATATTCTTGCCTCTAAAACTGTGAAATAGTCCTGTAACCCTGGGATGACAAATACCCTAAATGCAAAGCCATTTTTTCTGGCAATGCAACTAGCAAATCAGAAATAATGCTACTTGTGAAGCTCAAAATGATGTACCCCTATAATATTATAACTTTCTATCTCACAGTAATCACACAATATTCTAGCTTTTCCTTCTTTCACTTAAACACTTTACCCACATATACCTAAAGAGGACTTCATACCATAAATTAGACAAGAGAAGAAAAATGCTTATTTGTCACTGACTTAAGACTTCAGGCAAATCTAAGTCTCTTTTCTTCACCATCTGACAATATGGCATAATTTGCTTAATTATATTTCCAAGCAGATCTCCCTTTGGCTTTTTTCTGGTATCCTAAGACATTTTCATTTTTTTTATTAGCAGGACTCTTTATTCAAATAAAATCTTACCAACTATGTGAAATACATAAAAGCCAAAGTTCCACTGGAAATAGCGATGGCATATGGCCCACATCTCAGCCACATACATCTACACGCCCTCCATCTCCCTCCATCTGAAGAGTTTTGTGGAGCTGAGGTTAAAAACCAGGGCCATAAGAGGATCTATAAAAAGCACAGGCAAATAAATATTCTTAGACTAGTTTATTTACACACACAAATACACACACACACACACACACACACACACACACACACCTCACGTCTTCGCACACACACATATGTATGTACACAAGATGTATGTCTAAAAGCTACACCTAAAGTGAGACCTGGCAATTTCACAAAAGTTAGCACCATAGAAGCCAAATAGAAAAGGTTATTCCAATACATTTGGAAACGTTAGGGAAGAGTGGGTTTCAATAGTTTACAAGGGTTTATGGTACAATGCACGGTCTGGTTCATACCAGTTGACACTGGCTTCTTTTGATGAAGCGCTGGATTTTATTTATATTCTGGTTGGAACCTTTGACTCATAGGACTAGACACCCACACAACCCGCTTAGTTTAAAATGCTTGAGTTGTAACACACACACACACACACACACACACACACACACACACACACACACCAGAATGAAGAAGGTAGCATGTTGCAGTCTTCTTTGTGGATTGTGGTTAGTGTAACAGGATCATGAACAAAAGGGTCACGAAACCACATGGTTTGGACAGGGAACACTTCAAAGCAGCAGCTGCCTTCAACCCCAAACGGTTTATAACGGCAAATTGAGCATATGGTTAGTTAGTGTCCTAAGATGACTCGAGGGAAGGTTGGACCCACAGGAAAGGTAAAAGGCGTAAAAGAAAGATATCTTTGGCTGAACACCTACTATGTGTCAGAGGCTTTCTATGTAAAGTCCCCTGCTATCCATAGTAAAACGTAGGTTATCTCCTGTTTACGAAAGGGACGCTACAGTTAGGAAAGGTTAGTTACTTTGTCCAAGATTATACCACCTGTGTTTCTTTATGATTAAAGAAACATCATTTCCTTGCTCTTCCACAAACTAGCCAGGCATGTTTCTACTTCAAGGCCTTTGCTATTTGCTGTTCTTTCTTAACGGATATCCTCATATCTCACTGTCTTGTGTGAAACAGATCTCTGCTCAGCTGTACCTTCTTAGCGGGGCCTTCTCTGACCACCATTCATAAGATGTCTCTCCTTGTCATTAGCTACTCACCCTGCTTCCCCCCCCCATGGCATTTATTGCCACTTGACATTATATTATATAAGCACTTACTCATTGATTTATCATTTGTCTTTCACATTAGCATATGAACTCCATGAAGACAGGGACCTTGCTTATATAGTTTATTGCTCTAGCCTCAGTATCTGGCACAGCATGTGTCTGGCACATAGTAGATGATCAATAAATATTTGCTGATGGATGAATAAATTAATGAATGTATACCAAGAAATTAAATAGTAATTAATTTAAATAATAATTAAATGATTGACAGAAAATTTGGAGATTTTGTTCTCATTTAGCCATTTCCTGTGTTAATTATTTGTTAATGCCATACATGAGTCACTTGACCTTAAGGCTTGGACTAAAATTAACATTTTTTGTAAGATCCTGTTGTATAGGTGGGGTGGTATAGTGGTCAGTTTTTGGCAATACTAGTGAGTATATCTCTTTTTTTTTTCATGGTAATTGCACCAGAATATTCTTTGGGGAAACTGCCTCTTTCACATATTTACCAAGCTAGTTTGAGTGGATTCTTCCTACCTTCAGTAATAAGATGGGTCTTGCATGGCTTACGTCAATTAGTAAAGACCATGATTCTGGCCAATGTAATTGCCTCAGAGGTGTTCACATGCAGGCCAATGAAATCAGGAGACTTTTTGTGTGTGTGACTACTTGGGAAAACAAACAAACAAACACAGCAATCTTATATTTCTAAAGTGTTATTAAGAGAGATAATATTTTCTTTAGGGGCATGAGCAGATTATTGGGAAGAGATTCAGCAGAAAAAAGCCTGAGTTGTGGTTAGGGTTTATTCACCTAATACTGTCTCTAATACATGGAACTCTGTTTTAGGCACTGAGAATATAATAGTTAATAAGAGAGAGGGGGTCTTTGTATCATAGAGATTAAAATTTTGTGGATGAGACAAAGTAATTAATGAAATAAACTGATAACTTCAGCTAGTGATACAGTATGAAGAAACTTAAACTGTATTGTATAATGGAGATCAAGATAAGAATCTTCTCTGGAAAGGGTTTCTAGCAGAATAAATAAACATTACATTTTAATAATAATTTAATTGCATTATTTTGAGTGATTCATGGACCTAGTCAAGCAAAATTTAAAGTGAAATTGTAAAATAAACATAATATGTATTGTTGTCAATAACATGTCCATACTATCATCCTGTATCTTTTAAAAGTTGATAACTTTTATCAAGTGTATCAAAACATGGCTTCTCTCATTTCATTGACTTATACTGAGTGGATGTGACCATTTCTAAGCCAATCATCTTGTTTAGGGTTATGCAGGTCACTAATTAGCTTAAACCCATCCATGGATTTGAGGGTAGCTCAATCTTATCAAACTGTCCTCCAAATCACAGCTAGGGAAGTTGTTAAATGGTGCTATAGCGGAATTATGAGAATAGCTAGAAAAATGGGTTATTGAAATGAAGTAGATCATGGAACCCACAACCTCTTCCAATCCTGTTATGAACACACTGAACTTATGGAGAAGCATAACTAAGAAAAAGTGAGATATCCTCAGGTGTCAGAACTCAGAGGAAACTCCAGGCAAAGGCACAATCAGGAGCTGATAACAGAGCAGAATAGAAGAGCACAAGCCCTGACATAAGCCACAGAAGACATAATCTTCAGTCCATGCAAGGAGGAGAACGGAAACCAAGCTCTGCAAAAAGCTGGAAGTCTTCAAGTCCCACTTGGGGAAAAGCACCGGAACAACTCCACCTACAGATCTAGAAACAGGAAACAACAACAGAATGCTTGTCACCCACCTGGTAATGTGTATGGAAAAAAGTCACCTCTAGTTAGAAAATTAGTCAGAAGTTAAAAGCTTGGGGAGTCTTTGGAAGAAAAACATCCAAAACCATTTTGAAAGGAACACTTTCACAACCTAGGGTACACAGGACTTTCACAGGAGGAGAAAAAACTGAAGATGAGTTCACAGTCTAAGTTTAAATAACACACAAGGAAATCTACCAGTTTGGGGGAATATAAGCAAAGTCAGCAATCACTTAAAATGACAGTAGTAAAAACAAGCCTGGATTTTCTAGGGTACAAGCCTGGATATTTATGGCCAGCGCTGAAGCGGGAATACTTAGAAGCCAAACCAGTGTGGAATGAGTGAGAGCTACTAAACCAGAGTGGCAGAGACTCTGTCTGGGCCAACAGGCAGTGAGAATTTCCCTAAAGGCATCCAGATTCCTATAGCGTTGGAGTGGAGGGGCACAGAATTAAAAAAAAAGGGGGTGGGGAGGTGGGGTGAGGGAAGCTAAGTCTGAGAGCCAAGATAAAGGAGGAGTCTGAGTTTGTCCCAGCATAGGGGATCAATCATATGGCTGATCACAATTTGGAGTGCTGCTCAGAATTGTCTCAGCATAACACTCTCTAACATAAAAGCAAGCATAATTTCAGAAACAAGATTGCTGAAAAATGAGAACTCAAGCAATCATAGTGAGTGCTTGTCAACAGAAGCAGTATGCAAAACACAGAAATACTAAGAGACTGACAATATTAGAATTGGCAGATACAGGATGCAGATAAACTAAGTATGATTATTTTACATATTACAAGGAAGCATGCAATTATAATGATGAGTATAATATCAAGAATAGACAGAGAAGCTTTTCTGAAACAAACAGGAACTCTTGAAATAAAAACTATCTTGTATATTTTATGTAACAATATTAAAAATAGAAAAAATATGACAGAAGGCACTCTATGTGGTTAAACCCATTAGAGAGGCATACTTTTCTCAGGAGAGGAGAAGGCAGTGAGGTAGCTTGGGAAATGCATGGAGCTTTTCAGGTTTCTGTCTCCAGAAACACACTTTTTGTTGTTATTTTTGCTGTTTTCCAATCTAACTTTACCAGTAATAAAGCCAATATTGGGATCCTAAATCTGATTCTTGTATCTATTTTTAGATTTATTCTTATTTTTATATACTCTGAATTTATTTTCTAATGTTTTATTTAAAAATTATAACCTACAACAAAACCTGCAAGAGTAAGCCAATGAATACACATATATGATTTATCTAGATCCAATTGTTAAAAAGTTTTTCCCACATACTTTATCTCTCTCCACAAATATGTGCATATTAATACAATTATTACTGCTTAGAACCATTTGATAGTAAATTGGTGATTTTATAAACCATCACTTCTAAATATTTCAGTATATGTATACTAGGAACAAAGCCATTCTCTTATGCATATGTATTAGTATACTAAGAAGAAAGGCATATCCAATTCAAGAAATTTAGCAGTAACACAATATTGTACCTAATTGAACTGCATATTGTACTCAATATACAGTTTATACTCAAATGTTTCCAATTGCTTCACAAATGTTCTTTATGAAAATTGTTTTTCCTAATGCATGTTTCAATCAAAGACTCTACATTGCATTTGTGTTTTTAGTGTCCTTGAATCTGGAAGAGTTCCTTATTCTTTCTGGCTTCATGACACTAACATTACTGAAGAATACAATTTAGTTCTTTAATGAATGCCTTCTTTTTAAATTTATTTTTTAAGTTTATTAATCTTTTCATGAAAAATCTGCACAGTCACCACAGATAAAATCACTGAATCTTTACTGCTTCTGTTGTCCAATCCCCAGCTCACTCTTGCCAGCACCAACATTGGCCTTTGCAGTCCCCCTGACTTTCTTCATCCTGTTCTTGCATTCCTTTCTCTTTTTCCTTGGGGTCTTCTTCTCATATAGGCCATGTCTTGTAAATCTATGTTTGGGTTCATTTTTCTTTACATAATCCAAGGAATCGTAAATCATGCTGAAGTGGAACAGTGTCGCAACTCAGAGAGAAGGCGGGGGTGGGTGGAAAGAGATCAACCAAAGAATTTGTATGCATATATACATAACCCATGGACACAGACAATAGGGTGATGGAGGCTTGAGACAGGCTATAAGGGATCAATGGGGAAAAATGGGACATATGTAATACTTTAACAATAAAGATTGTAAAATCAATCAATCAATCAATCATGTCAAAGCCACTTGTCTTACCACTATCAAAATAGATTCTGAACACAAAGATGACATCTGGTGTGGTTTTATAAATTTTGGCTAGCTTTTTCCTAAATTTCTGTCTTGGCTACTGTTGCCTTCCCAGGGTGAAGGATGTCAATAACCATTTGTTTCCTCTAAAGTAGTCTGTTGGTCATGAACTTCCTCATCTGAATAGTTACTGTGTTGTTCATGATGGACATTGATCTTCAAGCAGCCAGGGAGTAAAAGATGAATGCCCTCTTAGCATGGATCACCTGATTGTCTTCTCATGACTAGATTTAGGTTCTGTACCTTTGTCAGGCATACAATACAGACAGGTGATCAGTTCTTAGTTTGTTACATCAGGAAGCACATGAAGTCAGTTTGCCCTAGCAAGAAGACATTATCTTTGATCACTTTGTTAGTGCAATTTTTGTCACAATAAAGGGACAATTTTTCCTATATGTAAATAGTTTGATCCTGTTTAACAATATTGTTGCAATGGTTACAGTTTCTACTCATGATTTTTGGCTTAACAAATTATTGCTGTGTTGGTAGCCAAATGTTTTGTCTTTTTATATTAACTGGATCAAAATCTGGAAGGACAAGGAATCTGATGCATGGTACATTAGCTTGGAAACCTCAAGAAATCAACATAAAAGTTAGAATAGCAAGAAAGCGTGTCTTGGAGTGGCTTGGGTAGATGGCTTTAAACATAGGTCTTGCCAATCTTTGAATTTGTGGGCTGTTGAAGTTTATACTGTGGCTGGTGTTTGTAGGCATGTGATTGGTTATAAAAAGCACTGCCAGATTTGGAGGATTCACCCAATTTTTTGTCTGCTGTCTTTAAGTATGGAACCCTATCTGGGTTTAGTGAATAAAGGGATTCAGTTTAGGGATTAAAGTAATTGGGGCATGCAATTGAATGAGTAGATCCTGGACTCAGAAATAAATTGTGATATTTTCCCCTAGTAGTCAGAAAATACTCTTGACTCTGGAGAACACATTTATCTTGTGAAGATTTCAAAATCCTTTGAGGGCAGGAGTTGTGGGGTAGGAGAAAAACACTCTTGTTAAGCTAGAACCTGTTCACCTCTAAGAGGAATTGCTTCTTTTCTAGCATCTCTGCCAGGACTGAGCATACAGAACTATATAGCAGGCATACACTGATCTCTGCTGTGCCTTAGTTTTGGAGTGCTAAGTACAAAGACGTAAGAATATAATTGATTCTTTCTTCTAATCTCCCCCACCCTATTTACCATGTTTCTCAACTTTTGGTAAGAGACAGACTTTTATAGAAGTTCTGGTTCTGCTGCAAAAGGTACGGTATTGTAGATAGTCAGAGCCTGGGCAGCTGGAAGCAGGGTGAGTGCAACTGCTGGCCACTTCAGGGGGGGTGAGCAGCTAGTGGGGGTCTGCAAAGTGGAGGTGGCTGCACTGGGATCCAGGCATGCCCTGTGGACTCCAATTGGCTCCCCTGCATGCAGATGTCCTGTCCAGTATAGGAAGGTTGGCTAAGGGCTAGGATATCTCTAGGCTTCCTGACACTGGGTCTTATAGCTCCTCTTCCCCACTGACCCTGACAGACAGTTAGGGAGCTCATGGGAGTCTCCCCCATTAGCCAATATGGTGCGGGGTGCAGGATGGTAGTGGTTCTTGTGCCAAAAAATGAATGGATAAGCAGCCAAAAGCTAGAAAGATGAATGGACAGGATCCTAGCATGCCAAAAGCTTACAAGACAATTGAATAGAAAAAAAGTATTCCATCCCTATCCTTATAGGAACCAGGGGCTTGACCAGAAAGAGAGTATGGTCTTTGAGATGGGAATCCACCATTCTCCCAGGTTGTGGCACCTGAATAAACCTCTTTCCTTTTGCACTAGGAGCTGCCTCAGGAGTTTGACTTTCATAGGGGAAAGCAGCTGGATCTGTGTTTTGGTTGCAGTAATAGGTGGTGAAAATAGAGTTTCAGACTGCCACAGGGAGGTAATGTTTCTACAGTGTTTGAGGATTAAAAGCTGAAAAAGCAGGGTTTGGGGAAAAGAATATGGCTTGGGTTGCTGCTTCTCATTGGCATTCTTAGGGAAACTCCAGAAGCAGCAATGAGGGAGTGCACATGAGCTCTATAGAACTGGTACAGACTGGCTGGCAAGGCTGAAAACAACATGATGCATCTTTATTATCATATTGTTTGTCAATCTTACTTCTCCAATGGTTTATATAGTTATGAATTATTTACTATAATTCTATTCTGAGGGTGTATATCACAGTGAAAATGGTCCAAAGATAAATTCTAGAAAAATCAGCATAGGAAGCCCTATTCCCTCTAATTTGTGCACCTGTGCCCCCATGCGCTCATGCAGAGTTGAGGAAGTAGTAAGTGTTCTGTGGGGTGGAATGCCACCTTGCTTATGAAGTTTTCAGGTGTCTGTAGAAAACAAAGGCTGGCATATGTTTCTTTGAAGGATGACTTCTGAGCAATAATTCACAAAGAACTGTGCAAGGGCGATGGCAAAGGGGAAGCTCTTAGGAGGGAGGATGGAGCACCTGGCCAATTCTCCACAGGATGATGGCTCTACCCTGTGTCCACACATCCCAATTTGGGGATACAGAGGATAGGTGAGATTACCACTCTGCAATTTTGCCATATATTGCCAGAGCATGAAACAGGGAAATATAGGCTTGATGTCTTCATCTGGTGACCAGACAGAACCTCTAACTGCATTTTTAAAGAGGATCAATTCCTCATGACAAGAAACCTTTGAGGGCTTAGCCATTTATACATATAGAATCCACAGATTGGACTAGATGAGTAGGCATTCATTCACTCAACAGAATATATTTACTGAGTAACCACTATTTGTCAAGATTGTTACTGGCAAAGGGACAGAAGAGTAAATCAAACTGATCAAGGTGCTGCTTTCCATTCATTGAGAGAGACAGAGAATACACACATGTACAAATAACATAATATGAAACATAAAAATAATTAATTTAAAAAGGACAGAGGACAGCAAACTTATGCAATAGACAGGTATATAAAATACTGGCCACTGCTATATAGTACAAGCCTCACCAAAGTAAGAGAAGAGGCAGAGGAAAAGCAAAGAGGATGAGAAAGTGATACTTCAACAACAAAGTTCTATGCTCTATATAGGAAGGAGAAAGAAGGGAATAAAGATAGGAGGAGATTTGAACAAAAATAAGACCAATATATTAATTACAAGAATTTTTAGGAAGGCCATTGGATTACAAATAGACTTCAGCAAAGCTTGAGAGTAATTTTTTTTTTTTTTGGATTGGACTGATATGAAACCTAAAAAAATTGAAAAGTTTAAGCAGCCTCATTAAACATTAGGGTAAGATCTTGGCAAAGCAAAGAGGCAGTAATTATTGAAAATTTGCTAATCCATTTCACTCTTGTAGACTGATGAGTTGAGACTGCTTGATCAGACCAGCATCCTCGAGTCCATCAAGTAAATGCTACAGTGTTTGACAGACATCCCTCATGTGGTCAAAGGTTATGCTTTGTGTGGTATAGGAAAATGTTATTCTACTATAATAAGCATTTATTTATATTTTTTATATTTTTTGGTATAGGGCTGATGCTTTGATAATTTTATATATCTGATTTACTCAGACTTTTAAAAAAGAGCTGGAGACTTGATTAATTCAATGTTAGAGATGCTGAACAAATTACCTGTTTTGATAAAATACTGTAGGCTATAGTAGCTATGTAAAGAAGCCCAAGGCTACAGAGATATTTAAAATGAAATCACTCTGGCTGAGACTGAGCAGAATAAAAAATGGAAAAATGAGGAAAGAATGCTGTCATTCTTTAAATGTCTTTTTGCTTTACATATAAGAGAAGGAAAGATATTTAATTTTGGGCTCTTATTTCTTTTGAGGAATTTATTACCAGAAGAATGCTCATTAATATTGCTGGCACTATGCTATTAGGAGTTATTCCTGTAGTTACTTGGGCTCATCACATAACTTCTCCTGAGCTGTAATGGAGAAAGTAGTTGGTTATCATTTGAAATTGGAGAGAGATCAAGGATTTCTGGCCTCCTAGAACAGTAGTGTATGGCCTGGTGTAATTCATTTCAGAGTGAAATCAACACTGGATAGCTCAGGTCTCAGGATGGTCAGTAGAAGAGCAGCCATGGGAAGTGAAAGAAGGGCCACATTGGAAGAAGGGATGTGATACTGCGTGATCAACTGTGGGACCTTTGGTTTAGGGGTCCAGCCATAAAGAGTGGGCTTTAGTGCTTAAACATATTAGTTTATTGAACAAAAATTATAGGAAGACCAAGAGAAACATAGAGTTTGTAACAGGAATTCAAATAAGTATTGCTGCACTCATGGGACTCGAGAGGGAGGGATGCTTTGTGTTGTTCTCCACCACACTCTCACCTTGCCTCTTTCTAAAGTTCATTTCTTAGGCATGGCTGGGTCTTTCTGCCTCCCTCTTTAAATCTGCAGTGGCCAACAGGCAGCATGTAGTCCCCTTTCCCCCACATGGAAAGCCCTCTGGGGTAAGTGTTGAATGGAGAGGTTGAGTTTAGCCACTGGCTCTGCCTGAGAAGGGGTGGGTTAATCCAGTTCATTCTAGAGGAGTTCAAAGACCATTCTAATCTTGGGTACAAGCTTTGGCCTGCAATCCAGCTGATACTGCATCTTCAATTTACCTCTGACTCTACTATTTTCTCAATTGCTTCAGTCTCCAGAGGGGAAAGGGATGAACAAAGCTTTGCAAAAAGTACCAATGATCTCTAGGTAACAGTGAGACAGATCATGTGCATAAACAGATGTCAAGGACAGACACAGGCTGCACAGCCACACACACAGAGGTTGGCTGTGCTTAGCCTGGTGGCACCTAACAGTGCCATTTGGATGTCTTCTTTGAAAAAATATATTCAGTTCCTCTGTCCATTTAAAAAATTATATTGTTTATTTTCTTTCTTGTTATAGAATTGTATAGATTCTTTGTATATGATAGATATTAACCCTTTATCTAATGAGTGCTTTGCAAATATTTTCTCCTATTTCATACTTTTCCTTTCCTTTCCTTTCCTTTCCTTTCCTTTCCTTTCCTTTCCTTTCCTTTCCTTTCCTTTCCTTTCCTTTCCTTTCCTTTCCTTTCCTTTCCTTTCCTTCTTCCTTCCTTCCCTTCCTTCCTTCCTTCCTTCCCTTCCTTCCCTTCCCTTCCTTTCCTTTCCTTTCCCTTTCCTTTCCTGTCCCCTTTCCTTTCCTTTCCTTTCCCGTTGCTTTCCCTTTCCTTTTCCTTTCCTTTCCTTTTTCTTTTCCTTTTCCTTTTTCTTTTTACTTTTCTTTCCTTTTTCCTTTCCTGTCCTTTTTTCCTTTTCCTTTCCTTTCCTTTCCTTTTCTTTCCTTTCCCTTTCCTTTTGCTTTCCTTTGCTTTGCATTTCTATTCTCTTTCCTTTACTTTTTCTTTTGCTTTTCTTTGCTTGGTTTCCCTTTCTTTCTCCTTCCCCTTTCCTTTCCTTTCCTTTTCCCTCCTCTTTCTTCTCTTCTCTTTCTTTCTTTCTTTTCTTTCTTTCTCTTCTTTTCTTTCTTTCTTTCTTTCTTTCTTTCTCTCTCTCTCTCTCTCTCTCTCTCTCTCTCTCTCTCTCTCTCTCTCTCTCTATCTCTTTCTTTCTTTTTCTTCTCCTCCTCCTCCTCCTCCTCCTCCTCCTCCTCCTCCTCCTCCTCCTCCTCCTCTTCTTCTTCTTCTTCTTCTTCTTCTTCTTCTTCTTCTTCTTCTTCTCTCTCTCTCTCTCTCTCTCTCTCTCTCTCTCTCTCTCTCTCTCTCTCTCTCCTTCTTTTGTTTTTACTTAGATGTAGATACACTTATTGATTTTTGCTTTTGTCCCTTTTGCTTTGGGCATATATAAAAAAATAATTGCCAAGACCAATGTTTTCTATGTTTTCTTCTATAGTGTGAGGTCCTATGTTTAAGACTTTAAACCATTTTGAGTTAATTTTTGTGAATGTTGTAAAATAAAGATCCAATATCTTTTCTGCATGTTGCTCTCTAGTTATCCAAGTATCATTTGTTGAAGACACTATTCTGTCCCCATTGAGTGCTCTTGGCTCCCTTGTCAAATATAGTTGACCATAAGTGTGGGGGTTTATTTCTGGGCTCTCTATTCTGCTCCATTGGTCTATGTGCCCATTTTTATTCAACATTATACTGTTTTAATTACTATTGTTTTGTAGTATATCAATAGTTTGATATCAGGAATGCCTCTGGCTTTGTTCTTTTTTCTTAGGATTATTTTTGGATTTCTTCAGTCTTTTGTGGTTTCATACACATTTTAGAAATGGTCTTTCTATTTCTATGAAAAACGACATTGAAATTTTGATAGGAATTGAATTGAATCTATAGATGGCATTGGTAGTTTGGACATTTTAACACTATTAATGTTTTCAACATGTAAGTATGTGATATATCTCCATTTATTTGTGTCCTCTTCAATTTCTTTCATCAAGGTCTTATAGTTTTTAGTGTACAGATCTTTTAATTTATTGGTTAAATGTGTCCAAAGTACTTTAAAATTGTTTTTGATGCTGCTGTGAATGGGATAGTTTTCTTTATTTCTTACTTAGATGTTTTATTGTTAGTGTATAGAAACACAACTGATTTCTATGTTGATTTTATATTCAGCAATTCATTTGAATTTATTTATTAGTTCTAACAATTTTTTTTCAAATTCCTGTCATTTAACTTCTTTGCTCTACTTGACTGCAGATACTCTTTACTGAATATTTTATTTCATCTATTGAGCTCTCTAGGTTCTGTTTGGTTCCTTTTTAATTATTTCTATCTCTTTGGTAATTGTCTCATTTTGAACCTGTGTTTTTAATGATTTCCTTGAATTGTCTTTCTGAGTTTTCTTGAAATTTATTGAGTTTCTTCATGCAGAAGATAAATTATAGCATTATATGCTTATATTGGGAAATTAAAAAAAAAAGCCTTAACTAAATAATCTCATCTCTACCTTACAAAACGTGGGGGTGTTGGATGGTATTCAGCTAAGAAAATGAAGTGGAACTGCTGATTTCTGAAGCTTCCTCCTATGCAGCTTTCTCCTTTCTGGCACTCAGTCCTGCACACTCTGTCCCTTTGGCCCTCCGGGACCTCCAGATCTATCTGTTCTACTCAGGGACTCCGCTGGGCTCTTCCTGCATTACCCTTTCCTTGTGTGCTGGCATGGGAATTCTTGCTGAGGCAATCATAGGAATCACCTTGTTTCCCTTCTCTGAGAGGTCATCACACTGCTAATACCCAATATTTGGAAACTACATTTATTATATTTTATCTGCTTCTAAAAGGAGTTTCATGTTGGGGGGTAAATATGCTCCAGATCTCTCCATCTTTGCAGAAGTGAAAATCTTGTAAATTTTTTAATAGAGAAAAAGTTTTCAACTTCAAAAAGTTTTAGAATTATTTTAAAATTCTGATTACTTGTCTCTATCCTATAGAAATCTACTAATTCTAACTTTATGGTGAAATTTGGGTATTTGCATTTTTTATGCACTTTTCTAAAAATTTGGCTGTAGATGGCCAAAGATTCAAATTTAAAAAACCACCTGGGTAAGAAATTTGAAAGAAAGTTAGACAGAAATGTCATAATCTTCCTATGGAAGCTTTTATATAAACAATACAGAGTCATTTCAGAATTCATGGTAGTCAAGAGAAATTTTATAAGGCTATTCTGTCAGCTTTCCACATTAAGGCCAATATATACCTGAAAGTATAATACCTGCATCTATGGATGACAGAAAAAACCATATAGTATTGAAAGTGCCAGTGACACTGGAAATTTAAGTTGAGAAGGTTATTAGTGGCATTTTTAATATATAATTAAAATAGGGTATCATTTTTGTGGAGCTTTATTTTTAAAAACGCCAAGATAATGCAACTGACTTTAATTAAACTCTTCTTTTTTGTATTTAATTTTTTTAATAAATATATATTTTTTAATTTTTTACAGAGAGGAAGAGAGAGGGATAGAGAGTTAGAAACATCGATGAGAGAATCATCGATCAGCTGCCTCTTGCACACTCCCTACTGGGGATGTGCCCGCAACTAAGGTACATGCCCTTGACCAGAATCGAACCCGAACCCAGGACCTTTCAGTCTGTAGGCTGACACTCTATCCACTGAGCCAAACCAGTTTCAGCTGTATTTAATTTTATTCTTCTATTACCAGTGCTTAGAAGAAGGAAACAAATTAAAACTTCCTTCTTGATAAAAAACATCAAAGAAAATATTTTAACTATTATAGAAATTAATAATTGTAAGAATTATTAACATGAGCCCAAACAGTTATGAAATAATTAAAAACATCTTTCATGCCATTAAATGGGAGATTCACTCCAAGTACATGCACTGCACAGACAGGGATATTAAGAGAGACAGCCAGAGGCTCTGATGACAACCAAATGAAATGTCTGATTCAATTTGCGTGCGTAATCTTTCCTTTTCCGCTGTCAGTGTATTAGTTTCACAATAACTTTTTTTTCTATTTAAAACTTATGATTTTTTTTAATTTTTGTAATATTCCATTTAATATTTTTGGACCATGGTTGACAGTGAGTAACTAAGACCACAGAAAGTGAAACTGTTAATGGGGACAGGGAAGTACTGTGGCTATTATTTGGATGATCTATCTTTTTCCATCTTTTTATTTTCAATTTATTTTGTTATATTAAAATGAAAAAGTGTGTCTCCTGTTGAATGTATCAAATTCATTTCTATTTTGTCATTGCTGGTATTGCTGGATTTATTTCTGCCATTTTACCTTGCATTTCCTATTATCATATATTTTATTCTTCCCTTATGGTTTTATTTTGCATTTCAATGTTATTTTTAAAAATATATTTTTTACTAGAGGACTAGTGCATGAAATTCATGCATGGGGATGTTTGTGTGTGTATCCCTCAGCCCAGCCTGCACCCTCTCTCCAATTTGGGACCCCCTTGAGGAATGTCCGGCTGCCCGTTAGGCCTGATCCAATGGGATAGGGCCTAAAGGGGCAATTGGACATCCCTCTCACAATCCAGGACTGTTGGCTCCCAAACACTCACCTGCCTGCCTACCTGATTGTCCCTAACTGCTTCTTCCTGCCAGTCTGATCACCCCCTAACCATTCCCCTGCCAGCCTGGTCATCATCTAACTGCTCCCCTGCTTACCTGGTCACCCACCCCTAACTTCCCTCCCATACCAGCCTGGTTGCCCCTAACTGCCCTCCCTCCCTTGATAGCATGGTTGGCCCCAACTGCCCTCCCCTGCTGGCCTGGTTGCCCCAACTACCCTCCCCTGCAGGCCTGGTCGCTCCCAACTGCTCTCCCCTGTAGGCCTAGTTGCTCCCACCTTCCTCTCCTGGCAGCCCAGTCACCCCTAATTGCCCTCCTGTGCTGGCCCAGTTGTTCCTAATTGCTCTTCGTTGCAGGCCTGGTCGCCCATAATTGTCATCCCCTGTTGGCTCGGTCACCCCTAACTGCCTTCCCCTACTAGTCTGGTTACCCCTAATTGCTCTCTCCTGCAGGCCTGATTGCCCCCAACTGCCCTCCCCTGCCAGCCTGGTCCCTCCCAACTGCCCTCCCCTGCAGGCCTGGTTCCTCCTAACTGCCCTACCCTGCAGGCCTGCCCCCCGCCCCCAACTGCCCTCCCTTGCAAGCCTGGTCCCCTACAACTGCCCTCCCCTGCTGGCCTGATTGCCCACAACTGCTTTCCCCTGCTGGCCATCTTGTGCCCACATGGAGGCAGCCATCTTTGACCACATGGGGTGGCCATCTTCTGTGTTAGAGTGATGGTCAATTTGCATATTACCTCTTTATTATATAGGATTGTTGATAGTATTACAGATAGCTCCCATTTCACCCTCCTTTACCCCCTTCCTCCCAACTCCTAACCATCCTCCAGGTCTTTACTACCCTATTGCCCATGTCCATGGGCTGCACATATTGTCTAATAAAGAGGGAATATGCTAATTGACCTTAACACCATCACAAATACGGCAGTGCCCACAGCAAATAAGGAGGGAATATGCTAATTGAGTTCCATGCCCCCCAAAGATGGTGATGCCCACAGCCACAATGGCAGTGCCCAGTCCCCTCAGCCCCACCAGAATGGCAGGCATGCAGCAAGGCTGGGTCCACCCCCAGGCAGGCCCAGCCACTCCATGCACCTGCCTCTGGAGTCCCCCAGTCCCTTCAGCTCTCCAGCCACCCAGGGCTGGCCCAGAGCACAGGCAACCCTCGGATAGTGGTTGCCCAGCCTCCCAGGGCTGCCCGAGGTTCAGGCAAGCCTCAGATGGCAACTGCCCAGCCTCCCAGGGCCACCTGAGGCTCAGGTAACCAGGACCAGCCAAAACTTGTGCTGTCACCAGTGTCAGTAGCAGAGGTGTGATGAGGCGTCATCTTCCCTGATTGCCAGGTTGCCTCCCACCCCTGAAGGATCCTGGATTGTGAGAGGGGGCAGGCCGAACTGAGGGACCCCCTCTCCAGTGCATGTATTTTCATGCACTGGGCTCTAGTCTTATATAATAAAAGGCTAAAATGTGAATTGTTCCCTCAGGAGTTTGACTGACTTGGTTTCAACCACTCACTATGAAATGTGATGACCACCAGGGTGCAGTGCAGAATGAAAGAAGGCCCTGGTCAGCAGCTGGAAGTCCCCCATTGGCTCTAATGGCTGGCCAGGCCTGTGGACCCTACCTGTGCATTAATTTAGTGCACTGGACCTCCAGTAAATATATAAATTCTTTGGTTATTCTCTTCCCATCCCCTGAATTCTATATCCAGGTTTGTCGTCTATTCTATGCCTTTATGCTTCAGATCTTATTTTGTTGGTCAATTTATTTTTTATTAGATTCCACAAATAAGTGAGATCATGTAAAACTTACCTTTCTCATATTGAATTATTTCACTTAGCATTATATTTTCTAGGTCCATCCATGCTGTTGCAAAGGGTAAGAGATCCTTCCTTTTTCACAGCTATATAGTATTCCATAATGCAAATGTTCCACAACTTTTTTATCTCTTCATCCACTGATGGACACTTGGGCTGTTTCCAAATCTTAGTTATTGAAAATAATGCTGCTATGAACATAGGGGTGCATATGTTATTTCTGACTGGTATTTAGGGGTTTTCACAATAATTTTTAAAAGGGTGGACAGATTCTAACAAAACTCAAAAAATTCCAAAATTTACCCATATTTTTAAGTTTGTTCTGCAACTTTGAAACATAAATGCTTTCCTATTCATTTATATTTTTCAAATGGAGATAGACATCATCATCTTATAGGAGATTTCAATAAAGTTCTGTAGCTAGGTAGCAGTCAGAGATATATAGACACTATGTAACATCAAGCTATAATTTGTGGTATCATCAGTATTTTATTTTATTTTATTTATTTATTTTTTAAAAAAATATATTTTATTGATTTTTTACAGAGAGGAAGAGAGAGGGACAGAGAGTTAGAAACATCGATGAGAGAGAAATATCGATCAGCTGACTCTTGCACACCTTCTACTGGGGATGTGCCCGCAACCAAGGTACATGCCCTTGACCAGAATCAAACCTGGGACCCTTCAGTCCCCAAGCCGATGCTCTATCCACTGAGCCAAACCGATTTCCGCAATCATCATCTGTATTTTAAATAACATTGCAATTTTCCTCTCTAATCCTGCTCATCATATTCTATCTACTAATCATTTTGTTAGTCTTATGGCAACTTTAAATATCACAGAGTTATTAAATTTTATGTGAGAGAATCTATGACTCATTCATTTTCTTGATTTAAATCTGCAATTAATGTAATTTGCCAAATGCTTGTCATTTATAGTTTTGAAAGTATTTTTATTAAATTTCATACATTGTTTTGCATATTTTACTGTATAACAAAGTACTTCCACACTTAGCAGTTTTAAACAATGTGGCTGTGCTCATGACTGGTTGGGTAGGAATATAGACAGGGTTCATCTGGGTCAGTGGTTGGCAAACCGCAGCTCTCATGTGGCTCTTTGGCCCCTTGAGTGTTCTAACGCCACTTCTTCAAAATAGACTCACCCAGGCTGAAAACTGGCTTCTGTGCACGGACAACAAAGTTTCAATTGCACTGTATGTGCGCACACACATGTGATATTATATTTTGTGGAAAAGCTACACTCAAGGGGCCAAAAGGCTCCATGTGGCTCGAGAGCCGCTGTTTGCTGATCACTGATCTCGTTTGGTGTCACTCCTGCAGATATAATCAGACATTGGTTAGAGCTTCTTTCATTTGACAGCTTAACTTGGGTAGATGCCCAAACTGGCCCAGGACACCAACATGTAACCTCTGTAGTAATGTAAGAGTAGTCAGTCTTCTTACATGAAAGTTCAGGGATCCAAGTGCAAGGTTGAAGCAAAGTGGAAGCTGCATTGTCTTATATGACTTGGCCTTGACAGTTCACTGTGTCACTTCTAATATACTATACTCTTAAAAGTGGTCAGAAGCCCACCTCCATTCAGGGTGTGTGTGAGTTAGACTTTACCTCTCAATGGAGCAAGGTCACATTGTAGAAGAGCAAATGAGATAGGAGATATTGTTGTAACCACATTTGGGAAATACAATCTGCCACACATAAAAATACAGGTGAAATCACATTTTGGATCCCAGAAAGTGATGGCCATAGCTATATATATAGAACTCTAATATGCAAATATATCAAATGTCAGAACAACCGAACACTGGTTGCTATGATATGCACTGACCACCAGGGATGCACACAGAACATGGCAGGCATTGGCAGCAGGAGGCAGAGTGTGGAACATGGCGGGCATCAGCCGTGGCGGGATGATGGAGCAGGTGAACAGGGATGCCAGACCAAGGTGGGGTGCTGGTCACTGTCATTGGGGTGAGCCTCTGATGGCTACTGAAAATTCTTTACTCCTGCACGCTGTGGTCCTGCCCAGCTTTCACACCTGCTTCCAGCATTAGCCCCGCTTGCATATGCTGCTGGCACCAGCTCTAATTGCTCTGTGCCTTCAGTGGGTGCAAGTAGGATTGGCACCATCAGTGCATGGGAGTGGCAATGGTGGGAGTGGGGCTTCCAGCAGACAGGGGACCAGAAGCCATGGGAGGAGAGGCAAGGTGGGGGCATGGAGGATGGGCTGAGATCCGCCTCTTTACCCATCGCAGCCTCCTGGCCTACAGTTCCTTTCAAGTTGCAAGAATTTGTGCACTGGGCTCCTTGGTTATTCACATTTTACCTCCCCGCCTCCCCAATCATTCAGCCTTCTGAACTTTTATCTACTCAGTTTTATGCCAGGCTTTATACTTATGCAATGAGTTATGTCAGGGTCTGTAACATAAAATGCTAATATGAAGTGATTAGGTGATAATTCTAGGAATTGTTTTAAGCTTGTCTGACTTACTACTCTCCTCTTCTTTCATTCCTCTGATATTTTCACTATTCTTACCTGTTTTGTTAGCCTTTAATCAAGATGATCTATATGCTTGCTATAGTTATCCTCATTGGTACTCTCACAGAATCCTCACCTCATCTCACCACCATGGACAGGAAAGACTTTAGAACCTATAATATTTAAAGCATAGTTTCAAATTTCAGAAGATCCCCACAGTTCTCCATAATATCTAGTGATAAATATGAAGCAAGGTTTTAAAAATATGTATATTTTTAAATCAATTTCAGAGAGGAAATCTCGGAGAAGGAGAGATAGAAACATCAATGATCAATGCTCAACCACTGAGCCACACCTGTTGGGCAAAGGTTTTATTTATTTATTTATTTATTTTTATTGATTTCAGAGAGGAAGGGAGAGGGACAGAGAGACTGAAACATCAATGATGAAAATCATTGATCGGCTGCCTCCTGCATGCCCACACCAGGGTTTGAGCCCACAAGTCAGGCATGTGCTCTGATCGGGAATGGAAGCATGACCTCCTGGTTCATAGGTTGATGCTCAACCACTGAGCTACACCAGCTGGGTGGGCAAAGGGTTTTTGATGCATAGGATCATTCTAGCCTTTGTATTAGAAGTTTAATTTTAACCCTTTAGTGTCCACCACGGACCTTATAAATGGTGTGGAGTCATTATCATAGCTTAAACCTCCCTAGGTGTGATTAAAAAAAATAAAAATAAATGAATGAGAGAGCAAGAGAGCATGAGAGTGAGGGAGGGAGAGAGTGTCTCTTTTAACTGGAGATACAGTTTGATCCCAAAGAACCCCAGGAGAGCACCTGATACAGTAGACCCCGAGAAACATTTGCTATATAGAGTAAAATATAATCCACATTCTGCTGGTGCTGACCACGTACTAGATAGACACTAGTTCATGGCTGCAAAGAAGTATGAAGAGCCGATCATCAAACAAGTCGGGAAGATACCACTCAATAACAGAAGTAGACAGTAAACAAAACAGTTCTGCTCTCTGTAAGGTCCAAAGCTAGTGGTACAACCATAAGTCATGATCTTGGGAAAAGTAGACAGACCTAATGTTCTTAGGACACCTTTTGTGTGCTATTTGGTCATTCCCCTATCTCACTGAATCCTTAAAACAGTGATGCAAGAGAGAAACAGACTGAGGAACTGAGGAAGCAGAGAGGGGCATGAAGGGCCCAAAGTCAGGCTTTTTTCAAAGGGAAGAACAAACGCAAGTAACCAACTCCAATGTCAACTTCTCTCCCTGTCTGTGACCCATATCCTCAGGAAAGAGCAAGACTCCCTAAACTTTCTTAAAGAGATATTCTCTTCATCTCACCCTCAGATGCTATGCATGACTGAGGCTAATTTGTAGGGAATTCTGTAATATTGATTGTACCATTTCTGAGAGAGTATCTGTTGTCCAAACTGACCAGGGTTCAATTTTTTCAATGGCCACTGGAGGGCTCCCCACTGTAAGCTTTACAGACAATCACCAGGTATTATGGTTTTTTTTTTTTTTTTTTTTTTTTTTTTTTTTTTTTTAGTCTCTGAAGTTTGATTAATCCCAGGCCTTTGGGAGTTGGTGAGTGACTGTGTCACACTTAAAAAAGAGGGATGAATAATATTTAGACTGAACCAGATTGAGTCAACTTTGGGCAGAGGTCACACAAGGATCTTGCCACACAGTTCTGTCTGTAGCCCTGGGGCCAGGCTGCCCACGTGGATTCAATCAGTGCACCTGCACCTCTGACCCACAGCACAGCATCTAGATTGAGTCTCCTTTGTTGACCACCAGCTTCTCCCTGCTCTCTGCCTTGGACTCTGCCCCTGGGAGCTGAGGCCTCAGCCAGGACAAAGATTTAATCTGTTCACTACTGGAGCCTTGGAATATTTTTCAAAGTGGCCCTCCAGGCTCTTCCTTATGCTGTCTTAAAGCAAAGGGGGAGGGCATAAGGAGGAGGCTCAAGAGGTTTGATTTTGCTCTCAGACAAAATGCACTCTGCTCTCTACAACTTTTCCCTTTTGGTTAATACTTTCCCCTGCCTGGTGCATTTAATTTAAAATACAGAGAGAAAAGGAAATGATGAGCACAGTGCAATATATTGTGATGGCAGAATTTATATCACAACAAGTGCAATTTTTAGATTCAGAGATCGCCAAACTGTACCAAAAAGAATGAAAACTGGTGTTTAGATGCCCAAAGATAGTTGAGTATTTCATAATGATTTCAGAGGATTTATCTCACTAGAAAGTTGCTTGAAAAATAAAGTGGAATGTTAAGTAGGGTTTTCTCAATGAAATACTCTGCCAAAGTTTAAACAAGAATTACTTCATGGAAAGGTAAATTACTCCATCTCTGGAATGACTTTCAACAGGGTGCTGACCTCCATCAGAAGAAATCAGCAGAGGGTCATGTGCTTCATGACAAAATCAGGTAGACACAAGGTCTAGGTATGTGCTGTCCTATTGTGTCAAATCAGTAACAATAGACAACACTTGGGAGAGAAGGAATGCTGAATATCAGATTCATTACTATGTTTTTTGAGACCAGAGAGCCAATGCAAAGCATATCTCTAACTTGAGCTACCACATGCAAATTGTCTATTCATTTAGAAATCATTGGTCTCCTTAACCACGTGGTACCGTATGATTTGAAACACAGATACATGAAGTAGGCAAACAGTTGACTCAGGTCTGCCTGCTTGCGGTATGTGTAATGACAGTAGCTTAATGCATGATTTTTGCCCATGTGTACTTAATGTAAAATAACGAGGTCCCGCTGTTAATGTCATTTCTATCTTCACTCCTTCAATCAGTGACCTGAGATGTCCGAGGCCTTTTGTAAGAGACCTATATGGGCACAAACTATATAGTAGGCTCAGTGTTATAAATAAAAAAAAGTCAGAATCAAGGCCACGAATCAAACCTGAGAGTAGAGCAGATACTTTTATGGGCTCAGGTTTGACCAGTTCAGTATGTAAATACCCACCAACCTAGGAGCCTGACAGCAAGTTTCCATCCCCATAGGAGAGAAGTAAGCAGCAGTGTCTGTCTATGAGGTTTGGTTCTAACGACATTAAATTGCCAACCCCAATCTCTGCAGCTTTCATCTCAGAAAATTCCACCCTTAGATGTTCATGGTCTGCAGTTCCACCCATAGTCTGGATCCTGGGATGCTGCTTGGGTGGTATGTAGGGTAAGTCCTATCCTGGCCAGATCCCATCTACAGCCCGAGCCATCATCATGGCTAAGTAACTGTAGGTGGGAAGGCCTTCAAGACATGAGCTGCTAAATCCTGAAGCAACCTCCTCTGCACTACTCACTATTAATTATTTAATTGACTAACAGAGGAAATAGATACGTAATACCGTGAGAGGTTTAGCCTTATCCTAGGTTCAATTTAAACTAATCATCAGTCTTTCTGGAAAATGCCTATGTGGGTTTTTCTCAGTCAGAGCACTCAGCACGTCTGAACAAAGCCTTCCTGTGCTGTCTGACACAGTTACGTTTGGACTCACATCCTGTAAGATTGCATGACCAAGAGGCTTCGGTGGTGCTCTGGGCCAAGTCAGATCAGCTCAATGGCCAACATACGCCTCTATGAAAGAAAATCTACATTTCCCTGATGGGAAGGAATGTGAGAGAATCGGGTACTCCATGTTGAACTTGAAAAAAAAATTAAGCACAGAAAATTTACTCTTTTCAACCGTCAGGGGCAAAGAGTAAGGGGAGCATTTTTCAAGAGATGAGAGGGGAAGTAATAAGAAGAACTTCTCTGTCTAAAGCCATTTAGACAAGTCAGAGAATATTTTTTTGTTGGTTCTTGGCACTGCTTTATCATAACGTGGCTGGACAGCTTGCTGGATACAGAGTCTGGAATGGCAGGGAAGGCTAGCATAACCTCAAAGAGCTTCTCAGAACTGTTTGCAAGATGTAGGGGCTTAGATAGAGAGGTCACAGTCATTTGAAGCAGCAATTCTTTTAGAAGCACATGCAAAATAAATATTACATATGAGCCCAAGATCTCAAATGTAGAGCAGTGTTGCTGCCAATTGGATTAAAATAAAGAATCAGGTAGGATAAGTAAGTTTGTGAATTGTCTGGTGTCCTTTGCATTTCCATTAGAGGGCATTCTTGCTACAGGAATTGCTGGATTTTCTTGTCATCAGAGAGCCTTTTCTTCCCAGGCAGGTCTGCATGATAGGTGGTCCAAACTGGCAAACCGTATGCTAAGCAAGGTAAGAGAAGTCGAGAGGAAACAATATGGCATTTCTTTTTTCCTGCTTTCAAATCAGAAGTGCATACCCAAGGTTAACAGAAAGAGGCTTGGGCCCAAACTGTTTTCCTGGGACTTTTTTTTTTTTTTTTTTTTTTCATTTCACAGACCTAGTACACAGTACATCCATGGACTGCAATAGCCTTCCCAGGGGGAGGCTGAAAGGGGAGACAGTTGATTTTCCAGAGAGATTGTGCAAATGCAGCCAAGCAAACAGGAAGGTGCCTTGAGTCCTAGACAGGGGCCCTTCCTCTCCATGTGCAGTCACTGGGGCCCTGTGTGTGGGGAGCGAGGCCCAGCCTGAAGCAAACTGAGCACCTTCTTTAGCATTCTCCAACCCCGGTGCTGCCTCTCCAGCCAGCTGCTTCTCCAACCCTGATCCAGTCGGGGCATCTGTGTTGTTTGCGTGCATGCATGTGTGGCATGTGTGTGGGGAATGTAATACATGCACACATCCCCAAGTGAGTCCTCAAGGCATGCACGTTGGGGGTCTGGAGTAATTCTTAGAGTCTGAGATACAGGGAATGGTATTGACAAAGTGGTTGATCCTTGCCCTGGCCATGCTATGAAGGCAGAGCCAGGTGGAAAGTTATGGTTTCCGATGGGTGACAAAGCACCCTGTGTACTGTACCCATACTTCTGAGTGCACCTATGCAGTTAGGGTGAGGCAAAATGAGAAGTTGCTTGCTGCCATGCAAGACACTGGCCGATCTTTATCCTAAACCTAGAGGATAGTACTCTGCTGCCTGGGGTCTATCTGCCTCTAAAGCTGCGTGTCTCAGGTCAGGCTGCTCTAACAAAGTCCTGGGGGCTTGTGACCAGCAGATATTTCTTTCTGACAGTCCAAGATCAGAAGGCCAGAACAGTCAGGTGTAGGCAAGAGCCTTCTTCCCGGTTGCAGACTGCTGACTTCTCCCACATGGCAGGAAGAGAATGAGGGAGATCTGTGGAGTCCCTTTTATAAGGGCACAAGTCCCATTCCTGGAGGCTCTGCTTTCATAACCTAATTACCTCTTAAAGGTTCCACCTCCTACCATCACACTGGATTAAGCTTTCCACATAGGGATTTTAGGGGGACACACACATTCGGTCCTTTGCACTGAGGGAGGGAATGCTCAGGAGTGTGAACACATGGGAACTTCAGAGCTCTCCCTGGTCACCTACAGTGGCTCACTTAAGGACTCTGTGTGCCTGGCAGGGGTTCCTGCAAACAGAAGAGTGAAGTGGACAGCGGTGAGGGCTATCTCTCATGGCATTGGGCTGGGAAGCCAGTCTGTGAGAAGAGGGGTGCAAACACGAGTATAAAGCTTTCACTCATTTGGGACTGAAGAGAACAGTAGCTGGGATCATCCCAGACTTGGACAGGAAAACATAGTTGTATTGTACAATTGATGAAAAGTATTTAATTTGGGGTGGCTCTAGAAAATCATGTCAAGACAGTGATAGTAAGGTTGCTTTTACGAGAACAATGCTGGCAGAGGACTCATGAATCTTGGGAGCACTCAGATGACTAAACCCATCTCCAATGTGCTGAAGTTAGAGACCCTGGGCAGGAAAAGAAACCCCTCAGCCAGAGAACGGAGGATGAGAGGGCAAGGCCTCAGAGCAGCCCCCATGACAAGACTTGGATGCAAAGTAATAGTAATTACAGTGCAGGGAGGGAAAGCCTTGTTCTCCCTGCAGCCCTACTCCCTGGTTTTTACAACGGAAGCTCCTGGCCCTGGTCTGCATTTTGGGCTCTGCAGCAACAAAACACCTTTGGCCCAAATCTCTCACTTTCTATTTTTAAAAAGCAAGGATTTAAGAGCAGAGAGGAGCCTATAATTTACCCAGCACTTGAAACAATCAAATCCACCCCAAGGCATGGCTGAAGCTCAGATCCTCCAGGCAAGGGTTTTGATGGTCCTACCAACTCACTTAAGGCTTTCTTTCATGTGCAACAGTAATCACCGTAGTTCCCTTGCTGAGTGCGTTTTATGTCTCACATAATGTAGCATAGAGGTGGGTGTGCTCACAGACAGAATGTGGAACCTAATGCTAGGTTCTGTTTATAGGCCTTCGGCTTGCAAAACATGGGATGCTTTGCCAACTTTAGAACCCCCTGGAAACCTGTGGATTTGGAACTAGAATTCCATCTTTTTTTTTTTTTTTTTTTTTTTTTTTTTTTTTTTTTTTGATTCAAGTTCTTTTAACTTTTGGCACCAATGTGACTTCCTGTTTCTAAGAAAAAAAATAAAAGCTTTAAAACGTTCCATTAAAAGAACTCCTAAAGAGCCCTGGACAGCCAGTGGTTTTGCACAAAACAATATTTTGATGAGTTAAGTGTAAATGTATCAGAAACATATGGATTAAATTTCCCTTGAAACATGCAGGGGTTTGAAAAAGGGAGGGGAAAAAAGCAGGCCAAACACACTTTAGGGGTTTGCCGAGTCCAAAACATTCGAAAAATACTTTGAGGTGTTTGAGTAAGTCCAACACTACGGAGCTGGCCCACCCGGGATGGCAGTGGCAAACTCGCAGTCAAGCAGACACTCATTTCCATTTCCCAAACTGTGGTAGTGTTTGCATAGGCACGGAGACGTGGAGTTCATGGTACAGTGCAACCAGGAACCGGAGTAGGGGTTCTCCAAAGAAGGCACATGCCTCACCTTCTTGCCCGAGCATTTCAGCTCTGAGCAATGCATCAGGAAAGCAGTTGGCCGGGCTTCTTTGGGCCTGGTTACAAAAATGTCTTCTATATGATATCGCAATGAAATGCATTCAACTGAACCCATAAATGAGAACCAACTGAAGCCTCTACTCTAAATGTTAACTGGACCAATTTCTAGGAATGGAGAGGTTCCCCCACCTATAGGATCCTCTCTCTCCCCCTCCAATCCAACATCTGTTTTTGTCTCTTCTCATCTTGGCTGAGACCAGAGCAAGAAGTCCCAAAAACCGCTCTCTGGGAAACATGTTGTCGCAAGATTTCCAGCTCCATTCATTGAAGGCAACATTTGAGTACAGTTCACAGAGCACCACGTTTGGAGGGTTTTGCAGGGAGGGAGGAGGGCAAAACCATTTCTTGGGAATCACCCACTTGCTGGGGTTGACTCCGAGGCGTGGGGACCATGCTGCCTGCAGCAATTGCCTTGGAAAGGGAACAAGGGGCCCCAAACAGCGTGGCAGCCGAGCAATTCAGATTTTCCAGTAAACTAAGAATCCCCAAAGAGAGTTAAGGCATTCCCTTTTTCCCATCTATCCTCTTTGCTCTTTTAGGAGATGATGTAGGTCTTTTCCCTTTGCTGCTCAGAGATTCCTGTTTGCGGCTGTATACTATACTCCTGAGTTATCTGAGACTTGGCCACCTTTCTGTGGATAAGGAGGAAATAGATGAATGTTTTTCATTTCCGTAGTGCACATTGTCCCAGGTCAGCCCCTCTTAGTCACTCCTTTTGAAGCTTTTTAGGGGATTTCCAGCAATGGGATTATTTATTGGAGGGTCAGCTCAAATGATAGAAAAGCTGGTTCTCAGCCCTGACAAGGTCAAAACAGATTCAAACTCGCTTTAAAGAAGTGCATTTGAGTTGAAAGAACATTTGGCGGGGCATCAAAAGAGATGGGCAGAGGCTGGCCTTGATTTCCCCCATAACTGAGACAATTGTACTATTACTTCCTCAGTTTTCCTGTCTTCTAGAAAGAATATAGAGAGAATAATTGCTGAGAGAATTACGTGCAATGTCTCAAACTTCTTGAGGGCAAGGCTGTTGGAGTAAAAAAGAATAACAATAAACTGAATTATACAAAGCCTAGAATTAAGGTGAAATCAAGTATAGCACTGAATGTGTTAGGAAAATTGTTTCATTCTTACTTCCTGATAGCTTACAATTAATAATAGTAATTAGTAATGTGGCGTTTGCTATATGCCAGGCGTTTTCGGTATAATTCACGCATTCAATCTTCACAGCAACATTAATAAGTAGGTACTTTTATTGTTATGGTGGGGAAACCAAGGCACTAAGCAATTTGCCCAATTTGCCACCCTAATGTAGGCGGAGCCAAGCTTCAAACCATGGCAGTCAACAACTTTGGAGTCCATATTTTTAATGTTTACAGGGTAAGAGCTTTCATCTTCTGGCCAGATGATTCCAATTCCACTTCTCAGGTCTCTGATCTCTAAAATATTCTCAAGTCTTTTTCTCCCTCCATGTACTTCACAAGCAAATCATTATGTTAAAGTAAAGCAACGCAAAGTCATTTCCCTGTAATTTGCCATCTCAATACTCCCTGCCAACGGAGCCTCCTTCAGACAAACACGCTTTGTGTTCATGGGTATAAAACTACTCCATAGGCTGATACAAAAACCTACTTTAAAAAATGATCATAATGGGAACATAGTCTGTCTCCTTTAATTAAATCTCTCAAGCCTTTGGAAATCAAGGGACATAAATAGTCACCTATTGAAGTCGGGGTAGAAAATTCTGAGCACAGTCTCCGTGTGAGCTCGGGTTCTTGGAGGAAAACGAGTTGGGATGTCTGGCTTCCTCACAGAAACGTGTCGCCTGCTGCACAGGTGAATATGGAGGGCGAGGAGGGGGAAGGGCTTTCTTCCAGGATGGGGGCTGGTATCAGAAAGCTGCTTCTCTCACTAGCCGGGCAGGAGGGAGCACTTGTGATCCCTGGAGCCTAGAGAGTACAAACAGAGCGGTTTGCGCTAGGTAGTCCTTGCTAGGAGAAGGCAGGGCCTGCCAAGCAGCACTTAAGCTTCAAAGTGCTGCGGAAGCCCCATAGCCCTGGAAGGCTATTCTGACTTTAAGGAAAGGCTTGCGGTGAGTTTTGTTTCTATGGAAATAAAGCAATTAGGTTAAACAGCAATTGAGTACTATTCAGTGAAAAAGATACCTAATGGTATTTCTTTTCCTCTTACACAAAATTGTGTAGTATTTTTTTGTTTTTAGTGAGTGAGGAGAGAACAATGTGTATTTGTGCTTATTTTTAATGAAAGGTTTATTTATTTATTTTAGAAAAACAGCTTGATTGGACTGGGCACCATAATGGGTACCCAGTTCTACTGCCAGAGGAAAGCCTGCCATTGTGTGTGGAATGCCATGGTCCTGTGGGAGGCACCCTTTGGATTTCAGATTGATCTCTAGGATGACATGCTTTGAAAACGGAGTGTTCATGAGTGTTCTACATTATAGTTCTTTAAGGATAAGTGGTCTGCGTCACACAGGCTGCAAGAAGGGTTAGGGCACTCACCACTCTTCTCTATTCATGCTTGTTATACCCTCTCTTCTCTATTTTTCTATTGTGCTAATTTCCCCTTTTAGGATGGCTACTTTTCTACTTTGGATTGCTCCTCAAACACTCCACCTGGGCTTTCTGTGAAAAGGCAAAGTCTGAGTCCATGGATCTAGGGTGAAGCCCAAGATTCTGTGTTTCTAAGAAGTTGCCAGGTGAGGCCCAAGCTTCTGGTTCAAAAAGCACCCTTTTGAATAGCAAGTAGACCATGGCCAACCTCTCTCTCTCTCTCTCTCTCTCTCTCTCTCTCTCTCTCTCTCTCTCTCTCTCTCTTTCTCCTTCTCCCTTTTCCTCTCTCTCATCTATCTCTGAATGGTTAGTGATTGTAATTATTGCCCAATTTTTCCTCTTTTCAAACATTCAAATCTAGAAGTTGAAAATTTCCTCAGGTCTAGTCCACACTTGCTGAATAAATGGTACTGACAAGGTGACAGATCCATCAAAGTTACCAAGGTTACTTGTAGCACAGAACCATTCCTAATATTTATCCTCCTATCCCTTCATTATGGTGTTAGCTCCCACTCCTCACATCTCCCAAACACCCCTCTCAGTAAATTATGTGCTTGGGATAGGTGACCATGTTTGTACCCCAGGTATCATGTTCCAGCCGCGTCCCCACAAAGATATATTGCTTTCATTCTGACCAGAGAACATTTATCAGTTCTCTCTAGTACAATCATATCAGCCCTTTTTATTCATGGACAAATTCAGGGATTCAAATAAAGGGCAAGTTGTACTTTGATTCAGCTTCTCTCCATTTGCTCAAAGATGGACAGAGAAAGGTTACTAAATATTTCCATTCTCATCTTCTTTCTTTCATTCTCAATAATTTACCCTCTTTTTTCTATAAATAACAATAGCTGAGAACATAAAAAAATATGTGCAAGTGAATGTGTTATTTTATCAACCATTGACCAATGGAGAGATAGGTAGACTGTATTGTGTGGGTGATGATTGGGGACTGCAGGGGGCAAAGCTGAATATTTCCCAAAATTATTGATACCTGAGGTAGCCTGATAGTTAATTCAATATCTTACCTACTCACAAATAGTCAAAGAACAGTAAGTCCACAGGAGTGAGCAGGGGGAGAAGAAATGGAGAGAGATGGGTGAGGTGAAGGCTGGTCCTCAAGGAGGGGAAACACATAGAGAAGAAAACTAAGATGTATGATATAAATGATGGCCTGGAAACGGACAAGGGAAGGGAGAGATCTTAGTAAGAAGAAGGTTTTAAGAGACCAGTAGTAAGAAGAAAAATTTACAAGTTGCCCTTAAAGGAAGCTGAGTTTAAACATACAATCTGGACAAAGATCGATTATTCAAATATATAAGCCTTTATTGCCACTGATGCCACAACTTAACAATGAATTTTCTAATGAGAAGGAAGCTATACCTCATGGAATGAAAGCGTGTCTCAGATGTAACATAAACAGACTGGCTGGGGCTGGGAAGGGAGGAAGAATAAAAGAGGAGAGGTGATGGAGGGCACTGTTCCTGCCCAAAGGTTCTGTAGGAGCTAAAATTCCCACAGGCACCATGCTTTCTAAATATACTGTTTGTTTTCTGAAATCTCAACCCCTAGAAAGCACGAAGGGAACTAAACTCCAAAAGCCAAAGCATGAAAGAAAGATCCTTTCTCTTAAGATTCCAGGTTCTCCCAAGACAGGTGGAGAGTAGGTTGGCAAAACAAACAAAAAAAAAAGTGTGTGGGGGGAGTCATTTTCCTATAACCTTTGCTTAAAACCAAAGTGATTTTGGGCTCTTTGAACATTTTAGAAATAGAAAACATCTTGCAGGCAATATGACTTTGTGTTCTTATTTTATCATGTTTTAGAGGAGAGGAGAGGGAAATAGCTTGCTGCTGGTCACAGCTGGTTAGTGATTTCATTAGAACTTGGTTATTATTTCATTTTTTAAAACTCTCACCATAGTACTTTTATTATTTTCTTTATAGTATTTTAAAAAGCATGCATCTGCCTTCTCTCACTAGTGGTTTGATTAAGTATAGAATGAAGTCTTCTATTAAATAAGAACAGAGTTAAAGAAAGAAGTTCCATGTAAAGGTTGTGTCTGTGAGTTAATGTTGTTCTTCAAGTAGTGAATTCTTTTAGGGGACACTTAGAGACCTCTAGCAACTTTTAGAACTCCAGCTGGATGTTTTGCCTCAGGGATTAATTAGGAAATAACAGAGAAAGAACTAAGCATTGGTTTTGGCATGTTTCCTAGTCACTCCAACTCTGTGTGTAGTATGACATTCCCACTGGTCACTTCTGACTTCAGAAAGGATTTGAGCTTGTGTGTTTTTATTAATTTGGACTGTTCATTCTCAGCCAGTTACCTATGAATGCTTCTGTGGGAATTATTCCTGATCAGAGCCACATCCCTTAGCAGAGAACGGATCAATTATAGGCACATTGTTCTTTGCACAGAGCAATAAGGCCCTTGAGACTTCAGATAGTGCTCCAATTTTGAGATCACTTGGCTGTTTCCCCTCCAGCCAATGTCAGCAGTAGATACAATCTAGAACCTCAAGAGGCTGGGCTGGAAACTAAACAACAGCTTGGCTGCCAGCATTCTGGGCTTGAACCTGCTTTGGCCTGGGGGCGGATAAGATGACATCATAGGTCTTTTCCATCTCCAATTTCTGTGAACCATTGTTCTTGGGAATAGATGATTCAATAGGCTCATGCATATTTGTATTTGCCCACTCTGCTGTTCCTTGTATTTATTATATTTCACTTGGTTACTCTGGGAAGAACAAATACATTATGTAAGTCCAGAGACACTCAGAGGTCAATATCTGAAAAGGGCAGAGTCGGAAGGGATGTGGTCAAGAAAGAGAGATGGTGATGAGTAGGAAACCTGAGCTCACAAGTGCTTTCTAGATGTTCCCAGAGCAAAATCTGAGGAAAGTACCAGGATGTGATGTTTTCTGGTACAATGGAAAGAATATAAATATGGGGACAGAAGACCTAGTTTGAACTCTTACTTACTGGCTTCTAATGATTTCAGTTTCCACACAGATAATGATAATAGCCTGATTATTTCAAGAGAGTTGGTTTGAATATCATATGACAGAACATGTGTCTGTGTATTATAAGTATAAAGTGTTATGTAAATTAGGGATATTATTATTATTTAATGAAGTGATTCTTATGCTCAGAGCTGAACAGAAAAGTTCTGTGTAGAAAGAGCTATGCCAAAAACAGCTATGTTTTCTGAAAGTAATTTTGGGAGAAAGGACAAAAACTGACAATAGGAAATTAAGTTTCATCAGTGCACAGGAAGAAGGAGAAATAAAACCTCAAATGTTCTCATCTTCTGGTTTGTTCAGCCTGTAAGCCAAAGTACATTTCAATTTGAGAAATACCAAAAATCATCATCGATATTTTTTTTATGATGAATGACTTCTCAAAAAATTTAAAGTAATATGCTAAATGGTATCATATTCAAAGAATCTGATTGAAATAATGTAACTTAAAATATATTTTTTTTTTGAGCAGCATCTATATGCAAGACCATGACCCAGCCTTTGAGGGAAAAAGCATTCCCTGCCTTCAAGAACTAATTTAAAGGGGAAATGAGTTCATAAATATATCCAGTGTTTTCCAGGGATTAAAATAGTATCAAAATGATTCTTACAAAAATGTTTTCCTGTGTCTCTATTACTGCTTAAATTACTCATTGGTATCCAGGAGCTGTTTTATGAGTGACCACTCACTAAACCATTGGTCACCATCTTGCAAACACCATTTTTGTTCTCTCCTATGCCAGTTCATTATGGTAATGCTCCCGACTGTATGGAAGTCCACTGAAGGCCCTCTGAGGTGCCTCCCCAACTGGTTCCTGCTTGAGGTTTCACTGCTGTCCATAATGCCTCTACTTGTACAGCACAAGTAACATTACATAAGTCAGACAGGTGTTTAAACAAAGTGTAGTTGGAATGCTGAATAGGAACCTACTGATTTTGCTCAGCTAGTAGAAATACTCTCTCTAAACAAACACATTTATTTTATTTAAAATTTCTTAAATATATTTTTATTTATTTCAGAGAGAGATAGAAACACCAATGATGAGAGAAAATCATTGATCAACTGTCTCCTACATGTCCCTCACTGGGGATCGAGCCAGCAACCTGGGTAAATGCCTTGACCAGGAATGAAACTGAAACTTCTTGGTTCATAGGTTGATGCTCAACCACTGAGCCATGCTGGCTGGGTCATATTTACTTTTTTAATATGAAACACGAAGAGATGTTCATAAAGACAGAGAAGTGTCCTAGGATTGTGGACGTGTATGGACAAAAGCACAGAGATGTCAGACTTCATAATAACATCAATTTTAGAAAAATAAAGTAGAGTCTTCTCTCAAAAGCATCATAATAGGGTATTAAGAACAACAAAAAAGGAAGTTAAATCAAGGGCCAGGAGTCTGTCAAAGATGGGATATGCATTTCTACTTTTCCACCATTTTACCTTCCTATAGTATAATAAGACTTAGAGTTATAGTATTTCCCTTCTCATTAAGCAACAAAAAAGGATTTGAATCAAAGGCCTTCTAAGTGAAGCCATGAGGTGGAGAAGAAGAATGGTGAACTCAGAGAGTAATGGAGCCCATTATCAAAAGGTCTGGACATCTGGTTACTAAGAGCTCAGAAACCATAACTATGATTAGCAAGTCACCCTAAAAAAGCAAATATAATTTAAGCTCAAGTCTCTTCATCATGACCTATGAATGTCTAGCAGTAATGGGCACACTTGTCAATCTCCCAGAAATTTTCTGGACAGTCAGACTTCTCTGTTCATGTGCTCCTAGAGTATGTCTCACTGTCCTCTCTACCAGACTTATACCTTCTCACAACACTCCCCAAAATAATACTGTTGAAGACATATGTCCTATTAAACTGCACTAAACAGTTTCCATAGAGATGACATTTATTCATCCCAGTAACTCAACGATCCTCTTGTTAAAAACACAGTAACTGAGGCTCTGGACAGGTTAAGTAAATGACTCAAGGTCACATGGTGAAAAGATAGCAGGGCTGGGACTCAAACTCAGGTCTGCTATTTCCAAAATCCATGTTTTTCAGCAGGACACTCTCAGTCTTCTCCATTCAAACAAAAATACTGGTAAGGTTGATCTGTGATCAGGGAGGACAGGGTCAGGTGTTTATAACTATAGATCTTGGGGATGCTATTATTCTATCTTCTTTCCAAACACATGAATGATAAATGTAGAAATTAGCTCAAAAAATTTCTGGATGATGTAGTGTAAAGATAATAATGATATCTTGGACTCTTTTTTTTAAAAAAAATAGAAATTCATAATATTAATAATGAAATGATGGTTAATAAAAAATGTAAAGATTTGATACAAGCAATAGAATACAAAACAGGGAATGACTGATTGACACAAACTAATATGAAAATGATGTGGGAAATAAAACATACAAGCCTCTCCTGATCAGGACTGATTGGGCAGGAGCCTGCCACAGGCACAGTCGCGCGGGATGAGTGGGAGCAGCAGGTAGGAGCTGCAGGCTCATTGGACTGTGGGTTTTAGTCCGATTCCTGCAGGTCACCAGAGGGACCCCACCCATGCACAAATTCGTGCAGAGGGCCTCTAGTATCATTATAAAAACTGCATATTTTTGTTGCCTTCTCCTTTTTACAGAGGGTGGAAGAATCAGTTTTTGTTTCAGATTTGCCTCATTTTAGGCAAATAAGTTTTCTTTCCTGAAAAATTGTATGTATATGAGGAAGTTTTACAATAATCAAACTATGAGCTAAAAAGCAGAAGGAATTCCATTAATAGATTCAATTTGGAAAAAAATTAAAATCCTGAATTATTCTTTTCTATGGCACTGTGAACAAACCACAGGTTCCCTCTACTCTCAACCCTACTCCCTCCAAAAAGCCTCTGTGAGTCAGTTCAAGCTATGACTATTATAAATTTTTCTAAAGCAATTGAAATGGAATAAAACCAGAACATCAAAATACTCTCCAACCCAACCTGACCTGACATGATATTTCACTTGGTCCGAGTCCCTGATATAAAAAAAAAATAGTTTTTTGAGTCATAATTTAAATGCACCAGAGAGCTCTTGTATTTCAAAAAGAAATCCTATGGTGGATACTTTAGGAAAACAAAGAGTTTTATGAAATGAATAATCAACCACTGATCTATTTGCTTTGAAACTGTTGATGTTTTGGAGTCTGATTGGCTTAAACTACCTTACTATCAGATTTTGATTACAATGGTGTGTCCCAATTAGTTATAGATAAAACTAGTTCAATTCTCATGCCTACAATTGTATCAAGACCATGTTGATGAGTAATTTACATGAAAAGTTACTTATGTGATTTGGGGCATGCCTAGTATGATTTAATTCAGAAAGACAAGCTTAGAAATTTGATACCTTTGACTGCCAAAAACTGATCATTTTCTCACTAATAGAACGATGTGGAAGGCTGGTCAACCTTGAAGCTCTCAGAGGTCAGAGCCAACCACTCCCTATCTAATTGAAACAATGGTAACTGAGGCAACTTTCCCACCAAATAATCATGTAAATCTTTACTGACAAATAATCTGCCTGTGACTTTACTGATACACCTGCCTATGGGCTATGGGTGTATCCCATAGTCTCAAAAAAAAAAAAAAAAAAAAAAAAAAGGGATAGAAAGGCCAGAGCCTAGGAGTAGTCCTCCTACAAGAGGTGGGCTCCTGCCTGGCTCCCAATATTCCAAAATTAATACTTAAAAAACAAAAACACAAGGCTAAAGCAAGGCAGTAGTCCTCCCACTAGAGTTGGGCTTCCGCCTAGCCCCCGTTTCCCAAATTAATATTTTTTCTAGTCTCTTTCATTTGTGTGCGGCCTTCTCCAGAACCCAAACCCTGAACTGAGAACCCTGAACTATGCGGGATGTGAAAGGGGCTCCCACATTAGACTCTCTATGCTTAGACACTTTAGGAACTTCCCGAAGTCAGAGTTGGCCCATTCATTTTTACAGCTCTGTGTCACATCCACTATGCTATACTCACAAGATCCCACTCCTTCCCCTCATACCACAGGAAGACTGGCAGCTTTTGTGGACAGCAGCCTCAGCCAGGGAGGGAACACCATGACTGGTTTTCCTTTACCTCACCACTGGGATGGTTCTGAATACTTTATGGAAAGTGTGTATTCAAGCTTGTGTTTCTTACTTCTCATGGAAGCAAAAGGTTGCATTTATTTTTCCTAATACAAATGAAAAGGACCCTCCACTCCATTCCACAGTTTCTTATACTTGGTTTTTGTTTCCTTGAATTTGACTTGTTGATGGGGTCCTCGGAATATTAGAACCTCATTATTCTATGTTTTGAGTTGTACTTTAAGGCTAATTTAAATATATCCCCAAACAGTTACAAAGGAAGTGTGTTAGGAAGGTGTGTTGGTGGGGATGAATAAGTGTGCCTGTTCTTCCTAAGGTTTGAAGCCATTTACCCTCATCTCCTAGAGGGAGACATGTAACAAATCAGTAATAAATGTCCCCTTTTATTCATTTCATCATTTCTACCTATTAGTATAATGGTAGATCTTGATCCACAAGAAAATGATTGGGGGTTGGTAGAAGGATTGGCTACTCAGATATAGATTAGGCGAGAAATGTAAGATGAAGTCAAGAAATGGAGTCTTATAATTATTCTGACCCTGAAAAGATGGGGAGCTGTTTTATAAAACAGAGAGCAGGTAGACATGATAAGATATCAAATTTTATTGCCTGATAAATTATATTCAAATTATTTATGACAAAGACGCTTTTACTCCAAAACAGTCTCTCAGATCTTAGGCAAGCTATTCAACCTGTTGCATAATATGTTTCCTTAATACAATCAATTAGGAATTATATTTACTGATTAATATTATTTTATGGATATTAAAATATAGAAATTGGCTGATGTAGTATCTGAAGCATAGGAGACTCAGGAATATAAGTTCTCCTCCTTTTTACTAAACTGTTAATACACACAAGTGTATAATAACCATTGTATCACCCACTTATTGAGTTTCACTGAGTGACTATTAAATATCAGATGCTTTATATATTTGACTGTATTATATACTTTTACTCTTCTAACAACCCTATCTGATAAATGTTATCATCCTTTTTTTACATATATATTAATTGGGACATAGATAATGTAACTCACCTAAGGTCTCAACAGTGGATAAATAGTAGAATAAAGATTTGGACCCACATAATATGACATAAAAATATTGTTACAGTCTCCCCCCCCCCTCAAGTCTGCTAACCAATGCACAGTTATATTTAGGGAAAAGATCCACAACTCTACTTCAAATTTTATCTAAGAGAAAGAGTATTTTTTACTCAATGATCAAGAACAGTAATTTTTTTCTGAGTTACCTTAAGAAACCTTGAGATATTTAGTTAATCTAAAAAACATCTGGTCATTTCCACTGTGACTTTCCTGACACCTAACACAACACTATTCTTTTGTATCTGATGTTTTTCACTCAACAGTATATTTGCGAAGTTCATTTAAGTTGTGCATGCAACTATAGTGTATTTGTTCTCAATGACAAATAGACTCCCTGGGAGGAATATACCATATCCGGACATCTGGATAGTTTCCAGTTTGGAGCTGTGATGAATAATACTGCTGTGAATATTCTTGTGTCTTTCTTTGGGTGCACATGTGCTTGCATTTCTGTTGTGGTAGAATTATTGCCTTATAAGGCACGTGTAATGTGTAGCTTTAGTAGATGATTCCAGCTTTCCAAAGTGGTTATATGCTTTACACTTCCACTAGTGATGAGTCCAACAGCAATGCGTTCCAGTTGTTCTACATCCTCATCAACGTTTTTATTAAGTCTTTTTCATTTTAGCCATTCTGGCAAGTGTGTAGTGGTATTGCATTGTGGTTTTAACTTTTATTTCCCTGATGACAATGAAGTTGAGCATATTTTAATATGCTTATTGGCCACTTGCATATCCTCTTTTGTGAAGTACTGTTTTGGTCATTCTTCTATCAAATGGACCATCTTCTAATTGATTTGTAGGACTACTCTATATATTCTGGCTATAGGCCGTGTGTTAGTTTTAAAGATTATAAATATCTTCCTTTCTGTGGCTTGCATTTCTCACCCTCTTAATGATGCCTTTTGAGGAATGTAAGTTTTACAATTTAATATAGTCCAATTTTTAATTTTTTCCTTCAAAAATAATGTTCTTTGTGTTCTGGTTATGAAATATTTTCTTCCTTTAGGTAATGCATATACTTTTCTTTATCATATTTTAGAACTTTATTTTCTTTGTTTTTCACTTTTAGATTTGCAAACTATTTGAAGTAGATATTTGCATGTAATTTGAGGTAGAAGATATTTCCTTTTGTCTATAGTATATCCAATTGTCCTGACATTGCCTATTAAAAAATTATTCTTCCAGGATTGTACAGTGCCACCTTTGTCTTCCATCTAGGGTTACCATAGGGGTAGACTTACATATACTCTAGTTTTTCCCCCCATACATCTGTCAATCATTAGCCAATCATTTAATTACTGTCACTTTATACTGTCTTCATATATGATATCTCAGAGAGTAAATCATCTCTCCTGGTTTTCCTTCAAATTGTCTTTAGGGAGCCTTGGCTATTTTAATCTTTTGATAGAAATTTTAGAATTAGTTTCTCAAGGTCCACCAAAATTATCCAAAAAAAATACTTTGGGATTTGAGGGGTTGGGGGCGAATTAAATTACATCTTTAAGATCAAATTGGGGAGAATTGACATCTTAATAATATTGATCCTTCTATTCCATACATATGATATGTCAACTATTTATTTGCTTTCTTCTATTTTTTTACAATAGACTTATTACATTTCTTTGTAGTGGTTGTATAAGGCTTTCTTTATATTTATTCCTAGAAATTTGGTAATTTGATACTACTGAAAATGACATTTAAAAAAATTCAACTTTTCTTTTTGTTAGTTACAATTAAATAAAATGCAATTGATATTTTGCATACTGATCTTTATCTAACAATTTTTAAAAAGTCATTTGTAATTTTGATTTTTCTATGTAATTATATCACTTATGAATACTAAGAATTTGGTTTCTTCCTTTTCAATACCTCTTATTTTTCTTACTTATGGTTTTGTATAGGAGCAATGTCAGTGGCACCTTATTCTTATTCCTGACCTCAAAGGGAAGAATTTCAAAATTTGTTACCATAAAGTGTGTCTGCTAAAGTTTTTCATAGATATGTGCTCTTTATAATATTAAAATAGAGTCTGTATATCCCCAGTTAACTACACTTTTTGTAATCATAAATATAAGTTGAACCACTTTAAATGTTTTTTTCTGCAAATATTTAGAAAATCATATTATTTTTCTCTATAATTTTCTTAATATGGTAAAGTACACTAAATTGATTTTCTGATGTTTCGTCAACTTTGCTTATCTGGTCTAAACCCAAATTGGTCATATGATGTATTAACCTTGACATGGATTGCTAATATAGTGTTCAAGAATGTCGCTTCTATGTTCATGAGTTAGATTCACCTGTATATTTTTCCTTCATATTTTCTTTTAAGTTTTGTTATAGAGGTTATGCTGACTTAATAAACTAAGAATTGAAAGCTGTTCCAGTGTTTGTATAAAAATGTAGTTATTTATTCCTGAATGTTTGCTAAAATCCACTGCCAACCACTCTCAACCTGGAATTTTCTTTGGGTGAAGATACTTATTTACAGAGTTTATTTGCTTAAGGTTATATTTTGTTTACATTTTTATTCTTTCTTTCATCTTTGCTAGTTTTATATTTTTAGGCATTGTTAGATTTTTTTTGAAACCTGTTCATGTTAATTTCCAAGTTAATTTTCTTTACTTTGTTCATGATTATAATGACCAGATCATTTATAATCCTTCTGGAACACTTTTGAGAGTGACAGGGGTATTACAAATAATTAAAGTTGTATAAATTTTGAAATGCTTACTCATGGATCTAAGACTGATTTCATTATATTTATAAAATGGTTTTATTGAAAGTCTATTTTCAAGAGATAACATATTTTCTATAAAAATAAATAGCATATCAAGTTTTAGTAATACAAAGCATTTTTATGTGGAGTACCTATGCATTATCAAATGACCAAAAATATTTGTTCTTAGTCAATCCTCATGTCACATAATAAGTTTCTTGGCTGTATTTGTCACTAATATTACTGTATCACTGATATTTTATGAAGAATATATTTTTTAATATTGTCATGTTTTTAATTTTTAATATACAGTAATAATTTTCTTAATGATGGGGATATGTTCTTAGAAGGGCATTGTTAGGTGATTTTGTTCTGGTGCAAACATCGTAGAATGCATTTACACAAACCTAGATGGACTAACTTACTACACACCTCTGCTATTAATAGTAAGGTACAGCATATTGCTTCTAGGCTACAGGTCTGTACTCAATGTTACTGTACTGAATACTGCAGGCAATTTCAACACACTAGTAATTATTTGTGTATCTAAACATAGAAAAGTTTCAGTGAAATTATATATAAAAATAAAATGATATGCCTGTAGGGCACTTACCATGAATGGAGCTCACAGAACTTCATCTGGGTGAGTCAGTGAGTGAGTGATGAGTGAGTGTGAAGGCCTAGGAAATTACTATACACTACTGTAGACTTTATAAACACAGTCCCACATGCCATCCCCCTGCTTCCTTCCGAAAGGGTCAGAAATAGAATAGTGAAGCTGTCAGTGCTGCTCCCAAACAGGAATGTGAGCTGGATTGATTGGAAATATCCAGGAGAAACTAGCTGGGTAAAATGTAGATTACTATAACTGTCAGAAGGGATTGAAAAGTGGCCTAAGGTCAGTAGGAATAAGAAATCAAAATGAGGAGATACAGGAACATAGGGAATTGTTGTGGTGATGTGGTCTTGGCTATTGCAGGTTGTAGCAGTGGGAAATTTGTGTACTCAAAATACAAAACACATACCCTACAAAAAATTGTCTTTTACTTGGAGAGGGTGTAGAACTGAGGATTCAATATCTTGACTTTAGAGATTTGTTTTTGGTTCCATTGGCCCTATATGGCACAAAGGGCTCCCTCTGTCTTTGAACTGATGTCAGAAATAAAGCTGATCTATGGTTTACATCATTAGAACCTAAAAATATTTCCAAAGTACAGGGACAGGCTGGCTCCATACTACCAGAGAGAGAGCTTTTACTAAAGTGACAGTAACACTTGATATTTCTTAGGTTGTTCCCATGCATCTTTGACATATATAGGATTTAGGCCCTCAACAAAGAATTTACAACAATGTACTCTGGTCACCTTCAAGCTAGATGTTGGAGAGATCTGTAGCACCTCGGAATATGTAGCACTGGGGAGTCAGGCTCCTGTGTGCTGAAATATGTCAATGGCTGACTGATTAAGATGTAATCCCTGCACTCAATATTGAGGTGGTGTGACTGAGAGGGAATCTGTTGATGAGCCCCGTAGATATTCCTCCCAGCAGAGAAAAATAAAATTCCTCTTGAACCACACGTCCTTCCATTTCTCATAAAAAATTCAGCTCCTTTATAATCTTACTAGGGCCCCCTGCACTAATTTGTGTACCTTGAAAGGAACTGTGGGCCACAAGGCACAGGGGCAGGTCTCGGCCCAGCCTCCATGCCCCAATATGGCCTGTCACTCTGTGGCCCCCGCTTCCCTGTCTGCTGGCAGCCCTGCTCCCAATACCACTGCTCCCATGCCATGATGGTGGTGGCCCTGCTTGGGAGCACCCGCTGATGGCACCGAGCAATTGGGACCAGCACCAGGCACTGGCAGTGGGTGTGAGCAGTGGCTCTAGTGCTGGTTATGCATGTGAGGGGGACTGGCATTGGCAGTGGGTGTGGTGGCTCTGACATTGGCAGTGGGTACACGTGAGGCCTTCACTGGCAGAAGGTGTGAGTGTCTGGAGAGTGGGGGAGGGGGACCGTGGTGCATGGGAGCAAAGAATTTTCAGTAACCACCAGAGGCTCACTCTGAGGACAGCAACAGGTACCCTGCCTTAGTCTGATGCCCCCCTCACCTGCTCTACCATTCCACCATGGCTGATGTCTGCCATGTTTCGCACACATGCCCTGGTTGTCAGCGCACTTCATAGCGACTTGTTGTTTGGTTGTTCTGCCTTTTGGTCTATTTGCATTATTATATAGGATGTGACCACCATTGCATATGTGATGTGGTTCACCATTGAATAGCCATTATGCAGAGCATGACTGTAATGGCCTGCAGTGTTTTCTAAGTTGAATTTTATCTTTCTGAATTTGAAATTATTGACTATTTCAATGGACTTTTCTCAATAGAAAAAAATATTTTTAATTGAGAACAAACTGCAGGTGTTGAAGTACCTCAAAGCTCATAGTAGTTTCCTGGAATAAAATTTATTATTTATTTTATAATGAAATGTATAAATATTTTGCTCAAATATTTTCACAGGTTCTGTCTTTTTCTTCCATTTAGAGTACATTTCTTTGAAAAATATTTTTGCAAGGCAAAATTCATCATACAAGTTGTCTATGATTCTGATTCTTTTGAGCATTCACTAAATTTATATGCTGCAAGATTGTGAGGCTTTTCAATTTCATGACACTCCACTTCTGAATATAAATTTATCCAATTAGAAAGAGGAGCTCCATTAAAAAACTTTTCTGATAAGTTAAAATATCACAAATCTCAATTATAATGTTCTACTGTAAACTTGGACACCATTTGAAGTCTCATAGTTTATTTCTCCTTGCTTTAAAAGTGATACATTTATATTGATTTCTCTCTGAGGGCTGGGCTATTTAATTGCAATAAGTAACTACAAAAACTGAAGTTTTATGTTGCCCCATCTATGCTATAATAAAGAGGTAATATGCAAATTGACCCTCATGATGTAACACCATCACAAGATGGCGGCGCACACAGCGGAGGCTAAGTTCATGTAATACAAAATGGCTGTGCCCACAGAGGAGGCGGGGTTCCCATAATGAGCAGTAATAAGCAATCAGCAAGGGCCTGAGGCTGCATCGTGGCAGGCCTGGCAGAGCTTGATGGGGGACCTCAGGCCATGCCTCTGACTGGGGAAGCTTGGAAGGGGACTTCAGGTGATGCCCCTGCCCTGTGGGGCTTAACAGTTGACCTCAGGCTGCGACCCCCTGCCCCCCTGCCCTGGCATTGGGTCAGGGGAACTCAGGCCATGCCCCCACCCAGTGCACGCAGGGAACCTGAGGCTATGCCCCCACCCAGTGCCAGACCCAGGGACCTGAGGCTGTCCCCCCACCCTGCATGGCTTGACAGGGGACCTGAGGCTGCAACCTTTACCTAGTGGGGCTTGATGATATTGGGGCTGGATGTTTTTGGATCATACCCAGTGGGGGTGGAGCAGGCTGGGTCTAAATCTCCTTCATGTTCCAGGCACAGGCAGGAGGGTAGGGACTTGACTCTGGGTCCCACGGCACACCCCAGACTCTGACAGGAGGAAGATTTTCATATATATTTTACTATAGTTTTTTTTTTTTTCATTTTTGACACCTCTGTTATAGAAAAAGGAAAAATAGCAATATTAAAATATCACTTTAATTAATTCCCTTTTAATGTGTTTAAATTTCATGCACCAGGCCACTAGTTTCTTTAATATTTTCATTAAAGATTTCCAACTGATTTTTGGGGGAAATGAAACCAAATCATAGAAGTTTTTATCTATGATGAACTTCAAAAGTATTGTAGGACATTGAGGTTGAATTGCTAAGGAGGTCTTGAAAGGCTTGAACATTTCTTATTAGCATTTTATTTTATTTTTATTGAATTTATTTTGGTGACATTGGTTAACAAAATTATATAGGTTTCAAGTGTACAATTCTATAATTTGTCATCTGTATATTGCATTATGTGTTCACCACCCAAAGGCAAGTTTCTTTTAGTCACTGTTTCCCCCCTTTACCCTCTTGTACTTTCCCCATCCTCCTTTTTCTCCGGTTATCACCCTACTCTTATCTGTGTCTATGAATTCTTTTTCTTTTGCTTGATCCTTTCATCTTTTTTCACCCCCTAACCCCCATCATCTCTGACAGTCTGTTCTATTATCTATGAGTCTGTTTCAATTTGTTTGTTTATTTTGTTCATTAGATTCCACATATAAGTGAAATCACATGGTATTTGTCTTTCTCTGACTGGCTTATTTCACTTAGCATACTTACAGAAGGCCTGAATATTTCTAAAATCTGATGGTGGTGGGAAAGGCAGAATATGTGCCCTGCTTTTGTTAATATATATAGGGTATCTCCCCAAAAATGTATACATATACACTTTGAATAATTATGAAGTCAGTGTTCATTAAAATTCATCATTTTAAAAATTGAACTATCAGCTGTTAAGAGTATGTATACATTCTTTTGGGACACACTATATATATATTTAATTCAGTAATAATTTCATCACAATTTTTATAGTTCATCTTAAAATTTAAATTTAAATACTAAAAACTAGAGCTTTATTTAAAAAAAAAGATTTTTATTGATTTCAGAGACGAAAGGAGAGAGTGAGAGAGATAGAAACATCAATGATGAGAGAGAATCAATGATTGGCTGCCTCCTGCATGTCTCCTGCTGGGGATCGAGTCTGCAACCTAGGCATGTGCCTTTGACAAGAATCAAACCAGGTACCCTTCAATCTGCAGGCTGATGCTCTACCCACTGAGCCAAACCAGTTAGGGCTGAAAATTAGAGCTTTTATTTTAATTAAAATATAGTGGCTTCTTTTATTTTAATTAGAATATAGTAGCACACATAAATTATGTGTGCATCACAGCCAATGATTAAAAGTTTGAAATTTAATAAGAATACTGCCTTATACTGGTATCATACTTCATCAAACCTTGCTAAGCAAAATGAGTCAAAGATAAATATCACATGATCTCACTCATATGTATAATCTAGTGAATAAAATAAACTGATGAACAGTCTGTTCAAAATAGATCCAGAAGTGTAGAAGCATGGAACAGACGATTGAATCTCAGAGGAAAGGCAGGGATGGGTGGATGGGTAGGAGAAATCAATCAAAGAACTTGTATGCATATATCCTGTTTCCCTGAAAAATAAGACAGTGTCTTATATTAATTTTTTCTCCCAAAGTTGCGCTAGGTCTTATTTTCAGGGGATGTCTCATCTTTCCATGCTCTAAGTCTTATTTTCAGATGATGTCTTATTTTCAGGGAAACATGGTATGCATAACCCATGACTACAGACATTAGGGTAGTGAAGGCCTGGGGCCTAGGGTTAGGGGTGGGGGCAGGCTAGAAGGAGTAAATGGGGGACATATGTAATACTTTAAACAACAAAGATTTTTTAAAAAAGCAAATTATTTTGTCCTCATTGTTGAATTTCTAAACAAAGTTTATAAGAATATACACAAAAATGGGCTATTTTGACCTTCAACATAATAAACTCCTAAGCATTTGACTCTGTGTAAACAACAAAGCATTATTGAATTAACTAAGTTTCTATTGGAAGCATCTGATGACACTAGTATAAAGCCAGCATTCACACAATTGGGAAGTTATTGAACTAATGGAGCCAATACAGTCATAGCTTCCATTTCCCTTTTCCTACTGCACCAGAAACGTTATCATAACAAATGAGTGGAATTAAGTTAGAGCAGTCATTTGATCCAGATGAAAAGCCATGCTTCACAGAATGATATATAAATACACCTTCTGCGGCTGCTTTTGATAATTTTTGTCTCCAAGAATAGTCTTTTCAAAGTAACGACTAATTTTGAAGTCGAATGAGAATACATTAGCTAGCAGATTTAAAGCTCCTGTTTTTGTGTGTGTATAGTCAGAAGTAACACTGTAATTTCCATGATGATGGGTAAATGTAAACTAATGTTTTGTGTAAGTAACATGTTTAAAAGCAACATCCTTGAGAAACTAAAAATCATACATAGTTTTTTTTTAAATCAAATATATATATAATTTAAAAGTATTTAACATAAAATAAAAAAAAATTACTTGGCAGTAAAAGAAACATTTAGTTATAGATTTTACTCCCTTTAACAAATGACAAAAGCACTGTAGCAAGAGAGTTTAGACTTTTCAAGTCTATATACTTTATGGCACGACTCCACGGCTGTTTTCCCACATAAATTTATCATTTCACATGTAATTTTTCATTTTTCTCACAGACTCCACTGCTGGCACCCTGGAAGTTCCATGCACCTCAGGTTGCAGCTAGTCAAGGCCGAATTTACTAGAACAGTGAGCTGATGGGCAGTGGTGCCAAAGAGTCTCCTTCCACCAGGACCAGAATCAGCTGGTGCTGCCCCTCCTACAAAGGGCACCTAATTCAGTGAGAGAGGGCCTGGCAGTCCCTGTGAAGGGCAATGTTATGCTGTATCTGGTTAGAGTTAGCCAAAGAGTAGCAGGTCATTATCTACCATCTTCAGGTTTATAATGAGAACTTGGTTGAACATACCTCTCAAACACTACTCAATAATGCCATGGCAGAAGGTGAAAGTACAAAGAAGGAGTCTACTCAGTTCATCTGGATGATTGTACTGCAAGTCTTACAAATAATACTTTGTTACTAAAGGAAAATTCAGGTGAAATGGGAAGAAGCAGTTGGGATTGATTGCAGGACATATAATAATACTGTTTGATAAACTCTTTCTTCCTTCTATCCAAACTTCCTTCCTCCTTCCTCTTCCCTTCTTTTCTCCTCTACCTCCTCCCCCTCTCCCTCCTCCTCCTCCTCCTGCTCCTCCTCCTCCTCCTCCTCTTCCTCCTCCTTCTCCTCTTCCTCCTCCTCATTTTTAAAATTCTTTTTCTCTTCTTCTCCCCCCTCTCTGTCTCACTCTTTCTCTCTGACAAAACCTGAGCATATATTAAGTTAGAGCTAATAGTATGATGAACTCTAAAGTACTTATCTCACATCTTCAACAATTCTGAAAGCATGGCCAGTTTATTTAATCTATAGTCTTCCAGCTACTCCGTTCTTCTGGATTATTATTATTTAAAATACTATTTTTTATTGACTTTTAGAGACAGAGTGAGAGAGGAGGGAGAGGAAGAAGAAGAAGAGGGAAAAAGGGAAGGAAAGTGAGAGGGAGAGGGGAAGGGAGAGGTAGAGGGGAGGGGAGGGCAAAGGAGAGGGGGGAGGGAGAATAAAATATAAAAAATGAAAAAGGGGCTGAAACCGGTTTTGCTCAGTGGATAGAGCGTCAGCCTGCAGACTGAAAGGTCCCAGGTTCCATTCCTGTCAAGGTCATGTACCTTGGTTGAGGGCACATCCCCAGTAGGGGATGTGCAAGAGGCAGCTGATCGAGGCAGCTGATCGATGATTCTCTCTCATTGATGTTTCTAACTCTCTATCCCTCTCTCTTCCTCTCTGTAAAAAATTAATAAAATATATATAAAAATAAATAAAAAATGAAAAAGGGGCAGCACTATGTGATTGTATGCCCCTTACTGGGGATCAAGCTAGCAACCCTGGCATGTGCCCCAACTAAACCCTGTAACCCTTCAGGGCAAGAGACATCATTCAACTAACTGAGCCAACTGGCAGGGTTACTCTGGATTATTTTAAAGTAAGTCTCAGATACCATTTCATCTCATCTGATGACATTTTCAGAAGCTTGCAGGATCTTCAGTAGAGCTGCCCCTTTTTCATTTTTTAAATTGGTTATTTGTGCTTACTCTTTTTTTTTTCTCTCTCTTGATAGTGTTGTCCAGCATTTGTTTATTTTGTTAGGCTTTTTAATGGACCAATTTGCTTCTTTCTTGGTCTTCTCTATTATCTGTTTGCGATTTCATTAAATTATCTTATCTTTATTATTTTCTTCCCTCTACTTTTTTTTGTTTTTGTTTAACTGGATGTTCTTTTCCTAACTTCTGAAGATGTATGCTAATGCAGTGATTCTCAGCCTTTCTTTAAAAAAAAATTCATCTACCATTATACATGTCTAAAGTATGGTTTTAGTGGCACTTCATGATTTTTGATGTGCAGGTTATTTTTAGTCAGATCAAAATATTTTCTAATATTCACTGGGATTTTTTTCTGACAAGCAATGGGTATTTAGAATTAAATTTCCTAATTTCCAACTATAGGAGATTTTTCCAGTCATTTTTTTTTACTATTGGTTCCTAGCTTCATTGCAATGTAGTGAGGAGTTAGATTCTGTATGCTGTAAATGTTTTGAAATTGGTTGAGCTTTGTTTTATGTCCCCAGTCATTTTTAACAGATAGTTTTTCTAAATATTGCATACACACATAAAAAATACGTACTTTGCAATGGCTAGGTACAGTGTTCTAATAGTCAATTAATTAAATTAGCTAATCATGCTTTAAAATCAACATCTTTACTGATTTTATCTTATCTACTCATTATGTCAGTTACTAAGAGTAGTGTGTTAATATCTCCCTCTACAATTGGGAACTCAATGTTTTCTCTTTATATCTGTCAACTTCTCTTTTTATATTTTGAAGCCATGTTCTTAGTTACATGAAATTTGTAAGTGATATCTTTTCTGTTGATTCAAGCTTTTTAGCATAAAGAAACACCCTTCTTTATCTTTTTATGATACTCTCTTTTTTCTAAAGTTTTTTTTTGCAAAATATTAAATAAATTTGGTGATATATCATCTTTCTTTTGTAAGCAGTAGTTATAGCCAGTAGTGAGTAGTTATACTCAGCACCTGTGATTTTGTGGACTGTACAGGTTTCAGAATTACAAATCCATGAAGGATCCAGAGCTGGTGAGAAAAGTGATAGATGTTACATAATAGCTATCATTATGATTCTTAAATGCACCCATAACACCTGTGAAAGAGGGCAAATCTGGATTTCTTGGCTTCATTTATGACTGTGCTTATAAGTGAGCTCAGGTAGTTCTTCTTGAGGACTTACAGAGATAATGGAATCGAGCCCCCTGAAGGCCTCTATTACAGCCAATGTGCTTAGCACATTATATGACTAAGGTTGCCTCACTATTAGCCAGCGAGGGGCCACCACAGGGGTAGGCTTTATTCAGAAAAGAACTTTGCAAACAGAGTAAAGTACCAGACCTCACAAAAGCAGGGTCTATAATAAAATGAATTCAACTGAGGCTCAAATTAAGACTCTGTTTCTATGGAAAATAATTGTATTGAATTTTCCTTTTGGAACTGTGCCTCTCTCCTATACTATGTAAGCTAATGAGTGTTATGTAAGGTGGCTGTTTGGATTTGTTCTTTAGTATCAATAAAAAAAATATGTCCCTTAGGCACAGAATAGGCATTGCATTAATACTGCACATGCAGTTTCCCAATGATCCTCTCTGCAGTGCTACATTGCAGTCATTAAAAGAAACTGAGGCAGAGAGAATTTATTAACTCAACCATGATTACAGAGCTAGCGAGTAGCAGAGTTAATGTATGAAGTCAGGTTCATCTATTTCAAAGGCTATAATTGTTCCAACTGACAATGCTGCCTTCCCCAATCATGAGAATTTATGAACATGTTGGGAAGGAAATGTTGTGTTATGGGATTTCTTTGCAGACTAAACTGGGGACATTCGCCTCTAATTTTTCCTTGCCAGTGTTATTCAAGGCTGGGCCATGCCTGTTACAAAAAGTACCTAGCTTTGGGATGGATAGGGTTTCTCCATAAAAGCACTGGGGAGATTTGAGAGTAATTCTAACTACCGTGCTTCCCCGAAAATAAGACATCCTCCGAAAATAAGACCTAGTGGATGGAAAGATAAAACATCCCCTGAAAATAAGACCTAGCACAACTTTGGGAGAAATAAATTAATATAAGACACTATCTTATTTTCGGGGAAACAGGATAGGTTTTTAAATGCTATGCACATTTCTTCAAAACTGTAGAATACATAAATAAGCACAGGCCTTATCTGCAGCCATGAATTCATTTTAAGATGATAGAAAAAGATGTAAGTCTCAAGAAGATAATGTTACACAAAGACAAGAAAAGCACTGTTATTTAAGGCAAAAACAAAAAAAAAAACACAAATAAAATGATAACCTAGAGTCAAAGGATGTGAACTGATGGGTAGAGAAAGAGAAGAAGGGAAGAAAGGAGAAAAAGATGGAGAAAAATAGAGAGAGAAAAAGAAAAAGTAAGTAGAGCAAGGAAATCTAATTCAGTCTACTTCTATGGGAAAGATCCCGGGAGCTAAATATTGACTCAATGTGTAGGAAGTTAGTAATACTTAAAAATTAGGTTTTCCCACTTATAAGGTAAAGGAAGCTTATTTTCTCTTTTTGTTTTGAGGTCATATCCCTATATAAATGCTGCTGTATAAGTATTAACATTATTTTATATATTCTTTAACATAATAATACTTTTCAATTCTTAGCACATTTACCATGCTTTGTAGGTATAAGTGGGTTTTGACTTTACAAACTGCAGAATAACTGGATTTTTCTTCCTTACATCAAAACTTAAGTTAAAAAAAGAAATAAAAGGAGATTAAAAAATGTAAGAGAAGTCTAGAGTTCATTGGAATCACCAGTTAATGAGCTTGTTTAAGAAATGAGAATATATTTCTTCACTTTGTCTAGCCTTATTATGCATCTGTTAAAATGATAGAGTCTCCATGTTCCTGATTTTATGCTGAGATATGCCTTGATGATGCAATAGCTGTACAATAAATCAATGATGGAATTCAATCTGCTGTTGCTAAAAATCACTGTGGCAGGTTCTTTACACTAGGCAGGTGAACTGTTTCCAGAGATTTTACAAGAAAGGAAATGAAGAAACTGTGGGCAAAACCCAGGAAAGCCATAATTCTGAGGATGATTAGAGGGTACAGGTCAAGTTGACACTGTCTTGGTCCAGCCTCGTTCCACCACTGCTCAAGTGCTCAAGATGCAGCACTTGCTGTTTGTTCCTTCATTTGCTCTGAGCTCCTCACCCCACTGAGACTGGATTAAAACTGTTAGGTTTCTCTTGGAGATCAGAAAACTGTGCTCCACGGCTTTTCATCAGTGTCTCAAATGGGACTGCCAATGGTGAAGATCTTTCAGGGAGAAACATGTCATCAAATATTGCCAGTTCTCAGTCACACCTTTTAATGAAAAAAAAAAAAAAAGTCTCTCCTTCTACCCAACCCCAGCTTCTGCTCTTAACAGGGAACTTTTTAAATAAAACAAACAAGTTCTCAATCCTCTCCAGGGTCCCTCTTACCCTTGTCAGGACTGTGGTGCCCACTCTTGGCCATAAGATCTGTTTTTTCCCCAGTCTCTGGTGGTCTTGGCAAAACCTCATGCAGGTTCCCATGCCACAGACCCGGGGAGAAGATTGTGGGGTTTGGTGGTTACAGGGAACAAGCCAGAGACGCTTACACTTTAGTCTCTGCCGAGCAACTCAACTCTCTGACCTTGCAGATGAGTCACTTGGATACCATTGACTGAAAGAGAGAATTTTGGGGGCAAATATAGGAATCTTCTCTGAAATCCAGATGTTGTTGGTGAGCTATGTTTTCCCAGGTCAAATAAACAAGCACTGAAAGCAGTCATCTAGGCCCTGTGGAAAAATATTATGTACCCCAGATGCTTTCCTGGCTAGTGGGTGGCTAAATTAGGTTCTTGTTTTGTCTAAAGGCATTTGAGTATATATAAAAAAAATTACATAGCAAATATCTTGGGTCCTGACTCTCTCAAATTATGAAAACTACTATGCAGTCTTATAATATGTTAGTGGCAAAGAATAAACATAAATTAAAAATCAATTTACCAATAAAACATGTTGCTTGCATATTTTAGAAATGCAGAAAGCATTGAGTCAAAACATTTTAATGGCTTAAACTATTACTCATAGCTATGCTATTCTGGAGTACCATTGTAATCATCATTGACTGTTGAAATGAAAATTTGAAGACCCTCAGATTTCTCAGGAGAGAAACTACACATGATTTGAGATTTCTTGTAGGACATCCAGTCTCACCAGGAAATAAGTCCCACTAAGTTCCAACTTCTGTCGTGAGGGTAACTGACATTTAAGTTTTTTATCTAGGAATGTTTTCTTTTAGGACATTTGTTGGGTTTGGGCGTTTACTTCCCTCCAACTGTGAAGTTCCAGAATAGATGCTCTGGAAATCCCCAAAGAAAGCCTGATTCAGTCATCCCAACCTTTATTAATTCCTGTTTCTTCCCTTTTCATCCCCTCAACCTAACCCCCAGGAAATGCAGTGATCATCTCTATCTGGCATGGCTTACCTTTACCCATATTGAAAAAAGCCTTCTGAGTTAGGTAAGCATTGCCCTTCTCCTCACTCTTCCCTTCCTCCTCTTTATTTTCTGGGGATGGTCTTTGGTTGATCTTTGCTGTCCCTTGCCTACCAGGTAGGATGTTTCTTACTTGTCCTTCAGATGTCTAGGGTTTTCTCTGAAGGCATTTGAGTACCAGCCAATCAGTGTGCTATCATTTTAGCAATTATATCAATGGGAGAAGGTTTGATGTAGCAGTAAAATAGGTTAGGAGGTAGGTAGATAGAATGATACTATTGGGTTCACCAGTATGCTTGGGGAGGAAACTTTTTCCTTTCCAGAACCTATTTTTCTTATGGTTATAATGATGGGGTTGGATAAGATACTCATAGATTTTTCTGAGCTCACTGTATTAGTTGGGGTTTTCTTCACCAGTTCCACGGAAATTTGGGGCACACCTGCATTGTACTACATACCAGGTGCATGGATTTATTCATTCTATGGCTTTTGTAAACTTATTAGTTCATACATCTTATGTTGAAAACTATATCAAAGTACTTTATAAATATTACTGGAATTACAAGATATTGTGAATACAAGAATTGTTGAAGGAATTATAGAAAAATCTTTTTATTTTTCTGAAATTGGTCTTTAACTTCATGGATTGAGATGGCAATAGTTCTCCACGTCATACTATATAATACAAAGCCTACTTTTTAACTTTCTGTTTATTGATCTGTCCATCCTCATTATTGATTTTTAAAAAATTTATGTGAAGGTCACATAACATAAAATTAACCATGTTTAGTGTCATATTCAGTGGCATTGAGTACATTCCCAGTGCTGGGCAATCGCCACTTCTACCAAGTTCCAAAACATTTTCTTCACCCCAAAAGGAAACCCTGTACCCATTGCTCATTGATTCTTCTCCTTTGTCCCAGTCCCTGGAAACCACTCAGCTGCCTTCTGTCTGTGAATTTGCCTATTCTGGCCATTTCATATAAATAAAATAATAATTGTGACTGGCTTCTTTCATTTAGTATAACATTTGAGATCTATCCACTTTGTAGTATGCATCAGAACTTCATTCATTTTGTTGATAAAAAATACTCCAGTGCATGGATCTGCCACATTTACTCCATTCACACATTCCACACACTTGGCTTGTTTTCGCTCTTTGGCTATTGTGAATAAGGCTGCTATAAACATTTGTGTTCTTGTGTTTTTATCCAGACATGTGTTTTCTTTTTCTTTTCAAGTATACAATAAATTATTAACTATAGTCACCATGCTGTGCAGTAGGTCTCAAGAACTTATACATCTTATAACTCAAAGTACCCTTTGATTAACATCTCCTCTTTTCCTCTGACCACCATTAAACTCTGTTACTCTGAGTTTGACATTTTTTTCCTTTTAGATTCTACATGTAAGAGATCATGCAACATTTGTCTTTCTGTGAAGAAGCCCATTTTTATATGTTCTGAGCATATCTATAACTAAAGGCTGTTCTCACGGCTTCTGGGGCTCTCTTAATCCTGGTTCAGGCTAATTCAGTTTCCTTCTTCAAGTCTTGACTTAGATGTACTTTCCTCAAATACCTTTTCTAACTCTTAGTCTGCCTCATGTGCTTCTCCTCTGTGTCTCTAGTACAGCCCATAACAGCACTCTACTACTCATCGTTCTCTCCCAATGGACTGGGATTCGTCTTAGTGCCACCAGGGATCAATATGACTCCTATCCTTAGCTCAGTGCTGGCTCAGCAAGTGCTCATATTTAACTATAAATGGATGAATGAAATACACGTTCCTTTTGATCTCTCTTTGAGGAAAAAGAAGATTCTTAGAAAGGGTATAAATGGAAGGCAGAATGTTCTAAACAATATCTCTTAAAGGTAGGTATATTCATTTAACTAAATGCAGCCTTTCAGGAAAGCCAAATGTAAAACTTTGGCAACCAATCCAGTTTCATTGTGAGTGGCACCATGTTTTTGTATGCCCATTAGCTAATATAAAATCCTTTAAATGATAGATTCTCAGATAACAAGGCCACAACACAAGCATTTACCACAAAGAATTAAAGGGTCAGCTGGAGAAGTAACTGGAAAAAAAAAAACTGTGAAGGGTTATTTGTCCAGCAAAATTATGATGAAGATAGGAGGAAGAGAATTGAAGCATTGAAGAGGGTCATTGATGTGATGCTATCAAAGACAAAGCCATAAATATGTTACTTAGGATGTGGAGATAATAGTTTTAAAAATATCTTTACCCTGAAACCAGTTTGGCTCAGTGGATGGAGCATCAGCCTGCAGACTGAGAGTTCTGGGTTCGATTCAGGTCAAGAGCATGTACCTTGGTTGCGCACACATCCTCAGTGGGGGGTATACAAGAGTCAGCTGATCCATGTTTCTCTCTCATCGATGTTTATAACTATCTGTCCCTCTCCCTTCCTCTCTGTAAAAAAATCAATTATATTAAAAAATATCTTTACAGTTGCCCAAAGGATAATCAGAGTTATTTATGCCCTTTCAACTTCGAGCATCCAAGTTATTTTCTCTCTTAAGATTAAAGCAGTTCTGGGCCCAAACAGGTTTGGCTCTGCATCGGTCTGTGGATTGAAAGGTCCCAGATTCGATTCAGGTCAAGGGCATGTACCTTGGTTGTGGGCACATCCCCACTAGGGGGTGTGCAAGAGGCAGCTGATCGATGATTCTCTCTCATCATTGTTTCTAATTCTCTATCCTTCTCTCTTCCTTTCTGTAAAAAAATCAATTAAATATATTTAAAAAAATTAAAGCAGTTCTGGGGCCTAGGAGCTGTGTTAGATGTCTCCCTTCTTTATGTTATCACTGTGCTTGTCTATCTTTGCTAACCTGCCTCTTTTGATGGAATGTGTGCTGCCAAGAGCACTCAGCCAAGTGCTTGGCACAGGTCAGGGGAAGTGGGTAAATGTTTCAACAAATGAATGAAGTAGATAAGTGGAGGAAGGGTTCCTTCACATTTAAAGAAGGAATCTGATTTTCTTTCCAGCCAGTTTTTCAATGACAGATCCTGAATTCCTGGGGGGATGGGAACAGATAACCTGTCAGCTTTCAAATGTCTATTGATCAATCACTTTTTGCATAACATTCAAGTACTACGAATATACAAATTAATAAGAAAAAACCCTGCCTGTGAGGGTTGATGATATAGCAGACAGATGATTGTACACAGAGATCAAATATTGCTTAATATCAGCAAATAGTGATGGATCATCTGACTCTCCTGAATCTCTAAACTCAGGAAAATTGTTTTGCTTACTGAGTAGAGAATGATCCGAACATACGGGTACAGGACCACCTATTGAAGGAACAACTTGAGTTGATGTACTTATTTAGCTGCAGTGAAATTTAATTTAAAAAAGCTAGAAGATTGATCTCCATGTAATTATTTAGTTGGTTGAGATTTAATTTAAAAGCAAGTATAGAAGGTTTTCTCCTCATTTTAATTTTAACAAAGATAAGCTTTGATTCTCCTAAATAATCAGAAAGTCTTTTCTTCCATTTATGGTAGCTCTTAGTATTTATGATGGAAAATTCACAGAAGGAGTAGAGAGATCAGTCATGTTTTGGGAGTAAAAAGGAGTGAGTTCACCTGACAGAATTCAACTTGTCTCTATTTCGTAATTAAAGGAGGGAACTGCACTTAGTCCCTGCCAACTGATTTGGTTTCACTCTCAAACGACTGTAGGAGAAAAGAAAATAAATAAAAATCGTATGTTTGAGTGTTGGCTCCACAGTTCACTAGCTTTGTGTCCTCAGGCACATCACTTAGAGTTTCCTCATTTGTTACAAGAGGCAGGCAGGGTGGCTCTGCTCTGGTGGGCACAGATGACCTTGACGGTTTGCTTTAGTGTTAGGCTCTGATTCTGAAGGAGATGCAGTCAGGGTGGCCCGGCTAAGCATTCATCTCTTGAGTCACAAAATTCTAGGGCTTTGCAAGGCAGGTGGTAAGAGCTTGGACTTTAAAATCAGACAGATCTGGGTTTGAATTCTTGGGCTAGAACTTACTAGAACTTATTACGTTAATTGTCCTCAAGGAAGTTATATACCTAGAATTTATAGCTAAACCTGTAAAATGAAAATACTATATGTAGCTCCTGAAATGGTCATGAGAAATAAAAATACATATAAATGAACAAATGTATTCATTTTCAGCAAATGGTTGTACACCCCAGCCCTTTTCTGCAAGCACACCTGTTAGTTAGAATATAGGCCATGAAGATGGGCAAGTGGCAGGGCCAGAGGCAGCTTAATCTCTTGTACCCTAGATCACAACCAGGAAATTTGATTTTCATGGACTTCAGCAAACCTAAGGTTGGCTTTTCCTAAAGAAAGAGGAGATGAAAACAATTTTTCGGACAAGAGGACCTTGGTTGCAAACACCCATTTCTAGGCATCCGTGATGCCAGCCATAGCTGGCAAGACTGACTTTTCCAAGAGGGAAATTCCCTTCACGCTGGCTCAGGGAAAATGTCCAGACTTCACCCTCTTTCCAGAAAACAAGAATCTCTCAGTTTGTGTTTACGAGAAGATTGTAGGTTTCACTCCAGCTGAAGGTGAAAAGAATGTCCCCCTCCTCTAAGCAGAGTGGAGCCCACAGAGTTTGCTGAAGGGGTGGAAGGGTTGTTTCTCCCTGGCATGCCTGCTTGTTTGTGTGTGGGGGGTGCCAGGCAGGCAGGAGATGTCTTGGACCAGGGGCCTCAGAGCTGGGAGTCGCCCTGCATACTTCTACACTGCATATGTTGTGCCTATGGGGTTGGAAGTCAAGCCAGGAATAATTCCCTCTTGAGACAGAGCAGGGCAGCTCTTACTGGCTGGGCCAGGGGGGTGGCTCCCAATTCTTTTGTCCCCGAGGAGCTACTGTTGACAGGTTGCTGGGGTCCCTTCAGTTTAGATCTCCGTGGGGAGCTTGTATAAGGGACAGGGGCAGGGTGGGGGAAGAGAAGTCCTATTTGGATGTGAGGAGGGGACACAACTTGGCAAATGGGACACCTGCTGCTGCTCAGAGCCCAGGACCATCATGAGGGTCAGAGGGGGTCTATAGATGTGCACCCAGGTTCTGACCAGAACACATAGCCGTTGTCTTATGTGTGGCCTACGTGTGTTTGTATGGACCGATGTCTTGTGCTACTTTATCTTATGGGGATAAAGCAATCCAATTACCCAGAGTGGAACTGAGGAGACATAATCAGGCCTTTCCTGATATCACTGTTGGAACTTCCATTCCTAATGCTTGGGCAAATTGGCCAAACAAGATGTCATGGGAAGACTAATTCAAAGCGAAGACTTAAGGACTTTCTGGGCAGCACTATTTTGATGCCCTGGACCTGGTTCTAATAAGAGATTCTTGGGTAAATAGTGTGAACTCTTGCTCTACATTCATCTCTCTTTACTGTCTCCCAGGAGTTGTGTGGCTGGAGGACCATCTGCAGCCTCACTCCTTCACCTCCTAACCCACTGGGTCTCTGCTCAAGACTGATCCTAAGAAGCAAATGAACTTCCCTGTTGTCATCTATCTGACCAAACTCAAAAGCAATGAGAATACTATTGAGGAGAAAGAGATGGTGAACATTTATTTTATAAACAACAACAACCATAATAATCATGGTAACACCCTCGGATGGGCCAGGCTCTAACTTTAGTGCTATGCTACTGTAGCTCTGGTTTGGCTGGCCTCCTTGGCTTGGCAGACTCCATCCACTTCATCTCCCCCTTCTCCTGTTGGCCGAGCTCCATCCTCCTCTTGGCTCCTGCAGCTCAATTCCTGGCTGGCTGCGCTAATCCCACATAATATTTTACGCAAATTTATATGAACCCCATTACAAAGCCTAGCAAAGAGGCACTGTTTCTTTTCCTTGATAAAATTAATCATTTATAACTTGGCCCTAAGAAACCAGTCCAACCTGTGGGTGCTCCGTTTTTGCTCACAAGAAACATTCCCAGCCCCACTTTAAAGGAAAAAGATTTCCTATTCCTCTGCCAGGCTTTGGCCCCCCAAAGTGCCATCTACTTTGGAAATTCCCACCAGTCTCATTTAGAATCACACTCACAAGTTGCCTGGGAATTTCTCCCAGAAAGCTCCTATCTATCCCATTTCTTGGGGCTTGATTTCCCACAGACCCCTGGGTGGTTTAGATTGTTGTCTATATCAACAACATGATAGACTTACTGTGTTTATCAAGCTTCTCCAAAGAGTTGTGGGAATCATTTGTGAATTACTTCTTTGCTTTTTCTTAAACGAAATTCTGTTTTTGTTCATGTGAAATGACTGTTCCCAGAGAGCGGTTTCTTTGGTGGCATTGTTGCACGAAGGAGGAAGACGTAATCCCTGGTTCAAACAGAAATCAACGAAGGCACCGAACTCTGGATTTGCAATTAGGACAAACAAAGTTCAGCCAAAAAACACCTCCATCAGCCCCTGATGCCTCATTAATAAAGAAGGTAACTAATTTTTCAGCGCTAAAGAGAAAAATCTAAGGACTGCACTATATGTGTCGGCACATACAGACAGCCTCTATACATAGACTGCTCTAGGAAAACAGAATAGAATTTCTCTACTCTTGTTTTCTTTAAGCAAAGGCAAACAGTAGGTTGTAGCATCTAGCACCTCAAACTTTTCAACAAGTCATGGGGAATGGAAAGAGCATCTGTGGACCCAGTCACAGCGTGGGTGGTGGTGGGCTTGTGTGTCTGTGTTTTTCTACCTGGTGCTAGTGAAGAGTTAGTCAACTGTGCTTATAGCTCCAGCTTTGGGAATACAATTTCAGCTTTCCATTTAAACACCTAACTCTCCTTTTTTTTTTTTTTTTTTTTTTTGTAGCAAGGAGCCATGACAAACATACACTCAGGAAAGCTTTCTCAAATGGCAAGCAAAGTAAATTGGAAAGGACACCAATGAACAGCACTTCCCAGGTGAATGACCAGTATCTCACTGTATCATGTAAAAGGAAAACATCTAAAGCTCAGAGATGTGGGTGGTCAGATTTATTCAAATTAAGCAGCAATTTAGAAGAGATAGGACTAAGGTCTAATTCTTAAAATTCCTAATCTAGTATTTTGTTCTTTTTCAAAAATATATTTTTATTAATTTCAGAGAGGAAGAAAGAGGGAGAGAGAGATAGAAACATCAATGATGAGAGAGAATCATTGATCGGCTGCCTCCTGCATGTCCCACACTGGGAATTGAGCCCATAATCCATACCAGATTGCTCACAATATGTTCATATAATCTACTGAATAGGAAGAGGTAAATGAATATCTAACTAGGCACCTACCAAGCAGCTTTGTTCAGTTAATATATAAGAATAGTAATGGCCAAAACCAGTTTGGCTTAGTGGATAGAGTGTTGACCTATGGACTAAAAGGTCCCAGGTTCGATCCTGGTTGAGGGCATGCACCTTGGTTGCGGGCACATCCCTGGTAGGGGTTGTGCAGGAGGCAGCTGGTTGATGTTTCTCTCTCATCAATATTTCTAGCTCTCTATCACTCTCCCCTTCTCTCTATAAAAATAAATAAAATATATATATTTTTAAAAGAATAGTAATGACTCTACAAGACACAGGGTGAACATACACACACATCCAGCAATCAGAACTCAGGATTAAGTATCTAAAAAAACAACAGGGTTCATGTGGACAGATTCTTCCATTAGGAAACAGAGGGGCACTTCTTTTAAAATTTTAAAATTGATTCTTTTGAATGAACTTTTTATTTTAAAATACATTTATATTTACAGAAAGGTAGCAAAGACAGTACAGAGTTCTGCTATACCCAGCTTCTAGTGTGCCCTATTGTTAAGGTCTTGCCTAATGTAATAAACTTGTCACAACTAATGAATCAATATTGAGATATTATTAAATCATTTTAAACTAAAGTTCATGATTTATTTAGATTTCTTTTCTTCTTACTATTTTCTTTTTCAATCTTTTATTCCCATCCTGGATACCACCTTACATTTATGGGTATTATCCTCTTATGGTCCTCTACACTGTGTCAGTTTCTCAGAATTCCCTTATTTTTGATAAATTTGAGGCAGACTGTTCAGGTGTTTTTGATAAAGTGTCATTCACTTTGGAGTGTCTGATGTTTTTCTTATGGTTAGACTGTGGTTATAGGTGTTTGGGAGGAAGATGAGAGAGCTTAGGTGCCAGTCTCATCACATCTTCACATCTATCCAAGGTGTGTTCTGCCAGCCATGACAACACTACTGATGTTAACCTGGATCATCTGGCTGAGGCAGTGTGTGTCTGGTTTCTCTTCCTTCTCACCTGCTTTTCTAGTACACTTTTTAGAAAGACACCATTATGCACAGTCCACACTTAAAATATGGGATATGATGCTCTCCCTTCTTGAGGGAGCAGTGTTTACATACATTCTTTGAAATTTGCCTTTGCTTTTTAAATCACAATATCTATGTAATCTCAAGAAACAGTAGGTACAACATTAGAACATGAAATAAAGATAAAGTGTGAAAAGGTCTCAGGAAATATCTAGTCCTGTCTTTCTGACTTGATGGAGTCTGTATTGACTACGGTAATTTGCATAGTGTACACTCACACTTGGTCAAGTTAAATTGTCAGAGTTTATTGTTCACTCACTAAGTGTTTTTTTTTTTTTTTTTTTTTTTTTTTTTTTTTTTTTTTTTTTTTTTTTTTTTTTTTTTTTGTGCATACCCATATTCTTTGCTAAACTGTGGGTCACATCATTTGAATTTAAAACCACACTGGGTAGCAGGTAAGAAAATGCCATGACTCTCTCTGCTTTGGGGTGAGAAATCCACAGCAGAAAGATTTTCCTGGTTGCTATTGATCAAGCAACAAAGAATACAAAGGTTTCTGGACAACAAGCACAGTGCTTGACTACACTCAATAGTGTGGTCTTCCTGACACCACGAAGCAGAACAGAACAAGCTGTTTTTATTAAATATTTCCATGGGTAATCCTTATTTGCTGAACCATACCTGCCACTGAGAAATCAAGGATTCAGCTTAAAGTTTTATTTGGCCCATCCTAGGATTCCATCTCCTCTAACCACAACCTCCTCCCTATCCTTGCTCCCACCTCTGTAAACTATGATGCTGGCTATGTCTATATTCTTGCTCCTGAAAATAAGTAATGTGTGGACTGCTTGAGTCTTGAGTGTCTACTGTTTAAATATATCATCAAGGTGTTTGCCTGAGATCTGTTGCTGTAGAACTCTGGTGTTCCTTTATAAGAGCTCAATTTATCCTGGCACTTTACAAATCAGACAGTGGTCTTTTGGGATATAAAGACTATCCAGTATGCATAGAACATTGTATTAGACATCATAGAAAATGCATTCAAAACAAAGGGAATAGGTTAAAATGGTATAATTGATACTGGAAGATTTCTAATCTAAAAATTGCCAAAGAATTGGAAAAATTCCAGGACTTGGAAATCTAATTCTCATAATAAAGAGAAAAAATAGAGGTGTGAGAGGGATAAGGATAGAATGAAACACTGAAGTGAATGTAAGAGATTGAGCTGAGAGCTAGAAAAACAGGGTTAACCTGAGAGAGACAGTGGATCATTGAAGATCTGATCTAACATCTTTACCCATGTGCACGATATTCATGCCACACTCACATTTTACCCCCTTTCTCTTCTCTAAGGCTTCTCCTGAATTATCCTTTATATTAAGCCATTATAAAATATTTGGCACCAGAATAGTGATGTTCCATGGTCTTTTTGGGAATGGTTTAAGGCAAACTCAAAATCTATGTTTTTCTTTCTTCAGAGTTTTAGGAGGAGAGACTAACAAAATTCAAGTTCATCATACATTTAATTCTCATACAGCACATTCAACTTTTACACAGCCGGCTTAAAGAATCTTATTCTATTTTTTTTTTAGCTCTCTCAATTTTCATATTATTTTGGCTGCTTTTGGTCAGACAGGCTCTCCTGAGATAGTTCATCCAGTATGCAATTACCCACTGTAAAAACATTTCCATTATTCTAAAACCTTTCTCCTCTTCTCCCTCTTGGTATTAAAATTACTGACACCAGAAGAGACCAGTTTTAGAAGATTTAAGGCAGAAAGAAAAATTCATTTCAAGTCCTGGGGTCCTTGTCTCATGTGCTATATATATATCAGGCAAAGAGAAGCAATATAACCAAACTTCAGAATAGGCTATACTGGACAGAACCTACCCCCTAACACATACATTTGGGTGGCGTGAATGGGATGATTTAAAGGTTTTGGCAGTCAATGTGAAAGTCTTAATGTCATTATGACTCAGGCCTATGAAGAGAGAAAAGAGGTTACAGCAAAGGAAAAGGACAATGGAATAAGAGAGTATATGTCATCTCCCTTTCCATCCACAGTCAGTTTTTCCTACTGTTACCATACTCCTTACTAACCTGTAGCCAATGAATATTAATATCAGACTCACATTCTGGCAAAGTAACTAAATGGACTTTTGTTTTCGGACTAAAAATATGTTAGAAAAGTCAAGAACTTTCAAAATAAATACTGTCTTTTCTTATGACAACTGACAAAGAGAAGAGTAAGTTACAGTTCAAAGCTTCCTGATCTGCCCTAGCTAGTTTGGCTCCTTGGATAGAGTGTCAACCTGTGGACTGAAGGGTCCCAGGTTCAATTCTTGTCAAAGGTATGTACCTTGGTTGCAGGCCCTCTCATCAGGGCATGTGCTTGGAGGCAACCAATGTGTCTCACATTGATGTTTCTCTCTCTATCCCGCACCCCTTTCTCTCTCTCTTTCAAAATAAATGGGAAAATATATTCAGGTGAGGTTTAACCCAAACAAACAAACAAACAAACAAATAAATAAAAGCTTTCTAATTTATCTGCCAAAAATTTTAGAGAGATATGAAGCATGATTCTCAAGAAAATTCAAACCTCAACCCCTCTATCAATATTAAGAGAAATTTTGTCAAAGTTACCATCTGTATTCTATAGTTATTTTAGAGAACTGTCTCTAAGAGAACTCTTCAAATTAAAAGGATAAAAATCTGTATTTCAAATGTAGAAATATGCATAATAAAATCATAAATATGATTTATCCCAAATGAGGAAGATCATTATGATGTAAATGTTTTCAAGTTACAAAATATTGTAATATTTTATCACAAGATAGATTTATATAATTTCCCCATCTTTCCTGCACTTCTGAGTGTGGAGTGATAAGGAGAGGAATCAGAACCAATAGCTTCTACATATTAAAAGATTTAGTGTATTTTAAAAAAATTATTTCAAAATATATTATTCACTGTAATCCTTAGAAAGGTTGACTCTGTAGGTTTATGCCTGGGGTAATGCATTGGAGGTGCAAGGAAGGGGGGAGGGGAGAAGGTGGAATCATAAATGCAAAATGCATTTGTATAATTATCAAGAACTGAGAGAACAATAAACTACACCTACCATCTATCTGTCCCTTAAGCTATTGTTCTGCCCAAGTACATATAATAGTTTACTTTTGGCAATAGCATAAAATCTCATTAATATATTTCTTGTTCTTCCCATTCTGGCCCCACTCTACCAAGCCAATCTTATTTTGTCTTCTAGTTGGCACATATATTCATTCTAACACTCTTTACATAAACTGCCCCATTCCTTGACCACTGGGCTTCACAGATGTGACTCATACCCTACCTAGAACACCTTTCCTTCAACCTTCTGCCTACCTATGACTTACAGACATTTTAACAGTTAGTCCAAACTCCTTCTTTAAAACTTCTTTTTCTTCCTTAGACTACTTGGATTGCTTTTTTTAAAAAATTGAACTTCAAAAATCCAGACTCCACAATTTATTATTTTAATTGTTTTCTAATGGTTTTTCAAATGTGTTTGTTAGTTTGACTTCTAGGACATACCATTAAATTCTCTAAAGAAAACATATCTTAATTTTCTACTGTACTTAACATGAATCTTAGTGCTTTTGGGCTTAAATATGATGTCACATAAATACTAGAAGATGATTGATTTTGCTTTGCCCATTTGACAAAAAGGCATACAAAATCTTTCGATTATTTTAACCATCTGCATAAATTGATTTTGTTGCATCAGAACAGAAAGAATACAATAAAGTGGCTGGAATCAGGTGGGGATGAGTGAATGGGAGTACAAGATACAGAGTATATAATATGCCTTATCTTATTTAATCTTCCTTCTGAATATGATATTATAACCAAATTTAAGTTGAAAGGCTGATGCTCAGAAAGGTTATATAACTTGATCAAGCTTATAAGGCAAATATGTGACATTAAATACATTCATAATGCTGTGCAACCATCACCACCACCCATCTCCAGAACTCTTTTCATTTTGTAAAACTGAAATTCTATACCCATTAAACAACTCCCTATCGCTATTCCCCAAGCCCCTGGCAACTACCCTTTACTTTGTCTCTCTGATTTTAACTAAGTACCACATATAAGGGGAATAACACAGTATGTCTTTTGAGACTAGCTTATTTTATTTAGCATAATGTCCTCAAGGTTAACTCATGTTGTACCATAGGTGTCATATGAAGTTGGATATTCAGGAATTACCCAATTTTATAACTTTTCTGAGTCTATAATTCCTCACCTCTAAGGTGAAAATGGTACTTTCCCAACTTCTGTACGGCGCTGGATTTTTTTTGTGATGATTAAATGTGAAAATAATGAAGTGAAACCATTTTCAAAACACATGATTGTTTATATCAGCACGGAAAAAGACTTTTCATTTTTGTACGATGTAGAAAACTGACATAAATGGCAGTGTGGTGAGTGAGAGGAAAGTTTCCCTGGCCCACCCTGCACAAGCGCACACAGCCACACCCCAGGATGATGGAAACCCCTTCCCTGTCTCCGTTTAATGACACAGCCGGGTTTCATGCTGTTTTACAAAATACAGGACGGGCTTGAAAATCCTTGGACATCAGAAAGTACATGACGGCCACCTTTTTAATTGGGGGTTAAAAGTGGGCATGAGATCCAAGGAGCGTCAAGTCACTGCATGCAGGACAGTCAGGTTGTGGTGAGCAAGAGCATCCAGGCTGCAGATATTTGCACAATTTTACTAGTACAAACACCCAAGGTACCAATGCTTTCATGGAAATTCTGGCTAGGTAGCGTTATTAACATTGGCGGAGGCTTGAAGCTATTTTCAGAATCCTTCACAAGCTTACAGGAAGTACCTTCCCTTTTTATTTACATTCAGTATTGTTATTTTTTAAGCAATGCACTTGCGGGAAGACTTTGCCTTTGCCTCTACTGAGGGTCACGTTTTAAAAAATCACACATGTATGAACCATCATGAAAACACCTAACAACCCGGCTGAGTGAAGCTTAAAAGAACAACACTCCAAACTCTCACCTGATTGAAATGCTAGACTTGATGGCTCTTTCTAGCAAAGCTTGAGTGCTTGCAGGCTCGGTGGAGTAGACTGCACCTCCCTCCCCCCTCCCCCCGGGCTCCAGTGTGAGCTGTGGCAAAATCAATAAACAAATAAATAAAGTAAAGTAAAGACCAGAGGCTCCGTGGAGAGTTGGGGCTCCCTGTCTCTTTTATGAGTAATGAATGTGGTAACCACAGAGACTTGGAAAGGACTGGGATCCTCAACTCCGCAAGCTGGCTTTCAAGTAGGTCTGTGCACTGTTACAGGGGCTTGCTGGTGGTTGGGGGATCAAGGGATAAATAAGAAGAGGGGGATTCAGGCAGAAAAGCAGGGGCCTTGGGAGGGAAGATATGATAGGGATTGCTGTAAATCGATCCTCTCTCCCTTTGGGGATCTGTGTGTGCTGAAGTTTGAATCCCCAGGAACTGTTGCGCAATGTGACTGAAATTCCCAGCCAATCTCTTGAGAAGTAAGACAACTTGTGCCCAGAGAGACCCACCTGACGAGGCCATCTGTTTCAAGGCTGTTTCACTGTCCTGGGTGGTCCCAGGCTTTTGAAAGGGAACATCTTTCTCTTAAGAAATACTCATGAAGTAAATAGAGCAGAAGCTGGCCCTTACACATTGGCCTCCCCACTCCATTCCAAATCCTTCGTGTTTTCTTAAATGTGGGGGGGATTTCATGCGTCAGCCCCGTATGTGCCTATTCTTGAATGCCAGCAAAGAAGGACGGCAAGGGGGAGGAGATGGAGACTGGAGGGCCCCATGGAGCACTTGAAGATCCAGACATGAGTAAAACAGCCGTGGTCACCTTGGCAACTGTGACCTCTCCCACAACCCACTAGTCAATCAACAAGGTCACACGAGGTCAGAAAGGCAGAAATATGATGCCTTGTTCCACGCAAGATAGCTGCTAGTCTACAATACTAATTTTTTTTTTGCTGGGTTCACAATGAAAAATATATTTGGAACACTAATATGGACTTTAATTTGCATGGTGATTATCTTTTCACTAATGTACTCACAGGAGTCAAGAACAAAAAGATTTGCCAAAACCGGTTTGGCTCAATGGATAGAGCATTGGCCTGCAGACTAAAGGGTCCTGGGTTTGATTCTGGTCAAGGGCATGTACCTTGGTTGCGGGCACATCCCCAATGGGGGGTGTGAAGGAGGCAGCTAATAGATATTTCTAACTTTCTATCCCTCTCCCTTCCTCTCTGTAAAAAATCAATAAAAATATATTAAAAAAGAACAAAATATTTATTTTTTTCTCTCTCAGATTTGTTAAAAGAGGTACTTGCTCAATTCTGTGCAGAACACATGATTATCTCCTCAATGTGGCACTCCACCCATTCTTTGTATACTTAAAACATTTCATGACTCGAAGAAGCTGTCAATAATTATCCAAAGAGAGAACAATGTAGCTAAGGAAGCTGCTTCTTTGAGAGAAAGAAGAGAAAATGGGTATAGGAGGGAACCAAGTGGAAGCTGTAATGTCTTAATAGTTCTTTTTACCTCTTCTGGAGCACCCAGGGCTGACCAGGCCTCTGCTCAGTTCTGGACGTGTGAGTAAGAGCCTGGGGAAAGAGAATCTCTGCTTAGCTGCACTAGTCATGAAAATGTTTATCACTGACTCACCTAATAAGAGGAGCCCTGGGAGCTTAAGACACAAAGAGAAGGAAAAGGAAAGAGATTTAGAAAAACTGTCAAGTTATATGATTAGAGAGGATAGATGAATATTGGAAACTGAAGAGGAAGAAATGAAATGGAAATCAATCACAATACAGTGACTCATCTGGCTTTGATTTTTTTTTTCCTCCATTTAAAAAATAGTATCAGGATACAAGTGAAATTTCAACCCTTGCCCCATTAAAAATGTAATTCTTTGTTTTGGCTACTACTAGTTTCATGTCCTATAACACTGATTTTTTTCTTCATATATAAAAAGCAAAATCCACTTCTGAAAAAAAAAAAAAAGAAAGAAGATATTTGTATGCTACATTCAAGGCAGTGTTCTCCCCCACTCTTCAGAAAAGAAACCACACCCTTTGCCAAAGGGCCTCCCAATTGCAGGGCTAACAATGAAATACATTATTTGACAGAGAAGAGTAGGTGTCTTTTCCAATTGTGAAGAATAAATGCTCTTAGAGGAAGCCCAGATGCAGTGTTGGGAAGGACAGTAAGACTTTATTCTGTGGAAAATTAGCCTAAGAGTGATGGGTAGCACAAATGTCATTTATTTGCTACCTCTGACTAAATAGGATGGTTCTAGAGGCACCAGCTAAAGGTGTAACTCACATAAATATTTCATCCAGTGGTTCCTAAAAATGGAAAATTACTTGACTGGCTATCTTTAGCTCATATATAATACAAAAGCTTTAGGGGAAATACCTTGAGATAAGTGAAAAACAGGACTTGTGCTCTGGGTAGGGAGGAGGTGATTGATGCCAGATCCTCCTGCCTTGATGATGGAATTGGGTATGTGAAGGACAAGGGAAGCAGAGAGGGGTAAAGGCACTAGATGCCTGATTATAAGAAAACACAGATGCAGAAATACAACGCTCTAAGATTCACCCCTCAATCAATCATGGTCTCGTAGATCTGAAATGACCCAGAAATATTCTGAATCTTAGTTAAATGGGAAGAAATACACTGAGTGGTCTCTGAATGCACAATAATCTGGCCACTCAGTGTATATCCTCAGTGTATATCCTATATAATAAAAGGCTAATATGCAAATTGTCCCCTCAACTAGGAGTTCGACCAGCAGGCAGACCAGCCAACCAACCAACCATGTCCTCTCCCCCTGGCCAGGCTGGCTGGACCTAACCCATGCAGGTATTCATGCATCGTGCCTTTTTAATATATATATATATATATATATATATATATATATATATATGATCACTGAACGCATAATTATATATATATAATTATTATATATATATATATATATATATATATATATATATATATATAATTATTATGCGTTCAGTGATCATAATAATCTGGCCACTCAGTGTATATCATAGCAGTTAGGATGACATGTTTTTCTTCCTTAACATAATATGTATATCTACAAAAATCTAATAGCAGCCCTGGCTGGTTTGGCTTAGTGGATGTAGCATCTGGCTGTGGACTGAGGAGTCCTGGGTTTGGTTTTGTTCAGGGGCACATGTCTGGGTTGTGGGCTTGGTCCTGGTGGAGGTTATGCAGAAGGCAGCCAGACTGTGATTCTCTCTCATTGTTAATGTTTCTGTCTGTCTCTCCTTCTTCCTTCCTCTCTGAAATCAATAAAAAAATATATATATATTAAAAAAAATAGAAAATATCTTACTTAATGGATAAATCCTGAAAAGTTGTTCCCAGTACTAGAAAGTAAAAAGATACTATTTATTTTCAATATAGCAGACTTCTTAGCCAGTGCAATTAAACAATTAGCCAGAAGTAGCTAACAGAAGATAATAAAAAAATTCCCATGATTTTGGAAATTAAAAAGCATATGCTTATAAATAACCTACAAGTTAAAGAAAAACTCTCAAAAAATTAAAAATATTTTATGCTAAATGATAATAAAAATGTGACATCAAATTTTGTGGGATAAGCAATTATTACAAGGACATTTATAATTCTAAGTATATAGATTAGAAAAGAAGGAAGACTAAAAATCAAAGTATTCACCGTGAGAAGGAATTAAAAATAGTGATATATAAGAAAGGAAATAATAAATATAGCAGCAAAAATTAATGAAGAAATAAAAGAATAAGTAAAGATAAAAATGTAAATATACAAATATATGTAAATATAAGAAATGAAAAATTGGTTGTTTTAAAAGACCAATAAAATTAACAAAGCTGTACCAGTACTACTAAAAGAGATAGGAAGAGGCAGGTGGAAGGAGAAAATTACTAATATCTGGTATGAAAGAGTAGTAGTCCTTAAAGCAAAAACCATAGACATTACTAAGACAATAGCAAGATATTACTATGAACTTTATGCCAATGAAATGAAAAAGATAGAGGAAATGGACAAAACTCAATTAAAAAATAAAAGGAAGTAGAAAATCTGAATAGCCATATAACTATTAAATTGAGTGTATAATTACAACACTTAAAATTACAGTACAACCTTTCAAGAACATAGGTGCAAAAATTCTAAACAAATTATAAGCAGGGAAATAGAGAAATGATAATACATTATAACCTGGTTAAGCTTATTCCAAAAATACAAGGGTTGTTTTACATTGATAATCAGCCAATATGTTTTAATGCATTAATGGAACAAAAGATGTAAATCATGTAATCCTTTAAAAAGTGCAGAAAATACATTTAGTATATTTCAACTGTAGGTTGAATTTGTTTTCAGGAAACTAGAAATAGATGGAAATTATTAAATCTGTTAAATGGAAGCTAATAAATCATATAGCAAGCACATATTTTGTAATGAAATACTGGAAGCTTAGCCTTGAGATAGGGAATGACACATGGATGCATACTAACATTACTTCTCTTCAGCACGGAACAGAATCAAGTCTTAGACAGTTTAGTAATACTGTTGATATAAATTTTAATTGGCATACCACTGGAAAAAATTTGCAGTATCTGCTAAAACAGAATATATGCATAATCTGTGACCCAGCAATTCTACTCATAGGCAGGTGCCCAACAAAAATGTACATGCAGCAAAAATTAAATAGCAACTCTATTTGTAATAGTGCAAACATGGAATCTACCCAAATGTTCTTCAATAAAAGAATGAATAATGAAATTGTGGTATATTTACAAAATGGAACACTATACAACAATGAAGAAAAAAATCTAGAACTTCACAAATTTGGATTTATAAAAGGGACCAGGCCAAAAGAAGAAGAAGAAGAAGAAGAAGAAGAAGAAGAAGAAGAAGAAGAAGAAGAAGAAGAAGAAGAAGGAGAAGGAGAAGAGGAAGAAGAAGGAGAAGAAGAAGAAGAAGAAGAAGAAGAAGAAGAAGAAGAAGAAGAAGAAGGAGGAGGAGGAGGAGGAGGAGGAGGAGGAGGAGGAAGAAGAAGAAGAAGAAGAAGAAGAAGAAGAAGAAGAAGAAGAAGAGTACTAAATTATTTCATGTATCGATACATTTATTCCATTTACTAGTGGCCCAGTAGGCCTGGCCAGTGATCAGGGCTGATCAGGTTCCCTGCTTCCCCACCTCCCTGCTTCCTCTTTCCCTCACTCCCTACCACTGCTGCTGCCCGCCTGCCATGTTCTGCTCTACTCCCATGGTGGTCAGTGCACACCATAGTGAGCGATCGAACTCCTTGTCTCCCAGTCAAACTCCTGAGAGGACAATTTGCATATCAGCCTTTTATTATATAGAATTATTTTAAAATATATTTTTATTGATTTCAGAGAGTGGAAGGGAGAGAGAGAGAAAGGTAAAAACATCAGTAATAAAAGAATCATTTATCAGCTGCCTTTTGCACTACGCACCCTGGGGATGGAGCACACAACGTGGGTATATGCCCTGACCTAGAATCGAACTATGACCTTCTGGTTGATAGATCAATGCTCAACCACTTAGTCACGTTAGTCAGACTATATTTATTCTTTTATGTAAAGTACAGAAACAGGCAAAATTAATCAATGTGGTTAGAAATCATGAAAGTGGTTACTTTTGGGGATGGGGTAGATAGTAATGGAGAGGGAGCAAGACAGGGCCTTCTGGGTTGCTATACTGTTTACCTTCTGGTTTTGGACAGGTTCATTTGTGAATATCCACTGAACTCTATACTTATGACTTCTGTACTTCCCTGGAAGTATATTATACATCATTAAATTTGTGTGACTTATAGTTCATTCTAAACTCTAGCAATTTTATTTCTCCAGTGTTTTCAGCTAAGTTAATTAAAATAAAAGTTGATGGATTTATATGTTAATTTATAAAACCTTTTTGCCACACCTTTAATGATGAAACCTATTCCCCCCCACCCCCCACCCTGCCGCCAAAGCAGATTTTCCATTATACCTACTGCTATTGCATTAAACAGTTGCCATTTCAAACACTACTGGAAGGTTCCATTTCTACTTAGAGCCTATTTAAATTATACTTTTAGAAGCTTTTAATTACAAAAGGTCTCCTTGCCCTTTATAGCCATTTTCAGTTTCATTTACCATCTTTAAATGAACGAAAATATACATCTTAAAGTTATTTTGCTGGAAAGTGGATATAAGATGCTGGAATAAGAAGCTTTTGCCTTCATTCATATGTCTTTCCTAGGAGAGTTGTTTTATAAAATCTCAACTTCTAAGTGAAATCAGGATAGGCAGGAGAAATGGAGATCAGTTTTCTGAGCCACTTCTTCATGTATAACCAAAGCTGTATAATGAAAAATGTGTGCTTTCTAGCGGTTGAATTTTATGAAACAAGCAGAGTTTACGAAACACACTGGGAAGCTCCTCCTTCTGGCCTTCCAAATGCCACCTCACCAAGGCCATTCCCATCCAAGGGGCTGTCTTGGCAGAGAGAAAGGTCAAATGCAGCTGAAAGCCACCATCTTGAAGCATTTGCTGACTTTTCTACTCATTATTAATTTCTTCCTTTGCTTTAATTCTATATACTTTGTTCATATTCATTTTTATATCCCACCATTTTTATATTGCTTCCCAAACCAGCCTCATTCTCTCTTTCATAAAAATTGGTGCTTCAAGGATTATAATCTCCCTTGAAGTTGTCCCAGAGGCTCCTTACACTATCCTTATTATTATAATTATAATTATTAATTATTATTTGGATTCTTTGTGCTGTTCTGGTTGGGTGTTTTCTGCTTCCTTATCTTCCCAATTACTGATTTGATCCTCTGCTTTATCTCCATTGTTGATTCCCTATAGTGTATTCTTTATTTTAGTTAATGTATTCTTCATTTCTGATGGGTTCCTTTTTATGTTTTCTAGTTCTGCTCTTATGTTTCTTATTTCTTTATTCAAGTTCTCACTACTGTTTCACAAATCTTTTTTAAATGGCATGTGATTTCAATGCCCTAACAGTGCTGATAAAGAAATATTAGGCTTAATCAGATATCTGTGATTTATGTTCATAGCAGCTTTATTAACAATATCTGAAGTGTGGAAGCAACACAAATGTCTATGGAAAGATGAATAAACAGAGTGTGGTAGGTACAAATAAATATCATTCAGCCTTAAAAAGAAGAAAATTCCACCGAAACCGGTTTGGCTCAATAGATAGAGCGTCAGCTTGGGGATTGAAAGGTCCCGGGTTCGATTCCGGTCAAGGGCATGTACCTTGGTTGCGGGCATATCCCCGGGCATATCCCCGGTGGGGGTTGTGCAAGAGGCAGCTGATCAATGACTCTCTCTCATTGATGTTTCTAACTCTCTATCTCTCTCCCTTCCTCTCTGTACAAAATCAATAATTATATATATATATATATAATTCTGATATATGCTACAATGTAGATGAATTTTAAGATATTTGCTCGGTGAAATAAGCCAGTCACAAAAGAACAAATATTCAATGGTTCTACTTACTAGTATATAAGGTTCCTAGAGTAATCAAATTCATAGTCATAGAAAGTAGAATGGTGGTTACCAGGGCTGGGCAGAGGGAGGAAAAAAATGGTCAGTTACTCCGTAATGGGCACAGAGGTGTGTGTGTGTGTGTGTGTGTGTGTGTGTGTGTGTGTGTGATTTTTGTTCCTGATATTCCATTCTGCCTGTTGCTAATTCTTCTGTCTTTGAACAACATTCCCAAACACAAAGTGTTAAATTCATTACTTAAAAAATCTCAAAAGGCATTTTCTTTTATTTAGCGGCTATGCCTCAGAACCGAGATGTTTAGTTATGTTTTAGCCCTATTGAGAAACTGTTTTGAATACACTGAAACAAATAATTAGTTATACTAATATTACAACTGGAGTCATGGAAAACTACTGAGCTCCCTGCTTTTGGGCTCACAGCAAATACATCTTTAGAAATTAAGGATGCTTCATTTTCTGAATATATATGAACATGTAAAAATAATGTTGCCTCATGGAAAGCTAATTAAAAAATTAAATTCAGGTTTAAAAGAAAAATAAAACAATCTCTACTGTATTTTCTGATTTGTCTTACTTTTTTTCTATTAGAAGGTAAGCAGCATCCAACTGCTTATTCAATTTCTGCTTCCTCTTGTTCTCACTCTCTCCTTTTCACATGGACAGTTCCTTAGAACTCAGAGGGGGAAAAAATCCAAGCTCCTTGTCGAAGAACATAAGGTTCATCACAATATTACCTTATTTTTTTAATGTTGGCCTAACACAGCCTAGATTCACTCCATTCACAGCAGTCACCCTTTCAGAATGGAACATGATACATACATCATATAGTTCTTTCTTTACATGTCCTATATGCTCAGATCAGAATACCTTCCTAGCTCTCTCCAGGTGACAACTTCCCATCATCTTTGAAGCAGTTCCCTTATCACCTTCTCTGTGGAATATTCGGTGTGTTTCCCTCCTCTGCCTGGTCAGTTACCTCTCCCTCTTCAGTGATTCAGAAACTTCCTGTATAGTTCTCCTACCATGCTCATAGCACACTGTCCTCATGTAGGTGTCAGCTTTTAGACTAGAGGATTCTCCACAGTGGTATCACACTTGTCTTATAGCACCTGATGTAGTGCCTTAGAGTAATGAATAATGAATAAAGGAATGAGTGAAAATCAAGACATAAACACTAATTATTAAGGATTTCACAGAGAGAACACAGAAGCTTATGAATGAAGGTAAAGTTTATTTAAAATGGAGAGGACAGAGTTTTGTAGTTACTGGGAGAATGTCAGCCCCACTTACAACTCAAAATCATTTACTCTGCTATGAATCTGTAGAACATCACACACAGGGGTGCTGTGAAAACTAATTCACATCAGTCAACTGTTTCAAAGTTGAAAGGTAATAAATTGTCTTCAATATATGAAATAAAAATAACGTCCTCTAGCAATTTTTTTTTAAAGTGGAAGAGAATCCCTTTCTACACAGAAAATGTGTGGTGAGAAAGTCAATAGAATTGTTTCTACTTACAATGCTTTCAAGTTATATCCCTGGAGCCATTTGGCCTGAGATACAAAGATGGAAAGAAATTTACTTTTATGCACATGCACAGTCTCACACAGTACACTCTCTTATGTAAACCAGGCAGTGACAAGTTACTTGGATGGCTAAATCAAAACTGGTCCACCAAACAAACTTCTGCACTGTGCTGGAGAGCATTAGGGCTGCTGGTTTTAAGGTTTGCCTTGGCTGGAATTCATTGTAACACCACCCACCTCTCTCCAGCTCTCCAGTTGCAGTATTCTAACCAGGTCACCTAGATGCTGGGAAACAGATGTTCATTGAAGGGAAAAGGAAATAGGTGGTGTCCATTGAAAAGTGATAGCTATGGCAGAGGAAAGAGTATATTTTTACCTACAACACAAGCTGAATATTATAGCAACTTATTGGTAGAACAGAAATTCCTAGCTCTCCAGGAATCAGCAGCACTTAGTGAGTACTTCATCAGTCCATGGAGAGGCAGGAAAGCAGAGTGGGGAAGGGCTCAGGCTCTGAGGCCAGACTGGCTTTAACTTTTAGCTCTATACTTCCATGTCATTATGTCCCCGGTAAATTTCTTAATTTTTATTTTCAGTGTCTTATCTATAAATCTAGAATTATAATAATACCTATTTATGTGGTTCTTGTGACAATTACTTGTGTTGATGCATGTAAAAGACTTCAAATAATGCATAGTGCTGTTAACTATTATCACAATTGTTTCTTTGCCTAGGGATACTATTGCTGGTTTGGGTTGACAACCTAACCTAAAGTTCTAACAAGGTACAAACAGTGATCAGAGCTTCATCAATGGGCTAGAAAACCCAGTGAGTTCCCAATGTTAAGAAGACTTGCACTTACAAAAGCCAGGGAGGAAAACGGCAAAACAACCAAATACTGAGGTTAACACCATCCTTTGACATTCCAGGAGCCGCACTTTACTTGTGGTTAAGAAGTGCCACCAGCTGTGGCCTGGTTGCAACCCTCTGCATGGGAATAACTAGGCATCTTCATAGCAATTTGGTCGGCTCTTACTCAGTAACCCTTGGCCTCAGCATTGGGGCTTCAGATTCCTTCCGCGAATCTTCCTCCTCTATATCTTCATAACATCTCCAAGCATCAACTCATCTCTTTCCTTCTGAAACAATTTCTATCCCTACCTGATCAAGTTGTCCATGTGTTTTGTGATTCAAGGTATTTGTATGTTACACATATACCTTCTGACAGCACATTGTAATATCTACTAAGCCACTGATTAGCAGAAATTGGAATTAGCCATCTGAATCCTAAGCTTCTCCATAGGCTCGGCATTGTGTCTATCACTGATAGATAGCAATAGAAGCTGTGGGCCATTTCAGCCTTTGTCTTTTTTTATTTTTATTTTTTTACATATTTTTTGTGCTTGTGCATACTGTCAAGTATTTTATGAACAATATTAACTCCACTGTACCCAATAAATACAAAAGCAAGAAGAGTTTCAAATTGCTAGTTAGAAGAGGAATTCAATCCCATATATTATAATAAAAGCCTAATATGCACATCGACTCAATGGTGGAATGACTGGTCACTATGATGCACACTCCACCTGGGGGAAGATGTTCAATGCAGGAGCTATCCCCAGCCAGCAGGCCCCAGACCAGCCAAGGCAGGTGCCCTGCTGGTCGCCCCACAGAGGGAAGTGACTGGCAGTAGTGGTGGTGGGGGTCTGACACTGCCTTCTGATCACCTCATAGGTAGCCTCCAAGGTGAGTGCTAGCAGGGGCCCCCCAATTGCTCCACAGATGGGCCCTGCTCGCCGACCAAGCCTAGGGACCTACCCATGCACGAATTTCATGCACCAGGCCTCTAGTTTTGACATAAAGATAAGTCATCTTTTCTGGTCAGTGTTGCTCAGTGGTTGAGCATCAACCTATGATCCAGGAAGTCATGATTTCATTCCAGTCAGGGCACATGCCTGGGTTGCAGGCTCAATCCCCAGTGTGGGGCATGCATGAGGCAGCCAATCAATGATTCTCTCTCATCACTGATCTTTCTCTCTCTCTCTCTTTCTCTCTCTCTCTCTCTCTCTCTCTCTCTCTCTCTCTCTCTCTCTCTCTCTTTCTCTCTTTCTCTCTTAAATCAGTAAAAGTATATTTTAGAAAAAGATAAGTGATCTCTTCTGCTTCTGGTTATGATGGAGTAACTGAGGCCATCCTAATTCTGCTCTGTAAAAGGCCATATAATGGACACTTCCTCAAAGTGAGACGATTGTGTTCTGGCCTTGAACAAGAGGCAGTGTAAGACAGCAAAAAATCCATAAAAGAAAGGAAATCCATGAAGTGAGATCCCTGTTTGCCTCAGCCAAGTGCTTGTATGCCATCCCTTGAGTGCATCCTAGGGATTGGGAATCCAAGCAGACACAGTGGTTTCTCTGGGCTGAGGAGGCAGAACTCAGAGTCCAAAGGATGTGATGAAATTTGAAGGGCAAGGCACCAGAAGTCATGTGTAATTTTCTGTGGGTCTTTGACTGATGGGGCTCTTGACAAGTATGGGTAAATATCTTGATATTTTGTATCTTTTCCAGTTCATTGTCTGACTAATTTGTTTAAAAACCCAAAAAATAGCTTATTTGGAATATTTTCTTATATCATAGGTATGCTTTGGAAATGGATTCATCTCGTTATAATAGCCTTTGGCAAATTTTCACTTTATTGACTATGTACCTAGGACTCATGTTGAATCCTTTCTGTTTATTGCTTTTAAAAAAATATGTAATGTTATATCCACATCTGCTATTTTCTCAAGAATGATGTGGGAAGGGGTAGAGAGGGTGATTTGAATCAACAGTGGACTTTGTCATTTCAGAACACTTTCTCAGCATATTTGCTGTGTCTTTTTCTGGAAAATATCTCTGTTCATCTTCCTGGAATTTTTTCCACATCTCCCTTGACACACTTTGGAGTGAGCAGATTGCTCAGCAGGAAGCCAAAATGGGGTTGCCTATTGTCCAACACTTAAAAAATAAAATAATTATTTCACTTGCAGTGGGAGGGAAGATCTGGTCCCTGTTATTCTACCATGACTGGATGCAGAATTTCACTATATATTATGCAGGGCAAAATACAGAAAGAAGGGAGCAATGGAGAAAAAGAATTCCGGAAATATGCACAGAGGTACCCCCGAGTCTTTCCTGATACTAAGATGTGCATGCATAGGGCAAAATTCCATGCAGTTGGGAAAACAATGACCAGTTACCTGTGAACTGAATGGGAATGGCTCCAGGAACTCAAGGAGGCCGTGAAGTCTCACTCAGCTGTCCAAGTTGCAAGGCCTGATTGGGACATTTATTGCTTATGATTGAGACTAAGTCATCACTATAGTAAAGGTTGCTCTAGACCTTTCCTAACAAAGCCTAACATAAAACTCAAAAAGATCAACTTAACTTACAATTAATTTTACTACCTATCTAAACAAAGTCCAACAGTCTGTAGGGGAAATCAATAACATCCAGACTTAAAAAAAAGTTATAATTCACAATGTCCCAAATCCAATTAAAATTTATTAGATGTTTGATGCAGAAAAATATCTCTCATAATATGGAGAAAAATCAGTTAAAAGAAAAAATATATAAAAATGATGGAAACGGAAGGAAATGATAAAATTAAGAGTCAAAAATGTTAAAACTATATTGCAACATGTAAAGAAAATGTGACCTGCATGAGAGAAAGGGGGATATAAGAGAGAACCAAATGAAATCACAGGCATGAAAAACACAGTATCTGACATGAGACATTCACTGGATTGGACTAATGGCAGATTACATTCTGCAGCGGACATCAAATATCAATAGAAGCCAACCACAGTGATGTGAAGTAAAGAGCAAATAATTTTAGTATATATAATCCATATATATATAAATGGATTTACATAATAAATATAATTCATATATATAATCAATAAAATATGTATTTTAATATAATCCATATAATAAATATGTAATAATTTTATAGATTTTTATATATTAAAATTTTATACATATATATTAGAGGCCTGGCACATGAAAACTCATGCACTGGAGGGGTTGCCTCAGCCTGGCTTGTTCCTCTCACAGTCCGAACCCCTCAGGAGTGGGAGGTGACCTGGTGATCAGGGAAAGGCGATGCCCCCATCACACCTCTGCTTTGCTATAGCTGGCAGTACAAACCTTGGCCAGCCCTGGTTACCTGAGCCTCAGGTGGCCCTGTGCAGCTGGACAGTTGCCATCTGAGGCTTGCCTGCACCTCAGGCCAGTTCTGGGGGTTGGGGACTGAGGGGACTGGGTGACTCTGGAGGCAGGTGTGTGGAGTGGCCGGACCTGCCTGGGGGTGGGCCCAGCCATGCTGCATGCCTGCTGCCCCAGCTGGGCTCAGGGGACTGAGTGCTGCCATCCTTGAGGGTATAGCAGTCAATTAGCATATTCCCTCCTTATTGGCTGTAGGTGTCACAATCTTTGTGAGGATGTGGCAGTCAATTAGCATATTCCCTCTTTATTAGATAGAATATATACACTGAGTGGCCAGATTATTATGATCTCTGAACACATAATAATCTGGCCACTCAGTGTGTGTGTGTGTGTGTGTGTGTGTGTGTGTGTGTGTATACATTTTATTTGGCCAGCCTGGCCAGGGGGAGAGGACATGGGCAGTTGGCTGCCCTGCCTGCTGGTAGGACTCCTGGTTGAGGGGATAATTCGCATATTAGCCTTTTATTATATAGGCTATACACTGAGTGGCCAGATAATTATGTATTCAGAGATCATAATAATCTGGCTACTCAGTGTGTGTGTGTGTGTGTGTGTGTATGTGTGTGTGTAGTGGTGCTTATCCCAAGAGTGCAAGTTTGGTTTAACATTTGAATAAATTAACGAACTTTACTATGTTAATAAAGGAAAGAATGAAAGTTATGTCACTTAAACATACACAAGAAAAGTAATTTTAAAAATTAACACTCAAGCCCTAGCCAGTTTGGCTCAGAGGATAGAGTGGTTTGGCTTAGAGGATAGATTGTTGGCCTGCAGACCAAAAAAGTCTGGGGTTCAATTCAGGTCAAGGGCAAGTACCTCTGTTTTAGGATCCTCCCTGACTGGGGCCTTGACCAGGACTCATGCAGAAGGCAACCAACTGATGTGTTTCTCTCACATTGATGTTTCTCTGACTTACCTTCTCTTTTCCACTCTCCCTAAAACTAAATGGAAAAATATCCTCAGGTGAGGATCAACAAAAAGTAAAAATAAAAATTAATTAATACTCACTCATGATAAAAATTTCAGCAAAGAAAGAGTAGATGGTTTATCAACCCAATAAATGGAATCAGCAGTACTTATTAAGTACTTTAGTATACGGAGAAGCAGGAAAGCAGAGTGGAGAAGGGCTAAGGCTCTGGAGAGGAAGGAATTATTACCTTTTGTAACAAAATGGATGGGCCTGGAGATTATTATGCTAAGCAAAATACTTCAGGCAGAGAAAGGCAAATACCATATGATCTCACTTATATGTTGAGTCTAATGAACAAAATTAAGTGATGAATAAAATAGGACCAGAGGCATGGATACATGGAACAGACTGACACATCTAAGAAGGAAGAGGGAGAGAGGGGAGGACTGGATAAAAGAAGGCGAAGAGATTAGTCAAAGAAAATATATGCATAGCCATGGACACACACACAACAGTGTGGTGATGGCTAGAGGGAGAGGAGGCGGGGGCTGGGAGGAGGTGGGTAAAGCAGGGAGGTGGATGGAAGACATCTGTTATAGTGTCAACAAAAAATTACAAAATAAATAAAATTTAATTTAATTTTAAAAATAAAATTTTAAATACCGAACATTTTTTTAAATGTTGATAAGGAAAAGCATTTTTTAAATGCTTTAGGTTGTGAATATAATCTAATCATAATTCAAGTGAACACCGACTTCAATGTGCATGTACTCATACACACACCCACCTGTAAGCCAAAAAGAAGTGACAATTATAACAGTGTAGTCGTGAGACTCTAGTAAAGGTCCTGCTCATGGAAACAGAGCAGTCAGCTCTGTTTTTGAGGTAGTGGTTTGAGAGGTATTATTAGCCTAGGAAAGAGTTGGGACTTGTCAATGAACCAGAATTATTTTGAATTATAAGAATTTGGAAGAGAATTTTATGAGTATTGTTTAAATGTGTAACAATTCCTGAATGATAGTTCCTGTGAGTCATGCTGCACTTATTGCACCAGGGAGTGTAGGGTGTGACGCCCATTCACATTCTTGCACATACTGGCCTATTCACTCACAGGGGATGGGTGTTTATGGGCATAACCTCATTCCAGCCTGTGCTCCTTCTTGCAGAGTTACAAACATTACACAAATGGCTGTCATCTTGCCTCAAACTGTGTATTTCACACGCTTTTTTTTCTAACCTACATGTGGCTTCAAACTCTTACTTCATCATTATCTCATATTGAGGATGTTAAGTAGTTTTTCATGAAGTCACATTTTCTTCCTCCTGCACTTACAAATTAGGGACTTTAGGAGACGACTTTATATTATTTTTATTATATTTCAGTTTGCTAATTTTAGTCCATCAGTCCTGTTGAGCTCAGACGATCATCTCACAAATGTATCATCCATTCTGCTTTTGGATGCTTAGGGTATCTGGTGAACATGCATTCTATGAATTCATCCAAACATCAATACGGATATTGAAAAGAATAAGATCAAGGACAAAACCTTAATGCAAGTCACTAAGGAGATCCCTATAACATAATGGTAATTTAACAGTTAGCTTGATTTAGGAAAATAGTCTTATTAGCTATAGAGAGCAGACTATGTTATTCATCCAAGCTGTGGAATCCTATAACTGGAAGACTATTTATAGCCAGGAAGTTGAGGTAAAATCTCCTAAACTGAAATCTGAAGATGTGGCTCTGATACTTCACATACACTGTAATTGTTTAAATCCCAAAAGCTCTACTTCTGAACCATAAAACCTGTATTTTTAAAGAGCACACAGGACCTCCTATAAATCACTTAATGTGGGTTTCTCATAGTTCCAGTCCTGGGAGATTTTGTATTAAAATCACAACAGGCATTTCACAGTCAAATATATTCTGGAGATGCTACCTCTTGTGGAACTCTTCACATTTTATATTGCATGTTAGCCTCATAAAGACTTAGAAAATCCCTCAGTGAAGTGGTACTTGTCTATGAAATACTTGTTCAGGAGACACTACTTAATATTTCATGGAATTGCAGCAGTAAAACATTGCATTTGTACATCTTTAGGATCCTGTAAAACAAGGTCTAACACCCAAAATGGTGTGTGATGGAACACCAATGTGTATAGGAGTCTAAATAATGTGGAAGGAGATCCAGGTGTATTCTATTGGTTCTGTCTCAGCCTGCTCGGAGTCTCCAGCAGCTCAGGGTTCTTCCTCACTGGTTCTGTTAGTTCCTGAAGAAGAATATGGAGGACTGTGATTCCATAAGGAAGGTAGAGCAACGCCAGTCTGTCCTAGCCCAGACTGGGATTTTCCTGAGTGGAGATGTCTCCATAATTCTCCATGACAAAGGACAAACGTTAGCTGTGCAATGTAATGTGTGTCTCTAAAATGTGTGATTTAGATAACATGCTTCTCATTCCCATGGCTGACTCGCCATTATGCCATAAGGTGTAACCAAGGTGTCAAAGGCTATCATCTGAAAAAAAATAAAAAGGAAGAAGATATTGTTCCTATTTTGTGCATTTTCTCCCACTTTCTGGAACCCCTCTATCTGAATGTCAGAGCTAAGAAGAAATAGAGAATAGGCTGTATTTTGTTTGTTGGCTGAGTGGGAGGAGAATGCCCTGGGGAGAAGCACAGGAGTACAGAGAGAGGGCTCTGCTTTACCTAAGCCCAGACTGATGATTCCAAGTGTTGGAACTTTGGAATTATGAGAATGTCAAGACATGATTTCAGTTGTCTAATTATCCAGGGGTTATGTCAGCCAGCCAAACAATATGCTTCTGCCGCTGCCTCCCCTGCCCGATAGTTGACCCTGCCTTAGCAAGACCACCCTCCTGCTAGCATAAAATCAAACCCTCCTATTTGCTCATCCATAACTTCTCCCACACACTGAAGAGGCCAAATGCATGTTAGTACCAGAGATTAGTTTGTAATCCAGTGGGCTACCACCCTACAGAGACTCCTGCTGAGATCACAATGTTCATTTCTCTGTCAGAAATCTGCTGTGATTTCAATCCATGTGTCTCAGATGTGCAGAGTTCAAGGTTTTCCCCCAGCTCAGATATTATATTAGACCATATGTCACGGATGGGATGCTTTGGCAGCAGCAGGAATCCTATTCCCAGACCCCTAAACAATCCCTTTTTAAATTCTTTTAATCTCTAAACACATGCATGCTCCTACCCATTCCACCTTTTTTGCCTCCTGCTTTTCTTGGCAGATGTTGGGCTTGGATAAACCCTCCTTCATGGAGGTGCTTGTCTGTCAGGCCCCAGGGAGAGGAAAACAAATGGCAAGTTCATGAATTCAGGATTGTGTCTGGCAGAAGGCATGTTCCAGTCCCAGGTGGCACATCTGGCTGCAGGTTATGACAAAAACGAGATATAACAATGGAGTAAAAAATGCAGCACTCAGAACTCCATGGTTAAAACAGAGTTAAATAAATGTCCTAAATGTGAATGTCCCTAAAACCAAAAGCATGTGATGAAAACAGAGGAGAAAAGACCAACAAGGCACAATTTCAAAGCAATTCTATCAGGGCAATTTAAAAATTGCTTAAAAAGCAGCAAATAAAAGCTTTCAAAATGAAATTGGTCCAGAAATGTGCAGTGTTTTGAGGATCTGGCCCTACACGTGTTATCTGATGAAGGCAGAGGGAATAAATTGCCATAGCACAGCCTCTTCCCAACTCGGCCAGAGGTAAGTCCCTCCATATCTTATGCTCTGGGCTTTAAAGAAAATGCAAGATCACTGGTGCTTATTATTTCAAATGACTTTGCAAAATTAATATTTTGAAAGAGCTTCATGTGTTTTAAAATTATTTCTTGGTCACAATATACAAGCATTTAATAGGGTGGGCAGGGTGGGGGGTGGGGGTTGGGACATACACATTGGCACCACAGCAGAGCACAGCCTTATGGAGAAGAAGATGAAGACTTCTTGGGATGTGCTATTTTATATTTTAAACAGAGGAAAAGTGAAAGAGTGAAATATTAAAATGATGCAAAAACAAAAGAAGGGACTTAAAAATCTACTCAAAGTAAGACATATGCATCAAAGATTTGTATAAAATGATAAATATCACGGTGATACCAACAGAAGATGATAACATTTAAAACTCTAAGAGAGTGCTAATTCAGGGCTCTACTTAGAGAACTTTTAAAAAGAAAGCCTTTCCTTGGAAAAAGGAACATTCCCTTTGGGTATCTGAGAGCCTTCGGAGCATGGCACAGTGATTTCCTATGAAGCCACAGCATCACTTTGTATGCGAACGCTTTGGGCAAACAGGTTGGATAATCATGTCTAAAGTTGTTTCTAGTTGAAAATGGAACATTTCATTCTCTGTACCTCCAGAATGTGGCAGAAGGTTTTGTTTGCCTAAGTCACTAACAACAAGTCTTTCTTTGCCAAATGCAAAACAACGGCAATGATAAACACTGTAGATGAACAAATACAAATTGTCAGTGGTGCAATTAACTTCAAGAAATCCCTGTGTTCTTTGGGAACCTTGACATCCCTGAATTCTTGAGAAGCTGGTAATTGCGCCTGATTCCTCACCAGATATCAAGTACAGAGTCACTGCAATAAGTATTTGTTTAGCAAAAAAACAGTAACAGAATGGAAAAAAGAGAGTAAATAAAAAACACTTGCCTGGCTGGCATGGCTCAGGGGTTGAACATCAACCTATAAACCAGGAAGTCATGGCTCAATTTATGGTCAGGGCACATACCCAGGTTGCAGGCTTGATCCCCAGTGATGGGGGAGGGGGACCCACGTAGGAGGCAGCCAATCAATGATTTATTCTCATCATTGATGTTTTTATCTTTCTCTCACTCTCTCTTCCTCTCTAAAATCAATAACATTAAAAAAACAACAAACAAACAAAAAAACAAAAACAAAAACACTCATCTTCTTTGAAGATGTGAGGGTAAGGAAAGTGAAGGCAAAAATTTCCAGAGGAAGAAAATTTGGCATTTTGGTCTTGATAGTTAGGTATTCAATTAATGTTGCCTGTGGGAAGGGTGGAGGGAGTGCCTCTGTCGAGGAGGCAGAAGAGTCCCTAGAGCTATATGGACCTCAGTTATGAGTTATTCATCCAGAGATCAAGACTCCCCTAAGGCCCCATTAGATAGGGCTCAGGCTGAGCAGGTATTGTGGAAGGATGTTAGACTATGAGCAGAAGCTCCTGTATCTGGAAGATAAGATTGGTAGGCCTGTCAGAAGTCTTTCTGCAAGGATGCTGGGTATAGGAGAACCGGACCATCAGGACAAAAGCAGACTCCCTGGGAAAATGTAGTCCAGGGGAAGATAACTACTGGTGATAAAAGGAGAATTTTGATAATAGCAAAAGATGTGTCACTCTATTTTTCCACAGCCTTGTGAACTGTAACCCAGGGACCTGGACTAGCTACCTGGATAGAGGGGCTTACAACAGGTAGAATGGCTTGGATAAAATTGCTATTAAACACTGAGTTCAAGGTGATTCTCTTTATGTACTAGTGTAACAAAATGAGTATAAAGGACTTTTTCTCTCCTTTTAGTAAAGGGTGATAGGAGCACACTGGAAGAAGTAATAGAAGGGCAGGTGGTTGCCACAAGAAGTGACAAGGGCCTGGAAGCCACAGTTGCCTGCATTAAGATCACAGTATCCCGCTCTTCAAAATCCTCTAGTGCATTCCCATTATACTCCAAACGATGCTGAAACTCCTTGCTGAACTGAACAAAAGTCTATGCTTTACTCCTTCCTTCCTCACCAACTGTATCTTCTCTGCTTTCTCTCCTTTCTGCTTCAGTCATTATGACTTTCTTGCTTTTTCTTAGGCAAACCAAACCCACCATAGCCTCTGGGCCTTTGCATTGGCTTTCCCTTCTGCCTGGCCTGCTCCTCCCTAGATCTTCTCCTTGCTTTGTCTCTGAATTCATGCAAGTGTCTGCTAAAATGTCACCTTCTGGGAGAAGCCCTTCCTGAGTTTTAGAACCAGTGAGAAAGAATTAGATTGGATTAGGCTTCCCTATTCTGAAGGTTGACACTGAATCAGAATCATGCTCACTGGTTCAAAATACCCACACATGTGCTGAGATGAGTGGGGCCAGAGAACATGGTCACAGATAACAGATAAATCTCAGGTTCAGATGGTTATACCTTTTTATTTTATTTTATTTTATTTTTTATTACAGCACTGTTCAGCACCATGATTTGAAGTTTTTTTAAACTATTGTGCTTCTATGTAGAGTTGGATTCTGGAAGATACTCTAGCAAAACTCTTAGCATTTAAAAGTAATACATCAGACTATAGGACCACAGGGGAAAGGCAGGGAGGTTGGGTGGACCATTCTGAAAAAATTAAATTTCTAAGAAATGAGGACCTCTTCCAAGCCACATAAAATGTCTAATAATCCTGTAGAAGAAATCACCTTTGTGTAAACACTCCAGACCGCAGAGTAGGAATGGGCTTCTTTACAGTGTTTATTGAATAGTCATCAACACTGAAGAATGAGTCTAAAGGTAAGTTGTGTGACATCCAAAATTTGACAAGCAACCTCTTCTCTCTATGATACAAAGTAATAATAAAACTAATAGAAAAGAGAACTTTATTGTTAACTTCTTTATTCTCAGATATCATGATTGAGTATTTTTACCGTGATTATCAAATTTTGGTTATAAAAACATGCTTTTAACTTTGGAATGTTTATAAGCAGGATTGTTTATCTAAAATAAATCACACCCCAGTGACTTTCCTAAAGTTACTGCAATGCTAACTCATTTAGTACCAGGCATGACTAACTCAGATCAGTTTAATAAGCTTTGGCAGGAGGCAAGTGGGAGAGATGGAAAGAGATATTATCACAGTTTATAAACAAAAGAGGGGAACGACTAATGTTTCTTGAATCTGTTCACACTTGAGACTGCCAAGATTTTGTTAAAGCTACAATGCTGATCTTTGTGATAATTAGAGAATAGATACTAGCTTCCCTAGTTTTCATTCATCAGGACAAATGAGGTGTGGTTTCTGCATGTACAGGTGTGCATGGCAGGTGTGTACACATGCCCGAGATGTCAGATTCTGCTCTGCTCGTGCAGGAGAGATGTGTAAGAGGGGAAATATTCTGGATGTTCTCCTCAAAATTTGTGGAGCACAGGCCCAGAAAAAGGCCTCCATCACCAAAACATAACCATTCAGTGTATAGGCCGTGTTCTGGGATAGGCCCCAGAATTCTATTTGAAGCTTTAGTGATCCATCCAGAACTAGAATCCAGAATTTGGGAGGATCACAAGTACCTGAGTGTGTCTCAGATGTCGCTTCTGAAATGGACACCTAGGTAGTGCTGATGGATTAGAATGGTATTTGTTTTGATATGTTCTTTCATAAAATATAAATGACTCTGAGAAGTAACTAGTTCTAGAATTAGGACAGAGAAAAATCCAAGATGAGCATCAAGTAACTTGTAATGCAAAGAAGGAAATGCATGCTCAAAAAGCAAAAGGGAAGGTTTGTATTAGGCAATCTATTTTTTTTTTTAATAAGTAGGCCAGGTGATGCTAAGGGAGTAGATTCTGAACCACATTTTGAAAGCACTGCCCTGAATTTACTACTCCAGTGTTTTGCCTTTCAGTAAGCAGATGAGGAGTGTGATATGGTGGTGTTTTTCAGATGGAAGGTAGATTGGCTGCAGGATTGGCAGCTTCTAATGTAAATGTGCCCTTAAATTGAGCTGAGAAGTATTATTTATGGACCATTTACACATAAATAATGCTCCTTGCAGCTTATTAGGGTACTGAGAATGCTACCAAATTAACAATGGAGACACTGTCTGGCAATGTTTGTGTTCCAGGGACTTCTATAGGAGCATGGCCCAGACACCTCAATATATATATATATCCCCAGGTTATAAAGCAAAAGGAGCGAGTGAGCTTATGCTGGCTCTGCTTCCTTCCATTGTTACATTTCCCCTCTTGCTGATTTTGCTATTTTCCTCTTTCATGATTTATTCCCTCATTTTAGTGAAGCATGTCCAATAGAAGTCTCTTAAGAAACAAGAAATGGGAGGTAAGAAATGTTCAAACTAGCCTGTCTGAAAACATTTTTTTGTAGCCACATATTTGATTAATAGTTGAAGTATCAATTATTTTAAATTAAAATTAATGATAGACATAGAAATAGAGCAAAACAGGGAACAATTCCATTTCTCTAAAGAAAATAAATTTACTCATTTTCTGCAAAAGATGTGTTTGGGATGGTCTATATTTGGCTACCAGAATCTTCAAAGGACAAAGGTAAGATACCATTTACTTTCATTTAACCCTTTTTCAGTTTGCACTTGCCTTTAAAAAACAAAACAAAACTTTATTGTTAAAAATATTACATGTCCCCCTTTTCTCCCCATTAATCCCTTTTGGCCCACTCTCCTCTACCCCCCAGGGTCTTCACCACCCTATTGTCTGTGTCCATGGGTTATGCATACATACATGCAAGTTCTTTGGTTGATCTCTTCTCACCCACTCATCCACCCATCCACCCAATGACTTTCTTTCTACCTTTTTTTTCTTTCTTTCTCATTCTCTTTGTCCTTTCTAGTTTATACATTTTTAAAAATATCTTTGCTTTCATGATTTGAGCTGTGGTTCATCCACCATGTTTTATCAGTCTAGCTTCCCCTTGTCCTGAATGCCTAGAATACAACAGGTTCTCTGTAAATGTTACGGTAACTAAATGGGCCACAGACATTTGAACAAGAAATGACAAGAGCGAACATTCTCCTCTTTGAAATTTTTCTTTGCTGAGAAACACTGATTCCCCCCCCCTCAAATATTGTAAAATTCTTCTATTTTAAGAAATGAATTGTATTCCTGCCACTTTCTCTGCACATCTCACACTTAGAATTTCTATATGCCCCAGCCATTGTTAGAGAGAGAGAACTCCTCAAGGGCAGACTCACATATGACTTCATTTTTGCCTGGCACATTGCTGCTAACAATGTTGAATGAAATAATAATGAACTTAGTCTAAATTGATCTTAATCAAGATCTAGTTCAACAGAGTGACAACAAGATAGGAGAATTAGTACTTTAGTAAGATTGATACATGACCTGAGCCAACCAATGGCTTGTTCCAGGCAGGCCTTTTCAAACTGGTATTTTGAAATTTCAGTTCACTTTAGTTTGGAAGAGAGGCAAGATTGCATATAAAAGAGGGGGATAAGAGGACCAGAGGTGGCAGTGCCTCTTCTGGCTCTAAACTTGCATATCCCACTTTAAAAAAAACAACATTCTGCATGACAAAGCTTTTCAGTTAAGTAGAACTGTAACTGAGTATTTGGGGCCTAGTTTAGACACTCTCTGTTATGTATTATACAAAAGCATAATTCTTATAAGTAGAGTAATTCTGGTGGTGGAAATTCTTATAGTTGATCCATGAGGTTCATATGGTTCTCTGCCTAAAAGGAGTTGACATATGTTTAATTTTCTCTATTCCAATACATTTCCACTGTCCCTTAGAAATTCATGTCCTGGGTAATTGCTCAATAAATATTACCCTTAATTTAACTTTAGTCAATGTATATGTAATTCAATTTGTTTGTTTATTTAAGTTGGACAACTAATGTTGGGAAGAATGATAGAGTAAAGGTGATTGCCTTCATAATCTTGGTGGGGGGTATTTCAATACCAATTCTATTATTATAGTCTGTCTAAGTATAGACTCACTTTTAAATCAGTTTTCTAGTAACTGGGCAGGAACTAATTCATTGTTATGGTCTTGCTTAGAATGACCCTAGTGGTGTTATCTTAAGATTTTATGTCTTTGACTTGGTAATGCTTGGCAGGTGCAACTCTTAGCTTATTCAATGAGGTTTCTTTGGACAGGAATGATGGTAAAAAATAAGATCACAGTGCAGTTAAGCAAGCAGAAGATTAGAATGTGTTGCATCCAAAGCTGGATAGCCAGATTTGCTTTTTGGATCTTGCACAACTTTGAAACCAGAGATTTGAAATGTGGAATTTGAAATACTAGTGAAATTTGTATTTTAGTAAGTGTGATCTTCCCAGCATATTGCTATATATGGTTTTATCTTACTTTTGATGATATTTTCACTTCTGATATAGACTTTATGGTCCATACATTATGTTTAACTTAGACTAGTGCTTGCTTTCAAGTACTCATAATCTCACTGTCTTTTTAGACAACCTTTGGATGTTAAACCATTTTAGATGGGCGTGATTATATTTGCTTATCCAGCAGAAGGTGTTATTACTAATTAGCTATTATTCTTTTTTTATTTTTCATTCTTGATTACTACTGTATCTAAAACCATCTTTTATGGGTGTTTTATTTGTTTCTTTCTTTTTAGAACATCGACTGGTTTGGGTCTTCCTGAGCCTAAATTGCAATAGAACTCTCTAGAAGGCAGAAACAGTATGTTTACTATTGCTACAACACCAACCAGAAATATCTGCCTCATAATTTATTTTTTAAATTAATTTAATTATTTTATTATTTTTAAAGTTTATATGGCTTTGTGGAGTGAGCATGGAATAGCATGGGGCTAGCATGGAGAACCAGACAAACGTGGATTCAACTCACAAATGTATCACTTGTTCTCTTGGCTTTGTGACCTTGGTTGAGCTCATTAGTCTTCCTAAGCCTAAATCTAAGATATGACCAAATATACTGATTTCACACAACTGTTATAAGGATTTTATATAATAAGTAAATCTTGTCTTACTAATTTGTAACTAGTCTTTGAGTAATATATTCTATTAATTTGGCTAGGTGTTTCTCAGGCTTCATTGTACACCAAAATCATATGGGACACTTAAAATTTTTTCAAATACCTGAGCTTTGAAGATTTTGATCCAACCAGAATATTTTTTAAGTGTGTAGTCATATTTTTTAAAGCTCCCCAGAAGATTTTAAAGTTCAGCAAGTGCTGAAAACTATTAGATTCGAGCTCAATGAATATTAGCGATCATCATTCTAGGGTGATGATGAATAACTTCTTTTCAGGAAACATAAAATGATAACAATTCTGCAACTACCAAAGGGAAGACAAGAGTCTCTGGGCTACAAAAATAATCAGTTCATTCTCATCTTAGCAGTACTGGAGGAAAGAGAGAGTAGCATACAGAATTCCTTTTTTTTCTCTGCACTTACAAAAGCCTTTGAATGTGTTGTTATAGGTTCTGGGCAGAGAGCAGAGACCAGTGCTCTCAGTAGCAGCAAGATTCAAAGAACTACATCAACATGTTATTTTAGTAGTTATTACCCTGAGATATTCTTCTATAGTTTATACAAAATTTGATGCAAAATTGAGGGAGGAAATTTCTTAAATGAGTCAATTATTTCATATCAATTTATAGACTCATCATTCTGGAATTTTAAAACTTCTGATATTTCTTTCTTTATAAACCCCAAACATGAAATACATTATAAAAGCTTTAACATGGATAGTTAAGAAAGATTTAAGCTCTTTTGAGAGAAATGTAAAATCAAGTTTTCTACCATTTTACTTGGGAGAATCTGCATCTTGGGAGAATTTGCTTTTAGTCTACAAAAAAAACCCAATATAAACAACCAAGCCATAAGTCTCATAGCAGTTTGTTACTAGTATTGGGGGATCCATAATTAAGTTACTCCATACTTAAAAGGTATTTCTAGAAAGCTAGTCAGAACACTTTCACATGCTAATTAAACCAGCATAGAGGTCAGGCCACCAGGGATGAATAAAGATCTGATTTCTTTTGTAGTTTGTCAAGAGGTTAAGGAGAATTAATATATAGCACCATGTAGAAAATAAATACATTATTATTTTAATTATTACCAATCATAATAAATTTATTCATTGCACTACAGAGATGATATAAACAACCAAAAGTAACCACTTAAAGGGATTACTACAATGTTTGGAAATGTAAAGTAGAAAATTTGCAAAGAGATGTTTGTCCCAGAATATATGCAAATTCACATCAAAGACATATAGTATAGCTTCATGTTTCCCCCCCCCATAAAATGCAATCACTATACAGCACTATAATATAGGGTGTCCCCACAAAATGTAGACACACTTTGAATAATTATAAAGGCAATGTTTCAACTGCATTTTCAAACTTCCAGTAGCATTTAAGGATGAATTTCCTTGATTCAAAGCTTAGTCTGGCTGAAAAGAAAGAAACATCAATTGACCTATCAGCTGTTAAAGTGTGTATAAGTTTTTGGAACACCCTATATTTATCCTGTTATCAAGCACCTCACAGTTGCCAGACACTGTGCTAACCGCATCATCTCATTTAATTATTATCCCCATTTCATAGATGATGAAATTGAGGCTCAAAATGTTGAAGTCCCTACTACTTAGAGTGGTTCAATAGCAGCAGCAGCAGCAGCATTAACCTTGCCTGGGAGTCTGTAAGAAATACTTAATGAGCCAAAACCGATTTGGCTCAGTGGATAGAGCATCGGCCTACAGACTGAAAGGTCCCAGGTTCAATTCTGGTCAAGGGCATGTACCTTGGTTGTGGGCACATCCCCAATAGGGGGTGTGCAAGAGGCATCTGATCGATGATTCTCTCTCATTAATGTTTCTAACTCTCTATCCCTCTCTCTTCCTCTCTGTAAAAAATAAATAAAATATATTTTAAAAAAAGAAATACATAATGATAGGCTCTGCCCCAGTACTATTGATTCAGCACCAGCATTTTAACAAGATTGCCATGTGATCTTTATGTGTGAGTAAAATGGTTTTAGTTAAGTTGCCCAGATCATGCATGTAGATACTAGCTGAGCTAGGGCTAAGTTTAGTCAATGTTAGTATAAAGTTGGTGCTAAAATGTATATCCTAGGATATAAATGACAATTCTTTTATAAATACAAGAAAGATAAGACCATAGCAATGAGCACTGTGCCAGATACACATATGTAAACCCAGAGTGAAGGAGTATAAACAGGATTGCAGACCTCACACCTAAACATGGGAGATGAATCCTTCCACATTCACAGCAATGTGGCCCTATCTCCTGACTTTGAGGAGTAAGTGGCCTCTGTTTCACCAACAACCCCAAGGGTCTATCCCCTCTCTATCACACACAGGTAAGGAGGAATTGTCCTTAATGGGGTCAACAGAGGCCCCTCTCCACTGCTTTTGCTCTGACTGTCATTACCATTGATCCCAGGTGGCCCCTCATGCTCCCATAACAGAAGCACCACCTGTGGGTTTCCCTGGTCATTGAACACACCTCTTGCTATAGTTCTACATGCCCTCAGTTATGCCTGGGAATCCTCATGGGTATCTTATGTTCACAGGTTAAATTCTGTAAGCTGACACTTGGTGATCTCTGTGCATGCTTTCCTTCCTCAATTTTCCTATAACCCATTCCATTCACTATATCCAGAGATATTGCTCATCAGTCAAGTCACCAAGTATGGTTTTCCTTGAAATCTTCTCTGTTCACCAGGCAGCAGCCAACACAGTGTCCCGGAAGCCCATTGAACTCAAGGTACTCTATCATTTGCACAGCCTTTGAACAGAGAAATACGTACTATCCCTCTGGGCCCTCTTCTTCACAGCTCTGGGGAACTCTTATAAAAGTCCGAGCCAGATGGCCATGTGACAGCCCCTCAGCTAAGACTTCACTCCCGGGCCAGGCTCCTCTGCATGCTTTTCTCTTCCTGTACAACACTATTAATTTACATCACTGTATAGGATGGCATTATGCAGCACATAGTACCTAATAAATGCTCAATAAATATGGATGATTTTGAAAGGAGGGTTCATTCTCTTTCCATAGTTCCTCATACAAATTCTGGCACGCCTGGTCACCACATCATCACACATGTTCAGACATGTCTGAGTCATCTCGTTGGAGTCAGCTTAAGCTTTTCTTGGGGAAGAGGAGTTACTTCATTAATGAGGAAGATGGATTCTACAAAAGTTGATGTTATTCAAAAATTTGAGAGAAGGCACAGCTGTCTTCTTTCTTCTCTGCATACCTTCATTAGCGATTGGTGTTCCCTGCTTCTCTCCCCTGCACACTTGTAACCTGCAGCTCCAAGGAGGCTGCACCCTCTCCTAAGACACTTCATTTACTGATTCTCAAGCTCCATGAGGTTGAGGCCAAGACTGGGCTTCCCTGACTCCCTGGTGATGAGGTCAAAAGGGGCTTCACAAGACTGCCCCAGCCACCTCCTTGCTGCAGATTCACCTGACCTAGCACCAAGGAACTGGGATTTCTCCCAAGGACAGTCCACATTTGCCAAGAAATGTCTAATATTGTTGAATTTGTGAATCAAGACACCAGGGAATTGGATGTTTGGGTTCACTTATTTTTATTAGGGACAGGAGTATACAACCAAAGATTTAACCAAAGGCTGTAAAATTAATTACTGCATTTTATTTAATCTTTACATTCCCTTTGTGAAATAAAACAATTTTTTATGAGGAAACCAAGGCTGAGCTAGGCAAGTTAATAAATAAGGTAGCTAAGAAGTAACACAGTTAATAAGTGGTATATAGGCGGAATGAGAATTTGTATCTGGTAGTCTCCACATCTGGTCAGTCTTTGGACAAGTGCAGACATTGGTCCAAGGAAGTGATGGGCTTTGTCTCCTGATGGGGCACCTCTGTGATCTGAAGCCAAGACAGAATGAGTGACTGAGCTTAAAAGAGGGAAATGATATTAGTTGTGTTATTTAGGTTTGCACCTCATGGAGGCTGTTCAACAAGGTCATTTACTGACTGGTGTGGAGTCACCCCTACCAAAATGCTCTGGTGAGACCCTGCTGCGGGCAGCCTCTGAGGTGGTGCTTAACTGTCCCTACCTACCTGTCAGCAAGAGACTCAGAAAAATAGTGTGGGCGCTGTGAACGGTGCTGACAGAAGAATGTGCCGCCACTGCCAACGGGAAGCCATGCCAACAAGAGTCACCATCGCTGTGACTGGGTGATGAGACATGCTCAGGGATCTGCCACCAACAACAGCTGCCTCATTGAGAACCAAGTCCTCTCTAGTCGCCGCGCGCTGACACCACCCTTGGGAGACGGTCCAACGCCACCTTCGGGAGCCCAGATAGCATGCAGCCTGGGGAGACCTGGCTCCCCTCACTATTCCCAGCCTGAGTCACATCTGTGAGGATAGAGTTTGTTGATCTTTCAGGAAACTCCTCATGAGAATGAATAACAAATTCCCAAATGAAAAACTGGTAGGCTTAGAGGCACCAAAACCTGAGGTTTGGGGAGTCTTCTGCAGAGCATTTCAGTTCTGCCTGGGTTCCTTGGTGGGGGCGCGCCTGGAGAAGGCCATTTGCGTTGGGACATCTGGACAGCCTAGGTTTACAGAAAGTCATCTCAAACTTTGGGCATCATCTACAACACTACCCAGGGATTTATTTCCCTTAGAGCTGATCTTATCCTCCTGGCACCCCAGTCTTCTGACATCTATTTTTGAGGTGTAACCTAATTCCCTCCTGAATGTTCTGGATGTTACTCGGAGGCTCTCACCTGGCTCTTTATTTTCCAGCACTTTTCTGGAAGTTCTATTTACATGACTTTGAGAGGGTCCCCAGACTCCTCAAAATCAACTGAGGGCTCCTGCTAGCACAGGCCATTCTTTCATCATTACATTCCTCTTTGGGTTCTGCCTTGCAGCTCCCTAATGTTTCCTGTATGTCCCCACCCCCCAAACATGTCACTCTTCACTCTCACACAAAAACACCCTCCGCAATGTTGACTTATAGTAAGCGGCCTTTTTCCAGGGCTTGAGAAATTCTCTAGGAAAAACTTCAGTCATTCCGGGAGGCTTCTTTAAACTCTATCGTTCCTCTGAGTTTCCAGGTAATTACTGCTCGCTGCAATGCTTGTGGCCTAAGAGCAGCCTCGGATTACCTTCTCCAAGCAGGCCAAGAACATTCCCAGGGCACTAGGCAGAGTTTCCGAGGGTGGGAGGTCACTGCCAATCCTTCCCTCGGTGAAATGTGCCACAGAGTACTGGTTGTCCCACATGCTTGGTGTGGAGATGGAATGACAAAATATATCAATGTATTAATGTATATTAATAAAATAAATCTGGCCTCCCTTCTATTTATATGTCTTTGATGCTAACTATGTTTGAATTCTTTTCAATTCCTCATTTGCATTCTCACATATTTCAAATCTCTTGTGATGGATCAGGTGTTCCTACAGAGACGATATTTATAAATTTGATTATATTGTAAACAAATTGCATTTTTAAAATTTACTAATACCCAGATGAAAACTTTTTGAAGTTTTCTTTTCCCAATTTTCCTAAAGCTCATGGGGGGTTGTCCATGGGTGGCTGCCCAATTATTCTTGCTATGGGAGGCCATGAGCAAGGTACCTCCTCTTATGCCATCTTACTGACATCACCTCTGAGCATATTGATTTGTATTCTGGAAAACAGCCTTGTCTAACAATGGATTTTTTTTTACCACTCAATAAAAGCATGAATACCTGACAACCATGGTTAAAGACTAGAAATGAGGTTAAAAATGAAGGGGGCAGGACAGGTGGGACTGCTTTTTAAGGTATTATGAGGTTGGTGATCCTCTCCTTACTACCCCCAACTCCTCCCCACTCACCACCTCCACGCCCTGCAAAGCAACAACAACAACAAGAACAAAATGGACAAAATTGGCGAAAACAACAAAAACATGTCTTGTTGATTATAGGTAAAACATAAATTGAGGACCATTTATTGTTGACAAACTCTTAGAGCACCAGGAAAGAATGTAGGAGTCTGTGGCCTATTTGCTAGCAGTATTCCCCATGTTACCACAACTGGGTGATAACTATAGTTTTCATAGATTGGGACTGGCTTCAAAGATACTTTTTAGATATAAAGACACCAATAAATTCAAAGTAAAAAGATGGAAGCAGACTTATCATGCAAATTTAATTTAATAAGTGAATTTATGCAAGATCAATGATCAATATACAAAAGTCAAACAATCAAATTAAGAAAATGAATCCTGGCTGGTTTGACTCAGTGGTTAGAGTGTCAGCCTACAGACTGATGGGTCACAGGCTAGATTGCCAGTCAAGGGAATGTACCTGTGCTGTACAACCCCACCCTGGTAGGGATGTGTGCAGGAGGCAACTGATTGATGTGTCTTTCTCACATTCATTTTTTCTCTCTCTTTCCACTCCCTTCTATTGTTTCTAAAAAGCAATGGGAAAAATATCCTTGCATGATGATTAATGAAAAAAAAGAAAAGAAAATGATTCTAGTAATAAAGAATATTTTTGTTAAAAGAAGTAGGGATGGGAAGGAAGGGAGAGAGAGAGAGAGAGAGAGAGAGAGAGAGAGAGAGAGAGAGAGAGAGAGAGAGAGAACATTCCTCTTAAGGTCAGGAGAGTGGTTTGAATTAACGTTATAGAGGGCCCAGGAGGAGTGACCATGAAGTTCCTTGCAAGCTATAGTAAGAAGTTTGGACTTTAGCCTGAGAACTACTTGAACATATTTGGGGGTTTTTTGTTTTTAAAGAAGGAAAGATCTTAGCATTTATTTTTTATTAAGATCATTCTGGCTACAATGTGGACTGGAGAGAGACAAAATGGATTTAGGCAGATAGGATGCTGTTGCAGTATTCAAGGCAAGAGTAGAATTAGTAAAACTGGAAATAAGCGGTCAGATTTGAAAGCCACTTTGAAAGACAAGTAATCTAAAAATGGTTAGGTAGATAAAGCAAAATTATCTGAATAGTTAATATTCTCAGTGTTTCCTCGTGAATGGAGTTTCCCAAAAAAGCTGCCCAGATGAACTATAAAAATTGGTTCCTTAAAAAGAAAATTGGTTCCTCAGTCTATTTTACCTGTTTGCATTCTGAGTACAGTCCTCAGCTGTGGCAGTTGGGCTAGATGAGCATAGGTTCTTTTTAGATATTAAAACCCTACGGGGGGAAAAAATCCCCAACTAGCTGCTGACCAAAATGCTCAATGTCTAAAAGAAGTCAAGAAAAAGGGAACATCTGAAAAAAAGGGAACATATAAAACTCTTCTATCAAAGGGCAAACACTAAGACCAAGATGAAATTATGAAACTGGGCTATTTTTTTAAAAAATTAATGTATATTTACTTATTTACTAATTCAACAAGTATTTATTGTGTGTTTACTATCTGCTATGTGTCAGAAATTATTTTAGGGACTTAGGGCACAAAAATAAACAGAAAAATTAGGATATAAAACATATTCTAGTGGGAAGAGAAGCACAATAAACCTATAAATAAATTAATAAGATGATCTCAGAGATTCTGAAGTATGCCAGAGGATACAATCTTGGAGATGAAAGTGGCTGAGAGGGAGCTCTAAGGGTAGGGTGATCTGCAAACATCTTTCAGAAAGAAATGTCATGCAAACTGAGACAAAAGAGCATCCAAGGCTTCATTACATATTATAGTTGTAACAAAAAAGATTAAAAATAGTGAAGATGTGCTCAGAATCTACTTAGGTATAAAATTATATCATGGATAGAATCAGTGAGTATTTGAGAAGTTGAATTAATCTAGCTGGGTTGTTTTTTGTTATCTTAATTATTTTTTTCTAAAAACTGAGGATAATAGGAATTAAGTATGGCCAAATTTTAAAGAGAGATGCTGACCATACCAATTTATGATCAATTTCCATTACTTATTCGTCTAACTAAGAAAAGATCAGGTATTTGAAGGCATGGTTTGAGAGTGCCATTAACATAATGAATTGCAGGTCAAGGGGTAAGCACCCCTCTCCTCCTTGTTGGGCCAGTTGGATAGTTAACAGCTCCTGTCTGCAACGGACAAGGTAGAGGTTCCTTCAGGTCATTCTTTCACTCATTTGTGTCCTCCTGTATTCTGGAGCCAACAGAGTTGGGGTACATGAGGAACTATGTCATGGCAAATGCTCAGAACTAATAAGTGGGAAAACTAAACAAGAAACATGTGAGCCTGTTTGCCACTCTACAGTCCTGGATAATCTGTGTACAGGGATTGTCCAGGCAGCAAGAGTCCTTGCCTGCAACCATTAATCTCTCACCTTCTTGGATTCGATGTTATTTCCCCCATTCTGTTGGCCTTTCCCAGTTCTGGAGTGGTGCCCTGTTTTTTACCTCTCTGGCAACTTGTCTTTAGCATCTCTTTGATTCTTCTCATCAGCCTGAGAACTGGGATGATTGTTTTCCAAAATAGCTCAACCATTTCACATGCCCACCAGCAGTGAATGAGGATTCTGATTGCTCCACATTCATACCAACACTTGTTACTGTCTGCCTTTTTAGTTAGAGCCAGGCTGGTGGTTGTGAAATGGTATCTCACTGTGGTTTTAATTTGCGATTTCTTAATGACTAATGATATCACATATCGTTTTATGTACTTTTTGTCCATTTGCATTTTTTTCCTTTTGAGAAATATCTACCCAGACCTTTTGCCCATTTTTAAATTGTATTATCTGTTTTATTAACTTTTCGGTTAAAATTGTTCCATGTGTACTTGTAAGAAATGTATATTCTACTGTCTCTTGGTGGGTGTTCTATTGATAAAATGTAGGTATAGTATTTTTTTATAGTGTTATTGAAGTTTTTTATCCCCTTTTTATTATTTTCAGTTTTTTTTCATTATTTAAAGTGAGATAAAAAGTCTCAAACTCTTATTATTGAATTGAATTGTGTATCCAAGTCCTTGATTCATAAAACTTGGGGCTCTCTTGTTTATAATCATTATATCTCCTTTTTCCAAATTAATCTTCACTAAGGATATTTTTTCTCTTGAGTTCTTGAGAGAGTAGAAGGGAAGGAGGGAGGGGCAAGGAGAGAGAGAAAGAGAGAGAGAGAGAGAGAGAGAGAGAGAGAGAGAGAGAGAGAGAGAGGAGGAGAAAGAAATTATGTGAGAGAGACACATTGACTGGTTGCCTTCTGCATGTGCCCCAACTGGGGCCAGGGATCAAACCTGCAACCCAGGTAAATGCCCTTGACCTGGAATTGAACCCATGACCCTTTGGTATGCAGGCTGATGCTCTGACCTCAGAGCCACACCAGCCAGGGCATATTTTCTTATAAATGATGTATCTTGATGTATTGACCTTTTTATCATTACAAAATATCCCTCTTTGTCTCTAGTAACTATTTGTCTTAAACTCTATTATTTATTATTTTAGTGTAGTCACTCAGACTCCCTTTACATTACTGCTTCATGGTATATCTTTTTTAAAATTATTTTACTTCAACCTATTTTTAATTTTGAATATAAAACACGTCTCTTGTGGATGACATTTAATTGAAGCACGGAGTTAAGGAAGAGAAAATATGATACAGGGTAAGTTAAAAATGCCACAAATCTCACTATTCTTAATGAGTGGCTGCCTTTAAACAAAGAGATTTTCCCTCAATTTCTGTAAGCCTTTGGTTGATTTTAAGAGTTCTGAAAAGGCTGACCATTTTTACTAGTGTTCTCATTTATTTTATGAATGAAACAGTTTTTGGAAGTTTTATGCCACCATTGTCACTGATGTAACTGTGTAATGTGATTTTTTTTTCAGTATCAACCAAAGACTGAAATATTCATAAATAACTATAAAATATAAAATGTAAACATTAATACATCATTGAAAATTATAAATTGTAATTGAAAATCCTGCATGTATGTCTTGTGATGATTGCACTATATAAGGGATGTTAGTTAGTGGTTCAGAACAGAATTATTTTTAGAGCAAGGAAAAAAGACTATCTGCTTGACTTATGAGAATATGTGAAATTATTTCTATACCTTTATACTTTAGTTTAGACATAAGCTACTTTTGTTCCCCTGAATGGGCAATTTTATCTTCTTGTGCCTAGGTCTCTGAGAATACATATAAGATTTTTACATTATTAAGAACTAAATATGGTCAGAACTGATAGATGAGCTCTTAGATGGAGGTTGAAAAAGATCATGATTATAAGTGCCTAAAACACTCAAGTATTTGAGCAATATTAACCTGCTGGTGTCAACTGCATTTGTTGAGTTGCCATGCAAGGCAATAATAATAATAATAATCCTATATAATAAAAGGCTAATATGCTAAGTGTCCGGTCCTCGGGTCATCCATTCAACCAAAGTGTAATATGCTAATGATATGCTAAGGCTGCTCAATCACTTGCTATGATGTGCACTGACTACCAGGGAGCAGACACTCAATGCAGGAGCTACCCCCTGGTGGTCAGTGTGCTGCCAAAGGGGGAGCACTGCTCAGCCAGAAGCCAGGCCACAGCTGGCGAACACAGTGGTGCTGGTGGGAGCCTCTCCCGCCTCTGCAGCAGTGCTAAGGATGTCCCATGGGGAGGAGGCCTAAACCAGCAGTTGGACATCCCCTGAGGACTCCTGAACTTTGAGAGGGTGCAGGCCGGGCTGAGAGACCCCACCTTGGGTGGACAAATTACATGCACTGGGCCTCTAATAATAATAATAATAATAATAATAATAATAATAATAATAAAAGTTGTGTCACAAAGGAACAAATGGACAATTGAAGGAAATAAACCTGAGAGTCCAAGTAAGATTGCCCTAGTATTTCAGTCACTAACTGAATTCTTCCTATAGATATATGTCTGACATTCACAGCTCAGTGAGTGGTTCCTCTGGGGCAGTTGCAAATGGTAGAGATTTTTCTCCATGGCTTGTTCAGTCACTGCATTTGGCTTCTTGATGATCTTGCTTAAATCTATTTTTATTTTCTATCTTTGTTTTTATTTCAGTCTCTTAACATCCTTATCTTGGGGAATCCCTAGTCTTGGACTGAATTTCTATTAGCTATATGCACTTCAAAATCACATAAACAACATGAACTCTCTTTTTGTGCATAACAAAATGAGGCTCTTGTATACTGAATTATGTCTCCCTCAAGGTTTATATGTTGAAATCTCAGGGTCGTTGCAGATTTAAGTAATTAAGAAGAGATCATTCTGAAGTAGAGTGAAACCCCTAGTCCGGGGTCAGCAAACTGCGGCTCGTGAGCCACATGCAGTTCTTTGGCCCCTTGAGTGTGGCTCTTACACAAAATACCACGGCCTGGGTGATTCTATTTTGAAGAAGTGGCGTTAGAAGAAGTTTAAGTTTAAAAAATTTGGCTCTCAAAAGAAATTTCAATCATACTGTTGATATCTGGCCTGTTGACTAATGAGTTTTCCGACCACTGCCTAGTCTAATAACAGTGGTGTCCTTATAAAAGGAGAAAATTTGGGCACAAGCCTCCACCCAAGGAGAATGCCATGTGCATACAAAAGCAGAGATCAGGATGATGTTTGTATATGCCAAGGAATGCCACAATTGTCAGAAAATCATAGGAAGTTAGAGGAGAGGCATAGAACAGAAGGAACCAACCTGAAGACATTTTTGATCTCAGACTTCTAGCCTCCTGAAGAGAGGGACAATCAATTCCTGTTGTATAAGCCACTCAGTGTGTGGCACTTTGTCATGCAGCCCTCACAACCTAACGCAGAGGCTTTCATTTCTGTACCTGGTATTCCAGTGGAAAGAATTCTCTTCTTTTTTTTAACTTTTCCTTTTCTCCTCAATCACTTTCTACATCTCTTGTGACCTTCCCTTTCTAATCAATTCTGGAAGGGCTATTCTCTATGCTACATGCTAGAGATGGTCCTTGTTGAATTTATATTTCAAAACCTAAAGGCTACTAATGCTCTTCCTCTGGATGAGTGCATTGGAAAGGTTGATTGGATCTACTCTTCAAAGTGTGATTCAGCATTCATTTAGATATCTTCTTACTTATTCTATTGAATTGGCAAAGAGTGTGTAAAAATAAACTGCCATAGGGATTTTATAGTTTTGATGTGACAATTGTATTCAGTTAAAATAAAACAGTTCATTTCAGGCTCATCCCCTTACTATTTAAAATATCAGGATTTAATTACCCTTGGTGTAAATTGAATGGAGAGTTTGATCTAAAAGAATATGGGGAGGTACTTTTCTATTCTTCATTGCTGCATAGTATTCCATTAAATGAAAACTATACATTATAAAAAAAAGAAAAATATGTATATATTGATTTCAGAGATGAAGGGTGGGGGAGAAAGAGATAGAAACATCAAAGATATGAGAGAATCACTGATTGGGTATCTCCTGTATGCCCCACACTGAAGATTGAGCCCCGAAACCAGGCATATGCTCTGACTGGAATGGGACCTCCACCTCTTGGCTCATAGGTCAAGGCTCAACCACTGAGCCACGCAGATCATAGAGAGTTAGGTACAATTTGGAAGGAATAAGAAACAAAAGTTATCCAAATCCGATTTGGCTCAGTGTGTAGAGTGTCAGTCTGAGGACTGAAATGTCCCAGGTTCGATTCCAGTCAAGGGCATATACCCTGGTTGCAGGCACATCCCCAGTAAGGGGTGTGCAAGAGGCAGCTGATCAATGTGTCTCTCTCATCGATGTATGTTTCTAACTCTCTATCCCTCTCTCTTCTTCTCTGTAAAAAAATCAATAAAATATATATTTTTAAAAAGAAACAAAAGTTAAAAGGTGACATCTGACTGTACTTAAGCCTAAGAAATGTTACTCCACTCTTTTTAGAGAGCAGCATGATTAAAAGAGGGGAGCAGCCAGTGGCCATCTACATTATAGCAACACCAGAAGCAACCTGGACCTCCATACCTATATAGGTCTCTGCCAGGCCACAGAACCATTGGGCCGGTTTTTACATAGATGCTTCAACCACGCATAGACCATTGTATTAGAGGAGATTAAATGACAGTGCATCCATCTTTGCCATAATTCAAACTAATTTAAGCCGCATTTATCAAATGATACTATGTGTCATGTACTGTGCGCATTATGCAAAGATGAATAAGGTTTGGGCCCTGCCTTATTCACAGTCGGTAGGGAGTTCAAAAAGTCTTCATGAAATATACCAGACTCAGAATATATCAAATGAAATAAGAGACCAAGTCATATTCTTCTTTGTATACCCACAGTGCTTCCCATATAGTAGATCTTTGGTAAAAATTAATACTGATACTTGTAAGGTGGCGATAGAGGCCTTCCTCCCCCACAAAAAAAAAAAAAGAAAAGAAAAGAAAAAAAGAAACAATTCTACCAGGAGACATCAAAGAAAGGCTGATAAATGAAGCTTTAATTACATTGGGACTTAAAATCTATTTAGAATTTACTTGGTTAAAAGAATAAAAGTAGGGGGAAAAGCATTCCTGGTTGGTAGACACAAATTAGGCAAGCAAACGTGACTTGATTAAAACAAAAATAATAATAGTATTCATTAAGTGCATAATTATTCTGTGTGTACTATTTAATTCCTTTTATTCTTACAACCATACTGTGGGGAGAGTAGTATTATACCTAGTACACATGAGAAAACATAATAGTCACACAGCCACCGAGCATCAGGGCCAGAATTTGAACCATTCCTCCTCAATATACAATGTTCCTTGGGGGAAAAAAAGGAATGGGGGCTTTCTGATGGTTTTTAATCAGAGGAACAGCATGTTCTGGTTTGTTTTCAGCCAGGAGGATCAAAGATCAGAAGGTGGTAACTTTAGCAGAAAGTCAACAATCAAGTTTTAGAAAACACACACTTTTGATGGTCTAATTCAATTAAACTGATTTGAAGGTTGGTGCCACATTTGTAAGTTCGGCACATGTAAGCTTTCAATACCAATGAATGTAGAAATAATTCATAATTATTTATATATTTGTGTTTTCAATTCATGTAGGCCCCATGGACATGCATTTGGAAGTAGGATGTTTAATATACTCTATGTGTTTTTATTCTTTAGGCAGCCAAATACATAAGGATTCTGTGTTAGAGCTCTCAGCAGAAGATATTTCACTTGGGTATAAGAAATAACTGCATGCTCTCTCATGAACTAAAGTTGTTACACTTTGGATATTATTTAGAGAAATTACTTTGTCTAATAGCATACAATTTGGTTTCATGTTCCCTTCAGGATTTTTATGCACTAACATCTCATTCAAGCTCAGAGGGTGGAAGATTGTCAGCAATTGGTACTTTATTTAGTGGACTGCACTGAAGGTTTATTGTATCTAGAAACAGTGTTTATAAATATCTAAAAGGTTGCTATGGTCTTTAACTGGCAATGGCCTCTGAGGGAGGACAAGAAATAATTAAAACAGGAGGTTCAGAAAAAATCTTTTTAAAAGGCAGATTAATTTACCATGTGGACTGTGCCAGTATAAGAGGTTTTTAAATCAATTTAACTTACTTTTATTGAAATCTTACAAGCGACCTTACAATTTATTTATTTATTTATTTATTTATTTGTTTATTTATTTATTTATTTATTTTTGTTATATGACCAAGTGATTTACTATTTGTAGTAAATGTTAGAATATATATATATATATATATATATATATATATATATATATATATATATATATAATTTATTACTAGAGGCCTGGTGCACAAAATTTGTATATCCCTCAGCCCAGCCTGCACTCTCTCCAATCTGCCTGATTGGGCCTCAATGGGCAGTTGGATATCCCTTTCAAAATCCAAGACTGCTGACTCCCAACTGCTCCCCAGACTGCCTTGCTTATTGCCCTTAACTACTTCTGCCTGCCATCTTGATCACCCCTAATGACTCCCCTGCCAGCCTGTTTGCCCCTAACTGCCCTCCCCTGCAGGCCTTGTCACCCCTAACTGCCCTTCCCTGCAGGCCTGGTCCTCCCAGCAGCTCTCCCCTACAGGCCTTGGTCACCCTCAACTTCCCTCCTCTGCTGGCCTGGTCACCCCTAACTGCCCTCTCCTGCAGGCTTGATCACCCCTAACTGCCCTCTCTTGCAGGTCTGTTCCCTCCCAACTGCCCTACCCTGCTGGCCATTTTGTGGTGGCTATCTCAGGTCCACATGGGGTCAGTCATCTTTGACCTCGTGGGGTTAGCCATCTTGTGTGTTGGAGTGATGGTCAATTTGCATATTATTCTTTTATTAGATAGGATAGAGGCCTGGTGTAAAGGTAGGGGTTGGCTGGTTTGTCCTGAAGAGTGTCCTGGATCAGGGTGGGGGTTCCCTTGGGGCATAGGGCGGCCTGGGTGAGGGGCTTTGGCTGTTTTCAGGCCAGCCATGCCCCCTAGTGACCCAAGGGGAGGCCTTGGTATCTGGGTTTTATTAATCTTCTATAACTGAAACTTTGTAGCCTTAAGTAGAAGCTAAGGCAGGCCATGTAAGGCAGAAAGCTTGGCTTCCTCCATTGCTGGGGAAACCCAAGCCTTCTGCTCTCTCTGTTGCTGCAACCATCTTGTCTGGGTTAATTTACATACTTGCTCCTGATTAGCTGGTGGGTGTGGCTTGTGGGTATAGTGGCGGTATAGTCAATTTGCATATTACTCTTTTATTAGATAGGATTATTTTTTTTTAATCTAAAATTTTACATATGTCTCCTTTTTTCCCAATTGATCACCTACCCCCAGCTATTCCAACCCCGAGCAAGTCCCCACTGCCCCAGTGTCTGTGTCCATTGGTTATGTTAATATGCATGCATACAAGTCCTTTAGTTGCTCTCTAATCACCCTTTCCCCTACCATTTGTCTCTGGATCTATTTTTTTAAAGATATTTTATTGATTTTTCTATAGAGAGGAAGGGCGAGGGATAGAGGGTTAGAAACATCAATGAGAGAGAAACATTGATCAGCTTCCTCCTGCACACTTCCTACTGCAGATGTGCCCACAACCAAGGTACATGCCCTTGACCAAAATCGAACCTAGGACCTTTCAGTACACAGGCTTACACTCTATCCACTGAGCCTAACTGGTTAGGGATGGATCTATTTTTGTTCATCAAATTATGTTCGAAATTAAATACCACATATGAGTGAGATCGTGTGATATTTATCTTTCTCTGAGTGACATATTTAGCTTAGCATAATGCTCTCCAGTTCCATCCATGCTGTTGCAAATATAAAAGTTCCTTCTTTTTTATAGTGTCATAGTATTCTATTGTGTAGATGTATGTACCAGTTTTCTAATCCACTCATCTGCTGATGGGCACTTAGGCTGTTTCCAAATCTTAGCTATTATAAATTGTGCTGCTTTGAACCTAAGGGTTCAGATATCCTTTCTTATTGGTGATTCTAGTCTCTTGGGATATAATCCCAGAAGTGGGATTACTGGGTCAAATGGGAGTTCCATTTTTAACTTTATGAGGAAACTACATTCTGTCTTCCACAGTGGCTGCACCAGTCTGCATTCCCATGAGCGGTGCATAAGAGTTCCTTTTTCTTCACATCCTCACCAGCATTTGTTTATTTTCTCCTTAGTCTCCATTGCCCTAGGAGCTGTTTTTGTAAAGATATTGCTACAACATATGTCTGCTATTTTGCTGCTTATGGAGTCTTATAGGATTTTTATGGTTTCCTGTATTATATTTAAGTTCTTTAACCATTTTGAGTTTGTTTTTGTGTATGGTGTAAGTTGATTATCTAGTTTCATTTTTTTGCATGTGTCTGACCTAATTTCCTAGCACCATTTATTCAAGAGACCATCTTGACTCCATTGTATGCTCTTGCCTCCTTTGTCAAATATTAATTGAGCAGAGTGGGTTGGGTCAGTTTCTGTGTTCTATGTTCTGTTCCATTGGTCTATATTTCTGTTCTTGTGCCAGTACCAGGCAGTTTTGAGAACTGTGGCTTAGTAATATAGCTTGATATCTGGTATTGTGATCCCTCTAACTTTGTTCTTCTTTCTCAGGATTGCTGTAGCTATCCAGGGTCTTTTATAATTCCAAATGAATTTTTTGGAGTGTTTGTTCTAGATCTTTGAAATATGCTCTTGGTATTTTATTGGGGATTGCACTGAATCTGTAGATTGCTTTGGGTAGTATGTGCATTTTAATTATCTTAATTCTACCAATTCATGAACATGGCATGTTCTTCCATTTGTTTATATCTTCCTCTATCTCTTTTTTTCAATGTTTTTTTAGTTTTCTGAATACAGATCTTTTACCTACTTAAGTTTATTTCTAAGTATCTTAATTTTTTTTGGTACAATGGTAAATGGGATTGTTTTTTTTTCATTTCTCTTTCTATAAGTTTATTATTGGTGTTTAAACAGGCCTTAGATTTCTGGGTGTTAATTTTGTATCCTGCTACATTTATTAGGTCTAGTAATTTTTTGATGAAGTCTCTGGGGTTTTCTTTGTATAGTATCATGTCATCCGGGAATAAGGACAGCTTTACTTCTTCTTTTCCAATTTGGATGTCTTTTATTTTTTCTTCTTGTCTGATCACTATGGCTAGCACTTCCAGCACTATATTGAACAGGAGTGTGAAAGTGAGCATCCCTATATTGTTTCTGTTATTAGGGGAAATTAGTTTTTGCCCATTGAATAAAATGTTGGCTGTAGGTTTTTCATATAAGGATTTTATTGTGTTGAGGTATGATACCTCTATTCCCACTTCTCTGAGAGTTTTTATCAAGAAAGGGTGTTGGATTTTGTCAAATGCTTTTTTTGCACCAATTGATATGATTATGTAATTTTTGTCTCTCAGTTTGTTTATGTGATGTATCACATTTATTGATTTGGGGATATTGTACCATGCTTGCATCCCTGGAATAAATCCGACTTGGTCATGTTGTATGATCTTTTTAATGTAATGCTGAATATGATTTGGTAAAATTTTGTTGATAATTTTAGTGTCTATGTTCATCAAGGATATTGACATGTAGTTTTTGTTTGTTTGTTTGTCTGTTTGTTGTTTTGTGTTTTTTTTTCTTTTTGTTTGTTTGTGTGCGTGTGTGTGTGTGTGTGTGTGGTGTCTTAATCTGGTTTTGGCAATAGGGTAATGCTGGATTCATAGAAAGAGCTTGGAAGTGTGCCTTGCTCTTGAGTTTTTTGGAATAGTCTGAGAAGGATAGGTTTTTAGTTCTTCTTTGAATGCTTGGTAGAACTCCCCTGTAAAGCCATCCAGATGAGGGCTTTTGTTTGCTGTAAGATTTTTTATTACTGCTTCAATTTCATCAGTAGTTATCAGCCTTATCAGGTTTTTTTATTCTTCCTGATTGAGTTTTGGAAGTTTGTATTTTTCTAATGATATATCCATTTTGTCTAGGTTGTCCAGTTTCTTGGAGTAGAGTTGTTCCTAGTATTTTTTTTTTTTTTTACTAAGAAATTGTATTTTTGTGGGGTGTGTTGTTATTTCACCTCTTTCATTTCTGATTTTGTTTATTTGGGTCCTCTCTCTTTGCTTCTTAGTGAGCCTGGCTAGAGGTTCATCAATCTTGTTTATCCTTTTGAAGAACCAGCTCTTGGTTTTGTTCATCTTTTGTATTTTTTTTTTGTCTCTATGTTGTTTATCTCCGCTTTGATCTTTATTATTTTCTTTCTTCTGCTCAGTGTGAGCTTTTCTTGTTCCTCTCTTTCTAACTTTTTTTTGTTGTATGGTTAGATAATTTATTACCATTGTTTCTTCCTTCCTTCCTTCCTTCCTTCCTTCCTTCCTTCCTTCCTTCCTCCCTCCCCCCCCCCCTCCCTCCCCCCCTCTCTCTCTCTCTCTCTCTCTCTCTCTCTCTCTCTCTCTCTCTCTCTTTCTTTCTTTCTTTCTTTCTTATTATTATTTTTTTACATAAGCCTGAAGAGCTATGAACTTCCCTCTCAAGGCTGCTTACACTGTATCCCATAGATTTTGGATTGTTGTGTTTTCATTGTCATTTGTTGCCATGATGCTTTTTTATTACTTCTTTGATCTCTTTGATAACCCAATCATTGTTTAATAGCATGCTATTTAGCCTTCAGGTGTTTGACTTTTTTATTGTAGTTGATTTCTAGTTTTATGCCATTGTGATCAGAGATGCTTGAGATGATTTCTATCTTCTTGAATTTGAAGAGACTTTGCCTGTGTCCCAATATGTGGTCTCTCTTTGAAAATGTGCACTTGGAAGGAATTGGTCTATACAAAAAGATAAATGATCCAAGAAGGCTCTTTATATGAATCATCCTAAAAAGAGGTTTACTTACTGTGCCTTTATAGTCTGTGAAAAGTATTATTTGATTCACACAAGTCCAAATATTGTTGATTAAAATGTAATATGGTTAGGCTTTCAAGACTTTATATATATTTCTAAAGTACCAAAGTAATATTGTGAAATATTTTACTCTTTACATTAACATAGATATATAATACACAAATAGCTATAGGTAATATCTATATAAAGGCATCACTGGCATGTGAGCCTATTAATCACTGTCAATCCTACCTCACTAGAGAAGATGAACTACTTAGCTAAGAAGTGGGAAAGGTCTCTTCATGTGTGGGTTGGAGCCTTCTCATTATCTCTCATGCTGTTATACAAAAATATTATCCTTTAAAAAGTCACTGCTATCTGCAAATAGTCAATGCCCAGTCTAATCCCTCATTTACCAATCAAAAAGCTCGCTTAATAAAGACATGCTGTTTACAGACCGTGGTCCCAGAATAACATCAAACCAAACTGAAGGTTTGTCTCTAGGCTTAGAATAGAATCATACTTCTTCTTATTGAACCTGCTAAGAAAATTATATTTGTGCTTTCTGGGGGTCTCATTAAAATCCCAGAGGTGCCATTTTTGCATAATGTTGGTCTTGGGACAAAGCTTATCCATCTTGGAACTTTCATAACTACTGAAAGCAAGCAAGATATTTCCATTAATCATGAAAAGCAGTGCTAAGCTTGTGCATGCATGCTTACAATTTAAAATTTATATAAATTTATGTGCAAATTAAGTGTAGCCCTCAAGTTCCTGGCAAGTTTCCATTGCACCCTGTGGAAGTATAGAACTTGAGCAGCTCAAAATTTATAGCTTTTTCCACTGAGGTCTGCTTTATTGACTTTTGCTTTTTTGTGGTCTGCTGGGGACTTGATGCCTGATTGATTCTAAAATGTACATTTATGTTCTTATCTCTCCACTCGGGAGACCCAATGAATGAATTATTTAAGTTTGGAGGAAATATTTTGAGCTCATTTTTCCAATTTCAAGGCTTTCTGTTAAGCTCATTGAAAACCTTCATTTGCAAATAATTATGTAAACATAATCATAAAGAAATAGACTAGTTCTCTTGCTTTTAACTGGCTCCTGTCAAAACCTACCTTTTAAAATGGTTAACCTTGTGAACATAAAATTGGCCTTCACTTATTCAAAGATCACTTACCTAGCAAACTCTGCTAGCTGATTTACAAACATCTGGAGGAATGCCTACAAAAACAGTCAAAACTGATTTTGCAGTCTCTGTACCAAAGGTCATGTACTACACCCATTCAAGAGACTTCCTGACAATCAATGAAAGCCCATTGTACACATACTTTATCTTTAATTCTAATGTATTTAATTAGTATGTTTCCTGGTCCATATCAATTTGGATGCAACAATTCAGAAGAAGCAGTTTTGTATCTAAGTCTCCTGATTCTAAGAAGCAGTAACATTCGACAATCTGATAATACATGGGAGAGGAAAAACCAAAACCAAAAGCAAAGAAAAGCAAAAACACACACACAAAAAAATCTGGCTTAAGAATATCAGTCTGAGGACATTTTCTATGTTGTCAAAAGCTCCATCCACTCCTATAGCCTGTGAGATTATTATGGCTTTACTGCCCAGCAAAAATATGGCTTAATTATTTCAACACATTTATTAAGAGCTTAATACATGTCTGGAGTTGGGGAAGCAAAGACAGAGCATATCTTTGAAAATATGGCAGTTCACCAGGGAAAGCAGAAATATGGGCAATTATGATAGAGATAGAAAGTGCAATGGGAGTATAGAGAAAGGAAAAACTGATTTTTCTTGAAGACTTAATGGATAAGTAACATTTGAAGTTGTTCTTAAAAGCTTATCAGAAGTTTCCAAATTGATAATGGGGAAATGGATGTAGTAGAAAGAAAAAATAGTATATGCAAAGCCATAGAGTAATGAAAGATCATGTCTTGTATGGCAGGCAGAATGCTCAATGGCCCCCAATATCTCCCCCTTCCCTGCCCCTAGTGCACATGCCTGGTATAAGCCTTCTTTTGAGTGTGAGAAAGACCTGTCTCTGAATATGGTGGGATATTACTCACATGCATATGTTGTATTTATATTTGAAAAGAGATTTTTAGAGGGAATTAAGGTCCTTACTCAATTGACTTTGAGTTAATCAAAATGGACATTATTTTGGTGGGTCAGACCTAATCATAATCAGGTGAGTCCTTAAAGAGAGAGAGAGAGAGAGAGAGAGAGAGAGAGAGAGAGAGAGAGAGAGAGAGAGAGAGAGAGATTCTCCTGCTGGCCTTGAAGGAGCAAACTGCCACATTGTGGATAGGGGATAGGGCCAATATTAGGGATGTGAGAGTCACTTCTAGGAGCTGAGAGTAGTCCTTAGTGGTAGTGGTCCCTGTAACAGCTTGTGATAAAACTGCTACTTCAGTCATATGGCTATAAGAAAATAGATTCTACAAACAAATGAAGGAGTATGGAGCTGAATTCTCCTTTGTTAAGCTCCCATATAAGGATGCGGGCTGCAGACACCTTGATTTCACCTTAATGAGACCCTGGGTGGAAGACCCAGCTAAATTGTGCCAGAGTCCAATTTCACAGAAACTGTGAGATAAAAAAGAATTGATTGTTGTCATTTAGAACTGTTAAATTTCTGGTAATTTGTTACACACCAATAAAAAATGAATATAGAATTTTCAGAAAACAGAAGTTTAAAATTTATGAATCTTGAGGTAGACAAGGAAAAAACTAATTAATGATCTGATACATAATGAAAAAAAAATCTCTGAATTTATCCGGTGAGACACAGGGAATCATTAATAGTAGTTATTGCAAAGAGTTCCTATAACAGGTTTGTATTTTAGAAAGTTAATGCTAGCCCAGGGAACGAAGATGGATTGAACAGGAGAAATGATGAATGATAGGAAACAGGTTTACTAAAAATAGCCCTAATGAAGGGTTGTAAAAGTTTCTTGAAAGGCAATGACAACAGTGAGGAAGCAGAAGGATAAGATTAGCAAAATATTTACAGGATAATATCAACATGATGACCAATGTGAAATCAACATGAAAGAAAAAAAATAATGGAGAATAATTCCAAACTTTTTTTGTCTCAATGACACAAGAATAAGGGAAGATAAGCAATTAGGAAGAAAAATTACTTTGGATTTTGGATGTTTTAATGGCATGTAGGATTTCCAAGTGCTTAAGAGAGAGCTACTCACTGTCAGTGAAAATCATAGTTCTGGACTCTAGAACAAGGTGGAGGCTGGGTATTTATTTGGAGAGTTGGTTATCAATTGAGTTGAAGCATGGAAATAAATGAAAGGTTATACAAGAAGACAAAGTACTCTGAAAAGATGATGGCAGATTATACTCTGGGGAGCTTTAACATTTAAGTATAAGTATAAGAGGAGCAGAGAAAAAAAATAAGGAATTATTATTATAGAAGTGAAATCTGGAGAAATGATATCATGGAACCTAAGGAGAAGACATTTTTAGAGAAATAAAAATTGAGCATTGCCAAATGTTAAATGGAAAGTAGAGGGAGCATTAGGAAAAAGCCTGATAATTTCTCTATATAAAAGCCTAAGTGACTGAATGACCAAATGATTGGTCACTATAACACACACTGACTACCAGGGGGAAGCTTCTGAATTGAGCATCTGCCCCCCTACTGGTCAGTGTGCTCCACAGCCAACCTTCCACTGCCAGCCAACCTCCCATGGTCCACCCCCCAAGCTGGCCAGCCCCAATCGCACTGATTGGGACTGGGCAAATGGTTCAAATTGCTGGCCAGGCCCAAGGATCCCACCCATGCACAAATTTGTGCACTGACCTCTAGTTTAACAGTATATTGGCTCAGATAGATAAGAGCAGTTTGGCCTTAGTAAGAGGGTTTCAAGGGAATGGTGGGTGTTCAAACCACATTGCAGTGGATGCTAGGAATAAATGAGAACTGAGACATAGCTGACCGCAATAAACTTCTTTCAAGTAGCTGGGCAATAAGAAAAGAAGGATGTTAAAGGAAAAGAACAGTATTGGAAAAGTGAGAAAATAACCCATACAGTGGGAGAAAATATTTGCAAATCATATACCAGTTAAGAGACTTGTCACATAGATAGATGATAGATGGTAGGTAGATAGATAGATAGATAGATAGATAGATAGATAGACAGACAGATATGCATATATAACACAAAGAGCCCTTACAATTTAATAGTAAAAAAAACAAATATTCTAATTAAAAGAGAGAAAAGGATCTTCATAGACATTTCTCCAAAGAAGATATACAAATGGCCCCTAAGTACATGATAAGATTTTTCAACTTTATTAGCCATCATGGAAATGCAAGTACCACAATAAGACACCACTTCACACTCAGTAGAATGACTAGTATTTAAAGAGTAGCTCAGTTAGATAAAGAATCATCCTGATATGCCAAGGTTGTGTGTTTGATCCCTAGTCAGGGCACATACAAGGGTCATCCAATGAATGCATAAGTGAGAGGAACAATATAAATTTGTCTCTCAAATCAATTGAAAAACATATTTTATTCAGTTATCTGGATAAGTCTAAACTTTTTTTTTTAAAGAAAGATTCAGATAACAGGTGCTAGCAAGGGTATAAGGAAATTGAGACCCTCATGTACTGCTGGAAGGGATATAACATGGTATACAGCCACTTTAAAAAACAGTCTGGCAGTTCCTTAAACAATTACATATAGAATTGCCGTACAACCCAGTAATTTTATTCCTAGGTATACACTCAAGAGAAACAAAAACACATGTCCACATAGAGACTTGTACAAGACTCTTTATGGCAGCATTATTCAAAAGAGTCAAAGGTAGAAACAATTCAAATATTCATCAATGGGCTTATGGATTTGAAAAATCTGGTATAGCTACACAATGGAGTATATTTTGGTCATAAAAAAGAATAAATCTTTATATAGTCAACAACATGGATGAACCTTTTAAACATTTTGCTAGTGAAAGAATCCAGACACAAAAAAACCTTGTACAATATTATTCCACTGATATGAAAATCCAGAACAGGAAAGTCTAGAAACAGAAAGTAGATTAGTGTTGCTTTGGGGAGGATGATAGCTAAAGGGATGAGTTTCTTTTTGAAAGTGTTCTAAAATTGACTATGGTGATTTTGCACATACCCGTGAATATACCAAAACCATTAAATTGCATACTTTAATTGGGTGAATCGCATGGTATGTGAGTTATATCTCAATAAGGATGTTTTAAAAAAGAAGTAAAGGGAGTACTTCAAGGTGGATAGGGTCAAAAAGAACATTTCTTTTAGCTTGTGAGAGATTCCAGTCTGTTTGTACTTTTGAAAAGAAAAAAAAGAAAAAAAAAGGAGTTGAGGGCTATTCATAGTGATTGATGCTCCTGATGATAACTCTGACTCATCAGCAAAGGTCAAATCCTGTTCAATATGTAATATCTTTTAGAAAGCCTTCCAGCAAAAATATTTAAATGAAATGTACTCCTTTGAACCCAAAACATGTCTCCTTTTATTGGAAAATTAATTTCTAAGGCATCAGCATTCCCTCATTGACGAATGACAAATGAGGTGTTACTCTAAGTAGTGGAACAATGCTTACCAAAAAAGTGTCTTCTTTCAAATTTATTTTTTATTTCTAAAGTTTTGAGGCAATTTTTGGACGGTGAAAAAAGAAAAGGAAAAATATACCAAATCTCATGATTGCCATCGAGTTGTTCATAGGGTCTGCATTATCCTTTAGCTGCCTGGCTGCTAAGTAGTAAAGGGTGTAGCATCAGGCTACACACCTGCCACACTGCTCTGAATCAGAACCGAAGGGCCCCCGTGCTCAGTTATTGGGCTGACAGATATCCAACCGGCCAGACTTCTGGTACTCCTGCTGTTTCAACCAAAATGTTGGCTATCACCAGGTTGTTTCTCTTTTGAATCTGTGTTCAGCATTATTATTACTTTCATTCATTTAGTTTTATTTTACAAAGTACTTCCTTGCTCTTCAATGCCCGACCTTGTAGCCTATCACCTGGCTATTACAAACAGATTGCTAAAGGCTTACTGGCAAAGCTCCAGAAGATCTATATGGATTTGTTTTAAAATGCATAAAAATTCTCTGGATCCAGATTTATTTTGCTTGCTCCATATACTTTTGATGTTGTTATTTCACCTGCTACCAAGTAGACACTGCAACTGGGAAGGTTTTTGTTTTGTTTTATTTAATCCCAAGTTCTATCAGGATTGTCTGAAAGTGCCCAACATTTTTTTCACTGGAAGGATCCGCTTTCAAACAGCCCACCGTTCTCAGGAGGGGTTGCTCACACAAGGTATCCAGATGTCCTGGGTGAGGAGCAAATATTCAGCATCTTTAAGGAAGGGCGAGACCACTTCGGAAATTGGCAAGAGCTCAGCCCATGAGGAGAAGAGATCGACTCCCCAGCCCTCTGTTGATGACCAAGGAAAATGGTCTGCTGGATTCCGAGTTTGAGAAAAGGCAGCTGAGCCTTCTGATGATGGGATCAGCCAGGCAAAACAACTCGCCGAGTACTGTGAGGATGAGCCAGATCGGAGCGTCCTGTGAAAGGAAGTCTGAGAGGGGCAGGGATTCATTTCTGGGAAGAACATAATGAGAGCAAACAGCATAATAAATAAGAGCTGTTTTTCTCTTGATTTGGATTTAAACTTCAATGTGGAGATCAAGTGATTTTTAAAAAAAGAAATGTCTCTGATTTAAATGAAAGTGATAAGTTTCCATTGTGAACCTACCCACTTCATGAAGAAGGCTTCAGAGAAATAGTAATAATCCTTAGGGCTGTTCATTAATGTCCTCCTGTCAAATGTGAAAAGGGGCCTCTTTTGTTTTTTCTCCAAAACTCACCAGGCTATCCTCCTGCCTTTCTATCCTGACATCAGAATCTCCAAATAAGTGCCATCTAGAGGACAGCACTGTAGATCAGGACTAAAAGAGGTTTGGATTCTAAAAAACAAATTAGTATCCAAAGGCACAGATTCATTGGTCTGCATGTATAGGCTGTCAACATATTCATGAGGATGGAAAAAAATGTAGACTTTGGCCTCCAAAAACTTTACTTTACTCCACTCAGTAGCTGACTAACCATTAGCCTCCTTCAGCCTCAATCACCTTATTTTTACTTCTCTGTTTCCTCATCCATAAATTGGGAATAGTAATACTATCTAATACTGTTTGACAACTGAGGTGCATCTGAAAGCTATTTGTAGGTTATAAAACACAACACTTAGGTTAACTGGAAAATATATTTGAATATTTACAAAGCCAGGATTTGAACTTTACAAAGCCTGGATTTAAACATAGAGCTATATGACTCGAAAGTTTGTTTTTTCCCCCCTAAAATTGTCTTGTTAGTTAATTATAAATAAAATATTTGTAAGTGATATTTAATAATAAATTTACAAAGGAATATTTCCAACATGCAAGATATTTTTCTTTAAGAGTTACCAAACAGAATCAAACATAGATACTGCTTCCAAGGAGCTAATAGTTTATAATGGAAGACAAGGCATGATACAAACATTTTTTCCTTGTGAGTTAGAGAATGATGCATCTTAAAAGATGTTCATTTAACTATTTGTTTGATAATTACCTACTGAGGATCTATAATGTGATAGATACTATGCTAAAATTGTGGACAAAATGATAAGCAAAAATAGTTATGCTTTTTGCTATTTTGGAGCTCATTGTCTAGAAGGAGAAGAAAACTATTAATTAAATAAATGAAAAAAAATCACATTTATAAAGTTATGAAGTGGAGATACTTAAAAAGTAACAGATTATTCAGAGAGAAAACTACATTTAATGGAAGATATAGAGGGCTGCTTTTAAAGAAAAGGGTTCCTTGGAGCTCAGCTTTTGAAGGCAGATGAGAGTTGGATCTGCTACACACAAGGGAAAGTTGTCTCAGATAGAGGACACAGACAGCAAAAGCCAAGGAACAAAGTTAATGATGTGAGGATTCAAAAGTGTTAGGAGGAACTGAAAATAAACCCACTTACCTCATACACAGGAAGAGGAATAGATTTTGACTGGTATGTTGAAGCCATATTGTGAGAGTTTTGAATGCCAGGTTAAAGAGTTTGGATATGATTCTGCGATCCATAAAGAATTTTGGCGTTAGGGACATGACCAGGTCTATGCTCAGTAAAATAATGTGCCAGGTCTCTGGAGGAACTATTGGGTAGTGAGGATGTTATAAGAAGAGATGCCATTTAAGCTTCTTGAGAACTGAGATAAAGAGGATCCAAATCAGGCAGATTAGCAATAAGAATGCAACGGAAGAAAAGATGCAATTTTGGATGTGGAAGCCAAGGACAATAACAATTCATTAGTAAATATGTGCATTCCTGCTTTTTTTTTTCCTGAATGAAATTCCTATACTAGGCATTGCACATATGTTAACATACAACTTTTGTACTTCAATTTGTTTATTTATAAAAGAGGGTAAGTGATACTCACTTAAATAAAACAACAATAATAAATGTAACAATAAGGCGAACAGATGCACTGGAGTCCTTTGTGGTAAATGGATGACCTAACTTCACCTATTCAAGTAGAGAATGTCAAAGCTAGATAGAAGCTTAGTGACTTGAGTGAGCAGCGGGTTTTGCAAGTTAGGAAGCTGAAGTCCAGAGAGATTAAATGACTCAAGTAAAGCCAAACAACTAATAAGAGCAGAGTCCAGATGTCCTCCTTCCCAGGCCAAGGCTTGCTTTTTTTTTTTTTTTTTTTTTTTTTGCCACTTCATGGAGCCTCTTACTTTTAGAACTGATGTTTATTTAAGAAAATGATACTCTCATTGCAGCTGGGCTTGCCCAACCCATAACGACCTTACACTGTTCAACCAAGTCAGTGAAGGAGAGATTCATTCTTTGCATGAGAACAGCTGGACGTAGGCTATTATAGCCAGGGCTCTAGACAGATTCTCTGCTCTGTCCCTCCTAGGATTCTGTCCTCTGTCTGAGAAAAATAACTGATGGGAAAAGCTGCAGAGAACTGAGAAGCCACTCAGGAAAGACCTCTTTCCAAGGGAAAAAAAAAAAAAGTCCTAATGTACTTCTTTGGATTAAATTGCATAAAGCAGATCTGGGAAATAAGAGAACATTTCCCATGGTGGCCTTATCATTATTATCCTCCATTTGAGTCACTGGGTGAAGAGACTATACCAAAGAAAACATAAAACTTAAAAACTGCTGTTTCTCCACCTTCTTTGCGCGAATGCGAAAATGACTGAGGTGTCGCAGAGCTGGCATTGGTGGCCTCCATGGCAGTGGGTTGCCTGCAGTGGCAGTGCTAGCATGCTTTGTGTTAGTTGTATTCCAACCCCTAGTGGCAAACATTCCTCTCTTGGTCTGGGGCACTGAAATCATCAATGCAGATCTCAGCAGCATCAGCATCAGCAAATACTAGTATGCCTCCACTTGGCATTTGATAGCTTACTTGTTACTTTTACTTGGCATCCTGGTGAGGAATAAGTGAATACAAATGGTGAAATGCCAAAGGTATAGTATTTGTGGGAATCACCTAGGGTGGTGGTCCGCAAACCGGCTTACAAGCCACATGTGGCTTTTTGGCCCCTTGAGTGTGGCTCTTCCACAAAATACCATGGCCTGGGCAAGTCTATTTTGAAGAAGTGGCGTTAGAAGAAATTTAAGTGTAAAAATATTGGCTCTCAAAATAAATTTCAATTGTTGTACTGTTGATTTTTGGATCTGTTGACTAATGAGTTTGCCGACCACTGACCTAGGGGATTCTCAGAATATCTAGTGTGAAAATTGAAAGGGAAGAATTTCCTACAGAGTGAGTCAGGTAAGCAGGTAAATTCTCTTATTTCCTAACATTTCTCCTATAGTAAAAAACAAACAAACAAGAATTTAAACCTGCTATTATCTTATTACTAAGTTTGTGTTTTTTTAATTAGTCTTAGTCCCTGGAACATTCTTGGGGGCTTGGTTCACTGGTGGATTTATATTACTGAATAATCACAGTTTCTGGAAAAACAGATCTCTAAAGAGTTGAGCCTTTTTGTCACAAGTATTTTAAGCTTCTTAGAATCTGGGTGACTCATTATCATCCAGCAATGTTTTCCCCACTCTTAATGGAGGTATAATGCAAGTATACCTTAGGTACAGAGTAGATACTCTAATTGTTTCCTAGAAAAACAGAAGTAATGGCAGTTTGCCCCTGGGAACATCCATTTGAACAACGTGACACTAAGCCCCTCACACATAGTTGTTTGGATCAGAAGATGGTCCCATGACTTAGGTTGAGCTAATCAGAATCCTTTCTCTAAAAATTCAGAATTAGAATAAGATTCTGTGCATAGTGTTGGCTTCTCTCTTAACTGCTGACACTCATGCACACTGTGCAGCACTAACTGGACCGGCCTTCCGATAAAATTTGTCTCTGGAGCATGGTAAGGGTGAAGATAACATGAAACAGAAGACCTGAGAAGTGGAGATTCCAGCTCTCCAGTCCCTAGTTCTCTCTTCTCCTGGTAGCTAGTGCATTTTTTATCTTGGGTACTGCAAGACATCTCTATATTTTAACATGTTATCTCTCAAAAAAAAACTTACATTTCTTTTATTTTCAAAAATAATGGTTGAATAATATTGTTCCATACAAAACAATACAAAGGGAGCAATATTGTTCCAAATACTAGAAGTTTGGTTGGTAAAGCAGAAGGGTCAAATTGAGACAAAGTATAACTTAGTGGCAAATGCATAGCCTTGGGTGATAGCCACACCTGAATTTGAATCCTGGGTCTTCCAATTGCAAAAGCCTATCAGTAGTAGGCCTCAATGTCCTCATCTGCCAAATAGGCATAATAAAATTTGCTACTTCAAAGAGTTTGGGTGAGGATTTACTAAGCTGATGCATAACATTTGAAAAAAAAAAAAAAAGCACATAGCACACAATGAGAATTCAATAAATCTTATAACCATTATTATTTATGCAACTCCTGGAAATAACATTAATCAGCTAGTTCTTGACATAGTTACCCAAGATTGTATGTTTTATAATGGATTTATTTTTGTTTGTTTTCAGTGTGTTAATTTTGAGTTTTATGACACTGAAGAGGTGTGGACAGGCTGCCTTACATAGGCTTTGCAAGGGACTTTGGGCAGCCAAAGACAGCCAAAAGGTACAAATACAGGGGCATATGAAAAAAGAGGCCACACAGGTGGGAAAGGAATACATAATGAAGGAAGAGAAATCATTAAGACCAGTCCTGGGAACAGTGTTCTGCTGTTCTAAATATCCCTGAAAATCATTGCAAGGCCCTTCTTTCTTAGAGCACTTTTTATACATTTTTTAGGAAGGAATCAAATCATCCCTTTCACTTCATTCTCACCATAAGTAAGCTTCCAGGTTATTTTCAAAAACCATCCCTTCCATCTTCCCAAGAACCAGATGCCTATAAATTACACTAAAGTAAAGTTGGCCTGGTAGAAACCAACTGCCTTTCTGCACTGAGTGACCAGATTATTATGATCTCTGAATGCATAATAACCTGGCCATTCAGTGTGTATATATATATATATATATATATATATATATATATATATATACACACACACACACACACACACACACACACACACACACACACATACACACATACACACATTAGAGGCCTGATGCATGAATTTGTGCATGGGTGGGGTCCAGTCAGCCTGGCCAGGGGGAGGGGACATAGGTGGTTGGCCAGCCTGGCTACTGGTTGAAGTCTTGGTTGAGGGGACAATTTGCATATTAGCCTTTGATTATATAGGATATACACTGAGTGGCCAGATTATTATGCATTCAGAGATCATAATAATCTGGCCACTCAGTGTATAGACAAGGATCGCTGGAGCTTCTGAGGATGATAGAAGTAGCCTTAGGTTCTCTTCCAAATGCTCACTTTCCTGGGGACGGAAAATGCTCTGCAATCTTCCCCTTGTCTTGCTCCCCCTGGTATTTGGGAAACAAAAGAAACATTGCTGATGTGACTATCAAGAGATAATTAAAAAAAAAAAACTTTTTCTAACAGGAAAATGAACTGTTGTTAACACAAGTTTTTCTTTTTTATCGGTCATTTTCAATGAGTCTATCCATTATTTTTCACATTGCCTCTTTTCTGTCTGTAGAATTAAATATTCTGTTGGCAAAAGATTTTTTTTGTGTAGATGAGAATATTTTTATTTCTGTATGGGAGAAAAAAAGACTTCAGTGAACTTCTTTGGGTGCAGGGCATAAGCTAAAGAAAATTCTCTAGATTAAAACAACAGGAGAGGGAGGGGAAGGAAAGGAAAACCAATTGGGGGCTGGGAATTGGATAAAGCACAGAGAGGCTGGCTCAGGGGGTGAGGGCAATAAGAACTGCCCTCTGCTCTCACTGATGGCAGCTGGCAAACACTGCAGCCTGGCACATTCTTTTATTGAATTTTGCTGTTTTACTAGGTTGGCACAAAATAATAATAATAATATCTCCTGGCTACCTCGCATGACCGTTATTTTTTATAGAAAAACTTCTTTTGGAGATGCCATAGGTCAAATTCCTTGTGATCTTATTTCCTATCTAAATAAAAATATGCCCCAAATCTTGGTTAAAAACAGAAATTATTTTTGATAACATGTTTTAGTGTCATCTCTTATCTTTTGTGGTTCCTTCTCTAAATTTACACATCCATATCAGCAAGTTTCCTTGCTAGAACTCTCACCCCTACATTCTTTCAGAGGTTAATTAGATCTGTTAGAATTCTTTCTTAATTCCAGAGATCCTTTAGAGACCTTTAGGAAGACTGGTCAATAATTCAGCTCTAGATTTCTTATTTGTAATTTAGAACCAAATGGAATCCATGAGCATCTATTAGCTATGTTGCTTTTTTATTAGCGACACAGGAAGGTTTCAGGGGAAAAACAATAAATAATGAAATAAAGGAAGTTCTCTCCCCAACTTATTTTTATGCTTCCCAGTAGGAAAAAAAAAACTTAATATAATGATGATGAATAAATTATCTCAGTTAGTTAATAAACTTCAGAATGAGTTTTAAAGAAACCGTGGAAAAGATATGTTTTTTTAAAAATATTTTTATTGATTTCAGAGAGAAAAAGAGAGAGAGATAGAAACATCAAAGGTAAGAGAAAATCATTGATTGGCTGCCTTCTGCATGGCCCCCACTGGGGATTGAGCCCACAACCCAGGCATGTCCCCTAGTCAGGAATTGAACCCATGATCTCCTGGTTCCTAGGTGGATGATCAACCATTGAGCCATGCTGGACGGGCAAGTGCTGTAAAGAAACAGGGTTCATGAAAAGATTGGAAGATGGATAGAAAAGCTTTGAGCCTGCAGAACAGCCACTGTGGGAAACTTACCCCAAACAAGGGCCAAGGGAGCTTAATTTCACCTCCTTGTGGACCTTTCTCAAGTCACTGTCTTCTATCACTTCTATATTATTTCCCTTTCTACCCTACTGGAACTGTAGAATGCAGATCCCTTACCCACTATCTAAATACAGCCAAATAAATAGACTAAATAAAAGTACCACAAGGCAGTCATTTTCATAATTAAGGAAAGAAAAAGCCACTGGAGAAGACCATTTCAACAGAGGAAGAATGAGGACCTATGAACCAGAACACTAGAAAAGTCTTGGGTTGCTTTTTTTCTTTTTCTTTTTCTTTTCCTTTTTTTTTTTTTTTTTTTTTTTTTTTTTTATAAACCTAACCAAAGATTATAGTGTTTCACTTTTATAGAATGGGTTCATTCATTCATTCCACAGACTCACCAACTCCCAAAAGGCAGGCATTATGGTAAATGCTGAAAGTATAAAATGTCACACACATTCCCTCACTGCAAGGATTTAATGATCTTAGGTGGGAGATTTACTTGTAAGCAATTTAATACAATAATCACATGACAAGGATTGGTAATATAGCATAGAAAATTATAATGTTAATTCAAAGGAAATCACTACCAATTCAGCTCAAAAGTGTTAGTATCATTTCATAGAGGTGCCGACAGTTGAGTTGTAATTTGAGAGATGAGTAGCAGCTCACCAGGTGGCATAGGAAGAGTGTCTTTCCTGGTGATTAGAAGGGCTTAAAATAGAGGCAAACACATGCACTGAGTTCAATGTGATATGGCAAAGGTGTGGCTGAAGCATGGTGTGGATGGGAATGTAAATGGAGGATGATAGACGGAGTTGAAGCATAGGTTAGCACCAGATTGTGAGTGGATTTTTCTGCTGCCTTCCCTGAATTAAGAATTCTGGACTTTATGCCTTATGCATTAGGACCTACTGTCTGGTTTTATTTGCACTTTTCTCTGAAGTAAAGACACGGGGGGGGGGGGAAATTGTGTCTTAAAGGGTTAATCAGAGAGATGATAGAAGATGTTCAAATGATAGAAAAGACCAGTTTGCTGTAGTCATGTAGATGAAAAATAATTAAAGCTTGACCTAAGGTTGTGGCAGAAGAGATTGAAAAAAGGGTTCAAGATATGTTGATGAGGTACAATGAATAAGAACTGGTGAGCGGTTGGATCTGAATGTTAGGGGAGAAAAACATTGTTAAATAGCTCAAAGATTTTCAGCTTAAGCAATGGGATGATGTCATTCATTGTTCTGTCATATAGAAAGGGAGCAAGCTGTGAAGGAATGCAGTAAGTTCAGTTTTGAACGCGCTGAGTTAGAGGTTTGTGTAGGTTAGTCAAGATGACCATCTTCAAGGCAAGTAGAAAAATGGGACTAGAGCCTAGAAAAGCTAGAGGACTAAAAATATTGTTTTGGTGATCACTGGAATATAGGGGAAAACTGAAGTCTCAGGTGTGTATAAAACTGCCAGGGAAGAATGTACTCTGCAGGTGTTGGAGGAAAGTTAGAGAAGGAAGTGGAAGAAAACGAGTTATAGAGATAGAAGAACCAGAAAAGAGCTGATGGAAAAGTAAAGGAGTGATCAATGGTATTGAATTACTCAGAGACATTCTTATAAAGTACAAAGCATGTCTCTTGAACTTGGTAATTACTAGTGATATTAGTAAATTCAGTTTCATGGTAGTAATGGGGCAAAAACCAGATGATAGAGGGTTGAAGAATGAATGGAGGGAGGAGGTAAGCAAGAATCAGTGATGTGGAGATCATTGGGAAAAAAGCAGGATCAAGGAAAAAGCACATTTAAAAGGAGAGAAATACATACTTAGAGACTTAGGACAAAGCCAATGGGAGGGGGGACCATTGGAGATTCATGAGAGAGTGGTGATATAGAATCCCTTTAATATCACCCAGCCTAAAATGCAACTTTGTGAGGTACTGAATAGTAGCCAATTAAAAGTGAAATTAGCCAGGCTTAGTGTTTGGGTAGTGACCTATGAACCAGGAGGTCACGGTTCAATTCCTGGTCAAGGTGGGTCAGGATGTTGTGGGCTGAACCCTCAGTGGGGGACCTGCAGGAGGTAGCTGAGAAATGATTGTCTCTCATCAGTGATGTTTCTATTCTTCCCTCTCTTAAATCAATAAAAATACATTTTTTAAAAAAAGTATTTTAAAAAAATTGAAATTAATCTATAGCAAGATCTACCTGGGTGGGGATAAGTTCATTTTTGTTTTTAAAACCAAAACAAAAATAATTGCAAACTCATGAATCATTTTGAGTTCTTTTTTTTTTCCTCCACAAACTATTCAAGTGAACAGGGGAAAAATAAAATTTCTAAATAAAGTCTTCCCCTAGGATTGCATTTTTGACTTGCCAAACCAAACGAACCAAATCTTTTGTTTCTTTAGCAATCTTGCTTCCCAAGAAAAATACACCTGCAAGTATCAGGGGCCAGGTTTCTCCACCCTCAGCCAATTTTTTTTGCCCCTAAAGCAGTGTTAGAGGGCACTTCTACATTGTGCTATGTGATCCTTCAGCCAAGAAGGTTAAGAAAATGTAAGTTAAAGCAATCAAATCATGCTCTCTATTTTGGAGGTGAAGTAATTGCCCCTCATTTGCTCTTGCAGATGCTCAGGATATGAAGCGATTCCCTCAGTGTAGTCCAAGGTTATGTAGTCTGAGGATTCTTGACAGTTCTGGCACAGTAGCATACAAGTCACCATGTGTTAGTGCTTGTGATAATAGCTATTGTCTGTACCATCTAATTATCTCGTCTGGCATTCTACAATCAGTCATTCTTTCGTGGCTTGATGAGAAGCAAACTCTTCATATTTTATGTGCATCGTGGAGACACTAATTCCCTAAGTGCAAAACCCAGACACTTTATGTGAAGTTCTGGCATGTAGGCGGGCTTTGCAACATTCCAAGCCATGGAAACTTTACCCAGTGTATTTCACTTTGGAACTTTTTTTTTTTAAATTGGACTAAAAGATGATAATTCTTGAGATTATTCTGGTATCTAGAAATTCAGACACACCTAAATGGGGTTAGTTGGATATTTCCGTGCAGATTAAAGGAAAAGGGGGGAGTTAATTTCTGGATGTTTCCTAAATGGTATCATGAGAAATGCATTATGGGCCTTATTTATTTCTCACAACAAACCTGAGATATACATTTGTAGACAGATAAATAAGTAAATAGATAAGTAGAGATAGAGATAGAGATGAAAATGAGATAGGGATGTATGGACTCTCCATTATGTGCATCTAGAAATTACAGCTTAGGTTAAAAAGTTTGTTTCGGATATCATGTCTAGTGACATGTAGAACTGATAAGTAATTCCCTACCTGCCTGAAAAATTCTATTACCGTCTTTTAGTGTCATTTTCAAGGATTTGATTCCACAGAAGCCAATAAGCCGTAAGTATTCAGCAACATCTGGAACACCTTCTCTGCTCTTCCTCAATCCAGGTCCTCCCTCCTGAACTCAGCCCATCTCTCCCTTTTTCCATGAAGCCAACTAGAAGCATACAAGCCTCCAATAAGCCTTTCTGTCTCTGCTCTCTTGTTTTACTTTTGGAGCACTGCCCTTCAATTCATATTAAGTTATACTGGTGTACATTTTCACCCATCTTCTTATTGGTCTTGTCTCCTTACTGTTTTTTTTTCCTTTACCATTGTCTGGTACTTGACCCGAGGCCTACAGCAAAGAAAAAGGTGCTCAATCCTAATTTTGAAAGAGAAGTCGATCTGATGTTGTTGAGGTGCTTGGGATAGAGGAAGAAAGACAGAAAAAGATTTCATTTTTGAAGTGTGAAGCCAAAGCAAACTCTTATGTGTTTGCTACTTATTGTGGATCCAACATACATTTTGACAAGCTAAGACTCTCTGTCTCTTGACCATAGGAAATGATTGAGTCTCACTGGTACTGTCAGCTTGTGTGGAAGCCCCACACAGGCCAGGATATAACTGCTGTGAACAGTGCAGGGGCAGGGCTAGGGGAGCACCCCTGAGAAGAGGTTGCTGCCCATACTCTCTGCTGGTTTATTCAGCACCACTGACACCTATTCTATATTCTCTCTTATAGCACAGGGGCCAGAGCCTTAGCAATGATTTCCACAGACTTCCATCACCACTGAGTGGCATCAAAGTTAGTGAATACTCTCCCCATCTTTGCTCTTTCCCCCCTTCCAACAGTTTTCTAGCAGGTTTCCCTTTATTTCATCCCTTTCCAGTTTGAAACTCCTAAAATGTTTCCCATTTTATTTCATTTTTTAAAATACCATTTATTTTAAATTTGCTTATGTTGTTAAAAAAATGCATGAGGGAAGAAAATATTCTTTTTTTTTGCATTTAAACAATAAATGTATTGGGGTGACATTAGTTATAAAAATATATAGGTTTCACATGTACAATTCTATAGTTTTTCGTCTGTATATTTGTTTGTGTATTTATCACCCAAAGTCAAATATCCTTCCATCACCATGTATTTGCCCGCCCCCCACCCCTGCCTTACCCTTTGCTGCCACCCTCCAACTCCTTCCCCTCTGGTAACCATCATACTATTGGCTTTGTCTGTGAGGTTTTGTAAAAAAACATATTTTTATTGGTTTCAGAGAAGAAGGAAGGGGGAGAGAGAGATAGAAACATCAATGATGAGAGAGAATCATTGATCGGCTGCCTCCTACATTCCCCACACTGGGGATCCAGCCCACAACCAAGACATGTGCCCTGACCAGGAATGGAACCGTGACCTCCTGGTTCAAAGGTCGATGTTCAACGAACTGAGCCATGCTGGCTGGGCCTGTGAGTTTTTGTTTGTTTGTTTGTTGTTTGTTTTTTGTTCACTTAGTGTTTTCAGTTTTATATGTCCCACATTTAAGTTTTCTTGACTTGAACAAAAAAGGGCTGAGCTAGGACCAGAATCCCAACTCCACTTTCAGTGAGAAAGGTTAAGAACTGAAATTAGTTATAATGAAAGGTATTCTAACTTATATAATAAGCCAGGCTCTTCTCTCTTTTTCATTATCAATGCTGAGCCTTTTTCTCTGTTACACATTTCTATCGACTGAATTGTGCCTGCCCCCTTTCCCTCCAAGTTATATGTCAAAGCCCCAGCCCCCAATGTGATTGTAGATGGAGGCTTTGGGAGGCTGTTAGGCTTAGATGAGGTCATGAGTGTGGGGGCTTTGAGATGGATTAGCAAGTGACTTTATAATAATAGGAAGAGAAAGAGGTTTCTCTTTATCATGTGAGAGCACAGCAAGAAGGCAGCTGTCTGCAAGCCAGGAAGAGAGTTCTCACTAAGAACCAAATTGGCCAGCACCTTTCAGCCTCCAGAACTATGAGACAATAAATGTGTGTTGTGTAAGCCATCCTGTCTCTGGTATTTTGTTACAGCAGCCCTAGCAGATTAATAAAACAAGAATTACAATGTGGAATGCACTAAACCTATTTCCCTGCTTTCACTCTATTTCCTCTTATTATTATGGACCTGCTGACGCTGGCACTTTAGACCAGAACAACTACAAGGAGTGGCCTATATTTCTGTAACACATGGTGTTGAACTGAATTCTGATATTCTTGAGTGATCCTAGAGTCTAAACTAGGTGGACCCACTACATCATATAGAGACAGAAAGATTGCTGCAGGCTTGCCCTGACATTAGAAACAACCAAAAACAAACAAACAAAAAAAAACAACAAAAACACTTTCAAGTGACTGTCACTCCCCTCATCCTCCATTTCTTCTAGAGCTTGGGTGGAGGGTAGCCATGATTCCTGAAAATATTCTGGAAAGCAATGACTCTTGTAAAATATCTCTCTCTCTCTCTCTCTCTCTCTCTCTCTCTCTCTCTCTCTTTTTTTTTTTTTTTTTTTTTTTTTTTTTTTTACTTTTTTCCCCCAGAAGTATATTACCAAAGCTAAAGAGGTGTTTCATGTGCCCTTGTAAATGGAATGAACTGGTTCTCCCAACTTTCCTAGAGAATAAGAGCTTGGATTTACCAGGAGGGTCAAAGCCCTGAAAGAATCCTTTCTCCCACCCATTTAGATATTCTGCAGAAAATATACTGCATGGATTTACTTTGTTTGCAGCCACCCTTAAACTCAAGGATTTGGAAGAATGCCTTCCAACGGTCCAAAATTTCTGTGCAGGATAGAAGTAGAGTTTTTCTTTGAAAATATTGGGACAGCTAATTGATAGAATGTTGGAACAAAACCCAGGAGTGTTATACTCATCTGTAGCTCTGAAAATAGAAATTCTCTTTCCTGATGGTATGGTTTGTGGTCATGACTAGCACATGATTGGTATTAACAATGTAATGAATCAATCAGTGAGGTGGAGACAAGCTGAAGAGGAAAGGAGGCCACCCTGCACTATAATCTTTCTGAAAGTAAAAACTACAAAAAATGTTAACAGTTGGCTTGAGGCTACATAATTCTGTTGTGGAGCTCTCCAGGCTACATTTGCTTGAAATGATAGTTGTTCGTTGTGATAGGATAGATAATTGCTTAGGAAGAATCCAAAATTATTTGATACCTTCAACTACTTCCATGGGGACCCCTAGTAAATCTCTATTTTATGTATTCTCTATATTGCTGCACATGACTTTGGGCATCCATCCCTATGCTGGTGAACTGTATTAGATCACAGATGCAGCACTAAACCTCATTTTCCTTTATAATGAAATAGCTTGTAGTGAGGGTAGGGAGCTGGTTGGTAATATATAGGACATATTTTTAGGTATGCTATTCCAGATAAAAGAGAAGGAAGACCCTATTCAGAACTCTGTATACCAATTCTGCCTTGCCAGTAGGGGTAGCTGCTGAGCTGCCAAAAGATGATATGCTGATGGAGAAGTCCTTTCAAGTCTGGTGAGAAATTAAGACCTGGTCCAACATTTCCAGTTTATTTCTGGCCACACCCCCTAAATTGTGTCTTTCAATCATGCATATCTACTCATCATTGCTTTACCACATTCAAATTTGCTTTTGTTCATGTTGTCCTCTCACTGCCAGGAATGCTATCTCCTTTCAATTCTTCAAAGTCAGATGAGATATGACTTTCTCTGACCACTCATTCTAGAACCCCTAAGTGGAACAAATCCTCCCTGGACAATGTGTCCTGTCATCTATCTATCATCTATCTATCTATCTATCTATCTATCTATCTATCTATCTATCATCTATCACCTACCAACCTACCTACCTATCATCTATCATCTATCAATCCATCTATCTGTTTACATACCTCTCTACCTACCAATGTATCTGTGTCTCACACAGTGTTGCAATAGATTTTTTTAAATCTATTTATTCTCCATCTGGAATGTGAGGTTTCTGAGGACAAATTCAAGTGGTATCTGTCTTTCATCCTAGAGCCTGGTCTAGTTCCTACACCAAAGACACTCCCCCGGACAAGAAAGAGGACACCATTGTGAGATCAGGTTGGATTGATTACAGAGTCCATATTACAAAAAATACCATGAGTTGATGGCTGAAAAGATGTTTATGTTTCACTAACCCATCCAGGAAGTAAGAAACACACTTCCCACTGGACTCCATACGAGCATATTGGTAAGTGTGAGGTGAGTGATTTCTGTTTGAGTCAGGACGCAATATTCACAGGCTAGGACTGCCAGGGGAAATTGGACAATTAACATGATTAGAAACATAAAAAAGAGAGGTACGTAAGGTGCCCAGGACATGCCCTGGACAGACAATACACACATGTCTGAAAATTGTCAATAAAAATTGTCATCTCAGAAAGAGGAAGCCTGAGCTATCTAGAGTCATCACTCCAATGACAGAGCTGATTTCACTGCAGTATAATCTTAGTGTTGCTGAAGGAATTATTCCCCACTGACTTCTTTCAGCATCAGGTAGTTTTAAGAGATGAGAGAGAGATGGGAAGGAGATTTCAGAATCAGAATTCTTATAACAAAGAATAATTTTCACATCAAAACCTAGCTCTGTTTGTGCCAAGTGTGAAAAGGCATAAAATAGCTAGGCATGAGCTATTCCCCAAAGAATTGTCTTTTACTAGAAAGAAATTTGTAAATGTTAATAGGTATTAGGCTAGCTGGAAGCAGATTTTTCTCTGGGCCTAGAGACATAAAATAATCATCACTTTGTCTGATTCTAAATGGGCTTAGAATTGATTTGCATTATAAGAATTCCAAATTCCCACTACTCTAGGAAAGTAATCCAAACCCACTACTTTTCATTCCTGGTTGTTTCCTGCACATAAAACTCCTTTGAAATTCTGTACCAAATGTGGAGAAGGATACTTGTAAGAAAAAGCCTGGCAAATATTGCATGGGCTCCTCCTGCATGGTTCCACCCCAAACACTTGAGGGTGGTTTTCATTTCAGCTGGTTCACAAGGTTGTGGCCAGAGTTCAGTCGATACACAAAGAGAGGAATTCAGGTTAATAATACAGTCACACACCACATAACAATGGGTCACATATACAATGGTGGTCTCATAAGATTATAATGATGCTGAAAAATTCCTGTCACCTAGTGGTGTTGTAGTTATAGCTGTTCCATCATCACAGAATAGTTATCGATACACCATCATGTTATAGTTACCTATAGTTACCTACTTTAGTATGGTAACATGCTGTAAGGTTTGTAGCCTAAGAAAAATAGGCTATCTCATATAGGATAGATCACCTAGGTTTGTGTAAGCACACTCTCTGATATTTGCACAATGACAAAATTACCTACCAATGCATTATCAGAATGTATTCTTGTTGTTAAGCATTGCATGACTGTAGTCCTAAGAAAGCTTAAGAGAGGAGGCATGGTGTGTACATGGGACTCAGGACACACATCAATACTACACGGAATGTCATAAAAACCTTGAGCTTAGAATTTTAGAGTGAAAGGAATTAAGCCTGTAACCGAGGTATGTGGTACGTGCCCTTGACCAGAATGGAACCAGGGACCATTCATTCTGTGGGCCACTAAGCAACACCGACTAGGGCTAAAATCACTTTTTAATGAGAAAAAGTCTTTCACACTCCTCTGAATTCTTCCACATTACTCAGATCAGAGACACAGACTTCTGAGGTTAGAGGTGGAAGATAAGCCAGTTTCAGGAAAGTGTTATACTGATAAAGACTGTCTGTCCCACCCACTTCCCCAGGCCAGTCACTCACATACTCAGCACTTCATAGCTCTGGGAAACTGTCTGAAATGATGGGAGACCCAACCCCAGAGATAAAGGAGGTCTGTTCTCTTACTGTTTATTGTTAAGCCAGATATTTTCAAAAGTTTTAACTTTATGACTCATACAGTTAACAAACCCATACAATGTGAGAAGATGTACTAGTAAGGGAAGGAAATATTCTGATTTCATTTGTGCACACACACACACACACCCTCCAAATTGATGATAAATCACAGAAGAAATATACATGAACTTTCCTTCATAGGGCACTACTTTGGAAATTTGCTTACATGTTCTCAGATACCACCAGTCAAAACAAAATACTTTATTTATTGCCATAAATCAGTGTCAAATGTAGGGATGACTAAGTTTGTCGCTAAAAGGATGAAAAATATAACCACTTGCTAGACTAAGTTTTTTTTTTTCTTCAGGAAATCCCAAGTACATAGCAGATGCTCATCATAATGTTTGTTGATTGGAGTAAACTAAAAGCTAATGAAAAAGTGGAAAAGAGCCTTCTTTCTTATAAGTCGGAAAGGCACAGAGGGATGAGATGATGAACAGGAAAGATGAGAGGTGCTATGCTGAGTGCTCCCACATTATAACAATGAAAGTCCATATAATAATGCTTTTCACTGCACAGGGTTGTTCAGTCATCTGAATACAGTGATTGTTTACAGGAACCTTGCTGAGATGCCCTCAGGAGAGCACTTGAAAATGTCCAGTTACATGTTGGTATCTGGCAAAGGTCAATGTTAAGCCTTTCAAGTGATTTGAATGATCACATTCTATTCCTCTTTTGCATCCCAGAATTGCCATAAAAACCCGATGTGAGACCTGCAGTCTCAGTCACTTCTACCAGTCCATTCACTGCAACACTTAAACCTAACTCAAGGGTCTGAAGCACCTGCTTAGTGCATAAGCAGTCCTATAGGTGCAACACAACACAGCAAACATTAAAGTAAGGACATCAGTCATTTCAATTATGAACCGAGTTGTCCCTGGAGTACTCTCCTAGGCAGAGTGGCTCTGTCTTGGTGCCACCACTGTGACATCTTCTTTTTCCTTAGTTTTCATCTTTTTCTTTCTCCAAAGAACATGATGGTCAAGAGCAAACATTTTGGAATAAGAATGCCCAAGTTCAAACCCAATTCTGCCACTCACTAGCTCTGGTGAACTGGGAAAAGTTACTTAACCAATTTCCTTGTATTAAAGAAGACCAATAACAATACCTGTATCATGAGGCTGTTTCAAGCATTAAAAATATCAATATATGAAAAATGATTGAAACAGTTTCTGCTAAACAGTATCCTCTATGCAAACATTTTCAATAGTTATTACTCTAGGGTGTTACTGGATATTGATGAAAGATGGAGGAAGATCAGCAATGTGGAACAATATTAATAAAGAGACTTAGAAATCATCCCAATGTCCACTAAAAGGAAAAAAAAATTTTGATAGCTGTTGACACATCTATTTGCAGACTGAAGACTCCAAAAGGAAGGTGTTTTGTGGCAGAATACACTGTTTCTTACCAAGGCAAAGGGGGCAAAGTATTTGTGTTCATTTAAATAGTAGCCTCTTGCTGAACACGGTTCTACAGTTCAGCACTTGGGGCAGATGGTAAAAGCCACATGCTTGTGGATTTTCCCACTTTTTCCACACTCACAGACTCACAACCACTTTTGGTGCCCGTGGTTTAACCTCTGTTTCTCTAACTCCTGTTTATGAGTCAAGCGGTTTCATGTCATCAGATTGATGGGGAAAGTGTGAACAGGGGATAAGGATGTAGAAGCAGTTTCCACACTGGACCACAGTGTGCCAATGCTAAAAAGGAAAAAGGAAGTCAAAGCCTTTGGGCTTTGAGGGTTTGGGTTTAGTTCACTTTGAAAGCCCAAATGCAATCAGAGTAGCTATCTAAGTATTTAAAAGGCATTATTTATTGGACCATAAATAAAGGTCTCAGTGTTGGTGGAGGCTGAGATGATGATGGTGGTAGCCACGCAGGGTGAGGCTGGGGTCAGAGTCATGAAGCCAGAATCTTGATAACCTCTCTCCCTTATGGCTTGGAAAGGGTGTGGGTCAGAGTTCACCAACAATGGCAGCATCCTGTCTGGACAAAGCTCAGTAATGAGGGTAGCGAGGACACTGTGAACCCTACAGCTGTTTGTTTCAGCTGGCATGCTTATGCAACCATTTGCTGATGAAAGCGTCTGGGGGGAAAAAAAAATCTATTCCCTATTTTTTGCTCCTGCTTGACCTCAATAATGTCAAATCTCTGAATTCTGTGAAATCAAAGCTGGTCAGAACTCCCAAAGCTCTCAGAGATTTCGCCCCCAACCCCCACCTAATTCTAGAGGCAGAGCAACAAAGCTTAAAGAGACTAGTGAATAAGTTGGGACCTGGGATTCCGTTTTTCTGGCTCCTGAAGAGGAAACCTTTTACCCTTTCCTGTGTCCCATCCACACCTCTGGTGGGCTTCTGCTGCAGAATTTTTGGAATAGAATATTTTTCATCTCTAAATTACCCACAGGGATAGTTGGCAGCAATTCCAGGGTCAAATACATAGTTCCTTCTTGGGGATGTTGGTATCATCTTTCTTATTGACCCTGTTGTGTTATTACTAAGGAAAGTTTAACAGCCCTGGCAAGTTTGGCTCAGTGGATAGAGTATCAGCCTTCAGACTGAAGGGCCTTGGGTTTGATTCTGGCCGAGGGCATGTACCTTGGGTGTAGGTTTGATCCCCAGAACCAGAGTATATTCAAGAGGTAACCAATGTATGTGTCTCTCACACATCAACGTTTCTCCTTCCTGCTCTCTTCCTTCCATCCACTTTCTCTAAAAATTATTGGGAAAAAAATGCCTTCAAGGTGAAGATTAACAATAAAAAAGAAAAGAAGTTGATCAAACATTTATTTATTTATTTATTTATTTATTTATTTATTTATTTATTTATTTATTATTTATTTATTTTGTCTGGAAGACCGAAGAGCAAAATAGTACTAAAGGGGAGGGTGGTTTGTGAGAAACTTCCATGTTAAAAAAAGTTCTTAACCTCCCTAAGTACTTTCAAAATGGTTCTTTCAAAAAATCCAGTCTACCTCTGCTATAGTTGAAAATTATGTCCCCCTAAATTACCTTATTTTATCTTCTTCCTAACCTACTACAATTTCTTCTTTTGCTGAATAGGTCTAATTTTACTTTCCATTTTCCTTTACAGATCAATGTTTATAAACTTTTCATTTAAATATTTTCAATTATAACTTCTTAAGGATATCCACATCCTTCTTAAATTGTATTTTGCATTACCAGATGTAAAATTTCATTTGAAGAGTTCCCAGGAAGAAAATGAGACAGTAATAATATAGTAATTATTTATGTATCCTATCTAATAAAAGAGTAATATGCAGATTGATCACCACTCCAACACATAATAGCTGCTCCCATGTGGTCAAAGATGGCTGCCCCCATGTGGACACAAGATGACCACCACAAGATGGCCAGCAGGGGAGGGCAGTTGGAGACAAGCCTGCAGGGGAGGGCAGTTAAGGGTGAGCAGGCTGGCAGAGGAGGAAAGTTGGGGGAAAACAGGCTGGCAGGGGAGCAGTTAGACATCAATCAGGCTGGCATGAGAGTGGTTAGGAAGTGATCAGGCTGGTAGGCAGAAGTGGTTAGGGGCAATCAGGAAGGCAGGCAGGTGAGCAATTGGGAGCTAGCAGTCCTGGAATATGAGAGGGATGTATGAATGTCGATTTAGTTACAGGCATTTGGACATCCCTCAAGAGGTCCCAGATTGGAGAGGTTGCAGGCTGGCCTGAGGAAGACCCCTCCACCCTGGCCCCATGTACAAATTTCATGCACTGGGCCCCTAGTATTAAATAACATAATACAAATAAAATACATTTGGCAATTTTCAGAGGTGAGAGTGTACTGGGACTTCTGTTGAATTTCTGTTGAATTCAGTATTGAACTGATGATATAGCTTTTTCTCCTTTTGGTTCAAATACTATTAATTCATGTGTGTGTGTGTTTTTTTTCAATCCACTCATTATTGTCATATTTCCAAAAATAATTTAAGGACATTTTATAATGAAGATAACATTTGGAAACAGTATTCAAAAATCAATAGATGAAGGATAGAGATAATTATTTTCAAATCTTAGATAATAAAACAATTTAGCATAAAATTTACTTCTGAATTTCCTAGAAGCAAGGCACAAAAAGAAAAATTTCTACTTTAATTTTAAAGATTACCTTTTTCTAGGAACAAACAAGATAAAACATCTCTGCTCATAGCTCTTGGCTTGAATTTTTCAGCTTCTGACCTAATGCTTTGATATGTTCTGCACCTCAGAGGCTCTGGGCTCTTTGAAGATGAGCTTAATTTCTTATATAACTAGTTTTTACTCAATGCTGTTGAATGAATGAATGTTACTTACTCTGGTTTCCCAGAAACTCTTTATTAGGTCTTCATATTTTCTTAAAATATCAAGTAACTGCATTAATGCTTGAACAGTTTAGACTTCTTACAACTACGTGTTTGAGGTTCAAGTGGCCGTTGACTATATTGGTATATTTTCAAATTTCATTTTGTAAAGGGGCTTGTAAGGATAGTTATTTTAGTTGTTTTATCTGCAGTTGTGTATAATACTACCCTGGTCTACATGAGACCTTCCATACTAGTTAAGGATCAGGATGAAGTTGTCAGATCCAGAACTGCGGTGATGGCAAAGGTCTTGTATATTAATTGTTTGTTTAAAAAAAGCCTTGGCATTTAATGGCTTTGTTTTTTAGGCCAAATCAATATACCCTTTATAAAAAAACTTTGCTAGTAAAGGAGCTTCTTCACCCTTGATAGACTTAACATGAAGAAACACTTAGAAATCATCATGGCCAATATATATAATCTCTTAAAATATCATTTTGTTTTCATTATAAGTTGACCTCAAGTCTACTAACTAATCTAGTCTTTTGTTCCTCTAATACATTTAGCAATAATAAATAAAATGTTTTAAAGGAGATAACTAAAACAAAACAAAGGAAAACAAAAACCCCAACATGCTCAAAAGCAAAATAAACTTAAAAAAATTAAAAACAGAATTGAAATGCAGAGTAGTAAGCATCATGGCCTGCACACCCAACAGTAGGCATGGTAACCAAGGAAAACCAATATGGATTAAAAGTTCTCTGTGCAAGTAGAGGATCAGGACCAGGATACTGATTGAAATTAATGCCTGGAGAGACACTCCCTACATGTCAAGATAGGATTTAAAAATAGAGATCCTCTATCCCATGATTAAAATGCCAAAATGCATTGTTTTACATGTGGGAAAATTTTAGTTTCTTTATTCTTTTTGGAACCTCACAGGAATAATGGCATCAGACCTCCTCAAGCTTCTCTTTTCTAAGTTATTTTGACACTGCTAGTACTTTTCTGCTTGTACCTTTCTCTGACTACCATACACTTCCTGGTTCCTACTTGCCATCTTAAGTTGTTTCACTGGCTATTTTTCATCATCTACCTCCTTAAGTAAGTATTTCTCAGGATTCTATTGATAGATTCAGGAACCTTCTTTCCTTTCCTTTGACTAAGTTATTTCCTCCTGAAGCTTCAGTTCTTTAGTGTCAATAATTATCAAGACTCATTGCTTTCAATAAAATTGAAAAACTAATCAACTTATTAGCAGATGGTTATTAAGAAGTATTTCTATGGTATATCACTGTGTGATAATTGGCATCAAACTCACAAGTTCAAAGTGAATGATGTTGCTATCATACAAGCCATTTCTTTATTTTTTAATGAGAACAAGCTTTCTCAGCACTTACAGGCATAAGAATTCAAAATGGGAGTGGAAGTGAGGCTGACACTATTCATTTTTACCATAAATATTGATAATAGCCAAACCCATGAACTCAAAGGAAAAACAAAAGCCCTATCCATCCTAAATACAAATACATTTCCAATAAAATTTTATTTTAATAGTTAATACCTTCCCCAATTTATTAATGTATCTATAATTTGATCAATTTTATAATAATTGTTATAACTTAATACACAAAAAGGCATTTGAATTTAGGCTCTCATATAAAAATAATATTAAAAAATAGAGTTATATGGTCTTTTGGTTACATGATAGAATAAGCAATAAAATAATTTCAAGTATAAAAACACTTCATTAGAAAACAAAAACTATGAAGAAAGTGGAATAGAAATATAAGTTCAAGGAGAAAAAAATCCCCTCTATCTAAAAGCACCTTTTTCATTAAAAAGAAAAAAAAGAGAGAAAGAGAGAGAGAAAACTTAATAAATGATGGTGTTTATAATCCTCCTATGCTTTTTAGATTCCATTCGGTTTATTTACTAGCTATCTAAAACATCAGTGTTATAAACCATCCTAAATTATATCTTTTAAAACTATTTAAATGTTTGTTGATATTTTTAGATTTCAACTTGAACATGTTTCAGAGGGTACATAACTTTTCCAAATATGTTTAGGGAGTATGAGAAAAACAATTAGAGGAACGCTGTTCACTTCAAAGGCCTGTTTTATTGCTGGTGCCCCTCATCTTTGAATGCATCTTTGGTAGTTTTAAATCTCTATAAAAAAGCTGCTTAAATTAAAATTTTAAATTATTTTAAATATAGATTTAAATAGTTCTCTTTACACCAAAAGAAATATATACATCAAACAGTTCCTTCAGTTAATTCTAGCTTTGCCTATATTATATATAGGGGAATAATATATTCCCCTTTTATGTGAATAGTCAGATTTTAAATTTCTAGGCTGCAAATTCACAGAAAATAGGTATCTCTGTCAAAGCACACACACCCTTTTAAGCTCTTCCTAGATGATGATTCCTAAGAGGCATATGTTTTTCCATCAAGTATAATATCCTAGCTTCTGGTGTCTGCAGCCTCAACTAGTCCTTCAAGCAAATGTTCTCCCTTGAAGTTGTTACCATACTCTCATGCAGTCAACCACTTCCTCATATGTGCTTCTATTGTATATGAAACCCTCATCCATTATGCTCAGGTCTAAAGTAGTGAATATATAGTTGATCAAAATCACTTTAGGTGTGAGTTCAAAGTCAATGTGAAACTTAAACTGAAAAAAAAAAAAAAAAGAGGTGGATAGACAAAGACCACTGTCCTGGACACAACACAACACAACATGACAAAGACTAGCTATAGAAGTAGGCCCAGTTAGGCAGGCTTGAAGAATGTCGCATCAGACAACTTTCCTATTGTGATGATATCTGGAGAGGAGTGCAAGCTAAGAGAAAAGAGTAATAAAGTAAAAGCAATAGGAACTGAACAAAGTAAAGAGGTAATCATTTTCCATCCAGGGCATTCATAGAGGCTGGGGCAGACATTAGCATACTTCATTTTGTAAAGCTGTGTTTGTTTACCCACAACTGGCAGCTTTGAACCCTTGCCGAAGCCTGGTTTAGAAACGCAAACCCGTAGAGAAACTTTCCATCTGCTTACACATCCCATCACAAGACTGACATTTTCTGTTCTGTTCGTTATGGGCTGGTGGGTGGCTTTAATTTGGTTTTGCCTCCAGTCCCCAAGTCCCAATCTTTGCCAATCTAGATGCAGGCAGGGAGGGAGAAAAGGGGAGGGAATACATATGCATTTGCATTCACCAACTAATGTCAGAGGTAACTTAATACTGCTTCAGGTCGTCCATGTCTTACAAATCAGTTTCATTCTGGGGATTGTTTACACACCACTTCTAGTGTGTCTCTAATAAATTAAAATCTGCCAAAATGGTAAAAATATACTGAAGATATAGTGAATGCTCTACAGGCTACACAGAAGGGCCATTCTTCTAAGAGGAAGTAGGAAAAGCAATCATAAAATTTTGAAAAATTATGCAGTAACTTTGTACTTATTGCCCATCTGTATTCATTACAATGATCTACTTCATAGACATAAAAATAGAATGGGAGAGTAACAGATCTACAGTGTGCTCTAGACATGGTTCTCAACTTTAGTCAATGAAATTCAATTAGAGTCTTTAATAAAGAAAACTGAAAAGGCCACGCAGTTGTCTGCATATTTCTTTATGCTGTTCTGAAGTCATTCACTTTGTTTTCTCTCAGTGTTTTTTCCCTTTTCTCAGAAAGTCTCTTTTGTAGAGAGACCAGAAGGCACATTTGCTTGGGTTTTCTGGGGGATGTGGTCACATGAGTGGCCTCCTTCTCAGTAAGCACTGAGCTGTCCATAACACATCTTCCTTAAGCAGCTGGCAGAGGTCTAGCAGGACATCATGCTGAATGTTCTCGATAGAAAAGGACCACACAGATAAGACCATAAAATTGCCAAGGATTCAGAACAGGTTTTACGACAGGCGCGCTGATCAAAAGGGCTTAACCAAGAGGGTTTTTAATCATGTTTGGGCATTGGAGAGTTCTCAGGTTCAAAGAAATGGTTCTGTATTTTGTTTAGTTTTGGCAAACCTCTCTTTTCTTCAATAACCTCAGAAAAACAAAGCCAACAGAGTGAGCCCATGCTAGATTTTCTCTCTGTGTTCAAGCAAAATATACCACCTGGAAGAAGTCTTTTTTCTTACAAGCAGTACTGTATATTTTTAAGACTATTTTGGATTGGACATGCTCATTTTTGAACACTTACCCCTTTGAAACTAAACCACCTTTAAATTGTGCAGGGAAGCACACAAATTTACTGCTGTGGAAAAAAGTGTTCTAGTTGTATCTTTTATTGTTTTGCAAAGTTCAGTGTCAAAATATTTAGCATCACTGTGTTTTTTTTAATTCAAAATATAAAAATACTAGGTATTGTGTGAAGCGATAATATGACCTAGGAAAAATGGGAAATTGATGGCCTTTGCAACCCAGAGGCCAAAATCTGAAGGAGGATGCTAGGTTGACTCTGGCTCATTCAATACACAACTGCTTCCTTGTTTCCTACCCATTTCTTCTCTTTTTCTTCCTTCTTCTCATTCCTTATTTTCTCCTCCTCTTCCATCCTCTCCTTTCCTTCTATTATAGTAGATCGTCAAACACATGCAAACTCTGAAAACTCTGCCTAATTCCCTGGTAGAAGGGTTGCAGATAGTCTTCCTTCGATTACTTGCCAAAGTACTGCTCTCTCAGTAGAATATCCTTCTGAGACTTTGTAATATTTTCTCAAATCTTTAAGAGAGAAAGGAGTAAAGAAAGAACAAATCTCTACCTATTTTTCAGATACATTTTTTATTTTTTGCAGAAAAATTTTTAGGAAGTTGGAGTTATAAGAATTATATAGTATAACACTTAATCACATAAACCACTAGGCAATGGGGAAAAAACCCATCTTAATAATCACTGAGGGTCAGAAAGAACCCACAAGCATCCCAAAGTCTGTGTCCTTAGCTTATCTCTGATTTGGAAGGTGGTGGGAAGGCAGTAGAGTGGAAGCACTGTATATATGCTTAATCACTCTTTACAGATCTACACAGAGCATTTAGCTATGAAACCAAATCAGGACGAAGGTAGAGCTTAGATCTCTTTTTCAGTTTGATAAATTTGTAGGAGATGCCTGAATGGCTATTTGTTTTTGTCTGTTCGTTTGTTTAGCTTTGTTTTACTTTATTTCACCCAAAATTCTGAGAGTTCATCTGGCAAAGAGATAAGTCTTGAGGAAAATTTTGAATGAAGGAAAAAAAGAGGAAAATTTCAAAGTATGTGGTAGACTGGGAATGGGGTAGGAGTGAGGATGAGGAGGGGTGAGGTGAGGAAGCTGCAGAAGCTGGTCAAAGCCAGGACACAAAGTTCATCTAGTTCCAAATAAACCTTCACAAAGGATTAGGAAGAGGCATCCTAATACAAGAAGGCTCAGAGGACATTTGAAAATCAGAGGTGGGGAAAGGAAGCAAACTTGATGGATGGAAACCAAGAAGAGAAGTTGGCAATGCGTAGATGGGCTTAAGCATGTGAACTTTTGGGTGGCAATGAGATACTGACATGGAGAAGTTGATAACCTTCTTGCAATTTGGAAGTCTGAGTTTATCATGTAAAAGTCTACTTGAGGAAAATATGATAACATCCCTTATATTCATTCATTCACCAAAGTGTTACTTGAGGAAAGCATGATAATATCCTTTATATTCATTAATTCACCAAAGTGTTTGGTCCATTTAAACCTGCAGTGGGTCTTTTTACTCCTTTAAGGATCCTGTAGAGACTTGGATGATCTTACTCCAACTAATAAGCATCACTTTATTCTTCTCTTAAATCCACACCCCTTTGCCTCTTAAACATCATGGAAAGGGAATGTGACATTTTAGAAGGTGTTGTGCTGACAGCCCCACAGACCAAGGCTTTCTCTTACTAGAAAGGAGAGCTTGTGCTATAGCTATTAACTGTTCTCTCTCCAGCGTTCTTTGCAATGTGTGAACCCAACTAGGTTGGGATCATGGAATAATTCAAATGCATTCAGTATCAGTAAAACACAGATCACACTCTAAGTGTTATTTCTTCTTTATGTGTCTGTCTGTGAAATTCTTAAGGGCAAGGGCATTGCCTTCTTCATCTTGGAAGAGAAATCTGTACTGACTGATCAAAGGACTATATCCAGCATAGTTCCTTAGAATATAATAGGTTCTCATTAATTGCTTCTTTGATAGATGGAAATTATTTGGCTCTTGAAACTAAGTGTCCAGAAACAAAAGTATCTCAGTAGAAAACTTCTGAGTAGAAATATCTGATTAGGCTTGAGTGATTTTTTTTTCTTTCTTTCTCTGAAAGAGAATAATGGGGATCCCCAATATCTGCCTCTGAGTTTCTAGAATTCTCTGGTACAAAGTTGTTACCACTATTTGAACACTCATAAAACAAGAAAAGATTCATCGTTTTCTTTTATGTACATGTATCATCAAACACATTCTCTAGCTTTTCTTCTGGTAGCCTCTGGCACAAACCAAATGAAAGCAAGTGTGTAATATTATAGGAAAGTTTCTATATCATATTAATTCTTTATCTATCTTTAGGTTGTAGCTATTTTTCTATTGCTGAATTTTTTGTTATAAACAGATTTCTCAAATTCAATTCAATATAGTCAAATTTATTGTTCTACTTTGTATGGTTTATACCTTTGTTGTTCATGATACACCAAAGGTATATAACTTATGTAATATAGCAGGTTCATAATGTATAATATATATAAACTAACTTATGATTACTTTATTGTTTTAATTACTTCACATATTAATTCAACTTATTTGGAACTCAATTTGATGAGTTGGTGGGGAAATATAACTTTATATATGATTGCACCAAATGTTTAGCCAGTTGCTGTAAAACTACATATTAAAGAATTCAATATTTACTTACTAAACTTTTATCTATATTCAAGTCTACTTTTGTACTTTATATTACATTATAATGAGTGTCTCTATGGGTGAGAACATTGTTTTATAGTTTTTAATTTTTTAAAAATATATTTTTATTTTTCAGTTATAGTAGACATATAATATTCTATTAGTTTCAGGTGTACAATGGAGTGATTATATTCATATAACTTATGAATCAGATCACCCTGATTTGTCTTCTAGTCATCTTACACCATACACAGTCTTATAATTATTTTGTACTTCTAGGAACTCCAACAATGTTTAGTACTGAATAATCACTAAATCAATGGATAAAATCTAGAGCCATCAGACTTAATAATTCTATTGTATAATACATCTGAAATCATTCCTCTCCCTCCTTTTCACCACATTGCCTGCCTTTGTTTAGGTCCTAATAAATATGGTCTTTTTTCAATGCATCTTACACTGGAATAAGGTTCTAGTAACTTTCCCAATAAAAATCTGTAAATTACTATTTTATTTCATGTTCAATACCTTTGAGGGCCACCAAGGCCTTGATCTCAACCAGGTGAAACTTTGTAGTTTCCCAAACATGTCTTGTTGGTTTGCCTTTTTTTTTTTTTTTTTTTTTTTACTAATTTTTAAAAAAATCTTGCCTTTGTAAAAGTTGTATACTAGTAGCTTAATAGGTACTATGATAGAAGTTTGTACAAGTAGATTAATAAAATTGGTGGGGAATAGAAAGTTAAGTGAGTTTTGGCCAATATAAACAGAACACAGAGGTGTGAATTAGCACTTATTCTGTCCCAGAACCACAAATCATTGAGAATGATGAGGGTACAAGAGAAGGTGACAACATAAACGAGGCCCAAATTATGAATGCTTCCGCATGTCTCACTATGAACTTTGAGTTTTTTGTACAGGAACATGGAGTCAAATTTAAAAGTGGAAATACCTTGGTTACAATTTTTTGGGTGGAAAAAGTTAAATTGGATAGAAGCATGCGGGGTGGATTGACAGAGAACAAGTCCAAAAGCCAGAAGCTAAATTAATAACAGAGTCTTCAATAATAGAGATGGCATATGATAAGGGTTTGAGCCTAGGCAATAGAATTGAGAGTCAGAGGAACGAATAAATATGATATTAATAATAAAAGAAAACCTTTAAGAGTTTGTAACTGACCAGACGTGAAGATGAAAAAAGGAAGAGCTAAGTTATTGATCCCCAGCCATCACCATTCCTCATTTGACTAATTAGGTAAATAGTGATAGTAATGTTCTTTTCTCAAATAGGAAATGCAGAAAGAATATCTGATTAGGGGACCGTGGGGTGATGGAGAAGAAAAAAGAAGCAATATACTTAACGTTGGACATGTGGAGAATTTGCAGAAGAGAGTTGTCCAGAGTGTCAAATGCTCTCTGGGGCAAGTCAGATCCCCTTTTGGACTTAACTGTTAGAGAGTTTGTCTGTTTCTCCCAGAAGCTGGGAATTCAATGGAGGCTGTCAGCACAAACATCTCTGCAAATGAGCTTAGGTGAAGGAAGGTAGATCAGCAACTACAGGAGGCACATGACCTACACCTCTTATTTTGCCATGGGATTCCTGAGCATTAACACTGTCACCCAAGCCGGAGAGTAACCTCTTTGAGGCCAGATACTGTGTCGTGGTTTCCTGGATGACCAGTTCGTTCTCAAAACCCTCAAATTTTACAAGTTCCTAATCCTCCATAGTGTCTATAATTATCCTGGTACTCAGGCAGTAGCATTCAATTAGAGAGTTGTTGAAATGAATATTGTGGATAGCTGACTCACAAACACTGAACTGGATTATTCAAAATGTCAGTGCCTCAATTTCCTCCTCATCAACAGCAATTATTATTGGAGCTCTTTTAATAGTAAATTGAACATGGAAACATTGTCCTTGCTGTCAAGAAATGTTCACATTCATCTACTTAATGAAAAGGCCAGTCTCCCTTCCTTCCTAGAAATATTATGAGGAGTAGCTCACATCTGAGGGCTAGCTTACACATAAGCCCCACGGCATGGCCAATACGTACAATCTCCCTTCATATATTATGCGCTCTGGGTAGGTATAACCACGAGTCAGCTAACCGCAAGGGATGCTTTTAGGTCTGGCAAGGGGGATGGAAAGCTCGCTGCATCAGGCTCCTCTGTGAGTGCCTGCACGCTTTCTGGTTTCAGGCTGGAAACGTCCCGCGGTGCGTCTGGCCTGGCCAAACCCAGGAAGTACTGAGCTTATTAAAATTGAAAAACAAACCAAAGTTGTTTGGAACCTCCCAAAACACTCACATTGTGTCTGAGAGGGAAGGCTCAGATTCGTCTCTGATTTGCCAGGAGCACCCTACTTCAGGAAAACACAAATACTGCGGGGTGACCTTATGAAAGGGCTGCACCCTTGTCTTGGTCTTGTGACAGTCTTGCAGAGCAGCCCCTGTCCAGGGCTTAGAGGGATTTAGTGGAGCTTTCGCTCTTCTTTCAATTCATTTTTGTTAGGTTGTCATAGGAATATGTGTTTGTGAAAATACTTTTAGGCAGTTCAACGTGAACATTCTAAAGCACAGCGGAGGGGTACCTTGCCTCGGGCCCTGCCCACATGTGGAGGCTTGCTTGGTCTTGGCTCTGTAGTTGGATAAATCTGCCTATAGTGGGCCCTGGGGCAGCCCCCAATCTAGCCCATTGCTTATGAAGAGCCAGACCACCCAGGGGTAATCCGCAAGCATCTGTGAGTGGGCAATCAGGAGTTGGCTAAATCAAGCTGATGACCAAAAATGAACCTACTGGTCAGGAATGAAGCTTCCGAAATAGCATACAAGGGTGTGTTTGCCTGCAAATGGAGTTTAGATCATCGCAAAGAATTATAGAATTATCTAGAGCTGGAAGTAACCTGAGCAACTATGTAGCTCCACCCCTCATGTTTTTCACATGAGGGAAGTGAGGCACAGAAAAGTTTAGGTGAATCATCCAAAGTCAATAGCCGTTAGTGGTGCAGCCAAAATGCAGAGCCTTGAGCTGACCCCTCTCTCCTTTTCAGTGCTAATACACACACACACACACACACACACACACACACACACACACACAAATGCACACTCCACAAAGTTATTTTTAAAATAGCTTGTAATTCATTAGAGATTAACAGAAACCAGCTCTAGTAAACTACATAAAAGGTGTAGATGGCCTCTAAATCCAGACATACCCACTTTTATATAGTTTGGAAGTTGGAGGTAGATAATTTATGTAAGATAATAGGGCATTCTGAGGAGAAAATAAACTTCAACCCTTGTCTTTGAAATAAAAAATAAAAAAAGTTGAAACATATAGCTTATGGGAAAAGAAGTTACTGAGATAGAATCTATTGTGAGGGTATATCAGTAGATACCTCGTATCCAATAACTAGGGAGAAAACAGCTGCCTAAGCCAATATTTGGGACCCAGCCATTCTAGAATCAACTTCGGAGGAAATGACTGTGCTAATAAATCCATAGAACCCAGGACAATTTTGACTCAGAATGCCCAGAACCCAGAGTTCCACAAAGAAAAGGAGCCACCTTCTAAACACTGTAAGACACTCCCACATTCTGAGCAGAGATGTATTTCAGCAGCAGGGACCAGAGCACAAGACTGCTATCAAGCCACATTTCTGAGGGCAGCCACGGTCACAGCAGGCACCACAGCAAACTGTGGTTTAAGCATTCCCAGCTACAGCAAGTGGGTGCCAAGGACTTTCCGAGCTTGTAGTTGAAGACCCAGGGCTACTAGGATTTCAGGAGGAGGCAACAATAAACTCTGGCTTTATCAATGGTACCAGCAAGGGGTGGGAGGGTACTCTGTTTAGACTGTGATTGTTTTTTTTTTAAATATATTTTTTATTGATTCCAGAGAAAAAGGGAAAGGGAAAGATTATATATATATATATATATATATATATATATATATATATATATATATAAATATATATAATCAATGATTAGAGAGAATCATTGATCGGCTTCCTCCTGCACACCCCTGACTGGGGATTGAGCCCACAGCCTGGGCATGTGCCCTGATTGGGAATCAAACCATGACCTCCTGGTTTAAAAGTCCATTGAGCAATGCCAGCAGGCTAGACTGTGGGTTTTAGTGGTGTCCCCAGGTCACAATTACTGTAGGACAGGAAATATGGATCACTTAGTCTGGGCAGTGAATATGGATTCTTCCAGCCCCAAAAGGATCCCAACTTTAATCTCATGTGACTAAGTACCCAAGGAGAGTCTTGTATGTGTCAGGAGAAAATGGGTGTTGGAGAAGTCTGGTCCTCTTATAGGGGTGTCGAACTCAATCAGAGAAGGGGCCAAAATCTAAAATCCAGCCTAAATCGCGGGCCGAATGGTTTACTGAACAGTCATAAACTGTCATTGTGATGGAAATGCAGTGGAGTGCAGTGATGACAGCGCGGTGCAGGCCACATTGCAAGGCCTGGCGGGACGGATTTGGCCCGCGGGCCTTGTGTTTGACACATGTGTCTTAGAACATCATTGCCTAGCGATACTGTATGTCGTCCAGACAAAGCAGGTTGTGCCAGTGTAAACATTTTACTTAAGGTCATGACATTTCAATTCAGCAGATTCTTATTTCTTCTAATAAGAATGATCTGTCTGAGCTCTTTCTGAATTATGGTGACTCTGTGCCTCCTCAAGGCATTTCTTCCTTTCTCTATAGTTTGACTATATTTCATCCTGCAACAAGATTCCAATCCTGGAAGTCTTTCTTTTTTATACATTTGATACTGTCTTTATTCATAAAGGGACTTCTTCTCTAAACCAATTAAAACATTCATTGCAGCTCCTAGCTCCTTGAGTTCACAAATGGAGCATAAGAAGAAAGGGGTATTCTCCAAATCAAGTCAATGGTAGGTGTTTAACAAATTCACTTTGAGGTAAAAGAGACTGTTTACTTATAGCTATTTTTTCTAGATGATAAAATAGTTTTCTTTCATTAGAGTTTGTTTTCTTTTTCTTTTTTTCATTTATTTATTTTTATTTGCAGGAGGAGTTGAAACATATCTTTAAGGGGGGTTTCCCCTTAAACATGAATCAAGTAAAACCAACTTAACTACAGGAATGTAGCAAAGTAAGGGTAAAAGTAGCACAACAACCCAAGAGGCAAAGGTTGGGGGGGCAGGGAGAGGTGGGTGCAGTTCCCATATACCATATGCGTAAGTGCCATATGATTCACCTGCTCAGGACCGCCTCCCCGGAAGGCAAGCACAAGGACCCATTTTAAGAGGATGTTTCTTTACCCCCCCCCACCCCCAAACATCTGAGAATGCTTCAACTTAAAGCCTAAGGTTAAAAATGAAAAAAAAAGGAAAAAAAGAGAACCCCACAAACCACCCAGCCATACCACCTTCCTTAATCAATCATAGGAGTTTCTTTTAATTTTATAAAAAGATTAATAAAACATATTGAAAAAATTATTGTCTCATCTTATATTTGTAAAGACAATAGAATCCAGAGTTTCTTAGAAAACAGACCAGAAACCGTCACCCAGTGTCCACCACTGTTGCTGAGGTCAGCGGGGCTCAAACATTGGGACGCCGGAGCTGCTGGTGGAGAATGGGAAGCCCGCCCAGAAGAAATCAGAAAATATTGGGGGAGGGGGCACGTGGGGTGTGGTTAGGAGCAATACCATGTGATACATTGCTTCACAGAAAAGTGGAACACAAGGTGGTCAGAAAGCCCTTGAACTCCTCCTCTACCTACAAAACCAATTTTTACAAAGATCCAAGCAGTTGGTCCCAAACTGAGATGACCATTTCAATGTTTATTCACATGCTTTGTTTTCTCTCTTAAGAATCAGAATCAAAAGTTATCCAAATTAAGTCTTTCTGCTAATGTTACTATATGCCAAAAAAAAAAAAAAGGAGGGCTTTAAAAACCAGGAAAAGAAATTAAAAATCATCAAATTAGTCCTCTTAGCTCCAAATGAAATGAAATTAAGAACAAAACTGGTTTAAATCCAAGTATCGCTCTCCCCTCCCTGCCCCAGTTCTCACCCCGCACACCAACAACAAATGAGAAACACAGCGAAAGCCCGATGTGCTGCATTCTGCTCAAAAACTGGGCCTGACCCAGGCCCCATGGCCAGCCGCCTCCTTCCAGTGGGACCCTGCGCCTGGGATGCTTTCAGCTACAGAGTTTGTTTTCAGACAAGATTTTCAAGCCCCAATGGAGGAAAATTATATATTTCACTGCCGTGACATTCTTTTTCAGGTGTCCATTTTAAACGTCATCTCCTCTACAAAGCCTTCTACAAAAACCTTATTTGCCAAAATTGTCCCTACATTCCCGTCATCCCAGATTATCTTTTTTCTTACCATTAGATGCAATAAGAGTGTATATGCACCAGTTTCCCCTCTTACAGTAAGTTTCTTGAAGGCAAGGGCTATATCTTATTCATCTTTGTAATTCTAGTATCTCTCATGTAGTAGGTGTCTTTAAAAAATCTTGTTGAATTTAATTAAACCCTATATAATATTTGAAAAATAAAGAATTAGTTTTCAAATGTCAATTTTAAATGGCTATGAGTCTCTGTCTTAGAAAACCAATGAATTATTTAGGACGTAAAAATTTGTGGAATATGAAATCAAATATATCCCCTGAATAGTTTATTACATGTGGAATTGGGAAAACCATCATTGTCAGAATATGTCCATTTCCCACCCAAAATATGATAGTATTTGTTCCACTTATGTGGATTAAAAACATATTCTGATATAAATGAAGGCATTTTTGTGAGTAGTAACATTCCCTTTACAATAAGTTATTTTAATTTCTCTCATGTATTTTTATAATCTACCTGTGACTGTTTCATTATTTCAGTCTTTAAAATACACAAAGGCTAAGAAACAAAAGAGAAATGCAGTTTAGATTATGCATTTTACCCATTTGATGCTGATATTTATCCTGTATGTAAGAAGTGTTTAATTAAAATTATAAGGTCAAAAATTATTAATAAGATTGGTTGCAATCTGTTGGCATTTTTTCATAGCTATTATTATTATTATTATTATTATTATTTCACAGCTTTAGTCATAAGTCACCTATTTTCTGAAAGTTGCCAAAGGGAATTTATTCTTTTCAATTGACAATGTTATAGACTATAAAATCAGTGACTTTAGGATACCAGCCTAATCCAGCTTTCTCTTCCTTCATAGGGCTACATGACCATGTATGGTGGTGTATTCTATAAAAAATTTCCAATTTACTGTTATCTGTAAATGCCAAAATTCCATTGTTAATATTTTTGCTTTAGTTCAATTACATTTTAAAGAAATTTTCAAAATTAGAAAAAAAATGTTTTTACATTTACCTACTTATTTACTATTTCTACTGCTTTTTTTTTTTTTTTTTTTTTGAATAGATATAAATTTCCAGCTAGGACAATTATTCTTCTACCTGAAGCATTTTGTTTAATATGTTTTATAGTGCAGATTTACTAGAGATGATGATCCCAACATTTTTGAATCTAAGAAATTATTTATTTTACCTTTAATTATTAAAATATAATAATGCTGTATATAGAATTCCAGATTCACTTTATTTCCCCACCATCATTTTAAATATGTAAATCTATTGTCTTCTATTTTGCAAAGTTTCAGATAAGAAATGTGCTCCAATTCTTATTCTTATTCTTCTGTACATATTGTGTCTTGTATACTTAGTTTGGTAGTTTCTAGAGTTTTTCTTTTCTTTTAAAAAAATACATTTTATTGATTTTTTTTTTTTTTTTTTTTTTTTTTTTTTTTTTTTTTACAGAGAGGAAGAGAGAGGGATAGAGAGTTAGAAACATGAATGAGAGAGAATCATCAATCAGTTGCCTCTTGCACACCCCCTACTGGGGATGTGCCCACAACCAAGGTACATGCCCTTGACCAGAATCGAACCTTGGACCTTTCAGTCAGCAGGCCGACCCTCCATCCACTGAGCCAAACAGATTCGGCTAGAGTTTTTCTTTAATAATAGTTTTCCAAATTCTGTATGCATCCTTCTTGGGTGTGTTGACAATCTTAGATCTATAGTTTTCTAATTTTCATTAAATTTGGAAAAATTTTCATTGTTGCTTGTTAAAATATTTCTTCTCCATCCTCTCTTTTTAGTTTTCAATTAATGTGCTGTCTTCCACAGATCACAGAGTCTCTGTTAAAAGTTTTAGTCCTTTTCTCCCTTTTTACTTTATTTTGGATAGTTCTACTAATACAGTTTCAATTTCACCAATCATTTCTTTCATAATTTTCTCAATTGCTTTTAATCCCTTTCAGTAAAATTTTAATTTGAGGTATTTATTTTTCATTTCTCAATGTTCCATTTGGAACTTTTTTATGTTTTCCACTTTTCCATTTATTATGTTATGCCTTCTTTTAAATTCTTGAGCCTTTTTTGGGTAATATATTAGATACTTTAAAGTTCTCTTCTGTTAATTCCATCATCTTTGTCATTTCTGGCTACATTTTTATTGACTGGTAATGTGTTACATTATTTCTATTTTTTTTCTTGCTATTGTGTCATATTTTCTGCTTCTATGTATGTATAGTGAGTTTTTATTAGATTGTGATTTTTATGTTTTCAAGTGTGGGGTTTTATTGTATTCTCTAAAAGCTACTGGCTTTTGTTTCAGCAGACAGTAAGATACTATGATCAATGTATTCTTTTTTTTTTATCCTCATCTGGGGATATTTTTCCGTTGATTTTTAGAAAGAATGGAAGAGAGAAAGAGAAAAACAGAGAGAAATATTGATGTGAGAGAAACACATTGATTGGTTGCCTCCTGAAAGTGTCCCAACCAAGGCTGGGACCGGGGAAGAGCCTGCAACCAAGGTACAAGCCCTTGACCAGAATCAAACCTGGAACCCTTCCTTCAGTCCATAGGTCGACGCGCTATCCACTGAGCCAAACCGGCTAGCACACCAATGTATTCTTTTGAAACTTGTTTTCAAGTTTTTGAAAAGGAAATCTAGAATAGCTTAGATCTAATGATAGGATAGGCCCACCATTACAGCACAGCTTTTCTGAGATCTTTACTAACAGCTCAGGTGTTTAACAAGTACTTTCTATTCTAATGGTTAGAACTTGAATGTCTCTCTTACCTGGGTGAACTCTAGAAACTACTTAACTTAAAAGCTCCCCGATCCTTTCATGTCTACCCTAATAGGTTCTACTTTGTGCATATGTATAATAGTTATCTCTCATCTGAAAAGACATATGCAGATTTTTTGGGGGGAGGGGCCTTTCTTTCTATGTATCTCCAATTTCTTGGGCAGTCTTCTCTAAAAATGCCAGACACTTCAGCTTCCCTGAACTTTCCCCCCTACTTTCTTCACTCAGCAAGTCTGCCGTGCTTGTTTTGGAATGCTCTCATCATTACTCTATCTGCAGAGAGCCAAGCAGTGGTAGGGCTTCCCTTACTCACTTCTCTTCTCTCAGGATAGGAGTGATCTGTTGTCTGCTGTTGAAACCATTGCCACGTGTATTTTTCTGGCTTTCTAGTTGTTTACTATAGGATAGTAAGTCCAATCTCAAGTGAAACAAAGTTGTCTCTTGCTTATAGACTATAAATCATATTGTTGGAAGATAATTTTTCCATGAGTCTCTGACATTAAAAAAACAAAACAAAAAACAACAACAACATTTGTTTGTTTGTTTGTTTGTTTGTTTTATTCCAGAGAGGAAGGGAGAGGGAGAGATAGAAACATCAAATGAAGGAGAATCCTTGATCAACTGCTTCCCACATGCCCCACACTGGAGAAGGAGCCCACAGTGCAAGCATATGCTCTAACAGGGAATTGAACCATGACATGACCTCCTAGCTCATACCTTGATGCTCAACTACTGAGCAACACCACTGAGGGTGAGTCTCTGACATATTTGTATGCCTTATGAATAAGAAACAAAGTTTCTCTTTACTCCCAACTATATTTCTAAGTGTTTCCGAATGGCAAAGAGTCTTGAAAGATAGAGTTAATGTCTTTCAGAACAAAGATTGGTTTCTTTACAATTTTGGAAACTGGATCCCTCTAAAGTATATGGCAGATATACTTCTCTTTAAAAAGAACTCGGTTCCTTAACTCTTGTCTTATAAAGCAACTCACTGTGTTTACAGGCACCGTCTGGCCCTCTTCACAGTGGGAATTTGGGCTTGAAAAACTAGTATGAAAATGCTGATATTCTGTCTACTGCTATTGCTCTCAGCACTAAATTGTCTTGTCTTGGACCCAGGAGTGTCATGCCTTCTATTAACATACATGAAACTGTGGTAGAGTAAATTGTTAACTTGAGAGTAAAATTTCAGTCTCTTCACAATTTTTGATACATATTTTCTAAATATACCACTTACATTTATATTGGAGGAGATAAAAAACATATGACAACTTATGATAGTAGTTAATATTTATTCAGGGACTACTTAACAAAAGATGGCTTTTAGAAAATAAGTCCCAAAACCCAGCAAAGTAAGTTTTCTTTCCCATTGTTCACACAAGAAACAGGTTCAGAGAGAATATAATTTAGGCAAAGTCAATTGCATAGTCCATAGTAAGCCAGCATTGAATGGTAAGTCTTTCTGTTCTTCCAATGCCATGAAAACTTCTAGCACTACACCATCATAACCAACATAAATCTAAAAAAAGCATATAATTGAGGTTTAGATTATGTGGTAGACTAAAACAACTATAGAAATTCAGAAGAAAAGGAGTCTGATGCCAGCTAAATTCCTCAGAAAAGACTGACTGGAGCAAGGAGGACTAAGTAACCAACCTTAGTGCCCACAGTCTGACACTCAAAGGCTTTCCTGTAAAGGTTTCTACAAACTGTGCAGTACAGAATGGAGCTGAGCTATTCCTTGCCTCAAAAATGAGAACATATCCATGCGTGATCATTCCTTCACCTTCCCAAAGTGTGGTACGCGTACCCCCAGGGGTACGAGAAGAGTTTGGTGGGGGTACGCATTGCATTGGAGTTTGGTGGCGATATGCACTGCACCGTGCTTAGCTGTGCCTAATTCTATGTTCTCATGAGTATGAGGGGTACTCAGCGTTACAAAAATTATAGAAGGGGTACACATATGTCAAAAGTTTGGGAAACACTGACCTACAGTGCTCTTGTTCACCCCCTGTGCTGTCCATGATTGGCCTGCAGACTGACATAGTAGTTTTCAGTACTTATGGACACAATGACATGTGCTTTAGTCTCCAAAGGTACCACTGGGTGTGGGGGTGTTTCTTAATAAAGGACTTGACCGGATATATATTTTTTAATTCTTACCCTGAAAAGTAAATATATGGAAACACTCATTACAAATTAAGTACTTACTTTTAATAACCCATTTATAAAATTTTAAAATAAATATTTATTTTTCAGATTATTATAGTTGTTCCTCTTTCCCCCCATAGCTTCCCTCCACCCAGTTCCCACTCCACCCTCTGTCTTTACCCCCCTACTGTCCTCATCCATAGGTGTATGATTTTTTTCCAGTTTCTTCCTGTACCCCCCACATCCCTTTCCTCCTAAGGATTGTCAGTGGACTTCCTTTCTATGCCCTGATTCTATTATATTCATCAGTTTATTCTGTTCATCAGATTTTTTATTCACTTGATTTTTAGATTTACTTGTTGATATATATGTATTTGTTCATAATTTTTATCTTTACCTTTTTCTTCTTCCTCCTCTTCTTAAAGAATACTTTCAGCATTTTATATAATACTGTTTTGGTGGTGATGAACTCCTTTAGCTTTTTCTTATATATGAAGCTCTTTATCTGACCTTCAATTCTGAATGATAGCTTTACTGGGCAGAGTAATCTTGGTTGTAGCTCTTGCTATTCATCACTTTGAATATTTCTTGCCACTCCCATCTGGCCTGAATAGCTGCTGTTGAGAAATCAGCTGACAATCATATGGGTATTTCCTTGTAGGTAACTAACTGTTTTTCTCTTGCTGCTTTTAATATTCTCTTTGTCTTTTGCTCTTGGCATTTTAATTATGATGTGTCTTGGTGTGGTCCTCTTTGGATTTTTTTGGGGGGGGCAGGGGGTGTTCTGTGGGCTTCCTGGACTTATAAGTCTATTTCTTTCACCAGGTAGGGAAAGTTTTCTGTCATTATTTCTCCAAATAGGTTTTCAGTATCTTGCTCTTTCTCTTCTTCTGCCATCCCCATAATTCTGATGTTGGTATGCTTAAAGTTGTCCCAGAGGCTTCTTATACTATTTTAATATTTTTGGATTCTTTTTGCTTTTCTGCTTGGGTGTTTTTTGCTTCTTTGTATTTCAAATCTTTGACTTGATTCTTGTGATCCTCTAGTCTGCTGTTGGGTCTCTGTATAATTTTTTATTTTATTTCAGTCAGTATATGTTTAATTTCTAGTTGGTCCTTTTGAGGGTCTCACTAAATTTATTGGCTTTTTCTAGAAAATTCTTGAAAAACCTTATAACTATGGTTTTGAACTCTACATCCAGTAGTTTGCTTTCCTCCATTTCTTTCATTTGTGTCCTGTTTCTTTGTTTCTGCATTTTGGCTGCTTCCCTGTGTTGATAGAGTGGCTTTGTGTGCTAGGTGTCCTATAGGACCCAGAGGCTCAGCCTCCCCAGTTATCTGAGGTTGATACTCTTGGTGCACCTCTTTGTGGGCTGTGTTCACAGTCTTGTTGTTGTTAAGCCTTGATTTTTTTTTTGTATCACTGGGAAGAACTGACCTCCAGGCCAATTGGAGTGAGGATCAGCTGTGTCTACGCTGGGAGAACTACAGTGCTGGAGATGCCCTTATGAGGCAAGACTTGCTTCAGTGGGGCTTTGGTGCTCACTGATTCTGCCCCCTGAGTGTGTCCCTTATGGATCTGAGAAGTTGTAATTTGGATGGTCTCACTCTGACCACTGGGTACTCTGGCTCTTGGATCTCCAAGGAAGTGCTAATTTAGCTTCTGCCTGAGGCCACCCAGCAGGAGCTATAGAGATATCTGCAGATTCCTCTTCTTTGGGGTTTGGAGGTGTCCAAATGAGGCCCAGCTATGAAGCAATGCAAGCTTCTATAGGGCCTTAGGCCTCCTTTTGGATATTCTGGGTCTCTCTGACTCAGCTGCAGTTTATTAGGTAGTTTTGGATTTCAAAGGAGCAGACTATTTATATACAAATCCTCTGTGCTTAGCTTGGATGGGATGGAGTTTTGGGGCAGAGCAAACAGCAATGGCTTCCCATCAGCCCTGCCATAAGAGGCCCCAGGGTCTCAGTGTCCCTCGGTAACCACTGCAAGCATCTCTTGAGAAAAAGCCTTCCTCGAGTTCCACCCAATGCCAGACAGTCCAGTTTCTCCCTGTATGAGTCTGAGTCCCCAGAGTCTTGCCCGGAACTGGATTTCATAGCAGTTGGGAGCTTGTGTCTACCTCTGGGTTGAAAAAGAAAGCTGCATCTTCAGTTGCCAGCCCTTTCTGCGTGTGTGCCTCATACCTTTCCATTACACTTCCGCAACTTCTCTGAGTCTCAATGTGCTTTTCTCTTTCCTTTTAGTTGTAGAATTTCCACTCAACCAGCTGTCCTGTGGTTCTGATTATGTCCTTTTTGTCTTTTAGTTGTAGTTTTGAAGTGGTTGTGTGAGGCAGCAATTTCAGGTGTTTACCTCTGCTGCCATCTTTTAAAGCGTTTAAAAGTACCTGCATATATCAGAACATGGAAAATAAAATCTTCCCTTTAATATTCTCTCTTCTCCAAAATTCTAATTCTAAAATGACAGAACTCAAGAGAGAACACAAGGAGCCACCAGGGTCCTACAGGTCACTGGGTAAGAAGACGGAAAAGGGGGAAAAAAATGAGCAATATCAACTGTCCTTTGAACATGTTCAAAATTCAATCTTAACATACTATTCTACATCTGATCTTTTTCTCTTGAGCAGTAATTTTTCAACCAGTGGGTGTGCCACAAGAATTTTTAAAACATGCAATACCTGACCATATAGTCAGGGGCACTGAGCTCTTTACCCTTAGATTGTAAAAAAAAAAAAATGATAACAGCTAACACAACAATAGCCATCTGGTGTGAATGAATAAAAATTATACCTATTTTTTTGTCAGATCAGCAAAAACTATTTTTTGGTGTGTCATAGAATTTTAGTAATTAGTTTATGTGTGTCATGAGATGGAAAAAGTTGAAAATTATTGCTCTGGAAGGTCAATTGAAAATGAGGAGAAAAATATAATCAATCTTGCAAGTTCTAATGAGAACATAAAATACTTAGATAAACACCTAAATTTGACTAGTAGAGAAAAATGGATATTATCTTGAACAGAATTCTGTAACCAGAAACTCCCTGGATCTGACCTTGAATTCTCTGTGAATCTGCTAAGGAGAACAAATTAGATTCCTCCACAAGTTGAGAACTGATATTTTAAATATATTTTTTAGCAACCAGAAGAAATAATTCTTATATTCTTTTTAATGCAACAAATATTTTTTGAGGAAATTTTGTACTGTTAGCAGTAGGAGACATGAAGACAACAGACAGAATATGTCTCAAAATGCTTAAAAGAATGTTGTGGTGGTAATAAATGCATTTGACTTAGTGTATGGAGCCAAGGTTTAATAAGGAGTAGGTAAATTGGACACAATGGAATGGAAATACAAGCTAATGATTAGTAACAGATGAGGAATAAAGAACCATTTCAGGGGGCATGAGAGGTATAGGAAATCAGTCTGGAATTACAGTAGCACAGCAGGGGTGAAGATCCTGAAGACCTCCTATCATCCTCGTGGATATAATCTCGAGGAAGGAGATAAAGCAAGCATGATCATACTTAGAAAAAAAGCAGTAATATTAAGACAGCTCAATAGTAGTTTAAGATTTTAGTATACCAAATTGAATTCTAATCTATAAAATTTTTAAGTTAGAGCATCATGACATTTTTCTAAAATGTAAGCTATAGTATCATAGGCCAAAAAAAGTAACTCTCTAACAACAGAATAAGGTAAATTTTGTTTCCCCCATGAGAATAGCTGATGGGTCTAAATGTAGTCAGTAGTCACCAGAGTTTACTGTCACTCTTAGGAAAACAGTGTGACAAAATATTTAGGGAAGGAAAGTGCATCCCTGAGAACATGAATTATATGCCATGACAATGAGAAAACTAGACTACTATGTCCAAGAAGGCAACTGTAAGTCAAATTGAGGAAAACAAAAAAAGAGAATGAAAAAAAGAACACACAAGGGTTGGGTAGTTGGAAACTGTTACCAAAAAAATAAATAAATAAATAAGTAAATAAATAAATAATAACCAAGAGGGAATTTGGAGAACTGGGAAGTCTTCAACTATACAGTTTGGAAAAACTGCTGGATTGTTCCAGATCCTTTTACCATTGCCAGTGGACCTCTAGTTAACGCACATGGCTGTCACATGCGAATGCACTTGGGAGGGAGGAAATCAAGCAGAAAGGGTTTTGAAGGGAAGAGATAACTACCCACCTGCAGGATGCGGATTGGACAACATTGGCAGATGCCAGAAACCATAACCAGATGTAACTAAAAGAAACCAAACACCTTACCAATTAAAGAAATCTTGGGAAGACAACACTTCTTAAGGGCACGGTGACCCAAGCTGACGTCTGAATCACATGAACGAAAAAGGATTCTTTTAGGCATTTCCTCATTTGTGTCTTAAAATGGCAAGGCAGTGATTTCCTTGTAGAAGAAGCTTAGATATATTCCATTTGAGAAACTTTAAACCATTTATCTGTTTGTGGGCACTTCAAGAGATTTATGGTGCCCTGGCTGGTTTGGCTCAGGGGATAGAGTGTCGACCTATAGGTTGAAGGGTCCTAGGTTTGATTCCCAAGGGCACATGCCGGGTTGTGGGCTCAGTCTCCAGTAGGGGGCTTGCAGGAGGCGGCCAATCAATGATTCTCTCTCATCATTGATGCTTGTATTCCACTCTCCCTTCCTCTCTGAAATCAATAAAAATATATAATTTTTAAAAAAGAGATTTATGGGATGAGTATTTAAAAGACTATTACATATCAATATATATTTTAACCCAAAATTTAATTTTATTATTGTTTTAATGTACGATTAGACTATTCTATATAATGACTAGAGGCCTGGTGCACAAAATTCGTGCACAGGGCAAGGGGGTGTTCCTCAGCCCAGCCTGCACTCTCTCCATCTGGGACCCCTTGAGGGATGTCCGACTGCCCGTTCTAAACGAGCAGTCGGACATCCCTCTCACAATCCAGGACTGCTGGTTCCCAAATGCTCACCTGCCTGCCTTCCTGATTGCCCCTAACTGCTTATGCCTGCCAGCCTGATCACCCCCTAACCACTTCTATGCCAGTCTAATTGATGTCTAAATGCTCCCCTGCCAGCCCCCAACTTCCCTCCTCTGCCAGCCTGGTCACCCCTAACGTCCCTTACCTGGAGGGTTGATTGCCTACAACTACCCTCCCTTGCAGGCCTGGTCCCTCTCAACTGCCCTCCTTTGCAGGCCTAGTGCCTCCCAACTGCCTCCCTGCTGGCCATCTTGTGGTGGCCATCTTGTGTTCACTTAGGGGCAGGATCTTTGACCACATGGGGCAGCCATATTGTGTGTTGGAGTGATGGTCAATCTGCATATTACTCTTTTATTAGATAGGAAAATCGCCTGGTGCACGAGTGGGAGCCAGCTGATTTACCCTGAAGGGTCTCCCGGATCAGGGTGGGGGTTCCCTTGGGACATCGGGCAGCCTGAGTGAGGGGCCTGTGATGGTTTGCAGGCTGGCCATGCCCTGCTGCATACCAAGCAGAGGCCCTGGTATTTGGGATATATTTATCTTCTATAATTGAAACTTTGTAGCCTGGAGAGGGGCCAACCCTCCTGCTCACTCTGTGGATGCCACCATTTCTGTTTGGATTGTTTACCTTCTATAATTAAAACTTTGTAGCCTTGAGTGGAGGCTTAGGCCTTCTAGGGCAGGCGAAAAGCTTTGCTTCTTCCGTTGCCAGAGAAACCCAAACCTCTGTGGCCTCAGCCATCTTGGTCTGGGTTAGTTTGTATATGTGCTCTGATTGACTGGTGGGTTTGGCTTGTGGGCATGGCTTGTGAAGCAAAGTGATGGTTAATTTGCATATTACTCTTTTATTAGGTAGGATTAAAATTAACTCCACTAGTTTTTTAAATAGTAATAATACCAAAGGCTTAATATGTAACTAGTTTCTTTTCTAGTAATAGATTTTGCTATGTGATTAGTTGGGCTTGATGGAGCAAGGACCCCAAGAAATACAGCTTGAAGAAGATCAAAGCTTATTTTCTCTTTTCACCTATAAATTCCGACTGATAAAGAAGCTCTGCTCTGCAATATTAACAGGACCCAAGCTTCTCCATGCTGCTGCTCCATTATTCCTGGGGTATTCTGCTTTGTTCATGGTCCAAATGGCTCCTCACCAAATCCTCATTATGCCAATAGGAAAGGAAAATTAAAAAGGGGGCATCATTCTAAGGCACATCCAGATGTCGCACATGACTATTTCTTTGATATTTTGCTAGCCAGAGTTAGGGGCACTAGATGCTAAAAAAGAACTGATAAATAAGTGTTTTTAAGGTGACAGTGTGTTTAGCTACAGAGGGGTTCCTGTGACTGTGGATGAGAAGTAATATGGGAGGCACTCTCTGACTCCCTCAGTAGACTGTGGATTCCACAATGGGACAGAGAGCATTTCTATGCCTTCCACATCTTGATAAGAGTGCAATTATTTGGAAACTGGTGAAATTAAGGCCATTTGTAGAAGGCCTTTACTAACAAACACAAAAGTTACCATAAAAAATCTTTTAATTCAATTCAATTAAAATCATCTTATCCCAACACTAGTTGTTTATGTCATTGAAAAGATATATATATATATATATATATATATAGTCTCAAAATGTCTAAAAGGATCTCCCTAGGGTGGCATGGCCTCATTTCCTGCTTTGCAAGTGATCAAATTGTGGCTGACAATAACCATACTCTCATATTAAAATGCCAACCTATTATAAAAATACCAGAGGCCTGGTGTATGAATTTGTGCATGGGTGGGGTCCTCTAGCCCGCTCTGGTTGAGGCTGATAGGGCTGGGCTGGCCGGGGCGGGGGGGGGGGGGGGCGGGGGGGGATGGGGGGATGGGTAGGGGACAGTTGGTAAGCCAGTCCCACCCCTGATTAGGGGGTGGGGGAATGATGGGGGTGGGACTGGCGGGGAGGCGGGGGCATGGGTGGTTGGCCGGCTGGCTCCACCCCCTAGTCAAACTCCCAGTTGAGGGGACAATTTGCCTTTCATTATATAGGATGAACTTCAAAGTGAACTCTGGGTGCTGCCCCAGACTCTCTCTCTCTATACTGCATGCTCACTTGTGACTGAGGCTCAGCTCCTTACAGCCCCAAAGCAAATGGTCTATGAAAGGCACCCCTCACTTTTTACTTCAAAGCACAGCACACAGGGGGGAATCATGTTGACAAATGTACTGTTGCCAGAGGATAACACAAAGAAACAAAAATAGGAAAGAGGAAAGGAAAAAGTGATGAGCACTCATTAGTTCTCCTACAGCTTTACTGCCCCTATGAACTTTTGTGGCTGCCCATGTCCAGCCCCTCTGACTGCTGCCATGTAGAAAGTCCATTCATCTTCTCTCCCAAGAATCCTCTTTGTACGAACCTTGTCCCTGAGTCCAGATCTCTAAGCATTTAACTAATATCCAGCTACCAATGCAGAGAAATAAAAACATGAGTTGGTGTTTTAATAATCTCAGCAGTGATGCACTTAGCTCACACTGAAAGTTGTTTTTTCCATTATTCAACAAAAGACTATTCTTAACCATAGGTGTTTTGCTAGTTTCCCCATTCGGAACTTCCCTAGGAAGAATGGATAGGTACTTGCTTTATAACTGCATGATTATAAATAAAGCTTTCTCAAGATGAAGCTTTCAGAACTTAGGAACTCCTCACAAGGACTGATTTCTGCTTCCATTCTAGAATTCAGAAACCCCTATAGTTTTTCTTCTTAATGGAAGCTTCTTTCTTGTGGAGACCTATCATTCATATAGCAATCCATCACTATTAGTCCTGTGTACTGCACATACTAATAAATAATGAGCCACCAAACACACTGCATCTGTTGTCAGTAATTATGAGCATGTCTTCCCTTCCGTTTTAGATGGTAAGCTTACATTCTGTAAATACAAAGATATTCATTTTTGTAACCCCACAGAACACAACACAGGCTTTATGCATAGAAGGAGACCAATGAGTATTTTCTGGAATACAGTTTGGCAGAAGTATGCATAGTCCAATATGGAGAATGAAACTGGAACACTGCTGTCCAGTATAACTTCCTGTGACGATGGTAAAGCTCGGGATCTGCCCTCATTTGCTAGTCACTAAGGTTGTAGGTGGCCTTTGAGCACCTGACTTGTGGCGAATGAATAAAGAATTGAATGTCTAATTCTAGTTAGCTTTAATTAAGGCTACTGACTACCTTAATGGACGGCAAATAGAACATGAAAGACCTCAACCGCCTTTGTATTTGGTGTCATGTTTTTCTTTCTACTCTTAATAAACAGGGTTCTCAGGAATTACTTTGTTCTGAAAGCTGCCTGAGGTGCCAGGCTCTGTGCTGAGTGCTCTCATCAGGTATTCATACCTCATGGCAACCCAAAGCAGAGAGAGGCTCACAGTGGTCGTTTAGCTGGGGCTGCTTTTCTTTTAAAAAATGAATGAGTTACTGAGTGAATGGATGGGTTGAGACTGGTGTTCAGACATGGTGCCAGGTCTAAATGGACACACTTTCCTCTTACAAGTGCCCTTAGGTGGGACTGAGGGGAAGAACTCTAGAGCTCCCGACTGCCCGGAAACAGAATGTGAGTTACTGCCCTGCCCCTGACTTTTCCAAGCCTGCAGATCCCTGCGCCTTTGTTTCTCTCATGCTGCACTTTGCAAGCACCTGTTGAGGAGGAAGAAAGCTGGAGCAAGGATTTTTCCCAAATGCAGGCCCTGAAGGAGAGCAATTGGAAAACAGCCTTTTCCCCAGAGAACTAAACTGACTGATGCAAACATGTTTGCTCAAGAAAACTGCTTCACAAAAAAAAAAAAAAAAAAAAAAAAAAGTGCTATACTATTTGTATGTGTGAGTGTGTGGGGGGGCAGCAGTAAGGGGTAGGGGAAGAAGCCTGGGCATGGGATAGGAGGCTCAGAGGGGCTTTCTTTATGCTTCTAGGGTTTCTGGTTGAGCTTTGTGCATATGTTTATTTGCTTTTTGTTTCCAAAGGGCAGAGCCCAGTGTCTAAAGTCTAACAGACTTTCATTTCAGTAAATGCCAGAAAGGGGTATTCCTTGCACACAATAAGGGTGGCTAAGGTTAGCACTTAAAGAAGACATTAAATCATACTGGGTGGGAGTATGGGGTGAGAAACTCATGACACAAATGGCTTATTATGAGGGATATGCAATGGGGCAAAAATATCCACCCCCACTTGATCATGCATGGTCTTTTGAGGTTAACAAGAGGAATGCCATGGTAGAAGTGATGGAAATCTGCAGGAATGAAGTCCTCAGAGCCAAGCCTGTCATCCTCCCTGCTTTCATCTCCCCTAAAATTGGCTCATTACACCACTAGAAAAATACACCACAAAATGGAGTTATGTCCCAGAAAGGAAGAAAAAAAAATATTGCCTTGGGCATTCTCTATACATATGATTTTCCTTTATGATATTGAACATGTATGTAGTTACGTTTAGTAATTAGTTGGCCTGTCCTTGTTAAAAGATGACTCTGTGATTTGTTTTAAATGTGTTCAATATAAAAATATGTTTCCATCTTTAACTGTTTATCTCTATTTGGATAAACTGCTATGAGCATCCACTACAGTTTGTGACTTCCATTATGATGGTGTTTATTATTACATATTGCACAACAAGCAGGTGGTGAAGTTAATAATACACTTGAAAGAACACCTATATTCTCATGGCGATAATTTGCAATAGCGCTGTAGGGATAAACAAGGGAACCCAGATGGGGTTTGTTGTTAACAGCTGGGTTTGCACACCTGTATTAATGACACCCACCTAAGGAGAAAAAAAAATTGTAAGGGACATTCCTGTAGGCTCCTGGCAATTTTAAACATAAGTAGAACAGCTGCTCATTGAAACCCTACCATGTGCATGTGTATGTTCAAGACAATGAACGTATAGGGGGTAAAGCTAGGATTTGACATCTGCTACTGTGAACAACAACATTCTGATTTTACTTTTTGCAAATCCCCCCCACTGTCAGCACATGGACTTAGGTATAAGATCCCCCAGATTCAGGTTTGGCTTCTCAACAGAACTTGAGTCTCAGTGGTTGATTCAGGGAGGGCACACGACCAAATGCTGGGCCAACAAAGACCTATACTTAGGAATTTGTAGAGCCACTGAAGAAGATACTTAAATCTCAGAGGTTGCAAACTGGATAGGATTTGCACCTGAACTTCTCACCACAGCATGGGAAATATCTGCCTGAGAATAAAACCAATAGGATGAGAAACAGAGCTTGGATGAGAGAGATAGAGACCTTTAGTTTTTGAAGGTCTAGATCCATCCACACTTAATGTTCCCAATTAATAAATGTGTCTATAAAAGTGTCTTCTTTTTTTAACTGAAGCTACTTAAATGAGGGTGGTGTTTCTGTGGCTTGTAACCGGAAAAGACCTAACTAACACATCTCTCTCTAGGAGAATGCACATTTAAAAGAAGATAGGCCGAAACCGGTTTGGCTCAGTGGTAGAGCGTTGGTCTGCGGACTGAAAGGTCCCAGGTTCGATTCCGGTCAAGGGCATGTACGTTGGCTGCAGGCACATCCCTGGTAGGGGATGTGCAAGAGGCAGCTGATCGATGTTTCTCTCTCATCGACATTTCTGGCTCACTATCTCTCTCCCTTCCTCTCTGTAAAAAATCAATAAAATATATTTTTTAAAATATAAAATAAAAGAAGATAGAACTAACACTTATTGACACCTACCATCTGGTAGGTAATTTAAGGACATGTTGTCATGTAAGCATACAATTGTAGGGCATTGTATTCCCATTTAATACACAAGGAGTGTTCTATTGAGTGCTTGTATTATAACTCAGTTAACATTCACAGAGTTTTAGGCATTTAGATTGTTTCTAGGATTTGACCATTATAAAAATTTGTGTAAAACTGATGCTTAATTTGGTCCTTAATGCTTTTAAAAATCTCAAAGCCTTTCGACTTAACAATTTGCTACTTGCTGTGGTCAAACATTCAGCCTCTTCAGCAATTTCTATGACCTGTCTGGCCAAGCAGGTTCTTGAATTTTCAACCTCTTTAAAATGTCATAGTGAATATTTTAGTACATACAACTTTGTCACCTTCTTCAATTCTTTCTGAGCACAACTTACTAGAAGTAGAACTTCTGGAATAAAAGGTTTTAATTTTCTAGGACTTTTGTCATCTATTTCCAACCTGCCTTCTAGATAGGGGTACTAATTTACTTTGTGCTTTCTTCTTCTTTCTTTATTTGCCAGTATGATAAGTAAAATTATTTCTTTGGCATTTCTCTGCTATTAACTGAGTATAAGCATAGGTATGATAGCCAATATTCTTTTCCCTTTTTCTATTTCTGTGGGTTTTTTTTAAATATAATTCTCTATTTATATATACATTTCCTGGATAGAATATTCACAGGTGCATATAATTTGTGTAGGCAAGGGGATAAGGATAGAAGATACAAGAAAAAACAGGGGCTATACAGAGGGTAGGTGCCAACCTATACTATAAGAACTAAATCTCCAATAAGAATTTAACAGGAGAAAACTGGAAGTGGATCCCTAGTGAATGAAATAGATTGAACCTTAGGGACCTAAGAAAAGAGTGAAGGTGAGTTGCTTATTAAACTGACTGGCAAGGCCAGAGATTGTTTGAATGTAGTTGATGACACTGATATTCTTGCTTTATTTAAATACTAGATGCCTGCTGCACAAAATTCATGCACGGGGGCAAAAGGGTGTCTCTCAGCCCAGCCTGCATCCTCTTTAATCTGGGACCCCTCTCATAATCCAAGATTGCTGGCTCCCAACTGCTTGCCTACCTGCCTTCCTGATTGCCCCTAACCACTTCTGCCTGCCTGCCTGATCACCCCCTAACTACTCCCATGCCAGTCTGATTGATGTCTAACTGCTATCCTAAGAATAATGGGGGCATCTTTTGTTGTAATATTTGATCTCTTATCTTCAGTTCCTGAAATTGCTTCAGAGCCATAAAGCTGAAATTGGCATCCTATTATTCAGCACAAGTCCCTTTCCAGCACAACTGGGTTTATATTAATGAGGTGAGTTTTGGAAAGCACCTAAGGGTGGAAGCTGGCTGCCAGAGGAACCAACCAGGAACAGAGGGTTGAACTTTTCAGTCCTACCCCCTGATTTCCAGGGAAGTGAGAGAGGCTGGAGGCTCAATCAATCACCAACGGCCGACGTAATGAAGCTTTCACAGAAACCCAAAGTGAGGGTGCTTGGAGGACCTTTAGGTGGAGGTACCAGAGAACTTCCACATGACACCATGCTGGGGCCAGAACTCTATGAGGACAGAAGCTCCTTTGTACAAGACTTCACCCTATGTATCTCTTCATTCAGCTATTGATTCTTATCCTTTAATATGTTTTACAGTAAGTTGGAAATCTTCAATAAATCAGTAATCTAATGAGCTGATTAATCAAACCCAAGGGAGGGGATGTGGGGTCCTCCAATTTATAGCGGGTTAGTCAGAAGTGCAAGTAACAAGCTGGGCTTGCAACTGGGGATAGAAAAGGAAAGTCTTGCAGACCTGAACTTTAACCTGTGGGATCTGATGCCATATTCAAGTACATAGTGTCAAAATTGAGTTGAATTGTAGGACACCCAGCTGATGTTTTAGAATTATTTGGAGGGGTGAAAAACCCCACTTCACCCCCATACACACAGTGGGAATTGGGTGCATAGCCATTTTAATAGGCATAGATATCTAATTAACTTTCTAAGAAAGCTTCATTACATTGGCCATTGGTGATTGATTGAGCCTCCAGCCTTTCTCCCTTCCCTGCGGAAGATAAACAGTTGGAGACCTTGCCTTGCTTTCTGAAAAATACATTTATTATAGCCTTTCATTTGATTGAGTTTGACTACAAGTGAAATTCTGAGTTGAAAATAAGTTTCATATAGAAATCTAAAGGTCTTTATTCACTATTGCTGGTGAGATGTCTGGTGCTGAATAAAATCTTATTTATTTCTTTTTGCCCACTATTTATGAAGGAATAATTGCTATAGTTTGATGAGGGTGTGGAGGGAAAAGTAGACAATAAGAAATGTGCAGAGCAAGATATAGTGTCCAAAAAAAAGCTGATTGACGATATTGTGCTGGTGTGTAAGTTAGGGTTAGAGGAAGCTCCTAAAAAGAAAGATGGCTGAGAGGAATTGTAAATAAACTCATCTACTTGACAACTGCTTAGCAACTGTGGATTACTCCACTTTAGTGAACTCCATAAAGATGACTGCTCTTCTAGAAATAATTTTCTTAGAAAAATTACTGAGTTAAAAAAAAGAATAAACTTCTTTTTACCCTCCAAAACACACATGTTTATGACAGGATAGCACTGATATTTTTGCCTCTTCTACAAAAAAGTGGTAGCAAATCAGAACATAATAAGAATATCTTGCATCTTTAATAGCACAATGAAGAGAAAATTTACTCAATTACCAATGTAGTATATTGCAATTGGAACATTTTCTTTTCATAAAAAGATATACTCATATACCAATTATAACTCACACCGTTGGTTAGTCAAAATTTATTTTGCTTTATGCAGCATGTAGAATGAAAAGCAATCCTGCTGTAATATGGTACCCTGTGACATGATAACGCCTTCTACCATTACAAATTCAACAGACTTGACCTGGGATTCAAATGAGTAGTGTGACTCCAAAGGAAATGGTTACATAATGGCATCCAGTGTTCTTAATTAACACAGGAAAGATTAATGGCTCCTTTTCCCTCTTTGGCAGTCTCTGTTGAGAGGAAAAAACATTAGTTGCCATTTGATTTTTCCACTCAAATGCATTTTACCAACTGGCAAAGAGACCAACCAGGAAAGTTCGTTCATCCAGTGGCTGGATTTGCCATGGGCGTGGCACAGGCATACTAATAGGGCTGATTCTCCAGGATCTAAGGAATCCATAGACAGCAACTGTCACCAAAGGGATACTCTGAGACTGAAGGAGTAGGAAATACATCAGCTGTATGTAATTAGGAATTTCCCCCTTCTTTTTCATTTGTCTTAACCATCTAATTAGGTACCCCTTGATCCTCTGAGAACATCCTAAATCTAGGTCTCATTGGCCACTTCCCAGAAGGGAGCAAACTACAGATCAAAATGGATTTGGTGCTTCCCAATAAACTGACAAATCAGCTGGAGAGTGAGGAAAATAAAAATATTAGGAATTTTATCCTGCAAAAACGGTGATGACTGCTGTAGGTTGGAAGAATTATGACCTGTCAGAATCTTCTGTTACAAGGAACAGCTTAGCCATACACTAGTGCTCCGTGGCTGCCACACACAGGAATCTGAACATGGACTGGAATTCTCTGAGGATGTTATTCATAAAGGCACAGTTAATCAAACTCAGACCTCTTTTCAAAAATCTCACCCTGCATGCCAAACTGATTGCCAACAGAAGGAAGGTGCCAGACCAGAGAAGGTAACCTAAAATCGTATGCCCTGGCTTTAGAACTATGAGGTCTCAATCCATTTTAATAAGTAAAAAAAGGTTTTGTGTGGATGTGCGTGTTTTACATTTATCAAATAACTTGCTTTCTATCCATACAATCAGAGCTCTATACTTATCCGAGGTTTTCAACCTCCATAAGCATATATTTTTATTTACTTTAGTTCACAAAAAAGGGGGGATCTCCTCTTCTCTCTCTCTTTTTCTCTTCAGAGGAGTTCAGAAAGGATGAGTATGAGCCAAAATCTCTTCTGGCTAGATTCCATGGTTACCAAGCCGAAAGAGTAGGCAGTTTTCTGGGTAAATGGTCTTGCCTCAAAAGGCCCAATGCCTTCTGAAAGTATCTCAGGCTCTCAGAAGATTTCTGCACCTCCCTGCCATCACAAACACTGATGGTGGATTTTTCATCAGAATTGCCAGCATCTTCTCCACTGATTATACTCTTGGGCTCAGAGAAGAATGGCTTTCTTTATTCTTGGCAGAGGGAAATCTCTATTCCAAAGGTGGAGTCACTTGATTACTTTAGAACCGACTCCAAGTGATGAAACACTGTCTCTAAAACAATGTCATGTTTTTGCTATTGAAAGGGAAGACTAGACAAGGAGATTTGGGTTCTCTCAGTCCATACATTTCCCTTGTAGGTCCACTTGCTGACACTTTCAGGATCTTGTTTTGTTGGTTGATTGGTTCACTTTCCCCGCCCCCACTTCCTAACTCAGGTACAAAGTTGTCTAAGGTCCTTAAAGGTGAATGGGAAGCAAATGTATAAATAGGTATATTTGGGGCTCTCCTTTCACAAGTAGGATCATGAGCTCAGTCTTTAGACACAGATCTAGGTTTGCCTTTAGCTATGTTCTTAGTCTCTACTTTGTCCACCATGAAATACAGATGAAAATTCCTACTTCACAGTGTTGCTGAATTTTATATTTTCATCAGTAGACTTTATTTTAGGTTTATAGAAGAGTTCAGCAAGAAGTGCAGAGGATTTCTATATACTTCCTCTCCCCTTGCCCCAGTTTCCCCTGTTATTATCTTATAGCTATGTGGTGGGCTATCGAATTTTAAATTACACACCATATATAAAGCACTGTATTTTAAGTATTAGAAGGTGTTTACAAATGAATGTGAGCTATTATGACTGTAACTCAAGACCTTTTCATTTGCTACTACATAAAGCTTTTGTTTCTTTGAGGCCTTTTTTTTATGGGTTTCTTAACAAAAACTATCCCTAGATCCCAACCAGATCACCATATAGCTTGTGAAATACCATCTGTAAAGATTTGTTTCTTTAGATTGAAGATCAGTTTCTCAAGTAATATTTATTTGAAATACAAATACTCCTAAGAAAAGAATATCCAATTCATCATTGATAACTTGGTTGCTGATTAACAAAGACACAATCATCATGTCATTCAAACTCTAGAAAGATACTGACCATTAGTTGCTTTGGTAAGCATAAGAGAAAGATCCAGAGGGTTCTTAAGTACAATCTTGTTCAAGGGGAGGACTGGAGTGGTCTTGTATGGCTCAATGACCTCAGAAAAAAGAAAGGAAACCATTTTTGAAAAGGGGGTTTCTGACTCAGAGCCTTCTTTCAAAACAGACAGAGTTAACCTCTGAGCAAGGTGGTAGAGATGGATCTCCAAGTCTGGTCCCATAGGGCTCCATTTCTAACAGATTCCGATGGGTAAAAGGGACAGGTAAATATCTTTAAGTCACTTCCTTGAACCTGAACTAATCATTCTTCACATTTGAGGGGCTCTTTACAGTCTGGTATATTGCTCAGGTCACCTAGATACTCCCAGGCACTGCTGGCCTGAGTTTAAACCAGACCTAATAATTCCCTTTCTAGGAATCTACCACAAGAAAATAATCAGAAGTGAGTGGCAAATGTTGTATGCACGGATGTTCATTGAAGCTTTGTGTATGTTAGCAAAAAACACTGAAAATAACCTGAAGTTCAATAATAGAGAAGTGGTATATCCATGTTATGAAATGCACAGTATTCAATATTATTTTCCAATCACTGTATAATATAGAAAAAGACACGTGATGTGATGTAAAGGGAAAAAAAGCCCATGAAGACAAATATGTACACATAATATGATCTTTAAAATTCTGAGCATCACCACTTACCCATAGCCATGAAATAGCAAATGTCAACATGGTGTATGTGCTGTATTAGCAAGGGTTCTCCAAAGATACAGAACTAAAGGATATATAAAGAGACTTGTTATAAGGAATTGGCTCATTCAATTATCAAGTCTGGCAGGTTCAAAATCTGCAGGAATCTCAGTTCAGGTCAGATGGCCAGTAGGCCAAATGGATTCCCTTTTATTCAGGGGAGAGGCAGCCTTTTGTTCCATTTAAGTCTTTGACTCATTAGATGAAGCCCACTCACAGTAGGAAGTACAGCCTGCTGTACTCATTCTATCAACTTAAATGTTAACCTCATCAAAAATACCCTCGCAGAAACACTCAGAATAATGTTTGACTAAATATCTGGGTACCTCATAACCCAACCAAGCTGACATATAAAATTAATGATCACATGGGTTGACAAGGTCTGCAAATTTAATGACAGTGGGGACCCAGTCTTTTAGCATGAATTGTTATGTTAATAATTAATCATTTATACTTTATTAGTCAAACTATTTAATCTTAGTATTCAAGAGAACTAAATCATATCTTCATTAATGTATTATCCAAAGCAGTGATATCCTTTCATTGGACTTAGTTACTTTTATTAACATGTGAAGAGCAATTAAATTAGTGAAGCCTTAGAGGTCACCTCCCTTTTTCTGAGGGTAGTGGGTAAGCCCGCAGTGGTTAAAACCTCTAGTCTCTTTTACCCCCTTCTCTTATTGCCCTGCCATTGTTCTATTGACACAGTTTTAACAAAGTCCACTTAGCTCCTGGAGCCAGTAATTTTTATTTCTAGCCTCAACCATCCTAACAAGGTGAATCCCTACTCACGTGTGAGGCCTGCACCTCTCTGAAGTTGCCTTGCAGCTGTCTTCTCTAATAGCCCAATGCCAGGTTCTAATGTCAGCCAGCCTGGCTGTGTGACCTCACACAAGCTACTTAAATTCCCTGGGCCTCAGCTTCCACTTCTACAAAATGGGGATAGTATTAATACCTACTTATCAGGGTCTTGTGAGAATTATATGAACATGTAGTGCTCTTTGAGGAGTGAGTCCTGGCACATTAGGAAGATTTGCCCTTTAAATAATAGTTTTGTTAATATTACCGTGTTTCCCCTAAAATAAGACATCCTCCAAAAATAAGACCTAGCGCAACTTTGGGAGAAAAAAATAATATAAGACACTGTCTTATTTTCGGGGAAACGGTATATTATTATTTATTGCTGTCATTTATTACTATTATTCTTCAGTAATGGTTCACTTTGTCTGTCTCATATCTCTTCCTCCCACATTGCAAAGATCTCGGCTAAGGTGTAGTGCTCAGTCTTCTATCCTTCAGTATCCTCTCATCTCCAGAAATTGTCTTGGCTCTTGCAGTCTCAGTAATTGTTTACATTGGGTAACCACCTGATTCATAGTCTGCCCCCAACTTTGTTTGGAATTCTGATTTCCTACTTCCATGTGTTTGCTGGGTTTTATTGCTTGCTATTTTTGAATCCCAAATCTTAAATTGGGATACATCTGATACATCTTTTCTCAATTCCTATTCTCTTTCTACCACACTGAACCAATCTTGAACAGAAGATATTGAAGGCCAAACTTTTATCCTAAGCTCAAAATTGTCTTTTTCTTATGATTTTTCTGGTTGCTCAATGTTTAAACAGATCCCAAGATGGCCCTGAATGATCTCTCATCTCCTGGTATCCATGTCTTGGAGTGAAGCCCCTCTCTTTAACGTGGGCAGCACCTGTGATTTGCTTTTAACCATCAGAATCTGAGAAAGGTGATAAGATGTTGCTCCTGTGATGGTATTATGTTAGGTAACCCCCAGCTCAGCAGACTGGAGCTAGAGGGTTTCCATGCTAGATTGATGAAAAAGTAGGCAACCATGTTGAAAAATATCCACATGGCAAACAAATGTGGGTGGCCTCCACGATCTGAGGGCCCATTCCAAGTGACAGCCAGCAAACACAAGAGTCCTTAGTTATATAGCCCCAAAGGAATGAATACTGCAGACAAGCTAAATGAACTTAGAAACAGATTTTTCCCCAGCGGAGCCCACAGAGAAAACACTGCCCAGCTGATATGCTGGTAACAGCCTGTGCAACCCTAAGCAGAGAAACTATGAGATAATAAATGCTTACCTGTTGTTTTAAGCTGAGAAATTTGTTATGCAGCAGAGAAAATGAATACACTTGGTGTCACTTGATATCCATTGTAATATCATTTTCTCAGTCTTTTTGAAATTAAAGTTATCATTGATTCATATCTACTCCCTATCATTCAATCACTACTAGTTATATGATTAAACTTAATAATTATAGTTAATATCTATGGAATGATTTCATAAGTAATGTGTTGTACTTAATGTATTTATATAATAATGACAAGTAATCCTTTTATAGATGTTGAAATTGAAATTTGGAGGAGAAACATAATTTTCAAAAGGTTTCAGTCAATCAATTTAAGATTTGGGATTCAAATCTGATACATTTTTTCCCAATTCCTATTCTCTTTCTACTACACTGACTGAATCAGCCACCTATGTGCTCTGTTAGCTCAGAAGTCCTAAGTTACAGTTACAATTAAAACTCCTTATATCAGCATTTAAAATCATTCAAAAATCTGGTCCTGGTCTTCTTTCAGACTTTATTTGCTACAATTCACTTGCTCTCTCTGAAATTGTTTGATGCTTTTCTTTCTCCTAACATTATGTCACAGACTTCCCTAGTCCTCTAACATCCTCAGTAAAATAATATACCCTTTGGTCAGTTATCATTAGAGAAGGAATTTTCAAGTGCAGAGGGGTGGGCTTACCAAGGATTCTGTCATCCCAAATTTCACCTTAATTCACACCTGAAACGCAGGGATTACTTCTGCCAATGTCGTGGTGATCTTCGTGGATTACTGCTTCCCACCATTAACATATAAGCAGATGTCTACCATTACCTGCCCTTCACCACTTCTGTAAGAAGTTGCCCTAATCACTGCCCTCTTTAAAAGCTGAACGGATTTTTTCAATACCAGCACCATACCCAGTCATCATAGGCTAAGGCCAAAATAAAAATGTGTGCCCTCATCTGCATTAATCAAAGCATTCTTCCATATTTTGAACAAAGCAAGAGAGTTAATAAAAGCTGTGCAATTAAACACAACTACATATGAAGTTCTGCATTGGACAATCAGTTCACATGTCATTGTTAATCTTTGTAAACTTACCTAGTGAGGAAGAAAAAAAACAAAACTTCAGGATCTGGGACCCACAGGATGATTGAAAACAACTCATTGCACAACGCACAGTAACTTGTACAAGGCTAACTCCTCTATGGCCCTCTAACCCAAGGGCAGCCCACATGGGAGATTTGTACTTATTGATGTCATTCTGCCATTAAGAAAACTGCTGTGGAAAATACAGTCCAGAAAATACTACAGCAATCATGCAAACTTTCACACATAGGGTGACATCATCCTTTCCCCTAACCTCTCTTCCATTTTTCTGTGTGGAAGAGAGGGGAGGGTCCTGGGAGGGAGCAGAAAGGAGAGTTCCCAGCCTGGACCTGGCATGGAACAGAACCTGGGAACTCCACTTGGAAGTTGACTACAGAAAGATAATATAGAAACCTAGACTTTGTAATGTGGGGCTTTACTTAACTTGTTCTTTCTTGCTCAATTTTTTTTCTTTCTTAAATTTACACGAAGTTCCCTTCTTTTTATAGCATAATGCTATCCCCAGGGCCCTGAGCCTCTGGTAAAGGTTGCCTAAGGACTGCAATGGGGGTAATCTCCTTTTATGCACACTGTCCTACCAATAGGGTGTCTTTGGCACATCAGGGCTTCATATTTCAGCCACCTGGGGGAGCACCTGAGCTGCCTCTCACCCTGGCAGGATAAGTTCATGGGGTCTGTCTCAAGAGTCAGAATTTTGAAACTAATTCAGTGACCTTCTCCACCAGAAAACATAACCATACTGGCCACCCACAAATGACAACAAGGAAAATACATTTTTTTTAATAAACTATAAATGTTAATAAACGAAAACATTAATAAATGATCGTGAATTTTGCCATCATGAATTTTGAAGCATCCGCCCTGGTGATTTGGACAGCCTTGCTGACATTAACAAGAGAATATCTTTGTTTCTCACTCTTCTCCCCGCTGGTGCCAGGAAGACTAGCTACATTCCCTCCCTTCCTTACAATCATAAAAGTCGGCTTATCTCCTGGGAACCAGGCCTTCTCCTGGATTGGCCTGGTCTCCCATAGCCACAAACACATAAAGAAGTTTTAATGCTGCAGGAAGGAAATATTGGCACATAGCAAGCTGGTGGAAATTTTGTGTAGGCCAGTTTTTGGAACCTTTCCACATCAGCTATGGACTCCAGAAGCCTATCCTTATTATTGAAATAAATTTTTCAACTACATGGTGCACCTCCCAAAATAAATTGTAAGTTTCTTCTTGGAAGGACCATGTTTAAAATGACTTCCACTCCCCAGAGTGCCCAATACAAATCACTATAATTAACTCTGTAAAGAGTAACAGATCAGATAACTTCAGTTAACATTTATGGCATCCTCTTTAGGCTGAGCCATGGGCAACAAGTTAACTAGGTGAAGCCTCCATTAATCCTCAGGTCTTCGGAACAAAGAGGAAAGGAGAGGCTGTCAAGGCTGAGTTAGCAGAGTCAGAACTACCCTGCAGCTGTGTGAAACTGGACTAGCTCATTGGGATATCCATTTCAGATACCCATCAGGGCAGATCCTAAAGGACCACCTTCGTCAGAAGGGTAGATATTCATTGCTGTCCAGGAAGGAAATGCTGGAGGTTTCGTAGGGCAGTAGGGCAGTTTTAAGCAGCATGTGCATAGCACTGACCTTCAGACCCACAAGTAGGAGGTGCTGCTTTGCAGATAGTGAGCTGGGAGAACGTAGAGAGAAAAGGGAAAATGAACCAAAAGTTATGCTGAGCAAAATAAGCCAGTCAGAGAAAGATAAGTATCACATGATCTCACTGATATGTGGTATCTAATGAATCATATGAACTGCTATCAAAAGCAAATCCAGAGTCACAGAAGCATGAACAGACTATTGAACCTTAGAGAGAAGGCAGGGGAGGTTGTGTGGGAAGAGAACAACCAATGAACTTGTAGGCACATATGCACAACCCTTAGACACAGACAATGGGGTGGTGAGGGCCTGTGGGCAGGTGGAAGGGCTGGGAGAAGTTAATGAGGGGAGAGGAGGACCTATGTAATACTTTCAACAATAGATTTTTTTAAAATAAAAATAAATAAATAAATAAATAAATTCAGGACCCAGAAACACAAGGAGGTAATGATAACCTGCAAAAGAGTTTGTGGATTGTTTCACAAATTCGGCCCATCATTGGTGGCATCCCCCTTACAGACTTCCCTAGACTAGTCTCAGGGGTGTTAAACTCCTCAAAGTCACACAGTTAGAAAATTGTAAGATTGGGTTTTGGAATCTATCTAAGCAGTAAATGGACTTTGGAGCTTGTCCTATGCATACTGCCTCCATTAGGAAATGTCTTCATTTCCTTCACCAAATAACTATACAATATTTAATTATTTTTATGTTTTTCTAATACTCCAGTGTCCTGGCAGTTCTCATGTAGTTTTTGTCACTATTTTAATTTCTCTTACCTTACAAAGACTTTTACTCTGCTAGATCAGAGCACAGGGGAATTATTTTCTCTTCTAAAAATTGAAAGATCAACACATTTGAAGTTGTTAGGGTGATAAATTATTACCACAATGATTTGGTTCTAGAAGCCCAAATCATTAAAAAAAAAACAAAAAAAAAACTTCTTTACCTAGAAATACTAATGTATCCAGTGACATTTGGTATTTGCAATATGCATTACAGATAGAAACACACTCTCATTGGACTTTGTGGATCTAAAGCATTTATTTCATCAGTAAAATGACATTAAAATATAGTTTCTTGTGATCCCACACTTTGTAATAAGCTTTAATCCACAACTCTAAAAATGATTCATGTTTAAAGGCACTGGTTATTTTTCCAAAAGGTAAACATGAAAGTGGTGAATTTTATTTAATAATCTGAAGATATGTTTCCAAGAAAGTGTTTTATCTAATTTCTCCTCTTTAGAAATCTGAGTGAAAATGTGTGCTTATTTGTTGGAGAAATAAATATTGACAAGAACATGAAAAGCCTGAAAACTCAAGCAGATGGTATGAAGGTTGTGACACAAAGACAGAAACTAGGATGCTATGGACTGAATGTTTGTATTCCCTGAAATTCATATGTAAAAATCGTAACCCACAATGTGATAGTATTAGGAATTGGGGTCTTTGGGAGGTAATCAGTTCATGAGGAAAGCCCCCATGAGTGGGATTAGTGCACTAGAGAGCTCCCTCGTCCCTTCTGCTTTGTGAAGACACAGGGAGACGAAGAACATCTTTGAACTAGAAAGAGGTCTCACCAGGCAAGGAATTTGCTTACATCTCTATCTTGGACTTCCTTGTCTCCAGAACTATAAAAATAAATTTTTGTTATTTATAAACCAGGTGGTCTACAGTGCTTGTTGTAGCAGCCACAAACTAAGACACAGGACTTCCTCAGGGAGGAGTTTTTCAGCTCCTTGATAACTCTGAAAATGTTCCCAGCCATAGCCTAAGTCAGAGATTGGAAAGCACAAAACTTCATTTCCTGATGATAGACCAGAACTGTCCAATAAAACTCTCTGTGATGGTGGACAAATTCTATATTCTGTGCTCTTCAGTACAGTTGGCACTGGGTACATCCATGCGGTAACTGAGCATTTGAAATGTGGCTAGTGCAGCTGAGCATCTGATTTTTAAATTTTCATTTTATTTAAACATAAATAACATCATGTGGCCAGTGGCTACCACATTCAATAGTAGAGCTGCAGAATGTCCTTATAATCTTAACTTTCTATGCTTAAGGAAGGGGCAAAAACAAATTCTTTTTATCCATTGTATGCTTCTCAGTTTCAGTTTGCAGACCAATAAAATCCAACACAAATTGCACTATGGTTTTACTGTGAGCGACAGCCTGGATGGTGGGCAGAGCATTTGATGGCGAGGGAGCTTGGGGGAAGGGTAGCTGATCTGGAATTTAGTCTGGGTGTTCTGTTGCCTGAACAGGCCCTCATCTCTCTGAATTTTTATTTTCTTAGCTACAAAACAAAACAACCACTAATGCATCACCTGGCCATAATCACGTTCCCATCCAATTGAAAAGACATAATTAAACGGGTTTTCAAATTAGTATTATTGCTTCACAGAGAGAGAAATAAAAATCTTAGAAATCTACTGATTTAAAATAAAGTTTTAAGGAAGTGCCAGAAATGCTTTGGATTTTCTGCAGGAAAGACTTCTGTGACAGATTAGGATATGCGAGTGATTCAAATGTCTGTCCTCCTTGAAGAGAAGTGGGCAATAAGCATCTGTGTGTGTATAACTGCATTGCTTATTCCCACAAATTCCCTTTGCTTCATAAGCGTAACAGCTTTAATAAATCTGAAAAATCATCTCAGTGTTGGACTCGGTGCAGTAGAGGCAATATTTACACAAAGTGGTTAACAAGGGTCTTGTGAGAAGCCTCTAAATCAAATTTGCACATATAGGGAAGGGTTTGCAAGGACTAATCAGATAATTATATCCCAGGCCACCAATTTGCATGGCAAGTGGGCAGAGTTTTATTTTATTTGCTTTACATTTCAGCCTCGGTGAAATGAGGTACCATGTAAAAATCTCAACCTGTGTGGTGTTGTGTTTGTAATTACTCGTGTTTGCTAAAATAGCTTATGGGTTTACAAGGATTGAGCTGTGCTCAATGACTTGCCGTGTGAAATGACCTCACACTGAAGCCACCAGCAAGGTCCTGTGCGACCCAAAACTGTTTTTCTCCATACCCATCCCCCAACACAAAAGTCCCAGGTTTCTTTGAAAAAAGTAGACAAGGAAACTTCATCTCTGGCCTTTGTGGCTTATTATTCTACCTTCACATGAGTGGTTTGCAACATGAAAGCGTATGTAAGGCAGTCTACACCTAATATTTTAATAGAAAGATGAACAGTTGAAACTTTAAATGTCTAACACTCTTCTCCCTGCCTTTTAGCAGACTCTCTATATAGTTCTAATGGGCTCTTAAAATATGAGGTAACCACCAGAAATAGCTGCTTTATTTAAAAAGCTCACTGTTAAGGTGCCTTTGCTAATCTGACATCAGGGAAAATCCAAGTTCAAATTTCATGCTTTGGAAAGCAATAAAAACCACCACCTGGAAATCCAGAGGCACAGGCAAACTGATATTCAAAGCAGGTGTGTCAGCCTCCTAGTGACCTGGCAGAAGTCTTGCAGTGGTTCTGGAAGGAAGGTTACGGTCCCAGCAGGGTAGCAACTTCCTGGAGGTTTTTGCTCTTAGCTGGGCATGCCATAGGCACCCACTGTCTTGCAAAGGACATCAGTTATGCTTAGGATGGGGATAGGTGAGCGAAACTGCCTGGTTCAAACCATCACATTCAAATAAAGGGACTGAAAACAGCAAACCTTACATGTTTATAAGCTCAAATATTAAAAGGGATTTCTATAAATCTTTTCTATTTTTGACACTTGTTTTTTTCTTCTTGGCCTGGGCCTGGATCATGAAAAGCAATGCTATATACTGCCAGAAAGAATATTTGCAGAGCTCAAAGTCCTACCTCAGTAAGTTCCTCTGGGTCAGGTCACACTGAAATCATTTCCGAACTTGCAATTATTTAATATTAACTAACTACTAATACTATTCCAAGGAAAAAACAACAACCCAGAGCAATTGGTATAGTTATTAGTTAGAACTATAAAGAGATAGGGCAGGAACATGGACTCATTCATTCTCTAAGTTTTTATTGAGTTCCTATTATGGTAGATTGCTTAATATTTCCAGGTTTTGTTCTATTCTGTTTCCCACCTTTTGCCATGTGACTCTGATGTTTCTTCCACTAAACAGGGAGAATATTTCCCTGGTTAATTAATGTTGACCTTGATCATGTGACTTGGTTTGGCCAATAAAATATTAGTGGACATCATAACAGTATCAAAAATTTGAAATGTGTGCCCTGGTGAGTGGGCTTAGGTAGTTAGGGTGTTATCTCCTATACCAGTGGTCAGCAAACCATGGCTCACAAGCCACATATGGCTCTTTGGCCCCTTGAGTGTGGCTCTTCCACAAAATACTATGTGCGGGTGTTCATGTACAGTACAATTGAAACTTTGTGGCCCATGCACAGAAGTTGGTTTACATCCTGGACAAGTCTATTTTGAAAAAGTGGCATTAGAACACTCAAGGAGCCAAAGAGCCACATGTGGCTTTTGAGCCGTGGTTTGCCAACCACTTCCCTCCACCAAAAGATTGTGGGTTCAATTCCCTGTCAGAGTGGGTACAGAAGGCAACCAATCAATATTTCTCTCATATCAATATTTCTCTCCCTTCCTTCCTCTCTCTGCAAAAATCAATAAAAGCATATCCTCCAGTGAGGATTTTTAAAAAAGGAAATGTGTGTGTACAATAGAGTCTGGTGCTCCTGTCTCTGCTCCTGGGAATTTTTTTTTCCTGACTTCCTGCTGCCCCTTCAGCTTGGGTTCTAGAAATAGCCCAGAGCACAACCTAGAGTAAAAAACCAAGCCAAGGGGACTCACAGCTTGAAAGGAATCTCCAAGTGGAGATCTTCTGGTCCATAGTTAACCTCAGAACCATGCTCGGAAGTATAAATGCTACATTTTGTTTGATGCTGAGTTTGAGTGTGGTTGGTTACAGAGCATTTTGCAGTAATTATTGTCACAGATAGTGTTTGTGTGTGAGGCATTGAGCTGGACCCTAGGGACCTCAAGAGGTATCAGAATCAAAAAATGAGACAAGCAATAATGGTTATGCTGAAAGGCATATGAATCAGTCTGTAGTGAGTTTTTTCTGGGCCAACAGTTCTTTTGATACCCAATTTCAATGTCAAACAGTTCCTTATGTGTACATGTTAGCAATGATATTTCAGTTCTGGATGGTGGACAAATGGTGGTAATGCAGGTCCAACCCTCTCTGGATTGGTCCTGGGCAACCTGCAGTGATATACAGCTGCTGACTGCTATTATGACATGATCTCACTCATCTAGGGGAAATGGATGAACAAGAACAGACCCAGAGATAAGGAACCATGGGTCAGGTTGTTGGACCTCAAAGGAAGGGTGGAAATAAAAAGGAGAGATCAACCAAAGGACTTGTGTGCATACATATTAGCCTAACCAGAGGTCAAGGACAATAGGGGAGTGGGGGCATGAGTGGGGAGGAAAGGGGGATTGGAATTGGGGGTTGAGGACAAATATGTGATACCTTAATCAATAAAGACATTTTTTTAAAAAGTTTAAAAAGAGGTATCAGAGATAGCTCTTGCCCTTGAGAAACTTTGGGTCTGATAGAGATATGCGCATATAGTTAGCACTTGAGAGGAAAAAAAGAAATAAATTGAAGAAACAGTGGATGTCTACCAAAATAGTTTTTTTTTTTACACTGAATTTGCCTTTTATTTATTTATTTATTTATTTATTTATTTATTTATTTATTTTGGTCTTAAAGACATTTCCTGAGAAAAACGGATCCTTATATAACTAATCAAACCCTAGATCTGCTGGTTAATAATTTTGTTTGTTTTTAAAGTGTGTGTTTAAAATATATTCATTTGGCCTGACCAGCACGGCTGAGTGATTCAGAATCCACCTATGAACAGGAGGTCATGTTTTAAATCCTGATCAGGGCACATGCCTGGGGTGTAGGCTTGGTCCCCAGTGTGGGGCATGCAGGAGGCAGCCAATTAATGATTCTCTTCCACTTTTGATGTTTCTTTTTTTCTCTCTCTCTCCCTTCCTCTCTGAAATTAATAAAAATATATTTTAAAAGATAACATACACTCATTTTATCCTCTATAGAAACATTAACTTACTCCAAAATGATTCAAGATTAAAGTTAGACTAATTCTCTAACATGAACTAAGTTCTCTTCTATTCACCAGCAATATGTGAAGTGTCTCTTTCTACCCACTGAAGAAAATATTCAAACCATCTGGGGATGGACAACAAGATATGTTTGTTTCCCCATACATAAATTCAGGACCTGTGGAAATGCAAGCCTAGAAGACATTTTCACATCTGCAAATTCCTCCCTACAATTTGTGACATCCAACCTGAATACCACTGTTCATTTCCATTAAAGAAAAGATCCCACCCTTTTTCTGCAGAAGGATTACTACTTTGAATCACCTCCAAAAACAGGAAATTCTGAGGTCAGCAAATAAGGAATTGAATGAGGGGTAGGGAAATAGATGTTGAGGTTATTGATCTCAGTTGGGGAGAGGCTTATGTTATATGTCTCTGTCTTTTCAATGAAAGGCATGGCTACATCTGCCACCAGTTCTGTCTTAGCCTGCTAGGAGGTCTGAGCAAATGTATCTAAGCATTGTATTACAAAATGCAAATATTCCTCTGTTTTTTATCATTCAGGGATGCTGGAAGATTCATGCTGCAACCAGGGTCCGCAGGCATTCAAAGTGAGTGCCCTGTACTCTCTACTTCGAAGTTCTTGGCAAACATGAATAATTAATCATGGAATTATTTCCAATAGAGGCTTTCAAATTCTTCTAAAAACAATGTTGCAAAAAGCCACTGTAGTTTGAAGCTAAAGCCCATGAACTTTGGAGCCAAACAACTCAGGCTCAAATGTTGCATCTACTAATTCTTAGAGGTGTTATTTGGGAAAACCAAACTCACTCCATACCTTGCTGTCCACATCCATAAATTATGTGTAGCAATTTCACAAGGTTGTGAGGAGGAAATGAGAAAAGTATGTAAGTTGCTTAGAAAAGGCTCATGCACATAGAAATAACTATTGGTAGCTTTTTTTAATTTTTGTTGTTTGTTTGTTTTGTTTTGTTTCATTCTCCATTTACTAGACTAAGCATGATCTATCTAGCTGTTTCATTTGATCATCCATGCATTAGGACATCATCATCAGAATTATCTGGCCTGAGAAGAAACTTAAACACTAGTTCACCCTCTCATCCAGCTAACCATGACTCTGGCCCATCACATCTGATAGTATTGGAAACAGGCTCAGAGAGGTAAAATAATTTTCACATGACTAGACCTATGTAATCCTGGCTTCTGACAGAGTTCACTCTCTACTAAACTAAGTATGGTTAAACCACTTTATCTTGGGGAGGTGAGGGACATGATCAAAGTTGGAGAGAGGTCTTTGTGCAGAATTGCCGTAGAGGGAGACCACCCAGGACCATCATTATGGTTTGCCATCAAAGCTATGTCTCTTTCTTACAACTTAACTTCTCTTTTACAGAGAAATCTATGGAGTGAGACCCTAAAACATTATTTATTCACAGTGATATTGCTAAGGGATTTAATGTCTCTGACTCTTCAGATGACAGTTAACATTCTACCTGTGACTAAAATCAAACATGACTATTGATTTAGCTCTGCAGTAGGCATAGGGTCCCTTTTCAACTCCATTAAATCCATGCTATTTTGCATAGCACAAAAGCTCCTCTCCATTTCTCTCTCTCTCTCTCTCTCTCTCTCTCTCTCTCTCTCTCTCTCTCTCTCTCTCTCTCACACACACACACACACACACACAAAACAAACAAACAAACAAACAAATAAAACATTTCCTAACATGGACTAGCATCACTCTTCCTTATGACAAACCTGTTAGGTAGACAAAGATTATATTCCCTGTTGTCAATGAGAAAACTGGACTTTAGAGAAGCTTTAAGGGAGGCTAAGGATTAGATATGCAGAATGAGGACTCCCACCCAGTTTTCTATCTCCAAATCCTTTGTTTTGAGTAATGGACATGTTAGTCATTTGGTATGGGATGCGCCATTTCAGTGGACATAGCCCGACTCAGTGTCAAGGCCATGCAGTTGATGCCAAAGATCCTTCTACATTTTTTCCTTCTACATTTCTTCTTCCCAAAGAAAAGAGTTCAAGAAAAACTCACTTTTGACAAGTGATTTAAAACAGATAACATAGACTTTCCTTTCTGAACCCCAGGCTGGCATGGTATTGCCCGCAGCCTCCTTGCTTAGATCTGAGTGCTCTCCGGAGAGGCAAAGTGTTGACATTCAGTTCTATGTTTCTAAGTATTAACACACTGGTGGGGAGCCTTCCCAATTACTCACTCAGGCTGAGGTCCTGGGCGGCCCCTCTGAGTCGTTCTCTCCCTGTTGCCCCATCAAGCCAGCATGGAGATCATTGTCAGTGTTGGCAGGAAACCTGCAGAGTGAAAAAATGTAAAGAGGAGAGTGAAAAATGTTAAGAGGAGCCAGAAATATGGGAACTGAACTGATATTTTAAAAATATATTTCTATTGATTTTTTACAGAGAGGGATAGAGAGTTAGAAACATCGATGAGAGAGAATCATTGATCAACTGCCTCTTGCACACCCCTTACTGGGGATGTGCCTGCAACCAAGTTAAATGCCCTTGACCGGAATTGAACCTGGACCTTTCAGTCCCCAGGCCGACGCTCTATCCACTGAGCCAAACCGGTTTTGGCTAAACAGATTTTTGTAAGAATGTTTTTAGTTGCACTTGGAGTACCGGGAATACCTAATACTCCATCCCTCTGACTCTTAAGTTGATTGTTCTAGAGCAAGGGCATCTTTGGGAACGTTCTCCCCTTCTTCCTATCATCACAGTCTCTCCCATCCCTCAAACCCCACACAGTGAAGGGAAACCCCCCCATCATGTCTGTGTGACCCGAAGGAATGAGTCCTGCCAAGTTGGTTCCATTTTCCTAATTTGAATTGTTATAATAAGTTTAAGAGGCCACCAGAGTCCTTTGAGTTAGGAACAAATCACAAATCATCATAGCGCTACACCTATTTCTGTTTTATGACAGCAATAAATCAAAAGCAGCCTCGGTGCAAAAACTAGCTGCAGCAGTCACAAGTGCCAGGTTCTTGGAGATGCCAATGCCCAAACGTCTCTAGCTTTGCAGTGTATGTTTTGGCTCCTGAAGGCTCAATTTTTCAATTAAGGATTTTTTTTTTATAAGTATGTGTGTGTATGTAAGAGAGAGAGAACAGCTTCAGGTAAATTTGCCAGGCCAGACAACGAGGTTCTTGTTCTTTATGAATTTTATTTATTTATCTTAGCTTTACTTTTGTGTTCATATGACTTTAGAAAAGAGTATTGGATGTGGGGGCCAGCCAAAGAATGTTTACACAAAATTTAATGTGACCTTGATTGTAAATGAAGTGCAAGTCTCTTGAAGATAGTACATGGTATGGTACCATCAAAGCTCTAAAAACCTGCTCGAATTTCACCTACAAATCATGCTTCCTAGGTCTTGGTTAGAATTCCATGAGGCTTTGCAAAATATTTCTTGCATGATTTGAGGCAGTTAGAATAACTTAAGAAGAGACTTTGTGCCTATCTATCACTTCAAGTTGGTCTTTCCTGGTAGCCAATTGAATTTTTCAACATGCCGTTATCTTTTTCTACTAATTTGAGCATTATATTTCAGATAATATTTAAGTCTGTGCTTGCTCCTTGAAATTATTTATAAATGATTACTAATTCACAAAAATGCAATGACTGCTAAGGCTTAAAACAATGATAGTGTTCTCATAGTTCAAAAGTATGCCTGAGTGCTAATCTTTCCTATAAATTTACAGTAATAAATCTTTTTTTAAAATTTTCTGACTTTTTCCCCCTTTTATAAGAAAGAAAATGATATTTATATTATTTCACACCTTTAATTCAGAGACCACCAACACTTTTATTAAATATCTCTTAAGTACAGATTCTGTCAAACTAGCCTCACTTTGGTGTCCGTAAGCAAAATCAAAGTCTCACCCGAGATTGTTGCTTCCTTCATAATGTCTTAACACCTCCATCTCTTGGTTTCCCAATCCAGAAGCTGACACGCTCAGGCAGCATTTTTCCAGACTCCAAACCTATTGTCTTTTGTGCAAAGCAATGTCAAGCTAATCTCTCTAAACTTACATTTTCACCATCTTCCCTGATGATTTAGGAAATTCCAGTGACTACCTACTGCCTGCCCATGGAAGCATACCATCACCTAAGCTGCGGAACTGTGTGAGTCAGAAAGCAACCATTGCATTAGCACTCACAGACAGAGAGTCACATGTCCAGACAGACCGCAGAGAGGGTTATATCCTCCTGGGCTGGCTGAGATCAAGGGCTGGTCCTTGCCATGTTTTTAGATGCATTATATTTATTAGACTTCTACTAAGCCCTGGAAAATTGATTCATTCTAATAACAAAGACAGTTATAAACCGGGGCGCAGTTTATTAATTTTTCAGCGGGTCAACCACCACCAGACCTGGGAACAGGACTGGTCAGATGTGAACCAGGCACTCCCTTCCTGGTGAGTGGTTCCCCTTGGGAGACTACACTATTTATCAGTGGGTGTGTGTGGGAGTACAGAATTGGGAAAAGGAAATTGATTGTTGCCCGAAGGAAACATGCGTCACACTCATACAACCCAACTTTGACCTTCTCCACCCAAGGGACACAGAGGAAGAAAGAAATAAAACTAATCTTATCATCTAAATCAAAGCACCAATCTCCTGGAAAGTGATGAATAAGTGAGGATGGTTCTCTTTTATTGTTATTACTCGTTTGTTTTTGTTAGTTTCCCATACATGAAGAAATACTGGTTTCCAGATTTTGTGTTACTAATAGCATCACCTTATGACGTTATTACACACAGCTTTCCTTTCCTTTTAGGTTCTCTTCATAAAGAGATAAGATTTCATACATAAGCTACTCCTAAATTGCTGTATAGTGTGAGGCAAAATTGCACATATTCCAGCCATTGTATACTGTCAGTGAATGGTGCCTGTTTCATTGAGATGGACTTCTCAACTTTGTCTCATTCATATTTCTATCCTTTCACCACAAGGTTTTGAATGAAATTCACTTTCCTATCTTAAACTGTTCACTCTGCTAATACAACCTTACCAATATTCTATCTACTTCCTCCACTCCACAGTGGTCAGTTCAGCAGTTTTTCATTTAGTGCTTGCTCTTTGCCAGACGCAAATGTCTGGCTCCCCTGGAGTGACAGAGTCAGACTGTTACACATATAATCACTGCACAATGTGTTAAGCGCTGTAATTAAAAGTAGCCACTGTGTGTGGAAGAAATTCTGAAAAGGACATAATTCAATTAATTTGGTGGAGTCATCTGTGCTTCATAGAAGAGGTAATACCTATGAATGACATTTAAGGGTGTAGTATGTAGAATAATACCTTATAAATATACCTACATCCTAATCCTCAAACCTATAAATAGGTGATGATACATAAAAATATAGAGTTAAGGGTGTAGATGAAATTAAGATTGCTAATTGGATGACCTGGAGATGGAGAAATTATCCTGGATTATGAGTGGACCCAATGTAACCACAAGCATCCTCAAAAGTGGGAGCAAAAAAGATGCAGTGTGATGCTATATAAGAAAGAATGCTATTGCTGATTTTAAAGATGGAAGGGGACCGAGAAACAAGGGGATGTGGGAAGCCTCTGGAATCCAGAAAGGGCAAGAAAACAGATTCTCCCTCCAGAAAGCAATGCAGCCCTAATTTTAGCAGATTGATATTTTAACCTTGACTTTAGCCCAGTGAGACCCATTTTGATCTTTTAATCTCCAGAACTCTAAGAAAATAAAGTTGTATTGTGCTAAGCAGCTAAGTTTATGGTAATCTGTTACTGCAGCAACTAGACCTGATAGGAAGAGTAAGATTTAACCTGAGAAAATAGCTCATGAGGGTCAGAGGACATAATGTTTAATTGAGTACTTGTGACTAGGCATTATGTCAAGTGCTTTTCATGCCACAATAGAAGAGGTTTTTTTTTATTTTTTTATGTAGTACATGACTATTAGAGGAACTATCAATAAGAGCTACTAGTGATATAAATCCTAAAAGATGCTTTGGAATCAGTTGATAAATAATAGCAATAATAATGATGTTACAATATGAATTAGAGGTTATATTGACAAACTCTAGATGTCTTTCTAATCAACCAGTCAAGACATTGACTGGTTGGTGTAAAGTCACCCCTCTAGCCTATAATTCCAACTTCCATCTTGACATTCACACCAAGAGGTTTCATTTGCACTTCATTTTCAATATATTTTAGATTAAGCTCATCTGCCTTCTGCGAAATCTACTTCTATTCATGGCATCGCTATTGCTAATAACTCAAGCTTGAAATTCCAAATCACCCATCTCTCAACTTCCCTACTCTCAACCAACTGTCATGTCTTAGAGTTTCTATCACCATGATTTTCTATTATTTTTCCTCTCCTTGACTTTCCTGATGTCACTCCTAAATCTGCCATTTTAACATCAAGCAATTATGTATGCTCTTTTCCCAGTGAATCATGAATTTCCCTTCCCTTCATCACACCTTCTTTAGCCTTTTCTTTCTCTGGACTCTTGAAACACTAATTGTTCTCCAAAACACTTAAAACTTCCTAAATGTCTTTACTCATGTTTCCCTATGCCTCATCTTACTCACTCCTTAACTTACTGCTGCTGACTTCACTACTGATGGCCATTCTATTGAATTGGCTTTCCCTGAAGTTATAATTGACCTTCTATTCACCAAATTTTAGGATCAGTTTTGAGCCTCCCTCAACTTGACCTCTCTGTGACATTGACATCATTGGCTGTTCTTGGATTCCAAAGGATCCTATTTCCAGTTTCCCATTTTATTGTTTTACTAATTACTTTAAGTCTCCTCTAATGACTACCCAGCCTCTTTTGGCCAGCTAATACTGCTGATTCCTATACTTCTAATCTAAGTCCTCATAACTTTACACCCTATTAATATATCTCTTCTCTCAGTATTGAATATAAGCAGAGCTTGAAAAAGAATATAAAATCACTAAGATTTCTTAACTCTCTGATTACTGGAATTCTAACTCTCTACATAGTTTTTAATAACTGTTTTCTACTCAGTAGCATGCTAAACATAGAAGAGAATTTAAAAGTGATAGAAATACAGTTCCTATGTTCTGAAAGCTGGTAACCAATTTAGACAGATGCAACTTATACACATACAATTTTTGAGAAATGATTCAAAACAGAATTTATTCATTACCAATCAACAATGACCACTAAACACCAGTTGAGCACAGTTATTAAATAAATCCTATCTAATAAAAAAGTAATATGCAAATTGACCATCACTCCAACACATAAGATGGCTGCCTCCATGTGGTTAAAGATGGCTGCCCCCATGTGGACACAAGATGACCATCAGGGGACGGCAGTTGAGATGAACCAGGTCTGCAGGGAAGGGCAGTTAGGCGTGACCAGGCCAGAAGAGGAGGGAAGTTGGGGGCAACTGGGCCTGCAGGGGAGGGCAATTAGGGAAAAACAGGCTGGTAGGGGAGCAGTTAGGCATCAATCAGGCTGGCAGTGGAGTGGTTAAGAGGTGATCAAGCTGGTAGGCAGAAGAGGTTAGGGGCAATCAGGAAGGCAGGCAAGTGAGCACTAAGGAGCCAGCAGTCCTGAATTGTGAAAGGGATGTCCGACTGCCCATTTAGGCCTGATCCCTACTGGACATCCCTCAAGGGATCCCAGATTGAAGAGAGTTTAGGCTGGGCTGAAGGACATACACCCCCATGCACAAATTTTGTGCACCTGGCCTCTAGTCATAATAATAATGGGTCAAGAGGCATCACAACCAAAATGACCAAATGATCAATCACCAGGAGGTGCATGGAGCACTTCTCGGCCATAATGACCAGTTGCTATGACACCCACTGTGGTGGCAAACCAGCCTGATCAGGAGGTGGGACTGGTGGCCAACCTCACGGCCCCTCTCCCCTGCCAGCCTGCCCCTGATCGGACTCTCCCATCTTGATCATTAACCCACCCACATGACTGGATCCTCCCTCTGGCTGGCCCACCCCTGATCGCACCCTTCACCCCAATAGGGAGCAGGGCTGGCCAGTCAATCTCCTGCAGCCCCTCCCTCTGCTGGGACCCACCCCAGGTCAGCCTTCTACCCCAATCAGGGGCAGGGCCTGTTGGCCAACCACCCATGATCCCTGCCCCAGGCTGCTGGCCCCTGATTAGCATCCCCACCCCATTTGTGGACAGGGCTGGCTCATCCACCACCCACAACCCCTCCCCATGGCCAGCTCCACCTCCAATCAACCCACTGGTCATTTGCTTGTGGCCCCTTCCCCCAGCCGGCTCAGTCCTGATCAGGAGCCCGGTCAGGCCCTGATCCAGGTGGGCTGGCTGGGCAGCCTCCTGCCATCTCCTCCTCCCTACAAGCCCAGCCCTGATCTGCCCTGATTGGGGCCAGGCTAGCCAGTGCCCACCCATGCATGAATTCATGCACTGGGCCTCTAGTATGACAATAAAGGAAAGTTTCTTCCTCTATGGGTAAAGGGATAATATTCTAGATTTATAATATACTCTCTCTGGTTTATAGTCACTCCTGGCAGACAACATACAATAGAAAAACCTTTTGGGTTTTGGCCTGGATGAGAATCATTATCTCAGACATATCATGATGAAAATTTATTTTTCTGGCCCATTAGACTGGAGTTTCAAATGGTCCAGAAAATTCAAAATGTCAATCTCCATCTTTGATTCTCCATCTGAAAAGTTAGAACTCACTATTCTATGAATAAGAGAATTTCTATTCTTTTATAAAACAGTAATTATTCTATTATATAGATATAATTCTCCTTGGGCAAAGGGAAAGGAAAAGAAAGCAAATATTTTGTTGTTGCTGTTGTTAATCCTCACCTCAGGATATTTTTCCCATTCTTTTTATTTTTAGAGGGGGGAGAGAGAGAGAGAGAGAGGAAATGAGGAAGGAGAGAGGGGGGGAGAGGAAGAGGGAGAGAAAGAGATTGAAATGTTGCCTCCCACATGTACCCCCACCAAGGCTGGGGATCAAACCTGCAAACAAATTATGTGTCCTTGACTGGTAATCGAACCTGCAACCCTTTGGTCTGTGGGCTGACACTCTAACCACTGAATGCATCCTGCCAGTGCAGGAAGCAAATCTTTTATATATACACTGGTGCCTACCTAATTTCTGGTATAAAAACTATCAAAAACCATAATAGACATAAGATATCACTCTAGGAATAAACATCATAGCTAAAGCTTTGTGGATTAAAAAAAGAAAAATGCTTTTGAACTACAAACATTTCAAAAATTGTTTGCCAAATGCACTGAACCAGAAAAAAATAGATTTCCTCATGACATGTTTATTCAAATCCCTAGCCAGTCAATAAGTAGTATGAAACAAACTTTTGCACTGTTACAAATCCAATTTCAGGTGAAATCTGCAGGCCCATGCATCTCTTTGCCACATTTTTCCAGGCACAGACACAGGATTTGATCATTCCCAGAGAGTAGCCAAAACTAGGCTATAACATTTTCAAGATGGTACAAAGAGAATACAAAAACAGACTGGCCCATCTATGGCCATCTGGTTTATGACAAAGGTGAGAATATAACACAGTAAGAAAAGGATGTTTTTTATTTTGCAATGAATTCTACGTGGTTAATTAGTTAACCATAGGAAACAATACATTTTGACTTCTCTCTATCTCAATCTATTTACAAATATAAGTCTTGGGTGAATTGTGATATATGTATAAAAGATAACAAAAATATCAGAAAAAGACAGAAATAAACATCTCAAACATTTTAAAAAATACATTTAGATTAATTTCAGAGAGAAACATTGAGGGAGAATGAGATAGAAATAGCAATGATGAGAGAGAATAATTGATTGGCTGCCTCCTCATACCCCTTCCTGGTGCTCGAGCCAGCAACCCAGGCATGTGCCCTGATTGGGAATCAAACTATAAGTTTCTGGTTCACAGGTCAGCATTCAACCACTGAGCCAAGCCAGCTGGGAAATCTTAATAGATACAGAAAGTACTCAACAGAAAGAAAAAAATATATAAATTGACTATATTAAAATTAAGAAGTTCTATTTTTCAAAAGACATAATTGAGGGATAAACAGGCAATTCATAGAATGAAGAAATTATTCACAATGTATGTATCCAAAAAAGTCCCATATCTAGAAGTTTAATGATCTGTAAATCAGTAAGAAGAGGACTGACAACCCAAAAGGAAAATATGGAAACACTGGAGCAGCCATGTCACCAAAGAGGATAACTGAATGGTCAATAACATCTGAATGTTACTCAGCTTCTTAAGTACAATAGATCACAAAAAATAGCTCACTTCTCCCATCCCTGTCTTCATGCCCTTTGCCATGTAACTTGTGCTACTCACTGATTCAATCTGAGCTAGGCTGTGACTCACTTTGAGCAATGGGATATTAGCAAATGTCATGAAAACAAAGGTTGAAAAAGCACTTACAACAACTGGGCTTGTTTGCTTTTGCACCTGTGCTATTTCCATGAGAATGCTGAGGCTAGTCTGCTGGCCACTGAGTAAAGATGAGTAACCCCAAAATGCTCCAGCTGCAGCCAGCCTTGATCATCGGACAGCCACCTGACACCTCCAGGCATGTGAACAATCCCAGCCAAGAACAGTGTCGTTGCCAAACCAGCTCCTAGTGGACTCCAAACGTGGGATCAACACATGCTTACCAGGGAATATCACTGGCATTTTGTGGTTCCTTGTTATGCAGCATTATTGTGGCAGTGGATAACTGATACAATTATTCATGAAAAAGGTGCAAATCACAAAGAAATGCATTACTACTTCATACGTAAAAAACTTGCTGAAATGAAGAAGGAAAATCCCAGGTGTTAAGAATTTAGAACAGATTTGTCCAGGAGCTCTAATTTGCTGACGCCTGTTCTAGATGCTCTAACCCAGTGGTCAGCAAACTCATTAGTCAACAGACCCAAATATCAATAGTACAAGGGTTGAAATTTCTTTTGAGAGCCAAATTTTTTAAACTTAAACTTCTTCTAATGCCACTTCTTCAAAAATAGACTCGCCCAGGCCATGGTATTTTGTAGAAGAGCCACACTCAAGGGACCAAAAAGCCTCACGTGGCTCTTGAGTCACAGTTTGCCAACCACATCTCTAGAAAATCAGTAAGACCCATGAGGACAGAGATGACTTTTGACTCATTCTACACAGTGTCTCCAGGCCCTGGCATGTAGTCATTGATCAGAAAATACTGATAAAAACGAGTACTTCTTTATAATTAACTTCTTCAGGATATTACAGTTTTCACACAAAAGTATATTCAAAGGAAAAAAAATTATGTTAAATTTCACTAAGAGATGGTACAGCCAAACCCGGTTTGGCTCAGTGGATAGAGCGTCAGCTTGTGGACTGAAAGGCCCCATGTTCAATTCGGGTCAAGGGCATGTACCTTCTTGAAGGCACATCCCCAGTAGGGGGTGTGCAAGAGGCAGCTGATCTCTGATCAATGATTTTCTTTCATAGATGTTTCTAACTCTCTATCCCTCTCTTTTCCTCTCTGTAAAAAAATTAATAATAATAATATATATTGTTTTAAAGAAAGAGATGGTACAAAGCTCAAGGTGAATAGAGGAAAGGTGATGTGTGGAAAGGATACTAATAGAGTAACTCAAAAGAATAACTTCCCAAGTCTGGAAGGGTCATGAAGACTTTATAGGTTGTTGTAAACAAACAAATAAAAAAAAATCTCCACTTTCCAGACTTTTAAAAAGTTATTTTCGTTGAAAAGGAATGGTCCTGGGGGGCTAGGAAAGGTGTCATTTCTCACAGTTAGAGGAACTCACTGCACCCTATGCCCTACGCCCGGGAAAGCGTTATTTCTTCTGGTTGAGCAATCCTTTTCTTTCGGGTAAACTCCCTAACCCCATTCATCCTTCTCTCTCTGAAAACGATCCAGGGAAACTGTGTGCTCCTTCCCTTGGCATTCCACAAATAGAACAGAGCAAGACATTAATGAAGAGAGAAAACAGTTTCCCATTTATTTTGCTTTCAAAAATATACTTGGAATGACCTGTGCCAGATTTGTACTATATAAAAAAATAAAATAAAAAAAGCAAAAAACCCTAATCCAAAAGACTAATCCTTTTCAAATGATAACCCACTGCATTTTGTATTTTCATAGAATCACTTTATTTCTGCCAAAAAAACAGAATTTCCATTTTTCCAATCAAGGAACTGAGTTTCTAAAAGCTTCCTGTGGTCTATTTACATTTCCTACAGTAACCTTCTTAAGCAACAGACCAAGGAAAATATGAAACTTATTTATTTTCTTTTATTTTCCCCTTTTAAAGAAGCCTGTATACTTTCCTGACCTCATTAAGGGCTCAGAGACAACATCAAATTCTAAATATAAGTGAGCAACAAATTAGCAGATGCCTCTTTATTACAGAAATTGCTCAGTTTTCAGGGATACCTTTACCTCCGACTATGCACTATGCATTAGATAATGGCATTACTGTGGCAATTTTTTTTTTTCTGTCAAGAGCAATTAGTTAGAATAGCAGAATAGTAAGACTAATCTAAATGTCTTAAGAAGTAAAAAAACAGGATCCTTTAACTGACTGACAGATACTATGAAGGAAAGACTTATTATTAATTGTTTAAGCAACATGGTGAGGGTGAGAAATCAAGACCTTGGAAGGTTGTACTTACTCATTAGTTTAAACAATACTTTTTGTCGACTTCTATTTGACCAGCATTGTGTTAGGTGCTGGTAGAGGGAAAGACCAAGGGTTCCTAGGCATGATGCCACAGACCCATAAGAGGTGCCCTCAAGGCTCTGGGTAATTGCAGAAGAAATTATTCTGAAGATAAGAAACCGGGAACTTAATCAAACAAACTATTTTGAGGATGTTCTTGACTTTTCCATATCCGCTGTAGAGCAACAGAACAAAACCACTGTTTAAAACCTGGAGATTTTAAATAGTTCTATGGAAGTCATTCAGCCTAAAAATCTTGCTGGCTTTCTCAGTTGCCTCATTTATCTCAACACAAACGGTCCTTTCAAACTCATGGCTTGAGAAGACATTGTTTGTGGGGAATAGTTCTTCGCCCTTTGTTGGAAACCCCAGTTAGCACAGCACTCCTAGACCCTCTTGGTTTGCCCCTCCCTCCTGCCCCTGCTAGTGCAATGACTTGCCTGGATGGTCAATGTGGACAGAAAAAATAAAGTTTCCTCTCTCTCTTTCTCTTGATTGCACTGCCTGCAGAAAGAAGAAGTTCTAGGTTGACAAGAATGCCTATGTTTGGGACTCAATATTTGGAAACACTTACCTGCAGTTATAACCCACAGCCTCCGACCAGGCCTTTCATAGTAAAAAATTAGTTGACCTCCACATGTCAACTTCCTTATTTTATTTCTCAGTTGATGCAGTCCTTGGATCAACGAAAAAAAAAAAAAAACTATGTTTTTACTGCTCTCTCCAGCCATGACCCCCAAAATCTGGTTCAGTGGACCGTGAATTTTGAGGAAAAGAAGACAGGGAAAGGAATTTGCGGGGCGGGGAGGGGGGGGAGGGGGGATGGAAGCACAAAACAAAATTTAAAGAAAACAATAAAATCAAAAATGCTTAGAGACATTGATGGAGTCAGGGTGCATGCATTGAGGCTTTGGCTTCAGGGAGGAGCATACACATCTTTGACCTTGACTGTGTTCTTTAATTCTTTTGAAAGTTCACTTCAGGACAGCGTCTGTGTCACAGTTGTCCAGGCACCAGTACAGGGGTGAGCAAGCCATGGTCCACAGGCCAAATATGGGCTGGCTTTTGGTTTTGTAAAAAAAAAAAAAAAAGTTTTATTGGAACACAGCTACGTGTATTCATTTGCATATTGTCTATGACTTCTGCTTTCATACAGCAATGGCAGAATTGAGTGGTTGCAATAGAGACCATATGGCCCACAGGCCTAAGATATTTACTATCCAGCCCTTTACAGAAAAGTTCACCAACCCATTGCATTAATGGGTCGAATAGTGTGATAGCCCCTGCTGTTTCTCAATAGTGTGATAGCCCCTGCTGTTTCTCAGAACTTCTCAGCCAGTTCTGTAAGTCATTAGAAGATTTTGGTCTTGGAATACAAAGTATTGAATTCATCCTGGGCCAAGGCAGTACTGATCCAAAAATCAGGTGGCTTGTCTGCCTTTGGTCTATCATGTGTCAATTACTCACATGAATTTTAGAGATGTATATTGGAGCTTTACTCACAGAAAAGAGGACTTTGTTAGAAAAAAAATAACAGAAATAAGGGTCTCTACCATACTGTAGATATAGCCTGCACTAGGACAAGAGCAGAGGAAAAAGATGCTGAAATTCTTATTAAAATAGAGGCCAAAAACTATTAAAGAAACCCAATACAAATGGTTCCTTCACCTTTAAAAATGTGCTGACAGAGGGATAGTACATATACCTAAGGCTTCAGACAGAGGCATTGCAGAAAGTTTTAGATTGACAGACTTTGGTATTTTAAGAAACAATATTTTTTCCCTACAAATGGCAGAGAACATATAGCTAAGATGTGGTTCAATTTAAATGTATTTTTTAAATATGTCTGGAAAAGCACAGAAAAGTGACTGAGACTCAAGGAACCCTAACAGAACAAAGGTGGGACTGAAACTTAATTATAAACTTATTGAAAGAGGAGAACAAGAGAATCCAGGAGGACTCCTCATTTGAGCCTCAGAAGGTAAAGCAATTGTGCTAAAGTGGGAGTGAGAAGATGTGTAGAATCAGAAACTGACATGCTGTACAGCGAGGTGGCAGAGCCCAAACAGACATCGGAATATCAGAAAGACATCTCCATCCAACCAAGTCAGCTATTCTCTAAAATTCAGATCAGCCAAAATACCTTGGCACCAAGAAAGATAACTCGGCCAACAGTTTTTCTGTGCCCAATGGAGGAGATGCTATTGGGAGATATCCAGGTTACAAGGAGCTCATGTAAGTGACACTCATCTGAGCCAGTGATGTGGTCAGAAGTACTGTCTAGCCCATTCCATTTGTATAATCCCAATTCAAAGACCCACGGTACTTATAAACCCCACTACACAAAGGGCAAAGTGGTTGCCATACTCAGTCAATGTGAGAGCAAAGAAATGACTCAAAGTTGTTCTCATAATTGGGACATTGACTTCCCTGAATATAATACTTGAAGTCAAAAGACTTTGGGGAATGCAGGGGCCTGAAGCTGCAGGGATCTCCCTTTTCCGTGTCCCGCATGGAAAGAGAGATGAACGAACCGGTTCTAAGTGGAGGTGGCCAGGGATTGAGAAATATTAGAAATAAAGAGAGAAGACATAGAAATAGATTTCAAGCTGGAAGCTGGGAGGGCTACTGACCTCCTCTGCTGAAGAGACAGACTGATGACCTCCTAAGCCCTGCAGCACATTTATTTATACTCTAATCCAACAAGGGGTTTCACAGGAAAGCAAGGAGCCTGGAAGAGCCCAGGTTCCACCCACTCCTTCCTCCTGGACAAACACAAGCCAGGAACTAAGAACATCTCTGCACTCCCAGGGCTGGGAGTGCAACTGACATGATTCTGCCAATATCCCAGGCCCAGTCAACAACAATCTATGATATATAGAATGTCCAGGTGTCTTCCATTTGGCCCTCTACAGGGTTAAATATTAGTAACATATACACTTATGAAATAGTTTTTATACTTTTTAAGATAATTATCTCATTCAAATGGGGAGGGGGGGAAAAACTACTCAATCAGTTTTTGTTGGAATTAAATGCAAAATTGTATGTAAAAATTCCTTGTGGCATATCTGGCATATATGAGATATTCAATATTCAGGGAATGCCACTTCCTTCCCATCTTTCTTAAATTTAAAAATTTATATACAGAAACCTGGATTCAGTATAAGATGTGTCTAAAAGGTCACTATCCTCACCCAAACCCACAACCTTTCATTAAAACCAAAAAGGGGACAATGGTTTACAAATTAAAATGGTAGCAGACACTATGTATAATACAGCTTTTCTAAATTACCCATTACATTAAGATATCTATGAATTTAAACAAAAAGACAAAGTGATGATAGTACTGTAAGTAAAAATAAGGAAACACCATAGCTCACAGTGCAGAAAGAGTTTCCACTGATGAATCACCCATGAGGATGAAATGAAATGAATTTCTTGAATTTTATAACATACTAGAGGCCAGGTGCATGAAATTCATGATGGGGGAGGGAGAGTAGTCCCCTCAGACTTGCCTGCACCCTCTTGCAATCCCGGACCCCTTGGAGGATGTACAACTACCAGTTTAGGCCTAATTCCTGTGGATATCCCTCTCACAATCCGGGATCGCTGGCTCATAATTGATCGCCTGCCTACCTGATTGACCCTAACTGCCATTGCCTGTCTGCCTGATTGTTTGTTTGTTTTTTAATCAATCTTTATTGTTCATATTATTACAAAGGTTCCTCATTTCTTCCCCGCTCCACCAGGTTCCCACCCCACCCTCCACCCCCTCCCTATTCCCCATTGTCCTCATCTATAGGTGCACAGTTTATGTTCAGTCTCTTCCTCCTTCCCTTTCCCCGATAGTAAATCCCTTTTCAGATAGTAAATCAGTTACTTAGCATTTTCTCATATCAATAATACCTCCACATGCCCAATGATACACTTCACTCAAAAGATATTTCCAAATAGGTCAACCAGCCTCATCCAGGCCCCACCCAAGGCACTCACAGATCAACACCCCAGCACTATACTAACTCAACACATCCAGATCTAAGCCTTCATCACTTGATTCAGCACACCCTCAAGTTCCCGCAAAAGTTTCCAGCCATGTCTGAGAGGCAGCCTTGGGGCAGGGGCAGGTGAGGAGCGAGCTGTTCTGGGCCTGGCCTCTGTTGCTCTGGTTCATTCCACAACCAGCTGCTCCGTGTCTGGCCACTGCCACTCCCAACCTAGTTGCTCTGGATTTGGCTGTTGCTGCTCCGGGCCTGGCCACACTTGACCTGGCTGCTCTGGGCCCAGTTGCTCCGGGCCCGGCCGCTCCGGGCCTGGCCGCTCCCAGCCTTGCAGCCGCTGCTCCAGGCCTGGCCGCACCCGACCTGGCTGCTCCGAGCCTGGCCGCTCCCAGCCTGGCAGCCGGTGCTCCGGGCCTGGCTGCACACGACCCGGCTGCTCTGGGCCCAGCTGCTTCGGGCCCGGCAGCTCCGGGCCTGGCCGCTCCCAGCCTGGCAGCTGCTGCTCCAGGCCTGGCCGTACCCAACCCGGCTGCTCTGGACCCGGCTGCCCCGGGCCCGGCCGCTCCGAGCCTGGCTGCTCCCGGCCTGGATGCTCCGGGCTTGGCTACTGCTGTTCTGGGCCTGGCTGCTCCCGACCTGGCTGCTCTGGGCCCGGCTTCTATGGGCCCAGCCACTCTGGGTCTGGGTGTTCTTGGACTGGCCACCCTGGGCTTGGCGGCCTCTGCCTCAGGCCTGGCTGCCACTGCCCCAGGTCTGGCTACTCCAGTGCTGGCTGTTGATGCTCTGGTTCTGGCTGCTGCTGCTCTGGGGCCTGGCCGTTGCTGCTCCGAGCCCGGCTGCCACTGCCTTGTGCATGGCCACTCTAGGCCTGGCCACCGCTGTTCCAACATTCTGTCCTTTTAAAAAAAAACAAAAAAAAAAAAAACGCATTTATGTTGCAATGTTGGCTGGTGAGTTGAGTTCTGACTTAGTCTCTGATTTTTCAAGATCTTCTTTGTATTCTTTCTTAAGTAATTTTACTATCTTTTGCTCTCACTTGATTCTTCACATTGAGAACTTCTTTGGTTTCTTCCTCCTTGTCCTGGAAGCTCAGCAGGTTGGCCTGTGGCACCCCATTGTTCTCCGCGGGCTCCTGCGCTGCTTCAGCCTGTTGCCGGGGTCGGCACTGCCCAGGAAGCAGCCCCCGGCCTCGGCTCCATTGCCCGCGCTCAGCGGTCTAAGGCTCAGGGGCAGCCCCCCGCTGGGGGCCCCGTTGCCTGGCTCCTTGCTGGTGCCTGGCTGGCCGGTGTCCGGCAGGGGCTCCTGCTCTTCGTCACGTTCCTCCAGTCTGGAGCTTTCTTTCTCCTTCCCGCTAGGGGAGTCTAGGATCAGAGTCAACAGACTGTCCTCTGCACACAATGTGCGTGACTCTGGGGGCTCTGCTTTTCGCCGCACCCCCAGGACTCCACCTCACAGCCCCGTCTCCCTCTGCTTGAGCCTGGGTCCCCAGGGATTGGCCTAGAACTGGAGTTCAGGGCAGTCAGGAGTGGGGCTCAGCACTGCCGGAGATTTTGTTTCTTCCCGCCTGGGCAATACAGCATCAGAGTCAACATTCTGTCCTCTGAATGCTTTGTGCGCGTCTGCACGCAGTGTGCACGACTCTGGGGCCTCCGCTTTTCGCCTCACCCCCAGGACTCCACCTCACAGCCCGTCTCCCCCTGCCTGAGCCTGGGTCCCCAGGGTCTGGCCTAGGACTGGGGTTCAGAGCAGTCGAAACTGGGGCCCAACACGGCTGGGGCTCCTGTTTCCTTCCCTCCAGGGCAATCCCGCATCAGAGTCAACATTCCTTCCCTTGCAAGCAATGTGCGCGACTGCCTTTCGCCACTCTCCCAGGACTCCACCTCACAGTCCCGTCTCCCTCTGCTTGAGCTTGGATCCCCAGGGATTGGCCCAGAACTGGAGTTCGGGGGCGGTTGGGAGTGGGGCTCAGGACTGCCGGAGGCTTTGTTTCTTCCGGCTAGGGTAATCCAGCATCAGAGTCAACATTCAGTCCTCTGCACTCAATGTGCAAGCGACTCCGGGGGCCCTGCTTTTTGCCGCTCCCCTGGGATTCTGCCTCACAGCCCCGTCTCCCCCTGCCCGAGCCTGGGACCCCAGGGTCTGGCCCATAACTGGGGCTCAGCGCTGCTGGTTCTGGGGTTCATCCCAGGCCGGGGGTTTTATTTTCTTCCTGCTAGGGAACGCCAGGCAGACCCTCAGCCTTCTCCTCCTCTCCGGCTGCATCCTCTCCGCTCGCACGCATGCTGGCGCGCAGCATGTCTCCGTACCTTAGGCTTTTTTTCAGCTCCTCTGATTTTCCTTCTGGTTTTCTCTTTCCTTCTTGTTGTAGAATTTTCAGTCAGTCGACTACCTATAGCTCTGGGCAATGTCCACTCTACATTTTAGTTGTATTCCATTGAAATTGTTGTGTGCTTCTGCGGTTAGGTGTCTACCCGAGCAGCCATCTTGGATTCTCCCATCCTGATTGCTTTTAACTGCTTGCCTACCTGCCTGTTTGATTGCCCATACCACTCTGCCTGCCTGATCTCCCCTAACCAGTTGCCTGCCTGCCTGATTGCCCCTAATTGCTCACCTATCTGTCTGATCATCCCTAACCACCTCTACCTTGTCCCCACCACTGCAGCTTCATACAGAAGAATGTCTAGAAGGTCCTTTGGCTTTCCAGTCTAATTAGCATATTATGCTTTTATTATTATAGATACTCCACTCTCTGAATCAGAATTAAACAGGAGTCCCCAAAAAGGTAACAAAAGCTTTGCCCCAACTCAAAGGGTGCATTATTAAGAAAGACAGGAACCCAGTCAACAAATGCTTAGACTTGTGGCTCAGGCAAACTCAGTGCCATTTTTCGCTCTCTCATTTCATTCAGCTCTTCTTCAAAATCATCAACCTTCTTTTGTTGCCTCCATTTAGAGACTAACATTCCTGGACATTATTGCAAGAAGTTGGATAGAGTGCACAGGTGCAGAAATTTTATTTCATGATAATTTAGTCACCTAAGAAAAAGTATTGTAAGAAGTGATGGAAAGAAAAGTCAAATTGGTCATAGCAGGTGCTGTGGGTGAAGTCTTTGATGTGCTCTATTGTTCAAAAGAGACACTGTAAATTGCATCTGAATCTCTAGTTTAGTCACAGGACCAAACAATCTGAGCAAGAGAAGATCCCTACATAAGACCTGTAGAGTCATAATACATGGATGCCTACTGGATATCATACTTAGCAGGTGGCAAAAACCAACCTTAATGTCAGGATATGGGCTGGAGTGAGAATAGACAGAGCTTCTAACATTGAGAGGAACTGAGAACTAACTAGTTTAGAGCATTTATCCACACTGAGAGCAAATCCTTGCCTTCTTCTCTCCCCAAAAAATTAGCAAACAAAATTAATAGGTGGAGCCTGTAAAAAATATAAGGTAAATAGAGTCCTTATGGTGAAAAATATGTTTAAAAAATAATATATTAAAATATTTCAAAATACATAAAAATAAAGAGCATTGTGTAATAGTTATTCATTGCTGTGCAACAATATTACCACAAACTTAGTGGCTTAAACCAGCACACTTTTATTATCTCATAGCTTCTGTGGGTCAGGAGTGGGGGCATGGCTTGGGTATGCCCTCTGCTCATTGTCTTACAAGACTGCAATCAAGCAAGAACTGTACTCTCCTCTAAGGCTTTGATGGGGAAGGATCCATGTCTAAGCTCATTCAGGTTATTGGCAAGATTTGGTTTCTTGTGACTGTTAGGATTAAGGGCTTCAGCTACTTGCTGTCTCTTGTCCAGAGGTCACTCTCAGCTTTTCATAGCTACTGGATGTTCATGCCATGTCAGGTTCTCCAAAATGAATGCTTGCTTCCACAGAGCAAGCAAGGAAGGGGGAAACCTCAGAAAACATACATAAAGAACCTGGTCCATAGAAGGCAAGTAGATTGAAATAATGACACATGGAGAAGTACCTACCTAACAGCCCAGTCACCCTCAACTACCCTCCATGCCAGCCCAGTCACCCCTAACTGCCCTCCACTGCTGGCCTGATCACTCCTATCTGCCTGAGGGTTTTTATTTTTATTATTTAAAAAAAATATTTTATTGATTTTTTACAGAGAGGAAGAGAGAGGGATAGTTAGAAACATCGATGAGGGAAAATCGATCAGCTGCCTCTTGCACGCCCCCAACTGAGGATGTGCCTGCAACCAAAGTATATGCCCTTGACCGGAATTGAATCCGGGACCTTTCAGTCCACAGGCTGACTCTCTATCCAATGAGCCAAACCGGTTTGGGCTATCTGAGGGTTTTTAAACCTCAATTTCAATAACAAAATTAAAATCTGCGTTAAATCAGTAAATTGAAACAGATTTGAGAACCTCCCAGAATTTATGAGTTAATGATTAAAGAGATTAATTTATGTATACAACAACCAGTTATATTATTGAGCATCTATTTTATGTTTAATAAACACTGGATATACAAAACAAGACAGATTTGGTTCTGTGGACAATTATAAACAAACAAACAAAAAAAATTTGTAGATTTTTTAAAATGCCATGAGGGAAATAAATTTGATTTTGTCATAAAAAAATATTTGGGCAGAGAAGCTGCAATGCATAGGATGGCCAAGAAAGGCCTCTCTGAGAACAGTATTTATGAGAAAGATAAAAGATCCAGGTAAAGCCTAAAAAGTAGCATTTCAAGCTAGATAATAGCAACTGCATGAGCTTTTAGGCACACATCTTCTCCCTCATAAATTTTGTTCTAGGACCAATTATAAGGCCATGTAACTGGAGCATGATGTGGGTGAAGCAGAGAAATTAACAGAAGATAAAATTACAAATGCAGATAGGCGTGAAATCCTGCAGGAGCTACAGAGACCATCAGAGGAATGAGAAGGTAATTATCAGTGAAACTGAAAAGCACAATAGAACTTCTAAATTAATAATGGGAAAATAGAAAGAAATATTTTAATAACTACAACATAAGAAAAAGAGGAAAATCTAAGTGATAAAAGAACTAAAATTAAAATAATAAAGTAATATACTGAGTATAAACCACCATATTTTGTGAAAGCACAGAAATACCTAAGGCAGTGTCTTTGAAAAGAATGAAACAGATGGAGAGTAAAAATGAAAATAAAGTCTTCAAAAGGCCAATAAGACACAATAATATAACTGAAATTGGATAAAAACAAGGCATAAACACAAATCAAAATTCAAGCAAATATTATGTCCAATTTTATGGCCACAAGTTTATAAACCTTATAGAAGTGTTAGATGATTATTATAAAGCCATTAATTACTAAAATCAAGCCATGTATAACTACAAACTTGAAAGGATCGATTTCCTGGGAAGCTAGTTAAAATAAATAAATGGTTGTTCTATTGATAGTATAAGCTAACTACTCAAAGAGATAAAAGCCAAACCCCTGTGGGTTAATAAATAGAACTTTAGTTTTCATTTACATTAAATCTGTACAGGTGTGACTAACTCCCTGGAGTAGTGTTTCAGAGACACAGTCCCTTTGACCATGTGGACCCCAGTGACCCTCTGTGACGTCTACACTTGGCAGGAAGACAATGGAAGAAAGAAAATAAGAAGGATCAGATAGGAGGTTTTATGGTCCATGTTACAAGTGACATATAAATTCTGCCCACATTTTCTGGGCCAGAACCCCGTCTTAGGCCCCAGAGTTAAGGGACTGGGCACAGAAAGCTACATTCTCTGTGTTCCAGGGAGAGAAGGGGAAAGGCTATAGTGAACAACTAGCAAGTCTTTGCCACAATATTCTAATATCCTACTACATCCCAACAAAGAAGATGGCTTATTTCACAACTCCTATTATTAAAGAATGGAGTATTCCTATAGTGTGCTGGAGCTTCTTAGCACAAGTGGATGAGAGGGAATTATGAATACTCTTTCCAACATTGTCTGCAGTAGCATCACATTTATGGCCATAGTGGGAGTATTTACATCACAGAAATTGGTGTTTGCTACAAACTAGGGCAGTGGTCGGCAAACCGTGGCTCATGAGCTACATGCAGATCTTTGGCCACTTGAGTATTCTAATGCCACTTCTTCAAAATAGACTTGCCCAGACAAAAACCAACTTCTGCGCATGGGCCATGAAGTTTCAATTGCACTGTTGGTGTTTTGTGGAAGAGCTACACTGAAGGGGCCAAAGAGCCGCATGTGGCTTGTGAGCCGCGGTTTATTGACCACTGGGATAGGCTAACTGCAGGAGCTGATGTGGTATTACGACGGTCCAAATGACCCATTCTGCGGTTCTCTGTACCTCTAGGAAATTATTGGGCACAGCAGAGAATAGAGTTGCACTGCATCAGAAATACAATGCAATTTCAAATTTTCCAACTATTAAGCCTGTTCACTAAGCCCTTAAAGAAATAAGGCAGCAAAGAGAAATATAGCTTTGAAAAGGAGACAAAAGTTATCATTATTTACATTTGATATGAGAGCATACTCTAAAAATCCCAGTACTACTAACTGGAGATGCATTTTTTTAATGATAAAATTTATATGACCAGATACAAAATCTTGGAGCAGGAAAATGAAGATTTAAAACACAAGGAAAATAGAAGAGAAATGGACTGAGAACTAACACAGTGCCATCTCAAGAAAGCCAAGCTTTAGAAAGCTTCGAAAAGAAGTTATAAGGGGTGTCAGAAGCTGCAACTATCCTGAGAACAGAAACTATCAGTGATGCCGCCTACTGGGCCCCAGTTCACCTAAAGCTCCTGGCTATGAAAGCCCTGGTATCTTCTTAATCCTCCGAGACCTCAGGCCTGCATTCCACTGATTACTTATATGTTGAATAATGACAAACAGACTACTCTTCTTTTAAAATCAGAAACCAAATATTATAATTTTACATAACACTGCTGAAAAATTCTCTCCTATTGAGGGTCACATATGCCAACAGTGGATAAGACATCTGCCAAAGTCTACAGCCTTCTGGCACTGAAGTGCTGATTCTTGCAGCTGAGGAGAAATAATTTGACACCTCTGAAGCATATTTGACAACTGCTTGTTTCACCATCTAAGCCCTTCAATCACATTTCAAAACATCTCAGTCAGCAATATTCACACTATATTTTCCCCTCATTGGAGCAATTTTTTCTCCTGTCTGGTGTGGTCTCCCAGATGCACTCTGTGGTATCACTGTTAAGTTTTTCATCCTCCCTTCCTCTTCCCCCCACCCTCCCACACACACATTCACCTATACAGAAAAAAACTACCCCCGTTAGCTGCCTGCTCAAATGATCTGAGAATACTTTTTTAAAAGCTTTCAAAAACTATAGAATAATTCCTTCCTAACACAAACAGACCTGACAATCCAGAGAAAAGCAACACTCATTTTGTTTGAAATATTCATTTTGTTGTAGGACATTTTCTCCTGGAGGTTGGTAAAGGAACATTTTGCTCATTTGGATGATAAGAAATGCCTCCATTTACACAAATCATTGTTTTGAGACACACCCTCAATATTATTTTGAATATGAGATTTTAGAGTCTTTGATCAACTTGATTTTTGTACACATACTCTCAATTATGTGATTGTAAGGTTCTCTTTCAAAGCAGAGCCTCAGGAATTTCAAATCAGTCTTGAAGAAATCAAAATCTAAGACACCACCATCTGTCAAAATATCAATTTAGGGTAGTCTGAGCAGTAATCAAATTGATTGCATAATGGTTACAATCACACATACACAAAATGCAACCTAAGGCTATTCTTTTATTACATAGCTTTAAGCTAAAGTTAAAGTGATAGGATTTATTTTTGGTGTCTGGGTAGGTGAATCTACACTGCAAGACACAATGTTGTAAAATGATGTGTTTTGACCATATTCTGAAAGGATGGATATGAAAGGAAGTTGAATATATTAATAGTAATAAAAAAATCATTTTTCATGATATTTATTTTATTTTATTGTTAAGTATACATTATGGCATGTTCACATATGTAAAGCATTTACATAATTCAAAAGTTTAAATTTTATATAATAAAAAAGTATAGTCTGCCCAGCTGGGGTGGTTCAGTGGTTGAATCAACTTATGACCTATGAACCAGGTCATGGTTCAATTCCCAATCAGGCACATGCCCTGGTTTTGGACTTCATCCCCAGTAGGGGGCATGCAGGAGGCAGCTGATTGATGATTCTCTCTTATCATTGATGTTTCTACCTCTCTTTCCCTTCCTCTACTGAAATCAATTAAAAATATATTTTTTAAAAAAGTATATTCTGTAAAGCTTTTCCTTTCCCTACTCTCTCTCATCCTGTTTCTACCCTAGAGGTAATAATTATTTTCTTTAATTTATGATTTATTATGCCATAACCAGTTTGGCTCAGTGGTAGAGCATTGGTTTGCGGACTGAAAGGTCCCAGGTTCGATTCCAGTCAGGGGCATGTACGTTGGTTGCCAGCACATCCCCAGTAGGGGGTGTGCAAGAGGCAGCTGGTCGATGTTTCTTTCTCATCGACGTTTCTAGCTCTCTATCTCTCTCCCTTCTTCTCTGTAAAAAATCAATAAAATATATTTAAAAATAAAAAAATATGGTTTATTAGCCTTTTATTTCTTTGTTTTGTAAAAATAAGCACACAAGTATATGAATATATGTGTAAGAAATATATACTACATTTCTTACACAAAATGTAGTATAGTGTATCTACTATTTTAATCCTTTATTTTATTTTTTTTACTTCATAGATCTTGAAAATAATTCCATATCAGTTCATAGTGATTTTCATCCTATTTTTTAATGGCTACATGGTACTATCATGTGAATGTTCAATAGTATAGTCAACTGATTTCCTACACATGGTCGTTTAGGTTGTTACCAATATTTGGCTGTTGAGAATGTACATCCTACATATGCTTTTTGTTATTTTAGAAGGTGCTCCTTTAGGGAAAATTCCTAAAAGTTAGGTTATCAAGTAAATGCATATTTAGTTTTGTAAGAAATTGTAAAATCCAATTCCATGCTAAGAAGTATTCTTATAAAACAAATGAGCAAGCAAACAAAAAGAAAACTAAATCTTATCAAGTCTCTAGATTACAGAATAAAAATGATCTTCTAGGAAGTGGGTTTCATCAGACACCAAATCTGCTAGCATCAGAATCTTAAACTTACCTGCATCCAGAATGGTGAGAAATAAATATTTGTTGTTTATAAGCCACCCAATTCATGGTGTTTTTGTTATAGCAGCCTGAATGGGCTGAGACAATACTCAAACATTTCTCCAAAGAAGACAGACAAATGGCCAACAATAGCATGAAAAAATTGCTCAACATCATTAGTCATTGGGGAAATGCTAATGAAAACCATAATAAAATACCACTTCACATCCACTAGGATGGCTATAATGAAAAATAACATGTTGTCAAAATTACAGAGAAATTGGAATGCTTGTGCATTGCTGGCAGAAATGTAAAATGGCTCAGCCACCGTGGAAAACAGTTTGGCAATTCCTCCAAAAGTTAAAGATAGAAGGAGTGAATGAGCCAGAAATTGTACTCCTGGGTGTATATCCCAAAGAGTTGAAAACAGATATTGAAACAAATACATGTATGTGCATGTTCACAGCATAATAATTCACAATAGCAAAAAGAGGAAATGGCCCACATGTCCATCAGTGGATGAATGGATAAACAAATTGTGGTATATACATACAATGGGATATTATTTGGCCATAAAAAAGAATAAAGACCTGATACACAATGAATCTCAGAAACATTACCCTCAGTGAAAGAAGCCTGACACAAAAAGTCTCCTGTTATATTCTATTTATGTCTATGAAATATCCAGAATAGGTAAGTCCACAGGGACAAAAGCTGAAAGGTGGTTGCCAGAAGTTAGGGAGGGAGGAGAGAAAGGGAATCGGAAATAACTGCCTAATGAATGCAAGGTTTCCGTTTGGAGTGATGAAAGTATGTTGGAACAAGAAAAAGGTAGCAGTTATACAACACTGTAAATGTACTAAAGGCCACTCAATTGTTCTATTTAAAATGATTAATTTTATATTATGTGAATTATACCGGGGGGAAAAAAAAGAGGTATCATCTTCTAAGGCTCTTAAGCCTGTTGTGTGCCAGAGCTATTGCTAGCTGCCTTGACATGCTCTCACGTTTTGCCTTTATTTTCCCCTAAAGGAATTTTCTGTGCAATCATTTTAAGTGTGATTTGAATGCAAAAAAATCATAATCATTCAAAAGTTGAAGGATCTGGTGAAAAAAATATTATGTAGAGAGATTAAAGTTTTAGAGTTTAACTGTTCAATAAAATATCTGTGTGAAAGAGGATCATCCGATTCATGGCATCGTCCCAAGACCTACTCCTTGTGGTCCTCCGTGACACCAAGTGTTTTTTTGTTTTTACTTTGGCAAGTTCAAGCTGTCTTTATAATAGTACACTTTCTCTGCAAACTTCACTTGCACACTTTCAAAGTTATATAAACAAGTTTATATATAATGTTTGCGTCTATAAACTTGTTTAAAAATTTGAAATACTGGGTTTTTCTGTCTGTGAAAATTGTGCACTTTGGGTTCAGAAGAAAGAGATAATTGTCTATTAAAATAGATGGAAATCGTTTCTTCATTTAGCAACTTTGGACTTAATGGCCGGGTTTTCGGGAATGAATTAGTCATGAAGTAAGGGCTAGATGTACTGTTTTATCTCTCCCACTAGACTTCATGCCTGACTCACAGTTGGCACCCAAAAAAGATTTTTTAAATTAAATTTTAAAATATTAGTTACAATTTGTAAGACCTAAGAAACTTAAAAGGCTGTAAGACTAAAGGTAAAATAAAGTGTGCACAAGCACTGTACTTTAGTTGATAAAGTTGTTTCTAATGGGAATAAGAGCTAGGCATTCTGAAACCACTCTACACATATATGAAAACAGAACAATTATAAAATAGAGGGTGAATGATAGGAGATAGTGCAACCGATACTGGATCACTTTTTATATCTCTAGGACAAGATACCATTTGGGTGGTATATTTTTCAAGCCTGACTGGAAATAAATGGGATACTCACACAGGGTGATTGAGCAGAGTTTGATGGACAGACTTTCTACAGGAGTGATCTCAGGTGCAAGGAAAAGAATATGAGGAGAAAAGTAGGAGGCCAGCAACCTCAGAAGGCCTATAGCCCTGAAAGGGTAAGGGAATTGCAGATAGAGCTGTGGCCAAGAGCCAAGGCTGTATAAGAAGGCTACTGACAGAAACAGTGCCATCAACCCTGGCCTGAAAGAGAGTTCATTGAAGGGAACTATTCCAGACTCCTCCTACCCTCTGACCTCTTGCCAATGGCTCTCATTGGCCAGATGCAAGTGAAAGTCAAACAGAAAGAATCCAGCTGATGAATTACAGCTATGTCCATCTCTTGGGCCCACAGAAAAGTGGAAAAGAATAGAATGCAATTCTTATGGAACAAGTGGAGAAAACCAAGCACACTGAGTGGCTAAGTATAGAAAATTTAGATGAACATATGAAAGACCAATCTCATTCATTTCATAATTTTTCAGGAGACTTTTTGTGTCAACTACATATTCCCATTTATCTCTGTGTCTCGAAAAACAAAAGCTTTGTATAGAGATATTTTTGTGTTGAATTGATATAGCATACAAGATACAATGCCTAAATAGTTATCTTATGATTGTGTGATGTGGGATATTAAAGGAACCTCCTATTTGTCCCAAGTTTCCACTCACAGATTCTGAGTTTCAATCCCATAAGGTTTTAATAAAAAGACAAATACTTCTCCTGACCTTGACAAACAAAACTTAATCTGATCCTTTATAAAAAGTTTCAAAACCTATTTGAACTTTTTATTAGCCATCAGAGTCTGGTCAAACCTCCATTCTCACCACTACTACTATCCTCCCTTGTTCAAAGATAGAGTGGGATAAAGGAAGTGAAACTTTAAATTGATCTCTTTTGATAAAGACCTTGATCAGGTTTCTAATACATCCAAATTGGCCCACATATCTAAGCCTAGTCTCAAAAGAGTTGAAGTCAAATTTGCTCAGCATTTAAAAATGAATAACCACTTGTTTTTAAGCAAAGTTGTTTTCATTTCAGTCAATTGCCCTTTAAGCTCTAAACTCTAAGGAGAGTTTGGATTTCAAAAGTAACAATTGTTCTGTCTGCAGTATGCAAGACTTCTGATTATTCTCTTCCAGTTTGCCTAACTTTCATTCCCTCCTTGCCCTTGTTAAAAAAAAAAAAAAAAAAAAAAAAAAAAAAAAAAAAAAAAAAAAAGAGGCGGGGAGGAAGAGCTGAAAATATACCTCCTAATTACATAGGATAGCCTCCATCTCTTGTCACTTGAAATCTATAACTGCCTAATAAACATCTACCTTTTCATATTTGTATTTAGCTGCTTGTTCATTTTTTTTAACCAACCAAATAAATGAGAGCAATAGTCACTGTACATTCAAGCAGATGGGTGTATCATTCATTAAACTCCAAAGAATGCTTTCTCCCAATGACAGAATTTTGCTGATGCCTATTCTCACAATCCAAAGAAATTAAAGGCTTTTGCCTTTCAAATGTTCACTGAGTCTCCATCATCTTTATTGAATGTGACTGTTTACTCAAGAAACAGGTATCAAACTAGCCTATTTACATGAAGCACATTAGAGTAACAATCAGCCGGCATCCACTGCTCAGAGAATTGAAGGAGAAACAAAGGTATCAACAAGTTTACTCAAACTTTTGTGGAAAGTGTAATATTTGAGTTTATGTGTAAGGCAATATGGTGCCCTGTAGAGAATACTAAACTCCATTTAGGTGATCTCAACTCCAGCTCTCCACTGTACCACCAATAAGCAGTGGAACCAGAAATAACCTACTTAACTTCTAAGATCTTTAATTTCCTGATGTATAAATAAGATTATGTGTATGAAATACTTTATGTAGTATATACATATGAACATGCTATAGAACAAATTCTATGGAATATGTCGTTAATCAAGCCAACATAAGATGATTCTTAAAAACAACAATAGTTCAGAATGGCATTATAAGGCATAAGAAGCTCTGTGGATCTGCTCCTTAGCAAAACAACCATAACTGATGAAAATTATAAAAAATAATGTTTTAAAGTTTCTGAAAACTGTCTTAAGTGTGTTCAGCAAATGGAGAAACACTTATTTAAGACATTTAATTCACTTTTGGTCAAAGCAGGGAGAGTCTGGCATTTCAGCCACAACCTGCCCTCTCCCTCACCCTCAGCATCATAGAAGTTCTACTCCAGTTGAATGCAATAAAAAGCATGGGGTTCTCTCCACCACACCTTTTGGTCTAGAGCTATGGTTTCTTTTTAGGAGAAGCAAACTGCCAGTATGTCTTCTTATTCCTAGTTCTATGTTTCAGAAGCTCTATATCAAATAGGTACAGCAGACAGGTGCAAAGGTTTATCACTTCCAATATGCATTCTTGGCTAGATACTTAGCCTTTCTGAGCCTGTTTCTCCACCTATAAATGAGGTTAGTAACAGTATACCTGAAAGATTTTTTATGATAATTAGGTAAGGTAATACATATGAAGCAGGTAAGGCAGCACATGACTCATTATAAAAAGTGTGCAGTGAATGATATTTCATTTGTTTGGTTAGGACTGCCATAACCAAGTACGACAGACTAGGTGGATTAAACAACAGAAATGTATTGTCTCGCAGTTCTGAAGGCCAGAAGTCTAAGAGCAAGCCTGGCAGAATTGATTCCTTACATCTGTCAGAAGGAATCAATTCTGCACTGGCAGAATTGATTCCTTCTGACAGATGTAAGGAAGACTATTCCTTACCCTTCTCTGTGACTTGCAGATGGCTATTTTCTCTCTGTCGTCACACTATCTTCCTTCTGTGCTTATTTTTGAGCCCAAATTCCCCTTTTAAAAAGGATACCAGCCATACCAGATAAGGGCCTATCCTAAGGACCTCACTTCAACTTTACCATGTAAAGAGCCTTCCTCCAATTAAGGTCACATGGTGAGGTATGGGGCTTAAGACTTCAATAGATGAATTTTGAAGGGACACAGTTCAACCTATAACAGGCACCTTTCATTATTATTCTCTCTAAATATTTCCATGAAATAGAGGAAATCGTTGTTTTAAGTTAGGTCAACACAGGCCAATGAGGTAGGAAAAAGAATATGGAGATCTGAGACTTTATAGAGCAATTCCCTCCCCTAACTCTTTCATCATCTCCCCTCTGTCCACAAAACATTCTGCTTGGGACACCACAAAACCAAGGAAGGCCACTGTAGATGGGGGTCCCTGCTCAGTGCAGATCTCAGGGCACTTCTTTTGAATCATCTCGGTAAAGGCTGGCCCTAATTCTATTTGTACATGGTTCAACCTCAAACACCAGCTATAGATGAGTACTTTAATTCAGACTGGTGACTGCCATTTGTGGTCATCCTCCCCTGGGAAAACCTGAAACTTCCGTTTCTGGCAAACACATAGCTATGAGTGCATCTTTACTTAAAAGGGTTCCTTAGCAAGAGAGAATGAGTTCTTTCAGAAGAGAAAGATCATTTTTTTAAAAAATTAGACAATGTTAATATGTAAAGAAGATTAAAGGTATATGCCATACTATTTGTTTAAGAATATGTCTCTCTATTGTGGTAGCCTTTTAACCACAAAATCATAGATAATTAAGTATTTTTCCTGTGACAATGTACTCAAGTACTATGAGAAGAAAAGGGCAAACCCTGGTGATATTGATGATAAACTCTCTCCTTCTCCATAAATGATCTGAGAAATCTAGGGCAAAAACTGCAAATTAATGCAATGAATTCAGACAGTCTTAAATTTCAGATCTGCCCTGGTGGTCAACATATGAGCTGTCTGTATTGAGGGCAAGCTTTTTTTTCTTCTTTTTTTTGGCAAGAATACTGACTGTTGGATTGTTTTCCTTGCATATTTTTAATACCTGAATGAGCTTATATAGAATATCTTTAAACAGATAAGCATTTATCTTCAAAGAAAGAAGTACTCACTTGACTAAAAGAGTAGGAGATTGTTTAGCTCTCAACTCTCCCAGTTGTTAGTAAAGATTATGAAGATTTTCTTTATCCTGTTTTCATTTCTTTGGTAGAATAAAGAAATGTATGGAAACCTCTCCCAAACTTGGACCTCTCAGTGTGAGTGCTCCTGAAATCTGGCTTGCTGCACAGACACCAAACTACAAAATCAGTTTTCTGATAAGGGTACCTCTTACATGTTACACAGATACAGGGAGACAATGGCTGGAAAGAATGCGGACTTTGACAGATGGGCTCAGATCTGAAGCTAACATCATAAATTATCAGCTGAACTCTTGGGCAAATTATTTAACCTATCTGGGCCTTTTCCTTCATTTCTAAAGCGATGTTTAGGGGAAAAAACAGTGAATCCCTAAGAGCAAATGCTACAGTGGAAAAGGAGAGAACATTCTATTCCTAAGGAGAGACAGCTAGAGACTAGGTAAGTTGGGTACTTTGCTCTCAGAGGGAAATTCTGTGCAAAAGCCAAAGGGTGGGCCTTGGAACAAGAGAGAAGGAAATGACCATTTACTGGCATTGCTATTTCCTGGAGAGCATCATAGGCCCGCTCACATAACAGAGCCCATTTGATTCTTACATTAACCCCAGGACAAGATATCACCAACCCCTTTGCACAGAGGCTAAGTGAAGTTAAGTAAATTATCCAAAGCCACAGAACTTATAAGATGTGGAGCCAGGAATTAAAAATTGTGTCTGTCTGACTCCAAAACCTGTGGTTTTCTGTAACTCGAGACTGCATTAAATAATAATAGCAATAATCATAATAACAATCCTGTTCCTGCAGAGTCCAAAGGGAAGCTGGATGTATGTCCCTAGGTCAGTCTTCCTTAAATGCCATCCTCCCCAGCATCTGCCTGAATGCATGTCTTGTTATTGCCTGCTGCCAGATGCTGCTAACACTGTGCTTCTCCATCTTTCCAGATGGACCCTTTCCCTCTCCAATCTCCTATCTGGAGTTTCAAGTCTCTCTTTTGCCTTCACGACCCCATCATTTCTATTTGGCCTTTTAAGTGGCCAACCGAGTTCTGCTTCAGACAAACTATCTATGGAAAAATAGGAGAGTGAAGAAAAGACTTTGATCCAGAGAAAGCATTCTCCATTCTGCTCACTATATCCTCCTAGAGACCTTGGTTTTTTTTCCAGCAGATCTTCCATGAGCACCCAGGCAAAGTTAGGGACCCATCTACAAGTTCCCCACATCCTACCTGCCTATCTGTATCACAGCCCTTAGCAAACCCTGTTAGATCCCACTAGTCAATGTGCCTGTCTCCCTCACCAGATTTTGAATGCTTGAGAAAAATTACTGTGCTGTATATACCTTACTCATTGTCAGTTCCCCAGCACTTAATATGGCACTCTACACATAGTAAGCACTCAATCAGTACTTGTTGGATAAAGTAGATATCACACGGCATTGAGTGATCCAGTGGACAGTTATGCAATTAAGCTTGAGAAACATTATAATTATACATTCTGACTTATTCCCACAGATCCTTGGTGTGGTAACAAGTGAAGTTATTTAAGATAGCTTTTGTGATTACATTTAAAATAGTTTAAAGATAATAATCTAAATGTGAAGAGTATTTTGTAAATGGCAACACAAGTTAGAAAATGAACAATTTGTTGTCATTTTATTTTCTTCCCATCTTCTATCTTAGAGCTTTTTATCACTGCTTTAGATGTTCTTCAAGGAATAGATGCAACATCATTCAAAGTTTATTCAAACTTATCTGAACCTTTTGGGGCTAGAAATTAGGTGGGAACTGTTTTCTTCATGAGATTTCTAGTGCTTTTTGGCTTTGAAAGGCTGGAAATATAACAAGAATAGCTTTTCTTGCGGTATTTTGGTTTCTATTTCCAACCAAAATCAGGAAGTGCAGAGATGCACAAAAATTAAAATAAAGGGGAAAAAGTTAACTCAACTTTTTGAACCTTAGACAAGATTTGGGTTCAATTTCAGTTTAAGGCAAAGGTTCAGCTAAGATCTTGTTTTATCCAAACCACTTGGCCCTTCCATTGAAAGAACTGGTAAGCTCATATATGGGATTTTTTTCTCCCTAATGTATGGATAAAGGGAATTGCTGTTTTGTAGAATGACTATGCCAACAAAATATTCTATGTCTTTATAATGACAGAACTCCATAGAGCAGTGACTGTGGTGAAGGCAGAGAACCTAATAAGAGCATTTTATTTCTCAGAACTCAGTTTTGTTTGTGATAGATAGATAGATAGATAGATAGATAGATAGATGATAGATAGATGATAGATAGATTATGACTCCAACAAGATGAGTTTTGTACATCCTAAGTTTGTTTGGGAATAAGATAAAAGAGAGGTTACTCTGTTATAATGCCCATTTAGAATGAAAGTTGGCTTCTGAATTGATCTGATTGGTTAGTGAATCAATCAGGACCACTGAGAATTCTTGCTTAGATAGTCAAAGAAAGATAAACAAGGCTTAAAAAGCAGCTAATCAAACTGATAAGACAGTGAATGCTCAATTCTTTGAAATCCTATTTTATTTTTTGAGACTCTGACATTTTAATGAGGAAAAAATCCTATCTATATACAGCCAAGAACAGTAAGAATTTATGAATTGAAACACACACACACACACACACACACACACACACACACACAATTAAGTTTTCTGTAAATTGAGTGGATAAAATGAGATTTAAACACTTAGAGATTATTGGTATGCTAAGAAGAGTCTCCAGGTTAGATTTCTTAGTTGTTCTATTACTTGAGAACTTGACTACAGGAACTTATTTGCCTGATAAGTGCCAAAGGAAATTAGTGGAACTTCTTTTCTCCTACATTAAGAAAGAAGTTGGCCAAACAAGCCAAAGCAGTCAAATCACTTAAAGAACATCCATCAAATAAGGTGCTTGGTAGTAAAATGCTTACGTTTTAACTTGCTGCATTGGTGTTATTTAGGCACTACCACAATCAAGTGTCTACACAAAATAAAGTTTTAATAAAATTGAGATGTGAATCTTCATTGAGCTTTAGCACCCCTGCAAAAGAATGCTATTAAGAACAATTGCCTCAGTTGTTCAATGAATATTCATTACCTACCAAGTACAATTGCCTACCAAGCTGATTTTGTTTTTATATTTCTGATATTTTGACCTTGGTCATAGTTCTAAAACATTAAGTGACAGATATTTAATGTTATGTTTTGGTATTAGTACCTTGTATTGGGTGACTTTGAGTAAGGGATCTCTACACATGTTATTTAGTACAACATGCAAATAAACTTTGAAATATTAAATTTTTCAGGCCAATGTACAAAGATGTTTGATTGGATGGATGTAGAGGTTGCTTTATCAAATATTACCAACATTTTCAGAGTATTTGTAGAAAAAGTTAGTGATGTTTTGAGAATTTTTTTTATAATTCAGTATGTTCAGAATATTTCAACAATTTTTGAAATGCTATAACATTGTAAAATGAATTAGTAGCATCTATTTTTTCCTATTTGAATATTCTATATAATAAAAGCCTAATATGCAGAAACCAGTTTGGCTCAGCAGTAGAGCGTCGGTCTGCGGACTGAAGAGTCCCAGGTTTGATTCCAGTCAAGGGCATGTACATTGGTTGTGGACACATCCCCGGTAGGGGGTGTGTAGGAGGCAGCTGGTCGATGTTTCTCTCTCATCGACGTTTCTAGCTCTCTATCTCTCTCCCTTCCTCTCTGTAAAAAATCAATAAAAAAAAAATATATATATATATTTAAAAAGCCTAATATGCTAAGTGTCTGGTCATCCAATTGGCTGTTCAACCAATCAAAGTGTAATATGCTAATGATATGTTAAGGTTACTCAACTGCTCGCTATAATATGCACTGACAACCAGGGGGCAGTCGACTGTCAACCAGTCGCTAGATGTACACTGACCACTAAGGGGCAGGATGGGTAGGTTAGCTTGCTGCTGGGTCCAGCCAATTAGGAATGAGTGAGACAGAGCAGACACACTTTGGAGTCCTTTCGAGATCCCTCCCCAGCCCTAATCATGCACCAATAGGGTCTTTGGCCTGGCCTGTAGACCCTCTCACAATCTGGGACCCCTCAGGGAATGTCAGAGAGCTGGTTTTGGCCCAACAGCAGAATAACTGGTTGCTATGACATGCACTGGGTACATACTCTTCATTTCTTAATGGCCCAGGTGTTCTATACAGCTAAGGCTTTGAACTCACTTTACATTTCTATGACACTGTGTTGAAATGGAAATTAGACCTTTTGTAGAACTTCCTTAAGTGCCAGGTTAAAAGATGCCAGACTTTTCAAGGAAAGTGGATTTCCCCTGTGTGTTCTGGCTTTTAAAGCTTGTCTCTTTCATTTTAGGAATAAAATTATCGTACCTTCTAAAGAGCAGAATAAGCCAAATTCAACAATTCAAAGTCTTGTTTTTCTGTGAATGATCTTGGCCAGTCCCTTGAGAAAGGGAGTTGGGTGGGGAATATACATGTATAAAGAAGGAGCAAAAAGATTGGCTCATAGTACTGAAGTAAGCATTTTCCTCTGTCCACTATCTGCCTGTACTGTTTTTTAAAAAGTTGACTCGAGATACGAAGTGCCAGCAGAAGTAACAGAATCTTTGATGTCTCTTTATTCAGAATGGAAGATAGATAGGAAACAATTAAGGGAATTTCCCCACCCATGTATATCTCAAAACTAACCGGAGACAACCCCTTAGCATTGAAGAACATTGGAGTCTCCTAAAGAATCATCTTCTTCGGGAGACCTGGAAATAACATTGTCCAGTTATATTGATGACTTTGTGATATTGATATCTTCCTTCTTAAAGTAAGGCAAATCAAAAGTCCCTACCCATAAAAATCAGCCACACAGGAGCAATTTGTTATGCTTCACATTGTAACTGTCCTGAGTCATCTTGTCATTCATGTATATACACATTTTTTTTGCACATATATTTGTTATCAGAATCAACTGACTGTAGTCTTGAAACAATTACCTGCCTTTATCAGGAAGATGGCAAAATGCAAGACATTAATAAAGACAGAAATGCAAGAATTATATAAAACCAAATAAGACATCAAATTTGAAATAAAGAGCCTTTTAATATTTAGTTTATCTTCTTCCAGGTGAAATCTAAATGTCCTGATTTTAAAAACATTGAGGTAGAAAGAATCAAATGATGACCTTTATTTTGTTGATGTTAATAACTGTGTCCCACGGCCCCACAGCTATTCAGTGGTGTTTAAAAGAATACAGAGAAGAAGGTATTTTCTGTTGAAAGGTTGTAATGGAGCTTAATATAGTTTTAGAAGTTCAATTCCACTTATTTTGTCTGGTGCTTATATGTGCATAAGATCAGGTTACTGAGAAAGACAAAAATACAGAGTTCTTTTCATTGCTGGGACAAAGAATGAATTACAGCTAAAACATCAGGTGGGAATAAAGGGAGAGACTGAGTACATTGGTGCATCAAGAGAGAGAAGATACTCTGGGGATAAGTCTACAACAAATGGTTGATTTGCAGAGCTACCCCTTCCCTCCTTTGGGAAGAATCATTTCCAGAGAGTTCAGTCAATCGGGATGCCACTGATTCCTCCTCAGGAGGCCCCATGTACCCTACACAGGCCTATCTTTCAAACTGTACTGCACTCTATCACCTCTTATGGTTGCTGTCTGCCTAAACATCACATCTGTGAGTATCTCAAAAACCACATCAACTGCATATTTGTGTTCACCTCATTGGTTTTTGCTACATAAATTCATTAAACTAAGAAATAGTTTTTAAGAGGGTTATGAAGTTTTTAAGGTAATGTGGCTTTAAGTGAGCCTCTCCTCAAGTGGCAAGTTCCTTGAAGATAAAGACTGCATCATGTATTTCTATTTGATGATCCAGTGTCTGTCTTTGTAGGATATACACTGAAAACATATTTGGTGAAAAGAATTTAACCCTGTTTTCGTATTTAATTGTTATAGAACACTGTTCTCAAAGTGTAGTCTGGCTCCTCTGAGGCTCTCAAGACCTTTTCAGAAGTCTACATGGTAAAAACCAACTTCCATGGTAAACCTAAGGCACAATTTGCCTTTTCATTGGGTTGACATTTACAAACAAAATGACATGTTGCAAAGGCAACGGTGGATAAAATTGCTAGTGTCTTAGCATGAATTAAAGCAATGACACCAAAACATGCTACCCTGTTTCCCCGAAAATAAGACAGTGTCTTATATTAATTTTTTCTCCCAAAGTTGTGCTAGGTCTTATTTTCAGGGGATGTCTTATCTTTCCATGCGCTAGGTCTTATTTTCGGAGGATGTCTTATTTTTTGGGAAACATGGTAGTAGTAATGGTGCTCACCTTTACACAATGGCAACTAAATAAACAAACAAGTAAAAGCCAGTTTCACAGGAAGAATGGCGCTGATAAAGCAGTAAACATTTTTAATTTTTGAAATATCAACTCCTCAGACTATTGTTTTCAAGTTCTCCAAAATGTTCGCTTCACACTTGAAAACTTCAATATGCTGTGAAGGAAAGCCTTGCAGGGCATGAATGCACCAAGGAGCACATGGTTATAGGTCACTGGCAGGCTGGAACCACTCCCCTCTGCTGCACCTTCACCTACCCTTGGCCCCCTCCACTGGTACTTTATGCATAGAGGAGGAAATCAAGTGTCCACTATGGTTGTGAAGAGGAAATATATGGATCCTGTTTTCATACTTCAAGTTTGTACTTATTCTAAATCAATATGCAGTGTCAGAGATTTTAGTTAAAACAACTCACAGCCTTAATTGTTGGCAATGGTCTTACATACCTGGGGAATGCTGTCTGAAAGCCAAATGCTGCAAAAGTCCCAGCGCATCTCAGGCACACTCTGTCTCACCAGCAACAAATAGAGTGGGAAAGCATATCCAAAAATCCCAGAGTCTCTTAAGGGCCCCAAGTCTAATTACCATGCTAGCGTGAAGGCCTACAGATATTTATAAATATTCATTCATGACATCATAATTTCAGCTAGTTATAGTAGAATTACATGAGACTTTTTGTTTCTATACCTGGAAAATGAACGTGCTAGCGAGTATATAAGGGTGGGGTAAAAGTAGGTTTACAGTTGTAAGTAGGTGAAACAGAGTTTATATTCTTATGTGATTATTTATTATTATATATATTTTTCAGATAAACATATATTGGTGAGCAATTGGGATGTGCTGTGTGGAGTAGCAGAAAAGCATTTCCTTTGCATTTATTCTTTTTCTTTTTATTTTTTTTAAACACAACTATTGGCCAAGAAGTCATCTTTATTTACTACATAGGATCCTATGCATAATCTATCCAATATTCCTTCCCCATTTCTACTTCTTCCTGAGTGCTCAATGCCATCAAACCCAGAGAAGCTTGCTGCCTAACTCCAGCACCACTGGTTGCTACTGTGACCATTGAGCAGTTTTTCACCATAATCCTGAAGCAGTACAGAAAAAAAGGCAAGAGTCAACCAGCTATGATCAACAGACCGCTATGACTCCCAGAAATCACCTATCATATGAATCTGTCTTCAGTAGACAGAAAGAAGTCAGTGGGATTGTTTTGTGATTATTGGCTGAAAAACACCAATAATAAGAGAGCATCTTGGTCTTATGCTCCTCTCTCTGAAGACAGCTGGGTTCATGGCATCTTGGGAAAAATAAATTAGAATGGAAATGGAAACCTGGTCCTGCCGTGGGCACAGGTAACATGTTCCTCTTCTTCAGGGCACATTGCACGGTCGGGGAAGACACTTAGGATAGGGATCTAGATAAACGTGGGACCAAATTCTAGCTTCATGAGCTAGAGAAATACATTTAACCTCTCTGAATTTCAATGTCCTCCTCTGTAAATTGCAAATTAAGGTATTTTTTCCAGAGAGTTGCTGTGAGGATTAAACGAGTGAAAGGGAAGTCATCCCTCTTGATAAGGTGAGCCCCTGTCCTTCTCTTTTCAGATGTTCCCTGCCAGCTCCGTGAACACATGCCACAGGTGCATTATATTACCTGACAGCTCCTTCCGCCACATCTGGCAGACTGTCCTGTCCTGGGGATCTTATAATAAGATTTCAATAATAGTTGATGCCATGGGTGTTTCTGTGGTTTTAATATAAGAAGTCATCCCACTCGGTTTCAATTTAATCGGACAAATAGTTACTGAAGACCTACCAGGTGTGAGGTACAGAGCTTAAGCTCAATGAGAAAAACAATCAATGAGAAACAAGTGCTTGTTCTTTAGAAACATGCAAGAGGGGAGCCGTGCTCAGCATGTACACTCATCACAGTTATATGTGATGGGATAAGGAAGTGCCTCCAAAATCATGTGGTGTTACAGGAGCTCATGGCTCCTCTAATTTCATCTTCATGCAGCTCTTCAACCATAAGTACCTTTGAAGAGTTTCCATCTACCATGAACATACATATGAGTGAGGAGTTTTGGCGACTTTATAAAGATTTTACAAAACACTTCAAAGGGAGACTCTGCCGTTGATAAACGTGATAGAATCCCACCTCCTTGCTAGTATGCAGCACATGTGTGGCAAGGCTGAGTTAGAATATTAATACACTTTAACACAATGCTGTAGAGTGTAGAACTTTATCCTTTCCTGGAGTCAAATAGTTTGTCTTCCCTTGAATTTAGGGGGGAAAAGTTGGTAAATCTATATTGCTCCATAAACAGTACAGCACAAAGTCTGTTGTAATTCTGTGCAATTTTCTGTAATCATGTGCACTTAAGTGAAATTTACATTATCATTATGAGCTGCACGATGGAAATGACTCTTATAGCCTACAGCTATTAGAACCACTCCCGTGCCAGCTCCAGGTTGTCAGCACCAGGGGAAGCAATTTCATCGGGTTTCTTTTTACATGGACACACGGCTCCTATTAGTGCTTATGTCTCCTATTTTGTTTTTATTCCCCCCGACTCATGCCGTTTGCCTCTTTGGGTGGAAATGAAAACATTTTCAAGAATGAAAAGTTTCAGCTTGTTGCTAAAAATATCCCCAATCATCAGCAGGGGAGGCAATTCCTCAGCCACTTGCAACAAAGATGACCTCTTTGCCAGGCTTGGCCTACAGCAGGAGGTATCTACTCATGAGCTCCTTTTACATGGGCTCAAAATAAACAGCCAGTTCCTCTGGCTAGCCTCCCTCTCTGAATGGAGGCAGGGAACATTCTGTACAAGGAAACCTTTCCCCATCAAACTAGGGGCCAACTCTAACCAAGTCAAGTGAAGCATCTGCTGTATGTTAAGACATTAGCAGCTTTTAATTGCAGGTGCCCAAGTGGACCAATTTAGTGTTTTTCAACCCTGAGGACTCAGCACATTTAGGGTGTTCACATCACAAAGGTGAGGCAGTGTATCATGCTATTTTCTAAAAACTAAAATCAAAGACTTTTTTTCCCCATGTAAGCCTCTACCTTGAATATATATCTCTCCCAAGGTTACAGGAATATATTATCTTATAAGGCACCAAGGAAGCATAAACTATCAAAATGAATGCCAAATCCAGGGAAGCTCATACTTAAAATTCCCGTTCATCTTTAAGACAGAAGGTGAAACTTACACACTGAACCAGCTCTCTGAAAAATTGAAACCAAATGTTGTCCTTACCCAGGTACTATTATGTATTATGAGAATGAAACATGCCAAACTTGCTTTTACAAATAGAGAAATTGAGGCAAAACGCCATCGGAGCTGGTAGAAATTTTAGAATTATAACCTATAGATCTCTCTTCTTAATGTCTTCATGTTGGTAGCTTAATTGACTTCTCAGAGTAGAAGTACAAAGTACAGAGAATTTTATTAAATGTTTTTGGATGTACAAAACTTTAACTTATTTTTTTATAAATAAATTGGATATCTACTTTGACTCCCCATTGTGCCTGGTGCTAGGAAATGTAATTTTTATCAATTCCAGTTAAATCCAGTAATAGAAGATTTATCATTGGTAAGTTCAAATTTTTCCCTATGATTCCTCCCTAGGATAGTACCCAAGTCCTGGTATATTCCAGTTGTGCTGATGGAGTTCAGGTCAGGCCAGGAGAATTATCCATCATCTTATGTTATAGACAACATTGAATCTAGTCCCTTAATATTACTCTTTCTTCATTTTTGCCTCCCGTGACATGTGTGAATTTCCATCCACTGAGAGTGTTTTCTTATCTTGACCATGAGACTGCTATGTCTTCCAGTTCTCAGAATCAAATCTTACATTAACCATGGTAAAATATTTGTCTATGCCACATCTTTGGGGGAGTGGATACTTAAGCTCTATCCCCCCTTAGAAACACCATGCAGCTGTTTCACTTCTCTCCCATGCATGACAGAGCAGAGAGCTTGAGAGTTTGTTCATTCCTGGAGGTTACTTTGAGGAGAGGGGAGGGCATAAGAGAATGAAAGTCTAGTTCAGAGATGTGCAAAAGGAGCTCATTACCTTTCTTTCTGTCCAGATCTTCTTCCCCTCATCAAAATTTAAGGATTTGGGGGGTAATATTTTTATTAATTTCAGAGAGAAAGGAGGGGGAGAGAGAGATAAAAACATCAATGATAAGAGAGAATCATTGATTGGCTGCCTCCTGCATGCCCCACACTGGGGATTAAGCCTTACACGTGGCATATGCCCTGACTGGAAATCAAACCATGACCTCCTGGTTCCTAGATCGACACTCAACTACTAACCAAGCTGGCTGAGCAAAACTTAAAGATCTGGATCTAAGCTGAGGAGCTAAGAATACATGTTCTCAGATATTTTAATTAATACTTCATAACATTGCCTTACCACAGTCAAAATAGGTATAAGGTTATTAAATTTAAAAAAATAAACACTGTTCTTGCTTTTTTCAAAGAACTAATATGATAAAACTCTACAGAAAAACAAGAAGACAAGAACACTGGACTGAAAATGATAGATTTAATAATTTAGAAAACTATTATTTTTATTTAAAAGACATGTTCTATAGTTTCCTAGATTTTTTCTTTTATTTTCTTCTTTACTTCCTTTTTTTCTTTTTTGAACAGTTGATATTATAAATAGGTCTAGATGTCCTTCTACAATTTCACAACCCTTGATTTATCTGAGCTTTCTCATGATTGCACATTACAAATTGTCTCTCTTTCCTCTAATCTGGATATTATTCTCATTTGTTTTTCCCATACCTCATTTTCCCTTTATTCTATCCCATGACTTCACAATATTTTCACTTCATAAAGAATGATAATTATTTGACACTAATAGATAAGTGGATGGTTTGTGGTCCCATCAGGCACTCTGAGTGGGAGGACTGATATCCTAGACATACCTCTGTTTTGTAGAACACTTCTACAATTAGTACACTAATTAGGAATATTTGATCTTAGCAAATCCTCTCTGTTCATCAAAATCTTACTCTTCTCATATATCACTCATGAAGGCACTTATCAATAATGTTAGCCTATATGGTCTCTCAAGAAGCACTTTAAGAATACCACTTAGCATTAAAAGGTGATCAACTACCAACATACTTAACAATGTGGACAATCCCAGATGCATTGTGTGAAGTCAAAGAAGCCAGACACAAAAGGCTGCATAGTCTATAATTAACATGGATTGCCAAGGACTGGAAGTTCTATCAGTTATTGCCTTACATGTTTTCCTTCCTTCCTTCCTTCCTTCCTTCCTTCCTTCCTTCCTTCCTTCCTTCCTTCCTCTTCCTTCCTTCCTTCCTTCCTCTTCCTTCCTTCCTCTTCCTTCCTTCCTCTTCCTTCCCTCCCTCCCTCCCTCCCTCCCTCCCTCCTTTCTTCTTTTCTTCCTTTCCTTTCCTTTCCTTTCCTTTCCTTTCCTTTCCTTTCCTTTCCTTTCCTTTCCTTTCCTTTCCTTTCCTTTCCTTTCCTTTCCTTTCCTTTCCTTTCCTTCCTTTCCTTCCTTCCTTCCTTCCTTCCTTCCCTTTCCTTTCCTTTCCTTTCCTTTCCTTCCTTCCTTTCCTTTCCTTCCTTCCTTCCTTTCCCTTCCCTTCCCTTCCCTTCCCTTCCCTTCCCTTCCCTTCCCTTCCCTTCCCTTCCCTTCCCTTCCCTTTCCTTCCCTTCCCTTCCGTCTGTCTTTCTTTCTTTCTTTCTTTCTTTCTTTCTTTCTTTCTTTCTTTCTTTCTTTCTTCTTTCTTTTCAGTGCAGAGGATTTATTTAAGACCCATGAGAAAAAAATATCATAATTATATAATCTCTGCACTTCAAAGGTATGAAATCTAGTTAAAGATAATTCATAATGCAATAATGATTACTATAACTATACAACCATAAAATTAGTTGCTAAATTATAGGGGGAAAAGATCAGTGAGGGCTGCCATAATCACTTATGGTTTTATAGAGAGAGGATCATACTGATCAAACTTTTCACTCATTAATAGAGCATTCAATCACAGAAATTGATACCTAAAATAGTAATTTGGTTGTTTTTCTTTTTTTGAGGGAAAGATTAACATACATCTTTTTATTGGGGAGACATTGGTTAAGATGATCATATAGGTTTCAAGTATACATTTCTATGACATATGATCTATATATTGCATTGTGTGCCCACCATCCACAGTCAAATCACCTTCTATCACCTCTTTTCCTTTAACTACCCGCTTCCCTCTGGTAAACACCATACTGTTGTCTGTAGCTGAATTTCAGATTTATAGCCCACATATGAGTGAAATGATATGGTTCTTAGGTTTTTCTGTCTAACTTACTTTGCTTAGCATAATATTCTCAAGGTCTATCCATATTGCAAATGGCAGTATTTCATCTTTTCTTAAGGCTGAGTAGTATTCCATAGTATATATGTACCACATCTCCTTTACACAATTCTCCATCAAAGGACACTTTGATTATCTCTACATCTTGGCTACCATGTGCAATGAACACAGAGATACACATATCTTTGCAAGTAAATGTTTTTGAGTTTTTTGGGGTAGGTTCCTAGAAGAGGAATTTCTGAGTCATATGGTAAGTATATTCTTTATTATTTTGAGGAATTGCAATATTTTTTCTATAGTGGTTGTACCAGTACATTCCTATCAGCAGTGGGTGGGTTCCTTTTTTCTACAACTTTTCCAACACTTATTACCTGTCTTATTGATAATAGCCATTCTACAAGTTTGAGATAGTATCTCATAGTAGCTATGACTTGCATTTCCCTATTAGCTAGTGAAATTGAACATCCTATATAATAAAACCCTAATATGTAAATAGACCAAAATGGTGGAATGACTGGTCGCTATGATGTGCCCTGACCACCAGGGGGTAGACACTCAATGTAGGTGCTGCCCCCTGATGGTCAGTGCACTCCCCCAGGGGGAGTGCAGCTCAGCCAGAAGTCTGGCTGGCAAACACAGCAGCAGTGGCAGGAGCCTCTCCTGCCTCCACAGCAAGTGGGCAGTAAGGAGCGAGGGGTCCTGGACTGCAAGAAGGCACAGGCTGGACTGAGGGATGCAGCCTCCCCTGCTTCCTCCTAGTGCATGAATTTCAGGCACTGGGCCTCTAGTCTTTTCATATCTCAGTTGGTCGTTTGTATGTCTTCTTGGGAGAGGTGTCTGTTCAGGCCTTCTGCCTAATTTTTATTGGATTGTTTCTTTGCTATTGGGTTGTAGGAGTTCTTTATATATTTTGGATATTAACTATCTTCTCCCATTTGGTTTATTGACTTTTGTTTTGTTGGTGGTTTCTTCTGCTGTGCAGAAGCATTTAAGTTTAATATAGTCCCATTTATTTTTATTTTTGCCATCACTTCCCTTGCTTTTGGGGTCAAATTCATGAAATGTTCTCTAAGACAAAAGTCCATAAGTTTACTACCTATGTTTTATTTTATGCAATTTATTGTTTCAGATCTGCCCTTGACCCATTTTGAATTAATTTTTGTAAATGAGGGCAACCTGTAATCTAGTTTCATTTTTCTGCATGTCATTTTCTAATTTCCTCAGCACTGTTAAGTGAAGAGACTTTCTTTTCTCCATTGTGTGTTTTTGGCTCCTTTGTCAATTAGTAGTGGCATATACATTTAAGATTTACATTATGATTAATTAATTATAGATACCCTCTTCTTGCTAAATATCAGTTCATTTCTAATAACATTTTTTCTTTTGAAATCTACTTTGCATTCATTAATATAGCAATTCAAGCTCTCTCTAGATTAATTTTTTCATGAGATATCTTGTCTTTTCCTCAATACTTAACTTATTCTGTGGCTTTCTATAAAGTATATCTTTGTAGACAGCACTTTATTCAGGTTTTTCTTTTTTTTATCTAATCTGACAATTTTCGCCTTTTTTGTGGTATGTTATATATAACATTATATTGGTTTCAGGTGTATAACATACACTTAATTGAAGTGTTTAAATCATTTACATTTTATATAATTATTAATAATATTGGGTTTGAGTCCATCATAGTGTAGTTATTGGTTTTCTCTGCCCCATCTTCTCTGTTTCCTTTTATCTACTATATTGCTTTGCTTGGATTTAAATACATTTTTAAAAGATTTTATTTCATCTTCATATTGGTTTATTAGCTATATATTGTCATTAATTTGTTTGGTTTTGGTGCTGCACTTAGATTTAAAATATACATCTTTAAGGTGTCAGAGTCTAATTTTAAATAATATTGTACCCCTTTACAGAGAGTATAAGAGTATTAACAATACTGTATCTTCATTTCCTCACTCTGGCTTTTGTACTATTGTTGTCATACTTTTTTACTTTTGCATATGCTCCTCATTCCATAAGATATTAATCCTTTTGCCTTAAACATTCAAATATCCTTTAAAATTTTTTAAGTAAAAATATTATTTTTACCCACATATCTATCATTTCTGGCACTATTTATTCTTATGCTCATATGCTAAGTGCATTTAACTTTAGAAGAAACTACCAGAGTATTTTTCAGGGTGGAAATATATATCTATGTATTATCTACTGGTTGATTTTTTTCTTGTTATTGGATGTATTTTTTTTTTCTTTCTCTTCATTTCTGATAAGGTTTGATATATGCCAGACATATTTATTTACATTCTTTGTTGCTGCATATTGTTTTAGATCTTCAATGTTGTATTGTTCTCCTGACACAAAGTTAAGTTTTTGGTGTTAGTTGGGGCCTTTCCAGTTTGCTTATGTTAAACTTTTTGTTAGAAGTTGGTCAAATGAGCCTTTAGTTTAGGATACATTTTACCCCATAAAGCAGCACCCTTCTGAGAATTCTACCTGATATTCCCTATGTTTTGAGTTATTTCTGTTCTGGTTGGTTAGAACAAACTATTGCCAGCTCTGTGTGAGCTTTGGGGATTGTTCTGTCTTCTTTTTTTAATGGTACTTCTGCCATCAGGCATTTTTTCTCTCATGCAAGTTCAGATTAGTACTCAGCAACAGACAAGAGAAGTCCTATCTGTACATACCAGATGTACCGGTTAATAATGCAGATTTTGTAATCAAAGAAAATATAATAATTTAAAGAAAAACATCAAAAGTATTTTATTCAAAGTAATGTCCATCCTTAGCTACACATTTCCCCATCTTTCAGGTAATTTGTGGATATCGTCCCAGTAGAACTTTTCTTGTTTTGAGGCAAACCATTCAGAGACCCAATTTTCTACTTCTTTGTATGTTTTGAAGTGCTGCTCAGAAAGTGCGTGTGCCATCGATCAGAACAAATGGTAATCTGAAGGAGCAAGGTCTGGTGAATTCGGTGGATGGGTTAATACTTCCCAGGCAAGATTTTTTAATGTGTCTTTAACTGGTTGTGAAGTGTGTGATGGTGCATTATCATGAAGCAAAATGTATCATATCTTCTGGCACATTCTTGTTTTTCTTTACAATCAAAGCATGGTTCAAATTGATTATTTGTTATCAATAGAGATAAGTATTAATAGTTTCACCTGGTTTTAGAAGCTCATAATACACCTTTCTGATCCCACCAAAGCAGAATATTATCTTCTTTTCAAAGCGATTTGGCCTTGCAGTCAATGTTGATGGTTGACTTGGATCAACCCATGATTTTGTGCATTTGGGATTCTCAAAATAAACCCACTTTTCATCGCCAATCACAGTTAGATGCAAAAAAGACTTTCTTTTTTGCTATTGAAGCAATATTTTGCTGATGACTTTTCAGCTTTCCATTTGTTTTACATTCAGTTGATCTGGCACCCATTTTCCCCCTTTAAAATGTTTCCAATTGCTTGTAAATGATCAGAAACTGTTTGCTGAGCAACGTTTAATCTTTCTGCAAGTTGTTTTTGAGTTTGACACACATCTTCATCCAATAATACTTGTAATTGTTGGTCTTCAAACTTTTTTTGTTAACCTAGACATTCTTTATCTTTCACATTGAAATCATGACTTTTAAAGCATTTAAACCAGCAATCACAAGTATCTTGAGATGAAGCATGTTCACCATAAGCTTCCCAAAGTATTACAATAACTTTCAGCAGCACTTTTCTTCAAAATAAAGCAATGAATTAAAACTTCCTGCAAATGCTCTTTTTATTTTAGCACAAATTCAACATGTTTAAGCATAGAAGTATCTATGATGTTAACGCCTTCAGCAAATTTGACATATGAAGTTTTGAAGCATGCTGTCAAAACAACAAAATAACATTCATATGAAATTGCATATATATATATATGTTATATATATGTGTGTGTTATATATATATATATATATATATATATATATATATATATATATATATATATATATCAACATATGTGTAACTCCATCTGCATTAATAACTGGTACACCTGGTGTAGGAGCTCCCTCTTCCTATGAAGCTCCTTCCTCTCTAGTTCTCTTCCCCACAGATTAATTGACTTGGTCTCTACCAATTCTATCATCTGTCTCTTCAATTGAAAAGGATCATCAAACTCTGTGTAGGTTCTCCATCTGTAGGTTTCCCAACTTAGAGGATGTTTTGAAATGAGATTAACATTTGAATTGGTGAGAGTTTTTCCCTAGCCAGATAATTCATCTGGTTGGATTGCTGTCCTGATTAGCCAGAATGCAGGTTCAACCTTCTGTGGGGGCACACACAAGAGGCAACCAATGAATGCATGGATGAGTGGCACAACAAATTGATCTCTCCATGTCTAGTTCTCTCTTTAAAAATAATCAACCTAAAAATGTTTAAAATAATAAACTGGTGGACTTTGTGTAAAGTAAATTGTTCTCTATAATGTAGGTGGCCTTCTTCTGATCAGTTGAATGCCTAGATACAACAGTCTAGCCTCCACAAGTAAGAGGGAATTCTCTAGGAGAGTGAGTGCCTTCAGATTTCATCTTCAGCATCATCTCTCCTGGATCACCTGCCAGCCTTTCTACTGGAACTGGAACATCAGCTCTCCTGGATCTTAAGCCTGTAGGTACATTGGACTTTCCAGCATCCCATAGTTGGATGAGCCAACTCCTTATAAATCTTTCTTTTTTTCCATTTATTTATTAAGGTATTTCATGTGTAAATATTTTTTTTATTTATATACACATCCCATTGGTTTTGTTTCTCTAAGGAATTTTTACTAATAGATCGCCTTTACTCTGGAACCTATAAGCTGTTTCTATTTTCTTACAGATCACAGTTACCAGTAGCTGTCTAATGTCTGAAAATCCTTCTTTCGTATATATTCACCAGTTTTTATTTGTGTAAAATAGGCCAGTTAATTCAGTCCCTGTTACTCTATCTTCATGGCTGTGTAATTTTCTTTCATTTTTTTTAAACCCCACCCATCACTCATAGATTCTCAGGATGATCCTAGTTGGAACTTGAGAAATTAATCCTATCACCTGATATTACAAATGAGAAGAACTAAAGCCCATTCATTTATTTTTTTAGTCAACAATGATTTGTTGAGCATATTTTAAGGACTTGATATAAGCATATAATGTACTGGAAATTAATCGGTTGGTCTTTCTAATGAGGGAGCCAGCAAATTAATAGGTAATTCTGATATATTGGATTCTGAGAAGGTATAGGCCGATTGATTGTTTTTTGCTAATTGTTGGGATTTATGAGTCAGTAAAGAATCTTTTACCACCCCAAGTTCAGACAAAGTTTATAGAAAGATGTAGACATGTCTGTGAGGGTAAATGAGATAACCTACTGAAAGTACTAAAATTACAGTGCCTAACATATAATTAGTCAAAACACATTAATCAATAGGAATTAAACAGTGGTATTAATTGGGCAAGACAATAAAGACTTCTTGATTTCTGATCAATAAAGTAGAATAATTATAACTTCATTGCCTTTCTCACAATTTGTTGAAAAGATCAAATAAAATGTTTATAAAAGACCTATATGGATACAAGATATCCACATTAGATCATATTTTTTAGGCTCCCACTGCTCTTTATTTTCTGATGACCCCAATAAAGATGAAGAAAGCTAAACACATTAGGTGTGAGGTAAGTGTTTCATAGGCTGAGAGGCTTCTCTGAGCTCATCTGCAAAGCTGCTGACAGTATTTTAATTGGTGAGGGCTGTGCCTCTTAAGGAGGCTGTCATCATTTATTTCTCTAAACTGGGTGTGGGTGGGGGGAGACAGAGTTGAGAGGCAGCCTCTCTGGGTGGTCTGTCTGCTGCTGCTCAGGCTAGTGCTGCTGTTATTTCTTAAATAATCATCTTTTCAGCTGTTGTATGACCTTAACCTCTCTTGCATTCATTGATCTCTCTTGCAGATTATACAGTTATTATACTATATTAGTTGCAAATATTGATAGTCAAATAATTGTGAGAGCAGAAAATAAATTTAAAAGCACAACTTCCCCAATTTTATTATATATATAATATATATATATAATATATATATTATATATATATTATATATATATATATATATATATATATAGAGAGAGAGAGAGAGAGAGAGAGAGAGAGCGCAAAGCACATTTATTATAGGTATGTGGAAATAAAAATAGCATTATTTCAGTTCAGTGAATTGCTTGATAAAATTTACACTATTAAAATTATTGTGACCTAAGATTATAACTTAGAGGATATTGAAAATGTCAACAGACTCTAATGATTAGTCCTTTGAGAATAATTCCTTTCAACATGATTCATCCCAATCTGAATGGTTTTATTTACTTTCAGTTAACCCATTTCTGCTTATGGTGATACTTCTGCCATAACTATCATGTCCTCAGTTGTAAATAATAGAACCAGCAAAAGGGAAGATGCATAAGAGAAGTTTCAGATACAATACTAGTAGACATTCATCAACTTTATGTAGCTTCAAGTGCCTGTTTTAATCAAGGCTTTTTCTAGTTGGCAGTTTCCAAATCCCAAACCACATTATTCTAAGAGAAAAATACATACAGATCAGAGTGACCAGTAGTCCCAGTTCACCTGGAATTGAGATGTTTCCCAGAATGCAAAGCTCTTTGTACTAAAATTGGGACAGTTTCATGAAAATGGATATGGTTGATCCCTCTAGAATAGGTGTTGCTGGGTGGGATATATTGAAAAGATATTGGGGTATCTGTGAAATTCCAAGGCAGGAAATACAGACTGGCTTCTTAAAAATCAAGAACAAGAAATGGGATATCCATCAGGAGTCACACAGCCATTCTTTCTTTCTCTATCTTATCTATATACTCTAGTTCTCTTTGTGAATATATATTGTGTTCTCCCTTTCCCACCTTCAAACCTCTCCTCACCCCAGATTAGGTCATATTTTTACCCTTAATAAGAAGGTACAAGGATATAACTTTATGGAATTTAAGGGTACATATTTTTATAAATATTATCTTCAAGGATTTCAAACAAGAGTAACTTCTAATATGTTTTTAGGAATGTTTTTCCAATGACTAGAATTCTAAAATACTCATATGACTCAGAATTCATAGTGCATAATCTGAAATTTTTCCTCAATTATCATATTATTTATTAATTAAATGGTTGAGAAAAGGCTACATAAGATTATAATAGTAACTTTTTCCTGATCAGTGAAGTTTAAGTATCCTTAAGTGGAAATACTTTTTTCTTCCCAGAGCATATTCTAACCCTTTATTATAGTTCTCTTCAATATTTTAATATTAGACTAAACTCAGCCTAGAAAAATTATTTTATTAATTGGAACACTTAAAACATTAGCCTCAAATCTCACTGTTTGGGCTAAACCTGTAGTTATTTCAATTACATATGTCTCAATAATTTGTTTGCATATCTGAAATTCTCACTATGAGAAGGATTCTCTAAGTGGTTAGTTGAGTTTAATTAAAACAGTGTGTTCAGTGTTAGTAAAGTTACCCTCAGAATTACAAACAGAACAAATCAATCTATTAGCTCCTTGTGTGCTAGTTACTGCTATAAGGCAATTAAGTAATCCAAATTTCAATTTTATGTAATGAGCTATTAGCAGAACCACAAAAAAATATTTTATAATCCTATCTAATAAAGAGGGAATATGCTAATTGACCATTACACCATCACAAGATGTCATTGCACAAAGCCACAAGATGGAGGTGTTCATTCCCCTCAGCCCTGCCTCATCCAGCCTCAGTTCCCCCAGTCCCCTCAGCCTTGTCTCATCAGCCTCAGTCCCCCAGTCCTCTCAGGTTTGTGTCATCCAGCCAGAGTCCCCAGTCCTGTCAGCCCCGCAGGAGAAGTCAGTGGGGGACTATTGGGGCGGCAAGGGAGAACAGTTGGAGGTGAACAGGCAAGCAGGAGAGGGCAGTTGGGGACGATCATGCTGGCAGGGGAGCAGTTAGGCATCAATCAGGCTGGCAGGGAAACGGTTAGGGGGCTATCAGGCTGGCAGGCAGAGTGGTTGGGGCAATCAGGCAGGCAGAAAGGCAAGTGGTTAGGAGCCAGTGGTCCTGGATTGTGAGAGGGATGTCCCAGATTGAAGAGGGTGCAGGCTGGGCTGAGGGACAACCCCACCCACTACCCCCATGCAAAAATTTCGTGCACTAGGCCTCTAGTAAATAATAATTTTATTTCTTTCTAAAAAGTACTTGTTATTACTACTCCTTGAAATTTTACATATACTAGTTTATATATTTTCAATGTTTTAGGTAATCCTTATTAATTTTTTTATGTAGTGAATAGTTAATGAACACTGTGTGCCAAAGTTCTAGGTTCTGGGTTCACAAAATGAGCAAAATACAATCTCCTTACCCTTGGGGCCCCTACAATTTGATAAAAGAGACATTCAAGTTCAAAGTCATCACAATTTGTTACACCACAGCATGATACATGCTAAAATACATGCTGATTAAATGGTGCTTATGGTGCATGAATGGGGAAACACAAGTCTTGGGGTAAAAAATGCTGGTCAGAGAAAATTGAAATCAAAGGAAGTAGATAAATCTAAAGGATGAAAGGAGGGGGAATCAGCAGAGTTGCCCTATGTAGATGAAACAGCCTTGCAGAGCCCCAATGCTGAGAGGGAGCACTAATTTTTGTAGAACTAATTGGTTCTAGTAAAACGTAGAAGGTGGTGGTGATGATGTGGCTTTGAAGATAAGCTAAAGACACAACACAAAGTCTCTAATAAATCATCTGAAGGATTTGGGTGTTTTGAGCAGGGAAATAACTTGATCAGATTTGGCTTTTTTATTGTTCTGGAGGCAGGATTGGAGGAGAGTCAGACTAGAGGCAGGGAGAGCAGTTAGATGATAACTGCAAAAATCTAGGAGAGATGAGATGATGACCTAAGTTAATTTAATATCAGTGAGAATGGTGAAAAGTAGCCTTCACCTCGAGTAAGAAAAATGACTAGAACTTGGTGATTGATTTGATATAGAGAGTGGATTATTCAAAGGAGTAAATGTTGACAAGAACGCTATGGCTTTTGCATCTGGGTAAGTGGGGAAGAAGAAATAATGAGCAAACTTAGATATCTGAGTGTAAGTGTCCAAGTCAGCATTTGGTCATGCTGGTCTAGAAATCAGAGAGTGATCCATATTACAGAAATCATTTGAGAATCTCTAATAAGTAGAGATAGTGAACCGATAGTGAACAAATAGAGTTGAGAACAATTGTGTGAAATAGATTGTTGTTACACGTGTGACAAAGTTCACTCCACAGAAGAGAGCACCATCAGAGACAAACTGGTCTAAGATAAATTAGCAAACGATCCAGTTCAGAATTTATATATCCTGCATTTCTGACCCATTGATTCATTCACAGAAAGGGCTGATGTTAACATTCACAGAAAGGGCTGATGTTAACAACTGCAAGTTAACAAAGCTGAGAGAATATCTCTCAAGGCAAATTCAGGAAAGAAAAAAAACAAAAACAAAAAAACAACAAAAAACAAACAAAAAAAATTATTCCCAAACATATGAGAAAACTCTTAAAAACAGCTTTGCCACAGCTTGGAGTAGCATTTCTTAATTGAGAAATAAAGAAAATATTTCATATTAATAAAATCATTTGTTCATCAGGTGTCAAGTGAAGGGTTGTATTGAGAGCACGGCAAAGATTGAGATAACAGCAAAGAAATAAAGTTTAAGGAATAACACAATGTGTCAATTGTTGAACAAAGTAGTTTTGAGGTGTTTGTCCTTCACTCAAATGGAGATTTCAGCAGAGATTGGGAAATCTGAGTTGGATTTCTGTAGGGTGGGGGTCAGGAATGTCCAGTCCCTGGGCTGTATAAGGCCCCCAAAGTCACTTTGTCTGGCCCTGCCAAGGCATTAGGGTGAGTTATAAATGTTTAATCAAATATAGCAGGCTAATTTTAAGTTGATAATTTTGTATGACCCGTAATTAATGTTCCAAATGGCCCTTAAAGAAAAAAAAGTTCTCCACCTCAGCTGTAGGAAAATAATGTCAGAAACTTAGATTGGGAAGTCATCTGTGTTAAAAATGATTGTAAAGAAAGTTAGAAAAAGATGAACTTACCATAGAACCTGAACAGAAAGACATCATCTGTTCAGTTCACATCATTCAGCAAGAAATATGTTTTTAGTCTCTTTTAAAGGTTGAGTCAAGACAAGAAAAATGTAGGTAACTGGCTCAATAAATAATAAATGGTAAAAGTTGATGTTGAACCTAATGTTGCTGCCTATAAATTTTGCTATTTCCACCAACAGCAATAAATAAAAATTCTTACAATATAGTTTCATAAACTAGAGGCCATGTGAGCAACTAAAATACAGAAACAACTGTAATAGAAATGCTAAATGATCAGTCGGTATTTCTATGACTTTCACTCAACTATTATTTTTTAAAAGCACACACACAAAAAAGAAAAAGAAAGAATGAAATGAAAAGAAAAAGGAAATCCAATTTCTATAAACCTTTAGATAGAATCACTTGTTGAATCAACTTCAACAATAAGAAAATTGTCTCTTTGGAAAGAGAAAGCTCAGAGACACACGAGTTGGGGCTCATTATCAAGAAAATGATCTCTACATCATGTCTTTCATTATGAAGAGGGAAGTTCCATGAAGACAAACATTTCAGAAATCCAGCCAGCGGCATTTTAGCATTTTTTTAGCAGTTGAAATTTTATTATAACCAACTAAAGAGTTCCATTCAATTCAATATCATGATTGTTCCTGTAGGTATTTAGATCTAAAATAAAAATAAGAAGTTTAAAAAAATTAGAAAGATAGAGCAAAAATATTCACTATTTGTAAACAATTTAAGTAAAATAGACAGTAAATTTTCTGTCATATTAAACATTATAATTTTTTTAATATGCTTATTTATTTATTTATTTATTTATTTATATCAGAAAGAAGAAAGGAGAGACAGAGAGAGATAGAAACATCGATGAGAAAGGAACATTGATTGGCTGCCTCCTGGATGCCCCCTATTTGGAGTCAAGCAGGCAACCCAGGCATGTGCCCTGACTGAGAATGGAATCGGTGTCCTCCTAGTGCAAAGGTGCTAAACACTGAGCCCACACCTTCCAGGCCATTATCATTCTTATTGGTTATTGCTAGAATATAAGTTGATTTATTTTTGTAAGCTAATTACCTTGCTAAAAATCTTTTAGTTTTTCAGTTAATTCTCATGGATCTTCTAAACTTAATCTCACATTTAATCAGGATTATACAAATTCAAACAATAAGGTGGGATGTTTCACCATTACTAGTAAATTAGCAAACTTTTTTAAAAAATATATTTTATTAATATTTTACAGAGAGGAAGAGAGTGGGATAGAGAGTTAGAAACATCGATGAGAGAGAATCATCGATCAGCTGCCTCCTGCACACCCCCCACTGGATGTGCCCGCAACCAAGGTACATGCCCTTGACCAGAATCGAACCTAGGACCCTTCAGTCCTCAAGCCGATGCTCTATCCACTGAGCCAAACTGGTCTTGGCTAAATTAGCAAACTTTAACAAGTTTGATAATATCAAATGTTGGCAAGAATTTGTATCAGCTGTTGAAAGAATCTAAAGCTCGAAGACATAGAATTATGAATTTTATTCAGGATTTGCTAGGCATCATGGGTGAGAGAGTAAATCAACATGGCTACTCAGGAAGGCAAATTAACAATTCAGTAGTATCTACTGCTCCTGAAAGCCAGATGAGCATGCCCTGTGATTCAGAAATTACATTTGGAGTTGGTCCGAAGGTTGTGGGTTATTGTTAAGCTGATTAACAGAAATTACATTTGGTTTGTTCCTTTGCTGGGTAACAACTCTCAATGTGTACCTAAGGTGATCTGTATAAAGATGCTAATTTCAGCATTGTTGACACCCGTGTAAAATCAAAACAATGTAAGTGTCCATTTTATGGGAGCATTTAAATAAACTTTGATCTTTTGCTCTGCATCAATCATTTAAAAAATGCCATGGGCCTAAATGTACTAGCATGTATATAAGTCTAAGTGCATTATTGAGAGTTAGAAGGTAGAAGTAGGTGGAGGTCACACTTCTACTCCTTCTGCCTGCAAGCACAGTGACACAGTATTTGCTTCTCTGCCCAATGCTCAGTCATCAGCCTCCATGGACCTTAGAAGAAAGACATGGGCTGTCCGATTTGCTGGCACGAACCACGGTTGCAGCAGTGAAGTCCTAGAGCAGCGGTTGTGGCAGCCGTTTCCTGATACCCCAGTTCATTAATCACGGCAGAGGTAATAGCCTGTTGGCAGGCAAATAGTGCACTATTCTGGGAGTCCTTCCTAGAAGCTGAGTCTAAAAACTGCTTTTCTAGATTATCTAATTATTTTGGAAGCATCCAGTTTCCTGTATTATATCAATTTCCCCCAACCTGAAACTAGCTAGAGAGATTTCTGTTATTTGAAAATAAACCTTGGCAGATGCAGTATTTGGTACCAGAACTGGCTATGGGCAGGAGATTTTTAAGGTTGAGAATCTGAGATTTTTATGTCTCTGCTGTTAGTTTTGAGCAGTGACAAGCATTAAATGACAGGATATTGATACTAAGGAAACATAGTATTACCTGTGTTCACCTGCAATAAAATGCCTAATACTTTCAGATGAAGGGGTGGTGTTGGCAGATTAAGAGGTAACTGACTTTACATAATACATATGGCATGTCACTGAAACCAGCTTGGCTCAGTGGATAGAGCATTGGTCTATGGACTGGGAGGTCCCAGGTTCGATCCTGGTCAAGGGGATGTACATTGTTGCAGGCACATCCCTGGTGGGGGGTGTGCAGTAGGCAGCTGGTTGATGTTTCTCTCTCTCATCGATGTTTCTAGCTCTCTATCTCTCTCCCTTCCTCTCTGTAAAAAGTCAATAAAATATACTTTAAAAAATACATATGGCATGTGAAAGACAAGGATTGTGGGAAGAGTAGAAGCTTCCACAAATCCCAGGGAACTTTTTCTTTTTAATTGCAGAATTAGGGTTTTTAGTTCTGAGTCCTGAGAATGAACAGAGAATTAGGAAATTTAATATGACTGTCCTGAAAAATCCATCCCTCGTAGCCACAGGGATGATGTGGTCAAAACTCAGAGACAGGGACACACCTTGAAATTCCTAAGCTACAGTGAAATTTTGATTCTCTACCTCAGTTAAGCTCTCATTTGAAGGCTGTGAAAGTTAGGACATTGAAAACAAATGAGACCCCGAGAAGTAGAATTACAAAATTTTACCAGATATGGAAGACAGAGAGTATATTTAATCCCTAAATCCTAGTTCTGCCTAGCCAAAAGACACCTACAGATCTCCCTGGGGATAGTTACTCCTAAGGGAATGTAGCTTCTCTCAGAGCCTAATCTCCCTGCCTTTCACAGCCTCCACACCTAAACTGAGAGTCAGATGCTAGCATTCCTCAGAGGACCAATTCGAAAGTCAAAGGCGGGGTAGGGGAGGGGTAGAGGAAGTAGTGGAAGGGGTCAGTCCCTAAAGGAAATGTAAGGATCTGCTCATTTATATCAGAAGAAAAACTAAAGAATACGTGCAGAAATGTTTAAGGATTTAGAGAAAGAGTGGAAAGATACAATTTTGTTTCTGGCTGAGTGTATCAGCACATACACACGAGATTCTCAAATATGTGGACTAACTGAAGAAGCCAGGAGTGTCTCTGTTTGTACGGGTGATTTATTAAAACCTAATCTCAATGGCAAATATATGCTTTACATGTTACCCCATTTATTCTCAATGATTGTGTAAGGTATTAATATCAACCAGAGAAGATAGGACTTTACTATTATCCAGAAAGAACACACCAATTCTACTGAGGATTTTTTACCCACAGCACACCTTCCTATAGAAACTATATTACAGGCATTAGTAAAAACAAATAATGCTGTTTCACCTCCTATGTAAAGTCATCTAAATAAAAGTAAACAAACAACAAAAAGGAAAACGATAATGAAAAAGGCTTCTAATGGAAGCAAAATGGAAACAAATATGAAGAATAGGAGCCAAGTCTGGCCGGCATGGCTCAGTGATTGAGCACTAACCTATGAATCAAGAGGTCACAACTGGGATTCCTGGTAAGGGCACATGTCCAGGTTGCGGGCTGGATCCCTAGTGTAGGGTTTGCAGAAGGTTGCTGATCAATGGTTCTCTCATCATTGATGTTTCTATCTCTCTCGTCCTCTCTGAAATCAATAAAAAAAATATGTTAAAAAAAGAATAGGGGCCAAAATCATAGGAAGATATAAATCCTGTATAATAAAGATGTAATATGCAAATTGACCATCAATTCAACACACAACATGGCTGCCCCTATGTGGTCAAAGATGGCCACCACAAGATGGCCAGCAGAGGAGGGAAGTTGTGTGCAATCAGGCCAGTAGGGGAGGGAAGTTGGGAGGGACCAGGCCTTCAGGGGAAGGCAGTTAGGAGTAACTAGGCTGGCAGGGGAGGACAGTTAGGGGTGACCAGGCCAGCAGGGGAGTGCAGTTGGGGGTGGCCAGGCCTACAGGGGAGCATTTAGGCATTGATCAGGATGGCAGGGGAGTGGTTAGGGGTTGATCAGGCTGGCAGGCAGAAGCAGTTAGGAGCAATCAAGCAGGCAGGCAGGTAAGCAGTTGGGAGCCAGCAGTTCTGGATTGTGAGAAGGATCCCAGATTGGAGAGGGTGCAGGCTGGGCTGAGGGACACATACCCCATATGCACGAATTTTGTGCATTGGGCCTCTAGTAAGATAATGAAGGTGAAGTACATGAATAAAAAACATTCTTAAATGCACTTTCCTTTAAAATAATAATGTGATTGAACTAATAATAATAATGATAATGCCACTGTATAAAGTAGAAACTTAGTCATTAGGCAGGACAATGATAGCGCAATGCCCCTCAGCCTTTCTTTTTGAAAGTAAATTGGGGTTTGCTATCTGTTAGAATTAAAAAATCATAGACTTATTAGAATAGGAAAGGATATCAAAGTATCTAACCAAACCTACATTTGATTTGATAGTTTATAGACCAAAGTGTTATATGAAGAGCTTTCTAACTTGTTTTTACTAATCTGCTTTCATGTACTATCAAACAATGTGTGTGTTGCTCAGGGAATTGTCAGAGACTGTAAGCAAATCAGTACCATATAACACTGATCTTTGTGTCAGATTCAAAATAATTGATGATATTTTTCAGATTAGGAATCTTGATAAGATGGATGTAATAATTTTAAGATAAAGAGATGATCTTGTCTTGATGTTGAGAGGACAGCAACCTAGAAATATGCTTTCTAGAGAATGTGGAGAATGGTATAAAATGCCTAAGAAAAAGCAGACACTTCATGGTTATAAAGACATTTAAACTATCAGCATTTCAGAGAAAGGAAGAACCATTTCTTTTGGCCAAGGAATAAAATGGCCAATTGTTCAAATCAGTGTCTGCTAACTTAGCCATATTGGTTTTTACTGGTTTCTCAGCAAAACAGATTCCAGATTAGTTTTGATATGTTTATTACGTCTGGTAATGGAAAATTAATCAAGAAGATGTCACTTTTTTCCTTAAGACTGCTCATTTTGTTTAAATACTGGCTGGCATTTAGCATTACCTTATCACTCTCATCTTTCACTCTTCAGATCATGTCTCATTTCCGCATAGTTTATGGTTCAATTAATTATAGCTAACACATTGTCTGAAAACTGTTTCATGAAAATATGATTATATGGTGTCATAAAAATTCTCTAAATTTGACAAGAATATATTATTTAGCTGAAGAAATTGTGTATTTAGATACAAAGTCATGATTATTGTAAAACCATGATTAATGTAAATCATCAAATTGGACTCGGTCTTTCTCATAAAGATGTCAATCAAAAGAATTATTAAAGGATAGTTTTGACCTCAAATGCAGAACAATTAGAAAGATGAGAGGTTGTACTGAGTAATGTATATTTTGGATCTATGTGTTCTTCTTTTCTAAAAATATAGAATAAAAATGCATTTGGAAAATTTTTGGTGGAAAACAGATTTCAAAAATTATAATAGGTATTATTAAAAATTATGTTAAAATTTATATGAAAAGGACAGGTTTTTGAAAACTGACTCAAGAAGAAATATTAAACCCAGTAAGACAAAAACATTTAAAGAAAATAAAAGTTACTTTATCCCAAAGGAATCAAAACCAAATAACTTCAGAGATGACTTTAACCAAATTTTCAAGAAATGAGTAATTACCCTATGTAGATTTATTTAAAAAAATAGAAACATTGGAAAAGCTATTTTTATTTTATAAGATTAAAATAAACTTTATGCCAAAGTCAGATAATTTCAGTCCAATAAAAGGAAGTTATAGGCCAATTCATTTCTAAATATAGATGTGAAGATATTGAATAGAATACTAAAGAACTGATTTTGTCAGTGCATAAAAAAATACATTTAGCTGAAACCGGCTTGGCTCAGTGGATAGAGCATCAGACTGTGGACTGAGGGGTCCCAGGTTCGATTCCAGTCAAGGACATGTACCTTGGTTGCAGGCACATCCCCAGTGATGGGTGTGCAGGAGGCAGCTGATTGATGTTCTCTCTCATCAATGTTTCTTGCTCTCTCCCCCTCTTCCTTCCTCTCTGTAAAAAAATCAATAAAATATATATTTTTAAAAAATACATTTAAACCAAGTGAGGTTTATCCCAGGAATCCTGTATAATAAAAGGATAATATGCAAATCAACTGAATAGTGGAATGACCAGTCACTATGAAACGCGCTGACCACGAGGGGGCAGATGCTCAATGCAGGAACTGCCCCCAGCCTGCAGGCCCCAATTGCCAGATCAGGGCCTGCCAGCCAACCTCTCGGTCCCTTCCCCTGGCCAGTAGGTTCTGATTGCCCAATGGGAAATGGGGAACAGAGGATGGATGGCAGCGGATGTGAGCGGTGCCAGTCCAAGGCCCCCAACCCACCAGTTGCCCCACACACAAAGGGCGACTGGTGGGGGGAGGGGGGGAAGGGCCGGGGGCCAGCAAGCGGGCGGGAACAGCCAACCTGTTGGTTCCTACCCCCAGCCAGCAGGCTCCAATTGACTAATGGCAAACAGGGAACTGGGGGTGGGGAGTGAAGCCAGGCCAGGGACTCCACCCCACTGGTTGCCATGCACAGAGTGTGACTGGCGGCGGGGGACAGGGACAGCAAACAGGCACTGGGGGTGGGGGTGGGGGGGGTGGGGTTGGCTGCCAGCAGCTGGGGAAGATGGTCCTGATCACAGGCCAGGTACTGGACCTCTAGTTCTTAGATAATTCAACATCACAATGTCTAATATTATTATTCACTAACAGGTTGAAGGATATAAAACATATGACCTTTCAATATATGCATTCATCAATAGTAGACAGAAAGTACTACCGACATTGATAATAAAAAATATTTTACACACACGCTGAAAGTAACTTCAGCTTCCTTCTTTTTTAATTTAAAGTGTTAGAACTTTAGAATTATTTCCACTATGTAAGGAACAAGATATGCTATTCTGGCTTCTCTTTACCACTATGTTATATTGTAAAAAGACATAATTTAAAAGATAAGATTATTATTCTTTGCTGATAATGTCTATATATTGTAGAAAACCCAATGGAATGTCCATAAAAAGTATTAAACTTATATGGTGATTTAGCATAATATCTAGATAAATTAGCAACATGTAAAAATAAATAACTATATATCAGAAATTACAATAGAAAATAAGATAGAAAAAAAATTTTTAATAGCAACAAAAGTACAATATTCTTAGAAATAATTTTTAAAAATATGCAAAACCTTTTGAAGAAATGTTCAAATAAAATTGTTAAAGAACATATCAAGTTGATTAAATGGAGATTTATGCTCTGGCCCTATGTGATAAAACTGAAGGATATCAGTTTCCTCTCAAATTAATCTATAATATTAATGCAAGTCTAGTACTAGTAAGTTGATGTTTTGTGTAAAACTGACAAGATGATCCAAAAATTCATATGGAAAGGCATAAACAGGAATAATTGAAAACAGATATTAAGCCCTAACTGGTCTGGTTCAGTGGATAGAGCATCGGCCTGCGGACTGAAGGATCCCAGGTTTGATTCTGGTCAAGGGCATGTATCTTGGTTGCGGGCACATTCTCAGTAGGAGGTGTGCAAGAGGCAGCTGATCTGATCGATGTTTCTCTCCCATTGATGTTTCTATCCCTCTCCCTTCCTCTCTAAAAAATCAATAAAATATACTTTAAAAAAAAGATATTTAAGAACAAATGTGAAAATATCTATTAGATATTAAAAACAATCATAGATATCTAGTAATTAAGACAGTGGCTAAAGGTAAAAGGATAGACAAATAGGCCAATACAACAAAAAGTGGAGTTCCAAACAGACTTGTGCAAAAATGAAAACTCAATTTTTACAAAGGCACAGTTATTATCAATGATTAGAGAGGGAGGGAGAGAGAGAGAGAGAGATTACTAAAAAATATTAAAAGTGGTGAAACAGAAAAACACTCTCAGATAACTCATACCATATACAAAAATAAATTCTAGGCAGATTTCAGACAATATTAAAAGCAAACTTTAAAGTTTTAGAAAAATATTGAGAAATAAGAAAATATATTCTAAAGGGTAAACAGAAAACACTGATCATGAAGGAAAATCTAAATAAAGGACTAAATTAAAATTTAAAACTTTTTTCAATAAAGATATTATCAGAATAGTTAAAATAACTCATGGGTCAGAAAAAGCTACCCTGTAGCACATATATGTGTTAAAGGAACATTAGTCAATATATAACCAAACAATATCTTATAAACATTTTTTAAGACAAACCATGTAATAGAGAATGAGCAAAGAATATGTACAAGCAGGTTACAGAAGAGAAAATCTAATTGACCAATAAACCTGTATATGAAACTGTGTCCAAGTAACTTGGATTATAAAGGAAAAAAAAAATCTCAGACCCTTCACAGGACTTGACAATATCTCAATAGCTAATATAACAAGCACACAAAAATATCAGTAAAGGTATAAAAGATTTGAAGAAAACAACCTACTTGACTTAAATACAGAATATTATATTCAATAACCGAATAAATGTATAGAGAAAATAGGTGTTATTTTAAAGCTTATTTGGTACAATAGCCAGTTTGGCTCAGTGGATAGAGTGTCAGCCTGAGGACTGAAGGGCCTTGGGTCCAGTTCTGGTCAAGGGCACATACCTCAGTTGCAGGCTCAATGCCCGGCCCTGGTTGGGGCATGTGCAAAAGGCAATCAATTGATGTGTCTCTCTCATCAATGTTTCTGTCTCTCCCCTCTCCATTCCACTCTCTCTAAAAATAAATAAATAAATAAAGTTGTTTAAAAATAAAAAATACAGTTTATTTGGGGCCATTAAGCAAGTTTCAACAAATTTCAATATCAATACTTTTCAAAGGATTGAAATTATAAAGGGTGTGTTCTCTGATCAATATGTAATTAAATTGAAATGGTTGGAAATTAGGGACATGCTTCAAAATAACCCACACATTTAAAAAGAAATCACAAGGTAAATTAAAAACTATATAGAACTTAATGATAACAAAACCACAACATATTCATTTTTGTGGAATATAGCAAAAACAATGGTTTCAGTACAAATATTAGAAAAAAAGAAAGATTTAAAATCAATGATCTATATTTCTAATTCTAGAACCTAGGAAAAGGGAAGCAAATAAGTCAAAGAAAGTAAAGGATAAAAGTAATAAACGTAAGTGTTGAAATCAATAAAGTAGAAAAATTAACAAAACCTTGGCTTTGGTTCTTGGAATAACTAAGTAGCACCAGTTAATACAGCAAGAGAGAGAGAAGACAAATGACTAATATGAGGGGTAAAAGGCATCCCAACAGATTTCATCCACATCAAAAGGATAAGAGAATGTTATAAACAACTTTATGCCAGTAAACTTGACAATATAAACACAGTGCACAATTTCTTGAAAAATATAATTTACCAAAAAGTCACCCAGAAAAAAATAGAAAATCTGTATAGTTCTAAATATATTAAATAAATCAAATCAATTATTTTTAAAAAAGTCCAAGTGCAGATCATTTCACTGGTGCCTTCTTCTTACTAATGAGGTCATAATACTAATCTTACATAAATCCTTCCAAAGAATAGAAAAATTCTTAACAACTTAACAACTCCCAATTCATTTTATGAGCCAGCAAAACCCTTATACAGAAACCTGAAAAGAACTTACAAGAAATAAAAATATGAGCTAATATTTCTTATTAATACAATATTTAATATTATTTACATTAAAAGGTAATACATAAAACTAAGTGAGATTGCTTTGAAAATTAACCAGTGTATTTCACCTCATAAGTGAACAAGGAAAATAAACCACATGATCACTTCAATGAATACAGAAAATATATTTTATAAAATTCAAAATCCATTTATTGTGTAAAGGAAAAATGCTCAATATGCTAGAAGTACCCAGAAACTTCCTTAACCTGTTAAAAGGTACCTGAGAAATAAAATCTAATGTATGGAACATTTTTTCCCTCTAAGAGTGGCACACACACACACACACACACACACACACACAAAAGATATCCACAACTACCAGTTCTATTCAAAAATCAACATTGAAGTTTTCAAGTTAAAAACACACACACATAATTAGATCCAGAGGCAAGTAGCACTGAAAAGATCATCCAACCTCACTCAGAGAGAAGGCAGGGGAGTGGCAGGGGTTGTGGGGGGAGAAGATTAGAGATCAACCAAAGGACTTGTGTGTATGTATATTAGCATAACCAATGGACACAGACACTGGGGCGGTGCGGGTTTGCCCTGGGGGGGGGGGGGGGAAGGGAGGGGATGAGAATGATGGAGGGGCATCAATCAGGGGGAAAAAGGAGACATGTTATATTTTAAACAATGATAAAACATAAATATTTAAAAGAAAGAGAATGAAAAATAACTAGTAAAACATTATTCAGAGGTGATATCATTGTACATAAAGAAATTTCAACTATTACCAATTATTAGAAATAATTAGTGAATAAAGGTTGCTTTGTTTGCTCCAGAGAGGTAGGGTGTAAGCCCTCCCAATTAATAGGTACAATAGTGAGGCTGATGTCTTTCCAGATGCCTAGAGAATTTGAAAGAAACTGTATTATTCTCAAAGGAGATTCCCGAGGAGAATGTGGAGAGCACAAGCAAGTTCCGGCAGGCTTGAGGGAAGCAGAGAGAGTGGGTAGGGTCTTTACAGTGTCTCCAGTTCCTAAGGTCCAGAGGGAGGCCTGGGTGTTTGCCAGGTTTGAATACCTCCATAAACTCAGGATGCAAATAAGGTCATTTTGAATTCCAACTAATAGCTCGACTTTCTCCCCCATCCCCAAACTTAACAGGAAAAGAGTCCTTCGTCCAAAGCTCTTCCTCTTCCCATACATTCCCAATTTGTCTAAGAACTTTGGGGCTCACATTATGCAAATAATTCTTCTTCCAAAAGAACTGCAAAGCAGGGAGGAAACTAGAGATCACATCACTATTGCCTGTGGATGCCATGTGGTGCCTTCATTCACAAGTCGCCCTGCAGTCCCCATTTATTGCTGGGGAGCCATGGGAAGATTCTCCCCCCACCACTCTCTGCTGCAGAAGAGCCCATGAAGGGTGCTGTCTATTTACATTTATAATCCAGTGCTCAACTACAATTCCCCAAGCACAATGACTATGTGGGACAATTCATTTGGAGAATCTTCCAGCCTCAGACATAAATTGTACTAAAATCAAGCCCCTCTGTCAAATCTGTGTACCTGTGGGGTGAGTCTGAGTTACTCACCTAAATAAATACCTACTTAAGCCCCACTGTTGACCTACTACCTCTTTCCTTCACCCATCCTTCCATTTCCTTGAACAAAAGCAATGTTTTAAGAAAATGCCATGGAGAGTGTGAATGAGGAACCCACAGCATTAGTTAGTTTCATCTGGGAGCTGGCAGAATAGGCAAAGTATCACCTCTGCCTGCTGACCTTCAGAATGAGAAATAAAAGGTAAAAACCTAAGAATCTGTGTTTAACAAGATTTCAGGATGATTCTTATGAACAGTACAGTGTTACTCACACAGTTTTAAGGTGTTTTTATATCTCTGCCTCTACTGAGAACAGATGTGTCAATGTTTTAAAACAGATTACAGTTCTCACTTGTCTAAGGAGCCTTTCTGTTTCTCTCATTTAAATTAACATTCTATTTCTTTAAGCGCCCATTTCTACTCTGGGATCGGGCCTAAACAGGCAATTGGACATTCCTTTCACAATCCAGGACTGCTGGCTCCCAACTGCTCACCTGCCTGCCTGCCTGATTGCCTCTAACCACTTTTCCTGCCAGCCTGATCACCCCCTAACCACTCCCCTGCCAGCCTGATCCATGCCTAGCTGCTCCCCTGCCAGCCTGATTGCCCCTAACTGCCCTCCCCTGCTAGCCCAGTCAACCCTAATTCCCCTCCCTTGCCAGCCTAGTCACCCCTAATTGCCCTCACCTACAGGCCTGGTCCCTCTCAACTGTACTCCCCTGCAGGCCCAGTCACTCCTAACTGCCCTCCCTTGCTAGCCTGATCACCCACAACTGGCCTCCTCTGCTGGCCATCTTGTGGTGGCCATCTTATGTCCACATGAGGGTGGCCATCTTTGACCACATGGGGGTGGCCATCTTGTGTGTTGGGGTGATGGTCAATTTGCATATTACCTCTTTATTAGATAGGATTGCATAATGCAATCTTCCCCTCTAGGAATTCAGGAGTGCCTCATAAACCCAAAGCTGGCATTCCTACTTCTCTCCATATTCTGCTCTTGGCTATTAGAACATAGCATTTTGGACAGCAACGTGCATTTTAAAAGAGTTGGGGAAGGGAGATAAAGATGCTTATGAGAGTATAATATAAACAGGCCATCTAAAAAAAATTCAGGCTGTTAAGAATGCAGAGGGGTGAGGATGAGGAGAAGGGCACCTGAGCCCCCTTAGCTTGAAATGTAAATGCTCGTGAAAGGGATATTCCTACAAGATTCTTGGGAATAGCCACCTTCTCCATGCATGGTGAAGCACACATTTCCTGAACAAAGCATCCCTCATCCCCTTTTTTTCTAATGCAATTTAGAACATGGAAAAGCTCCTAAATCCATGGCCAAATAAAGCCACTGTATATCCACATGAAGTTAAAAACAGATTGCATTTTCCTGGTTAGCTTACACTAATGCTTTAGTTTATAAAGCGAAAGGAAATTTTTCACAGACTTAATAGGTTTGCCAAAATGTCCTCATTTTCCTACTGATCCCAGGTATGGAAGTCATGTAAGTGGCCATTGCATTTCAGACACATCTGTAAGTGAAGCCCCCAGCACCCCCACCCCCAGCCCTCAACCTCCTCTGCTCTCCACCAGAAAGCTGGTAGGCAAATTACAAAGAAGAATGTGGTCTTTTCTGACAATTTGGCTTGGGAGCCCTGAATATAAACTCACATCTTTGCTCCCAATGAATGATTTTATTCATTTTGTAGGTACTTATTTTATTTTATTCAAATATACTTTTTAAGACATGCAATACTCCAAAAGGAAGTGGAATAGGTCTCTTTCAGAAGGGAGAGACTTGCACGACAACCTCGACATGAAAAATATTAAAAATTACTCCGTCTCAATCTCCCATTGAAAACGGTATTCATTTGTGCATATTCCACCCCTAAAACATCAAGGTGTATGTGGGTGTGGGTATGTTTACAGTCATGTGGGCCTGGTTTGTTTAGGGAGAGGTTCCACTTCACCATTGCCACCCACTCTGTCTCAAAACCCAAGGTATTCTGAGGTGCCCCTGGGTTACCTGGAAGGGAATTCACCATACTTTAGTACCAGCACGTCTCTCTTCAAAATGTGGCTCGGGAGTCACTAAAGGAAACCACACAGTGTTAAGACCAAACATTCTTGAGTAAGCCTCAGTTATGGCAAGTTCAACAGCCAGGCTGTTGAGAGAGCAGTTACCGAAATTTTCCAAATAAATAAAGCAAACAAGTTACTTCAGGAAGGAGTTCACATCTATATGATTTATAATGCTGGGAGTTGGCCCATTGAGGCAGGAGGAACCCAGTGAACCAGCAGTAAACCAGAGGCCACCCAGGCTCTCAGGGCAGCCTCCAAGGTTTTAGTTCCTGTTCAATCACCTACTGAATCCTCACTAGGTGTTGCTCTGTTTGGGGGAGGTGATGGCGTCTTACAACATCCTGCAGGACTTACTGGCTTGAAATTTATCATTCAGCCTCTAAATGGGTTAATAGTAACGGAGGGGGGGGGGGGGGAATAGGGATCCTATTTAGAGGCTCCTGGCAGCAAGCAAATAGAGAAAAAAAATACTCCTCCAAAATCAATGTTTGCTTTGCTGAGGGCCTCCTTAGGTGTACATTGGAAACAATTCTGTCTGTCTCCCACAGTTAGGTCACCCTACAGCCTCAGATGCCAGCCAGGAGGACTCAGCAGTCCAGAATCAACAGGTTGCTGATGTTGAGCAGTACCAGAACCCAGGGGCAAAAAAGAATGGAAAAAGTGGCACAGCGGCTTTGATGGATGAGGATGATAAAAGATGAGAAGTACCCTGGAGAGTCCTATCTCTCTTGACCCCCTACCCACTAACCTCAAACAGAACACCATCTTTAAGGATCAGTTAAGCCATTAAGATGAAAACTACTGCTCTATAACTGGTCTCCATGTCATTCTCGGGTACTTTCAAGTTACACACACAAACACACACACACACACACACACACACACACACACACTACAATCTATGTATGGTATGTAGGAGGACATTATGCTTTGATGAAGATATGAAAGCATACTTAGAATTCTGGCCATCATACCCATATATCCCTCTGCTTGGTATATATTATATAAGTGTAGAAATACATAGTAAAGCACATAAAGGGCATACATTATATTTAACTTAATTACCCAATATATGTTCTTAGACAGAGGCCTAAACTCCTGCAAATGGACTAGAAATGAATTAATAGTATTCAATTGTTCAACCTCAGTATTTCATTCAGATTACAAACTGTCTATTAAGTTAAATAAATATTTCAATAATTTACACATGTAGCTCAAAACAGCCAGTAAACTATCTTGGCCTAAAGCCATAACTTTATAATCAGCAAATTACAAAGTGATTTGTCTCCTGGTTATTGATATCAGGGCAATAACAAACACAAAGTTTCTACTCTCAGGCAGGAGTGTTCTGGTCTTGGTTCACCATTATATAATTGATACACAGATGCCGCCTTTACACAAACTGTATATAACCAAGCTATAGGTCCTACCTCTAAACGGGCTAAAAATAGATATAAGGATCCTGTTTAAAGGCCCCTGACAGAGAAATATTCAGTGAAACATTCTTTGAATATGTCAAATATATGTATATATTTTTGAGAATGTCATCTATATCTTTATCTATATCTATATCTATACACAACACACATACACATATACATATACATGCATTCATATATAAGTCACTAGTTATGTATCATTCTTTTTATGACATTCTGATTACAGTAGGTCCTCAGGTTATGTCAGAGATCCATTTCTACAGTGCAACATAATACAATTTTTGCCATAAGTCGGACCCCAACTACATAAGCACCTATGTCACTCACATGGAGCACATACACAGCAGTAATGAAATGAAACAGTAATAAGTAAGTATTAAATAAATAAATAAATAAATAAATAAATAAATAAATGAAAGATAACAATTCCTGACCTTTACTTGTGGTAAATAAATAATAAAAACACAAAGCACATATGTACATATGTCAAAATAATGGAACTTTTTTTAAAAATAAATAAATGGGAGATTGCGACGTAACCAGGAAATGACGTATGTTGAGTCCGATGTAACTCAAGGACTGTAAGTACATGACATTCAACAGGCAGGGTGAAACAACATAGGCTACAAAGATGGAAGAAATTATTTTTAAAAATAGATATAATTAATGACCATGAAGAAAAAAGTAAGATCAAATAATAAAGCCAAGAAATGGAAGCCATTCATGAGAGGGAAACCTAAATAGCAAAAAGATTTTAGAATAGCCAAACACTCTTTAATGGCACAATACATAGGACACAAGAAAAACTTGTTCAAATTAGAGTAAGAAGGTGGACAAACTAAAACAAAACAAAACACATCTCCTCAAAAGGGTATAAGTAATGAAAACGTATTCATAGATAAAAAGATTGAGAAGCAAATATTGTGACAATGTTGAATATTTCATAAATTTAATGAACTAGTGATTGTGGGTCTCCTATTAAAACTTAGATTTTGCAGTTGCAAAAAAAAAAAATGGAGGCAGGGGTAAAGGTCATGTAACAAAGAAAATGAGAGAATTCAAGCAGGTGTGTGAATGATGGGTACAATCCACAGAGTGGGGCTCAAAACAAAAGAGAGAATAAATAGAAGGTGCAAAAGCGAAGGAGGAGATGAAAGCAGATAAAAACTTTCTCATACAGAGACCATTTTCATTCTGTTTCAAATCTGGATTACATGCCCCCATGAGTTTGCCTAATGTTGTCTGGAAGGCTGAGTTCTCCAACTCCAGCATCCAACCCACAGACACTGGTGATGAGTTGTGGTGAGAGAGGACCAGAGAGATAACCAAGGGTGACCCTGGAAAAGAGTGCATCCAAGAGACTTTTTTTTTTTTTTTTTTTTTTTTTTTTGTAACCAAAAGTAAAGCTCAACAAGTGGTCAAAGATACATTCCTGGCTTCTTGTTTAATAGGGAATGAAACAGCTTTGGGCCCCCTCAAATCTTTTGTGGTTAGTTTTGATTGGAAAGTTGAAGCATATGCTGTTTGTTTATTCCCTACTCATTTCCACAAATAATTTAAGTGCATAGGAAAATGATTCCTACCCGCTGCACTGGTACCCAAGTTACTGAAGGACTTTTATATTTTTCTTCTATATGTTTCAGTGGTGTTTGAAATTTGTACAAAGGGCATGAATTTTCCAGAGCTCTGTGCTAAAGCAACTTAAGCCCGCAAAGATAGTAGCATCTGATTAGACTTACTGGTGAGATGGGCAATTAGGGAGTGGATAAATATAATCAGGGGGGAAACGCAGCCAAGTAACTCATCATCTATAAAAACCTATACAATGTGAGATCGATACCAGGTGGGCTCACCTGAGTGTACGGGTGAAGCACAGAGGGTCACCGCTGAACTCCAGTCCAAGAGTTCTTTTTAGAAACATTTCTGACCACGCATCAGTCTTATTAGTTACAAGTGTATGGAAGCAGACACTAGAGGTGGGAAGATCTGATATAAATCGCACTTCTTTACATTCTAGCCATGAGTCCCAAGTAAGTGATTTGAACATTCTGAATGTTTCTTCTCCTAAAAAAAATTTTTTTTTAAAATAGAGATACTAATATATATCTTGTAGGAGCTTTGTGAGGAGCAAATGTGCTAATAAAAAGAAAACAAGGAGAAGATAGCAATCCATGCCAAGGCTCCTTTGGAAAAGAAAAATCCAAATTAACAAGTTATGCAATTACATAAGAAAGTCTATGACTATAAAACTCTATATTTAATATCTGCATGGATTCTCTAGAAACACATTGTACAGCTTGAAGCAAGAAATGAATTGTGTGGCTGTCGGAGTACCTACTCCTGAATCCTCCTTAACTATACCAACTGTGGGTACACAGGTCCTTTGCCAGGGGCTATACCCAGTGGACACCAGGTGTTAGAGAAGACATGAGAAGTTGTCACAGGGATTTAAGAGAGACTTTATTGTAGACTAAGTAGCCATTGCTAACAAGGCGCCATCGGACAAAACGGTTCCTCAAAGTGGCCATACTAAGCAGCTGCGGTAAACACAGGAGCCCTTGCTATATGGTAGCAAACATGAGCCAGCACAAAGCAGCCACTCCCCAGCTGGTCAGCAGCACATCTTTCTATCAACTTAGACCAAAGAGGCTTTTTGTCAAATAGTAACATCAATATTTGGGTTATAGAAAGGTACACCTGCCCAGTGCATACAGTACAATCACTGTGTCCTTGTTGTTCACCTGCATATGGCAACTTGATCATCTGGCAGACTCTGGACAGGGCCCCTACACTCAAATTGACCTTGAACATCTGGTGGACTCTGATTAGGCTTCTCACAGTGGGAAAAGGGGAAAAAATGGAATTATCTAATGTCGGGGGAAAAGGCTAATCAGGAGCCCTAAGTACTTTCAAAATAAATAAATCAGGTGGGAAAGAGGTATGAGAAGCCATTCTTTTTCATCCCTATGAAGAAGTCGGTTTCAGCAGGAGAAGAAAAGTGTTTCTGAGCGTGAGAAGCTCTGAGCCATATCATTGAGTAACGTCATGAAGTCATTCTCGAGAAAACTTTTGAAGTAGACCGACAGCTCTAATCTTGATGGCATGCATTTTGCTGAGCTCTGTGCTAAAACCTCTCCAGTAATGCAGTACAATGAGGGTGACTTTGAACAGCTTTGGGAGGAAATGAAGAGAGAGACCACAAATATAAAAGAGGAGACCGCTTAAGGAATCCAAGCGGAAGGAAAGATGTCATAAAAACCAGAGGGACAATGAAAATGATTCAGACAAATGTCTCTGTTAAAATCCATCTGGACATTTTAGGTGGAGGCTGATGGACATTAGGTGGACATTTTAGGTGGAGCTCTGACATGGAGTTTTAAGGCACAGAGTGTGAAGGCAGCGATGTCCCCGAAGGGTATTCCTTGCAGGGTGACTACGTCTCTAAGAGCAGTGAATGTGGCCAGTAAGTCTGCTACCAAACAAAATTCCACCTTGAAAGGATTCATGCCATCTCCCTGCCCCCACCACCAGGGCAGAAAATTACATTTTCTTCCTTTTAGCTGTTTTTTAATTGACTTCCATCCGCGCACTTAGAGAACCTTGGGGATGTCAGGGCCATAACTCAACTTGACAATCATGTGAAGCAAGGTGATGGTTTTCTCAACACTAGAAAATCTAAGAATTTGTCTCAAACACAGAACTTAGAGTGCCTGACTCTAAGAAAAAAATTTTTTTTGACGTTTTTACCTAAAATAACTTCAAACTGTACATTTGCTACGTTTTATAAACACCAGAAGGGCACCACTGACACCCAAGTGAAAAATCCCCACCTTTGCCAAAATGGTTTCACATAAAAACAACTTACCTACCAAGTAAAACTTTCTGTACCCCTTGTGCCCAGGGGGATTGGGGGCAGGAGAGCCCGTGCCTACTCTGCAAAGAAGCAAAGATGTTAACCCCCAATGGAAAAGGTGCTTTTAGGTTGAAATGTGGCTGGCTTGAGCATCTATCTTTTTCTCCTGGGAGCCCAGTAGATACCTCCTGAATTCACTCTTAGAACAGCCCCACATGGCGATTTGTCTGCTTTCTACTTTTTACCTGGCTCTGAATAAACATTTCCCCCCTCTGCCTGCAGACAGCCGCCCACCTCTGCCTGCCTCCCTGCTTGCTGGGCTCCCCTCCCCAGGCTCCAGCTGGAGGAGTGCCTTGCAAACAACTGGTGCTTTGGGGCTCAGTGTTCCTCAAGCCTGCCAGTTCTTTCAGGAGGTCGTTTACACACTTGGCTCTTACTTCAATGAGCTACTCTGGAGCAGCCACTGAAAAGTGCTTTTGCTCCTGAAACATATTGGGAGTGCTTTGCTGCAAATGGTGGGTGAATCCATGACCCCAGGTCTTAAAGGCAATGGCCAATCTGATGGAATCAGTGGCTACCAGAAGGTGATTGGATCCCCCTGATATGGTACTTTCAGCTCCTGGATTATATTTTGTGAATAATTTGCTGTTTTCTCCAGATTCATCAAACTTCTTTTGGCCTTGTCTACCTGGTCAACCTCTTATTTGTAAATTGCCATGGCATATAACTCTTAATGGGCCAAAAAAAGACACAAAGCTAACATTTGCTTATTACATCCACAGAAGAGTGTATGAAGAAAACACCCCATTGCACACTCCCTTTAGAAAGACATAAATTTTGATAGGAAAAATATTTCCAGAGGAGCTCTCTGTGATTTTCTTTTTTTTACTCAGTTGTAAGGGCAATATTATCAAATTAGTTTGTACTGCTTCCAGCTTAATATTTTCATTTGGTTCTTTTTCCTCTTAAGTATTCTATAAAATGTTGATTAATAAAAAAGGGATTATCTTTGATTAGGGAAGTTAATTATGAGTGGCTGACTTGATGTGGGTGGGAGGTTTCACTCAGCCATTTTATTTTCTTCTCCATGGGAGAGCTAGAAAAATGAGACCATAGGAAATATCACTAAGAAGGAATCACTGGAGAAGACAGACGTTTAAAGGAGACATCACATTTTGTTGCCATGATCAGTAAGTAATGCTAAAAATGTTTCTTTGTCTATATTTTATTGCATATCTAATGGGCCTCCAAGAGCTATACAAATATTAACTGTTTCCAAAAAAAAAAAAATCCCATGATGGATTATATTATAATCACCACTAGCGGTCCAGTGCATAAAAATCTGTGCACTCCAGGGTGGGGGAGGGGATCCCTAGGCCTGGCCTGTGTCCTCTGGCAGTCTGGGACCCCTCAGGGGATGTCCACATCCTGGCTTAGGCCCGCTCCCTGCTGGATAGGGCCTAAGCTGGCAGTCAGACACCCCTCTGGCAGCCCAAGAGCCTTCAAGGGATGTCTGACTAATGGCTTAGTGGGCCTAAGCCATTAGTCAGATATCCTTAGTGCTGCCATAGAGGCAGAAGAGGCTCCGGCCACCACCACTGTGCTTGCCAGCCATGAGCTGGCTTCTGGTTGAGTGGTGCTCCCCCTATGGAAGTACCCTGATCATCAGGGGGCAGCTCCTACATTGAGCATCTGCCCCCTCATGGTCAATGCGAAGCATAGCAACTGGTCATTCCTGGTCCATTCTGCTATTGGGGTCAATTTGCATATTACCCTTTTATTATATAGAATAAGATTACACCAATTTCATGAAGGGGAAGTTGAGTCCATTTGAACTATAAGAAGAAGAAAAAACAAAACACTTTCATTATTATTGAATTTGCTCCTGGAATCATACAAATAAAGTATTTAAGAAAAGGCAGGGTTGAGAGTGCTTTGGAGCAAGACTGCTTATGATAGATCTCTGGTCCTGCCTTCTTGCCAGATGAGTGAAAGTATTTAATTCTTTATACCTCAATTTTTCCATCTGTAAAATAGAGATAATAATGGAACCCACTATCAAGAGTTTGTTTTAAAGATTGAGTCAATTTATGAAAACTGGTTAATTTTTATATTTCAATTACATTTTCCATTCCACATTATTTTGTGTTAAGCATAGGTGAAAAGCATAGTGGTTAGGTAATCATATACTTTAGGAAGTCATCCCCCAATATTTCCATTATCCACCTGGCATCATACACAAATCAATAAAATATATTAAAAAAATTAAAATAAAAAAATTTAAAAAATAAATAAAGTCTGTTTTGTCAGAAAAAAAATTTAAAAAATAAAACAATTAGAAATTTTAAAAAAATTTAGTCATAAACATATAATAAACAATATTGTAGGAATGAATATGGATCTTTTAAAAAATACATATATTTCAACAAATATGTATTATATACAAATTATATTTTATATATATTTCTAGCACATGCTTAGAAATATATATGAAAAACATATAAAATAACACACACATTTTAAGTACTGAGAAAAGTTCAGTTTAAAGAATATTAAACATGCAACTACAAATTAAAATATATAAATACAGCTGAAGCCAGTTTGGCTCAGTGGTAGAGCTGAGCCAAAGGTCCCAGGTTCGATTCTGAAAGGCCCCAGGTTTGATTCCTGGCAAGGGCATGTACATTGGTTGCGGGCACATCCCCAGTAGGGGGTGTGTAAGAGGCTACTGGTGGATATTTCTCTCTCATCGACGTTTCTAGCTCACTATCTCTCTCCCTTCCTCTCTATAAAAAATCAATAAAATATATTTAAAAAAATAAAATATATAAATACAGAGCTATATAAAGAGGTGTGGATATGCATAAAAAAATTATTACAATAGTAGAGGCCCAATGCACAAAATTCATGCAAGGGGCTCGGCCCTCACAGCAGCCTTGGCTTCATCCGGAAGGTCGTCTAGAAGGACATCCGGAAGGTCTTTCAGCTGTCCAGTCTAATTAGCATATTATGCTTTTATTATTATACATTATTGACTAAATTCCTATTCTGTGCTTTACATCCCCGACTCTTTGTAAGCATAGTAAGTATTGTACTGTAGCAGCTGTGCTTGTTGTTGTTGATGTTGTTATAGAGATCTCATAATCCTATATAATAAAGAGCTAGTATGCTAATTAGACTGAAGAGCAGAATAACCATCTAGACTACCTTCTGGACGAAGCCAGGGCTGTGAGGGCCGCACCCTTTGCACAAATTTTGTGCATCGGGCCTCTAGTATATAAATAGAGAAAGCACACATGAGGCTGGCATTTAGCCTCCTCAGCTCCAACACATTTCTGTATGTGACTGGCCAGCCAACCTGCCAGGGTGCTTCCTTGGGCAGAGAGTGTGACCCAAATGGAAGTCACCTTTAACTTTTCCTGAATTCCTCACTTCCCAGGCATACTTTTTCTGGTGTGCTGGAGAAAATCTTTGGTCATATTCTTGCTCCCCTTAATGTGTCCTTGTACAAGGCCACTGTAAAGAAAGTTTTTCCCCAGTTAGAATACATCTCACTCTACCACAGTTGCTCCATCTTGGATAGGATTAAGGAGAAACCTGGTGGCACAATTTGTTCTGTGCTTTCTGGACTGAACATAAAAAAAAAAAAAAATGAACCACATTTCTGTTTCTAAAAGTCTGGTCCTATGCCTTTCACACCCAGTGACCTCCCCTTGTGGCCTGGAAAGCAAGGGTGTAAATGAACTTGGCACAAACCAAATGGACACATTTTCACAGCAAAAAAAATTCTCCTATGTGTCCAGTCAGCTCCTCCTGGGCCCTTGAAGTTCTCCATCTGGCTGAGTCTCTGAAGCATGGTCTGAAAGTCAAATAAAACCAAATGTTCTCTAAAGCTACCTTATTCACTGCCACACTGGAGCATGTAGCTTTAAGATTCTGTTTACATTTGCCATCCACGTAATAGTGGACAAGTGACTTAATCTTTCTAGCCTTAGTTCTCCCATTTGTTAGGGGGGGGGAAAGAAAGAAATAAATAAAAGAAAAACACAGATAAAGGCATCCACCTCAGTTGTTGTGGGGATTTTAAAAAATAGAGCATCTTTTATATTCAGAATAATACTTTAAATGCTTAGTTAATGCCTAGTAAATGTTAGCTATTGTGTACATGTGATGGAGTTTGTTTGTTTGTTTGTTTGTTTGTTTGACTGAGTATATATTTTGCATTCTCAAATATGCTCCTAAATGCCTCTGCCTGACTGATCGCCCCTAACCACCCTCCCCTGCTGAACTGATTTCACCCCCAACAGCCCTCCCCTGCCAGCCTGATCTTGCCTCCAACTGCCCTCTCTGCCTTGGTGCCCACCACCATGGCTTTATCTGGAAGGAAACTGGACGTTCAGAAGATGGCTGGTGGACCCAGTCTAATTAGCATATTACCTTTTATTAGTATAGATAGATTATATAGGATAGGATTGCTTAAATGGGGGAGGGGAAGCCTTTTTCATCAGGAAGAGGTGCTCTTGGCAGACAAAAATACATAATCCCTATATCTGGACTGATAGCCAGCCATATGCACTATACTGCCAAACTGGTCATTAAAAAGAATGAACTGCTTTCTTACAACTTCCATCAAACAGCTGTTGCCCTTAAAACCCCTCCTCAGCCCCCACCTTAGGTTCTGCCTTTGCAGTTCACCCAGATTAGGTTATGATTGGTCAGTTTCTATGCTAGTCAGCATCAAAAGCTCTGCCTCCTAGGCAGCGATTGGCTCCTCGCACCTCACCCAAATTTGGTTCTGATTGGTCAGTTTCTATGCTAGTCAGCATCTCCAGGCCTGATCAGAGAGGTGGGGCTGATCAGAGGCCCAGAGAGAAAGAGAGGTGGTGCAACTGCTGGCCAGGCCCAGAGAGAAAGAGAGAGGCAAGTGCTGATCAACAGCTGCCACAGAGACTACAGATCAGACTCTGCTTCTTTCTCCAGACCTCTCTTCAGGTCTGATCCGCAGCCCACTTGGCAGTCAGTACTGGGTCACTGTATTGTAGCGATCCAGCACTGACTGCATGACTGACTTCTGGTAGGTCGAGCCTTCAGTCATTATGGACCCTGTGTTTTTATATATTAGGATATGTGTATGTGTGTGTGTGTGTGTGTGTGTGTGTGTGGAGAGAGAGAGACACACACACACACACAGAGAGAGAGAGAGAGAGAGAGAGAGAGAGAGAGAGAGAGAGAGCTCTTTTCCTTTTCTTGAATTTCTTACTACATTAGACTGAAAGACAAATATTAACCCTACCTCCTTAAAAGACTTGAAAAGTAACCTCCCCCACTCTAGAGTCAAGGAAGCATGTTTTTCAATGGTTTAAAATTTGAATCATGTTTTAAGAGATCTTCAAAACCTTTTATAAAAGATTCAAAAGATAACAGAGGGTACACAAGAAGGAAACAGGAGGGGCAGGGGGATATTTCCCCAAAATACCAGAGGAAAGGACAAGAATTAAGGGCACTACCAGAGGATTCCTCCAGATCCCAGGAGGGTGTCCGTAGAGGCAGGGAGCTGTGGCCCAGAGAGAACGTCTTTCTGAAGGGTCACTGTGGGAGGCATTCTTAGAGGCCCCAGGAATTCACAGGTCCTGAGTCAAGGCCCACTTACCTCCCAGCAGTGACTGGAGGAAAAACACCCTGCCCTGAGCATTGTCTTTACTCAGGGCAAGCCTGCCCTGGCAGCAGAGAGAAGGCCTGGCTCCATGTCTTCTCTTCTTTCAAGGTCATCAGGAGTGACTGCCACACATGCCTCCAAAGTTCACTCAGACAGCACCTGATGATACCACCCTTATATCCTTTCCCCACCTGCACCTCATTCACAGAACCCAAGATGCCCATACACTTAAAGGGGAAAGCAGCCTAAGAGGTGGAGGACTCTCACACTTAGGACCATGGATGAACTGAAGGGGCTAAAGACCCACTAGCAGAGACAGTGCTGAGTATACTTCTGTCATTATAATTATTGGCTTGCTATTTCTTCTCTGTCCCCTCCCCACTGACCTGTACACATGTAGGGGTGAGGTGAGGTATGGCCAGGCAACAGTCATCCCCCCTCCCACCTCTCACTCACATCTGTATATTCCCAGTTCTAGCACATTTGCAGACCCACAGTGAGGTATTTTAGTTACGCTGTTTAGCTTTTGGGGAATAGGATCACATAAGCTATCCCAAATGAAGTGCTACCAGCCTTGCAACTGTCTCCAGAGAGACTCTCCCATTCCTCCTTCCTGTGTCATTAGTTCCAGATTCAAAACCCCACCTGGATACATCTGATTGGCCGATGCCTAGAGGAGCAGATATATTGGGGTTTCTTTGCATTCCATTAAGACTTCTAGGGCCAAAACCGGTTTGGCTCAGTGGAAAAGCGTCAGTCTGGAGACTGAGAGGTCCCGGGTTCGATTCCGGTCAAGGGCATGTACCTTGGTTGCGGGCACATCCCTGGTAGGGGGTGTGCAAGAGGCAGCTGATCGATGTTTCTCTCTCATCAATGTTTCTAGCTTTCTATCTCTCTCCCTTCCTCTCTGTAAAAAATGAATAAAATATATTTTAAAAATAAAAGACTTCTAGGGAGATGACTTTCCCAAGCATATTAAAGAAGTTCAGAAGGAGAGAGAGAAATGGAGTGAAGGATGAAAGAAAGGAAGAGAGGAGAGAGGGAAGGGGAAAGAAAGCCTGAGTGTGCTTTGTGAAAATGTCTCCTACAAAAAAGTGACACATGAGCTAAAGAAAGAAGAAAAGATTGCATCATGTTTCCAAAATCATAACCCAGGGAGTTCTCTCTCTTTCCAGCCTCAGATCCTTAGTAAAGTACAGGCAAAAAAGCAGGTGGCACAGTTGCTCAGCAGCCATATTCCCCAAGTGACAAACTAACTGTCCTTGGCTTCCCTTCTGTGTCAGTTAAGATTATGTATGACTGGACAGCTCAGGAAAACTCAAACAGCAGTGACCAAATAGAAGTACCTCTTCATTTTAGGGGCAGTTTTACTAGTGTCAGCTCCTTGTTACTTGTTGCTCCACCATCCTTAGCACATTGAAGGTCCAGGAGCATCTCGCCTCATGGCCCTTGAGTTCCAATCATTACATCCACGTTTCAAGGGAGCAGGAAGCAGGTGGCCAAGAAGTTCTCATGCTCTTCTTCTCCTTTTAAGAAGGCTTCCTGATGCCCAACATGACAGGAACTTATGTATCTTGTTGGTCAAACCTTAGTCACAGGTGCACACCTAACTGAATGGGGGAAGGATAGACTTTTAGCTGGGTGAAAAGTCAAAAAGAATGGCTGAATAGATGTTAGAATAATTAGAATAGTGCACTTTGATGACCAAATGTCTGTGAAATGCAGTAACATGCCTACTGGAACTCATCACTTTCCAAACCGTGTATCAAGTTGTCTCAGCCAGCTGCCTGGAACAATTCATTCACTACTATCAGATTTAGCAATCACCTATAGGCTGGATTTTTAAGATTACTGTTAGCTTTCTTCTTCTTTTTCTAGAATCTGTTTTCCCAGAACTGGAGGAGGTGACACTGTTAAGTCTGACTCTTTGCAACCCAATCAAAAAGGATAAAAAAGAGTTTGTTTTAAAAAAGATGAAAACTAAATTAACAAATATGAAACATGTTTATTTCATCTCATTCTCTGCCAGAATGTACATTTGCTGTGGTGTAGATAGATGGTTCTCAAATTGTGATCTCAGGGCCACTGGTGGTCCTGTGTGTCCTAGGTGGTCCTGAAGCCAATTACAAATACGTTCTAAGTATCAGCCTCAATGTGTGTTTTAAATTTATTTGGGTTTATTTGTTGAATTTAAATCAAAATATAAGAATCAAGATTTTTACATTGTAACCTCAGCAATGATTATTAATTTAACAAAAGATTTTTCAAGATTTGTGTGTGTGGTGGTAGGGTAGGTGGTCCAGTATATTTTTGCCCAGTCTTTATGTTTTAAAGTTTGAAAAATTGAAAGAATAGAGTCTATCCTCTTTAGCAGAGGGTGAACCATGGGGCTGTTAAACTAAAATCATCAGTTATAGAGTACTCAACAGTAGACTTTATGTCACAATTTGGGGTCAGGTACACAGAACCCATGTGGGGTCTACAGGATGGTAAGTTGATAAAATAAAAATGAAAATGAAAAAGAACATATTTGAAAGTAAGAAAATTCTAGGTTTTTATAGTTGTGTTTTTTGTTGTTTGTTTGTTTGTTTGTTTTCAGAGAAACACTTTTGTTCATGACAGGTTAGTCTGCTTATTAATCAGTGTTTTCTTTATGTCATTTTTTATATTTCCTAACTCTATTCTAATTCCGATTAATTTGATTTCATAAGTGGATAGCAGTCCCTGATTGACACATGTATTGATGTAAGCTTGGCACTTGGGCTTTAAAATTGGCTACCTTTCATTCATTATTTTATTCATTCATTGTGCTTTACTGAGCATCTACTTTGTGCTAGATGCGATGTTATGCATTAGAGATTCACTAGTGGTATATAGGGAATAAATTCCCATGGATCAAATTTACATTGCTTGGATAAATAAAAATATGCTTCTTAACCATGGATGACCAACCTCAGTGGTAGTGTGCTACAAAGCCCTTCCTGACATAGCTTTCTTTGCTTTACTGTTTGGCATAGACTTGGTTCCCTTAAAATCAGGTACTGAATTTTGGATGTGATTTTAGGAAATAGCAATAAAAAGGTAAGAGTAAACTAGGGTAGAGAAGGAGAAAAAAAAGTCAATGGGATGATGCATTAGTGAATTGGCCGCCAGTATGGGAAAATGGAGCTCTATTCTGAGGAATTCTCTGAAGGATCTTAATGAAATAAATATCTTAATGGCTAAACCAGGGGAAACCATTGGAAAGCATTTATCCATCAGTTCACATCCCACTATGGTAAAGGATAGTTCCACAGGTATGAACTTCTCTGCATTTCTGGAGTCTGCGTATACAAGTGCCACAGGTCCATGAGCAGCTCCTGCATCCATGCATCAGAGAAGCCCTAGGTCAGGAAGTGGAAAGTATGCAGCAAAGATCCAGTACAAAGCACTCCAACTTACACCTGGTGAAGAGCTTGATTTAAACTTCTCTGATTGGCAGTAAACTAGGGAGTCTATTTTCATGTTCGTTTAGTTGTCTGAAAGTCTTTGTGAATTACTTGTTTTACTGCAAAGTGCTTATTTTTACCTTACCTTTTCCCTCTTAGATTGTTTATCTTTTCTTCTTGACTTATATGAGCTCTTAATATAGTCTGAGTATTAATCTCTGTTATAGGATACAGATGTTTTCCCCAACTCAATCTTGCATTTTTATATGTGTTGAATACAGAACTCTAAAACTGTTATGTAATTAAGCCTATCATTTTATTACATAGCTTCTGGGTTTTGTGTTTGGGAGGAAAGCCTTTTCCCAAAAATTATTTTTTAAATATTGCTACATTTTCTGTTAATACTTCTATAACTTATTTTTGACATTTTACACTTGTAATCCATCTGGGTTTTTTTTTTTTTTTAAGTGAATGATGTGAGCTAGATGATAATCTTTCCCCTCCCACAATATATTTTTATTGATTTTAGAGAGGAAGGGAGAGAGAGAGAGAGAGAATCATCAATGATGAGAGAGAATAATTGCTTGGCTGCCTCCTGCATGCCCAACAATGGGAATCGAGCCTGCAACCCACGCATGTGCCCTGACTGGGAATTGAACCATGACTTCTTTGCCCATATGTCGATGCTTAACCTCTCAGCCATGCCAGCAGTGCTAGATAATGAATCTTAATATAGTATTTTCCAAATAAAATACCAGTTTTCCCCATAGCATTATTTCTCCAATTAATTAAAAATATCACCTTTGTCATAATCACTTAATATGTATAAAAAGATTAATGACTGCCCTGATCAGTTTGGCTCAGTGGATAGAGTGCCAGCCTGCAGACTGAAGGGTTCCAGATTCGATTCTGGTCAAGGGCATGTACCTTGGTTGTGGGCACACCCCCAGTAGGGGATGTGAAGGAGGCAGCTGATCAGTGTTTCTCTCTCATTGATGTTTCTAACTTTCTATTCTTCTCCCTTCCTCTCTGTAAAAAAAAAATCAACAAACTATATATATATTTTTAAAAAGATGAATTATTGAATCTTGTTCTGTATCTATACCTATACCAGAACTATCTATTTTAATTAATCAAGATCCCTAAAATTGTTCTAGAACACATGTGTCAAACACAAGGCCCGCGGGCCAAATCCGTCCCGCCAGACCTTGCAATGTGGCCCGCACCGCGCTGTCATCACTGCACTCCGCTGTGTTTCCATCACAATGACAGTTTATGACTGTTCAGTAAACCATTCGGCCCGCGATTTAGGCTGGATTTTAGATTTTGGCCCCTTCTCTGATTGAGTTCGACACCCCTATTCTAGAACTACATTTTTTTAATTATTATTATTAACTACCAGAGGCTTGGTGCACAAAATTTGTGCATTTGGGGGTTGGAGGGGTCCCTCAGCCCAGCCTATGCCCTCTCTCAGTCTGGGAGCCCTTGGGAGATGTCTGACTGACAGCTTAATTGGGAGTCAGAAATCTTTAGTGCTACTGCAGAGGTAGAGGAGTCTCCCACCACCGCTGCTGCACTTGCCAGCGATGAGCCCAGCTTCTGGCTGAGCAGTGCTCCCCCTGTGAGAGTGCACTGACTATCAGAGGGTAGTTTCCTCATTGAGCATCTTCCCCCTGGTGGTCAGTGCATGTCATAGCGACCGATAATTCTGCCATTTGGTTAATTTGCATATTAGCCTTTTACTATATAGGATTCTTGCAAGTGTTCTCTTCCAGGTAAATTTGAGAAACAATTAGTCAAATTCCACAAAATATCAAATCAAATTTTAAAATTATACATAGTTTATCAATTACTTTGAAGTAATTTGACATCTTTACAGTATTTGTATCTAAGAGCATATGATGTTCCTCCACTTCTTTGTCTTCTTTTATGTCCTTGGGAAAGATTTATAGTTTCCTTCATGTAGTCTTGTACATTTCTCACTCCATTTTGTAATGGATTACTCTTGACATCTTGTTTGCCAAAGCACAATACAGAAATGAAGTCATTAGACCAAAGCAATTACTTCAGTTCAAATGCCCTAATTTAACTCTAATATTTAAGGTCTTGAAAATGTCTACTTATTTTTTTCTCTCTTCTCAAGCAAAGCCTTATTTTTCAGTTGTGACAGTTTATAGCAAACCATTGCATTTGGCCTGCATATTTCCTTTCATCTCTGATGTGGCTGTGTGTGTGTGTGTGTGTGTGTGTGTGTGTTTTGCTGCACGACTGATGACAAGGTAGTTTATCCCAATTGGCTCAATTCAAATCAACCAAATGGTTCTTGCATTCTTATGCTATTTTAAATAATGACTCCCTCTAAATATGTTGATTATTAAATCACAGTGAAATTTTTTGTGCACAACATGATGTTACATTTATATTAAACCCTCGAGGGCAACAGTATAGCACATATTGTATCTATGGGCCTGCAGGCACAATTTAAGGCCTAATCATGTATAGGAAGTGAAAGATTAGGCCCCTCTTAGAAGAGACATTGGCATATTTTGTTAAGATTCAACTAGTGAATTAGTAATGGTGAGATAGCCATTATGGAGCCCATTCTCATTTATCACTGTGACACTTTAACTGCTAGGTTTTCACAGAAAACAGAAATTCTAAAACGTGCTTTGAATTCCATATTATGGCACAACATGCTTTTGAAATGTTTACAATAATATTTATTGAGAAATAAAAATTGCTCTTCTACCCTTCAGAAGAGTTTTTGTTAGTACGTATTTGAAGTTCTATAAATTGAAGTAGAATATTAAGGCTTGATTGAACTGATAACAATATCTGTGATAGCAAAAAAAAATAATAGTGAGAAGTTCTTAATTGTTTATAATCCCCATGCTTTTTTTCCTTTTCTCTCAATAATTAATTTATTGTTTCTTCTCATTCCTTTCATTTTTTGAGTCTAAATAATAGGAGATGTACTAATTCATCTATAGCTCATTGGAGACCAGAATAGCTCCAGATTCAAATTGGGTGGTGAAGACTTGTGGAGGGGCAGGGAGGAGGGGTGTAAAGGGGAAAATAGGAGCCATCTATAATAATGATAATAATAATAATAATAATAATAATAAATATACATACTTAAAAAATAAATTAGGGTTGCACAGACAGAAATGTGAATTTTCCTGTCAGTTATGACACAACTTACCAAAGGTTCCTGTGTTCATCATTGACCTTGTTTTAGAGATTGAATCTCCCTAAAAAAATAAGTTGAAGTCCCAAACCTCAGTACCTCAGAATGTGATCTTATTTATAATCCTATATAATAAAAGCCTAATATGCTAAGTGTCCATTCCTCATGCCATCCACTCAACCAATCAAAGTGTAATATGCTAAGTATATGCTAAGGCCACTTAATCACTCGCTATGACATGCACTGACCACCAGAGCGCAGATGCTCTGACCAATAGGTTAGGTTGCTGCTGGGGTCTCGCCAATTAGGACTGAGCAAGATGGGCCAGACATGCCCTGGAGCCCTCCTGCAGTCCATCCCTGGCTGGCCAATCTTCTGCATCCCTCCCTGGCCCCAATTGGTAGGGTCCCTTGGCCTGGCCTTGCCAGTGACAGTGCATATCAATTATCATGTTTCAAATGGAAAAACCCGTTCTCTTCCCCTCAGAGCATTCCTGAAAACTACAACATCAGGCAAATGTTCTCAGTATATCGTCCCTGTTGAAGAATGTTGTGACTGGCAGATGTCTGAGTCACTGTGTTTAAACCAAAAGACTCAATATACTACCCTGTTTCCCCCCAAATAAGACAGTGTCTTATATTAATTTTTTTCTCCCAAAGTTGCACTAGGTCTTATTTTCAGGGGATGTCTTATCTTTCCATGCGCTAGGTCTTATTTTTGGAGGATGTCTTATTTTCGGGGAAACACAGTAGCAGAAGCAACAGGGGTGAGGAGAATATCAGATAAAAAACAAAAACAAAAACCACACACAATAACAACAAAAACAAGTTTCAACTGTAATTTCATTACCCGTTAAATGGGAATATTGTACATAATATTTCTTTTCCTCACAAAGGCATGGTGAAGCTAAATGAGAAAACCCATAGAAAGTCCTCTATTAGCATACCTGGTACACAGTGAACAACAAATGTTAGTTTAGGGAATGATAGTATAATAGCGTCTCAGTGGTCATTTAACACAGCCTCTTCCAGCCCAAGCCAGGAAGGGCCTTGGCTGAGGGTCGGGCACCAGCCTCTCAGACCACCCAATGGGCTTAAGGCAGCTGGTTCTCTCCATGAACAGTCCTTATTATAAGAAAGTCCTTGTAAGAAAGTTCTTCCAACTGAGGTGAGTCTGCACACACCAATCTACTATTCTCTATGTGAAGTCAGATTAATTTTCTTTTTAAGTGACTTTGTCTGCATAAGTAACATAAAAACATGTTTTCTCCTTTAAAAATTTCCCCACAGCCCTTTTAGCAACACAACCCACTTACTTAGTACATGCCAATTTCCCCAAAGCCACCCTCTTATTTCTCTCCCTTTTCCAGCCCCCTCTGTTCTATGGCCAAATCCCCATTCCTTCCTTATGTTACAAGGTTTCTCTTATGATAGATAGTCTCTGTCATCCTCCTGGCCTCTTCTGACAATACAAATATAAAGAATATTAGCTTTTATCAATGTGTTGTCATTCCTTAGGAGTGTGAATGAAAAAGAGGTTCTATGGAAAATAACCTTATAAGTGATCAGATCATAAATTCCTAACTGGCCAGGAGGTCAAGGCGGGTAGTCACACCCCACGCATATAACTTTTTTAGTAAGCCTTGTCCATTGTCTTTGTGCATCTAGGTTAACACACCTTTGAAATAAGGTAACCACCTGCAACAGAGCACACAATCTTAACAGCACTGTAATCCAATTCTAGCCTTGCTCTCTCCCATCCTCATCTAGTCTTCCTGTCCCTTCTTAATCTCAAATGCATAAAAGAAACTGCAAAACTGTCATTCTCCAGAGCATTTGAGTTCTTAATCCCAGCAATTGTTGTCAGTTTGGCTCAAATAAAATTTTATAAAAATTATTTATAGGCTTGTACATTCTTATATCAACAGGGGTTGTGGTAAAGAGCCTAACCAAGGAAAAGAGAGAAATAAAATTAATGCTTAATACAACCTGGCAATATTAACCAAATCTGATGTGCACAAATCCTTTGACCCAGCGATTCTACCTACATAGGGGACATTAAAACACACACACACATACACACACACACACACACACACACATGTTCACATTTTTGTTTAGTACTTATTCCAGTATATATATAAACACTGGAATAATACATATCTGATACAAATAATGAAGTTGATATATTTGAGACTATTTGGAAATATGGTCAATAAATATTTTAAAGAAAGAAAAGCAATTTGAAGAAAAATATTTTGCCTACTCCTATCTATGTTAACATTTTAATGTAGACAAAAGTATTTACTTGTATTTGAATAGAAAACGTCTAGAAAACTACAAAAAAAAAAGTTAAGAGTTGTTACATTTGGGAGAAAAAATGAGTTACCGTGTTTCCCGAAAATAAGACATCCTCCGAAAATAAGACCTAGCGCATCTTTGGGAGCAAAAATTAATATAAGACACTGTTTAATTTTCCGGGAAACAGTGTAGAAGGGGTAAATAAACTTTTCCTTTTCATTTAATACATTTTTAGCATGAAAACATTTTTAATTTTTATTGAATTCACTGGCATAACATTGGTTAATAAAATAACACAGGTTTCAGGTATATAATTCTATAATACATCATGTGTATATTGTATTATGTGTCCACCCTCAAATCTCTTTTTGTCAACATTTACCTCCAATCGTTACCCTTTTTTACTTCACCACCCTTCTTTTATTCTATTATATAATTATCATACTGTGGTCTGTGTCTATGAGTTGTTTCTGCTGTTGGATTTTTTTTTTTTTAATTTAACCCCTTCACCTTTTTCATCCAGCCCCTCCAATACCACTTGCCTCTGACAGCTGTCAGTCTGTTCTTTGTATCTATGAGTTTGTTTCTATTTTATTAGTTTATTTTGTTAACTAGGTTCCACATATAAGTGAAATCATATGCTACATACTACCTAAAGCAATATATACTACCCAAAGCAATTCCTATCAAGATACAAATGGCATATTTCACATAACTAGAGCAAATTTTCCAAAAATTTATATGAAACCACAAAACACCCCAAATAGCTCCAGCTAATCTTGTGAAAGAACAAAGTTGGACAAATCACAAAACCTGATACCAAATTATATTATAAAGCCATACTAATCAAAACAGACTAGCATAAAAGCAGACATATAAATCAACAGAACAGAACAGAGAGCTCAGAAATAAACTCACTCCTTTTGATCAATTAATATTTGACAAAAAAAGGTAAAACATAAGTTGGGAAATTAGATTCTTGCAAAAAAATGAAATTAGACCACCTTATTACACCATATATAAGAATAAACTCAAAATGTATTAAAGGCTCAAATGTAAGACTCAAAACCATAACAGTTCTAGAAAAAAACAGGCAGTAAAATTTTGAACATTTCTTGTAGCCATATTGTTTTCTGATTTGTCTCCTTGGGCAAGGGAAATAAAAGAAAAAGTAAACAAGCGGGACAACATCAAACTAAAAAGTTTTTGCACAACACCTAAATAAACATTTCTCCAAAGAGCACATAGTGATAGCCAATAGACTATCTGAAAAGATGCTCAGTCACTATTCATCCTACAAATGCAAATTCAAACCACAATGAGATATCACCTCCCACCTGTCAGAATAGTTGTCATCAATAAATCAACAAACAGCAAGTGTTGGCAAGGATGTAGAGAAAAAGAAACCCTCATGCACTGTTAGTGGGAATGACTGGTGGAGCCACCATGGAAAACAGTATGAAGTTTCCTCAAAAAATTAAAAGTGAAAATTCTGACCCAGTGATTCCACTTTTGGAAATATATCTGAAGAAACCCAAAACATTGATTCAAAAGAATATATGCGCCACTATGTTTATTGCAGTGTTATTTACAATGGCTAAGATGTGGAAGCAGCCAAACGTCAATGGATAAAAAAACTATGGTACATATACACAATGGAACACAGCCATGAAAAAGAAAGAAATCTTACCTTTTGAGACAGCATGGATGTGTGGTAGGCAGTAAGGAGCAGAGCATGAATGATGGGCCAGGTATGGAAGGTCACCAGGGTGGAAAGCCTCAGCTGCCTAGCAAAGGGCAATTGAGGCAGGACCTTGTCCCCAGGGTGACCTTTCCTCCACTAGCATATCACTGGTCATGGGGTTTGGGCCCCCTGACCTTTCCTCCCTAGAGCTAATGTTTAGGCCTCAGTTGTATTTCAGCTCCTGGCCCAGAAAAGCAGCAAAACCAGATCAGTGATCCCATGACTGACTTCAGGACCAGCTGCATTAGATAATGACCCCTGCCCTGGAGCCAACCAATCAACCAGTCGAGAATTAGACCCTGAAAGGACACACCTGGAAAGCTGCTGAATATTCTATTCAGATCTTCCCCTGGTGACTCCCCTAAAATATCCACCTTAAACCCTCAGGAGGGAGGATGCTGTGCACTCACCCTCCAGGGAGGCGGGCTGCATCTCCCTCTCCTTTGTCCCCTCCCTAGCCACCCAGGCTGGTTACTATTAGCTTCCTCTCTCTCAAGCTCTAAGGTCCCTTCCTTTACCTCTGTAACTTGTTTCCTAAGCCCATTTCTTCTAAGAATTACTCCTTCCACCTCTGTGATTTTATAAATAAATATTCTCTTACAGTTTGAGTCTGGCTCTGAAGTCTTTTCTAGCTAGAACTCAGGTACTGAGGTTGCTGACCCCAAGTCCAGTCTGACCACACCAGTCTAACCCTTGGTACCTTTCTGGCCACCTAACAACAGATGGATCTGGAGAATATTATGCTAAGTGAAATAAGCCAAAGAAAGAGTGCTTGAAAATTATTTTTGCCATGAGCGTGTATTAATTTTATAGTTTAAACTTATTCCATTAAAACATTCTTTCTGCCGAAACCGGTTTGGCTCAGTGGATAGAGCATCGGCCTGCGGACTGAAGGGTCCCGGGTTCGATTCCAGTCAAGGGCATGTACCTTGGTTGTGGGCACATCCCTAGTAGGGGGTATGCAAGAGGCAGCTGATCGATGATTCTCTCTCATCGATGTTTCTAACTCTCTATCCCTCTCTCTTCCTCTCTATAAAAAAAAATCAATAATATATATATTCTTTCTTACTATTAAAATGTAAGAATCCAGTGTCATTAGCAAGAGAGCATCCCCAAAGAAGTCACTCACACATGTTTGTGGCTTTCCACAATGCCAGGTTTATTATAGGAGACCTCCTAATAATGCAGGTTACACACAGAGAGGGAGAGCTTAAGCTGTAGAAGCGAGCAGAGCGAGAGTCCAGAGCAAAGGTTCAGAGCAAGGGAAGTCCCCATCACCGGAGGCATCCACGGGTGGAGAGGTTGGTCTGAAGCCGGGCGGCTGTGTGGCAGTACTTGTGCTGTGGAGTGAAAGTCCAGCAGGACTCCCAGAAGGGCTCCCAGAGTGACCTGTGCACAGTCAAGCTCCATTATCACAAATGGTAGAAGCTCTGAGTTCTCATAGCCCACAGGGGTCCATCCCACCCATGTAATCAGTGTCCAGATGGAGTTCTTAGTTTAGTGTCCAGATTTGTGATTTTGGGTGTTTTGGGGCTGACGGTGACTCCATACTGAATTGTCAAAAGTATTTAAAAAGTCAGCTCTGCTCTTGCTCTATATAAATAAGAGATTTGAGCAAAGAGGGCATATTCTGTAATGGCATATAATCTGATTAAATTGATTAACATTTCTCAAGATTTCTCAAGGACTGTCCCTTAGAAAGGGAAGGAGGAAAATCAGCCAAAGAAATTCCCCCAAGAAGTACCAGAGACAACTGATTACAATGAAGGTCCAGGCACAATCAAAAGGAAATGAAGCCCAGAAAGTGGCTTTAAATAGCCTACACCCATTAGTAAAGCCATCATCGTCATCATTATAGGTGATGGTAATTGGTGCCATGGATGGTAGATTTCAACTATTTGGTTCCATTAGCAAGACTTTCTCAAGTCTGAGGTAAATGCATTGTTATTTTCAGTTGATATCATAGAATTCAAGGATTGTAGAGCTACAATGACCAAGAATGGAGGGTAAAAATATTAAGAAGTGAAGTACATATGTTCACTTTGGATTTGGATGAGTGAAAAATTGAACCATGACATCTCCAGAATGATGGCTAATGGAGCTGTCATATTCCCTTGTTTTGAATTAACATGTTTCATTTCTCCAGCCATAGTGCATGTTTCTTAAAAGAAGAGGTTACGTGTGTTGAGTGTCTGCTGATAACTTACAAAACTCCTCCATAATCCTTGCATTGGAGACCTCCCAGTGTTCCAGAGCTATTTTCTACCATGGTCTGTGAAGGGTCTGACCTTTCATTCTACTGGGAAGCTAACATGTTAGCTCTTTGCTGTTTCGTGGATGCTGGCATAAGACATGAAATCATGAGTCAGAAACAAAGGACTTATTACTCATTCTACAGCAAGAAACATTGGTTTCAGATTAGTTTGCTTTGATTCCTTGTACTCATCCCATGAATGGCACAGTGGCATTAGATGGGCTTCTGTACAGGCATTTGTTGCCTGATAGCATAGGAACAATGAATGGTTTATGCTTTTATAAATAAGTCAGCTTACCCTTTGACTGCGAGGAGACCCTAGGGTTGCCACTGCAGATACAACTGGAGACTTCACTCACTGCAAACACAACTACAACACTAGACTATGAGACTGAACCCAGAGTCCTCTGAGATGGAAACCCCTGTTGGCTTTCTGACAGTGAATCCTGTCTATGTTTTCTCTCTTTTCTTGGGGCTTACACTCTCTTGGAGGAGCTCTAGTATAACTTTGGGTAGATCTTTATCTTTACGTCTCCTATGGACACATTGAAGCTTGTTCTTAGCATTCTGCTAGTTGAGTATCTCTAATACTAGTTCTTTTATTATTATTATTACTATTATTATTAATAATAATAATAATATTATTAATACATGATTCTCATCCCTCAGAATCATAATGATCCTCCCAGTGTACTGAAAAGTTAAATCTTTGATCTAGTTTAAGTGCAGAGACTTTAGTTTTTTTCAAATGACTGTTATTAATAACAGTAACCCCAATAATAGCTAGCACTTAATGATGCTTACTGTGCCTCAGGAACTTTTCTATAAGCTTTAATCTTCCCAGCAGCCAAATAACATAAGTATTACTAACACCCCCGTTTACAGAATCACTAGGACATGAAATAACTCATAAGGGACAGATCAGGATTTAAACTCAGAGAGTTGGGCTCAGGGTATGCAAACTTATTGTTAAGCAAAATTTGCATTATATTATTTCCTCTAATTTTTTGTTATCATTTTCTTTTTTTTAATAAAAAGTGATAACAATAAGATTGGTGAATTTTCTGCCTTTTCCATGTGAGTCAAGTTGAAAAAACTTTTTGAAAACTACAACACTTGATGACGAGATGTTTGCAAACAGTATGTATATGTGTGTGTGTGTGTGTGTGTATGTGTGTGTGTGTGTGTGTGTATGATGTTATCCTACAAGATTTCAATACCTTGGAGTCAGATCATTTTGAACAAGGTCAAATATATATATATATATATATATATATATATATATATATATATATATATATATATATATATATACCTCCCCCTTGTATGGTAGGGTTCTGGTACATAACAGAAATTTAGGGAAGGAAGAGGGAGGAAAAGGGAAAATGAGAAAGAAAAGGGTGGAACAGGACAGAAAATGGGCAGAAAAAAAAGAAAGTGCAGGAAGAGGAGGAAATAATCCCAATAATCTCCATGCATTACTGACAAATATTTGTTGACTGACCCACTGTCAGTAACAAAATGACCAGAAAAGGAAGTACTCAATGGTTGGATGCTATTTGGCCATGGTTCCAGGGCCCTTTCATTTCATTTGGATGTAACAAACCACTTTTTTCCTTTATCTTTTTAGCTTTTACACCCTCTCTATACAAATAATTGAAAGAAATAGAAAAGATGATGTTATCCTACAAGATTTCAATACCTTGGAGTCAGATCATTTTGAACAAGGTCAAAGGTATACACAGCAAAACTAGCAATTGAGCCTTTCTTGGCATTGTGCTTTATCCTTTATAGCCCAAGTTTTATTACACACACTAGGAGTATAAAGCAATTTTATTCTAGATATATTTTTAAAAAGCAAACATGTCATTCTTAACACACACAATGCCAGCAGCCTAGCATTCATGAATAGCCCTACAATAACAAATGAATGTGGGAAGATTAAAAAATAAATTTTTGCAAGGAATCTAATTCATTCCCAGAGTTTCCAAGGCTGAGTATAAAAAGCAGTGACTACGTGTTTTGTTAAACAAAAAAAAAAATTGTCAGTGTTTATAACTATTTTCAAAAGGAAGTTTCATGTCCTAATGAACTGTTTCTTGGATTTGAAGTCAGGAACTTCAATTTCTGCTCTTTCTCAAACACTGTCTGGCTGTGTGGCCTTGGGTAAATTACTTACCCTCTCTGAATTTCCTAGTATTTAAAAAAATGGGAATTATACTTATGGTACAGAAGAGGTATTGTGTTCAGTAGTGAATTAGTAACTAGAATGAATCATTCAAATATGAACAAAGAGGTGCTATGTCTAACCTGAAACACACATTTTAACGTAGTTGGGAACTGTTCCCCCACTCAGTAAATAACTAGCTGTTTTTTTAAATCAATTCCAACTTTAAAAATTCAATTATACTAATAGCCATATTTCTAAAAATAACACCAGAAAATTCATAATTGCTTTTGATATTGAAACTGTCTCCCCTTCTGCAGTTTCCAAATGAGGATCACCTATATAAAATTTTTATTTATTTATTTATTTATTCATTTATTTATTTATTTATTTATTTTTATGAAACAGAGAAATTACTTCAGCATCTGTGTCCTCTTCTACTCTTAGCAAACCTTACTAACCTTTGCAATTCTGACTCTAATTTATTAATGATCCTACAATAAATAGTCAAGTATGACAGAGCCTAAGAAATCTTTTATATTATCCAATGAAAGCCCAACTTGGATAAGCCCATAGTGTTTTGCACATACTTTCTGATGTAATCTGCTTAAGTGTCTGTTGTTTCATTGCATTTATAATGATCAGGGTGGACACTTACCCTCACTCATCTTTGCACACACAACATCTAGCATAATGCTTATCACCTGGACCTGCTTAACTAAATATTTGTTTAGCAAAACCGAATTCAGAGCAGTTAAATTAGTTTCTTCAAGAGAAACAGATTTGAAATAAAGTTCTTGGCCCTGGCCTGTGTGGCTCAGTCGGTTGGGTATTATCCTGTGCCCCAAAAGGCTGCCAGTTAGATTCCCAATCAGGGCACCTGCCTGGGTTGCAGGCTCGATCCCTGGTAGGGGGCATACAGGAGGCAGCTGATCAATGTTTTTCACATCAATGTTTATCTCTCTCCCTCTCCCTTCATCTCTCTCTAAAAATCAATGAAAAAAATCTTTTTAAAAATGTTCTTGAATTGACAATTATCTAACAAATAGAACCAAGATTTACAGATAACAACTTCAGAAGTTTCTTTTATCAAATGGCTGGATGAGGAAGTATAATGAGGCATATATAGCTGATTTAATAACTTCTAATAAGTTTCCACTACTCAGATTGTGTAAACTGAACATGACAGTTGTGGCCCATGAGGCTCCATCACCATCCTTTTTGGTTAAAAAAAAAATTATATCCATCTTCACCTCAGCAATGGCAAATCTGTTCAAATGAGGCAGCACAAAACTGGGAGCAGTAAGAAGCTCTTCACACACACAGGAAAGAGAAGCAAGGCTTTTTATAGAGAAAATACTGAGGCGAAGCATGGAAATTGGCTGAAGCTTAAGCAGCTGCCTTATTTGAGAAAGACTAATTGGTTGTGAGTGGTTGTCCTAGGTTTTGATTTTTTAACTATGAAGCATTACAGGTTTAGCTTTTGGTTTATTTATTATGTAGGCTGCTAGGGCATTAGAACCACCTAGTCTAAATTAACTAAGTATCTTCATTTTGCAGATAAAAAACCGAGCCTTAAGGTCACACATCTAGGAAGCTTGAGTGCCATAATTCAAACACAGGTTTATCTGATATCACATCAGTCTCTTCTTCACACTTTTTTGCTTCTGATCATCTCTACTCATTGTTGGCGATCTTGTCTTTCTGCAGTAAATTCAGGCATATCTTATGTGATGCTATTGAAAATGTTTGAAAAGCCAGATGCAACATCTATGTCATGTTCAATTCTGGTGTATGACAAAATCATGCCAAAAAGATTCACATGGAAAATTCCTCTAATTCTATCTGCTTCAAAAATGATGCATCAAGTTTGTTGGCAATAGAACAGAACTTACAGGTCATTCAATTTGGCGCTTCTTAAATTTTAGTTGCATTAGAATCACCTGAGGGCTTGTTCAAACAAGACTAATTGGCCTCAGTTTCAGAGTCTCCCATTCAATTGCTCAGGGGTGGAGCCCTAAATTTTGCATGTCTCTCAAGTTCCAGAGGATGCCATTGATCTGGAAAAAGAGGTTGAGGGCCAGTGACCCAACCCAACCTCACTTAATTTTCAGGTGAGGAAACTGAGGCCTTAGGAGACAAAGGAGGTCTTCCGAAGATACTTGATGACTAAGAAGCAGAATATAATCTAGATTCTTATCCTCTCATTATTCAGCCTCTGAAAATAACTGAAATAAAAATAGCATTACCTGGAGAGAGGAAATTAATACATTGCCAGTGGCAGTATAAATTGCTATAAGGCTTAAACACACACACACACACACACACACACACACACGCACATCTTTGTGCAAAAATATATAAAGTTTATATTTCTACACTAATAAAAGAGTAATATGCAAATTGGCCATACCTTTGTGATACCCACCAGCCAATCAGGAGTGAGTATGCAAATCAGCACAACAAAGATGGCGGGTTAATTTGCATACACAGATGCTGAGTGGAGTGGCCAGGACAGGGCAGGACACAGGTGCTCCATTTTGCAACACTCCAGCCATTCTGGGCCTCTGTGCAGCATGGGAAGGCAAAAAGGTGGCTCTTTCTGCAGTAAATTCAGGCATACCTTAAGTGATGCTATTGAAAATGTTTGAAAAGCCAGATGCATCATCTATGTCATGTTCAATTCTGATGTACTGGCAGCCAGGGTAAGGAAGGCCCATTCTTGTACTAATCTTCATGCATCGGGCCTCTCGTATATATAGATATCATATCAATCATATGTTTGTTAGGTAGGGTGGGAAGATTGGAGCTAAGATACAGTCTTCTTCCTCTCAGAGGCTCACAGCAATACATTTAATGTTTACAACTGGGACAATAGGTATCTTCACTCTCCTTCCTCTACACTTACTTTGTTCAGGGTTAGGGGCTACCTCTTCATGCTTTCACCACCTTGCTGAGTGTTCAAGCAACCCTCTCTCTTCCAGGGGACTACAGTTATTTCTTGGCTATTGTACAAGAAATGTAAGAAGGATAAAGAGCCATTAATTCAACCTCTAATGGAACTGACAATGGAACATTCATTTCAGTATTTCATCTCATTCTCATGTAGGAAGACCCTTGTCCCTCATTTTCTTCATTTGCACCTGGGCATTTTTTTTAACCTGCTCTCCAGATATTTAAAAAAATAAACAAACATAACTTGTTCTGCTGATCAGACCCTAATTTTCTTACACTTAGAACTGTGCTTATTAACATTAATAACAGAGCAATTGCAGCTTTTGTTTTGTTTCCCAAAACAAAAGTTTAGTGTAGGATTGTGGATGGAAAATTTCAGGGAAGGAGTCTGTAGAAGGGGAAGAGGGAGAAAGTGATGGACTCTGGAGTAGAAATATGATGAGCACAGAAAAGAGGGAAACAGTCTAACGAATACTTCAAAATAAACCATACTACCAAACAACTTATATATATCAATATATATACATATTCAAGAGTTTAAATGATATTGATGAATCATTTTTTAAATATATTTTTATTAATTTCAGAGAAAGGAAGGAAAAAGAGAGGTAAAAAAAAAATCAATGGTGAGAGAATCATTCAGCAGCCTCCTGCACATGCCCTTCTGGGGACAGAGCCCACAACCCAGGCATGTGTCCTGACCTGGAATCAAAATGTGACTCCTTCTTCATAGGCCGATGCTCAACCTGAGTCACACCAACCAGGCTAATGAGTCTTCTTTATTGTTTAAAGTATTACAAATAGTAGTACATATGTCCCCCCCCCCCCCCGCAATTGATCATTTTTAAGGACAAAAGTTTCTCACAACTCCCTTTCCCCAATATTTCTCCAGAGGTGAATTGTTCAACCTCTTTAATCTCTTTATCACCTCCAGGGCCAGGTTTGGGTTTTGCGGAGCCTGAAAGGTGTTCACTCTATTGGATTCTTTTAAAATAAAATAATTCATTCAGGAGTTTGTATACATTTCCAGGCTTTGGAAAGGGCCTGGATGAGTAAGCATCCCTGAAGTGTAAGTTTTATGAGTTTCATGCTTAATCTTCGCTAGGCAATGTCTGTAACTCCAAATAACCTCTACCACTTGGAAAGATTTGGGTTGAGTTTGCCCAAGATAATCTCTGCCTTCTTTTCTCCTCCGTCTATTGAAATATGCTAGTTATATTTTTAGTTCTTTGGGATCATTTTTATCTTTAGGTAATATACTGAAGCCTCTATTGCTACTTCTTCAATAAAGTTAGATATAAGATTAAGAAATAAATGTGTGCAACTTCTCTCTTTTCTGTCACATCTCTGCTATCTCTGATTCTGTCAGCTGCACCAATACTCTAAAATATCAACCTTGACAAAATTTATATTTTGATTAGGATCAATAGGTAAGTCCTTTGTGTCTGTCAACGAAATGATTTTAAAGGCTGTTTATAAACAACATTGATAATATTATGATGGTGCAAGTATGAGTGACTGCAGAAGTATATAGCATGATCAGAACTTGAGGAGAAAAGGTAATCTTACGACACAAAACCTGGACTTTTAAAGAAACCTACCTCAAACATTACATGCAAATAAATTCTTTTATTACATTCCATTATTTGCTCAAAATTTTGTCATTTTTAGTTTTATTTATATTGAAACCATGACTTTCTCATACAGATTTTTTCCTAGTGTTTCCAATAATATTTCTCTTTGTTACAGCTTCCAGCATAATAATTTTCTAATGACCACTCAGCACACTAGCTTTTTCAACATGTTGTTACAGTAAATTTGCTTTCTTCTTGAAGACATTATGCCTAGAATTCTCTGGCTTCCTCCTCTAATTTTGAATGATTTCTTTCTAGGTCTGCGGCTTAGTAATCGTTGGAAGAATTCTTTTTATAATGTTTCTCTGTGAGAGCAACTGGGTCTTGACTCTCATGCCTTTCTCTCTCTTGGATCTCCTTTTGATTCTCTAGTAGCACATCCTCAAGGAACATCTTCTACAGAAAAAAAGAAAGAAACATTTTCTTAGGCCATTCATGTTTAAATATGTCATGACGTTATCTTTAAATTTGTTGATAATTTAACTGAGTATAAAATTCTAAGTTTCACAAAAATCTTCTCTCAGAACTTTGAAGGCATTGTATCACTAGTTCTGATATCCAGCATTTTTAAATAAAATGTTTGATGCACATGAGATTATTATTACTTTCCATATTGCCTGCTTCATTTTTCCTTATGCTGTAGATTCTCTAAATAACTTCTTTTTATCATTTGTGTTTAAAGATTTCAAAAGTTTATGCATAATTATGGCTAATTTTTTTTTCTTGGGTGTTCTATGCTACCTTTCAAGAAAATGATTCATATCTTTCTACAGCTGAGGAGAATTTCCTTCAAAATTTAAAAAATTATTTCCTCCCTTCTGTTTTCTCTGCTCTTTGATTCTAGAATTTCTCTTAGTTACTTAATCTCCTGAATTAATCATCTATGTCTCTGAGTGTTTATACTACATTTTCTTTTCTTGTCTTTTTGTTCTGAATTCCGGTTAATTTTCATGAAACTCTTCCAGCCTTCTACTGAGAAATTTGGCAATGATAGTTTTAAATTAAGTAAATCTTTCTTGTCCTTGGATTTCCCAATTTGTTCAAAACTTTGTTTCCTGAATTATCTCTATTTTTCCCAAGGTTAGTTGCTGTGTGTGTGGCTTCTCAGTCCTTCTCTGTGTGTTGTTGAGTCTCCTTGGTTCCCTGTTTGTGTCTGGGATAAAGAACTTAGATTGAATGACATTAGTAACTTGTGCAGACTCCCTCTAAGGAGACATAGTATGTTTTCTCTACTGACTGGAGGATTGTTCTTGGGCTGTGTTTGCTGGTCAGGGAAGTCTCCTGTCACCAGGAGGGAACTGGTAGAGTGGTAGAGTGGTCACCATCAAAGTGAGGAAGGATTTGTTGTGGAACAGGTCATTTCACACCCAAAGCCTGTTTATTGTCAAGGAAGCTTGTTCAACGTCCTCAGAGAATTTCTGTGGCTGTGACTTGTGGGTAACAGCCATTGCCAATTGCTATGTTCCTGCAGAGGTGGGTGAAGGAAATAGAAGATGAATAGGCAGGTGGATTAGGTGTTCCACAGCAGACCTGCAAGTACTACTCAGATGTATGCCCCACTTTATATTTTTGCCTTTTTACTCTCCATTACCAAGCTTGGGGTGTATCTGGGGCCAGCTGGGGAACTGGATTTCACCTTCACCAATTTCTTCCCCTTTCTGGCTGAGGCTTCCCCACAATCCACCTGTTTTCAGTATTCTAGAAATTTATCTACATATCCTGTCTGCTGATGATTCTTATCCATTCCCTCCCAAGTGGTTATGGGTTTACTTTATTTTGTGATTTTTGTGTGTGTCATTTTGTACTTTTTAGGTGTCATTTCAGTAATGTTTAGAAAAATCATAAAGAAAATCTATCTTCAAAGGCTCATTTTGTCTACTAAAACTTTGACCTTAAAAAACAACTTCCATCTGAAGAGAGTTAGGTCTGAGTACACACACACACACACACACACACACACACACACACACTGCACACATATAAAAAACTGGAATTAAATTACTCTGAAGTAGGAAGAAGGGAAAAATAAATAGATGCTCAAAAATATTTAGCTGCTTGATTAAAATACTTTGCTTAATAAAAGACAATAGTTTTATAATATCATATAAAAATACCAATGTGGAAAATAGTTATACTACTGTCCACCAATTATCTAAGTTGTTTGGTGAAAACTCTGGGTAATGCTTGTTATTACACAGAGCTGATGAATGATTTCAAAGGCAAAAGACTATTCCAGTTGATGAAATAGAACATAGCAATGTGCTCCTGATACTTAAAATGAAGCAGCTATAACCACATTCTCAGTTTCACCTATACACACGGCCATGAACCATTTTGCTAGGTTTATTGCAAATATGTCTTGTAAGTGAAGTTACATGAGCAATAAAATGTAGTAGTCCTTGCTTTACTAGGCCACTCTGCACTGTACTAAAACCCTCTTTCTCTCATACAGCAGCCACTAAGTGGGGAGCCATAACTTTGTGTAATGTAATTAAATGGTAATGGACTTTTAACATTTTTTATGGGCTTATGAAATATTATTCCCCTGGATCTTTGAAACCTTAAAACAGCGGTATATTGGCTACTTACAATATTGAATATTCTTTTAATTAAGCACCTGACTTTGAATAAAGAAATCCTTTAAGGAAACATTAAAACAATAACAAATGCTTTTGTTATTTTCTTAAGTATTGCACCATGATAGAGAAGATTGAAAAATGTCATTTATGTGACCACCAGTGAATCTTCCAAGGTCTTCTTGACATTCTGGTTTAGGTTCCTTATCTTTGGGTTTTGTGTAATCATCTATATATATATAAAAGGCTAATATGACTTTTATATATATAGGCATATCATATAAATGCCTATATATATAGGCATATATATAATATGTCCTCTCAGGAGTTTGGCCATAAGACCAGGGGTTTGATCACTCTCTATGATGTGTGCTAACCACCAGGGGATGGTGGGGAACAAGGCAGGAGATCAGTGGGGGCAGCGGAGCACTGAGGGAGTGAGGGAAGGAGTAGGTGGGGAGGCAGGGAACCTGATCAGCCAGGCCTAGGGACCCTACCTATGCACGAATTTTATGCACCGGGCCTCTAGTGCTAGTAAAATATAATAATTGGAAAGATTATCTATTCCTGCTATCCACCCAACATCCCTGTCTCTCTCACTTTTCTTTTTGGAAAATTTTTTTTATTATTATTATTTTTAATAAATCTTTATTGTTCAAATTATTACAAATGTGATCCTCTTCCCCCCCTCAATTGCTCCCCTTCACCAGGTTCCCACCCCACCCTCTGTCCTTTCCCCATCCCCCATTGTCCTCATCCATAGGTGCACAGTTTTTGTTCAGTCTCTTCCCGCACCCCCACTCCCCTTTTCCCTGAGAATCGTCAGTCCACTCCCCTTCCATACCTCTGATTCTATTATATTCACCAGTTAATATTGTTCATCAGATTTTTAAATTCCCTTGGTTTTTAGATTCACTTGTTGATAGCTATGTATTTGTTGATCATAATTGTTATCTTTATCTTCTTCCTCTTCCTAAATAACCTCCTTCAGCAATTCATATAATTCTGGTTTGGTGGTGATGAACTCTTTTAGCTTTTTTTTATTTGTGAAGCTCTTTATCTGTCCTTTGATTCTGAGTGATAGCTTTGCTGGGTAGATTATTTTTGGCTGTAGGTTCTTGTTATTCATCACCTTGAATATTTCTTGCCATTCCCGTCTGGCCTGCATGGTTTCTGTTGAGAAATCAGCTGACAATCTTATGGGTACTCCTTTATAGGTCACTACAGTGGTGCCTCACACAACGAACTTAATTCGTTCCAGGAGCAAGTTTGTTATGCGAAAAGTTCGTTATGTGAAACGCGTTTTCCCATAACAATACATGTTAAAAAAAATAATTCGTTCTGTAGCATAAAATATGCTAAGATGACATAAAAAAAGATAAATTTTTTGTTATTATTTTTATTTAGATACATCTAAAAACATAATTTAAAAAAAAACACACACACATTTTTTTAATTTTAAGACAGACTAAGTAGAGTCTACCGAATCTTGCACATCTTCATCCATTTTCTGCTTTTTGGCCGATGGTTTCATGAAAAACCTGTCCAAAGTCGTTTGTTTTTCTCTTTTCTCCAACATCTGCCGGAAATAACGGACAAGAGTATCGGAGTAAAGATCGTTGATCCTGTTTGCTTCAGCTGAATCCGGATAGTGGGCATTGGTAAACTCCTGAACTGCCTTCCATTTGACCAGGATGTTCTTGATGTCAGCAGTTGGGATTGGTTGATTGTTTGATTGTTGCTCCTCGTTATCAGATGACGCTTCCCTTTGAGTATTGTCCTGTTTCATTTCAACAGAAATCACCATCCTGCTTTTTTTAGAAGCCATGATATAAAAAAAATATTGAGTTTAACTTAAAAGGACGACTGCCGTGATACGTGCGTGATTTAATTCGTAATGAAGAACGATTGCCGCAATACGTGCTTAAGTTAAGCGCAATGACTAACGACTGCCTGCAGTGCCTGCGCGGAAGGATGCAATACATCGGCAGCGATCGTGGAAGCTCGGGCGAAGCAGTCGTGGAAGCTCGGGCAAAGCGGTCGTGGAAGCTCGGGCGACTTCGTTGTGTGAAACGAAGTTCGTTGTATGAATCATGAAATGAAGTTCGTTGTGTGCAGCGTTCGCTGTGTGAGGTGTTCTTTATGCGAGGCACTACTGTACCTGCTTTTCTCTTGCTGCTTTTAATATTCTCTCTTTGTCTTTTGCTCTTGGAATTTTAATTATGATATGTCTTGGTGTGGTCCTCCTTGGATTCCTTTTGTTTGGGGTTCTGTGGGCTTCCTGGACTTGTAAGTCTATTTCTTTCCCCAGGTGGGGGAAGTTTTCTGTCACTATTTCTTCTAGTACTCTTTCGGTATCTTGCTCTCTCTCTTCTGGAATCCCCATAATTCTGATGTTGGTTCGCTTGAAATTGTCCCAGAGGTTTCTTACACTATCTTCAACTTTCTGGATTCTCTTATCTTCTCCCTTCTGCAGAGGAGTGTCCTCTGGCTCTGTGTGTTCAAATCTTTGTTTTGATTCTTGCGATCTTCCAGTCTGTTTTTAGGACTTTGTATAATATTTTTTATTTCAGACAATGTTTTCTTCATTTCTTGTTGATCCCTTATTAATTCTAGTTGCTCCCTTTTCATATCCTCATAGGTCTCATTTATTTTATCGGCCTTTTTTAGGATATTGTTGAATAACCTTATAACTGTAGTTTTGAACTCAATGTCCAATCTTTTCTTTTCCTCCATCTCCTTCCTTTGTGTCCTTCTTCTTGTCTGCATTTTAGTTGTTTCCCTGATTTGATGGAATATTTAGCTTTGTGTGCTAGGTGTTCTGGTAGAGCCCAGTAGCACAGCCTTCCCAGTTACCTGCAGTGGACAGTCTTGGTGTAGCCCTTTGTGGGCTGTGTGTGCAGTCTTATTGTTAAGCCTTGCTTATTGTTGGTATCACTGGGAAGCGTTGATCTCCAAGCCAATTGGCTGTGAGGATCAGCAGTGTCTCAGTTAGGAGGGTTTCCGTACTCTGCTTGACTAGGGTGGGGTCTCCAGGTGGCGCAGACAATCTTTGGTTCCCTGTCAGTCTTGCCTTAGAAAAGTCCTGTTCGTGGAGAGTTTTGGAAGATTGGTTGCAGGCGCGCACGCACCTCTTTGGTAAAGGCGCAGACAAGCTTTGGATTCCTGCAAGTCCCTCCTTAGAGAAAGCCAGCCTCTGGGAGAGCTTCTGTGCTCAGCCACAGGTAGGGCGGAGTCTCGGGTTGGTGCAGACAAACTTTGTTTTCCCTTTGGCTCCTCCCCAAGTCCCGCAGTAATGGCCTCTGGCTTCACACACCTCCAAGAGATCTCTGCCCACTGCCTGACAGTCTGGCCTCTCCCTGTCTGGGGCCGTTTATCAGAGCAATAGGGTGATTCTGTTTTCCTCTCGGACAAGAAAGCCAGCCGCGTTAGCTGTTTGCCCTCTCCACGCCAGGAGTAAGCCAGTAGCGAACTCAGCCCGGCCCGCCCTCTCTGCGTGCAGGGAGTAAGCCAGCAGCAATCTCGGTCCGGCCCTTCCTCTCCGCACCGGGATTAAGTCAGCGCCTTTTCGTGCACACAGTTCTCCATACCTTCACAGTTCCTGAGGTTCAGCGTGCCTTCTCTCTCCTTCCCAGATGGCAGAGCCTCCTCTCAGCCAGCCGTCTGGCGCTTCAGGGCAATGCCTCCCCTGTTTTTCAGTTCTAAATTCAAATTTGTTGTGGTAGGCTGCATTCGGGTGTCTACCCTATGCCGCCATCTTGGTTTCTCCCTTTTTGGAAATTTTAAAAAATAGAGACAAGAACAAAGAATTAAATGGAAAATATTATAACTCCCTCCATTGATAATTAAAATTATTAATATTTTGCTTTATTTGCTCCCAGTTTTCCCCTCTATGAAAACATGTTAAAAGGAAGTACACTACAAATGAAAACGAAAATCATCTGTAACCTGTATCCCTTATTTAAGATATTCCCCATTTCTGAAATGATCACTATTATAAATTGGTGTATAACATTAAAAATCTTTGAAAGCTACTTTATATATATTTTAAAATGTATCTTTATTGTTAAAAGTGTTACAATATATTGTAGCTGCCCCCCCATTAACTCCCTCCCAATAAAACTGTAGTACTCTTACAGAATGGAATACTTTTACATATTCATGTACATAGCCCTTTTTTTTTGTATGATTAAAAAACTTTGTAAATGTTTTTAAATCATACAAAAATCATACCATATTTTTCATTTGTTATGCAACTTTTATTCATTAAATATTATGTTGTTGAGATCTTTCCTTATTGGTATACATAGCTATGAGTCAATTGCTTAAATAGCAGCAGTAAAGCCAACATTAGCTTCCATTTTGACAGGTAATATATTGTTAATTGATTTTTTTGGTTAGTATACATGCCATATATATCCTTTTATTTTCCTTTTAGTGTCATTTCTTCTTCTTTAAAAAAAATATTTTATTGATTTTTTTACAGAGAGGAAGAGAGAGGGATAGAGAGTTAGACACATCGATGAGAGAGAATCATTGATCAGCTGCCTTCTGCACCTCCCCCCCCATCCCCCCCCACTGGGGATGTGCCTGCAACCAATGTACATGCCCTTGACTGGAATTGAACTTGGGACCCTTCAGTCTACAGGCAGATGCTCTATCCACTGAGTCAAACCGGTTTCGGCTCATTTCTCCTTAATTGGATTTTTAATCAATAACTTAGAGCTAGATAGTTCAATATACAAATTTTCCTTCTTTAAATAGATACATTTACCAATTGCATTTATTGTAATTCATAATAAATTTTAACCACTTTATTTTTGTTTTGTTTTTCATTTACCATGGTTTCTCTTTATTTCTTTTTTTATATTAATTTATTTTTAAATAAATCTTTATTGTTCATATTATTACAAATGTTCCTCATTTTTCCTCCCCCTCCATTGCTCCTCTCCACCAGGTTCCCACCCCACCCTCTACCCTTTCCCCACCCCCCATTGTCCTCATCCATAGGTGCACAGTTTATGTTCAGTCTCTTCCCACACCCCTCTCTCCCTTTTTCCCCGAGAATCGTCAGTTCACTCCCCTTCCATATCTCTGATTCTATTACATTCACAACAGTTAATATTGTTCATCAGATTTTTTTTAATTCCCTTGGTTTTTAGATTAGCTTGTTGATAGTTACGTATTTGTTGTTCATAGTTTTTATCTTTATTTACTTTCTTTTCTGAAAGAACCCCCTTCAGCAATTCATATAATTCTGGTTTGGCAGTGATAAACTCCTTTAGCTTTTTTTAATTAGTGAAGCTCTTTATCTGTCCTTCGATTCTGAGTGATATCTTTGCTTGGTAGATTATTTTTGGCTGTAGGTTCTTGCTATTCATTACCTTGAATATTTCTTGCCATTCCTATCTGGCCTGCATGGTTTCTGTTGAGAAATCAGCTGACAATTGTATGGGTGCTCCTTTATAGGTAACTACCTGCTTTTGTCTTGCTGCTTTTAATATTCTCTCTTTGTCTTTTGCTCTTGGAATTTTAATTATGATTTGTCTTGGTGCGGTCTTCTTTGGATTGCTTTTGTTTGGAGTTCTGTGCACTTCCTGGACTTGTAAGTCTAATTCTTTCACCAGGTGGGGGAAGTTTTCTGTACTATTTCTTTCAGTATGTTTTTGATATCTTGCTCTCTCTCTTCTTCTGGGACACCCATAATTCTGATGTTGGTTCACTTGAAGTTATCCCAGAGGCTTCTTACATTATCTTCAACTTTCTGAATTCTCTTATCTTATTGTTTCTGTGGAGGAGTGTCTTCTGGCTCTTTATGTTCCAAATCTTTGACTTGATTCTTGTGATCTTCCATTTTGTTTTTAAGACCCTGTATAATATTTTTTATTTCAGACAATGTATTCTTTATTTCTTGTTGATCCCTTATCATTTCTTGTTGATTCCTTATTAATTCTAGTTGATCCCTTTTCAAATCCTCATAGGTCTTATGGACCTTTTCTAGAAAATTCTTGAAAAACCTTAAAAGCGTGGTTTTGAACTCTATATCTTTTCCTCCATTTCTATTGTTTGTGATCTGTTTCCTTGTCTCTGCATTTTCACAGCTTCCCTGAGTTGGTAGGGTGGCTTTGTGTGCTAAGGTGTCCTATATGGTTGAGTGAGTCAGCCTCCCAGTTACCTGAGGTGGACAGTCTTGGTGTAGCCCTTTGTGGGCTGTGTGTACAGTTTTGTTGTTAAGCCTTGCCTGTTGTTGGTATCACTGGGAAGCCTTGATCTCCAAGCCAATTGGCTATGAGGATCAGAAGTGTCTCAGCTAGGAGGGTTTCTGTATTCCGCTTGAATGGGGCGGAGTCTTGAGGTGGCACAGACAAGCGTTGTTGAATCCCACACAATTTGTTGCAGGCGCGCGCACCTCTTTGGTATAAGCACAGACAAGCTGTGTTTATTTATTTATTTATTTATTTTATTATTATTATTTTTTTTCACAGACAAGCTTTAGATTCCTCTCTGTCACTCCCTAGGAAACTCCCATTCACTAAGAATGAGAAAGCTAGCCACTGAAAGGGCTTCTGTGCTCCACTTGGATGAGGCGGAGTCTCGGGTGGTGCAGACAAGCTTTATTCAGCCCCTCCATAAGAGGGTCTGGTTTCTCAGTCCTGCAGTAATGGCCGCTGGCTTCACACACCTCCGATAGATCTCTGCCCACTGCCTGACAGTCTAACCTAGGGGTGTCGAACTCAATCAGAGAAGGGGCCAAAATCTAAAATCCAGCCGAAATTGCGGGCCGAATGGTTTACTGAACAGTCATAAACTGTCATTGTGATGGAAACGCAGCGGAGTGCAGTGATGACAGCGCAGTGCGGGCCACATTGCAAGGCCTGGCGGGACAGATTTGGCCCGCGGGCCTTATGTTTGACACATGAGGTCTAACCTCTCCCTGTCTGGGGCCGTCTATCAGCGCAATAGGGTGGTTCTGTTTTCCTCCTGAACAAGAAAGCCAGCTGCGCATTAGCTGTCCACCCTCTCTGTGCACCAGGAGTAAGCCATTAGCGAACTTGGCCCACCCTCTCTGCGCTCAGCAAGCAAGCCTGCAGCGAAGTCTGGCGGCCGCCTTTTCAAGTGCACAGTTCACTGCACCTTCACAGTTCCTGAGGTTCAGCATGCCTTCTTTCTCCTTCCCAGATGGTAGAGCCTCCTCTCAGCCAGCCATCTGGCACTTCAGAGTGATGTTTCCCCTGTTTTTCAGTTCTAAATTCAAATTTGCTGTGGTAGGCTGCATTTGGGTTCTACACTATACCACCATCTTGGTTTCTCCTCTCTTTATTTCTTCTTTAAATCTTTCCCTATTTTCAATGGAATGATTGTGGATACTTGTATCCATTTTTCCATTTGCTGATTTTGAATTTGTAATTCTACTTTCTAGTTTTTTAGTGATTATTTATAGATATTTAGCATGTACTGTAGCTTGTGTTTCTTTAGAAAACTCATTCATCCATATTGCCATCTTCTTATATAAAACCTGCTTGTACTTCCTTCTACATTCCCTCTCTCCATCTGCTTTGTTGTTTTCAGAAATGTGAGTTTACTTTTGTTATCAAAAACATAATAGAAATATTGAGATTGTTGCTGTCATTACTTTTCATGGTCAGTATTGGTTTCTTCCTGTTGCTTCAGGTCCTGGGCTGAAGAGCAGCTCATATTTTGTCACTGTAAGTTCTTTGTGGGCTGAAGGCATTGGCACCTTCTTGCTGGCCCATTTAGTGACCAGGGACACCTTCTGAGGCTGTACTGTGCAGCCAGATGTGTCCATTTCAGAGGGTTAGAATAGAAGGACACATTTGCCCTCATATTTAAGCTCCATTCTACAATCTATATTTCGCCATAAAATTCCGTGTTGGGGATTATGTAGTGCTAACCTAGATTAATAAAATTAATATTTGTTTGTTTTGCCAAAACCAGTTTGGTTCAGTGGATAGAGCATCAGCCTGTGGACTGAAGGGTCCCAAGTTCGATTCCAGTCAAGGGCATGTACCTTGGTTTTGGGCACATCCCCGGTAGGGAGTGTGCAAGAGGCAGCTGATCAATGATTCTCTCTCATCGATGTTTCTAACTCTCTATCCCTCTCTTTTCCTCTCTGTAAAAAATTAATAAAATATATTTTAAGAAATATATTTGTTTGTTTCATTGATGATAGATGAGTGAGGGCACAAACAATCCATTAAGATACTACCTAATAAAACAGTAATATGCAATTAACCACCACTTCACTCCACAAGCCACACCCACCAGACAGACCATCAGCTCCAGTATGCAAGCTGAGAGCCAGAGGGAGGCGTTTCCCCAGCAATGGAGGAAGCCAAGCTTTCCACCTGCCCTTGCTGGCCTAAGCCTCCACTCAATACTACAAAGTTTCAATAATAAAAGGTAAACAAATTCAAACAGAAAAGGCTGCCACCAAGGAGCCAGCAGGAGGCTTGGCTCTGCTCCAGGCTACAAAGTTTCAATTATAGACAGTAAATATATCCCAGATACCAGGGCCTCTGCTTGGGTCGCTTGGGGGCATGGCCAGCCTGAAAACCACCCCAGGCCCTTTGCTCAGGCTGCCCCACACCCCAAGGGAACCCCAACCCTGTTCCAGGACACCCTTCAAGGCAAACCAGCTGGCCCCCACCCATGCACCAGGCCTCTATTCTATCTAATAAAAGAGTAATATGCAGATTGACCATCACCCCAACACACAAGCTGGCTGCCCCGATGTGGTCAAAGATCCTGCCCCTACATGGACACAAGATGGGCACCACAAGATGGCCAGCAGGTGAGGGCAGTTGGGAGGAACCAGGCCTGCAAGGGAGGGCACTTAGTGGTGACCAGACTGGCAGAGGAGGGAAGTTGGGGGCAAATGGGCTGGCCTAGGAGCAATTAGACATCAATTAGTCTGGCATGGGAATGGATAGGGGGTGATCAGGCTGGCAGGAAGAAGTGATTAGGGGCAATCAGGAAGGCAGGCAGGAGAGCATTTGGGAGTCAGCAGTCCTGGATTGTGAGAGGGATGTCTGACTGCCCGTTTAGGCCCGATCCCACCACCTGGATCGGGCCTAAATGGGAGTCGGGCATCCCTCAAGGGGTCCCAGATTGGAAAGGGTGCAGGCTGGGCTGAGGGACAACCTCCTTCTGCCCCCATGCACAAATTTTGTGCACTGGGACTCTAGTATGATTATAAAAACTATATAATAAAGTTAAAAAGAAATCAGATGGCTGGGACCGGTTTGGCTCAGTGGATAGAGCATTGGCCTGGGGACTGAAAGGTCCCAGGTTCGATTCCGGTCAAGGGCATGTACCTTGCTTGCGGGTGCATTCCCAGTAGGGGGTGTGCAAGAGGCAGCTGATCGATGATTCTCTCTCATTGATGTTTCTAACTCTCTATCCCTCTCTCTTCCTCTCTGTGAAAAATCAATAAAATATATTTTAAAAAAATAAATCAGATGATTACAGGTGCTGGAGTGATCAATATTTGTCTTTTTGTTAGAGAGGTCACAGATGGCTTCTCAGTGAGATATGTTTTGATTTGGACCTTGAGATGAGATGGAGCATGAGCCAGGCTGGGCATTGAAGGCAGAGGGAACAGCAAATGCAAAGTCATGGAGAAGTGAAAGAGCAGGACCAACTCATAAAATGGGACAACATTCCACAGAGATTATAAAGAAGGACATGGAAGAGTGACAGGAAGAGATGGGAGAAACGAAAGAAACCAGTTAGGTGCTGATGTCCTAGCATGTTATCTAACAAAGTCACATCCAGACGTACCATGTGACTGTGCCTGGGGACCACTGAAACATGGGCTCATCTCCCCTCCCACATTCCTCAAACACTGAACTAGTCATCCCAGTTTTTCCCACTGAGCTTAGTCATAGCCTTAGAAAGCTTTCAGCAAGACGGTCTAAGGCAAACTCATTAGTCAACAGAGCCAAATATCAACAGTACAATGATTGAAATTTCTTTTGAGAGCCAAATTTTTAAAACTTAAACTTCTAATGCCACTTCTTCAAAATAGACTCACCCAGGCCGCGATATTTTGTGGAAGAGTCACACTCAAGTGGCCAAAGAGCCTCATGTGGCTCAAGAGCCACAGTTTGCTGACCACAGGTCTAAGGAAATGGTTGCCTATTAAAAAGAAAAAGCACCTCTACCATCTCTGATGTTAACAATGAGGATCCTCTAAAATAATTGATTCAATTAAAAAAAAAAAAGCTTTGGTGAAAGGATGGACACAAAAGTGGGGTGAGAAATGATTGGAAACCAGAGATGATGAAGGTTTGTATTCATATGCAGGGGTTGGGAATGTCCTTTTATGGCCTGCAAAATAATTTGGTCTGGCCCTGCCAAGGCATTAGGGGTGAGTTGATTAAATGTTTGACCAAATATAGCGGGCTAAATTTTAAGTTGATGATTCTGTATGTCCCTTGAATGATATTATAAATATCCAAATGGTCCTTGACAGAAAAGGTTCTGCACCCCTGACATACAGTAACTGATATAGACTAGAAGAAATACATTTGAGAACAAATTTAACAGGTGGGCTCAATTCAGATTTGGCAATAAAAAGGAGAAAAGAAGAATAGGGAACAATGAAGAGGAGGGGGAAAGAAGAGGGTGAAACTCAAGGGAAAATATGAAGATAGCTTTAAGCTTTTTGACTTGGACAACTGGGTGGGTGGGTGGGTGGCTCCTGGTTCCACATCCCTCTGGCCCACCTGTGACTTCAGCTGCAACTATGGTGAGTGATTCCTCTGCAAGCTGTCAGCATCTCACTTCAAGTACCTGCCAAGTGCCTCTGTTTTTCTGCTTCATGACTTTGGACATTCCTAGCACAGAAATAGCCCAGAAACATGGGAGAACTTATGACCTCAGGAGTTGAGGTAACACTCACCAAGGAGGACTTCTAGTTGGTGGATAAATACTCCAGCCTGCTGTCCTTTTGGAGGGATAAATCAGAGATTCCTGAGGATCTCCCATAGGACGGAACTCCAGCTGCCAATGGTTATAATCAGAAAAATAGCACACCCTTCAGTGGCTTCACCTCCTTTCCTGGATTTTCTCAACTCCACACTCCTACCCCTGGGATGACCCCTCAAATAAGCCACCTGCACCTAAGTCTTTGTTTCACACTGTGCTTTGGGGTCATCCAAATAAAGACCGAGATGAAATGTCTTCATTTGAAAGGGAGGGGGACTTTAAGAGAAAGCTGGGAGTGGAGATCTCAGAGAGGGAAATAGAGAAGTTAGTTTGGGAAAAGTTAAATGCAGAGTTCCTGTGGTGATTCCAAGCATTAAGGAGCAGAGAATGGCCTGTGGCAGGCTCTCAGTATGTGATGAACAGATAGGATTTGAAGTCTGGGAGGGGATGAAATCTTATGTCAGAAGCTAATTCATCCTGAAAAGGGACCAAAGGCATGAACGAACAACCCAGGAGAGCTTTATGGAGACTGTGCTCTGTCCACTCTCTCTACACTAATTGGTAAATTTATAGGGTTGCCAAGATTGCAAGTTTATGGGAAAAAAGAAATCATATTTTACTAGAACATGTCATCTGTGTTGTATTTAAGTTGCTTTTTTTTTCCTTTGAAGAAAGTTAAGCTTTAAAAAGTTAAAAAATTACAGGAAATAATTTGTAGATTGATGGCATTTGTGGAGACTTTGAGAGACCAAGAGAGTGGGGGTGGGTCCCACTCCCCTTCTTCCCATTCAGAGACACTCACTGGCTCACTAGGGAGAATAGTTTCTGTATGTTGTGGAGCTGATGGGAGGTATAGTTTATGAGTAAGCACCTTTATTTATTAAGCTAAGCTGTAAAAGACATTAGCTACATGAGGACTTGAAATATAGCTTGGGCAACTGAGAAATGTTTTATTTTAATTGACTTAAATAAAGAACCTGAAACATCATAAAATAATTTTCCATAAAACACTATGTTTCCATGAAACGCTATATTATGCTTACTTGAAAATTCAGCATCTGAATGGATGTTTCTAAGACTTAATATGATAGTAAAAGAATGTAACATGTCTCATTAATCAATTTTAACAGCTTTGTTAAGGTATAATGGACATACAATGAACTGCGCATATTTAAAGTGCACAATTTGATGAGTTTGGACATGTGTGTACCCATGGAACAATGACCACAATCAGGGTAATAGACATGTATCACCTTCAAAAGCTGCTTTCTGTTTCCCCTTCTAGGATGTGATAAGAATACATGAGCTCTAACCTCTTAATTTTTTAAGTTCCCACTACAGTACTGTTGACTATAGGCCCTACGCTGTACAACAAGTCTCTAGAACTGATTTTGTTTACTAATTTTTATGCAGTATTTTACAATGAGAGTGCTTTAGATATGTTAGATTCAATAAAATATTAGATTTAATTTTTTGTTACTTTTTAATGCAGGGATTAGAAAATAAAATTATATAATAGCTAATCAACATTCTATGTCTATTGACAATGCGGTTGGAAAGTGCACTGAAAGCATAAGCCTCAAGTTCTCTGGCTAATGAAGGCCTCTCCTGGGTATAGGGTTGTGACTGGGGCACCCCTCGGTGGGGGCTCTGGTTGGCCTCAAGCCTCTCATGTATCTACTCCTACTCTTGATATCCCTTATCTCATTGGAGACAGGGTGGGGGGAAAGCACAAGTCCTATAACAAGAGAAAAGCCTTCTAGAGCTTAGCTTTTTAACGTTTTGCTTTTTAACCCAGACTTTGACTCTTTAATATATGTACTTGTCAGTTTGTTTGTTTTATTGAGGTCAGAGCACTGGATTTCCTTTCAAAATGGCAGGAAGAGGCTGAGGGTGGGACCTGAGAAGGAAACAAAACAAAACAAAACAAAAACTCTTGGCCCTGCTGAGAACTGAGAGAGGGTGTGGCTGGAACTGAACTGGCACCTACTCCTGGAGCCCAGGGACATGGGATCAGGTGGAGGACAGCCCGGGACGGAGGCCCAGATAATCGGTGAGAGGAGAAAGCTAAGCCAGAGGAGCAAATGTTGTTCTGGAGACTGGGTCCAAGAGAGACGATGAGGCCAAGAGCAGCTGGTGCCAGGGGAATCACAATAGAGGCAGGAACCGGGGAGGATGGTGAAGAACTCATAGTTGAGCTGTTAAGAGAAAACAAGGGTGGGGGGCAAGCCTGATGGAGGGTGCAGAAGACAGAGGCAGGGGCGGAGTCAGAGGTGCCATCCCACAGTCCCCATCATTCTTGCAGGTGGAGGGATTGCTTCATTGCACAGCCGGCATCTAGGACACTCCAATGGTCCAGCTGCTGACAAATGTTTTACTTCCTTGGCCCTACCATTTCAAGCAATATCAGTTGGATTTTCTTCTAATTGATTGGTGTTATTCAGGGATTTGTGTTTCTGTTGTTGTTGTTTTTTTTTGTTTTGTTTTGTTTTGTTTTTTGCTCCTCTACATATATCATACAAAAGCTACCTTAATTGTTTGTTCTGCCTACTAGCCTCCACTCACCTTACCCTTTTCTCTATTGCCCATGCCCAGCGCAGTTACTAGTTATGAGCAGGTAGCAGGAGTGGTGAGTCATGGAAGTGGAATTAAATGAGAAAATAATGCCACTCCCTGATATGTCAATCCCAGCACTTTTTTTTAAAGTTCCCGCAAATTTTTTTTCGGAACCACAAACACGTATTTCCATATTCACATGCTTACACGACGTATGAAAATCCAGTGTGTGCAATAACACCTCCATTTGGGTGTTGGTCAAGGCGAGGGACCCCACTTTTAGGAGGGGTGGGGGAGGCTGTTTGCAAGAGCTATTCTTTGCAGCTGGATTGTTCACGAACTCGATGAAGCTAAAACCCTTCCAAAGAAGTGAACTGTCCTCACGGAAATAGCTGGGAGAAACACACCAAAGTTTCTTGGCGTGAGGCAGCAAGGCAGGCTGCAATAGATTAGCTCTGCCCTTAACAACAAGTTTCACTGGGCCGATGAGAGATGTTATGGAAACATATCAAGGGAAAGAGGACTCCAGCCTCAGCTGGCCAGCACACCATAGGGTAATCACTGCAATGAAAATACTGAACCAGCACCAAGATTCACAGAGCGGCTTATTATAAGAATTTAATATACAGTATTATGGAGAATCTAAATGACTCTTGTAATGGGATATGGAGCCTTGCTCTACTCAGTCCCAGGTTCAAGTTTGGATTCAGTCCATTTCAACTAAAATTAGTTGCCCTTTGAGATAATTCAATGGCCTTGGCAAAACAAGTTGGTCATCTTAGCTACCAGGAGACCTGACGACCTCACACACAGGGGCTGCTCCTCAAAAGTAAAAAAAAAATAAATCAAAAAAAAAAAAATCCCAACATTGCACGTTCCCATGCTATAGCTTTACTTTCAGAGCAGAGATAGGAGTCCCCCTAATGTATTCAAAGGATGCTCCAACCTGTGACCAGAAGGGCCCTCATTCATCTCTGGAGAGTCAAGGTTGCAAAGGTTAAAAAAAAGAACTCTTTTAAGGTACTTTGAATTCTTCAACCAGACTTCTTTTAAGAAAGTTTGATAAGTGTAAGCCACTGTAGATGTCAGGACATTATTTCTCAAGGACCAAGTCTGCACTGTTTTCAAGTGCAGAGAGGAATTCCTGAGAAGGCATCACCCAGAGTGATGTGCTTTCATAATACCTACTCACCCTCGATCCTGTTTATCCAACTCTAACCTCCCAACTAGCTGAGTTCATGAAGCAACAAGAATAAAATGAAGCCAGCAAAGCCTTGCTTTCTATCTCTATCTATGAAGAAGCTAGTGTCCTTCCAGCTACATGCCGAATCTTCATTTCAAAGAAGGTTTGGAAATAAGAGGCTATCACAAAAGTGTCTGTGAGCATCCTGGTACCTGAGGATGCTGAACTCCCAGAGGTGATGGTGGTTTGAGGGACACTGAGGTCCTCTGAGCACCACTGTTAGGTCCACAGTCCAGAACCTGCTCCCATCATTGATTCAGACTCTCTCCTACATGGCCTCAGTCGGAAGAATGGAGTTGCAGGTAGAGCTGGAGAAAAGGCTGATGTTCCTAAAGCTTATGGGCTCTCCACCTCTTCCTGGGTTTTCCTGCACTCACTGCCACCATCTGGATTCTTTCTTGTAACTCTAGCCCCACAGTATATCTTCTATGCAGTAGTCACAAATCTAGATTGCTACATGCTTTTCAGGATTGTACAGCCTGAACATTGCATACAGATGAGCGGTCACCATTCTACACTCCTTCAAGAGTCTAGGTTACTTGTCAATCTTCTCAACACAGACTCCTTAAAACTGGGAAAGAGGAGATTAGAAAGCACCTTTACCCTACCTAGACAAGTAACCATTTCATGGGCAAAGCCACAAAGCTTGTTAATTGAGGGACACCATGAAAGGCATTCTTACACTCCACAGAGGAGGAACAGTCCAGTTCTCCATCTGGTCTTTGAGATCTTGTTCACTTTCCTTCACAAACCAACCAGAAATAAAATTCAAAAATAAAATAAACTATAGTTGCTCACTGATCCAAAAGTTTATACTGTGCTAACATAATGGAGTAATATAAAGAATGTAATTTAAATTTTAGAATGCAGTATTGCAATGCACCTCTATGCTCCATCTTCATGACAAAGATAGCCCTGAATGTAACCCGATAGAATTGTGTTTTATTGGCAGTATTGCCACCAGTGGCAAACTTTTATGAAATTGTGGACAGAGCTTGTTAAGTTCTGAGTAAAACAAATCATAGTCTTCACATTAGGTGCATTCCTTGAACATTTCATTTATGTTCAAGCTGGGCAAAAGATACTTCCTGTGTATCTATAAAACAGTGAGAGTCTAGGCTCAAGTAGTTATAACTTTAATTTTAAAGGAAATAAAGGGGGAAAATAAAGTATTTCATCTTTGTGATTGTTACAAATAAAGTATGATGCCAGACAATTCCCTGTATTAAATGGGGTACAAGGCAAAACAACCAGCCACCTTGCCTGCTAATACCCAAAAGCCAGTAGCTTCTTTCCAGCATTGTAGCAATCCAAAATGTCCCCACCACTTTCCAAGCTACCCTTGCCAAGAACCATGGAGCAAGCTAAAATGTCAATCTCGGGATTTGGTTCCTGGTGAGGCTGTGGTGTGTTCCCCCATAATTTACTGTAAATTCTATTCCAATGTCTGTCACACCCACTAAATTATAAGTTCTGAGGGAGCCAGGGCTATGCCTTTCCTGATCACCACTGCACCTCCTGACAAGCTGACAAGCAGCAAGTACGCAATAAACAGTCATTGAATGAATCTATGAGAACGTGAATGAATAGATGAGTACTCTAGAGTCAACAGACCTGCATCGATTTATAAAAACTGTGGTTTTCCCAATAACAGATTCACAAATATGGATAGAGAATACTGCTTTTGATCCACAGTTGGTTGAATTCACGGATAAAGAGGGCTGACTGTAGTTACGTTTTAAGAAGTCAAAAGGTATACACAGCAAAAAAATATCTGTGTGGGATTCAGTGCCCCTAACTCCTATGTTATTCAAGAGTCTGCTGTACTTTAGGATATTTACTTACAATAGGTTTAAATGTAATAAATCCCATGGCATCTCTTATGGACCTAACAACACACCGAGCTCAATATCTGAAATGCCAGGAGCATTTGTTCCATCAAGACAATGAGGCTTTGCCCCAGAGAACCAATATTTAGAGGAAGCAAAGAAGGATGGCCTCAGAGAGTTAATCTCCCTCTTTGCCTGCCTTGTTCCTTGCTTTGAGGCTGTGTTCAGCTCTCTCTGTCTGGAGTCCAGCAGTGGCATCTTAAGGACGATCTCATATCACGGTTAACATTTGGATCCTCGCTTAGTTGGACTGGCAGTCAGGAAGTCTTGGTTCTCATCCCAGTTTTGTCATTAACTAGCTGTGCGACCTTAGGAAAGTTACTTCACTCTTCTAAGTCTCTGTGTCCCTGTTTATAAAATGAAAGGATGGCACTCAAAGTTTCCGACAGTTCTTTCCAGCTCTAAAATCTAACATTTCCGTGGTATCTCATAACTGAAATCAACAAAGACAGGTAGGCCCAAAGTTGCTAGAACATGGTTTAAACAAACAAGCAATTAAAAGGCAATGCTTGGCAGCTGAGCTTTGTCCAGTTAAGTCACGGAATATCTTTGGAACTTAATACGGCAAAGAAGAAACATGTGTATAGAGATTTCATGATTTCCATAAAATGAATTTACCTAATTTCACTCTCCATCAGAAAGAGTTTTACATTTCCTTTTGCATTAATTAGTTGGCAAGTCTGTTGCATGATGTATTTTTATATGCCTTTACCTTCAATGTTCAAAGTAGGTCTTAATAGCAGGTCCTAAACTGTCCAAGATAGGCTTCACATTATAACAGTGGCTGCTACTTATCACAAATAAGAATCCAGGTATCTCAATGCTTAGAACAGAAAATAAATAATTCTCTCCCTTGCAGAATCTTTAAAACGCTGGGTTTCAATTTAAAGATCAAATCCTGTAAACTCTTATTCAGGCCTAAGCACATATAAGATTAATATGGAGATTTTAAAGAGCTATAATTTGAGGTTCTAAGATCATCTTATGGTTAGCCCATGAAATCGGGAAATTGCTTTTTCTGGAGAGAAAGGAATTGAAATGCATTTATGTGGCTACAGGATTTTATTTGAACAGTAGTCAGCCTCCTGCCAAAGTTGGTTTCAGAAGGGTTATCACCTGCATTGAGGCAGTGACCACTGGTTTACAGTTGTCATTCTATTGAGAGCTAGTGCAATACAGAAGCATCTCAATGCTGCCCTTAGGTACCAAGCTATGCCCACTTGATGTAGCATCTCCAGGGGTCTACTGAGCAGCTTTTCTCCCAGGTGCTAAGGAAAACTGAAGCAGTGTGAGAACTGTGTGTGCATGGCAGGGAGGGAAGTCTAACAAGCATTAATCTAGCATCAACCACGTAAGATTCAGTCTTACTTCTTGTACTAAAACAATAAAGAAAAGAGTTGGCCTGTGTTGTTCAGTGATTAGTGTGTCGTTCCATGCACCGAAGTGTCACAGGTTTTATTCTGGTCAGGGCACATAAACAGATTGCAAGTTCGATCCTCCTCCAGGGCACATGCGTGAGACAACCAATAGATGTTTCTCTCTCATATCGATGTTTCTATCTCTCTCACTTCCTCTCCTTTCCTCTCTCTCTAGAATCAATGAAAAATATATCCTCAGGTGAGGATTGAAAAAAAATAAAAGGAGTGGTGATTGTTCAACACTTTGTATTCACCTGCCATAGGATCTAGAGCTAAGCAAATGGTGGACAATTCTATTTGGAATCTTTATCAGTCTTCAGTCACTTGAAATTTGGCATGAGAGAGAGATACAATAGCACGTGTGTGTGTGTGTGTGTGTGTGTGTGTGTGTGTGTGTGTTCAGACAGTGCCCATACTATGGATAGCCACCACTTATCCCCAAACTCTGAGAGCATGATACTAAACTGTGAATACTTTAATATGGAACAACACAGAAACCTCCTGAGTGCTATATAAAAGACCCATGCTAGTCCTAGCCAGATGGCTCAGTTGGCTGGAGTATTGTCCCCTACATTAAAAAGTTGTGAGCTCAATTCCTGGTCAGGGCACAAGCCTAGGTTGCAGGTTCTATACCTATGTAGAGTGCATGTGGGAAACGATCAATTGATGTCTCTTTCCCACATCTATATATGCCTCCCCCCTTCTCTCTTCCTAAAATCAGTAAAAACATATCCTCTAGTGAGGATTTAAAAATAAATGAATAACCCAGGCTAGAATCTTCTTCGGATTTAAAAATAAATGAATAACCCAGGCTAGAATCTTCTTCACCTTTATTATACCCCACTGATTGTCAGAAACTTGAGGCACTTCCACTCTAGGTTGTAAATGCTAGAGGAGGAAGACATAGTAGAAATCATATGGTATGTGAATCCATAGCCTATCTCCCAAATCCTCAAAAAAAAAAAAAAAAAAAAAAAAAAAAAAGGGAATGAACTGATGGATAAGGCTGCTAAAAGGCCAAAGCAACAGTCCTGTCTCTCCCTCCATTAAAGTATTTAAAAGCTTAACATAGTTTTCATTTTCAGCATTAAGTCAAATCTAAAAGTCTTTCCCCTTCCCCCCAAATCTTCCCTTCCATTTCCTTGAATTGGCTGCTCTAGGAGCATCTTCCCTGCTATTATTAGCGGATAATTGCTTAACATTTTCTAGAGGTGATTAACCTTGCCTTTGAAATGAAAGAAATCTCTAAATTGGACAATCTGATGAAAGCAATGCTTTCATGTAATTTAGTCCCATCAGCCAATACCAGCCATCAGGTGCATCAAATTCCAACTCAAAGGAAGTGCTGAAGAATAAGCAGTGACAGTATTTGAAAAAAAAAACAAAAACCCAACAACTTAAGGTCTTAACACTGTCAATCTCAATTATTTCAGAACAGCAGTTCCCCAAGGAGCAGCCTGATTGCAAGAAGCTGGTGGTTCTGTTCAAATTCCAGTAACCTTGAGAGGGCATCTGTCAGAGGGAGTCCTGTCCAGTTGACAGCAGTGGTGTAGGTTTTGTGTGAGTACCTGAGACTCTGGAAGCTCACCAAGGACTTACAATTCTGTGTTAAATTTTGTTTCTCTTAATATTTTTGGTAAAATGAATCTGTTGTATTGCAAAGAGTTCTGATACTCCAGAGTCTGTCCATCCCTGCCAGCATTGGTAGGCATGCCTATTTTGTAATTAACTGGGTAAGATTCTCCTTTAAGATTTCAGGTTTGGGGTTTGTAAAATCACACAGTCATGTTTGTCCCCTGCCTCCACCTAAGACTGTGCCCCCAACTGATCTCAGACTGGTGGATATCAGCATTTTCCTCTTGCTCGAAGAACGATTTCCAAGATGGAGACTAAACAACATCCCCCTGGTATCTCATTCCAAAGACTGGAAAAGTTCTGTGCCAGCAAACCACTTTGTGGTTGCATTAGACGCTCTCTGTCGCCCTGCGGTTAACTGGAAGTCAGTTTACCACAGAGCTTTTATCACCCAGCAGCTGCATTTAGCTTTCTGGGTGACCATGGCTCACACCCCAAACCAGAGGAAGGCCCTCAGGGGCTCTTTAAGGACCATTCAGAAACCCTCAGAGAGGCAAGGGGTCAATGCCAGATCTACAGAAACATAGTTTAAAAAAAAAAAAAAAAGGAAAAGGCGTGTGATCACTTTGGCGCCCTCTAGGGGCAGCACAATGCCATCTTGATTGTGAAATAGTACATTTGGGGCATTTCATGTCAGTATAGAGACAAACATCTTGTTAGTGATTTCCTCAGATGGCTTACCAGTACTCTTTCCTACATTCTTTTTGTTGATTATTTTACATGACCACAGGATCCCTTTTCTCATGGAAACTTCATCATAAAATCCTGTACCCAAGTGGGGGAAAACCAACAACAACAAAATTAAAGCCAGAGGTTTTGATTGTGTCTATCAGTTCTGTTTATTTTGATGCAAGCACCAAAGGCAACTGTTCAGCTATCGTTTTTAAATGTTTCCCATTCTCAATCATGTGACTGGAGCTGATTTTAGCTCCCTATAACAAATAAGGCAACTCTAGTATGATGCATATTTAAGAGCATGGTGTTTAGAGTCTGACTGACTATAATTCCCAGACCACTACTTACTGTCTTTAGGTAAGTTACTGTCTCTGTGACTCAGTTTCTTCAAGTATAAAATGGGTCAAAAAGAATATCTTCCTCATAAGATTGCCTTGAGGATTAAGTAAAATAATGCCCATAAAGCAAGTCAGTATCCTTCCCATGTATCCACAGATTCAAGGTAGGTGAGGCAGAGTAAAGGCATGAGTCACATAAGAGAAACACCCATTTCATAGAGTGTTAATAAAGGCAAAACACTGGAATAATGCCTAGCACCTAGTGAACAGTTGAAATGGTTTGTTGCAGTTGTTTTTCTTGTTGCTGTTTTCATTGTATAGTTGAGCAAACTAAAACATACAGAGGTTAAGTTGTTTGCTTAGGAAATAGACAATTAGTAGGCAGCGGTATGAGAAATCCATCTCAATCCATGTCCCACACTCACTACCATTACACTCTTTATTTATAGAGAGTTACTGTTACTATTACTGTTTGTACTATTTTAACAGGAAAGATAAGTTTCAGATAGGCTTGCTAGCTTCACCTTACTAAAGAGATGTTTCTAATTCATCAGCCTGCAAAGTATACACTGTGGCATGAGCCTTCTTGTACTGAGACAGACACTGAAAATTTAACCACCCATTATCTGGTCTTCTGGTGGCACAGAGCAGAAATCCTCAGCTGTTTTCTGCCCTGTAGGTCAGGGAGAGGGGAGACAGTTGATAAAAATGTGAATAAGGGGTGTCCTGAGGAGAGTAGAAAAGTGTTCTCTGGGAGTCTTGCTGTTGAGGTAAACTGAGTCAAATGTCTGATAAAAGGACCTTTCTTTAGGAAAGACCCCCAGCCACTCCACTTTCTGACTGATCGATCAGGAATGTCTAGTATAGAGGATGCTTCATACTCTTCTGAGTAGTATCCTGAGAATTTTTATAATTCCTCCTGAACCTGGATAGAAACGGTCATGAGCATGTTCCTGAGGCTGTCCTAATAAATGTGCTTGCTCTATGCTTTTCTTCAGCTATCTTGCTAGCATATTACCAGCTCTGCTATCTAAGTTGTGAAACCTCAAGGATTTCCCATTGATTTTCTCTTCCAAAAACAGATTTCCAGTGGGGCACTTATTACTGGATTTTTACCGTCGGTGTAAAGTCTCCTGCTAGTCAGCTTACTGTCTACAACTGCTGAGGCTGTGGAAACTCAAGTCTGAGGTCTCTAATTTTCCCCGAGGGCAGAAAGCTGAGCAAAGATAGTTTGTTGTTTTAGGGAAGACAATCACTCCTTAGACATTTTCTAACTATTGAGCAGGGGGAAACATGTACTGGAAAATACTGAGTTTTTCTGATGTTGAGATTTTTAAAAAGGTATTTTTAAAAGGTGCTTTACTCAGGGGTATAGCCAAGGCATATGCCTGACTCTGAGTTCAATTTGCAATGAGACTTCCTAGTACATTTTTCCATCTTTTAGTTAGGTGCTACTGGAAAAACAAAAAATGGGAGCTAGGAAATGCCGAGCATATACCCAGTTCTTGTTTTCTATGGCATGATTAAAGAAAGCCTTCACAAGTAGGTGGCAGTTGAGCAGGTATCTGAAGGAAGCAAGGGTTCCCTGAGGGTTGTTAAAGTACAATTTTCAAAAATTCAAAAGGTGACTGTTACATACGTAAGAACTGAACATACATCAAAGATTCATTCTACTCAATAATTAATAAATGAATCATTAAGATGTGAAGACTCAAAAGAGCATTTGAGGAGCCAGTATTTATGAAAAGTTTCCTAACAGAGGGTTAGGCCAAGAAAGGGTGTTGGATTTGAGACAAAACTGGCTAATCTCCAGCATGGCAATAAACTAAATTCTTTGGGGTTATCCTTTGTGTCCTATGGACACAAAATTGTTTGGATCTCTCCTGGGGGGTTGAATGAATTAACAAATAACTTCACTAATCTTAGACTTTTGATCAATAGTAAACTGAGAGTCAAAAAAGTACTTTGACCTAAATAATTCTGTGTGAGTCTATTAAACAATGAACCCACAGGACTTTGACAGGACACACTGCTCATACATCTTTTCTTTACATTCAAGTTTTGCTTTTTTTTTTTTTTAACTGAGCCATGAATATATCTAGAAGAAGAGAGACTGTGGCTAAATTGTCCCATTTCCCTCCATTTGTCACTCCAATAGCTAAGGAATGCCCACCCCACACACTCACCCACATACCTGGCCTTATGATGCAGTTGGGTGCAAGTAAATAGCTCGAGTTATCTAGAGCAGTGTTTCCCAACCTTCTCTCATGATGAGAATCACCTGGTGGAGTTGTTAAAACACAGATTCCTGAATCCCAACTAAGAAGTGCTAAACTAGAATTTTTGGGAACATATAGGTAAAATTGCATACCTAACTTAGTGCTCTGTATATAAAATCTGTCTTAGAGCACTAGTTAAGTATACAATTTTACCTATATGTTCCCAAAAATTCTAGTTTAGCACTTCTTAGTTGGGATTCAGGAATCTGTGTTTTAACAACTCCACCAGGTGATTCTCATCATGAGAGAAGGGTGGGAAACACTGATCTAGAGAACTTGAAAGGTTTCTATGGGAGGAGAATGGGAATTGAGGTTGGAATTTGAGAGTGATGGAGAGGTTTAAAAAGATATTAGAGAATGGTGAATATGAAAAATAGTAAGATAAGGGAAAGAATGGATTTATACAACATTTCCCTCTTTTTCCATGGCATAAAAATGTATTTCCCTACCCTAACCTCACCTCTGACTATCTCCAGAGAGGCTGATACATATATGAATCAGTATAATTACATTTTGGTTGCTTGTTGGACTGTGCTCTATATGAGATGAGATCATGTGGCATGACCTCGTTCTGTCTCTGAAATAATCTCAGACATTAGGGTGTTTCAGCAAGAAAACACTCTCAGTGAATGCTGAGGAGAAGAGGAAATGGGAAAGTTTCTCAAGTCTGGAGGATCAAATGAAAGTCCCGCTTGGGGGGAAAAGTGTGCCTCACCCTCCTCCCACATGAGAACCAGCCCTCCTTTTTCCTTCTTCCCTCCCTTCTCCCCTCTCCAGCCAAATTAACCTCTCTTCCAAATTCCCTCCTCCTCCCACTATGTGTTCCATAAACCTCCCATGCCCTCATGATGTCTAACTCCCTCCGAAGAAACCAAGGATCCCCAGACTTTACACTTGGCTAACTAGGTGATGATGTCATAACCAACAGAGTCCCAAAGGGTGAGGAAAAGGTATGCATATAAGAAAGGATATTTCCAGAGTGTAATTCATAGGCCCTCTAGGATGTCCAAGTAGAACTGTTGAGTAGGCAACTTTCCTTTTCTTCTATCACATATACTGAGGGATGAAGTGAAGACAAAACAGACACCAAACAAGAATCAGATGGAAGAGGAAGAATGTGGCACCAATGGCCATCCCTTACCTCAGCCAAGAAGGATAATGTGTGGAGGGAGGTGGGATGGTTTGGGAAGTAAGATTTGTGACCCCAACCTCTCTGCTTTACTAAAGAGGTCCTTGCTCTCTAAACATTTTCTTCACACTACCTGAAAGTCTACCAATTAGAGATACATTTGAGTTAATATTAAGATATCCCAAAACGATTAAGAAGGGATCCTCATTCTTTCATCCCATCCTGTAAATTGGTTAAATTTGTTTCCTTCCTCGCTTTATCTAGTTTTTTTGAGAGGGGAGAGAGAACCTCATCTTTGGAACACTAGATTATGAGGGCAAGCACATAGTTGGTTGGGATAAACAGTAATTGAAAAGAAAAGTGTGTTGACCATTTTTTTTCTTATCTCAACCCAGAGTGATGATGCCAAAGGAAGGCCAGACCAATGATGAAAACCTTGCATCTGAGCCCTGTCCTTGGGCATCAGCTCTAGGGTTTCTAACATTGCAGACCAGTGTTCTCTTAGTCTAGCCTCTCTGGCTATCATCTCTGAGTTATTCCTAGATGTTGGTAAAAACAATACAATGCCCAAATATGCCCCCTTATTTATTCTGGGGGCATTTTCAAATGGCGCCAAGAATCATTCTAGTCTCTCTTCCATCTTCAAGATCAAGAATTTGAGTTCCAATTGCTGAAAAAGGCCCAACTTCTCCTAGGAAGGGAATATCTTTCTTAGAGAAGTCTGTGTAAGATTATTTTGTCTGTTAACAGCACAACCAGAAGATAACAAGGACTATTTGACAGAGGCTAGCATTGACAAATGGTACACATTTTTGGACTCATTTCAAAGTACAAACTCCCATTTCATTTCATTTTCTAAAGCTCTGAATAACTTATAGACAATTTAATTGCCTGTATTTGGGATAGGGAATTCCTAAAATGCTGAGTATAATATTTGGATTTAAAGAAAAAGACACCATAATAGAGGCCATTGTTCAAGTAAGTAGAGACAGGTTCATGTATTTCAAACTTTGGATAAAATATAAAGAAGATCATTGAGTTCTACTTTGAAAGAATTTCACTGAAAGATTCAGAAAACAGTTCACTGTGAGAATATGAGAGAATTATAATATTTACTGGACAATTGTTTGCTATGAAGCATTTATTTTATATCACTTTTTAACAAGACAGAACTGTCAAACTGTTTAAAATTCCATTGGAAAAATTTGGATTAATACTAAAGTGTTTACTCTTTTATCCTCGCCTGTATATTGAATTACTCATGGAAGACAAGGGAAAGAATCTGAGAAATGCTAGTTTTAGCAACAACTCATGCTGCATTTCAGAAATATTATAGACTATGTAAACGAAGGTGACTTTTGGACATGTATTAACATAGCTGCAATACTACTGGTGCGATTTAAGACACAAGAAATAAAAAAATTCCAGCACTATCAACAGAAATGACCCTTTGGAAGATGATGGTACCAGTTAAACATTCTCCCCATTTACTGACCAGGCTTGCACTGGAAAAAGAACATCATGTTTTCATTTGGTTGTGCTAAATGCCATTGTTAACTCCAGTGGCTGTGATTCATAACCCATGCCACAATATACAACCTTTTAAAGTCATTCTGGAACTATGGAATTATTACCTGTGAAGATCTATCCTATCAATAGATAACTCACTGAATGTACATCCATATAAAAACCTGTTTAGAACAAGGAATAACTTGTCTTGGTATAATAATCACTTTGGCTAATCCCTTTAGCTTCTTTCCATCCAGTCTCTTTCTCTCATTCCCCCTCCGAAAGCTGTCAGTCTCTTCCATGTATCCATTCCTCTGTTTCTATTTTGTCCATCAGTTTATTTTGCTCATTAGATTACACATATAAGTAAGACCATATAGTATTTGTCTTTCTCTGGCTGATTTATTTCACTTAGCATAATAACGCTGTCGCAAAAGATTAGTCACCCTAATACTCAATGGGCATTTCCACCTTCCTCCCTTTAATGTTTGAGTTCCAGGGACACAGATCACCTGCAATGATGCCTGATCTTAGATGCATGAAGATCACCTGCAGAGCTTGTAACCACCTATTGCTAAGTCCTGACTCCGGAGTTTCTGATTCAGTGCAGCTGGGGTGAGGCAGATAATGCATTCTAACAAGTTCCACATGATGCTGGTGCTGCTTTCCTGGAGATCCCACTCTGAGAACCACTGCAATAAAGGATGCTGGGTAGGAGATACTAAACGCAACTTTAGGAAGAAATCTTTATAAGTGGGTCAGGTTGCTATTGTGCAAAACGAAAGGAAGTCTAAGCTTCCACTAAAGGTTCAGCCTCTGTACACATAACCCTCTGCCTTCCATCCTTCCTACCTCTAGTTCTCAAAAGTGCTCACAGATCTCATATCTTCATTTACCCTAAAATAATTAATCCTGGCATTATTCTTCTCAGGGGCCTTCCAGTGTTAACATGGACCAAAACTTTATGCCCAATAAATGAAATTCAAACATAAAAAGGCATTAATTTGAAATGGGGAAACATTGTTATATTTCTATTCTATCACCTACATTACCCCAGAATGATCTGTTCATGCTACTCTTTTGCTCAGAGTCTTCAGTGACTATCCTTTTCCTACAGACAAATTCTAAGTACTTAGCAAGACTTCCAGGTCTTTCAAAATAGGCCCCTACTTATTTGTTAAACCTCATCAGCCACCTCTCCCTCCCTCCACTTAAAACACTCCAATTTTGAACTATTTCAAACTCTGAAAAAATGTTCTATTCTCAACATCAGCTACAAAGTTTTAGGGACCCAATAAAATATTTTTTAAAAATGCAGGGCTCTTTGATGAAAATTTATTAAAGAATTTCAAGATAACAGCAGAGCATGAGAAAGTCTGGAATGAACCAGAAACTTGTCTCCATTTCTTGGTTAATAGTCCAGTTTTACTTTTAACCTATTAAGGTGGATTTCTTCTTCATTCCTTCACTCTGAGCTTTTATCAACTATGCATTCCCAAATCCAAGTTCTATTTGTGTAGATACTTGATTTATTGAGAAGTCTTACCATTTACTGCTGGACTCTCAGGATTAGGAGAGAGTTTGACAGGTTATGTACATAAACTGTCCCCATCTTACACCTGAGCCCACTTCACAGCTGCCATTCCTGGGTGTATACTTTTTCTTAAACACTACCAGGGATGGGAAATTAACTGCTGCCCAAGGCCATTAACCTAATTCTTAAGTAGCTCCTTTTCCCAAACTAAATGTCTGCTAAAGTCAACATGTCCTTTCAGATTTAAAAGAAATTATTTTGAATTCTCATGCTTTATGAGGTCAGCCATTCAACAACTCTTCCAAGACCTTTGTTAATTTTTGACACTTGTTTATAATTGTCCTGGCCACTCAGAGTAAGACCAAATCACTCCATTTATGGATCCTCACTTTTCTATGCTTATTCTCCCTTCTGTTGTCTCCTGTCCCTCCATTCCACACAGTCCTCTTCTCCCTGTTGGAATATCCACCGAGCCTGTCTCAAACACAAGGCTGTGTACATGTGTGGGGTGTAATGTTATAGGAAAATTGGGGTATTGCTGGAGTTTACAATGCAGCAACCAAATAAATTATAATTAAACATTAGACATTTCTATTCTTCAAAGCCTCTCAGCCACCTCACCTGCAGGGACCTCACTCCCTGGTCTCTTTTCTGTAGCTGCCACCTCCCACCATGGTGCTTGGCCCTTCTCTTTCAACTCTGCACCTCTTCTGTCTACTTTTTTTTCTCTTATATCCCAAATCCCAGTTAACTTTTTCTGTAGACAAGTTTGGTGTTGCCTTTGTCTTCTACTAGACCTTGATCTTAGGACCTCGTGTCCCACACTCACAGCAGTTTATCAATGTTTTCCCAAAGATAGCCACTGCCTGAGAGTCTTGTGTTAGATGTTACCATTCCCATGGAACCACATAAAGCCCAGCTCTGACTCCTGTTGTTTCTATCCAGTTCCTTACAACTTGCTCTGGAGTCACTGACAGAAAGAACACAGATCTACTCCTCATGAGGACTGTGACACTGGTCAGTCTATCTTCTGAGACCATGTTCCTCAGCTCAGAAATGGTGCTAATGATACTACCTGAAGGATTTGTGCAAGAATTTACACAAATAATACACAGCATCTAACGCATAGTGAACACTCAGCATATGTTATTTTCCTCAGTTAAAATAAAATAAAATTGAGAGCAGGCAAAACAGACAAAACCATTTAAGTCATGAAAGCAAAATGAAATCTAGCTTATTACTTGTAATAAGCATAAGCACAACTTTTCTTAGGTTGCTTCTTGTAAATGCCTCTGATAATGATAAAAGAGGCTTAAGTCATCTTCTTTAAATGTTATAAGATAATCACTTTTAACCAATCACCGGCCTTCTGGAAACCCATGTTGAAATAACCTATCATTGTAAAGGTTAAACAACTTCCTCACTTTATAAGCCATCTTGTAAAATCATACCTCTGAGCGTCATTCCACTTTTGTTTGAAGTATCCCTGTTTGAGAATATTTTGTCTCTCCCTTAACAAAACATTGACATCAAGTACAGCACTCTAAAGTTTCCTTAACACATTCCTCCCCTCCACCCCCCACACTGTTGTGACTGAAGCTTCCCCATCCAATTGGACCTGTTTGCATTGACCTCTGACCCCTCCTACTTGATACCTAGTTCTCCTGGGTATTGAAGCTGGGTATCTTCAGCTTTCATTTCTCTATGCGCCTGAAGTCTGGAACCACTCAGTGTTCCCAAAACTACTTTTGCTCTTGTCTGGAGTCTTGCAATGCTATTCACTACCTTTCTGCCTGAACAGCTTCTATTCAGCTCCCATTCAAACACCACCCTCTCTTCCAGAAAGCCACCCCTGATTTCCCCAGATCGAGTTGAATGTCACCACTATCTGCTCCTTTAGTGCCCTATGATTATCCACAAGACATCCCCCAGCACACTGTTTCACTATCCCTGGTGACTGGGCTATGCCACAGACTGTAAGCTTTCTGAGGCAGAGGGTTACTCATTAAAGTTTTATCCGTAGGCAACAGCATGTAGCAACCCTTTGAGCATGTTTGCAGTTGAGTAAATGCACACTGCCTCCCCTTCATGTTGGGGACTCCCAGTCCTGACAGTACAGACAATAAGCACCACGTTTTAGTTGCTTAAAAAACATTTTCCTCCTCCCTTGCCATCACCCCTTACCAAGCATATTTACATTACCAAAGAATGTATTTCTCTGAGCAATAAGAATTACTGAAGAATGAGAAAATACAAGAGCTCTATTTTACTTACCTTTGATAAAGAAATTGTATAACTTGGGGGAGATCTCTAGAGTTTAGTAAGTGCAGGTAAAGAACAATAAACTGCAAAAAAAAAAAAATCTGGCAAATGAGAATCAGATGCTATAGGTAAGTGGCACTTGACAATTGATAGACAACTGTGGAAAGAGGGGACTATATTTAAAGAAACTTATTGTGAAAAAGAAAAATTTCTGAGCACAAAAGCGATGAGGGCTTTTACATTCATGCACACAATGTAATGTTATCTTTGTTGTACTCCCAGTTAAAAAGTGCTTGAATTTGCAGAAAGAAAATAAATTTCTCTTCTTGCTCCCCCCTTTGCTTGCCCATATGATTCCAACTAACTTGTAAAGAGCAATAGAAATGATTGGTATTAAGTTATGGATTATAGATATGACTGAGCTGTCTTACCTCGTAGTTTTTAGATTAAGACCAAAACTTTCCAAATGGCATTAGAGCTGCTGAGATCACTGTGAAGATGCAGAAGAGCAGAAATAACTGAGGGAAATAGTGACAGTCATACCTCCTTTCTGGCATCTCAAAAGCAGACCCTCAATTCCTTCTGAAAAGACAATAATCAGAGATATCATGATAGCTCTCACAACCCAAATCTCACTAACATACAATATTTAAAAATTTTTAGATAAAATGATAAAATAGCATGAAACATATCTGTTTTGGTGCTAAATAATGTTGTATGAAATATATCAAGTTTTAATTATAAGCCTTTAAATGAAAAATGCTAGTAACCAAGTTGGTACTAAGTGAGGATGATTATTTTTAGGATTTATTGACCTACCATATAGGTGGTATGAATCCCAAACTAACTTAGTCTCTGATGAGGTTGGAGTCCCAAGAAGAAGGTTAATGTCTGCTCCGCCAGGCAGATGGTCCAGGATGCACAGTTGGTTCAGATTTGGGCATTCCTTTGGCGGGGAGAAAGCCCTATGATTTCATCTTGGAGAGGAATGCTAAGAGAAAGCATCAAATTTGAGCTGCTTGAAGGGCCTGCTCTATAAGCAGTTTCAGGCAAATTATTTGTCTTTTGAGTCTCAGATTCTCATTGCACAATGAGTATAACAATGGACACTGGTATTCATTAGTAAACAGGTCTGGCTATTGTAACAAAAGTCAAAATAACTGTGGCTTAAAAGAGGCAGACATTTATTTCTCTCTCATGACACAATCTGAACATCACCAGTGCAGAGCCCAGAGGGCAGCTTGACAGTTTTGAGGCCATTCTGCTCCGATTCTGTTTTGCATATTCAACGCTCAGCTTTCATCTCAGGGCTAAACTGTCTCTCTCCAACTGTTGCCTTCATATCCACATTTCAGTCAGCAGGAAAGGAGATGAAGAAGGGGGGGACATAATCCTACCTTTTTAAGGGCATGAACTGCAAGTTGTTTATATACTTTCTGCTCACTCCCCATTGGCAAGCATGGAGTCACATGGCCACATAAATCTGTAAGATAAGCTGGAAGAAGGGGTTTTTAGCTGCAATGCCATGCACCCTGTCAAAATTCAAGACTTAACTTGCTAACAAAGAGAGGGAGAATACATACTTCAGGTCAGCTAACAATGACCCATAGCATTATTTGTAATCTGCTAAAATAATACTTCAAACACTTGACACAAAGTCAATGTTCAATTGGTATAGCCAACATGTTTTTATTGTAATAAACAAACATTTAAATCAGTGCATTTGATTTTGTTCTTGATAAAGAGACAAAAATAAAGGGTGTGTGTAGCTCCACATAGAGACTCACTACGTGGGTCAGATTAAGCAGAAGTGAGTTTTGGTGTCAGGGTAATTCATTACCTTTATGTCCTCACTCTTCTCCATTTTAGGTAATGAAGCCTTCATTGTGGGCCAAGGCTTGCACACTTCCTACAACCAATCTTGATCAGGTTATTAGTCATCTAACAGCTCTATGTTCAGAATCTATGGTGTCTTAGATAAATCCAAATTGCTGCCTTCCTTTAATGCTCATTTCATTCTTTCCGTTCATACACCCATCTCTTGTTGCCTTTCTTCCCATTCTTCATTGGTCCAACTATACCTCATAATCAAGCCTACTCAACACATTATACAGGGATTGTTATCTATAATCCTGTGTGCACTGCTATACCATTAACATTTCCTTTAATTCAGAGATTCCCTTCCCCCACCCCACAAAAAGAACAGGATAGAGAAAGAAAGGGAAGTGGAGGGGAGAGGTGAGGAGAGGAGAGACAATCAGAAACTGAGTCTGAAGGAAAATATACCAGAAAGAGAAAAAAAGAAAGAGAGAGAGAGAGAGAGAGAGAGAGAGAGAGAGAGAGAGAGAGAGACAGAGAGAGAGAGAGAGGTATCCAGGTAGAAACCAAGATAACAAGAACACATATATGGCCATGGGATTCTACAATAATAAGTGGTCATGTGGCAGTGCTCCGTAAAATGCAGATCACAAATATAGGAAAACACAGGACCAGTCTTATTATATTTGAGGGAAGGATTGTGGGTGGTCGGAAGGGGGAGGAGGCTGACTCATGCATCATCACTTGCTCAAATGATTCTCACATTTATCAGGATAGCCAAGAAGTACATACCCACAATGCTGAGTGAAAAATTGCTGGGCCACCTGGCAAAGTAACTTTCTAATATATTTCACGGACAACTGAGAACATTTCTAATTAATCTGTGGAAGGGTCCCCGGTGGATGTGTAAAAGAATAACATTTTACAATAGGTGTCTTTGGCTTTCTCTGTCAATGTGCAATAGAACAGGACTCAAGGGGAGAAATCCCACATACTAGCAGATGAAGCAAGAGCCCAGCTAATTCAACACAAGAGCTTGAAGGGCTCATAGTGGCCACCCAAACATGTTGTGTTATAGTTGAGAAGGGTATGGACCTGCCTACCCTGGGTGGTCAGATTGGGGCTCCTGTCCAGCGAACTTTGTCAGGGGCTCTCTGACATCAGAGGAATCTGTTATTCTAAAAAGAAAATATCTCTTGTGGGAAATGATTAATATGTTCTTAAAAACGTTTTTATGAAGAATTTATTTCACCGTCTTAAATCTTTATAAATATCTAACTGTGGTATCATGGTCACATTCCTGAGGAGTTTGCCAAGTGACAAAATGACTTCAAACAAATGTTTGGTTGGGGATGCACATTTTGTAAGTGGCTTTAGGGGAACTGTAGATTCAAGAATTCAGGAGACTGGTGACCTCTGGGAATGAGGAACATCCTATGCTTAATGAATGGAACAGAGAACGAGATACATGTTTAGAAAACAGCCCTCCGTATCTGAATGAAACAATCCGGACCCACTAGATGGAAGAGATGCTCCCTTTGAGTGAAGGGCTGTGCTGTGTGCTTCAGGAAACACTGGCAGGGGTCAGGGTGCAGGAGGGCAGGAGAGCTGCAGGCAGACCTTCCCATCAGCAATTAAAACAGGTGGGAACTGGCAGGTGTGTGGGGGGTTTGCAGGTAGAAACTTACGGTGAAGAGTGCACTGCATAAAGATTCTGAGGACCCGGGTACCAGTCCTAGGTCTGCCACCTGGACTTGGCCCATCCCCTCTCTGGATGGGCTTCGGTTCCCTCCTCTGTAAGGCAGAGGGTTGTACTATACCTTCGCCAGCTCCAAAATCCTCTTTCCCAGGGACCACTACTCAAATGCTACCGCAGTGGTTTCCAATCAAGACAGTGTGGCCTCCCAGGGGACACTTGGCAATGCCACACTGGCTGTCACAAAGAGGAGGAGTGTTACTGCTACTGACATTGGGTATGTAAAGGACAGGGATACTACTTAACATCTAAAAATATGACAGCCCCAACAACAAAAGATTATCTGGGACCCAAATGTCAACAGTGCCAAAGTTGAAAAATAGTGAAAGAATAATACAATGATGCACTCATTTCAACCAATTATTATCTTGAATCTTGATTTTTATGTAAAACTACAGGCCCAGTGCATGAATTTGTGCACTGGTAGGGTGCAGCCAGCACATCCAGCCCCAATTGTGGCAGATCAGGGCTGGGCCTGTAGGGAGGAAGAGATGGCAGGAGGTTGGCCAGCTGGCCTGCTCTGATTGGCTAGAGGAAGGGGCCACAGGTGATTGGCCAGTGAGCCCTGCCCCTGACTGGGGTGGAAGGTTGATTGGGGTGGGGCTGGCTATGAGCAGGGGCTGTGGGCAGTGGGCCAGCTGGACCCACCCTCAAATGCAGTGGAGGGTGCTGATTAGGGGCCAGTAGCCTTGGGGAGGGGCCATGGGTGGTTGGCTGGCTGACCCTGTCCCTGATGGGATGCGGGGGAGCGGGGCAATCTGGGGTGGAAGGGCCTGCAGGAGGATGGCCGGGCAGCCTGATCCCCTATTGGGGTGGGGTGTACAAACAGGGGTGGCCGGGGGGGGGGGGGGGGGGCTACAGGCCTATCATGGTGGTGCAGGCTGATCAGGGCTGGGCTGGCCAAAGGGGAAAGGAGGGAGCATTTGGCTGAAAGCCAGCTCTTGATCAAGGTGGGAGAGTCAGATCGGGGGAGGGCTGATAGGGAGGAGGAGCCATGAGGTTGGCCAACCCCCACCCCCCATCTGCCAGTTCGTTGGCCACAGTGGGCATCATAGTGACTGACTGTTATAGTTATCATGGCCATTACATTTGCTGGCTTTATATATATGTATATCCAAAATTTAAAATATAGCAACATGTCCATTTTTTTTTTAACCAAATAAAACAGGTGGCCAAATAAAACAGAGTTTGGGGACAAATCCTGTCTACAGGCTGTCAATTTGTGAAATTTTATTTAACCATATATTGCCAAGTAATTAGTATAGTTTAGCTGAAAGCACAGAGTCTTTCATCTGTATCTAATTATCTGAGTCACAGCTAAGCAGAGCAAGGTTCATCCGTGTGTACAATCAGACATGTGTGTGATATAGTGGAAGAATGCTAGATGAGAGGTCCAGAAACATTGCACCTGTATAACTTTGGGGTAGAAATTAGTAACATTTCCAAACAGCAGGGTCCCCATTTTGCAGGAGCCTATTCCTTGCTGTCTACTGGTCAAAATTGTTACAAAATAGTAGTATCTTGGCACTAAAAACAAGTTTAGAAATCGCCCAATACATGATTATACTCTTAAAAGTGCTATGGCTCGGCCCTTGAACTCAGTCAATAAGAGGAACAGGACCTAAAAGCCAGGTGTTGTAATCCCTGTCCTGAGTCCTCTAAAAGAGAGTGAGAGGAAGGAAGGTGGAATGGGGAAAGCACCAGATGTGTCTCTCTGACCCACACTCTTCCAGATGTTTGCCACCAATGCTTGGTCTTCCAAATGTGCCTGAGCAGCACCAGATGCAATACAAGGACTTAATGAAAAGGGATGTGAAAGCATGCTGGCACCTGCAAACTCTTAACCTGTGCCCCAAATGTTAGGTTGGTGTTGGTATTTTTTTCTGATGTATGACCATAGGCAGCTTTCTGGTTAACGGCTATGCAAATGCCTGATGTTAGCCACAGGGAGGCCAGAGCCAAAGCGTGTGATGGCTCAGCAGACACAACCACTTCTAGAAAAATGGTGCATAGATCAGTTTCACCAACGTGGCTGCTGAAAGCCCTGCTGCTACAATGCCTAAGAACAGAAAGTGAGGGAAGTTGCCATTATGCATTCATAAATATCCAAGGCTAACACTGGAGATTTATGAATGCACAATTCATAAAAACAAAAAAAAAAAAAAAAAAAAAAAAAAACTCTGCCCACCTCTGTGCCGCCCTACTGCTGAACGTGCCCTTGTTAATGCCGGCTCTCCTGGGTGCGGCCAGGCAGGGTCTGAGCCTACAGTGGGCTCTGATGAGGACACGCCAACTGCTACCTTGTTCTCAGGCTTCATGTTCTTAGAGTCAGTCATCTTTCCTTAGTATGCTCTGGTTATAAGAGAGATGCCCAGATTTTCACATGAGCATTCAGAGTTTTTTCTCTTTCCTTAAATGGCATGCTTGCTTAGTGTTAAAATATCTCCAAAATCCACTGTGAACATCGTTACCTGTTGTGCTATCTGTACAGCAGGTGAGATAGAACCTGCTGCTGCAGCTGTTGCTGTGAGTTCAACCCAACTAGTTGCACATTCTTTAGTGCAATGATGGAGTTTCCAGTTACTTACAGGATGCAATTATAAATGCATATTTGCCTTAGAACCAGCTTGGTATGCTTACTCTTCTATTAGCAAGACACTGTGATTTTTGGAACGTGTGTACTTCCCTTTCTTTAAATCTCAGCTGACCCTTACCTCCCTATAGGCTTTCCAGACAGTATCTTTACTCTCTGGTTTTCCTCTATTCATAATATAAAAAATAATATAAGTGTACTATGTATATTAATTGTTATACTTATATTAATATTTTTATTATTAATCTAGTAATATCAATATATTGATTATTATATTATTATTATCACAAAGGGAGTGGGGGAAAACTTTGGAAGATGGTGGGTATGTTTATGGTCTTGAAAGTGGTGATGATATCATGTGTATATAGCTATCCCTGAATTCATCCAGTTGTGCATATTAAATATGTACAGCTTTTTACATGCCAATCATACCTCTAGCTGTTTTAAAAAAAGACAGAAATGGAAAAGCTATCAATAGAGTGGGACCCATCATATGTTCCACTCCCAGACCTTTGACCACGTCCTGCTCTATGAGCCCTTTGAAGAAGTGGCACAGACACACCAGGGAAGAGAGGGAGTGCAGTAAGTTGTGACTTAGAAACAGAGATAAACTTAAATTCTTTCTCTCCTTTCCCAAAGTACCACAGGGAGGTGACTCTAACTGGGAGTAAAACCTGACCCCTGGGTTATGTATGGGAAAGTCACAACTGCCTTCAAAACACAATTATTGGGTCGGCAGCTAAGTAATTGCGGATTTTTTAAAGAAAATCAAAGACAATTTTTTCATGGAACTAAATAACTTTATTCTGTAATGTATTGCCCATTTTGATCAATGACCTTTTGCCATCTTTCAGGCAGCATCATAATCCCACGTTCAAAAAACTTCTGGTTTTTATTAGCAAAAAACTGAATCAGGTACGATTTGACATCATCATCATTATTGAAATTTTTACCATTCAAGGAGTTTTGTAAAGATCGAAACAAAAAGTAATCAGATGGTGCAAGGTCAGGACTATATGGTGGATGTGGCAAAACATCCCAACCAAGCTCCATTAATTTTTGCCGAGTGACCAAAGATGTGTGTGGCCTTGCATTGTCATGATGGAATACAACACCTTTTCGATTTGTCAATTCGGGCCGCTTTTCTTCAACTACATTGTTTAATTTCCTTAGTTGTTCAATGTAGACATCAGAATTGATCGTTCGGTTGGGTGGTAAGAGTTCAAAGTAGACAATTCCTTTGTAATCCCACCAAACTGATAACAAAACCTTCTTTTGATGAATATCAGCTTTTGATGTTGTTTGAGTTGGTTCACCTGGCCTGCTCCACGATTTTTTCTGCTTGATATTGTTGTAAACAACCCATTTTTCATTGCCAGTTATCAGTCATTTTAAAAATGGATCATTTCATTACGTTTCTTTAGCAAATCGCAGCTGCTAATGCGTTGCGTTAACTGTGATTCTTTCAGTTCGTGAGGAACCCATGTATCGAGTTTTTGAACATAGCCAAGTTGTTTTAAGTGATTTTTCAATGCATGTATGTGATACAAGAAGCTTCTCTGCAATCTCACGTGTTGTACTGTGACAGTCCGAATTGATTATTGCTTTGATTAGGGCGTCATGAACTTCAACTGGACGACCAGAGCGTTTTTCATCTTTGAGTGAAAAATCACCAGAACGAAATTTGGCAAACCAATTTTGACACTGCCGTTCTTTTAAGGCTTCGTCACCATAAACAGCACATAACTTTTTATGAGCTTGCGATGCGTTTTTCCCTTTGCGGAAATAAAAAAGCAAAATATGACGAAAATGTTCCTTTTGATTTTCCATTTTTCAACGAATGCCAAACGAAAACTACAAAACAGATCAAAAAACTTTTTTTACTGATTAACAGCTGAATAGCCAACTATCAAATAACAAAATGTGTTTTACATTTGTACTACATCTGCAAACCTAAAAATTCAACTGAAGCCATATATGTGTGGAACCCGCAATTACTTAGTTGCCGACCCAATATGTTTTCTTTGCATATTAGAGAAAGAGCCCCTCTATTTCATCTGCATTTTAAAAATAAACTAACATCCATACTAACCATTGGCCACGTAAAGGATACTTTTTTGTTTTTCTCCTTTTTTGGTGACTCTTTAATCACAGTGCATTACAGGGCTGCTTCCTTTTTCTACATTGTTTCTATAAATAATTTACAGAGTTGTGCAACAAGCAGATGACACATGGAAATCAGAATCACGGCTTTTATGGAGACCACATATTTTGCCTGTAAATTGCCTCCAAATGGCTTGGAAAAGAATCTTGCTTTATACATAGTTTTCAACCCAGAGGAGCTACCTGAGTGCCCTTACAGCTACTATTCAGTGGAGCCTATTTCTGGGCTCCTCCATCACACCTTTAGGATGGATATGTCAGCTCTCTTCTGAAGGAAAAATCCCACCGAATTGCAAGAGAACTTAGAATTCTTGGTAAAAAGATAAGAGAAAGACAGCACAAAAGCCAACTGTTAGGAAGAAATCTGGAGTGTTCTAAAAGTCATTGTAATTAAAACACAGCAGTTTGTAATTATCCTAAAGAGAAAAAAAAATTATATGTAAGGCTCAAAAACACTAATGTGGTTACCCAAGGCCCTGCCACATTACTTCAAATTGACTTGGACAGATATGATATCCTCAGATGGATTGAACTCTAGTTGGAAGGCTTAAAACAAAGAAAATGCAGTATAATTAGGTGGAAAAAGTAGTGGGTTTGGAGTCACTGGTGCATGGTCGGCCTGCCATTGACTAACCGATTGACCTTTGGCAATTCATGGAACTTCTCTGTGACTCAAATTTTGAAACTCCAAAACAGGATACTACCACTTAACCTTGGGCTGAAAGAATGTGTGTGAAGGTTGTTTCTGTTTACAAATGCTGCCCTCCACACCCCTCTACTCGCCTCTGTTTCTCCTCTCTCCACACAGTGAGACAACCTCCTGCCTAACTCCTCCACCAGCCACCAGCTTCATTTTAAATTTTACATTGAAATTCTCCCTTGGCATAAGCTCATAATTTACAAATGTTTGAGTTTTCAAATATTTCCTAAAGTCAGCATTCAACACCATATTTTTAAATTAATCCATTAGTATATTCAGATCCAGTGTTTCTTTAAATTACACTTCAAATTCAGGAAATAGGTGTTCCTTTATCACCCCTCTGCTCTTTGGTTGCATTGCACTCCTTGACACCTGTTAGCCAATCCTTATTCACTGTTCAGATTCTTGGTGTAAGTGAAGTAGTCAACCACAAAGGGGCATATGGAAGTATTCCTCTGACAGCCAGTCACCTCTGTGATGGCTTAGAGACATTCCCCAAACTTCCCGGGAACAACGATTGTAATTATGATTCAGGAGGAATTCTCAGACTTGGCTGTGTATTAGTCACCTGGGAAATCAGTTTGAAATGAAAAGTTCTGGTCTTCTGCAGAAGATTCTGGAAAGTTTAGGCAGAGCATGTGATGCCTGTGGCTTTAACAAGCACCTGGGGATTACGAGGCAGGCAGCCCATAGGTATCCCTCCTGAAATTCTACTGGACATTATTTCACCAATTCCAAGTCTGATCTGGAGTTCCTAATCCTTGTGGTTTAAAAAGGAATATTTTAAAAAGAGACATATTAGCCAAAGCATTTTTATATTAAAAACTGTGATGACATATGTTATCAAAGCCCAGTCTTGAGTTTGGATGTTAATTTTTTTCACATATGTGTCTTAGAGAGTTAATGTTACTTTACAAATATGTAGCATCATAATACCAGAAGCCACTCCAAGGAGGTACTATAAAAATGAAATGCATGCAAAAAAAGACAACAGAACTTAGTCATGAAAAGTAGGATAGAAACATTAATAATTACCTCTTTAGCACTGATAATTTTAAAAATTAGATTGTTCAACTAAATGAAACTAAGTTGAGGCCAGAATGCCCACAGATTCCTTTTCCATTATAGTGTTTCCACTCACATGCAGATTAATAGGGATGTGTTTGTCAGCACTCAATGGCACACCTAGACCAGAGGCAAGCTAAGGTACAACCATGAAACAGCGATGATTGAATAGCAGCTATCTGGCATTATCAGTAATTCAATAAAATCTGCATTTGATTTAGTACAAAGAATACTAAGTATAAACACAATGTGACAGAAACAAATTTTGTTTTTTCTTATTGTCCTAATTCATTTCATACAACCCTGACCCATTTTGCAAAACAAATAAAAATTACTGCCCAACCAGCGTGGCTCAGTAGTTGAGCATCAACCTATGAGCCAGGAGATAAGGCTTGATTCCCAGTTGGGGCACATGCAGGTTTGATCCCCAGTGTAGGGTGTGCAGGAGGCAGCAGATCAATGATTCTCATCATTGATTTTTCTGTCTCTCTCTCCCTCTCACCCTTCCTCTCTGAAATCAATGAAAATATATATATATATATATATTTATTTTAAAGAAAATTACTAGTTACAGATGGGCTGTCAATGAATTTTGTGATTTTCCTGTTACCTGTAAGTCATTTTTATTGTCGACTACAATTACACTGATTATAAATGTATTCTGTCTATATTTTGGAATTTAGTGGAAGATCAGCTGAAGAACGTGATGCTTTCTAAAATCTTTGTCCTTGTGGAGAAAAGGAATCCTAATGCACTGCTGGTGGGAATGCAGACTGGTGCAACCACTGTGGAGAACAGTGTGGAGTTTCCTCAAAAAACTGAAAATGGAACTCCCATTTGACCCAGTAATCCCACTCCTAGGAATATATCCCAAGAAACTAGAAACACCAATCAGAAAGGATATATGCACCCCTATGTTCATAGCAGCACAATCTACAATAGCCAGAATTTGGAAACAGCCTAGGTTCCCATCAGCAGATGATTGGATCAAAAAACTATGGTACATCTACACAATGGAATACTATGCTGCCATAAAAAAGAAGGAATTCTCATCATTTGCAGCAACCTGGATGGAATTGGAGAGCATCATGCTGAGTGAAATAAGCCAATCAATGAAAGAGAAACACCACATGACCTCACTCATTTATGGATAATAAAGAACATTATAAACTGATGAACCAAAAGATAGATATAGAGACAGTAAAGCAACAAGCAGACTGTCAATTTACAGTAGGGAGGGGAGGGAGATCTGGGGGAGATAATAAATCAACGAAAGGACTTGTATACATGCATATAAGTATAACCAATGGACATAAAACTCTGGGGAGGGATGGTATGTATGGGAAGGAGGGAGGGGGGCAAAAAAAATTAAAAAAAATATTTTAAATGTTAAAATAAATAAATAAATAAATAAAGCCCCCCCCCCAAAAAAAAAATCTTTGTCCTCTTACCCCTTCAAATGCATGTATGTATGTATGTGTGTATGTGTATGTATATATATATATATATATATATAATTTATAACATTCATACAGACTAAATGCATAATGCATAACATATATACATAATGTGTGTGTGTGTGTCTGTGAGAAAGAGAGAGAGAGAGAGAGAGAGCGAGCGAGCGAGCGAGCGCAAGCATGCACCATTTTCAGTTAAGAAACTTTTTGGAAAATGTTTCTGGTAAATTTCCTCAACACTGAATGGCTCAACATAACCTGAGAAGTACTTTTATAGCAATCTGAAGGCACACGTTTTATCCTCATCTTTGTATTCCAGGGATCCTGTGTGGTGCCCACAAACATTGGACACTAAACAATAACCATTGCATGGATGTGATCCTCTTTAGACCAGTAAGGTTAGGTTGGTCTCAGTGAGTTTCTCAAAGAAGTGATGGTGCAAACAGGCCAGGTTTTCTCCCGAGTTTTGTTTTATCTTGTCTGGTTATATTTAGATCAGATTACGCTTCAGTAGTAGAAAACTCCCAGATCTTAGTGACTTACACTCCAAAAAGGTTTCTTTCTCATTCAACTACATCCATCCGTGGAGATCCTCCCAGCTGACCATCCTTCACATGACCGGCCACTTGGTGATGTAGTCTGTTTCCGTCTTGTCTATGGTCTCAACACAAAGATGCTTCCACTCTCACCAGCAGGGGAAGAGAGTTTGGGCTGATGGATCTGGCAGCATAATTAAATGTTGGTCTTGGAGCCACACATCCCTCTGATGAAAGGCCATTAGTACTGGTAGCTCTGCTCCACCTAATTATAACCCTTCCTATGTCCCAGAAACAGAGCAGAGCTGGACAGGATAAACCCAGAAGTCTCTACCATACGGTTCAATGATTTTCAAGGAAATAAACAAGAGAGTGGTAAGCTTCTTTTAGCAGGGGGAGAATCATTAAAAAACTTGATTTATTGATTGATTTGTTTACAAAGAAACTGTGTAGTCATGTATAAAATTAACAGATTTTAGATGCTGGCTATAAAGAATTCTGAAGTTTTTGTTTTTATTTAATATATTTTATTGATTTTTTTATAGAGAGGAAGAGAGTAGGATAGAGAGTTAGAAATATTGATGAGAAAGAAACATCGATCAGCTGCCTACTGCACACCCAGTACTGAGGATGTGCCCACAACCAAGGTACATGCTCTTGATCGGAATCAAACCTGGGACCCTCCAGTCTGCAGACCGACGCTCTATCCACTGAGCCAAACCGGTTTCAGCAAGAATTCTAAAGTGTTAATACATCAGAAAATCTAATTAGCTCGGCAGGTGTGGTTCAGTGGTTGAGCACATACCTATGAACCACAGATTGGATTTCCGGTCAGGTGCATAATACCTGGGTTGCAGGCTCCATCCCCAATGAGGGCATGTAGGAAGCAGCCAATCAATGACTCTCTCTCATCATTGATATTTCTATCTGTCTCTCCCTCTCCCATCCTCTCTGAAATCAATACAAATATATACTTAAAAAATCTAACTAAAATTAATGTGAATTTACTTTACATGCTGTGCATCTAATATTTTAAAGCAATCTCTCCTTTCCTTTGTCAATGTATAGCTGCACAAACAGTTCTAAATAATAATAATAGAAACTGATGACGGAAAGCCCAATCAGAGCTGATTAAAATGCTATGTTCTAAAATAGAGCCAGAGACACAGAAACATGGAGAGTGAAATCTCAGAGGGAAGGGGTGGAGAAAGTGGGTGGGAAGAGATTAAGCAAAGAATTTATATGCATATATTATATGCATAACCCATGAAATCTCAGAGGGAAGGGGTGCAGAAAGTGGGTGGGAAGAGATTAAGCAAAGAATTTATATGCATATATTATATGCATAACCCGTGGTGAAGGCCTGAAGGGGGTGGCGGGTGTAAGCTAGAAGGGGACAATAGAGGGGCGAGGGGGAAGAAGACATCTGTTAACACTTTCAACAGCAAAGATAAAAAACCAAAATGAACATTGTTCTGAAGCGAATTTTATTGTCACTAAATATGTGGTATCAATCCTTGAGAGTTTGATTAAAGAGATTTTTCCTTCCTTTGATCATATGCATTTTTTTTCTTAGTGACTTCTTAAGAAAAATACAATATAATGTAATTATTTAAAGTCATGCTAGGCCAAAGCTTGAAGTATTGTGCAGTACAGTTATAGTTTCTGGCCATCCCAAAATCTCTTTAAAAGTGTTGCTAGAATTGAGTTGATTCTCTTAGAGTTCTTTAAAATCAATTTTTCTCTGGCACTTTTTCAACACTGGATGGCAGCTGAATTTAAAAATTGACTAATTTCAAGCCTGACATATAAAACTGACACCAAGAATTTAGAACTAACTTGTTAATGTAATTGATGTTATTCAGCTTCCTCCTCAATCACAGAAGTGTGAGGAAACTTACTGGTCCAGCCATTGGAGTTGGCTGGGGAGCCATGAACAAGAAGAAAAATCTGTATGAATTTATAAGAAATGGAAGTCAAGCTTCACTTTAATTTTTGTGTGAAAGAGTCTTTAATCATATAATTAACCTTCTTGTTTGGATGTCCTTTAGGATGGTATGAAATACCATCAGCTATGGGAGAGCTCAAACATAGTGCCTTTTGGATGTGCTGGACTAGGTGAAGTCTGAATTCCCCTCCAAACCTAGGATTTGATGTGTAGACAGAACGTGCAATTTTGCAATCATCCGAGCCAGAAGAGGATTTAATATTACATTCAGAACTGTACTCAAATTGTCAAAAAATCTTCAATAAAATAACATTGCAAACCATACTCAGCTAAACTAGCTGGCAAATGTAGTATGACAAAACAGAGAAATAAAGCATATGGGACATAGTGTTATTTACATGTTTTCAGAGCTTTCGCCCTGGGTGGCTCGCTGTTTACAAGACAGCAGTTTCCACCCTTCCCCTCTGCTTTAGTTTGACACAAGGCCAAGTCCTTCATCTGACTTCATATGACTGTGGTCTAGCTCAGATTAGTATTTGTCACCACTCTTCACAGCAGTCAGGAACGCAGCAGACTAGGGGAGTGAGGGGAAGGGGAGGGAGGTAGAGGGAATGGGAAGACAAGAGGAGGAGATTAAGGGACCGAGTTTGTTCAAAGTAAACATACCTGAGACAATCACAACAGTGAAATATGGAGGCTGCTCACAATTTAACATTTTAGACAAAAGATGGAGGGAAAAGCATTTCAGAATTCTCAGAATAGTTACTGCCATGGGGGAGGAGGGAGTCATTCTCGCTGAAGATGTTTTACAGAATTCGAGCCTCTTACTTAGAAACTAATGGGACAGCTGGCTGAAAGATGACAGATCACAAATGCTTTTCAAACAAATTAAGACATGGTTTAATGGAAGGAAACTGGGCTGGAGATACCAATGTGGCGGTCTTTAAATTTATTTATTTATTTTTAATTTCTTTATTAATTAAGGTATCACATATTTGTCCTCACCCCCCCCATTCCAATATCAAACCCCTCCCTATGTATACCCCATCCCCCTCTGCTGTCCATGACCACTGGTTAGGCTTATTTGCATGCATACAAGTCCTTCTTTAGCACATGGGGTGAATACAGTCATAGAATTAAGATGAGAATATAGAGAAAGAATAAAAAAATGAGGACATCAGCCCTGTTGCATTGAAAGTTAAGGCATATATAACATTGCATTTTTAATAATATGGAATTTTAGGCTTTCCTGGTAGACTGCTTAATATGTACAATAGAGAATTGCATCTCAAATTTGAATAGAGATAAAACACATTTCTGAACATATAGTTTTTCATGTGGGGAACATAACCAAAGCTTTATGTTAGGTAGAATTACTGTGACATTGAAAGAACTGCATTCATATAAAAGGGAAGGCATCTTACTCTTCAATGAGTATAGCTGGATTGCTTGGAACCTACAGAGCAGAGTTTCCTAAATAATCTGATTTTATATTTCTACCTGGTTTACCTCATTTTATATTACTGCTACCAAATTGCCAGTTTGATTTGATGTAACGAAGAAGTCTTTTCCATGCTTTATGAGAAAAAAGGAGGAAATTATAAGGAAAATAAACTGTGTTGCTTATCTTCATCTAAAAAGCCATAAACATAAAAACATATTTGCCTGTAAAATTATAACAGAACTTTAAGAATAGCTCACTGATTCACTAAAATTTTACTAATTGAATCACTTTAATTTTTTTTTAATCCTTACATAAGGATATGATTTTTTTTATTGATTTTTTTTTTTAGAGGAAGGAAGGGAGGGGTGAGGGAGGAAAGAAGAGGGAGGGAGAAAAGGGAGGGGGTGGGAGGGAGAGAGAGAGAGAGAGAGAAAAAGAGAGAGAGAGAGAGAGAAAAGAAACATCAATTGCTTGCCTCCCATATGCATGTGCCCTGACCTGGGATCAAACCTGCAACCTTTCGGTGTAGGGGACTCCATCAAACAGCCTGGCCAGGGCTTTTAAAAAAAATTTATATTGTAGTTTTAAATTAAACATTTACATTTTTGAAGTTATGGAAAGCAGAAAAATAAAGATAAAGAACACTACAGGAAAAAAACATGTTTCTAAATGTCATGCTTTTGATGCTGTGGGGAGGTTACTAACAGTTTCAGAAAAGAATGCCTACACAAAAGAGCTCAACCTTCATTATGTATATTTTTGCCACAAGGAATTTTCTATAAGCTGTTACAGTATCAGAGCTGTGTTGGTCAGTGATTTGTACATTCTGTGGCTTCAGTTTTTCCTTTTGAAATCAGCTCCCAGACTTCTGAGAACTGAATGTTTGCCAGGACTGAGTCAAATTTTCCTACCTTTTGAATTAGTCTGTTTCATGATTTCTGCGTGTATTCCAAAAATACAAGACCAGTTTACATCGCAATTGGGAGACTATCAGATACTCTTTGGCATCCTTTATCACCAGGACTCTCACATGACATTCCCTGATCCAACCCACTCCCAAACACCTCTCCTCTCCTTACCCACAACTCCCATTGGATCGCCCACTCTTGATCACAAAACCATATGCATACAATCTCTTCAAATTTTCTTTTCTCCTTGTAATAACTAAACCTGTTTAACCAGGACCACTGAATTTAACATACACTCTAATGACCACTCTATGGGATGTTATTTCTTATTCTCTGGATAGGCACCTCTTAGCCCTCTAAGAAATTATTTCATATATAATTTTTCCATGTTTTCATACTTTTACTCTTAGAGGATCTTATAATTTGGGTAGTACATTTCAATCACTTTAGTAGCATTCTAGTAGCTACGCTTTTGCTGATTTAGTTATTTTAGAAGCTTTCTGAAATGAGAAATTCATTTCAGTGTTCAGATGTTTTGTTGATTCATAGAAGGCTGGTTACTGTTTTATGAGAGTTCTTTTATGAGAATACTATTTGAGTTCTTATAGGACCTCAGTTAGAAACACAGCAGTGTTAACTATTTCTTTAAATTAGTAGTCAGAACTATTAGCTGGAGATTAGTTGAGTTATAAAGAGGTACAATGATTGATTAATTCAATTATTTGTGAACTCACAGTTATATACTAAGTCCTCATCACAGGCTAGACACAGCAAACTGCCTTTAGGATACAATAATCAAACCAAATGCGGGCTCTTCCTTCAGGAGGAGATAGATCTAAACAAGAACACTAATTATAAATGATAATAACACAAGATATTAAATTCTATAAGTACTCCTTAGAAAAATCCTAGTATGTAATCCCTGCGGAAGGAAAAGAGGAAATATAAAGGCAAGTAACTTTTTGAGAATGGATGCTTCAGGGAAAAAGAAAACAAAACTAGACAAAAGCAAATAAAATTTTACCAACTATTTTTCTTTTATTTACATGTACCAATGATTTATGCCCATGTAGTTCCTGCATTATGGCAGTTGGGTGTATGCAATGTGTTTGTTTTTCAATTAAATAAAGGGAGTAGTTTTTGTTCTGCCTGGATTTTAGAAAGTTCTGGAAGTCAGTCACAGCTGTACATTCTCATATATTGCTTCTACCCCCTCACTGTGATGCTGCTGGTGATGCCTACAAGTGAGTGCGGATTCAGAGCATATTGGCTTTCTGCTCCTTTAGTAGAGTCTTTGGAAACACAGTGGAGTGTTTAACTGGTCTGTAAACAGAAGACTTGGGCTAAGTGCTTTGATCCAACTCTCCTGCTTCTCTTGGAGTTTTATGTTTTCCAGGTCCTTACATATGTTTTTTCCCCTAAATTCAGATTTTATTTTTTGCAAAGAATACCTTTGTAATTTAGTGAATGAATTAATTACTTTGTGTTTTACTACTTAAAACATAGATAGCATTGCCTGATTCCATTCAGTTTAACTGTCAGATTAAAAATAAAGCTATAATTATAGATACTTGACTAGTGCAGAATAACACCAATCATAAGGACATTGTTCTGGTTTTGATTTCAAAGCAATCTTGAGCAAGACTCCCTTGAATTGGAACATGAGTCAGCATTTAGCAAAGCTGAGTTTAAACCTCTGCTCCAGATTCTAAGTGACAGAGAACTTCAAACTAGGGCACTGTTTGTTCATAGTTTTAGGTATCTGTGATTTACTTGGCATTGCTAGACAATAGGGGCTTCGTTTCATTTATATTTTTAACATTCCCTAAAATAAATCAGAGTGTTCCCATTTTGGATGTGGATTAGTATGGCGGAGAAAACAAAGAACTTACAAGTGCTGAAGATCCAGGGATTACGTGTGTTCTGTACTGGATTGCCTTGGTTAATATTTTTTTCGGTTGCACGAAATAGAAACTGGCTCTGGCGAGCTTAGGGAGAAAAAGTAAGTGGTGCTGGCATATTAGAAGAATATTTGGTTATCTAATAGAATCCAAGACTCAGGAAAGACACTGGATCAAGAGACTTCTGACCTCAGAGTTCCTTTCTGTCTCCCTAGGGGAAAGTAGTTGGAGAGTCTTAGCATATGTCAAGAGGCCCAGTTGGGATCAGACCTTCATCTGTGGATTGGTAAATCAAGGTCAGAGGGGCAGAATTATACTGTTTAGCCAGTTGTTAGTGGGCTACCACACCTGTACTTTGTGGGTAATTCCCAGAGAAAGGGGAATTACTGTGAACTGGTAGCCACACCAGCGAGGTCTACCATGTGAAGCATTTTACAGGCTTAATTTAATTTGCACAAAAAGCCTATAAAAGTCACTATTTCCACATCACAAATGAGAAAATTGAGACGCAAATTGGTTAGGCAACGTGTCCAATGTCCCACAATTAGCATGTGGCAGACCTAGAATTCCAACTAAACTTATAAGGGGGAGGGGCATATTCTTCTCTTAAGGGATTCATGTGATAAAAGACTACATGAGATAGAAACTGTGAGATATTTTCTCTTGGAGAAAATATTAGGTATCTCCAGAGTACTAGAAAGAGTAAAACTGAGTGTTGAAAGCTCTGGGGTTGAATCCCAGCTCCACCCTATCATCATGGGCAAGTAAACATCTAATCCTCTTAACTCATAAGTGCTGAATATCATCTATTTCACAAGGCTATTTTAACTTCTCAGGGTTGTTGAGACAACATGTGAAAATACTTGGCATAAAGCAAATACTCATTTTTTGGTGGAGGAAATAAACGTTTTTATTAATGAATCCTTAAGCAAGCTACCAAAAAACGAGTCACAATTTGAGACTGGCTTTCTCACTCAAAAAAATGAATGGCTTCTTCACCTAAACATAACAGTAGGAAATGTTACATACAAAGAGTTAAGGAAATCATGCAATAGGCAAAGAAAGTCTTATATACAAAACATTTGACTACTTTGCTTTAAGACTTTGAGCCCACATTGCAGGAAAAAACTTACCTCTGCTCATAGCATACACTTAGTCACCCAATTCTCTTAGTGAATACTACCTGAGGTGGTCGGATAACCAGAGCAAAAAGTGACTTCAGTTCTGAATGTGGAAATCTCTGAACATCACTGAAACATTAGCTAATTTGGTTTGGAATGATTAATGTATTCAAACATTCTAAGCCCAGATGATAATTCTCAGTTATCTTTAAGGGCAGCTCTGTGGGAAAGCAAGCACTAAGCAACCCAAGAGTTTATTATTGTGCACGGTGGGTGTTCTGCAAATACTCAGAGACTGATTGGTATTAATTTGTTCCAAATTACTTCAGACAACAATTAGTCTATGTCAACAGTGAAGTTGGAAGCTTAAATGGAAGAAAAAAATCTTTCTGTGGTGATAGGGATGAAAGAGAGGTGTGGACTATTATATTCTCTTGATGTTTCCATTATTTCTGGATCTTAGTTTGTGACCTTCAATGCTTCATTTTCATATAAATCATCTCTGAGTTAAGTTGTAAAATACCCTATCATTTTAAATTTGATGACAAATAGTCAAGTGGTTTTAAATATGACCATAACATTGTGTCATTGGCTTGTTCCAAAGTTAAAAGCCTCTCCCATATTTTTTAAAATATATTTTTATTGATTTCAGAGATGGACGAAGAGGGATAAATAGAAACATCAATAATGTGAAAGAATCATTGATGGGCTGCTTCCTGCATGCCCTAATTGAGTGAATAACTGAGGCATGTGCCCTGACCGAGAATCGAACTGAGGCCTATGGTTCATAGGTTTATGCTCAACCACTGAGTCATGCCAGCCAGGTGCCTCTCCTATTTTTTTCTATACTGCAATTCAAGTCAGTGGCCTGCTTGCCGTAATTCCTCATTTAAATTTGTAAGAGAAAACTAGTTATTCACATTTGAAGAGTTTTTGTAAATATTTAGGGCAAGCATGTCAAACTCAAAGGCTAACATAGGCCAAATAAACAAGGTTTAAGTTTATGTGGGCCGCAAAAAAAAAAAAAAAAAAAAGCTTCAATCTTCATGGAAACGTAGGTTTATTTCAGTGAAGACATGCTAAATACAAAGGACTGAAATAAATGAGTAATTGTTAACATAAAATAATAGAACATTTTAATAAAAATTAATATTTTTTCTTGAACATTAACTTACCAGACACCGAGAAACTTCACAAATAAGCATAACACAAATAAACCTACTTTTCTTATTCTCCGAAAGTGAAACATTTCCTGTTGCACACACCCCACAAGTTAGTACAAGACTAATGACCTGGCAATCAGCAGCTAAAATATGTGCTGCTAGTATTAGTGGAGAGAAATGGTGCGCCTGTGTGTAAGACGCATAAGGGAAATGAATGCAACACGATTATAGTAATCAGTCATTAGTTGTAGTTCATTATTAATAATTATGTATAACAGGATATTATAAAAATTAAGTTATGAAATTTTTATTAAAGGATTTCTTACATACCGTGATATTGGCTAGACCGCAAAAATATTCGTTGTGTTTGACATGCCTGATTTAAGGTGTATGTTAAAAAATTATCATCCATGGATATATAAGTATAAGAATTTTTTTTTAAAGGAAGAAAAAATGAACTTGAAAAGGCTAAAAAATGACCAAATAAGTTTCTAAAGCTCTTTTTATTACACTAATGAATCCCATAAAATTACAAAGCCCACAAAAGTAGAAGCATTTCAAAAACAAAAGAAATTGCTTGCATAATTTTAATGACAACATTTAGTTTTGGTGTTAAAAAAAAAAACCAAAAAAAACCCCAAAAAACTCTCATGATTCTGCATTGAAGCACACTGCTCATGAATTAAGCACATCATGAAATTCTGGGCAAGAATTTCATATCTCTTATATGAACCTGACTTCATGTAAATGGTTATGTTACGTTCCCTTTCTAGAGATTAAGTTCATGATATGATTCATTTAAAAATGAATTTATTGATTCACAGTGACTTTGAAGAATAGAAACAGGAACAAAGCATATATCATACACATACCCCTTTAAATGGTACATTAGATCAAAGTGAAATTAATATAATGATCTTTAGTGTTTTCAACTGTTACCAACAAAAATAGATCCCTCTACAGAAAAGAACTGCGGTAATGTCAGAAGGAGATGTTGAAATCTATGCTGTTTTTATCCTCAAATAAATGCATGATTACATTCTAGAATCATATCAAGAGTCACTGTCAAGCAATAAGTAAATATATTTACTGCTTCTGCCAAATATAACATAACAGGCCAGAGGCTGTATCGTTTCTAATTAACTTCTGGTAATGAGGAAATTTTCAATGGCTTTTGAGTCACATTACACATTCTGTTGCTGCTGCTACCAAAATAGTAGTAAAGGTGAAGGAGTAAACAAAAGAAAATAAATTACATCTCTTGATGATTCTAAATATTGTTTTGGTTTATCGTTGAAGTGGAAATCACTTATCCAAGGCTTGGAAAGAAAACAAAAGCATCTTTGTAATTCACTGCATGTATTATTGGAGAGGTCTAATGATTTATCCATTGCCAGTGTGGGTTAGCTTGTCATGTCCTCTTTACTCAATGTCAACTGGTTCCGTAGCTATCAAAGCACTTAGCTGTTTCTGAGCACAGGAGAGGAATAGTTCCAAACTGGACAGGCTTCTTTGGCGGATGACTTGATCAAGCTGTCAATATTTTTTTTTTTTTTAAGAGAGAGAGAGAGACAGAAAAAATTACACTTAGTTGAGGGATAAAGAATATTATGTCATTGAAGGCCACTGGAGAAACCATCTTAGATGATGATTTAGAAAATCAAGTAGTGCTTTAAACTTAGAGACAAAGTAGTCACTATTCCTGGGCTATTATCTAAGATAAGAAGATAAATCATTACAATTTCATAGTTGATGTTATTCAGTTATTGAAGAAATACCATAAGTTTGGCTAGAGTGATTTAAAAATATATAAATACAATAGTATAAAATTCCAGTTCTTAAAGAATATACAGATCAATCATCCATAAAGATCATGTAAATAAACAGATGCAAAACACAAAAGAAATATACAGTAGAGAAAAGCAGCATAATTGCATCATGTATAGGGTTTAGTAGGGCAAAGAATAAGGGAGAAATAAACAATTTTCTGAAATTAGAGAACGTTCTTGGAAAAGGTGTACTTTAAGATTGTTGAAGCTATTGGACTTGGTCTTCCTGCTGAGTTAGAGGTTTTTTATTAGGATTTAAAAAAAAATGTTTCAATAAAAGTTAATATAGTAAGAGGTTTAATAATGAGTCATATATAATAAAGAACTTTCAGAATGGTAAGAATTACTGAATACATCAAGGAAACTTTCTAACTCTTCTTCCCTATTTGTTCATGGTGTAAAAATTACCATTAACAACACAGTAAAAGAAAACCAAATAAATTCCATTTCACAATATATACTTGTGATTTTTATGCAAAAGTTGAAATATCCTTCATACAAATTCCCGCCAACATAAAAGACAAATCCAAACAAAAATTCTGAAATCACATTTCTATAACCCACTGATATTCAAAAATGACTGAAAAAACTGGAAGATTAAATTTTTGAAGTATCCTAAGAATTAATTAATAAAAAGAATATTATATGTAGTAAAATGCTCATGTAAAATGATTGAACACTCCTAACATTCCCTTAAATGTTAATATTTTGTGAATTTAATATATTTACAGAAATAGGATTCCTGCTTATCCATTTTCCTGATTTTATTTCCTTTTCCTCTAAATGATAGCATTTGGGGAATATATACTTTCTGCTTACAAGTGTCTATTAAAACAGACAGTTCATTGCATTATAATCCCCAGGTAAATGGAGATCTTGCCTGTCTTGCTGACTAGTGTACTCCAGCATCTAGAAAATGGTCTGGCACATGTTGGACATATAAAATACTTGCTGTGATTGAATCAATCAATACATATTTAAGCCTAATAGAGCAAGATAATCTACTATAAAATGATAGATGCACTTTTAATTCTTAAAGTGAAACATACTTAACCTAATCTAAAATCTTAGTAGGAATTAAAGTTCAAGTTTTTTTTGTTTTGTTTTTAATATATATTTTATTGATTTTTACAGAGAGGAAGGGAGACAGATAGAAACATCGATGAGAGAGGAATATAGATCAGCTGCCTCCTGCACACCCCCTACTGGGGATGTGCCCACAACTAAGGTACATGCCCTTGACTGGGACCCTTCAGGCTGCAGGCCAATGCTAACGCTCTCTCAACTGAGCCAAACCAGTTAGGGCAAAGTTGAAGTTTTAAGTTTTATTTATATATATATACATACACATACACACACACAGATTGAAATCTAAATATTTGCAGTTTTAAAAATTATTTTGTACTTGGTCCAAATTCAAATAATAGAGTAGACTGTACCAACAACACCCACTTCCAGTCCACATCCAGTGGTTCCTGTCTACTTTGGGATGTTTTCACGCATTTATGTCTGTTTTTTTAACACATAGTCCAGATCTTATAATCATAACTATGGGAGGAATGATACAATCAGTTAGTTTTACTGTAATTACTGGAAAATTTTCCTATCTCATACTTAAGAAATTGCTTGACTATCTTCCATGATTTATTTAACTATATTACCACTGACAGGAATGTATTTATTGCAATTTTATCTTGTTTTTAGAGCACCAAAGAAATTTACAACCTGAGTACACACCCTTCAGAAGATGGTCAAGCGTTTCTCTTGGACAGATCCTAAATATGTGGAATTTCTAGGTCATAAGATTTGTATATTTTAAATTGTGATAGATGTTTCTAAATTGTTTTCCAGAATGAGAGCACCAATTAATCAGCTCCACCTACAATGCATAAGAGGACCACTTTGCTCTATTTTCTTCTTTTAAATGCTTGCATGGTTTTTCATTATATATTTATAATTTTATATATAATGAATATGTTATTTTTTAAAATTATTTTTATTATTATTATTTTAAATTATTATATTACTAGATTTGGATTGTTCCTAATATTTTGCTAGTATAGTTAATGCTATATTAGATACTCTTCAACACCGCCCTCTGTATATTTATGCTAACATATCTTATAGAAATTGTTTGAGCCAAAGAATATGTCACCTACAATGTTACCTCTATTATAAATCAGGTTTCCAAATCAGTATGAATATGTCTTTGGGCTCCCTATTCTGTTCCCACATAGACAATTCACCTATCCCTACAGAAATATATTAACAACCATATAATCAAATATTTCAGATGAGTGTAAATTAGTGAACACTTGTAATAAAGCATAAAATCATAGCAAAGTTCAGAAGCAGTTTCTTTGGAGAAACTTTTCTCCTCTGAGAGTATATGGCACAAACTCACAATGTGTCTGGACCTAGCATTCAACCTGTGATTATTGCTAAGTAACAATAATCATCTGGATTTATACATTCAGAATGTATCTTTGATATTTAGCTGAAAAAAAGCAAAAACATGTATAAAGACAAAAAGTTTAAAAGATTTTTATTCAAACACTAGATGCCCGGTGCATGAAATTCATGCCCAGGGGGGTGTGTGTGTGGGGGTGTCCCTCAACCCAGCCTGCACCTTCTCCAAGCTGGGACCCCTCGAGGAATATCCGACTGCCTGTTTAGGCCCAAGTGGATCAGGCCTAAATGGACAGTTGGACATCCCTCTCACAATCCAGGACTGTTGGCCCCCAACCGCTTGCCTGCCTGCCTGCCTGATTGCCCCCAAGTGCTTCTACCTGCAAGCCTGATCACCCCCTAACCACTCCCTTGCCTACCTGATTGATACCTAACTGCTCCCCTACTGGCCAAATTTCCCCTAACTGTCCTCCCCTGCTGGCCCTCCCTTACCAGTTGGTGGCCCCTAACTGCTCTCCTCTGCACGCCGGTCACCCCCAAATGCCCTCCCCTTCAGACCTGGTCACCCCTAACTGCCCTCCCATGCAGGCCTGGTCACCCCCAAATCCCCTCCTATGCAGGCTTGGTTGCCCCCAACTGCCCTCCACTGCATGCCTGATCACTCCCAACTGTCCTCCCTTGCAGACCTGGTCCCTCCCAACTTCCCTCCTCTGTTGGCCATCTTGTGGCAGTCATATTGTGTCCACATGGGGGTGGCCATCTTATGTGTTGGAGTGATGGTCAATTTGCATATTACCTCTTTATTATATAGGATACCAAGTGCTTTTCTCTTACTTGTGATAGGAGTCAATCTAATTTAGTAATGATCAGCTGATGGACATCTGGTTTGGGGTTAGGCAGCTGCAACGATCACTTCACTTCTCTCAACATGCTTCCCCAAAATGTCTGATAGTAAGAATCCACTTAATAAACAGGAACTCAACACTGAGAAGGAATAAGGTGACACTGAGACTCTGTAATGAGTAAGATAAAATGGACCATCACAGTGCTGAGTTTCAGATAAGTTGGGTTCTTCCTGGGCATAGAAGAGAAGATCATCTGTGAGGGGGACACTTGAGACCTTTCTCTTAAATGATGAATTCCTCTCCCTGAAACAAGTACATCAAACTGATGTTCTTGGCAAATTATTGCATTTCAACAGTTTCCATTTTATTAGGCATAACCTTATTATCCTTTATTGAAGCAAAAAGAATTTCAGAAAAATATTCAATTCCTTTTGTCCCTCCAAAAGTGGGGCTTAGCTCTGCATTTGTGGTTTTCATTTCAAAGTGAACCAAAGATTTGTATTCTGTGACTTCATGTTGGCAGTATTATATGGAGAATAGTGGTGGCAAACATTTTTGGGTATGGGTTTACAATCTCTTCTTAATAGTGTAGCTCTAACTGCTTTGTTTTCCCTTCCATTTTCTGTTGCTTCAGCTGCAGCTCTTTCAGATACCTGGAAAAAAAACTTGGAAATTCTGATACCTGAAAAAAAAAACTTGGAAAGTCCCTCAAATGGACATTGGAGCTTTATAAGTCTTTTTCTCCCCTCTTTATAATCTCTTCAGTTTTCCAGTATCCTGCTGAAAACAATTTGGATGCATACAACTTGCTAAAAGTTAATATTTATAAAAAAGAGCACACAAATTCCCAATAATTCCCTATCTTATATTTATCTTTTCATCAGTATTTCATGTCACAGCAAAAGAAAAAGAAAAAGAAAACATCTCTAGACCTTTTCTCTTATCCCCTCATCACCAAAACACAATATGATGGGTGGTGAATTTATACTGATCTGAAGAGCTAAGTATAAAATCTATTATAAACATATATGACTTATTTTAATGGGACTGTTTATAACACTGTTTACATCACCAAAAATTTGAAACATTGTTTTTGACTATATATATGTTATATGTTATATATATACTAGAAGCCCATTGCATGAAATTCATGCACAGGAAAAGGGAATCCCTCAGCCTGGCCTGCACTCTCTCCAATCTGGGATCCCTTCGGGGATGTCTGACTGCTGGTTTAGGCCCAATACTTACGGACCTAAACTGGCAGTTGCACATCCCTCTGGCAATCCGGGACCACTGGTTCCTAACTGCTTGCCTATTACCACTCTTCCTGCCTGCCTGATCGCCCCTAACCAGCTCTGCCTGCCTACCTGATACCCCTAACCACATTCCCCTGCCGACCTGATTGCCCCTAACCACTCTCCCCTGCCGACTTGATTGCCCCTAACCACTCTACCCTGCTGGCCTGATCACCCCTAACCTCTCTGCCTGCTTGTCTGATTGCCACTAACCACCTCTACTGTGGCCCTGCCACAGTGGCTTTGTCCGGAAAATGTCCTGTCTATTCAGTCTAATTAACATATTACCCTTTTATTAGTATAGATTTGTAGTACTGATTGTGATTTCAATATATTTTGGACTTCTATAAACAAAGTATACCAAGAGATGTGAAAATATTAGCTTTACCTTTATCAAAGTTCTTTTACAACCTATCCTTCTGAAATTTTAAACATGATTGAAAAGTGATATAATTTTTCAAAGAAGCTAGAATGGCTATTTGGCAAACCCACAATAGAAAGTGACTCATAAACAAATGTTATCAGCTTAGTAATATACATTTTATGGATTCATTAACAAGTTCTTTCATGGGCATTGTAGAAAGGTCAAATATCATGATCCAGAACTATGACTATTTAGACAAATTTTCCAGTTAACATCATACTATTGAGTAAAAAGGATTGTTTACCTTTTGATAAGAAATAAAATAATTCTTCAATCTCTTATTTACTATAACTGCTAGGTGCTGACATGTATAGTAATGACTGAGCCCATGAAAGTTGGGGAGTTCATGATGGAAGAGGATAGATGAGAAAACTTCACAAAAGTGGAACCTGAACAGGCTCTTAGAGTATTAAGAGCATTTCCTTGGACAAAGAGGAGCAACATGTGGAAGAAATCCTAGGAACAGATTAGCAAGAACAGAGACAGAGAAGTGGAGGAAGGAAACATTATTGAGACATTGAGGATGAAGGCTTAAGTCTAATGGAGAAAGTCTGCTAAGAATATTCATACAACCCAATGGTGTAGCTCAGTAGTTGAGCATTGAAGTATGAATCAGGTGGTCATGGTTCAATTCCCAGTCAGGGCACATGTCCAGATTGCAGGCTAGATTCCCAGTAGGGGATATGTAGGAGGCAGCCTATCTCTCTCATCATTGATGTTTCTATCTCTCCCTCTCCCTTCTACTCTGAAATCATTAAAAACATTAAAGAATATTCAGACATTCTTTCATGTTCCCATTTATTCAATATTTATTTAGTACCTATTATGTGCCAGGCACTGTTTTAGGCACTAGAAATATAGTGGTGAATAAGGCAATCTCTGCTTTTATATAATTTACTAGAGGCCCGGCCTGCATCCTCCCACAATCTGGGACCCTTAGAAGATGTGCTGATTTAGGCCTGATCCCATAGGGATCTCTACAGGGTTGGGCCTAAACAGGCAGTCGGACATCCCTCTCATAATCTGGGACCTCTGGCTCCTAAGCACTTGCCTGCCTGCTTACCTGATTGCCCCTAACCGCCTCTGTTTGCCTGCCTAATCACCCCTAACCACTTGCCTGCCTGATAATGTTTAACCCCTTTGCCTGCCTACCTGATCGCCCCTAACCACCTCTATCTCAGCCCCCACCACAGTGGCTTTGTCTGGAAGGACATCCAGAATAAAGGTTGTTTGGCCATCTGGTCTAATTAGCATATTACACTTTTATTATTATAGATAATTTAGTTTGAGGATACAGTTAATAGAGATCAGCACTATAAAAAATAAAAAAGTAGGGTAAGAGATTTGACAGAGACTGAGGGTCTATTTGTTGGGGAGGATGATTAGAGAAGACCACTGGAGACAGTCATAATGATGAGACCTGAATGAAGTGAGGGAGAAAAGGCACCATGCAAAAACATCAGGAAAGACAAATTTAAGGCAGATGAAACTGCAAGAGAAAAGTCCAAAATGTGGGTCAGACTTGGGCTGACTGATTATTGGCAATAAATAAGAGAATGGAGCAAAATGAGCAAGGAGGGAATTGATGGGAGAGAGGATCGGAGAAGTGGACGGAGGCCAGAGCATGTAGGGAAAGAGTTCCAGCAACTCATGTTTGAAAACTGTCACACTTATTACTGGGAAAAGCAGACTGTAGGAGCACAAGAGTGGAAGAAGAAAACCCAGTGAGAAAACTTTTGGTTGAGGAAAGATGTAATGTTAATCAAACTGCTAGCAGTGGAGGCTAACAGCAGGTCAGATTTGGGACATATTTTGAGATAGGACCAACTTAAATTGCTGATGGATTAAAAGTGTGGGTGAAAAGAGAAATGAAGGTGATTCTTAGAATGAGATATGATGAAGTGGAGCTAGAGCGAGTTGGCCAGAGGAAAATTAGAGTTTTGTTCTGAACATGGTTAGCTTGCCCAATTTTAATAAACTAGAGGCCCGATGAACGAAATTCATACAAGGGGCTTGGCACTCACAGCCCTGGCTGGCCCTCGCAGCCCCCGCTTCATCTGGAAGGTTGTTAGCATATTAGCTCTTTATTACATGGAAAATTTCAGTGATTGGATTTTAAGAACCTGCAATTCAGAGGAGCTATCAGTGTTAGATACAAATTTGGAAATCATCTGCACATAGAAGGCATAGGTGAGATTACCTAGAGAATGAATGTGGATAAAAGAGAAAAAGTCAGAAGACTAAGCCTGGAGACACTCTAATACATGATCTAGCAGAGGAGTATGGGATATGAGGTTTGACAGGCAATTATGGTAATGGTTGTCTTAATGCCCCACATAAGGATACCTTCAAGTTCTAACCTTCGAACTTATGAATGTGACCTTATTTGGAATTGGGTCTCTGAAGATGTAATTACAATGTAATTTCAGGTGAGTTCATCATATGGATTAGGGTGGCCTATAAATCCAATCATTGGTATCTTCATAAAAAGAAATCCAGAAACACAGACACAGGGAAGAACACCAAATAAGGAAGGAGGCAGAAATTGGAGCTATGTGTCTGTAAACCAAGGAATGCAGAGAGAATTTCCAGCAACATCAGAAACTGGAGAGAGGCATGGAACAGATGTGTCCAGAGCCTTCAGAGAGCATAGCCCTGCCAACACCTTGATTTTGGACTTCTAGCCTCGAGAACTGTGAGAGAATAAATTTCTGTTGTTTTAAGCCATCCAGTTTGTGGTAGTTTGTTACAGCAGCCCTGGGAAATGATGAACAATATTTTTTCCAGATTGTTGAGGTCCGTATTTATACACTTCTATGCAGGAAGTGTTTTGTTTAAAATAAATACATAAAGTATTTTTTAGTCAAATAAGTTTGGGAAATAAAGGATTAAAAGATTTCTTTTCTACCTGGCTGGTGCTTCTCAATGGTTGAGCATTGACCAATGAACCAGGAGGTCTCGGTTTGATTCCCTGTCAGGGCACATGCCCAGGTTGTGGGCTTGATCCCTAATAGGGGGCATGCAGGAGACAGCCAAACAATGATATTCATTATTGATGTTTCTACCTCTGTATCCCTCTCCTTCCTCTCTGAAAAAAAAATTATATATATATTATTTCTATTCCACAGAACTTCCCAGAGCTTTTGTGCTAAGAAACACTGTGAACTACCAAAATGGCTATGCAGTACAGGTAATGTATGTCAGATTTTAAAGCTTGGAGTCATGTGTACACATGTATGTAAAGCATACTTTGGAAAATGCCCCACAAATCAATTTCTGTTGACAACTCCTCTAGATGGGAAACAAATTGTTAATGCTGGGAGAAGACCACACTGCCCTTTATAACAAGTAATCATGAAGCTGTAATAGAAGGGACTTTGAGAATGCTTAGGCAAACATCTACATTCTACAGTTGTGGCAAGTGGTGCTCCCAGTGGTTAAGAAGCCAACTTCACAAATCCAGTATGTCCTCCTACATACAGACTCTTTAACATGTATTAACCTACGTTTATCTTTGCTTAAGAAACCCTACTATGTATTATGACCTCACTGTTTCTGACAATGGAAAGATAAGACAGCCCAGGAGAACCAGCAGTATGACCAAAAAGGTCAGATATGACTACCCTTACTCTTGCTGTAGACATAAAGCAAGAAGATTATGAATTGATTTTGAAACTTAATATACAAATATAATTGTAATAGCCTGTTTCATTGTATGAAATCATTATATGAAGGGCTGATGGACATGAAGAAGCGCAAGTCATTTTTGAGGGCTAATTATTTTTATTGTAACATTTAAACATTTTCCCTCTAAATACCACCACCTTTACTTTTCTCCCGTATCCTCAAATTCTGCTTCTCATTATTTCAGCCTCAGAAAATTTAGACTTATCTGTAACATTACTGGTTGCATTAATGGATATTCTAGAGTATCTATTTTATTACTGGTATACTAACCATAAAGACTTTCTCTTTTAAAATAGTCTTGTCTTTATGTTTTTCAGATAAAGAAATTTGACTGCAAGAGGATATATTGTATATAAAAACTGAAGTTTAGCCACGAAATCATTGGGAATATAGCTATGCCATAATTGTAAATCATGCTGAAGGAGACTTTGAACCAACTCAGGATAATAGTGTTACATGAAATAGATGTTTAGAATAACTTCGACTAAAAGATTCAGGTAGAGCAGCAGTTTGAACTAATATGGTGCCAATTGCCTCAAGCCTGAACTTTAGAAAATATAGGCCTAACTGCTTTACTAGAATATTTATAGGCTGCCATTCATGTCCCATAAAGACTTTCAATCCAGAGTTCACATAACCTGTTCTCTTTGAGAATACTTTTCAACTCAAAAGTATATTTCAAGTCTATCTGACTATATAGTTTAAAAATATAACATATAAAGAAGCTGTGTAACTTTCTAGCATGCACAAGATGAATTACAGATGCTCTTTTTGAGTAAATGAAAAACGGGCATAGAGAATCTTAAATCCTATTGGCCATAACTTAAAAACCATGTTACTTTATTTTTTTGTCTTGTTTTTTTGTTTTAACATGTTTTAGGGTAAGTAAATTCTCTGCTTTTGAATCATCTAAAATAAATTATACATATTTGGGCAGTTCTTCCATTTTATTCCAAACTACCACAGAATCCACTGGGAAATGGGAATACGCATTTTTGCTCTTAACTAAATTATCTGGGCAGAATAAAGCAATATGTATTCCAGACTCCAATGTGCAGACATACCACCTTGGATATAATCTTATTTTATATTACAAGTTAAGCAATAGCAGTTGGCCAGGAAAGGATTCACTGTAGTACTGAGTCAAGATTTTACTTGCTTGATAGCATGCACTATTTCTAGTATAAGGTTCCATATATGAAGTTTAATGAACATGAAAAGAAAAAAAAAAATCTGTTAACAACTGCTTTACTCCTAATTCAGACAATTTCCAAAGAAAATCTAAAAATTTGAAAACACTTTAAAAAGAAAGCTTTAGCTGAAGGGAACTTTTAGAGAAAAAGTAAATTTAGATGAAACTATATTATAGTTGCACAGAAATCCTGCCTTCATGCTAGGACCCAAGGATTATATTTGCCTACCAATACATTCCATATTTTACTTTCTCTAGATTTCAATCACAAGTAAATAATTTACCTCAAATATAAGATGAATTGACTGTGGCAAGGGGACTAACTGATTTTAATATGACATTATACATGAAATTTTTAAGATAATTTGTAACATCCTCCCTAACCATGAACAATCTTTTTGTATGTTATTTTCTTGAGATCTTGCTTAGTGCAAATATTGCAATATGTAGAATGGTCTTCTGCAAATTAAATTAACATAAAGGTCCCAAAAAGACAGTATTAACAATCTATTCATATAACAAAGTGTTGTATTTTTTTCAATTTAACCTTTGAAAATTTTAGCAATTCTTTGGTATCCATCTAAGGAATGATATCTGAAAATTACTATCTACCTTCCCCTTTGGTTTTGACCTTCAGTGATATAAATATTATCTTATTCTGGAGTAGAAGAAAATATTATATGACCTCTTAGATTCTTATTTTCTTTTGCTATCTTAAAATTCTCGAATGACAGACATATTTTTTCCTTGTAAGTCTCAATTTACAAAAACAGACAAGAGAGACTGTCCACAAGGCTTATTCTTGCGCTCTCTGCACACACATAGCGAAGCTGATTTAAAGCGCACAATGAATAATCCTGTAATGCTGAGTTAAATCTGGTCTTGTTTTGAATACTGTTACTAATTCTTGATTGGTTGTGTTTGCTAACTCTGAAGCATAGGTGAACCTCCTTATGTGTATTAGTTATCTATTGCTTTGTAACAAATCACTCCAAACCTAGTGGTTTAAAAAAACAACAAATATTTATCATCTCAGTGTTTGTGGGTCAGGAAACTGGGAGCTGCTTAATTGAGTGCATCTGGCTCATTGTGTTTCCTGAAGGGTTGCAATCAAATTGTTGGCTGAGATATAGTCAATTCAAAGTTCGACTGGGGAAGAATCTGCTTCCAAGCTCACTCAAGGGGTGTTGATGGGCCTCAAGACATCCATTTCAGACAGAGCTCAATGGAGCTGATCTGCAAGGTACCTAATAAAATGGCAGGTAATTCAATTCCCTCAAAGCAAGCAATCTGTGAGAAAGAACAGGAGCACATCAAGAGGGTGAACGAGCACCCAACACAAAGCCACAACCTTTTAGTAACCCATGCCACTCAGTCCAGCCCTAGCTCAAAGGAGGAAATTATATACATGCAGGGAATCATTGGGAAACATCTACTGTGTATTACCTCATTTTTATTCTCTTGAAACTCTATGAATGAGGCCACTGAGACTTAAGAGATGTCATAACTTGCCCAACTGGCAGGGCCAGGATTCAAGTCCAGGTGTATATGACTCCAAATCTATTCACTAAACCACACTACTACAGAGCCTTCTTAGATAAGAACTTCAGTTATGGCTGGGGGCGTTGGCACAATATCTGTTTTGCTATAAATATGTAGGGGTTTCTTACATTTATATACTAGTACAAAAACCTGTTCAGATGCCAAAAGCCCTGTAGATATAGTCAATGAAGCATGTAATTATCTTTTCTTCCTAAAAAGTAGGTTCAGGAAAGTTTCTGATATATTAACACAAAAATGGTTCCCTGAAATGCAACAGAAGAAAGAAAGAAAAACTGGCATGTTAAATACATCATGCCTTAAAAAAAATCTATAAACATCAGTGGCTATATATAAAAACAATAGACTACTTCCTTTAAGGTCCATATGAAAAATGGGGAAACATTCATAAAGGCAATGCGTGGTGCAGATCTCACCTTGCGGTACCTCTGAAGCTTAGATAATCGTTGCTTGCTTACCTTCACATTTCCACTGCTGACAGACTGGCTAAGTTCACCAAGTGTGAGCTGCACCACAGCAGGGATGCATACCTGATTCCCATTAGGAAATCCTCAGGAGCCAAAATTGAACTAATGGAACAAAGCACCATTTACTCAAATGTAAGTAAGTGTGACTACCGTTTTTCCTCTCATTTTAAATAAACACGGTTGCTCCTCCTCATCATTCAGGATTTTATGGTGTGTACTTGATCAAGGAAGCCTTATAAAAAATACCATCTGTCTGGCACATTTTTAAACAGATTTATCCTACCAAGGGAACCAAGTGGGAAAACACCCTGTCAGTCTTCTTAAAAATCCATTGCTGCCTACCAGCTGGACCAGCAAAGTAAGAAAATCCTAACCTTCCTCCTCCTTGTAGGCATAAAGGAGGTGTGCTTTCAATTAAGAAAGCTAAATGTGGCTATTATTGCCTAAAAAATGAAAATAACATCTACTCAAATAGATGAGACTAAAAAAATAACTAATATTAAACACCTGTCAAACAGAGGACAAAAGAAGTCAGGGATTGTGGCAAAGAATCCCTTAGAGTTTTCTCCCAATAGCCATCCTTCATTTCTTAACAATAAAACTCCAGCTTAGTTTTAGAAGCAGTGTGAACATGCTCAAGCCATCATTCCTAAGACTCTCTTGCAGCTAGGGGCAGCTCAAGAGATGTGAATGAAAATTACTGGGTAGGATCTCCAAGTGAGCTCCTTAAAAGTGAGATGGACAGCACTCCTAAATTCTTTTTCCTTCTTTTGCATATTTCATTCTTCCCTTTCCCTTCTTCACATATGTGTTCAGTGGAGCTCAAACTGCCATTCTGTAGCCTTAATGATGTGAGCTACTGCTAAAGACAGAAAAAGTGTAAAGACAGAAGGATCCTCAGTCCGTTATGACCTTGTTAAGCTTCCAAATGAGCTCTACACTGTTTACTTTGGGCTTGCTTATGCCATTGCTATTTCTAGTTTCTCTTACTAGGAGGCCAATGTAAATCCCAGTGATAAAAGCACAAACTTTATTCTGTGCATGTCTACTAATACACAGAAACCAAAGTTTACTTTTTAGAGTATAAGCACAAGAACTTGAGAATAAGCTCAGAATGTTAAATAAATGAGATAAAAATTCCAGGCAAGTTGAAAATTTTAATTTTAATTTGGCTGAAAAACAAACATAATGGAATACAATATCCTGTAATAGCTTATGAGTATAAGGATGGTAAATGATAAAAAAAATAATCAGAATGATTAGGTTATGCTGATCACATAAATGTGTGAGTATGCAGGCTATACTGGCAAGTGCCTATTTTTTTTTTTCTCTCTCTCTCTGCTACATAGAGTATTTGCATTCACAAACTAGCAGAGTTAAAAAGAAAAAGAAAAATTAAAAAAACTCCATATAATTGGGATGGATTTCAAATTATAGCACTTGCCGAAACCGGTTTGGCTCAGTGGTAGAGCGTCGGTCTGCGGACTGAAGGGTCCCGGGTTCGATTCTGGTCAAGGGCATGTACCTTGGTTCCGGGCACATCCCTGGTGGGGGGTGTGCAGGAGACAGCTGGTCGATGTTACTCTCTCATTGATTTTTCTAACTCTCTATCTCTCTCCCTTCCTCTCTATAAAAAATCAATAAAATATATTTTTTTAAAAAAGACAAATTATAGCAATTAATTTTACCTAACGAGACATATTAGTTTACAAGTTTAGAAATAAACAGAAAATTATTAAACAAAAATTATACATATTATTTATAAAATATGATAGCTGGGAAACTGCAATATAAATTTCAGAGTAACTTTGATAAGCACACACGACTTTATGACATGTATATATTTATATTGAATCTCCACCAGTTTCACACTCAATAAATGATGCTCATTTCCAATTCACCATGATTTTTAACGATACCTAGTACATATACTTTAAGCTGCCATAAATCACTTGTCAAAAAAAAAGAGATATTTTAACTAATAAATACTACAATGCAGAGGGGTAGAACCAAAATATTCTGAGCAAGACAGGAAAACACATCTCAACAATAAAATAATAGCATTGATAACTAACAATGAAAATGAACTCTTTATACATCAAGAAATATTGTGACCACTTTACATGTGCTAAACCATTTAATTCTTATAATAATCCTATGTAAAGTAGGCCTTATTATTTTAATTTTTTTTTAATTTTTGAGAGAGAGAAGGGAGAGAGAGAAAAAAAGTATTACTGCTCCACTTATTTATGCATTCACTGATTACTTTTTGTATGTGCCCTGACTAGAGATAGAAGCTACTCTAATCAACTGAGCTAGACCAAGGCGATGTAGGCACTATTTTTATCTCCAGGAACAAAAGAACAAGGTTAAAGTACTTTACTGTATACATATCTAATAAATAACAAAGTTTAGTTTTCATCGGGAAATCTGATTAAAACCCCACACTCCTAATCATATACTATACTTCCTTCACTAATGTAAAAATTTTACCTGTGACACCCTAAAATGTTAATGTTGAAAAGCTTTTCCATAAAATGGAACAATCCAGTAATATTCATCAAGAAAGGGCAAACTATAATAGGTTTCTCTTCCTTTCTTTTAAAATTTGTGGGAAATTTGACAAGCAGAATTGTTTGCATTTTGGGTAGAATTTGATAAATTGATAGTGCACACAGGTCAGAGACATTTCTGATGCTGATATAAAAGCTATTATATAACTTTTGTTTCTATTTCAGTTGCTCACTCTCTTTGTCAAGTAAGGAACACTGGCCTACTGTATTTGCTTTTTAGGGATCCAAAACAAGCGAATGGTTATAAACCACAATTTCTAGGGAATTGATCATTTTTATCAATTGATAACAATCCCCATTTAAAATTCCCATTTCTCATCTATATTTATAGATAAGAAAGACTCAGAAGAAAATCGAGCAAAGTTACTTAAAATGTTTTATGTAATCAATCTAAAGATTATAAAATGCATTGGCTAGTTCTTTGGGTAATCGAAGAACTTATATGCACATATGCATAACTCATGGACACAGACAATAGTGCGGTGAACGCTTGGGAAGGGTGGAGATGGAATAGATGGGGATAACTGCAGGGGGGGGGTATATGGGAACATCTGTAATACTTTCAACAATAAAGACAAATAAAAAAATAAGATGCATTGGAAGTAAGGTACTAGGATATAAAATAAGATACTAGGAAGTAAGAAGAATGAAAGTTGGGGGGGGAGGTTATTTTTTTCAAAAAAGAAATCCACAAGTGTCTAGTTGAGGTGCCCCTGAAATACCATATGTAGTAACAACACAGGCCCATGACATCTGCTCTTTCTCTTTTGCACAGCACCTGAGGACCCAATTCATCAAGGCAACAAATGCAGTCAATGCATAAACACTTTTTTCCTTGTGTTTTAATGTTAACAAATGACATTATACAAGGGAGTGGAAGGATCAAGTAATCTAAATGATGTGTGGTAAATCAAATGTAAACTATCTATATTATCTGGTTGATATATTTTGTTGCACCTTTGGCAACTTGTTGTAGGAGCAGTTCCTCTACCTGGTGTAGGGCCTTGCAGAGGAGGCTGCTCAGGCCGGGTCTCTGTAGCCAGGAGCCAGACTGGACTGAGCCCCAGCACTTCCTATGGAAAATGGCACAGTGCCTGGCCATTTTATTACCAATAAAATAATCATATCAAAAATAAAAACTCTCTGTTCTAACAATTCTTTAGGTTTTTCAGCTGGAGCAGAAGTGTGCAAAGCTGTTGAAGTACAAAAGCAGAGTTTTGTCTTAGCCTTAAACTGTACCGTCCCTGTTTCCTCTGATAATTTGCTTAATTCAGCCAATGAAAACTATTATCTTATAGAAATTCAATAGATATGACCTATTCAAATGAGTTACCACCTCATTTACTTTATAGGTATTACTACATTTAAATGAAAAACTAAGATAATTTGCCTTGCTAGTGTGGCTCAGTGCTTGAGTGTTGACCCGTGAACCAAGAGGTCCCAGTTCAATTCCTCCTGGTCAGGGCACATGCTCCGGTTGCAGGCTCAATTCCCAGTAGGGGGCATGCAGCAGGCATATCTCTCATTAAAATTTCTAACACTCAGTCCTTCTCTCTTTCTCTCTCTCCAAAATCAATAAAAACATAAAAAGAGCAGCCTCTCTTCACCTGTAGTGAATTCTATCAGATAGCTCAAGATTCTAGTTAAAGACACAAAATGCACACACACAATAAAAAGAAAAACAAAGATAGTTTGTCGATGTATATCTGGATTTCTCCTAATAAAAAACATGATAGACTTTGAAGTCTTCAGGAATATCAAGAAAGTGATCCTGAATATAACTATATACATTAAAAATCTGTGGAATGTAAGTAGACCAAACTAAAACTAGAATCGTGTTCTCTTATCTCTTGGCTGCATGTAGGCCTCTCCATGTGGGCCCTCCACATAGGCTAGCTTGGATTTCATCACAGGATGGCGGGCTGATTTCACAAGTGAGAGTTTCAATAAAGAAAAAGAGATAAGAGGCAGCCTTACTGCCATTTATAATCTGGCTTCAAAGTCACTCAGTGTCATATCCATCACATTCTATCTGCTGAGGCAGTCACAAAGTTTAGCCCAAGATTCAAGGGGAGGGGAAAAAGACTCTGCTTATTGACAGGGAATGACTATAAAATGTTGGACTGGACACACTACTGTGGCCATTTTTGGAAAATATAACCTTCCATAGGTCCTTATTAGATATTATTTCTTAGCAATCTCAATCTCTTGAGGGTTCTAATCCTATCTGTGGTTCAGATAACTGTGGGAATAAGTCACACAAGAGGTAATGGGTCTCTTAATTGTAGTCAGGAAGAATGACTTCAATCTTTATGGGACTCAGGCATAGGAAAATGCAAGGTTGAGACATAACATATATGGAAGAATTAGCAAATGAGGATGAAGACAATATATTTCAGGGACAAATTATTTTCCATATTACTCTTATTTTCAGCCACCAGCTGTAATTGGACTTGCTTTACTTTTGAAAAAGGTAAAACTTCCTTATAAATGCATCACTCTGTGTCTCCATGAAAAATATGCCCTTGCCTACATATAACATTTCTGTCCCCACTGTCTCAGGATGCCTTCCTCAGCCAGAAGAGAACAAGGAGAGAACCAAAAGCATGCACTCATTTTACCTACTGACTTTACATAAATCCAATTCTTAATCCTGTGTGTTTATATTGCTCTGAGAGTTGAGCAGTATAAAAACTTTCCTAAAGCCTCAATGTAAATGTTTCCCTAATCCTATTAAAGCCACAAAACAGACCCAGCTGGATGCATAGGAAAGTGAGCTGAAGAACTCTCCCTGACCCTGATACCATTGTCAGTCTTGGCATTGGCTTCATGGGTCAGCATTTCCCTGTGAGCATGGCATGGCTCAACTGGGAGCCCATCACTCCTGCCTGCTACTGCCTAGTACTCTCAAGTCAAACCTACTACTGTACTCAAAGCTCTGGAGAGGATTTGGAATATAACATTTAAAGAATAAGGGTTGAAATATTGGATATAAAAGATAGACACAGATCAACAAAGCAGTCTATTTAAAAATTGCTTTTCTTTTTTTTTAAGCTAAGACATAACATATCATATATTTAAAAAATAAGTATAAAACAGGAAGCAAAATTTCTCCCATCCCACCTCCCAAAGACAATCACTTTTGCTATTTAAATATATTTTGTAATGCAACATACACAAAGAGATACATAATAAAATGTATTTAGATACACAGGATAATATGATTCAGAATGTTTTACAATTATATCAACAAATGCAGATAGATATTCTTCTTAATGAATGAAAAGTATTCCACTGTAACATAATTCATTTCACTAGTTCTCTATTGGTGGCCATTAAGGTTGTTTCTAATTTTGAAGATATAAAAAATAAAACTGTTATATGAACATGTGCCACAGAATACCAAACAAAAACAGAACTTCAGATCTGATAAGGATTTACGGTTCAACTTTCTGTGGTTGCTTAAAGAGCCATTGAAAGGGACTTAAAGATTGTTTAAAGATATACACATATAAGATGGTACTCTTTCATAAAACAGAAGAGTCAGTTAAAATGTGTTGGTAGTAACAATTAGGTCTTGGCCTCTTGGTAATGAGATCCTTAGGAAAATATAAGCACTCCTCCTTATTCAGCTCTCAAGCCTACCCAACACATTCTTATTTTCACTTCAGCTTGCAATGGAGGCCTCCCATTAGAGGCCAAACTAAAAATTTGGGAGCAAAAATTACAATGACCTTTTTGTTTGTTTGTTTTAAGTAATATAAAAACATATGACATGAAGTAAAACAAAGAAAAATTAGATGTGGAAACACCTCTTAATAGAAAAAATCCTTCAAAGCCTTTTTTTCCCTTCATACATTTATTCAGAGTAGATAAGAAACTGCCCGTGTAGATTATCATAACCTTTGAAGCAGAGAAGAAGAAAGGGGAGAGATTAAATTTCTCATAGATATTAGTGAAAACCCCTTCAAATAAAATTACCCAAATGCATGGGCAATGGCAGAACAAAGATTCATTCAAATTCACTTTCCACATCTTCATGTCTTGCTAACATTGCATGACTGACTAATGGGCATTCTAGTGAAACCTCAACAGATTGATTGCTGCTGTTGTTTTTAATCATGAACTTTTTCATGTAGTTAAACCCAGTTTCACTCTATTTTAAGAATAAAATAATGGTCTGTCCCTGAAGGCTTTCATATTATGTCAAATCACATTAATGATGATGTAAAAAACACTTTGACATGTTTAGCATGAAATACTTCAGTGTTAGAAGACTATTCTTAAAATGCCAGATTGTTCTCCAAGGCATAAAGAAGTCTGTGGACTTATTAAAAGAACATGCTAACAACTCAATCTTTACAATATATGTTCCTATTGCAGGAGAGGGGTTCCTTTCGGGGGAGAGCAGTGACTGGAAGGAGGCCTGGGGAGAGGGTGGTCTCCCATGTTGGGAATATTCTGCTTGACCTCAGTGCTGGCAACATGGGTGTGCTTTCTTTGTGAACATTTACTGGGTGGTATTCTTAGCATTTATGTTAAACTAAAATAAAAATGTTAATAAAGGAAAGCAGCTTAGTAGAAACAGCTTCACATATTACAGTTGATTTCTCTTTGGTAGTTAAAAGATATTAATGGGATATTACTGATAATCAGCACATGGAAATAAAAAAGTTTCTACACTGATGAAGTAACAGCTAGTTTGACATTGCTGTGAATCCCCCTATTATGTATTTTCTAAATACAAGTATTTTCTTAATAATTGAGAGTGATGAAATCAACGGTCAACTTACATGCTTTTCTTATTTTCATTCACATCAGCATAGCTAGCACTATGAAAGGAAATATGCAATTTTCTCTAAATAATGGAAGTGAAGACTTATTAAGCACTTTTAATGTGGTTTGTATACCCACTACCATTAAATAATGAGCCAGATCTTTCCTGCTGAGAAGCACCATTCTAAGGTGGCACACTATGAATATGCAATAACATTAGCTATTTGCACAAAATTTCCCTCCTTTATAGTTCGCATGACCTTTCAGTTACTCAAACACAGTTGCGGGGAAATGGTTATGAACAATACTGCTATCCTAAAACCCTGACTATTTCTGCAGTGCATCTCTGTGAGAGAATTAATGAGGACACAGAGCCGGGAGGAGCTCTTCTAACAAAGTTTTGAATATATATTTTTAAAAATGTATTTTTATTGATTTCAGAGAGGAAGGAAGAGGGAGAGAAAGAAACACCCATGATGAGAGAGAATCTGGATCGGCTGCCTCCTGCAAGTCCTCCAGTGGGATATAGCCCACAACCTGGGCATGTGCCTTTGCGTGGAATGGAACCTGGGATCTTTCAGTTTGCAGGCCGATGGTCTATCCACCGAGCAAAGCCAGGTCGGGCTCTTTTAATTTTATAACATATCTAAATCCAAAAATAAGCACAGAAGGGGGAAAGGCAGTACAAGAAACCTTTCTGTATTTCAACATAATCAGCCCTTCTCTAAATTGCATGTATTTCCCAACTAATAACCCTTCTGCAGTATCTATTCTCTTCCTTATAAAATTTGGCATTTATTGATTCATCAATTACTTCATGTTTTGATGACCGGTCCCATTAATTTATAAATTAAGAGAACAGGGATCAGAAAACTATTTTTTATACAGAAAACATTTAAGGCTTTTCGGGCCATACTCAACTCTGCTCTTACAGCATGTGACCAGCTATAGATAATATTTAAACAGACAGTTGTAGTTGTGTTCCATTAAAACTTTATTTTAAAAACTGAAGCAGCAGGCTGGATTTGGCCCCTTATTGATGTTTAATGAATCCTGCTTTATCCCACAATAGCTTTTATAGTGTGAGACAAATAGCTGGCTGCTGGAAAGACATTTTGCAGGACAGAGTCAATGGCAAAAGGAAATGCCGGAAATGGGAGAGAAGAGGTATTAATTTTGAGTTCTCCAAGAGAATATACCCATATTTCCTCTGCTTCTAACCTGAAATGCACCTTTTCATCTCTTAAGTCATAATCTAGAGCTACAGAAAATATTCTTTCTACTGATTTAAAGAGTTTTCTCATATTAGGAAAAGAAAAAACACTGACAAGAAATTCAACTCGACAGGGAAGCATAAAACTAGTGCTCAGTGTGGTGTCTTCTTTCTTGCAGGTAGAAAACGTATTTGTATACAAGGTAGAAAAATACACTGGAAAAAAGAACCTATTCATAAAAGAATGTATAGAAACCCAAATATGGGTGGCCCAACCAGGCAAAAGTGGTTGGCAGTGAGATTTAAAAAAATAAGATTAACACAAGATGTTAAGTACTGAAATCCATCTAGTCACAAACATGTGTGTTTTTAATGACATTCAGAGCCATTTCCATAAAATGGAAGAACAGAGGTTATTTCATTGCAAACATTATGGGAAATCCTAGAATACCCTAGAACTAAGTACCTTTTATTATTTTCTAATGGCTGAAAATCATACTCATCTGCAGTGACAAGTTATGCTCATGGTTATGGTGGAGACAGAAGCCTGCTAGCATAAGATGACAGCAAGAGACCATACCAACACATTTTATTTTTCAACATAAAATTGACATGTGAGATGCAGACACAGTGCAGGGGGTCCTTCATAAAACAACACAACAAAGTAAGCCCAGCTTTTTCTCAGACTCTACTGAATAAAACAACTGTTTCAGTAAGAGATTAGCCAGAGGCTCAATCCTTGCTGTGACCTTCAATCTCACTTATTCAGCAACTATTTATTGAATGCCTACAAAGTAGCAGACAGGTGTATATATTGGGAATACACAGCTTTTTCTCTTTTAAGGCATGTCATTTTTCTTGGGAAGAAACAGGCAACAATCACTTAAAACACTAAATAAAGCAATTTTAGTTAAAGATAAGTGCTAGGAAAAACAATCAGGCATTGGTAACAAAGCAAGGCAAAAAAGGTAGGAAAGCTTAGAGTGGTTTTAGCTAACATGAATAGGGATGGCTTTTCTGAAGAGGTAATTTTTGGGAATCTTTAGGAAGATTTCAGTTATAGTATTGCAATGATCCAATTTATGCTTTAAGATGGATCACTGACTGCTGATGGAAAATACACTGAAGGAGGGGGAAGGGGCATAAGAGTGGAAGCAAGTAGTACTGATAAGGATTGACAGTGGCTTGATCTGTGACACAGTAATGAGGCAGTGGAAGGCACATTTGAACTGCTGACAGACAATGTTGTCATGGACTAGATAGTACATAATGGAGTGATGATGATAAAATGATCAATTCAGTATTATTATGGAGTACAATAGTCTTTCTTTCTGAAAGACTATGTGTATTATAAAAAAAGGATGACTTCTAGAATTTTGGTTTGAGGCACTGGTATTATTTATTGTGTTAGGAAAGACTTCTAACTGAAAGAGAAAAGCTGACGAGAGGACATAATAAGCCCTACTTATTATCATCCTATATAATACAAGGGTAATATGCAAACTGACACCAATGGCAGAACCACCAGAATGACTGCTGGACCAGTCACTATGAGGCGCACTGATCACCTCTTGGTCCCTTTCCCCACCACCCATGATGGGGCAGGGCCAACGAGTGGGCAAGAACAGCTGACCTCTCAGTCCCTTACCCAGACCATCAGGCACCTATCACCTGATGGCAACAGGTGATTGAGTGGTGGAAAGGGGCAGTGCCAGCTGCGGGCAGCTAGGGAAGATAGCCCTGATAGGAGGCCAGGCGTAGGGACCATGCCTGTGAACAAATTTTGTGCGCCAAGCCTCTAGTTCTTAATAATTGATTTGAAGAATCTATACTTTCCAATCCTGCAAACTCTGGGCTTTAGACATCCTGATTCCTAGAAGAGTGATATTCTACCAAAGGACACAGCATAAGTCCCATTAAACTTTAAGTTACTACTGACACCTGGTCATTTCAGGCTCTTTTTGCCAAGAACTGTAGGCAAGGGAAGAAAAGACGGGTAACTGATCCTGACCAAGAAGAGAAATGGCATTGTTAAATTATAGGTAAAGGCAAAACTATATTTGACATCAGGTAATCCAATACGGGCATCTCTTGGAACTCTCTTGTCTAATTTTGATTGTGAATAGGTAAGTTCAGCAGCACAGTCTAAAAAATGGCAACAGAACCTTAGTGGTCTTATCTATGCAAATCTGGATTATCTCATCAGGTAAGTCCCTACAACAGCAGAGTCCAGCCAAGAGTAAGAGGAATTCAGAAAAAGGAGCATGCCTCTAACATCCTTTCAACAAAATTTCCTCTCCTAAACTTAAAACTGACCCAGTTTCTATTACTTGTAATCAAAGAACTCTTTAACCATATCTCACATCAGCAGCAATCTAATTATTTGATTAGATTATGTGCAAATAAGATATGGTGACCTCTCTGCTTTTAGAAATATCTTCAATTATTGATTTGTCTTTTGGTTTTAGCCCTAATGCATATCCACACACAGTGAAATCTACATAGGAACTGAAGGTTGTTTACCTAATAGAAAATTCTGTGGAGCAAAGGTGCTGCTTAAGCAGCCATCTATGTTTGCTCTCTGTTGGAGTAGTTCTCGAGAAGACTTCAAGAAATACAAGGCAAACAAGAAGAAATGGAATGTCTGATTGATGTCTGATTGCCTGGATCCACAATTCTATAAGCTCACCTGAGATCTTAAGTAAGAATCTTTGCAGATACAGAGGCTTTCATTATTTTTGGCTTTGCTTCTGGGTTTTGGATGTGGTTGCTCTTGGGGAATAGCTATGGGTCAGACTCTGTGTGGTAAATCTGAATCTGCCATTCCTGGCATCAGGGTTGAAGGCAAGGAGCGGAGTGGTAGTATAACTACTTATTTCTTAAACAAGGAAAAAAATGAATAATCCCCGGCTTTTGCTTTACAGATGTTTTGATCCACTTCATTTTTTATTTTATTTTTTATTTTTTTACTGTGGGGAGATAGAATGGCAATTTTCTGAGTTACTTTAGTATTCACTTCCTAGAACAACTCTTTGAAGGCCATGGACTATTACACTCTGTCAATGGCATTCCAGTGTAGGGTACAAAAATAAGTTCTTCCCCATCACTTGAAATACAAAATTCAGTGATCCATTAGTTTTCCCACAGTCCTGATTAAAGGATTCTAAAGGCAAAGAGGAACAATTTTTTAGCATAAACTTGGAAAAACTAAACACATACTTAAGAAAGTAAAAGACTCCTGTTGAATAATATGCCAGATACTAGATTATTGATTAAAAAAAATATCAGGAGAAATTAAGTCCATTAGCAGACACTACTATGGGTAACAGTTCTCATATTCAGTATGACTAAGCAGCTTTTTACCAGTTACAATGTGTTTAGTTTAGGCAGGTTGTTCTATGTCACAAGTACCCCTGTCATTGTATAGTAAGTTTATAAAACTGAAATGGCAACTCCAAAATAATCTTATAGATTAATTTATAGCTATAGAGAAGTTGTTCTACTGTGAAACTTCACTTAAGTCAGTCATCTGCCAGACAGTGCATTTTCCCCCCCTGATCTATAAGTGAGTGAAATATATGCACTGGAATCTTTTAAGTGACATAAGCATTTCGATGTGTATAATTTAATAATTGGTTCAAATCTTTCCTTAAAAAATACAGGGAATGGAAATATTTAGTTATTATATAATTTATTCTTTTTCCTAGGAAATATTTTACCATCTGGTGGAAAGGAAGCTATTGATTCATGGTGGTCTTTTGCCTATTCTTTCTTCTTAGTTGTGTGCCCTCTTTCTAAGCCTACTAGTTAGCAATTCTACATTTTGTGAGAAGTAAAGAACTCTGGTGAAAGATTTCATCATATTATGGATTACGCTGTACTGAACACATAAGAGAACTCACCAAAGATCTTTTTAATTATCAAAATGACATTTCCACATCATGTATTATAAAACTTTATTCATAATAAACATTTCAAGTATCATAAATTATTTCAGTAGTTGCTCTTTAAACCCAACCTAATTTTGTAATTCACAGCCTAGTTCAAAGCATACTGTGATGTTTAGAACACACTAATTTGAACCCTGAAAGCAGAGTTCCTCTGTGTGTATCTGCACCTGTTCATTCATTCATTCCCCATGGGTAAGGAAGAATGTGGTATTTCAGTAATTTCCACTATTTCCCACATCAAATCCACTAGACTGATGCCTGAAGATACAACATTCATCTTATGGTCAAAGCCAAAAGTGTGTGTGTGTGTGTGTGTGTGTGTGTGTGTGTGTGTGTTAAAGATACCCATGTAGGAAAATGCCAGAGCATTCTTTATAATACACACACACACACACACACACACGCACACACACACACACACACGCATTTTAGCTTTGGCCATAAGATGAATGTTGTACCTCCAGGCATCAGTCTATGTTCAAGATAGAAAAGAAGAGAAAGGACAGGACAGTACATTTGCCAAAGGACTCTCTCCTTTTTAACCAGGAAAACAACAGCTTTTTAAGAAGCCTCACTCAATATACTCCCTTCGGCACCTCAGTGGCTAGAACTAAGGCTGCAGGGAGGAGTTGTGTGTTGATAACTGTGCACAGTGCTGCCTTTAGTAATTCTGGGTTCTACGGAAGGGCAGAGAGGAGACTTTATATTATGTAAGTATCTAGCACTGTGTACCACCATTCTTCAATGCTAGAGGAAGAACCCTGGTCTACACACACTCTTTCCTGTTACCGTCCAGTCTCTCTTGGTGTTCCATTCTCTAAATGCTCAGAGAGGTGATAAGCTGAGTCATGTATGACAAGATTTATGTACTATCTTATATAATAATTTAAAAATATATATTTAGACTCATGACCCAAACTTCTTAAAAATGAGTGTTACATTTTATATTACTTCTGTATCATATAAATATATGGATGACTAATTGGTGAATTTACTCATGGATTATATCTCTAATCTGTTCTCTAAAGAATAAATAAGAACCTATCATTGTTGCTTTCCACATTATTTATTCTTGATTATCCCCTAAGCAATCTAGTTATCTTCTGAATTGCTTTAAGTCTTATTGACTCTCTACTGTATTCTCTAAGCTTATAGTTTCCTATCAACTTTACAACAATAAAACAACATAAGTGAAATAAATATTGTCTTGTATTATATCAAAGGTCTTAGGGAATTAGGTATATATTAAGGTAACTTTGTATCTAGTATTGAAACAACTAAGGTATGTCATAATCAATTATGACAACTCGATTTTTCCTTTCAAACATATCTTCCAACTAAAGGAAATGGGAGAGCGGACTGAATAATTATAGTTTTTAAAACGATAGTAAAACTTTATTAACACATGTAGAAGTACTCGCCTTATTCTACTGTCTCTTTAAAAAAATGTTTACCTGTGTTTTTTTTTAGACATAAGTATGAAGAAAACAATTGGCTTAAACAGAAACTCTGTACTCCAAAGAAATGTTTAGTTATTAATTTATAAATATTGTATTTTATACTAATATGATATACATATTATGAGATACATACTTTTTAAGAAGGGAGACTAATGCACTTGAATAATGTTACATTATATTTCAAAATCTTGATTCAGTACTTTATAATGGAGCAATTTGGCTTTCTATGTAGTTTATTTTAACATTTCACTTTAATGGCTCTCATAGCTGAAGAAAGTTACCTGAAAATAGTACGTAAGTCAATAGGAAACAGCGTATATTTAACAGTATTTATTAAATCGTGATTCTCATTTTTCAATTTCATCCACATATTAAGTTTAGTAAATTTGTAAAAACACTGAATTGAGTATTATATGACACTCTAAACCTGTGAAAAGGGTAGTATTTTACTGTTACGATTGGTGTTTTCAGGTGGTGAGAGAAGAAATGGGGGACCAATAATGTGGGGCACCACGGCTCACTGCAACAACTCTGGCTTTCACTCTGAGCAAGGTGGAACCATTCAGGGCTTCTAGTGGAGGACTGGCATAATATGGCTTACATCTCAAAAAATAACTTTGTTTACTCTATTAAGAATAACCTTTGGAGTGCAAGAGTAGAAGAAAAAATACCAGCTAGGAGGATACTTGTGCAGACAAAAGACGATAATGGCTTGGAGAGTGGTTACAGAAATCAAGGTGGTCAGAATGTGGATATATTTAAAAGACACAGAGAGAGAGATGTAATTCTTAAAGTTTTAGCTTAGACATCATTATACTGAGATGGGTTCTGTGACCATCTGGAGACTTCCTTAGGTTCTCTCATTTCATGTGCTTCTACACCACCCTGTCCCATGTCTCCTAGTACTGTCATAGGTGTGGCAATTCCTATTGTTTTCCCATATCCTTAATAGGCTATAAGCCCTGAAATTAAGAGTGATAGCTGCCTTGTTTATAGTATATAATTAGTAGTATATAAATATTCAATGAGCATATGTTAATGACTAAATAGGGTAAGAAAAAATTATCCCTCAGAACTCAATGCTCTTTTGGCAATAAAAATATTGGGAAATATTTTCTTGGTAAGATTGTACAAAATCTTCTCTGTTATTTTTCAACGATGCTGCATTACCAATTCTATTAAATATTTCAGAATCTCTTATATTTTACTAGAGGCCCGGTGCATGAAAATTATGCACTGAAGGGGGTTGTCCCTCAGCCTGGCCTGTCCCCTCTCACAGTCAGGAAGCCCTCAGGGGTGGGAGGTGACCTGGCAATTAGGGAAAGGCTACACCCCCATCACACCTCTGCTGCTGCAACTGCTGGCAGTGCAAACCTTGGCCCACCTTGATTACCTGAGATTCTAGTGGTCCTGGGTGGTTGGAGGCCTGAGAGAACTGGGGGACTCTTGAGGGAAGTGTATGGCATGGACAGACCTATCTGGGGGCAGGCCTGGCTATTGTGCATTAGCCGCTCTGGTGGGGCTAAGGCTGTGAGTACTGCCACATTTGAGGGAGTGGCATTCAATTAGCATATTCCCTCATTATTGGCTTTGGGCGCTGCTATTTTTGTGAGGGTGTGATGGGCAATTAGCATATTCCCTCTTTATTAAATAGGCTTATGAATCACTATATTTACTTATAGTATGTTCTTCAACCAGTGAAGATATAGAACTTAGATGACTATGTTAATGACATCTAATTTTTTTCATGGCCTAAAGAATGAAAAAAATTCTAAGAACCTACAGTATATATGAGAATTGGTATATCTAGTTTTGTCTGAAATGTGAGATTGGTCAAACCATATACTATCAGACACTAATAGGTTGAGTGTATAAATAAAACAACTATAGCTTCAGAGATGTTGGTGGGAAATATTCGTGTTGACTCTTGATAATGTAGTTCAAATCACTAAGGAACAGATCTATGGGGAAATCTTTTGTTAAGTTTTTGCTTGGTGTTATATAGTATATAATACTCCGAGACAGAGTTCTTTTTTAAAAAAATATGTTTTATTGACTTTAGAGAGGAAAAGAGAGAGGGTTAGAGAGACAGATGAGAGAGAAATATAAATTGGCTGCCTCCTGCACCCCTTACTCTCTACTGAGAATGGAGCTCACAATCTGGGCATGGACCCTGATCAGGAATTGAATCACTGTTCTCTTGGTTCATGGGTTGATGCTCAACCACTGAGTCACACTGACCAAGCAAGACAAGAGTTCCTGAAACAGAGCTTTAAAAGCCCAAAGCAAATGAGTAGCATGGATTTTCAAGACTCAAAATGTGGCAATGATATCTATGAATGAATTTAGCTCTTCACCAGACCCTTTGTACTTGCCATGCATGAGCCTAACAAAAAAAGAATTAATATTTAATCATCAAAACTACTGTGGTAGAAATCTTGAAGCAAATAATATAATGTATGTAAAGTGAGCAGAACCTCGTGAGACACTGGATGTCATATATTCCATGTAAAAATGCATTATCTTTAATATGCTGTACTATTTAGAAGGGAATTAAATGTATACTTCACCAATGGCATCTAATTCTTAAGAAGTTTCTCAGGATGTTTTTACCCTGGTGAATATACTACATTTAAGGATTGGTTTTCAACTGTGCAGGTATCAATCCCAGGTTTGCCAAAATACTAAGCATAAATCTTTCTCTGAAGAGAAGACCTGGAGTAACTCAAGTTCACAAAACTGACTATAAAAACTCACTAGGTTGTAAACAAGTCATAATCAGAAAGTTGCTTAATGAGCATGGGATCTAAGCAAATGGATTAGATTACATAACTGTTTAATGGCATTCCTTCATTCCTGAACCAAATTTTATTGAGCCTGTGCTATGTGCCAGGATTATTCTAGATACTGAAAATACAATACTAGTACAGTGGTGAGCAAAATAGGAAAGATCCTTTCTGTGTCAGAGCTTTTGTATTAGTGGAGACAGACAACATGGATTTTTGCCTTACTTACTGATTTATCCCTGTTAGTAGAGTATCACCTAAAACACATTAGGTATTTGATAATATCTGTCAATTGATTGAAAATGTAACACACTACCGTATATTGATAGTTTCAGATAATGATAAGTGTTAAGAAAAAATAAAGCAGAGTAGTAATATGATAAAGTAAGGGTACTAGGAGAGGGGGTTGCTAACTGAGATTGGGTGATATGGTGGAGTAATTTATTGTTCAGCAACTATTTATCCATTCTTTCTCTCCATCTACAAAGAAGGCATAGACTGTTCCACTCTATTGATATTACATTAGATGGTGCAACATGCTGGCTTCATGGTGGGTGGAATGTACCTCTCTGCCTTTTGACCTTGGGTTTGGCCATGTGACTTGCTTTGGCTAACAGATGTCAGAGACATGACACAATCAGAAACTTGCAAGTGTTTACATGCTTGGGTATTCTCTCTCCTGCTTCTCCCACTAAAGTGAGAAGAACATACCCTAAGTAGCCTATCACAGATTCCTTATGAGGTTTAGAAATTCTGTTTAAGTGGCTTAATTTTTTTCACTAAATTCAAGGACTTAAAATTCTTGAATGTCATGCTACTTTCATTATCTCATGGACTACTGATGTGGGAATTTAAAAAATAAAAAAAAATATGAGTGAACAAGTTGCATTTGGTGGGAGAGGTGAAAGGAAAATATTTTTACTATGAAAGTATACAATAAAAAAGGTATATGAAACTTTTTTTATTAACATGATTTTTCAGTATTTTAACCACTAAAATAAACTAAGAGCAGAAAGAGAGCTTGTTTGTTTAGTCCAGTGGCTAAACTCCATCCCAGACAAGATATTTTCATTTTTCAACATGATACATAAGAAAAGGAAAATGTGAACCACAGGAATGGGATATTGAGGACAAAAGCAAAGTGCTGAATACATTATAGTCACACTAAAATTTAAGTGAATAAGTATACTAAATTATAAAGGAAAAACTAAACAACAAAGGTATTTTATATGCCAAATATTCTCACAGATTAATAAAAACCAGACATTAAAATTCTTGTAAAATGGCAAAGAAACTATGATAAATATGTTCCTAATATATAAGGTAATAATCACAACATACATGCAAACTATGAAAAATCATGACAAGGAAGTCATTGGTTATTTAATGATTCAATCCCAATGTACAATGAATACTAGATAAAGAATTTATCCTAAAATACTGTACTTCAAATCATATGGTCAGAAATCATCTATATTAGAAACTTCATTTGGAAGAGACTCAAATGGGTTGGAGAGATCTAACGTTGAAACTCCAGTGTTTCCCAAAGTGTGGTACGCGTACCCCCAGAGGTACGGGAAGAGTTTGGTGGGGGTACTCGTTGCGCGGGAGTTTGGGAGTTTGATGGGGATATGCACTGCACCGTGCTTAGCTGCGCATAATTCTACCTTCTCATGAGTACGAGGAGTACTCAGCGTTACGAAAATTATAGAAGGGGTACACATATGTCAAAATTTTGGGAAACGCTGTAAGACTAACAAACAGGTTTTAAGCAGTGATAATCTTCTGTAACAACCCAAAATCTCAAAGGAAGACAGAAGTGAAAAGGACCAGTGAAAACAGTCATAAAGACTGAAGCCTCTTCTTTTACAGGCTCAGAACATATATGACTTAATTTGATAAACAGTACTTTGCTATCTAGTTTTTAAATGTTTTTTTTTAGTCTTACACTTGGAATCAGAGTTGCAAAAACAGCATATGCTATGGATAACAGGTTGGATAACAAGAAAAAGGAGAGGAGGGTAGAAGAAACAGACCCACTGATAAAGACTGTGAAATATAGAGAACAAAGAGGGTGCCAAGGACACAAAAGACAACTAAAACTTAATTTAGGCAAATTCAGTAGAAAAACAGGTTACTGAAGCCCTTTTTACTTTGCTAACCTTTGTGGCCATCATTCTATAAAAACTAGTGCTATATCCAATGTACATAAGATGTCCCTGAATTATTAGGGGCAAACTAATATTGACTCATAGACAATTTAATAACTAAAACACAAGCACTTAAAAAATATATTAATTTATACCTCATAAAATTATCTATTTTTAGCATGCGTACATGGAAATAAAACCTTATCTGCCCAAAATATTGTATATACTTTGAATAGAGTCACATAATTTAGGCATAACTGCAAAAACCTCAGATTATTTGTAAAATAAGGAAATAGAGGTGGCCAAGTGCCAAACTTTTACAAGTTGACACATGAACCTGGTGGTTGCTAAAACCCTGCGTTAGTAAGAATGAAACTCACCTAGTTTAACTTCAAAGGATTGTTTTTAGAATTAGCCAAGAGATCAAAAAACTGGAAAAATATTTCTACCGTAACTATAGCAACTAGGAAAAAATTCTCAAAGAATGTAGTGGCCATTTGTAACATTCTCTAATTTTTGATACCCTTTCTAGGTTTGATGAATGTCTAGCCTTATGAGGTAGGACTTGCCTAGGTAAAACCCAGAAAACTGTTACCTAGCCTGCTCTACTCCCAAGGATCCACTAATCAGTCAATGAATCAGAAGTAAGCAATTTGAGGAAGGATGCTCTCTACAGCATTCATTTTGTTCATAAGGATGTCAAGCATCACAGTGTTTAGCAGTGGGTTCTCATGAAATTTGATGAGAATGTGCAGCAAAGGGAGACGTAGCTTTAAGCAAGTTTTGGGTTATTTATGGAAGCCTAACCTTGATCCTGGTTCTCCAGATCTCAACAATTTGGTCAACTACTCAACTTCTTTTTATTGAACTTTTCTGCTGCACAACTAGCCAGAGGCATCTTTGCAGCTTAAGGGAAGAACCTTGGTTGATACTAAATGGCTGCTAGAAGTTGTTGAAAGCAATATAACCTCAGTAAAATCAGAGAGATCTCTTATTAGTCATCAGATTCTGTAAGGCTGATGTCTTTTCTAAAAAAATAAAAGGTATAACCTGGCAGCCCATTTATGTGTAACAAAGTAAAGATTATTAACTCTAGTATCCTGAAATGAAGTGACCAAAGAGGGCAAGCAACATGGACAAAAATATGAAGAATTCAAAGACAAAATTAGTTGCTTCTAATTGCATAGGGCAACTTTAGAGCAGACAATGAAATACCCACAATCCTAAATTCTCACTTTGAGGCAAGAATCACACCATCAAGAACTGCTCCCTAACATGTTCCCTGGGAGGGAAAAGCTTGCATCAGTGAACAATACTGTCCACCTTCTATAGGCCAGGAGTGCTCATGGGTAATGTTGTTTCAATGTGCATAATGGGATGCTGAGGTGGCAGAGTCAGGTAGCAGCACTTCTATGCATGAGGCAGGAGGAAATAATTACTGTTATTACTAGCAGAACGAAGCTGCAATCAGAATTCTTTGACTTGCAGTGACCACTGGCTTTGGCTACTGGACCAGATGATCTGTATGAACCAAACATATAGGCAGGCAAATGCTCCAATATAGTAAAGCTGTAAGATTTAGGTTTGAAAACTGGAGGCTTCATTTGAGCCATTGGAACAAAAATTTGAAATGTCTTTTCCAATTTCTAGCCCTAAGTCAATTCAGAGACCCAGAGTTTTATGAGTGAAGGAAAGAATGCAAGTCCTTGTGATGACATCATAGGTATCAACTGTAAACTATCAGCGTGGCCTTCCTCAGCAAGGTAACTGTACTGGAGAAAGGGAAGCACCAGGTCTTTTGGGCACTGTTGTGTTAACTAACACTAAAGCTGGGGATCTACAATACCACTGTGGACTAGTGATCAGAAAAGATGCCTGTGGGAATCAAATGATGAATGGAGTTTAACCAAATCTGCCTCATATGCTGTCCAGTAGAGCCCTAAACACAGCTGGCACTGGAGAAGGAGTAGATGGCTGGAGAATCAATCAGACAGTGATTTCAAGCACAGCTGTTGCAGAGGTACATTCTTTACTAGCACTCTTAGCACCAGGTGTATGCCTATTAATCTGGCAAAAGCTTTTTCCCTCTAACACAAAGATGGAGAACACCTATAACAGCTGTTTTCATGACAGGAAGAACAAGAAACTGTTTTAACCCAGGGTTATATAAATTATTTGGCTCTGAACCACAGTATATATATATATATATATATATATATATATATATATATATATATATATATACATACATACACAAAGACCATTACTGTCTCACCATCACACAGGACAACTACATTGAAGACATATGTCACCAGGACCAGGAAAGCAGGAAGTAATAAGTACTCAAGAATTTTTTGTAAAGAAAAGTTACATAAAACATATTTATGCGTCCCATGTGAGTGCAATAAGGTGTGAGATACATCAAATGAATATTTTAGAACTTCTCCTCAGTGAGGTTTTGAGGGTCTGAGCATGGCTACAAAGTTAAAGATAATTTTCTGCACTTGCACCTCCTGCAACTGGGAAAGAAGCAATCGTGCTCTGTGGACTCTTTGAAGGTAATATGTATCACTTTAGCAATCCTGTTTTGACCTACTTAAAAAGTGCCCCTTAAGCCTTTAGCTGTGGGTGAAACCCAGAGCAAAAAATAAGAGGCTCCTAGTTAGTCCAGGCTACAGGCCATCTACCTGGTCTTCATGACCAACAGATTCAATGGGTGCTAGAACTACTGATAGCGCATCAGGATGACAAAGCATGCCAAACTCATGTCCGGCAGGCTGCATGCCTCTTTTATTTAAAAGTTTGACAAGCTTGCGGTGGTGTCTGGTAGTTGTGATAAAGGAATTGCAGCAGAAATTTCTTAGGTTTCATAACAAAGTCATCAGACAAGAAATTTTGGTCCCTTTGAAAAGCAGCATTTATCCCACTAAGAGTTGTTAGAGTTTGTATATTTGACAATAAAACAAATGTGACCTGATCTGTCTAAAATTAACTTGGTTTAGCTGATTCACTTGACTTTTTTTGTTTTTTAATGTATTTTACTGATTTCTTACCAAGAGGAAGGGAGAGTGATAGAGAGTTAAAAACACCGATGAGAAATATTGATCAGCTGCCTCCTGCACACGCCCTACTGGGGATGTGCCCGCAACCAAGGTATATGCCCTTGACTGGAATCAAACCTGGGACCCTTCAGTCCGGAGGCCGATGCTCTATCCACTGAGGCAAACCGGTTAGGGCTGATTCACCTGACTTTTAAATATATTTTTATTGATCTCAGAGAGGCAGGGAGAGGGAGAGAGAGTAGAAACAATCAATGATGAGAGAAAATCACTGATAGGCTCCTCCTGCACACCCCACATTGGGGACTAAGCCCACAACCTAGGCATGTGCCAGGAATCAAACTGTGACCTCCTCGTTCATAGGTCAACTCTCAACCATTGAGCCATGCTGACTACGCTCACCCAACTTTTAAATCAGACATGCTTGGTAGCAAGCTATTGTAAGTGATTGTGACATATGTGAAGTGAGACACGAGAAGGTTCTGACAACAGATATTGCATGATCAGATCATGGACACACTCAGCAATACTTGCCTGTAGTTAGATGCCACAAGAGACTTCAGGCCATTCACTCTGTAAGGATATTTTGTTTTATAAAAGATAAAGTGTTTTAATACTATTTTCATTGATGTTGCTATTATGTTTAAGAATGAAAGAAGGGTGTACTTAAGCTTTTAATATTAGCAAAAAGTGTATACTGATGTTGAATAGCCATGTATGTCAGTATACATTTGTCATACTTTCTTCTTTTAGCAGTTTTTGAAAACACATCAGGGGAATTACTCATTGCAAGATAGAACGCGAGGGTTTTATTAAGTTATTTTGTGCTTAGTAGGTAGACATGTGATCAAAGTTCTGCCAATCAGGGTTTTCCCAAATTTGAAGAGTGAAACTCACGTGGGACCGTCTTTGCTGGTGAGGGTGGTGGTAGTGACTTTGGCCTTTGGGAGAAGCAGAAGTTGTGAGATGGAGTTAGTGACAGACAGGTGACAGGAGTGGGGAAGTGGACGCAACTACAGTTTTCTTTAGTGGGTGGTGGGGAAGCAACAGCAATGAGGTTTCCTCATCAGGTTTATTCTATGTCATGATTTGGGTTTTGCTTCTGGAAGATGAGCTTCAAAGCCTGTTTCTCCCATATAAATAACTCTTAAAAAATAAATAACTCCCCTTTCTGATAACCAGTCAGAGTCAGCTTGTTACTTAAAATTAGAAATTCAATCCGAATTTAAAAACAAAATATATAGTCAAATATTTATAGGATTTTAATGTGAGGTTAATCTGAAATTCTCTGATAAAGGGAAGCAATGATAAAAATTAGCTCTTGGGGGAAAACTGATGTGAATACTGAAACCTTATATATACTAGTAAAACTGAGGATATGGAATCTCAATTAAACAGTCAACGATGACAGAAATGAATGAAAAATTGCTAGGAAATTCATGTAGGAGGTTAAATATCTTTAAAAAGAACAAGAAAAGCTGTACACTGGTACATCAATTCCAGAGATGTAAAAGAAGTGCTGGCAAAATTGGTCTTGATCACCCATTTTTAAACAGTATTCCTTGTTTAAAAAAGATAAATACAGCCTAACAATTTAGTCAAAGTCTGACAATTTAGTAGAAGACTAAGTCAGATATGTGACTCACCCATAATCTAGTGGATTTCATTTAAAAACCATGTGGTGATAATAAATGATGTATCTTTTTCCTCTGTTTCAGGCTAGAGTGCACATATATTAAATAATCGGCCTTCCTTTAAAGAGTGAGCAAGACAGGGGCAGAGAGAGGTCATGTTCGTGCATATGAATCAGCAATGAACAGAATGTCATAAGGTTGTCTCTGTTTTCACATGAGGAGAAAAATACTGCATCTCTTAGAAAATGATTTCTTTCATACTGTTTCCAAGACACATTAGTTACAAACCAAATTGTTATTATTTTCAAAGCAAAAATCTGATTGATGAGGAGATATAGATGATAAAAAACAACTATACAATAAACCAGAGATCAAATTTAAAAACTAAAAAGTGTCTTTTAGTAATAATACCATCTCCTTTCTATTGAAAAATATTTTGATAATAGAACAAAATAAAATAGTAATTTCAAGAGTTTCATTTAAAAGGCACAAATGACAACTAATTTCTTAACTGTTTATATTCTTGAAAAAAAATGGGAAGCAACAGATATTTATAAGTATTCAGGATAGTTTAAAAGAATATTAATCAATTATGCAGTAAGCCTACCATCCTATAGACATAATTTCTATAGTCCAATTATTTAAAGTACATAGGGAAAGTTATATTTATAAATGTTTTATAAGAAACTTTTATAGATATAGTGCAAAGCCAGAATTGTTGTCTAATTATTGCATATTTCTTACAAATGACAATTATTTCTTCTTTCTACCTAACAGACAGTATTAAGAACGAAGACCCACTAAAGTTAAGTGTCAGACTGGGGTATACTGTTTAATAACTCTATGCTAAAATAGAATAAAATTAATTTTAAAATACTTCTGCACATCAACATAACTTCAAACATAGCAAAAAGAAAGGTTTTCAACAGAAAATTTTGGGATTATGATTCAATCTTAATTTTCTATATAAAAAAACTTATTTGTAATAATGACTTGTGTATTTAGATATATTTTAAAGGACAAAATAATTCTGACATGTTATTTTTTTTTTAATTCAAGTAACTGTAGAACTGATCAGAAACTAGAGTTCATTTTGGCCAAATATTGCCTTTTTTATAAATAGTTTGTGATGTAAACACTCAAGAATATTGTGGCAAAATTGTATTAAATGAGTCTTTTTACAATTAAGAAATTCTGATAATGCTTTGACCATAGGACATTTCAAGTAAAGGTGGTAATTAGTTATTATTCCTCTCTAAAGATCTAAATTAAAAGAATCCTCTAAAATGAAGATTATTTTCCTGGAGGTGATTTAGAAAATACAGGCCATCATTCAGGTTCTTAAGAGGAAAAAAAATAATCTTTTATTACATTTGGACGAGATTTTATTTTTTAGGAATCACTGCTTGGCTGTGAGTAGCTGTTGCTTGCCGAATGTTATTCACACTTCCTCCCTCATAGGAAGCTCATGTATAACAGTCTAAACTTGTGGGATGGGTTGGAATACTTCATTCTAATCCAAGGGCCATAGGTCATTATGAACTACAAATTCTTCCTCCCTTGGGAAGTGTCAAGGGATGTGGTCTTAACCCATATCGTGTGTTTTTCCCCCTACAATCTTCTTCAGTCTAAAATAAAGTTTATAGCACTAATGACTAGATTTAATATATTATAATGCCTTATCTGGCAATTAGTATCAAGAGAAGAATCTATTATAGTATGCTGTAGTATAGCATCTAAGGAATTTCTATTATCTACTTGTAATGAGGCATATTAAAATATACATATACATATATATACATATATATATATATATATATATATATATATATATATAAATATTTTAAAGGGCTGTGGGCCCAATGGTCTCTCTCAACTACTCACTCTGCTATCACAGCATGAAACCAGCCAAAGAACAATGCATAAATGAATGGATGTGGCTATTTTAATCAAACTTTATTTTTTAAAAATAAGCAGCAAGCCAAATTTGATCCATATAGTTTGTTATAGTTTGCAATTCCTTTCTTATCTAGATGTTATAATATTCAAGGGAGTTTGAAACCAAACATAGGTACACTTGCAGGTACCTATATGATTCTCAAAAAATTAAATATATTTTAAAAATTTTATAGATTTTTGTGTTAAACTTTTCTTCGGTATTGTACAGATTATATTAGTAAATTCGAAATTCATTAAGGAATTATTCATTTTCCATTAAATGATATGGAAAACTTATGAGAGCCAAAGCTGCAAAATACTAGCTTTTTAATTTCATACTAAATTTGTGTATTCAATGTAATTTTCTCCCCTGGGATATAAGGTTTTACAGAGGGATTTTAAAAAACCTATCATATAGAATACAGTACTTAGAAGAAAGGAACTTTTATCACTGAAATTGATCCATCATTAATTTGAATTATTTTTTGGTTGATCATTTAAAAAGTTCTTGATTTATGTTCTGATTAGATACTAATTTTTGGTTATTATTATGATTTAGCTAACAGTACAAGTATCATGCATTCAACTTACTAAAAAAATTAGGATGCAATTTGAGTGTAAATTATAATTCAATTAATTAATTCATATACAGGTAGCTACTTTGAACTCTCTAAGATATATAGACCGAATGAATAGTGTGTATTTGTAAAGATTGGTGACATCCCTATTTATTTGATAGAAAAAAACATCCTGATAAGTGGCATTTAAAAGTAAAACATTTTTTCAATATAATTCTAATTTTAATTCTAGTACAATCCTAATTCTAATTCTAAGTGTAATTCAAATATTTACAAGGAGGGTAACTGATTAAAAACTTGTTAATTGTGCTGTGGCCGGTGTTTCTCAGTGGATAGGATATCAGCCGGCACACCAAAGGGTCTCTGGTTCAAATACTAGTCAAAGGCATGTACCTGGATTGGAGGTGCTTAGATAGTTTATAAAATAATACCCAACTATATGCTGCCTTCAAGAGACATATTTCAGCTTTAAAGATAAGCAGGCTTAAAGTGAATGGATAAAAGATGATCCTCCAAGCATATGTTAGCCAAAAGAAAGTGAATACAGATATCCTTATCAAAGACAAAATAGACTTCAAGTTAAAGGTAACAAAAGACGAACATGGATATTATATAATGATAAAGGTGACAATCCATCAGGAAGGCCTATTTATTAATACAATGTATCCAACATGGAAGCATCAAGATATATAAAGCAATTATTAAAAGATATTAAAAGACCTCCAGGTAGGAATTGACAGCAACACAATAATAAGATGGGACTTTAATAGCATTTACATAATCCAGACAAAGTATAAAAGGAAAACTCAATCTTAAATGACAACTTAAACCAAATGAACTTAATAGATATATACAGAACGTTCTATTAAAAAACATCAGAATAAACAATTTTCTTAAATGCACACAGAACATTCTCAAGGAAAGGCCATATGCTAAAATAAAACAACTTTCAATAAACTTAAGAAGACTGAAATCATATCAAGTATCTTTTGTAATGACAATGGTCAGAAAATACAAATCAACTACTGGAAAAATCACAAGTAGATGGAGATTAACAATATGCTACTGAGAAACAATTGGCTCAAGGAAGAAATCAAAGGAAATAAATAAAATAGAGACTAATATATGACAGGAAAAAAAATCAATAAAATTAAGAACTTGTATTTTGAAAAGGTAAACAAAATTGACAACCTTTAGCTAGACTCACTAAGAAAAAAGAGAGAAATTTCAAATAAATAAAAATCAGAAACAAGAGTAGTTACAACAGATACTACAGAAATATAAAGGATCACAGCTGACTTCTACAAACAGCTATAAGCCTTCAAATGAGAAAACTTAGAGAACATAAATTCTCAGAATCACACAACCTTCCTAGACTGAAACATGAAATAGAAAATATGAAGAGAACAATAACTAGTAAGTAGTTTAAAACAGTAATAAAAAAAAAAAAAAACTCCCAGAAAACAAAAGTCCAGAACCAGACTGCTTCATTGGTGAATTCCATTAAGCAACCAAAGATTTAATACCAATCCTTCTCAACTCTTCCAAAAAATAAAGAGAAGGGAATGCTTACTTATTCTTTTTATATGGTCAACATTACCCTGATACCAAAAACCAGAAAAAAGACAAAACAAAAGAAAAATTACAAGACAATATTTCTGATGAACATATGAGATGGGCAAAAGGAGGCTTACAATTGTAACACAAATAAATAATACAATAGACCCACACGAATATAGACAACTGATTTACAGCAAAAGATTCAATACCATACAAAAAAGAAAGGAAAGTATTTTCAAAGAATGGTGTTGGGAAAACTGAATAGCCACATGCTAAAAAATGAAATTAAGCCATTATCTTACATAATAAATAATCATAAATAATCAGAATATATTAAAACTTTCCTTCTCTGTATTTCATAGAAGAAAGCATGTGTGATAAGCTCCTTGATATCAGTCTTAGTGTGTCATTTGTAGATTTGACTCCAACAGTAAGGGAATCATAAGCAGAAATAAATGACTACATCAAAATAATAAGCAAAGGAAAGCATCAACAAAATGATAGGCAACCTAGTGAATGGGAAAATATATTTGAAAATTATACATCTGAAAAGAGGTTAATAAACAAACTATACAAAGAATTCATACAACTCAACAACAAAACAAACAAACAATCCAATTAAAAAATGGGTACAAAATCTGAATGTACTGATGGCTAACAGACACATCACTAATACTGGGGAAATGAAAATCAAAATCTCAATTAGATATCCTCTCACACCTTCATGCACGAATTTCATACACCAGGGAGGATGTTACTCAGTCCAGCCTGCACCCTTCCAATCTGGGACCCCGTAAGGGATGTCCAACTGCCCGTTTAGGCCTGATCTCATTGGGATCGGGCCTAAACGGGCAGTTGGACATCCCTCTCACAATTCAGGACTGCTAGCTTCCAACCACTTCCCTGCCTGCCTGCCTGATTGCCCCTAACCGTTTCTGCCTGTCAGCCCGTTCACCCCCAAACAACAACTCTGCCAGCCTGATCGACCCCAATGACCCTCCCCTTCAGGCCTGGTCCCCCCATCTACCCTCCCCTGCAGGCCTGGTACCCCACAACTGCTGTCCCCTGCCGGCCCAGTCACCCCTTAATGGCCCTCCCGTGCTAGCCTCGTCACTCCTAGCTGCTCTCCACTGCTGGCCTGGTTGCCCCCAACTGCCCTTCCCTGCAGGCCTGGTCCTCCCCAACTGCCTCTCCTGCTATCCTGTGGTCACCCCTAACTGCTCTCCCCTGCCAGCCAGGTCATCCCCAATTGCCCTCCCCTGCAGGCCTGGTCACCCCTACTGCCCTCCCCTGCAGGTCTGTTTCCCCGCAACTGCTCTCCCCTCTAGCCTGATTGCCCACAACTGCCCTCCTCTGCTGGCCATCTTGTGGAGGCCATCTTGTGTCCACCTGGGGGCAGCCATCTTGTGTGTTGGAGTGATGTTCAATTTGCATATTACCTCTTTGGTGTCAAGAAATTATTGGGTTGCTTTTTTGTTGACAAATGAGATTTATGTCTAGAGATAGAACTATTCGAATATATCATTGTATCATAAAATAATCATAGATATTTCTAAATTACATGACAAAGGACACTTTAAATATGTATAGAAGTGCCTGCTTCTGTTTATGGAAGCACAAATCGGAACCTTTCAGGAGAAACTTACCCTTTTCTGTTCTTTGATGTACTCGATCAATTCTTCTCGTGATCTTTTCACTGCCTCTGCCACAGCCTTTTCACTGCGCTTTTGCTCCTCCATTATTGCAGCCTTAACTGTTTCCTGTTTGTGGGAGGAGGAAAACAGTCATGGAAATATGCAATATGACAAAATTTGTGTCCATTTTATACCCACTAAAAATCCTCTTTTAATGGTTTGAGCTCATTCTGTGCAAAATGCGTCTTTAAATAGGACTAAGAACTCAAAAAATATTTTGAGATCTGTTAGATTTCACAGAATGCACTTTTCTAAACTGAGTGAAAGGGAAAGAAATGGAATGAGCCATTTATTGCAGGGAGCGCCTGACAGACTCCAATGGCTTCCTTACCAACCTTTCATTTGATGTTTACATGATTGATTGCCTTCCTGTACTTTGCACTATCCACATAAGACTTCCAACTTGTGTTTATTCTTCCAAGAACACCCTAATGCTCTAGCTGTTTTATTCACGTTTAATTTTCCCATCATACAATAATCAAGTGTGGTCTGGGTGGTAAGATTTACAGCTCGTTTGGTCCTCCTGCCAGGTTAAGATGTTGAGCGCTGGACACCATGAATAAGAGGTAAAAATTCCACCCTCTGTGCTAATATTTGAAATGAGAAATCTAGGGAGAAAATTGTATACCCCATTTTACTGAAATAATAATCAGGTACCCACCAGATTTCAGAATTTCAGACAAGGAGAAAAAAGGCTAAAATTCTGAAAAAGAAATATAATACTTCTCAAAAAGTGGTAATATTTTTTGCTAAAATATTTTCATGATTGGATAAATGTCACAAAACAAACTGCCTTAACTTCTATTTATCTATATAGGTAGCATCCCCCCCCCCCTTTTTTTTTTGGAAAGGTAATCAGTGATAAAATGTCTTAAAATTTATCAGTAACATTTCCTTCATTTGTAGTTTTTCCAATTAATTTTAGACATGTATATATAACTTAGCAAATATAAAATATTAACAATTTCCTATTCTGAATATATTTACTGTAGAAAATTTGAAAGTACAGAAAAAAAATGATAGGAAGCAAACTGTAAATACCATTTTCTAGAGTTAAAACTGCATTTTTTAGATAAAATAGATTTTGAATATCTTTATGCCAGTATATATATTTTTTATAATATGATGTACACTGAATGGCCAAATTATTATGATCTCTGAATGCATAATAAACTGGCCACTCAGTGTATATCCTATATATAAAAGGCTAATATGCAAATTGTCCCTTCAACCAGGAGTTTGACCAACAGGCAGGTCAGCGCCAACTGCCCATGTCCCCTTCCCCTGGCCAGTCCCCACCCATGCATGAATTCATGCACCAGACCTCTAATACACACACACACACACACACACACACACACACACACACACACTGAGTGGCCAGATTATTATGCATTCAGAGATCATAATAATCTGGCCACTTGGTGTATATTCCATTTCAGGGATATATAACTTATTTCACCAATTGTTACTCATGGATATTTTGGTAGTTTTTTAATAGACTAAAGCAGTGATGGGGATTCATATATTTATTTTTGTGATGCATGCTATGTATCTTCTTAGGATCACTTCAGGAAGTAAATTCATTTTGGCTATAGGATATAATAGCTGTCAGAGCTTTTGGCATTTTGTTTAAAAAATTTTCCCATAAGAAAACCATGAAAATGGCTATTTTTTGTACCCTTGGTTACATTTAGGCTTACCAGATTTTGAGGAAGAATGACATCTAATTTCATACTGCATTTTAAAAGATTATCATGTGATATTCAACAGTTTCATAGCAATATTGGAAATATATACATTATCCATCATTTGCTTGATCATGTCTTCTTCCCACTTTTAACATTGCTATCACCTTAATTTTGCTGATTTCTTTCCTAATTGGGTAAAAAATCTGAAAGTCCCTCTAATGGTGACTTTAAAAATTAGTATTTTATTTTCAACATGCTTTAGTACCACTGGTAAATGATAAAACACTCAGCTGCTTCCATAATTATTTTAAAAGGTTGAATTTTTAAAGGAAATAAATGAGGACAAGTAAGATTACTTAAAAACATCTATAATTGAAATTCCTGCTGAAACCGGTTTGGTTCAGTGGATAGAGTGTCGGCCTGCAGACTGAAGGGTCCCAGGTTCGATTCCGGTCAAGGGCATGTACCTTGGTTGCAGGCACATCCCCACTAGGGGGTGTGCAAGAGGCAGCTGATGGATGTTTCTCTCTCATTGATGTTTCTAGCTTTCTATCCCTCTCTCTTCCTCTCTGTAAAAAATCAATAAAATATATTAAAAAAAAAGAAAAAAAAGAAAAGAAATTCCTCTTTGTTTCAAAGATGATAATTTGGAACTTAAAAATTTTCAGAATTTTATAAGGAAAATAATATTGTATATATTAAGAAGGCCCTCGAATAACATCACATTAATAGTTCTGAAATGAATATTCACACTATATGGGTAAATTAAAAATATAAATAGCCTCACATCAGTTTAGGTCAGGTTTTTGCCAATAGCTGAGTTACAAAAATCTTTAGTTTTCAGAATGTTTAGAATTTTAGAACTGCAGGTAAGGATTGTAGACTTGGATTATCTATATATATATATATATATAAAACTCTAATATGCAAATAGATCAAACGGTGGGACAACCCACCAGTCGCTATGACATGTGCTGAACACCAAGGGGAACATACAGAACATGGTGGTCATTGGCTCTGAGGGGATGGTGGAGTAGATGAGAGCGGGTGCCAGACCAAGGTGGGGCGCCAGTTGCTGTCAACGGGGAAAGCCTCTAGTGTAGGGGTGTCAAACTCAATCAGAGAAGGGGCCAAAATCTAAAATCCAGCCTAAATCGCGGGCCGAATGGTTTACTGAACAGTCATAAACTGTCATTGTGATGGAAACGCAGCAGAGTGCAGTGATGACAGCGCGGTGCGGGCCACATTGCAAGGCCTGATGGGACGGATTTGGCCCGCGGGCCTTGTGTTTGACACATGTGCTCTAGTGGTTACTGAAAATTCTTTGCTTCTGTATGCTGCAGTCCCGCCTGGTGCTTGCACTTGCTGCTGGTGCCAGCCTGCTAACACCTGCTGCCAGCACCGGAGCCACCACTTACACCCGCTGCCAGCGCTGGCCCCAATCACTGCACACTCAGCGTGTGCCAGTGGGGCTGGCACCATTAGCATGTGGGAGCAGTGGCAGCAGGAGCAGGGCTGCCAGCAGGTGAGGGACTAGGGGCTGCAGTGGAAGGTGCGAGACAGGGGCATGGAGGATGGGCCAAGACCGCCCCTGTGCCCATTGCAGCCTCGCAGACCAGAGTTCCTTTCAAGATGTATGAATTCATGCACTGAGCCCCTAGTTTGAAAATAAAAGATATGTTTTCTATTAAATGTCAGAGCAAATCCTCAATTTATTTTTTATTTCTTTTAATTTCTTTTAAAATATATATTTTGGTTGATTTCAGAGAAGAAAGGGAGAGGGAGAGACAGATAGAAACATCAATGATGAGAGAGAATGATCGACTGGTTGCCCTCTGCACATCTCCTACTGGGGATCGAGCCCTCAACCCAAGCATATTTTCTTGACCAGAATCTAACCCAGGACCCTTCAATTCACAGGCCGATGCTCTATCCACTGAACCAAACTAGCTAGGACAGCAAATGCTCAATTTAAATAAAAATAATACATCCAGAAAAATATGAAATATTTACTAATATATTCTTCAAACTGATATTTTTTGGGTGAGTGAGAGTTTTTGCTACATGCTCATCTATCACATTTTTTTAGATCTTCTTCTCCTAATTTCTGAGTTGACAAGTAACCATTTACAAAGAAAGTTGTTCTTGATTCTCTTCTCTCAAATGTGTGTTAGGTGAGAGTCAAGTTTTTGAAGTCTGTCCTTAAAGAGTTCTTGTCAATAAATAAATTCCTTTAAATATTAGAGGCCTGGTACACAACATTTGTGCATTTGGGGTATGGGGGGTCCTCAGCCCAGTCTGCACTTCTCACAGTCCAGGACCTCTCTGATGATGTCCGCCTAAGCCGGCAGTCTGACATCCCTCTTGCAATCCAGGGCTCTTGCAGTCCAGGACCCCTCACTTTTTACCACCTGCCTGTAGCAGTGGCGGGAGAGGCTCCTGCCACCGCTGCTGCAGTAGCCAGCTGTGAGCCCAGCTTCTGGTTGAGCAGGGCTACTCCTTAGGGAGTGCACTGACAACCAGGGGGCATCAAGTGTCTGCCCCCTGGTTGTCAGTGCACATCATAGCGACCGGTTTTATTATATAGGATGTTACAAAAGGAAAGTTTAAGTCTTCCATTTTCTTTTAAGTTTCCCCCCCCCCCCTCTTATTTTTAGAGAGAGGAAGGGAAAGGGAGAGAGAAAGATGAGAGAAACATTAATGGGAGATCTGTTGCTTCCTGTGGGGATCTAAACCACAACGTAGGCGTGTGGAATTGAACCAGCAACCTTTTGGTGCACAGGACAACACCCAACCAACTGAACCACACTGGCCAAGGCTGGAGAAACCTTTCATTTTCTAAATTAAACCAAATTCTGGATTGGAGACAAATAATTTTGTGCATAGTTATACAAGTCTCGGTAAATATCTGCCTGCATGCTTTACTAAATTTCATAAATGAACTATATTGTCCCAATGAGTCTTAATTAGTCCAAAATAAAATATACCTCACAAGGAATGAGGATTTGACACAATGAGCATATTCAAATAGGCAATTCTGAAAGACTAAAATTCAGAATATTTTAGTAATGGCCTATAATTCAGAGTATTTTAGTAACTGGCATACTGGAACATGGTATATCATCTAAGGAAAGATTTCTCAACCTCAGCACTATTTGACAATTCTTTATTGGGGCTAGAGGTGGGGTGCCTTGTTCTAAATAGCATATTTGGTATTTACTCACGAGATTACCACCAGTTGAGAAGCACTGCTCTAAAGGAGTTTGGAGGGAAAAACATCCATTTGCATATATTTTATGGTTTATTTATGAAAATGTTTAATTACATTTCTAAACATATAATAAAGTTTTTTCTAAAAATATATGTAAGAAATCATATAGTGGGAGGTAATCAACCAAAACCTTATCTATAATAATAAAAAAAGCATAATATGCTAATTAGACCAGACAGCTGGAGGTCCTTCTGGACAAAGCTGGGCTGTGAGGGCTGAGGAAAGCCTCTGCAGCTTTGAAAGCTGAGCCCCTTACAAGAATTTTGTGCATCTGGCCTCTAGTATATATACATGCATAATCCATGGATCCAGACAATAGAGTGGTGAAGGCCTGGAGCAGGGGATGGGGGCAGGCTAGAGGGAGGTCAATGAGGGGAAAACAGGGGACATTTGTAATACTTTCATCTATAAAGATTTATTAATAAAAGAAAATATTAAAATTATTATATAGCTAGTTTTAAGTAAGGAAAAGAGTTTTACATACTAATTTTTTAGAAAGTGAATGACTAGAATCAGTTTCTATACTGTTACAATTAAACAAGTCATGATAAATGTCATTTAGGGTTAAAAGCTTACAAGATTTCTTAATTTCTCTTTATTGCTTAAAGTATAGGTACGCTTTAGTGACCATTAAATCTACCAAGCATTTCAATAATCAGATGATTCTGAACAAATACATAGTTGGTGGTTATTTGTTTTTTATCAATATATGTAATTTAATTAAGGATTGTAAACACAAATTATTTATAGACCAAACCTCAGCAATCAACTCAATTCTGGTCTATAGACTATAATCCATTGTAGACTGAAATCCATTTTCTGGGGCAACTGTGTGCTTTAGTAATTTCTGTTTCTATACACAGTATTCATATTATCTAATTGTGTATTATATAAAAAATTTCACATAGTTGTGAAAGTGCACCTTAGAAAATGAGTATTGGAATTACAAGTAGTACAACTGCTTTATACGAATCCGTGCCCTGGGCCTCTAGTATACATATAAGATCTCTGATTAATCTCTTCTCGCTTTCACCACCCTTTCCCTCTGAGATTTATCAGTCTATTCCGTTTCCATGCCACTGATTCTATTTTATTCACATTTATTTTGTTCATTAGATTTCTTGTTCATTCGTTTTAATAGATATGTATTTATTACCATTTTATTATTCATATTTTTCCCCCTTCTTTTTCCTCTTAAAGAATATTCAACATTGCATGTAATACTGGTTTGGTGGTGGTGAATTCCTTTAGCTTTTTCTTGTTTGTGGAGCTATTTATCTGACCTTCAATTCTAAATGATAGCTTTGCTGGGTAGACTAATATTGGTTGTTTGTCTCAGATACAAGGCTACTGGTTGTAGGTCCTTGCTATTCATCACTTTGAGTATTTCTTGCCACTCCCTTATGGCCTGCAAAGTTTCTATTGAGAAATCAGCTTACAGTCATATGGGCGTTCCCTTTAGGTAACTGCTTTTGATGCTTTTAAGATTCTCTCTTTGTCTTTAATCCTTGGCGTGTTAATTATGATGTATCTTGGTGTGGTCCTCTTTGGGTTCCTCTTGTTTGGGATGCTGCACTTCCTAGACCTGTAAATCTATTTCTTTCACTAAAGGATCTTAATGAGACCTGGGGTTGATTTTGCTATTACTAGAATGGAATCAGGCAGAATAGCCTGTTTCTCCTTCCTGTGGTCTCCTGTTCTCCAGCAGACTAGTTCGGGATTTTTCACATAGTTGCTGGACAGAGTTGCAAAACAGCAAAAGAATGTAAGGTCTCTTAAGATTTGGGTTCAGAAATGATACAGTGTTACTAAAGCCACATTATATTGGCCTGAGCAAATGTGTGCTATCAAATGATTTCCAAATTCTAATTGTCTACATATCTACTCAATACTTTCAAAGATATCAGAAATTCTATTATATTTATCTTCTTCGAGATGTCTCCAAACTGGATTTGTTGTTCTCTGTTATATAGCTGTCTATTTTGGAATCTCCCTCATGCATACTTCTGGGTATTCATTCACTATACCTCTCTTAAATGCTCCCTCCAGTTTTCTAAATACCATGGGATTCTTCTTTTTTGGCTTACTCCTTTGTTTTGATAAAGAACATATTTCTAAGAAATATGGGAAGTAAAGTTTTAATATATCCTTTGTCTGAAAAATGCGTTTATTCTACTCTCACATTTGATTTATAGTTCAGTTAAGTGTGGATTTCTAGCTTGGAAATTTCTGCAGTTTTAAAGGTTGTCAAGTCTGATTACATTCTATTTCCTTATCACTTGCATAACTTTTTCTTCTATGAGAACTGTATTTACCCCTCTTTCTCAAAGTATTCATGACACCTCTAGTTATAGGCCTATCTAGAAATTTTTATCTTATAATTCTAAAGCTCATGTCCTTCAATTCTGGGATATTTTACTTTAATAGTAATTGTAATAATGATTATAAATTATTTCTGCATTCTACTTAATGTTTTAGTTCCCCAAATCATATTATTCAGCTAATCAACCACCTGAATCAAGTGCCTACTTTTCTGATCTTTACACTCCTGTTTCCCATTTCTTTGTATTTTTACATCCTTTTCTCTGGAAGACTTCTTTAACTTTATCTTCTAAATATTGTTTTAGTTTTTAAGTTTCTATCATATTTTAAATTTCTAATGTTTTCATTTGACTTAAAAGTAGCATCCCTTTCATGATTAATAGATGTAAAATATTCTCTTACCTCTGAGGAAATTAATGATTTTCTTTTTTAACATTTCATATCTCCACAGCATCTGTTTTACTCTCTGCTTTTCATTAGAACACGACTGTTCTACTTACTACTTGCTCATGGTTAAAGAATAGAGCCCAAAAGTGCTGAGTAACATCTCTGTACTTGCAGCTGTGGTTTATGGACTGTGATCTCAACAGCAGAGTAATCTGGCTGGGTTGTTTCCTTGGGGCAATTTTGATACCAATATGTTTAGGTCTTTTTTCTTGAGCTGCCTAGATTCCTCAGAAAAGAATCTTCCAATTTCCTGTCTAGTTGTCAGCACTCTGAGAGCTGGGATGGGGAAAATAGCTAAGGTTCTCAACAAACAGCATAAAACTTTTCACCTTGCTCTCCTCCCAACCCCATTACATTATATCACCTATGCCTTCAACTGTGCCTAGTGATCCCTGGTCCAGAGATTCTACATTTTATCTTTGTTCCCAGAGAATCTCAGTATTCAACCAGGATTGGAAAAAATTAGTGGGGATCTAACCACTTATTAAACAAATGTTTAAACTTTCCTTCCATTTGAAACTTCATATTCATTCTTACTTCCAGAGGTATCCGATGCTACAAATTAGAAAGCCTTTGGAGTTTGAACAATGTATATTGATATTCTCAGTTGTCTCCAGTTCTAGCATAGGGTTCCATTTCAGATTTTTGCTTTACTGGCGTTTTAGAAGGGAGTAGATAAAAATGAGTATTTTATCTGCTCTTTTTAAGTAGATATGTTGAAGAAAAAGTAAATCAAACTTTATGAAACAATTTTATATTTACAGAACACTTGCAAAGATAGTATAGTTCTCTGATACCTTTAACCTGGCTTCCCTTAATGTCCTATCTAATAAAATAATAATATGCAAATTAACCATCACTCCATGACAAAATGGCAGCGCCCATAGCCACAAGATGATGGCACACAGTCCTCTTAGCCCTGCGGAGTCCCCAAGTCTGCCCAGCAGCAGCAATCCAGGGTATCTAGCTGGGAGGCGCCTGCCCCCCACGTAGTAATTCTTGCCCAGTGGTGGCAGGGTGTCCAGCTGGGAGGCGCCAGTGCCCAGTGCCATCCAGGATCTCAGACCTGCAGGGCCTTGCACCAAAGCTATGGCAGCAGCATGGGCTGGGATCTCAGGCTGCCACGCGATCATCAGGCCAGTGGTGGCAGCCAGGGCTGGGGTCTCAGACCGGCAGGGCTGGGTACCCCCACTGTGTGATCTTTAGGCCAGCAGTGGCAGCTTGGGCTGGGGTCTCAGATTTACAAGGCCGTACACCCCCACCACACAATTTTCAGGCCAGTGGAAGCAGCAAGGGCTGGGGTCTCAGACTGGCAGGGCCTTGCATCAAAGCCGCTCAATCTTCATGCCAGTGGTGGCAGCTAGGGCTGGGGTCTCAGAATAGAGATAGGAATGTTTTTAAACTACAAATAGTTTATTCTATAGCTACAGAAGTATTCAACATTTTTAATTCTTCTTGTATTAAATTTGTTTTTCTTGGAAGTTTTTCATTTCATCTAAGCTTTACAATTGGTTGGTATTATTATTAACACTGCTTATGTAATTATAACTTTGTATAGCATCTACATTAGATCCCTTTCGCCATTCCTCTAGTAGTATTAATAACACTCCTCTTTCTTCATCAATCTTGTCAAAGATTTGCAAATTTTATGTGTTTTAAAAAATAAATACAGTATTTTGAAACATTCCAATCTATTTCATAGACATAACCATAATTATTTCTTTGTATTTCTGTGGATTATTCTTATTTTTTTTCTAATTTCTTTAATAAATTGGAAATGTTATCTCATTATTTTCCAGACTTTTCTATTTTCTAATATAGGTACTTAAGGCTATGATTTTCTCTGAAGTACCACTTTAGATGCTTCTTACAAGGTTTTATTTTTTTATTTTTTATTGTTTCAAGTATTACATATAGTATTATCGATACATGTCTTCTTTTGCCCCCTAGTGAAGTTTATTCCTAGGTATCTAGATTTTTTTGGTGCACTGGTAAATGTGATTTGTTTGTTTGTCTATGAGTTCATCATTGGTGTACATAAAAGCCATAAATTTTGGGGTATTGTGTATCCTGATACACTGCAGAATTTATTTACTAAATCTACTGATTTTTTGATGGAGTCTTTATGATTTTCTATGTACAATATCATGTCAACTGCAAATAATGACAGTGTTGCTTTTTTTTTTTTTTTCTTCCAATTTGGATGCCTTTTATTTCTTCTTCTCATCTGATCCCTATGGCTAGCACTTCCAGTAATATGTTGAACAGGAGTGGTGAGAGTGGGCATCCCTGTCTTGTTCCCGTTTGTAGGGGAAATGGTTTTAGTTTGCCCATTGAATATGAGGTTGGCTGTAGGTTTGTCATATAAAGTTTTTATGATCCGTCTATTCCCACTTTGCTGAGTTTTTATCAAGAAAGGATATTAGATTTTGTCAAATGGTTTTTCTGCATTCAGTTATATGATTATGTGATTTTTGTATCAATTTGTTTATGTGATATATCACATTTATTGATTTGGGATTATTGTACCATCCTTTCATCCCTGGAATAAATCCCAGTTGGTCATGGTGTATGATCTTTTTAATGTAATGATGGATCTGATTTTCTAGGATTTTGTTGAGGATTTTAGCATCTATGGTTCATTAGAGATATTGGCCTGTAATTCTCTTTCTTTTTAGTGTCGTTATCTGGTTTTGGTAATAGGGTAAGACTGACTTCATAGAGCTTGGAATTGTGCCTTCCTCTTGAATTTTTTGGAATAATCTGAGGAGGACAGGTTTTAGTTCCTCTTTGAATGTTTGGTAGAACTCTACTGTAAAGCTGTCTGGCCCAGTGCTTTTGTTTGCTGGAAATTTTTTGATTACTGATTCGTTTTCCTCTGTAGTTATTGGTTTATTCAGATTTCTTTATTCTTCCTGATTGAGTTTTAGAAGGTCCTATTTTTCTAGAAATATGTCCATTTCTTCTAGGTTGACCAGTTTGTTGAAACAGATTTGCTCATAGTATTTTATTTTGTATGTGTGATCCTTTTTATTTTTGTGAGGTATGTTGTCATTTCACCTCTTTCATTTCTGATTTTGTTTATTTGGGTCCTCTCACTTGGCTTTTTGGTGATTTTTTTTTCTAATTTCCTTAATAAATTGGAAATGTTAGCTCATTATTTTCTAATATAGGTACTTAAGGCTATGATTTTCTCTGAAGTACCACTTTAGATGCTAGAGGTTCATCAATCTTGTTTATCCTTTCAAAGAACCAGCTCTTATTATTATTTTTTAATCTTTTGTATGTATGTATGTATGTATGTATGTATGTATTTATGTCTCTATGTCATTTATTTCCCCTCTGGTCTTTATTATCTCCTTCCCTGTGCTCTATCTGAGCTTTTCTTGTTGTTCTCTTTCTAATTCTTTATGTAGAAGAGTTAAATAATTTATTACCAATCTTTCTTGTTTTTGGAGGTATGCCTGTAATGCTATGAACTTCCCTCTCAGGACTACTTTTACTGTGTCCCATAGGTTTCATATTGTTTTCTTTTCATTATCATTTGTTTCCAGGATTTTTAAAAGTTTATTATTTGTTCTCTGGTAACTGAATCATTGTTTAATAACATGCTATTTAGCCTCCAAATGTTCGAATTTTTTAAGTGTTTGTATTGTAGTTTATTTATAATATTATGCCATTGTGACCAGAGAAAGGGCTTAATAGAATTTTAATCTTAATGATTTTGAAGAGACTTTGTTTTTCAATATGTGGTCTATCTTTGAAAATGTCCCATATGCAGTTGAGAAGAATGTACATTCTTTAGCTTTGGGGTGAAATGTTCTGAGGATGTTGACTAAGTCCATCTGATCTAGTGAGTCATTTTGGATTCCTGTTTCTTTGCTGATTTTTTGTCTAGAATATTGGATGTCAATGGAGTATTAAAATCTCCTATTAAAATTGTATTGCTGTTGATCTTTCCCGTGATAGCTCCCATTAGTTTTTTTATGTATTAGGGTGCTCTGCATTAGGTGGAGATATGTTTACCGTAGTAATATCCTCTTGTTGTATCGATCTCTTTAGTATTATGAAGTGGCCTTCCTTATCTCTTGTTATGGCCTTCACTTTGAGGTCTATTCTATCAGATGTAAGTATTGGTTCCTCACTTTTTTTTTCATATTTCAAAATATTTTTCCACCCCTCCACTTTGTCTGTGTGAGTCCCTTGTTCTGAGGTGGGTCTCTTGTAGACAGCAAATATATGAGTCATGTTTTCTTATCCATTCAGCCACTCTATGTCTTTTTGATTGGTTCATTTGGTCCAGTTACTTTTAAGGTTATTATTGATAGGTACTTGTTTGAAGCCATTTTTATTCTTTATGCCTGTGTTTCTTCTTTCCTTTCTATACTTCTTTTTACAACAGTCCTTTTAGCATTTCTTGCATTGCTGGCTTGGTAGTGATAAACTACCTTAGCCTTTTATTATTCTGTGAAACTCCTGATTTCCCCTTCAATTTCGAATGACAGCCTTGATGGAAAATTCTTAGATTTGGTCCCTTGCTTTGCATCAGTGTGTATCTTCATTCCATTCTCTTTTGCCCTGATGTGTTTCTGTTGAGAAATTATTTGATACTCAAAGGGGAAATCCTTTGTAGGTAACTCTTTTTTCTCTCTCTTGCAGCCTTTAAGATTCTCTGTTGTTAACATTTTCTATTGTAATCATGAGATGTCTTGGTGTAGGGCTTTTTGGAATCATCTTGTTTGGGACTCTGTGCTTGTGTGGTATTTTTCCTTCCTCACATCAAGGAAATTTTCTGTCATTATTTCTTCAAATAGATATTCTAATCCGTGCTCCTTTTATTGTCCTTCTGGTACACCTGTTATATGTATGTTACTTCATTCCATGTCCCAAAACTCCTTTAGGCTCTCCTCCTGTCTTTTTAATGTTTTTCTTCAGTTGCTGTTTAGATTGGGTATGCTTTTCTGCCCTATCTTTCAACTCACTAATTCGGTCCTCTGCTTATTTCAGTCTACTGTTGAAACCTTGCATTGTGTCGTGTGGTTTTTTTTTTGTTTTTTTTTTTGTGTGTGTGTGTGTGTGTTTTTATTGTAGCTGTATCATTTTTTATTTCTTCTTGATTCTTTTATCAGTTGATTTTCTCATCCATCAGGCTTATGAACTGTATGACCCTTACTCTGAATTTTTTTTCTGACATAATGCATGCTTCTGTTTCACTTAGTTCCTTTTCTGGAGATTGCAATTTTTCTTTCCTTGGGGAGTTGTTTCTTTGTCTCCCCATTTTTTGCTATCTCTTTCTGGTCCTGAGCACCCTGATGGGGTTTCATAGTTTGAAGACCTTATCAGGTCCATGGTCTTGAAATTCTAAACCCAGAGGCTGGTTCTGCCTTGAGTCTCATGCCTTTATTATCTTTGCTCAGAACTGTATCTCCTTCTCCCATGAATCTGTCCCTCAGTTGTCTACTTCAGATGTTCAGGGTGGTGGGTGTGCATGCACAGTCCCTCTGATGTGTGACTACTTGTGAGGACCCAGAGACCTCTGGCATGTAATTCACTGTGTGGCCCTGGCACCTGTGACAGGGTGGCACCATAGGTTCCTCTGGCAGCACACTTACAACACGGTCCTATGGCCCCCGGCAGCACTCTCCTTTGGCCTGGAGTGAGATGAGTGCTGGGTTGCTCCGGGTAGCCCTTGTAGGACTGTCCCAGGGACCAGAAATCAGGTGTGGGTACAGGTTGCTCTGGGTCACACAGTCAGAACTCTCCTGTAGTCTGAGTGGTGTTACTCCAGGTTGTCCCAGCAGTAAGACCTTGGGCTTGGGGGTGGAGTGGACATGGGTTGCTCTAGGTCACACGGCCCTCACTTTCTTACAGCCCACAGTGAGATGTACACTGGGTTACTCCAGTTTGTCCCTTCTTATTGTGGAGTGGGGCCAGTCGCTCAGCCAGTGCTCTCCTGTCTCCTGGAGTGAGGTGCATATTGGGTTGCTCTGGACGGCCTTAGAAGGACCGTCCTGGGGGCTGGGGTGGAGCAGGCAAGTGTTGCTCTGGGTTGCACAGTCAGAGCTCCCCTGTGGTCTTGAGTGAGGTGTGCGCTGGGTTGCTCTGGGTCACTCCTCCCGGGCCTGGGTGAAGCGAGTGTGGGTTGCTCTGAGTTACCCCAGCAGGTCTGTCCAGGGGGCTTGGGTGCAGTGGGCACCAGTTGCTCTGGGTAGCACAGTCCTCACTCTCCTGTGCCCTAGAGTGAGGTGTGCTCTGGGATGCTGCAGGTCACCCGAGCAACAGGTCCTAGAGCTCAGTGTGAATCAGGTGCCAGGTGACGCTAAGTCAGGATAACAGCACAATTCTGGGGTCCAGGGTGGACGTTCTCTCTGGCTTGCACACTCTGCAGGGTATTGTATGCTGGTCCCACTGGGCTGGTGTGGAGGCGTGGTGCAGAAGCTCACTCTGGTGGTACATGATCCCTGCAGACATCTAGGAGCTTGCCGAGAGGCACTGCGCCACTCACTGCTGGGGCACGATGGTGGTTCCACTTGGGTTATGGCTGGCAAGCAGCATTCTCTAGGGGCTCTCTGCCCTTCCTTATTGAAAACTGTCTCCTCAGTTGTGTCTAATTTGTTAATTCAGGGTGGATGTTCTCCAATTTAGTTGTTTTTCTGGTCTGGCCTTAGAAGGTACATGACACTACTGCCTATTTGGCCTCCATTTTCTGAGTCACAATTTTTAAATAACAATTTTAATAATGATGAAATTAATTTTTTTATGTTTAGCTTTAAAATTTCTTATACATAGTGAAATGCACAAAACTTAAGTGTATGACTCAATGGATTATATACACTATACAAATTTATTTATTTATTTATTTTTAATATATTTTATTGATTTTTTTACAGAGAGGAAGAGAGAGATATAGAGAGCTAGAAACGTCAATGAGAGAGAAACATCGACCAGCTGCCTCTTGCACATCCCCTACTGGGGATGTGCCCGCAACTCAGATACATGCCCTTGACCGGAATCGAACCTGGGACCTTTCAGTCCGCAGACCGACACTCTACCACTGAGCCAAACCGGTTTCGGCTACACTAGACAAATTTGAAAAAGCACATTTCTAGGCCTCAGGAACTTTCCTAATGCTTCTCCCCATCATAAATAACTACTATTGTGACCTATATCACCATAGATTATTTTTGTCTCTTTTTAAAGGTCATAAACATTGTCACAGTATTTTTGAGATTCATCAATATTGTACAGTGTATCATTAGTTTGTCTATTTTATTTGCTGCAGTGTACTTTGTATGAATATATCATAACTTATTCATCCATTCTACTATTAATAGTACTTGAAATGTTTCCATTTGGTATTATGATGAATAAAGCACTTTCTACATTCCTTTATACATCATTTAGTAGACATAAGCATTCACTTCTGTTAAGTGTACAGGCATACCTAATTTTATTGTCCTCACTTTATTGTGCTTCAAAGATATTGCATTTTCATCAATACTGAGGCAAGACCCTTCCCCAGCAAAACAATTATTATTCACTGAAGGTTCAGCTGATGGTTTATATTTTTTAGCAGTAATGTATTTTTTAATTAAGGTATGTACATTTTTTTAGACATAATAGTATGGTATACTTAATAAACCATCATATAATATAAACATAACTTTCATGAGCACTAGCAAACCAAATACGTGTGACTCACTTTATTGCAATATTTGCTTTGTTGTGGTCTGAAACTGAATTTGCAACATTTGCAACATATATCTATATACGTAATTCTTGAAATGAGGAGTATCAGAATATACATGTGTTGAGCCTATTAGTAGGTACTACCATACACTTTTTAAAAAAATGGGTAGGCAAATTTACACTTCCTCCAAGAATGTAGAAGAGGTCCAACTGCTCCGTAGCATCGTCATCCACATTAAGTATAGTCAGTCCCTTGAATCAAACTCATACCCAGGGCAGAGATAAACTGGTATTCACACTTCCTGGAAGAATAATGATATGAGCACCTTTTTACATGCTTATTGGCCATTTTTACATATTCTGTTGTACAGTGCTCATATTTTACTTTTTTTATGAAGACTAAAGCCCTTGGGGTTCTCAAATGAAAGCCCTTGATTTACTAAAGCCCTTCCACTTTAGCTTCCAACTTTACTTCCCCCAAAGCATCTGGTCAGCTCTTTAGCTTCCCAAATGTTCCGTTTTTGTTGTTGATGGCTTTTAAGAGCCTTCCCTCTGCATCTGCTACTTTAGATTTGGCCACTAACTTGTGGGCATGTATCTGAACAGTGATTTGTGTTGCTCTAGAATTGGTTCTGAAAGTCTGCCTCTTGGTAGGCCTAAACTTCTGCCTCGTCAATTTTATAAAACTGAAGTTTTCTGCTTAAACTTTAATTCTACACGCGGCCAAATAGAAGATGCTTTTAAAAGCTTGATTGTAAAGTTCATCTTGAACATTTTCACTTTTTCAGTATCAAAGTTCCTGCAATCATATCTGCATTTGTTGCTCTATAATGCTTTCATAAAGATGTTTTATATACATGGTACAGCTTTTATAGTTTTATGTGTGTGTTGTGTGTATGTGTGTGAAAGGATTAGTCTTACATAAGTTATGCTGTGATGGCTAGAATAAGAAGTTCTACTTATTAAGTTTTAAATTCCAATATTATATCTTTCATTTCTAGAAATTATCTTTGGTTTTCTTTCTTTTTAAAAAAACATATTTTATTTTTTACAGAGAGGAAGGGAGAAGGATAGAGAGTTAGAAACATCAATGAGAGAGAAACGTCAATCAGCTGCCTCCTGCACACCCCCTACTGGGGATGTGCCTGCAACCAAGGTAACATGCTTTTGACCAGAATCGAACCTGGGACCCTTCAGTCCACAGGCTGACGCTCTATCCACTGAGCCAAACCAGTTAGGGCTATCTTTGGTTTTCTTAAAATTTTAGCTGGTTATGTTTTTACAGCCTCTGTCTTCTTCCTTACTTATAAAAAGAAATTTATAAATGAAAGATATTTTCCCCTTTAAACAAGTTCTAAAAATATATTTTTTATTTTCTACATAATGATACACTGTTCCTTTTATCATTCAACATATTTTATTCTCATCTCACATGATACTTTATTGTGGATAGGAACAATGATATCATTACACAAAGAATTCAGTAAAAATCTGTAGTAGTATGGTGAAACAACTTGCATTGAAACTTGTAAAACTCAAATAATAATGTACCTATGGAATATAATGACCTTCAAACACATCTGCTTGAAGTAATGTATACAATTATAAAGCTGACAAACCAAAGAAAGTCTAAAAATACTTAAATATTCTGCTTTCCATAAATATAATATAAACAGAATAAATATTTGTTATTGACAGTTTGGTAAAATGTGTTCTTTTTGCTTAGTCATGATTAGTTAGAACAGGATCACACTGAAAATGATCAATTATTTGTTATTTGTCCCAGATACAAGGTTATATAAATTCTGTCAGTCACTAAAATTTCATGCCTCAGACACGTTTAATTTCATATCCTGTTTCCAGTCACCATGTTCAGACTTTAACTTCCATCACTTAGGCTAAGCTGCCCACTTTTTGCATGCCAAGTATTCTAGCAAGTTCCAAGGAGTATTTTTAACTTCAGACTCGTCGCATTTAAGGCTGCCAAGGTAATCTTCCATAAAAGATATTGAGCCCTTGTCACTTATGCCAGTGAAGTCTGCAATGGCATTCTATTTCTGCTAGTAATAAACCTGAGTTTGACTATATAACTTTAAGGTTCTCATAGTCTGTTCAGGCACATAAATTCCATCTTTGTTCTATATTACTTTCCCAAGAGACATTTTCAATTTCTGTAAAATTGATATTCACCACCCACTATGCATTTCTCCTTTGTGTTTTCAATGCCTCAACCAGATGTGTTTTATCATACCTCATTCTGCCTCACACTAGGACAATTTATGGATCTGACATATTTCCTAGTCTATTGTAAGATCCTGAAGACAGCAGCAAAGTCTCATTAATGTTTGTAATCTCTGGGAAAGCTACAATTTTGTCATGCTAATAGTAAGTATTCAATATGCAGTTTCCTGAACATGCCATGCTCTCTCCATTTGGAATGATTTCCCTTATCCTTCACTACTGATAACTAAGCCTTCTCCTTCTCCTGCACAATGGAGTTTGAGCATCACCAACTCTAGAAGCCTTCCCTGAAATATTCCAGACCTTCCACACCTCCTCACATTGTGTGTCAGTGGATCTACTATTGTTTGTATCTGCTCAGAGAGTACCCTATATTCTATCTCTAAAAGCACTCCATAACTCAGATTTAATAACCTCTTTAATTGTCCATCTTACCAGGTTGAGATCTCTTTGAAGTCAGGGATTACATTTATCACAGCTCATATTCTTTATGACTAGGACACTAGCATAGTGACTGCTATAGAGTGTAAATACATAATTTATCTTCCGTGAATGAGTGATTTGTTTCCCCAATTCAAAGGAAATCTACTAAAGGGTAAAGGCTATATCTTGTTTCTTGTGTCCCCCAGAACACCTGATAAAGTGGGTATACACTAGGTTAAAACTTCCCAAACTTCCTCAGTTCATGGCTCCAATGCCGCCTGAGTAATATTTTATGATGCCCTGTAGGCCAAAACAAATACCTAATTTTCCCACTTATTAATTGGATCATAATGTAGCAGCTATTTAAGATACACAAAAATTGAAAGAAAAAGACTTTTATTTAATCCTCAAACACAGTTACTTATTCATGAATTTATCCACACCTGGCACTGCACTTCTTAAATCTTGGCAAAAAACCGGACAATAACAATCTCATTTCCTGTTCCACAGTGACATTTGCATGGTATTTGCTCTTTATCACAGCAATCCCTAAATCCAACCCTGATTCGCTATGATATAAGAAAAAGCAAAATAAGACAAATTAGTATGGACAAGATAGCAGTTTATCTGGTTTCCTTGAAATCTCAAGTATTCCGGTGTTGCCCTCTAACACTTATAGTACCTACAGCACCCTTGAGAGTTCACTGCAGTGTCACAGGGCACCTTGATGCAGGTCGGAAACCACATCCTTAGGTAATCACAGTGACCTTCCATTCACTCAAGGTTTAGTGTGTGCATGGCACTATGCTGGATGTTAAAATTACAAAATGATTATAAAAACGTAGTAATAATAACAGTATCAGCAAGAGCGGTGGGCATCTCAGCAATAACATATCCTATGATCCAGGAACTACACTAATTAAGTTAAATAAATTTATGCTGGATTATAAACTTGTTAATGATACTGATAATTAAAGATTCTGTCAATTAACAGAGATCTGTGTGAAAGACATAGTACATTTAAGCAAAATACAATGAATATTAAAAATATATACATAAGCAATGATGTTTGGTATTTAAAGCTAACAAAATAGGTGTATTTTTAGATAATTCTCAGAATCACTTTGAGAGGCAGGTATACTCTGAGGGTTAAAGCAGTCAAGCTATTTAACTAATGTTATATGTTTTAAAAGTGGCAATATTTTAAAGTGATTTTATAGTAATTATTCCTGAAAGAGGATGTTCAGCAATTAAATTATAATAATGGTAGATTTTTAGGATGTTAGTAACTGAGGGTATATCTGTGGAGGTTGACATTGCCTTGTACTGATAATGACAGAGGAACAGGGATACTTAGAAAGTGAAAAAATGACAGCAGAAATTATATTCTTTGCACATACATCTTCAGTCTCTCACCTGATCCATTTTTCACAAACCTGTATAAAAATGATATACTTTTTGCTAGAGGACTTGTGATTTGATAGCTTTATATGGTTCTGAGTTAACATTTTTCACCTACTTTTTCTAATCTGTCCCTATTCAGCTATCCAAACCACATGGCTAAGAAATAAAAAGTATCACTTTGGGAAGAGAGGAATAGGTGCTGGGGGTAGGCACCATTATATGTCTAAAATAGTCCTGCCATGAAAAAATAAATAAATAAATAAATAAAATAAAATAAAATAGTCCCGCCATGATTTGAAAAAGCCTCTCTGGAAACATAGTGCACGGAAGCGGACGTGCTCTCTCCTGGGACCAGTGCGAGGCAGGGCAACACTTCCCTGCGACCTGAAAGGACCGCCGGGACTCGTGCAGCCACTCAGACCTCAGAGTGACCCATACTAGCTGTTCAAAGTAAAGATGCTTCTAAAGCTGGTGGATTACTATCTATGTATTTCATTAAAAAATAATAATAATCATGTGATTGGCACCCAAAAAGTACTTTTTTATAAAGAGATCATATCACAGAGCACCACTTTTGCTCACCCAACTTTTGTTGAAATGTTTCATTTCAAAGCAACCAAAACTCTAAAAAAAGCCAAACTGTATTGTTAAAGATCAAGTCAATTTTTAAAAGATGAATATATCTCATTAAAACAGTGATCTTGCATCATTTTATAATCTATTGTGGTTTGTTCAAGACTAAGTTCCTACTTTTAAGGTGCTGATAATCTAGTGGAAGAGATACAAGCAGAATTTTTAAATATAATACGGCTGGGCAGCGGTACAGTTATATAATGAATACCAAAGAAGAAAGAATCGGTGATTTAATCTGAGAAGTAGAATATAAATTTTCTGGATTAAAAATTGCTAAGTCTATACTAATAAAAGGGTAATATACTAATTAGACCAGATAGATTGGACATCTTCCAGATGTCCTTCCGGACAAAACCACGGTGTCAGGGACTGAAGCAGAGGTGGTTAGGGGTGATCAGGCAGGCAGGCAGAACGTTTAGGGATGATCAGGTCAGCAGGGAAAAGCAGTTGTCCAGCAAGGGAGAGTGGTTAGGGACGATCAGGCTGGTATGGGAGAGCGGAGAGGGGTAATCAGGCTGGCAAGGGAGAGGGGTTAGGGGCATCAGGCTGGCAGGCAAGCAGTTAGAGGCAATAAGGCAGGCAGGCAGGCAGATGGGTTAGAGATGATCAGGCAGGCAGACAGAGGCAGTCAGGGACAATCAGGCAGGCAGGCAGAGTGGGTAGGGTCGATCAGGCAGGCAGGCAGAGTGATTAGGGGCAATCAGGCAGGAAGGCAGGTGAGCAGTTAAGAGCCAGCAGTCCCAGATTGTGAGAGGGATGTCCGACTCCTGGTTTAGGCCTGATCCTGCAGGCCTGGAAGAGGCAGTCAGACATTCTCCAAAGGGTCCCGGATTGGAAAGGGTACAAACCAGTCTGAGGGGATCCTTCTCCCATGCACAAATTTCATGCACCAGGCCTTTAGTTACTAAATAAGAATGGGTTTTTCAAGTTCGGAAAGACATGTCATCCTAGGCTGAAGGAATAGTATGACTAAAAGTCCAACAACCTGAAGCAACATGGTATTGTGCCTGCAGTGTTGTACTAAAATGTGAAATGTGAAACAGGGTGACAGAAAATGAGCTGGAGTGGCAGGACCAGGTTGCTAGAAGATTTGTATCTTATACTCCGAAAGATGTATCGGTAATGCTAAATAACTTGAATGTCATCCTATTGGCTACAGGGCAGCACTGGAGAGTTTAAAGTGGGAGAATGACTTTCATTTTTTTAATTCTAAATTGAAAGAGGACAAAATTGGAAGCAAAGAAGTCAATGCAGGAGATCAAGGTAAGCAGTAAGAACCATAATTAAGACCATGATAGCTGGTAGGAAGAAACTGTATATGTTTAAGAGTTATTTATCAAGTAAAATGGGAAGGTTTTAATGATAAACACGTTATGAGAATAGGGATGTGTGTGCGTGTGTGTGTGTGTGTGTGTGAGAGAGAGAGAGAGAGAGAGAGAGAGAGAGAGAGAGAGAGAGACAGAGAGAGAGAGAGAGAGTGTGTTTAGGAGAAATTTCAGTTCTCTGGACTGTATAACTTGGCAGATAATGTCTCATCTAATGAGATTAGAAATTTAACAGAAGGAAAAAGTTTCAAGAGATGAAAAGGTAAGCTGATGTACTATTCGTTCTCTTGTCCCTAGATATAATACTTTTGGCGATTAAGATTTTGCCTATAATTAACTATGTTACTATCAAAATTTCATAAATACAAATTTAAAACAAACCAATGAATCAAAACTAAGTCAACTCAGAAAAATTATTTCAGTGTTGTGAAACTATCTGGCCTGCTAAGCTAAAATAGAAATGCTATTTCCTTTATAAAAAGAAGGGTCAGGTAGCAATACTAAATTTCTTAAAGAAAATACAACCACTGATTGTAATGTCTGTGGCTTTGGGGAAAACATAACCCCAAATTACAGTGGCTGTGGTTATAAACTATTACGAAGAGCATTCAACGTCAGAAATAGTTTGTCTTGTATGCACTGGCATGCTTTCACAGGACTTTGCTTGAACAGCAAAATTAATTACTCTCTTCTTTTTGTCCATGTTGGTGTCAATAACAAATGTACTTTCCTTTCTTTTTTTTTTTTTAAATATATTTTATTGATTTTTTACAGAGAGGAAGGGAGAGAGATAGAGAGCTAGAAACGTTGATGAGAGAGAAACATCGACCAGCTGCCTCTTGCACACCCCCTACTGGGGATGTGCCCGCAACCAGTGTACATGCCCTTGACCAGAATCGAACCTGGGACCTTTCAGTCCGCAGACCGATGCTCTACCACTGAGCCAAACCGGTTTGGGCTGTACTTTCCTTTCTTTAACAAAGATTTTTAAGTCACACAGAATTAATCTAATATGATACTCATATAAGTCAGAATCAAAAATAATACTTGATATCTCAGAAAAAAAAGTAAAAATCTATAATCAACTCTATGACTTAGTCTTACTTTACGACCAAAGCCAGACAAAATCATCTTTCAAATAAATTCGAAGCTATATGTGGCACATTCTTAAGTATTGTATTTTTCTGTCATATCAATAGTTTAATGTTTATCTCAGCAAAGGATGACACTATCAACATAGAGAAGCTGTTTTATTTTCCTTACTTTCTCAGGAGTAATTTTAGTTGCTTAAAATTAGACTGATTGCTTTTTGCTTTGCCATAGTCTATCCTTTCCTAATTTCTAGTGTGACTTAGTGGCTAAGGATGCTACTTGCTGCTAATTAGAAGGTTTACTTGCAGAATTATTTTTATTAAAGAAACATTTGAGTGCTGTGAAGTGACTTAAATCTTAGAGTTCAAAAACAAGAGCTTCCAGGCTTTCTAAATCAGCCTCTTCAGTAAGTACAAGACAGTTTGTAGATTCTTGGAGAGTAGTAGCTCTTCAGGCTGTATGGATCCCAACTCGCTGCCCATGAACTAGAAATCACGATGGATCTTGGCCTCTGTAACTGGACAGGAGGTGGGCAGAAGGTGGCAGAAGCTACTGTTTATGCTGGTGACCTTAAGCCTCCTAGAAAAGGTGCATAAAGCCCTGGCCTCTCAATCTTGGACAATAGTGTGATACAGAAAGCACCAATAATGTTAATATTGTACCTTCACAATTTTATCTGAAATACACTTGTTAGTGTGAGAGTAGTTCCACTATTGCATAGTTAATCTCAAATGGCCACAATTTTTGCTAGATAGAAGATGGCCACATTCCACACAAAAATTTCATGTAGAGATCTGTCCAGAATTTTTTTGTTGTTTTTATTTGTCTTCTCAATCCCAAATTTTAATCTCCAGCCATAACAAATCACTTGAACTCCAGAACCATATTTTTAACTATCTACCCAACATTTCCTTTTTCTAGGATTAATAGGGACCTCTAATTTAATATGAACAAATTGGATTTTTTATGCTCAAGAAACCTGAGCCTTCTTCACCAGAGTAAAAGAAGTCACCTTTTGAAATCACCATCTATCCAATAATTTATTATGGTAGACATTAGTTTTCAAAAAATAGCTTTATGAAAATACTAGAGGCCCAGTGCATGATTAAATCATGTGCATGTAGGGTCCCCTGGCCTAGCCTGCCATGAGGGCCATGTCCTCTGCCCCGAGACACCTAGACGCTCTGCAGACTTTGCTGGCACCCCATGATGCTCCACTGATGCTGCTGGTGCCCTAGGGGATTGTGGGTGAGGATAGGGCCCAAGAGGTGCACCAGGACCTCCTGGTGACCGGTTGTTTGGTTGTTCCACCATTACGGCATCAGGACCTCAGGCCTTTTATGATATAGATTATTTGCACGTATAATAGTCCTAACCGGTTTGGCTCAGTGGATACAGTGTCGGCCTGGGGACTGAAAGGTCCTAGGTTTGATTCTGGTCAAGGGCATATACCTTGGTGGCGGGCACATCCCCATTAGAAGGTGTGCAGGAGGTATCTGATAGATGTTTCTCTCTCATCAATGTTTCTAACTCTCTATCCCTCTCCATTCCTCACTATAAAAAAAAATCAATGAAATATATTAAAAAATTATTTGCAGGTAATAAAATTCATCACCATAAAATAGATATTTTGATAAGCTTTGTCAAAAATCATCAAAACAATTATAAAGTATCCATCACCTTCAGTTTCCCCCACCCCTCCCAGGCAACAATTGATTTCTTTCCCCTCAAATTAGCTTTGCCTTCTCCAGAATTTTGTATAAACAGAATCATGCAGCTTGCAAATTTTTTTTGAGTCTGGCTTCTTTCCTAACTTCCTCATCTAAACAAGTCCCTTGCCACCCATTCTCAGCTAAACACATAATCCTGATTTTGTCTTCACAACCTATATCATTATATGGTATTACATTATTTATTAATGGCTTTTTTACTTGAATATAAACTCTATGAGTGCCTAGGGACCTTGTCTATCTTGTTAGATGCTATACCAAAATATTCCAACAGTTATCTACAGTGTCAAAACATGGTAGATGGTTAATAAATATTACTCAATGAATAAAGAAATTAAAATAACCCCTTCAAGTTTTTCCTATTGAAATTATACATTAAATGATCAAAAAGCTGAATTCATACTTTATTCTAAGATGAGAATATTGGGAGGGAGAATAGCATAGTGGTGAGCTGCAAGGCCTCTGGAGTAAGGCTTCCTGATTTTGGATCCAAACTGTTGCCTTTTCCAAAGTTATTATGGCCTCGAGCAAGTTACATAATCTTCCTAAGCTTTAATTTCTGATCCTGTAAAAATAGTTTCTGCCTCATAAGATGGTTGTGAGGATTAAATGAGATCAAACATGTAAAACAATTACAAAGTGCCTGGTACTTAGAAATAAATTAATGAGAGCCAATATTGTTACAATTAGTCAACCCTACCACCACCAGCACTATAACTACTATTTTCTTTTTCTTTTTCTACAGCCAAAACTGAAGAACAAATTCCATAAAAATAGCTTTGTAGCAAACAGCTTGAAATACTTGTCTAGAATAAAGCCAAGGAAATGAAGCTTGAACATGAAGAACTATTATTACTTTCCTTATTGATATAAGTGATGATAACATTCTGTCAATTTTGTAATGTCTAATATTGCAGGTATTTTCCTGAAAGGAGTAACAAGGATGTGAATTATGAGACTGACAGTAAAAATCCTCAAGCGTATGAACAAGTTCAAGAGGCAGGATTTCAGAATCCCATCACTTGTAGTCCCTGGGTAAAATATATTTACAGATTATATCTCTGGTCCTGCAATTTAGTTAACTGGTATTATTTAATTAGAGATTTTAACAAACCAATTTGTAATACTTTATTCCTTTTTTAAATTTGATTCTCTAGGGAATTAATATAATCAATGAACAAAGTGATGTCTATAAATGTCTACAAATTGGTGATTCCCTGAAAAGTCAATATTAAAATGTTAATGCAGCCCTAGCCGGCTTGGCTCAGTGGATAGAGCATCAGCCTGCTGACTCAAGGGTCCTAGGTTTGATTCCAGCCAAGGGCACATGCCTGGGCTGTGGGCTCAATCCCCAGTGGGGGTCGTGCAGGAGGCAGCCAATCAATGATTCTCTTTCATCATTGATGTTTCTATCTCTCTCTCCTTCTCCCTTCCTCTCTGAAATAAATAAAAAAATATATATTAAAAAAATGTTAATGCAGTAGTACCCATACTTGTAAGTTGATATGTATTTTCTTCCTATCAGAGGTGTCCCTCTAGAAAAAAATCATATATAGATATATAGATAAACTATAAAAATATACATATTGTGATTTTTTCTATAAGCATACTTTTTGATAATCAACCTACCTAACTTCTAACCTACCAATTTATTATAACATCAAAATTAAAAACATATATATATATATATATATATATATATATATATATATTGATTTCAGAGAGGAAGTGAGAGGGGGAGAGAGATAGAAACATCAATGATGAGAGAGAGTCATTGATCAGCTGCCTCCTGCATGCCTCACATTGGAGATTGAGCCTGAAACCTGAGAATGTACCCTTGACTGGAACAAATCCTGGGACCCTTCAGTCCACAGGCCGATGTTCTATACACCAAGCCAAACAATCTAGAGCTAACATTAAATTTTTAATGTAGATGCATTGACTAAACATAAATTTGGATTGTATTTTGTTTTTAAAGTAGAGTAAAAAGGCAAGGTTAAAAGTATAAGAAGATAAAAATAGTTATATTAAGAATTGTTTACCAAAGGCTAAATTATTAAATACTGATATGTCCACTAAGTTGATTTAAAGTAAGATAAAATAATAGTAAGAAAACTATATTTTGAGAAAAATAAGAAAAAATATTCACAAAGAATTAATTTTACTAACCTGACTAATTTTTCTTTGTTCTTGTATAGCTTTTTGAATTGCCTGAGATACTTCTTCTTGATCTTTTGCATGCTCAGTCTTCCATAATTCCCTTTCCTCAGCATGGACTTTTTCCAAAGTTTTTCTTTCTTCTTCTATGGCTTTTAAAACTGCATCCTTCATTGCTTCTTTCTCAAGCTTCAAAACAAAAAATGACCAAAACAAAAATAATTTAAAGGATGACTGCACAATAATTCTTTGAAAAAGACAGACTTGGGATAATCTAAAAAACACTCAACTTCATTTTGCTTCTACATAATTTTGTTCTGGAACTGTTGTTTTTATGCATATTTAATAATTTCTGAAAAATAAAGTCAATTATTTGTTTTTGTATAAATAACCAACTTATTTCGCTGGCATTTACAAATGCCAAAGAAACCAAGCCTTAGCTTAAAGAACTGTGGTTAAACTATTTGGTTTGTTTCCTATAGTAGGTGTACAGGTTAATAATGGTGAATTTTGTAATCAAAGAAAACACGATAATTTCAAGAGAAATATCAAAAGTGCTTTATTCAAGGTTAGCTACACATTTCCCCGATCTTCCAGGTAATTTGTAGATACCGTCCCAATAGAACTTTTCTTGTTTGAGGGCAAACCATTCAGAGACCCAATTTTCCACTTCTTCGTATGTTCTGAAGTGCTGCTCAGAAAGTATGTGAACCATCGATTGGAACAAGTTGTAATCTGAAAGAGCAAGGTCTGTTGAATACAGTGGGTGGGTTAATACTTCCCAGGCAAGACCTTTTAACATGTCTTCAACTGGTTTTGAAGTGTGTGATGATGTGTTAGCATGAAGCAAAATTACTTTGCCGTGTCTTCTGGCCTATTCTGGTCATTTCACAATCAAAGCATGGTTCAAAAATTATTTGTCGGTAGCAATCAATATTAATAGTTTCACCTGGTTTTAGAAGCTCATGATACACCACATCTTCCTAATTCCATGAAACACAGAGCACTGTCTTCTTTCTGAAGCGATCTGGCCTTGCAGTCGATGTTAATGGTTGACCTGAATCAACCCATGATTTTGTGCATTTGAGATTCTCAAAATAAATCCACTTTTCATTGCCAGTCACAATTCGATGCAAAAAAACTTTCTTTCGTGCCATTGAAGCAACATTTTACTTATGACTTTTTGGTTTTCTATTTGTCTTTCATTCAGTTGATGTGGCACCCACTTTCCTTCAAAATCTTTCCCATTGCTTGTAAATGATCGGAAATTGTTTACTGAGCAACTTTTAATATTTCTGTAAGTTGTTTTAGAGTTTGACATGCATCTTCATCCAATAATGCTTGTAATTATTGTCTTCAAATTTTTTCAGTTGACTTGAACTTGGCATAGTTATCCTATATAATAAAAGCCTAATATGCTTAGTGTCCAGTCATCCATTCAACCAACCAAAGCATAATATGTTAAGGTTGCTCAACTGCTCGCTAATAATATGTTAAGGCCGCTCAACTGCTCGCTATGACGTGCACTGACCACCAGGGGGCAGATGCTCTGACTGGTAGGTTAGCTTGCTGCTGAGGTCTGGCCAATCAGGACTGAGCAAGATGGGCCGGACATACTCTGGACCCCTCATGGGATGTCAGAGAGCCAGTTTTGGCCTGATCCGCTCAACACAGGAGCATCCCCTGCTAGTCACTATGCTACCACAGGGGAGCACCACTCAGCCAAAGCTGGGCTCAAGACTGGCAAGCACAGCAGCAGTGGTGGGAGCCTCTCCAGCCTCAGTGTCAATCAGACATCCCCCAAGGGCTCTTGGACTGCAAGGGTGCAGGCTGGGCTGAGGAACGCCCCCACCCCGGAGTACATGAATTTCATGCACTGGAGCTCTAGTTTATATGAGACATTTGTTTATGAAATTTAAATGCAAATCTCAAAAGTCAGTATATGTATTTAAAGGTATACATATATACATATTTAATATCTATGAATCATTACTCAGATTAGCTATTTCAAAAACGGCTTTAAAAATCACATATCTTGACAAATAATTAAATACATATTTACACACATCTTTACATACTCGCATGTGCAAAAACACTCAAACATATTACTTGTATGATACCCACTAAATACCAAGTGGAAATCAGTGTCCACTGATTTTTGAAAATTTTTTAAATTCTTTTAACAATTAATTACTAATCTGAATGTAAAGCATTTCAGCATCATCATAATATTGTATAATGTGAATTTAACAAGAATATGAATGTAGTATCCTAGCATAAAAGGAAAAATAACAAAGAAAATAATTGTTTTTGTTTTTCTGGAATAAAGTATTTTACAAAAGTAGATTAGTTGTACCATTAATGAACTGTTTTTTAATTCCAGTTACAAAAAGAACCCCATTAGTACAGAGGTGTTTATACCAGGCAAATAAGTGGTAAGTACAATTTTCATATGAGAATAAAAATTTTAAATCTAGGCTTTGAGGTGGGGGTAAACATAACAAATAGAACAGATACATTTTATTGGAATTACACTACATGATAAACTTCTCAGATGGAAATACCTTTGCAGCAGATACTAATGAGTCTTTATTTCTTTGCCTTTCTTCCTCCAAACATTTTTCCAATATTTCCTATAAATGATAAGACAAGACACTAAATGTATTATTTGAAGTAACCAAGCATATTATTTCCCACTCTGAGCAAAGCTAAAGCATTACCTTCTGTTCTTGAGATTGCTGTACCAAAGCTTCCTTTATTTTTTCTTTTAACAGATCCTTCTCTGTATCTAGCATTTCAAGGAGCCTCTGATGCTACAAGGAAAGATAAATGGATTATGATTACACTCTGTGATCTATAATCTCTGAACAAGGTGGAATTCATTTGCCCAAAATATTGTATTTAACTACAGATTCAAAAGCTGAATCTAGAAAAACAGTCAATTTTATGTGATAGTTTATGTTAGAGCACAGAGTTCATGTATTTACTTTTATTCCAATGTACTAGTGAAAAAACACACAGAACCATCAGCAAGTTATAACAAACTAAGTACTTAGATTTTGAATGGCGTTTTCTTATGGGGAAACACAACAAAAAAATAAAATATATTCCTATTCTCATGGATTTCTCTTTCATTTACAAAGGGCAAATACTATATTTTCTCAGATTTATAATGCTATTTATATAGAAGCTTCCTTTAAATAAAAATTAACTCCGATACCCAAAATTTAAAACCAGATTTATGTCTTTCAAAATAGTTCTAACGTTGGTAACCTCTAATCTATTTTATCTTTATGAATTTCACTATTCTAGATATTTCATATACATAAAATCAAACAGTAGTTGTCCTTTGAAACTTGCTTATTTCACTTAGTGTACAGTTTTCAAGATTCATTCCAATTGTACTATGTATCTAAAGCTCATTCCTTTTCATGATTGAATAATAATCCATTATAGTATATACCACATTTATCTGTTCATCTGCTGATGGACACTTGGCTTGTTTCCACCTTTTGGCTATATTTAAATAATATCACTAGAACATTCACATACAAATATCTATTTAAATCCCTGTTTTCAATTCTTTAGGTATAAATCTAGGAATAGGACTGCTGGGTCATAAACCAGTAATAACTCTGTTTAACCTTTTGAGAAACCATCAAACTGTTTCTATAGCTGCTGTACCATTATACATTCACATGAACAATGAGAAAGAGTTCCAAATCTCTTCATATCCTCTACAATAGTTGTTACTTTTTTGCTTTTTAAAAAATTGTCATTTTAGCCGAAGCCGGTTTTGCTCAGTGATAGAGCGTCGGTCTGAGGACTGAAAGGTCCCAGGCTCGATTCCTGTGAAGGGCATGTACATTGGTTGCGGGCACGTCCCAGGAAGGGGGTGTGCAAGAGGCAGCTGGTCGATGTTTCTCTCTCATCAACGTTTCTAGCTCTCTATCTCCCTCCCTTCCTCTCTGTAAAAAATCAATAAAATATATATTTTTTAAAATTGTCATTTTAGTAGTTGTGAAACTGTATTTCATTATGGTTTTATTTCCCTAATGATTAAGCAAGTTAAACATCTTTATAAATGCTAACTTCTACTTCTGACACTAACTCTCCTACTCCACTACACTATTATTAATATTATCTTTACAAAAAGAGAAATGATTACTGCTCTTTTTGCCGCCTTAATAAGGGCCTATAGTAGAAGGTGCAATGGATTTGAGGTTTGTTCACTGACTGGGATTCTGCCAGAAGTAGGGATGTCTTTCCTCTCTGGGATAGAGATTAATTTAGTTATTTTACCACAATAAACTAGAAATTATTAAGTATTAAGAGAGAGCTTAGCCCCTAAATTTCAGCCTCCCTTCATTTTATCTAAAATATAGAACATATCGAGAGATTGGCTACATTAGTTATCCCTTCTGTATCAATACAGAATTCTTTAATGGTCCAAAAGGTTCAGCAACTGGAAATGGTTCACATGATTTGTGAAGAGGGATGATGGTGAATACATTTTTTGTACCTTATTAACCGATCATCCCAAGGAAGGGAAGTTCAGAACTGCTTTTGTTACACAGAAGCTTAAATTGAACCAATGGCAACATCCAATCATAAGTCTCACTTTCAAATATTTATAATTGTTAAACAAAAATAGACTTTCAACAAAATTTGAAGGACAGAGACTTACAGCATTTTAAAAACCATTATAAAAATTAATGAAATTTATACAAGTACATTTCATCCAAAAGTAGTGAAAAGTTTGCTACATTTTACTTATCCAAAATATTCTATTGATTGCTTCTTAAAATTATATTGTAATTTTTAGCTAATGAAGAAACAAATGCAAACTACAAAGTTATATTAATCTTAAAGAGCACTTAATGCAAGTGTGTCAACGTCAGGCCTTTGAAATTTAGCCTAAAACAAAAGGTACTCAGAAATAGGTTATTCCTTTTTCCCCCTTTGCAAGAAATTCTTCCAAGTGAAAAATGTTTGATGCAAACTCAAATATAAATATAGAGGTTCTGTGGTTTTCACTGATTCCTGTAAAAAATTATACATATAAAAGCTCTTTTTTCCTGGAATGTGAGTCACAAGAGATATTGTAAACAGACTTAATCACAGTCACAGATGCACAGTTTTTTGTCTATTAGATTTTAGACTAAGCAGTCATGGAAGCTCATGCTTAGTTATAGTTATCCATGTATCACAGGCCCACAAACTTCACTTTACTTTGTATGTTGTATGTTGTGTGTGTGTATGTGTGTGTATGTGTGTGTGTGTTTGTGTAGTGCATAGTCTAATGCAAACCCGAGAAGCATCTTCTCATAACTTCTATAAATCACAAACATTGAACAAGATCAAGTGACCTGGCAGGATAGTCTTAAAGCACATGCTCATGCATCCCTCCATTTAATATGATTTGAAAGGGGCTACATAAATTTAATAAACATCCTAATATAAAGTAAGTCACAGACATTTCACCCATTCATGGGCCAACATACTGAATATTATTTGGAAAGAAAACCTATAAAGATAAACTTTGAGATTAAATGTACTTGAAGCATTTACCACAAGCCCAATAATATAAACTTTTTAAAGTGAATAAAATAAAACTATACTATAGGCTACACTAGATTTACTTCACCCAAATATCATAGATACATTTATAATAGGCAAGAGAAAATGTAAGCAAATAAGTTAGTCACCCTTTCCAAAAAGGCATTTGACTTAAGGGAATAATATAAAGGAATGAAACAAAAATTGGAGAAACATCAGCTTTATTGAAAAGACAGGGCTAGTTTATACTTCCATAATGAGATTTCCATATTTGTATAGTGTATATTTTAGTAAATGCCAAAGATATGTCACAATCCTAAACTTATGCAGAAGAGTATTTTTGCTTCAATCATTTTCAAGGGAAATAGCTTTTAAAAATGCAAAGAAATTCTGTTATTCCATTTGCCTAAGCACAATGCAGTAAATGTATTTCAACATAACAGTAGCCTTCAAATGGTATTTGAAATGGGTACGTGAAATAAATGACCCATGCATATAAGATAATCCCTTTAACAAGAAGGGAAAAAAGAGAGATGTATGCACTTCATGAAAAATGTAACATAATAGTGTAGTACTTTCAGGAAACAGTTTTTTAAATAATAAACATATATATATATATATATATATATATATATATTTTATTTTTTATTTTTCAGAGAGGAAGGGAGACAGAGAGATAGAAACATCAATGATGAGAGAGAACCATTGAACCCACACTAGGAATTGAGCCCGCAACATGGGCATGCACCCTATCAGGCATTGAAATTTGACCTTCTGGTTCGTAGGTTGATGTTCAACCACTGCACCATGACGGCCAGGCAATAATTTGATGCTATGCTTAACTGTTATAAAAATGTTCCTGGTCCCTGCTTTCTATTCCTAAGAATTTGTAATCAGAAAACACTATGTAGATAGCCCTCTATTTTTCATGCTGTAGATCTCATAACCTTCACATTCAAACTTTGCACAATAATATCCCTATACCATTTAAAATAAAACTTTTTTCTAAAATCAGTTGACAAAAAAATATTCTAACTTATTGCAAGGAGAGGATCTGGTGAACAAGAAATAAATTTTAGGAGCAAAATTTTTACTGATTGTATTGTTTCTTATATTATTGTAGAAATACAGTTTTGTCCATAGATATATATGAAAAAGAAAAAGTGCTGATGCAAGCATGGAGAGATGAGTGTGATAAAATGAATGCAATTATAAGATATAAATGATTAAACTTGTTGAAAGGAATGGATTACCACAATAATCGGATACTTGCTGAACCAAGGTCAGTCTATCTAAGGCACATGTGTCAAACACAAGGCCCTCGGGCCAAATCCGTCCCGCCAGGCCTTGCAATGTGGCCCGCACCGCGCTGTCATCACTGCACTCCGCTGCATTTCCATCACAATGACAGTTTATGACTGTTCAGTAAACCATTCGGCCCGCAATTTAGGCTGGATTTTAGATTTTGGCCCCTTCTCTGATTGAGTTCGACACCCCTAATCTAAGGCCTATCATACTGAAATAACTTAACTGAAGGGTCTAATAACAAAGGTAAGGTATAGTTACTAATGTCATAATTTTGCTACTTAGGAACTGAAAACACAAATTATGTATGTTTAATCAAGTACAAATGTAGGGGGGCTACATATAATATAAAATAATAAAACAGCATTATAAAGATGTATACAGCAACATTCCTTATAAAAATACAAAACCCAAAACATTTTAAATGTCCAATAAGAAAGTACAGTACAATAAACTATGCTGTGTCAACTAAAAGAAGTATCATGTTGTCATTAAAATAAGTATAAAATATGCATCAATATCAAATTATGTTTATAAAATAAAATTACTTAAAGACATAAAATTATTTAAAGCCATCATCATTATTGTAACTATATATATACTATTGCAAATATACATACATCCTATCTAATAAAAGAGTGATATGCAAATTGACCACACCCCTGCAACACCCACCAGCCAATCAGGAGCAAGTATGCAAATTAACCCAACCAAGATGGCTGTGGCCATGGACCTAGCAGGAGGCTTGGGTTTCCCCTGCAATGGAGGAAGACAAGCTCCCGCAGCCCTGGCCTCAACTCAAGGTTACAAAGTTTCAATTATAGAAGATAAATCCCAACAAAAATGGCAGTAGCCACAGAGCTAAAGAGAGCAGGAGGCTTGAGTTGCCCCTGGTGATGGAGGAAGCCAAACTCCTGCAGCCCTGGCCTCCACTCCAGGCTACAGAGTTGCAATTATAGAAGATAAATAAATCCCAGATACCAGGACCTCCACATGGGTGGGGGAGGGAGGGGGGAAGAAGGGGGGAAACGTGGTCAGCCTGCAAACCATCACAGGCCCCTCACCTAGGCCACCACATGCCCAAGGGAACCCCCACCCTGATCTGGGACATCCTTTAGGGCAAACCAATCAGCCCCAACCCATGCTCCAGGCCTCTATCCTATCTACTAAAAGAGTAATATGCAGATTGACCATCACTCCAACACACAAGATGATTGCTCCCATGTGGAAACAGATGGCTGCCACTAGATGGCCAGCTCGGGAAGGCATTTGGGAGGAACAAGGCCTACAAGAGAGGGCAGTTGGGGGTGATCAAGCCTGCAAGGGAAAGTAGTTGAGGGGAAACTAGCATGCAGGGGAAAGCAGCTGGGTGGTACCAGGCATGCAGGGAAGGGCAGTTGGGGAGGGGGGGTACCAGGCCTGCAGGAAAGGGTAGTTAGGGGCAATCAGGCTGACAGGGGAGCAGTTAGGCATCCATCAGGCTGGCAGGAGAGTGGTTAAGAGGTGATCAGACTGGCAGGCAGAAGCAGTTAGGGGCAATCAGGAAGGCAGGCAGGCGAGCAGTTGGGAGCCAGCAGTCCTGGATTGTGAAAGGGATGTCCAACTGCCCGTTTAGTCCTGATCCCTACTGGACATCGCTCGAGGGGTCCCAGACTGGGCTGAGGGACACACACATTTATTATATATGAATAAATATTGAAAGGGATCACAAAAAAAATAATGCTTTATTAGGGAACTGGTGGGTGGAATACTCTTTTTTTAATAATTTAATAATGTTTTTATAAAAATGCAAAAGAAATGTACAGAACAACTTTACTAAAAATGGCAGTAAGAATATAGGATTGATTTACAGTGGAAAAATAAGTAAACAGGAAAAACACTTGTTTAAAATACTTTAAAATAACTAAATAAGTAAACATACATTTTTTTTTGGTCTACATTCTAGGAAAAAAATTTAAACTGTTAAAATTAAGAATGTCCCACAGATAATTTACTCCTTTGGCTAAATTTTATAAGTACAAGGAAACAAAGGCACAAGGAAAAATTAGGATTGTTTTCTTGGGAAAAATATAAATATATTTTCTCAAGTCTCACCTATTGGCTTATAGTATAAAATAAGCCATTTGGAACCCAATTCTTTCCATAAAATAACTCTAACATACACTTTTAAAATCTAATTTATCTTTGAACTCATTTCACCATATTTTGGCTATTTTCTTATATATATATTGCTATACCTCAATGTCCACATTTCTCTAGATTTTTAATAGTTTCTTCCTATCAAAAATATTTTATGGATCAAAGAAGATTGAATAAAAACTGTATATTTTTCATACAGAACCTTTAATAAATTAGTGAACATTTTCAAACCCTAGACAGGGATAGAGTATACATGGCTTCCTGAAAGTGTTTCATTATCATGTTTTTCCACAGAAACACCTTTTTAGATTTTAACTCCGAGATGTGGTTTGAGAAGTGGTCCTTTAAACCATTATTATCTTGCCTGTCTGTTTATTTATGAACTGATTTTAGCAATTTGAAATTAATTATGAATGTAATTAATGATAAGCTCACTAAAACATTTCTGTGTTTATATTTTCATAAATAAAAATGAATTTTATACTTTTCTGGTAACATGATATAAAGTATATCATGGAAAATCCAGCATAAAAATGTTGGATGGAAAAAACAAAACAGCTTTTTAAATATTGTTGAGCTGGCAAAAAAGTTAAATAAATAGACAAAAATGATGAAAAGCACAAATTCCTAGAGGTAAGCAAGCTTTGCATCCAGTAACTGCACTTAGGAGATCTGAAGAATGCTGAAACATTGGAGTTTTGTTTTTAAGGGACCATGCTTGCAAAAAGAAATCAAACTGTGAGGGCTGAACTGGGAAGTTAGTGAGGAGACTCTTGCAGAAAACTAAGATGACTAAAAGGCAACTCTCTAAGTGGGTGAACTAGGAAAATACAACAAAGAAAATCTGGAAGGGACCTTGTAAACTCAGCTTTTGTTTTGAATTTGGAGGGGACGCACCAGAACAACTCATACAGTGTATTTGCAAAATGCACATCTAACAAATTTGTAAAGTCTCAAAAGTATGAATAAGAGAAAATATATTTAAAAAACATGTATATTTGTAAAATAAAATATTGTAATACAATGTAGACTCATTGAAAATTGAGGCTCCATGTTTGACTTAAACTTCAATTTAGACAAAATAAAAAACTATTAACAAAAAGACAGATCTGAAGTGATTATATAAAATGCAAAACACAAAGAATTTAAAAATATGCTACAGAAGAATGAGAGATCATCAAGAAGATTTGACAAATTAAAATAAGAGTTCTGGAGGAAAATAACAGAGAGAATGGGGAAGAGGTAATTTTCCCAAATGAAGAAACACATATATACTCAGATTTAAAACTCAACACATAATAAAAAATTAAAAAACACACCAAATAATATTATGATGAAATAGCATAACTCAAAGTCAAAATAGATTATGTCATCAATCATAGAAAAAAGACTAATACCTATAAAAATGGTAACTAGTATTAACCCAGAATTATTATTTTTGCTGTGAATCTAAAGTTGCTCCAAATAGTAAAGTTTAAGATTAAAAAAGGTCATCAGGCCAAATTAATGATAAAAATTCAGTTATACTTTGTTTATAATAGTTATATCTGAACCCAGAAATACTGATAATTGATCAAGGGTAAAAAGCTTTAGGCAAATTCTAACCAAGATAAAACTTAGTGATATTAATATCAACAACAGACTTTAGGTCTTAGAATTAAGACATCACAGAAAAATGATACCAGGAAGGTGAAACAAACATAAATTTGCATGCACTTAATAATATAACCTCATAATATATGAAGCAAAAATGGACAGAACTACAAAGGAAAACTGACAAGTTCCTTTATCATATTAACGAAAAATCAGTACAGTAAGTTAAAATTTGAACATAACTCATAGGTTTGATTAATGGATATATATTAACACTACACAATGCTTACAAGCATGTATATGGATTAAAAAGGGGCCACATACTACCGTAAATCTGACAAACTAAAGGGAGGCTGCATGGTGTATTTACAAACTCAAGAGACAAAAAGTAATCACATAAGATGGTCTAAACATAAAAATTTTAAAACACTACCGTGTTTCCCCGAAAATAAGACATCCTCCGAAAATAAGACCTAGCACATGGAAAGATAAGACATCCCTGAAAATAAGACCTAGCGCAACTTTGGGAGAGAAAAATTAATATAAGACACTGTCTTATTTCCAGGGAAACAGGGTAAAAGCAACCCATGGTGGATAGTCATATCCTAGGCTTGTGGCTTCCTTGATAAAGGTTAATCTTTTCCTTAAGTGAGTTTGTCTACTGTCTTTTTGCATCTAAGATAACAAACCTTGGGAATGTCAATCTGCTTTTCCAGATCCCTCAGGGCAGAGCAGTCCTAAAGCAGGAGACCACAGAACACCCTCATGGTCACACAGTTTTCCACATATCGTCTCTATGTGCTATGCCTGACAGGTTAATTATTAATATCCTGCACCCACCAATGTAAAACAAGTACCTACGTGTCTCTCCATTTTACTTTTTATCCAGCCCCAGAGATTTCCATGCTTTGCTCTCTCCTGTCCCATTAATCTATCACCAATAGATTTCATATAATCTTCTTAATATCTCCTCCTTCATTCTAAGGTATAAAATAAGCTGCAAAATTTCCATTCTCCAGAGCATTTTCTAAATCTGTTGAGATTTTACTTCCCAAATACTGTCATTAGTTTGGCTCAAATCCTACATAATAAAAGACTAACATGCAAATCGACTGAACAGCAGAATGACCAGTCGATATGGCACACACTGACCAGCAGGAGCAGATGCTCAATGCAGGAGCTGTCCTCTGGTGGTCAGTGTGCTCCCAACAGGGGGAGCACCACTCAGCAAGAAGCCAGGCTCATGGTTGGCTAGCAAAGCAGCGGTGATGGGAGCTTCTCCCACCTCCGCAGCAGCACTAAGGATGTCCGACTGATGGGGAGTGAGCCTAAGCCATCAGTCAGATATCCCTTGAAATCTCTTGGACTGCAAGAAGTTACAGTCCAGGCTGAGGGACCCCCATCAAGTGCACAAATTTTGTGCACTAGGTCTCTAGTAAACTTATAAAAATTGTCTATAGGCTTGGACATTTCTTTCATCAATATATGGAACAATTACAAAATTTTGCAAATTAGTGGGTCATTTTTACAATGAAAGATTCAATGAAGTTTAAATATTCTCTGACCCCAATGAAATAATTAGAAATCAATATTTAATAGAGACTGAAAAATGTCATACTTAGAATCTTAAACATTCTAAAGATAATTTTACACTGAGTTAGACACACATTTTTCACAGTCAACTATAGGACTGAGCAACTGAAAGGAGTTTTTAGAAGTAAATAGGCAGGTTTAGGGAGTTCTAGAAATAAAGGGGGTCCATGGGGAAAGGCTGCAAAGTTGGAGGGCTGGAAGCTGCCAAGAGTCATACATTCAGGGAATAAGGGGGGGAGGGGTGGGAGCCAATAAAGGGAGAGGAAGACTCATTCACAGAGTAAAGGAAGAAGGCAGAAGATAAGGGGAAAGCCATAGAAAGTAAAAAAAAAAAAAAAAAAAAAGAGAGAAAAAGATTTTCACAGGGAATAGAGAATTCTACCACAAAAGGGAGAAAAAAGATGGGGGACCCCCAAGTGGGGTCTGAGCTCTGAAGCTACTATAGTGACCAATCAGAGGGGATTATCAGGATACAAAGAACTGTAGCCTTTATAAACCTTAGGAAAGAGGAACTTAGTGGGTTACTCCTTGAAATCCCCTCTCAAACATGGGAGTCTATGCTTGTTTCCCAATAAAGTTCCACTTTTTCCTATACCACCTTTTGTCTGTGGCTTCATTCATCAAATCCACCTGAACAAGGACCTGGGGAATCACATTTGCATCCTGCACAGAAGAAAATTTCAATGTTTTCCGACTACAGGACATCACTGCATGGGCAGAGAAACAAGTAGAATATGAAATAAATTTGACCACAACACATATGTATGTGCTTCATTATAGAGGAATGGGTTAACTAAACTGTAATGTAGTTTATTATCCCTTAACTAGTAATCTTTAATGATATTTCATGTAGAAAAATTTAATTAAACCTATATACAACTTTTTAAAGTTCCTTTCTAATATGTACACAATTTCTTTATAGGAAAGAGTGAAATGTCTATTTTTTCTAAATAATGAAATAATGATTTGTATAAATATATATAATGTTAAAAATCAGATTTCTATTCTAAGTTCTGAGTTTCTTTAGATAAGTAAAAATACCTGCTTTTACAAATTATCTAGAATGTGCAGATAATGATAGGGACAAAGTAGAATGTATCCTAGATATTTAGGATACTGCCTTTATTAATTTCATTAAGCATGTCAAAACACTAATTTTTACTATTTCCTCCCTTTGTTTTATTTCCACCCTCTCCTTTTCTCTGTTTTAAAACATTGGTTTGTCCTTTTGTTATGCTCTGGCCTTAATAAAAATCACAAAACAAAGCTGAGTATTTAACATTATGTTTTTTTAATCACATTATTTTCCCTAATAAAAATAGGTACTGTAATTTAAGATTTAAAAAATACATACTTATAAATTATTAAACAATTAACTTTTGTAATAGTCTTCCATAAATTAACTTATTATACTAAGACACCTAGTATTTAAATCCAGTATGATTAAATTTCTGGCAAAATATACAATGTACAATGAAATCCTATCTAATAACGAGGGAATATGATAACTGACCCTCTCACTGTCACAAAAACAGCACCCACAGGCAATAAGGAAATATGCTAATTCACTGCCCCATCCTCAAAGATGGTGGCACCCACAGGCAATAAGGAGGGAATATGCTAATTCACTGCCCCATCCTCAAAGATGGTGGCACCCACAGGCAATAAGGAGGGAATATCCTAATTGACTGCCATGCACTCAAGGATGGTGGTGCCCACTGCCACAAAATGGTGGCACCCATTCCCCTCAGCCTACCCCAGTTGGACCCAGCCACTCCGCATGCCTTCCTCCAAAATCCCCTAATCCCCTCAGCCTCCTAGCTGCCCAGGGCTGGCTCCAGGCACAGGCAAGCCTCTGAGGCCTGCTGCCCAGCCTCCCAGGGCCAACCAAGGCTCAGGAAATCAAAATATAACATATACAATGAAATCCTATCTAATAAAGAGGGAATATGCTAAATGATTCTCATGCCATCTCAAAGATGATGGCACCCACAGTTATTAAGTAGGGAATATGCTAATTGACTGCCCCACCCTCAAAGATGGGGCTCTGCCAGCAGTGGTAGCAGCAGAGGTGTGATGGAGGTGTAGCCTTTCCCTGATTGTTGAGTCACCTCCTGCCCCTAAGGGCTCCCAGACTGTGAAAGAATTTTCATACACCAGGCCTCTAGTTATTCAATATCACAAAAGGAAAACAAAACAAAATTTTCACTCAACATTTCTATATGATGTATCTTAAAAATACATGTACAGATTGACTACAAAAAGACATTAGGAATTTGAGAGAAATGATGAAATGATTTTTAAATCTTGATTTTGGTGGTAGCTACAAAACTAAGTGTCAAAAATTAAAAAGTGGTACACTTAAAATGGGTGGTTTTTACTGTATACGATGTATGCTTCAATAAGCTTGATAAAAATACACATACACTATTAGTGAGTTATTTTTTAACTTAGACTCAATTTAAGTTTATGATCTTATAGATATTAGGGTTCAAGAGAAGTCCTACCAGTTACAATTGCCCAAAGATATCCTTTCAAAAAAAGAGTATTGGATTAATATCTGACTCTGATAACAGCAAGCAACTGTCTTTCTCTAAACTATGGTAAAAGAAAAAAAAGCAGTGGTCACCTAAAAACTGTACACAAATATTATTGGGAAACTAATTAAATAACTGTCCTAAGTGCAACCTGACCAATGCTTTAACAAGGTTACAGTTTGAACCACACTAATCATCTGGTTTGCAAGATTTCCTGCTGGACATCAACACTAACCACTCTTTAGACCCAAAACCACCTTGGGAAATAGCTGTGGCTAAGATTTACACAGACCAGTAATGGACTAAATTACTGGTTCAGTTGAAAAACAGGTCATAAGCATATATAACATGACAGAAATTGAAAAGTCAATAAAAAGAATTATATATCAGACTCCAAGCCCCACTCCTCAAAATTTAGCTGAGAGTTTTAAGACTAAAGTTGTAGGAAGACTTAAGTCTAACAATTTTCTCACATAAACTTTACAATTATCATGAAATACAGATTTGGTGAATAACATCTTGGAAAATATGATCACATTTTTAATATCTTTTATATAGGAAATAGAGTAATTCTATCCACGTATTTTCTTGAATTTTTATACATTAATCTAGAAGAGAACAATGTAAAAAAAAAGTCTCTTTTTTCTATGCAAGATTAAGGTATTGCTTAGCTAAGAAGGATAATTTCTTCAAGCAGGATACATTATATTCTACAGTCACATAAAATACACATTTTAAAATACAACACATTCCATTCCCCCCCAAATAAACTATATTTCTATGAAGTATATGAGGGTAACATAGTAAACATAGGTAAATGATGAGTGAGCATATTATGTAATTAGAAATATAATATTAAGTACTAACATCAATAAAAGACAGGATAATTAACAACAACAACAAAAAAACAATAGGATATTCATAAGGGTTTAGTCCTGGTCCTGATCAATTTGTTTATAAAAGGGACCAATAGTTTTCAAATTCTGTTCTGCAGAGAACTAGACATCCCCATTCCCACTTCAAATAGAGTCACTATACACTGACTATTATTAAGATCTCTGAATGCATAATAATCTGGCCACTCAGTGTATAGTGTATATCCTATATAATAAAAGGCTAATATGCAAATTGTCCCCTCAACCAGGAGTTCAACCAGCACACAGGCTGGCCAATCGCATATGTTCTCTCCCCTTGGCCAGGCTGGCCGAACCCCACTCATGCATGAATTCATGCACCAGGCCTCTAATATATGTGTGTGTGTACAAACACTCACACACACATATACATACACTGAATGGCCAGATTATTATGCATTCAGAGATCATAATAATCTGGCCACTTAGTGTATGTCTTTATTACTTTTATTTGTGAGGAAAGTTTTCATTACAAATGAAAACTTTTAATCTAAATAAAGTTTTGATGGCTAAATTTGTAAAGTAGATAATCAAACCATATATTCACACTTTTACTTTCAGATTTGACATGTAAAAAGCTGGGAATATCACTTGAATTCTTAAAACAAGTAAAAATCTGAACAAATTAAGATCAATGATGTGCCTTAGATCCATCAAAGAACTCTCACAGAGCTAACTGCCACACCAAAATATACTAAGGTAGAAAAATCCAATAAGACACAAACAAGATCTTCCTACCCAAAACAGAAGCTGCTGAACCCATAAACTGGTAGGAACACTTACATGATAAATTTGAGGAATCGCTGGAGACTGAATGAGACTAAGAATGAGAGTAAGAACTCTTGGGGGGTTGATGTCATAAGGTCCCCATATTCTTATGAGTTTTCTCCCCAGAAATCTGATCAGGATCTCAATGTGAAGAGTCAAGAAATTTATTCTCTACTCCTGATAAAGGGAGTAGAAAATATAACCACTGTGAATTATGCTCAGGTCATTCTCCATAATAAAGGCCTATTCTTTAAGTAAAAAGACTTTAATAAAGCCTTATAAAACCTTCCACCTCCAGGAAAGGCATTACCAAGATTCTAGCTCCCTCTAGCCATCTTGTGTCTTATAAAAAAGGGGAGGGTGTGTGTGTGTGTTAACTAATACTTGTAAAGGACTGGACCCACTAAAAGACAAATATTTTTATCATAAAGAATAGGATGCTTCCCTGCCCCAATGCCATACTAGCATAACAGTGGATAATAGCTGAAGGAGCTGTAAGATGCAGACTCTATCTAAGGAGGAATTCTTATGGAAGCCAAAGACAACAAAGGAGATAAGAACAAGGACCTTTGGACCTTTAGGAGTCTGAATTCCTGAGGCAACTTACAACAGAACACTTTAAACACAGCTGCTCACTTCTGACAAAATCACAGAACTTATCACTAAAAGTCTATTTACCATAATTTCTATTACAAAAACATGTTAATATTTTTGAGGTATAATTGACATATAACATTAGTTTTAGGTAATGTAATTTTTCAATATTTGTATATACTGTAAAATGATCAAAATAAACAGTTAATGTCATCACACATAGTTACAAAATCATCTTTTAACAAAAAAATTAATAGGCATACTAAATAGCTATAAACATCTCAAGGAACAAAAAAAGCATCAGAACCCATTTCAGAAAGGACAAAGATTTTGGAATATAAGACTGGAAATTTAAAATAAAAATGATTAATATGTTGAGGAATCTAATAGAAAAAAAAGATAATATTCAATAGTAGATGATTAATATATAGATGGTAACTCTTAAGAAAGAATCAAAAGGAAGTGCTAAAAATTAAAACAGTAAGGAAGAATGTCTTTGAAGGGTTCATTAGTAGAGTCAACCTAAGAAAGGAAAAAATCATGAGCATGAAAATAGGTCGATAAAAACTTCCTAGACCAACCGTGTCAAACTAATGGCCTGCAGGCCACATGTGGCCCACAAAGAATATTTTTGCAGCCCAGTCCATATAACCTTTTGTAAGAAACATTTTAATAAAAATTTCATAATTTTTACAAAATCCTGTTATACATCATTAATAACAAACTACAAGCTCACTAATGACTGACTACTATAATCGTGTTCCATTCATTTCCCTTATGTGCCTTATGTGCAGGTACACCATTTCTCTCCATTAATCCTAGCAGTGAATATTTTAGCAGACAATTGCCAAGTCATTAGTCTTGTTTTGATTTGTTTCCTGTGCACAACAGGAAATATATTACTTTTGGAGAATAGGAAACATAGGCTCATTTGCATTATGCTTATTAATTTATGGTTATTCAGTGTCTGATAAGTTAATGTTCAAGAATTTTAATTTTTATTAAAATGTTCTATTATTTTATGTTAACGATTATTCATTTATTTCAGCCCTTTGTATTCGTATGTCTCTATCAAAATAAACCTATGTTTCTATGAAAATTGAAGTTTTTGTTTTTTGTGGCCCACAAAACTTAAACCTTGTTTATCTGGCTCATGTTAGAGTATGAGTTTAACTTGCTTGCCCTAGACTAAAGTGCAAAAAGAAACAAAAATAAAGAGGAAAACAAAACAAAACTACAGAGCAGAACAACAAGAACTGTGAGGTAATTTTAAAAGGAATAACATATGTGTAATATTTGAAGTGATAATAGATATATTTGAATAATAAGAATTAAGATGGTATATTTAAATAATAAAAAACTTTCTAAAATTAATAACAAACATCAAACCACAGATCCAAGAAGCATAGAAAAAGAAAAGCAAGATAAATACTAAAAACCTACACTTATATATTATATTCAAATTGAGTATCACTGAAAAAGAGGAAATTGGAAAAAAGTCAGAACAAAAAATAAATTTGAAAATAAAATGTATATGAGGAAAACCATCAAGATTACAGATTTATTTATTTTTATATTTTATTGATTTTTTACAGAAAGTAAAGGTGAAGGAGAATTAGCTGCCTCCTGTACACCTCCTACTGGAGAGAGAAGCTCGCAGGTGTGGTGGGAGTTGCTAGTTAAGCAACAAAGAGGGAAAATGAAAGTAAGAGAGAAGCCCTTAATCACTGACTTATGGGCAGGCGGTTAAAAATTAAGAAGCACTGTTCCTCCCTATCCCATTTTCCCACAGAAAGGTGCACAGGTGCAGATTATTTGAAGTAGCACAGAAGTGAAAGTCATCTTACTACTGTTGGAATCCTGAACAATAGTCTTTGACAGTTTTATGGACCTGAGGGTGGAGGTTGAAACAGGCAGTCAGGAGGAGCAGTGCAAAAGTACTGAATACTGAGTCAGAGTGGGGGAAAGTGAATACTGAGTCAGAGTGGGGGAAAGTATCTTTAAGGTTTCTCCCACCTATTCCCAATAAGGAGGCCTAAGCAGAAGCACCTCAAGAAGACCTCTATCAAAAGTTTCAGATAAAGAGAAATAGGAATGAAGAAGGCTGAGCTAGGAATGCAGCTATGCAAAGAGCATGGCCAGTGTACTTGAATGTAATCCACTGATTGTGTACCACCCCTAGTGAGGAACGAGTATTTTTTCCCCTGAGGCCTTACAGGTAAAGCCTTGGTAACTGCCTAAGGTCAGGTCTGAAAAGCCACATACAGGTTTTTTACCAGAAAGTGGACTGAAACACATGCTACTAGGAAAAGTGGCTCATTTTAGGGAAGAACATACAAGTGTCCACTGGAACTTTATCTAATACTAGAGGCCCAGTGCACAAAATTCGTGCACAGGTAGAGTCTCTAGGCCTGGCCAGTGGTCAGGGCCAATTGTTGGGGCCTTCCAGCTGCAGGCCACTCCCCTGGTAGGCAGCACACATCATAGCAAGTGGTCAAACTCCCAGTAGGTCAAACTCCTGAGGGGATGATTTGCATATTAGTCTTTTATTATATAGGATTATATGCAAAGTTAGACTCTATAGGGGAAAAATGTGAAATATAAAGTTAGTAAGAAAAAGTATACAGATAAGCCTTTGCATGTAAGGATAATAAAGGAATTGTTAAATAAACGTAGTACAAACCATAAGGCAATATTTAATGAATTCGATTATATTAGACTTAGGGATTTATTAATTTTTTTAGCAATAAACACTAATAACAAAGTTCATATTCCATTTACAGATAGAAGATATAAAACCTTTTAGGGATTAATATTTAAATTTACAAAGAACTCCTGAAAGTTGGCAAAAAATATAGATCAACCTCAATTTTAAAAAAGACTAATGAATAGGGGATTAATTGAAAAGGTAATCCTCTAATATTAACAAGTTTATGATAAGAAAGGCAAATTAAGAATGATGTTATTCATTATTAAAAGAGTAAAAATTAGAAGCTAGGTAATGCCAGGTTTGGGGAATGTAGGAATCTGTGTATAGCTGTCACCACCATTCTGGAAAACAAATCGGCAATATTTACATAGATGCATGGCCTATCATCCAACATTTACACTCTTGTATGGAGATGATGATCAACAATTAATGGACAAATGGATGAACAAACATTTTGTTCTTGCGCTTAACTATAAGAACACATAAAAATTATTGGGTTGGTAAAGAGTTAAGAGATAATCTAAAACTAGCTCCATTATGAGAGTAGAGAAAATATGGAGGTTACAACTTTGAAAAGTGAATTAGATTTATTCATAGAAACAGATGCTAAAACATGGGAAATCATGTACATATATAAACAGATTTTAATTTTAAAAGCACAATGTATAGTGGAATTTAAAAGCATAGACCTTAGTGGAAAAAAAGTAGAAAACAGAATGAGTTCTAACATAATACCATTTTTTTGCAAAATAAAAATATGTACATACAAAATAACACAGACTGCAAAATAAAGGCAGATATTAAAATGGTTCCACCAATGAGAGTGAAGACAGTATGTACACACACACACACACACAGATTTGCAAGATCCAATAGGATAATATGTAATATGCCATGAAATGATGAACTGGGGAGTATGATTAACTCTCTTCACTTGAGGTTGTCAGAAAAAGATTACAATTATCCTGATAAAGTAAAAGACAATATTACTGACAACTAACCTAAGAGGGAAAAGTGTTAGCGGGAACAAGAACCACATTTTGCAAAACAGAGTTGAGTCACAAAATAAATAAATTGTGTTGGACTAAACCCATGATTTGCATAAAAGACTATCTGAGGTCAAATCTTTTATCAGTACTTCACTTAGACCCATATACTATAAGCTAAGAGCACAGAAACAGTAATCATAGACAAACTCACGTGTTCTAAAGATCACAAACTGTTCCACTTTTTAAATAAATTCTTACAAATCTCTTCAAGACCATTCCATGACTAATTCTAGCCCCCTTGAATCCTGTAATATTCTTCCCTATTTGCCCTTTTAAGATATTCATAGTTCCCTTGGTATATATTATCCCTTGTGCAGCAATCTTATAAACCAAACTTTGTTACACTATAGGTGGGTTCCTGGCAGCCTTTGATTTATGGGCATTAATAGCACAGCATTATGGGATACACAGAAGAAGCTGCTCTGGAACAGCTGAAGGCTGCTGCCATTATAAAGCCTTCCATTTACTCCAGGTCCTTTTTTCTTTCACTCTGAGGAGAGCTGACAGGATTACTATTTTGTGAACAACTATACACTCTTCATGTAGCTCTTCTAGGTAGTCTAATCTATTTGTTTCATTCCAACAACATCTAAAGTGAAATGCAAATATTAAATGAGTTAATACAGTAAAATGCTTAGAGTATGCACCACAATATAATGTGAGTGCTGTTTTAGACATACTACTTATAGTAAATCTGGTAATTTCATAATCTGAACCTCAGTCCTCACTTATCTACTTATTTCCTCTTTTACTGCCACTCATACAATCAAGTGTTGTAGGCTCTATAATAATGGTTAAATCACAACAGGAATAAATGGAGAATTCTTAAGTACCCATACAAACATTTTTGAGATACCTAAAGGGTCAACATTTTTGTTATTGTTGTTAATAATAATTGTCACCCGATGACATTTTTTCCATTGCTTTTTAGAGTGTGTAAGGAAGGGTGGGAAAGGGAGAGAAAGAGAAACATCTATGTGAGAGAAACACATGGATTGGTTGCCTCCTGCACATGTCCCAACCGGGGCCTGGGAGCAAACCTGTAGCCCAGGTATGTGCCCTTGATTGGGAATCAAACTTTGATCCTTCAGTGTGTGGGCATTCTAATCATCGAACACAATGCATCATCATTTCTTGAAACAGACCTTGAAATTAAGCAAATAATGAGAATTTATTTTTTTCAAATGGTAAGAATTTAAATGAGAAATATTTCAAAGTTTGATTTAGCTAATCCTTGTGACCAATGAAATAATGCTGTGTTTTGAGTATACAAGTAATAAAACTATTTTCATCTAACAACTACTTCTGATTCATGAGATTTAATTATAAGATGCCAAAAATAATAAATAACTATCCAATATAAATTATTAAATTATGTGATAGATAATCCATTAAGTATAAAGATCTTCCTCTTTACATCAAAATTGTTAGCATTTAAAACAGAACATAAGTTATTTAAAAAATCTCAAGGTAGCCCCAGAGACTCAGTGGTTGAGTGTAGACCATGAACCAAGAGGTTATGGGTTTGATTCCAGGTCAGGGCATATGCCTCATGGCAGGCTTGATCCCCAATAGGAGGCATTCAGGCGGCAGCCAATCATCGATGTTTCTCTCCACCTCTCTCCCTATTCCTCTCTCTAAAATCAATAAAAAATGTATTTTAAAAAAAAATCTTAGAGTAAATAAATTCAATGGGTAGATAAGTGTTCTATAATAAGTAGTTATTTTACTATTATTTCTGCAATCTACTTCCAATACTTTATGTTCTATCGTATATAATAAAGAGGTAATGTGCAACTTGACCATCACTCCAACACACAAGATGGCCGCCCCCATGTGGTCAAAGATGGCTACTCCCATGTGGATAAAAGATGGATGACACAAGATGGCCAGCAGGGGAGGGCAGTTGAGGGCGATCAGGCCACAGGGGAGAGTAGTTGGGAGGAACAAGACCTGCAGGGGAGGGCAGTTGCAGGTGATCAGGCCAGCAGGGGAGAGCAGTGAGGCTGGCAGGGGAGGGCACTTAGGGGTGACCAGACCAGCAGGAGAGGGTAGTTAGGGGCAATCAAGCCAGCAAGGGAAGGCAGTTAGGGGAGGCCAGGCCAGCAGGGGAGGAAAGTTGGTGGTGACCAGGCCAGCAGGGGAGGACAGCTAGGAGCGACCAGGCTGGAAGGGGAGGGCAGTTAGAGGTGATCAGACTGGCAGGGGAGCAGTTAGGTGTCGATCAGCCTGGCTGGGAAGTGGTTAGGGCATGATAAGGCTGGCAGGCAGAAGCGGTTAGGGGCAATCAGGCAGGCAAGCAGGCGAGTGGTTGGGAGCCAGCAGTCCTGAATTTTGATAGGGATGTCCAACTGCCTTTTAGGCCCAATCCCACAGGCAGTTAGACATCATCCCTCCAGGGGTCTCAAATTGGAGAGGGTGCAGCCTGGGCTGAGGGACACACACATACACACACACATGCACAAATTTTGTGTAACAGGCCTCTAGCAAGTTAATAAGTATTTCATAAGAAATTTTTTCTGCCCAAGGAATTAATTTTATCCAGTGATATTTTAAAGAAACATACCTAAGATATTGGTTTATAGAAATAAAAACATGCTTTTTAAAAAATTGTCAATATAAAGGTAGACAATTTGTTTAAATATTCCCTTTAAGAATGGAAGTAAACAGCCTAACACAATATATATATATATATATATATATTTTCATGTCCCTAAGTATAGTAAAAAGTCTTTATGTATGTAGACAAATGAGGAAATTCCAAGGCAAGAATGATAATGTAAACTATACTCATGCCCGTATCTATTTGGATCTCCATTCAGCAAATGACCAGGTAATGCAATATTTAAAATCACAAAATATTGAGGCCAGAACTTAAAGAATACTTAATCTGACTACTCATCCAATGCTTAGAGCTCCTTCACAAATTTTCCATTTAATGACTATTGTTGTGACAAGGTTATTCCAAAGAAAGGTAATGAGAAAACACTACTCACTACTCCTTTATTAGGTTAAACCATATGAAATAGCTATTATTTTAGGTAAAAAGAGTCTAATATTTGTGATTTCATATCAATGTAATAGAGTTAGGTGAACCCTAATACATCTTTGTACTTTTGTGTTCAGTTAAAATGTTTATCTCTGCTTTCAATACACTGACCCTAGAATGATCCAAAGTAAGTCAATCTTTTTTTTATATATAAAAAAAATTCGAAATAGGTAACTTATTTCAGGTAGTGCCTTTAATTGTCCTTCATACTATGTTTTTTATGTCCCTTTAACGCTATATTCACTGTCCTTTAAATATGTTCCAATTTGAAAATAAGCTTTTAAAAGAATAGCACCTAGTACTAAAAGGAACTATATGATATAAGTTCTAAAAGAGTGAGACTCCACTCTTCTTCCTCCCTCTCATCCACCCCCTTTGGAAAGTTGATTTCAATGATATCAAAGTAAAATTATATTAGTTTTTAAAATCTTCTTTGAAAACTTACTACATAAAATCCCTAAATGTGAAATACATGTTATATTGCTAACTTGGGATCCTAATCCTCTACTGATGCTTAAGTTTTAAGTATAATGCTAATATTTATTGCTTTTGAATTTCACTTGGATACGGCCCAACTATGCCATTCTCCAAAATAAATGTTTTCAATACAACTTCATACCATACACAAATGTGAAATTGAAATATATTTCAATATATTCCTTTAAATCATTAATAACATGCTGAGCAGAATAGGAATGAAGTTAGTACCCTGTGGCATTTCAATACAGACAATCCCACAACTTGTTATCACTCCATATATATATAGTGTGGCCACTTAATCAATTCTTTATCTAATGTCCTTTTCCTCATATGTATGTTCACACTTTTGTTCCCAGTGATCTTGTGAGAGACTTCATGTATTAAAGTTTAGATACTCTTTACCTGACAGACTAGGCTAGCAAAGCTCTCCCCTAAAAGGGTAATTTTAGCTGGACAATATTTTCTTAGCCAAACAACTTTGGTTCCAGAAGTTACCAGTCTTCTTTAGAAATCCATCTGGAATCATGCCAGGGATCATCATTACAATCACCAGTTAGTGAAACATTCTTTTTGAACGTTAAGAGTACTTTTCCATTTCCAGTCTCAGGTACTTAGCTCATTTTTTAAAAATGCCTCAAGATCACAGGCCATGTTTCACTACTTTCCTTTGTAAGCTCCTTGACCAAAATTTGCCTAGACAGGCAATCATGCACATGTTATTGGCCAATTGGTGCCCAGTAACAATCTTTTCACTAATCTAAGGCTTCTGTTCTCTTTGAACATATCCTCTGTCAAAAACAGTGATCTTTGTACTGAGGGAGAGCAGTGACAGGGAAAAAGCAAAACAAAGGAATTAGAAAACTAAAAAAAAAAAAAAAAAAATTACACAGGAATTAAGGAGTTTTAACTTCTTCTTATCATTACAAATTTTCCCCAAAGAATTGAGTAGAACTGTTATTTCCGTAACTTTCTTCTTAATGTAAATATCACAAGTTATTTTAAATTGGGATAATAATCTGCTTATTCTCTCAGAGGATATATTCAAGAGAAATAGTAAGTAACCTCATTATTTTCTGTTTAGTAGATTTCAATGTAAAATTCCACTGCTTTATTCACTCTCTTAAATTTACTATTATATGAAATGTGGAGAATAAAGTAAATTGAAGAATGTAGTAAGGGAGAACAATAATTTTATGGCTAGCTACAACCTGCCAACCTTTGGGGCAATAATTAGCAGGTAGTAAAAGGTATTTTTCCTTTAGATAAATAGTCTCAAGGCACAAGTTTTTAGCCTATTTTATGAAAATGAGACATAAGTGATCTGGATGGTTGGTTAAGAATGGATTAGAAGAATACTACAATTCTTATACAAGTAATAAAATTAGTGTTATTGGTTTATACAATTACATATAAAATTAAGTAAAACAAAAGAGTAATATTTATCATTAATTCTTGTAAAATTTGGATTTTGATACCTAGCCTTTTACTTATCCTGTCTAATAAAAAAGTAATATGCAAATTGACTGTCACTCCAACACACAAATGGCCGCCCCCATTTGGACACAAGATGGCGAGCAGGAGAGGGCAGTTGTGGGCTATTAGGCCATCAGGGGAGGGCAGTTGGGGGAGACCAGGTCACCACGGGAGGGCAGTTAGGAGCAACCATGCTGGCAGGGGAGGGAAGTTATGGGTGACTGGGTAGGCAGGGGAGGGCAATTTAGGGGGACCAGGCCTTCATGGGAAGGCAGTTGGGGGCAACCAGGCCAGCAGAAGAGGGCAGTTGGGGGAGACCAAGCCTGCAGGGGAGGGCAGTTGCGAGAGACCAGGCCTTTAGGGGAGGGCATTTAGGGGCTACCAGGCATTCTGGGGAAGGCATTTGGGGGCATAAGGCCTGCAGGGGAGGGAAGTTTGGGGTTACTGGGCCAGCAGGGAAGGGCAGTTAGGGGCAATCGGGACGGCAGGGGAGCAATTAGGCATTGATTAGGCTGGCAGGGGAGTGGTTAGGGGTGATCAGGCTGGCAGGCAGAAGCGGTTAGGGGCAATCAGCCAGGCAGACACAGGAGCGGTTGGGAGCCAGCGGTCCTGGATTGTGACAGAGATGTCCAACTGTCCATTTATATAGGGCCTAAACAATCAGACATCCCTCGAGGGGTCCCAGATTGGATATGGTGCAAGCTGGGCTGAGGGACACACCCTCCCCCCCATGCACAAATTTTGTGTACTTGACCTCTAGTTATCCCTATAATAGTATGAAAATATTAATTACCAAAAACTGATTAATATAATTAGATGAATTCTGTTTGCATTTATAAGAAAACTTTGACTATCCGGTGCAATTATACTAGATACTTTTGTACATACACAGTAAAGATAGCTAGAATTCTTCAATACCTACATTTATAAATTAATAAATAATTTAAAGTAAACATTTGTTATGCCCTTTAGCAACAGAAGTGCTGAGTGGAATGCAAATTCAGCTTTCTAGCACTTTCAGTAAGTATATAAAAACTAATCAAACTTTGTAGATAAATAGCACAAAGCATGTCTAGAAAAGCACGACCGAGTTCTAACACTTCCTTAAAAAGTCATGGTAGTCTCAAAGATAAGCAAATAAATACAAAGTTGCAAACTGAATTAGACATACTTTTCCACAGAAATGGAACCAAAGGGATACATAGAGAGGGAGAGATAGAGAGAAAGAGGTGGAAAAGAGAGAAATTCATATTTATTTATTTGAGGGGATTAGCTCATGGTATTGTAGATGCTAGCAAATAGAAATTCTGTAGGACAGGATGGAAACTTGGGATTTCTATATTACAATACTGCAGAAGAATTTCTTCTTTTTGGGTAACAACAGTATTTGCTCTTAAGGTCTTTAATTGGTTAGATGAGGCCCACCCACCTAGGGTAATATGCTTTACTTAAAGTCAATTTATTATCTACACTTATAAAAGAAAAACATGCAAATTGACTATCCCTTGCTTTGCCCACCAGACAATCAGGAGTGAGTATACAAATTAACCCAACAAAGATGGCAGTTAATTTGCAAATGTGGGTACAGAGCAAAGACTGAAAACAGCGTAGAGGGAAGCCAAGTGCTGCAGAAGGGAGTGAAGCCGCAGAGAATGGAACATGGCAGCAGAGAAGGGAATGAAGCCCTACTCAGTAGGCTTCACTCCCTTCTCTGCTTCCTGTTGCTGCAGGAAGCCCCATTTTTGCAGGAATAGGCCTGAGGAAGCCTTATTCTTACAAGAATCTTCCTGCAAAGGGCCTCTAGTAAATGTTAATAAAATCTATAAAATACCTTCACAATATCTCTAATATTTAGACTAGTGTTTGACCAAACAAAAAAACAAAGACTAGCAAAGTTGAGACATAACATGAACCATCATATAAATCTAACAGGTTTTACTTATCAAGTTACAAGTTTACAAATTTCCGGGTAAAAGCTCAGTGAATGAGTATGATCTTACATTGCTATTAGCTATAAATTAGTACACACAGAATTTTTTAATCATATATTACAAAGCCTTAAACTGTGAATAATAATAACAACAGTAATATGCAGATTGACCATCACTCCAACACACAAGATGGCTGCTTCCATGTGGATACAAGATGGCCACCACAAGATGCCCAGCAGGGGGGGAGGGGCAGTTGGGAGGAACCAGGCCTGCAGTGGAGGGCTATTAGGGGCAAACAGGCTGGCAGGGGAGCAGTTAGGCATTAATCAGGTTGGCAGGGGAGTGGTTAGGGGGTGATCAGGCTGGCAGGCAGAAGTGGTTAAGGGCAATCAGGAAGGCAGGCAGGCAAGCAGTTTGGAGCCAGAAGTCTGGGATTGTGAGAGGGTTCTTAGATAGGAGAGGGTGCAGGCTGAGGGACACCCCCACCCATGCATGAATTTTGTGCACTGGGCCTCTTGTTTCCATATAATTAATTTCACTTCTAGAAATCTTTGTTGAAGAAATAATAAGGAACTCATTTTCCCTTGTTTAATGTATTAAATGCTTTAGACCTGAGCATCAAACCTTTTTGGGGAGGGGAGGAGAGGGAATGGAGGAAAGGGTGGTAATACATAGGCTAAAGTAGTCACTGCAGCATGGTGTACACTGGGGGGGAAAAATTAGGCATATAATAGGAATCCTATTATAAAACCACCAGTACTACAAATTTGAGAACTAAAAATAAGAGAGAAAAACACACACACAGGAAACTGAATTATTCCTATGTAACCATTCTGCTATTTCAAATTTCAACTGGCATCTCAAGAAATATGATTTGGGAGGGGGGGGGGAGTATGAGTTACCATTTCTACACTTTACATGGTTTTACTTACTAATGAAATCCCCTTTTAGCAGTTAAGTTTTTTAAATAGCACTTCATCATACTAAATTGTCTACAATCCTCTAAATACCCAATGGTAGTCTTGAATGTTCTTCACCAAATAATTCCAGTTGATGGTTATGGGACGTCTTTCTATTAATTTAGGATAATTTTAATTTTTTTCAATGTTTTCTTGTTTTCAGTGTATAATGTTACCTCCTTAGTTAAATTTATCTCTAGGCGAGTTATTCTTTAAGATGCTATTATAATTTGAATTGTTTTTTTTATTTCCTGCATTTCCAGGTGTATGGAAACTGATTTTTGTGTTAATTTTTTAACCTATAACTTCAATGAAATTATTTATTAGCCCTGCTGTTGGCTATATTTAACAAGGCATTATTTTTAAAATGACAAGTTAACACTAAATTCACAAGAAAAAATGATAACTCGTGCCCTGACGGGTGTTGCTCAATGGTTAGAATGTCAACCCAAGCACCAAAGGGTCACAGGTTTGATTTCCAGTCACTGGTATGTACTTGGGTTTCAGGTTCAATCCCCACCCTGGGTCAGGGTACTCAGGAGAAGCAACAATGTGTGTTTCTCACATGGATGTTTCTTCTCTCTGTCTGTCTGTCTGTCTGTCTGTCTCTCTCTCTCTCTCTCCCCTTCTACCCTTCCTTCTGCTCCTTCCTTTCTCTTTAAAAATCAATGGAAAAAATACTTTCAGGTGAGCATTAACAAAACAACAACAAAAGATGATTCAGAGCAATGAATCACAGATATTAGACAAAGTTCAGAAAATTGGGGACCTGGAGGGACAGCCATCTCCCCAACTCAATTTATAAAACAAACAACTGAGAAGGCCTTTGAGGAAAAAGACCAACAAAGTTCAAACTTGCAACAAATATGAAAGCAAAGTTTATGTTAGTCATACTCATTGCTAAAGATTCAATCATTTAAGGTGTCTCTGATCAAAGAATCAATAAAGCTGGGACTATATATGTTTTCGTTTGGACCAAATGGTTTGAGGGAAAAATATCATTTGGATTTCTTCAAAGCAGGTTTGGTAAATTAAGTTATTTTTAACTAGAAAAAGAGAAACACACAGATAGACAAGAATGAGGAGGAAAGCATGTAAAAACATTAAATATAAGAAAGAGGTCTCTGAAAAAACTGTGGGTTTGATTTGTCTTCGCTAAATGAAACTGATTGTAATCAAACAGATAAGAAGCTAAAAGAATCATTGCCCTGAATTGTGACTATTTACTATTTAAAATGACCATGGCTCCCAATTTTCCATAGGCAGAAAGCATGCTAAAAACTGGTATAATCACTAATACTACATTAAATATAGCCAACAAAGATACTAGAAAACTTAACACCTACAAGAGCATAAAATAAAATAGACTAGAGACCCTGCCCTAAACCCTAAAAAGAAAATCATGGCCCCCATTGCAAAGATTCTTATTTAATCTGTTCACTGAAATGTTAATAGCTATGCATCTCTGATTCTCAGTATTTGCTACTGAGAGTGATTAAATATAATACCTTACCTTTGTCTCACCACTCTATACTAGATTTGTTGTAGGCAAACAACATATATTTTGGTTTCTAGTTCTTCAGGTTAAAAAAAAAAAAAAACAACCTACATATCTGGACAAGATAATATGGAAACTGCAGCACATCATTCCTGGACTTTTCAGCTTGAGGCATTAGCTGGACAGAAATTTCATATTTTCACCCACAGGAATAAGATAAGCAAATTTGCCTGTGAGATGGGAGACTGAATATTTGGTGACCAAAAGAGCAGACTGTGGTATATTAGTGCTGTTTATCATATACTTCCTGCTCTCTTCCTTCCAGTGCATGGTAGGATGTCGCTACCTGGCCCCATTATGATTGTGAAATAAATTGGGAATAAAAGTATCACTTCCAGTGAAGAACATTGAATTACTGGTAGTAAATCTAGCTGTGCTTGTTTTCACTCTGCAACAATAACAGGTAATGTTTTACATAGGAAGGATACTATAAAGGCTATATCCTAGGGTTAGGACAACATAAGACCAAGCCCCAAGATAATCCTCAGTATGTGTGGCATGAATAGGGTATAAATCTCATTATCTGAAGCCAGAGAGTTTAGGGCATAACCTAATCTGTCCTGACTAATACATACCTTATGCTATTTTACAAATCTATGATCTTAATTTTTCTCTGAGTTTTCTGTTATATTATGAAGTTATATAAACTTCATTCCTGAGACAACCTAGCATTTCACCATCCAAAAGAATACAACTATTAGATCAAATTTATAAAATTCCCTGTGTATTTCCTTTTCCAAACCATTTATTAAAATGACAATGAATAATATTTAACAGAATTGACCTCTACTTTGGGGATGCAGTGGCATATTTATAAATCTCCATTTAAATTTTATACCTAATTCTGTTTTCCTAATTCTTAGTATATTTTCTTCCCATGATACAAAATAGGTCCTTTAAATAAAGTTTATTTTATTTTTTACCTACCAAGCCTATTCAGAAGTGTTGTTGAGAATTTCTTGCATTATTATATTATGATACATCCATTAATTCTTAATTGATTAATATAAATCAGCTAATACAGTCTTTAATGCCCTCTAAGACATTACATCAAGGAAAGAAAAAAAGTTAATGGAAAAATTCAAAATATCAATAGGAAAAAATTTCTTTATGCAATGAAAGGTAACTCAAGCATAAATACTCTTTTAAAAATGCCCATATTTATAAATCTTATACTACTAAAAATCATTACATATGCCATAACACATTTATAATCAGCTATTTGCTTATGTTATTTTATAAATAATAGTATGACCCAGAAAGTAACATAAGAATTGTCATTAATTTGAGGAAGTCCCATATATTTTAGTCCTTTAGCCCTATTTTTAGTCCCTCATAAAATTCCCTAACTTTAATACTGAGTTTACATAAGCATATTCTTTTGCTCCAAAATACACCATCGAAAGTAGATGGATCAAAACTGAATAGTTATAAAGCTCTCAGAGAGGAGAGGTAGAAGAAACGTATAAATATATAATGGACGTGCAATTTTATTACCTGAGTATTCAACAACTCCTCACACTTGTGTGCTTGTTTCTCGATTGCAGAAATGTACTGTTTTTCAACAGCTTCTACTTGTTGCTTAACTGAAGACTGTAGCAGTGCCTAAAAATAAACAAAAAAAGTAATTTGGATCACAGACAAAACTTGGAGTCTACTGTTGGCATGAGAATTTTTTTGACAGTTGCATATATCTGAAATATGATCCACTTCTGCATTAGAAAATACACATTTGTGAATATTGAAGCACAATCATATATAACACTACTTTAAGCTTTTGGGTTTAAGTTTTCCTATTACCAAGACTACAGTTTTTTGGCCAGATGTTCCTTCCACACACCTCTCCTTAAAAAGGCCAAGTTCTAGAAGATGATAAAGAGAGTGAGTAGTTCTGCTAAATATAAATTCAGTTTAGTGAAGACCACACAGGATGAGGAGCGTATGAAAGCTGCTGAAAAAAGAAGGAAAAAAAGAAACCCCAGGCATATTTCACTGGCTGACAAAACTCTACATCCTCTCAGCACACTGTACCATCCCATGGGCCAAGCATGATCTTCAAGACCACAAGTCAAGTAAAAGCAGATGGAAAGTCTGAACAATTTCAAACATAAAACAACTGCCCCCCCAGGAAGTTTACATCCCTAATGTGAAAAGATATAAGTCAACGCGTGGAAGTCAGTCAGAATGACAGGACAGTTTTCATAAGAAGTAATAAAACCTGGGAAACTGGTTAACTGAAGTGGGTAGTGTAAATGCTGGAACCTCAATCAAAGACCTTAACGCTGTTCTAAGGAAAGCAAAATCAGCATTTGAAGATGTTCCACCCACTCACTTCCTTATTGGAGATGCTTAGAATATTATCATCTTTTTTCCCTTCCATTTTTTTAGAGCATTATATTTTATACTTAACATGTTTCCTATATTATCTTACATGCTATTTATAAACCCCAAATCATTTTAAAATATGCATTCAACCATATACGTAAGAACTCTTAAACAAATATTCTATTTTTGAAGGTCTATCTGGATAATAAACTACTCATAATCAAAATAGTAAGTTGAAACAGACACATGTCTTATAGAAAACAGACGTTTGGCACATTTGCCAAAAAAATAAGCCAAATATCTTAAATAATCTCTGTTATGAAAATAGATTTACGTGGTTGGAAACAACATGCATTAAGAAGCTAAATAAATATGCATGTATTTAAATAACATTAAGATAAAATACTTTTTGAACCTCTGGATAAGCCTCAAATGTTCAGATAATTAACTTCCTCTTGCAAATGTTAGACTGTCTGATGATGCTACCACTGGTATAATTCAATAGTCACCACTCTGAAGCTGCAGAATTAGTAGTAAATTTAGTAAAGGAAATAGAGCTCTGACTGAGGTTTAATCAAAATACAGAAAACTGCTGCCCTAGCCAGTTTGGCACAGTTGGATGGTCCTGGGGGATCCATTCCGGTCAAGGGCACATACCTTGATTGCAAGCTAAATCCCTGGGCCTTGGTTGGGTTGGTTGTTGGAGACAACCAATTGATATGTCTCTCTTACATCAATGTTTCTCTCTCGATTTCTACCTCTCCCTGCCACTCTCTCTCTAAAAATCATTTGGGGGCAAAATATATCCTGAGTGAGGATTAACAACTATATATATCCTAGAAGCCCAATGCATGAAATTTAGGCAAGAGTAGGCCTTCCTTTCCCCAGCTGCCAACACTGGCTTCCCTCTGGCACCCAGGACCTGGGCTCCCTCACAGTCCTGGCTTTGTCCAAAAGGACATCTGGTCCAATTAATATATATATATATATATATATATGTGTGTGTGTGTGTGTGTGTGTATATATATATATATATATATATATATATATATATACTGCTTTACCCTTTCAGTATATGCCCTCTAAAGATTCCATAATAATTAATTTATTTAAAGCACCAAAATGTAACCTCTTAAGCTGTGACTAAGAAATGCAAAGCTCTAATTTACCTAAGGTAAAATATAATAGACTATCTGTTGGACTTCAGAATATTTAAAAATAGTATAGAGGCAATTTCCTTCAGTATGGTCACTGCATCTTTTATAGAGAGAAAAATGCCAATCTTTTTGTGGACTTGGGATATGAGAATTGTTTTAGCTTAATGGTAAGAACTTCCCTACTTGATATGGTTCCAAATACTACCACAGTTTAAATACACAACTGTAATTTTTAGTAGATTATATGTTTTGGAGATACAGGTAAGTTCATGAAATAAAATATTTTCTCACTGTATTTAAGAAACAAAATTGAGCCGAGACCGGTTTGGCTCAATGGATAGAGCGTCGGCTTGGGGACTGAAAGGTCCCGGGTTCGATTCCGGTCAAGGGCATGTACCTTGGTTGCAGGCATTTCTCCAGTAGGGGGTGTGCAAGAGGCAGCTGGTCGATGACTCTCTCATTGATATTTCTAGCTCTCTATCTCTCTCCCTTCCTCTCTGTATAAAATCAATAAAATATATTTAAAAAGAAAAAAGAAAAAAAAAAGAAACAAAATTGAATAGTATATTTTTTCCCCTCTAGTGATTGATGTATACACCATATATTCATTTTCTTCCAAACTTAAAAGAGGCAAGCTATGGGAACCCCTTTCACATCCCGCATGGTTCAAGGTTCTGGTTCAGGGTTTGGTTTCTGGAGAAGGGTCTCACGCAAATTAAAGAGAGACTAGAAGAAATTTAATTTGGCAATATGGGGAGCCAGGGGGAGCCCACCTCTAGTGGGAGAACTGCCACTAGGTTCCAGCCTTGCCAACCCTTTTATAGAGACTATGGGATACACCCATTACCCTTAAGCAGGTTTGGGATACATCCATAGCCCTTAGGCAAGTATTGAGCAGATTATCATTCAGTAAGGATTTAATGATTACAAGATGGGGAAGTTGCCTGTTACCTTTGTCTCAATTACACAGGCAGTAATTGGCTCTGACCTTTCAGAGCTTCAAGGTTGACCATCCTTTTACATCTTTCTATTAGAGAGATAATGTTTGGTTTCTGGCAGCAAGCACTATTGGATAACAAGTCAAGTAAGAGCCAAAACTGTGGTTTATGGACCATGGAGAAAAGCTATGCACAAGTAACCAGCCTTTCCTATAGTTCAAACCTCTTGTCTTAGTCCATTATTTAAATCCACCCATATGCAAAAGAGACATAAAGGTAAGTCCTAGGAAAATGAATATTAAAAAAAAAATTCTTTTCTTACTGAATTATTTCTATAGTTAAAGAGAAACAATCTCTAAATAACACATACCATAGGTATATGCAAAGTGTGTATCAGAGAAAGAAAATATGTCCAAAGCCTGTTTTATAAAGCTCATGCTACACACTGAGAACGTTAAACAGATAAGAGTAGCTTGACTAAGAGTGGAGGCATATAGTAGTATTATAGTAATGCAAGAAGGAACAAAGGGGCAGGTATCAGTTATTAAAAAAGCTTATGTGCCACAACAAGGTCACTTAAAAACATGTCCTATATTACTAAATAGTGGGATTATTAGTGCAATACTCTAAAAACTGTCCTCACAACTAGAATATTAACCATTTTGGAAATACATGTACACATCAACTAGCTAGCTGCTTTTATGGCTTGAGATATCCTATATGATAAAAGGCTAATATGCAAATTGACTGAATGACAGTACAACTGGAACAACCAAACAACTGGTCACTATGATGTGCGCTGACCACCAGGAGCATGTGAGGAACATGGTGGGTGTTGGCCACAGTGGGATGGTGGAGCAGGTGAGCAGGAGTGCCAGACCAAGACGGGGCACCAGTCCCTGTCATGGGGGCAAGCCTCTGGTGGTTACTGAAAATTCCTTGCTCCTGCATGTCACCGTCCCACCCAGCACTTACACCCACTGTTGGCCCAGCCCTGCTCATACCCAGCACTAGAGCCACCACTCATACACGCTGCTGACACCAGGTGCTGGCCCTGATCACTCAGCACCATCACAGGGTATGAGCGATAGCTGCTGACCCGATTGCCCCTGAGAGCTTCTCCACCTTCCCCTGCTCCTGAGAGGCTATCGGGGCAGCAGCCACACCTCGCACTCACTTTGGGGCCAGCCCCACTCACATCTGCTGCTGACACCAGCCCCAATCACTCCACACCGTCAGTGGGTGTGAGTGGGGCTGGTGCCTTCAGCATGTGGGAGCAGCAGCAGTGAGAGCAGAGCTGCCAGCAGAGAGGGAACCAGGGGCCAAGGCAGTAAGGGCCAGGCAGGGGCACAGAGGATGGGTTGAGACCCACCCCTGTGCCCAATACAGCTTTGAGGCCCACAGTTCCTTTCAAGGTGTCCAAATTAGTGCATTGGGCCCCTAGTTATATAATTGAATATTTATTTTCCAATGTAATAAACCATAATAATCACTTTAAAATTTATCATATATTGTAAATATAAATGTTAACCTTAACATTTTGTAGCAATTTACTTATTTTTTATCTGTAATTTCTCTACAGATATCAAACACATAAGAAAGCTTTCCCGTGGGCTTATACAAGAATATAGAAAGATATATCAAATAATTATTTCCTTTATATGGTATTTTAAAACTATTTTAAATATACATAAAGCATTAAAATTCACAATGTACAGAACGAGTAAAACAAAGATGTATTCAAACTTTGTATAATGGAAAAAAAAATGTTACCAAAGGCAGGAAATGTTTTATTAATTTTCAACATATTTAGATTTTAGCCAGAGTTCTTTCAGACTTTTCTGTATCATACCAGAAAATTTAATTTACTAAGGAAACTGAGGAAAGCTATTTAGCATACTTCTTTAACAATAATTTTAAAGGTGTGAACAAGATTGTAGGTTCCTTAAGTATAGAAACTATATATTACTCATCTTTATCACACACAATTTATTGTAGAGTTCCTTGAACATAGTTGTATTAGATGACACAATCGCTATTTAGTAATTAATGATTCCTTTAATAAGATTAGTATTGTTTAAAAATCAAAATATGAATGGTACCAATATTCATTGAAAAGTTCACTAAGCTTCAAATTATAACTGCCAAGTTCAGTTACCAAATTTGTTGCTGAGTATATTTAATCCCTACCAAGGATTTCAACATTTTATGTTGTTATTTTAGACTAGAAATGTCCACTCTTTCTACTCTACAGGATAAATTTTGAGTAAATAGAGTGTATGAAGGACTACAAACTCTTTGGAAGGGAAAATATGTCATAAGTTCTACAATTATTAGATTCATAGAAAACAGATATTAGGTCAACCACCACCCAAAACCAATACATGCTGGAACTTAAATGAGAAGTGGAGCCACAGCAACCCAAACTATACACCGATGTCCTAACAAATAGTTTTTTTCTTGACCTTGAGAGTACCATGCTAAGGGAAGTCTGTCAGGTGGAAAATAATAAGTACCATATTATTTTATTCATATGTGGGATATAAAAGAGAAAGTAACAAATGAACAAATTAAAATCATAGACACAGATAATAGTATGGTGGTTATGATGAAGAGGGTAAAGGGGGTCCAATATATGGTGATGGAAAGAGACTAGACTTTGGGTGGTGAGCACATAATGCAACATGTAGGTGATGTATTATAGAATTGTATACCTAAAACCTATATAATTTTATTACCCAATGTCACCCCAATTAATTCAATTAAAAACTAAATAAAAGTATAGTGTAAAAGGACTAGAAAGTATAATTCTCTAAGGCAGTTATTTTCAAATGATGTTCCACAAAAATCATGCTATATCTCTTTTGTCTGCTTGTCTACTGATGGGCACCTGGGCTGTTTCCAGATGTTGGCCATTGTAAATAACACTATTATAAACATAGGGGTGCATATATTCTTTCTGATTGATGTTTTAGGATTTTTAGGCTATATTCCCAAAAATGGGATTGCTGGGTCAAAAGGCAGTTCGTTGTGAACATAGGGAATGCATATATTCTTTCTAATTGGTGTTTCAGGATTCTTAGGATATATTTCCAGAAGTGGGATACTAGGTCAAAGGGCAGTTCCAATTTTAATTTTTTGCAGAAAGTCCATACTGGTTTCCAGTGGCTCTACCAGTCTGCATTCCCACCAGCAGTTCACTAAGGTTCCCTTTTTTCCACAGTCTCACCATACTTGTTTTTTGATTTACTGATGGTAGTCATTCTGGCAAGTGTGAGGTGACACCTCACAATGGAATACTATGTGGCTATAAAAAGGAAGGTACACTTACCCTTTGTGACAGCATGGATGGAACTGGAAATTGGTGTTATTATTTTTTTATATGTTTTTATTGATTTTAGAGAAAGAGGAAGAGAGAGGGAGAGATAGAAATATCAATGAGAGAGAAATATCATAAATTAGCTGCCTCTTACACACCCCCTACTAGGGATTGAGCCCAATAACCCAGGCATGTGCCCTGACTGGGAATGGAACCAGCGACCTCTTGGTTCCATGGGCCAAGGCTCAACCACTGAACCACACTGGCCAGGCTAGACCTAGAAATTACTGTTTTTTAAAATATATTGAATTTTACAGAGCGGAAGGGAAAGTTAGAAACATGGATGAGAAAGAAGCATTGATGAGCTGTCTCCAGCACACCCCCCACTGGGGAAGTGCCCACAACCAAAGTACATACCCTTGACCAGAATCAAACCTGGGACCCTTGAGCCAACAGACTGATGCTCTATCCACTGAGCCAAACCAGTTAGGGCTGGACCTGGGAATCATATGTAAGCAAAAAAAAAAAAAAAAAAAAAAAAAAATACCACATGATCTCCCTTATATGTGGAGTCTAATGAACAAAATAAACTAATGAACAAAACAGGACCAGAGGCATGGATACATGGAACAAACAGATCTCAGAGGGGAGGAGGGAGGGAGGACTGGAAGAAATTAGCCAAGAACTCATATGCATATATGCACAGCCCATGGACACAGATAAGAATGTGGTAAAGGTGGCGGGACTGAGTGGAGGAGGAGAAAGGGGGAAATGGTGGACATCTGTAATAGTGTCAACAATAAAAATAAAAAACCACCAATACCTGAGTACTTATTCAGGGGTACTGGCCTATTTTCCCTTATATTGGAAAAAAAAAAAATACAACAGCCAATACAACAGCAGCTGCCTAGTAAATCAAAATTTCAACTAATGATAGGCAAAAATTCTATTTTTTGGTGCGACACAGAATTACAGTAATTAGTTTATATGTGCCATGAGATGAAAAACGTTAAAAATTGTTGCTCTAGGGAAAGATTTCAATCCGGAGTTAAGGCTTTCATTCACTCAAAACTGTTGCCAAAGTCAAGTTCAAGTTCCTGGCCACCTGTTACCCAGGCTGGCAAAAATTAGGCAACATTCAGACCCTGTAAATTCAACCCTTAGGGAGAATGAAGGTACGTGTTTCTCTAGACCAAATTTCAAATATCTGAGGAGGAACAGTAATGGATTTGGCCATATTTCTTTTTAGAAAACAAAAAAAGAAATTATGACCAAAAATTATGGAAAAATGAATTCAAAAAAGATTTCTCCCTTCCTTTTTCCTTAATTGAAAAAAGAAAAAGTAACAAGGTCGTGTTGAGGCTGCTGAAAAGTGACCCTGTTACAGATTTCAAGCATCTGGATTTGCAGTGACCCCCAGGCTTTTCTATGTATTGGAGTTATACTATACAAGTCAAAAAAGAAAAAATGTTTAATTATGGGTGTAGATCTAAACATGGAAATCCAATATAGTCTAGCCATGCTATAAAGTGTTTTGGAGACTCTGAAAGCCAAAGAAAATCCTCAGAACTGAGGGAATCATTCCTGTTGGCCTTGTTGTTAAGGGATTCTAGTAACATAAGAGTTGTTACCTCAAACACCACAAAAGTCTCCCAGTGAAAATTTCTTTTGTGCCATGGACAACACATTAAAATTAAGAAGTTTCTAAAATTAAGTACAGCACAGAGCCTCTGCATGTCTGCCTTCCAGATACTTTAAACTTCTGAAAAGCTGCCATATGGATGTGCCTTTCCCTCAGATGCCACAATATTGTTCCTTGTGACTTAAGAGTGGCAGTTTCATTGAGAGAGAGGGAGAGCGCAAGCGCTCTAAAATAATCTTTACACTTTCATAGGGTTAATGAAACACCTGGTTTTTAAACACTAAAGACCCTTGCATCTCATTTTCAGAAATATCAGAGACCATGGAAAAAGAGAAGCCCATCAGGATGTCAGAAATATTTGGCCTGCATACACATGCATTAACATTCCAAGGAGGCAGTATAATTTATTGAAAAGAGCCCTGAATCAAGCTTTGAGAGACCTGGCTATTACTTAAAACTCCTCCTCTGTTTATACGTGTTTGATCAAGGCATTGCTTCTCTATGTCTCACATTCCTTATCTAGTCAATGAGAATAAAAATGTTTCTTCATTGCCAATGATGAAGGAATAAAGGACTTCTATGAAATTACAAATCATTTAAAATGAAACTCATGCTGATTTTTTTAGTTAAAATCCTCACTTTTTTATGACAAATGAAACTCATCTAAGTTAGGATTAACATCTTTTAAATTACTAGATTTAAGACCACTAAAGTGAAGAATTTTCCTCCAAATTAATCAAGATCCATTAGTCAAATAGGGATCAAAAAGATTAGAATGAAATGTTTTTCATACTGAAAAGCAATTAACATTGAGAAAATTTAGGTTTCATTTAAATCAATTTTTTAGAAGACACATTGAGAAAGATCAAACTTTCCTTTTAAAAAAAATCTTAAAGAGAATAACATTGTGAACTTAAATAATAATGTAAGATATGTCAACTGGTATCTTTTCCAGATAAATGCCAGTTTATTAGAAGTGCCATCCCTTGAATTGGAGCAAGTGCCAAAGGTCCCTGCAGTGCTGGCTCCAGCTTGGTTGTGTGGGGTTAGGGAGAAGCACCCAGGGAGGGACAGCACCATCAGAGTGGCTCAGAGCAATTGCTGATATACTAACTGGTATGGAAGTATTTGACTAGTATAAGATGGCACAACGTGGTGTTTCTGGCTGAATATTAGCCACATTAGGCTGTTACAGTGGATTAATTACCAAGAACATTTAGCCACGTGAATATCCTGCTAAACATCAAAAAAAGAAAACCTTTGAACTTCTGCTTTTGACTACATGGACTAAATCACACCGTATCTGGATTATACATAGAATTCTTTTCTCATTGCTATAAAGTAATTTGACAATCAATTCACTGAAAATTGAACACATGATAATTTTAAGTAACTTAACTCACCTCTGGAAAAAATACAACCTGGGGACTCATACCCAGACAGCAATGGGAGCAAAATTTATTTTTCACAATTCATACTTGCCATGTCTTTTGAATTATGTACTGAATATACATTATCCTGTCAAAAATAAGGAATTCTGAAAATATTATGGAAAATCATCCTATTCTCTCATTATTTATCCTTGGTATAAAATTTATATTCTCATATATCAAGATTCCCCAAAGCTGAATAACTAGAGCTTAAGGATAAAATCAAAACCAGCCTTGTATTTTCATACTGGGTTATAAACTAATTAGAAAATGTTATCCTCCAAAATATTGCTGGTTCTTACATCTCTGCTTTCCTTATTCAGAGTCTGTGTTTTATAGTTGAGAGAAAATAATAAAGTTAACCATTCCACTCTTATATAATTTCAAACAGGCAAAAAACATTTTAAAACTTTAAAGCAGTTTTTGCATACATATCTTTTCTGCCTTAAGAACTATGGTATGTATATTTTTACTAAATGGAAAATTGGTGGCCAATAAAAAATGAATAAAAATGCCCTAGCTGGTTTGGCTCCATGGATAGAGCATAGGCCTGAGGACTGAAGAGTCGCCAATTGGATTCCAGTCAAGGGGACATTCCTGGGTTGCAGGCTCGATCCCCAGTAGGGGGCGTGCAAGAGGCAGCCATTCAATGATTCTCTCTCATCACTGATGTTTCTATCTCTCTCCCTCTCCTTTCTTTTCTAAAATCAATAAAAATGTTTTTAAAAATGAGTAAAAATATATCTGTAAGAAACACTAGTTTTTCCCCCCTAAAGTCTAATAATTATGAAGCATATAAGATTATTTCGGGCAATATCTAAAACTAAAAATACTTGAATCTGAATAGATCTTGATGACAATTCATTTCATTAAAATTGAGATGCACATAACTGATCTATTACATTTACTACAGAAATGACATTCTTTACAGCTGCTACTAATTCCTCTCCCAGCTTTATTATAGAGGTAAAAATCTGTTCAATAAATTTAGATAAAAAGAAGATCTGATAAGACTTTCAACCCCAACAGAACAGGACAAGCCTCATTCTGGTCAACATGGAGAGACAATATTATTAAGAATAAATATATTTATGTTATAATGGCCTAAATTTGTATGATAATAATAAGAAATCTATAATTAATAATAATTTCTAAGTGGGACAGAGCTGCTATTGATAAAATTTTCAAGTTTGACCAAAATTAATCACAAAAAAGAACCCATAACATTTAAAGAGCATTTCACAAGATAAGCAAAAAATAACATGTCTTAAGGAACTACTAACTAAATAAACCCTAATCACTTAATATTTTTTTTATCATTGAAGGTATTTTTCAAGGTCTGTTTTGAAACAGAAATTTAAAATTTATATCCGCAATACAGAATAAAGATTGTCCCTTTACTCCTTTAACTATCAGGCTGATGATATAGTCACAATATAAAGGCAAGTCTTAAATCTATATTAGAACAAGTTTTCTTGCAAGGTTTCCAAAGCCTTTTGGTTTTGGCCCAGCTAGAAAAACCACAAGAATAGCCTTGCATGCAAAAATTCTGGCTAAGCCCAGGAAACTCAGGGCATACAAAAACTATTCTCAACTACTAAACCTTTCTCAGTCCTCTGCTGAGGTTAAGTTTGGTGGGAGGGACAAGAATGGACAAGCCAAGTCGTTATTTCCAAACCAATCACTACTATCTAGCACGCAGTTAGGCCAAACTCTATTGGCAACAGTAAGTATCTTTATTTGTCCAGGAAAAATCTGATCATACGATAAAAGCTGGAATTTATGAGAATCCTTTTTCAATCAAATAACTAAAACTATAAATTTATTTCATACTTTTTGATGAACAAAATACTAAAATTCAAACTAAAAGATATATCACAAGTTTCAAACATGTTAATCTTTACTTCTTCCCCCCTTTGCACAAAAGAAGTTAGCAAACTCTAATCAAGGGGAAATATCAAGAGAAGAGAAAACAAAGTTGTTTCCCCCTCCTTGGAGGAGAACTTCATACAATACAAGTAACTCTACACCCTGGGAAAAATCGGTCTCCTAATCCAATATGTTCTCCCTTATATAATAGTACAAACAACTCAAGAGTTCCAATAAAACACTAGTAAGTGGCTGCTTTTGAAAAATGGAATAAAACAGGCATTGTGATACTCCAAGCTGGCATTTAACATATGGTGCACTGCTAAAATTCAAAGTAATCTTTCCCACAGCTATTTAAGGCATACTGAACCTTTACAGAAAATGCACAGAGGACCATCACACTCAATAAAATCAAGGCTGGGTAACATGGGAAATGAGCATATCGATAACTTAATCAAGATAATTTCAGAATAACAAGCTTATGTAGCAATTTCACATCATTTTTCATGAAAAGGAGCAGAAAATTTATATGCCTAAAAACTCTAAGATTCAATATCCTGATACTTAGCAGAAAAATATTTTAAAAATTTATATTAAAAATTCTCATTATAAACTGTTCTAAGACTTTAGAAAAAAATCTGCCATCCTTTACATCCACCAGTCATATGAAAAGATTAGAGGCCTGGTGCATGAGATTTGTGCACTGGGAAAAGGGTCCCTCAGTCCGGCCTGCACTCTCTTGCATTCTGGGACCCCTCGGGGGATGTCCAACTGCCGACTTAGGCCCATTTACCATGGGGAGTGGGCCTACACTGGCAATCAGACATTCATCTAACAGTCCAGGACCCTTCACTGGCTGCTGGCTGACCCACCTGCTGGCTGCTCCTTTCCACTCAATTCACTGCTCCTTACCACTCAGCTCACTGCTCCTTAGCACTGACGCAGAGGCAGGAGAGACTGCCACCACAGCCACTGTGCTTGCCAGCCTTGAGCCCAGTTTCTGGATGAATGGTGCTCCTCCTTTGGGCAGCTCTGCCCCTTGGTGGTCGCTGCCCATTATAGTGACAGGTTGTCCCACCATTCAGTCTGATTGCATATTAGACTTTTATTTTATATAGGATGCTCAATTTCACTATCTATTAAGGAAATATAAATCAAAACTTCTATGAGATACCACTTCATACCTGTTAGATGGTTATAATTAACAAGACAAGTAATAACAACTGTTGAAGAGGAGGTGGCGAAAAAGGAATCCTCATTCACTGCTGGTAGGAATGTAAGCTGGTAAAACCGCTATGAAAAACAGTATGACAGTTCCCCAAAAAATTAAGAATAGACCTACCCTATGATCCAGCAATCTCTCTTCTGGTATCTACGTGAAAAAAATAGTAAAAGAACAGGGGGTAAAGGCATGGGATGGGGTAGGAATCAGGTGGATAGGAGCTATGGGGGGGAGGGGGAGAAGAAGAACACCTGTAATAATATGAACAATGAAGATTTATTTAAAAAAACTGAAAAAGAGTGAAAATTAAGTGAGTTATCAGCTGTTTAAATGTGTATACACACATGCTGGGTTGCGGGCTTGATCCCCAATATGGGGCAAGCGGGAGGCAGCCAATCAATGATTTTCTCGCATCACTGATGTCTCTCTCTCTCTCTCTCCCTTCCTTTCTGAAATCAATGAAAAAAATTATATTTAAAAATATGTATACATTTTTGGGACATTCTTTGAATAATTAAAAAGGCAGATTTTGTACTTCAACTGAGTTTTCAAACTTTCAATAGCATTTTAGAATGGACATCTTTTATTCAAAGCTTAGTCTGGCTGAAAGGAGAGAAACATCAATTGAGTTATCAACTGCTAAAGTGTTTATACATGTTTTTGGGACAACCCTGTATATACAATGGAATAATACACAGCAATAAGAAATGAAATACTGACATTAGCAACAACATGGATGGACCTTAAGAATATCATGCTAAGTGAAATAAATCAATCCAAAAAAACTAAGAACCATATATTATCACTCATATGTGGGATATAAAACTGAGGTTCACAGATAACAGTATGTTGGTTATCAGAGGACAGAGGGCTGGGGGATAGTAAAGGGAGCCTAATATATGTTAATGGAAGGTGATCTGACTTTGGGTGGTGGGCATACAATGCAATATACAGGACATTATCATGGAAATATATGCTTGAAGCCAACCTACTTATTAACCAATGTACCCCAATAAATTTAATTTTAAAAGATTCTAATTCAATTTTCAAACTAAACAAGTTGAGCCAGAACAAAGAAAATATCTTGCAAGTGTAACATCAGGATGAAATTAAAAACTTTGTATAGAAAGAGTTTCAAAAGGGAAAGCTCTTTCTTTTTGGAACTGATCTACCTTAAAGCAAACACCACATTAAAAATAAATAAATAAATAAATAAATAAATAAATAAATAAATAAATAAGTAGGAAGGACGGAAGAGGGAGGAGTTTGTTGTCAATGCCTTGAAGAAGGAGTCTGTATATAGTAAAACAAAAATGTTAACCAAAAAATATGTTCAAATCTTATTTGTTTCAAATTAGGTTTTTTATTAGGCTCAAAGTAAAAAAAAAAAAATAAAAACAACATGTTGGACTTAATTTCTTGAATACTTTCAACTCACTGTTACAGCACATTAGCAAAAGTTCCAGCTTTGAACTTTAACAAAGTGTCAACTAATACTTCCTTTGAAAAATTCTTCCCCAAAATTATGATAAAAAACCAAACTCATTCTAGAAAGTGTCAGCATTTAAAATGGCTTTATCTCAAACACTTACATACAATATGCAGGGGTAGAAAAGGTAGTTTTGAAGTTGTAATATGATAATAAGTAAACAATAATACAAGAACAAATTGAGTATTTCATTTTCATGTACTCACAACTGTAAACCTACTTTTACCAAACTATGGATTAATCCAATTATATATGGACATAATTCTAAAAAGAAAAACAAGAAGCAATATATTACATCTATTTTAGCCAATATGCTTTTATTTCTTTCCACGTATAACTTTCTTTGATCATTCCTCTGTGCCATTATACCAATCCACCATTATAATTTTTTTCTTACTGGGATCGCTTATTCCATATTAAAGAAAGGCGTAAGTTATATTTAAAAATCTTAGGTGGGGAGTGAGTGGGTAGGTCAGAAGAGATTAACCAAAGAACATTATGCATATATGCATAACCTATGGACATAGACAGTAGTGTGCTGAAGGGGCTGAGGGGAAGGTGTGAGCTAGAAGGGGTCAATGTGGGGGAAAAAGGGATATCTGTAATATTTTCAACAATAAAGATTTTTTTTTTTTTAATTATAATGCAGCCTTCCCAGTGTTGCTCAGTAGTTGAGCGTCGACTTATGAACTGGTAAATCCTGGTCAGGGCATATACCTGGATTGTGGGCTCAATCCCTAGTATGGGGAATGCAGGAGGCAGCTCTCTTATTATTGATGTCTTTCTCTCTCTTTTTCTCTCCCTTCCTCTCTCTGAAATCAATAAAAATAATTTTAAAAAAGTCTTAATGCAGGCTAATTCTACTTTCTTAATAAATTAAGTTCTGTTAGAATATTTCTCATTTTTCTTGCCTGGAAAAATTTCCCAGTGATTTCAATGAGAAACTTACATGTGTATGTGTGCATGTATCCAGTTACAAACACACACACACAACCTTGACATGTTTGATATTAAATGATACAACTGGGAAAATATGACCACAAGGCAATATGGGCAAAATATAAACATAGACAAATAAATATGAAGGGGAATTACAATAATAGTTAACAAACCCTTGGAAGTAACAGAATGACTTCTAAAACTTTAAAGAAAATACAATACAACCAGCCAGATCACTCCTACATCAACTGATTAAGAATTTTCAAAGAAGAAACCTGCCATATCATATGCATCTTTAAAAACAACAACAAAGTAATTTCTTATATACTGCAAAAGGTGAGTGAGAAGCAAGGGGTTAAAATATGCTTATCCATGACAACTGTTGAGGGAATATTAAACAAGCGTCACACTAATACAACTAGTTACAATCCTTAAAAAAATACATCATGGATAGTAATCTTTAATAATGAAAACTACAGACATAAAGAACAGTGAAGTCTGATCCAGTGTATATACACTGGACAATGACACTTGCAAAAAAACCACCCAATTAAACAAGTAAAGGAAAATTCTTTTGTTACTTGTAATAAACAATTTTAGATGTGGCATGCTGCTATGGAAAGCCTTCCAAGATCTACATTTACTTTACTGTTGTTAATTACGAGGAAAAAAGGATTTAAAAAAATCATGACATAAAAGAGAAAAAAATAAATAAACAAAATTAAGTAAACATGAGACAAGTTGGCATACGTAGCACATTAGGTTAGTTTTAGCTTTGTTTTCTTCTGCACTTTAACAAAATTTCACATATCCTTTTCATCATTCTGGAGCAAGCTATTTATTTTCTAAAAGAACAAAAGAATAATGGCTTTTTAAGGGTAGCTCAGGACTAGGAAGGGAAGGACCACAATCTCTTTCACTTAAGTGAATATTTCCAAAGATCGAAACAAGAATTCACATTGTATGAATGTAGTAAACTAAATCAGCTATAAGATAATGACAAGGCATTGAAATTGCAATGCTAGAAAATTGGAATGTTAAGTATAAAAAACAATAACTACAATAGCTAATACTTATTAATGGCATTATTATTAACCATGCAATACTCATTATTACATGGATCCTCACAACACTCCTATAAATAGGTTATATGGTTTATTCTCTAATTTACATATAAGGAAACTGAAATTCATATATAAGAAACTGCCCAAGGTCACACTGTTAACAAGTACTTGATCCACGTCTGTCTGACTTCAAAATAATCAATCATTTCTACTAATAAAAGTCCTTCACAGAATAAGGTTTTTAAGTTATTATATTTCATTATTAAATGTAGAAAAGATAATAAATACTTAATGATAGTACAAAAAACTTTGGCATATAAAGTTATTGAAATATGGGTTGGGTTGTAGATTTTTAAATATATATTTATTTCAGAGAAGAAGGGAAAGGGAGAGAGAGATAGAAATATTAATAATGAAAGAGAATCAGTGATTGGCTGTGTACTGCATGCCCTGCACTGGGGATCATCAAGCCTGTGTGTATATGGAATATATATTCCATTGGACCAAGGACCTGTCCATTTTTGTTCAGTGTTTTATCTACAATAGTCCCTGGCCAATAATATTTCTTAAACTAAGGAATGACATGCAAAGAGAATATGTACACTCCTGCTATTTTCATAGAAGATATATTTTGGTTTGTATTTGAGTTACCTAATGATTAATGAATCATTTGTAAAAAATGCTTATATATTTTAACAAAATAAAACTTCAAAATATGTTAATTAAAAGTAAGTTGCTGTCTTAAAAAGAGAGAATAAAATAATTACTACATGAATTTCTCATGCTTGAATTTAGAATTGAAAAAACACACACACTATTTTTCTTGTTTTCTATAATGGAACACAAATCCACACTTAAATTACAGACATTTAATCTACCAGAAAAACATTACTTACTTTTCTTATTTGAATTACATTATTCTTTCTCCATACTACTAAGTTGATAATCAGTGTGTTTTTAGATCACCAAGATTATAAAATTTTATGTGACAATTAACATATTAGATGTTATTCCTCCTTAGAGTATTATAATTAATCAGTGCCCTGGTGCACGGATTCATGCACATTGAAAGGAAATTAATCAGAAGGTGGCCAGCCAGATGGGACTATGCAAGACAGGCCAGATATGCCCTGAACCCACCCTTACATGGTCCCTCCATGGCCGGACTCACCTGGGGTGATGCCAAGGCCCAAAAGATGTCTGGGGAGTGAGCTGGGTCCCTCTGGCAGGTGGGGTCCCTAGGCCTGGCCTGAAGGGATCAGGCCAAAACCAGCTCTCCGACAACCCCCGAGGGGTCCCAAGCGCCAGAGGGCACTCCGCAAAGTTGCTGTGGTACAGGCTGTGGAATGCAAATGCAAATGTGCAGTAAACCAGATTTGAGGCTGACAGTGCCCCAGCAATAACATAATCCATGGCTGAAGGTAGAACTGTGCTCTTTCCTCTCTGGTTCTGGGGTGCACTGCTTGAGAACCACCTCTGCCAAGTCACCACAGCTCAGCAGCTCCTGCTTTGAGCATCTGTCCCCTGGTGGTCAGTGCACATCATAACTATAGGCCAGTTGGATAGTTGTTTAGCTATATATTTATAGATAGATAGATAGATAGATAGATAGAACCAAATGTACAGCTTATCACTAAATCAATATGTAAAGCTATATAAAATGTATTTATATCAAAGTTCCTTATTATAAAAGAATTAAACTATTTTGCATATTAACTGACTATAAAAATAATATGACAAATGAAATATAACTTTGGAGACTATCTATTGTAATTTAATTCCTAATCTTTTTCAGCAAATCATAATACATACTGCCTGATACTTTTAAATCCTCTATTTTTAAATGAGTGACAAATAATGATATTAGAGAAAGAAGATATAAAATGAGTAGCTCACAACAAAATTTCTTCAAAGTACAATTTGCAAAATATATTTACAAAGTTTTAACATATGATTTTAAGCACATAAACTGATAGTGTTGAAAATAATACATAATAAAAATGTTTTCAACAAAGGAAATATATGAAGCTACAACCAAAAAAAGATTTAATATATGTATTAAATACCGAGCTGTTCAGAAATATACATATAAATACAATGTAAATACTTTCAAAAGATTTAATTTAAAATTCATAAATAAAAAGTAAAATATAAATTAACCAAGAATACTTAATACTTCAGGAGAACTATGTAAATTCCTGTATTTTAATAATTCCCATTAACCTTAGGGGGGGGGGAAAGGTTTAAAAAATAGAGCCTATACTTTTCCCCAACTCAATAACTGAAGCTGGCTTATATTAGCAGAACCAAAAAGTCACATTACAAAAAAAAGCCAATAATCACCACTGTAAAAACCAGACATCTCTTAATGACCTTCTCAACAATGGCACCAGTTTCTATATAGGACATAGTTGAAAAAAATGCTTTTTCATGTCCCAAGACCTATCTATCAGACACCTTTATGAAGAGGAAAGCTTTTCACTAAAAGTGATTTTAGATCTTTTTCTTTTTCTACTTTTACCCAAATGACTTTTGGAGAAGTCATTTTGAAATCTTTTAAACATTAAATTATCAACTAACTAAAATGACATTAACTTCTATCAAGTCTATGGATAAAGTTTAACCAACAAAATATTTCTATATTCCACATTTAGTAAAAGGACTTAAAAAAAAAACATTTGGTGTAAAACAAACCTAAAATTTGACTACAGGTATAGTCAAATCAATTATGTCTATATACTGTGGAGTACTATAGAACAGTTACAAAAATAAAGTAAGTATATATAAACTAACATGAAAAATATCTCTAAGTTATACTGAGTAAATACAGATTAAAAATCTCCAAAAAAAGATTGAGTAGAAAAATATGTTTGAAAAATCAAATCAAGATTACATAGCATAATATAGGGGTGTGTGTGTGTGTGTATATCTATAATAATAAAAGGGTAATGTGCTAATTAGACCTAGTCGACCATTCCGACTTCCTTCCAAGCAAAGCCACAGTGATGGGGGCTGAGATAGAGGTGGTTAGGGGCGATCAGGCTGGCAGGGGAGCAAGCAGTTAGGAGCAATCAGGCCAGCAGGGGAGGGCAGTTGGGGGCCAGCAGGCCAGCAGGGGAGGGCAGTTGGGGACCGTCAGTCAGGAAGGCGGAGGCAGTTGGGGGTGATCAGGCAGGTAGGCAGGTGAGTGGTTAGGAGCCAGCAGTCCTGGATTGTAAAGAGGGATGTCCGACATCCCTGATGGGTCCTGGATTAGAGAGGGTGAAGGCTGGGCTGAGGGACACCCCCCCCCCCAACATGCATGAATTTCATGCACCGGGCCTCTAATATATATATATATATATATATAGTGATAGGTGTTATCACACACACACACACACATTAGAGGCCTGGTGTATGAATTTGTGCACCGGTGGGGTCCAGCAAGCCGGCCCAATCAGGGCCGATCAAGCCAGGCTGGCTTGGGGGAGGGATTGGGGGTGATTGGCCAGCTGACCCTGTCCCGTGGTCGAATTTCTGGTCAAACTCCTGGTCAGTCCAGGAGACAATTTGCATATAAGCCTTTTATTATATAGGAGATATATTTATGAGAGAAAGAGAAATCGTGCCTCTAGAAGTATGCACATTAAACAACTAATAGTGATTATCTCTGGGAGAATTATTTAAATGTGATTTAAAAAAGATTATATCCCTTTTTTACTTATGGGCAAAAAGATCTGACATAAAATGTTAGAAAAAATATTTTTGTCATTAAACACTCAATTTCCTTCAAATGATTAAGCTTACCAGACATAAAAGCAAAAGAATTATACCGATGTTGACATTTACAATTTCTGTCATTACTTAAATGTATTGAAATCTATTTATTTAGGAAAATAAAAATGTATAACTATATTTTTCAAATTTATATTATACCTTCTTTCTCTATAAGAAATAGAACCATAATGTATTCCAATATTTAATTCTGTAGTATTATTTTTGAACCTCCCTCTGCCAATCCTATATTCTCAAATATTCTGTAACTCCTTAAACAACATCTGGTATTACCAAGTATGCTTTAAATAGACAATTCTATACAAAATAAGACTACACTAAATTCTATAATTGTGTAGAATATGTCTATTATAATTTTTTTTTCACTAAAATTTGCCAAAGTTTAAAAGAATAAAGAGTACTGGCCAGTGTTTCTCGATGATTAGAGGGCAGGCCCGTGGGTCTGATTCCCAGTCAAGAACACATACCTGGGTTGCAGATTTCATCCCCAGGCCCTGGTCCAGGCCTCGCGCTAGGCAAATATTCTCTGTCTCTCTCTCTCTCCTTCTTTCCCCCCTTTTCTTCACCCCCCTGACCACCATCTCTCTTCCACTCTCTCTAAAAATCAATGAAGAAATATCCTCTGGTGAGGATTAACAAAAAAATAGTAATTATTTGGAAAATAAAATAATAAATAAAATAGACTCTCAATCCTCTACCTTATATTCATCCACAATAATGCTGAGGGCTTCATGACCAGCTTTCCTCATATCTTCCAATTCTTGTTTATGTTTTTCCTGAAGAAAAAAAAAAAAAAGTAAACCATGGTAAGTTCTTTTGTTTACAAACAATAAAACCATTGACTTTTGCATCCATGAGTAATTGAGAGGCTTGTGAAAATAAAATGTTACAGGTAAAAAGCTTTTTTTTTTAATTTTTGTTTAAAAGCATTCAGATTTTCTTGAGTATCTAATTATATTATTTTTTGGTATGTTTTTAAAGGTCTGATATGGGTTTAACTTTCTCTACCTGATATTTAAGTATATTATATAATTTATGTTACTAATTGTGTCACTTTTTGAAAGTAATAGTGGTTAATTACACTGGAATAATTGAAATAAATATTACTGACTGTCCTGGGCAAATCAAAAAGCAAAGTCATTGAATTTCTAGGTTTCTGAGATGTTTTTTAAAGCCAATAGAATATGTCTCATAATTGACTGTCTGGGTCTATTTTCCTGGGTACACATGTGCATTTCTAAATTATAAGGGTCCTGGCCATTTAATAAAAGTTTATTGAATTTTTTTTTATATAGCTCTGTTTCACATGTTTGGTTTTATTTTTCAGGAACTACATTTATCTATATATTGGATCAGTTTTCCTTGTTTTCTTTTGTTTTTGTAATTATTCCTCTCAAATCCTTCCTCCATTATTTGATATTTTTCAGTTTACCTTGGCAATGCTTTTTATTTTTTTTATAGTATTATATTCACTCTATTGTGATTTTAAACTTAGTCCTCCTTTTAGAATTTTTTATTTTATTTATTTTTGTGACTGTCAGGCACCTCTTTGTTTTAATTTATCTTTATTGTTGAAAGCATTATAGATGTTCCCCTTTACCACCAATTGTCTCCCTCTGCCCCCTCCTAAAACTATCTCTTTTTATATAATTGTTACATTTTCTCATTTCTGAACCATTGTACTTCTAATTTATTCTATTTCTCAAATGGTTCTACACAGTTGCATCACTATCCTTTTCTCTTACCCATGCCCCAGTCTACTCTTAGGACAAGGTTGCTGGATAAGAAGTGAAATGGGGCTGAACAACTTTCCTAGCATCAGAATTCTAGGGCTCCCATTTCTGTTGTTAAATACACACACACACACACACACACACACACACACACACACACACACACACATATTAGAGGCCGGGTGTACAAAATTCGTGCATGGGGGTGTATGTTCCTCAGCCGAGCCAGCACCCTCTCCAATCCGGGACCCCTTTCACAATCCAGGACTGCTGGCTCCCAACTGCTGCCTGCCTGCCTTCCTGATTGCCCCTAACTGCTTCTCCCTGTCATCTTGATCACCCCCTAACAACTCCTCTGCCAGCCTGATTGATGCCTAACTGCTTCCCCGTCAGGCTTTTGCCCCTAACTGCCATCCCCTGCAGGCCTGGTCACCCCTAACTGCCCTCCCCTGCATACCTGGTCCCCGACAACTGCTCTCCCCTGCAGGCCTGGGTCCCCCATCCCCAACTGTCCTTCCCTGCAGGCCTGGTCTCCCCCAACTTCCCTCCTCTGCCAGCCTGGTCACCCCTAACTGCCCTCCTCTGCAGGCTTGTTTGCCCTCAACTGTCCTCCCTTGTAGGACTGATCCCTCCCAACTATCCTCCCTTGCTGGCCATCTTGTGGTGGCCATCTTGTGTCCATAGGAGGGGAAGTCATCTTTGACCAATGGGGGTAGCCAGCTTGTGTGTTGGAGTGATGGTCAATCTGCACATTACTCTTTTATTAGATAGGATAGAGGCCTGGTGCATGGGTGGGAGCCAGCTGGTTTGCCCGAAGGATGTCCCAGATTAGGGTGGGAGTTCTTTTGGGGCATAGGGAAGTCTGGGCGAGGGGCTGGCCAGGGGCTGGCCATGCCCCCCAATGACCCAAGCAGAGGCCCTGGTATCTGGATTTATTTATCTTTTACAATTGAAACTTTGTAGCTTGGAGAGGAACCAAGCCTTCTGCTCACTCCGAGGTGGAAGCCATTTTTGGGGAAATTTATTTTTCTTCTAAAATTGAAGCTTTGTAGCCTGGAGTGGAGGCCTGGGCTGGTCAGGGTGTGCAGAAAGCTTTGCTGCTTCCATCGCTGGGGAAACCCAAGCCTCCCTCCTGCTCTCTCCATGGCTGCAGCCATCTTGGTTGGGTTATTTCATACTCGTTCCTGATTGGCTGGTAAGCATGGCTTGTAGGTATAACAGAGTGATAGTAAATTTACATATCACTTTTATTAGATAGGATATTTTTTAGTGTAGCCCCTTTTCTAATACTTTCTAATATCTACTTTCTCTGAACCCCTCACCTAACAATACCTTCCCTTAGTGTCTTATTCTCCTTCCTATCATCTCCCTTCACCATGCACCCCTGTATTTTAAGAAGGGCACTTTCTCAGGTTAGTTGCAAGAGAAATGAGGGCTCAGAGGACTGTAAGTTTCAGCTATTGTATTCAAGTCTGTCTTCCAAGTGTTCTACTCTGACTAGCAACTGTTCTTTTGGGTTAGCAATGCCTGAATTCCTAAGTGTTTGGGACCAATCTAAATGGCCTTTATATTCACCTCCATTATCCAACACAGATGTTCTGGACATGCACATCTTGTTGCTATCAATAATTCAGTTCTATTAGTTTGTGTTCTAGAATTCATATAAATGTCAACTATCTCTTTGTTGAAGATGTTTATGGATTATTTCTTTAACTACCTTGGTTTAATTTTATATGAAATTCTGAGCACTGGAAATGAAATATTAATATATATACATCTGATCAAAATTCCCAACTTGCTTCCATATATTACTGCAAATACACTCTATAATCTTTCCTATAGGCCAAAGCTATACCATTCTTCTTCTAAGTCCCTTCATCTGTTGTCATTGTTTTTCCTCAAATCATTGTAAGTACATTTTAAGTACATTCCTGCTCTAATGTTATTGAACTCGTCATCTGTTATGTTTGATATACACTTTGCTCTAAATATCGCACTCATTTCCTTTAAATATTGCTCAAAAATCGTAACAGAGACATGTTCCTGACCCACCCTACATGAAACAGCACATACCTGAGGATATTTTTCCATTGATTTTTAAAGAGTGAGGGAGGGAGACAGAGAAAGAGAGAAAGAGAGAGAGACAAAAAGAGAGAGACATCGATATGAGACACATTGAGTGGTTTCCTCCTGCATGTACTCTGACTAGACCAGGAATTGAACCTGCAACCGAGATACATGTCCTTGACCTAAAATCAAATCCATGTCCCTTCAGTATACAGGCCAATCCGCTAAACAATTAGCAATACCAGCCAGGGCCATGGTTTATTTTTATTCACAGCACCTATCACTACTTATTAATTGTCCATTACCTATCTTACCCTGCTATATTGGGAAAGACAATGATGGTAATCTCTAACACTACGGTACTTAAAAAAGTGAGGAAAAAACAAACACTAGAGAGATTTCAAATTCTGACATTAAGTTCAATTTAGGAAGATGAAATTTTATTTCCATTAAATATATGTAGTCAAATGGTGCCTTTTATATAATGTCAGCTCAATAAAAAAGGACTGCATAAAAAAATGTGAGGCCAAAATATTTGAAAAGTGAGAAAGGTGTTTCATTCTTTATCAAAGAGACAGTTATTTAACATCATAATAAAAAATGTTAGAAGTGTATTTAAGACCTAGTCTTCAAAAAAGAGGCTAGTTCACATACACATTTGTTGAGTCAATAAGTGAGATTATGGTCAATGTACTCAATATAATTTATATCAATCCATATACAAGTATTTTATACATTTTTAATCTGTTAAAAGAGGGAGTGAGATTAAATCATTTTTTTAAAAAAACCCTCCCAATGTTTCTAATGCTATTTATTCTATGATATAGTATGCTGAAACTAGAACAATTAATTCCCCTTTGCTTACTTCAAAATTACTGGCAGCACTCATATAAACAAATTGTACACACCAGACTACCCAGTTACTTCCCCCCAAAAAAAATCCACCAAATAATTATATGTAGCCTGAAATTTTTATTTCAAGAATATAGAACCAAACATTTCAATCTATCTTCAAAGTAGTCAAAACAAAACTTGACCACAATGATAACTTTTTCAAAATGTCAAACCCAAAACTATCGTTAGAAAGGGAAGATTCAGAAAATGTCCTCACCTTAAATAAAACAACATACTTTTAAAACAAGAAGAGACTTAAAGGTAAGCTATTCCAACATATTTATTTTATAAATGAAGAAATTGACACCTAGAGAGGTCAAGAAGATTGTTCAAGGTCACCAAGTGCAATAGGGCCAGCTGAAGCTTGAGTCACATATCCTGATAGACCAATGTTTATTAAGAACTATCCAGTCAAAGCCTGAATTATTTGAGTATACTCCCAACTCCTCATCAAGAGACCCATTTTCTATGTAAAATTCCTTAATAAACAGAATCACATGCCATGTCATATCTTCTGATGAAAATAAGATAAAAATTGGTCATTCTTGGTTAAACTTGAAATAATCATTTATCAATTCATTACTGTCCACCAGAAAGTTTGGTCTGATAAAAATAATGTAAAATACAGTGCTTCTTAAAGATTATCAGAAGCACATTGCAACCAATTATCCACCATCCAATACCAATTTCTTGCTAAACTTACTAAACACACCCAGGTCTAATACCCTAATATGCCTAACATAATTGATATAAAAATAGTTGTTAAATACATATGTAAATAAAAACCATATAATTAACAAATATAGATCCTGTATAGGAAAATAAGAAATTAGCAAAATTTTTAAAGTAGGCATCTTTAGTATATTGATGACAAAACTCAATTCAATATTTAAATCAAGAATGATACACAAAAGTATTTTAAAGCCCGTTTATGACACAAACATAAATATTTCTTAGTTCACATTATATTATTGTTGGCCATTGATAACAATAGAACCTTCACTAATTACTCATAATAAATTAATCCCTACATGGTAATAGGATTCTCTGCCACATAAATCATTAAAAGCCAACATTTAATTTAGGTATTTGGAATTACTTACTACAGTACTTAAAATAAAAAGAGAAGAAATGAAGGAGGGAGGGAGGAAGGGAAAGAGAGAAGAAGAGAGGGAGCAAGGGAACTCCAAACACTAATCAACCATTATATACCACCTATTAGTAAGCAGTTATTTCTCACATTCTAAATTCTTTGGCCAAGGCACATCTATAATTAAACTGAACATAATTAGTTATTATTGTCTGCTTGAGAAAGTTTTTCCAATATAGGCTTCACCACCACTCTCTATGAAGTCACAAGATTATATCCCTTTCACAACAACTAATCAACTATATTGGATAAGAGAGCCACAAACACCTCCAAAAGGAAATTTGCAGGGCAAGAAATCAAAATAAAAATAGCAGGATAACATCTAACCAATGCACTAAACAGTCCTAACTGAAAAATTGTATAAAATCCCCCAACCAAGATCTAAGGAATCAAATGCACCAAAGTGGCCTTAATTGTACATGTCAGAAAAGCACAAAAATTAGATGATCCTATATGTACCTACCTTGTCAAAACAACAAAACACTACCTTTCCATCACATTTGACAGCTGCAACAAGCCTAGCTGGTTTATAAAAGAGAGTACCTTTCACTGTCATGACAGTTATGAAACAAGAAGTCTTTCTTACGGAATAAATGTTTAATCTCTACCTCCTAGTTCTATGTCATTTCTTAGTGTCTCTGTACAATTGGTAACAAATAACAACACATGACAGAATCCTTCAAAATCTTCAAGTCAATTTCACAGATTAAGTCAAATATTTAAGCAAATATAAAATGAGAGAAAAAAATGACACAAGCATATAAAAATCAGTAAAGTAATATTGCATATGGAAATAAAGCATTTTTGCCATAGTGAGTACTGAAACAGATACCCATAATTAGTCTGCCCCTTCAGTTTAATATTTCCATGATCTTTCAAAGAATTAATTTTGATTTCTTGCCCTGTTCCATTAATGGCTGCCTTAACACATTGCATGGATTTCATCAGCACACAGACTCCAAAAGCATCAGCTTTACTGAACCTTCTCAATCAAAAACAAGATAAGCAAATAAACTCCTTTGGAATGTTTACTAACAGATACAATCATGAAGGTATGGAGAGAACTCCCGGACTTGTTCACACCAGCAAAGAAGTAATTGATTTTGTTTCTATAAAAAAGCTGACATGACAATATCACATCTGTCTAAACTAGGGGTGTCGAACTCAATCAGAGAAGGGGCCAAAATCTAAAATCCAGCCTAAATCGTGGGCCGAATGGTTTACTGAACAGTCATAAACTCACTGTGATGGAAACGCAGCGGAGTGCAGTGATGACAGCGCGGTGCGGGCCACATTGCAAGGCCTGGCGGGACGGATCTGGCCCGCGGGCCTTGTGTTTGACACATGTGGTCTAAACTATAACCTTATGGATATGAATTAGTAGTTAACAAATGAGAAAGAAGCAAGCTGGTCACATGCTATTTAAGTAAAATTCACAAGATGACCTGCTTTACAACAGTGCCATTGTTTTTGTAATTATAATTTCTCCATTAGCAAAATATCTCCTCTCCAAACTACAACCTCTTACAGAATAAAGGGAAATCCAGCATAGCCTGAGAATATGGCCTCTTGTGTAATCCTGACCAAAATCTTGGCTAATGTGTGGATTGGATTGGACCTGTTCCAAATGCTACTTCAATGTCACCTTATTATTTGCTCCAATAGGAAAGGCAGACACTTCACTCGGGTGAGATTTAAAAGAAATTATCATGTATAATTTCATGATACTTTGTTGAAGTCTTCAAAAGCCAACTGCCTTGAGAGGTAGATGCTCAAAACTAACTCAAGCCAAAGGGGGGTGGGGCGGGGGGTGTCAAGGGGAGGAGTAATGGAAAGGAGAAAAGGAGTGAAAAGTAAAGAAAAAAGGGAAGGAGGAAGAAAGAACTGGGGATCAAGGAGAAAAGGAACAAAGAGAAACAGGTTTTCAATTATAAAAATGGCTGCAGTTATTTGTATCAGGGTAATTACAAGTCATTCCTACCTTGAGGTTCACTACTTTGAGAGTATAAAGGAACATTTCCAGACTGCTTATGATAACCAATAGACTTATGCCTTATAAGAACAATAAGTGTACCTATCTCAATCAATAGATGTATACATCACAAAAATTCTAATAATTTCTTATGACTTTCCACTTTAAGCCTCTCTAATAAGTTTGATTGTATTTTATCTCTGATAACAGAAAGAAATTTTCTAATAACATAGCTTCTCAAAATATTTAATATTTTTAATCAAAAAGAGAAAACTGGCTTAATAATAAAAATCACCTTTTAGTTTTGGTTAATTGTCTTGTTGGTTGAATTGCAACACTCACAAAAAGATTTGTTGAAATCCTAATCCATGGTATCTATAAAAAGTAATCTTATTTGGAAATATAGTCTCCTCATATATAATTATTACAAAATAAGATCATCTTGGATTTAAAGTGGCCCTCTGTTCTAAGATTAGTTTCCTCATACAAAAAAAAAAAAAGAAGAAGAAGAAGAAGAAGAAGAAGAAGAAGAATGAGCCCAGCCAGAGTCACTAAGTGGTTGAGCGTTGACTCAGTCAGAGCAAATGCCTAGGTTGTGGACTCAATCCTCAGTAGGGGGATGCAGGAGGCAGCCAATAGATTTCTCTTTTATTAATGTTTCTATCTCTCCCTCCTCTTCCTCTCTCTCTAAAATCAATAAAAATATTTTTAAAAATTCAGTATGAAATAAAAATGTGAAATCATTGCTCAAAAATTAACAATTTCAAGATGGAAACAGTAGACCATTAAACCAAGCTTTAGTCCCTATAATCACAGGATCCTGTGCAAATGCACAAATTGTGTGCCCATGAAGCTAGGCCTGCCTTAAAGATACAGGTAATGAGAAAGTGTTCACAATCAACAATCTTATCAGAAAAGCCTACCCTACACCTTGCCCCACTTACCAGCAAAACTTCCAATCAACCTTTTTGCCCTACTCCTAAAAAAGAGAAAGCCATGGATAACTAGCATTTAAACAAAGCCTCTAAATGAAAAGGACAAAATAAGCCCATTATATAAGGACTAGAGGCCCAGTGCACGAAATTCGTGCATGGAGAGGGTGTCTCTCAGCCTATCTTGCACCCTATCCAATCTGGGATCCTTTGAGGGATGTCCAACTGCCTGTTTGGACCTAAATGGGCAGTCGGACATCCCTTTCACAATCCAGGACTCCTGGCTCTCAACTGCTCGCCTGCCTGCCTTCCTGATTGGCCCTAACTGCTTCTGCTTGCCAGCCTGATCATCCCTAACCACTCCCATGCTAGCCTGATTGATGTCTAACTGCTCCCCTGCCAGCCTGTTTGCCCCCAACTTCCCTCCTCTGCCTGCCTGGTCAACTTTAACTGCCCTCCCCTGAAGGCCTGATCAGCCACAACTGCCTTCCCCTGCTGTCTATCTTGTGGTGGCCATCTTGTGTCCACATGGAGGCAGGATCCTTAACCACCTGGAGGCATCTATCTTTATCTTGTGTGTTGGAGTGATGGTCAATTTGCATATTAGTCTTTTATTAGATAGAGCTCTTGCTGGCACCAGTGGCACGTGTATGTTTTGATCTCTCATTGTTGATTGTGAATTTGGTTGATAATTCTATTATAGAGAAAGGGCAAATAGTGATATTAAGATATTTCTTCTAATTCATTTCCTTTCAATGTGCACGGATGTGTAAGCCAGGCCACTAGAGTTATAATAAAAGAACTGAAGATAACAGTTTTATTTGAAGTACACTTTCTAGAACACTTCTACCTATGTACTAGAATATATCAAGTCCCATGGCAAAGAGGATTTAAGATAGCAAATGGAAGTTACACTGCTCTTCCACAGGCTTTAAAATAGGGAGATTATGCTGGTGAGTCTAACCAAGAATCCTTAAATTTGGAAGATGGAGGCAGAAAAGTCTCTGTTAGAGTGATGCAACAGGAGAAAGCCACAACCAGCCATTTCTGGCTCTGAAGATGGAAGAGGGCCAAAAGCCACAGGAATACTGGCTGTTACAACAGTAATAGAAATCTACTTCACGGAGTGTTCCTGAGACCCTTTCAAAAATTCATACTCAAAACCATTTTCATAAAAATACTAAAATGTTATTTGTTTTTCTCACTCTCATTCTCTCATGCATCTGAATATACAGTGGGGTTTTCCAGAGGAGGTAGGAGCTATATTATCAAATACTAAACTAAAAGATATGAGAGTGAGAATCTAGCTGTCTTCCATGAAGCCAGAATAGAGAATTGAAAAAAAAAAAAAAAAGTAAAACAATGCTATTCTCACTAAATTTGTTTTTATTTTGGAAAATATACTTATGTTTTCATTAAAAATGTTATTTAACATGTAAAAGGCTTATTATTATTTCTTTATTTCTTCAATGAGTTAAATACTTTTAAAATTTGTTTTATATTCTAATATGGTAAATGTTAACAGATATAACCTACTATGTAATCAAAAACTCTGAGATTCACAATAATTATTACAAATATAAAATAGTCCTAAATACAAAAATGTTTACGAACTACTAATATAGAACATCTTATGTTCCAAATGTAGCTCTAATTAGTATGTGTATGTGTGTGTGTGCGTATATATATACACACAGTAAGGGAATCTTCACAATAATCATGACAGATAAGTACTATGTTTATCCTGGTTTTACAGATAAGAAAAGTCAAGTTTATTACAAGCAAGCAACATGTCCAAAGTCATACTAAACAGCTGAAGTAGGATTCAAACCTCGCAGTCTGTGGTTGAACACAGCTTTCCCATTGTCCATACTTCTCTAAACACTCTGAAGGTGATTTCATCTAGTTGCATGTTTAAATACTTCAGCCCCAAGCCTCTAACTCCAGATTCTATCTATTGCCTGTTCAATTAATCTAACTGGATGACTGAAAGTCTTCTCAAATTTAACCTTGCCCAAAATGAACTGATACCTTCTCCTTCTCAAACAGTTTCTCACCTATGTCAGTAAATGGGAACTGTTCCAACTTCTCAGATCAAAGATCTGAAGGGATCTCTTTCATGCTTCACATTAGTGTATCAGAAATCCCAGTGAGCTATGCCTTAGAAATATGCCAGAATCCAACTACTTCCCACCTCCTTTTCCTACTATCCTAATGCAAGCCTCTTTGGGACACAGTGATAACTTCCTACTGATCTTCCTCTACCTACATAGTATATTTTCCCCAAATCAGAAAAATGGATTTTAAAAAAACAAGGACCAATCACTCTTTTGCTCAATATAACTTCTCATGTCAAGCAGAGTAAAATCCAAAATCCTTACCTTAGTCTAGAAGGCCTTATATAATCCAGCTCCACGGTATCTAATTTACCTGATTATCTTTTTCTCGCTTTTTCTAAAAACAGATCAAATACAACTTTACACCATTACAACTTTACACAAATACAACTTTACACTTCTTTACACCATTTCCTCTGCCTGTCCACCCTCTGCAGTACACACACAAGATCCTTAAGGTCTATAGCACATGTGTCAAACACAAGGCCCGCGGGCCAAATCCGTCCTGCCAGGCCTTGCAATGTGGCCCACACCACGCTGTCATCACTGCACTCCGCTGCGTTTCCATCACAATGACAGTTTATGACTGTTCAGTAAACCATTCAGCCCGCGATTTAGGCTGGATTTTAGATTTTGGCCCCTTCTCTGATTGAGTTTGACACCCCTAGTATAGCTTTCTTTCCAAAGGTTTCTTGTCCAAGTGGCTTTCCACTATCACCCTATCATATCTTATCATTCTCCAGCTCCTTTATCTTAAGTCATTTTTCTTTTGCACTTATCATGGCCTAAAAAGTACAAATATATCTTTTTGTTCCATGGTGATACCCCCACTAAAAGGTAAACTCTATAATTTCAGGACTTTGCCTCTGGGGTCCAGAACTTTCTCCCCTAACAATGAATAGTGAATTGGCACTCACTACTTATTAATCACTCATTTAGTGATTAACCTAGGAAAAATATTTACAATAAAAATAATAGTAATGCCCATAAAATGTTCTCTATATAAGTTTATAAGGAATATTGCGATCCTTTGTGTAGATGTACCATAGTTTTTTAATCCAGTCATCTGCTGATGGGCACTTTAGTTTCCAAATCTTAGCTATGGTAAATTGTGCTGCTATGAACATAGGGGTGCATATATTGTTTCTGATTGGTTTTTCTGGTTTCATGGGATATATTCCTAGAAGTTGGATCACTGGGTCAAATGGGAGTTCCATTTTTAACTTTTTGAGGAAACCCCACACTGTGTTCCACAGTGGCTGCACCAGTCTGCATTCCAGTCAGCAGTGCAGGAGGGTTTTTTTTCTTCACATTCTCACCAGCATTAGTCATTTGTTGACTTGTTGCTGAAGGCCATTCTAAAAGGTGTGAGATGGTGTCTCTTTGTTGTTTTGATGTGCATCTCTCAGATGATTAGTGACTTTGAGCATGTTTCCATTTGTCTCTTGGCCTTCTGTATGTCCTCTTTCGAAAAGTGTCTATTTAGGTCCTTTGCCTATTTTTTGATTAAAGTATATTCCTTTTGTTAAGTTGTAAATTCTCTGTAAATTTTGGAGATTAAACCCTTATCTGAAATAACATTGGCAAATATGCCCTCCTGTGCAGTGGGCTTTCTTGTTGTTTTACTGGTGGTTTCTTTTGCTGTGCAGAAGCTTTTTATTTTGATGTAGTCCCATTTATTTATTTTCTCTTTCGTCTCCATTGCCCTAGGAGCTGGGTTGGTAAAGAAATTGCTATGACATACTAGTATGTCTGCAATTTTGCTGCCTATGGAGTCTTGTAAAAATTTTATGGTTTCCTGTCTTACATTTAAGTCCTTTAGCCATTTTGAGTTTGTTTTTGTGAATGGTGTAAATTGGTGATCTAGTTTCATTTCTTTGCATGTATCTGACCAAATTTCCCAGCACTGCTGAAGAGACTATCTTGACTCCATTGTATGCTCTTGCCTCCTTTGTCAAATATTAATTGAGCATAAAGGCTTGAGTCGATTTCTAGGTTCTCTGTTTCCATTCCACTGGTCTGGTGTATGTCTGTTCTTGTGCCAGTTTAAAGAACCGATGCTGGGTAATATTGCTTGATATCTGGTATTGTGATCCCTCCAACTTTGTTCTTCTTTCTTAGGATTAGTAGGGCTATTTGGGGTCTTTTTAAATTCCAGATAAATATCACATGAGCTCACTCATATATAGGACATAATGATCAACATAATCTGATGAACAAAAATAGATCCAGAGACAAATGGCAGGGGAGGTGTGGGATTGGAGAACAAACAAAGGACTTATATGCATGCATATTAGCATAACCAATGGACACAGACACTGGGGAGGTGGGGATTGCCCGGGGTGGGAATTGGAGAAAAAGGAAGACATATATAAATCTTTAGACAATAAATTAAAAAATAAAAGAAATATTAGGTAACTAGTAAAAACAAACAAAAAGTACCTGATGAAAATATGTTCAAGTCCAATACAATGAATAATTTTTAAAAATTCAAATTTAAAGTAGGTATTAATTTATAAATTGCAAACAAGACTCTTTAAATATAATGTTGAACAATAAGTTAAGTATGAGTCAAGCACTAACTTGGCTCAAACATTCATAACATCAATTTAACTATGTTTATATTTTCATCCTCTAATCCAGTAATCCCTCTTCTAATAATTAAAACTAAAAAGAAAAACATAAATCAAGGCAGCCTTTTCTACATAAAGATGTCTATATTTAGAGATAACATGATTTTAAAATAGTAAAAAATAATAATAAATTATGCTTTCTTCCTAATAAATATTATGGATTTATACTTGTAAATAATTCATTAGAATATGGGAAATGTCTATGTTAGATGGATAATAGCATACAAATATTATTTATTTGACCACTTTCAAAATATTCATTGAAACATATAAAGTGCGCCAAAACCGGTTTGGCTCAGTGGATAGAGCATCGGCCTGGGGACTGAAAGGTCCCAGGTTCGATTCCGGTCAAGGGCATATACCTTGGTTGCGGGCACATCCCCAGTGCGGGGGTGTGCAAGAGGCAGCTGATGTTTCTAACTCTCTATCCTTTTCTCTTCCTCTCTATAAAAAAATCAATAAAATATATTTAAAAAAAAACATATAAAGTGCATGTTATTGTTTGGTAAAAATATTATAGATAACTGTAATTGTTGGCATAAAAATAGTTATCTCCAAGAAACAGTAATTAAATTCAAAATTATGCCATAGATCGAAAGAATTCTAGTAAAATTAATAATTTCAAATTGGGGACAACTGACCCATAAATCTACTTGATACTGAAGTTTTAATAAACACTCAGTTTTTTGAACCAACTATGATGCTGGATAAGTATTTTGCATACTATCCAGATAAAATACCACACATTAAAACAAAGATTTTCCTACAGAAGGAATTAAATAAATACCTTGAAATGGAAAATATTTTCTTCATTTAGTTCAACACTTTTTAAAAATGAAAAATTACATGCAATGACCCATATAAATATAAAAGTGAAAATAGTTATCAAATTTTTGTTCTTAAAAATATTTCCCACAAGGTATTCTGGCAAGGGCTATTCTTTCCTTCTTCTTCGATGTGATAAAACAATGAATTAACTATGGTCATAAAAGCATAAGCAATGAAGATCTTCCTATTCTCCTGTCTACTTTGTGTTTGTAATCATTCCCAAAATGCCTGTTCAATTTTCTAAGAATAAAAAATATCATGCATACCAGAAAAAACTATTTTGTAGGATTTGAAGAAAACTCTTCAAACTTTTGAAAGTATATTATTGCCTACCCTGCCAAATATTAGCCTGAAAACAAAATTTTAAAGTTGAGTTATTAAATCCTTTATAAGTTTTTTTTAAGAGATAATGTAACCACAACTATAAAAATTACCACATTCTGACCACTGGTAAAATGTCCAATGTGTATAATAATACACAGTATAAACCTCGTCTGGTCCAATAGGACTTAAGAAACACTTTCAAAAAAATCACATTTAACAGTATAATATGGATATGTCCCAATTTTCCAATAATTATTTTTCTGATTAGTATATCTATGAATCAGATTCTCTTCCTGCCCTGACATAAATTACTAATCATTTTCTGCTCACAGACTAACCAGACTAGACGAGAATAAAATATTCCAACCAATTCCACTCTGGGAGTATCCTGTTCTTTTGAATTAGGGTCCTACTGACTGGGAGTTGTTTAGTTTTTTCCATTTATTACTAAGAAATTAGATAAAACAATCTATTTGTATTTCTTTGAGGAGAAGAGTTTAGTAAGAAATAAAACAGAAGAGCTGCTTTTTTAAAATCTACCACTCAAGGTAGCTCAAATATTCTAATAATAAATCAATAATCATATCTGGAGAAAATTAAAATCTATGCAAATATATATATATATATATATATATATATATACACACACACACACACACACACACACACACACACACCCCCCTTGGATTTCACACCGTAGGACATATGTTAATTTTGTTTGTCTATTTAGAGCACATGTGTCAAACACAAGGCCCGCGGGCCAAATCCGTCCCGCCAGGCCTTGCAATGTGGCCCGCACCGCGCTGTCATCACTGCACTCTGCTGCGTTTCCATCACAATGACAGTTTATGACTGTTCAGTAAACCATTTGGCCCGCGATTTAGGCTGGATTTTAGATTTTGGCCCCTTCTCTGATTGAGTTCGACACCCCTAATTTAGAGAGAGCATTGTTTTATATATATATATATATATATATATATATATATATATATATATATATATGCTGTAGATGAGATGAAGAAAAACACTTTGTTTTCTTATCTATTTAGAGAGAGCATTATATATATATATAAAATATGCTGTAGATGAGATGGTTTTCTTGTCTATTTAGAGAGAGCTTTATATATATATATGTAGATGAGATGAAGAAAAACACTGTTGTATTTTTCTCTTGGTTTTCTTGTAGGTTCAAATGGTCCTAACTTCTCTTCAGACCATGACAGCAATACTGTCCACATGTCAGGAAAAAAAAAAAAAAGAAAGAAAAAAAAAAACCACAAAAAAACTGGTGCTCATAAAGCGGTACTTACACCAAACACCTGGTGACAGAGTTACTATAATCTCTAAAAACAAAGAAACACATAAAGAAAAAAACAAATATGGGGAGATGTTTGCCATATGTTAGAGTTTTATTTTAAATGCTCAAATTATTTAAATAAAATACTTCTAAAATTAAATGCTGAACAAAACAGTAACTATAAAATACATATCTCTAAGTAAATAAGTACAGTAAAAATTCACCTTCAATCTCAATGTAGTAAAAAGAGCATATGGGCCCTGGCTGGTTTTGCTCAGTGGATAGAGTGTCGGCCTGCAGACTGAAAGGTCCCTGGTTTGATTCCGGCCAAGGTCACATGCCTAAATTGCTGGTTTGATCCCCAGGGGCTGTGCAGAAGGCAACCAATCAATGATTCTCTCTCATCATTGATATATATATCTCTCTCTCCTACTCCCTTTCTCTCTGAAATCAATAAAAATATATATATTTTTAAAAAGAGCACATGGTCAAATCAACCCAGTTTTATATCGGATGACTGTAACTTACTAGCTATGTAACCTAGGAAAAGCAATTTACTATTTCTATCACTTTATTCACCTGTAAAATGGGATTAACAATGCCAATCACACTGTCTTGCAGTGAAAATAAGGTGAAAGAAAGTATATTGAGTGATTAGTATAGTATTTGGTGTTTGGTAGACAATCAAATACTGAAAAGAAGTACCTTATATGAAAATTGGGTTATATTTGGCATACATGGAGAATATTGTATGCAACTCCTGCCAATTCCTTGAAAAATTAAACGTAGCAGACCAACATACTATATCTCCTCTCTTTACCCAATATTGCTAGCTTCCTTAACACCATAAATGAATCACTATATCTCTGGTAATTATCAATGAACTAATTGACTTGCATTAGGGGTCATGTTTTATGGGAGAAAAAATTTAAACATTAGAAGCGCACATATTACAGTGTAATGCTAATAAATATAAGAAAGATACAGGGATAGCCTAGAATAAGGAAACAACACAGCTATGCCTTCCATTTCACAATGTACGATATATGTTAATTTTGTCTGTCTATTTAGAGAGAGCATTGTTATTGCTATGTTTGGTTGTTCACTTTAGGGACCATGTGTTTTTGCTTTTGCCAGTACATAAAGTTAAATTTCCTATAAGCTAGATATATATGATGCCACATGATTGCTTTCCTTACATTACTAGGCAAACCAGGAAAACATTTTTTCAAGTAAAAGAAAATATAAAACAAATGCATGACACAAATTTGTGCTCCAGAATTTGTTAATTACATAAAGAAGTATGTCCCAAAGCCTAATACAGAAGGTCCTTACCTTCTTCAAGCTCTTCTACCAAAGCTAGTTATCTTGCTTCTAAGTCTTCAGCAGATTAGAAGATTAAAAGGGACAAGGGAAGGAGATTATATGGAGAGACAGAAGAAATAAAAAATGATGATTTTATGCAAACCGATCTCTTTACAGAAACTACACCATCAAGAAAATAATGAGCTCATACATACTTTAAAAACTGCTTTATATTAAACCTGTTTTCCTTTTTAAATATCATTATTTTAATTTACTTGAGGCAATCAGGCTAGGTAAAGAACAACAGAATTATGCCAACATACTAACACCCACACAAAATGTGGAAAAGCAGCTATCCCATATGGAAGAAAACTTGCCTGATACCTTCAGCACTGCACATTCCTTACACTTAGTTTTGACAAAATAAACTGGTAAACAGTCCCGCACATTTGAGACTTTACACACACACACACACAGTGCCAGAAGTTATTTCAATTCCAATAAAGTATAGAAGCAATTCAAAATAATCATCAGGTATATTTTTAAAAGGTAATATATTATAACTAAGTAACTACAGAAAAGGTTTTCTACAGAAATGTTTCTACAATAAACAGGAAAACATTTTAGAAAATTTATAAGTCATATTACAACTTTAAAAAGTTATACATATGAAAATAAAGTCTATATGCTCTGAAGTAAGAAAAGTCTATACAAAAAAATGAACCCAGTGATTCCTATATTTAAAAGAGGCAATAAGGAATAAATTTTAAAATGCAAAAAATAAAATACGTATAAAAATCCTTGAAGAGTATTTCCAGGTATACAAAGAGAGTTGAAAGTGAAAAGGAAATAATGTGATTATCAATAGAGCCATTTGTTCCCAAATAGCTCACACCATTTGCAGATTCTATATATGCAAATTTGCCTACTAACTAAGATTTCTTTTTAACCCTAAAATCAACAACACTTCAGGCACTTTCACAGTTTTTTGTGGACATACGCAAAGTGGTGAAAATTTTGAATTCTCTAACACACATTCCCAGGTAGCAGAAAACAAAATGATGCTCTCTACCTTGTTTCAGCTCTTCTATAAATAAGTCTTTTTAACAGTCTATTTACTATAATATTTGTATTTTTGTGCTCATTGTTGGAAATCTCAATCTTTAAAATGGTCCTAAGCATAGTGCGGAAGTACTAGAAGGTTGTGCAATGATTATGGAGAAAATACTTATACTAGGTAAGATTTATTCAAGCATGAGTTACAATACTGATAGCCATGAATTCAATCATAATGAACCTACAACATATCCTCCTATATAATAAAGAGGTAATATGCAAATTAACCCTCACACCCTCACAAGATGGTTTCTTATGACCAGGCCAGCAGGGGGGTTAGTGAGGGACAACCAAATGACTGAACAGCAGGCTGCATGAGGCAACCATGCCAGCAGGGGGTGGCAGTTAGGGGCAACCAGGCAGGCAGGCAGGAAAGTAAATGATTAGGAGCCAGTAATCCAGGATTGTGAGAGGGATGTCAGACTGCCAGTTTAGGCCTGATCTTGGAGTCAGACATACCCTGAAGGATCCTGGATTGGAGAGGGTGAAGGCTCGGCTGAAGAGACCCAACCTATGCATGAATTTCTTGCAACAGGCCTCTAGTCTATATAGTAAAAGCCTAAGTGACCATTACAGTAGAATGACCAGAATTACCAGTCACTATAATGTACACTGACCACCAATGAGCAGAAGCTCAATACAGGAGCTGTCCCCTGGTAGGCAGAAGCTCCCCACAGGGGGAGCGCCACTCAGCCAGAAGTTGGGCTCACAGCTGAAGAGCATAGCAGTGGTTGCAAGAGCCTCTCCCACAAGAAGGAATAAGAACCTCGGATTGCAAAAGAGATATCTGACTGCCAGCTTCCCCCAAGGGGTCCAAGACTGTGAGAGGGCACAGGCCAGGCAAAGGGACTCTCAACCCCCATTGCATGAATTTTGTGCACCGGACCTCTAGTATTAAATAGGATAATTGTAACAAAAGCACACATAAAACAAGGTTATATATTGATTAGTGATGAAAATGTGACTAGAGGCTCTCAAGAACCTAACCCATATATCTCTTAAGAGTCATGGTTCAGTACACCGTAATTCAGCATTTGCATTAATTTTATAGAACACTAGAGGCCCAGCGCATGAAATTCGTGCATGGATAGGGTCCCTCGACCTGGCCAGCAATCAGGGCTAATTGGGGCCTTCCAACTTCCAGCCAGGGCCTTCCTTCCCCAGCTGCCAGCCAGGGCCTTCCTTCATTCCGCGCTGTCCACTGGTGGTCAACGGACATCATAGCAAGCAATCAAACTCCCATTCTCCTGGTTAAACTCCCGAAGGGACACTTTCCTTATTAGCCTTTTATGTATGTAGACAATTACCTTAAACAATGGGAATCAGTTGATTCCATTATATTAGAGGCCAAGCACACAAAATTCATAAACTCGGGGGGGGGGGGGGGGGGGAGGGAAGGGGCCTCTCAGCCAGGATTGCGAGAGGGCACAGGGGCCAGGGCAAAGGACCACTACAGTGAATGATTGGGGCTGGGGAGGGACGTGGGAGGTTGGCCAGCTGGGGAGGGACCACAGGAGGGTTCCAGGATGGGTCCAGCTTATCTCACTAAGTTCAGATTGGCCAGACATCAAAAAGGCAAGCTCTAGTGTGCATGCAGCAGCAAGCTAACCTATTGGTCAGAGCATCTGTGCCCTGGTGGTCATACATGTCATAATGACTGGTCAACAGATCGATTGTCTGCCACCTGGTGGTCAGTGCACGTCATAGCAAGTGGTGGACTGGCCTTAGCATATAATTAGCATATTATTTTGATTGGTTGAATGGACGACCGGGTACTTAGCATATTAGGCTTTTATTTTATAGAATGGGGGGTTGGGGGGGGAGAATATAAAGAAATGTGAGAACTGAAAAACTCAACTTAAATGGGGCCATCAAAAGGAGGTCCTTCTTCCAACATTAAAGAAACAACAAAGGGAAAATAAGTCTGAAAATATAAAAATGTAAGTTAAGTGCTGTTGCAGTCACAGTCTCAATTGTTCATATCTCCCAGAATCCATGATCTTTTGGTAGTGACTTTTAATGCTGGCTCTGGACATGGTCATGAGTTTTACTTGGGTCAATGGGTTGTGAGCAAACATGATGCAGGCAGAAGCTCAAAAACTGCTTGCACACGAGAGCTTGCCCTTTTGATGTTCTTGGAACCCCTCCCAGCCACCACAGAACACATTTGAACTATCCTATTAGATAATGAGAGACATGTGGCCTATTTACCCTGTCACCCTAGCCAACAGCCAGCCAACCAACATACACGTAAATGAGGCCAATTTAGATATGCCTGCCCCCAGCCTACCCAATCAACTGACTGCAGATATGTGAGCGAGCCTAACTAAAATTAGCTGAATCTGGCCTGGATTAGCAGACCAGCTGACCCACATGCTCATGAACAATAATAAATGTTTACTGTTTCAATCTACTGGTTTTGAGGTAATGTTATTCATAATACCAAACTGACACACACACATATATAAATAAATAAAATTAGTAACAAGTTAACATGGCAAATAAATACCATATTTTCTTCCTCTCCTAATAACTAATGAGATTTTTTTTCAAATGGTATAGTTTGGTTTAAAATTTTAGCAAAGCAGCAACTCTGGAACAACACAAAGAAGCATATAATTGCACTGCTCTCACCACTATTCACACATAAACCCCACTGGGCAGGGGAGGTGAAGGGGGAGTTCCTGAGAATTCTCACTAATATTCTCAAATATTAACACAGCCAAATCATTATTAACTTCCACAAGATAACAGAACACATTTTATAGAACACATTTTTTGAATAAAAAATTAAAACACATAATCTGAACAAGGATATTTTCCTCATTATTTAGTCCTAAAAAAGGTAATATACAGAAATACAAAAGTAGTATTTTTAAATCATTAAAAAGAAATATTCTAAAAAATTCAAGATAAAATACACCATTCTTTTATGTCTATTATTTCCCTTTAATGGTTAAGGAGATCCTCTTCTGATTCTCTTCTGATTCCCCTCCATGTTTTTAATGTCTTTCTTAAAATACAACTGTAAAAACTAGAAACGTCATTTTTCAAATGCTCAAGAGATGTTAAATATATCTTAACTCAAAGTAATGTAACATCATCTTACAATTTGCAATTTTTATTTACTGATTATTTTTGTCATTCCTGGAGGAATAAGTTTCACCTGATTTGACTATACTTATTTAATATTTTATTTACAATATCTGAACACTTCAATTATACATATTATATGTGTGATTTCCAAATAAGCAAAAACCACAATGAATCTTTTCTAAATAAAGGATACAAATTTATATAAAATTTTACAAAATGTAATGAAATATTCAATTACATCAAGTGTTTTCTCATTATGAAAAAAAAATAAACAATTACTTTAAGGAAGGATTGGAGCTTAAAGTGTGGCTCCCCCCTAAAAGAATTATTAAACTCTACCTCTATCTTATAAAAAGTATCACTTATTTTATCTCCAATTTTTAATTTTAATAATAGGAATCATCTCTTACACATGTTTATATCTTCATAACTCATCCCTAAAACAAAACAAGAACTCAGTTGGTAAGAATTACCAAGAAACCTGTTACCAAAGAGACACATTTAAAAGAACAGAGTTTATAATAATGATCTTTAAAGGTACTATATCAATGAAAAATTTTAACTTCTGATTTGATAAAATCAACATTTGATTCTATTCTATTTTTTACCTCTCTTATGCTTACTAATAAGTATATCAGGACAAATATAATTACACAAAAAAACAGTGAAAGGTCTCCTAGCTAAGGGTAAAGAACTGTGGCACACAAAGTAATCTTTCCAAAAATAGACTAATTTGTTATGACTATCATCCTCATAAAGTGCCAGGCTTCAAAACAAGGGGAAAATATATTTCAAGATCTGTTGCATTTCCACAGTGTTTTAAAAACGATTTTCCAAAAAGTCTTACGACAAAAACTACAAGACCATCACTATTTTCATAGAATACCATACCTCTGCTTCTCTTTTGTAATGTAATCACAGCCCAGTCTGACTTTTTTCCCTCACATGAACCTCTGTTAGGAGGACACTGTGTTGGCTGCAAATAACCAGTCCACAATATTCATCCTGGAGATTACTGACAACTCAAAAACCACAAGCATAGAGTTCAGATAGTATTTAAGCATGCCTTTGGATTTAGAAAGTAGTACTTGCCCGTAGCTCATCAGTTTTTATATGACCAAGGTGAAATAAATAGAAGGAGAAATCTACGAATGACTGTCTTTGATTCAGAGTACTTCCTGATCTTTTTAAATAAATTTAAAAACCATCAGATCACAGCTTTGACAGATGGCTTTGAGCTGGATACTGAGTTCAAAACACAAAAAAGTAAATTGTAATCTGGAAACATGAGCTTTTGGGGCTGAAGTAAAAAAAATAAAAAAGAATGGATTACAATCAATTTTAGTATCCTTAGTAGTGATGACTAATATTCTCTTTTCAAGACTCCCATGACTAAGATTTTGTTTTTGTTTTAAAAGGTAAAATTTTAAAGCCTAGGAAGTGGTAGTAGCTAAAAACCTATAACCTATTCAGAATGTAATAAGCTTCTCAAAAGCAATAACCGTGACTGCCTTATTCACCAATCCAGCTGCAACAAATACGGTGTGCCCATCAAGGCAATCAATTAAACTTTTTTAGTAAGTAACTCAATGTTAGGCTAATGTTCTTAATAATGCCTGGTATTTTATATTATCTACATAAAGTACATGTAGATAATATACTTCAAATTTATGTTATTTGACCACTAACTACTGATTCAGTTACTATGCAATTAAAAAGTGAGCCATCTCACTTATATGTGGAATCTAATGAACAAAATAAACTGATGAACAAAATAGGACCAAAGACAAGGAAGCATGGAATAGACTGACAAGTCTCAGAAGGGAGAAGGGTTGGATTGGAAGAGATTAACCAAAGAAAATATATGCATATATACATAGCTCATGGACACAGACAATAATGGAGTAAATACCTGGGAAGGAAGTGGAGGCGTGGAAGGGAGCAAAGGGGAGAAAATAGGGACCATCTGTAATAATGTCAACAACAACAAAAAAGTGCACCAAAGATATGTGAATCCATTGATATAAAATGAAATGTAATAAATTTAGGTATGTGCAATGAGGTTTACAGAACATGAAAAAAATAGTTTAGCTTATGGACTGTACCTTTGGGTTTTAAATTATGCATGTCCATATTTATGCCAGGCATGCAAAAGGAAGAATTTAGCTGGAATGAAATAAATGCCATGATACTATAAACAAGTACTCTAAAATGAATAAAAAGAAAGTCAACCAAAGGACAGAGACCATAAAATCCAACCCAAACACCTTGCTTTAGTAATACTTTCATAAAAATTATTGGCCCTTGAAGTCGAACACTAAACTGAATCATTATTTGCATAACAGGGAACTGATTCACAATTTAACTTGCCTTTTTCAATATTATTTCAGGAAGAACTCTTTATTTTCCATTCAAAAACATATGTAGAGTCCAGGTATGAAAAATGCATTTTTGTTTTTAAAAAGACCAATTTTATGAGGTTAGTGGAAAATAAATGGGTACAATTTTTCCCAAACACCATTATTTATCATTACTTTTCCACTGTCTGCAGCTTATCATTTTTGCCTTTACCACCAAGACATGAAGTAAAAGAAAATTGCTTATTTTAAGCATCTATTTTCAATAAAAGTATCCTACAGCGAGCTGAATGACCTAAAGAGGGAGATAAAGAACGTACTTCTTATGGAATTTCATTTATAAACAAAAAAGTGAGTTAAAAAACAAAACAAAAAACAAAAAAAACACCCACCCACCAATTTAACATTTGTGTACCTTCACACACAAAAACAATAAGAATTCTTATTAGTGATTGGGATATGCGATGCCTCTCCCATTAAATGAACAGAACATCATATGGGAAGAGAAAAACAGTATTATCCTCTCGTTACATCTCTTGCTTACTATAATTCTACTGCACAAGCTCTTCACCCAAATTCTAAGGCCTCATTACTACAACTTCTACACAACTTCCACTGAGGAAGTAGTAAGCTTCTCTTTACAAATTATGATGTTGCTCTTTCTGTTTAGTACAATTAGTAATCTGAAACTAAAATCTATAGCTCAGTTTTAGTGAATGTTTAGAAATAACTATATATAGATAATCCTGATTTTTCTCTTGGCTTAATAGTCAATTTATTCAATTATAATCTATATAATCTCTTATCCTAATTTTTTCAAATTAATAGTCTTTTACTTACAGTTTTCTATGTTTAAAATCAGGAGAGACACATAAAACTTTTATAAAATAAATGAGCTGCAAATAATTAAATGTAAAATCTACAGTAAAAAGATTTTGCTCACAGAAAACAGAAACCAATGCTACAAATAGCTGAAATAGAGAATTTAAACTGTAATGCAATCTTTCTCTAGATGGAAGCATCTTTAAGATTCTTGGAAAGGTTCATAGCAATAGAAACATCAATTAAATTAGTGATGCCTTTGAAAGGCATAAAAATGTAAAGTACAGGGTTTAAGTTAGCAGAATTTCTCTATATTATCAAATTCTCTATATTATCAAATTATTAAATTTCTCTATATTATCAAAGATATAAGATACTAAGGGCATCCTCTGAATGCTACATACAATAACATCTATTTCATTTATCAGTTCTTATTTTTTTAAAGGAACTAGCTGTGAAATTTTCTATAAATACATGGAAATTTAAAATTGTCTCAAAAATGCCATTAAAAATCATTAAAACATGAAATCTGCTAAAGGTCTACAAAAGAGGTATTAAGTAAGACTTATATGAAATAGTACATCAAATCTAATCTTGCTTAAAAAACAAATCCTTGATTGAGTCAGAGCCATGCTTCACAATTGTAGAGGAATAAAAATGAACTTTAGAGTTTTACTTTTAAGCCGATGCAAGCATCATGTTTGTATGGCACAGAGAAATATAAGAGAGCTACTGGAGAGAAAACACAGACTCCTACAAAAATAGTTTATATAAAAAGAACTTAAAGGAAGAGTATGGTGAGACATGTTTGAGTCACCCATAAAGTATAAGAATGTTAGTACTGCTGACCAGGTTTCATTTGCAAAGAAAAGTATACATACTATGAAATGACAATAGATCTCCTATCTTGTGGAACATGAAGTCCATTATTTCTTTCAGTACTTCTTACTGTGACATAATCTTTCATCACAATTTCATTATATCTATACATATTTTAAACTAAAATTGAGCATACTTTCAAATAAAGCAATTTTCCAACCTAAAAATCAGTTAAGCCCTCCCAATTCCCTTCCCCACCTCTATTTTAGGTGACTTCATTTCCTCCTAATTTCCCTCTCATTCATTCTGCTAGAACCACACTAGTCTTTTTGTAGGTTTTTTGTAGAGCATTTTCATTGGCTATTCTCAAGGCCTAAAATCTTTTCCTGGTCCCCTAAAATCTTCAAGTCTCTCCTCAAAAGTCACCTTCTAAATCTCTTAAATCCTTAGTGCTTTTTCCCTCAGCGATGCCCTTATCCTAGCCTAGAAAGCAGTCATTTTTCTCTTTGAATATCCCATGCCATTTTGCTTTACTCCAATTCAATTTCCAGGCTGACTCAGAATAATTATTCAGATCTGATCATTTTATTCTCTGTGTTAAAATTCTCCAGCAGCTATCTATTTTCCTTAGGTTTAAGGCCAACTTTTCAAAATGTTTTACAAAATCTCGTTTTCCTTACTTGTAAAATAGGAGTAATTATGATACTTCCTTTTTGGATTATTGTGAAAATTGAATGAGTTCATGTTCTCAAGTATTTAAGAACAATACCTGGCAGCCAACACTGTTATTTGTATTACTTGTTTAGTTTAGTGCCTTAACTTTTTATCAAACTGTTAGGACCATGAGTTTTGAGATGATGTTTCTCTTTCTTTGGTATTCTGTTGTGTTGAGCACAGGAAATAGTAATATATTAAGTCCATTATACATAGGCCTGCTATATATGAGTGAATGAATGCCATCTGGAAGCATGATAATGAAGCATTCAAAAACTTTAAAGCACACAGAACTGTACTATTTGTTATAATGTACCAGAAGAACAAATGTTCATACTATCCTGAATTGCTTACAAAACGACCAATTGCACTTAATTGCTTCAGTTGTAAGATAGCAGTTCTGATTTAATTAATGATTAAATACAAGTAGAGATTATGAATCCACCTCTGACAGCCCTTTACCCAACAATTTCATATCCCCTTGCCATTGTTATTTGAAACAATATTTTAGGAAGCATTCCTTAAAAAAAAGATGTACGATACAAAGTTTAAGAATTAAAGCCTAAAGAATTTCTCAAAGTTGAAAGGCAAGCCATCTTACAATAGATTCCTTACTTTTCCTCACTCTCAACATTTATATTTCTACATTTCTGCCTACATATCTTTCAATATCTCTCCTTCCTTCCCATCTTTATGTTTTTCCACTTCATTAAAACCCCCATCATGTTTTTCTTGTACTAATTAATGCATCTGGATCCAACTCCCTCACCTCCATCAAATTCATACTTACCATGATATAAGTATGCTCAGTGTTACTTCATTACAAAACACTTTTGACAACTTCCCTCAACGCTTTCAGTCAGATTCAGCTACTAAAATGGCTCCATCTCAAATCTTGTGCTAATATACCAAACCAGATACCCTCACTACTGAAACTAGTACTAGCAACTTCCCAAATAGGTCATGCTATTTCATAACAGCAGGACTTTGCACATATTGATCCCTCCATAAGATTCTTTTCCTCAGTTGACTACATGAGAAAAACCTGTTCACATTCTGAGTACAAATCCTAATTTTCCTTCTCTGTGATCTTCCATAATTTGTACATTATCTCCATTCTAAACTTCATCAGACTGTATGGCAATTGTTTACATTTAGTCTTATTCATTCCCCCAACGAAATTATATGTTTCTATCTCCATTGTATGATATATTTAGTTTCTGGGAAAGTACATGTATTTTAGTTTGTTGCCCTAAATTTAGGCACAAAATTGATAGCAAGTTTAGGTGCTAAAGAGCTTTCCAAAAGGTGGGGAATGATTATAGGAATCAGATTCTGAATTAGGAATGCATACAGATCTGCAACAAACAAACAAACAAACAAAAAACTATTAAAATTTTTAGGAACAGGTAGCAATAAGTCTTCACGAGCTATAAGAGGAAAACTATAAAACTCAATTGAGGAATATTTGAAGAGTGTGGAATAAATGAAGAAAAACACCTACTAAATAGAAAGATTAAGTATGGAGAATAATGTCAATTTTCTATATATAAATCTGATAATTTAGCAAAATTTCTATGAAGATCCCAAAAGGCATTTCTATCTAAATTTAAAGTGTTTAATGTTTTTAAAATTTAATTGGTAGATTAGCCTATTAAATATCTAAATATTCTTTCTCTTCTCTACCTCCCTCCCTTACATTCTTTCTGAAAACATTGGAAAAAACATCCTCAGGTGAGGATTAAACAAGAACAAAAACAAAAACAAAAACAAAAACAAAAACAAAAAGAGGAAGGGAGAACTGAGCTCTTTTAAGCACCTACTATATATTTATACATAGCAAGTATTCCTTAAGTCGCATCTTCCCACATTAAATGTTTTTACCTCAGAAAAGTCCAATATAAAAACCCATCAAGAATACAAAAAACCTACAATCCTGGGAGCCACCTAACTCTGCCCCGAACTTTCTCATATTTTGAGGCCTTGAGAGTGTCTTCTCCTTCAACATTCATTTCTGGCAACTGTTAGTGCAAATATAAACAGACTTTCTCCTTTACTTTATACTCAACTGCTTAAGACAAAGGTTCCATTACTTACCTATCAAATAAAGTAGATGAGTTTTAGAAGAATTTGCTTCAAATCAGTCATTTCATTTACTGCTGAGGTCTGTGGCTTTGTTCTAGAATGGTTGAGGTCAGAGTTTGACCTCAGATAAGTAGGGAAATACAGTAAATACATCCCTTGAGATTATAAACTAGAGTATTCAAAAATAATAGGTTTCCTCACCACTGGGAGAGAGTAAGGCTTAGCCACATTATAAGTTCATGTTTTCCTATTTTTTTGGCACTACCATTATTCACGCACAAAAATCTATCAATAAGCACTTCTCAAAACGTTTACTGGGTACAAAATAATATGTGTGCATTCTAAGAATTCTCCTTGGGTAATTAACAATTTAGAAAAATAAAATAAAATACCAACCCCTAAAGTGATAAATGTACTTAAAAACACCCTAATAGCACCCAGAATAGCTGTAAATAAACATTAAAATTATATGTGACCAAATTACATTCTTCTGAAAAGACAATTTTAAGGTTACTTAAATTTATAAGAAAAGTGCAAGATCAAACTCAATGACATAGAATAAGTATCATAATCTTAGCATTTCTGAAATGTGTTCACATAAACCTTTGCATTAGCATAAATAACAAGTGATCATGCACAATCTCATTTTTAAAGAAATTATGGCTATGAAATTAGCCTTGGATCACTTGCAATTAAAAATAAGTAAAAATGATAAGACAAAGTGAATATACAGAAATAATACACACTTGAAGAAGTAACAACCAAGATGGCGGGCGACATAGGTAAACATCTGAACTTGATGCTACGCACAACCACATCAAAACTACAACTAACAGACAAAATCAATATCATCCAAAACCACGAGAAGGCTGGCTAAGTGGAAACGCTACAACTAGAAGGAAAGAGGAAAGTGCACTGAGTCTGGTAGGAAGTGTGGAGGTACGGAGGCACGCATGAAAAGGGCTGGCAACTGGGTACGCTCTTGTCTTTTTCAATTGGGAGGGAGATATAAGCTCCCAACTGCTCTGAACTCCAGTTCCAGGCGAGACTTAGTGGATCCTGACTCATACAGTGAGAAACTGGACTGTCTGGCATCAGGCTGGAACACAAGGGCAGCTTTCTCTCAGAGGTGCTTACAGCAATCATTGTTCCTGCATGGTGCAGTGGGACACAGACCTGGGGGTCTCTTCAGGGCAGGGCTGATGGGCAGCCACTGCTGTATGCTCTGCCCTGGTGATTCTCTAAGACTCACCCCACCCAATTTACAACCCCACTCAAGCTGTGACAGAGGCTTTTGCATATGAATTGTCTGGCCTTTTTCAATCTAAAAACCTATTAAACTGCAGCTGGGTCACTAAGCCCCAGAGCTTCCAAAAGAAGGCCCTTGCTCCACAGCAGTTTGCATTACTTCACAGCTGGGCCTTATATGGGTACCTCCAAACCCCCAAACAAAAGAGGAAGAATCTGGAGATCTCTCTGTAGCTCCTTCTGAGTGGCTTCAGGCAGTGGTTGAGTTTGCACCTCATTGAAGATCCAAGAGCTAGTGTACCCAGTAGTCAGAGTGAGACCATCAAGATTATAACTCCTCACATCCATAAGAGACACACTCAGAGGGCAGACTCAGAGAGCGTCAAATTCCCAATGAAGCAAATCCTGCCCCATAAGGAGTTCTCCCATTGTAGACACAACTGCTCCTCACAGCCAACAGGTGGAGGTCAATTCCTCCCAGTGATAACAACAGCAATCAAGGCTACAACAAGACTGTGCACACAGCCCAGAAAGGGATGCACCAAGAGGGTCTACCTCAGGTAATTAAGGAGGCTGAACCACTGGGCCCTATAGGACACCTAGCACACAAAGCCACTCTATCAACACAGGGAAAGAGCCAAAATGCAAAGTCAAAGAAACAGGTCACAAATTAAAGAAATGGAAGAAAGCAAACGCCTGGATATAGAGTTCAAAACCACAGTTATATGGTTACTCAAGAATCTTCTAGAAACCTCTGAGACATATATGAGATCCTCAAGGATATGAAAAAAGACCACTTAGAAATTAAGCATACACTGACTGAAATAAAGAATAATATACAGAGACCCAACAGCAGACTAGAGGATCTCAAGAATCAAGTCAAATATTTGAAATATGAAGAAGCAAAACATACCAAACCAAAAAGGAAAAAGAATCCAAAAATATGAAGATAATGCAAGGAGCCTCTGGGACAACTTCAAGCGTACCAACATCCGAATTACAAGGTGCCAAAGAAAGAAAGAAAGATATTGAAAACCTGTTTGAAGAAATAATGACAGAAAACTTCGCCCACCGGTGAAAGAAATAGACTTACAAGTCCAGGAAGCACAGAGCACCCCAAATAAAAGGAATACAAAGAGGACCACATCACCATTCAAATGTCAAGGGCAAAAGACAAAGAGAGAATATTAAAACCATCAAGAGAAAAACAGTGGCCTACAAGGAAGTACCCAAAGCACTGTCAGCTAATTTCCAAACAGAAACTATGCAGGCCAGAAGGGAGAGGCAAGAAATATTTAAAGTGATGAATAGCAAGAACCTATAACCAAGATTATGCTACCCAGCAATGCTATCATTTAGAATTAAAGGTCAGATAAAGAGCTTCACAGATAAGAAAAAGTTAAAGGGAGTTCATCACAACCAGTATTATATGAAATGCTGAAACGTAATCTTTAAGAAGAAGAAGAAAAAGGATAAAAATTATGAATAACAAAGTAACAACAAATACATATCTATCAATAAATGAATCTAAAAATCAATTGAATAAAAAAATTTGATGAATAGAATAAAATGGTGAATATAATAGAATCAGGGGGCTGAAACCAGTTTGGCTCAGTGGTGGAGCTTCAGTCTGCGGACTGAAAGGTCCCAGGTTCCATTCCAGTCAAGGGCATGTACCTGGGTTGCTGGCACATCCCCAGTGGGGGGTTTGCAGGAGGCAGCTGGTTGATGTTTCTCTCTCATCGACATTTCTAGCTCTCTATCTCTCTCCTTCCTCTCTGTAAAAAAATCAATAAAATATATATTAAAAAAAAAAAGAATCAGGGGCATAGAAAGGGAGTGGACTGACAATTCTCAGAGGGAAGGGGATGTGGGGAGTGTGGGAAGAGAATGGACAAAAATTATACACCTATGGATGAGGACAGTTTGGTGGGGGGGGGGGGGGAAGGGCAGGAGATGGGGTGGAAACCGGGTGGAGGGGAGCCATGGTGGGAACAAAAGGGCAACTGTAATAATCTGTACAATAAAAATTTACTGAAAAGGTTAAAAAAAGAAAAAGAAATAATACACTCTTGTTGAAATTTTATGCAGAACCATATTATGTAGTAAAATAAATTTAAGGTAGACTCTTGGTCCATTTATTGGTATTAATATATATTTCTTCTATAATTAACATTTCTTTAATGATGATAATTAACTTAAATTGGAGGACTACTTTTTAAATTAAAAAGAAAACACTTTATTTTCTATTTACTGAAATATTTGAAGCTCTGTTTAAACTTATCAAAATTGTTCACTTGCTTTTTATTTTATTTTTTATTGTTTTTTTTCAAAGAGGGAGAGATAAAGAGAGAAGAAAGATGAGGAGGAGGAGGAAAGAGAGGGGGAGAGAGAGAGAGAGGGGGGGGGGGGGGGTTTTTTGCTGTTCCACTTATTTATACATTCACTGCTTGATTCTATCATGTGCCCTGACTGGGATCAAATCAGCAACCTTGGTGTATGAGGACAATGCTCTTTCCAAATGAGCTATCTGGCCAGGGCTCACTTGGCTTATTTTTAAACATTTTATATATTTAACTAAACTACTTACAACTTCTAAAAACATTAAGTCAAATGTAAAATGCATATTTTATCACATTACGGTTTCTGAAATGATTGTCTTGAAATATACATTTAATGTTGCCTCTTGTGTCCCCTCAAAATCTATTATTATTAAATTGATGATGTGTCTTAAAAAAAAATCTATTATCTTAGATTTGAGGAGGTACTAGCAAACACTTTAAATTGCAATTATTGCATGGGAGAGGAAAAACATCCTCATAATGGCCCATTAGCCTATAGAATTGAAGATGGTATTCTACTAATGATTTCAAAATAGTTCAATGGAAGTTTTGACAAGTGAAAGAACAACTTGATTTTCTGACATATTAAAAGAATTATTTTAAAAATCACATACTGTCTTCAAAATAAACCAGTACAAAATCCAATACACACACACACACACACACACACACACACACACACACACATTTTAAATCTGTACCTGAGGATATTTTCCCCATTAATTTTTGGGGAGAGTGGAGGAACGAGAGAAAGACAGAAATATCCATGTGAGATAAACACATCAATTGGTTGCCTTCTGAATCAGTCCCCCCGGGAAAGAACCTGCAACTGAGGTACCTGTCCTTGACTGAAATCGAACCCAAGATCCTTCAGTCCGCAGGCCAATGCTCTGTTCACTGTGCCAAATTGGCAAGGACTATACCTATATTTTTCCAGCTATATCTTGCATTTCTTGTGAGTAAAAGGTCAAATTTCTCATTACTAATGTTATTTAAAAACAAAACATCCAATTTTTAAAGTATGCAATTTTGCCCAGCACGTATGGTTGAGCAAAGACCTATGAACCAGGAGCTCATGGTTCAATTACCTGTCCGGGCACATGAACAGGTTTCAGGCTTGATCCTCAGTAGGGGAGAAGCAGAATGCAGCTGATCAATGATTCTCTGTCATCATCGTGTCTATCTCTCTCTCCCTCTCCCATCCCCTCTGAAATCAATAAAAATAAGTATCTTTTGTAATTTCTCTGTTTAAACAATAAAAATGAAGTATGAATTTTTCCTGTTGGTTAGAAAAATACTAAAGAAATATCTTGCTTCTTTTAAAAACTGCCTATTTGAAGGTTAAAATTGGAAGAGTGCTTTCTTAAAATGTGTCTAATTTTGTCACTGTTTAAACTCTATCCAACAAACTGATATTTTATAAACAATAGGTTAAGCTGTTTTTATTTCCTAAAGTATATAATTTTATTTTCTAAAAATAATCCTTTTTTTTAAGTTTCTAACCACTAAGTTAAGGAAATGTTACTAACTTTTAAGAAAGGGAATAATGATGGTGAATAAGGAAAAATAGTATAAAACTAAAGTACTTATTCTCAAATATAATTTTTTGGAAGGGTAACGACTTAGGTCCTTACTAGGAAAATCAATCTCAGTGTGATACATATCTGCAGATGTAGGTAAAAAGGTACAAATAAAAATTATGTGTTATAAATAATTAAATGAGAAGCAGCCCTATAAATATGCTTATAAATACTTTCCCCCCTCAAATTAGTTTTAAAATTTTTCTTCACCTTCACCTAAGAAAGTCGGATAAAGCATGTGAAATTCAATGACTCTCAGCTAAATGTAATATAACTGACTCTACAAAATTGAAGATGTAAACAAAAAATAAAGCAGTATTTTTCCCAAGTACTAGTCCTTTTATTTTCCAGACATTTTCTTCTTCATTTCAACTATTATCATAGGCACTTAAAAATACCAAATAATACTATACAAAAATAAATAAAACATGTTCTTTGCCCTCAAATTTTATTAAACAAGATTAAAACCTCCAACTCCTTATAATGCACTACTAATTCAGAAAGAGGTAATGTCATGAGGGAAAACACATATTGAACCCTTACTATCTCAGATTAGTCCCTGTAATATATATATTATTATATATATATTGTAAATGTCTCTAGGCATATATAAATGCCTAGAGACAGTTACAACCAAATGACCGAACAACCATACAACTGGTCACTATGATGTGCACGGACCACCAGGGGGCAGATGCTCAATGCAGGAGCTTCCCCCGGTGGCTCCCCCAGCCAACCAACCTCCCATGGTCCCTCTCCCTAGATGGCCGGGTGGTCAGCACACTCCAACAGCCAACCTCCCCCAGTCCTTCCCTGCTCCCCTCTCTCCCCTGCAACTGGCCAACATCCCAAGGTTCCTCCCCCACAACCAGCCAACTTCCCATGGTCCCCCTCTCCCAATGCATGAATTCGTGCATCCGGGCCTCTAGTAATAAATAACAGTAAGAGGATACTGGGACTATGGCAGAGGTGGTGCGATAGTCTTCTGATCTCTCAAAATTCCCTCATCAAAAACATACAGAGCATGTAAAACAATGGAACCAACAACTCACAGTCAAAATGCATTAAAGGAAGGAAGGAAGGAAGGAAGGAAGGAAGGAAGGAAGGAAGGAAGGAAGGAAGGAAGGAAGGAAGGAAGGAAGGAAGGAAGGAAGGAATTTCAGACTCTACATTTATATTGCAAAGTCTGCTAGAAGATATTAGGATAGTAGTGATGAAGTAAATTAAAGAAAAATATTGATATAAATCATAATTAGAGTAAAGGCAAATATAGAATACAAAATTAACACACATTGAATAAGAGACACCAAAAAGAAAAACAAATCATATTATAGTAAGAAAATAAGACAAGTATTAAAATCAGAATTTAACAAACACTTCATGTAATTTAAAAAAAGGAATTCAAACTATATATATTAAAGAACACATTGTAAGTCTAAGAAAATCACACTGAATGACCAAATCCAGAACAACATATTCTAATAAAAAAAAAAAGTTTATTTTAAAGAATAAGCAACTGGAAGAAGAATTAGATTAAAACTACTCATTGAGAGCAATACTTCTTATTAAAAGAAAATGGAATAACATACTCCAATATTAAGAAAAAGAAAAAGAATAAGGAATCTCTTAATGAAACACCATGAAAAGGCCTCCAAGAAATAGTCTTAAATAAAGAAAGGGAGAGGTGGGTAAATTTAAAGAAAATAAATAACAGAAGTGTATTTATTTAACACACTACCATCTGTATAGAAAAGAGAAGAGAGAAGGGAAGACAAGGAGGGAGGGAGGGAAGGAAGTTATAGTTGGTTTTTGTATGCATTATAAAAGACTGTAGAAGGATAAAAATAAACTAACAGGGAGTAGGTGGATTACTGAATAAGATAAGGAATAGGATTTCATTATACACCTTTTTCATTCTTTGTAGTTTAAAGTACTTGAACACATAACTGGTGTGGGAAGTACTTGAGCATTTTAAAACACACTCTTCTAAAGCTTTCCCTGGAGATTCTAATGTGAGCCATATTGAGGACTACTGCTTTAAAAGTTAAAGGGCATTAGATCATTGAAGCAAAATACATAAAATGAAGAAATCAGTGAAAATTATTACATAAAACTACTACAAAATTTAAAAATGTATTACTGTGACCTAGTCTTATTTAACAAATGTACAACTGACATATTAAGTAAAATACCCTCAAAATGTTGTTTTTAAAAAAACAAAGAATTCTACTAGTTTGTTTTTAATAAATGTTAGGGTATATAAAACTATTATTTCAATGTTTATTGTTCTAATACAATTTGACAAACAGGTCTTCCAACAGTTAGTATTTAAACTGAATTTGATAATGAAAATTCATTTTGGAAAAAAAAAAAAAAGACTTGTTTCTCACCAAGTTTCCCCCATAATAACTCTCCTTTAACAGAAGTTGTGAAGAAGATGGGTCTCCTAACAACTGAAATTTATCCATGTCACAATATCTAATCAAATCTAAAATAATTATTAAATGAAAGGCATATGAGACCAACCAAAACATAAGATCCTTCTTTTCCTTTAATTGTTTTCTTCAGAATGATAATCATTCTTAAAGGTAGCTGAATAAACAAATAATGCTTAATTTATATTTCCTTCAGCATTATCTACTTCTAAATAAGACTGCAACTGTATTTTGAGTTATGCAGTTAGAACTGGTTAATTCCTACTAAGGATTAACAGCCTCTGGCTGAGGGCCCAATGTGCAACACTTGACCAGTATTCACTTTGAAATAGTACACAAACATTGAGAATAGTATCTCCTCATATTTAAGTAATGTGACCAGTGAAACTAACAACAGAACATGGACGGTCATCTGAAACAGTGCAATTCCATTTATGAAGTCAATTTAAGGTCCTCTAAAACAGTGTTTTTCAACCTTTTTTGGGCAAAGGCACACTTGTTTCATGAAAAAAATCACGAGGCACACCACCATTAGAAAATGTTAAAAAATTTAACTCTGTGCCTATATTGACTATATATAAAGTAATTCTCTTGAATAGGAATCAAATAAACACAAAGAAAGTACTTTATAATTACTTTATTATGAAATATTAAGTAAACAAAATAGTGAAAAATTATAAAATTCTTGTCTTGTCTACACCTACACTAGTGTGCCGCGGAACAGCGGTTGAAAAACGCTGCTCTAAAACACCATATTTTCACATAACTTTTAAAAAATAAAATTCTCCAACAGAAGTTAAACTACAATAGCCAGGAGACATTTTAATAGGAGATGGCATTAGGAAGAATTGCCCAGTCTTTAAAAATATTCATACAGAAAATTTCAAAAGCTAGCTATAGGTACCCTTACTGACAACTATCAAAGATGATCATTTAATAATGAGCTGTGATGTTAACTGAATTTTTTAAAATGTGGCAACATTATGAGACGTGCATTTTAATAAGCTGCCAAGTTTCTCCAGAGCTCATCACAGGTGAGACAGGTGAGAAAGAAGACAAAAGAGTTTGGTACTCAAGTTGTACTAAGATGAGTTCTCTATTCATGTTATGAAAAGCCCTTTAAATAGCTACCTCTAACAAATACACATGACTCACTTTTCTTCCTCCAGTTAGCCCACACACCCTGGACAGAACAGGAAAGGAGACCTGTGCACACCCCCATTGTACTGCAGAGTTCACAGTATTCGTTATTTCCTTCTGCTATGGGCACATTCACCAACCTCCACCTATCCTGCTAATTAGACCGTATCATAAAATAACACTGTTAGAAACCCCTGTAATAGTTCATGTTGTTTTAAGAAAAAGTTTGTTTAAAGGCTTTACAAACATTCCATTTATTAATTACTCTTTCTCTGGTCAGACTAAAATCTTGACAAAGGCACACCCAAAATGAGCCTAAGTAAAGGTAGATGAATTTATAAAATTAAAAATTCAAGCCCTATATTTTGATAGCACATGAAAACTCTTGTGATGGTGGTAAATAGGTATAAATTTTGTTTTCCTTTATTGTCCACACTTCACATAGTAAGTACATTCTTATAAATATATAAGTATACAAACAGTTTAAGAAGAAAGGCTTCTCAGTTAATTTAGTCTTGTTGGTACTATCTTTTTATATTCCTAAATGTTTTGCTTTATTTAGGATACCACAGAAAGGCAGGCACCAATATATTAACCTTGTCATCATAAATAGCAAAAACCTTTTTCTATTTTATTAAATTTCACAAATATTTAGAAGACTTGTATGTTACATACACCTTAATATAAAAATATGTACATCTACACAATGGAATACTATACTGTGCTACAAAATAATAAATTCTTACCATTTGCAACAACATGAATAGAACTGGAGGGCATTATACTAAGCGAAATAAGGCAGTCAGAGGAAGATAAATATCACATAATCTCACTCATTTGTGGACTATAATGAACAACACACACTGATGAAAAAAACAGATCCAGAGACAGAGAAGCATCGATCAGACTATCAAAACTCAGAGGGAAGGTAGGGAAGGGTGGGGGGTGAAAGGGAGAGATCAACCAAAGGTCTTGTATGTATGCATATAAGCCTAACCAATGAAAACAGACACCAGGGGGATGAGAGCATGAGTGGAGAAGTGGGAAGGGGGAAATGGGAGGATAAGGACACACATGTAATACCTTAATTAACAGCAATAACAAAATATTGATTGCCATGCTCTACAGAAAAATAAATGATAAATATATTTACTTTCAAGTACCTGAGGAACGATGGGCAAATCACTAATTCAAGCAAGAAATTTAATATATGTTCACTATTTAAAAGCTCACTTTTGCTAATATTTGATCTTATATATAAACTTAGCATACAGTGGTCTCCTTTGACACTCACATATTTAATAGCATCTTTTCCTAAGATATTATTAGATAAAACTTGTACCAATTTGGGAGGATGAGGGGGAAGGCTATATCCACAGAAGAAAATGGGATAATAGAAAGGAGGTCAAATAGTAAAGCCCAAGATTTTCTAAATTTTTGTTGAATTAATTTAAATATTTGTATTGAAAATATATTTCCAGAAAGACTAACACACATATCATGTGTGCACAAACTACGTAAACACAAAAGAGATTGAGATTTATAGATTATCTCCCAATTTAATTTATCTATATTTTATTTACTCTCTTCTATAGCTACAGTGACTCCATGAATTAATTTCTCAAACTGTGTTCATTTAAAAAAAATTACTCAAAATACTTGCTTTAAAATTCACTCTAGAGATTGAAATTAATTTTCTACTGTGGACACACACAAAAATGTTTATTTAAATTTTTAAATATTCCTTGCTATTCCATTTACAGACTAAGGAGTAGATGCACTCCTCCCGATGTTTATTAAGAAGTACAGCAAAAGGCCTCAACAGTATAATTAAAACAAAAGTAAGAAGATTCTAGAAGGTGGTGGAAAGATTCTAGAAGGTGGTGGATCCTAGGGACCTCAGAACACAAGGAATGGCATAGTGGTAAGTTTTCTTTTAGCCTCAGAAAATGAGATGGCCAGTAACCATGAAATGCCAGTGAGCACAAACCCAAGAAATGCCATCCCTCTCCACCCAAAGGACCATGAAAGGGGGAGAACAGAAAACTTTTGGATAAGAAGCACTCTATGACCACCAGGCCCAATGGTTAAAAACATCAGCTCACTTCCAGCTCTGAGAGCAAAGGCCAGAGTGCTGAGCCCAGACCTCCCTCTCACCCAGCCATGAAGTGCTGCCCCGGCTGCCCCTGAGGGGTAACAAAGAAAGCATTAGGGTTTGAAGGAGTTTTAAGGACTTGCATTCCCACCCAAGGGTAAGAAGGCTCCATCTCCCCCTTTTCCAGTGTCAGAGAAGCTGAGTGGGGAACCAGACTCTTACAACCACTCAGAAACAGCAAGGCTTCCTGACTCCATGGTGCTAGTACAAGCACATGGGAACTGCTACCAGGTAGTCTCCTCCTCCAGGCCAGGGTGTATCAGCCAAAGTCTTCAGGGGGCCTGACATTACACTTTCCCTCTGGAGTAAGAGCACCCCTTCTGCCCAGGGTGTCAAAGGCTGCTAAGTGGGAAAATTGCAATTTCACCCCTACACCTGACATGCACAAAGTGGCCTCCACCTTTCCCCAACCTACGTAGTGTCATTTAAACAAGATAGAAGGTGTCACACAAAATAACCCAAATATGTAGGATTTACCACTCATCATACCAAAACAAACACTGAACACTGGTTTCACTTTTTGCCTTCTTAAAAATAAAAACGAAAATCCTCTTTGGAAAACAGGTACTAATGTAGATCTTTCATAAAAGCAAAGTGGCATAAGGCGTACTTTTCAAAAACCAAAGGTTACCTGTGCCAGCTAAACAGCATGCCTGCCTTTAAGTTCAATTGAGCTATAAGACCTTCTAGTACATTTTCTATCACTTAGTTAACCAAGGCGATAAAATACTCCATAAGTTAATTTATTCTTTTAATCACATGGTATAAAGAGAGAGGCCTTTCTTGGTGCTGAAGTAAAAGTATCTGAAAAAGGTTTCTTTGGATTAAGAAAGATCTTTTTAAATTGAATACTTAAGTTGTAACTCTTAAACTATCACTATCAATAGTAAAAGTAGTAAGACAACGATAATGCCCCTTGGCATTTATATAGTCTTTACTGTAAAAAACTCAAGTACTATATGGCCCCGGATGATTTCTCAGGTATGTTAGTATTCCCATTAACGGACTAAAAAACTAAATTTTCAAAGGTATAAGTCACACTACAGGGCCCGAATAAGTTATTCAGCATAGATAGAAGAAACACTAAGTTCTGTCAGTATTCAGTACTGTGGCTTCTAATAAGCACCTAATTCCAAGTATGGGGCTGGTAAATGTGACCACATACAATGAGAACAGGGAGCACAATATTAGTGCACACTCATTCAAGAACATTGAACCCCCATGACACCCACATTACATGCCAGGTATTGCTCTAAGGAATGCTCCTATTCTCATGGAGTTTACACTCTGGTAGGGGGAAAACAAAAAAATAAACACATCAAAATAAAATAACAGGTGGAGATAAGTGCTATGAAGAGAGGTAAAAAAGAAAAGAAAAGGGGCTAGGGCATGTTGAACATGTACACAGTTCTCATTTTATATAGCATGGTCAAAGGAAGCCTCCACAAGAGCAGTATCTGAAGTTTCACTGAGACTTATTAAAATACAATTTTCAAAGACTTAACATGTGACTCATATAAATATAAACTGAACATAAATCCCAGATTTATCCTACTCACTTATTAAGACTCAATAAATCAGAAGTTGAGACTGGTTCAAAGTGCATTTGAAGATATATATAGATATATTTACTTATATATTTACACAATTTAAATAACAGGTTGTTAAACAGGAAAGAATGCTAGGTTAGAGACAAAACTGGTGATTGTCCTTTATAAAGTTATCTTTTTGAACCAACAAGCATTGCCTCTGGGGGAAAAACATAATTAGCATGTAATAGCAATAAACCATGAGTCAAATAAAGTACATTCTCCTAAATAGTCCTTGGGTAAGTCTATTAAACAATGTTCCCCTAGACATTGAAAGAACACACTGCAGCCTTTTCCTTATTTTCTTGTTGCACATAATTTTTAACAGAGCCATATAGATATCTGGAGGGAAGGCATTCCAGGCAGGGAGACTGTGACTAAATCATAAACCATTTCCCTCCACTCACCACTCCAACAGCCAAGGAATGCCCTCCCAGACAGCCTCACACGTTCACCTGGACCTTATTACCCAGCCTGCTGTACGTAAATAGCTGGGGGTAAAATGGAAAAGTTGGAGAAGCCAAAAGATTTACACTGAAAGGAGAATGAGAATTAAGACTGGGAAATGATTTGACTTAAATTAAAAAAAACCAACACTATTCTATCTGCTGAAATAAAGACTCGTTGAGGAGAAGAGGAAGAGCAGAAGCTACAATAGAAGACCACTGGGGTGACTATTAAAATTATCTAGGCAAATAAACAATCTGGTCAGATGGAAAAGTGCTATGGAGGAAAAAAAGCATCATATGGGCATGTTGGTAGGGGATGTCAGCATTGCCTGAAAGGTGTGATGGAGACTTGAATGGTATAAAAAAGAAAACATGCAGGAAATTAAGAGGAGGAGAAAGAGGCAGGGGAAAGGCAGGGAGAAAGGATAGAAGAGAATATAGGGCCTCGCAAACCATTTTAAGGACTCACTTGACTTACTTTGAGTGAAATAAGAAAACACTAAAGATTTCAGAGGAGAAAAATAACAAAATCAACTGTAAGTATTGGACAGATCACAGTGGCTGCAAGGTGGAGAAAGGCCCAAAGTTAGACAATGACAGAGCATAGAGACTGGCTAGAAATAAAGAAGGCCTACAATAGGTTGGTAGCAGTGACCATAATGATAAATCATGGAAACCTGGATATTTTGAAGATAGAGCCAACAGGTTTCCCTGAAGGAACAAACATGAGTAAGTAAAAAAATAAAATAAAATAAAATAAAATAAAAAAATGATAAATGTGGTTTTCAGCTTTAAGGAATAGAAAGGTAGCATGGCCATTTACTGAGATGGGAAAGAACAGGTTAAAAAAAAGTTTATTAAGGAGGCAAAGAGGAAACATTGATTACAATATATAAAAAAGATTAAATAACTCAGTTCAGGGATTATAGGATTCTAAGTTCTTTTAAAATATAATTTCAAATAATAAAAATCAGATTGTCCAAATTCCAAATTTTACCCATCAGAAACAGAGTATTTTCCACCAAATTGAGTCTCAAACAACTAACCCTCACAGACTCATACTTTTCAAAATTACATTTATCATTAATTTCATCCCTGTTGGTCAATATTTTACATACTGATTGTTCATTAATAAAGTGTTTATTCAGCACTATTTAAAATTACATTACATGCTTCATCAAATGCTTACACATTAAATCATGAGCACAGGTGGTTTACCTGAAGTTCTTTGTATCTGTCTTGAAAAGAAATGGCCTCTTGCTCTCTTTCTTTAAGGAAATCTTTTTCCAAGACATTGTGCTTTTCTATCAATGATTCCACATCCTTAAGGAGAAAAATCCAAGCACAAATTATGTAATGGCATGAAATATATTTCGTTATTTCAATGAACATAGCAGAAAATGTTTGGTAAGGAAAAAGCCCACAGGACATATGATTTAAATTTTAACAATATTATAGATTGTATGCGCCACTCTCATTTCCAGACCAATATCAAACATTGTTATAACACTAAAATTATTCATGCTAATAAATGAATAAAAGCACCTAAGTTGATTATAATCAATACAGTTTATATCTACATATACTTTCATAAATTTGCTAAGGCCCTTTTATAGATATTTTAAGGAAATAGAAATGAGAACATAGCCAAAACCAGTTTGGATCAGTGGATAGAGCATCGGTCTGTGGACTGAAAGGTCCCAGGTTCGATTCTTAGAAAGGCATGTACATTGGTTGTGGGCATATTCCCAGTGGGTGGGGTGTGGGAGGTAGCTGGTCAATGTTTCTCTCTCATCAATGTTTCTAGCTCTCTATCCCTTTCCCTTTCTCTCTGTGAAAAATCAATAAAATATATTTTTTTAAAAAAGAAAAGTAGTGTGTATTTAAAAAAAAAAAGAAAAAGAAATGAGAACATAAATAATTTACTAAAATAGCTGTATATATAAGTACTCTTGTCAAATACCCCATGATGTCTAATGTTATATAGGAATAAGACAATATTACAAACCTGCTAAACTATGTAAGAAATACAATACTACCTGCTTTCAAGATAAATAAAAATAAACCAGAAAAAAAGCATTATTTAGAGAAAACAAAAATATAGTAAAATATGTTCATTTCTTTAAAAGTACACATTTAAGACCAGAGATTTCTTATCAAAGACTTCTAAGTGATAAACTCAAATGACTGGTTTAAACCTACAACCAAGAAAGGACAGTGTCTTCTTCCCCTGATGAGTTTTTAATCAAACATAGGGATTTTATAAAATATCCAGAATGTACAATTTAAACATTTTTAGGGAAATGTAAATATACCTTTTTGATTCTCTGTTTTTCTTCCTCAGAAACTTTGAGTTTAGTCTCCAAACTTGAAATTTTCTGCTGAAGCTGTATGTTTGATACATTGGCTAAAGGATCCTCAGAATCATCCACAAGAGCAATTGTTCCATTACTTTTCTCATCAGTTAAACCCAATGGAAAAAGTGAGATATCCAGATCAGTGTGTGTTGATTGCTGAATCTAAACCACATTAAAAAAAAATATACAAGAGGGAAAAGTTTACACTGTACCAATAATGAAAACATCCAAAGGGCACCAGAAACCACATTTGGAAATTAAGTTGTAACAAGGGTTCCAGAATTATTTCACCCTTTAAGTAAAATCAACAGAAGACCTCAAACCATTACAACAACCTGATCTTTACAGGAAGACACAAAATTTCCTCTAAACTTAAGAGCTTATAAACTTAAGCACTTATTATTTTGCAAGCAAAGCACTAAAAACTTAGAAGTTTTTCATGTCTGAAAGTATATAATTAAGAAGAGGCATATCTAATATCAATTCTTAAATTTATACACACCAGAATTTGCTTATATTTTAAATTGTAAATCAGAATTTTAAATTTATATATATAAAAGCCTAAGCAACCAACAGACTGAAAGACTGAATAACCAAACGACAGACTGCTATAGCATGTACTGACCACCAGGGGCAGATACTCAATCAGGACCTTCTTCCTGGTGATCAGTGTTCTCCCACCACGGGAGCACAGTTCAGCTGACAGAAGGGCACCAAATGCAGGGCTAATGGCTGGCGAGTGCCAGGCAAGTGCCACAGCATTGGCGTGAGCCTCTCCTCATCGGAACTGCCTGGGTGTGAGCAGACACAGTGGGGCTGGCATGAACAGGAGCCACTGGCAGGAGTGGCAGGCGGCATTAGACTGCCAGTTTTGGCTCGATCTCTCTAGGCCACAGTGAGGGACCCCACTGGTGCACAAATCCGTGCACTGGGCTTCTAGTTAATTAATAATCTCTAATTAATCATCACTTCCTAGTACAGATACCAGGTAACTTGAGATTGTGTATAGCATCTGGAAAATTTGGATTAAATCTAGCATCTAGCACAATGCCTGGATCAATACATATTTGAATGAATAAACTCTAAGGCTGCAATCTTTTAAAATTTTAATATGAAATTGAAAAGAACACTCTAATACCTGAAACATACAATAAGCATCCCTGAAAACAGAAATGATTATTCTTTTTTTTGTAATTATTTTCCCATTTGAAGTTCAAGATTTGAAATGTAAATGAAGTCAATTTTAATAAATGGACACTCAAACCATATTAAGATTACTTAATTACCTTGCAATTGTTCCCTAAAACAAACATATTATTCAGAATTCTAGATATTAGCCTCAAAATTAGAGTGTTTACAGAAATATTTTTCAGAAAGTTAAGAAAAGGAATCAGAAAATCTTCAAAAATTAATTCAATCAGTATACAATATATTTTTTAAACATGCAGATTTTCTATAAAGATAGGCTTATCTTTACCTGCGCTTTAGGAAGAGTTTGACTGACGATGGTGGTGTCTGCATGTGTAATCTCTGGTGATGAAATGATGGGCTCAGAAGAGAGGCAGCCGATGGTGGGAGAAGAGTGGTCATGGTCCAGTACGATTGCAGGAGAAGCTGGAGAAAGATGGACTCCAGATACTGGAGGAAAACAAACAAAAAGATAATTAAAGAAAAAATAATAAACAGGTTGAAGGGAAGAAAAGAGAGTGAAGAGAGGGAAAGGGAAAAAGGAAAAGGAAGTAAAAGCAAAATGACTGAAAATGAGAACCATTTAGGAATAGTTATAGAAATCTAAAACTAGTATTTCTAAATTTAACATGATATTTCCATATGAGACTCAAGTAAACAAGATAATTTAATAATGTCTTAGTGTTTACATATAACATATTACCATTAGAAGTGCATTTCTAACTCAGAGATAGTATTTAAACATATTACCTAACTATCAAGTTAGTTCAGAAAAAGCACTAGCATACTTACTAGTGCCAGTCAGAGGCACTAACTTGGCACTGAGAAGACAGCAGTGAGCAAGACAAGTCAGGCATCCATGAACTCAATGGCCTGATGACCCAGTATCCAAGTCAAATCAATTATTACAATGAAGTCAGCAAAGGGGAAGAATAATTACTTTAAAATAATTAATACAACTGTCTCAGTGTTAATTTCTTTTTCAAGAACAATAGATTTTTCATATTAAAGTCAGCCAGTTTGCCAACTTGTTTTTAAAGAAAAAATGTTGAAATACAATTCTGTAATTAGTTTCCCAACAAAACATTATTAGTTTGTGATTAGATTTCAAATACAAAGGTCACAAAAGAAAAGCCAACTGCCAAGCATGAAATAAAACAAAAATATTGATGAAGGCAAAATAAACAGGTTAAAATATATATTAGTTTATTTTCAAAGTAATATTACAATTTTGACAAAGGAAATAATGATATTAAAACATATATCAATCTATGGGACACATCTGTAGCAGTGTTTAGAATTCTTTCTAAAAATTCAAACACATTTATACTATGTATTTCAAAGTTTAAGAAGAGTAAATTATTTTTAGCAGTAATCTATTTATATGTTCTGACTTTCTAAATTATAAAGACCTTTATTCCACATTGGCATGAGTGGCAACCTCAGGGAAGTTCTACCATAAATTCTGGAAGACAGCTCACAATGGAAATTGCATTTTTGCCTGAAGAAAAATATTTATAATGTCAATAGGTATTAACAAACTTAAGAATTTATCAATTTCTGATTGGTATCATACAGGGATCATTTAATTATCTTATGTTTACTTGTACTTTATAGCAATATTGTGTTTATAGAATAGTATGTGCCATACTTGAGAGCAATTCTAGCTTCTCACATAGGCATTTCACTATTTTAACTAAAATACAGAAAACTAGAATTTCAATTCATATTTTACTTGATACATCTATTTCAGACATGACTCTTTTTCTAATCTTATCTATTCCATTTGCTAAGATTTCTCTACAATGTCAAAATATTCTAACTTCTAATTTTAAATTACAATTTATAACAAAAACATAACTAATTTTAAAAGTATGAATTAAGTATTATGGCATAGTAAGAGTGAATACAACCCTGGTATTAAGACTATAAACTCTGGAACCTAATTGCCATGCCAGGTATAGTGCAATAGCAAGTATATTTAACTTCTCTCAATTTCCTTATCTGTAAAATTGGCATAGATTTGCCAATCCTATATAATAAAAAGCTAAAATGCTAATTAGACTGGACTGCTGAACAATCTTCTGATACAACCTTCCTGAACAGCCAGTGCGTGAGGCCGTGGGCTGCAAGGCAGCTCAGGGCAGTGAGGGCCAAGCCCCTTACACGAATTTCGTGCATTGGGCCTCTAGTGAGGTATAAACTGACTAAATTTGTATAGGTTTTATTATTGTGCTTATATTATCTTCATTATTATTTCAAAGATTAAAATTTGTTAAGACAAGTATATTTAATTCTGGCCATAAAAGTGACTATCATCCTGGATTCAAGAAGTTCTTAAAAATATCACTCTGATCAAATACCTGAATATTTTTAAATCTCTATGTTTTTATATTTATATTTATACCTAAGATAAGATTTCATGCTGACAAAGTTAAATTATCAATCCATAACATCATATGAGGAAAACAAGTAGGGAAAGTGGTAGAATAAAGAAAAGGAAGGAGAGAGAGAGGAAGTAAAGAAAAGAGATAAATACAGGGAAGGGAAAGGGAGTTAGAGAGGAAAGTAGGGAGAGGGCAAGAGAGGCATCCTCAACTCAACCTCACACCTTCCACACTTGACCTTCATACCCAAATGTTTTATCTCCAAATGATTCCTGTCTCAATTATCTTCTCACCTAACCCTCATCACTCCACAGAACTCAACAAGTAAGATATTAATTTTCCTTTTAGTTACTATTAAATCAAAAGAACACTCATCTTTCTTTAGTTCTCCAGAGCACTAATACTAATGACCCTCCTTTTCCTGGAAATTTCCCCTGGCACCTGTGAACCACTTTATCCTAGACTTCCTCCTAACATTTTGACTAATTTTTCTTGTTTCCTCTCCACCTTAATATTCACTGTTTTCTTCATGTTCTGATCTCAGTATTCACATTATTCTTACAACTTTCAAAACCCATTATTTAAATTTCCACCTATAAGCTCCACTCTGCAGAGGTCCAGATACATATATTCAACTTTCTACGAGACTGTTCCATTAAGCTACCTAGTAGGTACATCAAACTTACCCATCATCTTACATAAATCTGCTTTGTTTCATGCTTTCCATTTTACTAATAGTATCTCGAAGAACTATTTGTCCAAGCCAGAAATGATACTACTAAGGACTGACTTTACTTTAGTCCCACTGTGCTACTAACAGTTACTGATTATGCCATACTGTTAAATACCTCTGTGACCTCACAATATTACTGCTTAAGTAAAAGCCACAGCTATTGAGTCAGAAATGAAATTTAATTTCAACACTATCAACTTATTTGTTATGTAGTCTTAAGCAAATACAAACCAATATAAACCACTGATTCAGTATTCTGAAAATGGGGAAATATGTACCTCAAAATGATATTATACAGCTTAAATTAGATAATATAATTAAGCTTTTTGGCTATACCAGGTTGGTACATGGTAAACATTCAATAAAAGGAAACTATCTTTTTTTTTTTTTTTTACCATTGACAACATTCAAAAAAAGCCTTTTTAGGCCTCTTTTCACCTACTCCATTACCCACACAACCACAATAAAAGTTTAATTCCCATGCCCAAATATTACAAGTTTGACAAATGAAACAATGGCATTAAAACATTACATATCAATCTATGGGACACATTTGTAGCTATGTTTAAGAAAAAATTATAACTTTGAACACATCAATTTTAAAAAATGAATTAAATTCCCAACTCATAAACTAAATAGAAAAACAAAAAGAAAGCACAATACCAATAATAAAGATAATATAAATCTAAGTAAACTTAAAAAATAGATCTAATTAATAAAAAAAATTCTCAATGCTTAAAAAATACAAACAAAATAGTAGAGAACTGATTAACAATAAAAGAACAAAAGTACAAATATACAAATTAAGTGACAAATGGAACATAATTACAACAGAAGTCTTTAAATCATAAAACTCATCTATAGAATTCTCAGTAAATAAATTTTAAATTCTATTTTTTAAAATGTGCAATACATGACCACAGAAGTATAGTTTATAAAAGTTGGTCTAATTAGAGCTAAAAAAAATTAATACTCTGAAATTGGTCTAAAAGCATTAAAAATAAAGAAAAACTTCCTTAGCTTACATAACAGTAATATAACATTAATAGCTAAGCCTGATAAAGACAGTACAAAAACAAAATATTTAGAGATTATTAGAACAACACACACAAAAAATAACGAGGCAAAAGTTCTAAATAAAATGTTAGTAAAGAGAGTCCTACACAATACTGAGAACAGATTTGTTCCAGGAATACAAGGATAGGTCATTATTAGGCAATTCATCTACTATCTCCATACCATTTAACATTGCACTAAAGGCATAAGCCAATGCAATTAGGCAAGAGAAATTAAATGTATAAAAATAGGAAAAGAAGAAAAACTATCTCATTGTTCCTACTAAAGTCAAACAGTAAACACAATCAGTAAAGTAGAAAGATATAAACTTAATGAATAGAAATGAACAGCATTCATATGTAAAAAATAATAACTATTTAGGGGATTTCATGTTAAAGAAAATATACTTCCCTTAGCCACAAAAAAATGATAAAACACTGAGGAATAAATTTAGCAAGAAGCATGACAAAAACTTTAAAACACTTGTAAAAGACTCAAAGGTATACCTGAACAAAGGTAAAGATATCCCTTATAATTAGTTAGGGAACTATGTATCATAAAGATGCCAATCCTCCCTTAGTTGTTTTACTTTAATTTTTAAAATCTTTATTGTTGAGAATATTACAGATTTACACCCCTCCATTAACTTCCTCTACTCAGTTCCCAAGCCACCCCAAGTCTTTACCACCCCATTGTCTCTGTTCATAGGCAATGCATATACTAAGTAATAAAAGAGTAATATGCAAATTGGCCATTCCTCTGCTATACCCACAATCCACACCCACCAGTCAATCAGGAATGAGTAAGCAAATTAACAAAACCAAGGTGGCTGTGGCCACGGAGAAAGCAGGAGGCTTGGGATTCCCCAGCAATGGAGGAAACCAAGCTTTCCGCACACCCTGGCAGGCCCAGGCCTCCACTCAAAGCTACAAAGTTTCAATTACAGAAGATAAATAAATCCCAACAGAAATGCCTGTGCTTAAGGAGCCAGTTGGAGGCGTGGCTCCACTCAAGGCTACAAAGTTTCAATTATAGAAGATAAGTAAGTCCCAGATACCAGGGCTTCTGCTTGGGGTTTGGGTAAGGTGAACAGACATCCCGCTTTTGGCAGGACCATCCTGATTTTTAACAATTAACAAACAGAAGATTCTTAAAAAACAAAAGATTCTTTCCAAAAACCGGGACTGTTTTAAAATGCCACAGGACACGGGAAAAATTGTTAAAAATCGGGACCGTCCCACCAAAAGCAGGACATCTGGTCACCTTAGGTTTTGGGGGACCTGGCCAGCCTGCAAACCACCACAGGCCCCTCACCCAGGCTGCCCCATGCCCCAAGGGAATCCCCACCCTGATCCGGGATACCTTTGAGGGCGAACCAGCCAGCCCCCACCCATGCACCAGGCCTCTATTCTATCTAATCCTATCTAATAAAAGAATAATACGCAAATTGACCATCACTCCAACACACAAAATAGCTAGCCCCATGTGGTTAAAGATGACTGACCCATGTGGACACAATATGGCCATCACAAGATGGCCAGCAGGAGAGGTCAGATGGTAGGGAACATGCCTGCAAGGGAGGGCAGTTAGGGGTGATCAAGCCTGCAGGGAAGGGCAGTTAGGGGTGACTAGGCCAGCAGAGGAGGGAAGTTGGGGGCAACCGGGCCTGCAGGAAAGGGCAGTTGGGGGGATCCAGGCCTGCAGGGGAGAGCAGTTAGGGGAAGCAGGCTTGCATGGAAGACAGTTAGGGGTAAGCAATCTAACAAGGGAGCAGTTAGGCAACAATCAGGCTATCAAGGGAGTGGTTAGGGAGTGATCAGGCTGGCAAGCAGAAGCGATTAGGGGCAATCAGGAAAGCAGGCAGGCTAGCAGTTGGGAACCAGCAGTCCTGGATTGTGAAATGGAAGTCTGATTACCCATTTAGGCCCGATCATGCCTGGATCAGACTTAAATGGGCAGTCGGACATTCCTCGAGGGGTCCCAGATTGGAGAAAGTGCAGGCTGGACTGAGGGACACACACCCCTGTGCACAAATTTTGTGCACCAGGCTTCTAGTATGCATAAAAATTTTGTGGTTAATCTCTTCTGCCCCACTCTCCCCACTTCCCTCTGAGAATCATCAGTCTGTTCCATATTTCCATGCCTCTGGTTCTATTTTATTCATCAATTTTCTTTGTTCATTAGATTCCTTGTTCATTTATTTTGATTTTTAGTTTCAATTATTGATATGTATTAATTGCCATTTTATTCACATTTTTCTTTCCTCCTCCTTTTTCTGATTCTTCTAATGCTACTGCCACTGCTTCTTTTTGTTACTGCTTTTCTCTTACTGCTTTTCAGATTCTCTCTTTGTCTTTCACTTTTGGAATTTTAATTATGTGTCTTGGTGTGGGCCTCTTTGGGTTCTTCTTGTTTGGGAATCTGTGATTGCTGGACCTATAAGTCTATTCCTCTCACTCAAAGATCTTAATGAGAGTTTCAAGTGTATTAATGAGACTTTTAAGGATCTTAGTGAGAATTTCAAAGACATGAAAAAGGACCAATCAGAAATTAATAATATACTAACTGAAATAAAGAATAAGGTATAGGGACTCAACAGTAGATTCGAGGATTTCAAGAATCAAAACAATGATTTGGAATATGAGGAATAAAAAAACAACCAATCAGAAGAGCAAAAAAGCAGAAACCGGTTTGGCTCAGTGGATAGAGCGTCGGCCTGCAGACTGAAAGGTCGCAGGTTTGATTCCAGTCAAGGGCATGTACCTTTGTTGTGGACACATCTTCAGTAGGAGGTGTGCAAGAGGCAGCTGATCAATGATTCTCTCACATTGATGTTTCTAACTCTCTATCCCTCTCTCTTCTTCTCTGTAAAAAAAAAAATCAATATATATATATATATATATATATATATATATATATATTTTTTTTTTTTTTTTTTTTTTTTTTTTTTTAAAGAAGAGCAAAAAGAAAAACGAATCCAAAAATATGAAGATAATGTAAAGAGCCTCTGGGACAACTTCAAGTACACAAACATTCGCATTGTGGTAATGCCAAAAGGAAAAGAGAAAGAGCAAGATATTGAAAACCTATTTGAAGAAATGATGACAAAAAACTTTCCTTAATGTACAGGCCTAATATAAATCCAATAAAAGTAACAATAAGCTTTTTTAAAATGGATCTAGACAAATGGACATTAAACATAACACGGAAGAAGTAAAAGTACAAAAAAAGAAAGGAAAAACAAAAAATATATATGAGGATACTAGACCCTCTTATTAATACATATTAATTTAAAAACTATACTAAACCATGCTACCAATCTTATTAATATAATACTGCATTAAATCGCATAAAAACATAAGATGCATCCTTCATAATTTGAACAGTTTGGTGCAGAAATAAACAGACCAGAAAGTCCAGAAATGGACCCAGGTCAGTGTGAAACTTTAGTATATGATAAGAGTGGTATTTCAAATAACTGAGACAAAAATGGGCTTGTTTATAAAAAGTGCCAGGGCAACTGAATAGTCATTTGAAAATAGATGAGGTAAAAAAATAAACTCCAAATCGATCAGAGATCAAAAAAGTTTTTAAGAGAACAGGGGAAATAAGAGTGAGTTCATCTTTACCTTGGGTGTAAAAGCAAAAAACAAAAGAGGAGCTTTTTAACTATGACTTAATTCCAAATTTAAGAAAAGATTTATACATCTGACAATAGGACAAACAACAATGTTTTCTGCCAAAATTGATCTTAAATAGAATCAAGAAAAAACTGACAAATTAAAAAAAAAAAAAAGATATGTGCAATTTGTATCACAGGTGATGGCTAATATTCCTAAATAATATAAAGAACATTTAAAACGGGACCTCGGGTGGGGGTTGGGGGGGAGATTGCAAAAGAACAGCCTATAGAATAATGGGCACAAAAATGTAAACAGATAATTCACTAAAAAGAAAATATACAAATAGGCCTTACATCTGTAAAAAGATGCAGATGCATGCAACCACTCACTTGTCATAAAGGAAACACAGAAAGGTTAAAACTAATGAGACAGATAGCTAGAGTAAAATGGACAGACAGAAAAAATTAATATTGAGAAATACCTCTTTACTGAGTTGTTTTAAACATGGTTCTGAGTTTTAGAACCATGTCAATGTTTCACATACTCAATAAAATAAACCAGCAGGGAAATAGGAAAGTTAAATCCTAAAATTAAATACAAAGAGCAACAAATGTATTAAACCATATTTCAAATGAATAACTTACTCACAGTTACAAGTGTGGGGGCAGGAGGGTAGGATGTAAGGAATTAACCTAAGTTACTTTCGGACACAATATTTTGACTACCTGGACTCAGTTTAAGAAAGAAAAGAAAAAAAAGGAATGTTAAATAAATTCTGAAACAGAAATAGGAAGAAAAAATAAGGAAGAGGGAAAAGAAAAGTAAAGACAAAGAAAATGTAAAATGTTAACAAGAGAAAATATATAACAGACAAGATACAAGAGTTCTAGAAATTACTCATAAGGGGAAAAACCTAATATCAACAAAAGTCTTTCTCATGCAAAGTACTAAGGTAACACTTGATATTACTAAAAGCATGTATAAGAATACTCCTAGAAATACTCTTCAAATAGCAAATAAGTGACAATAGCCAAAATGCCCACAGTCCAATAATTAAATGAGCAGTGGTACAATCATACATTATAATTTTTTTTAGCCAGGAACTACAAGTTCCTGCAATAAATATGCAACAGCATGGATGAGTCTTAGAAACATACATTTGAGCCCATCAGAATGGCTCAGTAGTTGAGCATTGACATATGAACCAGGAGGTTGTGGTTCAATTCCCAGTCAGAGCACATGCCCAAGTTGCAATCTTGATCTCCAGTAGGGGGCATGAAGGAGACAGCTGATCAATGATTCACTCTCATCATTGATGTTTTTCTCTCTCCCTCTCCCTTGCTCTCTGAAATCAGTAAAAATATATTTTCTAAAAAGATACATTTGTGTAAAAAGTAAATTGCAGAAGAGTTCATACAGTATTAACCCATTTTATAAGTCACATAAATAAACCAAGTTCTTTAGAGATATATGTACATAATACAAAAAGTAATTTGTACAAAAGCAAGGAAATAATATTTAGAACAGTGGTTCTTCTGGGGGAAAACAGAGAGACATGAGAGAAGTTGAGTGTTAGAAATGATAATGTTACATTTCTTAAGTTAAATGGTAGATTCACCAGAGTACCTTTGGAATATAACAAAGAAACAATAATTACACATGCTTAAAAAAATCATGCTTAAGACTTCTTGTTTTAATGTCCTTTCTGGTTGTAGTGCCATGTTGGGCCATGTGTTCTCACAGATCAAAACTTGCTCTGGATAAATAAGTTAGAAAAAATAAACAAAGAAACAAAACTAAAACAAAAAAAACTAAAAAAAAAAACTAAAAACGAATAGGGACCAATAAGTTTACTCAAAGAAATGATGCTTTTGTGAAAAGATGTCAGGAATCAACACTAGACAGCAAACAAGATTTGGAGTTGCAAGCCTTTCTACCATCCTGCTAATCACATCAATTATTTTTTTAATATACTTTATTGATTTTTTGCAGAGAGGAAGAGAGAGGTATGGAGAGCCAGAAACATCGATGAGAGAGAAACATGGGCCAGTTGCCTCCTGCACACCCCTCACTGGAGATGTGCCCGCAACCAAGGTACATGCCCTTAACCGGAATCAACCTGGGACCTTTCAGTCCGCAGGCCAACAATCTATCCACTGAGCCAAACCGATTTCAGCTCATCACATCAATTCTTATTTCATACATAGGGAATGCTGAACCTAAAATAACTATAATTTATATGGCTTTCAACTTACGAAAAATTAGTGTGATTTTCAGAAATTTGTTTGACTTGATAATATAAATGTTTACTAAATATATCATAATCCACATCCTATTTTAAAAATAAAATTAAAAAAGCAAATGAGTAGTGCTATAAAAGAGAAAATAAAAATGTATCACCATCTACATGGAAACAAGATTTTTTTTTCCAGTTATTATCTAAATTTTTCATCTCATCAATGTTTCTAACTCTATCCTTCTCCCTTCCTCTCTGTAAAAAAAATCAATAAAATATATTTTTAAATAAATAAATAAATAAAAATGTAAATCAAGGAAACAAAATATAGACCACTTAATAATGAAAGCATAAAGAAAAGGAAGATGAAAATTTAAAAATAATTTAATAAAACTAAATTTCTCAATGAAATCCATATATAAATGATACCAACCACTAAAGTTACTGGTATTAAAGCTTAAAAAAAAATAAAAGCATGCCTTACTAGCAAACATACAATAATTTAATAATGCCAATTAAAATAATAAAGTAAAACCAGCAGTCCTCAAATAAATAACTACATTCTACTGCCAATTGAAAGCAAAACTAATTAAGTAAAACAAAATTAGTTGAAAGTCTACTTCTGCCCTTCCAGTGAATCAAATGGCAAAGGAAATCTAACTATAATGTGTGAATATTAGCAAAATGCAAGTCACAATTACTTCTTTCCTCTCATTCTTTAAAACTTCAATATAAAGCTTGCCACAGTTTTCATTCTCTTTAAGCTAGAGAGATTATTTCCTATTCTCTCTTCTATGTGTACTATTCTTTTTTCAATTGCAGTTTTCTTCTCTTATTCTACTATTCTATTTTCTTTCTATCTTTCCATGCCACTCTTGCTATAAGGTTTTTATAAAGTATATTAAAACTTTTGACTTAATTACTATGTTTCTTGATCTTAAAATATCTTTTCTTTTTCTGTTACCTAAATCATAAAATAGAAACATCAAAAAAAATATTTTATAGCAACATACTAACAGGTATTAGATTACAATATAAATCCCATTTGCCAGAAGCTGACTCACCCTATCAAAATGAAATAAATACCCCCGTAATAATTTTCAGAATTCACACAAGTATCATTGTATACAAATGGTACTGTTCAAGTTAGAGTCATCAGGGTATTTTTCCCACATTTATGTCTAAAGCATCTACCAAGCATGTCAAACTCGTGGCCTGATGCCTCATTTATTTAATACTAGAAACCCAGTACACGAAAATTTGTGCACTTGGGGAGGGGGGTTGGTCCCTCAGCCTGGCTAGTGTCCTCTCACAGTCTGGGCATCTCAGGGGATGTCTGACTGAGGGCTTAGTCTCGCTCCCTCCTCCAGGGAGCGGGCCTAAGCTTCAGTGTGGCCTCCCTCTGTGGGAGGCGATCAGTGGGCTGATCAGGGGATAGTGATGGCTGCCCCTCCACTGCCCCTGGTCATCCTCACCCCTTATCGCCATCCCCTCCCTATGTGCCAGCTGACATGCACCTTGGCTGGCCTGGCACCACCTGCTTACTGCCCCCTCTCCCCCAACCCCCCCGCCACCCTCACTGGCCAGTTGTTCTGCTCTCCAGTCAATTTACATATTGTGGCTGTTTTTTGTTGTTAATCCTCAACTGAGGATATTTTTTCCAGGGATGGAACCTGCAACCCAGGTACATGCCCTTGACTAGGAATCGAAGACCCTTGGGGGGCACAGACCAATGCTCTAATCACTTAGCAACATCAGCCAGGGTAAAAAAAAAAATAATAATAATAATAAAAAATCTTAAAGAGTTTTTAACACCAGGAGGTCATCTTTTTATCAATATGATAAAAATACTATTCTCAAAAAAACTTAGCATACCATTATATTCTTAAAATTAGATATCTAAGTCCATCTACCAACAAACAAAAATTAGGAGTTAAAAGCAAAATTTGAGCAAACTACAAGTTATAAAACTCTAAACTCTGCTGGACGTCATTATATCCTCTTTGCCAATTTAAAAGAGCTATTAGCCACCTAGTAGCCAGCAACAGCTGTTAGACAACTAAACTCTTAGAATTACCTCTAAGAAATTTTATATAGCCAAATCCAGAAGAAGTATATAGTTTAAACAAAGTTCTATTACCATTATATTTATTAAAATTAATGAACCATGTAGTTAAAATAAATCAAAAATTGTGTACACAACTTGCAGTTCTCATAGTAAAACTAAAAGGAGGATATCCTTTGTATGTCTGTCACAAAAGAGTGCAGTGAAATGCTAAAATTATATATTTTTAAAGCATAGAAGACTAAAACAAGAAAAATAATACAAAATTTAATAAATATTATCGATGCTGTAAAACCCTAAACTTTTTAAACATGAACTCATGAATGGGTGTGAAGCTTTATAAACTGTTCATTTAAGGAAAATAATGTAAGTTTTAAAATATTCAGTATGTAACTCACACATGTCAAACACAAGGCCCGCGGGCCAAATCCGGCCTGCCAGGCCTTGCAATGTGGCCCGCACCGCGCTGTCATCACTGCACTCCGCTGCGTTCCATCACAATGACGCGAGCGGTGACATAGGAGGCTTGTGATCTTGCTGGCCGCCTCGCCTGCCACTATCTATTACGCATGCACATAGATAACAAGTCACGCGAGATTCAGGAGGCGTGACCTATAGTCCGGCATCCGATGTGGTTGTGCGGGTGGCAGAGCAGAGGAGAGAGTGAGTGTGTGGGCATAAAAAATACACAGCAGAAGCTGCCAGTTCCTGGCATAAAGTGCAGGCATAAAAATCGCAACAGAACCTGCTATCTGTACCCAGCCAGGCATTTATTGACTGACTTTTTTTTTCTCCACTCCATCTGCCAAATCAAGCTATCCCTGTGCAGTTTTCAACTTTTTCCTTCTAACACAGATTTCCAATAAACTACATCTTTTACTGCCAATATTGATCCCAAAATGTCCAGGAAAAGAAAAGTTGACGGTGAAAGCAGACAATTTAATGACAAATGGGAAAATGAATACATGTTTGTGCTTAGAGAGGGCAAACCAGTGTGTATATTGTGTTATGAGACAGTGTCGGTGATGAAAGAGTACAATATACGTCGTCATTTTGACACCAAACATAATGTTAAGTATGGCAAATATACTTTGGAAGAAAAGCATAAAATTGTTAAAGAACTAAAAGGCAAACTACAATCACAGCAGCAAATGTTTACAAAGGCTACAGCGAAAAATGATGCTGCAGTGAAAGCAAGCTTTATAGTGGCTGAAGAAATTGCCCGTACTTCAAGGTGTTTTTCAGAGGGTGCCTTTTTGAAGCAATGCATGCTAAAAGTGTGTGAGCAAGTATGCCCAGACCAGATACAGAGTTTTCAAAATGTCAGTTTGTCAAGAAACACCATTGCAGATAGAGTTCAAGAACTCTCAGGAAATCTATCATCACAGCTGGCCGAACAGGCATGCAGTTATCTCGCTTTTTCACTTGCTATCGATGAAAGCACAGACAACACTGATACAGCGCAGCTGTCCATCTTTATACGTGCTACGAAGACCGACCTCTCTGTCACTGAGGAACTTTTGGATGTAGCTGCCATGCATGGGACGACGACTGGTAGAGATATATTTGAGGCTGTGGAGAAATCTATAAATAATTTTAAATTACCCTGGGAAAAGTTGGTGGGGCTAACTACCAATGGTGCACCTTCAATGTGCGGAGAAAAGAAAGGCTTGGTTGGACTAATGAAGGAAAGAATGCAAAGAAGTCACTGCCACACACCCTTGATTACTTATCATTGCATTATCCACCAAAAGGCTATGTGTGGAAAAGTGCTGGACATGAATGACATAATGACCACAGTCATTAAAACTATTAACTTTATATGGGCACGTGGCCTGAATCATCGCCAGTTCCAGCAGTTTTTATAGGAGGTGGGTGCAGAGCATGGAGACGTGCCATACCACACAGAAGTAAGATGGCTGAGCAAGAGCGCAGTCCTCAAAAGATTTTTTGAGCTCAGAGAACAAATTGCTCTTTTCATGGAAAGTAAAGGAAAGCCCTTGCCTGAACTGTCGGATCCCGCATGGCTATGTGATTTTGCTATGATGTGTGACATATGCGAGCATCTCGCCCAACTGAATCTGAAGCTGCAGGGACGCAAACAAGTCATCACGAAGATGTCTGACATGATCACAGCATTCCAGCGTAAACTTCAACTATGGAAGTCCCAACTGGATCAGGACAATCTTGCCCACTTTCCCGTTTATTTGAGTATCTCAACCACTATTTCTGGTACTTTTCCTTGCAGTCGGCTGGCTACCAAAGTTAGCCGTTTACTAAGTGAATTTGAGCGGTGCTTCTCTGACTTTAGAACACAGCACTCAGGCTTTGACATCTTTGCCAATCCTTTTACAGTTGATGTCAACAATGTGCCCCATCACCTTCAGATGGAGATAATCGAGCTTCAGTCTGACAGTGGCCTGAAATCAAGGTTTCAGGATGTTGAAATTGAGGACTTCTACCCTCTACTGCCCCCTGACTCAATGCCAGAGCTCCGACTTCATGCTGCCCGTATTCTATCTATGTTTGGAGCACCTATCTTTGTGAACAGATGTTTTCAATAATGAATCTGAACAAAAACAAGCACAGATCACGCATTACCGATGACAACCTCCATGCTGTTTTGCGGGTTGCTACAGCCCAAGAAATAAAACCGAACATTGACTCAATGATCCGGGGAAAACGGTGTCAGACATCTAGCCAGAAAACAAAACAATGAGCATTTTAGGTACATTCCAATATTACTGTTTTGCTTGCTACCAATATTACTGTTTTGCTTGATAGCATGTGAGTTGGTTAACAGCACTGTTAAGGAAAAGATTGTTCCACTCATTTTAAATTCACATTTCTGGTTAACATTGTCAGTTTATGACTGTTCAGTAAACCATTCGGCCCGCGATTTAGGCTGGATTTTAGATTTTGGCCCCTTCTCTGATTGAGTTCGACACCCCTGATTTAACTCATCAAAAAAGAGTGACAGTTAACTGCTGATCCTCCATCTATAATTGACAACAACAACAAAAACTCACATACAATTGGCTTATATTGCCTTGATTAATACTTATTTTATTGTCTATAAAAGCATAATTTTGAAAAGAAAAACAACTCTGGAATCAGAGGTGCATCAATAACTTAAACAGATACAGGGAATCCCAAAATCATGTATACACACTTTAACGGCTGATAGCTCAACTGATGTTTCTTTCAGTCAGACTAAGCTTTGGACAAAGGAAATTCATCCTAAAATGCTACTGGAAGTTTGAAAATGCAGTTGAAGTACAAACAATGCCTTTGTAATTATTCAAAGTGTGTCTACATTTTTTCAGGGGACACAGGGTACCCCAAAGAAATGTATACACATTTTAACAGGTTATAACTCAATTTTCGCTCCCTTCAGGTTTAATTGATTTGAGATAATGGGTAAAAGCATACTAAGCTTTGAACAAAGAAAATCCATGCACTAGACTTTTTTTATGGGGATACATAAAAGATAAAGTGTATGGTACAAAACCAGCAACAGTTGATGGGTTAAGGGCACACAAATACTGAATGAAAGAATTCTTGATGTTTGCCATTCCATTGCTTTGACTTATTAGTGGTGCTTGGACCAAATGTCATCAGATAGAAAATAGGCATTGACCAAAAAAATTATTAGTTTTTATAAATTCTTTTAAATTTTAAAAATGAACCATATGTTAAAAACACATACATAATAATCATTCAAAGTATATATACAAAGTATATATGCACTCTATATTAACTCTTCTCACTGTAGCTTCTAAGGTAACTCAAGCCATTCCTCACAAGAAGGCATAGAAGAGTAAGGAAAAACTAAACTTTAATAACTAGGAACACATCCCAGATCTACTCTGAGAATTCAGCCTTCCAGTAAATCACTGGGCCTTGATGTCCTCATTTAGAAAGCAAACAAAAAAACACTATTTTCCTTTAAAATTTTTTTAGGAATATGACTTGAAACTGCTTTAAAAACAAAAGTTATCAGAAAAAAATCATCACATAAGTGATCAAAACATACAAATATGAAGTCTCCTAAATAAGAGAAAATTATTCCAAAGACAGAAAGCCTGAAATATAAAATCTTAATTTTTCTTGTTAACATCTTTAATGAAATAATACAAATAATCAGAAGAAAAAAAAAAAACTGCTTAATTGGCCACCAGAAACTTTAAAAAAAAGTTTAGAGAAATATTGACAGAGTCTGTCTATGTAGTATCCAGGGAAAAAGACACTTAAGCCAACATTTTAAATATTACAATTCTCTTAACAAAATGATCTCAATAATGTGAAAAGAATATGCGTTCTCAACATGTCATTAAACTCTATTTACTTAGTAACTATCTTTATTCTAATTCCATGTTCACCACACACCTTTTGATCATAAGGTGGTTTACCATTTGTTCTGCCTATTGGGAGAGAATGGTCTCTGAGTATTCCATTTTCTGGCATAGAAATTTCTCATTGTAAGTTAGTAAGTTAATATTGTTTTCATATTTATGTTTAAAATTCATAAACTGAGTTTGTCTCTGAGATGAACCTGTTCTCAATATATTGACAAAATTAGATTATTGAGTCTGCAAGGGCAGTTCCCAACCTTGAACAGAGGGAAATTTAACAAGAAAATAATTGCCCATCACTTTGGAGAAAATATACCAAACTTCTCACCTGGTTACAGTCAAGTAGCAGATAGAAAAAGTTTACATTTTACAGTTAATGATATTTAAAAAATTCTGCTTGTTGCCTTTACTTTCCTGCTAAACAGTTACAGATTAAGACTAAATGGACCTTTCCTAATTTCCTAATGGCAGTTCTTTCCGCCCACTCTCCATAATATAATGCCATTTGGGAAAATATTCCATAAAACATTTCAAATTCGTGAAAACAAAGATAAAAATTTTGCTTCTTTAGAGGCTATTTGTAGGAGGGGATAGTTAATATATGCTATTTCCCAAGGAGTAGTGCAAAGACCAGGCTAAAGAAAAAAAAAAGAACACACTGTTTTGGAATAAATAACTTACTTCTTTAATCCTCATTGCTGACCATGAATAAAATTATGCTACTTTAATCCCAGCACACACAATTCATAAAAACTACGTAAAGCCTGGCCATGTTTATGGAGATGAAAGAGGACAGGCTGACAAGTACTATGACTATAGACAGACATTGAATACAAAAAGTTAAAATAATCACAAAAGGTGATAGCAGGAAGTGTTAGAAAGTCCAGAAAATCTAATTTATATTAGATATACATCCTCAAAAGCTATCTGAGTACACTAATTTTTTACCAAGAAAACAAAGTTTATTAATACTACAACAAATATGTGCCGCAAAAATACTACCCTAAAATTTGAGTGAAATGTTTGTCTCAAAAAATGAGTTTTTTGCCACACAAAAGGCTTGAGAAACTTCTGTTAGCCGATATAGAATTATAAACAATGATGACCTATGTATTAAAGGTAGCATTGTAGTAGCTGTGTTAAGAATAGATTGCTGCCAAAACCAGTTTGGCCCAGTGAATAGAGCATTGGCCTGCAAACTGAAGGGTCCTGGTTTCGATTCTGGTCAAGAGCATGTACCTGGGTTGCGGGCACATCCCCAGTGGGGGGTGTGCAGGAGACAGCTGATGGATGTTTCTCTCTCATTGATGTTTCTGGCTCTCTATCCCTCTCCCTTCCTCTCTGTAAAAATTCAATAAAAATATATTTTTTTAAAGAATATATTGCTGTGGGGAACAGTAGATAGATGAAATATGTTTAGTATGTTTTTTAATTATTTATTTTTAAAGTATTACATATAGTATTATAATACATATGAATCCTTCCCCCTCCCCCCTATTGACCACTCCCTGGCAACCTCCACCCCTCAGCACATACCCTCACTCCCCTAGTGTCTGTGTGAATTAGTTTTGCTTACATGCATGCATTCAAGTCCTTTGGTTGATCTCCTACTCCCCCACTCCCACCCCTGCCTTCCTTCAAAAGTTTGACATTCTGTTCGATGCTTCTCTGTCTCTGGATCTATTTTTGTTCATCAGTTTATATTGTTCATTATATTCTACAAATGAGTGAGATATTTATCTTTCTCTGACTTTATCTTTGTCTATCCATGATGCTGAGAATGGTAAGTTTTCTTTTCTTCTTTTTTTTTTTAACAGTGTAGTATTCCATTGTCTACCACCATGTTTTAATCCACTCATCTGCTGATGGAAATTTAGACTGTTTCAAAATCTTAGCTATTATAAATTGTGCTGCAATGAACATAAGGGTGTATATGTCCCTTTAGATTGGTATTTCTGATTTCTTGGGATATATATACCTAGAAATACATTACTGGGTCAAATGGGAGTTCCATTTTTAATTTTCTGAAGAAACTCCATATTGTTTTCTACAGTGGTTGCACCAGTCTGCATTCCCACCAGCAGTGCACAAAGGTTCCTTTTTCTCCACATCCTCACCAGCACTTGTCCTTTGTTGATTTGTTGAAGATAGCCTTCTGACAGGTGTGAGATAGTATCTTATTGTTGTTTTGATTGGAATCTCTTGGACGATTAGTGACTTTGAAAACGTTTTCATGTCTCGTGACCTTCTTTCTGTATGTCCTCTTTTGAAAAGTGTCAATTTAAGTCCTTTGACCATTTTTTTATTGGATTATTTATCTCCCTTTTGTTCAGATGTATGAGTTCCTATAAATTTAGGAGATTAGACCCTTATTTGATATAATATTGGCAAATATGTTCTCCCATGCAGTGAACTTCCTTGTTGTTCTGCTGATGGTTTCTTTTGCTATGCAGAGTTTTTTATTTTGATATAGTCCTATTTGTTTATTTTCTCCTCAGTTTCCATTGTCCTAGGAGCTGTATAGGTAAAGATATTGCTACAGCATATGTCTGATATTTTGCTGCCTATGGATTTTTATAAGATTTTTATGTTTTCCCGTCTTACATTTAATTCCTTTAGTATGCTTTTTTAGTAATCTAGTCAAGAAATGATGTAACTCAAACCAGGATGATAAAAGTGGCAAATTTAAAATGTGACAAAATACTGCATATATTTTGAAAGGACAGGTAATAAGATTTCCTGGCAGCATGTAAGAGGGAAAAAAGGAAAATCAAGGATGACCCCAATGGTATTAAGTGAATGGAAGAATGAAGACACCAACAACTAAGATGGGGAAGGCTGCTGGTGAAAAAGGGCAGGAGCAGAAAAGAAGGAGATCAGATCTGGATTTGCAAAGCCTACAAGAAGATCTTTCATTTCCAGCTAGACATCTGAACTCTTGCAAACTACCCACAACCATAAGGAGCATCAGATTCACTTAGAAGACATAGAATAGAAACACAGCATACAAGCAATGTCAACATTTTCTCTTTCAAAAGAAAGTCCTCACAACATTAAAGGGCTAGTTTCTGATCTCAATCCAAGTCATAACTCATATGCAAGTAGATAGTCTTGACAGGTAAGGGTGAGGCCCATCTTGGCTTAGAAGCTAGCCATATGATCCACAAGAGTCAATATCTTCTGAACAATCTTATAGGCAAAGCAACCAGGTCTCAAAACAAACACGTTCAGTAATAAGAATTAACAGATCTAGGAAAGTCCAAAACTCTGACTTCCAAACAGGTATACACACCTCATTTTCAGAGCACCTAGACAGGACAAAATTTATTTATCAGGGTCATATTTTATACATAATTTAATGTTGCCCGGAAATAAGAATGACATTCTACTTCATCATGTTTCCAAGGGAAGACAGCCAGAAAGTTAACCAACATCAATTATGTTGGGCATGTTGATTTTGAATGACTAATAGACATCTATGTGGAAATATTGGAAGATCTGTAGATTATAAAAATCTAAAGCGGCTAGAGACTTAAATCTACTTACAATAGTAATTCTAGAAAGAAACAACTGAATCAACTACATGTAGCTTGACTACTACTCAAAATGTGGCTCTAAAGTGTCTCCACCCTATCTACAACAAAAAGAGTTTATTGTACCCTAGAGAGACATAACTTTATCAATAAACAAATACTAATTTTCATGAAACAAAAACGTGCCATATATACATTTTAAGTTTAAAATATAAAACAAAAGTAACAATAAAATAAAGATTATATTCTGCAATCAAGTTGTAGAGTTAGAAGCAACGCAAAATAATCTTATGGTAAGATTAGTAAAATTATCTACAACTTCCATTCTTTTACATGTTGCAGCTTCTATGGTAAATAGCAAGATTATACTACAGTGATCTTTAAATCATAATAATTAGATTGAATTTAAAATATTTAAAAACTCTTTTGTACTGAAAGGATAATAGAAATCAAAGGTAGAAAAAAATTTCCAACGTAAAAGTATTGTAGAATATAAGGCTTTGTTTTATACACTGTAAATATTCTGAATAAGTTATGTTTCATTGTTTTAGTTATCTGTTACTTGTTATAATACATTTTATCTTAAATTATCATATTTAGAAGGTTCCTACTATCTCTGAAAATATATCTTTCAATTAAAATGTTTGCAACTCCTTTCTATACATATGTAGGTAGCATAAAGCTAGATTTTGTGACTATTCTGTCTTTAAATTGGAAAACCTAGTCCATTTATATTTTAATGTAATTACTGACATACATTTATGGTTCTTTTTTTCACCATTGTAATTTTGCCTTTCTATTTATACTGCCATTTTATGTGTGTTTTTTTTTGTTTTTTTACCTTTTTTTTATTGAATTTCTTGTTTTCTTTTCATAAGCTCTATCAGTTTTAAAGTTATATACCCTGTTTCTCTTCGTTTGGTGTTTCCTAGAAATTTTAACTATCATTCTTAACTTATTAGCTTGAGGAAAATCATTATAATGCTCCTCTTGAGAAATACACACAGGGACTGTGGAACATTTGAACTTGAATAATTTATTATCTGGCTTTAGTGCAGATATGACCTCTCAAAAAGCCCTGGTAATCCACAGTCTGCCTCTCAGGGCCTTCTTCCCCTGAACCCCTTACATGAGAACCCTGTGGAGCTTACCAAAACCCTGCTCTTTTGGTTTGAAGCAATCAATCCAGCCTTAGCCCAGGAACCCCAAAACACTCCACCCAGGGATCCTAATAAATGCATGTACCCAGGTCCTGTCTGCACTCTGCCTTGACCTCCCTGAGTGGCTCAGAGAGCAGCTATTTTCAACCGGTGTGCCACAGAATTTTGAAACGTAATCTGACTATTTAGTCAGGGGCACTGATCTCTTTTCCCTTAGATTGTAAAATAAAAAAACAACCAAACAACATAGCTATTTAATGTGAATGGATCAAAATTATATCTTTTTTTTTTTGTCAGAATGACAAAAAATATAACATATTTTGGTGTGCACAGAATTTTAGTAAGGAGATAGTTTAAGTATGCTATAAGATGAAAAAGGTTGAAAATCACTGCCCTAGAGGCATAACATGTACTTCCTCCAGAACCTGTGAATAATAAACTTGGGTTTTTCAATTTCTATTGAAGTTCAATTTTCTGTTGAACTTCAAGATACCATCTGGCCCCTTACGATTTCCTTCACAAATATTAAATTACAAAATTCATAGTACTGTCTATTTTATTTTCTATTGTTCTACTTGTACTTAATATACAATAAATGCTCATTTTCTAGGAGAAAACAAGAGAAGGTAGAAAACAGTCTCACCCCTTGACTTCAGACAGGATCATAACTAATGAGAAACTAATCAATCTATCTTCAAAAATTCAATAGAAATAAATTCATAAATTTCATCAAACATGCCATCAAAACAAAGTACACTTGTGCCTTAGCCATTTTGGCTCAGTGGATGGAGCTTCACCCTGCAGACTGAAGAGTCCCAGGTTCAATTCCGTTTAAGGGTATGTACCCTGGTTCCAGGCTCCATCCCCCGCCCTGGTCAGGGTATGTAGGGGAGGCAACCAATCGATGTGTCTCTCTCACATCAATGTTTCTAACTCTCTATCCTTCTCCCTTCCTTTCTGTAAAAAAAAAATCAGTAAAATATATTTTAATAAATAAATAAATAAATAAATAAATAAAATAATCCATCTGAGAAGGTCCACCACCATGAGTTATCACCTCACACCTGTCAGAATGGTAATCATCAATAAACCATCAAACAACAAGTGATGGCAAGGATGTGAAGAAAAGGGAACCGTCCTGCACTGTTGGTGAAATTTTAAGTTAGTGCCACTATGGAAAAAAGTATGGAGATTTCTCAGAAAATTAAAAATAGAGCTACTATAAATCAAATAATTCCACTTCTGGGTACTTACTGAAGAAAACAAAATACTATTTAGAAAACTTTTATGCATCCTATGTTCACTGAAACATTACCAATAATGCCAAGATACGAAAGCATCCAAAATGTCCATCAATAAATGGCTAAAGATGATGTATTGTGTCCATATACATATATATACACACACACATATATGTGTATATGTGTGTGTGCATATATATATATATATATATATATATATATATACACACACACACATATATATATGTGGAATATTACTTAGCAATAAAAAAGAATAAAATCTTGTCATTTTTTAATACATTTTTATTGATTTCAGAGAGCATATGTGTGTATATATATATATATATATATATATGGAATATTACTTAGCAATAAAAAAGAATAAAATCTTGTCATTTTTTAATACATTTTTATTGATTTCAGAGAGGAAGAGAGATAAAACATAAATGATGAAAGAGAACCACTGATTGGCTGCCTCCTGCACACCTCTATGAGGTATTGAGCCCGCCACTTGGGCATGTGCCCTGACCAAGAATCAAACAGTAACCTCCTGGTTCACAGACTGACACTCAAACACTGAACATACTGGCCACGCTTAAACCTTTCCATTTGTGATGCAGGAGCTGCCCCCTACTGGTCAGTGTGCTCCCACAGAGAGAGCACCACTCAGCCAGAGCTGGGCTCACAGCTGCAGAGCACAAAGGCTGTGGCAGGAGCCTCTCCCACCTGGGCAGCAGCACTAAGGTTGTCCAACTGATGGCTTAGCTGGGAGCAGGCCTAAGCTGTCAGTCAGACATCCCCCAAGGGATCCAGGATTGTAAGAGGGCACAGACCATGCTGAGGGACCCCCTGAGTGCATGAATCTCGTGTACTGGGCCTCTAGTAAATGAATAAACAAAACAGAAAGAGACCCACAAAAATAGCTTTTGGTTGCCAAAAGGGTAGGGTTTGGACCATGGGAATTTAAAATAAAAAAAGAATTCTACAACTCCAAATAGAGGCTAACTCACTGGACTTCACAGATTCCAACATTAGAACTGAATTATAGAACAGCTTGTCAATTGATACCTCATACTAACCTCTTAAAAATAGTGTGAGGATAGTGTATATGTTCATGAGATTCTTTCATGTTATGTGTAGTTAGTTCATTCATTTTCCAAGTGTACAGTGTTCTATTATATAAATACTAGAGGCCTGGTGCATCAAAATTCATGCCCTAGGGGACAGGCTCCCCAGCCTGGCCTCCCCTTAATCTAGGAGCCCTCAGGGGCAGGAGATGACCCTGCAATCAGGGAAAGGCAACACCCCATCACACCACTGCTGCTGCCACTGATGGCAGCAAAAGCCTCAGCCAACCCTGGTTACCTGAGCCTCAAGCAGCCTCAGGCAGCTGGGAAGCCACCATCTGATGCTTGCTTGCACCTCTGGCTGGCCCTGGGCAGCTGGGGGGCTGAGGAGGCTGGGAGACTCTGGAGGCAGATGCATGGAGCAGCTGGGTCTGCCCAACTTTGCCGCATGCCTGCTGATCCAGCGGGGCTGAAGGGACTGGGTACTGCCATCTTATGACTATGTACACTGCCATCTTTTGAGGGTGTGGCAGTCAATTAGCATATTATCTCCTTATTGGCTGTGGATACCACCATCTTTGAGGGCAGGGCAGTCAATTAGCATTTTCACACCTTATTGGCTTTTGGGGGCCACCATCTTTAAGGGTGGAGTAGTCAAATAACATATCCTCTCCTTATTGGCTGTGGGTGCCACCATCTTTGCAACAGCATGAGGGTTAATTAGCATATTTCCTCTTTATTAAGATACCCCAAAATATTAAACTTCCTACTTTTGATGAACATTTGAGTTACTTCTAGTTTGGAATTATTTTCTCCTTAGTTTCCATTGTCCTAGGAGCTGTATAGGTAAAGATATTGCTACCGCATATGTCTGATGTTTTGCTGCCTTTAAATTCTAAAATTTTATGTTTTTTCCATTGTAAGTTTAAGTCCTTTATCCATTTTGAGTTTATTTTTGTGTGTAGTGTAAGTTGGTGGTCTAGTTTCAACAGACTAAGTGCCCATCAGCAGATGAGTGGATTAAAAAACTGTGGTACATCTACACAGTAGAATACTATGATGATGTAAAAAAGAAAAAAAACTCTTACTATTTGCAACAGCATTGATGGACATGGAGAGCATTATGCAAAGTGAAATAAGCCAGTTGGAGAAAGATAAATATCACATGATCTCACTCATTTATTGAATTTAATTAACAACATAAACTGATGAACAAAAATAGAGCCAGACACATAGAAGCATCGAAGGGACTGTCAAACTTCAGAGGAAGGCAGGGAAGAGTTGGAGAAGGGGAGGTAAGAGATCAACCAAAGAACTTACATGCATGCATATAAGCAAAACTAATTCACTCAGACACTATAGGGATGAGGGCATGTGTTGGGGGAGTTAGGGTGGCAAAGGAGGAGTCAATGAGGAAAAAAGGATATGTAATAATACTTTAAACAATAAATAATTTTAAAAAAGACTGTATCATGAAATACTGCAAAAAAAAAGTCAGTTTAACAGTAACTGATAATTACAATACTTTAAAAGAACCAAGTTTTTCTTCAGTATTATAGTTCTTTACATTAATATTTGTGTTCTATGTTTATAATTATGCTTTTAAGAGAAAATGTAATATATCAGGTTACTACTGTGACAGTTGGACCATGCAGTTAAAATCAGGTACTACAATTCACCTAGTGATAGCTACTCATGTTACAGATGCTCATTAATGAAGATAGGAAATAACATATATTACTGAGAATCAACATAAAAATCAATACTTACATATACACTAATAACTCACAGCTTTATAGAAGCCATCATCTTAACTTTAAAAAACTGGCTCCAGATAAAATAAAGGTGACTTGTAACCTGGGAGTTAAAACAAAACAAACAAACAGAAAAAAAGAAAAAATAGCAAAAAGAAGCTATCTGTCACAATCTGCCATTTACATAATCGGTGTAAAAATATTACAAAATTATTTCACTACAGTGGAAATCCACTTTATGTCCTTGCAATATGTCTAATATAGACACAAAATAGATGTGATGGAAAAAATTTAAACGAGATTACATATGCTGCCTATTATAATACATTTATATAAATATGCAATGTCACCTTAAATTTTTACCTCAAATATAGATTAAAGTAAAATTCAGTTAATGTTTACTATTCCTATTTTTCAGATTAATCTGAGAAAAATCACAAGTTTTTCTCAAACAAAAAAATGTGGACTCAGGTTCTGAACTCTTGTAGATGTGTAACATAGATTTGACTGGAAAAACAGGGTTAGCAAGGAGAGTAATGGGATATTAATAAAATGACCGATTTGTTGTCCTAGGTTTTCCTGGCCAGGAGAATGGAGAATGGAAAAACTGAACCATGAAATCAAAAAGGCATCTGTTTTCCAGGTTTCTCTTTGCCAATGTCTTGAGAAAAATGTTTGAACTTTCCTGTTGGCTTTGTATGCAAATAGCTCCAGATGCAAAGTGAACCACATCTAAGTTATTTGATTCAACATCTGCTGGTCCAATTCCCATTATTCCTTCTAAAGGGTCGGCTTGTGACAGACAGTTTAGTTTGCCTGGTATATAAGCCGTTTTGAATAAGCTAATTTGGATTAAAGTATCTATCTGGACCACTTCTTTTTCCCTTTGATGGTCAATGCATTCTAATGTGGTCTGTGTAGTGCTACAAGTAACTTAGAAACATATTGGAAAGGACAGTATTCAAGGTTTTGCCTCCCACCTCGCTTTCTAGACAATTTATATTTATACAGTTAAAAGTAAAAAGTAAACAGTCATTTGCCTCTAAAACAGCACCACCCACATTGTACACGATGGTAACAGGACAAAACTTTTTGGCCTCATTTTTTTTTCATGAAAGATTTAAAGCTAAAGTTATTGATAAAAGTGCTTGCCAACATTAACAATAAATTTTGTGAAACATCCTGTAATTTATGATGACAATTTTCATATGGCATCACTGAAAATGGAATGAGGTCCACATCACATGGCACTTAGTGTATGATACACAGTATACTTTAAGAACAGGTAATGAATGAATTTGTGGATAAATGAACACTCTAAATTTAATTTAAATAAACCCTATGGATTCAGAAACCAGAAAAGAATCAAAAGCATACTGAAACTAAACTAAGAATAATTGTGTAATGCTCCTATAATCTGAAAGGTCTAGTAAAGATAAACTCCTTCCTTCCAGAGGGTATGGTAGGAAAGAGAACTTGCATTGCAAGGCAAAAGTGGAAAAAAGGGAAGAAATCATAACAGCTATCTACCTATGTATGTCTACATCCTGTATATCTTTGCATTTATATATATATACATACACGTGTTGTATCAGCAGATAGACATTCATTTTGAATTTAGTTTCCTAAAAAGGACAGCTTTAACAGTCTTATGAAAATTTATAAGAAAAGATAGCAAATTATTTCAAAATGATGTAAAAAAAAAAACAAGAAATTTCTTAGCAAAAAAATTTATTTTTTATAAAAAGTATTAATGGCCCAGAGAGCAATATCCACACAGTAGGCTTCAGTGGGAGAGGCAGCATGCCTGCTAGAGCTGCTATGCTGCTTCCATAGGCGGCGGGAGGGAGCAGCACCACTTCCATGGGAGGCAGGAGAGAATCATGTGCCTCAGGGGCGCTGATGGGTCATCTCTTTGGTCAGCCTCCCCATCCCCGGGTGGTGCAGGGGCTGGTGTAGGGTGACCATGCAGGGGACTGGAAGAGCTCCCAATGGCCAATTCCTCTTCCTTCTTTGAAGTCCAGGCTCCCGTCAGGCACTCTCTTCAGACTCCCAGGAACATGGTTCCAGCAGCCCAACCCCTCCTTGGCTCCCTGCAGCCCCACCCCACTCTGCTCTCCCAGCCACCCACCTGTCAGGAGGCTGCCATGGCAACCTGCATGGGGCAGCATGGTCCTGGAGCAGAAGGTGGGGGTGTGGAAAGCAGCTCCAGTAAAGTTTAGTAAACCCCAGGTCAGCGTCAGGATTCAGCTGTGGGGCTGCAGGGGCATCTGCCTGGGCAAGACTAAATTGCGCTAGTCCCAGAGTCCCAACCAGAAGCTCTGTAGCTCCACCACCCTGTGAAAGACCATGATGTGAAGGTGTCCTGGATAATTTGCATATTCCTCTATTTTAGATAGATGATGATTGATAGATAGATGGATGGATGGATGAATAGATAGACAGATAGTCCCATGAGGACTCAACTCAAAAACTTACTGATATAAACACTATGCAAAATCTGGAATAATTTTCCTTTAAAAAATGTTTAGAAAAAATAAACAGAAAAAAAAAAAGAGGCAAAAGATATAGATACTAATATAATTGCTTTTAAATCACAATACTTTGAATTAAACTTTAGTCTAACTTCTACTGCTCTATACTATTCCTAGGTGACACCCAGTAGGACCAGGAAAGACAGTAAACACACATATACACAAAAGGAAAAGAAAAAACAACAACCAGGAAAATATAATTATTTCTAGTTCAGTTGTCTAAATTGGGAGTGACCATGAAAGATAACTGAGACCCAGAAAAAAATAGCTTCTTAGCTATCTTTGAGTAATTCTAAGCTTTCCAAAATTATTAGGTTTGCCTTTCTCTAACTTGTAACTGAAAGACTACTTGCCCCCAAAGAATTGAATAAAAAATAATTTAAAAAATTACTTTAAAGTAAATTTTTTATTAACAATAAAGAAAAAGCACTGTGCATTATTTATGAACAAGGCACAAAAGTAGATACTTAGGATTCAAAAAGATTCAAAACATAGTATTTGCCCTCTAAGGCAAGTAGAAATAGGAGACATACTGATAACATGTCAGCTGTGCATTTGTCATAGAAGGCCTTTATTATTTTGAAGTGTCATTACTTTATTCTCACTTTACTGAGAGTTTTGTCATAAACGGGTACTGGATTATCAAGTGCTTTTTCTGCATCAATTGATGTGATCATATAATTTTGTTGTTGTTAGTCCTCAGCCTAGGATATTTTTCCCATTGATATTTAGAAAGAGTAAAAGGGAGGGGGAGAGACAGAGAGAAAAACATCACCTGAGAGAGACACACTTACTAGTTGCCTCCCGCATGTGCCCCGACTAGGGTGAGGAACCAAGCCTGTGTACCCTTGACCAAAATGGAATCCGAGATCCTTCAATCAGTGGGCCAATGCTATATTAACCAATAAGCAAAACTGGCTAAGGTTGAATATATGATTTTTATCCTTCATTTTTTATGTGGTGCATCACACTAGTTGATTTGAGGATACAGTATCAACCTTGTATCCCAGAAATAAATCTCAGTTGATCACAATGTATAATCTTTTTCACATGTTGTTGAATTTGGTTTCCTAATATTTTGAGAATTTTTTTATCTATGGTCATCGGGAAGTTGGCTTATAATTTAATTTCTTTGTAGTGTCCTTTTCTAGCTTTGAAATTAGGATAATGCTGGCCTCATAAAATGAACCTGGGAATCTTCCCTCTCTTGAATTTTCTGGAATAGTTTGAGAAGAATCGGTGTTATATCTTCTTTGAATGTTTGGCAAGTTACCTATAAAACCATCCAATGCATGACATTTCTTTGTTGGGAATTTTTGATTACTACTTTGATTTCATTATTTATAATTGGTTTGTTCAGATTTTTGTTTATTCTTGATTCAGTCTTAGAAGATTGCATGTCTAAAAAAAAAAAAAAATGTATCTATTTTTTCCAGATTATCCTATTTGCAGTATTTTAAGTTCTTGTATTTCTATGGTGTCAGTTGTTACTTCTCTTTCTAATTTATTTATTTGGGCCCTTACTTTTTTCTTAATGAATCTGATGATTAATCAATTATGTTTATCTTTTCAAAGAGCCAGCTATTGGTTTCATTGACCATTTGTATTGTTTTTTAAGACTCTCTTTCATTTATTTCTGCTCTGATTCTTATTATTGTCTTCCTTCTATTCTCTTTGGACTTTGTTCTTTTTCTAGTAGGTGTAAAGAAGATTATGTACTTGATATTTTCCTTATTTCTTGAGGTAGGCCTATATTGCTACAAATTTCCCTCTTAAGACTGCTTTCTCTATATACCACTGATTTAGTATTGTGTTTTCATTTTCAACTCTTTCAAGGTATCTTTTAACTTCTTCATTGTTCTCATGTTAACTCATCACTATTAAGTAGCATGTTATTAAATATCCATGTGTTTGTGTGTTTCTCACTTTTTTCTTGTAATTGATTTCTAGTTTCATACAGTCATGGTCAAAAAAAATGCTTGATATGATTTCAAACCTCTTAAATGTATTAAGACTTATTTTGTGACATAACCTGTAGTGTATCCTGGAAAATGCTCCATTTGTACTTGAAAAGAATGTATATTCTGCTACTTTGGGGTGAAATGCTCTGAAAATATCAATTAAACCCATTTGGTCTACAGTGTGATTTGAGGCCACTGTTTCCTTGTTGATTTTGTCTGGAAGATCTATCCATTGATGCCAATGTGGTGATAAAGTACCTTACTATGATTATATTACTGTCCATCTCTCCTATTATGTCCATTAATAATTGCTTTATATATTTAGATGCTCCTATTATGGGTGCAGAAATGCTTACCCCTCGAGGGGTCTCAGACTGGGAGAGAGTACAGGCCAGGCTGAGGGGCTTTCCCCAGTGCACGAATGTCCTGCATCAGGCCTCTAGTGTTAAATAAGAAAAACTCTGAGTTACTGTATACTAATACCTGTAGGAAAAGCAGCCCAAGGAATAGCAGGAGATGTAGTTTGAGTTTCACCGCTTCCCCCATCAAAAACTTCTGCAGCCTAGAAAACAAAGGCAAAATTACTTTAGAATACCTGGAAAATAGAAGTGCTATTTAAGCAAACAAGCTTCCTGGTTCTACAAGCCTAGTCTTTCTAATGTACCACTCATTTTCAAATTCTCTTTGAATACTCAATTGCTTTTCAATCTTCATTACTATCAGCCCCCAATACTTGCTACCCCCAGTATTCATGTTACATTATCTTTAAGCAAAAATTTTCCGTACTTACTCAAATACCGTATATCTCCTGGCAATCCATTTTTTATTTTATATATTCTTATTTACATTTCCACTTATGAATGTCATATCTATGTACTTTAAACTAATTTACCACATTTATCCATGTACATAGAAAAACAGATTTTTCTTTAAAAGTCTAGAGACCAAATCTTTTTTCATTAATTAGCACAAGACCTAATTAGAAATCAATCTAAAGAAATAGAATTAATCTATATTTTTTAATAATCTACCAGCTGGACTTTCTCATTCAACATTTAGAGTCCTAAAGCTGGCATTTTAAATTAATAAGCCCTCCTATTAAACAGTTTTAAGATTATGGGACAATTACTAAAATGTTGAGATGTGTGTAAGAGAATAGCGTTTTCTGTCTTAAGTGTTCAAGTCACAGTAAAATTATTATTGAAAAAAGAACCATTATGTCAGTTCAGATTCTTCATTGAGTTCTCAGCTAAAGGCAAGTCAACTAGAAAAATCTACCACAGGAGACACATGATTAGAATTGCTATTCTCTACAAACTATGAAAAATGACCATGGTTTATATGACCAAGGACAGAGACCTCCCATATTTCTACAATAGGATGTGGTAAGAAAGTACTCTAATAATCACAATTAAATTGGAATGGTTGGCTAAAACTGTACCTATATAATATTGAAAGTAATAGATCCACTGACTATAACATTGAAGTGTAAATTTTACTATAATGAACATCACCGAATCTATTTGTATCTAATATAATAAATGGTCTCAAGGAGGCTGTACTAAATTTTAACTTTCAAATAACTGACTTCTGAAAAATAAACTAATATTATATTTGAAACATATATTTTCCTCAAAGTAGAATAAATTTTAATAAGTATTTAAATGTTTCATTTCAATAACATAAGACTCAATAACCCAACAAAACCCAAAATATTATAAATAACATACAAATGTGCTAAACAAAAAATACTTTTAGATGAAATAAAGACAATGGGTATGTTCATATTCTACATATTTTCATATCGACAGAAGAGAAAATGACCCTCATCTAAAAAAATTCATACCATTCTGCCGAAACTGGTTTGGCTCAGTGGATAGAGCGTCGGCTTGGGGACTGACGGGTCCCGGGTTCGATTCTGGTCAAGGGCATGTACGTACCTTGGTTGCAGGCACATCCCCAGTAGGGGGTGTGCAAGAGGCAGCTGATCGATGACTCTCTCTCATCGATGTTTCTAACTTGCTATCTCTCTCCCTTCCTCTATGTACAAAATCAATAAAATATATTAAAATAAATAAATAAATAAATCCATACCATTCTTACAAGATATTTAGAACATGAATATAGACTTAATATCTTATATTTCCTATTAATGTCATTAATTACATTTTCTATTTTTAACAATCTAATTTTACCAAATTCCAAACTAGTTGAAAGTCTTACTTAAAAAAAAAAAAAAAAAAAAAAAATCACAGAGCTCACTTGAAGGTAGTTCCAGGACTTGAGCTCAGGCATCCTGACTCCTAATCCAGAAATTTTTCCTGCAAGACTATACTGGCTCCATAAAAATAAGTGGGTTACAAAGTATTTCAATAAATGAACACTCACTGAAAAGGATTAATAAAAAAAGACAGTGCTTCTTCAGCTAATAATTTCCACTTAACAAAATACAAAGTCAAACCTGAGAGAATACGCTAACATAAACATACTAATTAGTTGTATAAGCCACCAAAAGACTATGCAGACAATAGTCCAAATTAATTCATTAGAGGTGTAAACATGCAAATATGTGACATCTTCAAGGTTCATCTCTCATCTCACAAGTATTTCCTAATTGACATGTATCCCAACAAACTCATCTGCTGACAGTTTTTAAAACCTCTTTTCTAGTGTTTTTACTAGTAGCACTTAATTACCTTGATTTAAACCATTCCTATGGGCATGACCAAATGTTCAATAATAATAAATCAGTTTAACTTTTAGAGGGCCTAGATTTTTGTTTGCCTTGATTTCATTTTTTATTCTAAAGATACATTCAAAATGATCAAGGATCATAAATGCCAATGATAAATAATACATTTTCAAAACAGTAAATACTCCATTATAATCTCACAAAATTAAAACAATTACACAAGCAAAATTAAGGTAAATAATAGCACATACCTCAAAACCACCAAAATCATCATCATCCATTCTTCAAGCGCACCTGAAAATAACAGAAAACACTGAAACAAGCCCACACACATACAGTCAATTATGTCAAAACACTCTCTGATTTAAAGGTATATATAGTTTTATTTGTAAATTAAGACTTTTATTTGGTTTTTAAAAAAAAACTTCTTTAACTATATGTGCATGCATTTTTAATTTGAAAAGATTAGACTTTTTTTTTTTTTTTGAAAATTAGTCTTTCTGGCAAAATTAGTAATTTCTGTGACTTTTTTCAGCAACCATGTATTTTGCCATTTTACATTGAGATGCCAGGAGTGGAAAAATATTCTTTTACATTTTAATTTGCTTTTCCCAAATTGGCACTAGGGCTCAATTCAATAATGCTTCCTGCTTTTTGCATCTATTCCTCAGTTGTCTGGCAACATCAGCACAAACTCCAGCTAAGAACAGGACTGTGGTGAATTTTTGGAAATCTGTCCCCCACCACAAAGGTTCTTCCCTTGGTTTCATGGCCGAGGTTGATTTAGATTTTCAAAATTGATCAGCATTTTTGAGCTGTGGCCACAACTTCTGGAGCATTTTGATATGTGTATTTTTAGCTGAAACTGCTTCGCACTTTTGGAAAAATGTGGAGCAAGTTACTAGGCTGATCAAGATAAATCAAGTCATGTATTTATGTGAGACCAGGGAAGAGAAAAACACGAGGGAATATTCAGAATTCCACTCTTCTTTATCCTTAAGGTATGTAAGGGAGATAATCAGTAGGATAATACATTTTATTTTATCTTAAGTGTATATAAATAAAAACAAAAGGAGAAAACCATGAGTACTTGGACTTTAAAAAAAGAAAAATTATAAGCTGCAAGTGATACTCTGGCCAACTATAACTTGTTTCCTTTCCTAGATTTCAAAAGTAAACATGTCCACATATATGACACACATTTAACACCCTAATTGCTCAATTGATGTTTCCTTCTTTACAGATTTAACACCTTGGAATTAATAATTATTCAGAGTGTGTATACATTTTTGGAACATTCCAGTTTCCTTGAGTCAACAACACAAGATGGACTTATTACAAAAAATATATGTATATAGTCTCTAATTATAAATAAAAAATAGCTAAAGCTAAGTAATAAGTAATAATTCTAAAGGCATTTCCTAAGATATTTTGCTCTGAGTGATAAGGCAGTTGTCTATGTAAACGTGGTTATCTGTATCTATGCTTTGCCTTCTCAATGAAATTAATATTAATGCCTTCAAAAATAAAATAGTCCAAAAATAAACAGTAATAGAATCTCAAGAACTGTTTTGTTTTAATATGCAAAAAAAATTGTTTTCAGAGAAAATCAGAAGGTAATGGCACTAACAGAAATATATGTAGACAAAAATACATTATATAAAGAACATTAAATTAACCAAAATTTGATACCAATATTGTCACCATTACCCACATTTTAACAACATGATGAAAATATTTTTAAAGATGTACATTTCCAAAATTCAAAACTAAGCAAGTCATCCACATACTGCACTTAAAAAATATAAACCAGACTTTCAAAACTTTTGATGGTGGTTAGTTTGAAATGGAATTCACATTAATTTTGTGTTGCAAGCGAATAGAAATCTGTATGTGATTACATTTTTTCATGAAGAAATTATGAAAGGGGAGTGATATGGATACAGAGAATTAACCAAGTCAAACTATAAACACCAAGTTGTCTTTTCCACATGTATCCCACAAGTCTCCGGAGACAATTAAAAAATATTTTTAGCATCTATGAACGCTGGACCCAAATAATATGGTTTCAAAAGAATGGAATTTTTAGAGTAATGCTTCTATGTGTTTTTCTAAGTCATATCCCAATAAATTATTTGTAAGATGCCAGAAAATTTAAAAACAAAAACAAATACCCATGCCTAACAATCATTTCAGCTTTGTTTGCCTGTGGTAATGAACCAAATACCATCAATTTCCTAAGTACTGTTTTAACTCTACAAAAGAACATATTAGTGACCACTGATGTTTCCATACCTCAGCAACTTCTATATATTAAAATGCAGATGCTACTCTACTCTGTTCTCAAAGTAATATTAATATACTTTAAAAGACAAATGGGTCATGAGTTTCTTAAAAATAGAGTACTAGAAAAACAAACATTATTTTAAAGCAATAACCTTTCTCTGAATAATTTCATTTCAAACCCTGAAATAGTTTCCTGCAGAACATTTGAAAGATCAGGAGGAAAAAAAATTACAGCACTGATCTGTAAAAATCCATTTTACAAAGTACACACACACAAACTTAGTTTTTAAAAGGAAAATTACTAGTACAGACTTCTTTATGAATTTAGCCTCTCTAATATATTCAAACATTATTTTATCAAAAGTGCATTTATAAACTTTTTGGAATATTTCTAAGCACTTCACATTATATGTCATTACACTACAAATATAATGTAGCAATACCAAATATATCTATCATCTAAATTATAGAATTAGAAACTGGCTATTTAAATGAGCCTGATTAAAAATTGATAAATATGTAGTTTGTTTTTTTTTTCACTGTCCAGGAAATAAGAGAAGTTATACTTTGTTATGATTAGGTATCTATATTGAAAGATTTCATAATATGCAAGTTTAATAATTCTCATACTTCTTTATATCTGAACTTAATCTCTTTTGCTGCACTGGTATATTAATTCCTTCTTTTACAATTCTCATTATTTAATACACTGCTAATATTTTGCAAGAACAAGATATATACAATACTTAATGTAACAAATTTTTATTGGGCAAATCTGAAGAACACTCAAGGTCCCTAAGGACTTACGGTCAGGTGTGGGAGAAAGGGCAGAATGTAAGAAAAGCATGCAAACATAATATGAGATATAAAAGAGCCACAAGAAAGAAGAAAATATGTCAAATGTGGAAGCATAGATTTTCCTAAGGTGATATATCTAATTGGATAATTATTAAATGCCTCAGGTGGGAACATTTGAGATCTATTTCAATAGACCTAATGGCAAATTTTAAATGGCACATTAAGAACATGTAATTTATTTCAAGTCTCTTGCCAAAAGTCTTTTCTTAAAAGATAGCAAAGAATTGTTTTTGATTGTTTGCTTCCTCATAACACAGGGTCGAAGAGAATATGAAATGAGAAAACTGCAAAATTTGAAAGTAACCACAAGGAAGTTGTATCTTAAACTACCAATGAGAAAATGAAAATCACATCTATATTACAGAATCCACAAAAAGCTCCAGAATGGATGCACTGAAAGTTGGGTAATGGTGAGAATTAAAATAACAGTTGCAGACAAATCCAAAATTCCCTTTTAGAATCTGCACAACTAGCAACTTACAGCTCCTCATCTCTGCAAAAGATTAAAGGTGTATTCCCTGGATAGGGTAAAGCTGAGGGTCTCTGGATTGGAAGACACTGAGACAGGTATTTTCTTACAACAGAAGTAGATGATATGTGCTTCAACTATGCAAAGAAAAATGTGGAACAGAATAACTTATCTGATCGTATAAAAGCTGTAAAAATACCACAGAAGATACTTCTGATGGATGCTCTTAATGAAGAATCTGAGATAATCTATGACTTTTGCATGGGCGATCCTCCTTATCAGATGAAAGCCCAGAGAGTAAACTCTTAAAATCCTTGAAGACCTCCACCTAGTATCACAGAGATCATGGCAGAAGGAGGTGAATTAGAGTTTGTTAAAAGGATCATCCATGACAGTTTACAACTTAAAAAAAAGATTGCATTCGTATAGCTATATGCCGGGAAAGAAATGCAGCCTTGCTCCTCTGAAGGAAGAGCTTCGAATTCAAGAGGTTCCTAAAATCACCTACACTGAATTCTGTCAAAGTCGGACAATGAGATGGGCCTTAGCTTGGAGTTTTTATGATGATGTAATAGTAACATCACCACCAAGTAAGCAAAGAAAATTAGAAGGAACCCATCATATTTGTAGTGTTGGAGTCTGTGATAAAAGAATTATCCCTCAAACCATCACTTTTGGGCTCGGAGACAGTGGAAGAAGTAGTTGTGATGAGATGAATTGAAAAAATTCTCACTGATCTAAAGGTCCATCATAAACGAATTCTGTATGGAAAAGTAGAAATTAGCCTTTTCCTAACAGCCATAGAAAACTCCTGGTTTCATTTAAGGGAAAGAAAAGAGAACAAGTGAGATAATTGAGAGAAGTTCCTGGAGTTCCAGAGGACATCATCCAAGCCTTGGAAGAGAAAAAAAAATTCACCCACAAAGTGTCTGTCAGTAGCCAAGATTTGGCCCAGGGCCTCCGGCAGAGTGTCCTGTGTGGGCCTGCTCTACCAGAAGGCTAGTCAGCCACTGTTGAAAGCCATGGCCCAATCCAGGATTCCCTTTCCCAGGTAGAAAACCCAGAGCCTATGTACACTAATAAAAGAGAAACATGCAAATTGAGCATCCCTCTACTACACCCACCAGCCAATCAGGAGTGGGTATGCAAATTAAGCCAACAAAGATGGTGGCAGTCATGGAGCTGGAGCAAGCAGGTGGTTTTGGTTTCCCTGGCGATGGAATAAGCCAAGCTTTCCACCTGCCCTGGCCTCCACTCAAGGAGGGACTGGGGGACTGGGTTGCTGGGGAGGTGTGGCTAGCCTGAAAATGGCCCTCAGCCCCTTAACCAGGCTGGCCACACCCCCATGGGGTGAAAGTCCATGCTGGGGAACGTGGTCAGCCTACAAACAGCCATCAGCCCCTCACCCAGGAGGTCAAGAACCCCAGCAGGGACCTCCACACTAAAGGGGGTGCGGCCAGCCTGAAAACAGTCCTCAGCCCCTCACCTAGGCTGGCCAGGCACCCCAGCAGGAACCCTGACCCTGAAGGGGGTATGGCCAGCTTGAAAACAGCCCTCAGCCCCACACCCAGGCTGGCCACGCCACCCCCTCAGTGGGGATCCTCATCCCATGGGGCCGTGGCCGGCCTGCAAACCACCACAGACCCCCGCCCAGGCTGTCCCATGCCCCAAGAGAATCAGCCTGATCCAGGACACCCTTCAGGGCAAACCAGCGAGCACCCACCCATGCACCAGGCCTCTATCTATACTGATAAAAGGGTAATATGCAAATTAGACTGGGAAACCTTGATGTTCTTCTGGACAAAGCCACAGTGGAAGGGCCGAGGTAGAGGCAGTTAGAGGCCAAGAGGGAAGGGAAGTTGTGAGTGATCAGGCTAGGATGGGACGACAGTTGTGAGTGATTAGACTAGTGGGAGGGTTGGGGGCATTAGGGGTGATCAGGCCAGCAAGTGGGGGGGACAATTAAGGTAAGCAGAGCAGCAAGGGGGCCAGTTGGGGGCATCAGGCCATCAGTGGGGGTCAGTTGGGGGTGATCAGAACAGCGGGGGAGGGAGGGCAGTTTGGGGTGAGCAAGCCAGCAGGGGGTCAGTTGGGGGCAAGCAGGCCAGTAGGGAGAGGATGTGGGGGCAAGCAGGCCAGCAGGGGAGGGGTATTGGGGTGATCAGGCTGGCGGGCAGCATTTGGGGGCAAGCAGGCCAGGAGGCAGGTGAGCGGTTAGGAGCCAGCAGTTCCAGACTGCAAAAGGGATGTCCAACTGCCAGTTTAGGCCCAATCCCTGTGAATCGGCAGTAGTACATCCTTCGATGGGTCCCAAATTGGAAAGGGTGCAGGCTGGGCTGAGAGACACACACCCCAGTGCACTAATTTCGTGCACCAGGCCACTAGTTTATATAATAAAAGCCTAAGTGACTGTTTACAGCGGAATGACCAGAATGACTAGTCACTATGATGCACACTGACCACTAGGGGGCAGACACTCAACAAGGAGCTGCCCCCTGATGGTCAGTACACTCCCACAGCAGGAGTGCTGCTCAGCCAGAAGCTGGGCTCACAGCCTGCAAGCACAGAGGCAGTGGCGGGAGCCTCTCCTGCCTCAGTAGCAGTGCTAAGGAGCGGCGAGCAGAGCAGTAAGGAGCAGCAAGCAGTAGGGAGCAAGCTTAGGCCCAATCCTTCATGGACATCCCCTGAGGGGTCCCAGAACACTAGAGGGTGCAGGCTAGGCTGAGGGGAACCCCTCCCCCCACAGTGCACTAATATTGTGCACTGAGCCTCTAGTAGAAGGTAAAAGGAGTGAGGAAAAGGGATACGTGGAGGTTTTTGGAAAGTTGTAAAGTCTCTAGCAATGAAGCCCAGGACCAAGAGGCTTCTGAGCAGCTCATCAACCATGTTAGAAAAAGGGAACCCTCTCCAAGGAGTGGCTGGACATTACCTTTTCAAGTGTTCGATAAACATTAAAAAGGAGGCAAATGTTGCCTTGGTTGAAATGCACTGGGGTGAGGATCAGAACAGGGAATTGATGAATCAGCTTTGTACCTACTGGTATATACGTAACCAAATTTTCAGGCTTGTTGCCAATTAACTCCAAACTTCTTGCACAGTTGTAAAAGTTCATAAAGCAACTTGCTTTGGAGTGACCTGTGGGATGGCAAGAGGAATCCTACCATGGGCCTATTGATAGCATTATGTGGAATTAACTTTAAAAACAGAAACAAATTCATTTTTAGACTTCCCCTCAAACCCTTTTTTTAAGTTACAGGGCACTGTAGTATGGTATTGTAGTTCAGGAGGAAGAATTGTGGTTATCAGCATCAACAAAAAGCCATCAGAATACTCATAAGGGATTTAATCCTTAAACTGATTACCTTAGCTTTAGACTGCTTCTCTGAGGCCAAAAGGATTATTTTTGGAACCTGGTCTGGGTCAGAACTGTACAGAGCATCATGTTTTCTCATCCCCCAAAAGGAGGCAGTCCACCTGGGCAGACAGGCTCTGTACCCTCTTCTAGAGTCACTTTGAAGACTAAAGACTTCCTATGGGTGGGTACATATGAGTGACTGCCCCTGAGTCAGTCCTAAAAAAGAACTAGCTTGATGGTAGGTGATGGAAGTCAGGGAGAGGCAGCTTAGTAATGCCAAAAGAGCCTGGAAACGTCACATTCCTGACTCATGTCTGCTTTTATGTTGCTTATTCCAGAAACAGTTAGATAAGCAAAACTCCCAAATATGAGTGACTAAGATCCCACAGAATGGAGACATACCCCTACCTCCAACCTATTGAAAGTACATTTTATAGTAGTTTTACTAGTGTATGACATTCTAAATGGAGTTCTGTTTTGTTTTTAATATGAGTATTATGAATTGGGAAAAAATAAAATAAAGGACTTAGAACAATATCTGACAAATTCTAAGCATTATACATGTATGTATATATGTTTGCATGTGTGTGCATGTGTGTGTGTGTGCATTTGCTACTTTAAGATTAGTGCTTCACTCTATGTACGAGCAAACTGCCAAGTACAATCAAAGATATGAAAAAGATCTCATATATGAAAAATAAAGACCTAGCCAAAAAAAAAACAGAAAGAAAGAAAGAAAGAAAGAAAGAAAGAAAGAAAGAAAGAGAAAATGAAGGAAGAAACAAAGATTATATAGGAGAGAAAATATTTTAAAAATAAAAACTATAGCCCTAACTCAGGGCTCAGTTTGGCTCAGTGAGTAGGGCATCAGCCTGCGAACTGAAAAGTCCCAGGTTCAATTCCAGTCAAGGGCATGTACCTTGGTTATGGGCACACCCACAGTAGGAAGTGTGCAGGAGGTAGCTGATCAATGTTTCTCTCTCATCAATGTTTGTAACTCTCTATTCCTCTCCCCTCCTCTCTGTAAAAAAACAATAAAAATATATTTTTAAAAATAAAATAAATAAAAACTATAATATCTGCAGAGAGTTAACAGAAGATAGTACACCCATGAAATAACAATAGGAAGCCCAAATATTTTGAGTGTGTGAGGGGGAGAGTATAGAAGGAGTGTACAACAAGACTAAGGCCTTAAAAATAAAAATACACCCGTATATTCATAGCAGCACTATTTACAATAGCTAAGATTTGGAAACAGTCTATTTACCCATCAGCAAACAATGGATTAAAAACTGTGGTACATCTACACAATGGAATACTATACTGCTATAAAAAAGAAGGAACTCTTTCCATTTACAATAACATGGATAGACCTGTAGAGCATTATGCTAAGCGAAATAAGCCAATAGGAGAAAAATAAATACCACATGATCTCACTCATTTGTGGAATATAGTGAACAACATAAACCAATGAACATAAATAGATCCAGAGACAGAGAAGCACTGAACTGACTGTCAAACCTCAGAGGGAAGGCAGCAGGGTGGGGGGAAGAAAAATAGGGGGATAGGGCAGTAAGAGATCAACCAAAGAACTTGTATGCATGCATATAAATAAGCATTACCAATGGACACAGTCACTAGGAGGGGAGAAGGCATGTGCTGCGGGGTGGGTGTGGCCGGAGAGAAGTCAATGGAGGAAAAATATAATGTTGTGATAGCTATGTACAGGCCAGGGGGGTACTTGAAATATTGGGGGACTATCCTATAAACTAATCACTATGTTGTGCACCTGAAGCTAATACAGAATAATAATGAATGTGAACTATAATGGGGGGGGAAAGGTGGAAAATTGTATGTTACATGTTTTTTTAAAAAGAAATTAAACTATTTCCACAAAAAAAGTGTGTTGTGATGCCTATCTAAGTTTTGGGCTTTGAGGAGTGCTTAATAAATGCTTGAGTGGATACATTTGCGACTTTGACAAAGGAGTCAGATCATTAAAGTACCAAAAAAAAGAAAAATGATAACCACAGAAATGAAAAACTGCAGGGTGAAAAATAAAATTGAAGAAACTTCATTTAAGAAGAAATATAAAAGAAAAAAATAGAAAATCAGAGTGTACAAGATCCAGTCCAGAATATGCAACATCTAATTATTAGAAATTCTACAAAGACAAAACAGAGAAAACAAATAGGAAGAAATCATCAACAAAATAATTCAAAGAAAATTTTCTAACACCAAAGGATATGATTTTCAGATGTAATAGTTCTACAAGTGTCCAAGAAAACAGAAGAGAAAAAAACACATTAAGGCACAGTAGGCACAAAAGAAACATTCTATAAACTTTCAGGGAGATAAAATACATTTCATTTAAAGGATAAAATATATATGGCATTAGATTTCACAACATCAACACTGGAAGGTGAAAAGCAATGGAGAAATGATTTTAAAATTGTGAGGGGAAATTATTTACAGCACAGAATTAGATGATCAGCAAAACCCACAAATAACTGAAAGAAAAATAAAAGCATGACTATATCTGCAAAGTCTCAAAAAATTATTTCCCAAACACACTTTTTTTTTCTTTTTGAGAGGCAAATGAATCAGTCCGTAGTTAGTTTCTTTCTGGGCCAACAGTCCTTTTGAGTCCCAATTTCAATGTCAAACAGTTCCTTATGCAAACACACTTTCTTAAAAAGCTATGGAGTAACTCAAAGGAATAAGCCAAGAAGACATGGGATTAGGAAACAAGAGATCCAATTGAAGTGGATCTAGCACCTTAAACTGAGCAGTTCCTAGCACGTCATACGGGCAGAAAGAAATTTTTTTGAATCAATACTTTTGGAATAAATGACTGAATGAAAGCAAATGAGTTACAAATAAAATGAAGCTTGAGAAGAAGATTAAGTTGCTAGCACTACACCAACTCTACGATATGAGCTTGAAGATCTACATATTTAAAAAAAAATACAGCACTACACTCTACTCTGTTAAGTATCCAATTATTAATGCAGTTAATAATAAATTTGAAACTTCCTATAAGAAGCTGAATTAAAGAGCTATTGCTATACTATCAATACTACTTCCAATGGCAAAGAAAAGATGAAAAACTGCCATTTACAACATGAACAGAATTTGAGAATGTCATAGTAAGCAAAATAATTCAGACAGAAAAAGTTAAGAACCATATGATTTCACTCACATATGGGATCCAAAACTGGAAGAACAAATGAACAAACAAGAAAAACAAACAAAAACTCATAGACATCAACAACAGTGTGATAGTTACCAGAGAGAAAGAGGGTGGGAAGATAAAGGGGGTTAAAATATATGATGAAGGAAGGTGATCTGACTTTGAGTGGTGGACACACAATGCAATATACAGATCATGTATCACAAAAATTTATACTTGAAACCTACATAGTCTTATTAAGCAATATCACCCCGATAAATTTAATTAAAAAAAACTGATAGGAAAACATCGCAATCAATAATTCTAATAACTAAATATTTTCCTTTATATCATTCTAATCTGTGCTATCAATTAAGTTTTTGTCTTTACCAGTCTTCATTCAGAAAATTTATATGTCCAATCAGGTAATGAGTCAAAAAAAAAAAAAAAAAAAAAAAAAAAAAAAAAAAAAAAAAAAGCGAAGTACCAAAACCCTTATCTACTTTCCAACCTCTGGTTAATTCTTCTACTACCTACACATCCTTAACAGAAATATTTGCCTCAGCTGTTGTACCTCTGATCTTATCTCATTACCCTCTCCTTCAAAGGATACATTCACTCTCATAATCTTTATGATATACCCAAATTTTCCTGAATTAACAACCTCACTGGAGACAGTCATATATTCCCAACAAAATAATGCTTTTTTATGTTTATCTGTCTCACCTAAGAATTGTACTCCACTTATATGGCAAAAATCGCAACCCTTGATGAATAATAAGGGGTTGACACATCACCTTTTCTCACATTTTAAAAGAGAGTGTAGGCCTTCTCTACATAGAACGTAAGATTGAAGAAATACTGGAGTCCGTTTCTCTTTTTACTTCCCTCCAAAAGCAAAATAATAATAATAATAATAATAATAATAATAATAAGACATCCACAGGTTGTCTTTTGGGTGAGATTAATATATAGAAGTCAGCATGCATACACAGTACATCTCTTTGGGTTCATCACAGGGAACTTTGTGCCCACAAACAATATATTATACTAGTAGTCCATCTCCTATAAGAGAAGCTCATTAGGAAAAACTTCATCTTCTTAGAATGGAGACATGTGTTTTAGCCTATGACCGAATGGGTAAATTTAATTCAGAAGAGAACTTGTGGAAGACTTCTTTTCAGCCTCAATCCAAACCACATTTACATTAAACTTTTAACAATAGAGCCAGTTTCCTGCTTTCTATGACTCTTGATTCAGTATCTCAATTGACAACTGATAATATAATATTATAACTCCCCACAAGATCCACCAACACTATCCAATTACCTATCTTCTGCTGAGAACTATCAGAGAATTCACTATAAAATTCATATTTCCCATTTTCAACTGGATTCACAGTGCCGCATACCACACATCTACTTTTTCTCTAAAATCTCTTTCTCTCATCCTACAAAAACTATTTCAGAGATTCTCAAGTATCCCCAGACTTCCAACCTTTCTATGGTTTTCAGCAATCAACGTGTATTACCAAGAGTTTTGCTAAACTGTGAAAATAGAAGGCATTTTAAAAGCATTCCCTTAAAATCTCTCTACCAAAACTATAATTACCAGCATCTATACCCAGCTATTCCACTTACAAAGAAACAGGAACCCCCTCATCTACTTAAGGCTAATTCTTCCACCTGTACTCAGAGACTTGGCTCTCTGATTTGTTCCCCTTCATAAATATTCAACTTTCCCCACTTATTTGGTTCCTACCTATAAACAATGAAACACACTCCAGGTCCTACATCTTTAAAAATGAAACAAAACAAAAACAAAAGTAAAACTGTCCTCCACTACACATTCTTCTCCAACCACAACCCTCTCCTTTTCACAACTCAACATCATAAATGTTCTATTCTCACAGCCCATGCCTGCAACCAATTACCTCCTTTTCACAAAATGTAAAAAGACAATTTCAATTCCTTGTCTTATTTGAACACTTAACAGCATTTGACCAGTCTTTCCTTCCCCAAACATCCACCCTGTGGTTTGCAAGACAACCATATTTTTTCCTCTTTCTGCCTACTTTTCTGACTGCTTCTTCCCAATCACCCTTGCAGATTCTTCTACCTACTCTTGAAATCTTGACATCCCTAAGCAGGTCTACCTAGCCCTTCTTTTTATCTCACTTCAAATGCACTCACTTGACTACCTCATTCACTCCTTTGGATTAATTTACTAATACAAATATACAGTAAGGAATCTTTAGTTCAGATCCATCTCCTGAGCTCTGTCTAGATCCATATACCCAACAGGGAACTGAATACGTACTTTCTATTTAAAAATAAAAAGCACCTCAAATTCAATACAACCAAAACTGAACTCAAGGTATCTCCCATGAACCTCAAATTTACTCTTCCTCCAGGATTCCTTTGCTCAGACATTGGTGCTGCCATCTATAACACAGTTTGGCAAAGACAAAAACCTAGAGTCATAATTTTCTCCTCCTACTCCCTCTCACTCCATATATTCCAACACTAAATCCTATGTCTTAAATTCCTCTAGATACCATCTATTCCACTCAATGCCCAATATCTTCACCCTATTTAAGCTACCATTATGTTTCACCTGTTTTATTTATAACATCAGACTCCAAAATAGTTTTGTTTCTAGTTTGTTCCTTTCTACTCCACTCTCCATTGTGTTACCCAAGTATCCTTATAAATATTCATCTAGTTAAAACCTTTCATTGGTTCCTCATCATCTTAAGGATTAAGTCAAAATTCTAAACATGAATTTATGGACCTTTGTTACATAACTGTTGCTACCATCCTCATCTTTAGTACACCCATATCTTGCAGTCATATAAGAATTTGCATCTAAAACATGTGATTATGGCAAAAGCACCACATCTCCCTTGACCACAGTGCCTCATATATAAGATGAACCTGTTGATTAAACAACCAAACAAGTTGATGTGTGCTGATCACTAGGGGGCGCGCGCAGAACATGGCGGGTGTCATCAGCAGGTGGCAGAGTACGGAACATGGTGGGCATCGGCTGTGGAGGGATGGTGTAGCTAGACCAAGGCAGGGTGCCGGTTACTGTCATCGGGGTGAGCTTCTGTTGATTACTAAAAATTCTTTGCTTCTGCATGCCACAGTCCTGCTGGGCGCTTGTACCTGCTGCTGGTGCCAGCCCCACTCATACCCACTGCTGGCACTACAGCTGCCACTCACACCACTGCCGGCACCTGGCACCAGCCCCGATAGCATGGCACTCTCAGCTCTGGTGCCAGTTGAGGGTGTGAGTGGGGCTGTCATCAGCAGCGGGTGCAAGAGGCAGCTGCCTCAATCACCCCTCAGGGCTTCTCCATCTCCCCCTGCTCCTGAGGGGCGATCGGGGCCAGCAGCTGCCCCTGCTGCTGTTGACAGCCCCACTCACACCCACTACTGGCACCAGAGCCACTGCTTGCACCCACTGCCAGCGCCAGCCCCCATTGCACCCATAGTTGGTGTTGGATCCGCCACCGACACCGATATTGATCACTCCGCAATGGCAGCGGGTGCAAGCAGCAGCAGCTGGCCCAATTCACCACTCAGGGCTTCTCCACCTCCCCCTGCTCCTGAGAGGCAATTGGGGCAGCAGCCACTGCTCATACCCGCTACTGACACCAGCCCCAATTGATCCGCATTGTCAGTGGGTATGAGTGGGGCTGACACCATCAGTGCATGGGAGCAGCACCAGCAGTAGTGGGGCTGCCAGCAGACGGGACAGGGGGGCCATGGCCAGAGGGGCTGGTGAAGGGCCCAGAGAATGGGCGAGGCCTGCCCCTGTAACCACCTGCAGCCTCACAGCCCACAGTTACTTTCAAGGTGCATGAATTCATGCACTGGGCCCCTAGTTACATGATAAAATCCTTTCAATATATTATTCTACGACTAAAATCAAATGCTTTTCTTCTTCACAAGAATTTTCTAAATACCTTCCATTCTAAAAAATGTTATTTTGAGGCAATAGTATTAGCATTCTTTAATCCATCCTGAATACTGAAACTAAATATCACCTTTTAATCTTCACTTTAAACCATAGCCAGGTGTCGATATGTCATTTAAGCCTGTATTGTGATTCCGATTTCTATCACTATTTCTGGAAAATTACTGGAAACATTTCTGATCATTCTGCTCTCTAATCCATTTATCATACTGATAACTATGTTTAAGTAATGACATTTTAAACTCTAAAACTATCACCATGTCAATCTCAACTCCAAATCTTTCAAAACAATAATGATAAATCCATGCCTCAATGGGACATGAGCTTTGGAGCTTCACATGTAAGCAAAATAACCATGGCAACAAAGTTATGAATTGTATTGGCACTAGTGATTAAAAGTAATTTGTTCTGTAAAAAGCCTATAAATATCACAATATTAAGTCATTCTATATAACAATAAAGAAAAGTGTTAGATTACAATCCTGAGGTGATTTTTGAGATAGAAAACAATTCCCACACCTAGTGACTTAATCTGGAATGGACAGATACTTAACTCCAAGTGGCTTAAGGAAATCAGGAAACTCTTTGGCTTATGTCCTGAAAAGCACAAGGTAGTGCTGGCTCCAGCTCTGTGTGGTTTTTATTGTTTATTTTTTAAAATTATATTAGCATACAGAAACCCACCACCCAACCTAAAACTAAAGATTCTAACAGTAAATTACACATAACCTGTCCCTATATTTCCTTAGATTCAGAATCCTGAACTTATTTTTCATCATTCCCTTGCTTTCAAATTAATGAAGTTTCATTATCATTTACATCTACTATCAAAAAGCATATTATTTTTATTTTACTATTTTTAAAGGATATCCATAACACATAAATTTGAGGGACTTAAAGTTTCAAATAAAATTACATTGTTAAGGTTATTTTAGCTAACATTCATTCTTTGACTTGTATGATATAATATAACAGTTTATTCAGTCATTTTTTTTTGTCAAGACATTTGGGAAGCTTATAATATTTTGTTATTGAGAACAAAGCCGCTATGAACATTCTCCAACACATCTACTTTTGCTTATACACAAAATTTCTCTTGGGTATATGCCTATAAGTAAATCACTGGGTTGTAAGGTTTGTCTATGTTTAGCTTCACAGGATAATAAAAAACTATTTTTCAAAATGGTTTCACACAAACTGTACATGCAGAAGTAACACATAAAAGTACTGGGAATCCACACCCTGCCAACACTGGTTTTAAGTGGTATCTCACTGTGTACTTAACTTGATTTTCCTAATCATTAATGAAATTGAAATCTCTTCTATAGATTATTAATCATATATGGTTCATTTTTTATAAAACACCTATTTATATCTTTCATTATTTGCCTATTCTTTAGTCTGTACATTTTGATTCCTATAGCATTTTAGAAATATTCTTGATATTAGTTATTGTCAGCTATGTATATTATAAAGATACTCTGATTTATACAATTTTTTATTGATTTAGGTAGCATTTTATATTAAAAAAATATATTTTTTTTTTATCCTCACCCAAGGAACTGCTTAGAGAGGAGAAGGGAGTGGGCGAGTAGAGAAACAGAGAAACATCAACGTGAGAAACATTGATTGGCTGCTTTCCATACACTCTCTGACTGAGGAATAAACCCACAACACAGGAATGTGCCCTAAGATGGCACTAAACCAACTGAGCCACTCCAGCTGGGCTGAACACAAATCCTTATCATGCTAATTTTATCAATCTACTTCTTTGACAATAATTTATCAGATTTTAATCTTATTTTTTTAAATCTTTCCCTAACCCTACATTTAAAAGATAAAAGATAAACACCTGTATTTTTTTTACAAAAAAAAAAAAAGTTAAAATTTTTGTTTTAACATTTAAGTACTTAATTTTTGTATATTGTGGAAGCAGATATCCAATCTTTTTGCCAATAGTGACAATTTTACTAATTCCTTTTACTTAATGTTAACTCTTTCCTCATGAATTTGATATGCCAGCTTTAACATATATGAAAATTCAATAAATGTGTGGACCTGTTTCTGGAAATAAATAGATATTCCAGTAGAAATTTTTATGCTGAGAAATCCTGTACATAAACATGGTATATCTTATGATTAAAATATGCTATATTTCAGTCTTTTTCATTGCTTATTAATTTCAGTCTGTTTCATTGAATTAGTAAAATTGTCACTATTGGCAAAAAGATTGGATATCTGCTTCCACAATATACAAAAATTAAACTATTGATGGGTTAAGTACTTAAATGTTAAAACAAAAATTTTAACTTTTATTAATTGATGTTTCTCTGTCTCTCTCTACTCGCCCACTCCCTTCTCCTCTCTAAGCAGTTCCTTGGGTGAGGATAAATATATATATATATATATATTTTTTTTTATTATAAAATGCTACCTAAATCAACAAAAAATCGTATAAATCAGAGTATCTTTATAATATACATAGCTGGCAATAACTAAAGTTTTATGTCTGTTGCTGTTGTACAACAATGTAATCCACTTCTGTATACTAACCTTGTATGCATTCATCTTTGATAAACTTATATTTAATAATTCATCTATGATATTTTTATTTTATATATCAATATAATCATATTGCCTCTAGACAACAGTTGTATTTCTCCCTTTCAGGTTCTTATACCTCTAATTCCTTTTTCTTGTCTTAAAGCACTGGATATGTTCTCCAATTCAATGCTAAATCATAAAATGCAATGCACTTTTCTGCCTGTGCTCTTGTATTGCTTGTGCTTGAAACCTAGCTGCAATGATGTAAGATTTACCAAATCAGTGGACTTGAAAATAGAGAAGCCACATGTTAGTATTCTGATTGCCTGAGTTCACAGGCAACAGCTACATTCATAAATCACCAGATATATGAATGAAGATACTTTCAGATGATTCCAGTCCAGAACTATCAAATTACCTCCAGTGTTCAAGTCATCCCACTGTGGCATTAGAAAGGGTGGAGCAGTAAAAACCATCCTATTCTGTACTGTTCAAGTTCCTGATTCTCAGAATCCACAAGGATAATAAAATAATTGTTTTATGCCATTAAATTTGGAATGATTTATTATGTAGAAATAATAATTAAAATGAATGATAACAACCACGCCTAAATTATTCCTGTTTTTTTAAGGGGGATGCTTTTAATATTTCCCCATTTACAAAGATGTCTGGTGATGATTGGTTATTGATCTAGAGGGGGGAGTTAATAACCTCAACAGACTAAAAAATTTCTCTCTTTTCCTAATTTACTAAGCATTCTTGTGAATTTACATTATTAAATGCTCTTCTGTGACTACAGAAATTACATTATTTCTTTTTTAATCTATTAATGTCATCATTTACATTTATATGTCATATAATAGGTCATTAAACCATCCTTGCATATCTGAAATAAACCCAACTTGGTAATAGTGTTTGTCTTATTTTACAATGTTGGTTTCAATTTGCTAGTATTTTGTTTGAGAATTCTATATCTACATTAATGAGTGAAATACAACTGAAATTTTCATTTTTTAAAATGTCATTCTCTGGTTTAGATACCAGAGTTATACATGATTTCACAACTAGCTGGGAAAATATCCTTGTCTTTCAACAAATTAAAAGAGAATGCATCCAATTGGAATAATTTGTTTCTTAAAATTTTGGTAGAAACTTGCTTAGCAAATTATCTCAACTTATTGGTTTCTTTATGGGAAGATTCAATTACTTATAATTATAGGATGATTCAGACTTTTAATTTCTTCCCCAGTTTTTGTAAATAATATTTCTCTAAGAATGTGCCTATTTCTTCTAAGTTTTAAAAAGATAATTGGCATAGAGTTGCCAACAGTGTTGCCATTATTTTTGTAGCAAAATAAAAATAACATAAAATACCACCTTTTTTAAGTGTACAATTCAGTGATATTAACAATACCCATATTGCTGTACAATTACCATAATATTGTCTAATATTCCATCAACACAACAAATTTTACCATTTCCCCATTTTTAAACATTAAAGCTTAGCCAATATAGTCCCTATAACATAGCTAATAGCACAATGACTTTTTTATACAGAATAATTAGTTCAGTTTGATGAAGTCTGTTGAATCATGTTCTAAAGTTCTAAAGAAGATATACCAATTAACAACACTGCATAAAATGTTTAAAAAACATTATATATATATATTAGATATATATATATATATGATTACAATCAATGTGTAATTTTAACTTTAAAGCATAAATATGATCATACCATTATAAAACTGTTGTTTTTAATGCATTCTTTCCTTTTCCTTTGTGGACATGGTTTCCTACCTCACATACCCCATCCTTCCTCCTACCACATGACAGATTCACCCATCTGTCCACTCAGATGGTCCAACTTAATGAACTATTATGTAGCTAGCTTGTATTTCTTTCCTCATGTAATTAAACATATGTAAATATGTATTCTCATATTCATGTTTTTATATAATAACTAGAAGCTTGCTGCACGAATCCCTCCGCCTAGTCTGTGGGGATCACTGGACCTTCGCGACACCACAGCCTGGCCTTATCCACCAGCTTGTCGTCAATCCTGCAAAGCACAAAGTAGTGCATGAAGCAGGGAGCCCAGCCCGAGGTTGGGCACTGCGCCACTTTCACTCATCCCAGTCCCACCATGCCTGCCACCACCACGCTTGGGCATGCATCACTGCAGCTGCACTTACTACCATCAGCCAGGCATCTGGCACCGGTAAGTCAGCTGAGTGGTGCTCCTGCTGTGGGAGCACACTAACCACCAAGGGGCAGCTCCTGCATTGAGTGTCTACCCCCTGGTGGTCAGTGCACATAATAGCTCCCAGCTGGTTGTCTGGTTACATAGTAGGCTTTTATAGATATAGATGGTATTGTCACTGCATGTTTTTATTTTTAAGTATAGTATGTCACACACATTTCTAATTATTTTATTTTTTCTCACATAATAATTAAGTGGAATCATTCTTTTTAATTACTACTAAGATTCTATCCTGTAGACACATAATAAAAACATTTATTCAACCATTTGTCTATTGATAAACACATATTTTGCATCCAGTTTTTCCCCAGCCATGGAGGGATTGTTAGGAATACACACACACACACACACACACACACACACACACACACACATTCTAGAGGCCCAATGCTCGCGGGGGGAGGGGGGGTGTATTCTGAGCCCAGCCTGCACCCTCTCCAATCTGGGATGCCTCAAGAGATGTCCGATTGCCCATTTAGGACCGATCCCACTGGCTCTCATAATATAGGACTGCTGGCTCCAAACCATTCGCCTGCCTGCCTGCCTGCCTGCCTGCCTGCTTGCCCCTAGCCACACCCCTGTCAGCCTGATCAATGCCTAACTATTACCCTGCCTGCCTGATTGTCCCAACTGTCCTCCTCTGCTGGCCTGGTCAACCCTAACTGCCCTCCCCTGAAGACCTGGTTGCCCCCAATTGCCCTCCCTTATATGCCTGATCCCCCTCAATTGCATTCTCTTGCAGGCCTGGTCCTTCCCAACTGCCCTCCCCTGCAGGCCTGGTCACTTCCAACTGCCCTCCCCTGCTGGCCCAGTCACCCCAAACTGCCCTCCCTTGCAGGCCTGGTTGCCCCCAACTGCCCTCTCCTGCTGACCATCTTATGGTGGCCATATTGTGTCCACATGGGGGCAGCTATCTTTGACCACATGAGAGTGGCCATCTTGTGTGTTGGAGTGGTGGTCAATTTGCATATTACTCTTTTATTATATAGTATATATACTAATAAAAGAGAAATATGCAAATGGTCGGGATGTCCTCATGCACAATGACCGATCAGCAGGCTGCATGCTCAGCAAGCGTGGGGGGCATGGACTTGCAATGTCAGAGACTTGGGTCACACCATCACAATTCAACACCAGAAGACCTGAGGCCCAATATAGGTCTCTGCACACCTCTGCCTGGGGTCCAAAGGCTTCCACACAGCAAGGCCTAGGGGTCCCAAAGCTTTTTGTGGCGAGGCCTGTGGGGTCCCACGACTCAGCAGGGAGATGGGACCTCCAACTCCAGCCTAACTCTTTGGGGCAATCCATTGAGGAGCCCAGGATGGGTGGACGGGGCCTACCTCTATGAGTCAATGGGTCGCAGGGCTCCTGCACTGTGACAGAGCACAGGCCAGGCTGGGTGACACCCCCCATCCCACCCAGTGCACAAATTCCGTACACCAGGCTACTAACACACAAACACACACACACACACACACACACACACACATATATATGTATAGAGATATAGATATAGATATAGATATAGATATAGATATAGATATAGATATAGATAGATATAGAGATATAGAGATAGAGATAGAGATAGAGATAGAGATAGAGATAGAGATAGAGATAGAGATAGATATAGATATATAGTCAGGTCATCTTCCAAAAAGGTTCCATTAATCCACACTTCTACCAGAAAATTATTAAAATAACCTTTTTCCTTAGGTCCCTGCTAGCAAAAAAATTATTATTAGTCCTTTTCTCTTTTTCTGTTTTGTTTTGTTTTTCCTCCTTTTGTTTTTATTTTCATGAATGGCAAGGGCTGAAGGAGGCAGTTTGATATAGTTACATTACCCTGTATATTACATTGATATTTTAATTTACATTCCTCTATAACTGAGTTTGAACATCTTGTTACAGGCCATTTGGACTTGTTTTTATACATCCTTAGCTCATTTTCCTATATTGCTGGTTGCTTCCTTTTTTTATCAATACCTAAATAGTTATTTTATATAATAGATATCAACTTTGTCCTTCCTCTGCATTGAAAATATTTTTTCATCAATCCCACCATTTGTATAGCATTTTTTTTTTCATCCAAAGGTTAAGTTTCATGCAATCAAATATATTTTTCTTTCTTTAACTTTGCAATTTGTAATGGTGGTGAAGATCTCTCTCACCCCCAAGAATGCACATGTATCCTCCTATATTTAGTACAGAATTTTTATTATAAGTCTTTCCATGTGGAATTTATTTGTGTATGTTATATAAGATAGGGAACCAATTTTATTTCCATCAAAATGGATAGCCAGATATGCCAGAACTATCAATATTTATTAAATAATCCACCCTCATTCTCCTGAATTGAATTTCCTATATAACATTCTTATATGAATAGAGATCTAATGTTAAAATCCTCTACTTTGTTCCCCTGATTTATTTCAATTCAAAGTTTTGCAATACTATTTATCAAATATCCATCTCTTGGCCATGATCATAATCCCAGCACCAAGCCCAGAGGCCCATTACTTGCTGAGTGAATCTTATTAAACAAATTAAGTATCTTTTTATTTGTAGCCAATTGATAATATTGTAGTATTCAGTCTATTTTCTTCCTAGGTGTTATGTTTTGCTTCCACTTTTATTCCCAATATGCAGAATATAAATATTTTATAATTAAACAAGTAGTAATAAAGTTGATTCTGCTTGGGCTCCAGTAAGAAACTGCTTTTGTTTCCTATACTAGGTGTACTGGTTAATAATGGTGGATTTTGTAATCAAAGAAAACACGATAATTTCAAGAGAAACATCAAAAGTGCTTTATTCAAAGTAATGTCTATCGCTAGCTACACATTTCCCCCATCTTTCAAGTAATTTGTGAATACCTTCCCAAGAGAACTTTTCTTGTTTTGAGACAAACCCTTCAGAGACCCAATATTCCACTTCTTTGAATGCTTTGAATGTTCTGAAGTTCAGAAAATGCATGTGCCATCCAAGTGGTAATCTGAAGGAGCAAGGTCTGGTTAATACAGCAGGTGGGTTAATACTTCCCAGGCAAGATCTTTTAACGTGTCTTTAACTGGTTTTGAAGGGTGTGATGGTGCGTTATCATGAAGCAAAATTACTTTGCCATGTCTTCTGGACCATTTTGGTTATTTAACAATCAAAGTGTTGTTCAAATTGATTATTTGTTGTTGGTAGCGATCAGTATTAACCGTTTCATCTGGTTTTAGAAGCTCATAATACACCACACCTTCCTGACCCCGCCAAACGCAGAGCATTGTCTTCTTTCCGAAACAATTTGGCCTTGCAGTCGATGTTTATGGTTCACCTGGATCAACCCATGATTTTGTACATTTGGGGTTCTCAAAATAAATCCACTTTTCATCGCGTCACAATTTGATGCAAAAAAGACTCTCTTTCATGCTGTTGAAGTAGCATTTTACTGATGACTTTTCAGTTTTCCATTTATTAATATCTTTCGTTCAGTTGATGTGGCACCCATTTTCCTTCCTTTAAAATCTTTCCCAGAAATTGTTTGCTGAGCACCGTCTAATCTTTCTGCAAGTTGTTTTTGAGTTTGACATGCATCTTCATCCAATAACACTTGTAATTGTTGGTCTTCAAACATTTCGGTTGACCTAGACGTTCTTTGTCTTTTACATTGAAATCATCACCTTTAAAACGTTTAAACAAACATTCACAAGTATCTTGTGATGGAGCATGTTCACCATAAGCTTCCTGAAGTATACAATAACTTTTTCTTCAAAATAATGAATTAAAATGTCCCACAAATGCTCTTTTTGTGGCATGAAATTTGACGTTTTTAAGCATAGAAATATCTATGATGTTAACACCTTAAGCAAATTTGACATATAAAGCTTTGAAGCATGCTGTCAACACAACAAAATAGCATACATATCAAATCACATATATATCAACATATGTATAACTCCACCTATTGAAAAAAATCAGCATTAACTGGTATACCTACTAAATCATTAACCCTGTTGAATTCCTAGAGTACAACTGAGTATTTTCGTTAAGGTTAGTGGAGTTGCACCATCATGTTACTATATAAGTTTTGCCCACAAATTTTATTTACCAATGTATATAATACCAAAGTTATTTGTTACTTAAAATTTAAAGGAAATAACTAAATATTATTAAATCCAGTCTATTTAGAGTATGTGACTAGTTCTATTCTAAACTATTTGAACTAAAACCAATATATTTAAGAAAATGGCTTCTTAGTATAGGATGAAGCTTACTAAGTACAAATTTAATATATTATTTACATATTACAAAACTAAATGGACTTAAGACATAAAAAAATAACAATTAGATATCCAAACAAAAAACTAAAGAAGAATATTTGAAGAACACTTATTCCTAATCCTAAAAATAAAACTGGAAATAACCAAGAATATCTTCATTATAGAAAAGAATAAACAAACTCTGGTAAACCCATGTAATGGAATACTTTTCAACAATAAAAAGGAATGAGCTTGCAAGCCACAAAAAAGACAAGGATGAATCTTAAATGCACAATACTAAGTGAATGAAGCCATTCTAAAAAGGCTACAAACTGTATGCTTACAATTACACAATAAAAAATGCAAAACTAGAGAGATGGTAGACTGATCAGTGGTTATGGGGGTTTAAAAATGGGGAGGGTTGAGTAGGTGAAGCATAAGGAAATTTTTTTACAGAAGTGATCGATATATGACACTATGCATTTGTCAAAACTTACAGAACTTTATAACACACAATGAACTTTACTGCATGCAAATTTTTTTAAATTATTTAGAAAGTTGAGGGATCCCATAATAGAATAAAATGTAACAAAATAATCTCTTGATTACAAACGTATGAAAAAACCTCACTGAGGTATGTTATGGGAGAAAGGCAATAAGTAACTTTGGAAATGAGTGGCATATAAACACTAAAGACAAAAGGATTTGTACATAAGCACTGTACTCTAGTATCAATTATGAAACCACTATACATGTATATACTAAAACTGAACGATTGAGTAAATGGATGGCAGGCAGATGGTGAGAGCCAGATTTCTCACTGTTGGAGAGGAGGTTATAAGAAACCAAGGGGAGGCAAGAAAGTTGCTGACAAGTAATGGATTAGAGTTGAACATGTCAACAGGAAGTCATATTTAGTTTAATATAGATACAGATGGTTAAATAAAAAATATTTTCAGATATGTAACCACATGTATTTTCTTTCTCAGTCAGATGAGAAAGTCTACAAGCATCCACACCTGATAGAAATGAGAGCACCTAGCCCCCAAATCTTAGTTTCTGCTATCATTCTCCAAGAAAAGAAACAAGACCTCTTTGGGAAAATGGCTGATTTTAGGACTTGGGCTGACAACATAGAGATAAACCTGAAGAATCTTGTAGTGTCATAAAGAAAGCACTAAAATAAGCACACATACATATACATAGCACACCACAAGATTATGAGGATAACTCAAAATAAGCCAACTGGAAAAGCTCCCATTTACCAAAGCTAGAACAGTTTGATTAATAAAATGAAGTAATATTAAATTATAACTTAAAGTACAAAAGAAACACCCACGAATCCATACTGATAAAAATAAATGCTTAAATATATAAATTATAAATAAATCTTCCATATTAAAAAATTTCAAGTAATTTATGTAGTTATTCCATCCTCAGAAAGAGTAAAACTCTCCATTCTTTAAAAAACAATATAGAAAGAAGGGGAAGATAACATTTTTAATGGAGAAATCTAACAAACACTACTTCATCCAGATGATCAAGGTGCAGTATCAATAATGTTAAATCAGATAGGCAGTGTGTACACTTAATGGCAATTTACTTCTGTAGTCTTCCTCCCAAAGAAAACACAATTCCAGTCTAATCATGAGAAAATATCAGACAAATCCCAACTGAAGAATGATCTACAAAATTCCTGACTTATATTGCTCAAAAGTATCCTGGTCATAAAAAACAAGCAAAGTTTTAGAAATCATAACAACCAAGAAGTGACTAAGGAGACATGATCACTAACTGCAATGTAGTATCATGGATACTATTGTAGAATAGAAAAATATCACCAAGTAAAATAGATGCAGAGAAAGCATTAGACAAAATCCAGTACACATTTTTGATAATAACTTTCAACAAAGTGAAAAAGGTAATATAGCTCAACATAATAAAGGCTATATATGACAACCTATAGCCAACATCTTAATACACAAAAGCTAAAAGCATTTCCCTTAAGATCAGGAACAAGACAGGAATATCCACTTTCACTACTCTAATTCAACATAGTACGTTCTAGAAGTCCTAGTCACAGCGGTCAGACAAGAAAAAAAAATAAAAGGCATCCAAATTGGGGGGAAAAAAAGGAAGTAAAATTATCATTACTCACAGATGACATAATATTGTACATAGAAAAGCCTAATGATTCCACATAAAAATATTGTTAGATTTAATAAATGAATTTGGCAAAGTAGTGGGATATAAAAATAATATCCAGGAATTGACTGCATTTTAATACACCAATAATTAACACAGAAAGAGAAACTAAAACAAACAATCCATTTACCATTGCACATATTCACACAAAAAATAAGATACCTTGGAATAGACATATCAAGGAAGTAAAAGACTGATACTCAGAAAACTATAGACTCTAAGAAAGAAATAGAGGAAGAGCTCGGGGGGCGGAGCTTGAAGATGGCGACCGAACAGTCGGACTTGTTCTGACTCTGGTCCCAGAACAGATAGAAACAGCGTCTGAGTCGCTCAGGGAATGTTGATTGGCAGCTAAGGGGCTTCGGAATTCTCTAGGAAGGTAAGGAAAGGTCCGTTGGACAAGATTTCCTGACCAAGAGGCCAGCACTGCCGCGGCTGCAGCGGCTCTCCCAGCGAGCTCTCGCGGAGAGAAGGCAGCGCCATCTTACCAGGAAAGGAAGAACATCCCTGAGGCCTGGAAAAACACACAGCGGGGAGGTCCATCAAGCAGCTGAGAAGCCCGAATCGGCACGGGCGCGTGGAATCCGGGGAGTTCTTCGGTCACCCACGGAAAGGTCAGAGTTTGCGGGGACAGCCTAGGGGACCGGGGGACCGGGGTCCCGCGGCCCAGGCGGCTACGTTAGCCGGGGAGCTCCAACCCCTCCCTCAGGGTAGCCGGGAGCGCACACTACCGGCCGCCGAGCAGCACCCAAAGAAGGCTGCAGCGACACCTAGTGCTGGGCTTGACGTAATCCTCCCCAGAAGCGGGACTTTTTTAAAACGCCACAGGTCACTGGACAGAGCGTTAAGAATCTCGGCTGTTTCGCCAAGGGTGGAACATCTGGACACCTTGGTGCCTGATCCCCTTCACCCCCTTGCTTCTGAATACTAGGGAAGGACTGCCCAGTTGGACATATCCGGGGAAATTGCAGGGGGAAATTGCCTTCCTGGAAACAAGGGATCTGTACCAGAAGAGATAGTCTGGGAGCCAGCTGGCACCCTGCCAGCTAGAGCCATAGAGAAAGAAGACCAGAGCAACCAAAAAGACTGGGAGGTCAAACCAGTAACACTGACACCTAAGAGCTGAATTACAAACTGCACCCCCCCCCCTTTTTTTTTTTTTTTTTTTTTTTTTTTTTTTTTTTTTTTTTCCTTCTCTTTTCTTTTCTTTTATCTTTTAATTAATCAAAAATAAATGGACACAAATAACTAAGATATAGTCTACTTAAAATTAAGGATTACCTTACAAATCTGAGGTGCAGTGGAATGCTGGGAACTGCAAGACTTTTTGGGCCGAGAATCAGGAGTGCCAAATACATTAACAGAGGAAGTGAATGACCACTACTGGACATTTTTATGCTAATTTTACTATTATTTTATTTTCATTTTTTACCTCTTTTATTTAATCTTCATTTTTTATATCTTTTACTTAAGAAACGATTTTTTTTCCTTACTTGATTTTACCTTTTTAATTATTACATTTTTCAATCTCTATCATCACTATTACTACTGCTATTTTGCAATTTTTTTTTTTTTTTTCCCCTCTTCAGTACCATTGTATTTTTTTTCTTTATTTTACCTTGGGAGTAACCTTCATTCTATTTTAATCTCTACTATAGCATCATTCAACCCTATCTCAACTCGACCTTTACACCATCACTCTCTTGCTAAACTTTACCCTTTTAGTCTACGGTTTATCCTATCCCTTTCCGGCTTTAGTTTTTCCTCCATTCTTTCTGTATACCCCCTGCTAAAACTCTCACTATACTTATAGACCTATGTTCCAACCCCTGATCCAAGTGTATAAATACCAATCTCTGCACTATATTAACTAGTTAAAAAAAAAAAAAAAAAAAAAAAGAAAGAAAAACTGTTCTCCCCTCTATCCTTTTCGCATTGTGTGAAGGTTGATTATTGTGAATTTTTAGGCTTGTTAGTGAAATTGTTATGATTATTACTGTGTTGTTATTGTTGCTTTGTATTTTTTTTTAAAAAAATACTCTGTTTTTGTTTGTATCTTTTACTTCTGTATATCATAGCCTTACTTAATAATAGGGGATATTGTAGTTTGTATTAATCTCCAAGTATTGTTACTGGCATTAGCTGGGTTCAGTGGTTGTTCTATGGCAGTTTTCTCCACATATATATAGTTTGTTTCCCATTTCTCTTTTAGTTTGCTTCTTCTCTCTCTTTCTCTTTCCTCTCCTTTCTTTTTTTCCCTGTTTTCCAACTTTATTTTGTCATTACTTTTTTTCCTCTTTTTCTATCTCTTTATCCCTCTTTTTTTATTTTATTTACTTAATTTTTTTTTAATTTTAATTTTTACTTTTTAAAATTTTTCTTTATTTTATTTTTACCTTTCTTCCTTCTCTCCTATCCCCTAAGTTGCCTTTCTCTAGTGGTCACCTTTACTAAAGGTTATTAATATTGTAAGTACATTCCTATTAAGTGCCTCTTGTGTTGTACCAGGTAGTGTTTGTATTTTCAAATTTTAAATCAACGCAGGAGAAGGAACACCACATAACCAGACATCCTGAGAAGAGAGGCCATGGGGAGACAAAAACATAGTCCGCACATGAAAGAAAAGCAGGCATCACCAGAAAAGGAAGTAAACGAGCCCGAGGTAAGCAGCCTACCAGAGCAAGAATTCAGAATAATGATCATAGGCTGGCTAAAAAGAATGGAAGAGAAATTTGACAATAACCAAGAAGAAATGAGGAAGAACCATGAGGAATTGAAGAAGAACCAAGAAGAAATAAAAAATGACATCGCTACCATGAAGAACTCAATAGAAAGCATCAAGAGTAGACTAGAGGAAGCAGAGGACCGCATCAGTGAGCTAGAAGATAAGATGGAAAAAAATACCCAAGTAGAGCAGCTTCTAGAAAAAAAGATTAAAAAGCAGGAGGAGAGCCTACGGGAGCTTTGGGACATTACAAAACAAAATAATATTCGAATAATAGGGGTTCCAGAAGGAAAGGAAACTGAGGTAGACATGGAAAAAGTATTTCAAGAAATAATGACAGAAAACTTTCCTGAAATAGAGAAGAAAAAACCCACACAAATCCAAGATGCTCGCAGAGTCCCAAGCAAAATGAATCCCAGAAGACAGACTCCAAGGCACATTATAATCAAATTGGCAAACAACAATGACAAAGTAAGAATCTTAAAAGCAGCCAGAGAGAGACAGAAAGTTACATACAAAGGAACCCCCATCAGACTAGCAACTGATTTCTCAACAGAAACTTACCAGGCCAGAAGGGAATGGGATGAAATATACAAAGTCATGCAAAGGAAGGGTCTGAATCCAAGAATACTGTACCCAGCAAGGCTATCAATCAAAATTGAAGGGGAAATCAGGAGCTTCACAGACAAAAAAAGACTGAAGGAATTTATCTCCACCAAACCAGTAATGCAAGAAATGCTAAAGGGTCTACTGTAAAAATAAAGAAATAGGAAGTGAAGAAGGAACACGGGTATAGAATAAAAATGGCCTCAAATGTGTACCTATCAATAATAACCTTAAATGTAAATGGATTAAATGCTCCAATCAAAAGACATAGGGTAACAGATTGGATAAGAAAACAAGACCCATACATCTGTTGTCTACAAGAAACCCACCTCAGAAAAAAAGATGCACACAGACTGAGGGTGAAGGGATGGAAAAAAGTTTTCCAGGCAAATGGAAATGAAAAAAAAGCTGGGGTAGCAATACTTATATCTGACAAATTAGATCTCAGAGTGAAGGACATAATAAGAGATAATGAAGGCCATTTCATAATACTAAAGAGAACAATCCAACAAGAAGAAATAACCCTGGTAAATATATATGCACCCAATACAGGAGCAACCAAATACATAAAAAAACTGCTGGAGGACATTAAGAGAGAGATTAATAGCAATACAATCATAGTAGGAGATTTTAATACCCCACTGTCACCCTTCGACAAATCATCTAAACAAAAAAACAGCAAAGAAATATCGATCCTAAGTGACTCACTAGACCAGATGGAATTAATTGACATCTTCAGAACACTCCACCCCAAAGCCACAGAATATACATTCTTCTCAAGTGCACATGGGACATTCTCAAAGATAGACCACATTTTGGGTCATAGGCAAAGTCTCTTCAAATTCAAGAAGATAGAAATCATATCAAGTATCTTCTCAGACCATAATGGCATAAAACTGGAAATTAACTACAATAAAAATAATCCAAAGAAATCAAACACATGGAGACTAAACAGCACGCTATTAAACAAGGACTGGGTTACCAGAGAAATCAAGGAAGAAATTAAAAACATCCTGGAAACAAATGACAATGAAAACACAACAATCCAAAATCTATGGGACACAGCAAAAGCAGTCTTGAGAGGGAAGTTCATATCCTTACAAGCCTATTGCAAAAAACTAGAAAAAGGGGTAACAGATGATCTAACTCTACAACTCAAAGAGTTAGAAAAGGAGCAACAAGAAAAGCCCAGTGTAAGCAGAAGGAAGGAAATAACAAAAATCAGAGCACAGATAAACGACATAGAGACCAAAAAAACAATACATAAGATCAACAAAACCAAGAGCTGGTTCTTTGAAAGAATAAACAAGATAGATGGACCTCTAGCCAGGCTAACCAAGAAACAAAGAGAGAGGACCCAAATAAACAAAATCAGAAATGAAAGAGGTGAAATAACAACAGACCCCAACGAAATACAACGGATTGTTACAAAATACTACGAACAACTCTATTCCAACAAACTGAACAACCTGGAGGAAATGGACATATTCCTAGAAAAATACAAACTTCCAAAACTCGATCAGGAAGAATCTAAAAATCTCAATAGACCAGTGACTTGGGAAGAAATTGAAACAGTCATCAGAAAGCTTCCAGCAAACAAAAGCCCAGGGCCAGATGGCTTCACAGGAGAGTTTTACCAAACATTCAAGGAAGAACTAAAACCTATCCTCCTCAGACTTTTCCAAAAAATTCAAGAGGAAGGAACACTTCCAAACTCCTTCTATGAAGCCAGCATCACCCTAATACCAAAACCAGATAAAGACAACTCAATGAAAGAGAATTACAGGCCAATATCCCTCATGAACATAGATGCCAAAATCCTCAACAAAATCCTAGCAAATCGGCTCCAGCAGAGCATCACAAAGATCATACACCATGACCAAGTAGGATTTATTCCAGGAATGCAAGGATGGTACAATATCCGCAAATCAATAAACGTGATACATCACATAAACAAATTGAAAGATAAAAATCATATAGTCATATCAATTGATGCAGAAAAAGCATTCGATAAAATCCAACACCCTTTCCTGATAAAAACTCTTAACAAAGTGGGAGTACAAGGATCATACCTCAACATAATAAAAGCTATATATGATAAACCCACAGCCAACATTATACTCAATGGGCAAAAACTAAAACCATTCCCTCTAAGAACAGGAACAAGACAGGGATGCCCACTTTCGCCACTCCTGTTTGACATAGTACTGGAAGTACTAGCCATTGCAATTAGACAAGAGGACGAAATAAAAGGCATCCAAATTGGAAAAGAAGAAGTAAAGTTATCCTTATTTGCAGATGACATGATATTGTACATAAAGAACCCAAAAGACTCCATTAAGAAACTAATTGACTTAATAAATGAATTTGGCAATGTAGCAGGATACAAAATTAACGCCAAGAAATCCATGGCATTTCTATACACCAACAGTGAAACTACAGAAACAGAGACTAAAAAAGCAATTCCATTTACCATCGCACCAAAAAAATTAAGATACCTAGGAATAAATTTAACTAAGGAAGTAAAGGATCTATATGCAGAAAATTACACGACACTGAAAAAAGAGATAGAGGATGATGTAAGGAGATGGAAGAACATACCATGTTCATGGATTGGTAGAATCAACATCATCAAAATGTCCATACTTCCTAAAGCAATCTATAGGTTCAATGCACTCCCCATTAAAATACCAAGGGCATATTTCACTGACCTAGAAAAAACTCTCCAACAGTTCATTTGGAACAATAAAAGACCCCGAATAGCCACAGCAATCCTGAGAAAGAAGGGTAAAGTAGGAGGGATCTCAATACCGGACTTCAAACTGTATTACAAAGCCACTGTTCTCAAAACAGCCTGGTACTGGCACAAGAACAGACATATAGATCAATGGAATAGAATCGAGAACCCAGATATCAACCCAAATCAATATGCTCAATTAATATTTGACAAAGGAGGAAAGAATATACAATGGAGTCAAGACAGTTTCTTCAATAAATGGTGTTGGGAAAATTGGGTAGACACATGCAAAAGAATGAAACTAGATCACCAACTTACACCATACACAAAAATAAACTCAAAATGGATACAGGACTTAAACATCAGACGGGAAACCATAAAAATACTAGAAGCATCTTCAGGCAGCAAAATCTCAGACGTATGCCAGAAGAACTTCTTCACTGATACTGCCCCTAGGGCAATGGAAGCTAAAGAGAAAATAAACAAATGGGACTACATCAAAATAAAAAGCTTTTTTACAGCAAAAGAAACCATCAACAAAACAACAAGAAAGCCCACGGTGTGGGAGAACATATTTGCAAATAACACCACTGATAAAGGTTTAATCTCTAACATCTACAGACAGCTGATACAACTAAATAAAAGGAAGATGAATGATCCAATTAAGAAATGGGCAAGGGACCTAAATAGAATATTTTCAAAAGAAGACAGAAGGAAGGCCAAAAGGCACATGAAAACATGCTCAAAGTCACTAATTATACGAGAGATGCAAATCAAAACAACAATGCGGTACCATCTCACACCTGTCAGAATGGCCAACATCAACAAATCGACAAACGACAAGTGTTGGCGAGGTTGCGGAGAAAAAGGAACCCTCGTGCACTGCTGGTGGGAATGCAGACTGGTGCAACCACTGTGGAGAACAGTGTGGAGTTTCCTCAAAAAACTGAAAATGGAACTCCCATTTGACCCAGTAATCCCACTCCTAGGAATATATCCCAAGAAACTAGAAACACCAATCAGAAAGGATATATGCACCCCTATGTTCATAGCAGCACAATCTACAATAGCCAGAATTTGGAAACAGCCTAGGTGCCCGTCAGCAGATGATTGGATCAAAAAACTATGGTACATCTACACAATGGAATACTATGCTGCCATAAAGAAGAAGGAATTCTCATCATTTGCAGCAACCTGGATGGAATTGGAGAACATCATGCTGAGTGAAATAAGCCAATCAATGAAAGAGAAACACCACATGACCTCACTCATTTGTGGATAATAAAGAGCATTATAAACTGATGAACCAAAAGATAGATATAGAGACAGTAAAGCAACAAGCAGATTGTCAAATTACAGCGGGGAGGGGAGGAGGATCTGGGGGAGATAATAGATCAACCGAAGGACTTGTATACATGCATATAAGTACAACCAATGGACATAAAACTATGGGGAGGGAGGGGCTATGGGGGAGGGAGGGAGGGGGGCAAAAAAAAATCATTAAAATATGTAAAAAAAAAATAATTAAATAAATTAAAAAAAAAAAAAAAAAAAAAAAAAAAAAAAAAAAAAAAATAAAAATAAAAATAAAAAAAAAGAAAAAAAAAAAAAAAAAAAAAAAAAAAAAAAAAAAAAAAAAAAAAAAAAGAAATAGAGGAAGATACAAATAAATGGAAGCATATACTATGTTCATGGATTTAAAGAAGTAACATCATTAAAATGTCCATATTATCCATTCAATGCAATCCATTTTAAAATTCCACTGGCATTATTTCACAAACCTAGAACAAACATTCCAGAAATTGATGTAGAAGCAAAAAAGACCCCAAATAGCACAATAATCTTAACAAAGAAGATCAAAGTTAGAGGGATCACAATACCAAATATTAAACTATACTACAAAGTCACTGTCAACAAAACAACCTGGTACTGGCATAAGGACAGGAATATAAATCAATGGAACAGAACAGATACCCTAAGAATCTACTCATGTATTTGTGGTAAATTAATATTGGACAAGGAGACAAAAGCATACAATGGAATAAAAATAATCCCTTCAATAAATGGTGCTGGGTAAATTAGGACAATTTTGAAAAAACTGAAACTATATGCAAAAAGATGAAACTAGAATACCAAATTACACCATACACAAGAAAAAACTGAAAATAGATTAAAATACTTAAAAGTAAGTAGCAAAACCAAAAAAATTCGTAAAAGAATACATAGGCAGTAAATCACAGACATATCATGTAGCAGAATTTTCACCAATACAACTCCTAGGGCAAGAGAAAGAAAAGAAAAAACAGTCAAATGGAACTACATCAAACTAAAAAGTTTAATTTTTTTAATTTAATAATTCCCAAAATATATAAAGAGTTCATACAGCTCAACAAAATAAATAAAAACAATCCAATTAAAAATAGGCTAAGGACTTGAACAGACACATCTCTAAAGATTTTCAAAATTCACATTAACGTTTAATGGGAGAGGTAAATGAATTAGTCTACAAATTAATTCATGAGTATTATTCCCTAAAATAAAGTAATGGCATTTTTTAACCATCAGAATTACTACATAGCACAGCTTATTGAAAGGTAAATTGCTAGCTGGCAACAGAACAAGGACATGCTACCATTTCTCACTAGTCAGTCAAAAGGGTTTTAATGGTGAATAAAATATCACTATTCTTGATCACTTAAAGGAAAACAACAAGGTATCTAGAAAGACTACAAGACACAGTTTTCCTCTGGTTAGCCCTATTTTTCCATTTACCTAATTCCTCCCCCTCTAATTCAAGTCAATTGAATTTAACAAACCCATAATACTCATTCTGCACATGTTATTATGTGAGGAACTAAGTATAACAAACTACAAAGATGAATGTATCTCTAACCTTCATGCATTTATTATCTAACTAGAGGCCCGATGCATGAAATTCATACAAGGAGCTCAGCCCTAATAGTCCCAGCTTCATAAGAAAGGTCGTTCAGCTGTCTGGTCTAATTAGCATATTACACTTTTATTATTATAGACTAGAGGCCCAATGCACGAAATTTGTGCACTCAGGGGGTCCCTCGGCCCAACCTGCACCCTCTCATAGACTGGGAGCCCTGAGGGAATGTCCGACTGATATTTTGCACTGCCACAGAGGCAGGAGAGATTCCCACCACCTCCACTGTACTCGCCAGTCGTAAGCCTGGCTTCTAGCTGAGTAGGGAGCAGCTCCTTCATTGAGCATCTTCCCCCTGGTTGCTAGTGTCATAGCAACCAGTTGTTCTGCCATTTGGTCAATTTGCATATTAGCCTTTTATTATATAGGAAGATAAATGGCATTACACCAATAGGTAATACAGCTAGCTACAAAAAAAGACTTAGCAGGACCTGCCATAGTCAAATTGAAACCTCGTGCAATTAAGATCAATATTTTGAAAGGAGAAATTTTTTAAGTAAGGCAAAAAAACGATAAGTGGCTCATGCTCAAAGCTATTCCCCACTCTTCCCTTTTTATTACCAGTACAGGAAAATTCCATAAATATTTATGTGTTTCCAAGAAATTTAATAATGAGAATACAAAGGGTTGCCTGTAGTTTCATAAATAAAAGATAGAAAATTCATTTTTATAATTCTATTCGTGAGTAAATAAAAGGCTCCACCATATTTCTAATAAAAGGTATTCACTATGATTCAAACCATTGATCATCAATGTTCCTGGCAATATATAGAAAATAACAAATTCCGACTTTTCTGGAGTGAATTATTCTGCTTTAAAATCTGAAACTCTAAAATTAGAATTATGAAGTGACAGAAAACATCACAATCTGAATTCTACTTACACAAAACCACATGGTTTTCAATGCCAAGTTCTGAATTTACAGCTGGGAAAATCACTGAAGAAAATCATTGAAGATAGCTGAGTCTGGATCAGATTTGCTTAACATAAAACCAAATGTAAACCTCAAATTACATGTGACATCTCCAACCAGTCATATAAATAAGAATAATGCAAGCTTAAAGACAATAAATTCACCTAGACCTTTCTAAATTTGACCACCCTAATCGCACTACATTGTACCTTTCCTAGATTTTTCAAATAAATTAGAAGAAAACAAACACATCTTTATTTAAGTACAATTTAAAAAAATCTAAATTATTCAAATATTCTTGAAACAATCAAGCTATGTCTTGAAACACCTGTTATTTTAAAAAATAAAGGGAAAAAATCAACAAGACTGGTAGAATGTCAGGTCTTGGCATGTCATTGAGGAGCTATTCTCCAAACAACTTGTCACAGAGTGAACAGGAACAAGCTGTACTAAGGATGTACAAAGATATTCCTTTAGCTGTTTGCTTAATCAGCTACTGATTTCCCACTAAGTTGACAAAACCAAATGTAAGTCAACAGGAGTCTGTCTGCAACTATAAAAACACTTTACATTATTTGGCTTCAGAAGTTTGTACCCTATGGAAAGTCCATTTAAAATTTTACCTGGCACATACAAGCTAAAATATTTTATTTGCTGTTTGAAGCCACACCAAAATCCAACCCACAGAGACAGGATTTCTAGTTTATTTCTCACAACCCACATGTACAAAACCCAAATTACAACTCAGGAAAACATTGCTAAAATTTTGTAATAATAGTAAAGCAAAGCAGTTCCGCATAGAGCTATTTCTTGGGAATTTTTTAAAGCCTCTAGTATTCATAATATACAATATTTAAATACCTAAATTATGTACTCAAATATACAAGACTCACCTTGGAACTTTAATGTAGAAGTTCTTTCTAGGTTAGGAATCAAAACCTAACCTAGCTTAAATTCTTTCATTGAATAAATAATGGCATGGTTTCTTTAAAAAAAAAAAAACATGATAAAATACTATAATTATTGCACAGTTTATTACCAGTATACCTCATATTCAATTCTTTATGGAAATTAGCCTCATGCTTCTATATAGGCACCTATTCCATTTGACCTCAAGAATTAAAATTGTCATACATCATAACATATTACTGACTAGAGGCCTAGTGCACGACATTCCTACATTGGAGGAAGAGGGTGTCCCTTAGCCCAGCCTGCGCCCTCTAGCAGTCCGGGACCCCTTGGAAGATGTCCACCTAAGCCAACAGGTGGACATTCCCTGAGGACTCCTTAGCACTGCTACCGAGGCAGGAGACGCTCCCGCCACCGCTGCTGCACTCACCAGCTGTGAACCCAGCTTCTGGCTGAGAGGCGCTTCCCCCATGGGAGCACACTGACCACCAGGGGGCAGCTCCTGCATTGAGCGTCTGCCCCTGGTGGTCAGTGTGCATCATAGGGACCAGTCATCCCGCCATGCAGTCAATTTGCATATTAGGATTTTATTATATAGGATAAGCTACAACTGCATCATTTCAGAAATATCAAAATCTAGTACCAGTTGTGCCCATAACAGCGAATACCATTTGAGTCAATATTATGTCCACACACTGCTATACAGAATTCAAACATGAAATCCCAATTATATATGAGAACAAAGTTTTTAATACTACCAAAAACCAACAAGCAAAAACATCACTCGAAAGTGCTTACTTGGAATATCTGGAAGATGAAACAATATGGGTTAACAAAAAAGCTTTCTCAGTTATTCAGAGACATTTGGAAACCCCTTTTGTTTTCAACTTAAGAAATGCTTTCTAACATACACTGGTCAACTTCCCTGCTTTAGAAAACAAAGTTCAGAGAGTCCTCAAATTACATATAGCCTTTACACATCAATGGCTCTTCAGGGAATGGATATATTCACATGATGCACTGAGACTTCTATCTCCTCCTTTCACCCGCACCATTACCATACAATGTTAAAGGAATATATTAGTATATTGTTAAGATTCGTTTCAGAGAAAAATGAAGAGAACTTAAAAAAAAAAAAAAAAAAAAAAAAAAAAAAACAAGTACAAAAGTGTAGCCTTGATTAAAAATTCAATAAATATAAGAAACTATAGACATCTCGAAATATGCTAAGACAAAACTCTTAGCTAACAAAATGGAAAATTCTTGATCCATAGGCCTATACTAAGTGGCATTTCTACATTTTTCCAGACCAATTCCCTTCTATTAGCCATAACAGTGGGCAATTAACCCAAACTGAGTTAAATTAACTCTGCATGGGTGGGAATATTTAAGTTGAATATTAAGGGATAAATCAAAGCCAGTTTTCCTGTTTGACAAGAAAGATAAGTGCAATCCTGATAAAGGAACAAGTGAGAAGGGACAGGTACAGAAAGCAAATAGTATATGGCAAACCTAAACTATAAAAAATAAGGGATAACTGCCGAAACCGGTTTGGCTCAGTGGATAGAGCGTTGGCCTGCGAACTGAAGGTTCCCAGGTTCGATTCCAGTCAGGGGCATGTGCCTTGGTTGCGGGCACATCCCCAGTGGGAGGTGTGCAAGAGGCAGCCGATTGATGATTCTTGCTCATCGATGTTTCTAACTCTCTATCCTTCTCTCTTCCTCTCTGTAAAAAAAATCAATAAAATATATTTTAAAAATAAAAATAAAAATAAGGGATAACTGTTGGATGATAAGATGCCTATGGTGGCAGTATAACCACAAATGAAGCTGCTGGGTAAGTGGCTAGGAGCCAAATTATGAAAGGCCATGCTAAGGACTTTGAAAGAATCCAGAGAATAATACAAATAACTATCTTTTGAGCATACTGCTTTATACCACACACACCTAAACTCTTAAGGCACACTACCACTTTTAATCTTCAAATGTTCTCTATCATTCCATCCATACTTTTTAAATAAATAAATTTAGGCTAGAGAGAAACCAAGTAATTTGCCCAAAATCCCAGTTAAATTAGTGTCCAGAAACTGAACTTATTGAAGGATTCTGAGAGAGATGAGAGATAAGAAGTATTTCAAATAAGTGACCTGCATTTTATAAAAATGACTATCAGGCAATGTGGAAAATGGTGTGGACATAGAACAGGCTAGTTTTAGAAAAATGCTACAGACAAATATAATCCAAATGAAAGCTGCTGAGGGAGGGTGACTAAGGGCAAGGGTAACTGAAGGATTTCACTAATTTCTAGCTTAAGCAAGCAGATGGAAAAGCCAGTTTTGGGAGAAGAAATGAAGCATAAAATGAAGGAGATGAAATATAAAATTATTAGTTTAAGCTTAGGCCATATAAACACATTTAGTTTGAGGTTTTAATAAAATAAAGACCAAACGGGAAAGGTTCAATAGGAAGTTGACCAGAAAGAGCTCTTTCTGAAAGAAGGTGGGAAGACTAAAAGGCTAGGATAAAGGTATTTAGAAATCATCAATGTACCTACAGAAATTTAAAAAAATTAGGCCAAGCAAAATAAAAAATAAATATGCATGAGTTCCTACTGGTATAAACAATTAAATAAATGAATTAAATAAAATAGAGTGGGGGAAGAATAAATTTTCCATGCAGAAGAATTCCAAAAATATATAGATACTCTACCCTCAAGAAGTGAAACTATCCCCGCTTAAGTGTGGGTTGCATACAGTGCCTTCGTTCCAAAAAGTGTAATATGGAAAGGTGGGGGGAGAAAAATAACCTCAAAGCAGAAGAGCCCTACAAAATCCACATCAGCCAAAGGATCAAAGTCAATGTCAATACTAAGTCATGTTGATAATCTGTCCCCTTGATATGATGTGATGAAAATGGCACTTCACCTCTGAGGTCTCTCCCCCCCCCCCCAAAAAAAAATAAATAAATAACTCCATTCTAAAGAGGAAAAACATCAAAAGCCAATTTAGAGACAACAGATAAAACACCTAACCAGTACTTCTCAAAATAAGTTATCAAAGTCATAAAAAATGCATTAAGTTTAAAAAATTGTCACAACCAAAAGGTATATTAAGGACAGATGACCACTAAAGGTAATATAGTATCCTGTATGAGTCTAAAATAAAATATAATTTTAAAAAATAGATAAAAAACTATGGAAATCAGAATAAAGTAGGGATTTTATTTAACAGTCATGGATAGACATTAGTTTATTAATTTTAACATATATCCCATGCTAATGTAAGATAATAATAATAATAGAAAAACTGAGTGTGGGGTGCTATTGTGACAGTTTGTTTATTAATCTAAAACTATTCTAAACAATTAGGTTTTATTTTTTAATTAGGCCAAGAAGTAAAGTAAAGAAAGCCATTACTATTCAAGGGATAGATAGAAGAAAATATCATCAATGAACAAATTTTAAAAGAAGTTATCATAAATGTAGAAAAATAAAATGACGCCCTAGAAATCATTAAAAAAAATGTACAAGGATGAAAATAGGTGTAATATTATAGATGTCAAAAAGATAAGGCATAAATAGACACCACTATATTTAGGAGGTCAGTGGAAAAATAAATGAAAAGTTCAGTGCAACTGCAAGATGAAAGGTAAATTATAGGGATTTACGATACCTTATGAGCCATATTTTATGATTCTCTCCATCACAAATCTCATAAAAGATTCTCCTACTTTCACATCTTTATTGACATTTTTACTCTTCCTTGAATTCAAATCAATTTAGTTGCTAAAACCTAATTCCTACTGGATATTCTTTCACAGTACAAAGTATTAGATACATCAGATAGCATACTTTCAACTGGAAGTAACAGATAATCACCAAAGCAAACTGGTTTAAACAATAAGGAAATGTATAACCACAATCTGATATAACAATAAGTCAATGGCAGAGCAGGCTCTAAAAGCACTATAAATCAGAGTTTGAGAAATTCTCTATAATTCCTTGGGTTTGACCTTCTAGGTGTAGCTTCTTCCACAGGCTGGAAGCATGATCCAAATCACAGTTTGAGACTGTGATTTGCCCATCTTTGAACCTGTCACTAGAAAAGAGGGAAACTGCCATGTTTCACTTAGACTTACCAGTATCAGTCCTGAATCTAGGAATGAGGACACTTTTCTCTGAGTTGCATGAAGGATTAAATACCTGAACAAAACAGGTCCTGTTAGAAAGGTAGATAGAAGAGTAATGCTAATAGGTAAGCAACAGTAGCCAACACAGGAGTTCCTTACTTGAATATTTTCCTAGCTTTGGAGAAGATTGAAAAATTCATTTTAATACAATGAAGAAGAGGCTTGAACAAAATAAGGGTCAAACAATTTCCTTCCTCTAATAACAAAGTACAACCTCAGAGATGATAAGTGCTGTTTTACAGGTCTAGAGAGAAACTGTGGTATGAATCTGTAAGGTTATCCCTCAAATTTATATTATATAAATTAAATATATTTGGTATTTTAAAACCAAAACCCTATTATATGGACTTTCAATGGTGAGCCAAAAGAGGCACACTGGTGTGCCATAAGAATTTTTAAAACATGCAATACCAAACTTTTTTCCCTTACACTGACAACAGTCAACCCAACAGTCATCCAATGTAAATTATACCTATTGTTTGTGTCAGATCTAAGGGAAAAGAACTTGGCAAAAAATATATAATTTTTGGTGTGCTTCAGAATTTTGGCAATTAGTTTTTGTATGTCATGAGATGAAAAAGGTTGACAATTGCTGCTCTAAGCTGTCATTTTGTTGGGGATGAAATGGTAAAAGATGCCAACATGGTGGAAAGGACCACTGGATTTGGAGTCAGGTCACTGAGCTCTGGTATTAACTCTCCCCCTAAATTGTAGCTGGACACCTAAACCTATCTAGTTTTCAGTTCACTCTTCTATTAAATTAGAAAGTTTAGGAAGGTAATCTTCAAGTCTTCTTTCTGATTAATTCCTAATTATAAATAATATTAATTCATTAATAAGAAGATTTAAGCAGACTGTAGAGTTGTAATTCTGAGCTAGCCAAATACTAAAGATAACTTCTAAGAGTACAAGCTGATGACATGACATTTTTCCTACAAAACTTAACTTTCACAAAAAACCTCACTGTAGCCAGAAATGTAAATAGCTTAATGTTATAACTTCTAAAATAGCTCAACAATTTAATTCAATTTCTTTTTAAGCCCAAATTCATTATTAATAGGTTGCAGTGTACCTACAGAAGCAAACCCTAACTGTTGGACAAGGGAACGGAAAATGACAGAAACTAACCACTTTAAAATGCAATTAAAGACAAGATTTCTAACCACTAAGCCTAAATGAGGAAGAAGATGGAAATTTCTACATAGAGTATAAAATAGAAGCAGGGGAAATATCCCCCAAAACTAAAACCAGTACATAGGCCTAGAAGAAATGAAATCTAAATGTCTCATGAACTTCTCTTAAAGACGGTTGATTTACACAATATTAATAGCAATTATTTCCAAAAACAGGTTGGTGACAGTAAGAAGCAGAAGAGCACATCATTATAGTACCCTTTTGGGAATCTCAAATTAATGGATTTTGGCAAACCAGACACAAATCATATGGGAAGACTCTGGATAAAACACCCCCATCACTTTAGCCAACAGCATTATGATCTGGAGTTGGTTCTTTCAAAGTTATTAATAATGAAAAATACTTACACAGGATATACATGATTGCCAGGAAAAAAAAAATGCACTTCTTTGAAACAGTTTTTAAAACAACAAACCACCCGCAGAAACCACATGGGCACAAAATGAAACGGTTCTGGTCACTGATCTGTGGAGCAGTTAAGCACTCCCCAAGTGAAAGGCTCAGCTTAGGCTCTATTTCTGGGACAAGCAGAACATCCAGGACAATACCTGATTTGGAATTACCAAGAAAACTGTGCAAACATACATGCACTGCCTGAGTTTCAAGAAAAATAATTTTCCCAAAGAGAACCTTATAGTTTTAAGACTAATGTGTTTTAAGAGATTTTCCTCGCAGTAAGACTCTAAAAAAACCTTAAAAACTCTCAAAATAAAAGAAATTTCACTAAAAGTACTTAACATTATAGTATTAATCATATGTAAGTTAAAACCTCCTGGAATTATCTATTTAAAACCAAAAATTCCCCACTATCAGTAGCAGCAGCATCTATTCTAATAAAAGGATAGTATGCTAATTAGACTAGACATTTTCCGGATGTCCTTCCAGACAAAGCCATCCGTGGCAGGGGCCAAGGCAGAGGTGATTAGGGGCGATCAGGCCAGCAGAAGGGCAGTTAGGGGACGATCAGGCTAGCAGGAGAGCAGTTAGGGGTTGATCAGGCCAACAGGAGAGCAGTTAAGGGGCCATCAGGCCAACAGGCAGAGTCGGTTAGGGGTAATTAGGCAGGCAGGCAGGCAAGAGGTTAGGAACCAGTGGTCCTGGATTGGGAGAGGGATGTCTGACTGCTGGTTTAGGCACAATCACTCCTAACTGCTCTCCCCTACCAGTCTGATCGCCCCTAAACAGGCAGTCAGACATCTCCCAAGGGGTCCTGGATTGGAGAGGGTGCAGGCTGGGCTAAGGGGACCCTCCTCCCCCCGCACCAGGCCTCTAGTTAATATATAAAGATACTCTATCAAATTATATAATAATACCCTACTGAAGTGGTATTATTTCATTGGTAAGCCTCAAAAGAAGAAGTAATAAATGTAAAAGAAGGAATACTATTCAAGAGACAGACAAAAGGAAAAGGGAGAAGATGGATGGCATATAATTGCACTGGAACACTAGAAGCTGGGCCAGGTAAATTAAAAAAGTAAAGAGGCTACAAAAAAGCAAACCAAATGAAACTAGAGTCAAATACAGTCTAGCACACAGCATTGCCTAGGGGAAAATGCAAAAAATACATAGGTACTAAATATTAACAGAAAATTTATCTTAACCATCAGCATCATAAAAAATAAAGTAAAAAAATAAAACACCTACCTATTAATTTAAATGAGTGGAAAAAGATATATATTTTGCTATGGTCTATATTATATTGTTTCTAAAACACATAAAAAGAATATAATAAAAACTCGGTAGCCTGTAAGAGCTACATGTTTAGATATATGTGCACACATACTCCTCACCATGCTTTCAATTTCCAGACACAATACCATAAAAAATGGTAATTCCTCCTCTCCCCCCACTATGGCTCTATGTAAGGTGCAGACTTTTCCCTTGGATAGGCTGGCAAAGCTCAACCTGTCAAAGCTTCCATTACCTTGAAGAATACATATAATTTCCAGAAGAAATAGAGAAAAAAATAGAAAAATAGATGGGCTTCCAAAAGAATGAATTTTAATTGTGTAAGTATATCTACACTCCTTGTCCTTTAGAGGTGATGTTACTGGTGTCATTTGTTACCATATGCATGGATCCTAAAAAGAACAAAGCATTGGAGCCATCCAAATGAAACTGTAGCTATCTTGTAAACCAGCAATTTTTAACCTTTTTCATCACATAAACTAATTACTAAAATTCTGTGGCACACCAAAAAACACATTATATTTTTTGCCAATCTGACAACAAAAATATAGGTACAATTTTGATTCGTTAACATCAGTCAGCTATTATTGTGTTGGCTGTTGTCATTTTTTACAATCTTAGGGAAAAGAGATCAGTGCCCCTAACTAAATAGTCAGGTATCGCAAGTTTTAAAATTTCCTGTGTTACAACAGTTGAAAATCACTGTTATATAGTAGTTTCAATATAATGAAAAGGATATTAATATCAAGGATGTAATGCCTTGGGATTATCACCTAGTCAGAAAGAATAAGATCTGAAGAAAGATCAGATTAATTCATTTCAGAAAATGAACAGGAAGCAGTATAATTATAATGAGTATCTCTAATTAACTAAACAGCATAAAATCTGTACACCAAAATTCTTCATATTTTGGTTAAATAACTATTTTTTTAATAGCTGCTGAGTACAATGATCTATTTATTATGGATACAGAAATGAGAAATGTCTAGTTTCTAAGGTTTACTAAGAGCAGGAAGTGACGTGTATAAGAAAAAGGAAACTACCATAAAATATAGTGCATATTCCAAGTGTGTAAATTTTATGTAATGATTTAATGACAAGGGAAGAAACTTATAAAATATACTTTATGAAGTATAAAGTAGAATAAAATATAGAAAGAGTAAATAAAAAATAAAGTGTTCATTTCCTAATTATCACCAGTAGTTTAATCGCAGATATCTTCCCTATCACACTCCTACAGCATCCATATTCTTTGCACTGTGATTACTTCAAAGTAAAAGTATGGTAGAGGATGAAGGAAACTTTAAACTACAGTATTCAGAAAGCATTCTACTTCCAATCAAAATGGAGATAGAGAGACCAGATTTAACCTCCCAATAAAATAAATAAAAACCTGAACAAAGTATAAGAAACAATAGTTTTCAGATACTGGACAACAAGCAGCACAGAATTATAATTCCTGAGAGGAAGGAAACAAACAAGGTAAGCATTAAAACTGCCCAGTTTACAACCTGGGCCATAGCATATGGTGGAAGAACCCAAGCAAAACTCGCCTGGCACTGATTAGAGGGGAGAGAGTTAAAAGTTTGAGAGGCAGCTAGTGCTTGCAACAATAGGAATTTGAGAAAGAGACTATACTGAGTAAGAATTCCAGAGATAGAAAGATTTGCTCAGGTCTGGGCTGAGGACTAACATGTACAGACTTGAGAGAAAGCTACACAAGACCAGGAAAAGAAAGACAATGTGAGCAGAGAAAGAATATCTGGCGCTCACACACAGTTGGTAATAGTTTGTGGACCTATCATTCAGAATGGATAACCTTTGTAATACATAGAGCATTCAGCTGAATACTTGTGAGAGTATCTCCTAAATTAGACCTATACAAAAGAATATTTTGGACCCACATCAACAAATCTTAAAAATATTCCTCAAAATTATCCAACTGATTCCAAGTAATATAACTGAGAAACAAAACCAAATGCAACCCTATTTGAAATAACACAACAAAATTCAGAAACCAATAAGCAAAAATAAAAAATATATGAATCCAATCAAATTGTAAAAGGCATACAGAAAATCAGGACAATATGACATATAATCAAGAGACTATTATTAAGCAGAAACATAGAAATGAAAGAGATTATGGAATTCACAAACAAAGATAAGAAAACAGCTATCATAGGTTTCATATGTTTAAGAAGGTAGAAAAAATAACCATAATAATGAGAGATATATAAGATATGGAAAAGATTTAAATGGAACTTCCAGAAAAAAATCTTTAAAAACATAAAACTGATACCCAGGATAAGGTTAACAGTAGATTAAACACTGCAGGGGGGGTGGGGGGGACCCACACATGAGGTTAAAAAATTAAAATAGCAATTATTCAAAATAAATGGATGTAATTGGAGGACCAGGGGAAAAAAAGAATGGTGTGGAAAAATGAAGAAATGTAATTGAAAATTGTCTAAATTTCATGAAAAATGTAAGCCCAGAGATCCAGAAATGTAAAAAATAGCCAAGTAATATAAAACATAAGGAAGTTACCAATGCATATCATATGCTATTGTTGGAAAGTGATAAAAAAGTGTTTAAATAAGTCAGAAAAAAGGACACATTACATGCAAAAGAAATAAAATAAGAAAAAAAACAGGCTTTCTTGTCAAAAAACATGTAAGCCAGAAAACAATGGGGAGGTATCCTCAAAGAACTGAAAGGTCAAGAAAATATGGCAGCATACAATTCTTTGCCCAGAGAAAATACCTTTAAACCTGAATAAGAAATACATTTTTCCAGACAAACAAAAACTTATATTCTTTGCCAGCCAACCTACACTAAAAGAAATATTAAAGTAAGCTCTTCAAGGAGAAGAGAAATAAAACCAGAAAGATATTTGGATCTGCATAAAGAGAATCAGGAGTGCCAGAAATGGTAAATATATAAATAAATATAAAAGTTATAAAGATAACTGACTACATAAAGCAAAAGTAATAACAAACATTATGAACTTTATAGAAAATGTAGAAGTAAACTAAATCATAACAGTACCACAAATGATAAGAGAAATGAAAATACAATGCTGTAAAGTTCTTACACTACATATGAAATAGGATAATATTACTTAAAAGTAGGCTAATAAATTCAAAAAATATATAACAAACCCTAGTACAATTAATTATTAAATAATTAGCAAAAATATACACTTGGGAAACCAACAGTGGGCATAAAATGAAATAATTTAAAGGGAGGGGGAAAAAAGCACAAAAAAAAACCTCAAACCCAACACTAGGAGGTAGAAAAAAATAAAAAAGAAATAGCAAAATGATATATTTAAACTCATCTATCTTAAAAAGAACATTAAATATAGATGATCTAAACAACCACGTTAAAAAGCAGAAATAACTAGATTGAGTAAGGAGGTAGGAGAAAAAAATAACCATGATGATGAGAGATGTCAAAGATATGAAAAGGATTAATTTTGACTATGAAAACCAAAAACAAAACAAAAAAAAAACATAAAAATAAAGAGCTGAAAAATATATACCATGCAAACTCTGATCAAAAGAAAACTGAAGTGACTGTATTAGCATTATAAAAATTAGATTTCAGCCGAAACCGGTTTGGCTCAGTGGATAGAGTGTCGGCCTGCGGACTGAAAGGTTCCAGGTTTGATTCAGGTCAGGAATCTCGTCGATGTTTCTGGCTCTCTGTCCCTCTCTCTTCCTCTCTGTGAAAAATCAATAAAATATATTGTTTTTAAAAAATTAGATTTCAGATCAAACAATATTTCAAGGATGAAGAAGAAATTTCATAATGATAAAGAAATCAATATATCAAGTTGATGTAATAATTCTAAGTATATATGTATTTATAACCATATCTAGAAATTTCAGCACTCATCTCTAAGTGACAAAATAAGTAGAAATAAAGTCAGTAAACGTATAGAAGACTTATAGCAACCAACTTAGTTTAATTAATATTTCTAAAAAGAAAATGCTACATAACAGGTGCTGCTGATTAGACTTTTTTTTTTCAAGTGTACACAGAACATTTAAAGATAGACAATATTCTGTGCCATTAAACAAGTCTTGATTAAGTTTTAAAAACTTAACACGAAGTATCTTCTCTAAGCACAGAAAAAACATACTAATAATTAATAATTAATGAAAGAAATCTGGAAATTCCTTCAAAAACCTGAAAATTAACACACTCACACGAAAATTATTGGGTATTTTGATGTAAATGTAATTGAAAATACAACATATCCGGTCCTTCCTGTATACAACCAGGCCCAGAAGAGACATCCACAAACTGTGGATTGCTTCCAATAGGTTGCCAAGGGCCAGGGAAAGAAAGCAGCTGAATCTGACTTACACCACAAAACCCAAAAAAAACCTGAAACCAACCCCAAGTGGCCAGCTTCAGACAACATTGGAGCAGAATCCAACAAGCTTCACAAACAGGAAATTGTAGCAGCACTAAACATTATGAACTCCACATTTTTCTTCTTTATCTTTTCTTTTCCTGTATTACTTGTTTCCTATTTTTCTTTTATATTTCTTTATCTCTTTCCTTTTCTTAATCTATATTCTTTTTTCTTATTCTTTTTTCCTCGTTTTTCTTTTTCTAGTCTTTATTCTTTCATTCTTTCCAGTGATAATCTTTTTTCCTGTATTCTTTTATTATTCTCTATTTCATTTTCATTTTCGTATTTGTTTTGTTGTTGTTGTTGTTTTGTTCATGGTGGAGATTTTTTGTTTCATTTTGTTTTGCTGTCTTTTGTTTTGTATTGTTTCGTCAGCACCTGTATTTTACAACAGCTTGCAAAATATGGTAGTAGTTACACCTCAAGTCAGCCAACCTGAGGCTTGATGCTACTCATGAATGGGCCAACAGTAATCAAGACCCAATTACAATAGGAAGACCCATATATCCCACACAACAAACATTCCTAGAGCATCAAGCTCAGCAGATCAAGGAGGCCACACCATTAGGTCCCACAGAACACCTACTATATAAGGCCACACCAAGAAAACTGGGAATCATAGCATTTCTATCTAATCCATAGAAACAAACACAACGAGACAGCTAAAATTGGGAAACAAATAAGGCCCAAAGGAAAAACAGAAGAAATATCTAGAAAAAGAAGTAAATGAAATGGAGGCAATCAATTTATCAGATATAAAGTTTAATGTAATGGTTACTAGGATGCTCAAATAACATAATATTACAAAGAATTTAGTGAGAACTACAATATCATGAAAAAGGACAAAGAACTCATGAATTAGAGCCAGTTGAAAATGAACAATACCATGTAGAACATCAAGAATACACTGGAAGGAATAATAGTAGGTTGGATGAAGCCCACGCATCAAAACAGAGTTTTAAGACAAGGTAGAAAAAAACGCCCAATCAGAGCAGTAATAAGAAATAATAAAGAGAATGAGGGTAGGTTAAGGGAACTTTGGGACATGAAATGTAACCACATCCACATCATAAGGTACCAGGATGAGAAAAATATGAGCAAGGATCTGTTTGAAGAAATAATGACAGAAAACTTCCCGAACCTGGTAAAGGAAAAAGTTATACAAGTTCAGGAAGCACAGAGTCCTAATCAAGATGAATCCAGAGATATCCATAGCAAGATACATCATAATTTAAAAGGTAAATGTTAAAGACAGAATCTTAAAGGCATCAATAGAGAAACAGTTATCTACAAGAAAGTTTCCATAAGGCTGTCAGTTTATTCTCAACATAAATACTTCAGGTCAAAAGGGACTTCAGGTTAAAGTAATAAAAAGCAAGTTCTGAAACCAAATCTATTCTATCTAACAAAGCTATTATTTAAAATTGAAGATGAAAGAGTTTTTGAGACTACAACTCATTACATATAAACTTGCAACAACAAAAAAATGGCACACCTTTCTTGATTAGAATGACTTACGTAGTACTGTGCTATTTTTGAGACACAACATATATTTTCCTTTAATTACTGAAAACATGTTAAAGTAACTGGATTATAAGAGGACAGAGGTTTTGCTCTGCTTGGAAAATTACTCTATATTTTCTAGGCCTGAAAACCAAGAAAGAATTGCTATATAATACAACATCAGGGACACAGAGTAAAAAGTCTACTGAGAGTTGAGAGGGCTCAGAAATAATTCCCATGAGCCGAGACCGTTTTGGCTCAATGGATAGAGCGTCGGCTTGGGGACTGAAGGGTCCCGGGTTCGATTCTGGTCAAGGGCATGTACCTTGGTTGCGGGCATATCCCCAGTAGCGGGTGTGCAAGAGGCAGCTGATCAATGACTCTCTCTCATTGATGTTTCTAACTCTCTATCTCTCTCCCTTCCTCTCTGTAAAATATCAATAAAATATATTTTTAAAAAAAACAAAAAAATTTAAAAAAAATAATAATAATTCCCATGATTCCAGACCCCAGCATTGCTACACAATCACAATGGAAAGACTGTGCGGTAATTAACCAGCTTTAAATGCTTAAAATATCCATTCTTTTTCCCTACAAACGTTTTATAAAAGGGGAAATCCTATAGTCTTCATGATTACTCTTTCAGTTTACTTTTAAAAAATTTAAAACAAACTTTGTACTGAGTTATACTATCACGTGTTTCTCCACTCATTTTTATTTAAGCAGTACCTTATTTAAGTGGTATCTATGCAAATAGGATTTCATTTTTCATATTCATTAGCATCTTAGCTATCAACAGGGATAATGGGGACATTGTGACTATTTTCCATAATCTAAAATGAGATTGTGTCAAAAATAAAAGGTCAAAGAACAAAAGCTATTTAGTACCTAAGTCTTATCAAATACATTTAAGCCAAAAACTTTTATTTATCATTAATCATTATATAATACACTGTTGTTATATGTCAAGATACTTGGTAATACAGATTGCTGTTAGAGTGTGTCAATGACTAACCTAATTCTGTGGCCTTAGCCTTGATTTCTAAGAGTTTGTACTATAAATTCCACTTATCCGAGGACTCGGCATCTTAAGCATTTTATTTTGTATACCCCTACTTTATAGTAATTTCTTTATCAAGTTGCCTTTAGGATACGGTCAGGAATTAAACCAATTTAAGATAACCATATACTATGTTAAGGCTGAGAAGTCCTAAAACCTGCAGTGAGCAAGCTAGAAACTAAGGAGAATAGATGCTGTAGTGTCAAGCTGCTTCTGAGAACCTGAGAACCAGGAAAGCTGACGGTATAAGACCCAGTCCAATCATAGAATTGCAATGCCCTGGCTCTGGCCATTAGGCAGAAGTTCCCTCTTACCCAGCTTTTTTGTTCTATTCAGGTCTTCAATTGATTGGATTAGGACCACATTAGAGAGAGCAATGTTTTACTCAGTTCACTAATTTAAACTTTAATCTGATTAGGAAACAACTTCACAGACACACTCAGAATACAGTTTGATCAAATATATGTCACTTCATGACCCAGTCAAGTTGACATATAAAGTTAATCATCACAAGTTCAATCCTCAACAACTGGGCAACCATACTCATCTTCTTAAACCATACTTAATCTCCAAATGAGGACAATTAGGAGATCATGATTCTGCTTAACATGATACAACTATCCTGTGTTCAACTGCAAACTTACTAATCCCTTCCCCAGAAGAGGAGGTAAAGTCCTTGAATGTTTATTCTTCTCTTTGATATCCCAGAGTTTACATACTATTGATGGGGAAAATGAGACATTTTGGGGGGCTAACAATCTGAATCTATGCCATTAACCTACTGCAGATTCTTGTTAGCCTATAGTCTCGTCACTGTCCCTTTAATTATCAGATCCTACAAGACCTGTTTACCTAAAGTACTACTTCCATTTTAGAGAGGCCATAAACCATGAACAATACACAACCCCCAGACAGAGTTATCAGTGCTGGCACCAGGCCAGGCCTTGAAATGTGGTCTCACTGCCCCCATCCCAGTACATGGGGCTTTTTGCAAAGCCTGCAAAAGGTCCAGAAGTATGATCCATATTTGGGGGACAAAGAAACCAAAGAGGTATAAAAGAAAAATTTCCTACATATTATTTGCTCAGATTTGGGGAGAAACAGATTCCCTTGAGTCACTGTACCAGTACATGTGAAACTTCTGGAAATAAATGGGTTTTTTCTGTGCCTCCGGTACTCCTGGGTTTTTTTCAAGTCTCCTGGTAAATTCTATAACACTATGATGTAAAATTAATAATATTTAAAATTATAATATTTTTACATGGTAAGGGCAAAAGAGAAAATATTATTTAACATATGTATATAGCCATATATACATATTATATATGCATATATATATTTGTGTGTTTGTACACACAAACACAAAAAATATATTTATAACAAAATGAGAAAATACTTGTGACAATAGAAACCTTATTTCTATAACTAGTAACACGGTTATAGCTGGTATTTATAGCAACCTTCTCTCACTACCCATTTTGTATTCCTTTAGTCTTCAGCAAGCACTTCAGATGGTCATGATTCTTTACCCAGTGAGGTAACCCAAACTTCATTCCTGAAGGATCTGGGTTATCAGTAATCTCCTTGAATAGTGTTGCAGGTGTCCACTGACCTTAATCAAAGGGCATGGTATTACTAAGAGATATACTATGGGATCTCCTATATTTCAGACAAACTCTTCCTTATCGCCATTGTGGAAGAGCAGTCCAATATCGCCTTGGTAGTCAGAATCAATTACCGCAGCCAACATAGTAATTCCCTTCTTGGCATGTTGATTCAGAGGCATGAGAAGTCCAAAATTGCTGGACAGCTGTCTTAACTTCCAACAAATGGAATCGTTGTGTCTCCAATGGAAGTATTGCTCCCTTTGGAGTTAAGACCTCTAACCTCGTAGAGCATAAGGTCATGGAGACAGGAACCAAAAGTTTTGCTAGTGTGTCACTAGGGGTAATAGTGAATGGTGCTGTTTCCATTTTTACCTCTTAATTCCTGGACCTGTGAATCCTGCCTATAAGGAAAACATCACCGTATACTGAATACTAATTAAGAGCATATACAACCTCTGGGGAACCTTGCCTCAGTCCTGCAAGGTACTGACACCTCACTGGCACTGTTAGTTAATCTTCAAAAGGCCATTCTATCAAGCCAGTTGCTTCAGGATAGTAGGAAACATGATGATAAGATTAGTACATTCCATGAGTATGACTCCACAGATCATTTCTTTTCCTGTGAAGTGAGTTCCTTGATCAGAAGCAATGCTGTGTGGAATACCATCGCAGTGGATACAGCATACTGTGAGCCCACAGATGGTAGTTTTGGCAGAAGCACTGCATGTGGAGAAGGCAAATTCATATTCAAAATATGTGTCTATTTCAGTAAGAACAAATAGCTGCAACTTTTCCATGATGGTAGCAGTCCAATGTAATCAACCTGCCTCCCCGTGGCTGGCTGATTGATCACCTGAGGAAATAGTGTCACTCAGGGATTTAGTGTTAGTCCCTGCTGCTGGCAGATTAGGCACTCAGCACTGAGCAGAGCCAGACAGGTCCTGATGAGCTAAAGTCCATGTTGCTGAGCGCCTCTGTAACCCCCATCCCTGACAGCATGGCCACTCTGTTCATGAGCCTACTGGGCATTGACAGGGGAAAGAGTCTGTCTGATACCCAGTCATCCTCTCCTCTTGATTATTAAAATACTACTCTGATGCAGTTAGCCTATAGAAGCATTACTCCGTTTGAAATTAAGACCTCTTAATTTGGTGAACATTCACATGGAACACCAATATCTTCACTTTCTTGCCCATTCAGAGAGGTCTACCTGCATATACCTCTTACTCAGATTTCCTTGTCACAAATTTTCCAATCAGGTTCCTCCCATATGCATTATGGGAGTCCCAGAAGAAGCGAGAGAGAAGAGGATAAAAAGCATATTTCAAAAACATTTGAAGAAATATTTGCCAAAACCGTCCCAAAGTTTACTTCCCAATGTGTACTTCCCATAGTATACACATACACACAACTTCAACAAATGTACTCTGGTACATTTCTTAAAGTGAGAAACAAAGTATATGCTAATTAAAGAATCAGATCCAGTCTTATGATTCCCAATTCACCACTGTGAACAATGTGCTTAAATTATTTTGCTCAGATAAAAGTAACTATGATAATATCCATGGCCTTTCTATGTGAGGGGGAAAAAAATAACCATCCAAAATTTTCATTTATTATATGTTATTTCACTTTGTTCAAAAGATTTTCTACTTATATATATACTGAGATTATACATATAACAACATTTTGCAATCTGAGCAGACTGAGTGGTTACAACACTTCTCATCAATAATATGGGAGTCACCTTTTATGTTCATTACTGTGACACTAAGAATAATAATCTTGTGGCATTATTTTTTTCTCCTATTGATAACGAAAGAAGCAAGATAAATAGCACCCAATTTTGGATATATAGAAAATCAATTCAGTATGCCAATGAAAATAAAGTTTCCTAAAAAAAAAAAAAGGTTCTTGCAATCGAAGTGACTATACAAGTATTCTTAACATGGTAACTGAAACAAATCACATATACTAAATAAGCAAGTGACACTTAGAAAACCATTCACTTTAAGGAAAGCTGGTCCTAAAAAGAAATTAATAAAATGTCTCTTCTCATAACAGACAAGAGAAGAAACTTAAAATATCTAATGCCTCAGGAAACACAGTTATTAAACAGTTTTCCCATTCAGCAGAACACAAGTATTCACTTCAACTTGTCTTCCGATTCAGGGTGGCCTATTTAATGCCATTCAGCTTTTGCAGGCTTATTTTCCATTTTTCATGCCCAATTTAGGTAAACTATAACTAAAAGGTATAAACTCTATAAGTTATCTTTACTAAATTCATAATTTAATTTTAATGATGAAATTTAATCTCATCTATAATCACAATATTTTACTGATGTCTAAGCATGTAATTTTTTAGTAATATTCAGGTAAGCCCCTTTCTATCACCAAAGCATATTCATAGATTAGTGGGTCTTGCATAATATTGCAGCCCTATCTTTAGTTCAATTGCAAAAGTTCTGAATTCTCATAAAACCAAAGCATCTTGAAATGATCATGTAGATCTTCTTTTACCACAAGATTGGACACAACATTAAAGGCAATTTAGTTGGCCTCTCCATTATCTAGGCCTACTTTTGGTAAGAGATGCACATGGTCTATGTTTGTAAGGCTGGCAAAGGGGGGAAAAATTCAATCTTCTCTGAATAGCAGAAAAAGTTACTTCACCCTTTATAAGAGAGTAGTTATTTCATTCATATAGTCAGTCTACTTAACTATTATGTGTTGGACTGTAACTAATAATGTCTCATATTGATTCATTAATTTGCTTAACAATAAAATTTTGCTTAATGGGTTAAAAAGCCATTTAATTATTCCAGACTCTAAATCTGTAAAATAAACTATATAAAATCTAAGGAACACTGTGAAATTCTAGGATTCTACCTTAACATGATGCCAAAAAAAAAAAAAAACCAATGATATTGACTATCACATTTTTCTCCAAAATCTATCACAATAAATAACCCTTGAGACAAATTCCAAGAAAATCAAGTGAAACAAGGAGGCAATCTTTAAAAATCTGAAGAAAATTTCATACATTAACAGAAAATCCACATTTCAAAGAATCAATTAAAAAATATTATCAGTTATTCATAAAGATTTAATGTTAATTTGAATGGGGAAAACAGATATTGGTACAAAGAGTTAATATAAAGAGAGGTGCCTTTTTAAAGTTCTCATCTGGGACAGCAAAATGACAAAATTTGATGAGCTTTCAAGAAGCCAAAAGTCACAAGGAACAGGTTAAGCATTGTGATTATGAGCTATATTTTGAGCTATATTTTGGAAACAACTTACCTAAACACTCTCCTTCCAAACTAATAGAAAAAGTCTTGTCCACCCCAATGCACTCCCACCCAACCTCTGCTATCAAGAGAAAGACAATAAACCTTCAAATAGCTTTTCTTATTCATACCAATCCTATATATACTTTACAAATTTTACATCTACAGTTAGAGGTACAATATAAAATATATATTAGAAAAATTCCTATTTGTCCATTTAATCTTCAACCAGCTAAATAAATTTATAACCAGCTTTCTTCTTTTTTTACTGCCCCTCCCCCAAACAAAGATGCTGTCCCCTCTGTTTATGGCTCTCAGCACTTACTTTTTGCCTGGCATTTAAGTATATTAAAATAATTAAAGAAAACAAACAAAAAAAAAAACTCTCAGCTGATCACTCCAATGAGATACATTTTTCTATTTAATAAATGTTAAGAGAAAAGTTGTAACTTTCATCACTTGTTTTCTTTAGGTTTAATTCCACTTGGCTTATACCATTGCTAAATAACCAGTTCATAATAAGATATCCCTGCCCACAGAACTACTTCCTAGCCTGCCTGGAGGATACCAAACTTTATAAATCAGGATAATTTTCTACCACACAATTTACTGGCTAGCCACACAGGTACAGTCTCCCTGGCATCACTGCCCCCTCGTGTGCCCCCCCCCCCCCCGCAATCTCCCATTTACCCAACTGGTACAGTGAAGCCCTAACCCTCACCCTCAATGCAACAGAAATTGTAACAGAGGGCAAATGGTATGTTTAGAAGCATCGAGCTCTCCTGGCACAGAACAAAGATAACTGATTGTTAGTCCCGGGCACCCCAGCGAACTACATATTCTGAGCATTTGGCCTTAAATTGTTGGGTGAAATGTTAGCCCATCCCGGTGACAAGATAGAAATGTCAGCCCACGTCAGCCCACCCCAATCACTCCATCACGGAACATGCAAACTGTTTCCAAAAGCCATCATCCAACTACCTCCCTGGCATTTCAAGAGGAAGGTGGCATATACACAACATCTGCCCAGCTCGGACAGGGAGGGAAGTAAAAGAGCCGGAATTCTTAAGGGGCCGCTGAGTCACCTACAGCTGCAGCCAGCAGCTCTGCCCTCCAGGAAATCAGGCTCTGCCCCAAGGCTCAGCAGGGAGCGAGGGAGCATAGTAGCAGCAGCAGCAACATCATCATCCTACCAAAAAAACACTCAGTGAGCTTTTAATAGAGTTGCCACTCCTTCAAAGTGAAGCCCAACACACATTTCCTTTGCAAAGTTTTCCTCCGCAGTGCAAAACAGGGGCAGGCGGAAGAAACATCTTTATTGTGGGGAAACGGAGGGCGCACTCATGGGAATGAAGGATGCCTCGCTACCTGGAAACTTCCTGCCTCCTGCCTTCACCCCCGAAGGGCCAGGGGTTTTACTGCGACATGTGGCCCAAGGATCAGGGTAGACCTTTGGCCCCGTGAACTTGGCAAAGCAGAAGGGGAAACATGCACCGGGAGCGATGGGTGGAAACTCCACCAGGAGAAAGCCCGGTTCGATGGGCGTTTCCGTGACACGGCAATCACGTGTATTTGTGGGTAGACGGTCGGAAAACACGGGACTGCGGAGCGTGCAGGGGCCAGGACCCGCCGACGACAGCAGGTGCAGGAGGGCGCCCCCTGCGGAGGGAGAGAGGGAGGGGAGCGGGCCGGCTTCCAGCCCGGACGGGCCACGCCCCCCGGTCACCTCAACCTCGGGGGGCGAGGCCGGGGTGGCGGCGGCGGAAGCCCGGCCAGCTCCCCGGGGGCCCGGTGGGGAGTGTCCTGCCCAGGCCCAGGCCGCCGCCGGGCGCACCCACCGCCGCCTCGCGCGGCCCGGGTTCCCAGACCCTAAGGCGGGTGTCCGTTTACCTACTCCCGCGCCCGCTCGCCGCCGCCGCCGCCGTGTCGCTCAGCCAGGCCGGTAGGTGAGCCGCCCCCAGCACACGGACTCGCACGTGCACGCCCGGGGTACGGCCCCGGACCCGTAGGTGCGACCTCGGCCCCCGGCCACACACGTTGGGGTAGCCCACAAGCCGCCCGGCTTGGAACACCTCTGCCCCCGGAAGTTGATTTCCTCCAAGGCCCGCCCAAAGCTGCGTGCGTCACTCAACGCAAGCCTGAGAGTCACGTGGCCTCAGGCTGAGGCTGAGCAGAGGGTTCCTTGCTCTCAGCCCAGTCACTCTTTGCTTCAGTGGTCCACAGCGGGTTGCTGTAGAAAAGGGGATGATGATTCAGGAGCTGCTTCCTGTGAGCTACTGCCTACGGGCAAGGCGCTATTTCCTACGCCTAATCCATGCAAATAAAAACATCCCCAAAAGGACATGCCCATATGGGATTGTTCTTGAGAAGAGTTAGGCCTACTCTTTTCACCACCAGCAAGCAGAGCTCAATAAATATTGCAACTGAGCTAAGTGGGTGACACGCAGTTAAGTGCTCAAGAAACAATTGACTAGACAGCTGAGCCATCTTGTCTTTGAATATCCGAACTCTCAACCTAGGGCAGTGGTCAGCAAACTCATTAGTCAACAGAGCCAAATATCAACAGCACAAGGATGGAAATTTCTTTTGAGAGCCAACTTTTTTAAACTTAAACTTCTTCTAACGCCACTTCTTCGAAATAGACTCACCCAGGCCATGGTATTTTGTGGAAGAGCCACACTCAAGGGGCCAAAGAGCCGCAGTTTGCCAACCACAGACCTATGGGATGCACCTAAGCCAAGAGACTCTTCAGGCCAATACTATGTGACTTCAAAGCAATCTGCTCTATGATTACTTCTTGTCCTCAACTCCAGAACACAACAATTTATACATGCCATCTCTGTTTCAGAGACTGTTTATTTTCAGCTGGCAGGCCACATGTGAAAGATTCTTCCATTTTGACATGGGAGGGATCTGGAGAACATTTCTTGAACCATTTTTTATTGAGCACATACTATATGCCAGCACTGAGCCAGATTGTGGCAATCCCAGAGGGAAGAGTACCCACTCAAGATCTCTGCTTCCTGGAGTTTAAAGTCTATTGAGAAAGAAAGACAAGTAACCTGGGAACTTTGAATATAAGTCTCCAGAATATTCACATTAATTGTGTACCAGGCATTCTTTAACAATTTGGGGAGCAATATTTTCTCATCTTTACAAAGAACAAATCTGGCTCAAACCAGTAATAGTCTCTGCTATGTACTGAGAAATGTCAAAAAGAAATCCTATAATCCTCCAGTGGTTAGTGAGCAGTTTCAAGTTGAACACAAATGTCACCTCTTCTATAACCCTTTTCCTTCCCACCTATTTTGTGTACGTAGCAAACAGATTTCTATTACAGAAAGTATTATACTTTCTTACACATATATGTTTACCCATCTACTAGACCACCAAGTCAAAGAGCAGACCACTTCTCATTTCTATATCCAGCACTCTACTTTTCACTTGTTTTTGTATATCCAGCAGTCCAGCACAGTGTCTGGTAGTTAAAAGAAAGGTATACAATAAATGGTTGTTAAGCTAAGTACATTATTATATGTCTCCTATATCTTTCTGCTGGAAACTTCAGATAAGTTTCCAATAATATATCTACATGTTCATTTTGTCCCACCTAACCCAATATTAATTATTATTAAACAGGTTTATTATAGTAATAGAAGATAATATTTGCCAAACATTTGTTATGAGCCTGACATTAGCACATAAATCCATTATCTAATTTGTTACCACCATCATCCATCACTTAAATATATTCACTTTTTTTAGATGAGGAAGAGTAATGTAACCAAATGACAAGCAGGATTCAAAGCCAAATCTGCCCGGCAGATTTGTGTATTCACTGTAACACACTGCCTCTGCTTTCCCCATCACATGCTTATCAGTGCATTCAAATTCTGCCAACTCTATGAGGTCCTCCTCCCCTCCCCACTATAATCTGTGCCTTTTTTATTGAATTTACAATTCAATTGTTTTTAATATAGTCACATAGTCATGCAACTATCACAACAATCAATTTTAGAATATTTTTATCACCCCAAAAAGAAACCTTATATACTTTGTCAGTCATCCCCATTCCTCCCACCCTCTACTTCATTCCTAGGCAACCAATAATCCACTTTATATCAAGGAATGGTTGTCTATTCAGTATATTTCATGTGAAGGGAATTATACAATACTAGTGACCCAGTGCACAGATTGAAAGGAAATTAATTAGAAGAAATAATTTAATATTCTTATCTGCCCTTTCTCTATAATAGAAGAGTTAGAGATTAAAGAAAATTAGTCACCAAAACTGGTTTGGCTCAGTGGTAGAGCGTCAGTCTGTGGACTTAAAGGTCCCAGGTTCGATTCTGGTCAAGGGCATGTACATTGGTTGCGGGCACATCCCCGGTAGGGGGTGTGCAAGAGGCAGCTAGTCGATGTTTCTCTCTCATCGACGTTTCTAGCTCTCTATCCCTCTCTCCTCCTCTCTGTAAAAAATCAATAAAATATATTTTTAATTAGTAAAATATATATGAAAATAATATATAAATTGATTAATAAATATACAATAACATGATATAACAACAAAGATATGATATAAAAACAACAAAAACATGACATAAAAAAGGACAAAATCATGATATAAAAACATTAATAAAAACAATGACTGATAAATTGATTAAACTTATTCTAACATTTTCCTGTATACCGCATTAAGAGTGAAAACACTTTCAGAGTGCCTAACTAATTTCCCTTGTGATGAAATATTTACAACTTCAATGTCACATGCTCTTGGAACTGGAGAGAAAGCAACATATAACTGACCATGTCCAAAAACAGGTTCAGATAGAAATATTCCTACTCTGTCTAGAGTTTGTCCTAATAGTCATTGCAAGTGCTGGCATCACGAGAAACTGTCATCAAATTAATTTAAATGGGAGTCCAGTGTCAGTTGGGGACAAATCAATTCTTAGAATCAGGACAACCTCTCCTTCCACAGATCCTGTAAATACTTCAGCTTTGACTATGTTAGGTCGCAATCATTTACTAATATATCTAGTACCATTACAAAGACCCCATTTACTATTAAAATTTCTCAGTAGCATGATGATTGCACCTACTTTCAATTTTAATTTATGACATGTATTCCTGGAGGAGTAATACTACTAAGAAATTCAATGGGAACATTTTCCTTTTCAACATCATCCATTGAATCCATGGAATCATCACTCAAATAGGTGTGAAAATCTCCATAGAATATATCCAAAATTTCTTCATTTCTTTTATGAACGTGCTCATTTTTAGGACAAGAATCACACGTTTAGATATATTTTAATATTATCTACAGATATACTATTTCCAAAGGTAGCTTCAAGAATATATCTGTTACAAATCATTTCACAGGGGATTTAATAATATCCATTCCAAAATGAAAACTGCTATCAAGTTTGTCATCTTCAAGCTTTACTAACCATTCACTATGAGCAGAATCCTCTAATCTCATATTTGTTTTAAGAGACAACTGTCTGAAACATCTCCAGACACTATAGTACAGTACTTTAAACTCGTTTGTACTGTAGCCAAATGCATAGCATGTGGCACAACATTGAGACATTGTGGAAAATCCCCTCCGAGAAGAACTTTCCCAACAAATGCAACAAAACAACCAGATTCACTATGGACAATGACAGATCAAAACACATGTGTGCAATAGAAAGCAAGAGCTTTCTATGTATTGAGCATGCATGAATTAACATTTATTTTTAAATTGCCAGTGCATGTCATATGTACCGGCCAGTCTGTTAGTCGAACACACTGACAGTTGGTCACTTAGCTTTTTATGTATATAGATGTATTCTTTTAGAACTAGCTTCTTTCACTTTGCATCATGTTTTCAAAGTTAATGTATACATTCATCAATTGATGGGCATTTTAGTTGTTTATACTTTGGGTCTTTATGGATAATGTTTCCACAGACATTAATATACGAGTTTTGTGTCAACATATGTTTTCGTTTCTCTCGGATATATACTTAAGAGTGGAATTGCTGAGTCATATGGTATCTCTATGCTTAACCTTTTGAGAAACTGTCAGACTATTTTCAAAGTGACTAAGCAATTTTACATTCTCACCAAAGATGGATATGGGTCCTGATTTCTTCACAGTGGCTTTTCTTATTTCCTCTAGAATTTAAGGCTCTATTATTTTAATGGTGTGTCCATAGCCATCTTGTCTTATTTTTACCTTTTTTGGTGTTTGTATCTGCAGGTCTATTGTGCTAATAGGTTGTAACCTTCTAAGATGAAAAACGTATTTCCTACCCTCAAGAGGATCAAGTTTTGAGAAAGATATAGACAATCAAATGAAACATTAGTATGGCAATAAGAAGCAAAATCAAGATTATTCTTAAAATATGGAGTAAAAATACTTAACTCAATCATGTTAAACAGGAAATACTTCCATAAAATGTAAAGGTCAAGATGAGTCTTGAAGAATCAGTAAGAATTCGCCACACTAAAAAGGGATAAAATTATGCTCCAGAAAAAGGAGCATGTATGTTTGTATGAATTTCCTTGTCTATAGATGTAAAAGTAAGTATAGTGTATAAGTATGTTACAATAGAAGCAAGGTGATGGTGTGTGGGAATGTGGTGGGTGAAAAAGGAAATGTATATGATAGAGAGTTTTATAAACTGCTTAGAAGTTTGAACTCTATCCTGAAAGTAATGGAAAACTAATGGATTACTTAAGGTTGGAAAATAATTACTTCAGCAGCAATGTGGAAAATGAATTATTGGTTAGGGGAGAGGTAGCCAACACTGGACACATGGAGAAATCCATTATAAAACTAATAAAATAACAAAATGAGAACTTATAAAAGCCTGAGTTGAGGTGGTAACAATGAAGTTGGCAAAGAGGATTTGAAAGGTATGTAGGCAGCAATGCTATCGGAAAGAACTGAGGTTGTATCCCAGGTTTTTGGTACTACTCAGGGAGGTAGGTGATTTGGCTCACTTGCTGAGATGGCTCACTTGCTGGTAAAAATAAAGATACACTCAAACGATATAAACGTTCAGTTATAAAATAACTGGATGGGAATTAAAAAGTGGGAGTGTCAAGTACAGCATTGTGACTAAAGTTAATAATACTATAGAGGATATTTGAAAGTTTCTAAGAGAGTAGATCTCAAAAGTTAAAACAAACTGTGCCCAAAGTTGACAGAAGAAAGGAAATAATAAAGATTGCAACAGAAATAAATAAAATAGAGAATATAAAGAAAAGATTAACCAAACTAAGAGTTGATTCTTTGAAAAGATATAGAAGACACAAAAAAATGGAAAGGTATCCTGTGTTTATGGTTTGGAAGAACTAATATTGTTAAAATGTCAATACTACCAAAAGCCATCTATAGATTCAATGCAATCCCTACAAGATTCCAATGGCATTTTTTATAGAACTAGAAGAGACTCAAAATTTGCATGGAACCACATAATACCCCGAAGAGCCAAAGAAATACTGAGAAAGAAGAACAAAGCAGGAAGTACTGTGTTTCCCTGAAAATAAGACATTAAGAATTCACACAACTCAATAGAAAAAAAAAAAAAAAAAAAAAAAAACGCAACTTAAAAATGGACAAAGGACCTGAATAGACATTTCTTCAAAGGAGATATATAAAGGCCAACAGTTACATGAAAAAGATTCTCAACATTGACAGTCACTAGAGAAATGCAAATTAAAACTAAAATGAGATAATACCTCAAATCTGTTAGAATTACCATTATCAAAAAAACAGGAGATAAATGCTGGCTAAGTATCTATTGATGGATGAATAGATAAGGAAGTCATGATGCATATACATACAATGGAAATTATTCAACCATTATAAAAGAGGAAATCGTACCATATGCATGTACATAGATGGCATTATACTAAGTGAAATAAGTATTGCAGGCATTATACTAAGTGAAATAAGTCAGACAGGGAAAGACAATCTTTGATGATCTTATATGTGAAATCTAAAAAAAAAAAAAAAAGATAAATAAGTAAATAAAAATAAAATAGAGAAAAAGAAATCTGACTTGTGGTTACCAGAGACTAGAGACAGAGATTGAGGGGACGGGAAATTAGAGAAAGGTAATCAAAAGGTATAAACTTTCAGTTTTAGAATGATTAAGTACAAAGATGTAATGTACAATATGATGACTATAGCTAACACTGCTATAGGATATATATGAAAGTTGGTAAGAGAATAAATCCTAACAGTTCTTATCAAACAGATATTTTTTTCTTTATTGTATCTATATAAGAAGATGGATAATAGCTGACCTATTCTGATAATCATTTTACAATATAAGTAAATCAAACCATTATGCTGTGTGCCTTAAACTGATAGAGTAATGTATGTCAAATACTTCTCACTGAAACTGGGGGAAAGAGTTCTTAATACAAGAAAAGAAACTGTTAACTATGTTTGGTGATGGATGTTAATTAAACTTATTGTGTAGTTTATTTGTTGTTGCTGTCAGGACAGAAATAAGATGGATACCCACCCAAATGGTGATTCATATCAAGATTCCTGATGCCACACATGTACCAAGAAGGTATAAGATTTGTTACGCACATAATGAAGCTTTCTAGGAAGAGCAGGGCAGAATTTACTAACAGGTCCAAATGGCTTGAGAGGTGGGGAAGAAGGGTGGGAGACACTGGCCTTTGGGCCATGGAGTTAGTAGTAAAATTCTTACACAAGAGCAAGGCTTATGTGGTTGAATTTCCCATAGCACCAAAGAAAGGATCACCTAAGCTTTCTTGTCATCTGGGCCAGATGTGGAACAAGAGAAAATGAGAGAGGGTTAGGACTTGAAAGTTGTCAATAGCCAAACATAAAAAATGGAGTCAGACATACAGATGGCCAATAGACAAATCAAAAGATGCTCAATATCACTAATCATCAAATGCAAATTAAAATCACAATGAGATATAATTTCATACCTTTCAGAATGCCTGTCATCAATAAATCAAGAAACAATAAGAGTTGGTGAGGATGTGGAGAAAACGGACCCTTGTGCCCTGGTGGTAGGATTGCAAATTGTTGCAGGCACTATGAAACAGTGTGGAGTTACCTCAAAAAATTAAATATAGAACTGTCTTAGGATCCAGCAATGCCACCTCTCGGTCTATATTCGAACAAATCCAAAACACTGATTTGAAACATCGCTATGTTCATTGCAGCATTATTTACAATAACCAAGATATAGAAGTAACCCAAGTGTCCATCAAGAGATGATTAAAGATATACATGTATACAATGGAATATTACTCGTCCATTAAAAAACAAACAAACAAATGGAATCTTGCCATTTGTGACTGCATGGGTGGATCTATAGGATATTATGCTAAGTTGAAAAAGTCAGTGAGAGAAAGACAAGTACCATATGATTTCACTTATGTAGAATCTAAAGAACAAAATAAACAAACAAAACAGAAACAGATGCATAGATACAGAGAACAAACAGGGAGGGGTGTTGGGGAGCCTAGTGAAAAGGTGAAAGGATTAAGATGTACAAATTGGTAGCTACAAAATAGTCATGGGATATAAAGCACAGTCTAGGGAATATAGTAAATAATATTGTAATAGCTATGTATGGTGCCAGGTAAGTACTATAATTATCAGGGGATCACTCTGTAAATTATGTAATTGTTTAGCCACTATGCTGTACACCTGCAACTAATATAATGTTGAATGAAAAAAAATTAAAATAAATTAAAGTAGAAAATGGAGTCAGAGTCTTTATTATAAACTAGAGGCCAGGTGCATGAAATTTATGCACTGAAGGAGGGCGGGTTCCCTCAGCCTGGCCTGCGCCCTCTCACAGGTTGGCAGCCCTTAGGGGATGTCTCCGTGGAGAGCAGGTCTAAGCCATCAGTTGGCTATCCTTAGTGCTGCCACAGAGGTGGGAGAGGCTCCTGCCCCTGCCGCTGTGCTCACCAGCCGTGACCTGGCTGAGTGGCACTTTCCCCATGGGAGCACACTGACCAATAGGGGGCAGCTCCTATGTTGAGCGTCTGCCCCCTGGTGGTCAGTGTACATCATAGCACTGGTTGTTCTGCTGTTCGGTCAATTTGCATATTAGCCTTTTATTGAAGTTAGCTTTGTTTTGTTTTTTACTCAACAAGCAAAATAATACAGTTATATATTTAAATCCTTTAAAGATGATTGTAGTGTACACTTGCCTTTCCCATGTTTATTTCACTCTTCCCACATTGTACAAGACACACCTGAAAAGTCTGGGTGGCATTAATTCACCCTCCCCCAAAATTAATCCAATCAAAATAGCCTAACCCTTGATTTATGGTGTTACCCTGATCACAAGAAATGGCACCAATCACAGGGCTGGAGAAAGAAAGAGGAAGGGAAGGAAGAAGGGAGGAAAGAAAGTTATCCTTATTGGAGACTAACTCTGACTGCATATTTGTTATATTGTCAATGCAGGCTTAACTGGCTTACGCTTTAAATTCTAAATAAAGACTAGTCAATTTTTATAATTGTTTTCTAAGTTTGAAAGCATAGTCATAAGCATATAAAGAAGACAGTGTATCAAACTTGTAGGGTCTAAATCTGTTTCTGGCAATGAGCCACAAACCTGCTATTTTTTTTGGGGGGGGGAAAGGACTGTGCCACTTGTTGTGGGCACTTGGCCTCCCAGTTATCCATCTTGATTTCTTCTGCTGGGACATGCTGAATGATCCCGTTTTTCACTGCCCATCTATTTTGCCACATTCTATTAACTTCTATTATTTCTTAAGTCTTTGTTGCCATTCTCACCTTATTAGTCAATGAAATAATTGAAAACGCCTGGCTTCTGGCAGTTAAGTGCCACTACTTGGCCTCTACCATCTCCTTTACTTATCAATGAGTCGTCTTCTACTGTCATCTCTGACCTACAGAGCACCACGAATATGTCGTTTGGTGATACTGGTGTTTCTCTACCCAGCACATTCCTTATACCCTTAGTAAATTGTTTGTCCTCTGGGTCTTCTCATGGAATATGTTCATCTCACCATCTGCCAGCCATATTTGCATATCCATTCCAGCATGTCTTGAGTTTCTCTCTTCTCCATCATTCTGCCATGGTAGTCATAGCATTTCAACTTTGCTTAACATAGTCTATCTGTCTTGGTTGGCACTTTATCATCTTTGAAATTCAGCCATTCTAACTATAAAATCTTGGTCATGGTCCTCAGCTAACTTCAGTCTATCCTGGCAGGAAATAAAAGCTCTTTTTTTTTTTTTTGGTAACAAAAGATGCCCCCTTGACTTACCAGTTGGCTTTTAATTGCTTGTTGTTCACTCTAAATTGTTGATTATCCTCTGTACCGCATCAATACTGCTTAGCAATAGCCATCTAATGTCATTAACTTTATTGCTATCATATGCTCCATACACCTTAAATGTATGATCTATTTGGCCAATTTACCAACAGTGAACATTTTAACAATTAAACCACTACCTGTGGCCAGGGGAGGTCTGTGCTCCAGATATCACCATTGATAATGTTTTTATTGCCAAAAGGCAATGAATGAATAGGCCAGAATCCTATCTTATCCCCTATGCCAGGGGGCAGAAGCTGAGACAGAATTTAGCATGCTAGATGCCTATAGGGATCAAACCTTTGATAGGAAGGGAATAAGAAGCAGGATTGAGCAGTGATAAAGGCATAAGAGAGTTTCATCTGATCCAGCAGAAGGCTCTGGAACAAACATGTCATCCAGAATCTTACAGCAGGGCAAAATGATCAGACCTTTGTATTACCACTTCTTTAAATCACCAGAGGAAGATTACCCTGTGAAGGAGATGATCTTTGGATAGACAGCTTTTTGTGCCAGAGGAGATCCTAAAAGAGCAGACAGCTGTAGAATGATGACTGTACTTCCTACAGCTGGGTAGGAAGTCCTCCTTGAAGGAGAATCTGATGATATATCTTTACATCTAGCACACTAAACCACAGGCAATTTTTTTCAGTGGTTGAAGCATTCTCATCCTTATGGATTTGAACATGCTCTCTCCTCTTCCAGGCATATTCTTTCTTCAGGAAAAAATCCGAAATTTCCAAGATATATAATTGCCCATTCTCTGACGCCTGATTACAAATTATTTATGTCATTATTATGCCCATTCTTAAGCTAGCCTATCTAATAAAGAAGAAATATGCTAATTGACTGCCACACCCTCAAAGATGGCAGTCCCTATAGCCACAAGATGGTGGCACCTTGCTGCACCTGCCTCAGTACCCTCAGCCCCCCAGCCACCCAGGGCCAGCCCGAGGTGTTGGCAAGCCTCAGATGGCAGTTGCCCAGCTGCCCAGGGCTGCCCCAGGCTCAGGTAACCAGGGCCAACCAAGGCTTGCAATGCCAGCAGTGGCAGCAGCAGAGATGTGATGGGGGTGTCACCTTCCCTTGATTGCTGGCCACCTCCCCTGAGGGCTCCCAGACTGTGAGAGGGGGCAGGCCAGGCTGAGGGAACCCCCTCTCCAGGGCATGAATTTCATGCACCAGGCCTCTAGTTTGTAATAATTTACTTGTTCCTTTTGTTCAATATATTGTAACTATTTGAAGATGGATTGTTTCATTTTTCTATTCACATCTAAAACAATGCCATTAATATAAGAAACATTAAATATTTCCTAAATGAGAAAATGTGTTTCTTTTTTGAAAAAAATATATTTTTTATTGATTTCAGAGAGGAAGGAAGAGGGAAAGATAAAAACATCAATGAGGAGAGAGAATCATTGATTGACTGCCTCCATCAGGCTCCTTACTGGGGACTGAGCCCACAACCAGGGCATATATCCTTACTAGGAAATGAACCATGACTTCCTTGTTCATAGGTTGATGCTCAACCACTGAGTCACGCTGGCAAGGCAAACTTGTTTCTTTTTACCCTATCTCTATAAAAACTAGACCCCCAAAAGATTTCTAAAATAACTCTTTTATTCCTCATATTGCATTTTTATACAATTTTAAATTAATGACAGACTAGATAGTAACATTAGAATCTATATACTCCATTCAGACTACTTTCCCCATCCTTACATTCATGTATTTATTGCCTGCTAGACATTTTCTTCTGATTCACATATCTCAAAGGACACACATTATTTCCATTGCAAGCTTGCTCTTTTGTCTATATTCTGTCTCCTTGATAGTGCAACCTAATCACCCAACTAGAATATTTCAAACCTCCTTACACTTATTTTTCTCTTATTGTACATGTTAACCAAATTCTGGTCATTTGACTTTCTAAATAATTTCAGCTATATTTTCTCCTAACATTTATAGCCAATACAGGTAATTCAATTTTCTGGATGAATTCTTAAGTCATTTACCTCTCTTCAGTTTTACTTCCTTAAAATCTATGCTTCAACACTTTCCCAAATAACATTATACTAAATGGTGAGAGACTCAAAACTTTACTGCTAAAATCTCACCACTGTTTTATAATATGATACTGGAAGTTTTAGCTAATGTAATAAGACAAGAAAAGGAAATAAAGGTATACAGATTGGGAAAGAACTAAAACTGTCTTTGCAAATGAAATGATTGTCTATGAAAATCTGGATGAATAAATAAAAAAATTCCTGGAATCATTAGTGATTACAGCAAGGTTATATGATATAAGATCAATATACAAAAGGCTAATTGCTTTCCTATATACCAGCAATGAAAAATGGAATCTGAGATTAAAAAATGCATTACTATTTACATTAATACCCCCAAATATGAAATATTTAGGTATCAATCTAATAAAATATGCATAAGATCTATATGAAGAAAACTATGAAACTGATAAAAGATATCAAATAAGAACTAAATACATGAAGAGATATTACATGCTCATGGGTAGAAAGATTCAATATTGTCAAGATGCTAGTTCTTCCCAATTTGATCTATAGACTCAATGCAATTCCAATCAAATCACAGGTAGTTATTTTGTGGAGAGGCAAAGGACCCAGAGTAACCAACTTTGCATTAAAAGAGAAGAACAAAATCAGAGGACTAACATACTACCTAATGTTAAGACTTACTATAAAACTATAATAAAGACAGTATAGTGTTGGTAAAGAGAGAGAGAGAGAGAGAGAGAGAGAGAGAGAGAGAGAGAGAGAGAGAGAGAGAGAGAGAGGAGACACAAATAGGTCAATGTAACAGAATAGAGAGCCAAGGAAAAGATTCACATCAATATAGTCAACTGATCTTTGACAGGACAAAAGGCAATACAATGGAGCAAAGATAGTCTTTTCAACAAATTATGCTGGAACAATTGGATATCCATATGCAAAAATTGAATCAATTTCACACACATACACACACACACACACACACACACACACACACACACACCACAAAAAAAAAAACACCTCAAAATAGATCACAGACCTAAATATAAAATGCAAAACTATAAACTTCTAGAAGATAATATAAGTGACCTCAGGTTTTGAATTTTCAGATAAAATAGCAAACACACAATTCAAGAAAAATGATTGAGAATCTGGACTTCATGAAAATTAAAAACTTCTTTCCTGTGAAAGACAATGGCAAGAAAACGAGAAGGCACACCAGAGTCTGGGAGAAAATATTTGAAGGGGGAAAAAAAAAACACCCTCTTCTGAAAAATGACTTTGAGCCAAAATACACAAAACTCTTAAAACTCAACAATAATAAAAAATGAACAACAAGAAAAGTAGGCCAAAATCATAACCCACGCCTTACCAATGAAAATGTACAAATGGTTAATAAGTAAGCTAATGAAAAGATGTTCAACATCAGATGTCATGAGGAAATTGCAAATTAAAATATTGAAAACAAAATTTTGGAAATTAAAGGCCTACATATGTTATTTTATATAAACTTCTCTCTGAATTCAGGATCCACTTATCCGCACTTAAATAACAACCCAACAGAAACCAATGTTAAACCTCCCACATTAGCCTTTCTTGTTTGAAAGTAAAATCCTATATAATAAAGAGGTATATCCAAATTGACCATCACTCCAACACACAAGATGGCTGCCCCCATGTGGTCAAAGATAGCCAACTCCATGTGGACACAAGATGGCCACCACAAGATGGCCACCAGGGGAGGACAGTTGGGAAGGACCAGTCCTACAGGGGAGGGCAGTTGGGGGGGATTAGACCTGCAGGGGAGGGCAGTTAGTGGTGATCAGGCTGGCAGGAGAGGGCAGTTGGGGGTAACTGGGCCAGCAGGGGAAGGCAGTTGTGGGGTACCAGGCTGGCAGAGGAGGGCAGTTAGGGGAAATTGGGCCAGCAGGGGAATAGTTAGGCATCAATCAGGCTGGCAGGGGAGTGGTTAGCAGGTGATCAGGCTGGCAGGCAGAAGTGGTTAGGGGCAATCAGGCAGGCAGGTGAGCATTTGGGAGCCAGCAGTCCTGAATTGTGAGAGGGATGCCAGGCTGCCCTCGAGGGGTCCCGGATTAGAGAGGGTGCAGGCTGGGCTGAGGGACACACTCTCACCCCCCGTGAATGAATTTTGTGCACCAAGCTTCTAGTAAATTAATAGTAAATGAAAGAGAGTTTACTGAGCTTGCATGTAAACAGTCTCAGAAAAATAAAAGATTGAGAGAAAAATATTTTATTTCTAGTATAATTTAAACTTTTAATACATAATAAAGAAATAAGGAAAATTACACTTCTATTTTAGAAGGTTAGACCCTTCTGAAGCAAGATCAGTCAATATTTTTATTACATTAGCACTCTATTAAACAACTAGAAGCCACTTATTCCATGTTTTTACAAGTCATTTTTTTTCTTCATAAATAATATTTCTATTTATTTTAAGATCACTCATTCTGGGTATCACTCCTACAAAATGTAGTTTCTCAAAGATTAAATAGAATTGATTACAGAAGCCAATAAATGCCCCATTAGACACTGGGTTATTTGTACACCTCCTAGAATATGAGTTCTGAGCAGCTCCATGTCTATTCTAAAGCTTTAAATTATTGATTTAGTAATGGATGGTATTTGGTCAGGTGCCAATGGATACATGAATAACATCACCCAGAAATATGACACTTTTAATATTGTCAAAAGCTAGATACACTAGTGATTCTTCCAAGTCAAACAGTACATCTAATGTTATTAGGTTGGTTATTTTGTTTTTGGCATTCTCTTTAAAAATGAGAAAGCTCTATATTTTTACACATGAAATAGGACTTGTTAATGTGGATGTAGGAGCATTTAGCATGTCAATTACTAAGAGTCTATTTTTCTTGCAAACTGAATAGAGTATTTTTTTTTTACCATTGTTTTCATGCAGTGCTTGAGGGATATTTGAAGGTGTAGGGAAATGTCGTGGTGGAAGTAATAGTAATATATTTTTTTAAGATTGGGTTAGTAACTCATTAAAACTATTCTGTATCCATATTTGGCTAAATGAAGAGGAAAGTTTTACCAGCTGATGGCCGTTTGATGACCTGCATGGAACGAATTGGAACACTTAGGAGAGCACAATTGAGAGAAGTGATCACATCTCAAAATGTGACATCATTCTTTGGCACCAGCTGGCACCCTGGGCATCAAGAGTGAGTTATACTCTCAACCCTGAATTTTCCCATCCAGATTACCTTTGTGGCTCACCAGAGGGCAGTGTGCAGTAATGGTCTCTACTGTTTCCTGTATTGGATGCTTCCTATGGAAAAGACAAGGTCAAATCACCAGAGGCAGACAACAGGCAACGTGCCCCCTACATGGAATTCTTAACATTGAAAAATTAATCAATTACCACATATGACATAATGTAAAAAGTTTTCTGTAAATTCTGTTATACTTTCAACTTTCACAGTAATTTTGGGGTTACTGAACTCAATTCTCCTCTTTAGACTTATAAATGTGTAACATTATCCAAAGGCGGGTAAATTGTCTTCCTTCACATTATCTCACACATGAATTCTCAATGTTTTCAACATTCTAACCAGATTAAATAATTCAGTGAATATTGGACATTAGAAGTGTGGGATATAACAAGATGAAGCAACTATAAATCCTGTTTGAAAGGAGTTTGAAATCTATCAAGAGATTAAAGTGTAAATGAAAAATTAAATACATGATAAATTATACAAAGTGGGTGATACATGTAAGTATGGTACTGTGAGAATAAGATAGAAAAGGATGAAGGCTTTGGGGAAGGGTTCAGAATCTGAGCTGAGTCCTACAGGTGAGGTAAATTTATTTAGACATATTGAGGTTGAAAGAAGTAAATCCTAGATAAAGGGAACATCATGGATATAAAAAGTTAAAGGATCTAGGAGCTTATGGTATGTAAAAGGTAGTAGTGGAAAATAATTTTAGAGAGCTATATTATGAATAGGTCCTTCAGATTATTATGAGCTCCAAAAACTGAGCTGACAGCAGGAAGTTGTAGGAGCTAAAGATCTGCAGTAGCATTGTGTACTGACAGACGATTAATCTGGCAGCATTGTGTGGAATGGATTGTATAAGTAAGAATCCAAAGATAGCCGAAACCGGTTTGGCTCAGTGGTAGAGCTTCAGTCTGCGGACTGAAGGATCCCAGATTTGATTCAGGTCAGGGGCATATACGTTGGTTGCGGGCACATCCCCTGTAGGGGGTGTGTAGGAGGCAGCTGGTCAGTGTTTCTCTCTCATTGATGTTTTTAGCTCTCTATCTATCTCCCTTCCTCTCTGTAAAAAAAATCAATAAAAATATATTAAAAAAAAAAATCCAAAGATAGAGAGTTGAGTTAAAAGGCTATTTCAATAATTCTGTTGATTTTCAGATTGAAAATAAAAAGGCAAGCAAGAAGGTCTGTAAAAGTAGAATGAGTATGAGTAAAAATGAAGTAAATGTGGATGGAGTAAAGAGAGAAAGAAATCAAAACATAGTTTGAAGTTTTTAGCTGAACTGGCAGGATGACAATTTCATTCATTGAAATATAAGACCCAGGAGAAGCAGGTTTGAGGAGGGGGTTGGGGGGAGAAATGTCTATGTTTACCAAAAAACAAATAGAAAATCCTAGTGAAAATCTTTATGAAGTTTCATACACCAGTTTTTGTTTTTGTTTTTTAAATTAATTCCGATGAATTTAGGGGGACTTATTAGTCTTGATGACCCCAAAAGTCTACTAAAACGACACATTTCTGTTTATGAAAATGTTTCAAAATCTTTAAATGTGAAAATTTAAGAGGAGTTTATTATATACTCAAAATTAAGACTTGAATTACATCATCACATTAAATGGAACTGCAAGGTGTTAAAGTTTATTGATGTTAAAAATTTAAGAAGGTCTTATTTTTACAAATGGTGAATTTGTGATTAGTAGAAAGGAAAGATTGGTAACTTTTCACTGAAGTAACTATGTTCTATGAATTTTTTTCTTTGTAATAGAAAAATATGATAGAACATTTAAAGGAATCCATAATAATCTTGGTGAAAAGATAAATATAACTTTCTTTAATATTTTTAAACACCTTTTAGGAATTAACTGGAAAAAAAAGTCTGTAATGGAGTCTCATTTGCTTAAACACATTATAATATTTTTCCTCAAATTGGTTGACAGTTATAAAACCCAGAGACCAAGCTGTGAAAGAAACTTTTCCAGTTGAAACATCTGCTTTTATAGTGAATTTTTCAATCAATCATATGGGAAGTTTTGGAGTTAGTTGCCTTGAGTTCATCTACTAATTTTTCAGCTCAGTTTAAATAATGACCTCATAAGTGGCATGGATTTGTTTCTTGGCCACTAAAAAATATATAGTAGTAAATTCTCTGCAGTAATTGAATTCTATAACACTATCTTTCACTCTCGATCCTTTAGATACATGTGAATCCGATAGCTCTTGTCCATACTTGTGGACCCAATAGCTTGAAGTTCTTTTCTGTATAAACCAAGAGTCTTCTACATGTTAATTATGTACTCTATATTCTGACCACATATCTATAGAATTATTTAGAATATGATAGTTCATAGTATGTATCTTGTCAACTTAAAACATCCAGGTTTTATGCTACTTTTAACAGCACTTTCTTAGTCATTTAGATATGCTACGGTGCAATAGAAGCTCTCTGAAATTTAACAACATCAGGCCTTCAAGTGCATTTTCCAGAAAGTGACACCACCTCATTGTATTGTGATTGCTCCTTCTCTTGTTTATATACCCTTTCTGGAAAGTAAGCCACCTAAGAGGAAGGATAGCGTCTTATTTAAGAAGCCCTCTGAGAGCACCAACTTCTTAGAAAACAAGGAAGGAATGAAAGAGTCAGCTAGTGCCAAGATTTCTGGCAGTGGGAAAGGTCACAATATTGGCTGGCATTCTGCTAAAGGGGAAAAAAAGGGAGGTTCCCATAAAATGAAACTATTGTTATTACCCAAAGATCAGAAAGCACAGAGAATTAAAAATCAAATCTCTGGTCTTCCTTTTCATAGGTATCATCCCAACATAGCTTTATTTGTGTATGTATACAACTAATTAATTGTGGTACAATATACATAAAATTTATCATCATAATCATTTTTAGGGGTATAGTTTAGTGACATTAATGCATTCACATTGTGCAACTACCACTATTATTCATGTTCAGAAATCCTTTTCAACTTGCAAAACTGAAATTCTGTACCTGTTGAACAGTAAGTCTCTATTTCCACCCAGCCCAGCACCTACAACCACAATTCTACTTGCTATCTTTATGAATTTGACTATTACAGCAATTCATATTAAATGAAATAAAAGAATTTGCGTTTTTGTGACTGGCTTATTTACTTAGCGTAACGTCTTCAAGATTTATCCCTAAAAATGTATCCCTATAAATCCTTATAACTCCATATGAAATGTATGATTTGCAAATACTTCTCCCATCTATGAATTGCCTTTTCACTGTCGATCATGTCCATCAGTGCATGCTTTTTATGAACTTCCATTTGTGTATTTTTTCTTTCATTGCTTTGCTTTCAAAATCACTGCCACATCCAATGTCACAAAGTCTTCCTTCTATGGTTTCTTCTAAAGGTTTTATAAGTTTAAGTCTTAACATTTAGGTTTTTGATACATTTTGAGGGTTTTTTTTTATATGATCTATAATAATAAAAGCATAATATGCTAATTAGATCAGACAGCCAAATGACTTTCCAGATGTCCTTCTGGATAAAGTTGGGCTGCGAGGGCTGAGGCAGCTGCCATGGCTGGGCCAAGCCCCTTGCATGAATTTTGTGCATCGGGCCTCTAGTATAAGATAAGAGCCCAACTTTAACTTTTTTGTGTGTGTCTTTTCAGTTATCACTACACCATTTGTTGAAGAGTGTTCTTTTCCAGTGAATGCTCTTGGCATCCTTGTCAAAAATCATTTGACCATGTGTGCAAGGGTTTATTTCTGGGCTCTTTAGTCTATTCCATTTGTCTGTACAGTATATCTGTCTTTATGCCAGGAACACAATGTTTTAATTGCTGTAGCCTTTAAGTAAGTTTTTAAATCAGAAAGTGTGAGACATACAACTTTGTTCTCCCTTTTAGGATTGCTTTGGCTGCTCAGGGTCCTTTGAGATTCCATATAAATTTTAGGAGGAATTATTCTAATTGAACAAAAAATTTGCTTGGATTTTGATACAATTTTGATTGAGTCAGACCAATATTTCACTTTTAGTAGTATTGACATCTTAACCATATTAAAACTTCTAATCTCCAATACTGAATATCTTTAAAGCTGAAAACAAGAGTCATTTTTATAAAGCTCATTTAGTAAATAAAAGATATTGTGGACATTTTATTCTAGGTTATTATGACATTAAATTCTAAGTATCAATGAGGGAGTGAGGTATAAAATTATTTGTCTGTTAAAAAAAAAAAAAAAAACTGAAGTGGAAATGACCAGTGTGGTGAAGATAGAAAAAAACTTTAAATACAGTTTTGCTCTTACTAAATTCCTATGTGTATTAGGTTTTGTTCCTGCATTTTTACATTCTATTCTCATTTATTTACATTTATGGTGATATGACACCATATCATATTTTTATTATTATACATTAATAATTTGCTTTAACATTTGGTAGATGGATTATGTACACATTATTTTTTCAAAATTAATTTAAATAATATTGCTCATGATTTTTAAAATATTTTTATTTATTAATTAAGGTATTACATATATGTCCTTATCCCTCATTTCTCCCTCCCCCTATTCCACTCCTGTCCGTGCCCTCACCCCCCTGGTATCTGTGTCCATTGGATAGGCTTATATGCATGCACACAAGTCCTTTGGTTGATCTCACCCCCTCACCCCCACCCTCCCCTATCTTCCCTCTGAGGCTTGAGCATCTGATTGATGCTTCTCTGTCTCTGGATCTGTTTCTATTCATCATTATGTTGTTCATTATAATCCACAAATGAGTGAGATCATGTGATATTTATCTTTCTCTGACTGACTTATTTCACTTAACATAATCCTCTCAAGCTCCATCCATGCTATTGCAAATGATAGGAGTTCCTTTCTTTCTACAGCAGCATAGTATTCCATTGTGTTTATGTGCCACAGTTTTTAATCCTCTTATCTGTTGATAGGCACTTAGGCTGTTTCCAAATCTTAGCTATTATAAATTGTGCTGCTATGACTATAGGGGTGCATATATCCTTTCTGATTGGTGTTTCTAGTTTCTTGGGATATATTCCTAGAAGTGGGATCACTAGGTCAAATGGGAGTTCCATTAAATTCTAAGTATCAATGAGGGAGTGAGGTATAAAGTTGTTTGTCTGTTTAAAAAAAAACTGAAGTGGAAATGACTAGTGTGATGAAGATAGAAAAAAAAAAACTTTAAATACAGTTTTGCTCTTATTAAATTCCTATGTGTATTAGGTTTTGTTCATGCATCAAGAAAGGGTGTTGGATTTTGTCAAATTCCCTTTCTGTATCAATTTCTCTTTGGAGGAAACTTCATACTGTTCTCCACATTGGTGGCAACAGTTTGCATTCTGAGCAGCAGTGCATGAGGGTACCTTTTTCTCCACATCCTTGCCAGCACTTGTCATTTGTTGATTTGTTGATGATAGCCATTCTGACAGGTGTGAGATGGTCATTTTGATTTGCATGTCATGGATAATTAGTGACTTTGAGCATGTTTTAATATGTCTCTTGGTCTTCCTTATGTCCTCTTTCGAAAAGTATCTACTTAGATTCATTGCCCATTTTTTGATTGGGTTGTATATCTTCCTTTTGTTAAGTTGTATGAGTTCCCTGTAAATGTTAGATTAAACCATTATCATAGATAACATTGGCAAATGTGTTATCCTATTCAGTAGGATTTTTTGTTGTTTTATGGATGGTTTCTTTGCTGTGCAGAAGCTTTTTATTTTGATATAGTCCCATTAGTTTATTTTCTCTTTAGTTTCCATTGTCCTAGGAGCTGTATCGATGAAGATATTGCTTTGGCATATGTCTGAGATTTTGCTGCCCGTGGATTCCTCTAATATTTTTATGGTTTCCTGTCTTATGCTTAAGTCATTTATCCATTTTGAGTTTATTTTTGTGCATGATGTAAATTGGTGGTCTAGTTTCATTTTTTTTTTGCATGTATCTGTCCAGTTTTCTCAGCACCATTTATTGAAGACTGTCTGGACTCTATTATATGTTCTTGCCTCCTTTGTCAAATATTAATTGAACATAGTGGTTTGGGTCAAATTCTGGGTTCTCTATTCTATTCCATTGGTCTATATGTCTATTCTTGTGCCAGTACCAGGATGTTTTGAGAACAGTGGCTTTGTAATACAGCTTGAAATCTGATTTGATATCCCTCCTACTTGGTTCTTCTTTCTCAGTATTGTTGCAGCTATTCGAGGTCTTTTTTTATTCCAGATGAATTTTTGGAGAGTTTGTTCTAGGTCTGCAAAATATGCCATTGGTATTTTAATGGGGAGTACATTGAATCTATAGATTGCTCTGGGTAGTATGGACATATTAATGATGTTGATCCTACCAATCCACAAATATGGTATGTTCTTCTATCAGTTTATGTCTTCCTCTATCTCTTTTTTAAACATCCTGTAGTTTTCTGAGAACAGGTCTTTTACCTTCTTAGTTAAGTTTATTCTAGGTATCTTTTTTTTTTTTTTTTTTTGTATAATGGTAAATGCAATTGATTTTTTAATTTCTCTTTCTGTAAATTCACTATTGATGTATAAAAATGCCATAGATTACTTGGTATTAATTTTGTATCCTGCTACATTGCAGAATTCATTTATTAAGTCTAATAATTTTTTGATGGAGTCTTTAGGGTTTTCTATGTATAGTATCATGTCATCTGCGAATAATGACAATTTTACAGTATCATGTCATCTGCGAATAATGACAATTTTACTTTTTCTTTTCCAATTTGAATGTCTTTTATTTCTTTTTCTTATCTGATCACTGTGGCTAGCACTTCCAATAATATGTTGAACGGAAGTGGTGAAAGCGGGATCCCTATCTTGTTCCTGTTTTTAGGGAAATGGTTTTAGTTTTTGCTCAGTGAGTATGATGTTGACTGTAGGTTTGTCATATAAGGCTTTTATTATGTTGAGGTATGATCCTTCTATTACCACCTTGCTGAGAGTTTTTATCAAGAAAGAGTGTTGAATTTTGTCAAATTCCCTTTCTGTATTAATTGATATGATTGTGTGATTTTTGTCTCTCAATTTTTTTATGTGATGTATCACGTTTATTGATTTGTGGATATTGTACCAGCCTTGCATCCCTGGAATAAACCCTACTTGGTCATGTTGTATGATCTTTCTAATGTAATTCTGGATCTGGTTTGCTAGAATTTTGTTTGAGGATTTTAGCATCTATGTTCATCAGGGATATTGGCCTGTAATTCTCTTTCATTGTGTTGTCTTTATCTGGTTTGGGGATTAGGGTAATGCTGACTTCATAGAAAGAACTTGGAAGTGTGCCTTCTTCTTTTTTGTTTTTTTATTTTATTTTTTATTTATTTTAAAAATATATTTTATTGATTTTTCACAGAGAAGAAGAGTGAGGGATAGAGAGTTAGAAACACCAATGAGAGAGAATCATCAATCAGCTGCCTCTTGCATACCCCCTACTGGGCATGTGCCCGCAACCAAGATACATGCCCTTGACTGGAATCGAACCCGGGACCTTTCAGTCCAGAGGCTGATGCTCTATCCATTGAGCCAAACCGGTTTCTGCAATGTGCCTTCCTCTTGAATTTTTTGGAATAGTCTGAGAATGGTTGTTTTTAGTTCTTCTTTGAATGTTTGGTAAAACTCCCCTGTGAAGCCATCTGGTCCAGGACTTTTGTTTGCTGGAAGCTTTTTTTATTACTGTTTCAATTTCATCAAAAGTTATTGGCCTAGTCAGGTTTTTTGGGGGGTTTTCTTTGTTTGTTTGTCTTATTCTTCCTGACTGAGTTTTGGAAGATTGTATTTTTCTAGGAATGTGTCCATTTCGTTGAGGTTATTCAGTTTGTTGGAGTAGAGTTGTTCATAGTATTTTTTTTTTTTTTTTTTTACAATCCTCTGTATATATGTGGGATCTGTTGTTACTCCACTTCTTTCATTTCTGATTTTGTTTATTTGGGTCCTCTCTCTTTGTTTCTTGGTGAGCCTGGCTAGAGATTCATCAATATTGTTTAACCTTTCAGAGAACTAGCTCTTGGTGTCATTGATCTTTTGTATTGTGGTGTGTGTGTGTGTGTGTGTGTTTATCTCTATGTCATTTATTTCTGCTCTCATTTTTATTATCTTCTTCCTTCTGGATACTGTGGGCTTTTCTTGTTGCTCTCTTTCTAATTCTTTAAGTTGCAAAGTTAGATAACTTATTATCATTTTTTCTTGTTCTTTTTTAAGGTAGTCCTGTAGAGCTATAAACTTCCCTCTCCAGACTGCTTTCATTGTGTCCCATAGATTTTGAATTGTTGTGTTTAAATTGTCATTTTTTTCCAGGATGCTTTTTATTTCTTCTTTGATCTCTTTGGTAACCCAATCGTTGTTTAATAGCATGCTATTTAGCCTCCAAGGCTTTGATTTTTTTTTCATTTTTTAATTGTAGTTGATTTTTAGTTTTATGCCATTGTGATCTGAGAAAGATCTTATTATAATATCTATCCTCTTGATTTTGAAAAAACTTTACCTGTGTCCTAATATGTCTTTGAAAGTGTCATGTGTGCACTTGAGAAGAACGCATATTCTGCAGCTTTGGGGTGAAATGTTCTGAAGATGTCAACTAATTGCATTTGATTTAGTGAGTCATTTATGATTGCTGTTTCTTTGCTGATTTTTTTGTTTAGAGGATTTATCCACTGGTGTCAGTGGGGTATTAAAGTCCCCTACTATGATTGTATTGCTATCAATCTCTCCCTAGGTATCTTCCAGCAGTTTTTTTTTCTAGTATGTTTACCAGAATTATATCCTCTTGTTGAATTGCTCCCTTTAGTATTATGTAGTGGCCTTCCTTATCTTCTGTTATGGCCTTTACTTTGAGACCTATTTTGTCAGATATAAGTATTGCAACCCCAGCTTTTTTCTCATTTCCATTTGCTTGAAAAAAATGTTTTCCATCCCTTCACTATCAGTCTGTGTGAAACCTTTGTTCTGAGGTGGGTCTCTTGCAGACAGCAAACATTTGGGTTTTCTTATCCATTCAGCTATTCTATGGCTTTTGATTGGAATATTTAATTCATTTATGTCCCAAGTAGATTCCCAGAAAAGGATCTGGGGCGTTCATCTAAGGCGCCCCTTGAGATAAACTTTAACTCGGCAGGAATTGGGACATTCAAGTAGTTGCTGATGGAGAAACTGCTCTGCATCAGCAGGACGGAGGGCAGGCTTAGGACCAAAATGACCAAAAGCTTTAATTTTAAGTTTAAGCATATGCAAATTAATTCAATTAACTGCCGGAGAAATTACACCACATGAAACATATGCAGTTGCGAATCACACAGCTTTTTATTGCTCACGCAAATTCCTGAACAGCTGCAGGTACAAACTTAGTTAGGGATCCCTGTGGCATTATCCTCTGTGATCCGGCAGCTGGGCTAGGCTGGTCGCAGCACCGAGGGGCTGACGTTCTTCTCCCAAGAGCTTGGTCACATCTCAATTTTCCTTTTAAATTTTTTTTCTTTATTGATTAATGTATTACATATATGTCATTATTGCCCCACTGCCCCCCAACTCCCCCACTCATGCCAGCATCCCCCTGGTGTCTGTGTTCATTGGTTAAGCTTATACACATGCATACAAGTCATTTGGTTGATCTCTCCCTTTCACCCCCCACAATCCCCAACCTTCCCTCTGAGGTTGAGATCTAATTGATACTTCTCTTGTCTCCGGATCTGTTTTTGTTCATCAGTTTATGTTGTTCATTATATTCCACAAATGAGTGAGATCCTGTGATATTTATCTTTCTCTGACTGGCTTATATAACAGAGGAGTGAGACAGCTGTGCTCATGTTGTTAGGACAGCAGGAAGTGCCTTGTGAATGGTGCTATGTACAAAGCTGTGATCGCAGTGCCATGACTCCAGCAGCACTGTGAAAACAGGCAGGAGGGATATACCAAAGAACATGTGCATAACCCATGGACACAGACAACAGTGCTGTGAAGGCCTGGGTGGGGCAGGAGCTAGGTCGAAGTGAACAAAGGGGAAAAAGGGGGACACCTGTAATACCCTCAACAAGAAAAATAAAGAAGAATGTTCACATCTTAAGCAGGGAACCCACTTATGAGAATATAAATATATTATAAGAATGGGTGGAATAAGAATCTAAACTATACTCATTTCAGTGGAATTGAGAAGAGAGGGTCAGTTTGAGAAATATTTAATTGGTTTTAATAACAAACATGGTGGTTTATTCATGTGGGTGTTGAAAGAAAGGCTGGAACAGTGAATTAGTCAGAAATACCTTCCTTGGATGACTGCGTTAAGGATGGATTGCTAATTGAAATAGAAAATAAAAGAAGAATAGCAGACTTCTGGAGTTCAGACAATAACTTACTGAGTTTGGATATTTATATAAAATACAGGTGGAAATGCCAAGTACACAATTTACAAATATGGCACTGACTCTCAAGTTTTGGAGGTGGAGATATGAGAATTTGGGCTTTATCAGTAGACTATAGTTTGTTTGTTTGTTTGTTTGTTTTTAAAATAAAAACAAAAACAAAAATAAAACCTCTGAATCAGGTCCCTCAGGAAGAAGTTATAGCAAGGAGGAAAGGTGGAGAGCAGAAAACAGAAGTACATCAATATTTAAGGAATGATTAGAAGAAAATCTTGTGAAGGCAGCTCAGAAGGAATCATTTAATAATTAAAATTAAAATCAGGAGAGTATAATGTCACAAAACCCAAACTAGGAGAAAAAAGTTTTTTGAACTATCCTAATTTAGAGAAAAATTTAAAAGAAAATATAATGGTCAGAGTCAAAGAGAAGAGCCATCGGAGGAGGTTAAAATTGAAGAATGGCCATGAGAGGTGATGAGTCTGTCAGCAGTCTTGCAGAGAGCTGGACCCTTGGATTATTGCATGGAGTTTACTAGAATGTTAAAAGAGCAATAACAAAAAGCTGAGGGCCTTAGCCAGGATGCCTCTGTTGACTGGGCATCCTCCTGTGCACCTGGGGGTTGCAGGTTTGATTCCCCATCAGGGCACATGCCTGGATTGCTCTCACATCCATGTTTCTTTTTCTTTCTCCCTCTCCCTTCATGTATCTCTAAAAATCAGTAATATATGTATATATTAAAAAGCTGAGAAAGGGAGACAAAATGGCGGAAGAATAGATAGGCAGATTCTAAGCCTTGTCCCGAAGCAGAAAGAGAGAGCAGCTGAGGGTCGTGCTGGGAGTGTTTATTAGCAAGCCAAGAGACAGCCGAACACCAGGAGAAACTAGGGGGCCACCAATCAGGGTGCCCCTGACAGGGAAACACCCACGGCAGTGCTAGGTCCCTTCCCCGAGCTACCTACGGGCTTGGATGGGGAAAGCTCGCCATCTTGAAGGGAAGATTGGATCATGTCAGAGGCCAGAATATCCACAGCCACAGTGACCACCAAGAACGCTGATCCTAGGCAGTGCGAACACATAAAAAGCTGAGGAATGGTTGTCGAAAAGGAAAGGAAGAAGTATCTTTTGTATATTATATGTGCTCAATAGTTCCCTGTCTTTTTTCTCTTCAATTTTATATAAATGTTTACTAAAGTATAAATTCAGGAAAATGCACAAATCATAACTTATGATTCACAAAGTTAGTGAATATTCACAAAGTTAGTATACTCATGTAACCAACACACAGATCAAGAAACAAACTGAGTGCCAAACACCTGTTTTGTGTTCTCCTCTTTTCTCCACCCATCCCCATCTCATCCAAGCTTGACCATTATCTTAACATCTATAGATCAGCTTTGTTGTCCCTGAACTTCTGCCTTTTAAATTAATTGTAACTAATCTAATTTAATTTCTTTTTCAGGATAGTTAATTATGAGAATAAATTATAGGGTAAGGCAGCAGCTGACTTATTGGCCTCCATATCCATAAAGCCCAGTAGAGGGCCTGAAGCATTACAGGTGCTGCTAAATTGAATGAGAGAACAGATCTTCATAAATAGTTGGCGTGCTACTGAATTTCTTACTCCTCTAACTTTTATAACCTTCTCAAAGCCATTGCAACTGCTCTGGATTGAAGTAATTCTCTCGCTACAATATATGTCAGGGGTGGGGGTGGAGGGGCTGGGATACCCAATAGAAGAATATGGTAAGAAAAATGATTAATCAAAGAAGTAGAACTAATCACTTATTTATAGTTGGGAGATATCTTTTAGCATGCTCCTTCCCTCAGTATTTGTATCACTTCCTGTTCGTTATTTCTAGCACTGCTCAACACTGCCTCTTAACAACCTTCTCCAGTTTTTGTAGTCTGTCAGTTCTGCAACTCATTAGCAAAATCCCTGACTCATTTTTCAAGTCAGGCTCTTTTATAGCTTTAATAAATGTAGCTGTTGCTATTAATAGCAAGATTCTTAAAAATTAAGACTTGTTTTATTCCTTACATCATAAAGATATACCCTAAAATCATGTAACTCTCTCTACAACTCCCAATATTTATTTTATTATAACATACATTTATTTGTAGTGAAAAACAGCTGTGTGGAAATTTGATTTAAAAAGCAACTGTCATTGATTTCATCTGGCTCTAATTAATTGCCTGCCATTCCTTCCATATATTCTCTATTTAATTTGATTTGATACTATTAAGATATTAACATCAAGTAAACATACAGGGATTCAAATGTTGAAGACTAAACCATAAGTTAAGGCTGCTTCTTTGTCCATACTCTCCACTCTTATTTTTAACAAAAGCAAAGATTAAATAGAATCCTTTTTTACACTTGGGTAGTTCATTGAACTCATTTTTCTGGAACAATGTGTCCATTATAAAAAAAAAAAAAAGCACTAAGATTACTTTTATGATTGGGTATAGAGGTACATTTTTTCCTTTATTCAGGAAAAGAATCCAAATCCTTTTTTGTAACAGCGAGGTTGTATTGTTATATCAAAAGCTCAGTTGTGAACATAAGGGTCTCTGTTATAAAAAACAAAGCAAAACATTGTCATAAAGTGCTCTTTTTGCTATGGTGAGCTGCAAGGAGGAAAGAGTTCAAATATAAAATATCCTATAGCTTGAAGAAGAATAGACTTTTTGAGTTGTAAATATTTTATATGGAGATATACCAACTGGTAGTCCTAGGTATTCTAGAGTTTTTATTTATATATTTTTTAAAACATTTATTGCTTTTTTTAGAGAGGGGTGGGGAGGGAGAGAAGGGGGAGAGGAAAGAGAGAGACATTAATTTGTTGTTTCACTTATTTTGGGCTGATTTTTGTGTATGCCCTGACAAGGGATTGAATCCACAATCTTGGCATATTGGGATGATGCTCTAACCAACTGAGCTACCTGGTTAAGGCCTAGAGTACTTACTTTGTAAAAACTATCTACTTTAATTTACATAGAAAACAAATATAAGTATTTGATGAAAATAAAGAGGGGAAAAGGCAGGAAAAGTACTAATTTGGTTGTACCAGAAAGCCTGGATTCATAACTACTGATTTAAATATATATGTAGCTTTAATCTTGGTAGTCAAGCAAAAAGAAATGTATATATCTATATACATATATATGTATTTTTTCTTTATACAATAAAAAGAATCATCCCATGTAATAAAAGGATAATATGCAAATTAACTGTCACTCTGTCACAAAGATGGCAGTGCTCATAGTCACAAGATGGCAGTGCCCAATCCTCTCAGCCCCACCAGAGTCCCCCAGTCCTCCCGTGGGGGGTATCAGGGTCTGGGGGTAGGCAGCCGCTGAGAGCTGGCAGCATGAGCTGCCTGGTGGAATGCTTGCTTCATCACCGTTGTGATAAGGCAAGTATTCTGTGCCCGGTTGTGGATGGGTCTTTGGGCCTCAAAAGCCTCTGGGCAGCAGGCACGGAGCAGCCAGGTCCCACAGAGAGCTACTGGCGCATGGATTCATGTGCAGGACTACTACGATAGTACTAATTATTTAAAAAAAAATTATTCCCAGCATTAAACTATAAAATGTTAGTTATATAGATTTTTAAAATCAGATAAAGAACAAAATAATAGTTATTGCTCAAAAATAGAGATTATGTGAGTTTCAGAAATATCCAGAGCATTCTGCTAGTTTAGATTATAGTATTAAAAGTTACTTGTGGTACTTTCAGGACAGATATAAACTTTAGTTTATTAATTAAGTTTTCATGTGTTTTATAAAATATCAACATTTTATACCTTTAGGCATCTTTACATTTGCAAAAATTTTCTTGAAAAGCAAAAATTCAAAGAAAAGAGGATTTAGGAAAGGAGGAAGCAAGGAAGTGACATTGAAAAAAAATTTTTTGTGGACTATTGTATTCTTACAGCAATTTTTTGGTTATGCTTTCCCGAAACTTATGAGGCATGAAGGTAAGAATAATTTAGAAAATTATTCTAAATGCTTTAGAATCTGTTAAAAAATAATATGACCCATAGTTCCTAATCAGTCTCCTTGTCCTCTCTTGGTCTCTTCAAATATGTGTTCTTTTAGAATACAATAATTTCAAATGTTTTTTATCAACACAATACACATTGTACATTTACAACAAAAGACTAAATATTTTTTCCTGGAAAAATAGAGACCTAAATAATTCAACTGTCTTCTTTTTTTCCCAAAAGACTTTATATATTAGTTTTAAAATTATTTCTGTGAGAAAAATGCTTTATCCATGGATATAGATACTAGTATAAAAGACAGCAAAGTTTTTGTTCCTTATATATAATGATTTTTTTATTTCCTTGTGTCTTATATTTTCAGCATTTATTTTCTACACTTTTCATATATTTTCTACACTTTTCACTTTCATCATATATTTTCATCATATATTTTCTACATGTTTCCCTTTCCTCACAAGCTGCTACAACAGAATCTGAGAATACAAGATTCTTAAGGCCAAAACATTGCCATAGAATAAGAAAAAAATGGTACTTATAAACTACCTAGGGTGCTGCAAACTTCTGGCAATTAATTTCAATTAAGTTATTTACAAGGTGTGCCACTACTAACTTGTGCCCAGATGTTTCAGTTGGCAAAATGTGATGGCCACCAATGTAGTCAGTTTCAGGAACAATCACTCATTGATGGAATTTTCACACTGAATTCACAGCACCTTCTTAACATTAGCACATGATGTCATCACCTTTTGCCTCATCATACCGTAAAAATGCCAATACGAGTTGCAACAAATTACTGCAGGCAATTGCTAAGTTCTAGAGATGTTGTAGTGAACACCTGGGCTGGCTTGAAATCTAGCAGCTTTCAAAGTTTCGTTACCAGATGTTTGTGGAACAACTTACACATAATATGGAAAACATACTTTTTTTTTTCATTTGCATGAATGATTGCTAGATCTTTGGAAGTAGTAGAAACACACGTTTCATGAAAGAAAAGAAGCTAATAAGAATTTATTAGGGAAATCTGTTAATAAAAATTGGCATGGTTAGTCTTAAACATTGTGATTTGAATTTCCATAATCATGTTTGTATGCAAATATGTGTATATATTATAAAATATACCTTTATAAGAGGTACAGTGATCATACCTTTCCTGGGTGAAGAAAATAAGCACTTATATAAAAATTTTCTTAATGTTAAAATTAAAAGTCAGCTATCTAAGTGTCTGATTTATTGTTTAATATTATTAGAATAATATGTACAATACAATATTTGTGTCTTTTCTTAAATATCCTATGTCGTCCTAGAAAAAGAGTGACTATTTAAAATTGCCTGTGTTGCCGAAACCGGTTTGGCTCAGTGGTAGAGCGTCTGTTTGAGGACTGAAAGGTCCCATGTTCTATTTCGGTCAAGGGCATGTGCATTGGTTGCGGGCACATCCCCAGTAGGGGGTGTGCAAGAGGCAGCTGGTCGATCTTTCTCTCTCATTGATGTTTCTAGCTCTCTATCTCTCTCCCTTCCTCCTCTCTGTAAAACATCAATAAAATATATTTTAAAAATAAATAAATAAAATAAAATTGCCTGTGTTTATTTTTGCTGCTGTTAATTTAATATAATATTGGCTTTCAGTATATTTTAGAAAAATTGTACTTTGTGATTAGATAATATTTTTAGAAAAACTCTTTTCTATGTTATTGCGAAGTATATTCTTCACCCACAATGAGAATATGAATAGGAAGAAAACCACTACTAATTTATTTTTAATGGGTCTATTTCTTAGGGGATTTTTGTTTTCAGTTCAAGGAAAGTAATGTCTTAATATTTGAGCTAACTGACATGTGAGTCCTATTAAAACAAACAGGGCTCTCCTTTATTAAACTATTGTTTCCATTGTAATTCACTGTATTTTATATAATGGACCACATTTCCCTCCCTCGGGGCCACTGCAAGAAGTTGTTAAAACTATTAAACAGCTGTCCGGTAACTCTTAGATTCTCAGTGATTTCATTTAGTTCAAAAGAAGTCGGAATTTATCCAGGTGTTAAGTATATTAAGTCCTGAGTAAAATCAAAGGAAGTTCTATTAGGGATACATTTTAGAATTTGATGAATACATTATGTTCATAAAGGACAGAACATAAGAAAATGTATTTCTGCTGCTCCCTAAATGAACAGGTACATGAATGTGAAAAACAAAAACAAAAAATCTCCTGTCTTGTTTGGGAAGTAAGCATTTCAACACCCTTTCCTGAGAAAAGATGATCGCCTATCCCCACTAACACAAATGTGTGTGCTATCAGGGTATAAACTGAATGAAGTGCCAGAAGCACACACACATTCGTAGTCCGCGTAGTAAATTTAAAATGAAAAACCTCTTTGCAGCTGTAACACTTAGATGGTGGACACACATCCCTCTTCGCATGACTGTGAAGTTCATGGTGGCCCCGGGGTTCTGCCCTGACAGACTGGGTTTGCCTTTCCTTATTTGTCCGGGAATCCCTCCGCATCTCCAGGGAGTCATTACGAGCTTCCGGGCAGCACCTCATGCAGGCGCCTCATGGCATCTCTGGGATGGCCAGACCAGAGACACACTGAGTCACTTCTGAGCCCATGTTTTCTCATTCCTTGTTTGTGATAAGATTGGAACCCCAGGGGGGGATGAAAGAATGCCACCTTAATATAGTCCCCTATGTCTTGTTAAGAAAAATGTAAATGCCTCGCTGTTGCATTTTTAACCTGAAATGATCCCGTAAGTTTAATTGTGACCCAAAGGCAAACTGACAGAGTACTTCTGGATGCCGATGTTGAAAATGAGCTGCAATTGGTTTTTAGGCCTTGGGACATTTTTACACTCCCATTAAATAAAAGAAATAATCACAAAGGAAATTAAACCACAAAGAAAATATGTTAAAACCATGTTTAGAGTCTGACCTAAATATATAAAACAAAGGAAATAGATGGTTGTGGTTAGAACTTTGTCTCTAACCCATCCATTGCATTTACAGCACACAGAAACATGGTAACAATATGTCAGGAAGATTCTGAAGCTGCATTTACTCAAAGCAACACGTTTGGAAGAAGAGTGAAAGGTCCTCTGAATTATCCCGATGTTGATTCACTTTCCAGTTTTGTACTAGTGTTGGCAAGGTCGGAATTGGTGATGTGGAGATGTTTATGCATTATATCTACTCCACATGCAAAAATAATTTCCACTGAAAGAAAGCTAACACCCATGGGTCTTGCAAGTCAGCCATATCAGCACACTGTGAAGTCCTAGCCTCCACTGGCAATCTGGTCAAAATAATTCCTATTCCAGTTCCCCCCATTCTTATATTTCCCAGAGAACGGAGCAGTTAAAGGAGGTCCACACTGGCAACCAAAACGCCTTTCAGTGGTCTGACTTATTATACTAGAAGCCTGGTGCACGAAATTTATACATGGGAGGAGGTGTCTTTCAACCTGCACCTTCTCCCATCTGGGACCCCTCAGGGGATGACGGGCAGTCAGACATCTCTTTCACAATCTGGGACCGCTGGGACTTAATAGATCACCTGCTTGCCTGCCTGATCACCCCTAACCACCTCTGACTGACTGCCTGACCGCGCCTAACCACCTCCACCTGCCTGCCTGATCACCCCTAACCACCTCTGCCTGCAGGCATGATCATCCCCAACTGCCCTCCCCTGCTGGCCTGATTGCTCCTAACTGCCTGCTCCCCTGATGTCCTGATCGCCCCTAACCACCTCTGCCTCAACTTCCATCACTGTGGCTTTGTCCAGAAGGAAGTCAGACATCCGGAAGATGTCCAGACAACCCAGTCTAATCAGCATATTACCCTTTTATTAGTATAGATTATTAGTATAGATGTTAGACACATTTATCCTCTGCATCATTTGATGACCATATGCACCTATATATGAAGGCAAGAAACAAGAACAGCACCTCTGGATCTTTGCTTTCTACCTGGAGGGGGGTCCTGACATTGCTCAGTCTGAAACCCTGGCTTTTCCCACTGTATGACTCTATCATTTCAAAGTGAAGCTTCAAGGTTTTAGCCATTCCAAAAATTTAGTCCAGTTCAACGTGCAAGTAGTCATATACATATTAGGTCATATGAAAAAGTAGGAGTTACTCATTAGCAATTAATTTCTGACATTATAAAACGATGAACAAAAATTTTTGTTATCTGAGGCATGGCACAGTAGGTATAGTATTTACACAGTGCATTGCTCTTTAGTTTAGTATATTGGATTGAAAAAAACAAACACACAGCCGAAACTAGTTTGGCTCAGTGGATAGAGCATCGGCCTGCGGACTGAAAGGTCCCAGGTTCGATTCTGGTCAAGGGCATATACATTGGTTGCGGGCACATCTCTGGTGTGGGGTGTGCAGGAGGCAGCTGGTCGATGTTTCTCTCTCATCGATGTTTCAGGCTCTCTTTCCCTCTCATTTCCTCTCTGTAAAAAAAAACCACAATAAAATATATTAAAAACACACACACAGGTAAGTTCTATTTAATGTAAACCAATCAGGTAGTTAGGGATCCTCTTCATGCATGGGAGAGTGGTTGAAGAAATCCACCATAGTGGGGAGACAGGCTCTTGTCTAAGATAGCATCTTGGGTCTACTCCAAGGAGCTCATGGGAAAAGTAGAATTCTACACCCTGTTGGCATGAATTTCACAGAAATTTATAAATGTGTCTTTGGGAAGTTTGTTTTTGTTGAAACAGTATTTTGATAATATCTTATATTTTCCTAATTCTTTGCACAGATTTTTAAAACATATATTTTCTCACTTAATTGCATTTCAGTTTTCCCCATTTGGTTAAGATGAGTTGATTATTTTGGAAGTGCTCAGTATCAAAAACAACGAGGAAATTTACAACTGGAACAGAAGAAAGAAAAATTGAGTTCTTTGTTGAAGTACTTACTTTTATCATGATGAAATTGGGCCCTCAGTAGAAAGTGCCCTTACACAGAGCATCAAAATAAGAAGTCTAACTATGTAACACAATGTGTCTATGTAAATGGATGGCTAGTCTACTTAGAAAGAAGCCATTATGCTTTGTTGTGATTGTGAAGTGCCTCACCAAAGTAGGCTTTAGCATCTGTGCCAAAACCTCACTCAACAGCTGGTGAACTCCTGAGAGACAACCCACAGAGCAAGTAGCTCAGGGACAAAATTAGACTTGGGAATTTCCTGCCCCTTAATTAAATTTCAACTGCTTTGTACAGTGACAGGGCTCCAATTAGAGCATGAGTTCAAAGAGAATCGAACATAGTTACCTGTGGCTATATCATGAGCTTTAATGCAGTGCAGGGTTTGGACACTCTGAAGTAAGCCTTCTGTATCTACCTTCACAATGACAAATCTAATTCATATAAATCATGAAGCCTGGAGGGAAAGTTTCTTTTCTTCATTGAGTTTTTTCCCTAAGTGTTCTAATCCACGTATATGAATCACACATAAACACAGTTCTTGAGAAACTATTTTCCCTTTGTTCAACATGAAGCGTACTTACGATAAAAGCCATCCACAAAAGCTGGCCTAAGATTTTTCATACACACACCAACAAATGCTAGCACTAAGTAGCACCGTCATGCTGTAAGCATCTCCTTTACATTTACTGTTTTCAAATAGTAATAAAGACACTAGAAAAAAAAAGAGGAATGCATTCTGTAATAATCTCTCTGAGGCTCCCACATTCTCAGTGTCTCCCATCTTCTCAGCAGAATACGTAATGATTTCTTCAAGATGTCACTTAAAATTTGTTCCCCTTTCCCTCTACTTAAAATTAGTGTGGACCATCCATTTTAAGTCCGCATTTTCAAAAAAGATCAACTGAAACTTGAACAGGCAGAAGGAAAAAATGTTTCCACTTCTACCATACTTAAAAGAAGTTGGGCATCTTTTCATATTTTTCTTATTAGCGACAGTAATATGAAACATCTGAAATAATTTAGTAAATTAAATACATTAAAACAACAAATAAAAGAAGCTGTAATGAATAAAATACAGAAGACCCCATGCGGCTGCCTGTTCTTTTCTTGACAAGCAGCTCAGTGAAGTGGCTAGAGCTGGCGGGAAATAAACCCACGAACAGGATTGAGAGCTGCTGTGTGCTAAGATGAAAACCAGCCTTTATTTATTTCATCACCTTTGTAACAATGTTAGATTCTGCCATTTCTCTCCATATATTGATATATATAATTCTCTGAAGAGCAAAACAGCAATCTAATAATTTCTTTTTCCTTTATTGTTCTTGCCTAATCCCATTTTCTCTTACCTGGCAAATCTCATAGTCAGAACTATCACTTTTATCCAAACTCTTATCTTTCCCCTAGATTACTGTAAAGCTCACTTTGAGCTCATATCTTTCTCTTTATCCTAAGTTTAACCAGTAGACAGTCATGAGCCACTTAATGACAATGGTAGTTCTGAGAAATGCATCGTTAGGCAGTTCTGCTCTTGTGTAAAGATCATAGAGTGCACTTACACAAACCAGACAGTATTTCCCATGACACAACTAGGGTATATGCTACACCAGCATCATCTATCAGGCGTCTTCAAACTACGGCCCGCGGGCCACATGCGGCCTGCAGAGGAGTCTGATCTGGCCCGCCAGGTTTTTTGGGCAGTGAGCACAGCCGAGGTGTTACAGTAGGAATTAGTAGTTCATATAGTCCGGCCCTCCAGCTCTCTGAGGGACCGTGATCTGGCCCCCACTTTAAAAGTTTGAGGACCCCTGTATGTGGTCCATCATTGACTGAAACATAGTCATGTGGCATATGATTGTACAGTAGCAAGTATCTTTTCTCAAATTTCTCTCAAACACAGGAACTTAGAGTGACAGACAACTGCTTTATAAAGAAAATTTAAATTCTTTGACCAGTACTTATGGCAACTATTCATTTTTATAATTTCACTTATAGTCTTTAACTTTATTCAGGCCAGTTTCTATTATATCCCCATTTCATATACAACATTCACGGCTCATATCTATTCACTTTTATACATATTGGTCTCCCAAGAATGGATGATAGTCCACTCTTTCATCATGACAATCTATATCCAGGCACTGCAAACTCAAATATCTTCAGTAGTAAGGCAGGCAACATACTCACAGTAGAGTAAATGATAGAATTAAGTGCAAATGAGTAATACAGAGTATGGGTAAACTGGAAAGAGCAGGTCCCATATGAAGGCACTCAAATGTAAACTGTTTTTCAAAATAGTGACCATGCTTGCCCAACAAAACATAAGTAGAACTGACTTGGCCTGGGAGCCATCAATTTTCAATCTCTAAAATTTATACATCATTAACTTTGATAAGATCTGTTAAAAAAAAATTTGCCTTCAGAAAAATCTCCCTAAAGGTTTCCCTTCTTTGTCCTCATTTTGTATTTCTTCAGTAATTTCTATGTAGTTTGGCTTCCATTGTTGTATATTTTCTTTTGCTGTCTCTTTCACCCATATATGGAAACATTTTTTTCCTCAATTATATAGGACACTTATTTGGGGGGAAACAAATGTCACGTGTTTCGATTCTTCTTTCCCTCTCTCTTTGTACATATAAAAACATTCTTATTTGGCATCAAAATTTATTAAGTCAATATACTGCTATGGTAAGGTCTGCAAAATTGTCTCTTTTAACTTACATCAAGCACTCTCTGTAATTTCTTGGAGACAAACACATAGGAAAGTACAGCCCAGCCAGTGTGGCTCAGTTGGTTGAGAGTTGATCTATGAACCAGGGGGATCATGGTTCAGTTCCCAGTCAGGACATATGCCTGGTTGCAGGCTCAATTCCCAAGGGGGATCAATGCAAGAGGGAGCCAACCAATAATTATCTCTCATTCTGATGCTTCTATCTCTTTATACTTCTCTCTTTCTCTTTGAAAGCAATAAAAATATGTTAAAAAAATATATTTTAAAACAGGAAAGGGGATTTATGGGATTCAGAATGATATTAAAAGCAAATAGATGTTTTGGTATAGCTTGATGTTAATCTGTCTACTGTCAAGAAAGTTCCATCACATAACAATAGTGTGTTGGATTGAGAATTCTCACTTGATAACTTGGACAAATAATTTAATATTTTGGGGAATGTTTCCCTATGTATAAAATGTTATGTTTGGTGCAGAGGGTGTGGAAAACATATGAGTAGCTTTTCTCATAGACACATTTAGGAATATCGACCGAGCCCACAGTGATCCCAATAACTATTCCTCCCCTGCACCCCAAACTACAAAGATATATTTCAGGAAGCCATGCTTACACAATGTGATCCTCATTTCTGGACTACAACTAATTGGACTAGTAATGGGCATCGACCAATATCTCTCTGTGGTGGAGAGAAACAGATTCAGTATTTAACATTGTTGGGAATAGTTAATGTTGTAGTATATAAACTCTAGCCACATTCTACCTTATTGCCCAGGATACAGAGAAAGCAGCATTGGAAAAATATAATACACCAGGATGAAGCTGGGACAGTGAGAAGTGGTAGAATCTATTCTGCCTGAGTTCAAGATGGACTTCCTACTACCAGTTCCAGTCATTCTGCTTTTAGTTGTTAGCAACAAATGGTCCTAACCTTCAAGATTCCTCTCTGCCCTCCAACTCTGTGAAGATAATACATTTAAGTTTTGTCCTCTGTATAAAAGAGTCTTCAAGTGGGAAAGCAGTTAACTGAGCAGTTCATTTTAGTGGAAACACCGAAACCACACAGTGAGCCAAAACTGTCTGAAAAGTTATATTTCCCAGGATAGAAAGCAGAATTTGCCATAGTGGTCCATATCTTTTTTACTTTCCACTTGAGGTGATGATATAGAGTTCAGAACACACACACACACACACACACACACACACACACACACACACGTGCACGCATGCATACACACACACAAAAAAGAAAAGAAAGAAAAAAAAACTAAGAAGCTGTGAAGATTACTAAGATAATAACTGAAAGAGGATTTATGTTTCCCAGATATAAGAAGCATATGGATTCAAAGCACATTATGCATGTCTGTTCTTTGTATATATATAAGGAACCTGAAGAAGACACTCAAATTTGTTAATACCTAATTATCATAAAATAACCCATAACACTTTCAACATTGTACAGAATAAATGCTTACTGGGTCGTTTTTTAAAGGAAATTATTCAAAATACTATCATAGGTATAACACCCTTAAGACACTGAGTTCAAATGACTTAATTTTATTGCTTTTCCAGTTCTGTGTTCTTGGAATTTCTAGCTGGTGGCTTCACATGCTCTTCTGTGAAAGTGAAGTAAAATCTTGTTGTAGGACAAAGGGCTATTAACATAGAGGTTGGTCTATTAAATATCAGGTTGTGCTCTTGGAAACACAACTATGAAGAGCCAATATGAAAGAATTGTCCCCCAAAGCAGATGTTTGTAGTAGCCTCCCAAATCAGAGCACCTCTCCTTTATGTTATCCTACAATTTTTTGTTTGTTTCTTACAGAGAGAGGGAGAGAGAGGAGGAGGAGTGAGGAGAGAGAGAGAGAGAGAGAGAGAGAGAGAGAGAGAGAGAGAGAGAGAGAGAGAGCTCCCTTTCTTTTCTCCTTCAAATCCATTACAATCTGGCTTCTCCCTCCTTCACTCCCAGAATAGCATTCTTATGACAGTCTCCAAAGACCCTGCAGTTACAAAATGTAATGAGCACTTACCAATTATTGTTGCAGCAGATTTTAATATTTTCTTTTTTTATATATATTTTATTGATTTTGTACAGAGAGGAAGGGAGAGAGAGAGAGCTAGAAACATCAATGAGAGAGAGTCATCGACCAGCCGCCTCCTGCACACCCCCCACTGGGGATATGCCCGCAACCAAGGTACATGCCCTTGACCGGAATCGAACCTGGGACCCTTCAGTCCCCAAGCCGACGCTCTATCCATTGAGCCAAACCGGTTTCGGCTGTTGCAGCAGATTTTAATAGAACTCAAAACACTGAATTCTATTTGAAATGCTCGCCTTTCCTACTTGATGTGGCAATTACTTCATCTTATAACTCCAATCACTCGATCTTCTTCCCCCTTCTTTGGCTTCTTTTTCCTGCAGTAGGTCCTTTGGTGTGCTGGTTTTCCTCCAAGATGTTGTGCTCGCACTTGCCTGTTCTTCTCTACCTACTCTTCCATGGCAGTTGTACCCACTCACGTAATATCAGATACTATGTATTTATGACTTTTGACTTTTTGTCTTTAATACAGACCCTTTTCTTGAACTTTATATTTGTTTTTCTAAACTCCACTAGATAATTCCCAAACACCTTAAACTTAACATATCCCAAATTAAAAGTTATTTTATCCTCTTTCCAATTCTGCTCCACTTCATTTCCTTACATCTAGTATCCAAGTTAGAAACTTCAGATCCAATTCTTTGTTCCTCACTTGTCCAATCAGTCCTTAAGTTTGGTGGAGTCTGTGAATATCTGTGGAATCCACTCCATGATCATTGCTTCTGTCTTACTTCAGGCTCTCATTATTTCCTGATATTTCTGTTGCAGTAACCTCTGACCTGATCTCCCTGTATGCAGGCTGTCCCACCTTTCCTTCCTCTTCCTTTTGTATTCTACATTGTTGCCTCTGATATCTAAAACACAAAACTAGCAAGGGCACTTCTCAGCTTAGCACCTTTAAAAATATATGTATATATATATATATATATATATATATATATATATATATATATACATATATTTGTTGATTTCAGAGAGGAAGGAGGGGAAGAGAGCAATAGGAACATCAATTATTAGAGAAAAGCATCGATGGGATGCCTCTTAAATAAAACTGGAGATTGAGCCCACAACCTGGGCATGTGTGCTGCCTGGAATCAAACCCTGACCCCCTTGTTCACAAATCGAGGCTCAACCACTGAGCCACACCAGCTGTGTTCAGCTTAACACCTTTTAATGAATTTTTATCATCTAATTTTAAAAAATCAGCTCCTTACTTTGATGAACATAAAAAGTCTTCTATGACCTGTCTCCTTCCACCCCTATTAATTTTTTTCTCTCTCCTTTACTCACTTCCTATGCTTCTGCGTTCATGGTCTCCATGCAGTTTCCCAAAGATGCCAATCTATTTCACACCTCCACGGTCTGAGACAGGCTGCTGCACGTGCGTGGAATGTGTACCTCACACATTCGTCCCTTCTTGTGCACCTAGAAAATTCCTGATCAGCATTTAAAAATTTCATAAACATCATCCTTCATGTGCATCTTCCCACAACCATTTTCACCCATAAGCACAGAGGTTTATGTCTCCATTAGCATATTTCTTCTCATTTGTTAGTTTATAGCATGAGGAGCCTTCCATCAATCTTCAAGGCCCCTAAAAGATGTCTTATTCATCTTTATTTTAGTATTTTAAACTATGCTTGGCACATAATCTTGATTGAATGAATGACAAATCAATAAACACAGAAAATGATGTGGGGGAGGGGAGAAGGGAGAGAGAAAAAAAAGGTCTGCTTGAAAGTGTTCTGTACCAGAGGATTATATATAACAATATGCATCCATTTTCTTAAATCTCTTAAAAGCTAAATTTCAGTGAAGCAGAGAACTGCATAATAAAGCAAAAGTGTGAAAACTAAGCTCCTTTATTAACAGAAGTGGTTTCTTCACACAAGAACTTGAACTAAATTAGAGGACAAACTTCTGCCTGCTATTACTAACTGATGATATAAGAGCAATTAGCTTTGACTTTCTCACTGTTAATTCTTCCACTACAAAATATTTGGAAAACAGAACCCATCTCACAGCCTGTGGGGTCAGTTCTGCCCAGTGAACAAAGCACGGACGTGTGCGTCACCATCTACCTTGCAAAATTCTCTCGCAGGCTTGCATCTACATGCACGCCTCTGATTTTATAAGATCCTGTACGTGACAATAAACACATCAACTGTGTGTCTAGACTGCGAGGTCATATTCAGAAACTCATTACTTCAACAGGGGTGGAGATTGCGGGGGAACGCAGCCTAGATCAAGTGAACTTCTAAATAAAAAAGGCAATGTGTGTTTTCATGTGAAAAGGGAACAAGGAAAGAAGCATGTTAACAAAAGAATGACTTGTCATGATTCTGGGAACTATTGGAACAAAGAATTGTAAACTTAATCCAATACTGGGTACTTGTAATGACCTATATAGCTTTTCAGGAAGAAGATTTCTTCTAAATCTTGGATGAGAACGGGCTGAAGAGTAACAATCAAAAGTGCAGATTAAGATCAGTTTGCAAAAGAGATTTCCATTTAAATTTATAAATGTCTTTCTTTGGACAATATGTGATGTCAGGTTGTAAAAAGGGTGATAAACTAGAAGAATATTTCTCCGAACAGAGAACAGAAATAAAAGAACTTCCCTGAGTCACAGGCCTGGCCAAAATCTTTCCCTCTTAGAGAGTTTGTGTACTGTTACCTCCTTATCCCTTACCATGCCTCACTTTTAATTCCATATCTTTCCACTTCCTATCTGTAGAAATTGTTCACATCTTCTCTAATAATTGATCTCTTTTTATTTGGGGGGAGGAGTAACTTTTCCAACTTTTGCACCAGGCACAAGCATAGCCAAATTCTGCTAAACCACAAGTCAAACTTGAACAAACAAGTGCATAGAAAACAAAAAGTAGAGAAGTTATTGCCTTGTGCTATTTCTAAACCTTAGCAAAGCGGTAAAAATTGATTTCATTACTATTTCCACTTACATCTATAAACTACCAATTGTGAATACAAATAATAAGTGGTAAGCTATTATTAATTTGTTTTCCATTAATTTGGAATTTATAATGGGGAAAATGCCTTTTTCTCAGGCCCAGATTCATACAACCCAGATAGGAGCTTCTGGCAGGAGTAATAAGGAATGTTTTGTGGGGTAATATATAGTTGAATTTCCTAATGTAAAACTCAAGTGTTTAGAATTATACTCTCAAATTCTCCATTTTCTCTTAAGAATCTAGTGATAATTTTATTTTATACAATAGTTCTTTTTTCAACTCATTTTATATAATATGTAGTCTCCCTTCTCTTTTGGGGGTAATTAATTGCAAGTTTTCTTTCCACCATATGAAATATTTTTTCTTCTAAATTCCTGTTTAAAAGTTTTTATGGGAATGTTCTCTTTTTAATAGGATTATTAGTATACATCAGGATTTTAGAAACAGAATTTTTGACACTTAACCATCATTTTCCATCTGTTAAACTTTTTTAGCTCCTCTAGATCATTTATGATATGCACTTGACTTTATCTAGCTTCGTGGGTGAAAACGTGTAATTATAGTTTAGTACAAAAGATATCCATTTTTTGACCCTCTTTAGCTTGTTTTGATTGTAGTTGCATCACTTGATTTCTCCAGCATTTTTCCAAGGACTTCAAGTCCTTGTTTATTTTGTGTTTTAGAAGAAAAAAATGTTTCTTATTCATTAAAAAAATCCAACAAATAAAAAACTCAAAACATATAAAAAGAAAACAAAAATCACCTGAATATCTTCCTTCAAAGATAACCCTAGTCCACATGCTTCTGGAAATGTTTTCTGTGCAGTATTCATACATATTATCTTCCTAAAAGGAAAATAAGATACAGCCATGATTCTCAACCTGGGAAAAGTCTGGGAGGAAGAGAGGGGTGTGGTTGGTGATTCAGACCACTGGGGAACTTTCTCAAAGTACACATGGTTCCCTACTTTACTCAAACATGACTCCTGCAAAGAGAAATCAAATTTCTGAGGGAGCAGAGAGAAAAGTGAATTATATATCCACTTCCCAAGCCCTCCATTTGAGAATCCCTGCTGTAAGGCCATTTTTGTAATCTGCGTTTTTTCTTTTTCTTTTTCTTTTTTCTCGTTTACTTTATGTTGTAAACACTTCTCTGTGCTAAAGACAATGTATCAACTATTCAGCCAAGTAAACGTGACTACATCTTATTTTAAGTGAAAAAATTACAGAACAGAGCCTTCAATATGTTGTTATTTATGTTAAGAATATATTTATTTGTACATAACACCTTTTGAGAGGACATATGTCTATCAGAGAAGTTATCTCTGGAGCTTCTGAATATTGGAATATTGAGGGCATTTTCACTTCTGTATTGTTTGAGAATACACAGAATTTTGTGCAATAGAAAAGATTGTACTTTTGAAAAAAATGAATATATATAGAAAATCATTCTAATGGCTACTTTACACTGAATGTATCAAGTTTATTTGTTAAAGTAGTCCCCTTTTGCATGACTTTTCTCTTTTGAAAACATTGTAAACAATGCTGCTCTGAATATTAGTGCATTTATCTCAGTGCAGATAAATTTTTAAACAGAATTCTTAATAATAGAATGGGTAAAGAGAAGGCATCTAATATTTGGAATCTGTTGTCAGATTACTAATTGAAAAAAAGACTGTATCAATTTGTTTCCACTGATGCACATGTCCATTTTCTCACAACGTCCGCAACATGGGATAGTCTCAATTCTTTTCATCTTCATATATTTAATATGTAAAAAAGTCTGCATTTTACATTTTTTGATTGTTAATGAGGGAGAATATTTATTGATACACTTATTGAGCATTTTTTTTTTTTTGGTGAATTGCCTATTTAGGGTTTTTGCTCACCTTTCTAATGGGGGTGTACATAACTTTATTATCTGTTTGTAAATACTTCTCAGATCATAGGTAGATGAATGACTGCCATATATTATGCCAACATAAAACTTATATGCCCTTTGCCATTAGTTTTTATAGGTTTTCTTTATTATAAAGATTTATAAAGCTTATCCATTTATCTATTTTTGCTTTCCTTGTGATTGTTGGCTTCCCTCAAAATTATAATTCAAAATCAAACAAATTATAATTGAATTAAAATAACACAAATTTATGAATAATTTACCTCTGTTAATATTATAGTTTATTATATGCATTTAAAACTTTAAACCATCTGGAAGTTATTTAGGTATTCTCCTTTCCTTTTTAAGCAAGCATTATTGTGCAATATTATGACCTTCATTTCTAAATATTCAACAAAGTCCAAGTGGTTATTGCATGAATACTACAATAAACATTTTGCATTTACTATTTTTATTTGTTTAATGCTATTAAAATATAAATATAGGTTTTTAAAAAAACAATCATTTCTTCTCACACTTTTTTCTCTTCTCTTTTTTTTGTTTCAGTTGTGAGCAAGGTATATTAGTTATACACATCATATATATACTTTTAAAAAAATGGAAGTATAACTTTATTCTGTTTTTATTTACTCTATACCACTGTAGGGATTGTCTGATTATTTCAAGAGTAATTTAAAAATCTCCTAGCCTGGTTTTCCATAGTGCCTGACACACTGCAGGCCCTTGAGAATGATTTTTGGAATGGCTAGACTGACAAGACAATCAAAGTATTTATAGTATAGCAAAGAAATGGCATTATGATCTTATAAATGATGTGATGTTTTTACTGATGTTTCAACACGGGTTTGTTAAGCATTCACTTACTCACTATCCCATGACATTGAAAAGCAAGTTATTTAACACCTTGGGCTTTGCAAACGCCATTTGTCATAGGAGCCTAGTCATTTTTACTATCTTCTTCACAAGATTGTTTGGTAATTAACAAGATAGAAATTCTGAAAGTACTGTGAAAGAAAATCACCTTTTATACACACACACACACACACACACACACACGCACACGCACACGCACACACAAATGCTGACATATAAACCAATAGCATTGGTTGTGCATGGTCTGTTGCTGTTCTAAAAAGAAAGAAAAGCGTGTGAGACCATCAACATGTTTCCAAACAGTCAATACAGGTTTGTGATTTTGACTCAGAAGTGGAAATGAGTTTCCCACACAAAAATTCATGAAGACAGGTATCACCTGTCCCGCCAGACCACAGTGAGGAGGGGATTGATTGCAGGATAGGCATTTCCTGTGGGCTCAGCTGCGTCTGTGATTATACGTGGTGAGTATTCATCACTCAGGGTTGATGTGTGCTGATGACACAGCCTGCACTCTGCGGCTCATCTCCAAGGCTCCACATTACAGCCAAGCCATGATAGGAAGAATTGCATTATGTAATAATGACCTACCTCACCTTCTTACACAATATTTCACACTTGTGGTACTTTGTACGCACACGGCAATTATTCCTTACAGAATTGCGATTCTACATGTGACTTAAAGTAATATGCGCCATATTAATTTGTCATTAGAAAAGTTCATTGACAGAAATATGTTTTGGCAAACTTAAATATACACGCTCTACAGCAAAATCAGTAGCAAAACTCAGGTTTATCCACACATATTTATTTAGAAACTACTCTGCCTCTACAACAGTGGTGAATGCAAGAGTTACTTGTTTTTCCCTAAGATCTGAAGACTTGAAACTCAAAATAGATGTAATATAATAACCTAATATTAACCTTATGGGTTGTCACTCTCTCCACAAGTAAATCAATGCACATAAGGAAGGAGAAGCTGAGAGCCAAAATCAGGTACCCAGACTCACTCACCTCCTCAAGTGATGGAGGAGATTGGGCATCCTGGATCCCCTCTTGAGGAATGGATTAAAGCTGTTTGTAACAGGTGTGCTATTGCATCTTGAGATAATTAAACTCTCTGTGGCAGAGTGGGGGAGGTGTGCCCTCAGAATGAGAACTATATAGTCCCCACACTTTCTCAGTGCCTTCCTTGGGCTTAATAGATACATTTCCAAATGCCCACTCATGGGTGGGTCCCTGACCAGATGATGGGAACCACCGGACTGTGGGATATGCTAAGAATGTACTCTGTCTTGTTAGTTCATTTTAGCTGTGAAGATCCACAGGGAGTCACATAAAGTAAAATTCCATTTGGTTAAGAGTGGTTGTGATTATCCATGCTTCTGACTTTCAAGGCACATCATTCCATTTCTGAAACAATTTTGACTGTTTAAAAAAATTATTAAAACAAGAAGGCTAAAGCTTCTGGTCAAACATGTAGGTTAGATTCTTACACACCATAACCAAACCTCACAAAAATCATCATAAGAGGATTAAAAGCTCACCAGGACCAAGAAAACAGGAGAGGAGTCAGCACTGGATCTAAAGAATAAGCCTGATCATATCACTACCTATTCAAAACGTAGCAGTGTCTTGCTGCCTTACTTAGTGTAAAGTCTAAGGTGCTTGCCAAGGTGATGGAATTCTGCACAAAAACTGTCACCACCAATATTTTCTGATACCACCTCTTCTTTCCTGCCACACAGGCCTCTTAGCTGTTCCTTTTGCAAACAGAGCTAGTGCTCCTATTTCAGGTCTTTGTATTTGAATGTCTCTGTGCTTGGAGCACACTTCCCCTAGAAAATCTGCATACTCCCTTCCCTAACATTTTTCTGACTTCCATTCAAATGATACCTATGGGAGAGATTTTTCTCTGGACAGGCCGTGTAAAATAGCAGTACTGCCACTATTATCTCTCTCACCCTGATCTATTTTTCTTCATAGCATTTGTGGCCATTAGACATATTTCATACTTTTATTTATTTGTCGCTTCCCCTGGAACTTAAGTTTTAAGAGAGAGGGGCAAGATGTTGTCAGTTAACTGTCAATCAATGAATCAAGAAATGTCAGTAATATTTTTTTCAAAAGATGGAAAATATGTATAGGAAAAGTAACTGACTTCACAGAGAAGAGAAAGCTGAAACCTAAGGATGTGCAGGTAGGCTGTCTGCAGAAACCAACCGAGTCATATTGCAGAACCTAAAACATATCAGAAATTGGAGGCACCAGAAAACTCAGAAGAAGGAGGTGGATGGTAGAATTAAAAATAAGCTGGTAGGATCAGTTGAAATGCCTATAAGAAAAAACAGATCCCTCGTTTCCTCCCTAACTTCATACAACCAGGTGATTAGCTCGCTTCAAGCTCCACAAAAGAGTAGAAGCTTAGTTTTTGGATAATTGAAATAGATACAGAGGGAAAAATAAATTATTCAAGAAATAAACTAAGAAAGTTTCCTAGTGCTGAGAGATATGTGCAGTTCTGTTCTGAAGAAGCCCCCCCCCCAAATTTCCTCCAAAATAAAAAAAATATTAATAATCCGCATCAAAGCAGGCCAGCATAGAATATCAGAATGACCATAAAAGTTTCCACAGAGAGACATTAAAAATAAGAAGGTTGGAAACTAATACAAAATAGTATTGATGTAAACTGTAAATTAAACATTTTAACATAAATGAGTTTACTTATAAAAATAAGAAGGTTGGAAACATTAGTAATCGAAATTGGAACAGATGTCTCAACAGCAATACTAGATGCTAAAAGGCAGCTAGGAAAGACTTCAAAATTCTGAGGGCTAAATGGTTTCCAACTTAGAATTTTAGACTTAACCAAATTATCATGCAAATGTATAGGTAAAGAAATTTTCATATATACAAGGTAAAATAGTAAGGATCAGGGTATTCCTTAGAATAGAAGTTACTTCTCTCTTCCCTAAAAGTACAGGTGTACCCAGGTGGTTCTCAGCAAGTCCCAGGACGGCTGGAGCAAGCGAGGGCCCCTGGAGCAGCTGGTTGAGGCCCCTTCCCCCCTACCCACCCCATCACCTACACCCCTGGAAGGCCTCTGCCCCCTAACCAGCAGCTCCCCGGATGTCTGACCCCAGATTCTGCTGAGGAATTGTGATGCCTGGAGCCTTCCCCCAGCCCTGGCTTGCAGGAGGAGATGGCCCTGGTGCTTCTGGACAAGCCCTTGTGCAGCAGCCACCACCATCTGCTGGGGGGTACGGGAAAGGGGGATGAGGCCTAGGCCCAGTGCCCTCCTAGGGGGCCAAGTCCCTTCCCCGGACTTGGGGTGGATGCCCTGCCAGCACCAACACCACCCTGGCCCCAAGTCTTTTAACCTGGGTGTTAGCATTTTAGAGGTGCCTCAGAAGTTCTGGCCACTAACTAACAGCTCCCTCCCCAGCCGGGACCTCCTAGCAAGACTGTAACTAGTGATGTTTGTACAAACAAAGGCTCTATTTTGTGGTTTAAGGAAAATAAAATTGACTACGTTTTACCTTTTTAAAAAAATGTACAGGTGTATGCAATTCAGGACTGACATGGAGACCTCGGCTCCATAATGCCCTCAGGAACCCAGACCCCTCAAAACACCTTACACTGTCATCCCCACATTTGGCTCATGCTCTCATGCAACGTGGCATGCATGTTCCAGGGATGAAAAGAGTGCACTACAGCTCGCTCTCTCTCCTGGGAGCTCCACAGAAGATACCACTTGGTCGTTTTGCTCCTAATCCATTCTACAGGATTGAGTCATTCATAGTAACCCCCTATAATTGCTCAAGAGGCTGGGAAATATAGTATTCATTCTGGGCAAGCTTTTCCCATATCAGGACTCAAACAGTATACCTTGCTAAATCTTTCTTAGGCAGTGACTAGAATATATGTGCCACTAAAACTGGGAAATAAACTAGGAAGGAGGAAGATGTGAGATCTCGGGAAAGGAGCTCCAATAGAAGAGAGAAAGCCCCAGGGCAATGGCAAAGGAAATCCCCAAGAGAGCAGCTCTGTAGTTCACCTAAAGAGAACCTGTCTAGATAGGAGCAGAGTAGGAGAGAATGACAGGGACATTACTCAAAGAGGGGGAGGGGGAGAAACTGATAAAATACATAATGTGCTTGAGATTGTATGCACAGCAGATTTATAGATAGATTCTATTAAAAAGTTAATCGTACATTAATAATAGTTACCTAGAAAACAAAACCAAACCAAACATGGCACAGGTTACCTCTAAGAAAAAAAAACAAAACATCCTGCAATAAAAAAAAAATGTAATCATAGCCCAGCATATGCTCAGTAGTGAACAAAATGGAAAAATATAGACACCGAATATAATGTAACTATCCTAGGAGAAGAGGCAAATGTGAAGTGTGTGTGTGTGTGTGTGTGTGTGTGTGTGTGTAAAATAAAAGAGCAATATTTTTATCTCCCATATTTGCAAGTTAATGGATGCATTTCAATATTGAAATATAAGGGGGGAAAATAAGGATATAATAATTATAAGCATATTAGTTAGAAATGCCAGAAGAAATAGCTTAAAAGTTAAAGGATTATTTGTAGGGGTCGAGATTTGGGGGAAGAGGGAATAGTGTAGATAGCTATTATTTTCCCTCATCATTTTTGAACTCTTTGACTTTTTAGATTATATTATTACAGTACTTTGATTTAAAAGGAATAGAAGAAGGTGTAGCTAAGAAAGACAAGATGAAATTAAAGCACTTTGCAGATATTATTTCCCAACCTCTGCTTGCAATACTTGAAGTAAAAGGTTTCCAAGGTTTCATTCCTTTGTCTCAAAATGAGTAGTTCATTGGCAGAATTATTGTTATTAAATAACTAAATTTATTTGAACACTCACTATGTGTCAGGATTGTTTAATTTAATCCTCAAAATAGTCCAGTGAATTAGGCAGTGTTATTACATCCACTGTTCAGATGAGGAAACTAAAACTTGAGCAGCTTATTTAAATTGCCCAAGGTTATATGGCAAGTTAAAAAAAAATCAAGAAAGCAGCATAATTCAAAGGAGCAAGTTATTTATTCACTTAAGTCACAGGAGTCTCTTAGCCTGACCTTTAAAAACTCCAGTAACCTCAGTGAAAATGCAATTTAGAAATTCGCAGCACTTTTTGAAAAATGTGTCTATTTATTTCAGAGAGATGAGGAAGAGGGAGAGAGGGACAGAAACATCAATAATGAGAGAGAATAATTGATTGGCTGCCTCCTGCATGCTCTCTACTGGAGATTGAGCCCACAACCAGGGCATGTGCCCTGACTGGGAATCTAACTGTGACCTCCTGGTCCATGAGTTGACCCTCAATCACTGAGCCACACTGGCACTTTTAATCTATTCCTGATGGACACCCAAGAAGCCTCCCACAGACAGCCTCATGCCTGAATTGTGGCACCCAAGGTTGGTCTCCTCTGAATCAAGTTTGACAAGAACCCTAAATGATATATGATGTCAGTGCTTTCATAATGTAAATATCACACTGAGACTCTGGGGTTTCATCAGTAAAAGTTCAAATTTATAAGGGCTTTAGTGGAAAGTCAAATTATGCAATTATCACCTCTCTGCCATATCTAATGAAATGTACATCTAAGAGGTCAAAGGAGCAGTAGCGATAGAAGAATGAGAGAATAAAGGGAACTATCCAGTTTGCCTTTTCAGTCTTCCTTTCCCAGCCAGTGTGGAACAGCTCTAAGCTCATGTCCTTATGACCAACTTTTTCAAGCAGAATAGCAAAGTGGGAAATGTTAATATTGTTAGTACCTTTCCATTCCATTCTAATTATTTCAGTGCATTTCCATGGGTTTTGGATGTCCTCATTGTACAGACCCTCTTTTCTCTCATAAAAGATGTACTTTTCCAGTGTTTCCTCCTCCATTGTTATAAGATTATAGGAAATTTACCCTGGTTAATCCCATGACTTTGGCTTAACATGCCAACAAGGCTTCGAACAGGGATTTCCTGGGGACTCTAATGGCCAATAACACCTCCCTCCTCTAGAATGGCACTGATATATCTCCACTTAAAGAATTGACAATTTGAATAGAAGAGAGAGGGACTACTGTAGTCCATACTCAAAAACAGAACACTTAGGGGAAGTATTTTGTCATTTAAAAAAATTGGCCTTGCTTCTGATTTAGATGACTAGATGACTTTGGTACTGTTAAACTATAATGGTGAAGACTGAGATAAGAACCAGCTTTTTGGAGGAAGATGAGGAGTTCAATTCTGCTGAACTAGAGCTAGAAATCCACAGAACAACCAAATGGAGATGTCTAGTAGGCCTTGGTTCTGTTCAGAGAAATGTTGTAGTAGAGTCCTAGAGATACCATGGAATCCAAACTGGGGGGACAGTGCCGAGAACAGTTTCGGTCTCATTCAGGGTGTGGTCCCATAGTCTGAACCTAAAAGACTGTTTTTCCAGACATCAAGGGATGAACGGAAATAGCTCAATCCTCTGTTTTAGTTTCCCTGCCTCCTTCTACCCTTCAGAGCTTTCCCTTTTAATTATCCTCATCTGTTTCTGCTTTAATTGCTTTTTTGGCTCATTGTTTACCCCAGTCTGGGGCTTGCAGATAACATGCTCCTGTGCCCACAGAAGACGCTGCTGATTGGACAAGACTCTCTTCCCATTGGGGCCAGGTGGTCAGCCATGCCTCCCTACCTAGTGTTCCCAGCAGCAACCAACAAGCAGAGCTGGCTCCAGAGATGAAACCTGCATCTCTCCATTGTCCTTGCCTAAGCTGATTCTCCAATATGGAGCCAATGGTTTGGGTTTTCTTTGAGATCTTTTTTTCCTCTCATTTTCTAAACATCCCTACACAAATTTTCATATTTCAGCTCCTCCTTGGTTACCGGCCATTATCTGGGGCTTCCAGCTTCCAAACCCAGACCACAAATTGAACGAACTGGAATTATGGAAGTGTAGTGGAAAAGCCATGATCTGTGAACTCAGATGTAGGTTCAAATCCTTGCTCTATTACAGTACTTACAAACCATGTGACTTGGAAATGTTACCTGACTTCCCTGAGCCTCTGTTTCCACAGCTGTTACATGGTGAAATGGATATCTACCTTGTAGGGTTGTTTGGAATAAAGCTAACTCACATAAAGCTTGGTACGTAGTACTTGGTCAATAAAAAATGTATTTTTATTATTGTAACCATTCTCTACTTCATGTATTTTCTCTAGAAGACCCTAAGTTCTTTAAGAGCTAACTGTGTGTGATTTATTTATCTTTTTATCTCTCACAATCCCTAGCATAGTATAGGTCTTCAATATGCCCTCAATACATTCTCTTGTGTAAATAGATCAATTACTTGATGATTTTCGCTGGGGTTGGGGGTTTGGGTAGAGATCCATTACTTTTATTTTAAAGAAACCAGGGTCTATCACAGCATGAAATGTAAGTGATTATCTTCAAAATGAAAGCATTTACTGACTACTTACTGTATGCTATACCCTCTTGTGAATAATTCACTTCACTCCATCCTTATAATCACATCTCCATAAAGAGGATGCTATTATTACCCACTAAACAAAGTAATTGAGGCAAAATTCTTGTCTGCGGTGGGAGAAGTGAAGATAGGCTATCAGCTAGCAAGTGGTAGCACAGAAATTTAAAATCAGACCATTTGGCTTCCAGAACCCATGTTAATTAAACCCTATGCTGTACATTTAAAGAACTTGAAAAAAAATTTTGCTTCTGGATGACCTCTACAGGTTTTGTCCCTAACTCTTGGTATTTACTTTTGGCTGGGGTTAGGTCTACTTTGGTGAAAAAGTTAGGGAAGCTATGCCTAAAGAAATCTAAGCTCAAGCAATTTCCTATTAAGCAGACACTAATTTCTAACATTCAAACTAGATTCAGAAAATTTTCTCAAAACAAAACCAAAAATTTACTTCAAATAAGAAAGCCACACTAGTTTGTAGAAAAACTATCATGTTCCTTGTTCCCAAGGTCTAACCGAAAAGTTGTTTATAAGCATACAATGATGTCATTATGCGTTTCAGATTTGTTTCGTACATCTGCATATGCAAACATATCCACCTTCCTATGTGTTTTTGGCATGCTCATGAGTACACCTGGAATTGTGACACAGCAGATTAAGCAGGTAGCGGCCACAGTGGGTGGTGAAGTTGGGATGTGCAAAGAGATAAACAGAAGATGAGGTTTAATATAGACCTCACACAAGCCTTCCTTTCTTTCTCTTTGTTGCTTTCATCCTGCAGGGGAAATTATGCAAACAGGACCCTTCTCTCTCCAGCTTATCGGCACCAAAAATGCTCTTATAGTTTGCCCACTAAGCAGGTTTGGGGAAAAGGTCTTAAAGAGTCTGCTCAAGCACCTCATGAATTCTTTGAGGGGCAACTACAATTTTTATTTCTTCTTGACAATTTTTCTTAATATTCATATCTTGCTGTGTGGCAGGTGTTTTTTTTTTGTTGTTGTTGTTGGTGGTGGTGGGTTTTTTTTTAAGCATTTGATGATTAAGCAAGAAAAAGGCAACAGATAGTAACTGAGCAGGGATTTCAAGCTCCATCTAATGTAGAACTTAACCCCTTCAGTGGTAAACTTAAAACTTCCTACAACAGCCATAAAGACCGATGCCTAGAATTCACATCTTCACTGACTAAGCTGTACATGAACAAGGCAAAATTCTTGTCTGCAGTGGGAGAAGTGAAGGATATCTAGAGGCAAGGCCAAAATGAAGAGCAAATTGGTGTCAGGGTGGGAAGAGCAGAAGAGTGAGAATCAGAAGTAAAAACCTTTGCCCTCACTAGTAACTAAAAGACCTCACAGGAGAAGCTCATTTCCTCTCTTGACCCTGATTTCCTCATTAGCAAAATAATTATCATAGCTAACATTTAATGAGAACTCAATGAAGATATCAGGTGCTGTTCTCCTCTCAACTATATTAATTCATTTTATCTTTATAGTAGCACTATGAGTTTAGGATAATACTCTCTTCATTTTTTTTTTTTAATTGGAAAACTAAGGGACAAAGGGATTGAGTGACTTTCTAGGGTCTCAAAGTACATAAGTGATAGAGTCAGGGTTCTCACCCAGGCAGTCTGAGTCCAGAGTCTATTATATACTTTCATATCTACAGTCCTTTGCAATTCTAAATTTCTATTTTACTCTAAAGAGTTCTTCCTACCACCACTACCAAAATCATTTTCAAGCTCACATATCTAAAAAGGTTCACTTATATGTGGAATCTAAAGGACAAAATTAAGCAAACAAACAAAATAGAAACAGACTCATGTTACAGAGAACAGACTGATGGTTCCCAGAAGGGAGGGAGTTTAGGGGTTGGGGTGGAAAAGGTGAAGGGATTAAGAAGCACAGATTTTTAGTTACAGAATAGCCATAGAGATGAAAATTATAGCATAGGGAATATAGCCGATAATATTGTAATAACTATGTATGGAGCCAGGTAGGTTTTGAATTATCGGAGGACCTCTATGCTGTATGCCGGACACTAATACAGAATAATATTGAATGTAAACTGTAACTGAAAATTTTTTTAAATTAAAATTAAAAATTAAAGAGTTTTGAAAGCATGCTTTATAGAGTTACAAAAGAGTTACTATTGGAACAGAAAAATACAATAGTTTACTAGGGTTATTCATATTTGTATTTCATTAAAAAATTTTTAGTTTGCACATATTTCCTTTGGGTGGAGTTTTTTATTTCTCGTAGTTATAATATGTCAAATTATATTATAACTCAGAAATGAGAAAATTCAAAAGTAGTACTTACAGCATTGATGAAAAAATTTAAATATTCACGTACTTTCATTTATGAGACAGAAAAATAACAACTAACGTTCATTAGAAGCCTTAAATTCATCCCGACATTGTTCAGAGTACTTCCTATAAACGATCTTATTGAAATCACACTCATTTGTAAAGTGATAATCTTATAAAATATTATTCCCATTTTCCAGAGGGGCTAAATAACTTGTACACAGTCACACAATTGAGCAAAAACTTTGGGATTTAATCCAGGCACAATCTTGCTCCAAAGCCCTTTTACTTATTCCTTAACTTTTCTATGTGGAAGGAAAGTGAAATAATGAAAGATGGGTTTTGGAGGAAGGTAAGCCCTGGAGTCTGGGGAGTGATATATTAAGTGTTTTAAAACCTGCTCAAAGGTTTAGAATGGCAAACTTAAGACATGAACAAAAACCAGTCCATAATGACTACTGCTCTTTGCCAATTTAAGCATATCATTAGCATTAAAATTAATTTTCCATTATCTATGTCATCTAGGACTTGGAAGAACACGAGGAATTTTAATTCTCAGAAGAAACTCATTTTAGTCAGGAGTCTCAGCCTTTTCCCTGACCAGACATTTTACACAAGAGCCCAGTTATTACAGTTTGTAAAATGGACTGTGATGGATTTTTGTGAGTTCTTTTTTCCCCTCTCTGATTTATGCTGAAGTATACAGTAAACTCAAAGTGTATGAAAGTCTATTTGGAGAAAGGTTGGGGAGAAGCATGCCCTGTGGGTGGATATTATTTCAGATAAATAATCGATTTCTTATAAATTAAATTGTTTGCTAAAATACCTCTAAAACATAAAAGATGGGGTGAAACATTTATTTTCAAATTTGTGCTGTAAAATGTGGGTTGTTGACAAGTCTGAAGGCCTGTTACAAAGCACTCAGGGTAATAGACAAACCAAGTACATGACAGCAAGTCCCAGAAACTCAAGATAGGGTAGCCTTTACTTTATCTAAAAAAACCACAAGGTTTTCCTTTGTTCTGAAATATTTCATATTACCCATCACAGAAGCAGTGTTTCATGGCCGCTGCAGCAGAAAAGGTCAGGGTACTCCCTGCAGAAATGTAAATATGCAATGCTGGAGACTGTTGGGTAGCTTCTTTATAAGCACAAAGCGATGGGAAAGGATTTGATTGTTTTTTAAAGCTGATGCTTCCATCAATTTCTTGCTATAAACATATGATGTGTTGTAGCAAATTAACATTTAAACACTGGGTTTATAGACTTTTTTGTTTGTTTTATAGCCACAGAGAAAACCCACCTTCTCTTAGCTTTCAGTAGCATGAATCACAGACCTGTTATTTCCTCCTTCCCATCTACATTTTACAATTTTCAGACAAATAGCACTGTCTCCAGAAAAGCAGCAATTTCATTTCTGCCTGTTGTGTTCATTGTTCTGTTTCTACTTGACTTCCCAGAACCGTCTAACTAAAAGGAACACTGAGAGATCTGGTCCAACCATCCCATGATGGCATTTTTACAACATGCACGTCATGAATAGATAAGAGATTCTCTATGTACTAAATTCATCAATCAACAAATATTTAGACCTTATGTGAATCATTAAAAAAGTGACAGGAAAAAAACCCCGACATTTCATCACAGTTTTGTTATTTATGATACTATTAGCCCAGTGCATGCACATTAAAAGGGAATTAATTAAAAGGGAAATATGTTAATATTGCTATTTGTCCTTTCTCTGTAATAGAAATATCAGCGATGAAAGAAAATTAGTAAAATATATATGAAAATCTCCCTCCTGTCAGAGTCTGGGGCACGCTGCCGGACCCAGAGTCAAGTCCCCACTCACCAGCGCATGCTTTGAAATCATGTGAGACCCAGACCAGGCTGGCCCCACCCCGTCAAGCCCTGAAGGGCATGGTGTGCAGCCTCAGGTCCCCTGGACTGGCGCTGGGCAGGGAGGGCAGCCCCAGGTTTCTCATGAAGCCCTGCTGGGTGGGGGGTCATGGCCTCAGGTCCCCCTAGCCCTGGTGCAAGGGCACAAGGGCTTGATGACCATTTGCATATTAGCTCTTTATTATATAGGACTAAAGGTCCAGTGTATGAAATTCATGCATGGGAGGAGGTCCCCTCAGCCCAGCCTGCACCCTCTCCAATTTGGGACCCCTTGGGGGATGTCTGACTGACAGTTTAGGCCCGAACTCTCACAATCAGGAACTGTTGGCTTCTAATTGCTCACTTGCCTGCCTGCCTGGTCATCCCTAACTGCACCCCCTGCCAATCTGATTGGCCCTAACTGCCTCTGTGTGCTGGTCTGATCACCCCTAACTACTCCCTGCTACCAGCCAAATTACCCCCAACTGCTTCCTCCCTGCTGGCCTGGTTGCTCCTAACTGCCCCGCACTGCTGGCCTGGTCACCCCCAATTGCCCCCCTGCCAGCCTAGTCACCCTTCACTACCTCTCTGCCAGCCTAATTGCCACAACTGCCCCCTCTGCTGGCCTGGTCGCCCCTAATTGCCCCCTCTACCAGCCTGATCACTCCAAACTATTTCCCACCCACCCCCCTTCACCCCCGCTGGCCTGGTCACCCCCAACTGCCCCCTCCCTGCTGGCCTGGTTGCTCTTAACTGCCCCGCACGGCCGGCCTGGTCACCCCCAACTGCCCCCCTGTCAGCCTAGTCACCCTTCACTACCCCCTCTGCCAGCCTAATTGCCCACACTGCCCCCTCTGTCAGCCTGATCACTCCAAACTATTTTCCAACCCACTACCCCACCCCCACTGGCCTGGTCACCCCCAACTGCCCCCCTGCTGGCCTGGTCATCCCTTACAGCTGCCCAGCTGGCGTGGTCGTCCTCCCACACAGCATGCTTGTTCAGTCATTTGGTCATCCCTCACTAACCACCCTGACAGCCTGGTTGTAGGCAACCATCTTGTGAGGATGTGATGCTCAATTTGCATATTACCTCCTTATTATATAGGACTAGAGGCTCAGTGCACAAAATTTAAGCAAGGGGCTCGGCCTTCACAGCCCCAGCTGCCTCATGGCCCTGCAAGACTGCCCTCCCATCATCAATGGTCGTTCTGGAAGGTCATTCCACCATTTAGTCTAATTAGCATATTAGCTCTTTATTATATAGGATACGGGGTGATGCTACCTACCTTGCAGTGTTGATGTGTTTTGCACAGAAAGCCACTGGAACCATTCAGGACAACTAACTTGTTCTATAGGTAAGGAAACGGAAGAGAGAGAGATTAAGTGGCATTGCTGAAGTATTCTGTGTTAAAGTCGTGAGGCTATGAAGTGGCAAAGTCTTGATCTCGGGTCTTTAAACCTCGAGTTTTTTTTTTTTTTCTTTCCTTCCGATCCCCTGTTGGTGGTTCTTTTATTTCCTGCCTCCGAATACCTTACATTGTGTAGCAGTACACAATTGATAAAGTTCTTCCACACATGTTCTTATTTCTAGTAGGTATTCTAATGTTCATTTCACAGATGAGGAAACCTTCACTTGGAGCAAATGGTTTGACTGTGGGCATCTGGCCGGAGAGGCAGGCCAGGTCTCTCCTGATCCTGAACCTGGTGTTTTCCATTGCACCACAGCAGTGACCAGAGTTTACAGTCTCGCTTAGGAACCCACATAAACACATGTGAAACAAAGAAAACTGAAATCTTAAAACCCCACTCAACTACTTACAAGTACAATGGGAGACCAGAGTTCATCAGTGACGTTTCAAATAGTTTTCATATTGCCTCCATTCTTACCAGCTCTCTTCTCACTTTTCTGAGCCCTGAGTCATTAAATCTTTTCATTTCCTTATACCATTTTAGTCAATGTGCTTGCTTTCTCTTGAACTCTATTTAACTTGTCTATTAAATATTTCCAAGTACAAGTATTTACATTCCTTTCATCCTTAAACATGATTGTCTTCATAAATGTTCAAATTTGCTTAGAACTATTTCTCTTTTTGTTAATTTAAGAGACAGATAGCTCATTATTACTCTGGGTTTACGTGTTCATACAGATTGTTAAATACCTTCCATGTTATTCCCCAGCTTATGGGGCCGTGCAGAAAGTTCTCAATTACTCAACTTGAGCTGCATGCCAAATACTGTAGCTGTTAGCAATTCTCCTGTTTAATAGCAGGTCCTATGTCCTGTCTTTGCTTTTCACTGAAAATCACAACTATGGTAACCAATCATCACTTGGACTCTTGTTATTTCCCCAATCTTTTGGCCTAGCAGAAGGCCATGTTCATTCTCTAAGAATGTCTTGTATTATTCCTAGTGATAAACTCAAGGCCAGTGAAGAAGTAACTTGAGCAGCATACAAGCTGTGGGCCTTGCTATCTGGTCTCCGTGCTCAGCTGTCAAAGCACTGTGGCCATTATTTAGCTACTCTGTGCCTTAGTTTCCTTATTTGGAAAATAAAGATAATAACTATAGCGATCTCCTAGGAATAGTGTGAGAATTGAATGAGTCAATGAACATAGAATGTTTGAACACATAGTGTTTAATATACATGTCATGTACTGATATCACATTTTAAAGTATGTATTTTTATTGATTTCAGAGAGGAAAGAAGAGGAAAAGATAGAAACACCAATGATGAGAGAGAATCATTGATTGGTTGCCTCCTGAACACCCACCACTGAGTATTGAGTCCACAACCTAGGTATGTGCCCTGACTGGGAATCGAACAGTGACCTATTGGTTCATAGGTGGACACTCAACTACTGAGCCACACTGGCCAGTATTGCATTTTGAACTAATCAGCTGAATATGGCTGGCAAAATGTAGGGAAGGTGATTTATTACATTTTAGTTAGTTTGCTGAACCCTCAAAATAACCAGAAAGACCAGTGTGGTTATCTTCATGTGTGATGAAAAAATTGAGGTATAGAAAATTATCAATTTGCTTATGTTGATTTGGCTAGAAAGTGATAGAGAAGGAAGGAAACTCAGATCAGTCTGATTTCTGTATATCAAATAATTAGTTCAATAGCTGATATTTATTCAATGCTTATGTGGTGCCAGGCATAGCGCTCTTTTGTGCCTCATAATAACCATTTAAATAAGCATTATTCTGATACTCTTTTTACCGTTCAGGAAACTGAGGCTCAGCTAGTTCAAGTAATTTGAAAATTATGTCAAACTAATACTAATTCAAAATACAATTTTTTTTCAGATAAGAGTAATATCTCAAAATTAAAAGATTAAAATTGAGCAAACTCAGTAGTGTTTTTGGCAAATAACTTCTACTTAACGGAACAAAAACATAATGGTTTGTTTGTTTTTTAAAAAACTCTCTAAAGGAGGATTAAATGTAAGACTATTTTAATATATCTTTAATAATAGGTCACCTACAATTTAATACATTTCTAAATGAAGGCTAAAAGAACTGAGTACTTCCTGTTAGATTACTCCATACAATGTGTTTTGTCAATTCTGACACTTTTTTTTTTCAAATTTTAATGTCTGAAATTAATATTCTTATTAAGCCCTAGCCAGTTTGGCTCAGTGAATAGAGTGTCAGCTGAAAGATCCCAGGTTTCTTTCTGGTCAAGGGCACTTGCTGGCTTGATTCAAATAGGGAGAGTGCAGGAGGCAGCCAATCAATGTTTCTCTCTCATCATTGATGTTTCTATCTCTCTCTCCCTCCCTGTTCCTCTCTGAAATAAATAAAAATATTTTTATAAGGACACATATGCAATACCTTAATCAATAAAGAAATTTAAAAAAAAGTTTTTTTAAAGATTTTTAGTAAATTATAATTGGGAAAGTTTTCTCTCTTTTAATGACATAGGATAATGTGCTTCTTACCGTCCATGACTTCTTAAGACTCAGTAAAGCCTGGTATTTTATATATTCTCTATTTTGTGATCTTATTATTATAGCCTTCAAGGTAGGTTTTAATTTAATAGCAAGCACACTCCTTACTTGGGCTTAAGTAAGGAATGAGAACTCTTACAAAAACACCTTTTTATTCATAATGCTCCGTATTTCATGTAGTTACAATAAATCACAAGCTGATACTTCATGGAAGGAAATATGTGAAGGGATTTCCCTGGACAGATTTAGGCTGATTCTATACAAGAGAAAGGGTAACCACATGAGAAAGTTGGCATGCTGGTTGAACATTTCTCTTTTCAAAGATTTCCCTGGCTTCATGAAGTCATAGTTCAAACATTTTCAAGCTCTTAATTTTGAATGATACTAATTACTCTTAGAATTCCCCTACTGTATTCTTTGTTTTAAATTCTTTTCCTGAGACTGATACCTTTCCAATTCCCACCTCCCAGTTTAATTCCAGCTTTTTATCCACCCCTTGCAGGCGACAGTTTTAAGCACTTCTCCTGTTTCATTTGTGTTATGTGAATTTTGCATTACACCAGGCTCCCCAGAAGAATATTCATTATAAAGTTCTGTCAGTGTTTTCCTTTGTTACTGTGTATGTATAACCAGGATGAAATGCATTCTTATTCCAGTCTTTGTCCCTCTTCTGCAATATATCCAACTATATATAACATAGGTGGATGGTGTAAAGTAGGGGTGTCAAACTCAATCAGAGAAGGGGCCAAAATCTAAAATCCAGCCTAAATCGCGGGCCGAATGGTTTACTGAACAGTCATAAACTGTCATTGTGATGGAAACGCAGTGGAGTGCAGTGATGACAGCGCGGTGCGGGCCACATTGCAAGGCCTGGGGGGACGGATTTGGCCCGCAGGCCTTGTGTTTGACACATGTGGTGTAAAGAGTCCTACTTCAGCACATTGAAAAATAGATCTTCAAACACATAGAATGTACAACATAAGCAGTGAACCTGACATAAACAATGGACTGTAGTCATTAATAATAATAATAATAATAATACCAATATCAGTTCATCGATTGTCACAAATGGACCCCAATAATACAAAATGTAAATAAGAGGATAAATTGTATATGTGTGGAGGGGGCAGTCTCTGTATTTTCTGATCGATTTTTCTGTGAATTGGAAACTGCTCTTTAAAAAATAATTTTGTTAATTTTTAAAAATCAATTTTCCCAAATTAAGAAAGTAAAATGGCCCATGGCTTTCTGGCTTTCAATTCAACCCACTTAGTTGCCTTCCAGAAGCAGGCTCACACCTGGTCACTCTGGGGAACACTTTTATTTTTACAGGAAATGACCTTGAGAGACTGAAAGAAGGAAACGAAGCTGGTGAGTCAATGTACATGCTTCCCTTCCTCACTGAGCAAACACTGACAGAGCACTCGATTTCAGATTGCTTGGCAATAGCTTAATAGCTGAGCCTCACAATACTTCAGAGGGGTAGGTGGTCAGCAAACACCTCCGGTAGCAGTTTCATTTGAACAATGTGATACCAAAATAGCTAATGACATAACCCAAGGTAGCAGTGAGTCAGGGAGTGGGGAGGAAAGGACATGGGAACCTCTTCTGAATGCCTCACTCTGTCTTTGCCAGCTCACCAGGCTGTTGGGAGTGTGGTTATTTAAAGTCTGTTTGTAATCGTGTAGCTATTTAGAAGGTAAAGATGGATGGTTGAGTCTGAAATGACAGGCCTCTGCATCCCTGTGTCTTTTGTAAGGGAAAGTTGCACAAGCCAATCCATGAGCCTAATACCAGGAGAGAGGAGGTGACCAGAAAGCTCCATGGAAATACCATATTTTTCCGTGTATTAGATGTTCCCTACTTTTCCAACCCCAAATTAAGAAATCAATATTTTAAACATTTTGCTGGTTTTTCTCTTAAGGCCTTCTTCTTTTTTGGCATCTTAAGGAGTTGTTCTTCCTGTTTTCTTCACTGTCTGATCATACACTCAGTGGGAGGAAGTCCAAATTGTCTCTCTGCAGCTCTTTTGCATAGCTAATTACATTCAATTTGAATTTTGCAGAGTAAGACAATCGCTTACTGGTGTTTATCTTTTTATTTTTTGACAACTTTATGGTTGTCTGAACACTCTGAGCCATGTTGCATCTGCCCATTCTCCACCTCCACCTCCAATTATGGCATCAGCTAACATCAGTAACAATAAGGCTTGTAATTGGAGAAAACCTATTTGACAAGGTATGGGCAGCCACACATCCGCTTGGCTCCTTCTTCAGCTGACTTCTGTGCAAAAGACGTCCCTTGATTTTCACTCTAACAATTTTAGAAAAAAATAGTATCTTATACATAGAAAAATATGGTAGGTACCTAGAGATGAAAAAAAGAAAGTGGAAATTGATAGGGAAATTTCCACACTTATTTATAAACTAAAGGCCCATTGCAGAAAGATTCCTGCAAGAACAGGGCTTCTGGTAGGCTTCCCTCCCGACACCATCATCTCTCCCGCCATCCCCCCTGCCACCTCTGCTCCCCACCCTCCACCCCATGCTTTTCCTCTGGCCGCTGCCCCCCCATCCTCCGCCCTTTCCCTCCCACCACCACCTGGTGCTTTCCCTTCCCTCCCACCGTCTCTGCCCCTCACCCCACGCTTTCCTTCCCATCACCAATGCCCCTTGATTTCCCTTCTGCTGCCGCCCAGCCCAGCACTTTTCCGCCACCTGCAGTCACACACTGCCGCTGCCTGCCCCACCCCCACTTACCCTCCCACAGCCACCTTGCTTTCCACTTTCCCTCCCTGTTCCTTCTGTGCTGTCTTCAGTCTTCACTCCTCCCTCCTCAGCATATGCAAATCAACCACAATCTTTGTTGGGTTAATTTGCATGCTCGCTCTGATTGGCTGTGAGCGTAGTGAAGGTACGGTCAATTAGCATTTTCCTCTTTTATTAGTGTAGAAGAGAGTCTTATTATCACTCTCCTCATAGTCAAAGCAAGATGTTCCAACCACTGGCCTCTGTGATTGCTCAGTGTTTCACTCCTGCAGAAGGAAGCTGAGGGCGTTTCCCAGGGATTCTCCTTCATACCCATAACATTTCAATTCCAGGTATGTGTGCCTTTTAACATCTAGACTTCCAGAGGCTTTTAGAGTGAAGGGTGTTATGTAAAAAAAAGAGGTGCTACAGGCACTCAGCACTCTTCTATAGTTGAAATTGCCCACTTCTGAGAGAAATCAGGTATTAAGGAGAAAGATGTATAGATGTGTAATTTTTGTCTTTATCATGTTTTGAGGATGCCTGTTTTGTTTTTTTAATATATATATATACATATATATATATATATATATATATATATATATATATATATATTATTGATTATAGTCTCACAGAATTGTCTTATTCCCCCATTCCCATCCCAAACCCCTCCCTAGATAGGCCCCTCCAACCCCTGTTGTCCATGGCCACTGGCTAGGCCCATATGTATGCACACAAATCCTTTGGTTGATCTCTTCCCCTTAGCCCCATCCCCCCTTTCTTTCCCTCTGAGGTTTGAGAGTCTGATCGCTGGTTCTCTTTCTCTGGGTCTGTTTATATTGTTCGTTATTTCCTCTAGATGTGTGAGATCATGTGATCCAAGAAATACCCTTATGAGAACCTAAACTGCAACAAGCCATAATGGTTATGCTGAGAGGCAAATGAATCAGTCTGTAGTGAGTTCCTTTCTGCATATATTTTATTGATTTTTCACAGACAGGAAGAGAGAGGGATAGAGAGTTAGAAACATCAATGAGAGAGAATCATTGATCAGCTGCCTCCTGCACACCCCCTACTGGGCATGTGCCCGCAACCAAGGTACATGCCCTTGACTGGAATCGAACCCGGGACCTTTCAGTCCGCAGGCCGATGCTCTATCCACTGAGCCAAACCGGACCCGGCAAGGATGCCTGTTTTAATTTTTTTCTAAAGCTAGTGAAACAAAATAAGAGATATTGGTCCTTAGATTACCTGTATATTTGTCTTTTGTCATAAATAAACGTGAGAGAGTTAACTAGCAAACAAATATTGAAGTTGGAGAAAAATCTACACTGAATGCTGCCAAAGGAAGTGTTTATGACTAAATAAGGCCATTAATAAAATTTATTTTTCTGGGAACTGAACAGAAAAATTTGCATGAAATTACTTTATATGAAATGATAATTGCTGTACATTCAGGCAAAGAACAATTATTTATTGAGCATGTACTATATACATAGTATAGACTATGTGTTATAGTCTATACAAATATAATTTCTGCATAAAACTGATCAAGGTATCTATAAACTAAAGTAAAATTTTCCTACATATAGAAATTGTATGACTAAAGAACATCTCTATTATAGGTTTACATTGGAATTAATTAATGGTGATAATTAATTTATAAGATGTATAAAACATAAAAACTTTTCAATGTTCTTAATTGAATGCCTTATCACAATATTATAGCTATGTAAATCCTAAAAAAAAAAAAAAAAATACAACAGAGTAATCAGCATCTAAAATCTGAAAAACACATAATTACCAAGATAGTCCTGTTATTTAGTGATTAGTTTTAAAAAAACAAAACATTTGAGGGATCGCTTGAATAGTTATAAATCTGGTATTTCATCTGCACAATGAAATCTAGATTATTTCACCTTTTGTTGCAAAATTATTTCTGCTAAAAATGAAATATCTCTACATCTTGCAGCTGGATGTTGCACCTTTTTTTCTTACATGAAGGGAAGAAATGATTTTATAAGTATTTCATAATTAACACAGCAACAGTTTGTAAATTAAAGAGAAAAAAGGAAAACAATGCCTATGCTACTTCTCTGAGCCACATAATACTTAAGACCAATGGCATATTAATTTTCAGTTGAAAGCTAAACTAAGTGTTAGGTCAATAAACTCTATCATCACCACTTTCTAATCTAGAGGGCCACTTTAATTAGTTAAGAAGAAACATTATTGTAATTATTTGAAATAAGGACTTTCTATTCACAGGTTTTTAAATAAGAACAGAGAAAAAAATACTGAGCATAAGTGACTAAAAAAAGAGTAAACTTTTTTATCAAAAAATAGTAAGATTTTTCTCATAATAGAGATTTTTATTCCTTTAATTTATGTACTTCATTGTTAAAGTCCTTTTAAAAGAATCTCCTTTGTTAGTCTCAGCATTTTGAAAGCTACAGCAAACCAGATGCCTGAAAGCAGCTCAGCCTTGCTTATTTTGGACTGTACATGATGTGTGATAGCTTTTTTTTCTTTTCTAATCTGAAACACAAAAAGTACTAGAAACCCTTTTGTTATCAGTATGAATCAGAATATGAAGAAATGTTAGACATAAAATATTTCTGGAAAAAGAATAAACAATTTTTGCCAGTTCCAACAAGCCAAGGAATTCAGAACTATAATATTTGTGATGTGATTAGTAAATTGGGAAGAACATGGGCGGCAGTGGGGTGGGGGATGGACCCATAATCAAATGTTTGCAATACATGGAAAAGAACAAGGAGGATATTTTTTTTAAAATGTTATATTTTCTTTGCATGTCAATGTTCCAAACAAAGCTGGAAGCTTTGTGTCCAAGCCAGTTGGCATTCTATCCTATCTGAATTTCTGGGGCACTTCTCAAGCTAAGAGAAATTTGATGAAGCACTAGGTTTGTTCCTTACAGTAAGAAATTCTCTATCTGCTGTAAGTTGGCTGTGTTCATCCAATTTTCTAAGGAGAGATATGATCAGATAAAGGTCCACTTTGTTCAATAAAGAACTAAACCCACTCTATCATTAACGTGGGAAAAAAAAAAAAAAAAAAAAAACCTGACCTTTCCCTGTTACTATTTATACCACCCTGGGGCTTGAATTTGATTTTTCTTCATTGCTTTGAGGATATCTAAGTATAAACTTTAAAGGTATAAAATGATTGATACATGGTATTCACAATAGACTGCTTCAAGTAATACATGTGTGCAGTAATACATTCTAAACATGCCTTGATAATGAAAATATCATTATTAAAGAAAATACTTAGAAATAGGGCATCACAAAAGCTATATGCTACTTCTTGAAGATATTTCTTTTAAAAATTATTATTCACTAAATATATTCAATTCCTATATGTTTATTCCATTTTTTTTGCTTCAATTCATACTTCAATTTTTTTAATATTTTAAAAAATGTTTTGGCCTTATGTAGAAATTGCTTTTCTGTTTCAATGTTAATTTCTTACTAGTCTAATTTTCTCTTAAGTATGCTTTAAAATTTAGTATATTTATTTTGTATTTATTCATTTCTTATTGTCAATACCTTTTTAAAGCTCTTTCCCAAATTTCATAAGAAGAAATAATTTATAACATATGAGAGAGATATCCCAGACTGACATTCTCTCAGGAAGGATAGAGCTTTTCATATTTCAGGAAAAACCTGCATTTAAAACTGGTTAAAAACGGTACTAATTATAGGTGTTAAGAAATGAAAAAGTATCGTTTCAGTCCATTCTTTATATGAAGCCATGTCAGATCTACCTGAGAAGGGCAAAGGAAGGGAAAGAGGATAGAAAACATGTTCAAACGTGCCATCGGAGTGTCCATGCTTTTGATTTAGTAGGCAATACACTAACCTAAGAATTTTCTTGAAAGCATAAAACCAAAATTTATAAACCAGAGAACTAAGGAAGGAGTACCACATCCAGATTCTGATAATTATGTTGAAAAACTTTTCCAAAGGATCTCCACTTTATAGTAGAGCGGCATTCCCTTAATGAGGCGGGATCAGGGCAGAAGCTGCTGAAGCGTAGCTGGCTGTCTGGCCACTGAGTCACAGAAATCTACCACAGCCCTGTCTGCCTCCAAAGCCAAGTTCATCGTCTCACCTCACCATTCCCTTTTATACACTATGTGCATTTTAACGCTTAAATGCTTTTTAAAAACAACTAAGAAAATAAAATGGCAAGTTAATGCAACTTAGATATAAATACAACACAATATAAACATAATGTTTATAAATGTATTTTGTTAGCAAAGGTATATTCCTTTTCTGTTGGTGTTCATTGAAAAGATCAGTTGAAGGCTCATATGTATGCACACAAGTGCTTTGGTTGATCTCTCCCTTTTATCCCCACCCTCTCCTACACTTTCTCTGAGGTCTGACAGTCTGATCCATACCTCCTTGTCTCCAGGTCTATTCTTGTTCATCAGTCTATGTTGTTCATCATTTCTCCCAAATGAGTGAGATCACATCCTACTAGAAATACACTTATAAGAACCGAAAATGAGACAAGCAATAATGGTAATGCTGAAAGGCAAATGAATCAGTCTGTAGTGAGTTTCTTTCTGGGCCAACAGTTCTTTTTCCTCACCTGCTCTTAACTCCTTTTGCTTTCAGAGGTGCTCTGAGGGAAATAATTAGAGGCAGGATATAGTGGTGGTGTGACAGTATGGCCAGTGTTAGGACTGTTCTGAATGATACACTGTCACTATGGTCAGACTATTCCCAGAAGATAATTAACCCAAACAATCCAGATTATGCACCAGGAGAGGCAATTAGAGGTTGGCTTTTGTTTCTAAAAGGGATGTATATTGGAATACAGTCACTCTGACCACCACACCCACCTGTGAAACCAGTTGATCCTTTACTACACTAGCCATGCAATCCTCTCTAATATTTCCTTCTCATCTGATACACATAGCAACATTCCTCTGCTTGTAGAATTTATATCCTTCCCTTATTTACAGATATTTGCAGTTCTTCTAATCAATTCAATTACAGATACTTCTCAGTCTTCTTGTCAGAGTCAAATTCATTTTTCTTCCCATTCTTCCTTTCTGCTTTCCATCCCTTTTTTCTTCCCCACCCCACCTCATCTCCTTCCCCCCTACTTTTTTTTTTATCTCAATGTTCTATTGTACAGATCTTCTAAGCAAACAGAAGGTAGTATAAAGGCTTTAAGAAATCTGTTTGTTTTACTTAAAATACTTTCTTCATAGTGGATTAATTCTTTGGATTAACTAGTTTTATTTCTATAATCAACAGGCTCTTTTGTACAATTTGAAGCTATAATAGTAGGTTTAAAATCTATGAGGATTTTTTCTACGTGACTAAAATAAAATCCAGTGAATTTGTATTTGATGGTGCACACTTTTTATGTATTTCTCATCTCACCAAATAAGGAGTGGAAGTCCACGGAAGTTAAGTACAGTGCTTCCATTGAATAATAATGTCTGTCATATGTTTTTTAAAAGGACCATGTACATATTTGTTAAATTGAACATGCGTAAGTCATACAGTTATGAGGAGGTGAAACTAGGATTCAAATCCAGATTAGTGATAAGACTCCCAAGTCCCTGTTGGTTCTGCTACAACACAAAGTTTTTAAGTCCTACATTAGAATGAACTAAAGAAACCAATTAAGAATCAGGCCAAAGAAAATGCAAACCAAGTTTGATTTATTTGATCCTACTTAAAAAATAAAGATAATAAGTCAGTCCTACTGGCCTGGAAGTTTTTTTGTTTAGTTTATATCACTTTCTTTTTTTGTGTGTGTGTGGTTTTTTTTAAATATATTTTATCGATTTTTTTACAGAGAGGAAGAGAGAGGAATAGAGAGTCAGAAACATCGATGAGAGAGAAACATCGACCAGCTGCCTCTTGCACACCCCCTACCGGGCATGTGCCCACAACCAATGTACATGCCCTTGACTAGAATCGAACCTGGGACCTTTCAGTCCTCAGACCGACGCTCTACTGCTGAGCCAAACCGCTTCGGCTACATCACTTTTTTAAAAACAAAACAAAAATCAAAAACTGACCCTAACTGTAATGTGCTATAATGATGTGAAACCCCACCCAAAAATCTGTGCATGCAGAAAAGACTAAGTAGAAATGAAAGAAATGCATCAACTTTAAATAAAAGTTACCTTAAGTAAGGGCCTATGCATCTCTTATTTATTTTTCACTTTTACTTTTCTGTATTTTCCAACATTTCCATGGTAAGTCTGAGTTATTTTTTCAAAGAAATAAATCTTCAGAAAACTTTATTGGTAGAGTAAAATTAATGGGGAAATTTTTTTGAGCTGTTATGAGATTACATTTTTTTTTGCCATGAAATATTAAAAAACAACGACGACATAATGTCAGGTGATTGTGTATTATGTTTGTAAAAAATACTTTAATCAGGGTTTAGTGAACTAAGAGGAACCCCCTGCCTTGACAAGCATGTTACCTGTTCAATGGAAGAAAAAAAAAAAAAAGTCTTAACAGAGTTAAGCTTTAGAGTTTAATTACTATTTGAATGAAGAATTAAGACTTTAAAACCCACTTGGGCATTAACTCATCAAGGCCTCTGACACAACTGTTTTAATAAAGCTTCTGAAGTTGATGCCACACAGTAAACAAGAGCAAAAAGAACCAACTCAGGGAATTCCAGCCTGGCATATGCACTTTATGAAAGCTATAGCTTGTCTTAAGAAGTTGAGGGAATGGGGAATCTGCTCAGCTCATTTATTTTCAGACTCTAAGATTTCTGCTCAGGCCTTCGTTTAAGTATCAGCCTCACCTTCCAAGTTTATTCCCAACTGAGAGGGAAATAGCCATTATAGGAAATTGTTTTATGACTTTGGTGCATTTAGTTTAAATCATTTTAATTGAAATATATTTAATTTGAGAACTGCAGTATTTTATTTTCTAACATGTCATCTTCCATAAAGATTGTTCAGTTTTCAAAAGAAATCTTGCAGCCATATGAAACATATGCTACACTGGGGACAATTTTATTCTATAAGTAAAGAATATTTTGAGCTCAGCCAGCATGGCTCAGTGGTTGAGCATTGACCCATGAAACAGGAGGACATGGTTCGATTCCAGGACACATGCCCTGGTTGTGGGCTTAATCCTCAGTATGGGGGTTTGCAGGAGGCTGCCAATCAATGATTCTCTCTTATCATTGATGTTTCCATCTCTCTCTCCCTTTCCCTTCCTCTCTGAAATCAATAAAAATATATATTAAAAAAAGAAACTTTGAGAAGTGTTACTTTATTCATTTATTCACCAAACATTTATTCAGATGATGAGGATAAAAAGACAAATTATCCTCGCTTTCAAAATGCCATGAGAAAGGCTAGAAGATCCCTAGTGGTATTTCATTGAGAATTCAATTCTTAATCTCTTAAAAGTCTTCCCAGGGGAGTATTGGGTATGTGTATGTATGTATGTACATATGTATGTGTGTATGTATGTGTATATACATGTGTATACACGAGTGTGTGTATATAGAAAATACCTAAGAACTCTAGTTTTGGAACCATTAAACTTGACTTAAAGTTACAGAAGTACTATGTAACTGTTCAAATACTAATATACAACACAAATACTTCCTCTAGTTATTAAATTGGCAATATTTAATAAATTCTGGAGAAAAAAATAGAATTCATTTTCTTTTCTAATGTGAGATAACTCAGGTAAAGAATTTATGGAAGAGTAGAAAATAAAAGTAAATAGTAAAAATGATTTTTACACTTATTTTTTAAATGTTATTTTACTTTTTAAATAAATAATACAGTCAAAGGCTACAAAAGAATATACAGTAAGTACACAATTATCTCACTTACTTTTCCACAATGGTTAGCAGTTTCTTGTAAGAAATATTCTCCCAGAGTTACATTATGCTTATAAATATATAAATATATAAAACAAAAACTGGATATTATACCTTCTATTAGGTACTCTGCTTTTTTTCTTGAATACATGTTTAAAAATTTTTTGAACCTTTCAAAGATATAGATGATATATTGCTTCATGTTACCCCACAGGCTGTGGTGGATGCTTTCACCTTGATTCTAAGGTGACTGGGTCTCTCTGAGGGAGGATCGCTCTCCACAGAGAATAATAAAAGATGGCTACCCTTGCATCCTGTTCACCACACAGCTTTATGAATGCATAACAAAATACTAGCATTTGTTTCAATTTTGTGAAACTTAACAGAGACAGTTGAGGTCATTTGAGTATCCCTTCTTAATTCATTATTACCTTGCCTTCTCACCATTGTCACAGACTTAGCTTTTATAAGTACCAGGCATAATTTACATCTTCACTCAATATTAATGTATTCAACGATGTAGATAATAATATGTAAAGTGATCGTGTTTACTGCTTTGCCTAAAGTGCCTACTATTATACATCCAATCTGCAACTTTTTTCCCCAATCAATCTATGCTTTTGACAATTCATATAAATACATGTATCCCAAGTACATTCTTTTAAAATCATCTATAGTATTCCATTATATGAATATCACAATTTATTAATCTACTTTCCTATTGAATGATATTTCTCTTTTTAAATATTTTTATCAGACACTATGCTGCAATAAATATTTTTTCAACCATTTCCTTCCACACATGTAACATTTTCTCAGTTATATACCTAGCAGTGGAATTACAAAAGTGAAAGAGTATGAACATCAACTTTACCAGATACTTCAAAATTGCTCTCCAAAGTAGTAGTACAACTCATATGCTTAATAGCAGAGGAATGAGAATTACTGTTACTTTGCAGTCATGACAATTTTTGGAAGTGTCATAATTTAAATTTTACTGATATGAGATGATATCTTACTGTCATTTTAAAAATTATCCTAATTATTAGTAGATGGCAACTTTGCATTTGTTTATTAATTGCTTAGATTACTTAGATTACTTTTTCTTTAAATTATCTGTTAATGGACTTCATTCATTCTTCTATCCAGTTACTTAGAAAAAAATAAATTTCTTGCTCATTTTATGAATTATGAATATCTTTTCACAAGCTATGGTTTATTTTTCACATTGCTTTTGTGTTCTTGCTGAACATAGGATTTCTTAAATTTATTGTGGTATCATCAAATCTACCAATTCTTTGCTCTATTTTTTTGTGTCTTGTCTAAGAATTTTTTTCACATCTAAATATTATGAAGATATTCCATACTTTAAAAAAAAATCTGCTTTTAACATTTAGCTCTTTAATCCATCTGAAATTTATTTTTGTATATGGTGTGAGAATGGGATCCAGTTTTACTTTATTTTTTCCATATGGTTAACCAATTGTCCCAGTACCATTTATTGAATAATTCTGCCTCTTTTCATTGATTTGCAGTGCCACCTTGGTCATATTTCAAGTTTCCACATATGCAAGTATCTGTTTCTGGGCTCTCTATTATGTTCCTTTGGTTTATTTGACTCTTCCTATGCCAATACCACACTGTCTCATTTTCTATGGCTCTATAAATTCTTGATATACTTGGTCATGCAAACTTCCCCCTCCCCCAACTTATTCTTCTTTAAATTTATCTTGGCTATTCTTTATTTTTCACATTGCTTTTGTGTCCTTGTGTTTCCATATTAACTTTAAGATTTCCTTTTCAAGTTTCATCAAGTCTCTTTTGAATTTTGATTAAAATTTCATTAAGTTTATAGCATATTTTAGAGGGAAATTGACATCTTTATATCTCTCAAATGTGGTAGTATATGTCTGTATTCAAATATTATTTGTTCTTCAAACATATTTTCCTGTTGGAAATCTCAACCATCATGCACTAGGTTTATTACTAAATATTTTGTACATTTTGTTTTTCTAGCTGGTTATTGTTGTTTTGTTGAAATGATGATAATTTTTGTGTGCTGATTTGAGTCTGGTAAACCTCTGAAAGTTTCTTATTAGTTCTAAATTCTTGAAAAGCCCTTGGATTTTCTTTGTTTAAAATCACATTGCTTACAAATAAGGACAGTTTTATTGTTTCTTTTTCAAAGTTTATATCACTTAACCCTTTTCTTCTAGTATTGTATGGATGAGACCTTCTGCTGATTACAGCAGTTATAGGGTTATCATTATCTTTCTGCTGGGAACACATTAAAAATGTCAAATTTAAGTGTGATATCTGCAGGCTCTTCATAGCTATTCTACACTAAGGACTAACTACTTGTTTGCTATGATAATTAATTTTATGTGTCAACTTGGGCCATGGTGGTGCTTAGACACTCTGGCCAAACATTATTCAAGGTTTGTCTGTGATGGTGCTTCTGGGGGAGATTAACATTTGAATAGGTAGAGGAGTAAAGCAGAATACTCTCTCTAATGGGGGTGGTCCCAATCAATTAAAGGCCAGAATAGAACTAATGGCTAACTCTCCAGTGAGCAAAAGGGAACTTTCCGGCTTCACTGCCTTCAAGATGTAATACTGGTTTTTTCCTGCCTCAGTCCCAAACTTAAACATCGGTCCTTTCTGTGTCTCTGTCCCACCAGCCTTCAAGCTATAACTAAGTCCTCATGGTTCTTTGGCTTTTGGATAGGCTGCAGGTCAGGCTGAGGGACTCCCCGTAAGTGAATTTCATGCACTAGGCCTCTAGTCCTATATAATAAGAGAGGAACATGCTAATTATCTCTTAGGCTGTGAGGTGTAATGACTGGATCACGGATCTGTAGGAGGGTGGGGCAGCGAACTACAACCAGGTGGCAGAGAGCTACAGGAGAGGGCAAGACTGCAAGCTATGTCGGGTTTGGGGGAAATTACAAGAAGGTGAGACAACAGATGGAGAGCTATAGGAGGGTGGCAGCAAGATACTGGTGCACAGATTCATGCGCAGGGCTACTAGTTAATTAAGAATTTGTTAATAGATTAATGTGTCGCTATTATTACTTTTCTCTACATTGATGACTTGATTATGTACCAATATAGTTAATAGATTTTTTCTGATAGTAGAACAGCTTTGCACTCCCGGAATAAGTACTACTTGAACATGATATGTGTGTGTTTTTATTACATTTAATACCTGATGGATTCAATTTATAACATTTTATTAAGGATTTTTATTTTTATGTCCATATAGGAATTGTTTTGTAGTTTTCTATTTTTATAATGGCTTTGCCTAGTTTGTGTATCAATAGCATATTAGCCCTACAAATTGGACCAGCCAACTTTTCTCCTTTTACTTTTGTCATAAACAATTTATGGAAAAGAGCAGATACTAGTTTTAGAAAATTTGTTAAAATGCACCTGGCTAAGTGTCTTTGAAGAAGGAAACTTTTATTTCTTTAATAGTTATTGATTTATTCATGTTTTAAAATTTTTCTCCAGTCAAATTTGATAATTTGTAACTTTGTATAAAATTATCATTTCATTAAAATTTTGAATTTATTTTGTATGTTCCTATTATTTTTAATATCTGTACTGTGACTGTATTTGACTTCTTTTTGTTACTAATTGCATGTGCTCTTTATTTCTTTAATTCTTTTATCAAAGCTCCAACTTTTAGGACTATTGACCCTTTTATTATTTATTTATTTTCTACTTATTAATTTGTGCCCTTATATAATCTTGTTATTTCCGTAGATTATATATATTTCTATATTTTCTTTCTTACTTTTTAGCCTCCTGAGTTAACACTTTGTTTTAAATCTTTATTTTAAATATATGAAAGGCTCTACTTTTGCCACCATGTACCCATTTTGCTTTTGCTTCAAATGTTATATATAGAATTACTTTTTTGTTATTTATATTAAAATATTTTTCTAACACATGAAATATATTTTAAAATCCAAACATATGTGGGTCCTTTAAGATTACTTTTAAAATGTTGATTTCTTATTTAATGGCATTGTGGTCAGAAAAATATGTTCTATATAATATTTATTTCTTGTTATTTATTAAAATGCCCTTAGTGGTCTAACACATGGTCATTTTAAAAAATATATATTCCATATGTACTTGAAAGAAGTGTATATTTTGCCCTAACTGGTTTGGCTTAGTGGATAGAGCATCGGCATAAGAACTAAAAGTTCCCAGGTTCAATTTCGGTCAAGGGCATGAATCTTGGTTGTGGGCACATCCTCAGTTAGAGGGTGTGCAGGAAGCAGCTGACTGATGTTTCTTTCTCATCGATGTTTCTAACTCTCCCTCCCTCTCCCTTCCTCTCTGTAAAAAATAATGTTTATTTATTTATTTATTTATTTATTTATTTATTTTGGTTTTTTTATTGATTATGGTCTCACATAATTGTCCTTATTCCTCCATTCCCATACCCAATCCCTTCCTAGATATGCCCTCCCCCAAATCCCCCCCACCCCCACCGCATTGTCCATGGCCACTAGCTAGGCCCATATGTATGTACACAAGTCCTTTGGTTGATCTCTTCCCCTTACCCCCATCCCCCCTTATTTTCCCTCTGAGGTTTGAGAGTCTGATCGCTGGTTCTCTTTCTCTGGGTCTGTTTGTGTTGTTCATTATTTCCTCTAGATGTGTGAGATCATGTGATCCAAAAAATACCCTTGTAAGAACCTAAACTGCAACAAGCCATAATAGTTATGCTGAGAGTTTTTATTTAGAAGGATACAGAGCTATATAAATTTTTTTACTTGACTCTTCTATATCTCTTTTTGTTTTTATCCTTAGAATATAATTTAAACTTATACTAAATATACATTCTTTATGGATCATTACTTTGACATTATGTGATATATATCTTCATTTTCATTATTTTTTTTCTTTAAATTTTAGCTTGTCTTATATAATCAGTTTTAATACAGGAGCGTTTGCTTAATATTAGTATAGAAATTATGAAACTTGCTCCAAGTCATGCAGCTAACATGCACAAACACTAAAATTTGAACCCAGGAAATCTTATACCAACATCCACATCCTCAATTGCTAAGTATGCTATGTGCTTCCAAGTAAGCCCATGTCTTCATGCCTCTCATTCTATTGAATTTCTTTTTCACAGAGATGTTTATCCTGTGTTTGATACTCTAGAGATCTTTTTTATTTTTCTCATTTTGTTATTTATGCATTATTGCCACACACTTCTTGATCTGTTCTATATCTTGTTTAATACTATTCTTTGAGATGGGTTCATATCATTACATACAGAGCTGCCTCGTTATATTTAATAACTTCATACTATTTCATTGTATATGTTTCAGTATTTATTTAGTTAGTCCCATAAAGGTTGACATTTAGGATTTTCCAATATCTTGCTATCTATAATAATAAAAGCATAATATGCTAATTAGACCAGACAGCTGAATGACCTTCAGACTGGACAAAGCTTTTATGGTGGGGGCTGAGGCAAAGGTAGTTAGTGGCAATAAGGCAGGCAGGCGAGCATTTAGGGGTGATCAAGATAAACATCTCTGTTTTAATTTCCATTTCTTTTCTCTTTTTTGCATTTTTAATAAATTTATTTACTTTTTCCAGCTTGATTGAGATATAATTAATAAATGACATGTGGAAGTTTAAGCTGTACGCGGTTATTATTTGATAGACATGTTGTTAAATGATTACCACAATGAGGTTAGTTTACACCGGTCACATCACATAGTTATCTTTTATGTGTATGTGTAGTAAGAGCATGTACTATTTACTCTCTTAGAAACTTCCAAGTATACAATACAATATTGTTAACTATAATCATCGTGCCCTATGTTACAATAGATCCACAGAACTTATTCATCTTGTAACTGAAGCTGGTACCTTTTGATCCACATCTTTCCCATTGCTTCTAACCTCCAGCTTTGGCAACCACTAATAAACTCTGTTTCTATTTTAGTTTGCACATATAAGTGATACCATACAGCATTTGTCTCTCTCTGACTGATTTTAGTTAACATAATGTCCTCAAGGTTCACCCAGAGTGTTACAAATAGGATTTTCTTCTTTGTTATGGCTGAATAATATTCTATTATATATATGATAATAATATATAATATATATATATATATATATATATATATATATATATATATATATATACACATATTAGAGCAGTGGTTGGCAAACTCATTAGTCAACAGAGCCAAATATCAACAGGACAACGATTGAAATTTCTTTTGAGAGCCAAATTTTTTTAACTTAAGCTTCTTCTAATGCCACTTCTTCAAAATAGACTCACCCAGGCCATGGTATTTTGTGGAAGAGCGACACTCAAGGGGTCAAAGAGCTGCATATGGCTTGTGAGCCATGGTTTGCCAACCACTGTACTAGACACCCAGTGCAAAAAAATCGTGCACCAGAGGAGGGGTTGTCCCTCAGCCCAGCCTGCACCTTCTCCAATCTGGGACCCCTTGGGGGATGTCTGACTGCCCTCTCACTATCAGGGACTGCTGGCTCCCAACCGCTCACCTGCCTGCCAGTCTGATCATCCCTAACCACTCCCCTGCCAGACTGATTAATGCCTAATTGTTCCCGTGCCTGCCTGATTGCCCCCAACTTTTCATCCCTGCTTGCCTGGTAATCCCTAACTGCCTTCCCCTGCTGACCTGATCGCCCACAACTAACCTCCCCTGCCAGCCATCTTGTGATAGCCATCTTTGACTACCTGTGGGCAGCCATCTTGTTCGAGGGTGTGAGGGTCAATTTGAATATTACCTCTTTATTATATAGGAGATATATATAAAATCTCACATCTTTTTTTATCCATTTTTCCATCCAATGACAGCCTGTTTCATGTGTTCGTTATTGTGAATAATGCTGCAATGTACATGGGAGTAGAGATATCTTTTCAATATCTTCATTTCCTTAAGACATATGCTCAGAAGTGAAATTGCTGAATCATATGTTAGGTATATTTTTAGTTTTTATTTTGAGAAACCTCCATACTGTTTTATATAGTGGCTATATATACATTCACAACAACTGTGCACAAAGGTTCTCTTTTCTTTTCATCCTCATCAACACTTGTTACCTCTTGTCTTTTTGATGACAGCCATTCTAACAGGTATGAGATGATATTGCATTGTGGTTTTGATTTACATTTCCCTGATGATTAGTGATGTTGAACACCTTTTCATGTACTTATTAGCTATTTTTTGTCTTCATTGGAAAAACATATATTCAGTTCTTCTGTCCATTTTTTATTCAGATTTTTTTTCATTAAGTTGTATGAATTCTTTATATATTTTAGATACAAACCTCTTATAAAATATATAACTTGCAAATATTTTCTCTCATACCATGGGTCTTTTCATTTTGTTATTTCTTTTACTCTTCAGAAGCTTTGTAGTTTGATGTAACCCGTTTACTAATTTTTGTTTTTGTTGCTTTGCTTTTGGTGTCATATTTTTAAAAAAATGTTGCCAAGAAGAGTTTCAAGAAGCATTTCCTGTATAACTTATTATACAGGTTTTATGGCTTCAGGTATTACATTTAAGTCTTTAATCCAACTCAAGTGAGTTTTTATGACTGGTATAAGATAGGGGTTCAATTTATTCTGCTGCATGTGAATATCCACTTTTTCCAACACCATTACTTGAAGATATATCCTTTCACCCTGGAGTATATTTGGCTTCTTTGTCAAATATTAGTTGATCCTATATGCCTGGTTTTATTTCTGGACTCTCAATTCTACTCCATTGGTTTTTGTGTTTGTTTTTTATGCTGGTACCATAGTGTTATGGTAGCTTTGTAACAGTTTGAAATCAGGTAATGTGATTACTCCAGCTTTGTTCTTCTTTGTCAAGATTGTTTTTCCTATTTGGGGTCATTTGTGGTTCTATATAAATTTTCCATTTCTACTCTTATGCACTAGACTGAGCATATTTTTCTGTCTTTTGTTTTCTGTTAATTGCCCGTTTTATGAATTGTCAATTTTTAAAATATTTATATCCTAAAATGTATACATTTTTAAAGTTTGTATTTAACAATTAAATAAACTCAATAAACTATCTCAGTACTTTTTTTTCTTAATTCAGTTCTTGGTTGACTAAAGGTTTTCCTCTAGAGAATTATTTCCCCCATTCTTGAACAACTTTAGATAGATATAAAATTTTTACTTTATACTTTTTTCAGGTTGATTTGATCTGAAAGTTTAAACTTCCTATAAACTTCTGTGGCTCACCTTATATATTATCTTTGTTTTTTACTAGAAAACCAAGTAACATTTTCTTTATTTGTAATGTCCAATGACTACTCAAATGCATTTCTATGTTCATTGTTGTAAGTCAGTTTTTCCCAGGTCATGCTATATGTGCCCTTCAATCTACCTATCTGAGGCTACTTCTATTTCTACAAACTTCTCTTTCATTTAAATAAATAGTTTTCTTCACAGTTAATGTTATATTCTTTGGGATAAGAATTTAATTTATCTAGTTTTGCTATTATATCTATTTGATCTTTCATATTAGCTTTTCAGGTATACCATTTTCTCTCTAATCCTTCTAATCTCCTTTTAACTTTTCATTCTGGCATTCTCCCTTTATAATTTTGCATATCCCTTACTATGTTCTTAGTACAATTTGTTCTTTGTGCTATTTTCATTGTGCCCTTTATTTTTGTGATGGTTTTGTTTTCTCTTCCATTTCTTTGAGATTTCCAATCCAAGCTTCATTGGAATCTATTGCCTCATCCTATTTTTCCTACATTTTCATGTCTACACTTAGAATTCCTACTTAACAGAAACAATAACTTTTTTTTTAAGGCAAAACTTGTTCATAGATTTTTTTTCTTTGTTAATCCTCAACCAAGAGTATTTTTTCTATTGCTTTTTAAAGAGAATGAAAGGGAGGGAAGAAGGGGAAAGAAAAAGAAAGGGAGAAGAGGGAGAAAGAGAAATATTGATGTGAGAGAGACACATGATTGGTTGCCTCCCACACGTGCCTGGGCTGAAGCTGAGGATCAAACCTGCAATTCAGGTATGTGCTCTTGACTGGGACCCTTCAGTACATGGGCCAACCTCTAACCACTTAACAACACTGGCCAGGGTTTGTTCATATTTTAAACAACTCTATAGAAAGGTTGTTTATTACCTGCTATTTTCCCCTTTTATTGTCATAATATATTTGAATAGTTCTGACACTTCTTTAAGAAAAACAAAAATACTCCTATCTGAATGAGTTTACTTATTCCTGAACTAGCTATCTTCAGGGTGATATGTTAGAGAGGGGCTAGGACCATATTCTGACTTTATGATATGGCCTTGTGGGTGTTACTGAGTAACTTCTTCCCACCTAATAGAGACTGATATTTCAGGGCTTCTCACAATGCATTCTTTCTCCTCTACCCTGCCTCACCAACAGATTGCTTCTGACAATATGGTTTATCTCTGTGTCTTTATTTGTTCATTCAGTTACACCTTCTTCTTCTTTTCACCAAACCCTATCTAAGGAACCTGTTGCAATTGGAAATTTTATCTAACTATTAGAGGCCCAGTGCACAAAATTTGTACATGGGGGTGTTTGTGTCCCTGCCTACACCATCTTCAATCTGGGACCCCTCGAGGATGCCCGACTATCTGTGTAAGCCGGATCCAGGTGGGATTGGGCCTGCATGGGCAGTCGAACATCCCTCTCACAATCCAGGACTGCTGGATCCCAACCACTCACCTGCCTTTCTGCCTGATTGTCCCTAACTTCTTCTACCTGCCAGCCTGATTACCCCCTAACCACTTCCTTGCTAGCTTGATCAATGCCTAACTGCTCCTTTGCTGGCACAATTGCCCCTAACTGCCCTCCCTGCAGGCCTGATTGCCGCCAACTGCCTTCCCCTGGAGACCTGGTCCCCCCAACTGCCTTTCCTGCAGGCCTGGTCCCCCCAACTGCTCTCCTCTGCAGGCCTGAGTCTCCCCCCCCCCCCACTGTCCTCCCCTACAGGCCTGATCACTCTCCAACTTCCCTCCCTTGCAGGCCTGGTCCCTCCCAACTGCCCTCCCCTGCTGGCCATCTTGTGGCAGCCATCTTGTGTCCACATGGGTGGCGGTCATGTTTGACTACATGGGGATGGCCATGTTGTGTGTTGGAGTGATGGTCAATTTGAATATTATCCTTTTATTAGGATATTGTCTCAGACAGGTGAGATTTGCTAGCCTTCAATTAGATGTGCAGTCTCTGGAGCCCTTCCTCAGCATCTTCTAATGCCCCTATTTTACTTCCAAAGATTTGGCAGCCTTCCTCTCTGTCAGGGTTCAGACATAAATATGCCTCTTAGTGTCACAGAACATGAGTTTTAGTTTGTTTGTCTCTCATTTTTCTTGTGTATTTATAAAATTTGCTAAGATGAGAGGATAAAAATATCTTTACCCATTATAGAGCTGCAAATCTTATATTTAAACTTGGAAGAATTTCTATGACCAATAACTTTTAATACTCCCTTGGAATTTCTTCACTGCTTTATTTATAACTCTTTAGTTACATGCATTTCTTTATGACTCTCTACAACTTATTTTTAAACTATATTTTTATTTATTTCAGAAAGGGAGATAGAAACATCAATGATGAGAAAAAAATCATTGATCAGTTGCCTTCTGCATGCCCCATACTGGGGATTAAGCCCACAACTGGGTATGTGCCCTGACCAGAAATTGAATCATGATATCCTGGTTCATAGATTGGCACTCAACCACTGATCCATTCCAGTTGGGTCAACTTATTTTTATGCTGTTCAATTAAATTTTAGAAATTAGGTCATAATACCAACAAAACATTAAAAAAACAACAGTTGCCTACAACCTCTGGCATATATTTCATGATCATATTATTTTTCTACATTATCATTTCTAATATAGTATTACAGTTAACAAAAATTATAATTGTATATTCAGTAAAAAGATCATAGTGGTATTGTGAGAATATTTTTTCTGTCTGATAAAAATATAACATGATGAAAATAATGTACAGATGAATTGCAACTGTTCATTCCAAAATATACACATTAACATCAAGATCATCATACAAAAACTATGCTTTCTTTAAACTGATATAAAAAGGTATTATTTAGAAATGTCATGGCAATTTTAAAAAATATGTTCATATACTTTTTCATACCAAAGACTGCAACTGTTATAAGTGTCTTGTTCTTTGGTTACTTAAAGAATGTGATATATTTAGATTAATGGGTGACTTTTAAAAATAAAATGTTAGTTTATCAGATTGGTAGGGGAAGGCCTAAGTCCACAACACACTTTAGGCTATATTTCATGGAAGTATAAGGTTTTATTAAACTTCCTATTTCTGCTGGATGCTTGCTTGGTTTGCTGTGAAAGGCCAAGTGATTGTAGCAAATGCTGGATGTAAATTTATATCTTTGGCATAAAATGAAAGATAAACTTATCGAAAATCTAAAAATGCTTTTGCTTGTCTAACAATTTGATCTTAGAAGTTACTGTATACCACCTTAGAGAGGCAGAGGGACAGAATTAATGTCAACAATCTAAATATTGCCTTGGGCTCCTGGCAAGTTTTCCATGGGAGGCTGCGATTCATACTTCCCAAGAACATATTCTCCATAACAGGCCCACCCGTAATCTGGGAGCTGGAAAGAGTTGAAGGCCAGGTCCCCTGATATTTGACTATTAAAGTAAATTGGCCCCATGAAGCATAAAATCTAGACTCTAAAATTCAATAATTCAAGTTAGATTAGTAAAAGTGAGAGATTTAAGTTTACATCCAAATCTTTGAAGACAAAATAATCAACAAATGTACATAAGTATGGCTTCCAACTAAATGAAAGTCTCCCTATCCTATTCACGGCTTCTTTCTTTTCATACTCAAACTTCCTAGACACTAACAAATTAGATACCCTTGTTCTCTAACAATAAGGTTGTTGCCACAGCTGCACCAGTTCAATCTCCCCCTCTCTGATTTTTGGGGGTGGGGGTGGGGGGTAATCAGTGTGGTTTGTTTTTGTGCATAGTGACTTGGCCCAGATCACAGGAAGACCACAAAAGAATCTGATAACACATTTAGACTCAAACTGCACATACAAAAATAAAAAATACATCCTAAAACCACTTCTTCACTCTCATTCCTGTGCTTAAAACACCAGTTGTTTTTGTTGTTGCTGTTTGTGTTTCCTGCTCATACTACACACCAGTGGTGGTCAGCTGGGTGCCTGCTCCTCATCACAGCCTCCCGGGGGAACACACAGCACTGGTGACAACTGCCATGAAGAGGAAAGGAGGAGATGCTCCCTATGTCCCTTAAAGCTTCCACATGGAAGGGACCCATGAGACTCTCGGTCACATGTTATCAGTAAAAGTAAGTTACATGGCTCTGCTTGGTTTTAAGCAGATAGAAATTGGAGACTAGTAGTCCATCTACCGCTTTATCTTTTTATTATTATTATTATTATTATTATTGTTATTATTATTATTATTAAAAATCTTTATTGTTGAAAGTATTACATATGTCCTCTTTTCCCCCTCATTGATCTATTCTGGCCTGCCCTGCCCCCACAACCCAGGCCTTCACCAACCTATTGTCTGTGTCAAAATGACTATCATCAACAAATCAACAAAGGAAAAGTGCTGGCAGGGATGTGGAGAAAAGGGAACTCTCATACACTGCTGGTGGGAATGCAGACTGGTGCAGCCACTGTGGAAAACAGTATGGAGTTTCCTCAAAAAATTAAATATGGAACTCCCACTTGACCCAGTGATCCCACTCCTAGGAATATATTCTAAGAAATTGGCAACACCAATCAAAAAGAATATATGCACCCCTATGTTCACAACAGCACAATTTACAATAGCTAAGATTTGGAAAGAGCCCAAGTGCCATCAGCAGAAGAGTGAATAAAAAAGCTATGGTACATTTACACAATGGAATACTACCATTTTATCTTTTTGTAACAGGTCTGGGCATTTGCTGTGTAAGAACTATTTTTTCTGACTATATCCTACAAAACATGAAAAGCACAGTTATTTCCTTCATCCCTTAGATGATATATAAATAAGAACACCTGGACCAAGGTAAAAGGAAATCAAGGTGTAATTAAGTAATAATGAATATCCCTCAAAACCTTATTGCTTTTAGGCTCATCCAAAAAGAAGAAGAAGAAGAAGAAGAAGAAGAAGAAGAAGAAGAAGAAGAAGAAGAAGAAGAAGAAGAAGAAGAAGAAGAAGAAGAAGAAGAAGAAGAAGGGAAAAAGCAGTCAGAAGGTGAAATGCCATTAAGACAATGTAATGGAGGCAGATCAGGCATTCATTAAACCTTTTTAAAACAATTGATCTTTTTTCAAAATTTCACCTTATAATTATATGTGCCTGTTTTTCCCTGATCAATCATAATCAGTCTATATATAACCAGTACCCCTATAAATTACAAGGTGGGTCAAAAGTAGGTTTATGGTTGTGTGTATTGGAAGCACAGAGTTTATTCTTGTATTATTATTTAACTATAAGTCCAGTGCACAAAATTTGTGCATGGGAGGGTTGTCCCTCAGCCCAGCCTGCACCCTCTCCAATCTGGGACCCCTCGGGGGATGTTTGACTGATGGTTTAGGCCTGATCCCTAGACAGTTGGACATCTCTCTTGCAATCCAGGACCACTGGCTCCTAACCACTCTGCCTGCCTTCCTGCCTGATTGCCCCTAACTCTCTGCCTGCCTGCCTAATCACCCCTAACAACTCTGCCTGCCTGCCTGCCTGATCACCCCTAATCGCCTCTGCCTCAGCACCCACCACTGTGGCTTTGTCTGGGAGACATCTGGTTTATCCAGTCTAATTAACATATTACCTTTTTATTAGTATAGATTATTGTATTATTTTCCATACAAACAATTGTAAACCTTGTATATTAAATCACCTCACACCTATCATCAATATATCAACAAACAAGAAGTGTTGGTGAGGATGTGGAGAAAAAAGAATCCTAGTGCATTGTTGGTGCAGCCACTGTGGAAAATAATATGAAGTTTCCTCAAAAAATTAAAAACAAAACTATCATATGATCCAGCAATTCCACTTCTGGTATTTATCCAAACAAATCTCAAACATTAATTTGAAAAGACATACACATCCTAATGTCCATTGTAGCAGCATTTATAATAGTCAAGATAATGGAAGCAACCTAAGTACCCATCAATAGACAAATAATTATAAAGGCAGTGTTTATTAAAATACTTTTCATTTTCAAAATTGAGTTATCAGCTGTTAAAAGTGTGTACACATTTTTTGGGACACCCTATATATAAACAATGAAATATTACTCAGCTATAAAAAGAATGACATCTTGCCATTTGCAACAACATGGATAAACCTAAAGGGTATTATACTAAGTGCACAAAGTCAGACAGAAAAAGACAAATACCATATTGTTTTACATAAGAAAACTCACTTATATGTGAAAACATATAATAAATGAATTAACAAAGCAGAAACAACCTAATAGATATGGAAAACGAATTGATGGTTGCCAGACAGGGGATTGGGATGATGGGTGAAAAAGGAGAAGGGATTAAGAGGTACAAATTGCCAGTTATAAAAACAAGGATATATAGTTACAGCATAGGAAATCTAGTCAATATTATTGCAATAAGTATGTATGGTATCAGAGGAGTAGACTTATGGGAGTGAAAATTTCATAGGTTGTAGAAAGATCTAATCACTATGTTTATACCTGAAATTAATGTGATATTGTATGTCAACTGTACTTAAAACTTGTTTAAATTTAAAACATCTAAAAATGTGGTACCTAGTTTATTTTCAGTGCATATTAATAAAATTGTTTTAAGGGATTTCTTGTGGCCTGTCTATTTAAGAAGCATTACAGCAGTCAAAGAGTTGATTATGACACAATGCCTCCCCTGGAGGAGATGTGGATTTATACGGAAGCAGAGGTTAGAATGGAGAACTCATACAGAGATGTCTCCATTCTAACTGTGTAACAAATGACATCAACAAATCAACAAAGCAAATGGGCTTTACATTTGTTGCCATTGTTGGATTCTTCCTCACCTGAAATCTTATATATAAGTTGAAGTTATTAGACACAGCAGAACTCTTCTGGTTAAAATGTGACTGGGAGGTCATGAATCTCTGCTGCTAGGGCCCTTATTCTAACTCCTTGCAGCTCTTAAGTTTCTTCTATGAAAGCCTTTAGGGGGAGGGGAGTTGGAGCACAGCACAGAGAAAATTTAAAAAGAAAGAAAGAAGAAACTCTTCTACAGTATAAATAAGTATGTTTATTTTGTCCAAATAATTTAGGACAGATATGTTTAATGCATATTTGCCATTGATAGGTAGCAATTTCTTGTTATATGTGTTGGAATGGTCATGCCACAGACTAGAGTATTAAAGTAGAAATAAATATGGGATAGAGATGAGGTAGAAAAGAAGGATGGTGGTTGATAAAGTTTCTTTCTCATCATATTACAGAACTAATAAATTGATAGTTGATAAGCAAACCAGACTTTTCAAATCCAAACGTCTCTGGATAAAATGAGAATTATTGTTAATTTTTTTCCCTCAGGTTTCATCAAATGACTATGCCAGTTGATGGGTACCTTGGGCGTTATACAAATGTTTCCAGACATTGAAAAATACATGTGTTTAGTGGGAGTACTATGGACATTTCAGATAGGTCTTAGGTTGTGATAAATATGAGGTAAGCTCATATTTTCAGAAGCAGACATTTTGAAATCAACTAAATTCTGAGAAATCCATTCAGTTTTATCTTACCAAAATCCATGAGGTGGGTGCCTGAGTATAAAAGCAACCTAAAGTTGTAGACATTGGAGTTTTCTGGTAACCAGATGTTGAACAAAAACAACAACAACAACAACAAAAAAAGATTTTGATTTATTATGCATTCACTTTTCTTTTTCTGCCATAAAAGAACATAACAAAAATGATTGAAAGTACACCTAGGATAAAGGCAGGAAAATAATTTTTTTTCCCAATTTCAATATGGAATTCTAGAATTTTTATGACACAGTTTTCAAATATACAGTTCAATGATTTAGTAATACATGATCAGGCAATTTATGGACTTTTTCATCCATTTAATTTTGAGGACAATACCTTAAAAAAGAAATGGGGCAGATATATGGATGGGTAATATATAATCCAGTAGTAGCAAAACGAACCAAATTAATTAGAGGAGCAGAACTTTCAACTGAGAAGAAAACCTTTGAAAATGCAGGGAGGAAAGCATGATGACTTATAAAGGATAGTAAAATAGTTTAAATTTAAATGTTGGAGAAAAACACAGGTTCCCAAGTAATTATAACCTTGAGAGAGAACTATATAGGAGAGAGTTATTGGAATTTGGTGACAGAATATTATTAGCAGATGTTTCTTGTTAGGGAAATACAAATTAATATTGATGTGTTGTTCCAGTTTGTTTATGGTCCTTCCAAACTACCTGAAATACCTGCTATATACAGAGCAACTGCATATAATTGCTTACTGCACAAGAAAGCATATCTAAGAGGTGACATAAAAGCCACCAATTCAAATTATAATGATACCAGAGGCCCAGTGCATGAAATTTGCACAAGAGTAGGCCTTCCTTCCTCCAGCTGCCAGCACTGGCTTCCCTCCGGCTGCCAGAAGGCACCTGGGACCCGGGCTTCCCTCGCAGCACTGGCTTTGTCCAGAAGGTCATCTGGAAGGACATCTGGTCTAATTAGTATATTACACTTTTATTATTATAGTTTCCCTATTGAAGTAAAGTGTCATGAGAAAGGGGCATTTTTTTTTCTAATTTGCACAAAGGGGTTGTATGTTCTGGCAATGCACCTACTATGTATATTAAAGAAGTGTTCATTCTTCTGTAGAATCATTTCAATTCTATCCAGGATTCTCTTTGGCCAGAAGAATAGACGAACCATTCCTTTTTTTTTTTTTTTCTTATAATGCTTATAAATGCAGGCTAAAATGCTCATTAGACCTTTGTATTCTTTTGGTATCCTAAAAAAATGGTTGGCATCTAAAAACCTGAGAATAAATCCAAAATAATTTGCTTTATTCATTAAAAAATGAGGATTTATTAGTTGCAAATAGAAAAAGAATAACTGGATTTGGCAAAGGAAATATTATTTTCTAGATTGTTTACTGCCTGGCACATGGTAGCTACTCAAGAAGCCATTTCAGGAATAAATTAATGTCTATAGAAACAGTCATCCCTAGTATCACTTCTTTATTTTCAGGATCAGTCCAGAAGCTAAGTATCGGCAAAATCATATGAGGTCATAATATGAATGACAATGACGATGATGAAACAGATATTATGTTGTAGAACTTTACATAGATTCCAGCAACCAATCTCTACTACAGCGCCATGGCTTTCTAAAACATGTCCGTTCAATTGTATCCAGTCAGCTGTTCTTCCTATTTAGCCCAGTGCATACTTTCTGACTGGATCCTCAGGCACACATGACATTTTCATCAAGAGAAGGAAAATCATTTCACATCCAAAAGGATAAGCACCATGATGGTAAAAGGTCATAAAACACTAGGAGTTGCTCTTTAGCAAGAGATTTTGAAGATAATTCCAAAGAAAACATGGGACATGGTTTGGAACAAGCTCGCGTATACTTCATCATCAGGGCTGTGGTACACAGTCTGAGGAGGCTCCAGGGGAATACAAACACCAGTGGAAAGGAGGGGTTTGCTTGCATTGGCTATAATAAATATGTTTTTACAATAAACAAACGGGTAGCCATAAGACATGCATGTCTGATGTTGAAGGAAAGCCTGTTTGCACCAAATAAATTACAGAAACAGTTCAAGAGCAGGTCATTCTAGTGAAAATATTATCCCTTAACTACTGGCTGGGTTAGTGTCAGGTTAGGTTATCTTTTGTCTAAGTGCCAATTATACTCACTCAACCTGCTTAATGACAGTCTGTGGCAACCTGTGTACACTTTGGTGTTTTCAGAAAACGTGTGCGCTTTTAATCTTGGTTACATACAAACCCTACTTGCTTTTTTCTTCTTGAGATGGACTCCTCCATGGACTGTCTTTGAGCTTGGAAACCATCCCTCACTGCCTCATGCCCCTTACCCCTTCCCTATTCTATGTGACTGCATCCCAAATGAATGCCTGGGATGAAGGCCAGGCTGATGATGCCAATCCTGCACAAATCACAGGGCAGACACAACTGATCCAAAGTGCATCATTTATTCAAAGTCCAGTCCTTAGTTCACTGGAGGTGGATGGCTTTGAAAATATAGCCAGCAAAAACAATGAAGTAAGAATCTTTTGAGGGCATTAATTTCATCAAAATTTTGGCAAATTTTCAGACATTTGTCAGCTTTGGCTTTTTAGAACACTGAAGGAACTATATATTCTTAACTTAAAATGGAATAACTCAGCATGGTTTCTGGTCCCTTTGTTGTCCAAGCCTCTGTACAAAAATGAACATAGAATCAATGGGGTAGACAACATATGGACACTTCTCAATGGTTGACAACAAAGCCTTCAGATTTAGCCATTATCACTCTGGACACCACAATCTGCAAATATTTGCAAAGAAAAAAAACTTCAAGTTAATAGTTGATCATGAAGAATTTATTGAGCCTTCCCACATCAGAATAGATATCTGAGAGATGTTATCTGTGGACTCTGACTCAATTACCTTTCTGTTTCTTTCCATGATTAAGACATTTAAAAATATATGTCTGCAAATACTTGGTATTATTGATGTTTATAATGGTGTCTCTTTCCTGGACAATATATCCCTTTTTAATATTCTTATCTACTAGGAACAGGTGTTCCTCCTTTCTCTGCTTACTGTACATTGGTGTGATGGTGGGAAAAGTGCAGAGCTTCAAAGCAAAAGAACAGGAGTTGAGTTTCAACTCCATCACTTAAAACTGGGAAAATTATTGAAATTCTGAGGTTCAGTCCTTTCAACCATAAAATGAGTATCACAGAAATAGCCTCCTCATATAGGTTTTGGTGAGTACTGAAGACAATAATATGTGAAATGAAGTAGCAAACCTTATATAAATACTAGAGTCCCGAGGCCTGCTTGATAATCAGGACCAATTGGGGCCTTCTGGCTGCCAGCTGGGGCCTCCCTTCCCCAGCTGCTGGCTGTCAGCTGGGGCCTTCCTTTGTTCTGTGCCACCCCTTGGTGGTCAGCACATGACATAGCAAGGCGATCGAACTCTTGGTTGAACTCTTGAGAGTACACTTTGCATGTTAGACTTTTATATATATAGACTAAAGACTTGGTGCACAAAATTTCTGCATGGGGTGGGGGTGTGTCCCTCAGCCCAGCCTGCACCTGCTCCAATTTGGGACCCCTTAAGGGATGAACAACTACCCATTTAGGCCCGATTCCTCTCACAATCCAGGACTGCTGGCTCCCAACTGTTCACCTGCTTGCCTGCCTGATTGCCCCTAACTGCTTCTGCCTGCCAGTCTGATCACCCCCTAACCACTCCCCTGCCACACTAATCAACACCTAACTGCTCTCCTGCTGGCTCTATTGCCCCTAACTGTCCTCCCCTACACACCTGATTGCCCACAACTGCCCTCCTCTGGAAGCCTGTCCCTCCCAACAATCTTCCCCTGCATGCCTGGTTGCCCTCAACTGCCCTCTTTTACAGGCCTGACCCCTCCCCTCAACTGCTTCCCCTGCAGGCCTGGGTCCCACAAACTTCCCTTTTCTGAAGGCCTTGTCACCCCTAACTGCCCTCCCCTACAGGCCTGATCACCCACAATTGCCCTCCCCTACAGGCCTAATCGCCCACAATTGCCCTCATCTGCTGGCCATCTTGTGGTGGCCATCTTTGACCACATGGGGGCGGCCACCTTGTGTGTTGGGGTGACAGTCAATTTGCATATTATGTCTTTATTATATAGGATAATTTTTCATTGCAAATTGTTGTTTACCATCTGGTGAAAAGCTCACAACACCCAAGTAATGCATAATGTGAAATTTGGTACATACCCAAATTGCCAGTATAACTAGATAAAAATACAGCATCATGCCCTGGCCAGATGGATCAGTTGAAGCATCATCCTATCCACAAAGGGTTGCAAATTTGATTTCTGTCAGCCATATACCTAGGTTACAGGCTTAATCCCTGAATGGGGTATGTTTGGGAGGCAATCAATTGATGGTTATCTCTCACATCAATGCTTCTCTTTCTCCTTTCCTCTCTCTCAAACCAGTAAACATATCCTTGGGTGAGAACTTTTTAAAAAAATGAAGAAAAATACAGTATCATCAGATTCCACCATCAGTTATCTGGCGGGGTTGACTAGGGTTGGGCCAGAAAACTCCTATTTAAAGGTACACAAATAGACCAAGGTTTGGATATACAAAAATCCCCCTCTCCTTCGCGATGCTTCTATAAATATAACTTACCGTGTTTTCCGGAAAATTAGACATCCTCCGAAAATAAGACCTACTTACAGGTTTCCTGAGTGAAATATAAGGCATCCCCCCCGAAAATAAGACCCCCCCTAGGCTAAACATGAGAGATTTGGTCCACTGATTCTGAAAGAAATGGAGTCACAAGAAATTCACCAGGAAATTCAGGAATTGGATTGTTATGATGATGTTCCAGAAGATGATGACATGATTGTCATTGAATAAATGAGTAAATTCTTGATACTATAGGATTCACAGTTTGTCTGGTTTGTGTTGACAACTACCGTACTACCGTACCATATACAGGTAATAAATTTCCTTTATTTTCATTTAACAATAAATGTGTATAGTATTCTTCTTCATGGAAAAATAAGACATCCCCTGAAAATAAGACCTAACACATCTTTGGGAGCAAAAATTAATATAAGACACTGTCTTGTTTTCAGGAAACAGGGTAGGCATCTTTTAGATGGATTGGACTTATAAATAGAAATTTGATTTCTAGGACAATCTGTGATGATCCATCTACTAAAAACTATGGTAAATTATAATAATAGGTTCAAAACCTGTAAATATATAAATGCATAGAAATGCAATGTAGCTAATGGTAACAATTTAAGTTAAGAGACAGAAGATAGATATCTGCCATGTCCTCACTAATGTCAGGGGAAATATGCTAATTATACTGACCAATAATTCTATAACATCTGTAGTTCCATCAATGGTTTTAGAACAGTATGGAAAACAAGAGGAAATGGTAATTTTCAGTTTCCTTCTTATTTACCACAGATAGGCTGAATTATTAATAGTACCCTAAATCTCTCTTAATACATATTATGAGGTCTACAGTGGTTAAGACTGCCTAACATGTTCTTAAAAGAATTTTGTACTGAACTTTCTGAAGTACAAAAAAAAAAAAAAAAAAAAAAAAAGATCAGTTACCATTTCGTTATTTTTCATTCTCATTCACCTCTGAACTTCCTGGTTCAGTCTAAGGCCAAAGCAAAAATTGCCAAAACACCACAGGAAAGGCTGCTCTCACAGTATTTCTGGCTTACCAAATATTTCTTGAGAAAGCCAGTTTCCATGAGATTTCAGTTCCAATTTTACAGACCCAAGAAAACTCAGGATAGTTCAGATAAAGTTCAGATAAGCATTCAGATTTTGTTACTGGTTCCAGATGAACCACTAAGTCATTTGACATGTTCACATCACTGGTTTAGGAAAAAAAAAAAAAAAAAAAATCGAATAGAATCTGATCCAATGTGGACAATTTTGGAGGAGTATAATACACTGAGAAGCCACTAGAGATTAATGGTTAATTTGTTCTTTTTTTAAAATGTAAAAATGTGAAATAAAAACAATGACTCTTTGGCTTACTTTAGGTATAAATGAGATTTAAATGAAGTTACCTATTAACATCAAATAATAAATAATAAATTGCCTGAGAAAAGCTACTGTAGTAACCAGCACGAGATATAAATTGTAGAAATGATATTTTGCCCACCTATTTGTCTTTCTTAACTCTCTCCTTTCCCTTTTTTCTTCAAAATGGAAACAATAGTACTAATAGCACTATATGTTGCAGGAGGTATAAGGAACTAGTAACCCTAAGATCTGAAAATTCTCTAAGAATCAATTTTTCCTATGGCATGCGTTAGGACAGGGAGGAAAAAGATTATTTTAATTTTCAAATAATCATGTAAAACCTTGCCTCTGAGGCTAGAAAGTGTACTCTGAGGCAAGAAATAAATTGTAAATTGTTCAAAGGGAGAGTGATTTGACAATGAACTTACTCCCCAGGAATCAAGATCCTCTCATAAGCAGACATCAAAGAAAAATGTTACATGCACATCAGTCTCATGATAATACAACCCACCATGATGTGAGGTTTGACATAGCAATGTTTTATTCTTGGGTACAAAGAGAGCCAGTTCTTAAAAGTGCTAGAAGAAAATGACTATAGCATGGTTTTATTATAATACCTATGTGTGGCATGAGGCCTAAAGGGAGTGATACAGCTAAATCCTATCATTCTCAAATACAGTAATTGAGAAAAACAAGTCCATAAGAAACTGGCAATAACTCCCATTAAAAAGGAGCTTAGTACATTTGTCATTGCACTAAAATTTTTCCCAGTCTTTTCGCCTCCCAAGAGATGTATAAGCATTAGCAAATCAAATCAGCATCTTCGTTACCCAGCATAAATCATCACTTGTTTTTTGCAAATTGGGAGAGTACCTACTTGAAGGAATGATCATGTTACTTTTGGACTTTTCAGTGATTGTGTTTGTAACTACAGAAACATATTTAAGTAAATATTTCCAGTGCAGACAGCCATTTTGAGTTATTTGGACAAGGAAAAATTAATATCTATAATTTTAAAATGCTTACTATATTTTTGTTCCTATTATTCCACCATTATGCCACCCAACTTGAATTACTCTATTTGTCTATATTCACCACACTTAGCAACTAATTACTGATTCATACTTTGGAAGGATAGACCTGGCTTCCAAGTACAGGAGTAAATGCTCCTTAATATTGTTAATTCTTCAATTTTTAGAAAGATAAAGCAATGAATTCTGATCATGTATTATCCCTAACAAATAGGAAACAAAATGTAAATAATCCATAATTTATAGTGTTACTCAAAACTTATATTTAAACTCTAACTTAATACTCATATATTTTAAAAGGAATAAATTACAACACAATTCAGTAAAATATACTATAATTAATATACCATAGGCCTAGCCAATTTGACTCAGTAGATAGAGCATTGGCCTATGGATCTAAGGGTTCTGGGTTATATTTTGGTCAAGGACACATACCTTGGTTGAAAGCTCTACCCCAACTAGAGCCCTAGACAGAACTTGTGCAGAAGGCAACCAATTGATGTGTTTCTCTCACATCAATGATTCTCTCTGTCTTTCCGTGCTCCCCCAAAATTAATGGAAAAATATCCTCAGGCGAGGATTAACAACAACAACAAAAATACCATAAATAGATCAATGAGTATGAGTCTTAATATTCCTGACTAAAAATCACTTGAACAGTTCAGCATGCCCACCTGACTAATACAAGCTGGGAATAAGTTTGACTTCTTTCTCTTCTCCTGAACCACTCATTTGAGTAGACATATTACTGAAACAATGAAATAAAGGGTAATAGAAACAAAAGCACTAATTTGAAAGAATATATGCACTCCTGTGTTTATTGCAGCGTTATTTACAATAGCCAAGATTTGGAAACAGCTTATCCAACAATAGATGAGTAGATAAAAATAAAAAAAAAGCTGTGATACATTTACACAATGGAATACTACTTGGCTATAAAAAAGAAGGAAAGCTTACCCTTTGCAACTACATGGATGGACCTGGTGAGTATTATGCTAAGTAAAATAAGTCAGTCAGAGAAAGACAAGTACCATATGATCTCACTGATTTGTGGAATCTAATGAACACAGTAAACTAACAAAGAATTTGACACAGACTCAAAGACACAGAAAACAGACTAACCTCTGTCGGGGGGGGTGGGGTGTAGAGGGCTGGGTGACAAATGTGAAAGGATAAAGAAGAAAAAAAACACCTCGTAGACACAGACAACAGCATGGTGACATGGTGGTTACTAAAGGGAAAGAGATGTAGGAGAAGATATTAGAGGGAAAGTGGGATAAATGGTAATGGAAGGAGAGAACTTGGGATGGTGAACATACAATGTATTATAGAATTGTACACATGAAACCCACATAATTTTATCAACCAATGTCACCCCAATAAATTCAACAAATATAAAAATTTAAATAAAAAATATATAGATCCAGACTATAAATGTTTAAATCATTATCTTTTAATATATATATATATATTATTTATTAAATGATAGTAACAGTTAGGCACTCTCTTAGGCACTGCTTCCAGCACTACATTCTCAGACCTAATCATTTATTCTATTATCAAATTAGGTTTTCAGTTATTTTCAAGGCACCACCAAATTTTATGAAATATAACATGTTGAAAATTAAAATTATTTCACCCATTATTAAAATGACACCCACTGCTATAAATATACTCCTATCCTTGTATGTGAAAGATTCTTTTTCTTATCTATTTTTTTAATCCTCTCCCAAGGATATGTTCATTGATTTTTTGAGAGAGAGAGAGAGAGAGAGAGAGAGAGAGAGAGAGAACGAGAGAGAGAGAGAGAGAGAATGATGACAGAGAGAAACACTGACCAGCTACTTCCCATTTAGAGATTGAACCCAATACCTAGATATGTGCTCTAACTGCGACCATGCTCCAACCCACTGAGGAACACTGGCCAGGGCTTCTTATCTATTTTTAATTTTCTTCTTGCTATAAGAAAAGAAAAAGTAAAAAGACAGATAACACAATCATTGTGGTACTGGAATAATCAATGAAGCAGATAGTCCATGCTTTGAAGGTCAAAAATAAACAAACTGGAAACAGGAACCATAAAGATGATTAAGTAGAAGATTCCCTGGAGTGCTGATCCTTGAGATGTGTAGAGTTGATGATCTTTGGTTGATCCTGAAGGGACAGTTATGTGAAATAATCAGGATCCTTAAAAATAGTGTTGTCCTTGAAGACCACTAAAGTGGTAAAGAGACCAAATCCAGATAGATTGACTTGGCTCAAAAATAGAAGTAGTCACTCAGCTTCTTTGTGCCTCACTTTTCTCATCTGTAAAACTCTAGTTTTATCTAGCTTTCTTCATAGGATCACTGAGTGGCTGAAGACACACTAAAAGGAATAAGAACTTTTCTGTGTAGCTACTGTGGTTCCAGATGCTCTCTTTTAGACCTCTGGCTATAGAGAGTGTACTATAGTATTGATCTTTAGTTTAATAAGCAACTCACCATATCTGCTACTAGATTTTCAAAAATGCTTCCTGTATTTTTATATCAAGTGTCTTATTCCTCCAAGTAGATTATAAATGGTTTTAAGTGTGGGGTGGGGGGGGGGAGAGCATATTTTGTCGGAGATACATAAGGGTTGACAGGAGATAGCAAGGTAAAGATTTCCAGTATGGATAAAAGTAGATGAAAGCCCAGAAGCGAAATCTTTGGGGCAAGATGCAGAAATTCTTCCTGCATCCAGTGAGCCAGATGCTCCCACAGACCCTGGAGAAGAAGGAAGGTAAAGGTTCAGGGAATCCTGGCACAGAGGTAACCAGCGGGGAGCTCAAGAGTAGAGAAGAGGAAGACTAAGTAAGAGTTGCAAGAGGAAGGAGCTCACCCAATCCAAATGCAGTGAGGACAGCTGGACACTCACTCACCACCCTAGTGTGTGGGAGGTTGTCTAGTGTCCAAACTTCTGGTAAAGTCAAGTGAAGGAAAGGAGCTAAAGCCTGCGTGTCCCCATTGGATGTTCCAGCCACATGAAAGTGAAGCTGGTGTGACGTTTCGTAAGAAATCTGTGCCAGTACACTCACATTTCAATGAATTTTAAACTTTCTAACAGATTTTCTATTAGGTAAGCAAAAGCTTATTATGCAAGTACTTCTTTTTTAAGAAATGTTTTTATTTATTTCAGAGAGAAATGAAGAGGGAGAGAAAGATAGAAACATCAATAACGACAGAATCATTGATTGGCTCCCTCCAATGTGGCATGCCCCAGGTATGTGCCCTGACCGAGAATTGCACCATGACCTCCTGGTCCATAAGTCAATGCTCAACCACTGAGCCACATTGGCTGAGCTGCAAGTACTTCTTTAAAAAGTTTGATATTGTCTCTAATGAACTGAGAAAAAAAGGAATTCATTCACTTTCTATTGAGATAATGGCAAAGAGTTGAAGGCCCCTACTGGTTGGATAATGAGATGGTGCCTGTAGCTATCTTTAAATGACACTGTGTCTATCAATCTCCAAGATTAAGTTTGGAAGGAAATTCTCTGGTGAAAAGAGGCTGATAAAGCAGCTTCTATTCTTTTTCTCTGGTTTTCACTACTCCCCTGTGAGTCTCTCACTACGAGTACTATTGCATTTTCAAAACATTGGGTATACTTGGGTAGAGGCAACAGAGTCCAGTATTCCTGGACACTCACTTCCATTAGAGCATGGAAACTATTTCAAAGGGTATGGTGATCAATACCATGAGCTGCTGACACCAGGCTAACTGAAAAGTTAGGGGCATAGAGGTTCTGAGTCTTGTTTTAATTAGGAGGTAGGTTGTTGCTGCTCTTATTTTCATTTTCTCATCACCCTTGTCTCCAGAGACAGAAGGAAATGCTGTAGAACTGAAGAAGATAGAGATTTGGGGAAACTTCAGGATCCTCATACATAGGGACAGCTATGAGGTACTACTCCTTTCTTGTTTGCTGCACACAAAATAATTATATTACTAAACTAAGTGTAATATTTGCTTCTATACAAAAATCCAAATATAATGATTAAACAATCTCTGAAGATATTTTGCAAATCACAATTGTCATCCTTTTGAGTCTTTCAGTAGTCTCTACCTCAGTTCTCACATTGGAGGCAGAACATATGACTGCAGTGTGCCAGGATTAACTTACATGGCCACTATCAAGTACAGTCCATATGGATCTAGATTTTGTCTCTCTAAACCAGATCAAGAAGCTTCTTCCTATCCATTCTGCCGCCTTTTGAGTGGGTGAGGTTAGATGAAACAAATAGTAACACAAGCTAAAAATGAAAGAGCAAATAGACTAATCAAAACAGGTGCTTATAAAATTGCCTTAACTGGGTTGGCTCAGTGGGATAGAGCATCAGCCTGAGGACTGAAGGGTCCTAGGTTCAATTCTGATCAAGGGCATGAACCTTGGTTGTGGGCACATCCCCAGTAGGAGGTGTACAGGAGGCAGCTGATTGATATTTTTGTCTCATCAATGTTTCTAACTCTCTATCCTTCTCCCTTCCTCTCTGTAAAAAAAAAACAACAATAAAATATAAAATAATAAAATCTAAGAATTATGCATTTCATTTTTAATGGCAAACACAGTTGGCATTTCTATGCATGGGTTTTATATTCATTTTGGACTATAGCGCATATGATGGGGCACCTAAGATGTGCAATTGTCACTACTAATGATGCTCTCTGCAAGTGACACTTGCGATGTCGTGTGTATGCTTACCTTGTCTTCCTAAGTTCATAGACTGCTTTCCTTTACTTCCACATCCCTCTGCTCAGGAGGAACTTCTCTGAATTTGCATAAGACATTCTCACCTCATTGTCCTGAATACTCCCTAGCATAACACCAGACACAGAGTAGACACTTGTGTTTATGCTTGGAGTGTATGTGGTTGACTCATGAGCAGTGGTGTAATGGAGTCTGCTCTTATGGGCTCCAGAGAGCAGACTGTGTACATATCTTCCCAAGTCCACGTTCACTAACTTTGCTCTTGTAGCTTGAAAATGGCCACTTACACAATGGAAGCCATCCAGTTGGTTTGAAACATTCTGGATATAAGCATCAATTGTGTCTCCTACTTCCTTTCTATTTGATCTGTCTTAGTTGTTTTATATTGAGCAGCTAGTCTTTCATGTGAGAATTATTCTCTGAATAACTACATTTATCTTTCTAAAAATCATTTTAAATGTATTAAAGAAAAACAATTATTTTGTAGATGACTTTTTATATCATTTTGTACAATTATTCCTGGATGAGACAATATTCCTCCACTTGGTTTGTGTAAACAGTAGTTATTCCAGGAAAAAGTGCTGTCCTACTTTTTGTCAACAGTATTATTAAGCAATTAGTAAAGACTCTAAAAATGTCCTTTTTTTAAAGACCAGGAAATTAAATTGTCTGGTTTGTAGAATTAGAAAATAAGTTTGTGTACTAGGAAGTTAATTCTATTGCATTAAAATTAGTTTTGGGGGGAGTTCTATTACTATCTGACAGAATAATTGCTATTTGAACCAAACACATAATACTTTTTTTTTCTAAAATGGGCTTTGTAATTTTCACATGGGAACTTTGATTTTTCCAGAACATGCATTGGAGAAACTGTGGTCTTTTGAGGTTTAATTAACTGTTTAATGGGAAGAATGATGCCTCATACTCTTTGGAAAGGCAGTAAAGTGCTATGCTTAGGAGGAGAGACTTTAGGGAAGACTGCCAGCATTCTGGTCCCAGATAGTCCTTTTATTGTCTTTGTGGCCTTAGAAAGTCACTTAAATTCTCAATACCTTAGTTTCCTCATATGTGCAATGGGGATGATAACAGAACCTTCTTCATAGTTCATGGTGAGAATCAAATGCATAAATACTCTATATGAAAAACACTTGGGATGATGCCTAGTACTCAATAGTGTTTGGTTATTACTTCTAAGCATAGAATCTCACAGATACTAGGTACTTAATAAACATTTCTGAATTTGATAATTAAATAACTAGTTACTAGTACTGAACAAAGGAACAAAGACTGAGTGGCTACTGAGTACCAGAAATATAGTAGTGAACAAGATAGGCAAGGTCCCTCAGCTCCTAAAGTTTCTATTTTAGCACTATATACAGTTTCACCCAAAAGGTATAGGTAGCTGATCTTTTTTTTAAAATATGTTTTTATTGATTTCAGAGTGAGGAAAGGAGAGGGGTCCAGATAGAAACATCAGTGATGAGAGAGATTCATTGATTGGCTACCTCCTGCATGACCTGCCCACAACCCAGGCATTTGCCCTGACCTTCATAATCAAACAATGACCTCCTGGCTCATGGGTCAGTTCTCAACTATTGAACCACACTGGCTGGGCAAGGCAGCTGATCTTAACGTTTAGGGATTGAAAGAAGGGTCAGGGTTATAAAGTTCCTGACAGTATGTATTGTATTAAAGATTGTATTAAAGATAGAATGCATGAAATAAAGGTTTGGCTATAACTGTATGTAAGAGAGGCCCAGCCAAAACCAGTTTGGCTCAAAACCGGTTTGACTCAGTGGATAGAGCACCCGCCTGTGGACTGAAAGTTCCCAGGTTCAATTCCAGTCAAGGGCATGTACATTGGTTGCGGGCACATCCCCGATGGGGGGTGTGCAGGAGGCAACTGGTCAATGTATCTCTCTCATTGATGTTTCTAGCTCTCTATCCCCCTTCCTTCCTCCCTGTGAAAAATCAATAAAATATATTTTAAAAGAGAGAGAGAGAGAGAGAGAGAGAGAGAGAGAGAGAGAGAGAGAGAGGCCTGGCATAGCCTGTTGCATTATATAGATTTTTAAAAAAAATCTTTCTCATGTAACTTTCCAAAGGCAGGCAGTCCAAGATTCTTCAGGGATGCAATCCTTCTGTATAATAGGTCTGCTATTGTTGGGCTACCTTTGTCTGCAAGGTCCTGGGTAGTTCCTCACCACATCCACTTTTCAAGCAATAGGTTGGAGAAGAGAAGAACATGTCCTTTCAATTAAGGGAGACATGGATAATAAATTATGTAATTCACTTCTGTGCATAACCCATTGGATGGAACTTTACATAGCCACCCATCTACAAGGGAGCATGGGAAATATTCTTATTCTGAGTGTCCTTTGTGCCCACCTAAAATCAAGGAGAATCAGAAAACATATCTTGAGGGACAGCTAATAGTCTTGGCCACATATCATCTCTTTAGCTGAGTTTACATTACTCATTCTCCATAGAGAATATGCTCATTTCCTTCCCAAGAAATCCAGTTCCAAATCCCGTCCTGTTCCTATATCTAGGTCAAGGTTGAGGATGCACTGGGTGGGAAGAGCCCTCCACATCAGTTCCAATATGGTTCTTTGTCATATGGTGACCTAGGAAGTAACAATGTTCCCATGAAGACCCAATTTAAATGAAGGAGCATGAACAGAATAACTGAAAAACTCCCAACAGACAAGGGAAAATAGCAAACACAGCTGTCACCAATCTATCAGAATGGCCAGTAGTGTTGGAGAGGAACTGTGGAAACTCTCACTCTGCCAGTAGTGTGAGCCCTGGTGTCAGCCCATCTGTCAGCTGTGGCTTTAGCTCTCTGGGAGTACTTTTTTTGGTCCATTGTCTCCCACAGCCACACCTGAAGCAGACACTGAAGAGTATACTTTCTTGGGGCCACCACAGCTTCCACACTCTGCTTCTTGCTGATGTAGATATATAGATACAGTAATTGGGTCAATTTCTCACATGTTTTGGCAGATGGGTTTTCTGGCTTCTTTAGCAATACAATTCCTTTATAATTATGAGAATGCCTTACTGGCCATTTGCCTCTATTGGTTCCATGTGTGACCAATCACAACAAAGACTTTAGTCTTTATATAGATTTTAAGACAGAGGGTTCTGGTCTTTATAAGGATATCAGTGACTTAAGATTCTCAAAGGAAAGATACATGTATAATGGGCATTCTCTTTCACTTTTTTTTCCCTACACTGGCAGTGGTGTTAAATCATAGCCCACTCATCTGTCAAAAGAGTTCTTGTGGTTGATCCACTTAATCCCAACCACAGTGTCAGCTTCTGGTGGTAGGGCCATGGTGTTCCAAACTGTCCTTAGGCTCGCTAGCATATGTCAGCCCTTAGCCTAAAATAGTTAAGAATTATCACTCTCTCATTCTACCTCTTCATCAAAGCCTGCTTCCTTTCACTTAGCCTCTAAAGGACGTCCTCTTATGAAGTTGTCCATGTGATTGCATGAGGGTACAGAGATCACACCAGAATTTTAGAAAGGGGTTCTTTTATGATTTCTTGCCCAGAAACATGTCTCCTCTGGCTCTGCCCAGCATCTAAGCTCCAGGAATCAGGGAAGTAACTGACTTGGAATAAAGAAAACCATCTAATCTCTTGAGAATTTAAAGAAATAGCTTCACCTCTTTAGGTCTAGTTTCTTCATCTTTAAAGTGAATAGGTTGCCGAAACCGGTTTGGCTCAGTGGTAGAGCATCGGTCTGTGGACTGAAAGGTCCCAGGTTCGATTCCTGTCAAGGGCATGTACGTGGGTTGTGGGCACATCCCCAGTAGGGGGTGTGCAAGAGGCAGCTGATCAATGATTCTCTCTCATCAATTTTTCTAACTCTCTATTCCTCTCTCTTCCTCTCTGTAAAAAAAGTCAATAAAATATATTTAAAGTGAACAGGTTGCACCAATAAAATTTAAAATAAAAAAAGTAACTGTATGTTCATGTAGATTAACGTCACACTAATAAAATTAAAAATGAATAAATAAAGTGAACAAGTTGAACTAGATGATCTCCATGAATCTATAGTTTTTATTCTATAGCTTTTTTAAATGTACTAGAAGCCCAGTGCATGGATTCGTGCACTGGTGGGGTACGTCCCTTGACCTTGCCTGAGGGGATTGGGCCAAAACCAGCTCTCTGACATCCGCCAAGGGGTCCCGGATTGCAAGAGGGCGGTTCTTGGGTAATGAACTTCAGAGACAGGTTCCCTCCTCTCTGGTTTCAGGTGTGTCACCCAAGAACTGCAGCTGCAGCTCCTGTATTGAGTGTCTTTCTTCTGGTGGTCATTGGGAGTCATAGCTCCTGGCCAGACAGACAGTCAATTAGGCTTATACACACACACACACACACACACACACACATACACACATGCGTATATATGTATGGGATATATATATATATATATATATATATATATATATATATATATATATATATACACACACACATATATATATATATATATAGTTCTGGTGTTCTTCTAATACTTACCATATGATTAGATAGTCTTTCTTAAGATACAATGTATAAATGTTAGGAGGCTGTTTACTAGTATTTCTATAAGGTATTTTGCATATGTTATGCAAGGTTAGCAAGTCCTTTACAAGAGTTGTAGTACATTTTAACAGAATTATTCTGGTTAATTTCACCATAAAATTTCAGGAGAAATTCCAGGTAGTGAAAATCCCATGGCTTTGGAAATCAGACATAGGTTTACTTTCAAACTCTGTCATTTAAACTGTGTAGTCTTGGTCAAGTTGCTAAACATATTTAATTGTTCATATTAAGAATTCAAACACATTCTGTTGAATACCCTTCCCTGCTTTTTAAAAAAATATATATATTTTTTTATTTTCAGAAAGGAAGGGAGAGGGATAGAGAAACATCAATCAGCTGCCTCCTGCACATACTGGGGATGTGCCTGCAACCAAGGTACATGCCCTTGACCAGAATCGAACCTGGGACCCTTCAGTACGCAGGCTGATGCTCTATCCATTGAGCCAAACCAGTTAGGGCCCCTTCCCTGCTTTTTAATAATATTTCATGCAGAGTCCATAGCATTTAGGTTACTTATAGCTAAAAGAGCAGTCTAGTTTCATTAGGACTCACTTCTTGAGAAGGGATATGCATTGAATAAAGTATCATGATCTTTTCTTTCCCTCTTTAGCTATTCCCCTTTCAGGGTCATAGAAGAAGAAGGGTACATAAAAAGCCAGATAAAAGTACATATTTTAACCTAACTGGTCTTGCTGCTGTAGTTCATACCAAGTGGACACTAGTGGCTGGCTCTCTCACAGGGTAGAGTTGTAGGTTCTTCAGGAGACTCCAAAAACTACAGTTCACATGACTAATGAGCTGCCCAGTCTACCTTGCCCTTGCCCATACACCTCCCATCTCCCACTATTGACAGTCCTCCCTCTAGACCAGGTATCTTAAAGTGGCCCAAGCCTACCTGGCTTGCAAGTCACCCACCTGACCCACAGGAAGCTCACACACCCTCACCACAGGAAACAACAGGAATGCGTGCTGTGCCCTTCTCTTTCTTCACCCTAACACCAGAGGCCTCTCCTAAAGAATCTACTGGGGAAGAAGCAAGCACGAAGCTCTCTGGCCTCCAGGCAGTCAGACTTCTCACACTCCTCTCTCTGCTCCAGGGACAATGCCAGCACAGCCTACAGATGCCCCAGCATAGTAAGACTGCAGGTGAGGAGGTCTCCTTTTAGGGACCTCACAATGTTTAGAGTCTATTACTTGTCTTGGAGAAATGCCACAGCACTACCCATTAGATTAAAAATATATATATTGGTCCTGTGAATGCTCTTCTTTGAAGGGTTCTTGAATTTCTAGTCTTTTCTCTGTATAAGTGGTAGGGGATAATGGAATAAGGACTACTCAGCCACATTTCAGTAAACGCTGCAGAAATGTATCCAGCAGATCCTCTTTACAATGTGGGGTGCTTACCATCCAATGTTCCCAACTCTGAGGCTTTTGCTGAAACCTGAGAAATTAGTCTCATTTGACATGCTGTTGCTAATAATAATAATAGTAATAAAGCAATATTAGCTAACATTTATAACTATGTGCCAGGCATGGCTCTAAGAACTTTAAGTTTACTAAATGTTTAACTCCATCACAATCACATAAAGTTGTGTCTCCGTTTGAAGATGCCGAGGCAGAGGAAATGAAAGGAACTAGTTAGTACTATTAGGAAGTGGCAGACCTGTATAGTTTGCACCCTTGATTAACTATACTTTCCTGATTCTTCCTGATAAAAGGTTTGAACTTTATCTTAAGGGTGCAAAAAACTTGATTTCCCCTACCACCTGTAAAATAGTGATAACAAAACCTATCTTACAAGCAATTTGGAAAATAATATAGATGACTCTGGAATCAGGCCCGATGCCTACCATGTTTTCCCGAAAATAAGACATCCTCCGAAAATAAGACCTACTTACAGGTTTCCTTCTGAGTGAAATATAAGGCATCCCCCTGAAAATAAGCACCCCCCCCCCCAGGCTCTGTTTCAGAATGCTATTGCTAAACATGAGAGATTTGGTCCACTGATTCTGAAAGAAATGGAGTCACAAGAAATTCACCAGGAAATTCAGGAATTGGATTGATATGATGATGTTCCAGAAGATGATGACATGATTGTCATTGAATAAATGAGTAAATTCTTGATACTGTAGGATTCACAGTTTGTCTGGTTTGTGTTGACAACTACTGTACTACTGTACCATTTACAGGTAATAAATTTCCTTTATTTTCATTTAACAATAAGTGTGTACCATATTGTTCTTCGTGGAAAAAAAAGACATCCTCTGAAAATAAGACCTAGCACATCTTTGGGAGCAAAAATTAATATAAGACACTGTCTTATATTCGGGAAATCAGGGTACTAGAAACTTCAGAATAAATGGCAATAATGATCATTGTTTCCCTCTCTGTATGAGGTGGTTGGTACCAAGCCAGCACCAAGAGAATCCAGAACAGTAATTCCTATAGAAATAAAAGAGCACCCACCCCTCACCCCTAAATCCCCTAATCAGCAGTGGAGACATTCAGCCCCATACAGGATTCCCCTCTATAACAACCAAAGGAAGGGAATTGTTTCCCAAATCAAAATACAGCCAGGCATGACCATATGCAATAGTTTGTTTCCTGTTAGGTTTTATTCCTCTGAAAGCTGAGCCAAAGAATCAGAGACATGTTTGAGAAACTGAGACAGAGTCTAAGCTCTCTCTGATCCTCTTGATCAAGTTCCCAACCCAGAGTCTGGGATTGGGCAGCAACTAGAGAAAGACCCTACCTGTTATCGCCTCTGGTCATCAAAGTATCAAAATCAGTCCAGACGAAGGGCCACGCAAAAAAACAATAAAGTGACGCAAATCCCCTCCATAGATGGAACTGACTGAGCTTTAGAGAATTCCAGTTTGAGGCTGGCAATACCCATATAAACCGGATGGCTTTTAGCTCCTATAAAGCCCAGGGTATTAGGGGAAGACTTGATTACCTGTGGCTTACTGTGAATTAAAAGGCAAAGCAATTACACAAAAGCTCTCATTTTACTTTTCAGGGGGATTAGGCTCACACTAACTTTATGACACTAGGTTGCTAAAAACAAATGGCAGTTTCTCACATGCCCTAGGAAAAACCGGAGGCTTATATAATTTTTTTTTTTTTTTCAAATTAGGAGGCACTGTGCCCAAGACAAGCAGAACCAAGAAGGGCCTATTTCCAAATGGACCCAGTCTTCCAACTCCAACCAAGTGACAGGAGAACAGTAGTTTCGTTTTTTGTTTTCCCATCCACACAGAAAGGCAATGTGGTGTCAGGGAAAAATTGGGTTTTAGTCCTCTATCTACTGCTGAAGTTTCATGTTCTTGGGGGTGGGAGGTGGGGGAAATCATGGAACTGCTTTCTGGGTCATTTTCCTCATCGTTATATGGGAAGCTGGACTCTCAACCTCTTGAGTTTGCATTCTTGGGGATTTAATTATGAGGACTCAAAGACAGGGGGTACAAGTGAATAAAGGAAGAATGTTAAAGAGCTAAAGAGATGGAAAACCCACCGGAAAAGTAAGCATCTTCAATCTTTTGATAAAGACTTCCTTCCCCTTTGTAACTTGATAGCCCTCAGAGTCTCTGGCCCCCCTGGGGGAAGGGGGGTGAACGCGGGGTGTGCACAGGGAGCAAGTTACACTGGCAACAACTTAAATGTTTTCCCAGAACCCACGGAGAGTCAGTGCAGCCCTACTTGTGGGATGCGGCTGGTCTCTCTCGTGAATATGGATAACTTTCTCCGTGCATACACAAATGTTATACTCCCTATTTTTCTAGCATCCAGAAAAATTCAAGAACTTAAGATTGATTCAAAATCAAACCCAGATTAAACTAATATTTTGTAATCAAGTACCTCTACCTGGGCTGATCCTGACTCTGGCGCACTGGCACAGCATTCGGCTTGCCAGGGACAGCTTACCAGGAGTGTACTAAAAAATAAAATAATGCATTGGCTCTGCAGAACGAAAGCAGAGTCCATAAACCACAATATCTCTCTGTGAGGAAATAGACTTCCTGTCTGCTATTTTTTTATGTGCCCAATTAAGTGCAGATTTTTGGCTGTGTGAGCAACATAACTGCAACATTTTTTCCAGAAAAACCAAGAAATGAACTAAAAAAAAAAAACTAAACAAGAAAAAGTCTTACAAAAAGATGGTCTGATAAGATAATATATATTTCTCATTTCTACCTCTGATATCTTCTAAGCTGGATATGACCAACCTCAAGCAGAGCGACTTTAGATCACATTTCGAATGTGCTGGCAACTCCCCATCCCAGCAGGGTTTTCCCCTGGGTAAGGTGAGTACATTTCAAGGCCTTATATGGAACAAAATAGCAGGGCATTGAGGCAGGCTGGGTGGGGTTAGTGAGTTGGGTATCTAAGCATTAAAAGTTAAAGTTAACCGAGATGCTCTGATGAAAAATAGGAGCTGGATGATCCGGTTCAAAGGAAATAAGAACCTGCTTGAAACCTAGTTGCCAAAATAAAATTGAACCTAAAATATGTGAGGTCTGAAACAATTCCTAGATGTTAATGGGCATCCTGAGTTACACACACCTGGGCACTTCCTGGCTTAGGCCAGAAGCAAGAATGCTAGAACCCCGTGAGAAAGACGTACTGGGAGACAGCGCCAGTCAAGTAACCGAGCTTCACCGATATTCTCTCTCCTATCTCAGAGAGACCCAGAGAGCTTTAAGCTCACATATACTCCTCAGATCTGAACCAACCTCAAGTGGTTTCAACTAGGTCAATCTTTTTCCTGTAAGGAGTCATCAAAAAACTATCCCTCGGCGCCAGGCCTGGAATCAGCACCGGTTTTGAAGACGTAAACAGTTTCGGCAGCACCTAACATAAGTGTGTCTTTGTTTACCTTGTAGAAATAAAGGGCAACATCGTTTTTTAGGGAGAAACCCAAACCAGCTGGAAATATCTTTGCTCTTATCCGAGGGCCCTCAAGTCCTCCCCAGAACCTTTCTTCCAGGGAAACTGGTTTGATATTTTCTGAGCTCTTGGCTTCTCAGCTCCAGAATTGCCAAATTTCTAAATTGACATTAGTCTCAAGATACAAAGTACATGAAAGGTTTAATTTGCTCAATCTTTCTGGTCTGGGTTAAGAGTGAGATTTTTCTCCATGCCTCTTGGAGTTAAAGCTACTTTTTAGCCCAGTTTTAACTCAATCAAACGCCTTTAAATTTTTACTATTGGCTTAGGCAAGCTAATGAGTCTCCCTTCATTTCCTCATCTATTACAGATGTTTGGAAATGTATGCTGTACCTCATTGATACCGATGGGATGATGCAAATCAGATAATACAGCTAAAAATGACTTAACAGCCTCCAGAAAAAAATATATTATGAGTTTTTACATGTGTAAAACTCAGCCCACTGGTAAATCCAAACCATAATTATTGTTTTCAAAATAAAGATTACAAATAGGGAAGCAAAATAAAACCATGTGCCCCGGTGTAGACTGATATGGACATTCAATGCATTGGTAGGTTCAGTGGAAACTGTTGACTTATGAGAAAGGATAAAACAAGATGCTTAGTGCCCAAGCTATAGTGTCAGTAGGCAGGTCTATGTTTGTCATCAATGGTCTGCGGCCATTCGGATACAGTTACTGCATTATCATACACACACGTGTTTTGATCTACTTCTTATCATTTAAAGTCTCAGGATAAGCCCTGGTTTAAAATGTAAATCGTATGGAAGGTGAAATAAGCTTGTTAAACTTTGAATCACACCCTCTCAGGAGTCTGCGTGCTTTGTGAACCACTACATAGCTGCTCAAAAAGTACCCTCCTAATGAGGCCAATTCTGACTAATGCATATTCCAAGAATAATACTTGACCAAAATTGAATGCAATTCTCTTGTACTTGTTATAATTTTCTATGACAGAGAGCAGAGGCTAAATTCGGTGAAAGTATTGTTTTTCTTCTAAGCTTGGGCCTGCCAATTTTTCTTTTTTTTTCTCCTCCTCATCACCCCAACCCCAGTCATCCTTTTTGGAATGATGTGGTGATCATAACCAACTAGGAAACTTGCTGGCATCTGTGTCGTGCCCATTTTCACCACTTTCCCTCACCCCTTCGATAGGTCTTTGGTACAGAATGGAAATATTCCCAAATGGAAGAGTCATTAACATCAGCAATGTCAAGAGCAGCCTTGAAAGGAGGCGTCTGATATTCCATATGTACAGTGCACTTATCACGCAGACAATGTAAAAACCATTTGAGGTCTGTAACTTCCTTTTCTACACAGAAGGAAATGTGACAGTGAATCAAGTTGATACAGGAATTTTAAATATGTGTGGTCACACAAAGTTAGAGAAGATTATAAATTCAGCCTTAGAAACCCAAAGAAGAAAAAATAAGCCACAGGTAGTATTCTCATATTATATTTGTTTGAGCTGTCAGGACAAAATACTAGAGAGAAATATTTTTATGACATGGAAACTAAGATCTGCTTTCCAAAATTATTTTCCACTAACTTAAAGCTATGTATCACTGTGCAAACCTAAACACTCCTGCCCTTGCAGAGTCAAACATTTATCTTATGACTGGCGAGAGGATGCCCATCTCAAATATGTAAGCCTGCTTGGTAGCCATGGGGTCTGTTCCCAGTAGTAATGCTCAGGGAAGTGGGACTCACCTCCTAATCTCCAAAATCACGTTGCTTTCACACATTTTCATGTCAATCTCTAATTTTTCAGAGGGAAAGTAGATTCTATAACAAGGAGGGCTCTCTTGATAACTTCAGTAAGAGTGTTTGATCTTTCACTTTTTTACTCCAAGAGCAGATTAGAGACACAGTTCTCTTTAGTGAATTAAGGGGGTGTGAGGTTGTAGAGAAGGGTGTTCTTTCAGTGGGATGATCCACATGTCTTCACTGGTCTTGAGTAGGTTTACCTTGAGAGCAAGGCCTACAATCTAGACTCTAAACGCACAGCACACCTCTGTGTGTGTGTGTGTGTGTGTGTGTGTGTGTGTGTGTGTGTGTTTGTTTTAAGAAATGAGGATGGATGATAAAGTTCAGTAAAATCTCTGACTTGCAAGCTTCATGCATGCTCTTCCTTGCCCTTTCTATGACCTTTAGTCATGTCTCCAAGAAGGTCTCCTGAAGAAACTCTTTAAATTTTAAAAACACCACTGTAACCTTATGTAGACACTGGCATATGCTCAGCCTGTTGTTATTATTAGACTTTGCTTCCCAGACCTGGAGAAGAAAGCAGGTGTCTACTCCTTCCTCTTTTGCTGTATCTTCCATTTGTAGGATTTACTCATGCAGGCACCAGAGCGCAGATGTCTGTTGACACCAGCCTGCCCTGACATGTGCCCACAGAGGAAGCACTAAAGAGCTAGTGAGAGTGTGCCATGCACTAGCCAGGGCTGCTGACCCACCATAAAACTTGTCCTGACACCTTGAGGAACCTCTCTGATCTTCTCAGGATTCAGGGCACCAACAGTACCACAGACCAGTCAGGGCTGTGGCACCCAGGTGAGAGATGATGGTGACTTTAACAAGACAAGAAAGAAGTGGTGAAACATATCAGATTGAGAATATATATTTTAAGGCAGAACAGAGGATTTGCTGATCTATTGAAAATGAGATGAGAGAGAAAGCCAATATGACATGAAAACTAGAGGCTTATGATTGCCATCAACTGGGATCAGAAAAACGGGAGGTGAAGTTTTTCAGTGGAGTCAGCTGTGGCTCAGAGAGTTGAGGTAACTTAACCAGAGTCACACAGCAGGTACACGGCACACCAAGGGCTCAAACAAGGTTTTTGAATTCCAAACTGAATGCTTTTCCCAAGACACCGCAGCTAAGAATCACTGATGAGAATTTACTTTCTGTGACCCACGCTAGGTCAAGACTTAAATTAAGAACTTTCAAACTCTAAGACTTAGGGAGTCTGCTGTAAATGGGGAGGAGAGTTTAATCTTACATTAACTTGAAAACTGGAGAAATTTCCCCCTCCCCTAAAAAATAAAACAAAACTGAGGTGAGCCTAAGGCCAGCATGCTGATTGCATCAGAGAAGCAAAGATGAAAAGAGGAGAGAGGAAAACGGGCATGAGCCCTAAGTCAGCATGTTAAAGGGGCTGGCCTGTGAGCCTCGTATTATCAGACGTTAGTCAGAGAGGGACGTTCTTTTGCTGGCTTGGGAGAAATCTGAAATAACACATTACTTTTAGGTCCTTTGATTTTTTTTTTCCCCTGGAGATGTTTTGTTTTGATACATCCAACAACAGCCAAAGAGAAAGCCTCAGAATACAGACATAATAAAAACAGCCGATCCATAGTCACTAAGTATAAGTTCCACTGTCTTAGTCTTGCCTGCCCCAAATTGGCAGCTCACTCAAGCTCAGAGATATCCTGGAGGATTTAAAGAGCAAGCCTAAACGTTTTTGAAAGTTCTGGTCTCGGGACTTCCTCCTTGAGCTAATGGCTTTAAGACCCGTTAAAACTCAGATGTTTCTGAGAAGGGTTATGTTTTGTAATTAATCGGGAGCGAACTGAGCATGTTAGAGAGGATTTACCAACAAAGTCCACATGAGGTGACATGGGAAGCTCTTGCACCATCTGGCAGAAGGCTGGCTTCCAGCGGTTTAGAAATGAGGCTACCAGTGTCTGGCTAAAGAAACAGAGGCGGGAACTAGGTTGTGCACTCAGCTCTTCAATCAGCATGGGTTATTCAGAAATAAGAACATAATTATAAAAACTGAGAGCTGATTGGCGGGGAGGCGGTATAAATGAAATAAATTCTTCATCTTTTATCATGCAGTCAAAAGTATCATTCAAAACTGATAAATCAATAAATATGAGGTCAATCACAAGAACTTAAAACAGACATTGTTGAAGGTGGTTTGGGAGGACATTGGGAATGAGGGCTTAAGAAAGTGGGGAAAATACCTTGAATTCATACTCTCTGGTACTGCTCGCCTTATTCTTAAAAGGTGTCTTTATATATTTCATTTAAGTTTTAAATAGAATAAATATGTTAAAACTTTATTCATATGAACAAGGATCTGGAGGTAAATGGTGAATAAGATGTGCATGTTCCCTGTTGTCATAGTAGCTTTTGATTCAAACACCTGGAAGCAGGGGACGAGAAAGTGAAAAATTGGAGGCACAAGAATGTACAAACTGAAGTAGAATCTTAGCTTTCTTGTTGGGGGAAGACATAGATTTCTTTTCTGCTGGTGCCTCACTCCTCTGCCTTGAATTAAATGAAAAGGCAGAAAGGACGTAAACATTCCCAATTGGTAGACATATTGTAACTACATAAAGGCAAGTTATGCCTAGCTCCACCTTATTTCCTATCAGGTTCCTCCCATAGACCTTCTCTCTTTCCTCAAAAGAACAGCTGGGTTTTTCCTCAGTAGGAATTAAACCACCCACAGAAGATGTGCAGAACGAGTGGGAGACAGACACAGGAAGTCAGTTCCTTCTTACATTTCCCTCTGGCTGCAGAACTCTGACCTGGCTGTATACTTACTCACCACACTCTCCAACTGGATCATAAGGAACAATACTTCCCAAAACATATTGCCAGAAGCAAAGAAGTGAATACATTTAAATATGCTCCTGGTGAATCACTCACAGAACTTCAGACTATGACTATGGAATCATTAAAACTATTAGTGTTTGAGTTCTGTCCTCCAAAAGCTGGGGGTGTCAGACTACCTTTGATGTAACAACTCTGATAACTCTTTCTTCATGTAATTGGTTTCAGTGCATCAAGACTTCCTTAGGCTGTACTGAAGGATTCCTGAATTGGTCAGTTTCCCAGAAAAACCTTTTCAATGGTTGTGGTGTGGCCCACTGTCACTACAAACCAAGGCTAACCATTTTGCTATTAGAACCTGGGTCTTTGCTGATAATAATGCCAGTTTATATCTGCACTAAAGATCTCCTGAATGTTTGGCTGGTTAATAAGCTGTACACGTGTAAAGTAAATCTACACGAGATCAGGCAGGGAGAAACTGCTGGAGAGCTACAGGATGAACAATTCCCCGCACGTATTACAAAGAGTAGATGGTCATTTATGTTCTGACCAGACAGAGGAGAGAGACCTTACTGTTCAGCATTCAATAGGGACCCAGAAGAGGTACTTGATTGTAGCAGGGTTAAACCAGCTCTAGAGAAATGGCTACTCCAGGGCCCTAAAAAGAGCTTAAAAGGACACCTAAAAAAGCTTAAGTAAGTCCATAAAGTAACTTACTTGCCTATAAGAACAAAGTGTAACAAACTTAAAAAAAAAGAAAGAAAGAAAGAAAGAAAGAAAGAAAGAAAGAAAGAAAGAAACAGACAATCAAACCCAGCCCTCAACAACAGAATATGCAATGTCTGTGATTCAATTAAAAAGAAGCAGGGAATCATGACTTATTAGCAAGGAAAAAAATCAGTCAAGAGATTTAGAACCATATCTGATAGGATTAGCAGACAATGGCCCAAAATAGCTATTATAAATCTAAGGAGAAAAATGGAAAATAAAATATTTTTTAAATGAAACTTCTAGAGGTGAAAAGAATATAATATTTAAGTGAAAACTTTACAAGTAGAATCCTGTCTGCTCAAAGGATATGTCAAAGCCATGGTCCCCAGAACCTCAGAATGTTGTTTAGGTTGGAAATAGGGTCACTGCACATGTAATTAGTTAAGATAGGATCATACTGGAGTGGAATGGGTCCCTAATCCAACATGACTGGTATTCTTTCTTATAAGAAGAAATATGAGACATTCAGGAAGAAGGTGCCTATGGGACACTAGAGGCAGATATTGGAGGACTGCATCTACAAGACAAGGAATGCCGAGGATTGTTGGCAAACACCGGAAGCCAAAAGAGACAACAAAAGATCTTCTCCAACTGGGAGCGTAGATTCCTGTTGATGCTTTGATTTCAGATTTCTAGCCTCCAGAATTGTGAAAAAATAAATTTCTGTTGTTTTTAACCAGTTTGTGGTACTTTGTTATGGCAATCATAGGAAACTAATACAATTGAATCATCAGGTTGCAAATGTGTAATTATAATAACTGTGTCATATTATCAAATGGTTTAGGTAATATGTTATCTCACAATGTAACATATTACCTAAACTTAAGTACAGTGAGGGGGAGAGAAGGGAAGACCAAAAATATTAACAAAGCTTCAGTACATGAGACAATATCAAGTGTTTGAATATATGGATAGGTAAAGTCCCAGACAGAGAAGGGAAAAGGGGGCAGAAAAAAATATTAAGATATAATGGTCAAAATTTTTCAAAATTTATTGTGAACTATAAATTCACATATCCAAGGAGCTCAACAAGCCCAAGCAAAATAAACACAAAGAAAACCACATCAAGACATATAATCAAATCAGTGAAAACCAGTGATAAAGAGATAATGATAAAAGCATCCAGAGCCAGGGGAAAAGGACACATTATACATAGAGGATCAAAGATAAGAATTTTTGTTGACATCTCATTTTAAAAAGTACAAGCCCCAGAGACAAAGGAATGACATCTCTTTAAAAAGTGTATCTCAAAAAAGAAAATAAACCCAGACAATTCTGGGTCATTAATCGAGTCTCAATATAATTAAAATTATTGAAATCCTCTGTTCTTTGACCAAAATAAAATAAATTAGAAATCAATAACAAAGAGAATAGTCCCATATCTCTAGAGAAATTGAATTTGAAGTTGAAACTTTTCAACAAAGAAAATTCCAAGCCCAACTTATTTCAATGGTGACCTCTATCAGATGTTTAAGGTCTAGGGTTACATCTTCCTCCATAGTGTATGAGACCAAACTTATCTGATACCAAAACCAAAGTCATTATTAGAAAGGAAGTTAAAGTCCCATATTCCTCATGAACATAGACTTAATGTTTCTTAACCACCTGTGAATATATCAAGGAAGCCACATAACTGGGAGTAAATACCTACAGTACAAATGACTTATATCCAAAATATATTAGGAATTCCTGCAACTCAAAATAATATTTTAAATAGTCAAAAGATTAGGGGGGAAATGCATCACATAAGAAATTATATAAATGGCCAGTAAGTACATGAAAAGACACTCACTATCATTAGTTATTAGGAAAATAAAAGTGAAAACCATGAAATAATGTTATATAATTACCAATGCTAAAATTAAAGAGGTTGACAATAGCAAGTTTGTGCTAGAAAACTGAGGAAATGAAACTCATATTTTGCTGATGGAAGTGTAAAATTGTACAATCATGTTGGAAAGATGTTTAATAGTTTCTTATAAAGTTAAACATATACTTTCAAAATATGCAAAAATTTGAAACCCAAATGTTCATGAAATGCTGAATGAATAAACGAATCGTGCTACATTTTTACACTGAAATACTACCCAGTAATAAAAAGGAATAAACAATTGATATAAGCAGCAATGTAGAAGAATCTAAAAAACCTTCCAATGAGTGAAAGAAGTCAGTTAACTAAAGAGGCCATAGTGTATGACTGCATGTATGCAAAATTGTGAAACACAAAAACTAATTTATAGTGACTGAAGGAAGGTTACAGTTGCCTGGAGGCAGGAGTGGGGAACTGTCAACTGCAAAAATACAGAAGGATTCTTCAGGATGATGGAAATCTTTTAAGTCTTGATTGTGGAGGTGGTTACTCATGTGTATACATTAGTCAAAACTCACCAGATTGTACAGTAAAATGGATATATTTTATTATAAATACTTCAATAAAGTCCCTGTTTTTAATAAAAATCTGAGTGCACCATCTCAGTGAAATTTTCAGAGGTTAAAAGTGAAGAAAAAGTTGTTCTCATTGGCCCTTCTGGAGGGTCCTCCTCAGGCAGTGCTTTAAGACAGGTTAGTGACTTAATTCTCTAATTCTCCAAGTCTCCTTTCTCAGCTTCTCTCACAATGTATGAAGTCTGATTCCTATAATAACTCACTGATTTCATAACAATCATATTTTCTCCAGTGCTTTAAATGGTTTCCTAGATAGAAGCCATGCTCATGATACACATGGGAAAATACACAAAAGAGACAATGAGTTCATCATTGTCGTTTCCATGAATAATCATGAAAACTCATCACCATGGTCCAGGGAGCCTTTAATTGCCCACTCTATTAGTTTCCTGTTGCTCTGTACCAAATAACCATAAACTTAATGCTTAAAACAATACACTTCCTTATCTCTCAGCTTCTATGGAGCAAGTCTGGTGCATTTTAGCTTGTTCCACTGCTCAGTCTCTTGAAGCTGAAATCAAGGTCCCTGCTGAGACTATAATCTCACCTAAGGCTTGGAATCCTCTTCTGAGCTCACCGGTTGTTAACAAAATTCAATTCCTTGCAGTTATAGGACTGTGGTACCCTCTTTCTTGCTTGCGGTCAGCCGGGGGACTGCTCTCAGATCTTAGAGGCCACCTTTAGTTTCTTGCCATGTGGCCCTTTCCCACGACATAGCAATTTGCTTTTTCAAGGCCCACAGTTAGCATTTCTCTTGCTTTAAATCCCTCAAGGCAGTCTCTTAGAGAGTCTTAACTAATATAACATTATCATAGGAATGACTTTCCCATTACCTTTGCAAATAATATAACCTAGTCAAGGAAGTGACTATCCCATATAGGTCCTGCCCACACTCAAGTATCTCAGCATTTAGTTCACCAGGTAATAACATGAAAGATGTAGGCCTTGGAAGATAATAAAATTTGGACAGATGAACGGAGAGGGAAAAGAATTTAAGCCAGGGATGTGTATGTTGTAGGGCTGAGAGAATGATGGAACTGGCATATTAAAGCTACAAGCCAAATAAAATAGGACATTGTGCTAAAGATCATGGGAAGCAGAATTTATAATTGAAGAATAGGGTCAGGTTTTTTTTTTTTACCATTTTACAGAGAATTGTGGGCTTCAACAGAAAGCAGAAGAGAAATGGTATATGAACTTTGAGTAAGGAGAATGACACAATAAAAGGTGCATTTTAGTATGATAAGACAAGTGAATAAAATTTTTAAATCATTATTATAGCTAGACACTGTCTGATTGAGATGTGAGGTGGTAGACCTTTGGTTCACTGTGGAGATAAAAGGAAAGAAGGAATCTGAGAAGTTTTTAGAGGAAAATCTGTTACACACTTGTTTCTTCTAGATATAGTCTTTCCCAACACACATTGTCCTTGATTTTATAGCCTGACTTACATCAACATTTAGCTTTATATTCTAAGAAACAGTATTTGCTTATGCTATTGAGTTGGATAATTAATAATGAAAATGCCTACCCTTTTAGGGGTTCCATTTAATTTTCACAACAACCCACGAGGTGGGTACTATTTTATCTACATTGTATTGATGAGAAACAGAAGGGTAGAGAAGTTGAACAACTCACATAGCTAGAAAGTATCAAACTTCTAAATTCAGTTCAGGCCTTTTCACCTCTTCACACCATCTAATAGTGCTCCCTGCATAAACTATTACATTTGCCAAGTTTGTGTGTACAAAGTAATTTAAAGACTTGTTTTACTTACGATAGCTACAATTTAATGTTTGTTACAAGTAAGACTCTGGTCCATAGAATGCCCTCCAGAGGAGGAGCAAAAAGCATAAAGCTATATCTAATTACTAATTGAGACAGAAAACAATTACCCTAATGATTTACATTTACACTACCTTAATGAGAGTACAGAAGTTTATGAAACAATCTCACAAAATACCAAGCAGAATGCCTGGCTCATGGCAATCACTCCATAAATACCAGTTCCCCTTCCTCTTTCCCCCTCTTTTTTACTTTCTTCTGTTAGCTACTCCTGTCAGACATGGATAAGTTAAAGTATAGGGATCAGTTTAATGATGTTTTAAGGATGCCTACATGCCTTTCAGGGGAAATGGCAAATACATAATTCTACCAAATTCACGTGTCCTCAAAAGGCTTCGGGAAAGGAAACATGAGATTTTTTTTTTTTTTTTTTTTTTTTTGATTTTTTTTTTAGGAAAAGGGAAGAACTGACCAAGAAGAGGTCTGAGGTAACAGAAAGCTTATGGGGAAGAAAAAAAAAAAAAAGGAAATGCCTGGGCTCAACGTCAACCCCCTTTCGTGGTGACCTTAGAGTATGAACCACTCCATGTCAGATGGGCCCAGATAATTACATTGGTTCTGCATTTTGGGGTGTCAAAGGACCAAAACTTGTGGTTATGCTGCAGACTACACTGCCCTTTGGAAACTGACTTTTCTCCCTGAATAAACTTGACAACAGCCGTTGAGCCCCAACCACAGCTGAAGAAGACCCTGTGGCTCCCCCAATAGCGAACAACTATAGAATTAGCCTCGGGCCACATACATTCAGGCAGGCTTCAGCTCCCCAGCAAACACCCAGCACATCTGCTCCATCAATTAAAAAGCATTAGGCAAGTGAGCCATTGGAAAGCTCAGCATGATTACTAGTTACCATGCCTTTCATAGCCACTTTTAACATCTCCATTATTTCAACTGAGAGCTCTGGTTATTATTAAAAGAAGTTTTATTAAAAGGAAGGGGGAGAAGAAGAAAAAGACATAAACTTGCTTCTCAGACAGGTTAATACAAGCTCTCCCTGAGCTCCATATTATTGACTTAAGGAACATTCTCAGAGGGAGAGCAAAGGAGGTTCGGGTTGTATGGAAAATTTGACTCAAACCAAAAGCCCAGCCAATACCACAAAATGGATTGGAGTCAAATCAGATAAATAGAAAAAGAAAAGAATACAAAATATTTTTGAATGACATTATCAAAAAGGTTAAAAAGCTTAACAAGCACCCAATTCAAGACGCACAGAGCACAGGTTAGCTGGACCCTGACATAAGGTGCTTCTAAGTATGGATTAAATGATGTTTCCTTCCCTGTGCTGGTAGAAATGTAATTAAATGCTCACAAACATATACATTCTTCTTGGGTTTGGTTTCTGTAACTACCAAAAATAATGTTTGAGAAAGCACCCGACCCTCCCAGTGTAGTATTTGTGTAACCTAGATATCTCAAAAACAAAATGTACAAGGCTTTAGTGCCAGTTAACATGTGAGAATAGTTGGCAACAATCTGTTTCTATTTCTTTGATAAACTGCATTGTCTTTCTGTTATAATGAAAAAGGATTAGTAAGGCTTACCAAATAAACAGCAGCTTCCTTAGAGAAATGGACCCTTGTATTTTACAAAAACCAAGAAATCAATTCTGAGTAGAATATGGGGGTCTTTGACAGACTAATGAGGGGCGACCTTCAAGGTCTGTAACCACAAAAAGATCTGGGTCAGATGAGGATTTGGGCTAGAGATACAGTTTGATACTTTCTATTTTAAGCACCCGCACATTTTAGATGCTTATACACAATTTATCCAATTATTTTTTAAAAATCTTTAGTCTGCAAAATTGTGTTCTTCTAGGACTTTTTGCCTGAGATTGGCCTGGAAATGATAATATTTATAATAATATATCTTGAATACAGAAGTGCACCCAAAGGAAAAATAAAAACATACATTAAAAAAAAAAAAAAAACTTGAACCAGACACTTGCAGACCTCAAAAAATATATATTTTTTATTTAGTGAGTGCTTTGTGTGAGCACTCAAAGGATAAAGGTAAGACACGTTTTTTAAAACCCAAATAAGTTTTTCTTATCCTTTTCTGAAACAAGGTTGGTATTTCCCAAACAAATTTTTATTATATATTGTAAAAGGAAAGGAAAGGGGGAAAGATAAAGATGGGCACAGTTTAAAGTCTACAGTAACTTTGGGGGGAGAAACTTAAAGCACGTCAGAAGCAGAAGCAAGACATCTCAAAGACATGTCAGCTCTTCTGCTGTCTGAGGTTGCATCACCTGTTTGACTTAAGACCAGAACCTGAATAACAGTATTGCTCTTTTCCAACAAAGTCCTCATTTGAATCAGCTTTTTTGTATCCCTCTATGAGTAACCTGCTCTCTTAACCACTAAAGTCTGGTCTGAGCTCCTGAAATCAACACCCAGATACATTAATCCAGAAAACCTGTAATTGATGCCAATGCAGGGTTATCATTAGGTGATAAGCCTTCAACTTTATATTCTTCCGTCATTCATAATAAGGAAGTTCTGGCTTCCAAGATAATTAAAGGTTGGCAGATTTATAAGCAGGTTTGCTTTGCTGCTTGTTCCCCCCACATCGTTTCTTTCCATTTCTCTTCCTTTAATAACTGGCTTAACACCTTTATATAATAAAAAGGTCAGATAGACTCCACACAAAGTACTCATAATAGCTGGCAGCCTGTCCCACTGCTATTAGCCATGGTGTAGCTGAGCAGAAGTGTCCCAGCATGCAGGAAGAACAAAGAGAAAAAAAAACAGCATTTCCAGGAGTGTATCAGTGAAAGGGCAGAGGAAGGAAGAGGGGACTGGAAGTCTAGGCTTGAGGGGAGATGCACTGTCTAGACTCACAGCAGCAAGGTTCTTTTTCAAGTAGGTGCCAGGCTTCCTTGCAGTACCACAGGCCATCCTGAAGAAATGGATGCTATGGCAGTAAAAACATGCACTTCTGTGGTCAAGTCTAGACACATATGAAGGACAGACCAGGACATGGCTTATCCACTCAATTCTATTTTTCAGGATCAATATTAATTCACTGCCTCCAAGTAAAAACTATAATAGCCTAGTTTTAAGAAGACCAAGATGAATGCGAAAACCATAGTCATTTGAATGTATGGAAACATTCTATTTGCCTACAGAAACAGGTAGAACTGTAAGACATTGCTGATAATTTGACCATTTTGATCTATAAAAGTGCAATTTCATAAGGTTCTTTCTATGTTTAAAAATAGAATAGTGTAAAGATTTTCTTGGGTGTAAAAATTAGTCTAATCCTATGGATTTCTCAGATTCAGGGATTTAAAAGTAAAACACTAAGTTATTTGTGTTTCTCCTTTCCCTAGAGTATCTCTATCTCTTGCTCATTTTCAAGTATTTCATAGATACCTGGCCTCACAGGCCAAGTTGGACTATTTAACTCTCAACTTTGTGTGACATCAAGGATGCAATTTCTAACTGAGCGAGTACATTTCGCATAGGAAATACTCCTTGCTCTATGGCCTTATCCTGTCTATCTTGTTTTGGCCAATTTGCCAGATAATACTAATTCTCTTTCAGAGAAAGAATGGGGTTAAGCTACTGGGCTCTGAAAAAAGAATTACTAGTTGAGACATTTGACTTATTCAGTAACACCTTCTTTACCAGGAAACAGAGAAAAGAGGACATGTCTCAGAGTCAGCTCTAAATTCTTCCCTTCCTGATCCAAACTCTGCTTTTTATTCTTGTATTTATGATGATAATACTTAAAGAATTGTTAGGGTGGGCTAATGAATCAACATAAGGCTTGATTGTCTGCCTGAATTTGCTCCAAACTTTTAAAAGCACACAAATATAAAATAAACCTAAATTATAGTATACTATACATTGCTGTAGGAAACTTCCTATTATTACTAACTTTATATAAATGATTGCTCACTGTGTAAGTAGAAGACAAACCACTTAATAATTTCCGGCCCAGTGTACTTCTCCCCAACTTTAAAATAAAGTTTAGAATATATCATGTCTAATGAGAATGAGTTATCAGGAAAAAAGGCTTTGTTACCAATATCCTCAAGATCAAATGATTCCAAGAATTTTTATTTTCTACTGTATGCCTTTATATTAGTTCTTTTCCATGTGGGGTGGGGGGGGGGAGGGAAGGAGAGTCTAAGACCATCGGAAAACACAGATATTATGATTCATAACAGTGGCAAAATTACATAAAGAATATTTTTTAAGAAAAAAAATAATTTCATAGTAACATTAAGATAACATTGTCAGGGGAAAATTTTCAAATTCTGTTTTGTGAATTGCCAAGAACTGGGGTCAAGTCTTGATGCCTCTACTGATATGCTCTGGAAATGGAAACAAGTCGATTCCCCTCCCTGGAGGTCTTGAAATTAATGTTTTATCTGGATCCCCAAGTCACAGTAATCAAGGCTTCTTACGAATAAAATGGAATTACATGGCATCTTAGATTCCTTCCAAAGGTGGTGTCACTGTTTTTTCTCCTTAATGAGTTGATGATATTGCCAACTTTCCCCTGAGGCATCATATTCATTCTAGCAGTTCACATTACAATGACCCTGCACACTTTATCTAGATTGGCAAATTTAAGCCCCCATCCACTAATTTATGTTTTATTAAAACTGGTTCAGTTGAAGGAGCATTTCTAAAAATACTGTAACTAAATTCCTTGAAGGCAAACTGCAAATTAAGGGCTATATAGAATCCCATTTATAAGATCTGTGTATGTGTGTCTGTGTGTGTGTGTGTGTATGTGTGTATAAATGGGTCTGTATATGGTTGCACATAGGCAGGGAGGTAACCATGGTATGAATTAGGAATACCCTCAATCACCAGTGTGCTGACCAAGACAACTTTGTTCTAGAGAAGTATGTTCAGTGACGGGTCCAAAGAGGCAGGCAAAGGGAAAGCTCATGCCAACATAGCACTAACCGTTCCATTTTGTGTCTCAGTGACAACTTGCAAATAAAGCAGAGAAAGTACTCCTCACCCTCTGTAGGTTTGGAAGATGCATTTAAATTAGATAAGATGAACCAATATTGCAAGTCACAGTGCCAGTCTGTATTCTGAATAATGTTGTTTAATCCAGGTTGTTTGACAGCAAAAATCTCAGAGGCATTGTCCACCATAATCTCAATAAAACCTAGGGAATCCACTAAAAAGGTTGGCAAATATTCTTAAAAAGAAAAAGAATGGCTGTAGAAAGGGAAGAAGGGAATTTAGGAGGCATAAATAGGGGAAAAGAAATATAGGGAATATACATGTAAGCAAACATGAGAAGGAAAAATTGATTATGGAATGAAGATGATGATATAGAGAAATATTGATGAATGAAGAAAACTCTCCTACCTTCTCAGCCTAAAAAGTAAACATTAACATTAGTCACAGTAAGTACAGGGATTCTAAAAACTCAACAGAACAAATGGGGTCCTTTACTTAGTTTCCCCCCACACACACACACACACACACACACACACACAATATGAAAAGAGAAACTCATTCTGACTTAACAGAAGATCTCACTGACACTGGTGAGTGTCTGGCTTTAGCAAGTACTTTTGCTCTTATAAGACATGAACATTATGCTAGATGAACAACAGAGCATCTTCTAGATACTTCCAGACCTTGGAGCTCAGGAATAAACTGAGTTATTATTGTTCTTCATTGTTTTGGCCTTGAATTCCAACTTCTTTCTGAGAATGGTGGGGCTGGATGCCCTATTTTAGGAAGTGACTTTATTCTCATGCTTCTTTAATTGGAAAATATAGGTAGTGGCTTGGAGCTAACCCCTTGCAGACTAACAACCTAAACAGTGTGATTTAAAAGCAAAAGAAAGTTCCAAACTATAAAAGCATTCCTTACTGATTCTACTGTGATACTTTAAGGCAGTGACAGGAAGTTTGAGAAAAAGGCAGTAGTTCATTATCATATTAAAACAGGTTAGTTTAGCAGTGTAGCTGACTGTCACATGGAAGACAGCAGGAATAAGACCAGAGCAAGTTATACTTAATTGGATAGAGAGAGGGTATGGGAAGGTCCACACAGGGTTGCTACTAGAGAGGGCTGGCTGGCTGGCTGGCTGGTGGGGAGGCAGACAGGGCGGGGATAAGAGTGGGGGTTGGCAATGGGGGTAGTAGGTGGGGTGGGGCAGTTGGAAGAGAGCAATGAGTGACTGAATGAAAGGCAATGTTTGGTACGTGTCATAAGGGGTGTGTGTGTGTGTGTGTGTGTGTGTGTATGACAAGCATGCACATGTGTGCCCTCTCATCATGTGCAGTGTGAGCAAGAATCTGCTTTTGAGGGATGAAAAGAAGAGGAGACAACATAGATCAAGGCCAGACAAGGAAGACTCTGCTAAGTACTAAAAGTGCTCATAAGATAAATCTCATCTTTTTTTTTTTTCCTTCCCTCTTTTTTTTTTTTTAATATATTTTTTATTGATTTTTTACAGAGAGGAAGGGAAAGAGACAGAGAGCCAAAAACGTCGATGAGAGAGAAACATCGACCACCTGCTCCTGCACACCCCCTACCTGGGGATGTGCCCGCAACCAAGGTACATGCCCCTGACTGGAATTGAACTCGGGACCCTTCAGTCCACAGACCGAAGATCTACCACTGAGCCAAACCGGTTTCGGCAAATCTCATCTTTTTATCAGCCACCACAAATGCCAGTTTCATCAAAGTGCCAGTCTGTATTCTGAATAATGCTGTTTAATCCAGGTTGTTTGAAAGCAAAAACCTCAGAGGCATTGTCCACCATAATCTCTTTCCAAGACTGCTCTAAATAAATGGGTGAACACTGCTCTATCAGTAAGCCATCCTTTGTGTGAAACGGGGTCAGAGATTCACAATAAACATCATAAATGATCAAGGTCCTGACTGAATATTTATGACTGCTGTGCTTGGGTCTTTGCTACCTCTTTTATAGCAGTTTCATAGATTATATCTGTGATACAATTATCCCTGTTTTACAGAAGAAGAAATTAAAGGGGAAAAGTAACTTTCCCAGCTACCCAGGAAGCTTAGGTCTTGAGTAGAAACCAGGGCTCCCTTCTCAGAAGACAGTCCCAGTTCTCACTGAGGCCACAGCGAATGCTGAAGAGCTCTTAATTTGATTCTGAACATCTTGATTTCACTCAAATTTTATAAAAACCAAGGTAATTATTAAGCGTCTATCTCTATGTAGGATTCTCCTCTTTACTAACCTGGGAGTGGTGAGTTGAATCTTGCCAAGAACCAGTTGCTAGCATTACTACTGTATTTGAGAAAATACCATAGAGTGAGGGTAAGGAGTGCCAAGCATTGATCATTTGGAATTTGATGAGAAAGAGCTGTCTCTTCTCTCAAGTGCCTCCAAGAAGATAAATAAGATAAATTGCTTAAGGAGAAAATTTGTAGAAAATAAGTCAGGAGCCTTGGTTTATTTAGGGTAAAGAAATGAGAAGACTGAGAATATCTACATGGTTACATTTACCTGATATTTAAGAATTTATTCCAATTGAATTCATGTCCTAAATAATTTTGGAATGCATATCTGTCATGTCTAATAGTTGAAATCTTTCCAAATGGATCTAACCTTTAGTTAGAGAAAAATCCAAGCTGATGTATACACTATACTGGTTTTCTTGATAAACTTATATACTTTAAAGAAAGAGATATCTCTGAACCATTGATCAATTAAAGCAGTGGTTCTCAGCCTTCTTAATGCTAAGACCCTTTAATACAGTTCCTCATGTTGTGGTGACCCCAACTATAAAATTATTTTTGTTGCTACTTCATAACTGTAATTTTGCTAATGTTATGGATCATAATGTAAACATCTGTGTTTTCTGATAGTCTTAGGTGACCCTGGTTTTCCAATGGTCTTAGGTGGCCTTGCTAGTGGTTCTCAACCTGTGGGTCATGACTATAGAGCCTAAGGCCATCAGAAAACACAGATATAACACAGATATGTTAAAGGGTTGCAGCATTAGAATGTTGAGAACCACTGAATTAAAGGAAGAGAGTAAGACAATTAAGTCCAAGTAAACACGTGGACCATTTTGCAGCCTGCAGTACACTGACAGGAAAAATAAACAAAACAATTCTCTTTCTGTAAGGAGTGCAGGAAATCTGGTCACAGGATGAAGAAAAGACTAAAGTAAGACATCAGAAAGATTGATACAGATAAGGGAATCAAAGTCAATAATTGAAATATGTAACAGAAACTTAGCAATGAGAAGAATCAGAGAAGAGATTCTTAAACTACATAAAAAGATAATGAAAAACTCAAGAAAGATAAAGAAAAACTGAAAAACCATTACATATTGAGAGAGACTAAAGAGACAAGGCAATTAAGTGTTATAGATGATTCTTGATTGGATTGTTTATGGTGGGGGAGAATATGGGAATGGGTACTTTAGGGACAATTAAAAATTGGAATATGCATAGTATAGTAGATAAAAAGCTTAATATTAATGTTAATTTTCCTGAACCTGATAGATGTACTATGGGTATATAATATGTCATTGTTCTCCAACACTGAAATATGTAGGCATGAAGAGGTACTCTGCCTCCAACTTGCTTTAAAATAGCTTTGGGAAAAATAAGGATAGGTATGAATCAATAAATAAAATTATTTCTTTCTCTAAATATAGAGGAAAGGGATATGTGTATATGTGGTACATATGAAGAGAGACACAAAGAGAAGGATAAACCAAATAGGACAAAATATGAATAATCAGTGAATCTGGATATGATTTATGAGCTCCTTGTGCTATTTCTTGCAACTTTTCTATAATTTTGAAATTATAACAAAGTAAAAAGTTAACACAGAGTAGAGGAACTAACCAATTTCTTAAACACATAGCTCATTGTATCCTTAAACACTCCTGAATACCTTGACATCAAAGTTTTCATCCACTCATTGATAGGATACGTAGTGAGAGGAACAGGAAAGCAAAGACTCTAGTGTATGCTCTTAAAGTTTCCTGTTGACTTTCAACAGATATTGTGTACCTTGTCATCACTTGAAGTTGCCATTTCTGTATCTTAAAAATCTTAAGATTCAAACAAAAACCCTTTGTTTCTAGCCCCAACAAGTTTGACACAGGGCATTGACAGCTGCTGAGGACCACAAAATCAAGGCAATGAGGAAAGAAGCCTAGTGCTCTCCAGATGTCTATATGTATTCCAGTAATCGAAGAGGCCCAGAGAGTCCAATTTTTTAAGTGGGCTATTGAAGTTTTCATTCTTCGGTGGCACTGTGAGACTTCCTGATGACGCTTTATGATCTCTCCTAGTAGTTCTGAAGGATTCTTCCAAGCCCTTAGGGACCTTTCAGAAAGCCAGTAATGGCATTTTGTGGTCATGGACAGATCACACACACACAGGCACAATACACATCCTCTCACGAAAGTGAGTTTCTGAGGCTGCATGACTCACTGTCTTCTATTCATATAGGGAGCACATTATGTTTGGCTGGGACACAAAAACAGGTAGCTTAACTAGTAGCACAAGCATGTGGCCTTTGTCCATAGCCCAAAGGAGATCACCTGTTGAGTGCTCAGTGGAATTTCCACTCCCGGTCCAAGTCAAAGGCATAATTGAAAAAAAAAAAAAAAAAAAGTTGTTGTTCTCCAGGTGTTTCTTTCAGTTGGCAAACTTCCTCCCTCTCCATTGTGTTTCCCAGGAATGGGAGGTTTGAAACTGAATGGTAGTTGATGAAGTTGTTGCAATAAAAGTTGGATGGGAAATGGCACCCAACCCATCAAACTGGAGATCCTTTTCTGAGGGCGCTTAGCAGCTTTCATTCTTTTATTAAATAATTGTTCCTTTTTTAAAATGCTCAGATCTTCATGAGTTACCAGGCTGGAATAACTGATATGCCTACCTCCTGCTCTGCCTTCCCAATTTCTCCAAGCTTATTCATATCTATTGGTGCCTTCCAAACCCATTTATTTATTTATTTATTTATTTAAATTTAATAAATCTTTATTGTTCATATTATTACAATTGTTTCTCCTTCCCTTCCCATAGCTTCCCTCCACCTGATCCCTACCCCACCCTCTGCCCTTGCCTCCCCCACCCACTGTCCTCATCCATAGGTGTATGATTTTTGTCCAGTTTCTTCTCGTACCCCCCACTTAGACATCTCAGCTTTTCAGCGTTTGTGCTTCTTTTTCTTTCCTTCTAGTTGTAAGACTTATGTTCAGCCAGCTTTCCCATGGTTCTGGGTGATAGTCGTTTTGTCTTTTAGTTGTAGTTTTGAAATTGTTGTGCGAGGTGGCAGATTAGTTGTTTACCTTTGCCGCCATCTTGGTTTCTCTCCAGCCCCTCCAAACCTTTTTAAAAGATACCTCTAGGAAGTCTATATAGATGAGCTTTATTTAATCCTGTCCGCTACTCTCCTTTCTATATCCTCAAAAGTTAAAGCATAGATCTATCTTTCCTCAAAATACATGTATTCCTGAAATGTTGAATGTAGATGAAATTTTTAAAAAATCGCTATGTATTAAGTCAGGTCTTGGTTGCAAGCAATGAAAATACATTCTGATTTACTTAAGAAGATAAAATATTAGAAATATATATAATTCAGATGACATAATCAATAAGAGGGCTGGAGAACAAAAGCTTGGGGGAAAAAGACCAGAACCAAGGAAGATAGGAATCATGGATCAATCCTCATGAAAAATCTGTGAGATGTTGCCACTGACACCTCTACCATGGTCACAGCTGGACACCACTACACTAGACAAAAGCAACTGCTGTGCTGGGAATGATGTCCAAACCGTATCTGTGTCTTAGCAACGCTCCTTCAAAATTTCAGAGGCCCATGTGGGAGCAGTCTAGGTCATATGCTTCACCACCAATCATGCCCAAATAAGATAATTAACTTGATAAATGTTGTGTGTGTTCTAACTGCTCCAGCAAATGGTCAGTTCCCTGAAACACAACAATATAAAAACTGAGGCCCATCCATACCCTACAGTGAAAGGAAGAGTCGTGTGTCTCTCACTTTAAACCAAAAGCTAGAAATCATTAGGCTTAGTGAGAAAGGCATTTAAAAAGACACATCAAATAATTTGCCAAGTTGGTGAATGCCATGGAAAAGAACTTTTTTTAATATATTTTATTGATTTTTTTACAGAGAGGAAGAGAGAGGGATAGAGAGTTAGAAACATAGATGAGAATCATCGATCAGCTGCCTCTTGCACATCCTCTACTGAGGATGTGTCCACAACCAAGGTATATGCCCTTGATTGGAATCAAACCTAGGACCCTTCAGTCTGCAGGTGACGCTCTATCCACTGAGCCAAACCGGTTTCTGCCTGGAGAAGTTCTTGAAGAAAATTAAAAATGCTACTCCAGTGAACACACAAATGATAAGAAAGTGAAATAGCCTTATTGCTGATATGGAGAAAGTTTTAGGGTCTGGATAGAAGACCAAACCAGCCACAGCATTCTCTTAAGTCAAAGCCTGATCTAGAGCAAGATCCTAACTCTTCAATTCTATGAAGGCTGAGAGAGGTAAGGAAGCTGCAGAAGAAAAGTTTGAAGCTAGCAGAGGTTGGTTCCCAAGTGCTGATGTAGAAGCTACAGCAGTTACCTAGAAGATCTAGCTATGATAATTAATGAAGGTGCTGCACTAAACATCAGATCTTCAATGTAAAGAAAACAGCCTTATATTGGAAGAAGATTCTACTTAGGACTTTTGTAGCTACAGAGAAGTCAATGCCTGGCTTCAAAGCTTCAGCGAACAGGCTGACTCCCTTGTAAGGGGCTAAAGCAGCTGGTGATGTTAAGTTGAAGCCAGTGCTTATTTACCATCCCAAAAACCCTAGGGCCCTGAAGAGTTAAGTCTACTCTGCCTATGCCCTGTAAATGGAACAAAGCCTGAAGGACAGCACATCTGTTTACAGTGTGGTTTACTGAATATTTTAAGCTCACTATTGAGAATTACTGCTCAGGAAATAGGATTCCTTTCCAAATATTTCTGCTCACTGACAATGTACCTGGTCATCCAAGAGCTCTGATGGGGATATAAGTAATGCATTTTGTAAGGCTATAGCTGCCATAGATAATGCTTCCTCTGGTAGATCTGGGCAAAGTAAATTGAAAACCTTCTGGAAAGTATACAACATTCTTGATGCCATGTAGAACATTTGTGACACATGGGAATAAGTCAAAATATAAACATTAATGGGAGTTTAAAATTAGTTAATTCCAGCCTTCACAGATGACATTAAGGGTTCAAGACTTTAGAGGAGGAAGTAACATTTGGTGTTACTATTCCACTGAAATAGCAAGGGAATTAGAAGTGGATCCTGAAGATATGACTCAATCACTGCAATCTCATGAAAAAAAAAATATAATGAATAAAACGTTCTTATGGCCCTAACTGCTTTTGCTCAGTGGATAGAGCATTGGCCTGTGGACTTAAGGGTCCCAGGTTTGATTACAGTCAAGGGCATGTACCTCAATTGCAGGCTCCTCCCGAGCCATGGTTGGGGTGCATGCAAAAGACAACCAATCGATGTGTTTCTCTCACATCGATATTCCTCTCTGTCTTTCCCTCTCTCTTCCACTCTCTCTAAAAATCAGTGGAAAAAATATCCTCAGATGAGGACTTAAAAAGGGGAGGAAGGTCTTATGGATGAGCAAAGAAAGTTGTTTCTTAAAATGGAATCTATCCCTGGTGAAGATGTTGCAGAAATTGTTGAAATGACAATAAAGGATTTCAAACATTACAGAACTAAAGTTGAAAAAGTAGCCATACTGTTTGAGAGAATTGACTCCAATTTCTCACATGCTACAGAGAAATTATTCATGAAAGACTCTATTGATAAGGCAAATTTCACAACTGTTTTACTTTAAAGAATTGCCACAGCCACCCAAACCTTCAATAACCACCACCCTGAGCAATCAGAAACCATCAACATCAGGCAAGACTCTTCATCTGCAAAAAGATTACGGCTTGCTGAAGGTCAGATGATAATTAGCATTTTTAACAATAAAGTATTTTTTAATTAAGGTACATACATTGTTTTTTTAGACATAATGCTATTACACACTTAGTAAACTACAGTATAGTGTAAACATAATTGAGGAAAACAAAAAAATTTCTTCTGACTTGCTTTATTGCAATATTTGCTTTATTATGATGATCTGAAATTGAATCTGCAATATCTTTGAGGTATGCCTGTATCTATTTTCCAATTATCTGCCTTCCTTAAGGAGGTATCATAGACACAGTATGTCTCCCTTATGTTCTAGAACATGCTTATAGAGTCAAAGAGCACTAACATATATCGAGTACCTATAATGCTTCAAATTTTGTCATAGATACTTCATATATATTACTAGAAGCCTGGTGCATGAAAATTTGTGCACTCAGGGGGAGGATGTCCCTCTCTTAGCCTGCACACTCTCACAATCTGGGATCCCTGGCCTGAGATAAGGGCCTATTAGGCTTTCCTTCCTCTGGCTGCAGGCAGCTGGCCCCACCCCCACTGTTGTCACTGCTTGCCATTTGTGCAGCACTGCCTCTGCCTCCCCTGCCACTGGTGGCCTCCCTCTGCAGGCGTCAGGTGTCGGATGTGATGGCTTGGCTGGCCTGGGCCTCCCTCTATGGGGGCTATCACTGGCAGCACACCTGCCACAGAGTCAACACCAGCTTGGGTATGGAGCCAGCTCAGCAAAGGGCTGTCTGCCTATCTGATTGCCCCTAACTGCTTGCCTGGTTACCTGATTACCCCTAACTGCTTGCCTACCTGATCACCACTAACTGCTGGTCTGCCTGCCTGATCACCCCTAACCACTCTACTGGCCTGTTTTCCTGATCACCCCTAACTGCTTGCTTGGGGTTGGGGCCAGCCCAGTGTGGGGTCATGGTGGTTCTGGTATCTGGTCATCCAGTTGTTACACTTATAGTGGCTGGCCTTTTAATATATAGAATTTTATTTGATCCTTAGAATGATTCAAGAAAAGGAATAGTATGTTCTCTCTTTAGTTGACAAACTAAAATAACTAAATTGCCCAAAGTCATATAACAGTAAATAATAAGTTAGGATTCAAATGCATTCTCCTAGAACCCCTACTCTGTTCACTCATACCATGATGCCTTGAAACTTTACTCTATATAGTAATATAGTTGGATATTGCATTTTATCTGGTCTCAGATGTTTTCTCTCTAACTTGGAATTACTATAAAATATAGCAATTTTTTTCCTTTATCAGAATGGCCAGACCCTAATAACTTTGGAAGCCAGAACAATGGTCACAAATGCCAATTCAGCCCAATTGCTGAAATGATCACCCTTTGTGCATTTATGCACAAGGCATGTTTTTTTATTCCCCCTCTGCACAGGCAGATATACTATTCAGACCCTGAAGAAAGAAAAATTGGCCATGCCTTCTAAATGCTACACCTATTTAAAGTCCCAGGTGAAGTGGATAAATGTTCCCCCCCCCCCTTTTTTTTTACTGATTAAAAAGATGCACCCATGACATAATCAATTTAGAAACTATAACAATGTATAAGAATAAATTAAATCATCCATAATTGATAGGATGGCTTTGATTTGGTTAATATATTTAAATACAAGAAAATCATAAGACTTTAGTTCCACACAAATGTTTTCAGTACAGAGCAAAACTCAAATTCCTCTAGGCATTCAAACTCACCAAAGCAAGAGACTAGACATAAGAGTTCATGAGAGCCCAATATTCACTCAACAACTATTTGGTTAATTAATCTCACCTAAGTTGATCCCTGGCAAAAGAGGCAAAATGGCAGTGGTCATGATGAAAGGCTAACATAAATCAAGCAGTAGTGGCAATTAATTATCCTTTCTGCAGCTGAAGAGGATGCCAGGAGAAGCCAGTCCAGTCTAAAAACTGTTGCCAGAGATTCATTCATCCATTCAACAAATATTTATTGAGTGCCTACTATACACCCAGACCAGGCACGTCTTCTAAATGATGGGGATTTAGCAGTGAGCAAGTCAGACAAAACCCTACTCTTAAAGGAAAACAAATGAGAAATGTTTTCAAAGGACCAATGTCCTTGTGTCTAAAATTTCCAAAAGAACTTCAAGTCTTTTTGTACTTTCTAGATTTATGGCAGGACTAAAAGAACAAACTACTTCACCATCATTTGCTGAAAGGCAGTAAACTATTGTGTTGAGGTAAGAAGATTCACATTATGGAGAAAGCAGGTTCAAATCCAATTGACATTCAGATTTTTTTTTTAAAGGCTCCAGGTTGGAAGATAATCTAAATCCACTGATGTCAAGTTGGTTGGTTGTTTCCTACCCCCCTCCCCTTTAATCCCTTATGGACTTGGATGTAGGAGATGTACTATCTAAATAAAGAGGATCATCAAAAAGTGTAACTTTATCCCCCAACAGTCTTAGAAAACACTCATTTCCATGGAGCCATTCCCAGTGCCTTTCATATGTGTGGGTGTCCTCACACATGTTTTACAATGATTTCTGGGTGTAGCAGGTTTCTCCCATTCTTTTCCAATACAACACACCTAACTTACCACATAAAGTTCTTGGTTTCAAAACATCAGAAGTCTTTTTGAAGATAGATTTCTTTCCATGACTGCCTGGCATGGATAAGTTACAAAACTTTAATTTGGGAAAACCAATGTCACCAAATCACATGGATGAATGTTTATAAATTATTTGCCTCCACACTTATTAAGTTTCTATTTATTTGTTGGTTTTAGAGATTGTTTGCATCTCTCTCGGGCCCGCCCTGTTTCCAGTTAGGGAGCAGAGGCTGTTGGGTGGGACTAGATGCTCAGGTATGAAGACACTCTGTGAATAGAATGTTGAAAGGTACTGTGAGTTTTTGTCTGGTATCCACCATCTCCAGCAGATGTATCTAGTTGCTAACAAAGGACATGGAGAATTTTCTCTTTTATTGTTTGTACCTCAGTTCCTCTCCTACTCTTGTAAAATGACTGACATCATTGCTTGGGTGGGGGAGAGGTGGGGTAAGATCATATATGAAAGAAGTATAAATAAAATGCAATTTCCTTACCCTAGCTAGTTTGGCTCAGTAGATAGAGTATCATATCAGCCTAACAATGAAGGGTCCCAGGTTCAATTCCAGTCAATGGCATATACCTCAGTATCAGGCTCCATCCCAGCCCTGGTTGTAATGTGTGCAAGAGGCAACCAATTGATGTATCTCTCTCACATTGATGTTTCTCTCTCTCTTTCTCTCCTTCTTTCAGCTCTCTCTAAAAATAAATGGAAAAAATATCCTCAAGTGAGGATTAACAACAACAACAAAAAATGTAATCTGTTCCTTGAAGTACATAATCCAATGATTTGAACAACAAAGAGAAAGAAAAGGATACAAAAACAACAACCATAATATGGAATTCTAGCATTGTCACACTAGATCAGTGATCCTCAATATTTTTGTATATGAAGACCCTTTTTTTTTTCATTTAAAAACAGTCATGAACACATGACCTCCTTCCCTACAAATGTGGTTATACTTTTGGTATATATCTTAATAGCTAGTAGTAGCATCATATCATATATTTTGCTGAATAACACATATACTTTTGGTATGTGTTATTCAGCAAAATATATGATATGATGCTACTACTAGCTATTAAGATGAATGAATATTTTGACTATATATATATATTTGAAAATATATATATGAAATAAATATATATATGAAAAATAATAATGCACATAAGTAGAAGATACTTTTAAGCCACAAGCTGTTTGGAATACCAATGGACTTACAGAAGTTACAAGATTTCTGATAATAGCACTAGGGTTTTCATAGACTGGGATCAGCCCATAAGTTGAAAAATTCAGACCTGGGAAGAAACACTGTACTCCACATGATTTAGACCAGAACCAGAGCAGACATCTAGACAATGGATTTGACTGTGTCTGTGCTGTATAGCTTTGTGAACTTGGACATGTTGCTTAATTACTTTGGGCAACATTTTCTTAATCTGTAAGGCAGTGATGATAAAATCTAATGATAACGTAACTCTTAAATCTGATCATAAATATGAAGGTAAGGAACAAAGTTAATCTTTCCCTTTCTATTCCTGTCACACCTACAGCACAGCACAGCCAATATGTACTTGCTGCATAAGACCAGAGTGAAAGACATTTACAAAAGGCTCAAGCCACATGGGTAGTGACATTTATCCACCACTGGCTGTGCTGAATTTAATGCCAATGACCTATTCTTGAAAGCCTTGGTCTGTTTTCCAATTTTCCATGTTACTTCCCAAACAGAAGCTCTGCTAATCTCTAAGTTTCCTGATATGACATGCAATGTTGCTCTCCTAGGAACTGGCCTTTCCATTTTTATAATTTATACAAAGATTTATGAGGAATACAAATTCACAACAGAAATGAACTAAGGAAATGCCATTTGTAGAAGAGATGGGACCACTGAAATATTAGCATTTTGCATCTATAAATAGCACCCCTTATGTAATCCATTATCCCCAGCAAGAATCATGGCTCAAGTCTATTTATTTTAACTTAGTTGTTCTCATGTCATCTGGTAAGATTTAGCCATAACTGTGGCAGCTGCAGTCCAAATTATCATGCCGCTCAGAACAGGCTCACGGCATGCCACTCTGTGACAACTATGTCTTTTCCTCACAGCCAGCCTAAGAATGTGGGTCCCGTCTATGCATACAGGCATATCCCAGGAAGACTGAGCAAGGAGGCACAGGGACAGGTAGCATCCCACAGAGCATTGCTCTGTGTGCTGCAGCTGCTCAGCCCTTACCCCAAGGGCAGCCAGACATCCACATCAAAGGGAACTCAGAAAGAACCAAGGCACTACCCTAATTCAACACAGGAAAATTGGCATGACTGTAGTGCTCAGTTCATTCTTCTAAGACAACAACAACAAAAGAAGGAGAGAGAAAAAAAGACCCAAAATCCCTAAGATCAGGCTCTGGCATCAGAAATTAGTCTGCCAAGGCGGAAGGCATATCCACTGGGGAAGGAGGCTCATTTTCCTAGATTAATCAGAGTGCTTTGAGTCTGCTTTTATTTCCAAATGTACTACTGCCAAGGTACAACATAAGCCACTTAATTCCTTCCCGCAAACTAGAATTATTAGCTGTCATACAAGCTAACAATTTTAATAAAACCCCAGGAAAAGTGAAATCCATCTAAGGTGGAAGAGTTAAACCAAGAGACAGGTGATCAGAAGTGGTTTGGAGTCATCCCAGGATGTTAATGAAAAGCAGTTACCCCAGGTGGTTACATGTTGACACCTGTCCAATAAGTTGGTTGGTAAATCCTTTTTGTGATGGACAGAGGGCAAGGGGTAGCCACCACCATACAAGTTGAGAGTGATAGAGCCAAAGTTCCTCAAAGAAAGACCAAAAGAAGAGCTGTGACAAAGGTACATTTTTCTCTCTCTCTCTTTTTTTTACTCTAGAAATTTCCTTTTCAGGATTGTTTTGGTCAATAATAGGACTAAAACTGGGTGAAAGAGGCAGAAATATTTGTTTTGGAGACTTTTGATCCAAAATACCTTCCTACAGTGGCTGGTGTTTGGGTACCCTTTTCCTACCTTCTTTAGTCACCCTTCAGAGATAAGACAAGGTTTCAGGAGGTACGTGTTAAAATGCCAATATCGTTACCTAGGTGGATGACATCTGAACACTCATGATCACCTTGGTTTACCAGCTTGTTTGGTGATGAATCAAGGCTCTCATTCTCAAGAGGAGGAAAGCCAGAGAGCTCCACAAGAACAAGAATGTTTCCAAAGTAGAAAGCATTGCTTCGTGGGAAGGGAATTTGTCTGGAGCAGAGCCCTCCTCCTTCCCAGGGAGCAGGGAAGGGGAGAGTAAAGGATGGGGAACAGAGGGTTGGGGAGGCAGCAGACCACAAAAGAGGCAAAGAGGACTCCAGCCTCTGGAATGGACTATATTGATTCCTTCTTCTAATCTATAGCAAGAAGACCACAATGAGACTGTGATTTTATTCTGAACTGTGAGTCCTGAGTTGCCACTTTTCACAGTTTTCATTGTGACATTAATCACTTTGATTGGAAGCACTGCCAACTCAGGCCTAAATAATTCATTAAAAAATGTCTTACCCAAAAGGTAATGCATAGATTAAACCTTTCTTTAACATTACTTTTGACTAAGAGAAAGGTACTTATAATCATAGAGGAAAGTTCCTCTTCATTAACTCAGATTCAGTCATTTCTAAAGCTGCATTTTCTGTATCTAATGCACACTGGTAAAACTGAAGGATTTAACTCTGAGGGGGAAAAGGGGGATTTAGCTTGTTCTAGTTTTAAACTGAAAAGCTGCACAATTTGTTTCTAGTTTCACATTTGTCTGTCTCTCGTTTAACATTGTAGAGTAAAGCCGAAACCGGTTTGGCTCAGTGGATAGAGCGTCGGCCTGCGGACTGAAGGGTCCCGGGTTCGATTCCAGTCAAGGGCATGTACCTTGGTTGTGGGCACATCCCCAGCAGGAGGTGTGCAAGAGGCAGCTGGTTGATGATTCTCTCTCATCGATGTTTCTAACTCTCTATCCCTCTCCCTTCCTCTCTGTAAAAAATCAATAAAATATAAAAATAAAAAATAAAATAAAAAACATTGTATAGTAAAATTAAATTAGGAAAAGATTCATTTTTACTATGTTTTGGAAGATTATTTTCCTATCTGCATTGGATCTATTTTCATTGCTATGTACCTTTCCTGCCATTGATGTGTGTTTCTTTGTATACAGTTTCTAAATAGAGGAACACTGAAAGAGGGAATTTATGTTACTTTTCACAATTTCCAGATGAACAAACCCATCACTATTGGATGAGGTGCCTTTCTCTTCTAGCAAGGAAGCTCTGCATTGCAGCTACGTTCTTCTCTGCCGAATGGACTGTGTGGTCCCTCTCAGCTCTCCTTCTTATGAGAGATTCTTGTCATTCTGTACCTTGAGTGAAAAGCAAATATCCACAACATCATCTAATTGTGAATTCCTGTTCTTATTGAGGCAAAGAAAGGGTATATGGAGAAGACAAATTCTTGAGGATTTTCTCTCTCCAAATTTTATTGTTAATTGGAAGAGAGAGAGGTTGGGATGAGAAAAAGAAAGAAGTGGAACTTGAAGCAGCTACCACCACTGTGGACTCCTTATTCTCAGAGTTTCTGGGTTAGGCCCTGCATAGGTGAGGCCCAATAAGGCTTCACTGTAAGGCAACACAAATCTCATTGCTCTATCCTTCCTTCTGGCCAGGCCTCGCCCAAGGCTCCTGATGCAATTTCATCCTTAGAGCTAAAGTCACTCTACTTCCTGGTAATTTTTAAAATTAGCTAATTTCACTGCCCAAATATAGCATCCAATTGTTATAGGTATTTTTATTAATTTGCATAAAAAAGCCCAAGGGAAGGTTCTATTATCTATACCCTTCCCTGAATTTATTAGTCATGTTATTCTCAAAGGACTCTGCTCTTTGAAAAGATTAGTGCTTCTTGATTAGATATGAAAACAGGAAGGTGCATAATAAGACAGAACAATGAGATTGTTCCCAGTGGGTCTAGAAAGAGTAAGTTCCTCAGAAGCTGACTAAAGTCTTTAGTGTGGGAGAACTGGAATGCCATCCGATCCAAACTCCTACTCAGCGGAGTGAGAGAATCTTCTATGCCTCCTCCCCAACAGATGGCTAGTCTCTACTTTAATATTTTCAGTGTGTACAACACATACAACCCACGTGTTTGCAGAATGGCTCATTTTTGTTTTTCAACAGCTTCAAAGTTTAGGTTTGTGTTACCATCATCCAGTTACCTCTCTCTTTATATTTCCATTCATCTGATTGTTTCACAACCCTACTCAAAATACTCATAATCTTCTAGTGCTTCAGAACAAACCCAATGTCTTAGCATGGCACTCTCAGAATTTTACAATCTACATCTTATTTTCTTTTCAACCAAATCTACCTTCATTCTCCACTTCAACTATTTATTCAACAAATATATTGAACCACTATATCTGTTGGGCACTGCAGTGAATGCTGGCACCACAAAGATAAAAAAGCAGACTCTTAAACTTCAGGAAGCTCAAATGAGCTCTTTCCAAGTGTCCAGAGCATTAGCAACCCCAAGCTGTTAACTGTTTCTCAAACATGTGAGATCTTCTTACACCACATGGACTGCTCTCTCTTCCTGAAATGCCCTCTCCTCCTTACTTCTGCTACATATAAATACTACCTGTTATGGGAGCCGATCTCTAATACTAAAGTCAGATTGAAAACTCCCTTATCTGTACTCTCATAGCACTTACTTTCTAGAAAGTAAAGAGGGATCACATCTTCTTCTTCACTAATTTAACTCCATTATTTGCACAGTGTCTGATGCCACATCAGCCCTAAATAATTATTTTCTGGATAATTCATTGTGATAAAAGGATAAATGGACATATCTCCATGGTGCCACTTGCCAGAGTCTAATTTGTGTTAGCATGGAACATGTGTGTGTTTTTCTCAGACTGTAAGTTTCTTGTCAACAGAGACCACCATTCACTCCTTTGTATCCTCTATCTCTATCACATGATGAGTACTAAAGAAATAGATTTAAGCTAATTCACTTAGTATATATAGCATTGAATGACTAATACGTATGCAAGATACGGTTAGGCCCATGTGTGTCTTCTTACAATATTGAGGACTTGCTCTAAGAAAGTATGTAATCTAACTGAGAGGATAAGATACTCACAAAGGTAATAATTAATATATCAAACAGGCTTGCACCTTAATTTTCCAATGACTCATTAGAAAAGTGTCTAAACTGCTTAAGTTTTATAAAATTCTGAGTTAAAGCAACTTTTATTTAAATAATAAGAGCTGATATTTTATTGACTGCTTATACTATGTGTCTGTTTTCAGCATTTCACATATACTTCTTATAACAGTATTTGTGGTAGATGCTATTATCAATTTCATAGAGGCAAAGAGAAATTAAGTAACTTTCCCAAAGTCATACATATATGCAGAGGCAGGATTTGAACTGAAATCATATATCTAACCATGCACATCACCTTTTTGGCAAAAGAAACACATCTCACCTTCATTACTAAGTAGTCTCCTGATATTTAAAATAGAAGTCACTATTTTGGTGATTTGGAGTAATTGTAGACGCTAATTTTCCCAACTATATGAGGACATTCACATTGATGGATTCTATATGAATGACCTCAAGGATATTAGAGCGGGTTCTGAGAATACAGGGCATCTAAATACATCATGGGAGAAATCTAGCTAATTCATCATAAAATATGGAATAACTCTGAGAATGAAAAGGGAAGTTGAAAACCAGATTTCAGAATTCCCAGGAGCCAGAATAGCTCTTTGGCTCCAGGGACAGATGCTAAAGCTGTTTTTGTTAGTCCAGGGAGGATCAAACATTTGTCTGTACTAACAAGGCAGAAACCAATGAGGGTGGGGCTGTTCCCAGAACCACAGTGCATATGCTGTTACTGGAAAGAGAGACAGATGATGATAATGATGTGGTGATGAGAGGAAGGAATGCCCATTCAAGTGAATATTGAACACAGAAGATACACTTGGGCTTAAAGGTATAGGTGTTATCAAATTCTCAGAATAAAATTGCTTAAAAATTTCTAGAATCCTGATTTAAATATAGACCAATTAATATATGATCGATCTATAAAGGGATGGAGATCCTATACAAATTGGAGGAGGATCTAAAAATGTGTCTAGTTATAAGCAACCTACCATGTGCTGCTTCACAGAATTGTCCCAACATGGCTGCCCATCAGAGAGATCTTCTATAAACCATCCATTTCCATCTTGTGGGGGCAGAGGGGCTGCCAAAAAAAAAGGGGGGGGGAGAAAGTGAGGAAGTGTGTGTAAACCCGCACTTTGTTCTTTTTTTTTTTTTTTAATATATATTTTATTGATTTTTCACAGAGAGGAAGGGAGAGAGATAGAGAGCCAGAAACGTCGATGAGAGAGAAACATCGACAAGCTGCCTCCTGCACACCCCCCACTGGGGATGTGCCTGCAACCAAGGTACATGCCCTTGACCGGAATCAAACCTGGGACCTTTCAGTCCGCAGACCGACGCTCTACCACTGAGCCAAACCGGCTTCGGCCGCACTTTGTTCTTGTCACCCCTACCCTCCTGTCTTCCTAAAGTATCACCACTACCCACACTCTTTTTCTCTAGACCACTGTATCTTTCCACCCAGAAATAATCAAGAAAAGCCACCATGTATGTAACAGCTCAATGACCTCATTTCTTTGTGTATACAGAGTCCTACATTTAACTTCTCTTGACAAACCTTTTTAAACAAAGCAGATGGTGGTGGTCCTGCTGTGGGGGGAGGGGGAGAGAAGGGGATGGGTGTTGTTACAGGAAAAGAAAAGATGGGATCTGAGATGCAGAGCAAACAGGAAGCAGAGTCTTCACTGGCAATGCTGAAGGTGGAGCAGGCAGCTGACATGAGGACACAGCTCCTTCAACTAAGCAACCCAATTCGTAATGCAGCTCACAGATGGGTTTTAATAACACAGCTGAGCCATCTGGTAGCTTCCTATTTTAGCTAATTATTCTTGGTAAGTAAGTGCTAAGCCTTTAAAATTATTGTTTAACTTTCTCTTCCTTCTTTTTTTTTTAATATTATTATTTTTTTTTTTTTGTCACCCTCCCTCTGTATTTTGGTTTCCCAGGGTAAATCCTTGCCCTAGTTTTCAGGAGAAAGCCTGGCTTGCATACTATTCTTAGCAGGAAAGTTTCTAAGAAAAAATGAAAAATTACTTCCTTTAGCACTCTTATTCTCTAAGTTTTCCATCAAAATAAAACTACCTTAGCCCGGCCAGTGTGGCTCAGTGGTTGAGCATCGACCCATGAACTGAGAGGTAATGGTGCCAATCCCAGTCAAGGCACTTATCTGGGTTGTGGGCTCCATGCCACAGGGGGGCATGCAAGAGACAGATTATCTGTGATTCTCTCTCATCGATGTTTCTTTCTATTCCTCTCCCTTTCTCTCTCTAGAATCAATAAAAATAAATTTAAAAAATAATAACACTACCTTAACCAGAAAGTTCATTAAATACCCCAAGGATCTAGGGTTTTAGCCCAAACAACACTCACTGGCAGTATTAAACTATGCCTTAAAATTCTACCAAGCTTGCTCCCCTTCTCCCAACTTATTATATGAGTGTCTTATTGGACTATTTAAAATGATTAAGGAAAATTGAATCTCCAGAAAGATATATTAAATTGTGCTGTGACATCATATATTCTTCACAGCACTACCATACTGCAAAAGCAAATTAAGGAAAATTAAGAAAAATGAATTTATAAATGAAGGGAATAACAGAAGAGAGGGTCCCTGGTCAGGTGGTAGGTAACAGTAGAGTAAAAAAGAAGCAGAAAAGTGAATCCCTGATGAGATGAGGGTTTTTAGGAAACAGCCTAGAACAAGTAGCAGCCCTGAGGAATTATATAAACCTGAGGATTTGGTTTCTAAGGTTTCCTCAGCCTTATTATTCACTCCATGGACCTTAATCTCCATCCATTCCCAGCCCTAGTTCTTGAAAGGTATCACCAATAGCTGCCCTTTTTGCACAGCCCAGAATAAAGGCTATAAAGAGAATATGTGCTCCCAATGCTCCAAACTCTAATGCTGAAATATTTGAAAGAGCATGAGTTTCAGAGTTTGACTCATGTTGATTCAAATCCGAATTCTCCTCACCAGAAGCTGTGTAATTGGGGGGGGGGGGGGGGGGGCACAATTGCTTCAATTTTCTCAGTGACAGGATAATATTTATCTCATAGTACTCCTTTGAAGACAATTTAAAGCAACAAAACAAATAATTTATGCATTTATAAACTGTCCAATATGCAAAGCAAATACAGCTTCATTATTTCATGTAACTAATCTGATACCTCACTCTGCTGGAGGTGGGGGTGAAATGAAGATTAATGAACAGAACACGTTTGTTAAGTGATGGTAACTACTTGGATCTATGCCCAGCCCCTTGGATTTTACTGCTGTCCGCAGCAGAATGTTGGGATAAGTCCTGGAATAGTCATTTGAGAATTTGCTGATGGACAGCTGGTGGTCACTCCATTTGGCTTGATGGAGGACCTGTGATGGCTATCTCATGTTGGGTAGACTTCTTTGCATGTTTGTCTCCTTGCTGGAGTTTAGAATAGCAAGCACAATAAAATGGCCTCCCTTCTTCTAACTTTTTTTAAATTCATCTAAATCATTCCTCATCTTTAACATCCAAGTCTAACAACTTGCGTCCACTCCTGTCTATCTCTACTGCTCTGCACTCCACCCTTCCTAAAGCAAGAGTGCCCCTCCCATGGCAATCTGAGCTCTCTCCAGCCCTGGCTTACAGCACCTGAAAGGTCTAACTCTTTGTAGACATGTGGCTATGTTATGAGTGACTAAGAAATTAAAAAACCCTTCCACTCTGGATAAATTCTACATTTTGAGACTATATAGTCTTGAAAATTTTATTCCAGTTGTCAAAGGCTGAATACAGACTTTTTGCATTCCTGCGGTAACAATCCTAAACCCCCTGATACAAATGGATGCCTCTGGAAAATCAGAGAGGAGTACAAATGAGAAAAGCACACCAGTAGATTTAAAAATGTATATTATCCTCATGACACTATTTGTTTTTCCATCAAGGCAGTACTTCAATTGGTAAGGAGGTTTCATAGCACTATACTATTAATACCATACTTGGTGTGATGGGAGTTAAACAGGGTTTTATAGGCTTGCCTAAGAGTGTAATCATAAATAACATTATTTCTATGGGAAAATTTCTTGAGAATGCCTAATAACTGGCTTCCAAATGAATTTTTGGAACATAGCTGGTTTGTAAGTTGAGAATGGACAATATTCCATTTTAATACCAGAAACTTCCCCGAGTTACACAAACTGAAACCTAAGGAGGATGATTATCTTGGACTTGAAAAATTAATATTTCTAGTTTCTCTGTTTTTATAACTTACTTCCTTAGCTTCTTAGCACAAATATAATAGATCAGAGGGCCAAATCTGAACTATAAACTCAAGGCTGTGGTGAATTAAATGTATTTGCTTTGTTCTGCAGATGTTAAACACAATTCCCACAAAATTTGAAAGGTGGAGTTAATTCAGACTTAGACAAATCTAATGAGCATCTGTTTTGATTTTTCTAACCATTGATCTGATTTTCTTTTAACTTGATACTGGTTGGTTTATACAAGTCCATGTGATAATTGCAAATAGCCAAAGGTGAAGTCATTCCAGAACCCCCAAAACAGTATTTTTTCTTACAATGTCAAATGATTCTTTAAAAATGTTTAACAATTTTGCATGAGTGCAGATTATGAAATGCATAAATACATGTACATTTTACTTCTACAAATGTATCTATACGCAAACACATAACTAAATAAAATCTGAGAAGTTGGATATTGCTTTTTGTGAAGGAAAGTCGTTCCTTTAACAAGAATATAGAAAATCATGTATCAGCTGAATCATGTCCCCCACAAGATTCACATGATGAAGTCCTAACCTCAGTACCTCAGAATGTGACAGTCTTTGAGGGTAGAGCCTTTAAAGAGGTAATTAAGTTAAAATTAGATCATTAGGGTAGACCCTAATCCATGATGTCCTTCTAAGAAGAGGAAATTTGCACTCGGAAACATGTACAGAGGGAAGACCATGTCTGATGCAGGGAGAAAGAAGACATATATCTATAAGCCAAGGAAAGAGGCCCCACAAGAAACCAACCCTGCAAATACCTTAATTTGGCCTTCTAGCCTCCAGAATCATGAGAAAATAAATATCTGTTGTTTAAGTCACCCAATCTGTGGCACTTCCTTATAGCCTTAGCTAATATACTATGTAACCTAAAATTCTATCTAGAGGTATAAAATATAATTTAGATTAATTGATAGAATAGATATTTTAAATTGTCGAGAGATTATGGATTTTCAAGATTGATTATATGGTCATATTTTGGGGTTCTACAAATACTTAATTTGAATTTTACTTTAATTTATATTTTCAATATTTCTAAATTATAAAAAAAATACTCAAATATATTGGATATCAAAATTTGGTCCATTTCAGACATACTAGTATATTTCATTAACTTACACTGCCATGTCAAATCATCATTATATAGTTCTCAGAATGATCTTTTTCCTACCTCATTGTGTAAATATTTTAATGACCTGAAAATATCAGAAGTACTGTAGGTGTGAACTTGTCTTTTTTTTTTTTTTAATGTAGTCCTGAATAAAGTCTCTATGTTTGGTAGTAGTTCTGTCATTTTAGTCTGTTAAATAAAGATTAGTAAACTGTCAAAAACATTACATATTCTCATAAGAAAACCTGAAAATTGGGAGGAAGAAACATTCTGACTCCATACTTAGTGATTTCTCAGTAGTTTCTTACTAAACAATTATTTTTACATTATTAGCATATTGAGTCATACCTAAACTGATAATCAAAAATAAGAAATGCTTAATTTCTGAAAGTACATATCATATGCTTATTATAAAACATTCCAAATGTGTCACTTATGGATGTGAGGAGTTGAAATCTAGTGTCTCACACTGACCACTAGGTACACTGGCTTCTGTATCTCCAATGGGGTGCAGTTCAGCTGCTGCTGAGGCCACCCTATAGGAGCTACAGTGAGGACCACAGTCCTCTCCTCCATGCTCGGAGCTTGGAGGCTTTGGAGCTCTCTGCACTGGGTTGCAAGTTTGCTAGGTTAAACTTCAATAGAGAAGGCCATTCATATGCAAAAACCCCTGCTTGGAGCTTGGGTGTGTTTGTAGATTGTGCAGGATGGAGTCTCAGGGTGTCACTAGGCTAGGGCATGGCAAACAGCGAAGGCTGGCAGTGAGCTGTCTGGACTGTGTCTCATGTCCCAGCACAGCAATTATTCTTACACACAGCTCTGCTAGCAAGCCACCCTCACTTTTGGACCCAATGGCAGTCAGTCCCGCTTCTTCCCAGAAACTGGATTGCAGAGAGATTGGGAGCTTGTCTCTCTTTGAGTTGAAGAAAGTAACACCAGCCACCAGCCCAGATCACGTGCTCACTCCTGTACCTCAGTTTTTCAGCATTTGTGCCCTGAATGCTCTTTTCTCTTTCCGTCTAGTTGTAGAACTTCCACTCAGCCAACTTTCCCATGGTTCTGGGTGATAAACGTTTTGTCTTTTAGTTGTAGTTTTGAAACTGTTGTGCAGCAGTTTAGATGTTTACCTATGCTGCCATTTTGGATCTCCAGATTTCAACTCCTCACATTCATAAGTGACACATTCAGGAGGCAGACTCAGTGAGGACCAAAACCCCACTGAAACAAGGCCTGTACCATAAGCATGTCTCCAGTGCAGCAATTCTTCCATTATAGACACAGCAGGTTCACACAGCCAATTGGCCTGGAGGTCAATTCCTCCCAGTGAACCAACAGCAATCAAGGCTTAACTACACCAAGAGTTTGCACTCAGCCCACAAAGGGGTGTATTAAGAGGGACCATCTCAGGTGATTGGAGAAGCTGAAATACTGACCCTTATAGGTCACCGACCAAACAAAGCCACTCCATCAATACAGGGAGGCAACCAAAATGCAGAGATACTGAAGCATGTCACGAATGGGAGAGATGGAGGAAAGTAAATTACTAAATGACACATAGTTCAGAACCACATTTATAATGTTATTCAAGAATCTTCTAAAAACCACTGAGAAACTTGAAGAGACCTCTGAGGAACTTAGTGAGACCTTCAAGGACCTAATGAGAATGCCAAAAAAAAAATGGAAAAGGATCAGTCAGAAATTAAGCATTGACTGTATGAAACAAAGAATATACAGAAACTCAACTGTAGATCAACATACTCCAAGAGTAAAACAAAAGATCTAGAATATGAGAAAGCAAAAAACACCCAACCAGAGAGGCAGAAAGAAGAATCCAAAAGTGTGAGGATAGTGTAAGGAGCCTCTGGGACTGCTTTAAGTGTACCAACATTCGGATTTTTGGGGTGCCAGAAGAAGAGAGAGAACAGGATATTGAAGGCCTATTGGAAGAAATAATGACAGAAAACTTTCCCTACCTGGTTAAAAAAAAAAAAAAAAATAGATTTACAAGTTCAGGGAGCACACAGAACCCCAAACAAGAGGAATCCAAAGAGGACCACACCAAGACACATAATAATTAAAATGCCAAAGGCAAAAGACAAAGAGAGAATCTTGAAAGCAGCAAGAGAAAAACAGTTAGTTAGCTACAAGGGTATCCATATGACTGTCAGCTGATTTCTCAACAGAAAATATGCAGGCAAGAAGGGAGTGGCAAGAAATATTTAAAGTGATGAATAGCAAGAACTTACAACTAAGATTACTCTACCCAGCAAAGCTATCATTCAGAATTGAAAGTCAGACAAAGAGCTTCACAGACAAGAAAAAGCTAAAGGAGTTCATCACCACCAAACCAGGATTACATGAAATGCTTTAAGACGAGGAAGAAGAAGAAAAAGGTAAAGATAAAAATTATGAACAACAAAAAGACATCAAATACATACCTACCAAGTGAATCTAAAAATCAAGTGAATAAAAAATCTGAAGAACAGAATGGACTGGTGATATAATAGAATCAGGGACATAGAAAGGGAGGGGATAGACAATTCTCAGGGGAAAAGGGGTCTGAGGGATGTGGGAAGAGATTGGGCAAAAATCTTACACCTATGAATGAAGACAGTGGCGGGGGGTAAGGGCATGGGGTGAGTTGGGGAATCAGGTGGAGGGAAGCTATGGGAGGGGGGAGAGGAACACCTGTAATAATCTGAACAATAAATATTTATTATTAAAAAAAAAACTGTGGTACATCTACACAATGGAATACTATGCTGCGGTAAAAAAAAAAAAAGTAGGAGTTATTACCATTTGCAACAACATGGATGGAACTGGAGAGCATTACGCTAAGTGAAATAAACCAGGTAGAGAAAGATAAATATGGATCACATAATCTCACTCATTTATGGAATATAATGAACAACATAAACTGATGAACACAAATAGATCCAGCAACAGAGAAACATTGATCAGACCATTAAACCTCAGAGGGAAGGTAGGGGAGGGTGGAGGTGAGAGGAAGAGATCAACCAAAGGACTTGTATGTATCTAAGCCTAACCAATCGACACAGATAAGGGGGGGGGGGGGAGTGCTTGAGGGGAGGGGATGGAGGGGTAAAGGGGAAATAAGGACACATATGTAACACCATAATCAATAAAGAAATTTTTTAAAAAATATAAATAAATAAAACATTCCAAAAATACAAAAAATAATAAAGAAAATAAAAATCACTCAGAAGCCTCCCTCTCTCTCCTCCCCCTCTACTCCTCTTCCCACAAACACAGCGCAGCCCTGTATATATCTGCTTGCATAAAATGATGAGTATGTTACTTTTGTACAGACAGGTGAGCACAGCTATGCCACATTCAATAAATGTCAAGTTAGGCCCCAGCACATCCATTCAGTGTGTGCCTGTGTCACAGCATACATGATAATCAGTTGTATAAAAAGAAGAGACTACCATGATCTATTGCATCACAGTGACATCATGTGAGAGATAGCTTGCCATATATCATAAGCTTTCTATTTGGAGTTATGCATGCATTGTAAAAAAAGGCAGCAGCTGCTAGGTATTTTTAGCAGTTAAATTGTGAAACAAAAATGTCCTGTGATGCCTCTTTCAAACATTTACATCAGTCTAATGAAAGAGAATCCTTTGATTGCAAGGGGGAGTTTTGGAAAAACAGATACTAATTGCAGCCCAGGATATCCTTAATATGGAAGATAATTAAATGCTGATGCAAATTTGCCACAAAATTCTATAAGCTTTCATCTCAATTTTTTTTGTATAGTCCCATTAATATTGAACCTTATAGCAATGTATAGTCCCATTATTATTCTTAACTGACTTTATAGTAAATAAATATTATAAATGTAAACTTGTAAAATAATTACACACTGATTTTTTTAAAATATATTTTTATTGATTTTTTACAGAGAGGAAGGGAGAGAGACAGAGAGCCAGAAACGTCGATGAGAGAGAAACATCGACCAGCCGCCTCCTGCAACACCCCCCACTGGGGATGTGCCCACAGCCAACGTACATGCCCTTGACCGGAATCGAACCCGGGACCCTTCAGTTCGCAGACCGATGCTCCATCCACTGAGCCAAACCGGTTTTGGCTACACATTGATTTAACACTAGTTTTGCCTGGCTGGTGTGGCTCACTGGTTGAGCATTGACCTATGAACCAGGAGGTTACAGTTCAATTCATGGTCAGAGCACATGACTGGGGTTGTGGGCTCTATACTTAGCAGGAGGCAAAAAGGAGGCAGCCAATCAATGATTCTCTTCATCACTGATGTTTTTATCTCTCCCTTCCTCTCTGAAATCAGTAAGAATATACACTGAGTGGCCAGATTATTATGATATATGAATGCATAATAATCTGGCCATTCAGTGTATTTTTACCTCAAATGGGTACCAAATGTATTCTAGACTTTTGCTGGAAATCAACCACCTATTTCCCTGAGCCTTCTATCAGCCAGTTGCAAAGGGGAAAACTGTTCAGATGCACAATTTTTAGTATCTTTGATATCAAATAAATGAGGTACTCAAGAGAAGTACACTGAGTACACTGTGTTCAGAGATCATAATAATCTGGTCACTCAGAGTATATATTTTAAAACCACTGATTTTGCCCTTTATTTCAATGTAAATGGAGGAATAAGTGAAGAAACTGAACTTTAATCTGGATAAGAAAAATTTAAAGAGAGAAATTCAAGCTGCCTTCACTGGCTGTTGTAGAAAGCAGAAGGAGGGTGAATTGCTAACTTTGTAGATGGACAACTCTCAGCACAATACAAGAAAGAACAATATAAGAAAGTAAAAGGTTGCCTCTGGAACAATCAAGGACCTGGCACAGGAGGTCTTCAGGCAACCATTGGTTCTTTAAGGAGTTCTGTCCCAAGGAGTCCTCTTTGGAAAGGAAAGATTAATTCCAACTCAGAGTTCAGAATCCAAAGAAGAGCAATGCATTGAAAAGCAAGCAGGCATTTTGGCCCTCCTCTGTAAAGGATTTTGGAGAAAAGCCTTGAATTTTCTGCACGCTTAATCATGTAAACCAGGAGATTAAAGTCACGTTCAGCCAGCATGCTGTGCTTGATACAACAGAGTTCTACAGTGTGAGCCTCGTTAGGAAAGCTCTGTCCTTATGGGGGGATAAAGTGGTGCTTGGAAACACTAAGCTTCAGGGATTGGGTCTGCAAGGTAGGGGAAAGGAGAGAGGGGATTCAAAAAATTACACCCTGAAAAGGGAAAATAGTAATTTTGAGTTGACTTACATCAGAACATCTTACATGGTCAGGTTTATGCAACTAAAAGGAGACACAGGGAAGCCTTGTCAATGAGGATGCTCCCAAGTCCACCCTAATATTAATGGCTTAGTCGAGCTCTTGAATATTTACTTTGGGGAAGAAGCTGAGGCTTGCCCATTGTGAACTCAAACTTACCATGGAGCTCCTGTAGCATAACATGCTAATTAGCAGAGCACCCTCTGAAGCCCACTTCCTGGGTGCAGTTTCTGGCCAGACCTTCAGCAGGACCAGTTTTTCCCGGTGTGCCAGAGACTTTTCTGATTTTAGCACGGTGAGTCCCATTTCTTGAGACCCCCTGATTCCTGAGCATACCAGAGAATTTAGTCACTCTAGCTCACACCTGGCCAATTGCGAAGACTTGCCTACTAGTAAATGCCATGGGGGCAATAAAAGTACCTATCTCAACAGTGCTATGAGGATAGAGCAAGTAACGAATACAAAGTGCACATAACAAGCTTATATTCAGACTAGAGGCCCATTGCCCAATATTCATGCAAGAATAAGCCCCTGACTTCATTCCCAGCTGCCCAGGAGCCAGCATGTCCCCAATTCCCCAGCCACCTGGGGCTTGGGAGCCATACGTCCCCACTCCCAGCCATCTGGATCCAGCACATGCTCACTTCTCTCTGGAGCACCACTCCAGTAGCTCCCTCCACCACCCCCCTTCCCTCATAGCAGGCTTCACTCCACTCTGCACCTGCATATGCAAATTAACCTCCACTTTGTTGGGTTAATTTGCATGCTCACTCTGATTGGCTGTGGCATAGCAGAGTGATGGTTAATTTGCATCTTTCTCTTTTATTAGATAAGAAAACAGGAGGGATTGTTATTATCTGTGATCAAGCTCTGCTCAGCAAGTAATGCACCTTAGGTAACATTTCATACCAGGAAGGTGTTTATTTGCTACTATTTAAAATATAATAAATTTTCCCTTGTTTACATCATGGTCCTACAAATAGCTGAATTGATAGCAACAAAAAAAATGGACCTTTCCATTTTTATATTGATGTTCTGATCACCCATATAAATATTTATATTTCTGTATTAATCTATGCATAAATTACTTAAATTTATATATTGAAACCCATATATGAGCTGCACATACATTGTTCAAATCCACAGCTCAGAGGACTAGACTTTTCAGGAATTTCAAGAAAGTGCTTTCTCCTGAGAGAACACAATTGGTCTTGGAATCACCTTCTCCAGCCTTGAGTAGGGTTTGGAAAAGACGGAGAAAGGAAACCAGAGGCAGAACCGATTATTCAGCTAGTGAATCAGACCCATGCAAATGCTGACAGCAGTGAACACTAAGCAAAGGGCTTGAGTGTGATGCTCATTTGTCATCATTTATATAACTCTCTGCTCTACAACATGAACCAAAATAAAAATGTAGAGTATAGCTAAAGCGCTCAAATGAATATATAACTCACCGAAAAAGGACTCCTTGTTCCTAAATATATTTAAAGCCAGTAGGCAGATACAGCTATACAAAAAAAAAATAATAATAATAATAATAATAATAATAAGAAGAAGAAGAAGAAGAAGAAGAAGAAGAAGAATAAAAAGAAAGAAAAAAAAAAGTAGAGCATAATTCTTAAGTAGTACTGGGCAAGAACACTTTATAACCTGAAAACTGCTCTAATCATACTTATGGTGAGAGACTGAAAGTGGGAGAGGACACACCTTGCCAAAATCTTCAAGGGCAGCTCATCTGCTTTGCTGTGACAGCACCTGACCCACTGCCATCAGGGCATTATTTCCACCCAACAGAAGTGGGCCGGGCAATCACTCAGCATCCTTCCAGAAAAAAAAGGGGGGAGGGAGGAAGGGAGTTTTAGTAATAACCACTAAAATAAAGCAGTTTTAAAAGGTCAGTGAAGAGCCAAATGTGTGTGAACAGGATGACACAAAGCACATTAGCTGGTAGACTGGATCCTGCCTTCGGCCTTAGAAGCATCTGATCTGGGCCCGCAAGCATTCCTCCCACTACTAATCCTCTGGGGATGAGAAGTTGGCTGAGATTATCCAGAGGTAGCAGACCACATGCGTTTTGTCTACTCAGGGAATGGTTAGTGTTTATTCACCCTAGAGATTGGTTTAGACAAAATAAAGCCTTAGTCAACCGGAGCCTAAATCCCTACAACCTTTAATTAACATTTTTCCTTTCCATTTCACTTCAATGAGAAATGAAGTGAATCACACAAAAGTAATGTGACATGAGGAAGTTTTATTTTTAACCGACCAAGTCTAAGGTGTAACTGGGTATTAATGAAATTATTTTCTATCTCATCTTTTATACTTATTATCAAATAAAGAGGCTGGGTTTATACTCAGAACAATGACCCTTAAGGGTGACTTCTCCTAAAAAGTTTTAGGTAATTTGCAATCAAAGCGAATACTAGCCTGTTAGAATCGTAAGAAACCTTAGAGCCAGGATTTGCTTCTCATCCACTCTGAGTCCCTTTAGCTCTCAAGTGTGTCCAGGTTTGGGTAACAAACCATTTGCTCTCCAAACTGGATCATCAGCTACAGTGATCTTAAAACAATCTCAGCAGCAAGAATCCTTTTATCAAAACTAAATCTTACTCAGAGCTCAGATACATAGACAGGGTGGCCAGTTGTCACCTTATTATAAAATAACAAAAGCTCTCTTTCGCCAGTGTAAATGTAATTTTATCAACAAAAGTCAAACATTCATTTATTATTAAGCCAATCAATGAAAACATTGAGATCATTTCAATACGCACGCACAAATTTTTTTTAAAAAAATGATATTGAGAGTAATTGTTTCATCTTACACAAGTCCCAGAGTCCAGTTTGTTTCTCAATTTGCTTTTGGTTTACTAGTGGTGAGGAAATTCTGATTCACATGAATGAACAGTGTGAATGATAGTTCGTTGTTGTTATAATCACCCTTCTTACAAGCTCAGGATGGTTCCTGAGTAGACTGCTCCAGAAGCTTAGAAGAGGAAAAGCAAGATGTGTTTGTTTTAATATCAAATTACTGACAATAGCTAACCCATTTTTTCCGACAAACACAAAAGTCAGATCAGACGCATCCAACACGTAGAAGGGCGAAAGAACTCTGTGTCAGAGCACATATTACAACATGACGTGATGCAGGTCCACTTGCTCAACCTCCCTGGACTGGCACACAGAAGTGCCTGGACCTGGCTGGCCTTGTGGTCATTTCATTGAGATTCTGGCATGAATGCTACACTAGTGCAGCATCTGTGCAATCCTGCACTGGGAGAACACAGGCAGGCCTGCATCTTAACAAACACTAGCATTCTTTTTTTTTTTTTTTTACCCCTATTGGTTACTCTTTTTTTTTTATTGTTTAAAATATTACGTATGTCTCCTTTTTCCCCCATTGACCTCCTCCCAGCCACTTCCACCTCCCAATACATGCCCTCACCACCCCCTCACTGTCTGTGTCCATTGGTTATGCTTATATGCATGCATACAAGTCCTTTGATTGATCTCTTATTCCCTCACCCCTACCCCTACCTTTCCTCTGAGGTTTGATAGTCTGTTTGATGCTTCTTATTTTTGTTCATCAGTTTATGTTGTTCATTATACTAGAGGCCCAGTGCACTGATTCGTGGTGGGATCCCTTGGCCTGGCCTGTGCCCTCTTGTAATCCTCAGGGGATGTTGGACTGCCAGTTTCAGACTGATTCCCGTAGGCCAGGCAGAGGGACCCCAACAGTGCACGAATGCATACACCAGGCCTATAGTATAATCAACAACATATACTAGAGGTTAATCTCATCCTGCTCTCCCCTCTTCCCTCTGAGATTCATCAGTCTGTTCTATGTTTCCATGTCTGAGCATTGAGCATCTGGTGGTCAGTGCTCATCATAGCTACCAGTCCAATGGTTGAATGGTCACTTAGGCTTTAATATATATATATATATATATATATATATATATATATATATATATATATATTCCTCAAATGAGTGAGATCATGTGATATTTATCTTCCTCCAACTGGCTTATTTTACTTAGCATAATAACACTAGCATTCTTAATCCACATTCTTAATCCAGTCACAAAATCTGTCAGGAAAACTTTGTCCCAAAGTCTACACAGAATAAAAAGTGAAACAGGTAGCACAAATTAAGTCTGCCATTGTCAGTGTGCTACATGTGGACAGACAGTGTATTTTTGTTTGCATGTGTTTTTTGAAACTATATATTTTTATTGATTTCAGGGAGGAAGGGAGAGGGAGGGAGAGAGAGAGAAACATTAATGCTAAGAGAAAATCATTAAATCATTGATCTACTGCCTCCTGTTCCTGGCAGGCCTTTACATCCCCTTCTGGGGATTAAGCCTGCAACCAGTGCAAGTGTCCTAACCTGGAATCAAACCATGATCTCCTGGTTCATAAATCAACACTCAACCACTGTGCAACACTGGCTGGGCTGCACATGATTCTTCATAATAAAAAATACTCTTTAAGATGATATTCAATTATGTATTTGCAGGACTGGGTTCCAGAAAAAACAACAGTAACCGTGATAGGGAACCCTTCTTTGTAGAGAGTTGACTGTATACCAGGTTCTAAATAGAAACATATTTAATGGAAGGGAGAGGGAGGAGGAGAGAGAGAAACATTAATGCTAAGAGAAAATCATTAAATCATTGATCTACTGCCTCCTTTACATCCCCTTCTGGGGATTAACTAAAATGTTAATCCCCATTTTTACTAAAATGGAGGTGCTGAGATAAGTGCTTTCCTGAAAGTCACAAAGATCTCAAAGTGACAGCCAGCCTTGAGCTCAGACAGGCTGGTTCCAGAATCCGTGTTCCTCACCACCCACATTAAATTTCCAATCATTTCACTTTTAAAACCTTGCTCTAATATATATTTTTTAGACCCAGGAAACCTGCTCTTTAAAAGGTAAGGGACTAGGCAAGTCCATACAATTTGTAAAATCACACCTTGGACTTCTCGGAGCTCTCTGTCTAACCAAGTTGCCCAGACATTAATAGCACTACTGAGCTACCGAGCTCATGTCCCTATTTTGGGAAGGCTTTAGTAGTTAGTGATTTTTCCCTTCATGACCATTTGCTCCGCTGCCAGGGACAGCAGCCTTAATGGGCCTTACAGAGCAAGGGAATGAGGTCCCGGTTCCATTATAAAGAATAAAGACAGCCCCTTTCCTTGTACAGATTATCTCAGCTGTAAAGGATCTAAGGATCTGCTTACAATTACACAAATATTGCCTGTTTTGTTCCTGGCAGGCCTCTCTCAAACATCATAACAAGCCACAAAAGCCCAGAGGGTGGCCCCTTTCCTCTGGGCATTGAACAACTCTGTTAACCTTTAGAGAACTCCAGCCACGCCCTCTTCATCCACACAGCCCCAGAGAAAGGCCAACTCTCAGTCTGGTGCATGTCACTGGGTTACCTGTCATAAACACTCCAGCAAGAGACTAATGGAAATGTATGGCCACTTTAACATGTGCATGCCATTCCCTACTTCATGTGTTACTAAAATTTGATTATAAAGTGGCTCCTTTAATTTCTAATATTTTCCAAAGAAACATTACAAATGGTGGTGAGATTTCCAAACTCTCTTCTTTCCCGAATGTATTTGATACACATGTAGCTGAAATGCAATATATTTGCAAATCACAAAGAGAAATGATACTGTGAAATGTATTGCCTTCAAAATATACATTAAAAATGAATACATAATTTCTGGAATGTATTGGGACATTTGAAATTAAATAACACCGAAAACGTAATTTAAAAAAAAACTGGCCTTCGTTATCATTAATTCTGATGCCTGAGGAAAAGCAGATGTAATTGGAGAAGACAAGATGCTGGGTGGCTCTGGTAATGGTGACGGAAACTCCTGGGCACTCTCAAGGGCTTAAGACTAGAAGGCAAGGACGTTGGTTTTCTGTGTCAGATTTTACTCCAAAACAGAGGCTCTCCTTTTCCTGCCTTCCAGAGGCAGGTCAGTCATGAAGGTCATTTTCTGCCTCACAAGCTTCCTTCTCTTCGCCGTGTCTGAAGTCCTCACAGACGCTCAGTGAGGTCACTTTCTGGCCAGGGGTTAGGCAAGGTCAGCATGGCCTCACACAGACTCATCCCATGACGCTTCTGGAAGCTGGCCACCACTGATGGCTGGTCCTCTGCTCGGAGTCCCGTTCCAGGGCAAGAGGTTAGAGCACAGGCTGGGGGCTGGACCAGGGCCATAGTGCTGTCTGCAGGACCAGCTGGCCTGGCCATGTTGGCTCCTGCCCACTGCCTCACCCTTTAGGTAGCATCCACAGCCAGTGAACACGGATATTCCAGTTTTATGTTTGCAGAATGCAAAGAGGGGTGGTAAAGAATCCAGGATCCATGGAAAGCAACTATCCTTGCTCCACATAAGGAAAATATGAGAAAATGAATGCAAATGTCATAGACAGGAGATTGAAGAATAAGTCCTAATGTCCATGATCTGAGATCCAGAGAAAATCCTCTGGTTCAGGTGCTTAGTGTGACAATCCTTCAGTTACATGTGACTTCCTGTAAGAGCCCTGCCCTGCCCTTCTGTGACAAAAAAAAAAAAAAAGGAGTTGTTTCAAGTTCCTACATGGCTCCTAATCAGAGCTCCCATTGGCAAATCCCAATGTGCCTGTTGTCATTCCTCATTGGACACTGGGCTAAGGCCATGCACTTTGGATCCAGATGATCTGGTTTGTCATCTGCCCTTTTCTAGCTTGGGCTAGTACCTTAACATGCCTAACATGAGTTCCTTTATCTGAAAAATGAAGGTAATACTACTACTTCCCCTATAGGTTTACTGTTACTAGGATGTTATTATAATTAATACTTATGTTCATTGAGGAAAGGTGTCCTGCTTTTTGACTATTGTATGACCAGTCCTTATCTTGCTGTTTGGTCAAGAGAGTGTTCAAAAAATATTAATAAAGTGAGTCAAAGAGCAATGCTCAGCTGCAGAATGGAAGGAAGGACCAGATATGAAACGATGAGTTTCCATGAGGTGCTAAGCGTTAAGTTGCCCTGAAGGTTTTCTCAGAGCTTGGTGCTTTCTCTGATTTTAAGAAGTGTAAGAGGTCTCAGCTATTTGCAATGTTGAAGGGCATCCTTATTCTGAGTGCTATTTCACACACAGGCCACCATCTGCCACGAAGATAAAAATATTTGAGTAATAGGTCTACTGCTTAGTATTCAGGGCTTCTCCATATAAATGCAGAAATAATAGGGCCTGATCACCAGCTGCTGTGGAGCAATCACTTGGGAGGATTTTTTTGAGAAGAGCATTATAATAATACTATGACAGTACCGTCCATTAATTGAGGCTATGCTATCTACCAATTTTATGCCTGACATTATGAAAGAAAAGACAATCCATCAATCCTACATATCAAGGGCTAAAGATTTGGAAATATCTTCTAGAGGGATCGCTTTTATAACTTTTAGCCATTAATATGAAATAAGATATACAAAATAACATGGGGAAAAAATTAAAAATTTTGAGACTTCAGGGAAGCCTACAGATACTTTTTAAGTGGCCTGCACAGGGACTTTGTGGCTTCCCTGCAGGGAAACTAAAACAAAGAAGATAAGTCGCTGGCTGCTAAGCATCTTGTTCCAACAGTATCCCTCCATGGGTGGTGTTGATCAACACCAGCCATGGTTACAATCAGATGCACAACCAGGTGCTATGCCATAAAAGATTAATTATAATTTGGCTAATTATAATTTGGTTTCTCTATCCCTTCCATGCAGCAACATCTAATAATTTTTAGAAGGAACACAAATTATATTCTCTGCTTTCCACAATCTAAAGAGGGAGTAGACAATGTCAAAGAAGAAGTATTAGGTAAATAACTGATGTGGGTAAATTTCCCCCATTATTTTTTTTATCCTTTTGCATGCGAGCTGTCTCTTACTCCATCCTTCCTGTTACAAAGGTGTGGCCAGGCTGCTGCCAATATCCTTCCACCTTCGTGCGTGTCATGCTTTGGTAATAGCTCTTCCCCTAAGGAAAGGCAACAAGAGCAACACTGTGTGGGCAGCTGATAAAGAAGAATCTTTCATATTTTCCAGAACTAAGAAAAAGTTGTTAAACACAAGGGTAAGGATTTGTTAAGCCAGATACCGTACCAAGCATTGAAAACAAAACAAAACCCACAAAGCTTGGTAAGTAAGCCCTATCCCTCCTTGTGCCAGGCCGCCCGTGAGATTGCCCTCCATTTCCTCCTCCTGGTGCTCACGCCTTTGTGTCATTTCCTGGCCTCTTTGAGTGTGGGCTGGACCTAATGACTCACGTCTAACAAACAGAATCAAGGGAAAATGATGCGCTGTAACTTCCAGTATCGGATGGCCAAAAATAAGCTGTCCCTTGTGTCTTGGGGATCCCCTCTCAACCTCTCACTGGCTCTCTGTGAATGAAGCTAGGGGCCATATTGTGAGCCACACTATCGAGCAGCCCATGTGACAAAGAGCTGGTGTCCATGACCACCATAGGACCTAACACCGGCCCACAGTCACAGAGTGAACGTGGAGTATAACTTCCCCAGTTGAGCCTCAATATGACTGTGGCCGCAGCTGTTATCTTTTTTTTTTTTTTAATATATTTTATTGATTTTTCACAGAGAGGAAGAGAGGGATAGAGAGTTAGAAACGTCGATGAGAGAGAATCATCGACCAGCTGCCTCCTGCACACCCCCTACTGGAGATGTGCCCGCAACCAAGGTACATGCCCTTGACCGGAATCGAACCCGGGACCTTTCAGTCCACAGGCCAATGCTCTATCCACTGAGCCAAACCTGTGCCGGCCGCAGCTGTTATCTTAAGCTTAGCCTTAGGAAAAGCTTTGAGGAACAGGCACCCAAAAAAGCTGCACCCAGATTCCTGATCAGTTGAAAGTGAAATAATAGACATTTGTTGTTTTAGTCACCCACCAAGTTTTGAGGAATTGGTATTAAGCAATAGATAACTTGGAGTGGGGGGGGGGGGGGGGAGTTGTTGTGTAAACAAAAAGTACCTAGCATGTGCATTATTTCTATTGTGTGTCAGAAGCTAGATTAAAGGTTTAACATGATCATCTCATTTTTTTCTCACAATAACTCTAAGATACTCTCATTTTCTCCATTTTACAGATGAGAAAACTGTGGCATAGAAAGGTTACTTGTCTTGCTTGAGGCTACATAGCTAGTAAAGCAGAGGAGCTAAGACTCAAGCCCAGCTCTGATTTAAAAGATATTCCTCCAAGGCCAATGAATCTTGCCTCCTAGGCACAAGCAACAATGAGAGTATATTTAAAAACTCTAGAAGTAACCAAAGAAGAGAGTCAGCAATGATACCTGAAGGTTTCAGAGAAGTTTTTATATTTATTTTGGATCTACAAGGATAAGAAGCTGATCAGAACTCTACAAAATGCAAGTCAATTACAGGCAAAGGCATATAAGGTATGAAAAGCTCTTCAAATTAAAAAAAATGTTTTAATTTGAGAATGTCTATTATGAATTTCAAAGCTGTGGGAGTTGACACTACTAGTATGTAAATTGATAAGGCCAAACTACAAAGGGGTTTTCTCCCATTAAACAAAACACATTTTTAACCGGGCTATTCTTTCTTTATGATTCATCTCTTAAATATAAATAATAAGATTCAAAATCATGACAAAAAATAAAATATAAATTTACAGACTGTGGAAAATAGACCTTGAAACTGCTCTGAATTTTTGTTTAAATTTTTAGACTCAGATTATAATAGAGGCAGTTCTAAGAAATATTTACCTTTTTCCTATAATGCTCTATGACAAGCAAATACTTAATGAACAGAGCTAAGTGTTTGTTGACATGAATAATTCTGTAAATATTATCTCAGTCTCTATGAATTCATTCATCTCACATCAAGTGTGGGGCTTTGTGGTTAAAAACCTATCTCAACAAGCAGCAGGTCTATTGTAATCTACTTGGGGAATGTGTGATTCTAGGTACTAAAAAGAAAACACTAGCAATGTTGAACTCTTTTGTTTTGAGACAATAATTTTGATTATAGAAAACTTTGTACAAAAGTTCAAGAGATTTTGTCTATGTCAAACATTAAATTTCTATATACTCTAAGAGATCCCAAATGGTTTAGAAAATACATATAATCTTATAATCTAAAAAAATCAGAAACTCTAATATTAAACAAAACAATAACTCATCCAACTTTAAAGCATAAAGCAAATAAACGTAGAGAGCTTTTAAACTAAAAAAAAAAAAATGTTTATACGGTAAACTGAAAATAGAAAAGCAATATGTTGGGGGAGTTATTTTCAGCAAATAGGACATGAGGTTAACATGTATGAAGATCTCTCAATCCTATAAGGAGAACAATATTTCAATGAATGATAAGAGTTAGTCCTAAAGCACCTATTATATTCCAGATGCTTTATTCATTCTCTTACTTAATTTTTTTTCCAATAATCACACGAGGTTAATAATTGTTTTTCTAATTTTGCTGTTGGGAAAACTGTAGCTTAGCATGATTAAGTAATTTAACCAAGCTTACATCACTAATAAGTGGCAAAGCCATCTTCTAAACGGGACTCCAAAGATCATATTTTTTTCTGCCTTGTCTTGATAAATAAGTGAAGGCATGAAGACCATGAACAGAATCTACATAAATACTATATTATTCTCAATATAATCTAAGTAAACTAAAGTAAATCGAGGTAAGTTTTAAGCATTGCACATTTCTTTTTAGTTTTATGATAACACAAATACCAATATAGTTTTGAAAATGTGGGGAAATTGGACACTTTTACAGTAATGATATTTGATTTGATAAAACCTACCTAGAAAGAAGCCTGGCAAGCTCTATTTTTTTATTATTCTGGATGACTTTCTGAACTTCACCTTTCCTGTGAAGCCTGCCATGGTATCTCCTTGCCCGGCACTTTCCTTTGGATTTCAAAAATACTTTTCTTTAGATGGTGCATAGCATAAAACTGGTACTCACAAAAAAATTATCAATAAATATTTGTTGACAGAATGAAGAAAGAACTCATCAGATGAAAACATTTTATTCAGAGGCATTCTTTACAATAGTAAAATATGAGAAAGAAGGTTAACAATACTGAAATAGCTAAGAAAGCGATATTAGAACAACATGATTGACTATCAACAGTCTAAAAACAGAAATATGAAGTCATTGGTGAAACCTAAAGAACAGTTAGCCATTATGGAAAAAGACAACAACAACAAAAACTAAGTACAAAATACAGTGTGATTGCCCTACTATTAAAATATGTTCATGCAAAAAACAAAACTAGAAGTGAATCTGTTTAAAAAGTAAAAGTTCATGGTTTTGTGAGGGTGGTAGGATGAAATGTTCTCTAATTGAGTCTCACAATTTTCTTTAATGTGGTTATTAAATTGTTTATAATCATTTTTTTAAACGACCTAAAATGGCTCAGAAGATTATTTGGAAGACAAGAAATTTTTTTCAAGTTATCAAAACTTCCTGTGTTGACCACTAAGAAGTTCAAAGGTGTAGTAACTTCCTTAGCCATTTGTTTCTAAAATAAGCATTTCTCCCCACCTCTAAGACTATTAATAGTTAGTTCTTACCTTTTATTCTTTTATTAATGGCTTGAGGGGTTCATTATATCTGTGATTTTTATTGTAATCTTTTTCAAATCTTTTTTGGAAGTAGAAGGATTATAAATAAATAACATAAAGTTTACCACATAATAAGTAAGCCATACATAATACTGAGACATTATTCAAAGAATTAGACCAATGCCATTAGCTGTCTAGAAAAACCATCTGAAGGCTAATTAAAGTTAACTCCTTTAATCTTGCAACCTTCACCTTTCCTCCCTTCCCCCAGAAAAACCTAACACTCTTACACTAACCTCTACTGCATTTCTTACCCACGATGTCTTTTTATTTTAAACTTGCAACAGAAGGAACTACCTCAGCACAGGATGGACTGTAAATATTAATAGCCAGCTGGACTGCATGGCATGGTTGCTTTCAGCGGGACATTACCTCCGTTCCCTTCCACGCCACCTCCTCCTTCCTCCCCCACAGCCCTTTTTCTCTCAGGATGTGACTTGTACTTTAATCCTTCTTGCTCCATTTTAATGCTTTGTATTTTTAGCTGTCTTGTCGTTCACTAAAAGCAAGATTCATGTAACTCCGTTGTTCATTTTTATGAGCGGTTCCACTTATGGAACCAAGTTGCTCATTTTAACACAGCTCTGGCACTCAGTTAATCTGAGTGCATGTGAAGTCACTGTATCTGGTTCTCTTTCAAGGTTAATTAACATCCGTTTCCATGTAGGTTTCTTTAAAAGAAATGCCATCAAAATAAAACCAGCCCGAAAACATACAGGAAGAGATGTTTTTTAACACGCTATCAAAAGACTGATTATCTGAATGGACTAAGGCAGATAGAACGACCTTGAACTCCTAGGACTATTATCATTCCTGCCTTTTACCTTCTCCATTCATCTTACCATCATTGGTATGAATTGATATTGAACAGAAAATTGGAGAGAAAAAAACAGTACCACCCTACACTGTTTCATATCAAAGAAGGAATTGGAAAAGAAAAGACCAAACAATATTTATGTAATTCAACTCGGTCCTACTGTGTAATTTGAAGATCTTTCAGGGGTTTGAAAGATTAAATATTATTTTCAGTGTGCGAAGGAAATAATTTACTTGATACCTGGCAATTAAGCCTTAGCAAACTCACAGGTTGACATGTTTTATTTGATTTATACCAAACAGAGTCAAAGTTGAACAGAGTTGAAAGAATATATTTTGCAAAGTAAGTACAATTCTAAGCAAAGTCTTTTCTAAGTATCCGACAATATTTTCCCAACTGCCTCCATTAAGGGAGATGAATGCAGAGAAAGCCCATACATTTTACATTGTATTTCAGGATAGAGATTACATTTTTAATAATGTTAAATAGAAAATCTTCATATACCTTGAAAAAAAAAGTGAGTCTTGATAGTCATTTCAAAAGAACCAGTAATACAAAATATATATACAGCTGAGAGAAATGCCTATTATGGGCATGTTCTTGCTTCTAGCTGGCTGACTAACAATGGAAACACCATTTGGGATGTTCCTGTGAAATGAGCACCAACATGATTTTTCCTTAGCAATGTGCACTCATGGATGAATCAAGTCATTTTGAGAAAGCAAGTAGCAAGCAATTGTTACTACCTGTGGCATAACAACATGATTAATAGCTACATAAGCATAAATGTTAACTCAATGAAGGCATTAATTAGACTACATCCATTCTCCCATTTTATGGTATAGGTGAGAAAACATGGGTAAGAAAGGCAAAGTGGCTTGTCCAGAATCAAACAGTGATAAGCAGGGTCAGGACTAAAATCCTAATCCAGTGTTTTATTTTCCCAGCTCTCAATCCACCCAGCCATCCAATCTGTAAAATAAAATTTGGTTTATTCTACAGGAATTTCTGAAGCTTAACTATATGCCAGAAGCAATGTGTGGCCTCAATGAATCATTCCTCCCATGTGCACACTCATATAGTGTAATTTTGTTGTTCTTCCCATCAAGAGATACAGTTCCCCCACCACCACACCATAGACCTTGCCACTTGCTTTGACTTTATAAAATGTGGCAGATATGACATTATACAAGTTCAAAGTCTAGACCTCAAGAGACCTTGCAACTTCTCTCCCCCTCTTGTTGCTCTGAGACTGCTATAGAAGGAAGCCTGGGTGAGCCATCTTAAAGATGAGAAGCCATGTGGCAGAGAACCAAGACACCCCAACCAGCAACGCCTGTCATCTGCCAGACATGTACATGAAGCCAAATAAGACCAGCCAATTCCCAGCCAAAGTGCCAACTAATTGCTAATGCATAAATGAGCTCAGCTAATACCCTGTAGTACAGAGACCAGACATCACGGATGAGCCCTGCACATGTTGTTGATCCACAGAATTATGAGAAAATAAAGTATTGTCTGTAGCCTTCAGGTTTTAGGGTGATTTATTATGTGGCAGTAGTATATAAAACGCTATACTATAGAGAAAGAGATAGCAAAAGAAAGAGAAGAGTAATACAGTCATGGCCATATAAAGTGGCCTACTAGTAAATTCAAACACAGCCTAGTGAGAAATACAAATATAAAAGACATCCTTTAAGAAATATAGTCTTAAATTTCATGCAAGTTTTCTAAGTGAGAAATTATAAGGGGCAAAATCGAGGTATTGAATAGGGTTTGATGACTACATAGAATGGTTGAAGGAGGAGTCTAGCATAATGTATACTTTAGAATGCTTGATCACTACTGGTAACAGTAGGTTGCAGAAAGTTTGAGGAGAAAATTTAAGAAAAAGGAGAGGAAGATAGGTTTGACATGTTATCTTTGATGAAGTTCAGACCCATATAACATTTAGGTAGGAAAGGATATATAAGCCCAAAGTTCTGGAGAGCAGATTGGACTAAATAATAATCTTGAGACTCATCTACAGCTATTAATAGTAGTTTAAGACAGGTGCAGGGGTTAAGTTGACCAGGGAGAGTGCAGCAGTAAATTAGAGGTAAGGAAGTAGAGAAAGAAGATTATTCCTTCAAGAAATTTTCTAGGTTCAGATATAGTAGGACACACTAGATCAAAGGCAACTTAATTTTTTGTCTCTTGTGAGTTTCTGCACGTCTTCACCTTGTCCTTCCAAAGAAAAGTTACAGAGAGAGCATCCGATAAACATATACAATTTACTTCCAAATTTGAGACTGAGCATGGGTAGTTAGGTCATTTAGCATGTATCGCTTTTCCCAAATGATCCTCATTAGATAAGTTTTTGAAAGTCACTTATCAGATCACTAGTGGTTGAATCCCATTCTTTGTTCCTAGACATTTCTCTTGATTGGACCTTATATCTATCCCACTCTCTTTCTTACCTAGACCAATTTAGTTCTGACCATTTTCATGGTGGATCAGTTTACTTACTGGCCCATGAGGTCCAGCCTCTGACTTACTGGCCCATGAGGTCCAGCATTACTTACTGGCCCATGAGGTCCAGCATTCACGGCACAATACACTTCATGAGGTGCCACTGAGAGAGAGAGAGAGAGAAAGAAAAAAAAAGACTTATCCATGTTGGTGCATCCTGAAATGGGTTTCCAGAAGGCATAGTAGAAAGAGAATAGATTAGTAGGCAGAAGCATGGTGCCATTTCAGGTTGTGCATTTATGAGAGATGACCAAAAGTTCTGGGTCTTGGCCAAGGATGATAGGAAGGAGAGGCACAGTGAGATAAACTGGCTTCAAGCCTTTGAATTAAGCAATGTTGATTTTTACTTAAGGAAACTTGACCTACTGTTCTTCTTTCTAATTGAAATACGTCCCAATTTCTTGAAGAGCTATGAATCAAAACAAAGAAATCCTTGTACAGCGCTTTTCCACTTACAATGTGGTTACATTCTGATATTATATATCCATCATAAGTTGAAAATATCGTAAGTCAAAAATGCATTTAATACACCTAACCTATTGAAAATCATAGCTTAGCCTAACTTAAATGTGCCTACATTAGCTTACAATTGTACAAAATCATTTAATACGAAGCCTATTTTATAATTTTCAGTATCACAAGAAAATATATCAGATATCACTAGCTCAAGAAAAGATAAAAATTCAAGCCCTAACTAGTTTGGCTCAGTGGATAGAGCATTGGTCTGTGGACTGGAGGGTCTTTGGTTCAATTCCAGTTAAGGGCACATGCTCACGTTGCAGGCTCGATCCCCACCCAGTAGGGGGTGTGCAGCAGGCAGCAGATCAATGATTCTCTCTCATCACTGATGTTTCTATCTCTATCTCCCTCTCTCTTCCTCTCTGAAATCAATAAAAATATTAAAAGTTTTTTTTTTAATTCAAAATAGTTTCTCCTACCTTACCATCACAAAGTTAAAAAATCATAAGCCACCATAAGCCAGGAACCATCTATAATTTGAAATATAGCCAAGGAACCATGACAAATAACTAAAAGTTGAAGTTCTCCTTCAATTTTTAATTAATGTTGCACACCAACAAAAACACACACATATATTCAATCATTCTATCTTATTAAGTAGCATTTCCTGTTACAGTGACAAATAAAACTGCACACACTATTAAGATAGTAATTATCACTATTTTATTTACCCACAATACTGTATTGGAGTTTCCAAAGATCTCTGTCTCCAATTATTATGCATTTTATAAAAAAGAAATGACACTGAAATGAACTCTAAGCTAGAAACTGTCCCTTATAGAATTAGTAAAATAATTTGTGTTATTGCATTTGCCCTTGTCCAAAAAAAATCTTCTAAGGTAAGAATTAATAGAACAGCCAAATTCTCCATCTTTTACTCAGAGGAATAAAAATTAATCTATTATGTATCCAGTGCATCTCAAGGGAAGTTTTGTGATATTTTTATATTTTACTGAATCACTTAAAAGTTTTGTGATGCAAATGAGAATAGTGATTTTAGCTGGCAATAAAAATACTATTTCAACAATGGAAAAATCAGCTAATAATTAATTATACTAATTAGGATTAAGAAACTATGGCACTTGAACAAATATTTTATAGTCTGGTATAAAAGTCATTATTAAAGGTCACATTTTCCTCTGGAAGTATTAATGTAAGTAATTAAACAATGGAATGTACACTGTTGTAAAATAGGTCTCACATATCCACTCCTTTTCTGAGGACAGATGGGTAAAAACACAAATTTTCATAAACTTTCTGATCCTAAACAAGCTACTTATTTTTGGATGGTGGAAAGAGAGTTTTCATATTTAAAAGGAAATTCAGGTACCTTCAGAAGACCTGAATTTCCTCCTTACATGCACTATTTTCCACCCAATCTTTAGGCCTCATATTTGCTACTATAATTGCAATAAAAGACTTGGGCCATCACAGCCCAACAGACACACTTGTAGATTCGAGAAGTTTCTAGAATCTGTGACTTGTAGGTCTGAGAAGCTTCTAGAATCTGTAACTAAAAGTATAAAGAAGCTATTATTTACCAAAAATATTTTGCATATTCATGTCATAGTAGCTAACATTTCACCATAAGAGATTTTATTTTTTGGGTTCTAAAAAAGTAACTTTGTTCTTAATGAACAAATATTTACTGAGTACTTACTAAGTGATATTCAGTTATAGGAGCTTATAAGAAGGGCTTGCTGCCATCAAGGACAGTCTAGCTGGGAAAACATGGAAACTAGAGCCCAAGACAAATGTCATTGTATTGGTCTGTATGATTTCTTGGAATGTCTGCCAGAAGAGAAGAGACCACAAATACAAAGAAGTCTGGAGAGCAAAGGGTGTGTAAAGGGATGTTGGGATGTGCAAACAAATGACTCTTGTGTTATAATTCTGCCTAAGGCCAGAACTGCCGCTGACCACAGTGCACAGCGGCCCAGCAGTCAGAATGATTCAGCTAGGAGGCTCAAATCTCAACAGACAGGTTTCTCTTTATTGAAAGATGTGCTGCCCATGTCTCAACAGCCTCTGATCTTTTTCTTACCTTTCATGTCTCTCCACACAAACTCTTCCCCACCCCCTCAATATATTCATACTTCTAGAAGTAGAGGAGGGAATAAAATTCAAATAAGGCAGGTCTTGGGAGAAAGCAATGAATGTTTAGGTGGTCTCAAAGGACCATGGGATAAAGCCAATTGGTGGGAAAGTCTTGTATGGATCCAAATATTAGATTTCTTTTAGGGTGTTCTGAGTCCATTCATGATCAAAAGAGGTACCTTCAACCTACTCTCATCTTATATCCCTGGGAGTACACAGTAAATGAATTTCATTGCAAAAAAGGAGGGAGGAAGTTGTTTGAGACAGGTAGGAATATGAAGTATGATGACCCTACCCTCTTCCCCCCTACCCCTGGGGCAATTACACAGGTGCCTTTATGCCAGGTCTAATATCATTGGCCACCTCAATGTTCCTGCACCTGGAGAGGCAACTCTCTAAGTCTTTGTGGCCAGAACTCAGTCCTGGGCTCATAATTTAGTGTAAAAATAAAAGAAAACAATACCTTCGTCTGTAGAAACTTAATTATGTGTTACACTTAAAGATAATATTAAAATAAAAACACAGCCCTCCTTGTGGGTTCACCCCTTCTCTTTTTAATGATGCTATAAACTTAAATAGAAAAAGTGCTCACCCTAGCTGCAAGATATGAAATGGAGGGGAGTCTGAGAATCCTGTAAATGCATTTTAAAATGTGTTTCTAAAACAGGTTCCCCAGTTTATGGGTTGATTTTACCAGCCTTCGGCTTGTTGATTTACAGATCAGCTTTGAGCAACCCCAGGCCGGGCCTCCGACTTGGCCCTGTTTTCCCAAGTGATTGGGCTCCAACTGCAGGTGGGGGGATGCCAGTAATGATTCATTAGGGAGTCGATATGGGGTGCAGATTGATAGTAAAAGTAGATCCCCAAATTAGAAAGTACTGAAAGCCCCAAATTATGGCTTCAAAGAAGGCTGATAAATGTATTCATTCATTCCCTTTGGTCTTGCAGACATAAGAGACTTTCTGGTCAACATGTCATGGGTATGACAAAGCCTAGCCTCTCTGTCTCCCACTGAATCAGTCAATGTCTTCATTGTAATACCTTCCTCCCTAGATAGCATCTACATCCATCATTTCTCTCTCTGCTTATCATCTATGTAGGCAAGTGACTGCTCTGCAGAGCCATCAGAGAGTGGCTGTTTTCCACTCTAAGTTAGGAAAGAGAAAATGACAGAAAGGATCAATGATTGATCTGCTCCCCACCTCTACCTCCCACCCTGACCAAAAATGAAATTCAGATCTCCTGTCTTTTGAAGAGAATTCACAGCAACTTTCCCCAGGGCCTTTCCTCTTTGCCTGTTTGAAATACCCTGTCTTCCCTCCACTCAACTCTATGTTCTTCTGCTCAAAGCCTCACTCAATCACCCGGCCCAAAGTGAATGAATGCCTCCTTCAAATTCTCACATCATGATCAGCTCTCCACCCACTCTACATCCACCACAAGTTATGGGTCATTTTAAGTGGATTTCTAGGTCTTCAATATTTCAGTTTTCAAAAGATTTACCTAAGAAGCATAGTATAAATGCAGATCTCTGCAAACTTAGTATGGTGGAATTTCGGATTATACATTTGTAATCTGTTTCCCTAGTATTCTGGCATAACTGGTCTAAGAATCACAGTTTGAAAAACACTATCTGAGAGAGAGAGAGAGAGAGAGAGAGAGAGAGAGAGAGAGAGAGCGCTATCATCCTTGGAATTTTCTCACACCATTAGCAAACAAGTAAACAAAAATGAAACACTTTCATAACATCCACTTTGAAATCCACTTTAATAACTAGTATCATGAACATTTCTAACAAAGTCGTTAAGGTCTTTGCCTACGTACCCCATTCAAATCAATATCTATTCATTAAACCTGGATATTCTCTAATCAACTCAAAAAAAAAAAAAAAGGAAACTTTTGCCTTTAAAAGAATAAACCAGAAGCTTCTAGAGAAGCTTCCTGAAGACTGAAAAAAAAAAGTGGGAGGACAATATTCTGATTACTGGTGCTCTTCCTCTTTCTCAAGAACCATTATAGAATCATAAGAAAGATTATAGGATTTAGAAAAAAACAACAACACACACACACACAAAACACACACACCACACACACACACACACACACTCTTATTTACATAATGGGCCTGCAAAATGCCAGCATATAAAGGTTTGATACTCAGATTAAAATGTGGATCAATCTATCCTAAAACAAAAACTCTAAGACCTGCTGGGGGAGAGACACTCATACCCCCATGTATGCTTCCATTGAGAAGGACCTCACTGGACAGCACTCCTGACAGCTGTCCTCTGCTCACTCACACTTCTGTTCCTTTGGAGAAGACTTTGAGCACTTCCATTGGACCTGCCATGTGTAGAGAGGGTCAGTTCCGCTCTCTATATGCCAAGGGCTGAATAGGGAAGGTCCTCCTCTATGGGTAGGCTGGAGCTCTCCCAACTGCCCCACAGTGCCTGGTCCAGGTAGCTGGATGCTTTGGTCAAGAATGGTGTGGGGGCAAGGCCATTCAGCCACACATCAGAAGCCACACTTCTCCATCCTTATGTGTAAAGCCCCAGTCTCTTGTGTCATATTTGTCAACCAGAGAATGAAAGAAACAGATGAGGAAGGAAGGACAACCAAGAGAGGTTATTCCATTACTGCTGTACCTACAAACAATAATTACAAAGTATTTCCTAAATAAAGTCCCAGGCTGGATGTCGGGTGCTCTGTCTCTTGACTTCTGTAGCCTTATTCACCTAATTAGTAGAAATGCTCTGATTGCATATCTATTTTCCTGTCTAAACTGTAGCCCCTTTAGAACATGAACTAGATATTTAGATTTCTATCTTCAGAAGTTAGGATAGAGTCAGGACCAGCTTCATGGATCTGGGATCTTCAGGGCCCCAAGTTTGATTTAATGCTTTATGTTGCCATTTGAGTTTCTTAATAATTTTTAACTGGGGGCTCTACATTTTTATTTTGCAACAGGCCTTGCAAATTACATTTACAGTCCTGGTTGTAGTGCATGCTCAGCACTGCATTTTTATATAAAAGACAATTCAGGTTCAAGGACTGCCTCCTGGCTCTGCCATTTGCTATCTATGTGACCTTAGCAATGTTATTTAACCTCCCTAAGCCTCAATCTTTTCATTTCTCAAACTAGAATAATAATAGTTAGAATGATTATGAAATTACCATGTTAAGTGCTTGCTATAGTGCCTGACACATAATAAAGTCTCAATAAATATTCAATACTCCACTCACTATGATTATTATCACTACTATTGTACAAAGAACAACAACAACAAAAAATCAACTATATCCCAAGGAGAGATGTTGACATGGGCACAGAATGGACATCTTCAGGAATGTTCTGTGTTTGTTTTGGCCCTAGATCCCAAACTTTCTTCTGCTAATCTCCATGAGAATTGAAATGACCATTTCAGCTTTCAAAAAACAAGAGACAGCAGAGAGCATTTTCAAAAAACAAGAACAAGCAGTCATCCTTAAACTAAATCTGTCAGAAGACAGAAAATCCCTGTCTACTAGTCTGCATTCCTCTGTCCCATTTCACAAATGACCATTTATGTTCTCATCTTTATTTCATCTAAGGAAAAAGGGAGAGGGGTGTCTTTCACAAGCCACTGGTGGCATGGGAAGTGGACAGGAGATAGATTTTCTCAGGGAGGTGTTAAAAATCAGACAGCAAGTTCTGTGAGGTGAGGTACATCCCTGTTGTTTAGATGCAACTCTTTTCTTGGTAATTTAGTCTCTCTTTTCATAGCTCTTTTTTAAAATTTCAATATAATTAATTGCTAGAGGACACATGTCATTGGAAATAGGTTTTCTTAGAATGTTCTCAATTTATTCCTTCCCTGCTGAGTCTAACACTTTTCTGAGCTTGTTGGGAAGTTTTGAATCTCTATTTCTTCATGACCCGTTGGGTCAGATGAATGTCCAGGATGATTAGAAACAAGATTATTTTTTTCTAAAAGTGGTGAGTTAAAGGTCTTTACTTTGCAACTAGAAAGCTTTTCATTATTTCTTTCATAGTTTTAGAAGAGAAATGGATGCCCAATATATATGTCATAAGTCTTCAGAAGCTAACACATAACTTTAGAGTTTATGTCACACCACATTAAATATTGATTCTAAATGTACTCTACCTTTAATCTAGACTTAGTTTATCTGAATTCCTCCTCAGCCCCCTAACCTCCAATCACTGACAATGTTTAGAAAGAATGTAGGCAAATGGCACTTAGCTATTCCCTCTGAATTTAGGCCCAGTAATCTCCAGTTCCTTCCTTGTGAGAAATCTATAACTAAATCCTTATTTCTATACAGTTCACATTTTTCTATCCTTTCTCATCAATAATTCCTAAAGCAAAGTAGCAAAAGCAACAGGACAAATCAAATCCTACAGGAAGATGTTATCTGTTCATGACCAGCTCTTCTCTAGCAACAACTATTAACTTCACCAAACAGACATTTCTCAACACTCAACACTATCTACATTTTAATTTTTCTCCTTTCTTGACTACATGCAAACGCACCTGTCTCCCAATTTTTGGATGCTCTGAATCTAATAGGCATTGAATTATAGTTAATTATAATGTGTAATTGAAAACATTTTCAGATCCTCTGTGATTTTTAAGGCCTTTGTTAATAAAAATAGTTATGGGTGAGAGTAAGACTATATTGTAGATACTGTTAAAAATGTATTACCAGAGTCCAGAATATCCTTTAGAAGGTGATCATGAATCTCAGTCCATAAAAGTATCTTTCTATAACTGCTTCGGGTAGGAAAAAAGTAAGCCACCAATATAGGCCTATCATTCTCTCCCTGGACTTGTGTCTAATTTCCAAGAAGTTTTATGTGATACAAAACCTTAGAGGGGTGTTATTTTATCAGAGTCATCACCTATCCATGGTGAGATCTGTCCAGCTGTGCTGTTTCTGTCTGGTCTTTGACTCCATGTCCACATAGGTCACTGCTCAGTTGTTCTCCCTTCTTATCCACAAGGCTCCTCTATGTCTGTGCTTTTTGTCTGTCTTTCTGTCTGTCTGCCTGTATCTGATTCTATCTGTCTGTCTGTCTATTTATGTCTCTCTTTGCTAAAATCCATGCTTCCTGAGGCATGGGATCCTTCTGCTTCTCAAACAGAAGGATGGGCTACAGTAAACCCAGTGGGACTATTTATAGATCTCGGATGCATGGGAATAACTATAAAGGTCCAGGGCATGTGGAAATTCTATGAGGCCATCTCATGTCTGTCAGCCTGGATGCACTATATAGTAGCCTTTCTACTTATTGTACCACCTCCCTAACCTCTTCCTGTGAAAGGGAACCTAGGCCCCCAAGGCTCTCAAATCCCCAAAACCAATTGGATTTCATTTGTTCTTTTACTGTGAACCCAGTAGAGATAGTCATGAGTCTTTCTTTCTCAAAAACACATTGAATGGTCACTTTCTCAAAAACACACTGAGTGGTCAATTTCTGCTTGCCTTGACGTTTTCCCCCATTCCCCAGAGTAGGCACTCTTTGCCCATGTGTGTCCTTGTGGGAAAATGCCATGGGAAACCTCCGTTATGCATCATAAGCTTTCTTCCGTATCTATTTCTTTCCTCTGTATAAGGCTTTCCTTTCCCTGCAAGGACCTAGATTTTTGAACCTCAAAAAACAGGGGGGGGGGGGGGGGGATGTTGTTTCTGCCTTTCTGGTTTGTCATGCCTCCCTTCAAGCAGTTTAGAGCACCTAGCAGCTTTCTGAATGGACATAGAAATCTCTAGAGCTGTGTTGTCCAATATGGTATCTACATGCAACATGAGACCATTCAGTGCATATAATGGGGCTATTACAAATTGAGTTGTGAAAAATGCATACTGCATTTCAAAGACTTAAAAAATATATAATATCTTGTTAATTGTTCTTACGTTAGTACCATGGTGAAATGATAAAATTTTGGGTATATATATTTAAATTTAAAATACTACTAAAATTAATTTAACTGTTTCTTTTTACTTTTTTATTGTGGCTACTTGAAAATTATAAATTATATGTGTGACCCGTATCTGTGGCTTACACTATATTTATATTGGACAGCACTGCTCTAAAAGAATAAGTAATGGGAACCAAATATAAATCAGTCAATATTTTAAAATAATCATACATCTTCATCGTATCCTACCCAAATTTTCTGTTCAACGAACACTCTGAAATTCAACAATTATTGAATACTAGAGGCCTGGTGCATGAATTCATGCATGGGTGAGGGCCCTCAGCCTAGCCAATGATCAGGCCCATAGGGGTTGGCCTGTAAAGGGGGGTGGCTCTGAAGAGGGAAGGGATTGCAGGAGCACACTGACCATCAGGGGACAGCTCCTGCATTGAGCATCTACCCCCTGGTGATCAGTGTACATCATAACTACTGGCCAGTCATCCAGACATCTGGTCATAATGGTCACTTATGTGTATATATATATATATATATATATATATATATATATATATATGTGTGTGTGTGTGTGTGTGTGTGTGTGTGTGTGTGTGTGTGTGTGTTTTATACACCACATCTGCACAAGAAACTGGCAGAATAAAGGTGAATAATAAATATATTATCCTTTCCATTAAGGGATTCTCAATGTAATAGGACAGATTCACGAGTATGTAACTAATTACCAAAGACACCATCTGACAAGTTCAGAGTCAAGACACTGTTCTTCTTTCTTGGCAAAGGAGAAGAGGTAAGAGAGACATTCCTTGGGTGATGCTCTCTGAGATGCACCAACCTTAGTGGGGTGAAGGCACACCAAGTGGAGAGGAGCACTCAAAAGAATCCACATGTTCAGGAGATAGTGAAAAACTTAGTGTAACTAAGGACAAGCTGGTCAGAAGAGTCTGGAAACTTTTATTGGAATCAGATTACATAAGACCTTGAGTTCCTAGCTAAGGAGATTGATCTTAATCTCTTACCCCTTTACCCTTTATTTTCTACCTTCTGGAGACCCATTTAAATACTTTCAAGAAGAAAAATAGCAGGGCTAGTTTGGAATTTTAGAAAGATAACTGGCAGAGAAAGAGTTGGGGATAAACTAAAATGAGACCGACAAGAGGCTAGCGGGTGGATGCAGGACTTGGTTCTTATCACTAGATTTCTGGGGACTTTGCAAGAAGCCAACTCCATAGCAGATCCATATGGTCTAATCATTGCTCATACTTAAAAATAAAGCTAAAAAGGCACTTTTCTCAAAATTCTAGTAAAAAAAAGAACTTCTCTAGTTTTTAATTCTATTTCTGGTTGCTTGGTAATCAAATGATCAGGGAAAGAAAGCTTTGTCTATTTCTAGATAATATTTAGTCCACTTATGGCTTCAACTGGTTTTATGTAGTTAACTCTTGAATTTCTTAGTTGCATTTTCAGGGTTATATGAAAGAGCTAAGGGGAAGGGTGAGTCGTGTATGAAACTGACTCCTCTACATGTTCTGGGGAGGTGAGCAGTATGTGTTCTATCTTCACCAGTTCAAAAGTGATCCAATCAGCTCATCCTTCCCCTTCAAATTGGCTTGTTCTCAACACAAGGCACAATGTGGGAGCAAAAGCCAGCCCCCTCCATTCTAGAGAAACAACGGCCGATTAATACAGCCAAAAGAGAAAAGAGCCTAGAGCTACATCTTAATTTCCATCTTTGACTTTACTGATGGATCATTTTATGAGTTTCAAAATGAATCTGGGAGAATACAGCAAGTTTTTAAAAAGTGGTGTTTTTCCTGAATATGCTAATTTAATCATTGGGTAGATATGAATTTATTATCTGGAGTTAACTGAAAGGACTATTGACAACTGTAGGATGAATCTGTCTGAAATAATGTTAAAAAATCAGCAAAGAAAAAATTTTTGACTTTTCCAATATGAGATGCCTCTTAGTTCTCCTGAAGTTAAATAACATGAATAATCATCCATCTGTACTATATTGCATCACTCCACTACTCTAAACACCATACTACTCTGACATCTGAGTATATAGTTTAAATGATGTGACATATTATGTAATAGCTGGCTCAAAGCTTGAGGTTTTTGCAGTAAATATTGCTGAACATTTTATAGCATGGGTCTGGAGATTTTTGAGGATACAGATGAGTCTGAGTATTATTATATCTGGTGTGCTCCGATCTGCATTTAAAGAGGCTTTTTCACCTTGGCCAGGTGGTTCAGTTAGTCATCTTGTACACTAGGAAAGCTGCAGGTTCAATTCTCGGCATATACCTAAGTTATGGGTTCGATTTTGGGTTGGGGTGCATTTGGGAGGCAAACAATTGACATTTCTCTCTCTCTAAAATCAATAAATACATCCCTGGGTAAAAATTAAAATGGCTTTTTTCACTAAATTCCCTGCATTTAACTGGTCAGAGGAGTAAAAGTTTAGTTTTCTTGCTCTTAGGCTCAAAGAAGAAAGAAAATAATTTAGAACAAATATAAAAAGATGATATCAGTAAAAAATTAGTGATAAAAAAAAGTTAAACTTTTTAAATTAATGTGACCAGAATCCAAAAAGCAAGTCCTATATACTTCTAGGTTAGTGGGCAATCATCAGTCACTACCTTGGTTTGCCTCACTTCCTCTCAGCAAAGGGAGATGTAAGCTATTCTGAAAGCAAATAAATACCCTGACACATTTTTGGAGGTAGCACATAAATCAAGAACAAACTTGCTCAAGTTGACCAAGACTTAAGAACTTTTGCAATTATATGGTGTGACTAAGTACCATAAGGAATCTAACTTAGAGCAGTGCAGCTACAGTAATTTAGCAAAATGATCAGGTTTGTTAGCAATAGTATAGGACTTTATGTGAATCAGAAAAGTTCAGGGATAAGCAAACAAGACCTCTTGGCCCTAGCTGGTTTAGCTCAGTGGATACAGCATTGGCCTATGGACTGAAGAGACCTGGGTTCAATTCTAGTCAAGGGCATATACCTTGGTTGCAGGCTCCTCCTGACCAGGGCACGTGCAGCAGGCAACTAATTGATCACATCGATGTTTCTTTCATCTTTCTCTCTCCTCCACTCTCTCTAAAAATCAATGGAAAATTATCCTCGGGTGAGGATTAAAAAACAAAACAAAAAAAGACCAACAAGACCTCTTGCGTGAGTTAATTTGAAGGAAATAGATTTGCTTTCCTCTTTTGTTTTAAATAGAAGATAATTTATCAATTAAAGGATATATACTTAAGCATTCTTATTCCAAATATTGTTCTTTGATATATTGGGTCTAGTACTAATTAATGTCGTTTTTTAACATTCGTTTAAAATCTTGCTTGGCGTTGACTTGTATTGGCATAACCTTCAAACACGTGGTATTTACAGAACGTGTGAAGTGCAATTAACAAGTTTTGCTTGAAAAAGTTTGTGTTTGGTTTGGTTGTTGTTGCAAAACTAGGGCTAAGAAGATGGTGGATGAAGAGCATATTCAGCACTGCATACTTTACGAGTTCCAATTAGGAAGAAAAGCAAGTGAGGCTGCAAAAAACATCTGTAGTGCTCTTGGTCAAGATGTAGTTAGCGCCAGAAAATGCCAGCGTTAGTTTGAGAAATTTCGCGAGGGAAATTTTTCGTTAGATGACAAGAGTGGTCGAGGCCGTGTGTCCAATTTTGATCAAGAAGCTCTTCAAGCTCTTTTGGTGCAAAATCCTCAAATTACCCAACAAGAGCTTGCGACAACTTTAAATTGTTCACAAAAAATAATTTCCAATCAATTGCGTGCACTTGGCTAAGTCCAAAAGTTTGGAAAATGGGTTCCTCATGAGTTGACCGACAAGAACCGTAATCAAAGAGTCACAATTTGCAGTTCGCTCCTCTCTCGTCAAAACCGTTTGCCGTTTTTAGAGCAAATTGTTACCGGAGATGAACAATGGGTGCTAAATGTTAATTTGAAAAGGCAGCCTCAATGGTTGGACAAAAATGAGGCTCCGCAGCCCACGCCAAAACCTGACTTGCATGCGAAAAAAGTGATGTTGTGTGTTTGGTGGAATTTTAAAGGAATTCTTCATTATGAACTTTTACCATCTAACCAAACCATTACAAGTGCAGTGTATAGTGCCCAATTGGAAAGGTTAGCCCAAGCTTTAAGAGAAAAAGAACCCGCGCTGATTAATCGGAAGGGCGTAATTCTTCACCACGATAACGCACGACCGCATACTGCAAGAATCACTGCTGAAAAACTGTGCCAGTTGGAATGGGAAGTTCTCCCTCAATCTGCATATTCTCCTGATATTGCCCCTTCCGATTACCATTTGTTTCGTTCTTTGCAAAACTTTCTTCTTGGAAAAAAATTTAATAATGAAGAATGCTTCAAAAATGCATTGACCAAATTTTTTGCATCAAAATCACAAGAATTTTACAACAGAGAGATTAAAATGTTTCCTGAGCATTGGGCACAAGTAGTAGAAAACAACGGCAACTATATTGTTGATTAACTTTTGTTGTATTGTTTAAATAAATTCGATTTAAAAAAGTATTAGAAAACGACATTAATTATTACTAGACCTGGTAGCCAAAGTTTTCAGAAATTTTTAAAAAGTTAATATTGATACCATTTTTATTTTTAAAATGAATACTTAGTTTAAATTCTGGATAAAGTTTAGAGAGTCCCACATTGGACTATTAAGAATAACATAGGTTCTAAAAGCATGGTAATAAAGAACCTCTTTCCTCCTCTACTTAAACCATATTTAAGACTATCTCAGATCCTCTTACTACATTCAAACAATGTAGAATTAATGTGTGTAATATCATAAGTCTGAAATCAACCAAAATTCTAGTTCTTGATGGTACACATTTGGAAATCATTCCATACTTTTGTTGTGAAATCTCCCATCCCTTTTGCAGGCAATAGGGTTTGCATATCTTCAGAACTAAAACCATGGGAAGTTTCATAATCTCTGTAGATCATTGTTTTCTTAGAACATACCATGCTGGTTTCATCAACCAGATCAAATCTTTGCCTTCAGGCATACATCTGCAATTATTGGCCTTTGGGTGCTTGGGAGTCCCTGTACTTCAAGGCACTCCCCTTATAAAAAAAATAAAAATAAAAAAAAATCTCCAGAAACTCTGCAGGTGCAGGAGTGTCTTAGGGGAAATTAATGATGGATTGCCCTTTTATGTTATGTATTCAAATAGATGGTTATGAGCTTGCACTGATATAGTCCTGACCTTAAGTACATGGAACATGAACTCAGAACCTTTTCCTGATGTTTGTGATGGAGTTCCCCTTTCTCTTAGCCAAAACATGTACCTGTAAGAGTTCTGATTGAAGTATTTTTTAAAAATGAGATTTCTTGGTTGGGGAGACATCTAAAGACACTTAGTAAAGGACCATAGATACAAGACAGAATAAATTCATGGATATCATAGCCCTCATCACTTTGGTCATTCATCTGTGGCTGAGTCAATATTTGCAGGACTGTTCTGGTTCAGAAGCAGAAGATAATGTAAAATAGGTAGCTTATGCTTAAGATCCCAGATGTCCAAAGCCACATGTTTCTTTTCAAATTTTTGTTATTTATCCTTTTGTTATTTTCCCCCCTCTCTGCTGGTTCAAGAATCTAAATTATTACCCTCAATCGTGCTACTCCTGGTATTCTTACTCCCAACAATTCCTAGAAATAGAATCCATTCTCTACACATTAATAAAGTTGAACTACCTAGATCAAATTAATGAAAAAAGAACATTTGATTATGAAAATATTTAACTAGTTTAAGGGACATTTGGGTCACATTTCACTTAAGTATTTTCTTGTCTCAGTGTTTCTGTGTTGTAGTCACTAAGTGTGAATAAATAACTCCAAAGCACCTTTCACTCCATAAGATGACACAAATAATTAGCCAGCAAAAGAATCAGAAGACCTGTTGCTTGAGATAGCAAACACTCAATACACTATCACAACCAAATGATGGATCTTGATGCATCATTTCCCTGAAAGATAATGGCCTGTTCTTCCACTGAGACAGTGGGAGACTGATAGATGAAAAATAGCCCAGCTGGCAGCTAGCTGGTGAGGAGGGCACTAAGAACTGAAAGATAAATCACAACTTGCAAAACTACACAACTCACAAAATAAACTGTACTAAAATATGATATGAAAAAAAACAGACTATATAAACTCAAGCTCTCTTATCTCCAGATCATTTAGACCCAATTGCTCTAATAATAATTCCACATAGACCCATGTGTTCTAAAGATAAGACCACTAAATGTTTTAGTAACTAACCTAGTTTACAAATTACTGAGCTAAGTCTGCTAAGCCCCTCCCATAACTAACTCCTGCCCTCAAGCCTTGTAAGTAGCCTTCTTTGATTACCCCTTTTGATGTGCTTTACTCTTCTCATATGCATGTCCTTTCCTGTAGCAATTAATGAAGCCTAACATTGGCTAATTTGTGCTCCTTTAGTGAATGGATTTTAAACACATGTGGAAGGAGGAACACTGTAGTGCTGTGGTTAACAGCATGAACTCTAGAACCAATTGCCTGGGTTTGGCTCCCACTTTACTCCTTACTAGTGAGTGACCTTGAGCAAGTTACTTAACCTCCACTGCTGGGAAGAGGAGTCCCCACAATAGCTGGCTGTGAAACTCAGCAGGGACTCAGTCCACATAACAGGGAGGGCTGCTGCAGACCCCAGGTCCTCTTAAAGGGTCTTAGCACAGACTGACCCACTCTCCCTAAGCTCCCAAGAGAAGGAATCAGTTCAAATGGTGCCAGGGGCATACAGGGAGAAACAACTATTTGGCCTCAGGGAGAGGGCTAGAGAGGCAGTTCTCTCAGATACTAAAGAGATGGCAGTCGCCATTGTTACATTTTTTTAAAAATTGTTTAAAGTATTACATATGTCTTCTTTCCCCCCAATTGACACCCCCTTTTCCCCCCACCACTCCCATCCCTGGGAGCATTATGCTAAGCGAAATATGCCATTGTTTCTTTGTTGAGTCCTTCCCACACACAGCCTACAGGCACAGGCAAGTGGCAAATATGAGTCTCCATCATTAATCTGGCTAACACTGCTCTCACCCCACCCTGATGATTCTCTAAAACTCTGCCCTACCCAATTCACTCGCCCAGCGGAACCTCTTTTAGAGGCTAATCCACATAAGCAGTCAGCCTGGGCCCACTCTGCAGACATTCCTAAAATCTCTCAAAGGTCCACAAACCCCAAACAAGTAGTGGCTAGCTTTGGTATGCCCTGTACCTCTTGTTAAGTGGCTGCAAGCCTGGCACAAGTGGCAGCTGGCCTCAGTTCATAGCATAACCACTCACAGGTGCCTCCAAACCCAGCAAAGAAAGCTACCAACACAAATCACTTTGTACACCTTACAAGGCAATGGTTGGCCTTGGCCTGCACTGTGGTCCCTCCCAAGAGGCCCCAGAAGCAACACACCTGGTGGTGTGCTTCAGAACACATCAGAGCACCTTCCAGTTACCACCACAAATGACAAACACAAAGGGCAGACTCCACAGGCACCAGATTCCCACGAAAGCAAATTCTGCTCTGTGGGGTCAGCCTCCACACAACAGCTTGTCTGCTATAGTCTTGGCCAGTCCCCACAGCCATTTAGTCTGACATGCTAATAGCAATCAACACTCAATTACAACAGGATGACACACACAACTCAAACAAGGGACACCTCCAGAGTACCTGGCTCAGGGGAACACAAAGACTGCACCACTGGGCCCCAAAGGCACTTACTGTATGTGGACACTCTGCCAAGATTGGGAGACACAGCAGATCTAACTAGTATATAAAAACAAACACAAGGAAGCTGCCAAAGTGAACAAAGAAATGTGTTCCAAATGAAAGAACAGGAAAAAAAAAAAAAAAAAAAACTCCAGAAAAATAACAAAACAAAATGGAGGCAAGCAATTTACCAGATGCAGAGTTTAAAGTACTAGTTATAAGGATGCTCAATAAACTTAGGGGAAGAATAGATCAACTCATTGAGAATTTCAACAAAGAGATAGAAAATATTTTTTTAAAGTCAGAAATGAAGACTAATATAATTGAAATGATGACTACACTAGAACAATTCAACAGCAGATTAGATGAAGCAGAGAACTGAATCAGAGATTTGAAAGATGAGTTAGGGGAAGACATCAATAAGAACAGAAAAAAAAAGAACATTAAAAAACAAAGTTCATTTTAGAGACCTTTGGAACAATACCAAGCATACCAACATTTGTCTCATAGAGGTAGCAGAAGGAGAAGAGAGACAGCATGAGATTGAAAACCTATCTGAATGACAGAAGCCTTCCCTAACGTGGTGAAAGAAATACAATGAAAGAGAAACACCACATGACCTCACTCATTTGTGGATAATAAAGATCATTATAAACTGATGAACCAAAAGATAGATACAGAGACAGTAAAGCAACAAGCAGATTGTCAAATTTCAGCGGGGAGGGGAGGAGGAACTGGGGGAGATAATAGATCAACTGAAGGACTTGTATACATGCATATAAGTACAACCAATGGACATAAAGCTCTGGGGAGGGAGGGGATGGGTGGGAGGGAGGGAGGGGGAAAAATCAATAAAATATGTAAAAATTAATTAATTAATTAATTAAATTAAAAAAAATAAAATAATAATTAAAAAAAAAAGAAAGAAACACACAAGTCCAGGAAGCACAGAGTCCCAAACAAAATGAGCCCAAAGAGGCCCATACCAAGACACATCATAACTAAAATGCCAAATAGTAAAAACAAAAAGATTTTCTAAGAAAAGAAAACCTAAAGGAGTTCATCACCACCAAACGAGTATTACAAGAAATGTTAGAGACTTTTTAAGAAAAAGTAGAAGAAGAAAAAATATCACCAAAAAATTCTTACTTACAAAGGCAAACACATAATAAAAACCATGGATTAACCAACACTAAAGCTAGTTTAAAGGTTAAAAGGCAAAAAGTAGGAAGATCCCATAAAATTACAGCAATAAATTAAGGGCACACACACGCAAAAGAAGTAAAAAATAATAACAAAGGCATAAATGTGTAATGGGTGAGTAAAAATGGTAGTAATTTTAGAATATGTTCAAACTTAAGCAACCATCAACTTAAAATAGATGGCTATAAACATAGCTTGGTATACATGAAGCACATTAGTAATACTACATTGTATATTTGAAAGTTGCTAAGAGAATATATTTTAACAGTTTTCATCACACATAAAAATGTTAACTATATTAGGTGATGGGTGTTAATTAGACTTACAGTGGTGATCACTTGCAATATATACAAGTATCAAATAATTATGTGGTATACCTAAATTAATATAATGTAATATGTCATTTATTTCTCAACTAAAAATATTATTTGAAAGTGAGAATCAGACAGTTGGGGAAAATTCTCTAGGCAAATAGAAATATCAGCCCAGAAAAGCATAGAAAAAAATTAGAGTGAAAAGTGGTAAAATTCTTCCTCTGGGACATCGTCTTGGGCTGAACAGTGCTCCCACAACAGGCGTGTGTGGCGGGTGCTGATCTTTGGCTACTTCAAAACCCTTCCCAAGCCCCTTCTCACTGGCCACCTCCCATTATATTCTGGAGAGCTATTTACTCACACCTCCAGACTTCTTTGCTGCTAGGGTACAATGCCAAGTTCTAGTCTAGAGAAAATAAGGAGTCTTTTGAAAAAACTCCTGGGAGAGATTTTCCTTTCTAGACAAAAAGAAAAATGATTCATCTTGTTTTGAATGTGAATGTGATACCAGAAGCTGTGTTGACCTTATGCAAAGTTACAAGCATGAGGAAGAAAGCAAGCTTGTGAGATGGCAGGAGGGAAAGCAGAAACCATCTGAATGCTTGATAGAGCTGCAGAGGTACAGAGCCAGTGCCCCAAAACACCTAACATCAAATTTCCTGTTATGAGAGAGGAAAAAAAACCCGCCTATTGTTTAATCTGCTAATCACATTTTTGTTGGTGGTTGCCCGGAAAGCGTTTCTATCAGATGGAGCACGTAATTCAGAGGCTTTTATGTATATGCATTTGGATAATTAACATTAATGCTTGCTTCATGTCCCATCTGGTCTAAAAATGAGTCCTTCACACTCTGGTGGTGCATAAAATTGAATACTTATCAGAAGCACCTGGAGATATCTTAATAAACTGGAACTGATACCTAGAGATATTGCTTCAATAGATCAGAGGTACAGGCTGATGTGACATTTATGGTTTGGGAGCATCAAGATCCACCCTAATTCATAATCAAAGTGAAATATCTATGTATATTAATAAAAGGGTGATATGCAAATTTGTCAGGACACCCTCACAGTAACAACTGAACAGCAGGCTCCATGGGGCGACAAGGCTGGCAGGGGGGTTAGTGAGGGATGACCAAACGACTGAACAGCAGACTGTGTGAGGCTACCAGGCTAGCAGGGGGGCAGTGAGAGGTGACCAGGCCAACAGAGGGGAGCAGTGAGGGATGACCAGCCAGCGGGGGGGAGGGGGGGAAGGGCAGAAAGGGGCAACCAGGCCAGGGGGGGTGCAATAAGAGGTGATTAGGCTGGTAGGAAGGGCAGTTGGAGGCAATCAGGCCAGAGGCGGTTAGGGGTGATCAGGCTAGCAGAGGGGCAGTTAGGGGCAATCAGGCAGGCAGGCAAGTGAGCAATTGGGAGCCAGCAGTCCTGGATTGTTAGAGGGATGTCTGACTGCCAGTTTAGGCCTGATCCCCAGAATCAAGCCTAACCCAGCAGTTGGACATCACCTGAGGGGTCCTGGATTGGAGAGGGTGCAAGCTGGGCTGAGGGGACACCCCCCCAATGCACAAATTTTGTGCACCAGGCCTCTAGTATACATATAAAAGTCTGAACAACCGGTTGACCAGTTGCTATGATGTGCACTGACCCCCATGGGCAGATGCTCAACAGAGGAGCTGCTTCTTTGGAGGTTAGTGAGCTCCCATAGCCAACCTCCCCTGGGCAGTCAACCTCCTTCAGTCCCTCCCTTGTCTGGCTACCTCCCCCACAATTGGCCTTGATTGCCAGCCAGGCTGAGGGACTCCACCCAAGCATGAATTTGTGCACCAAGCTTCTAGTATTCTGTATTTGAAAAATGATCCCTTTCTAAGAGAATTAAGGCATTCTAATAGCTATGGCTGCTCCATAGCTATTATTTAAGAAAATGCATTCAATCAAAAAAAGGAACACACACTTTAAAACTTTAAAACTTTGTTTTTCAATATAATGCCTTTGGAGCTCATTATGAAATTACTGAAACAAATATTCTAAGGTCAGATCCCCAAAGTAGCATTTTAAGAAAACACCAAACAGATTCTGATTCCATTCCTCTCCTCCAGGTGATTTTATAGACCACCACTCATTCCTTCAACAATAGTTATTGAGCAATCACTGTATATCACTATAACAGGCATTGTTATGGGCTCTAGGCTTCTAGCTGTAAACAATATAAACCAAGCCTTGACCTTTATGTGGCCTACATGGTTGTGGGGGTGGAGTAGAGAGACAGATAAATTAAAAATGAAAGGAATAAATCAACAGGAATTTCAGATAGTGAGTTCTATAAAGAACACAAAACATGATGTTGTAATAGAGAACGTATGTGTGGGATGGGATGGAGAAAGTCAGAGAAGGCTCCTCCAAAGAGACAACATTGAAGCTTAGTTCTAAAAGAACAGAGAGGACCAACCTTGGAATGAACTGGGAGAAGAGCCTGCCAGAAACCACAAGGCAAAGGCCTTGAGCAAGAATGTGCTGGCATATGTGAGGTACAGAAAGAAGGCTAGTTTGGAGGGAAAGGTCAGAGAGGAGGTCAGAGGAGAGCTGCAGGGTTCATTGGCCAGTGTGTGACATTTGAAAGAAATACTGTTTTTATGGGAAGCTAACTAAAGAATCCCTAAGAACAGAGTTTTTGCTATGTCTTCTATTAATTAATATGGGATTAGTTTGATTATATTGATATTTAAGTCTTGTAGAAAACTGTGCCAATGAAGAATGGGGCAATTGAAAAATTAATGTATTTTTCTCTAAGCTCTTGCTACTCAAATTGCAGTCCAGTAGCATCTGCATCTTCTATGAAGTGTATTAGATATGCAGAGTTTAAGGACTTACTCTAGGCTTTCTAAATCAGAAGATTGGTTCATGTGCACATTAAAGCTTGAAAAGTAAGTTAATGATCATCAACCTTGACTGCACATTGGAATGACCTTGAAGATTTGAAAACACTGATGCCTAAGTTCCATCATCAGAGATATGGTTTAATTGGAAGGTGGGCAGGGAGGGGCGGCATCACATGTTCATAATCAGCAAGCATTAAGGCATGATTGTTACACACTGATGTACAAAAGATCATCTGGGGAGCTCATAAAAATGTGGAATTTTGAGCCCTCTCCAAGATTCTGATTCAGAGTCCTGTGATGGGCTTCTGAAACCTAATGTTTAACCAGCACACCCAGTGGACTCTGGTGTAGGTGACCCACAGACCACACTTTGAGAAACAGTGCATTAGGGAAGTGTTGAAAGAAAAAGAAGCACTATGAAATGAGGATATCAATTAATTTGGTTGCTGATGGATGTGTATCTCTGGATGAATCTATTTAGTACCTGCACATCTCCTGAAAGCATAATAAAAAGTATGGATTTCTGATGACTATCACCAAGATCAGAGATATCCTCCTGTCAGAAACTATGCTGGCTGTAAAGAGTCTATAAAACTCTGTAATTTAAAAAGGGCCAAGGTCATGCACAAGCCTGTACCAATGAAACTTTACATGTAGGAAGAAATTTCTTTTCAGGATAAAGAAGGAATGCTGCCTAATGATTGACACACATACTGTCTCATATTTGACAACTAACTCAGCAAGACCCTTGTGTTTTGGAGAGCCTAAAAAGCAAGATGCTACCAACAAAATAGCCATTAGTAATTGCAGTTTCTTTGTTTCTCTCAGATTAGCCAACTTTCTGAGGCCCCACTTTTTCCAAGAACACTCACACCTCCAGAATCTTCCTCTTTTTGAACTTCAGCTGGGCTCTAAGACTATTACTTGATTGATTACTCTGTTGTTCTTTGCTAGTTGTCTTGTACGTAACAGCTTCATTTTCCTAACTAGGTTGTTAAACTGCTGAAAGACAAGGATAATGTCCATCTAACACGCTTATTTCTCACAGTGTCTAGAACATTGCTAAATATACAATAGGAGCTTAGCAAATAGTTTTTTGGTTGCATCATTGCAATAAACACATTATATTATCTTCTGGAATATTTTTCTCTTCCTGAATACTTTCATTAGTCATGATGACTGATCCTTAAAGTGGCAAATGGTACAGTTATTACTGGGAAATTTTACAATAAAATCTGTCTATTAGTATTAAACAGTATTAAAATAGAACTAAGTGGTTTTATTATTCTTTATAATTTTTCAAAGATTTCATGGGGATTAATGGGGATTATACTATTGGATCCCCTTGACAACTTTATGACAAAGATGGAAAGAGTTTATTATTTTTTAATCTTCACCTGAGGATACTTTTTCATTGTTGTTTTTAGGGAGAGGGGAGAGAGAGAGAGAGAGAGAGAGAGAATGAGAGAGAAAATGAGAGAGAAGGATCGATCTGTTGCCTCCTGCACCACCCTGATAGAAAATTAAGCCCACAAACTTTTGGTGTATGGGACGACACTCTATTTCAACTAGGTGATCTTGCTCAAAGCATAACTTTTAAGACTGTGGCAGAGACTTTACCTGCATCAACTCTCCCAATTGCCTCTTGACATACCACAATAAAACCAAAGGCTTAGTGGTCTTTTAGCTACCCACGCTGACTGACTTAGTTTGAATGTTTATGGAGAAGGCAAGAGAGCAAAATTTCTGATCTATAAACAAAGAGAATCTGCTATAAGCATGGTGAATAAAGGAAAAATAACCCTATGACAAAGATGGAAAGAGGTTTTTTTATTTTATTATAGATTGTGCAATGGAAAACTATAGGGAAAGACATACCAGTCACTTTCCCTTGAGAGAAAATGAGTATGATAGAAGGCAAAGATGGCCAGAACACTTTGTAGTTCCTCCATCAAGAGGTGAAGTCAAAATTTCTCTACCCCTTGAATTTGGGCTGGCCTCGTGACTTTCCATGATAGATAGACTATGAAGGGAGTTACAACATGAGAGTTCTGCACCTGGGCCTCCGTAGGCCTCACAGCGTTCAAACTGTTGGATGGTGAGAGGTATTGTGACCCAGTCATCCCCCATCTTCCCCATCATCAGACACAGAAGGAAAGTCATCTTCACTCACAATCCCCAGTCATGTTACCAGCTGACCACAGACCTGAGTGAGCCTTGCTACTCACCTGTCTCAGATCAGCAGAAGCAAAAAAACATGACTCATAGCTCATAAGAAATAATAAATGGTTGTTTTTTTAAGTCTCTGTGTTTTAGGTGGTTTGTCTGTAGTGAAAGCCAACTGATACAGTGACTGATCCTGGGAGCAAATGAATCAGGCAGATCATGAAACTAAGAAGTCATTTGCAAATATCAACAGCCATTGTAAGTAGCATCAAAACTAAAGAAAAAAACAACACTGCCTGGCATAGTGATTGTTTGTCATCTCAGCTATTCATATCATAGTCTCAGACTTAGTAGTTGTCATTAGTAGCATATTTAAAAAAGAAAAAAAATGAACATAATAAATTTAATGTATGGTGGCTTGTTTTTGAAAGTATGAGCAGAAAAAAAATCACAAATAGCTACAGAGACATCAATCATTTAATTTATTGATAATAAATACTTTGTGATTCACTATTTCTCCCAGTGCATCTTTCATAGAGAGCTAAGCTGATAAAGAGAAAACACTGAATTCAGCTCTTTCTACCTTGAATATAACTCTTTACCTACACTCATCTATCACAATGGTACTTTACTTAACAGTTTTTATAGCATGAAATAAGAATTATGGTTTGAAGGCCAAGAGAGAAAAGAACAAAGAGAAAAGGATAAAATTGTAATGTCAACACTATTCAATACTGAAGACTGGCATGCTGGAGCATGTATGTGTCTTTCAACTTTTCTTCCAAACTTTAAACCACCTCAAATTCTCTTGCTAAAGAGTGGAAAAAAGAATAGAGGAATGCATAAAGGATAGAACCCATATCCATACCAAATCCCACAATGACTGTTTTAGAAAGTAATCAGATATTGCAAGCATTAAATAAAGTTGTCCAGAAGCTGAGCTATCTAATTAAGTATATATATTTTTAGTGCCTTAGAAAATCTACTTGCAAAGAGACAATAAGATTGAGTGAAGATCACTTATAAATTCCCAATATACGTGAACCAATCTTGTCCTTATGGGAGTATGTTGGAGTCCATTGATTATTTAAAACTAAACAACCACAGCATAATCCATTTCCCCATGTGAATAGTTCCATATGACCTCTGAATACACACAAACTTCTAAACCTAAAACTTAAGACCTTCTACTATCTAGCACCAGTGTACCTTTCCTATAATCTCCACAAATGTGCAACCCTTTTCCCTATAGGCAATGTTTCCCTGAATCTATACTAATTTTTCTGCATAGAATATCTTCCCACTCATCTCTACTTGTTAAAGACAGTACCTAACCTTTAAAGTCTATCTCATATATCACTTCCTTATTGAAGTATGGCTAATTTTCTACAACTTGGGATATTGTTTTACCCTGAGTTTTAACTCCCCACCTCAGAAATTAGAAATCACACTCTTAGATTCCTTTATAACTAGGAAGGAGTCATGTGACTATGTCTAGCCAATCAGGAGTATCCACTTGATGCAAGAATTCAAAGAGATTAACATGAGAGGTGACTGTGCTCAAAGGAAGAAATCTTCTGACAAGTATAGAAGAAGGAAGTGGTTCTTCAGTAACAACGGGATCTAAGTTTCTAGTCATCATCTTTCATTGAACCTAAGAAATTATCAACTAGATATGCATCATTATTTCACATATCTCCAAAGTAATTTTAATGCTGCTAATAAAGTTATGATACATCATATTCATATAACTTTGAATTTTTATTTTCTTCTTATTGAAAAACTTGTTAGACATATATACATACATTTTCTTATAAAATGTATTGGTTAAGTTATTCACATTCACAATCTGACTTTTCTGAATGACTTCCAAACTCAGAATCAACCATGTCCACGCTTTGGCACATAATACTATCCTTTGTGTCAATCAGGACTGTTAGTGATGCAGCTTTTTTGAAAGAGAACTCCACTATTGTCTCTAGGAATTTCTCCAAAGCCACTAGAGCCAATTCTATGGGTGTTGATACATATGAACAGGCAATGACAACTACATTCTGATGGCCACTTGGCCAAGAGCAAGTGTTAGAGAGGTATATATGTTAGAAAAAAATGCCTTAAAAACGAAGTGTGTTATATCCCTCCCCAGGGTATGGTTCACTTCCAGGATATGGTTCACTCTCCATTGCTATAATATCTTATAATCCATCCAATGAAAAAATGGTAGGTGGTAACTAAAATGCCATAAAATGGAGCAAATACCTCAACCCCTAACCACCTGTCCTGTTTCTACCAACCTAACACATAAGGCTATGATGCATATTAAAAGTACTTTACTGAGAGGTTATAATAAGAAGTCTTAGAAAGAAGAAGCAAAAGATGTAATTTTAGCTTCTTTGGAGTTTCACACCAGGGAAGGCTCTTTAAAATAAAATAAACTGATGAACAAAATAGATCTAGAGACAAAGAAGCATGGAACAGACAGTTGAATCTCAGAAGGAAGGTGGGGGAGGGTGGGTGGGTGGAAAGAGATCAACCAAAGAACTTGTATGCATATATGCATAACCCATGGACACAGACAATAGGGTAATGAAGGCCTGGGTTTTGGGGTGGGAGTGGGCTAGAAGAGGTCAATGGGGGGAGGGGGAGAAGAGGGAATATGTAATGTTTTCAACAATAAAAATTTTCTAAAAAGACTTTATTGAATAGAATTAGATCACATGTCTATACCTACTCAATCACTGGCAAAGGGATAAGATCTTCCTGATTGGTTTGGATCATCCAGGACCCACCGTCAGAGCTGAGAGTCAGGGGTGGGGCCCGCCTACCCTTACAGAATGTGGTCACACAGAGAAGGGTAGTTGCCTGAACAAAATCTGGGTTCTATTAGGAAGGAGAAAGAATGTTTAAAAAATGACATTAAGTAGACAGTAACTACTAAGTAAGTGATCTCTAAAATATGATTTTTTCTTAGAGAGGGTACACACTAATCATTCCTGATTAAAGGATACTCATATCTGCCCTCCTCTTTTGGAATGAGCATTATTGTGCTACAGCAATGGAGTCCTTTCTGCTCCCTTAGAAGCCTGATGCCAACAAAGGAGGTTGAGGCTGTTGGGTGTCCTTTCTTTCTTATTGAAAAAATAACACGGCATATGATTTTACACAGGCCTAATCCCCTCCTCCTCACCTCCAACACACACAGAGAATAGATAGTGTCTTTTCATTTTTATATATCCTATGGAAATAACCTCACAGAATCAATTCAGCAAATACATAATGAATTGAATTGTTAATCTCATTAATTCTTTCCAGGCCTAACAGAAATCTTTATAACAGAATTCAGACTCCAAATTATGTGTGGGCCACCTCCAACCTGTGTGCATTAGCAAAGTTCCTTTGACTTTAGGCAACTTTTCTCTCTGGGACTCCAATCACACATATCACTCAGAAGCAGGGACTTTTCAAGCAAGAATTTTAATGCTCTTTAAGATACAGGCCTAGGTGAGAAAAAATTACAGTCCCTAATTCAGACAAGCAGTATGTAAATTACTTGGAGTTTCAATCCAAGACTTTGATTGGAATTTATCAATCTGTGTCCTTTCAGCTTTTTCCATCAGGTGGATCCTTACTGAAAATGAGTGGGCTGAAAAATCCCCTAGGATGGAATATGAAACTTTCAGCATGTCCAGACACATGTTAACAAAAATAGTTTAAATGAAATTCTCTATGTGAATTGAAACTTTCCCCCTTTTCTCTTTAGTACCCTGTTCTCTTCTTTAATCTCCCCAGTTTAAAAGTTTAGGTTTCCCCTTTTCTTATGGCCATGTATTTGCTGACTATACTGTTGCATGCCCTTTATTACTTCTTTCTTGATTTCCAATTCTTATCTTTCTATTCTGACGTCAGCCTCGAAGTTTGTTGTTATGTCTGAGAAATTCTTAGATACCATGACTACCCAAAGGGTCAAACTGACTCTCCCCAAAAATGAACATTGCTGATTCATAGGTAGCTATGGAGATTGTAATAGCAACAGCTAACATAGCTATCCAAACAAAGATACTCAGGTAATAGCAGCTAGTGAAAATGACCTACCCCTGATACTAATTCCTTATTTAAAAGATATTCAATATGAAATTCATGCTGAGAGAGTAAAAAGCTAAACAAAAATTCTGAATCTTAAGGTCATTTTCATTGACTTATTGTCCCAGTGTGCTATCACATGCTCACTGAATGCCCAAGGAGGGAATGATTTAGATTAAGAGCTATGTATTTCTATATAGAATAATGGTCAAATATAATACATGCAGTTGATAAAATATCTCAATAAGGCTTTGCAACTTATAAAGTAACTTCATCTGCATTATTTCATTTGATCCTATGACAGCCCCTTGAAGTATAATATGTGCTAATGCCATATCCATTTCACAGCTAAACAAACTCTGATTCTGAGAAGCTCTGTGCCTCTTTAAAGTTTATAAAATTAGCTGGTAAAAGGAAGAGTCTGGACTGAAATCTAGGTTGTGACTCATTCTTTCCACCATCCACAGTGCCACAATATATTCATGACAAAGTACAGTCTTCACTACCTAAACAAATGTAGCAAAAATTGGAAGCCAACAGGTTGCAATTCAGGTATTACATCCTTTATACGGAGCCTACGGCATTACCTTCTCTTAGCTTTAATTTAGGAGCACAATTATGCTTCTTTGTGGAGCATTTGTGAGAACCTAATGAATGAGTAATATTCCCAAAGAGACTTGGAAAGGACAATGTGCTGAAGGCTAGCTGAATGACACCAGGGAATATTCTCCTGTTGAAACTGTTAAAGCACTCAACTTTCCCCTGATTTTCACTATTTATATACTCACTAATGCTCCCATTATTTGAACTTCACCCTTTAAATCAAGAGCATGGCACCTTGTTAAGCATAGGGTGGTCTGATGTCCCTTTTAAAAGCAACTTTGAAGGTCATGCTGCTCTATGATATCCAGCTTATAACATGAAAGTAGTTTCCACTACCCTTGGCCCTCTGCCAAAAATGTTGCCAACTTTTATTCTTCCAGAAGCTTCTACTAGAGCTTGAGATAGACCCCATTCAAACACTCCTCCTGCCAAAAACTCTAGGCCAATATCTATAATGACTAAACAAGACAGCAACTATGACTTTCAAGTCCTATCCAATGATGTGTTTTTAATAGGCAATATAATGTTGCTTGCATTTTAAGGTTTAACCTATTGGGCTATGCAATAGCCTTTCATGAAAGAAATGAAAAAGAACTCAATAGGTTTCATGCAGTCACAGGTGTCTTAAACTGCAATAAAAGGTAATATATAGGATTATAAAAGAGGGGATTTGTAGATCAGATTTATTTTAGGTTTTTAATATATCTCTGCATTCTTTTGAATTAACATAGCAAATATATTAAGCTCATAACTCCATGGTGAAGTAGAAGGCTATTGCTCAGAGCTATTGTAAGGAAAATGTAACACTTAAACCACAGCTACAACAGGTCATTTGAGGGGGAAATGTGGTTTCAAAAAAGTAACTGAAAAATGCATTCATAGATATTATTATACAATTGAATGTGGCAGTTAGGGAAAGGGGTGGGGAACTGACTCAGGTATGATATTATTCTGCCCAACTCATCTGCCATGACAATAAAATGTATTTGTTGTAAGAAAAAAAAGATTCTACATACACAAAGCTTTGATTAACAATTTGGCTATAATGGAACCACCTAAAGCAGAATAGCCAGCCTTTCTCATTAGCAGGAATTCTGGATCGGGTGTGGTGAAATAACATTCTCTACTTTGGCTGCATGATCTGATAATAGGGCCTATTCAAATTGTGTTATAGATTGGGAGGTAAAATGAAAGCACGCAGGAATGAAAATAGGACCTGCCTTTGATAATAAAAATAATTCATTTCTGGGCAAGTCTAACTTATTATTACATATGATATTTTAAAAGATTATCATGTTTAAACTGACATTATTTCCATTTATCAGTAATTCTTTCGTTTATTGATATAACAGAATAATAAGTGTGTGGCAATCATGAAGAAAATTGCCAACTCAGGGTAGGAATCTGTCTTATCAAAGAAATATGCATATATGTACATGTACCAGGATGTATATTAAGAGAAAGTGTTTGCATCTTTTAATCTTCCTTAATTCTTTCATTCTTCAAGATATTTATCTTTCTACCATGTGCCAAGCACTGCTCTAGGTTCTGGAGGTACAACAAAAAAAGACAAAAATCTTGGCCTTTACAGAATTTGCATTCATTCCAGGAGGTGGAGACAGACTAAAATGACATTAGTAAAGTATTTGGTATGCCAAAATTCAATAATTTATTTTTTAAAATGTTAGTCAAATACTTAGTAAACTAGAATTAGTCACAGTTTTGTTTTGTTGTGGGGGGGTTTTGTTGTTAATCCTCTCCTGAGGATATTTTTTCCATTGATTTTTTTTTTTTAGAGAGAAAGTGGAAGGGAGGGAGGGAGAGAAAGAGAAGCATTAATGTAAGAGAGACACATCAAATGGTTGGCTCCCCCACTTACCCTGGTAGGACCAGGAACCTGCAATCCAAGTACACACCCTTGACCAGGAATCAAACCTACAACCCTTCAGTGTACTAGCCCAATGCTCTAACCACTGAGCATGCTGGCTAGGGCTTCAGTCATAGTTTTGAAGAGACTGTGCATTCTGCCTCATCCATGTAACCCCAACAACCTAGCACAGACAGTTATCTAGCCTACTACTCATTCAAGAAATATCTGTTGAATAACTGAATGGAAAAAATAAACAGACTTTTATGTTCTTTGGAAATAGCCCTGATACTATATCTCAACTGCATATCAGATTTTTTTTTCCCTGTTGACTTCAAAGATTTGAAGTACCTTACAAAAAAAAGTTTAAAAATGTAATCCAAGCAATAAAGGAAGAAATATAGTCATAGTGTATGTCCTTTTAAAAAAAAAAAAAATTCATGGCTTAGACAAAGTGAGTGATCAATTGATTAAATGAAAGTATAACTGATAGATAGCAACTTTCCTAAATATTTTTAACATGACTTGTTCAGAAATATGCTGTGTCCATTAACAAAAGCTGAGATGGAGCCCTAGCCAGTTTGGCTAAGCGGATGGACCAAAGGGACCCAGGTTTGATTCTGGTCAAGGGCACATACGGAGCTTGCAGGTTGCAGGTTGCAGGCTCCAGACTGGCCCAATACAGGAGGCATACAGGATCAGGGCCCATACAGGAGGCAACCAATCAATGGGTTTCTCTCACATCTCTGTCTTTTCCTTTCTCTTCCGCTTTCTCTAAAAATCAATGGAAAAATATCCATGGATGAGGATTAAAAAAAGAAAAGAAAAGGCTGATATGGACAGGTTCAACTGTAATTTTGAAAGAAAGGGGAAAATACTGGCCTGATATGTACTTTTATGGGCATTAGAGCATAACCCAATGCCTCTGTCTTCCTGTAAAGTTCCAAGAATAGAACTTTATCCATTAAAAAAAAAGTGTGAAATCTCAATAAATATTGACATAAGATTATCAGGTGAAGTTGACTCTTGGACTATTTCTGAAGTGGTAATAAGATCATGCAATCAGCAGAAAAGAGAATGCTCTTCTTTTTATTTTGCTCTGTAGAGTTAGAGCACTCCATGGTTTGTTTTCCAGTGAGGATGCTCAGCATTTCAATAATCCTTGACCAAGGACTGATTCTTCTCAACCTCTATAACTAAGTGCATAGCTTTCAGGAACCCACATGGATGGTGAGAGAAGGCAGCAGTTATCTAGCCAGTCATGTCAGCCAGATCAACCCTAACATATCAGTGGGTGTGAAATGTGGCAGCCAGAGCCTGCAACATACCAGATGGGCAATGTAGTGTCAGACTGGATTCATATTCCACTTCTAGTAGTGATTTACTCTAGTTGTAAAAAGAAGAAGCAATCTGTTGTCAATGAAATAATACTATTCAAAGTCATCACAGTCCTCGATATAGGAGCTCAATAATATTTATAATTATTGTTTTGAATGTTGATAGCATCTGGGATATTTTGGAGGCTTGATTTCTGGTATATCAACAGAAAGTAATTTTAGGAAAATCATATGGTAATGTGAAAAAAAATAGCTTTCATAAAACTTGACAGTATAAACTGGATAGGAATTCAGATAAAACATTTATCTCAAAATGGGCAGGCGTTGCATACACAGAGGAGAACTAGGAAATTGTAGATGGTAGTATATATATATATATATATATATATATATATATATATATATATATATATATATATATTAGATAAGATGGTTTATAAACTAGAGTTGTACTCCAGACTCTACCCAGGTCAAAATCATCAGGAAGTCAGGCTCTATGACATATTTTTCCTTAACTGTGAGAAGTTTAAGATATTGTTTTCAATCAGCAGCCAGTATAGCTCACCCTTTCTTCAAAAAAAAAGTTCTGAAAGTTAACATGTTAGAAAGAAAAATAGAACAATACCTTCCTATGTCTTATGGGCAATAGGCAGTGTGATGGGGTGGGCATGGGGCTTCTTATTGACAAAGAAGCCCTTCCTTTAATTCCTTCTTCCTTCCCTTCTTCCCATCTTCCTTTCCTTTTTCTGTCTTCTATTTTCCTCTCCTACTTCATTTTATAAGGGTCTAGATGAAGTGATTTCCTCATTGTTATTTGCCACTGGATTCTGAAAAAGTTAGATAATGAAAGATGTTCAGGTTTGAGTTTGCTTGGATTTTTTGTTTGGACCTGATGTATTTTTCATTATCCCTTTCCAAATCTCCTAATGCAGAAAAGTACAGCATTCAGATGAAAAATACATGGGTCATCAAGACAAGTTCTCCCATCGGAGAACAGGAAACTAAACCTGTGATGGCTGTGAATGAACTCTCTGAGAACCAAATGAAATCCACAGAAATAGAAACCAGATGTAAGCAATCATGAATTCAGGGCACTGCTCTGCCTCCAGCTTATTTTTAGCAGAAATGTTATTAAAGTCTTTCTGGTACCATAATTAATTTTCAAGAATTGCCATGAGCCTCATAGTGTAAAATAGGACAAGAAAAATTTGCATATATGCTTAGTGGAAAATCACAATTTTTTAAATAGTTTGATATGTGTTTGGTGGTGAGGGGAGGGTGTTCTATGGTTTTTAGTTTTCCTAGTTTGAACCAGGAATAATGAATTTCTCACCAGGATGTAATCCATCTTTAGATAGTGGTGGCTGTTTATATATTTAGGACATGTCAACCTCCTCAAGCCTGGGAAGTATCATAGCCTAATATAATATTTGGCTTCCAAGTTCTGGGTGTGCAACAAGAGGACCAACAGTCTTCTTAGCTAAAATCAACCCAAAGTATTAGAATTTGGACATGAACTTGGCCTGCCTATGCCAGAGGGAATACAAGTACCTTCTTTCAGGCTCTGAATGAAATCATTAATTATGTCAGCAGTTCCAGTGATAGACCTGGAGACACTTTGCTCTACTTAGCAAACAAGCTACCTTCTCAACTGTTTAGAAGTCTGGGGAAGATCTTTAAGATCTGTACTCACTGTACTTACACAGCCCTTTCCCTGCAAATCCTCAGACTTGCCTTGATCCTGTGTCTCTCTGGTTTTACCACACCAGGGTTGGAAGGAGATGAGGGAAGTATGTGGTTATGATGCCCAGACTGTGTATTATAGACCTAAAAGTACATCCTGGTGCACTTTTACAATGAAACTCTTTTAAAATGAGGGGTTTTTTGGAGCCATATCAACCACATTTAAGTTGCTGCTCCATTTAAGGCCATCAGAGGTCTTTTAAATAACAATTTAACTGCTACAAACATGTACATTTTTGCCTATTAACAACAGCTTTCTAAAGAATGTGACCTGTGTTTACAGGACAAAAAAAAAATTATTTTCTCCACAAATAGTGGCTTCCTTTTTTTAACCATTAAAAGTATCTTGGCAGATCTGTGTATAATTAACAGCTTAGCAGGGTGAGAAGTAAAAGAGAAACATGTAACAAAATTCTGCTAAGGTCAATTTACATTTTTTCCATATAAGTACTCCCACAGAATAACTGATCTCAATATATTATGATGCATCAGGAGTACACATTTCCCCTTTGTCCCCCTTTTTCCATAATGAAAAGCAAATGAAATGAAGGGAGAAATATCTTCAGGAAAACATAGAATACCATATAGCAAGCATTAAGGACAGAACAAATTTTGAGGCTAAATGAGACACAGCTGCCACTCAAAACCACCACAATTTTTAAAAGAACATGCTTTGTTTTTCTGGTCAATATGGAGGAGTAGGTAAACACTGTGCTTGCCTCCTCCTAAGACCATATAAATATTACAACTAAATTAAAGAACAGTCAACCTGGAGAACCATCTGAAGACTAGCTAAATGATAACCCTACAATAAAAAGAGGAAGCCATGTCAAGACTAATGGGAAGGGCAGAGCTACAAAACAGATTGTCCCACACATCCTTGTGAGGGTTGAGAATCAGGATGATTTCTGAGATGTGAGGGGTCCCAACCCCATACTGGGCTCCCCAGGCCAGAGCTCTAGTGCCAGGAAGAGGAGTTCCCATGATAGTTGGATGTGAGAATCAGTGGGAATACTCTCCCAGTAAAGAGGGTTACTGGAAACCCAGATGTCCTCTTAAAGAGTCTGAACACAGACTTGCTAGATCACAAACACTCGTGCTAAGCTTCAGTGGAAAAAAAAAATGCAGCTCAAAAGGCACCAGAGACATATGTGTAGATGCTGAGTTATATGACCTCCAGGGAAGGGCTAAAGGGACAGCTACCATTGCCCCTGTGTTGACTCCTCCCCCTGCACAGCCCATAGGCACAGCCAGATGCCAAATATGATTCTGCATTAATTTGGTGAACAGTGCTGGCCTCCTTGAGATCCTGTAATTCCCAACATATGTACCAACCTTGGCTCTTTCAGCAGCTGTGCCTCACATGCAACTGGCCTATGCCAGTGCTACAAACTGTCTTAAAAACTCTGCAAGGCCCTGGTTGGTTTGGCTCAGTGGATAGAGTGTTGGCCTGTGGACTGAAGGGTCCCAGGTTCAATTCCGGTTGTGGGCACATCCCAGTGTGGGGGGTGCAGGACGCAGCTGATCGGTGTTACTCTCTCATCATAACATCGATGTTTCTGACTTTATATCCCTCTCCCTTCCTCTCTGTAAAAAATCTATAAAATATATATTTAAAAAAAAAACTCTACAAGATTTGAAGGCTTAGGCAAAAGGTGGCTGGCCTCACAGTGCCCTATGACTCTCGCTCAGAAGCCCCAAGCCCAATGCTGGTGACAGCCAGCTTTAGGCCAAGCTAGACCTCTCCCATGTGTCTCTATGCCCAGCATAGGCAACTATCAACCATAGATACTTTGTAACTCCTATCAAGTGGCCCCAGGTCTAGGCAATGGCTGACCTTGGCCGGCACCAGAGCCCGTTTTAAGAGGCCCCCAAACCAACACACCAAGTAGTAGGCATCAGACCAAAACATAGCAACACCTGATTAGCTTCACAAATGGCCCATTGAAAGAGTGATCTCAGCAGGCATCAGAGCCCCACTGGGCAAATCCCACTTTCTGGGGTTATGGCTAGTCCTCACAGCCAGTCAGCCTGAGGGTCAACCCCACCCAGTAGAGTGCCAAGAGCAATCAAGATTCAACTACAACATAAGGGCGCACACAACCTACACACGGGACATTCCTGAAGCACCTGATTCAAGTGACCAAGGAGACTACCTTACTGGGCTTCATAGGACACCTGTTGCATAAGGCTACCCTGCCAAGATCAGATGTAGCAGTTCTACCTAATATATAGAAACAGAGAGACAACCAAAATAAGGAGACATAGAAACATGTCCCAACTGAAAAAGCAGAAAAAAACTCTAAGAAAACAACTGAACAAAATAGAGGCAAGCAATCTACCAGCTGCAGAGCAGGAAACACTGGTTATAAGGATGCTCAATGAACACTTAGAGCAAGATTACATCAACTGGGTGAGAATGTCAACAAAGATAGTAGTAAACATTAAAAAAAAAAATCAAATAGGAAACAAGAGAAAGAACCAGAAGAATACCTGAGATGAAGAATCCTATATAATAAAAGGCTAATATGCAAATCAACTAAATAGCACACTGACCACCAGGGGGCAGATGCTCATCACAGAAGCCAGAAGCCAGGCTCCTGGCTGGCGAGTGCAGCAGTGATGCTGGGATCCCTTCCCACCTCAACAGCAGCACTAAGGATGTCTGACTAGAGGGCAGAGGCCAGGCTGAGGGGATCACCACCACACAGTGCATGAATCTCGTGCACCGGGCCTCTAGTACACTATAAGGAATCAACAGTAAATTAGATGAAGCAGAGGATCAAATCAGCAATTTGGAAGACAAGTTAGCAGAAAACACCCAATCAGAATAACAAAACGAAAATTTAAATGAAGACAGTTTAAGATACCTCTGGAATAACATGAAGCATACCAACTTTTGCATAATAGGTATACAACTATGAAAAGAAAGAGAGTAAGGGAAAACCTCCATTTCCTGGCAAATAAAATAGACATACATGTATAAGAAGCACAGAGAATCCCAAAGAAGATGATTCCAAAGAAGCTCACACCAAGATACATCATAAATAAAATGCCAAAGGTTACAGACAAAGAGAGAACTTAAAAGCAGCAAGAGAGGGACTTGGAGAATATTAAGCCAAGCAAAATAAGCCATAGAAAAGACAAGTATCACAGGATCTCACTCATATATAAATCTAATTAACAAAAAAAACTGATGAACAAAATAGATCCAGAGATATAGAAACATGGAACAGACAAATAAATCTCAGAAAGATGGAAGGGATGGGTGGGAAGAGATTAACCAAAGAACTTATATGCATATATGAATAACCTATGGACATAGACAATAATGTGGTTGAAGGCTTGGATGGGGTTGGGGGTAGGGGTGAAGGGAATCAGTGTGGGGGTCGTAGGGGACATCTGTAATAAAGATTAAAAAATTTTAAAGCGGCAAGAGAAAAGCAGTTAGTTGTCTACAAGGGAGCTCTCATAAGACTGTCAACTGACTTCTTAACAGAAACTTTGCAGGCCAGAAGAGATTGGCATAAAATATTCACAATGATAAAAGGCAAGGTCCTACAACCAAGACTATTCTACCCAGGAAGGCTGTAATTTAGAATCAAAGAAGAGATAAAGAGCTTGCCAGCAAAGAAAAACCTGAAAACCAAACCAGTATTACAAGAAATGTTAAAGGAACGTTTTTGAGAAGGAGAAAAAACATACATGCACATACACATAAATATGAATAATAAAATTGTAGTAACTACATATCTATCATATAAGTGGATTAAATGCCCCAATCAAAAAACTAGAGTTGCTGAATAAATAAGAAAACAAAACCCACACCCATCCAGTGTGGCTCCGTGGTTGAATGTTGACCCATAAACCAAGAGGGAGATGTGATTCCCTGTCAGAGTTACATACCCAGGTATAGAGCACTTCAAAAGCAACAGAATATACTTTTTTTTTTCCAAAGCACAGAAAATATTTTCCAGGATATACCATATGTTATGCCACAATACAGATCTCAATAAAATTAAGATTGAAATCATATCAAGCATCTTTTTTAATCATAATGCTATGAAACTATAAATCAATTATAAGAAAAAAAAACAAATACATGAACACTAAATATCATGCAACTAAACAATGAATGGATTAACAATGAAATCAAGGAAGAAATGATACTTTGAAACAAATGAAAATAAAAACACAAGAACCCAAAACTTTGGGGACATAGCAAAAGCAGTCCTAAGAGAAAAATTTGTAGCAATACAGGTCTACTTTAAGAAACAAAGAAAAGCTCAAATCAACAATATAAACTTACATCTAAAGGAACTAAGAAAAGAAAAACAAACAAAGTACAAAGTAATAAGAAGGAAATACTAAAGATCAGAACAGAAATAAATAAAATAAAGTAAAAAGAAAATGCAAAAGTTCAATGAAACCAAGAGCTGGTTCTTTTGAAAAGATAAACAAAATTAATAAACCTTTCTCCAGACTCACCAAGAAAAAAAGAGGACCCAAATAAGTAAAACCAGATATGAATGAGAAGTGTCAACTGACACCACAAAAATACAAATAATTATAAGAAAATACTACTAATAATTTATGCCAGCAAATTGAACAATATGAAAGAAATGTATAAATCTCCAGAAATAATGTTTTAAGACTAAGTGAAGAAGAAACAGAAAATCTACAACAAGGCTGGGAAAGGAATCTTTCTAAATTATATAAAATCAAATCAGTAATTTAAAAAACTGCCAACTAGCAAAAGTCCTGGATCAGATGGCTTTACAGTTCAATTTTTTACAAACATTCAAAGAATTAACACTTATGCTTCTCAAACTGTTCCAAAAGATTCAAGAAGAGGGATAGATTCCCAAGCTCATTTTACAAGGCCAGAATTATCCTGATTTCAAAAACCAAACAAAGACATTACAGAAAAAAGTAAATTATAGGCCAATGTCTTTTATGAACATAGATGCAAGAATGTTCAATGAAATACTACCAAATCAAATTCATCAATACATTAAAAATATCATACACCATGATCAGTGGGATTATTGCTGAGATGCAAGATTGGTTCAATATCCACAAACCAATTAGCATAATACAACACATAAAGAAAATAGAAAATAATATTGAATGTCAACTATAATTAGAAAATAAAAAAGAGGCCGGGACTGGTTTGGCTCAGTGGATAGAGTGTCGGCCTGTGGACTGAAAGGTCCCAGGTTCGATTCCGGGCAAGGGCATGTACCTTGGTTGCGGGCACATCCCCGGTGGAGGGTGTGCAAGAGGCAGCTAATCGATGATTCTCTCTCATCGATGTTTCTAACTCTCTATCTCTCTCTCTTCCTCTCTGTGAAAAATCAATAAAATATATTTATAAAAAAATAAAAATAAAAAAAAGAGAAGAAAAAATATATACTTTATGAAACGTTTCCAGATCAAAGAGCCTTACTTAAGGATTTTTGAAAACAGATCTAAAATAGTTAAAAATATGCCTTCATTTCCTAAAAGTCAGGAGGCAGATTGAAATAACTGCAATTCAATTTGAATATATATATATATATTCAGAAGATCTACTCTGGGCTCGCACATTGGGAATTTAATAAGCATATTTACAAACAAGGGACAGATGGATTCTTTGTTCATAGACAATTATACCAATTGAATGCTTACCTCTTAAAAAGCAGAAAAATAGTATATTAAGGATTAATACCCTCCCTAATCAATGTATTGTATTTAATTGATAAAATAATTAAGTCTTTAAAATCTAATAAATGCACTATTGTGGAAAGCTATTTTTTAAAAATAAGTGATAAAAATTAGATTAACTTTGAAGGAAAATTTTTCAGTTCATATCACCAGGGATTGTGGAAAATGCTAAGCTATCAAGGGGGCGGGGTGCTTTCTAAAGTATATAAGCAGGTAAAAGAATAAAGTCTGTTTCTATTGTATTCTTTTTATTCTTTCATAGAAAGGGGAGTAAAGAATTCATACAACAAAACTAAATGTCTAAGTTACAAAATATATAAAAACAATAATAAAACATAATGCTGGCTTACTTCATACTTTTCAGGGATCTGGGTACACATTCAAGCCTTGTTTTATTAATTGTATATAAATAGAGAGAAAGTAAAATGTTTTATATAAATTTTATTGAAAATATTTAGAAGAGTATGTAGAAATATTCCATTTTGCCCATTAATTATTTTTATTTTATAGGCCCTGAAATTGAGAGTGATAAAAGCTATGAAAAACTATTGAGCCATAACACTTTCTATTTTACATCAAGCATTCTCAAAGTTGTCTGTAAGCGTGTGTGCTCACATGCACACACACACACACACACACACACACTTTTTAAAGTACAACACCACTGTAAAAAGAAAGGGTGAATGCATCAAGCACCGATGGATCCCAACTTGACATCTGCAGATGTATATAAAAGTTTCTGTAATATATTAAATGTTAATTAGATATACTCTTATAAATAAAGGCATAAACACAAATGAGGCTTATAAATGTTTACAATATTTTGTAGCTTTTGTAGTATTTAAGGAAATTTGTTATTCACATGGAGATGATATCTTTAATAGGGAGAAGTAGCGGGGAAATAAAGGACAAAAAGGTAAAATGCGATGATAATTTGAAAAACAACACATACTTTGACCTAAATATATAAAAGAGCTTAATTAAATCCCTGAAGATTTCTTCATAACACTATGTCACAAGAATTAGAGATGGGACCTATACTATCGCAATATTAGGTGGCAATTTCTTTGCTTCTTCTTTTGCTGGGAGTGGCAATCAAGACACTGCTCAGAGCTCTGGTAAATAATGAAGACGTTGCCCTTATGAATAATAATATTCTTCAAAGATCCCACAACGACTCCTAGGGGAGGAACGGACCCACATCTCTGAGTCCGCTGACAATCTCCAGGCAGCAGAGTCCCGCTCAGTAAGAAAGGGAGGGGGGGGGAGGGGACATTACCATAGAGAGGCCATGGGTCACCATGGGTTGCTATGATAATTTACTTTTAACAAATATGAGAAGCATGACAAGATCAACTTGCTTCTCCCTCTTTACAGGATAGAACCTTAGGCAGGGAAGGGAGGCAGGCTAGTGGACTGGCAGGTGTTTCTTAAAGCATGTGAGATGTGGCCTGATTTTGGGGGGGGGGGGGGGGAGAAGTGGGGACACCTTCAGGAAGGACCCAATAGGAAACCCACAATTTGGCCTGGGGAGTTTTTTCCTCTCCTGTCTTGAGAATTCTTTCTCTGAAAGAGCGCATCCCAGAGTTGGGCAAATGAACAGCTCCAGCCTGGGGCCGAGTTTCCTCCTCTTGGCAGGCTGGGGCTGCAAGGTGTGGCGGGCCCCAGAGAAGGGGTAGGGGGTGCGCCTCGCCAGGACAGCGGAGCACGCACGTCTAGGAGCCTTAACCACCATGGACAGCTCACTAGCTTCCCCCAGCCAACTCGGCGCGGTTTGCAAACTCCACAGGAGCCACCGGCGAGGTTGATTTGTATGCCCTGGAGAAAAGCCATGTGTTCCACCGTCTATACCTCCCGCGATCACCAACTGCAGCCTCAGACCGAGCAGCTCTACGGAGAGCGGTCTTCAGAAATGAATAAGCGTCTCCTTTAAAGTGCCACCGCATCCTAAGAATCAGACGTAGAGCGTTTGCAGAGAAATTTGTTTCGTGCTCCTTAATTTCCTTTGCTCGCCTGCCCGCGCTGCCTGTCACCCCGCCTTGGCTCCGCTGAATTCTGTTCAATGAAATAAAACAGACGGGGCTTCCGCAGCTCAGTGCCGAGCTGCACGGGCTGCAGGAGAGGCCGAGTAGGGGAGAGGAGCCTACGGGCTCAGGGAGGGGAGACCATCCTTGCACCCCCTCCCCCCCCCACACACACACACACCCTTGCAGGGACCAAGCCCGACCGGACTGCCAGTGATGCATCTGCCCCACACTTCTCTCCCCCAACCCCCACTGGGACTTGGTCATCAGTCTGCCAGGGGCTTAAGTCACATTGGAGTCACCAATTGGCCAGGAGAGAAAAGGGAAGGGGAGTAAGTCCAATGGGGCCCTCGGACCCTGTCTCAGATCACACTGTTCCCAAAGCTTCCTTTGCTTGCAGCCAGAGGCGGAGCCCCTCCCTAGACTCTGACTCCATGGTATTGGAAACCAGGCACTCAATGGGCGGGAGGAAGGAAACGCAGGGCAAGGGAAGGAAACGCAGCGCTAGGTCTACCAGTGGGGACAGAGCAGATTCTATGGGCTCTACATTCCAAAGGAGAGAAGTGTGGGGGGAAGGGGGGGGCGTAGCTAGACCCTCCAAAGGGCCCCCAGGCACCAAGCCCGAGTCTTTGTTTGGGATCATATCTCCAAAGGGCGACCCAAGCCTGAAGTGGGAGGTGGAGGGCTGATAAAGATCATCCTGTCGCCCTCAGGCCTCACCAAAAGACAGAGGAGACACACTCTTCTCCTTCCTGTGACAGCGGGAGTGAGCATGCCATTTTCCGTTTTCTCTCCCAGGGCCATATTTCTGACCAAATCCCAAGATTGAGCAGGCAGGGCCCCCCACCCCCCAGACACCATAATCAGGAAACTCAAAGCGAAATAGACACAACGCCCTCTCTAAAGTGTTTGGATGCCTCTCTGCGTGAAAGGATGGGCATCCTAACCTGGGGCTGGCATCCTATTCTGCCTCAGGGACAGACTGATGTGAACTGGCAGGTTTTGCACCGGGGTGAATGGTGTTAGGGAGGTAACAGTTCTCCAGGTCCTAGCAGCTCTGGGGCATTGCCTTCCAGACAGACAGAGCCCAAACTGTAAGACAGGACGATTCCCCTCACTGGGAGTGGGGTGTCAGCCGGGAGGGCAGTGTGGCACTGCCAGGATCGGTTTTAGGTTGACATTGTCCTCTGAGCCAGGTGGAACCTGAAACTCTCCCTGTGGTCTCTAACAAGTACAGAGCTGCCTACTTCAAGAAGCCAAGAGCTCGGCCTAGCCAAGGGCATCAGGCAGGCATCGGTCCAGGAAATCAGGACTCATGTGATACACATCCATTTCCTCTCTCTTACACACACACACACACACACACACACACACACACACACAGTCCCCAACCAGAAGACAAGATTATTCTTCAAACGTTTTGATGCTCATACTAAGGGGGTTAGGAGGTACAGAAGTGCTGGATCTTGGAAAAGTGGTCTCTGGAGACCCCCATTTCCTAAAGACCTTCTCACCTCACCTTAGCTTAGGTCCCTTGGGGAGAACCACCTCACTGCTCGGCTTCCTGGTCCTGTTATGGGACAGCTAAACATTGCCCAGGAAGTAAGGAAGGTTGAGGCTGGTGTGAGACCCACTTTCCCAATGAAACTGATGCATGCCTAGGGCTTCTCCCAGAGCCAGTGTCTCCAGATGTCAGCAGCGAGTCCTGTTCCCCGAAAAGGGAGGCCCTCTTTCAGTCTTATCCTCATCTAATGATAGAGATGTAACGAAGAAACACACACCCCTTCCTAACTCTACTTGGGATTTAACGGTATGGTATCCCCTTTTTTTGCTCAACCTCGGTGTCCGCTGGCAACAGCCCGCCCCCCCCCCCCCTTCAAGTCTCAGTCCAGGCAAGTAAGTGATTTGGAATTTATTGAAATGAAATCAAAAGATAACTTTACTTGAGCTAATTATGCAAACTTCTCTACGTACGCGAAGAAAATGTTTGGAGTAGAGAAGGGATGAATTTAGTTGTTTGGTTTCAGAGGATTTGAGAGAGAGAGCCTGGAGCTACAGATTGGCAAATGTTACTAGTAAGTCTGGATGCTTATTGGTAAGAAGATAAGGGAATGTCTAAGCCCAGGTGCACTGTTTAAGGAGCTAGAGATGCTCTTCTGATTTGCATGTTTGTTTCCTTGTTGTTTGGACTGAGGAGAAAAAAAAGGAAGAAAGATGAAAAAGCTAAACATAAATGCTTTTTTTCTTCTTCTTCTTCTTCTAAATTGCAAGAGGAGATATCCCTGGCGATATACATCAACCAGTTATTTAAACGTGAAATGTAAAAATGCATTTATATTTTTAGAAAAATCTTTCTTAAAATTGGACTCTTTCATGTAAATGCAGTTCTCATAATGATAAACGGTCTTCTCATGGAATACTTCAGATGAAAGACAGGCCTTCAAATCCTATTTGCTACAGAACATTTATGTGATAGCAAGGCCTGAGCAAACATTCAGCTTCTATTGGCACTTGTTCTCCTAAGGAGAGAGAGAGGAGAGGAGAGGAGAAGGGAAGAAGGAGAAGGAGGAGGAGGAGGAGGAGGAGGAGGAGGAGGAGGAGGAGGAGGAGAAGGAGGAGGAGGAGGAGGAGAGAGGCCTCCCAATGTGAAGTCATCTCATTTGCATTCACATGTCTTCAGCATTATCATAGAGGTTACTCAGTAATATTGGAAACTAGATTGTGATGTCAGAAAAGACCCTTTTCAGAAAGCCAGAAAGTCAGTGTCCTGCTATATATTGAGGAGAGTTTCTGCTGAAAGTAACTAACAGGGCGCCTTAAAAGAGGTACCTGCTTCCTAGCTTTCTCATCATCATCGCCATTTAAGATTTAATTTTACTTTTTTAAAGAACAAACAAAATTACTTCTGGAAGAGACTGTTGAGAAGATTCCCCCTTCTTGGGCCAGAAGAACAGAGGAGACTGTAAATCGACGGAAAGGTGAAGTATTAAATTGTGAGGACACTTTGGTATTTGAGTATATAAAGACTATTTCCTTTTCCTGTATCTATATGTTCTTGTTTTGTGGGGGAGAGAAAATTCTAAAAATATTTGAGAGATGTTTTGCCATCAACACCAAAAGAGTGAGTGGAGGAAAGAAGGCGAGAGAGGAGGAGGTCAATTTTGTTTAATTAGTTTTTAAAAAGCAACATAAATCAAAGTGGTCTATTGATGTCAGTCTTTATAATGTCCTGAGAGTATAATGAATTTACTTATAGCATAAGTGATTTAATATTTTCAATCTCTGTTTTAACCTTTATTGGGGGAGGGTTGACTTTCAAAAGCCTGGCTAGTTTGAAACTTGGCTAAGTACCTTTGTTTTTTTTAAATTTCTCTTCTTTCTCTTTTATTGTGGAAGCAAATATTATCACTTTAATGTTAAACAACTTGCAAGTATTAAATGGCTCGTTGGTGATTTACTTTTTTTTTTTACAGATTTCCCCCTTCAGATCTAAGGATTACATTAAGGCTCCTGTGTCTTTCTGGAAAGAATTTCATATAAATCAGAAAGTGTTAGAGGTTCAAAGGTTGACATTTTTTAGTCCTGTTACTTTGTTTTTTCATGCCATGCAAACAGGTCTAACGTTTAGACATTCTTAAACTTTCAAGGGAAAATTGTGGAAATTCCCAGCGATTTTTTTAAGTGGGAGGACGCCAAGTTTTGTGTTGTGGGTTTTTGTTTTTTTTTTTTTTTTAAGCAAGAAGTTTAAAGCAATCAAATGAGAGAGCAGCTTTTGAGAAATGTTGCCCCCCACCCCAAACCCAAACTAAGCAGCAAGTGTTAATTGCTGGCTTGCAGTTAGGAAAGGAGGTGAAGGGACCAAGGTGAGCGAGGGTCGGTGAGAGGGCGCTGTTTCTCGCCCACCCAGTGGCACATCTGTGGAGCACCAGCCTCACAGCCAGGCTTGATAGAGGTCAGCCTGCCTTAAGGGTCTGAAATCTCTGTCACTCTTGCCTTCTAGAGAGCAATGAATCCTCCCAGTAGGATTCTAGAAGACAAACATCTCTTGAATGGTTCCCAACCGCCAATAGAGGAACCCTTGGGAGGGCATTCGCTGCCATCCTTCCGGGAGATGCTGCCCAGTTGCTCAGAGCAGTCTTGCTTCCCCACCCAATGGCTTTGGGAAGAGCCCCCGGTTTTCCCTTCGCTTCTCCGCTTCTCCGAGGCAGCGCGACCTACAATGCTAGCCTCGCCGCCTCTGCGGGCTGAAGAGGCGCCTTAGAATAAGCAACCAGGGACCCCCGGGCGGGGGGGAGATAAGGGGTGACAGAGTCGGTTATCAAAAAAAAAAAAAAAAAAAAAAAAGCGTGGGCTAGACGCCTGCTCGGTGGGCTCTCCAGGACGGCAGGCTCTCCTCCGGGCGTTCGGAAGGGGGTGTCCCGTGCGCGCGGGCTTTCCTGGACGGGCTCCCAGTGTCCTCAGCTGTTCGGAGGCAGCACAGCGCGCAATCTCGACCTGCAGTCCGAAACCGTCTTTCCTCTTCTCAGCGGCGATCTCCCCCTCCCTAGCCTACTCTTCCCACTCAACTCGTCCCAGGAAGGGCCGGCCAGTAGGGCGCCCACGTAGCGCTCCGAGCTTTCCAGGGGGCAAGGGGAGGAGATCGGGGGCTCTTTAAAGCCACAGGCTCACAGCCCCGCATCTCCCCGCGGAGGATCCCAGCCCCCCACCCCCTCCCCGTCTGCTCTGCCTCCTCCGAGTCTGTCCGCCCCCGGCGGCCCCGGCAGCCGCGCGCGTCCAACCCGCCCCGGAGGCCGCGGCGCGCCGAGGTCAGTGGCTGCCCAGACCCATCCGCACACACACACCCTCGGGGACCTCGGCGGGTCGATCCTCCGGGCGGTCCGGGGCCGGCAGGGCGCGGAGGGGGAGAGCGAATCCGCCCACGCGCCCGCTCGCCGGACTCCGAGACGGCGCGGCGGGGCCGGCGCTCCGGGGTGGGGCTCGGCGGCGGAGCTCGGGGCAGCGTCGGGGGCGGCGGGCGGGCGGGAGGCGATCGGACGGGCGGCTCCTTTGCTTGCAGAGCATTCCCAGCCCAGGGCTCCCCTTGCTCGCTTGGGGCTTGCTCGCTCGCTCGCTCCGGCCAAGCGGGGCGCTCCGGCCGCCCGTCGCCACCCATCCCCGCCCCCGCGCGCCCTCCGCTCGCCCCGCGCGCGTTCCTAGGGCGCCACCTCTGTGCGACTCGCTCACTTCTCCGCAGGTTTTTGCCTCGGAGCGTGTGAACCTTCTCCCTCCCTCCCTCCGCCCGGCTCTCCCTCTGCTTCTGCACTAGCCTCCAACCTGCGCCGCCGGCTCGGCCAGCAGCACGCGTCCCCGCCCGCCCGCAGCGCGGGCCGCCCGCCGCCGCCCCTTTGCGCCGCTCTGAGCCCGCCCTCGCGGCCACCTGGCCCTCCTTCATCGACGACACACGCACTTGAAACTGGTTCTCAGGGTTGTGTGGCATCAGCTTTCCGGAAGCAAACCGGCCCACCCGAGGAGGCAGACAGACAGCTATGTGTATATATGTGGGGCTCCCCGCAAGTGGCTCTGGAACTGGACGGCTCTGGCCCGCGGAGAAGAAGCTGACTTCGGAGGAGGGAACTCGCTTCTCTGTGTAGGAGGGGTTCGCCTGGCTCCACGCACCCGGGAGGAGCGCCGCCGGCCAGATTAATGAGACATTGCTATGGGAGACCTGTAAACACGCTCTCGCTGCTCATCCCTGATGCCTGTATAGAACTATTTCATTTTTGGGTATTATTTCAGAGGAAGCGCCTCTGATTTTTTTTTTTTTTTTTTTTCCCTCCTTTTTGGTCCCTTTCTGCCTGTGTGGTTTGGCAAAAGCGCAGTTGGAGTAGCTGATTCCTAACTAAGTAAGTGCTGAGAGGCTTTAGAGAAAGTTTCTTTTCTTTTCTTTTTTCTTTGCAATTGGGAGATGTCCTTGATGTGGAAGAGGCTGTTTGAGATCCGGCGAAAAGGGGGAGCAGGGTAGTTGGGGAGATGGAGATTCTGGATTGACACTTCAAACCCTTCTCGCTCAGTCGCAGGTCCCGACAGCCCAGCCGAGAGGAGACGATGCTGCGGAGGCTGGTACAGCAGTGGAGCGTCGTCGCGGTGTTCCTGCTGAGCTATTCGGTGCCCTCCTGCGGGCGCTCAGTGGAGGAGCTCGGCCGCCGGCTGTAAGTGCCCGTCCTCCCCAGGGCGCCGGGAGCGAGGGCTGGGGAGGCCCGGGGAGAGGCCGCCGGGCTGGGGCGCTGCCTGGCAGGGATGCTCCTCGCCCGCCCAAGTTAGCTAGAGAGCAGGGAGCACCGGCTACCTGCTGAGGGCTGAGCCCTGGTCCTCAACCCCAGCGGGAGACTGGGGTACCTCCAGGAAAGATAGGCAAGAGACAAATAATATGTGAGTTTCCATAAGAGGGAGCGGGTTTTGGGGAGGTTGTTTGTTTGTTTGTTTGTTTGTTTTTTAATAGGATCTCCTCTGAGCAAAGATTATCTGCCTCTAGTGAAAGAAAAAGTAAAAGTTGCTTTCAGGACCTGGGAAGGGTTTGAAACCCTGAGGCATCCAGGAGGAAGCCTAGGGATCCAGGGGAGCACATATGTCTATGTGCACCTCCGTGTCCATACTGAATGTGGGTGGCAATTGGTGCGTGAACAGCAAAAGCCTTGCATCTGCTTTTATAATGAATGACATAATTTCAAGCATATAAAACGGGACCACATTACATAAGGAAGGCATATTATATAAGAAAGCAGTAACAACTTTGCAATGGCCCAGTTCCAGCTTTAGTATTGATACCGTTCAGCAATGCTAGAGTTGCTTGATACCAAATGAGTATTAGGTATGGGGATTTTTCTTCGGGGAAATGATGGCTAACTGTTCTTTAACCTGGAGCCCCAGGTCGATGGGTGTTGCACTGGAGACTGAAAACTTGTATTTTGGCATTCTCATTTGGTGATCGCTTTAAGGATAGTTTTGACTTTAAAATAATCATCCATCCGAGTACACCAGATAAATATCGCTATGTTGTCTGACTGAAAAGATGGAAGCGTGGTAGAGTGACTCTATCTTTGTCATCTATTGGACCTCGCTGTTCACTAATGTGTGTAACACTGTCTTTGGGTATCTGTATACTGCAGACTCGGTGTTCAGGATGAGAAACCCATGAAGTTTGAGAACTGAGACGTGTTTGCCTCTGGAGAAGGAATTAAGGGGAACTTTTGCACTAACAGTGAAAAATAGCAATATCTGGTATTTACAATCGAGTCCCCGGTGCTTCCTTGTGAATTCCCAAAGGGGTACAAACAGGCAACAGTTTTACGCAGGCCCTTGGTCTACTATCACGAGAGCAGAAAAATCCTTAAATGAAATTACTGTAGACATGTCTGAACTTTGGCACCAAAATGAAAATCTATTATGAATTTCCTAAGGCAAATTGTGTAGAACATTGTACTGCAGATAAAGCTGCATTGTATTCTTCAAATCAATGTTTTGCGGATGTATTTCTGAAAATTATCTTCAGGCTTTTTGCTCATTTTGAAACTTGTATTAAGTTCTGTTATTTAAGATCCATATATAAATATAGATGAAGAATGAATTTTTTTTTTTGAAGAGTGAATTTTTAAAAAGCACACTTAAATACTGTATTTATTTGGCCAAGAAATACTGTGTTGGAAGCCAGCCAACTTTTCTTTAAAGTTGTTTAAGAAATACCTGTTTTCTTTTTTGAGAAACAGTAAATGGACCATGATTAAATCCACAGTCACGGCATTAAAATAGTGCTAATTGTCCTACAGGCTATTTTTAACTCTTTTTGTTGTTGTTGCACCTTGCAAAATACACATTTAAAAACCCCATTTAGCAGCCAAGACTCTTGTTATAGTTTTGTTTGTGGGTGAAATATAATATTGTAGTCAAACACTCACACTCAGAAGATGGTTATAAAACTACCACAGAACATTCTTATAATTAATGGCTAATGGATCATCACATTACTGCCATGTTTTTTCATGGAGACTGAAATCATCAGTAGAGGAAGATGCTTTATCCAATTATTATAGCCAAATGGAGTTTAAAAAACAAGTCTTTATTTTGGCATTGCTGCCAAGTAACAATAAAACAAAACATTAGTCCTCTAGTGTGCTAAATAAGCCTAGTTTCTTGAAAGAAATTTTAACATAGGACCAAACCATGTTACTTCCTAGTTGCTTTTCACGCCAAGTATCAGGGAAATCGCTGTGGATGGTTTTCTAACGGAGGAGGTTAACTTTTAAAGGAGAGGAAACTACTACTGCACCAAAAGCACTGTCTGCTGAGCCGTGCAAAAAGAGGCAACACAGGTCTGTGAATCCAAAAGACTTTCATTAGTGAAGCTAGAGCATGGGTAGATTGGAGGCTTGAAGTCAGGTCTCTGGGTGTTACTGTCCAGATGAATATGGCTTGCAGCAGGTGGCAACCTTTGTGTTTAAGTTAGAGGTGGAACCCCAATAGATTCAGAAATCTAAAACATCATTGGCTGATCTGCTGGGGAGCCAGACTGGGTCCCTTCCACTTAATGAAAAGCATGACTTTGGACTGAGTCATTTGGGTTGGAAGGGACTTCTGGTGAGTCATCTTCACTCGAACACCCTAACCCTGACTCTCCCTTGTACCACAGAACTTTTCTTCTCAAACTCAGACTCCTTCTTCAGGAGCCTAGCACGGGCACACACTGCTGCTTGCTCTGCTGGAAGAGGAATTCCCATCGCTCTGTTTAGTCCCCGAGTTCCTTGATGATTCTTTAGAAATTTAATCTTCCCTGAAAACTCCCTTGAGGGTGATATTTCTTTAAAACAGCTGTATTTTGACTGAATTGAGAGTTATCCAGCTTAAGCATTCCCCCCACATTTTTACAATTGTTTTTCTTACAATAAGCAAAGGAGACCATGAATATAACATACTTGTTTTCCCATGTTGGAGCTCAGGTATGTCATAAGTTCTGTGTGAACCGCTGTGCTATGTAATGTTTACAGGCATATTGAGTAGCAGACTATTATAGAGGCCATATCTACAACTTCAATATTTCAGAGTCATCTAAATTGAAATCCTCCTTAATTTGAATGCACTACTTATTACCTATGTATATCTGGTTTGTACAGACTAGTCCTTATCCTTGTATCAGTTTCTATCTTGTTTTGAAAATAAATAGAACATTCTATGGACCTTATTTCTTACTAAGAAATAAAGATACTATTCAATATTATAATCTTGATCCTCTAATGCACTTGCCCAGTTAGAAATTAATTCTTCACATGTGTTTAAGTACAGAAATCTTTGTGTAAATTCTGTAACAGCATTTCAGATTTGGCATTGAAGAAAATCTGACTTTTTCTAATATATTAGCAATCACCCCTAACAGGCAGAAAGAAGTTTTGTGCCTCACAAGAGGTGTTCTGTTTTAAACGGGACAAAATTGTGCCATATTGTAGGCTTTTTCTGAGAGAGAAGGGCAGAACGATCCCTCCTTTTCCCATGAGAACCATCCTGGGAAAGTGCAAGACTTGAATTAGGAGGGCACGGTGACTCACAGTGACAGGCTGGCCAAGGAGACAGGCATATATGCCAGTCACAGGGGGCATGAGCAATGTGGCTTGATTAGATCAGGCCAACCATTGAAAGTTTTGGCTTCAGGTTACGCTAGAATGGGTTGTATTATACTTTTGGAGAGCAATATAGATGGGGTGGATATCTGCCAGGAATCGAGAAAGAAAAAAAATCTCTAAATACTATAAAGGAAAGTTGGTTAAGAAATTTTTAATGTGACATTTTGCTAAAAGATGCTTATTAAACTGCAGTGCTTATGAAATATACAATTACATCAGTCCTATTCTCTAAAAAATGTTATTAGAGGATATGAATATATTGTACCAAAGCTTCAAATTTGTAGATTATTAAAAGTTTCCAGAATACTAACTATTGCCACAAAGTAAGTGAATTTTAATCTAGTCACATGCGGCACCTTCAATGAGGAAGAGAGACTCCTTCATGCCTCATTTAAACCAGGCTCCTGTTAAATTCCTTTCCATTAAGTCATGGCTTTTTTGCTTTTTTTTTTTTTTTTTTTTTTTTTTTAACAAGCTTCACGGCTTAAAGTCAGTCCACGCACTGAAATACTAAAAGGAAGCTGGCATTCTAGCTAAAAGGTCCAGAGAAATAATGAATGTTTTCTCCTGGTTTACCCTTCTTTGATTCACAGTGTAACTAGACAATCTCTCATTCCCGTAGTGAAAATCCAAACCCTAGGCATCCCAGTTCTTTATTTTGGTGATGGAAATTGATGTCTTGGGGCAATAAGCTTGGTCTTCAAGGAAAGTGCTACACTGCTGTCCACTTGCCCATTGTCATGGTTCCCACCACAGGCTTTTCACTCCCTGCCTTTTTCTCAACATACATGTCAGCGTCAGCAGGACAAAGGGTTGAGGAAGGTAAAAAGCAATGTTGGTTGTGAATCCACAGAACTCATTGGTGGGGCCCTGGATCTGCCCAGTTTCACTGTGTGGGCAAAGGTGGGGCACTTTTCTCTCTCTGGACCTCACCTTCCCTTCTGTAAAAAGGAGGATGGGGATGTTTGTTATTGTCATATTTCTTTTAGGAGGTAAAGAAGCTTGTACTAGTGAAAGCTATAAGGGACCCAGATGCCACTGTGTCTGGAGAGTAAGGGTACACGGGATGTAGCCCTGTGAAATACCCTCAGAAACCTTTGGAAATGAACTCCTTTGGCCAGAGGTTTATTTCAGTGGCAGAAATAGGCAGAGTGGAAGCTGGCATAATATGACTGATTAATGTATGTCACCCTTAAATATTCATGGGTGGACGGTGAAGCAAAAGCCAGGGTGTCATCTAAAAGGATTGATGATGGCAAATTAGTTTATTCTTTTTCACTATATTTTTATGAGATTGTTGGTTAAATAGAAAAATCACATCATATATGTTTGAGGAGACACTTTTAAGAAAAAGAACAAGTAAAAAAAAAAGTGAATTTCTTAACTAAGTACTAAGGATAACACCCTCTGAAATCCCTAATTAAAATTAAAAAAAAAAAAGATGCACAGAAAAAATAAAATGATCTCACTTAATTTAAACACACAAAGAAATCCATTTTAAAGAGACCACCCAGCACTTTCCAGAAAATTATGCGTGCTTTCTCTGACAGTTGGCCTTCACATATAGGTTCTTGGTAGTCTGTAGTCTAACATGTTAAAGTTTAGCCTGTTAGGCAGTTTCCTAGACAGGCTTCACTGCTCACTTTATCCTTCAGTCTTTGTTTGCTTTTGCTCTTACAGCTCGCTGTTCTTTGAGATTCAGTATGATTATTTTCTTAATGGGGGAGTAATGTGTGTGTGTGTGTGTGTGTGTGTGTGTGTGTGTGTTAGTGTGCGCGTGTGCACATGGTTATGTGCATGTGTGTAGATACATACACACTCACACACTCACACACACACACCTGGGGCAAGGACTCAGGTAAAAATCAGCCTCATTTTTTATTTCCCAGGCTAGGACTTCTGAATTTATTTCCCCACCACGACTGGAAAATGTACAAGCAGTTCAGTGGTTTCTGTCCATTTCTGAGAATAACTGAATCATATTTAAATAGAGCAGGTAGCACAGAGATCACTGAATCTGACCTCTTCCTTTTAAATAGAGAGGACCAGGAGGCCCAAGAATGTTTGCTTTCTCACCAAGGTCACAGACATGGTATAAGCTGCAGAGCTGGTACTCTGAGTCACTGCTGCTGCCTGCCCTTCCACTCTGGCCCCTTCCCTGCTGCAGAGCTTGCTCCTCTTGCCCCTTGTGTCCTGTATGGGAGCAGCTGAAAAACTAAAGGTCATCCCTCCTTCCTGTGTGGTTTCTACCAACAACTAACGTTTCACTGCTTCCTTTCTCTCCTGCTTTTTCCCCCCCATTAAAGCAAAAGAGCCGTGTCTGAACATCAGCTCCTCCATGACAAGGGGAAGTCCATCCAAGACTTACGACGACGATTCTTCCTTCACAACCTGATTGCAGAGATCCACACAGCTGAAATCAGAACTACCTCGGAGGTTTCCCCCAACTCCAAGCCTGCCCCCAACACAAAGAACCATCCTGTCCGATTTGGGTCTGACGATGAGGGCAGATACCTGACTCAGGAAACCAACAAGGTGGAAACGTACAAAGAGCAGCCCCTGAAGACAACCGGCAAGAAGAAGAAAGGCAAGCCTGGGAAACGCAAGGAGCAGGAAAAGAAGAAGCGGCGGACTCGATCGGCCTGGCTAAGTGCCGGCGTGGCTGGCAGTGGGCTGGAAGGGGACCACCTGTCTGACATCTCCGGGACTTCGCTGGAGCTCACTTTCCGGTAGGTAACTGGCTCCCTGGCCCAAAGCCTGTCCTTTGTGCTCTCAGCAGAGGGTGTAGCTTCCCTCTGCCTTGGCCTGGACAAAACTTTCTGTCTTCCTCCAACCCCCCGACCCCCCGACCCTCCGACCCCCATCAATCCCTCCACAATGTAAATCTTGCAAAACCAAAATGACCCAGAATATTGTCTGACTTCAAGCAGTGTCCTCCTGCCCCCATAACATGGGGCTTTCATAACCCATTTCATCTCACTCTCCAACACCAATATTTTAGTACTCCACTAAATAACTTCATTTCTTACTCAAGCTTCCAAAGCCAAGGCTTATCTTCATTATTTGCTAGAGAAGTGTATTTTCCCCACTCTCACACCTTAACAAACTTTCTTGATCATTTTTCATTTCTTACTTTTTTTTCTTTTCACTTCAGGGAAGGACATAGAAGGCTTTGATTTGCCCCCAAAACTATAGAACAATATCTTACCATAAATAATTCTGAGACATTCACATTTTTATTTAAGTTATGTAATTAAATTTTATATTTACTTAAATAAAAATTCAAACATACACTTTAAATTTATTTAATTAAATTTAACTCTGATTTCTACCAGTTTACAAGAAAAAAAAAACCAACATGATTTCTGAACATTTTTAAGTATTAGTTTGGGAAGGATATGTTTTTCTTATGTATCTATTTGTCCACTGGCAAGTTGAGAAAGTTTTCTAGGATATTGCAATAAGAATAATAAAATTTCATATCTATGTGGCTGGTTTATCCTCAGCTCATGGCTGCAGGTAGTAATGACATTCACAGACTTTGGAGCCACATACCTTAGCTTTAAATTTGGGGTCTAAATGTTAGAGTTCACAACCTTGGACAAGTTAGTTAGTCTTTCCAAGACTCATTCTCCTCTTCTCTGAAATGAAGATAGTAATTGTACCAACCTCTTTGGGTTGGATAAAGATTAAATGAGATTACATGGGTTAAATGCCTATCATAGAGTAAACAATAAGTTGCAACTTGTTGTTTTGGCACTTTTAGGCATGGTTCTGTTTGTCCACTCAATCTATCTATATTAGTGTGTGTGTTTCTGTGAGGCAAAAATAAAGGGGGGGGGGGCAGTATTAATTGCATTTTATAGCCTAGAAAACCAAGGCACTCCCCAGTGAAGGACCTGCGCAGTCCTGGGAACTGGGATAGGTAGTCCTCAGCACTGGATTTATTTCCCCATTTCCTGGCACTTGGGCCAGTGCTGTTAGTGCTGCCCCTTGACCTATGCATTTCCACTGATAGGAGCTGTTTTTTTTTTTTTACTTTTCACTACAGCACTTCTATGGGGTTTGAAAGAAAGAATGCATCCTATGCAGCTAATGATCTCAGTATTTAAGGGGTCCCCTGTTCCTTCTCCAGTTCTTTCCCCTGACTAGAGATAGGACCACAGAGTGATGTTTCAAAGGGGTGTTTGAATTTACCATCACTTCTCTAAGTGGAGAAAACCCAGAATTAAATAGCCTATAAAATGATAACTATATTGGATTAATAGTACAGCTTCAGTAATCAATGGGCAGTGGCACTAGTGAAATCTTTAGCACCGTGAAAGACCTATTCAGCCAGTGTCTAATGGATCTGTAAGGGGTAACAGGCCTTATACATGTTATACATGTTGGCTCAATGCAGATATTCAGTGTACTTTAAAATATGATCCTAACTGCACTTATTTATAACTAACGGAAGGCCTCTATTGCCAGAACCTATTTTCACCCATTATCTTATTCTGTGTGTGTCATGTGCGTGTGTGTGCGTGCGTGTGTATTTTAAAAACAGAAGTATACATACTTTTTTATGGATTTTATACGTTTACAATTTGCAGTGCTCTTAAGTATCCAGAGAATTAATGAAAATCAGCACTCTTCAATTCTTATTCCAAAGTTATCCTTATGTTAAAGTAGAGCTAGTAAAAATTAGGCAGTGGCCTAATTAAATCCAGACTTAGGACTGAAAGAAATAGAATGTTTCTGCTTCTCCTTTCTACTCCCTGGTTGTGAGGAACGTTCATGGAAAGCACTGTTTGTTTGGCAGCCAGATGTTGGCACTCTCCCAATACAACCCAACAGAGGTGCAGGGAAGAGTGGGGAGATTTAGTAGTGTATTGATGAGAACATCTGGGGCCATGTAAATTTTGTAGTACAAATAGAATCTTTTCAGAATAACTATGTTTTTAAGTTTTATAAGCAACTAAATGTTTATCATTATCCTCTCTTTAGTTTCTGCGTTATTATATGTTCACCTGAGAGGTCTGACATGGAAAGCGATGAACTTTATTATAATACCTATCTTAGTTCTTAATAGAAATTGCTGAGCTAAAACTGTCTGGCTTTTCTTCATGGACCACTCCGTGGGAAATATATAGCTTTAAACTTAAGAAATTTTGATGTTGCAAATGAGATGTCCAGATTCAGAAGGACTCATTTCATTGAGAACATATATTTGCCTTGGTATATATAGGTTTAGAAATAATATAAAAGCTTTCAGTATTCAAAAGACCTAGGACTCTAAAGCATCACACATGTATAATAAACATACACATATATTTCTAGGTCATGTTATATGGTTTTCTTGGCAAGTCTAATACATGACTTTATTAAAAGGAAATCAAAAGGAAGGATAGCAAGCAAACTGGGCAGTATAAAATATATTAAATGATCTTTCCTTTGGCCCTTAAATTTTCTTTTTTCTTTTATTTCTAAGAAAATAATTGTTCAAAATGCTATTCATTCCATCCTTGCTTGTGCTATTTTATACTTTTTAATCAATTGATTCTTATTAGCTAATTTAAAATAGGCTTTCCAAATTTTCAATGCAAGATCCACTAAAAAAAAACCAGCGAAATAATAAACGAACCTATTTTAATTTGGCTTCAAAAATTAAAATCCAACGACAGTTTCATTCATTAGTGTTTAAGAACAGTTAAGAAAATGATAAATGTCATCAAATCATTAACCAAACATACTCTGTTTAATTATGCATTCCTCCAACATATACCCCAGTCACGCACTTCTGATTACCCTTACAACAGCCCTTTATCTTAGCAAGAGATTGGCCAAGTGAGAACCTGGAAAAATAAGACACCAATAGATCACCTCCATCAGGTATCACTGCGGAATAAATTTCTAAGTATGATGGATTGCACAACCTAGCCTTATTTCCAGAGTCCCAAGTCTGTGCCTTCCCTTCCCAAACTTGCCAATTGTTAGCCTTGGAAAATCTCACAGGGCCTCCTTTTTCTGACAGAGTATACTTAGAAATGCAAGCCTTTCTCTTCTGCGTTGCATTGACAATTTGGATGGCTTAGTGACTGTTGAAAAGGTTTTAGAGAGTCAGACGGATCCCCAGTCACCTCTTGTAAGAGATATTTACAAAGAGTCCCTAGATCTATTTCTATGTGATTCTATGTTCCTTAATTTGTACTGTTTATTTTGGCTCTTCATTTGTAAGGATAATTAACTTATTTTCCCTTTTTCTTTCCCTTCCTTCTCTTTTCAGGAGGCATTGAAACTTTTGTAAAGACCTTCAGAAGACATATTGCAGCATTCTGTAATAATGAACATATGGAAAGTATTAGAAATATTTATTGTCTGTAAATACTGTAAATGCATTGGAATAAAACTGTCTCCCTCATTGCTCTATGAAACTGCACATTGGTCATTGTGAATATTTTTTCCAAGGCTAATCCAATTGTTATTATCACATTTACCATAATTTATTTTGTCAACTGATGTATTTATTTTGTAAATGTATCTTGGTGCTGCTGAATTTCTATATTTTTTGTAACATAATGCACTTTAGATATACATATCAAGTATGTTGATAAATGACACAATAAAGTGTCTCTATTTTGTGGTTGATCTTCATGAATTCCTAAATATAATTATCCAAACTGATTTTCCTCTGTGCATGTAAAAATAGCAGTATTTTAAATTTGTAAAGAATGTCTAATAAAATATAATCTAAATTACATCACGACTCAGAAGGTGAATTATGTCCTGCAAGATTTCTAATAGAAGGAAAACAAGGTAATTTTTACAGTGTTTGATATGGCCTTAAGTTTAATATATTTATTTTAGTACATAGTCCAACATTTTCACATTAGCTTTAAGTTTAAAATGCTTAAAATATAGTTCACCCAAAATTTAAGTTCAATTCAATAGAATAACTGAACTACCTAGATGTCATTTCATGAAGTACGTCCAATTTGAAGTGAAGACGGGAGAGGGCAGAAAAAACAAAACAAAACAGAGAGAAGCCAGGAGAAAAGATTAATGACACATAATCTAGAGCACATGTGTCAAACACAAGGCCCGCGGGCCAAATCCGTCCCGCCAGGCCTTGCAATGTGGCCCGCACCGCACTGTCATCACTGCACTCCGCTGCCTTTCCATCACAATGACAGTTTATGACTGTTCAGTAAACCATTCGGCCCGCGATTTAGGCTGGATTTTAGATTTTGGCCCCTTCTCTGATTGAGTTCAACACCCCTAATCTAGAGAGTCAGCTAGAGCTGGAAAAAAAGGGGGCAGGAGGAGAGAAACAGATCAGGAACCTTAAGGACAGGGTAATTTTAACCAATGCAAAGTTTGATTTATGAGAGCTTGTTCTTATTGGTAACAATTACAAGCACAAGAGAGCTATTTGAGCATTCTATCTATTAATGTTTCTAACCAGAGAAAGGACAGAGATTTATGTTTGGGAGATACGTGACAAATCAAAAGGCCTTCACTGTGAAGACTGCTTTCCTGTTCTTCCACGGTTGCAAACCACATGGGCGGAACATCACATGCAATCCCTTTTCCATTCTGAGTATCATCCTACTTGTTCCTACCATGTTTCCCCGAAAATAAGACATCCCCTGAAAATAAGACCTAGCGCAACTTTGGGAGAAAAAATTAATATAAGACACTGTCTTATTTTGGAGGAAACAGGGTACCTCTATGTTCAGATGAAAACACAGACATTTGTGCTTGTTCAGAATATTTTTTCTGTAAAGGCTCCTAAAATCTTTTGGTCTGACCCTGCCAAGGCATTAGAGGTGAGTTAATTAAATGTTTGACCAAATAAGGCAGACTAATTTTTTTAAAATATATTTTATTGATTTTACACAGAGAGGAATTGAGAGGGACAGAGAGTTAGAAACATCGATGAGAAAGAATCATTGATCAGCTGCCTCTTGCACACCCCCTACTGGGGATGTGCCCGCAACCAAGGTACATGCCCTTGACCGGAATCGAACCTGGGACCTTTCAGTCCGCAGGCCGACACTCTATCCACTGAGCCAAACCGGTCCCGGCAAGGCAGACTAATTTTTAAGTTAATAATTTTGTATAGCCTGCAAATGATGTTGTAAATATCCAAATGGCCCTTGGCAGGGGGCGGGAAAAAAGGTTCCCCACCTCTGTATACAGCTTAGGACACATCAGAAAAGCGGAACACAACAAAACAAAAAGTGTAGGAATCAAGCAAGCACATGTTCAGGAAACATTCTGTTTATGCCGAATATTCTGGTAGATATAAGGCGTTTGGGGAGGCACAAGAAGTCTCAAATACTATAACTGCCCTCAATACTCTCTCATTCCAGTGAGCAGTTTACAGATTCCTATACATGAAACAACTGACACTGTAGTCAAGAAACTATTGAAATGATACAAAAATCTATGAACATTTTAAAGAGGAAAAAATAACAGGGGGAGATTGGTCTGAGCTGGATGTGAGAAGGATAACGTTTTGGGAAGGAGTATTCTAACATAGAACTTACTCATATTTTTATTCGCGTCTCTTAGCCTTCAAAACAGGACCCATCTTACTATGAATTTTGAACCTATGTTAGCAATAAATCAGAGGATTTGTACTTAGCTTCACTTATGAATTTGTTGGAAATGGGTTTTACACCTAAGAAATACTCAGAAGTTTAATGCCAGTACACCAAATCCATATAAAGTAACTAGTCTGAAGTGTCTTAAAAACAGATATAACCACGTTTCACCAAACTCCACCTTAAATTCTAAATCTTGAGATTGCACCAAAGTCTTATAAGCTGGTCACATGAAAAATATGTTTTTTTAAACTCTAGTTTAGTAAATACTTAGACATTAAATCCAGGAAGCACCAGATTCAAGTCATCTTCTAAGGTTTTCTTTCACAAATAGCCCATTCCTGGAAAGAAAAGGGGGAAGAGGGAATGTAGGGACTTATAGTTACCAATTCTCACCAAAACATTATTCATGCAATTATTGTGTTTAATCACACCCTAGGTCTCTAGCAATGATAAGCACCAAAATCATAAGATGAGGGATGGAGTGAAAAGATGAAGGAAGCAAAAAAAGTTTGAAACAAAAATGGTCATTTTTTTTTTATGACCTTGTCCTTTTCTATGAAAGAAAAATGGAAATACATGACTTAAGATGAGTGTTTCAATGTAACTAAACTAACAAATCACAGTCTAAGTGAATATGGTTCCTCTCTTACTTTAGTAATGTTTATGAAACATAAAAGCAAGTTGGACTAAGTATTATGGAATTAAGAAAATAAAATACAACCTGCTAACTTTATATTACCTTCCTCAAATTGTATTCAGACAGAAGTTTGGTATTTCATTAGGTACCAAATATATTTAAGGACACTGTGAATTCCAACTCCCAAAATAAGTAGTGAAACTTAAATGTGAAAACCCCATGTCTTTCTTCTGTATGTTCTTAGCCATTGGTATAAGACAGATGCAATCTAAAGCACTAGGCCTATAGTGCAGTTGACATATTCAGAGCTACGTGAAGATATGAACCAAGATCAGTGTTGATATTACTGTTCTTGAAAATAGTTAAAGTCAATATTGGCATCTCCCTTCCTTGTTACAAAAATTAGTTTGGAATGCAGGCAGCAACAGAGAAATGTGGAGAAACTGAAGCTTTTTTTGGCAGAAAGCATAAATGTATACCTTAATGATTAAGAACTCAGTTTTAATTTTCCATTAACTATTCTGAGTACCGGTTGAACAAAGCAGCTATTAAACTTTTTGTATCTACTATACAAGTACCAAGAGAATCAGTCTTTATAAAACCAAAAAGCTCTTCCTGATACACTATATACTGAACCCCAAAGAGAACAAAGTCAAGTACTACTTCAATTTTATCTTACAGTCAATTCATTAAATAATGAAATATGGTTAAACAGATTGCATGTGCTTAAACATAGTCAATGAGTTTTGTAAGACATTCTGAAACATTATCACAAGGTATTAACTTTAGAATAATCTAAAGTTTAGCCGAAACCGGTTTGGCTCAATGGATAGAGCATTGGCTTGGGAACTGACAGGTCCCGGGTTCGATTCCGGTCAAGGGCATGTACCTTGGTTGCGGGCATATCCCCGGTAGGGGGTGTGCAAGAGGCAGCTGATTGATGACTCTCTCTCATCAATGTTTCTAGCTCTCTATCTCTCTCCCTTCCTCTGTACAAAATCAATAAAATATATATATATTTTTAAAAAGAATCATCTAAAGTTTAATTCTAGACTATCTTACAGTATTTTTCCCTATGGCCACAAATTTCATGAAAAAACAGAACCAGCTGTTGACAGGAACAATACTTTGAATCTCAGAGGGCTTATCTCCCATAAACAGAGTGTATTTTATTTTTTAACACAATATATTTTTTATAAAGATTTTTCATTGTTCTTTTAGAGAGACTGGAAGGGAGAGAAATATTGATCGTGCCTCCTGCATGCCCCCTTTTGGGATGGAGCCTGAAACCTGAGTATGTGCCCTAACCAGGAATCTAACCGGCAACCTTTTGATGTATGGGGTGATGCCCAGCCCACTGAACCACATAGCCAGGGCCAACAGGATACACTTTTATTGAGAATTCTAAGTGTTCCTAGAATGTTCCCAGCATAGCGATCATCCCCCATTAAGGGTCAAAAACATTCAAAGCACTTCCCTTTACTTAATAACCTAGAAGGTGTTAAGAACAAGATTCTTATCAAAGATTCCATTGTATAGTTAGCAAAACACTGCCATGAGGTAAGTTACTCCTAAGGAATCTCTATGGAACATTTCAGGTAGCTACTAATTCCAAAGTCTAAAGGTATTACTTTAATTAATTATATTATCATGTGTCCTGGGGTTAGCTCCTTAAAAATAGTACTATTCCTTCCAAGCTGCCCATGTTATTTCCCTAATTGTTTTGTGAACTGCTTGAGAGCAGGAACCTTGTCTTATTTAATACTAGAGGCTCAGTGCAGGAAATATGTGCACTTGGGGTGGGGGTGGGGGGTGTCCCTCAGCCTGGCCTGCACCCTCTCACAAAGCAGGACCCTTCTGGGGATGTCTGCCTGCTGTCTTAGGGTGTAGGTTGGCACTCCAACATTCCTCTAGTAGTTTGGGACCCCTCACTCCTTACTGCTCATCTGCAGCAGAGGCAGAAATGCACTCACCAGCCGTGACCACCAGGGGGCAGCTCCTGCGTTGAGCATCTGCACCCTGGTGGTCAGTGCACATCATAGCAACCAGTCATTCAGCCATTCGGTTGATTTGCATATTAGCCTTTTATTATATAGGATTTATCATCCAGCACTAGATAACACTATTATACATAGCAGGTGCTCACTAAATACTATTGAACTGAACTTAAAGGCTCTCTCTCTGTTTCTGATGAATCCACTGAAAGGCAGAGTTGAACAAAAAGTCTGCCAGAGGTGTTGAGTATTTTAGACTCCCAGGCCAGGCCATTCTCTTCATCCAAGAAGCTTGGAAAACAACTGCTCCAAGTTATCTAAACCGTCACCAGAGGGTCCTTTGTGTTTGGACCCCTGGGTTAATGGGCATGTTTCCAGCCTTGTAAGTACAAGAAGCAAGGGTTTGTGCTGAATATGCAGCAGCCTCTCAGAGGAAGGGAGGAGAATTTAAAATATCAAGTTTTCTTCCTATGAATACACCGCACAGAAGTTGCCCACAGGGCCCAGTTGTGCAAAAGAGGCACACTGCGATTTTGTCAGAAGATTAATGTACACAGTTCCCAACCAGAGTTCCCCAACATCAGGATGAGAACATTCACATCTCTGTGTAACTTCCTGATATTCTCATATTTGCAAGGGCAAAGCACAAGGGATATGTCTTCACATTGCCTTTCAATTAAATTTCAAAATACCTCCTAGGGAATTTCCTTACATTTTCCTCCAAACTGGAAGACATTTACGAATTGGAATAAATACAAAATGTGCCACCCCTGAAAAATGGGTTTGTTTGCATGGTGACTCCTACTCCTTGCCAAATCTGCATTGCTTTGGGGTCTGAAAAGCAAAATCATGCATCCATCTTCCATTTGAACAAGGCAACTGATGGTCCAAGTTCACTGGGTTGTCACTGAAAAACTGCCAGGAAGTGGCTCTGTTGAGTTTCATGTTCTACAAAATAAATGCAAAACAATAACAAACCCTGCCACATTGGACTTAGTAATGCTACATTCACATTACTCTTTCATTCATCATGAGTTTTAGCAGGACCCCGGAGTCACTGTAGAATACAAACAATAGACTGAAGAGGCATGGCATGGCTCTCTGTGGTGAAGGCAACTAGAGAGAGCAGGCGTGTTTTCTCAAGGATAAATTTTTCTCTTCCGATGACACCGTGAGGGATTCTTAATTGCCCTCCTCCTCGAGAATTGGAAATATTCTTTCAGGACAACATTTTACAACATTATAGCAACTAATATTCAGAAGGAATACATGAACATAACACCAAGCCAACATATAATAGTGTTCGTATTTACTTTTCCTATCAGCTTATTAGACATGTGTGGTACTAACCTAATTTGAATGCCATCTCATTTACTCCTTGCAAGCATCCATGAGGTTGGTAGGATTTGTCTCCATTTTATAGGTGATGCGGTTTTGCCTTAGGCAGATTAGACAACTTGCCCAGGATCCCACAACTGGTCACCCAGCAGAGAGAGGACTCAAAGGAAGCCTCATCTGCCCCCTAAGCCTGTACTCTGAGCCACAACAGTAATTTTTGAAGTAAAGTTTGGTTCAGAATAAACATCTTTGAAACAAAACGCATTTGCCTTGCTTTCAGTGAGTTCGGTGACATCGTGGGTGTGAGACTATCCTATTTTACTCCACTCTCTACTCTCCCATGACAGCGTCATTGTACCAGCTTCTGTTCTTCAAGGCATCTTCTAAGGCTGAGTATAGCCTTCTATTCCACAGAGCTCATAAAGTGCGCTCTCTCTCTCTCTCTCTCTCTCTCTCTCTCTCTCTCTCTCTCTCTCTCTCTCTCTCTCGCACACACACACACACACACACACACACACAGCCAAGACTCCCAGGTGTTTGCACAGTGCCATGAATGAGCAGCTGTTGCTTTAAAAGAGGGTGGCAGAGGGGGGCGAGGGAGTGCTGGCTGGCAGGCGGGTGTGTAAACGTATACAGAGAGCCACTTTCTGTAAGAAGGCTAAAACATATTTAAAATGGGACCACCTCAGAGATGAAATCTTTTCCCTCCTGTTACCTCTCAACCTGCTCCAAAACTCCAATATTCAGTTTTTCCAAGTCTCCCTCTCCTCTCCCCCCCCCCCCAACCTTCCCTGGAGAATGCTGATTTTCTGTGTGAGCACTTGGCCCACAGCAGAGCGTTTCACTCCTTCATTTAGCAGTCAGAAATAATTTCAGCCATTAATTATTTCCCCAGCTCACAGATGTGTGTGCCCACTCTGCGGGCGCCTCCACACGCTGCCCACACAGGCGCGGACAATGAGCGTGCGGTCGTCATTTCTGATCCTCGGGTTTTTCCTCTCTGGTTGCTTCTTGGTGGCTTTTTGTTTATTTTTTAAGTTACATGGAAGTAAAGAAAGAAGAGGTTTTCATTGAGATCCATTTGGTTTGGGGAAGAAGAAGGCCCTTCATCACAGAGGGGCACTATGGGGAGAATGGGCGAGGCCTGATGCCAGTGGCAGCTTCTTTCCATTTAGAAATCAGCCGGGGGTGAAGATAAAGAGAACACACGAGCTCCTGGAGGTGCTGGCCTGATTTGGTGTCCAAAGCCCACACTGCGGAAGCCTCTTGGATTCTCCCCCCACTTCCCTAGGAGAGCCTGAAACGCCTAGCTTTTTCAGTCAGTTATACATTCTTCATGTTTATAGCTTCCAATTTAATTAGGAAGACTCCTGTCCTGCTATCCTTCCAATATATATTATTGCCCAAAGGAACACATAAGTCTTAGGGTAATGGCTGTACACACTTTACTGACTCACCAAATAAGGGGGAAATATATATTTTTACCTTTTACTATGCTAGACTATTAGACCATGTCCCTCCAATTGGCCATAGTTCTCATCACAGTTCTCCTTGTCCCACATTTTCCAAGAATCACATAGATTCGTATGCTCAAGCCATGAAGGCTGCCCCTGTGGAACTAAAGGCAGATGAAGCTTTCTCCTCTCTCTTGAATAACTACTGTGCTGGATGTCTGACTGTCTGCCGTCACCTTCTTCTACAGTGTCACATTCAAGAGCCAATTAGCTTCCAATATCAACAGACTGTGTTAAGCTAATTGTATTGGTGGGCCTTCAGTTAGTAAACTACTCGGTCTTTCTGGGCCCCAGGCTCAATCTACAGTAGCTTATTTTATCTTTTCTTATTCCCTATATGTTTTAGTCATCATTTCCTATTGAGTTTTTTTTTCTTTGAGGGTTAGCCTAGCAGCAGCCTATTGGCTTATAAATACATATCTTGTTTGTTGGGAGTGACTGGGTCCTTCATAGGAATTGAAAGTTGCATTTCCTTCTATTCAACATAGACTATATCTTAATGCAAATGCCAGGTAGTTTCTATCATATTTTACTGTAGTTATAATAACAGAAAGAATAATAATCTCTCCTGCTCATGTAGTGTTACTGTAGCCAACTACAACAGAAATAATTTCTATGTGGAGCCAAATTCAGCCTTGGGTAATCGATAATAAAAATGAAAACTTCTAATGTTTTAAGTACATGCAATATATTTTATACTAATAAAATTACAAGGTCCTTCTGCTAGCTGAAAACTAAGAAACAGCTCTAGGTTACTAAGGATGCTTTTCTATTGTCCTACAGAAAGTCCACAGAGCAGGTGCCATATTCAACATTCATTCCACACACTTAATAAACATTTCTCATGTGCTAAGCCCAGAGGACACAGAGACAATTAAGGAATAGTCTATATTTCAAGGAATCAATAGGTTACCTACCGCAATTGAACTTAGGTAAGCTTTCTGCTGATACCACCTGAAATTAGAAGGAGAAATATTTCTCCTTCAAATACTGCAACCCTTGTTTAGTGAACACATGTTGTTTGTCTGCCCAGTGGAGGGAAAATATTTGTGCTTCCCGTTGAAAACTGTGCAACTAGATTTTGAGGCAACTCCTCTGGGTTATCAGATTCTGATTCTGTGGGAGTTTTATAATTCTGTGAATTGTAGGCAACTGATAGCAGTGTAAAAATAATTCTTTCTTATAATTTTGTCCTGTCTGATAGAGGTTTAATCAACTTCTATCCCACTCTTTGGAAAAAAAAATAATGTTGCCTCCATTTGCACATTTATTTCAATATCTCTGATGAGTTTCTTTTTTAATATAACATTTGTCTGGTCCTCTTTTTGACTACTAAGTAGAATAAACCTTTAACACATGTTCATTAATATATCTGTACCAAAGTTATAATCTTTTTAAAAAATTTTCTGGTAACACCATTACCTTCCACTGGAGTGAGTTACCCTTTCTCCATTCCATGTGTTTTGGGGGGTCAGGGGGATTAATACAACCTTATAATGACTCAAATTTGATCAAATAGCGAAATCTATTATCCCTGAACATAGTAATTGGTTTAGAAATGGGCACATGAACAAAATGGCCAATCAGATTTCTCCCTGGACTTTTCTGCTGAGCAGCAAGGGAATATTATTCTTGCTTCCTTTACAATCTTGAGTTATAAGAAAAATGTCTATGCTTTTCCTGTGTTTATCATCTCCCCCAGCTGCATGAAGAAAGGTGTGCAGTCCAGGAGGTAAAGAAGCCAAGTTATGGGTTCTTATCATTTGCAACAGCATGGATGGAACTGGAGAGCATTATGCTGAGTGAAATACGCTAGTCAGAGAAAGATAAATATCACATCTCTCACTCATTTGTGGAACATAAATGAACAACATAAACTGATGAACAATAATAGAACCAGAGTCATAGAAGTGTCAAACAGACTATAAAACCTATGAGAGAAGGCGGGATGGTGAGGGGGTAAGAGATCAACCAAAAGACATGTATGCCTGCATATGATCATAACCAATGTACACAGACAAGAGAGGGGAGGTGAGGGCATGGGCTGGGGGCTGGAGGCGGCTGGGGAGAGGTCAATGGGATGTGGGGGGGGAGACTTATGTAATACTTTAAACAATAAAGAATTTAAATTAAAATAAATAAATATAATTTTAAAAAAAGAAGCCAACTTACAAAGAACAGCAGAGATAAGAGAAGAAAAAAGATAAACTTGGTATCATGTTTTTGCCTAGATTCACCCATTCCTATAGTTTTTAGTTATATGAAGGAAGGCAGAAGTAGATGGAAGTAGAGAATGAATAATCTCCTATTTCTTAAACTAGTTTGATTAGGTTTTATCACTTGGATCTACAAGGGTTCTGAACAATAAGTTCTAAAGACTTAAAGAATCTAATTGGTGAGAGAGAGAGAGAGAGAGAGAGAGAGAGAGAGAGAGAGAGAGAGAGACAATACGTGGAATGAGCTCACATGATTGTGGAGGCTAAGTCTAAGATCTACAGTCATCCATCTGCAGATCCAAGAGAAATGATTATGCAGGTCCAACTGAGATCAAAGGCCTGAGAACGAGGAGAGCTAATGGTGTAAGTTCCAGTAAAAACCTGAAAGCAGGAAAAGACCAATATCTAAGCTCCAAGACAGTCAAGTAGAGGGAAAAAACTCTAACACTTTTATTCTATTTAGGCCTTCAACAGTTTGAATGAGGTCCACCTACATTGAAGAGGTCAATCTGCTTTACTCACTCTACCAATTCAAATTTTCATCTCATCCAGAAACACCCTCCCAGACACATTAGGAATAATGTTTAATCGATATAGGGGCACCCTGTATCCCAGTCAAGTTGACACTTCAAATTAACCATCACAGTGCCCTGTTCATATGCTCCTGTAACCCAAAACTGAATGGGGTGCCTCTGTTCAAATCAGTAAGTATTTCAAATATCTATTGAGGTATATAGAGGAGAAGCCATATGTTATGTGGGGAAAGAGTAAAGAGGAAAAAACTATTGAGGTGGCCAGCAATTAGCTTCTCTTTTGTTGCCTATGAGCATTTCCACTGTAGCATCAGATTTGGATTCTCAATTAAAAAAAAAAAAAAAAAAAAACTCTGAAGATAATTATCCTCAGCCTACTTAGAATGCAGTTTACTGATCCATTATTATTATTAATGCATGCCCCTTGGAGGGCTCACCTATGCCACACTAAGATGCTTATCAAAATAGTCCTTCAGCTCAGCTAGTGTAGCTCAGTGGTTGGTTGAACATCATACCAGGAGACAAGAGGTCACGGGTTCAATTCCCAGTCAGGATACATGCCTGTGTTGTGGGCTCAATCCCCATTAGAGGGTGTGCAAGAGGCAACAGATCCATGGTCTTCTCTCATCAATATTTCTATTATATCTCTCTATCCCACTCTCTCTAAAATCAATTTAAAAAAAAATGGTCCTTCAATCACAATCATACTCCCCCAAGTTATGGAAACACAACTTGCTCCATTCTATACACATTCAGTGAGGTTTTAACATAGGGAAAATACAGACACCAGAGCTAGATACTCTTTTTATTCTGCTCTTTTATTGCCCACCTTCTTCTCTATACCTGAAAGACTGTCAACTCCATGAGAACTGTATCTCTTATTCCACCACTGGCGCATGGCACAGCCTCGTCAGTATTACGTGTTCTGTAAGAATTTGTTGAATGAATATAAATGTGTTACCTCTAGATTTTAAGTTCCATAAAGAAATTTTATTTACCTCATCTCTTTTACTGTAGACTTATCAGAGGTGTGCCTGACACATGGAAGTGTGCATGCATAAATGTGTGTGTGTGTGTGAGTGTGTGTGTGTGTGTGTTATTATTATTATTATATTACTATTTCTTTTGACTTTCCCACATTAAGTTTCTGGCAAACCACCCTCCTGATTAGTAATTGCCTTATTACTTGAGTTCTATAAGCTAAATTACCCACCCTTATGGCATAACCATTTGTTCACTTGTCAATGAACAAATACAATTTACTAGTTTTTTAATAGATTGTATAATAAAGGGACATAAATTATGCTTATTTGGGCTATGGTTTCTAAAGTCATTATTTTTCTCTTTTCATTTCCCTTGGTCATCGTTTTGACCATATCCTCTAATGAATTGTAGCTTTATGTTGATTTCCTATTACACTTTGAGTCAAACACAAATTTCCGAGTATTTCTTTCAAAGGCTTCTTCCAGCTTGACCTGCCTTCTCTGTTTTCATCTCCTATGCTAACCTCGCCTTCACCTTCCAGACCAACTAAATTTATTGTCATGTGGTTCCTTCCACTAGTTCTTCCTCTCCTGGCTGTGAGCCTTAGCTCATTTCTTCCCATTTCTATGCAACAACAACCAAACCACAACTTTCTCCTCTTTAAATCACAGCTCAAGGACCAACAGCTCCAAGAGCTTTTTTCCCACCCATCTTCCAACCCATCAGATCATCACTGACCCCAACTTCTACCACAGCGTAACCTTGAAGTGACTGAATTTATAAAGATGGGATGGCTACAGTTCAACTTTTGGCTTACGTCAATACTAATGGCCTAATCGCAGTATTAATCAGTGTTAAGTTCGTAAAGAACCAAAAGTAATGTTCAATAGTCATTAAATCAGCATTGTAAAATTTAGCATTTGGGGGTGAAGACAATTATGTACACTTTGAGTTTAATGAATGTATACTATGCCTTGTTCCACAAGGGATTTGAGAGAGATTATAATAACACATGGCATAAAATGACAATTAAATATAACAACATATCAAGATCGGGCAAAATGTGGATGGAATAAAACACCACAATCATGGAGAAAACTGAAATGTAAATAACCGGGCCATAGCGTCCTCCCTGATTTATTAAAGTTGAACTGCCCATTTAGCTCTGATCTTGGCACTGAGTTTGTTAATCATTAAATCCTACTTTTTGCTCAGTATTTAGAATGAATCCTTCCTCTGAGTAATGTGAAAAGGATGAGGTTACCAGTGCTTTTTGGAGTAGATGCTGTAGTATAACAAAGATTAGTGTTTTCAAAAATGTTTTGCATGCAACATAGTCTCAAAAGCCATGGCATAAAAAGCGGGCCAGGTGTTCAGTTTGGGAGGCTGTGAAGAATCCTGAGAAAACAATTCTGAGTTTACTAAACCCCAGTACTTCCCAAACTAATTTGAACCTGATTCCCCAACATTTTCCACACAACATCCACAGAAGCAGCTTCTAAGTGACTCACTTGGAAGAAGCTGATATGGGACAATAACAGGGAAATCAGGAACCAAACATATTAAGATGCTTCAATTGCATTTGTGACATTTTAGTTCTTAAGCTGGGTGGTTGGTATACAGGTATTAATCATATAATTCTATATACTTTTTAATATGCTTGATATATTTCCAAACCACACACACACACACACACACACACAAATCTCCCTCATGGAACAGTAGGTTCTAGCAGCTTCCCCAAAGAAGTGAGCTGAGTGAAAGAGGTGCTGACTTCAACTGTGGGACGGCTTCTACTGCATATCTTGATTGTTATTTGGAACAAAATAATATCAACAGTAACAATAACAGCAGCAGGTACTTGTTGAGTAATTACTGGGTGCCAATCATTCTTTTCAGGGCTCTCTTATAATTAATTCATTTAATCCTTATAGCACCCTCTGCATTAGGACTATTATTATTTACACTAGAGGTCCTGTGCACAAAATCTGTGCATTCAGGGTGGGGGGGTCCCTCAGCCTGGTCTACACCCTCTTGCAGTCTGGGAGCCCTCGGGGGATGGCTGACTGATGGCTTATGCCTGCTCCCAGTGGGAAGCAGGCCTAAGCCAGCAGTTGGACATCCGTACTGCCACAGAAGCAGCTGCACCCCAGCCATGAGCCCACCTTCTGGCTGAGCAGCACTCCCCCTGTCGGTGCTCACTGACAACCAGGGGGAAATTCCTGCATTGAGCATCTGCCCTCTAGTGGTCAGTGCACATAATAGTGACCATTCTGCTGTTTGTTCAATTTGCATATTAGCCTTTTATTATATAGGATTTTACACTTGTGGGAACTGTACTATAAAAAGATTAAGTAACTTGCTGCAGGGAAGGGGTAGAACTAGGATGCCAGTCACAGAAATCTGACTCCTGAATCTGCATATCTTACCCAGGCCCTGTGCTATGTAAACCCTATTTTATACAGGGCAATCAATGAAGACCTATCTGACTTTGAGATATTTGAGGAAAGGCCTTAAGGAAGTAAGGGAGAGAGGTATGTGGGTGTCTGAAGGAAAAGCATTCCAAGCAGAGGGAACATCCAGTAATACCCATGAGGCAGGTATGCTTGGCAAATTTGCAGAACTTTATAGCATTTATGAACTCATATAACCAAAGCCCGGTTCATCATTCCAGACTCCATGTCTATTATTTTTAGTTCCTTCAACCTGCCTTTTATCTGCTCACCTCCAGAATTATTCTCCAGAATTGCCACTTCTCCCCTACTCCCTGTGGCCCTACTTTTATCAAGCTAACCTCATTGGGTCTTATGTTGCATCTTTCATCACATCTTTCCCACAACTGGACTGTTTCTCATATACCCCATACCTCTGTGTTTCTTCTTACAGTAGCTAATATTATTGCTAAGAATTGAACAATTGAACAATTGAGTGAAAGTGGTGCTGACTTCAACTGTGGGATGGCAACTCAATTGAACAATTTACAATGTCACATAAATCACAAAATAACCTAAATAAAATAGGTTTTGCTATTTTATAAATGAGGTATCTGAAGTTTAGAAAGATAAAAGAAATTTGCCCACAATTACACAGTAAGTACCAGGGTCCAAAAAACGCCAAAACCTTTGATTCTGCTGTATTGCCTATCTAGTACCTATCACACTGTCCCATAGTTTCAAGTTCATATAGCGATCACCCACCGAACTCCTTCAGGCAAGGACTATAAGATGTTCCTTAGTGTGTAGAATGGCTTCTGCTACATAATGAGCTAAATAAACATGTGTCTACTAAATGAGTGGAACACAGCAGCTCTCTCCCTAAGCAGAGCCCTCCTGACTCTAAGAGCATTGAGTCTAGGTCAGAACCCTTGGATTGGCTCTTATGTTTAGCAGAGGTACCACCAAAATCCCCTTTCTTTGGCCAAACCACACCAGCTATATTTAAGATTTTGCATTTCTGCCCACTCCATCTCCCCTGGTTGAACGCCTTAACCACCCAACACCTGTTTCTCAGGGTCCACAGAGACACTGTCTTTGCTGTCCATCGAGCCTAGTCTGACTCAGTCCATAGAATCCATGACTCTCCAACAATCCAGAAGTTCGCCAACATACCACCTTCCAGAACATTCTAGAGATGACTTCCTCACTCTACTCCTGACTCTGATCAGTTCTCTCTGCCATCCTCTGCTTTTTGTACTTAATTTGTACCATATGTATTTGTACTTCTGGTACATCACATCATAAAAGATTCTTCAGCGGTTCTGTTTCCAAGTTCAACAATATGGTGGGCAACAAGCTTTAAGAAACCATACGTGATATTTACAAGGCGTGTTTGTTGAAAGGATTTTAAAGTTTTAACCAAAAAAAAATGTTACTTCAAGAGCTATTAAAGCTTTCGTTAACAATCACTGATATGCAAGAAGTGGTTTAAAATATTTTGGAGTAGGAATAAACTTTATGTAATATTTGAATTACACATATCTTTTTAATTTAGACTTTGTAGGAAGTCTTACTCTGGGTCAAGATTACTTTCTTATTTCAATTCTGAACACTGTACAGTAGTGATATCTAAGGAAGAACAGACTCTGATGTCCATAGGTGATCATCATTTCTTCAAAATAACAGCTAAACAAAAGTTTTTGGAGGCAGATGTCAATCATTTAATACACATACATCTATATACACATACACAAGATTTCAAGAAATCACACCACTGACTTGATGAGCCTACTTCATTAGCATAGATTCTCTTCATTTGTAATAATGTTAGCTATGATTATTTGAGTATTTCTTATATACCAGGCACTATAATGCCTTGTATACAATATTTCTTTTAATATTTTAAAAGCCCTACAATCTGGTGGGTGTTTTATTCCATTTTGTTAGACTCGTTGTTCCAAGAAACATGGCCTAGAATGGTCATGGGACAGGTATAACTGGAAGCAAGCAATGTGAGTCCAAAGTCCCCCTCTGTTTTCTTGTAAAATATAGATTAATTCATAAATTAAGATATAATTTTGGATCTTAAGAAGCAAAACATTTTGCTACATAGTTTTTACAATTAACAAACAGAAAAAAAGTAATTGGGAAAACCACAGATGTATAAGGGAAGATTTTAAAATATCTTACATTAATTTGATGTGTGTGTTCTATTATTTCTTCTGAAAACAAGTTAACAATTTCTATTACTTACAAAATAGTTTTAAATTATGGGATAAAATCTTTTGTTATGCCATATTTATTTAAAATGTATTAATCAGCAAGCACCACGGATTTTCTTACATTAAAGTGTTATTTTTTTTAACTCTTAAAATATACCATTTTTGGTCCCTGAGGACCACCTGGACATCTATTTTTAACTATTTTCCTTATTGCAAAATAACAAATAGGCAAAGAAAATATTGAATTTGCCAACTTAAAAAAAAATGTAGCCATGACTTCTGTGTCCAAAGTTCATCACTCTTTCATAAAACTTCAAGTGTCTTTTCATCACTATTATGTACTAAAATGTATAAAAACCCAAACTAAAAGAATTTCTTTTTGAATTATGCCATGTTTATCTAAAATTTCCAGAGTTACAAATTACACCCACCCAAAAAAAAATTTTTTTTCCCCCAAAAAAATTAACATAAAAGAAAGCTGGAAAAGATTTAAAGAAGTCACAAAGTTCACCCTTCAACCACTTGCAACTAAGACTCATGTTGAAGAGACATATTTTAACGTTATTTACTAAAATGATTTTAACCATATTCCTAGATTGTGTTGTGATTATCTAACATGAAACAAAACAGTGGCCTACCTTAAATTCTGCTGACAGCCTGGGAGTCACCACTAGGTGGCAGCACAGGAGACACTCAGCCCAGGAACTGACTTGAATTGGCATGACTTGGAGGGGTAAGCCAGGCCAGGAAAAGGTATAGAAGGGATTTAAACAAACCTCTCCTGTTTCAAATTTAAAATTGTATAACTTTTCTGGCCACTCCATTTATGGGTTAGAAAAGACAAGAACAAAAATGTCTTTTTAATGGAGGAAAAAAAGTCATCTGTAAGTTTATTCCCTTTAGGTTTTTTTCTTCATATGCATGTCTTGGCATGGTTGTAGTGAACATACAACTTTATATTCATCTAATCCATTTCCCATATTTTAATCAGACCAATATTGTCAAAATGTAAATGAAATCGTTCTATTTCCCTGTTTTGAAAATGTCAATGGCTTTTCCTTGCTCCTTCCAAATGGCCCTGGATGATGCATCAGGCCTTTACCTCCCCACAGTCATGTCCCTCAGACCTCACAAGCCAGCCCAGCAAAAGCACTCCATTCACAGTTATTGAGCTTTTCAATTGTTTTAATTGTATAGCATAAACTTTATTCTTTTTTTAATATATTTTATTGATTTTTTTACGGAGAGGAAGGGAGAGGGATAGAGAACTAGAAATATCGATGAGAGGAAAACATCGACCAGCTGCCTCCTGCACATCCCCCACCGGGGATGTGCCCGCAGCTAATGTACATGCCCTTGACCAGAATCAAACCTGGGATCTTTCAGTCCACAGACCGATGCTCTACCACTGAGCCAAACCGGTTTCGGCATAAACTTTATTCTTAACCATTCTAACTGAACAGTTTAGTGTTAAATATGTTCATATGATTATGCAACAGATCTTCAGAACGTTTTCATCTTATAAAACTGAAATTCTAAACCTTTTAAACAACTCCCTATTTCTCTCTTCCACAAGCCCTGGTAACCATCATTTTACTTTCTGTTTCCATGCTTTTGACTACTTTAGATAGCTCATAGAAGTAGAATCATACAGTACTTGGCTTTTCGTGACTGGCTTCTTTCACTTAAAATATTGTTCTCAAAGTTCATCCATATTGTACCAGGTGATAGAATTGTATTCCTTTTTAAACCTGAGTAAATTCATATATGTGTATAAATATCTTTATATCTTATCCAACAAACTAAGCTTTTCTACAATATATTTACCTTGTTAGTCATATTTCTGCAATATGTTCTCTGCTAATCTATTCTCCTTTTCATCAGTGCTTTTTTCTATTTATATCCTATAATTTTAGTTTTTACATATTTACTCTTTTTTGGTGTATTATTATTATTTTGTTTATTTTTTTATTTATTGATTATGGTATCACATAATTCTCCTCATTACATATTTACTTTTAATGTGGTTATTTTAGGTTGGTCATTTTGTTGTTTCTAAGCATAAAAATTTTATCTTCATATGTAAATACCTGGTAAATATTTACTTATACATTTCTTGGTTGTTGTTTTTCTACAACTCAATTTTCACATTTAAATCTTTAATGCCTCTGAAATTTATTTTGAAGCACAGTATAGAGATAAATGTATTTATTACTTTTTCAAAATTGTAGTTAGTCCCAATACTTTTATTGGATATTTCTCTTCCTTGCTGTTCTAAAGTGCTTCAATATATGTATATTAAAATCACTTATATGCACTAACTTTTTAATAACAAGTCTATTGAGATGTAATTCACACTAGAGTGTGCTGCTCAGTGGTTTTCCTATAGTCACAAAATATAGTCATCACCGCAACCTCACTCCAGAGCCTTTTCATCACCCCGAAGAGAATCCATCCTCCTGTCAGCAGTCACTTCCCCCAGTCTCCAGCAACAACCAATTTACTTTCTATCTATAAGTTTGGTTATTCTGAACATTTTATATAAATGGGATTATACAATATGTGGCCTTTTTATGACTGATTTATTTTAATTATTTTCAAGGTTCATCTCTAGTTGTCACACATATTAATACTTCATTATATTTTATGACTAAATAATAATCCAATGTATCATATACCACATTTTCTTTATCCATTTATCAGTTGATGGGCATTAGGGTTGTTCCTTTTTTTTTTTTTTTTTTTTTTTTTGGTGCTTATGAAGAATGCAGCTATGAACACTTGGGTGCAAGTCTATGTTCAAGTTTTCAAGGAACTGCCAAACTGTACACCATTCCTACCAGTAATATAAGAGAGTTCCAATTTCTCCACATATTCATCAACACTTATCATTGTCTTTTTTTTTATTATAACTATGCATATGGGTGTGAAGTATTCCATTGTGGCTTTGATTTGTATTTCCATAGTGATTTATGACATTGAACATCTATTCATGTACTTATTGGCCACTTGTATATCTTCCTTGGAGAAATGTCTATGTAAATCCTCTACTAATTTTTTAGTTGCTTTGTCTTTTGGTGTTTGAGTTATAAGATTTATTTACATATTCTGGGTACAAGTCCTTATAAGATATATGATTTGCCAATATTTTCTCCCAATCTATGGATCTTCTTTTCACCTTCTTCATGATGTCTTTTGAAGTACAAAGTGTTGTTTTTTTATTAAAACCAATTTATCTATTTTTTTCCTTAATTGCTTGTGCTTTGGGCATCATTTACAATATAAAAGAACTATTGCCTAATTCAAGGTGACAAAGATTACGCCTATCTTTTCTTCTAAGAATTCTGTAATTTTAGTTCTTACATTTAGGTTTAAGTTCCATTTCAAGTTAATTTTTATATATGGTATGAGGTATAGATTCAACTTCATTCTTTTGCATGATGGTATCCAGTTGTCCCAGCATCATGGCCAAAGAGACTATTTCCTATTGAAATGTATTTGACTAATTTCTGTGCCAATTCTTTGTTCCAACAGTCACCATCGTCTTGAAAGGCCACAATGTCTTAATTATGTTTGCTTTAAAATCTGTTTTAAGACATGGAAGGGCCAGTCTTCCCTTATTAAGCACTTTTATCACCTCCAACCCTTCCTCATACCACACACGCACACGCAAAATATTCTTTTTCATTCTCAACAAATTATTATTCTAGATTAGTAGCTTACAAACTTGCCTTTGCAGAAAGTAAATTCAGTGTATAAGGTTCATTGCTTGTGATTTTCTTCCTCCTTGAATTGCTATTGGTAATGAGTTACTTTTATTGTTCTCAATCTATTGAGGTAATACTGTTCAATTATAGAACAGTATTACCTCCATTTAAAGAGTAAATAAAATTTTTAAAACAGACATATAGCACAAGGAAGTTAAATTCTGTGATTGTCCTAGTGCACCCAACTAGATAAAAAGGGAAAAAGACATTTTAACATCTCAGTTACCATAAAGTTGGATTTTTTATTATCTTTCCATTTAAATCTTAATGCTCTCAATCTAGCAATCTGGATTTTTAAGAAAAATGTCAATAAATCTAACCATATTTTCTTCTCCCTACTATTTATTTTTATATATAATCCCAATAGATTTACAATTTGATACTCTTTACCTTCTCAACATAGGGGGGGGGGAAATTTTGCTATTGGCTTGGTCCAATTGCTGTTTTAATTTTAATGTTGAAGAAATGGATAGTATGATAACCCAAGATGGTGGGGAGAAAAGATGTTTAGAAAAAGCAATATTTTTATTGCACTCCTAATAAAGTCTACGAATAGAAAAGCTCAACAAAATATGTAGGGTTGTGGGAACATACCAAAGATAGAATGAGAAAACATTTCAGTGGGCATATATTTAGCACTCTCTCAAAACAAAACAAAACAAAAAAGTGAATATACTGTTTTAGAGAATAATGTCACATCTTTTCCAAACTCTAGGTCTATATAAGACAAAAGAGGTATGGTACAAATTTATGCCATTTGCTGAAGACTGAACAATGCAATGTGTTGCCTTTTACATATACAGCTTTTTTTTCTCCTACTCACCCCCATAAACTACCTACACAGATAGTCTAGGTCAGCTACTTAATAACAGAAATAAAACATTAGGAGCATGTAGACAACTTAAAATTTTCTGGTAGTCACATTTTAAAATAGTAAAAATAAACAGGCAAAATTAATTTTAATATGTATCATTTAACCCAATATATCTAACATATTATTTCAACACATAACCATTATTAAAATTATAAGATTTTTTTGATTATTTTTTTCATACAAAATCTTTAAAATCTAGTGTGTAGCTCACACTAACCACTCATCTCAATTTGAACTAGCTGTGTGTCCAGGACTCCAAAACCACGTGGAGCTTGTGGCTTCTGTCCTGAAGGACATAGCAGTTAGAAGACAACCGGAACTTCTACAGCCATAGAGCCACCCAGAGAAGGGAAGCATGGGAGGGAAAGGAGAAAAGATGAAACTTTATGAAAGAAAGAAAAATAGAGGAAGAGGAGGAAAAATGAATGAGAAAATAAGGAAAAAACATAAAGGAAAAGAGAGGAAGTGGGTGAACATTTTCTGAATGCTCGAAGTGTGCCAGCTATTCTGTATTATGGAAAGTGCTAGAAGCTACTTGGAAATCCTGTTTAGCATCCTCAGTTTGGGGAAGTAGGAAAGTCACATTTGAAGTAAACTGTTATTACTGGTGATGACTCAGTATGTTAGAAAAGTCCTTTAAGCACTCCGTCATGGGAAGATGTTGTACTGGTTCACATGTTCATGGTATGGATACTCATCACCACTGGTGTGGAAATTCAACCACAGAGAGGGCTGCTTTTGAGAGAAACTGTTTCCCACACTTTTTTTTTCCCCTTTGCAAAACACCCAGACACAATGCCAGATATCCCCTCAGAGATGTCCCAGGCTAATCACACATGCAATGGGGTGGGAACACAAAGGGGATATGAAGGAGAAGAAAGAAAAGAGAACTACATTGTGATTTTAGGGAGTAAGAAGATCACCACCCTGAATTTGTAGATAAGGAACATGAAAATTGGGCACACATCATTATACTAGGGGCCCAGTGTATGAATTCGTGCACCTTGAAAGGAACTGTGGGCCACGAAGCTACGGTGGGCACATAGGCAAGTCTTGGTCCATCCTCCATACCCCTGCCTGGCCCCTTCCATGGGCCCCTCCCGAGGCAGCCTCGGGTCCCCTGTCTGTTGGTAGCACTGCTCCCATGCACTGACCTGAGGGAGATGGCCCCGCTCACACCCACTGATGGCATGGAGCAATTGGGGCCAGCACTAGCAGCAGGTGTGAGTGGCAGCTGCTGTCCCAATCACTCCTTCAAAGGAGGGGAGGTGGAGAAGCTCTGAGGAGCAATTGAGGCTGGCAGCCACCACCTGCCACTTGTACCTGCTGACAGTGCCAAGAGATTGATGCTGGTGCCAGGTGCCAGCAGCGGGTGTGAGTGGTGGCTCCTGCACTGGCAACAGATGTAAGTGCCCAGCAGGACTGCAGCGCATGGGAGCAAAGAGTTTTCAGTAACCACAAGAGGCTTGCCCTGATGACAGTGACCAGTGCCCCACCTTGGTCTGGCACCCCAGCTCACCTGTTTCACCATCCCGCCATAGCCGATGCCCACCATCTTCCGTGTGCACTTCCATGTGATCAGCGCACGTCATAGTGACCAGTTGTTTGGTTGTTCTGCCATTCGGTCTATTTGCATATTAGGATTTTATATATATATATTGTGTGTGTGTGTGTGTGTGTGTGCATATGTATATATATATATATATATATATATATATATATATATATATATAATGGTTTTCATATAGACTTTTCATTTTAAGCAGTATATAATGGTGCAGCCTTTCCCTGTGTTTGAACAGGGCGAAGGACCAAGCTTCTGCTGTAGACTTGGGAACCTTACCTATACTAGGGAGTGGGCGGAGATGACCTTCAACTGCAAGGCACAGAGTAAATGTAACTAAAATGTTTTCTCTAAGTGACGCTGGCCCAGAGAGCAAGAGAAAATCCAAAGCATCAACACCAAGGTGGAGATCAAGACAAGAATGAAAACAGAGGTTAGGTTAACAAAAGTGAAGAGGCAGGCAAGGAGCAGCAGGCTGGTATGCTGGACTTGGAGGCAGCTATATCCTTACAGAGAGACCTCTGGCTGAGCCTGTGAGGGGAAAAAGCTCTTAAAGGGTATAATACCATGTCTCAGCTCCAGTTCAGTGGGGAATATGTACATTACTAGGAAAATATTAAGTACTAGTATTTTATAAATAGATTTTATATATTCACCAAAAGAAAAAACACAGTAGTAATCCCAATACATCTACCAGACATATCCTTTAAATGCCCCACATGTGAGTTGCAGCAAAGTGAGCAGACCAAAATTTTCCATCCTAATTTAATTCAGGCCTTCCATCTGGGTAGGGTCTACAAGCAGGATTAGCGCATTAGAAACCCATGTTGTTTTTGCTTGTTCTCTCAACTGTAGCCATGATTTTTACACCCCTATCCAGCTTTGAAACATGAAGGCCCTTCCCTTTCTCAGACCACCCCAATCCCAATGGAACAAGCTGAAGCACTCCAACCCCATGGAACCACTGCTTAAGAAAACACTCAAGACACTTCACAAGTATTGAGAATTTCCTCTGAGGCACTTTATTGCTTTCTTTCCGAGTTATTTACACTTGCTTTTTTTCACTTTTGCAAATTCGCCTCTTTATTTTCTACTTCACTTAATCAAGTTCAGAATTCTTTCTATGTAAGCCTTCAGGGGGGAGAGGCAACAAGGAGCCCCATCACTTTGGTTCCCAGAGACCAGTGATGGCCTGTAATCATCTTACAATGCAGTCTTTGCAAGGGCCAAGCTTCTAGAAACCAGCTTTCTGGTACAGTGCAAGTTCTCTGCCTTGCATGAAAACTGCTGTATGTCCAAGAAATGTTATCATCATTTGAACCTGTACTAGGCTTGGTAGAGATGACTAAGAGAAAGGAGAGGTCCTCTTTCAAGCCATCTTGAAAACATGTTTCCAAACATAGAACAGTAAGAAAAAATATTAATGTTCTGTGTTACTCGATTTTACCTTTTTAGGTTTTTGTTTTTAATTAAATGTGACCGTTTGGTTTCTTTAACTCTCTGATGGGATGGAAGGACTAGAAGTAGGGAGTGGGGTGAAAGAACAGAAAGGAAGAAAGGAAAGAAAATGAGGTTTCAGGTAAAAGTCTAAAGAGAAAATTTAAAGCAAGGCAGAATGGCTGAGTGATTAAGACATGGAATTAAACCATGACTTTGAATTCTGGCATTGACATACTCCAACTCAGTGAGTTAGACAAGCTACTCAATTCTTTATGCTTGTCCCCTTAATTGTAAAATGGGAATAATACTCAAACCTCATGGGGCTGTTGGAGCAACTAATTAAAATAATGCTGTAAAGCAATGAACAAATATCTGGCACATAGTGGATATCACAATTAGTAGCAATAATGCATATGGGATTGAACAGAATGAAATAAAATCAATGCTATACTTTATTTTATTCATTCCATTCCTACAACTTTACATGCTGATTTTCTCTCTTTGATGTCCATGACAGATGTGAGAGTAGAGACAAAATGAATAGAAAGGTGCTTTCGAGAGCAAACCTCTGAGTCATGTGACAATTATCATGGGACCACACAACTTGCAGAAATTGGAAGTGGCAAAAGAAAAGCATGATTATAAGAACATCTCTCTTAAACATCACTTAGCTAAGATCTTCAACTGTCGTTCTCCTTTCTGTAAAAATAAATTACAGGCCTGTTTTCCATCTGACAAATCTCCACTCTTGGCACTATCACTTCTCCCATCCTCTATCTCATCCCTCTCAACAGCTGAGACCAGTTAGGGACCAGGGTGGCTCTTCTAGCAGTAAATTTCCAATGTCCCTGACCTTGGCTAACTCGACTTCATGGCAAACTACCTGAACAAAACTGGAATAGGAAAGGATGGGGTACAGAAAGGCTAAAAGGGAATCTTAATATTTTTCTAGAAACCCTGCAATATCTTTCAAGCAAGAGCAAATTCTAAGTATATTTTATTCAGATAGTCACAATAGCAGGAATGACTTTTTCATCTTTGAAGAAGGTAACATATTTGAATATTCTCTCCTGATTGGCTGGTGGGCGTGCCTGGTGGGCGTGGGTTATGGTGTAGTGGAGCAATGGTTAATTTGCATATTACTCTTTTATTATATAGGAGACTTCACAATATATACTTCAATATATTTAGGGTATACCTAGAGTATTCTACTTCATCCTATCTCAGTGGTTGGCAAACTGCAGCTCTGTTGACTAATGATTTTGCAGACCACTGGGATAGGGGTTTAATCACAAGGAACAACAGCCTATAATTATTGGAATTGAGAGTTTGGATCAGTGGTCAGCAAACTCATTAGTCAATAGAGCAGCAAATGGTGGCTCGTGAGCCACAAGTGGCTCGCAAGCTGCAGTTTGCCGACCACTGTCCTATCTAATAAAGAGGGAATATGCAAATTGTCTGTCACACTATAACAAGATGGCTGCACCCACAACAGAGGCAGGGATCCCATAAGATAAGATGGCTGTGCCCACAGTGGAGGTCGAGTTCCTATAACAAGCCTTAACAAGTAATCAGGAGGGACCTGAGGCTGCATGACACTGGGCAGGGGCAGGAGACCTGAGGCGGTGCCCCCTGCCTGGTGGGCTTGACGGAGGACCTCAGGGTGTACTCACCTCCCCAGTTCTGGGCCAGGGGACTTCAGGCTGCATCCCACACCCTGGCGCCAGGTCGGGTACCTCAGGACCACATGGCAGAGAGGTCAGGAGACTTTAGGACCACAGGGCACAGAGCTGTGGTTGCACCCCCTTGCCTAGCAGAGTTTAACAGGGGATCTCAGGACATGCCCCCACCCTGGTGCTAGGCCAGGCAACTTGAGGCCACACCACACCTCACACCTGGCAGGGCTTGATGGGGTTAAGGCTGGCTGGGTCTGGATCTAGCCCAATGGGGAAGGGGCCAGCCATTTCTGGGTCTGGGTCTCGCACAATTTTAAAGCACATGTGGGTGGGTGGGGACTTGACTCTAGTTCCCATGGTGTATCCCAGACTCTGACAGGATGAAGATTTTCATATACATTTTACTAATTTTTTTTTTCATTTCTAACACTTCTATTATAGAGAAAGGGCAAATAGCAATATTAAAATATTTCCTCTGATTAATTCCCTTTTAATGTGCATGAATTTCGTGCACCAGGTCACTAGTAAGAATATAAGTTTCATTAGACAGAAGTTTGTCCATTTTTTCCTAGTAGGTACTTAATATAGTAAATCTTGTTAAATGAAAGAATGGATGTATAATAAAGCATTTCATTTGATCCGCTAGGCAACCCTCTCTCTGACTTAGGAATGAAAAGTAATATTACTGTCAGCATGTTGTAGTTGAAAGATTCCAAATAGCTTGGCCAAGTCCCCCAGCTGGAGAGTGGCATAGGATGGGAGCCTAGGTTGAATAATTTTTCATCCATGCTTTGCAGTGAATAAACCTAACCTATTTATGTGAGAAAACAAAATTTGCTTGTTTTATTCTTCACCAAGTAATGTCACCGGGCTAAATTCATTTCACTGTCTATACATTATTTTCTTGTATCATGTTTATCTGGAGCTTTGGGCTGAGAGAATTACTGTCCACTTCCTTTTTAAAAATACATTTTTTATTGGTTTTTGAAAGAAAGAAAGAAAAGGGGAGAGAGAAACATCAATGATGAGAGAGAATCATTGATCAGCTGCCTCCTGCACATCTCTTAAAGTGGCTTGGAGTCCATAATCGGGTATGTGCCCTAATTGGGAATCAAATTGTGACCTCCTGGTTCATAGGTCAATGCTCAACCACTGAGCTACATGGACGGGTATTACTGTCCAGTTCTTTATGAATTTTTCATTCTTCTTCCCTCTGAGCCATCCAGAGCCCTCAGGAGCCCCTCCACTTTTCCTTTCATCCTTCCACTCTCTCTTTCTCCCCCACCCCATTTTCTGATTTTGTTTCTCTATCTTCCAGTCTCCTCCATTGACTCAAACAGTGACGCAACAGAAGTAGGAAACACTGGCTCTTGGTGGGAAAGAACCATTTGGAATCCAGTCTCCTACTTCAAGTTCTTGAGATGTCTTCTTAATAAGCAACAGTGAAAGGTAAAAGCTACATTTACAGGGCCAGAGGGATTTTTTAGTTAACACACCAGATGTCTACACAGGTACCCACCCACACACAGGCAAACACCTTCCCCCAACCCTCCTAAATCTGAAAAGAAAAGGAAAAAAACAACAACTTGATTTTGAAGAAATACGTTTGGTTTTTGAGTGAATCATTAGCCTCCTAATTCTTCTTTTCACCAAACATGAGGAATACTGAATAATATGTCCAGTCAATAGCTTTTTTATTAACCCCTGAACATTAATTTTAAAAAGCTCATGGGGCCCAGTCAGTCTGGCTCAGTGGCTGAGCATGGGCCTATGAACCAGGAGGTCACTGTTCAATTCCTGGTCAGGTCATATGCCCAGGTTGTGAGCCTAATCCCCAATAGGAGGTGTGGAGTAAGCAGCCAATCAATAATCCTTTCTCATCATTGATGTTTCTATCACTCTCTCCCTCTCCCTTCCTCTCTGAAATCAGTAAAAGTAGTTTTCAAAATTTAAAAAAAACAAAAAACATACATATAGCCACACATCCACTCATGAAATAAAAGGATGATGGACAAAAATTGAGATATTCTTTAAAACATTTCTTATTTTTAGAGCAGTAGAATCAATGTCTATGAAAATCATGGTGTCCGCGGGTATGAATGCCCACTTAGTATTTAGCAAGCTCAGTTCCCTGATTCCAGGCCCTCCTGGCCAAATTTATTGCCCATGGCTGAAGAAAGGAGTTTTTTTCCCCCCATGAAACTTGTTTTGGCTTGAAGCAAAGTTCAAATAATATTTACCAAGATTATTAAAAAACTCTAATACTTTTTTCTTCTTCGGCATTCAGGGATGGAATGTCAGAAAGTGTTGACATTAATTTTTAAATTAATATTTTTGGAAGAATTTTATTTAATAAAAGATCAAATGATTACCAGGATCCTGGAAACGGACTGCTGCTGATTGGGAACAATGCTTGTCAACAGCAAAGTTCAGAACCTAACGCAAGCTCTCCAGTGCGTTTGCACACTGGAAACAAATTATCCTATTTTAAAAATGTTTTTAATTTTCATTCTAGCTCATCTTCAGCTGTAAGGCTGAAATGCTAACTTTAAAAACATTTTTGCTGCAAGCAGGGGAAAGATCATTTCTTAACTGAACTGTAGAGTCTACATAAATTCTCCATTACCATATGTTAAAGAACTCTATGTGCCTACTAGGTGTTTCAAAAAATCTACTAAATAAGATATTCCCAGTCTTACTTTGTTTTAACATGCAGCTAAAGCAGATGGCAATAAAGAAGAGAATGAGCAATAAAGAGTTAAATATTTTAAGAATTTATTTTCTAGAATGATAGTGATAACAGATGATTGTGAGGTTTTTTAATGTGTTGTACTCTAAATAAAATTTATCTCAAAAGAAGAAGGGAAGGAGGAGGAGGAGGAAGAGAAGGAGGAGGAGGAGGAGGAGGAGGAGGAGGAGGAGGAGGAGGAGGAGGAGGAGGAAGGGAAGGAGGAGGAGGAGGAGGAGAAGAACAAAGAGGAGGAGAAAGAGAAGGAGAGGAAGAGGAGAAGGAGGAGGAGAACGGGGAAGGGAAGGAAGAGGAAGAATGAGAGGGGGAGAGGTAGGGAATGAGATCCATTTTAACTGACAGTTTACAAATGAAACTACCACTCAGCTGTGTGACCTCAAGTAGGAAATATACTCAATAATATTGTAATAAAAAGGAAACCAAGATGGCGGCAAAGGTAAACAACTAAACTGCCGCCGTGCACAACAATTCCAAAACTACAACTAAAAGACAAAACGTCTATTGCCCAGAACCACGAGAAAGTTGGCAGAGTGGCAGTTTTACAACTAGATGGAAAGAGGAAGGAGCACAAACGCTGAAAAGTGAGGTATGGAGGCACGTGAATCAAGCTGGTGGCAGGCGACTGGGCACATGGCTTTTTTTTTTTTTTTTTTTTTCAACCAAAAGGAAAACAAGCTCCCGATCACTCTGAAATCCACTTTCTGGGGACACGTGGGGGACCCAGATGCCTACAGGGATAAGCTGGACTATCGGTCATTGGGTCAGAAAGTGAGGGTGACTTTTTGCAGAGGTGTGCCCATCAATCATTGTTTACTGTGCTAGAGTGTGGGACGTGGGGACTTGGAAACTCAGAAAGCCAGAGAAGGCTGGCTGGCAGCCATTGCTGTTTGCCACACCCTAGCCTAGTGATGTCCTGAGACCCTGCCCCGCACATTCTACAAACCCACCCAGGCTCCACACAGTGGCTTTTGCATATAAATGGCCTTCCCTGTGACAGCTTAACCAAATAAACTACAGCTCCAGTCAGACTACTCCAAAACCGCCAAAGCCCAAGCAAAGAGGGGAAAACTGTAGTTCTTGCTGTAGCTCCTGCTGGGTGGCCTCAGACAGTAGCTGACCTGCACCCCATTGAAGATCCAGAAACTAGTGTATCTAGTGGTCTGTGTGAGACAACACCAGATTTCAACTACTCTCATAAGGGACACATTCAAGAGGCAGACTAAGTGAGCACCAAAGCCCTACTGGAACAAGTCCTGCCCCATAAATGTGTATCCAGCACAGCAATTCTTCCATTATAGACACAGCAGGTCCTCACAGCCAATTGGCCTGAAGGTCAATTCCTCCCAGTGACACCAACAACAACAATGAAGACTTAACTAACAAGACTATACACACAGCCCACAAAGGTATACACCAAAAGTGTCCACCTCAGGTAACTGGAAGGCTGACCCATTGAAACATACAAGACACCCAGCCACAAAGCCACCCTACCAACTCAGGGAAGCAGTGAAAATGCCAAGAAAAGAAAACAGATCTCAAAAAAAAGAAATGGAGAACAAATGATTGGACACAGAGTTCAAAACCATGGTTATAAGGTTTTGTAAGAATTTCCTAGAAAAGGCCAATAAATTTAATGAGACCCTTGAGGATACAAAAAAGGAACAACTAGAAATTAAACATACACTGACTGAAATAAAAAATATTATACAGAGACCCAACAGCAGACTAGAGAAATGCAAGAATCAAGTCAAAGATCTGGAATACAAAGAAGCAAAGGACACTCCTCCAGAGAAGTAAGAAGAGAAGAGAATCCAGAAAGTTGAAGATAATGTAAGAAGCCTCTGGAACAACTTCAAGTGTACCAACATCAGAAGTATGGGGGTGCTAGAAGAAGAGAGAGAGCAAGACACTGAAAACCTATTTGAAGAAATAATGACCAAAAACTTCCCCACCTGATGAAAGAAATAAACCTACAAGTCCAGGAAGCACACAGAACCCAAACAAAAGGAACCCAAAGAGGACCACATGAAGACTCATCATAATTAAAATCCCAAGGGTAAAAGACAAAGAGAGAATCTTAAAAGCAACAAGAGAAAAACAGTTAGTTACCTACAAGGGAGTACCTATCGGTTTGTCAGTTGATTTCTCAACAGAAACTATGCAGGCCAGATGGGAGTGGCAAGAAATATTCAAAGTGATGAACAGCAAGAACCTACAACCAAGATTACTCTACCCAGCAAAGTCATCATTCAGAATTGAAGGGCAGAGAAAAAGCTTCACAGATCAGAAAAAGCTAAAGCAGTACATCACCACCAAACCAGTATTATATGAAATGCTGCAAGATATTCTTTAAAAAGAGGAAAAAGAAGAAAAAAGTAAAGATAAAATTTATGAACAACAAATACATATCTACCAACAAGTGAATCTAAATATCAAGTGAATTAAAAATCTGATAAACAGAATAAACTGGTGAATCTAATAGAATCAGGGGCATAGAATGGGAGTGGATTGATAATTCTCTGGGGGAAAGTGTGTCTGTGTGGGGGATACGGGAAGAGACTGGACAAAAATCATACACCTATGGTTGAGGACAGCAGGGGGGAGGTAAAGGCAGAGGGTGAGTTAGAAACCAGGTGGAGGGGAGTTATGGGAGGGAAAGGGAGAAACAATTGTAATAATCTGAACAATAAAGATTTACTAAAAAAAGTTTTAAAGAGGGAGAAGAGAAAAAATATTGTAATAACTATGTAGGATGTCAGATGGGTACCAGTTTTATCAGTGTTCACTTCATAAGTCATATAAATGTCTACTCACTTTATTGTACACTTGAAACCAATATAATACTGTATAACAAATGTAATTGAAGAATTTTTAAATTTTTCAATGAACTTTTATTGGCTTCATGTCCACACCTGAAAAATCAGTATACCAAGAATACCTTCTTCTTAGAGTACTTGTGTTAGCTCTCCCAATTCTCATGGTTTTGTTTTTGTTTTTTTTTTACTTTAGTTTTCTCCATGAAAATTATCTTCTAAAACAGTGTTATGTTATTTACTTACTTAGTTTGCTTAGTTATATGAACATGCCTCTCCCTTAGAATATAAGCCCCAAGTGGACATGACTTTGATTACTCACTGCTGTATCCTATCTAGCACATGATAAATACTCAATAACTATTTATTGAATATTGAGTAAATAAAAATAAAGTCCCCAAAATAGGGCTGGGGTGTAAGACCCTCTTCCTCTCACTTATCAATGAGCCTACTCCTGTCATTGTAAGGGGCATAAAAGGAAATTAGGAGACTTTCCAAGAGTTCCTGTTTGTATTCCATGATCCTCATTCTGCTATCCTTAACACTCCTATCTCTGGATCTATAGACACGTCCTAGACCTAAGATACTGAATCAGGATTGAACCATTCTGGGAATAGACATGGCCTCATCTGACCTGAGTATCCTTCCCTTTATTCATGTATTTATTTATTTATTTATTTATTTATGAGAGAGGGAGGAAGGGGGAAGAAGAGAGATAGAAACATCAATTATGGGAAAGAATCATTGATTGGCTGCCTCCTGCATGCCCCCTACTGGGGATTAAGCCCAAAACCCTTGGCATGTGCCCTAACTGGGAATCAAATCAGTGGCATCTTGTTTCATGATTTGATATTCAACCTCACCGGCTGGGCTTCCTCTACTTTTTGGGTTGATTTTTGTCTAAAAGATGGCATTCTCAGTTCCTTAAAATAAAATGGAGGTTTTCTTTGCCATTTTTAAAGCTCAGTCTCATGTCCAGGTTTAGAGATACATTTGCTTGGACTGCATAAATCAGAGACACTGATTCTCTAAATGGCCAGGACCTCAGAATTTAATCCCCAGGAAGGAGACCAGCTAACTCCTGTTTTTACTGGAACACAGCTGAGGTGTCCGATCATGGAAGCAATGCAAACCATCAGAGGAGATATGGATCTCAAAATATTCATTAGTTTTAAAACCATAGTCAAAATCTGTTCTTCATTACTAAGATTAACCATATTTTTAAAGACTCAAACTTCATCTTTGTGGTGGACAAAAACCAGAACCCTAATTTCCCTCCCTCCTTTCAAGCTGAAAAACTCAAGCTTTTGGGGTGGCCAAATCTAGGATGGGATCCTGAATCTATGTAGAGGTATCTGTACAACCTTGAGAAAAGTGCAATTTCCCTGTGTAAAATGGGATAGTGATACATATCCTCTAGGATTATTATTATGATTCAACAACTTAATGCTTGTAATGCATCTAGTACAGTTTCCAATACACAGTAAGAATTCCATAAATGTTATTTTGTTTCTCCTTTTCTTACTTACCTGGCCTTAAAGATATGTCTTATGAATTATTTGAACCTGAGTAATTCATTTAACTTCCCCAAGTCTTAGAATCCTCAGTTCTAAAGTGGGTACAATTCTTACCTTATAGATTATAGTAAATGAGAAAGCATTGTTGTGCTAGCTACAGTGTCTAACATTTCATAAGTGCTCAGTACATAGCAGCTATTATTATTATCTACAATTGTTTAGCATCTGATTTGTATCACAACCACCACAGGACTTGTCTTCTAAACACTTTAAATGCATCTTCAAAGAAACTCTCACTGTGAAAAATAGGTATTCCTATTTTTATATGATAGATGAGAAACTAAGACCCAAAAAGTTAAGTAACTTGCTCAGAATTACACAGATAATGAGTGTCATGGCTGGTATTTAAACTCATGTCTTCTTGACTTCAAAGTCTGTGTTTCCCCTGTGATTATGACACAGTGATTCCTAAATATGTATTAATCTTATATAATAAAGAGCCAATATGCAAATGGTCATCACACCCTTACGCCATCACAATTCATCACCAAGAGGCTGTGTGCACAGTGGGTGTGAGCAGGTAGGGGGTGACTTGACACTGCTTGCACAGATGTGGGGCCTGGTGGCTCTGTGCATTAAGGCCTGGGAATCCTGCAGCTCCATGCAGCACAGAAGGCAGGGCCCGGCAGCTCTGGCCTACCTCTTTGGGGAAATCCACCAAGGAGCCCCTGAAGGGTGAACAGGACCTACCTCTTTGGGGAAATCTGTCATGGGGCTCCTGTACTGTGAAAGGGCACAGGCCAGGCTGTCCCCCTTTCCCCGTGAGAACATGAATTTCATGCACCTGTCTCTAGTAATAATATAATGATCATCATTAATATCATCTATTCTCTTCGTGCATCCTTTGCTAGATCAGACCTACTCTAACACATCTGTCCCCAGTGTCAAACCATGACACCAAATTGGTCTGTGCCCTCATGGCTCACAGGGACTAGAATATCAAGTTTTAGTGTGTGTGGGTCTGGAGAGCAGGGTACAGGCTATCTTGTGACTGTTTGCTTCTTGAGTTTTCATCTCTATTGTGAATGCTCTTACTGTATAGCTTTGGAATATGGAATAGCAGAACATGGGGAAACCTAACAATCACCTTCATCTAAATGCCTACAGAATAGTTGCAAATTCAGATACCAGCATAAATATGCAGCTGGTAAGAGTAACACATATAAAGTTATAGCAACTCCATTCAGAGAGCAAAGTGCCAGGTAAAGGGAAAGGGGAGCTCAAAGACAGAGTGAAAATATCCAGTGTTGGCCAGGAGAGTTGGCTTAATGCTGGTAGGGAGCAACACAGGCCTGGCATATAGCAGGTACTCAATACATATTCATTGGGGTGAATGAAGGAAACCATATTCATTACATTAATTAATTAATGGTGATTCTTAAAATCACAAATATAGAACTGCAGCCCTCTGTGTGATGGTCAGATCCTGGTGTGCCCTATCCTGTTTCTCCCCCATTCTGACATTACCAACCTTTCCCCCTGAGATGGCCATTATGACTCCACACGTGAAAATACCTCAGAGATCATGCCTCCTCATTTTTGCCTTCCTAGTCTATCTGTCCCAGAATTTTTCCAACAAAAATGGAGTTCAAAGTGACTAGGGTGACCATGAGACATGCCACAAGAGAAACAAAAATGGGACCACCTCAATTAGAAAACAGAATTCTTAAAATGAATGACTGTCCTAAAAATTCCTAACAAGTCATGACAATGCACACAACTTTCATCCTTCAGTGCTACCTAAGATCTACAAAGAGAGGGAAGGCAAGGTTGCCTTCTCAGAAAGCAGCTGAATGACAGAACTTGTACCTAATGCTGGCCATTGAGCCCCACTGGCCTCCTCACCCTGCTCCCAGCTGCAGGCCTGGGCCCACTGTTCCAGATATTGCATTATCCCTTAGAAGAGGCATATCTGAGATTTCTTGGCAGAGGTAGCTGCCTTGGTTTCAAGACAACCCTGCTGTTGGTTCCTGCTGTCTTGTTCCTAACTCTCTCTGCCCCCCATTTAGCTTTCACCTCATGAACCCAGAGTTTCCTGGCTTCTGCCTAACCCCTGGCTCCAAGTTCTATTATGTTTGCCAGATTCAAGGCACTCCCAAGTCCAGCCAACCACCGTGTCTAGCCCTGAGCTTTCCTCCCAAGCTTCCCCTGGCCCTTCTGGACTTGAGTCGCAATCTCTGGCTCATTGCATCTCAATCCTTTGTAACTCTGATTGAATACCCACTTTCCAAGCAATGGAGACCTTGCATATGCCCCATAATGACTTTAAAGAAACCTAATGCAAAGAGATCTAGCACCATGACACTCCTTATTCTATCCAGATTGGGATTAATTTAGAGGTGATGTTAAGAGGGTGTGTTTTTTTTTGTGATTAAAAAAAGGGGAGGGGGGGGGCCTTAAAGAGGAATATTTTGAGCTCTTTATAGGTAAAGCCTCCAATCATTCCTTTACTTCCTCCCTATTAAGGAATTTATACAAATCAACCAGGCACAAACATTTAAGACTAAATTCATTATTACCATCTTTCAGACTCCAAATTTTCTTACCACTACTCTCCACAAAAGCCATCTATAAGTTTAACATTTTAAATAATTCTCCAGCTCTATTGTTACATAGTCATTAATTCCTTTATTCGATATGCATTCTCCATATCTAAAAATATATAATTTATGGCATAAAGTAATTTGTTTTAAAAAGTTTTCATTGATCATTAATAGAAATGTTATTGAATCAAGACTCAGTTGAGGTTGAGGGATCCTGATGTTGGGGTATAGGGACCCTCTCAGGGAGGGACACAGGCATTCCACCTAACAAAGTGAAAAGTGCACAATATATCTATTTTCATAAGACAAGACACAGCTTAGTTATTTGGTGCAAAGACCTGGTGCTCCTAAAAAGTGGCGTTATTATAAGGAACACTGAAGTGAATAGAAAAGGCTACTTGCAACAGAATATCATTGTCCAGGTTTTCTACTACCCATACGCTGATCAGCTGCCTCAAAGACTGAGGGAATCAGTATCTCAGCACATCTGTAACCCATTGGTGGCACATCAAAGGGCTATGACACACTGATTGGTAAATCCTGGCTTCTGATAATCATTCAACTATTTTTGAGTTCCTACAAATATTCTGAGTGATTGTGCTAGTCACTGTTCCAGGAACTTGGGATACACCAGTGAACCAAAAAGAAAAAGACCCCCATCTCCATGAGCTTTGATTCTAATGGAAAGAAACATAATAAACATGTATTAAGGGCAATGAAAAGTGGGTGCTATAGCTGTGAGAAATTTTAAGTTTTATGGGATAAAGAAGCTGGGTGAGTAGATTAGGAGTGAGGACAGACAGTGTACGGAATTGAATAGGACTTTCAGGGTGGGCCTTACTGAGAAAGCGAGCAAAGACTTGAAGACAGTGAGGCTATTACCCAAAGGGATAGCTTAAGCACGAGCAATCCAGGTGTGAGAACAGCTAGAGCAAAGACCCCTTTGGGCTCTGGAAACAGCAGGGAGGCCAGCCTGGCTGGAGACAAGAAAATGAGGGGAGAGACATAGGTCAGGGAGCCAATAAAAGTCATATGTGTGTGTGTGTGTGTGTGTGTGTGTGTGTGTGTGTGTGTGTGAAATATCTCTCCCAGTCTATAGTTTATCTTCCCAATTAGTTTATGTATCTTTGTTTTACAGAAACTTGAAATTTAGTATAATTAAATTCATCAAGTTTTCCATTTTTGTGTGCATTTTTTTTAAGTCTTCTGAACAGAATGTTATATTTTCTCAAAAGCATTGAAGATTTGACTCTTCCCATTTAAATATCAAGTAAGCTTGGAATTGAGATTTTAATATGGTAATAAGCAAAGGTCTTATGTTATTTCTTTCCACAAGGATAATCAATAGTTTTAGCTTCCTCTATTGATTACTTCATGTCTTCCTCCATTAACTTTTAAAAATATATTTTATTTATTTTTACAGAGAGGAAGAGAGAGGGAGAGAGAGTTAGAAACATCAATCAGCTGCCTCCTGCACACCCCCTCCTGAAGATGTGCCTGCAACCAAGGTATATGCCCTTGACCAGAATCAAACCTGAGACCTTTCAGTCCGCAGGCTGACACTCTTATCTGCTGAGCCAAACCGGTTTCTGCCCTCCATTAATTTTTAATGCTATTCTCTCACTTATCTCTAGTTTTGTTTTGTCTTTGTTTGGTTTGGTTTTCATTCATCTCTAGTTTTAGATCAAAGATATTCTTGGTCTTTCCCAGAGGATCACCAGAAGGCAGAGTGTTACCTGCCCTTGCAAAGCTGTCTTATCAGTTAGGACACTAAAAGAAATGATGAAATGAATAACTGTTTTTATACTAAAGGGGCAATAAATAAAGCATCACAGCATGGAAGTCTTAAACACTGAGATGCTCTGAGCTAACCAAATTCATAGAGTAAAGATGCTTTATGGTGGGCATTGCCTGACTCAAGACATCAACAAGGTGGCTGCTAGCCTTTCCCAACTCTGAATGTTGATCTTTATACCCATATCCCCGTGACTGACTTCTTATGGTCATTGGGAGGCAAGTCCAATGACTAAAGAAGGCTCTGATAGGACTGCAGCATGTGGACAGCTACTCTACACATGAGAGGAAATAGGAAATAAGACTGAAGCATCCCAACACACTGGGAGGGAATTCCACCCAGCATCTGCTCCTCTTGTCTCAACTCCTCATTCTTAAATAGAATGATATATACTGCTGAGAACGACTGTGAATGAAAGTCAACATTCAATTTCTCAAAATGTGAAGATGAACTTCTACCTCACATATTCTTTTTTTGCTCACTCTAATGTCCCAAGACCCTGCTTGGTATTCAGCCCCTCAACACTCCTGGTTCTCTCACCCCCAGGAGAGTAGAGGAGTAAAAAAGCCACAGGAGATTTTTATCCCCAATGTGAAGCCAAGCAGTAGGGTCATGCAATCTGGTCAGGTTTCCCTCGCTCAATTCAGAAAAGCCAAACAGCTCCCGGCAAAAGAGTGATTACAAGAATGCAACGTTCATTTCTGCTCTAGGCCCCGTGTTTGCCCGTCAGCAGCATCTGGGAAGGAAGCACGATGCTTACAGCATTTATATTTTCCATGCTGTGGTGAAGTTGGAACCTTCACCCAGCTCAAGACAGAATAAATTTACTCCAGCACAAATCTCTTGATCATTTCTCCTTCAAATGTGGGAAAACAGCACTGAGAATGTGGAAAGTGTAGAGCACATCATAAATCCAGGGACACAGGAACTCAGAAAGCTGCAGGAGGCACATAAAGGAAGCACTGTGCTTTAATATTATTTTCTGTTTAAAATCGACATGTGTGGTTTCGGACAAAGGCCTTTTAGTGTGGAGGAGAGAAGGTTCAGTGTTTCTCCTTTTGAAAAGCAGAGGAGTGTCTGGGAGAGACAGTGAAGGGATGTGCTCTGGGGTATAATCTGAAGGAAACTAAAAATAAAACAACCCGTACTTTCGAATAACTGCCCTTAGGAAATGAAACCATGTAGCTAGCTTCCCAGGATATGAGTATGTCTTCACACGCCAGCGATTTCTGTCTCGCTATGTTACATTTGAATGGGAACAGGTGTTTATTGATAAAATCCCCATGTTGGGTCCACACGGGAAGGATCATTAACCATCACTTAAAATGTCTCTGTTCCAGAACAGAGGACTCAGAAATTGACCCAAGCCATTAAGCTCAATTACTATTAGACAAAGGAGGCAAGAGCACACAGTGGAGTCAAAACTGTCTCTTCAATAAATGGTGATGGGAAATTTGGACAGATACATGCAAAAAAAAAAAAAAATGAAACTAGATCACCAACTTACATCATGCACAAAAAACAACACAAAATGGCGAAAGGTCTTAAATATAAGATGGGAAACCATAAAAATCCTAAAAGGCTCCATAAGCAGCAAAGTAGCAGGCATGTGTCATAGCAATGTCTTTACTGACACAGCTCCTAGGGCAATGGAGACTAAGGGAAAAATAAACAAATGGGACTAGATCAAAATAAAATGCTTCTGCACAGCAAAAGAAACCATCAACACAACAACAAGAAAGTCCACTGCATTTGAGAACATATTTGCCAATGCTATTTCAAATAAGGGTTAAATCTCCAAAATTTACAGAAAACTCATACAACTTAACAAAAGAAAGATAAACAATCCAATAAAAAAAATAATGGGCAAAGGGTCTAATTAGACACCTTTTGAAAGAGACATATAGAAGGACGAGAGACATATGAAAACATGCTCAAAGTCACTAATTATCCAAGAGATGCAAATTAAAACGACAATGAGGTACCATCTCACACCTGTCAGAATGGCTATCATCAACAAACGACAAGTGCTGGGAAGGATGCAGGGAAAAAGGAACTGCGGGTGGGAATGCAGACTGGTGCAGCCACTGTGGAGAACAGTATGGAGTTTCCTGAAAAAGTTAAAAATGGAACTCCCATTTGACCCAGTAATCCCACTTCTAGGACTATATCCCAAGAAACCAGAAACACCAGTCAGAAAGGATATATGCACCCCTATGTTCATAGCAGCATGATTTACAATAGCTAAGATTTGGAAACAATTAAATGCCCATCAGCAGATAAATGGATTAAAAAAAACTGTGGTACATCTACACAATGGAATATTATGCCACTATAAAAAAAAAAAAAAAAGAAGGAACTTTTAGTATTTGCAAAAGGATGGATGGAACTGGAGAGCATTATGTTAAGAGAAATAAGCCAGTTGGAGAAAGATAAAAATCACATGATTTCACTTATACGTGGGACATAATCCTATCTAATAAAAAAGTAATATGCAAATTAACCATCACTCTGCAACAAAGATGGTGACACCCATAAAGGCAGGAGGGGAGGGGGTAGGGACACTGGTGGCATCAATTCAGTAATATAAGCCCAGAGTCCCATGCCACAGCTGCGCGAGGGAGGGGCCTCTGGTGCAGGACACTGGCGTCATTGCAGGCCAGGCTGAGGGACCCCTCCCCCCTCATACCCCATGCATGAATTTCATGTGCCGGGCCTCTAGTGATCAGCATAATTTGATGAACAAAAATAGATCCAGAGACAAATGACAAGGGAGGTGGTGGGGGGGAGGGGTGGTTAGAGAGCAACCAAAGGACTTGTATGCATGCATATTAGCATAACCAAAGGACACAGACACTGGGGCAGTGGGCACTTACCTGGAGTGGGAACGCCTGGGGGTGGGGGGTGGGGGTCAGTTGGGAAAAGGGAGACATATATAAAACCTTAGACAATAAAGAAAAAAAGTCTCTGTTCCTGTTGTTCCTGCTTTCAACATAGAGACAATCAGAGCCTCCTCCCCCCGCCCCTCCCCCCCCCCCCCGGCCCATTTTCTTTAAATATGTTGTCATACAGATATTCGGAGATGGATAGCATGCTGGATAAGAGTATGAACTGACCCATACTATCTGGGTTTGAAGCCATCCTCTGCTGCATATAGTCTTGGGTAAATTACTTAACTTCCCAGGGCCTCAGTTGCCTCCTTTATAAAATGGGGTTATTAATAATACTTATTTGGGTGGTTGTTGTGCTTGAATTAGTCAATATATGAAATTATTTAAATATAAATATCACTTGTACTGATTCATAGGGTTACATATCATGTTTGCTATTCTTAATCAATGGATCTCCTTGGCAGCCTGAACTTGAACACCAATTCTTGTATCTTGGCTTTCTGTGTTTCAAAAAATGTGGGGCTGAGAGTGGCACTATTCTGAAGAGACTTCAGCAAAAACAATTTGTAAAAACAAAACAAACAAACAAACAAAAACAATTGAACCTACTTTTCCTCATATGAATTTATTTATTTCTCAAATCATATGGCCACTTGGGGGTTTTGCCCACTCACCACCCAGTGCCGATTCTTTTGACCCCAGCACCATGATCTGGCTTTGGAGAATGTCCCTCTGCTTCTGAATACCTGCTGCATGGGCTTCCATCAAGGGGCTACACATGCCCTTCTAGCCACTCTCTCATTTTTCATCAGCGGGAGTATGGGCATTTGACCCAAGCTTGGCTCATCATATTGTCTTTCTTTGGCATTTGTATCTTGAGCAGAGTGAACCAAGGATTAGGAGGAATGGCTGACTGCCTTCTCAGTGCCTCATAGAGCCTGGCTTTGGTTCCTGCTGCTGAGACCCTCAGAGTTGCCTTATTTTTGCTCTTTTCACGACTCCTTTATTTTGATTTCCCTTTGAGCTACTCCAGACCCTCTCAATAAGTTCCTTTCCTCCTATTTTGTATGTGTACCTCTTTTTCTCACAGCTGAAGACCCTAATTGAGGCATCTCTTGTTCTCTTCCTTAGATTGCTGTGTTCTCTAAGGACCTGCACTCACATCAAACTGTTGCTGCCGCTTTTGTAGATTTGGAGCTATAAGTGTATGAACAAGTTGCAAGGAAATAAATACTCCTTTTCCTTTTGGTCAGATGCAAATTTTTTAAAGCTGATGGATATTAATATCCCAAAGAATAACACTTTCAAGAGGCCATGAACTACCCTACCCTCCAGCAGTGGTGGATTGCAAGAAAACAAGAGCTAGAAGCATGTTGTGGGCAAACGTGGGAAGAAAGTACTGAGGCAATTACTTAGTAAGAAGAGTAACACAAAATCAATCAGAAGAAGGGAGTAAGAAAAGGTTAGAAGGATGGGTAAGAAGGTGAGGGTGAAGTGTAAAAATGGGGTACTGGGTCAATTATTTAAATACAAATATCACTGAACATTGTTACTTATATCTCATGAGTCCAGTAGCAGCCAAGAAGCTGTGATAGGAAGGAGGTGAGAAAGACATTTCTGATAGTGAGGAGAGGTATGGAATAAAGGAGAAAGAAAGTGGATCCAAGACAAATCCTCTGACTTCACACCCACTTCGGGCACCCTTGTAGAACAGTGAAGCATGATGGGAAAAAGCACAAGGTGACAAGAGACAGTGGTCAAGGAAGGAAGATGAAAAAGAGAAAAATGGCAGATAAAAGAGCAGAGAACTGTTGGACAAAGAATCTTCACAATGGTATGAGCACCACCAAGAACCAAACACGCCTGCTCACGCAGTGCCTCTGACCCATTTCTGGGCGAGGAGCCTCTTGTGGTGGGATGGAGCCTCTCATATTTGTGCCACAAAGAGAACAAGCCTCCCCATTAATGAATGACCCAGTTATTTGTAATAATGGCAGTGAAATATTAGCAGTGCTTAGCTCAGTAGAGAGTTGTAGCGCATTAGCATTAATATTCTGCTTTCCTCTTCTTAGCACTGTCTCAACCTTAATATCTCAGAAAACCCAGGAGACCATTGGATTTTCTCCTGGCTTACCAATAGGTTCTCTCCACTTATCTTGGCATAACATCTGACACAAGTGCCCAAAGCGAAGGTTAGAAGAAAAGTAGCCATGCAATGAGCAAGGAATACAGCAAGATAAATTAGAGGATATTTTCGTGGGAATCTGGTCCAAAGAGAGAGGATCAAATTAGTCCCCAGGGAGACCCAAGCTGTCAGGGAACAGATGTTCTTTTATCCTTTTAGTGTAAAGACAAGTGCCCCACACAGAATGACATGAAATATGGGCAATGTGGTGTATTTCCAGATTATTAATGATGCACATGGCATCCACAAATCCACCTTATCGTGCCATTAAAGAAGTTTTGTGTATAATAAGCTTATTTAAGGTTTCTTTCCACATGCTTTTTATTGTCTTACATACACACACATATACACACAGAGGCTTCCTGCTGAATCATAATAATAGAATACAGCTCAAGGTAACATTATCGGCAGCTTGAGTGAGTTACTTTTCCTCTTAACAATGAGTACGGGAACTAAAACAGAAATGAGATTCAGCACAGTCCGGAAATATGCTATATGTAAGAATTTTCACTTAAAAAAAAATAACATTTGAATGTTAGTGCTCTTCTGTTTTTAACCTGGCTTTATTTATCACGGGCTCTTAAGCTGGATGTACAAATAATTTCATTACAAGAATAAAAAATTACCTTGTGTTCATGGCACACATAAAAGCCATTTTTTTTTCACTTTGATGGGGAGAAATAATTACCATGTGTTGAAAGAAAGGGGAATCACACAGCTACATTCTACAACTCAAAAGTCAGAGGGCTACGATTCCCTGCTTGCCTTTAGCCTTCAAGCGAGTGTCTCAGGAGGACATGTCTGTTCTGCTCTTATAATGCCAACAATACTCTTTTCTGGTAATCTGATATTTAATAAGATTTTACTTCCTTGGGCATTTCAGACCTTCACTGTCCTTCATTTGAACCTAAATTCATCCCTGTCTTGTTATGTTTTCTTATTATCAGTTCTGTGAAATCAAAACATAATATGATCTCCATCTAATTATTAACACTTTATATAGAAAGGAATTGTATTAAGATGAGAATTAATCCTGTTCATAGAAATGTCATAGTTATGCTCATATTAATATTAATGGACATATTTGTATTATAAATGATTTTTTAAAATCTTCACCCAAGGATATGTTTATTGATTTTAGAAAGAGTGAAGAAGGGAGGGAGGGAGAGAAACATGGATGTGGGAGAAAAACATTGATTAGTTGCTTTCTGTATGCTCCCCAACTGGGGATTGAACCCATAACTTAGGTATACACCCTGACCGGACATTGAACTGGCAACATTTTTGGTGTATGGAACAAAGCTCCAACCAACTGAGCTGCCCAGCCAGAGCTATACTAGTAACTGGTAACATTTTTTTATTTTTAATATTGCTTTTTAGAGAGAGAGGAAGGGAAGAGAGAGGGAGAGAGAGGAGAGAGATAGAAACAAACATGGATATTAGAGCATAACATGGATGGGCTGCCTCCTGCATGCCCCATATCAGAGAGATTGAGCCGCAACCCAGGCATGTGCCCTGACTGGGAATTGAACCATTTCAGTGGATGGGGCAACAGCCAACTGGCTGAGTCATACCAGCCAAGGCTAAAAATGACTGTTTAATTATATCATCATTTTTCTACCTTTTGTTAAGTTTGGAAAAAATCAAAATACACAAAAGTAGAGAAAATAGTAAATGAAGCTCATATATCACCCAACTTCAATGATTATCAATTCATGTTTCATTTATACTCCCACATTCCCACTTCCCTAATAATTTGAAATAAATTCTTTCTGTGATATCATTTCATCAGTAAATATTTCAGCCTCTATTTCTAAAAGATAGGGATCCATTTTTTTTAGCATAACTATGATTAAATAACCACACATAAAGGAAAATTAAAAGTAATTTTGTAACTTTATCAAACCTCTGGCCAGAATTTGCCATAGATACTGTGCTGTGCTGCCCAATTCTCTCTTAAAGATTGAAGGATTTATTGCATTAGCTCAGCTCTTCAGCCTTTCCCCTCAAGGTTACACACCTTTCCCTGGAGCAACCACATTCAGTGATTGGTGAATGCAGGGTTCGAGGCCCACATCCCTTACCCCAAATTGGGAGTACTAAGGGAGCTCTCCCGGCTCTAGTGCTCCCTGTAGGCTTGGCAGAGGACTAGCAGTAACTACTTCTAAACCTAGCTCCTCCCTCTGTCCAATCCCACTGCTTCCCCTTCCCCCTCGGGTGTTGATCTCAGGAGCGCTTTCCAGTAAATTTTCTGTACACTTACTTTTGTTTCAGAGTCTGCTTTCCAGAGACTCAAACCTGCAGTAGCTTTCAAATTTCTGTTTGTCTCATAAAAGTATGAAAGATACAAATGAACAACCAGACAATGAGAGAAACTGGGGGCATGGCGGGGAGGGGGGGGGGTAGGTGTCAGTGCTTCTGCAGAGCTTCCATCCTCCCAACTCAGAAGCTCCTGTGGGCTCCTTTTCTCAGAGTTTTTAAGTTTCATTGCATGGGCATGATTGATTAAATCATTAAGCATTGATGAATTAACTTAATCTCCAGCCACCTTCCTCGCCCTGGAGATTGGAAGGAGGGGAGGCTGAAAGAAAATTGCTCACTCATAAAATTACAAAGGTTTTTGGAGCTCTGTGCCAGGAACTGGGGACAAAGATCAAATGTAATATTTTTAATATATCATTGTTTTCTTCTTTTCTTTCTGATATACCATAGTTCCTTCCTTTCTTTCTGTTAAGTTTTCTTTTCTTTTCTTTTCTTTTTTGTACATTACATACTCAGACTTGATTTAGATATTTCTACAATAGACCAATGCTCCTTTTAGTTGTTAATGGTTTTTAGGAGAGGTTAGCATTGGAGTTAGACCTTGCTTCTTGAGTTTGTCTATTATAAGAAAGAATTCAGAGCCAAGAACTCTAATGCAAGAAGTTCATTTAAAAAGTCACAGAGGTGAGCCTGCTGGGCAGCATGGACTCAGGAAACAACCCATGAGGCAAAGGGCCCTTGGAGCTTAGGAGAAAGAAAGCAAAGAAAATGCACCTGAGGGAAGGAGAGGGAAGATAGCATGCTCTAGAGTAGGGGTGTCGAACTCAATCAGAGAAGGGGCCAAAATCTAAAATCCAGCCTAAATCGCGGGCCGAATAGTTTACTGAACAGTCACAAACTGTCATTGTGATGGAAACGCAGCGGAGTGCAGTGATGACAGCGGGGTGCGGGCCACATGGCAAGGCCTGGCAGGACGGATTTGGCCCGCGGGCCTTGTGTTTGACACATGTGCTAGAGAAAGAGAGAGAGAACTCACTGGGTACCTCTTCCTAAGGGTTTTTATCTGTTTTCTAAAGGCAGGAACTTTAGGGAAGGTCTCAGGAGAAAGCCTCAATAGAATATTCATCAGCTTTTTCAGGTGTGTCCTTTTGGGGTCTTGGTCTCTACTGATTGGTGGGTACTATGCTTGGAGTCATTAGTCTTTCCATCTGGTCCTGATGCCAGCCATGGCATCATTTTGTCCGGTTTTGCTATTTTTCTGGGCTTGGAGCTGAAACACAACTAAGGCCTAGATATTACCACAGATTTATGTTGTTACTTTTTAAATCCTCATCCAATGTTATGTTTAACCAAAACTCTGTCTCTTTGGCAAATAGACCCAAGGCTTGGTTCCTAAGATTAGTTGATGAAGGTCAAACCTCATTGCCTTGAAGGATTAATGCTTAAGGCAGTGGTCATGCAAGGGCTTGTATGGGGGTCATATGAGGCTATGCTTTGAGGCCCATTGTTCCTACTCAAAGGGGGTCTGAACTACATGACCAGCAATATGAAACGTCAGGGGGTTTAAAACCACATGATTAGCAACCTGCTAGGGGAGGAGAGGTCACCCTGGGGGCAGGTCCTACCCTATAATAGTTGTTTCCTCTAGGGTTGCCCATCGCTAGACACACAGGACTTTCTGCCCTGGTGACATTTTGTACCTGGTCTAATTTTCCTGTTCTGCTCCTGCCTAATTTCCTACTCTATCAAATCTACAATCTGGGCCCTAAGGGTATTCAGGTCTTCAAGTAGACAAAACTAGGAAGGTCTTTTAAGATAAAATTCCTCATGAATTCAATGAATACCTCTAATTCAAAACCAGGAGTATTTTTATTTATCCTCTTATATCTCCCAAGCTTGGAATCCTGGTGTTTAATTTAGAATGTCATAGAATTATCCATTTGCTTTGTCCCACAATATACATGTATCTGTCTTAGGTGAGAAATGTGACTTTTGAAAACTATTTACAAAAAAGTTTTTGTTCTCCTTTCTGCTAAGGGTATAGCCCCCTAGGGATGTATTATATTTGTTCAATTTTTAGGTTGAAACTCAATATAGTTTCTTTCTGCCAACAACTGAATACACAGTAAGGCTGATTTTGTTTCATTTACTCTTTACTCTTTAGAGACTGTTAAGTTTTAATTTTGTTTTATAATTATGTAAAATATTTTTACAGATTTATGATTTTTTAATCCTCATCCAAGGATGTGTTTTTTTTTAATTGGTTGGTGAGAGAGAGAGAGAGAGAGAGAGAGAGAGAGAGAGAGAGAGAGAGAAAGAAAGAGAAAGAAAGAGAGAGAGAGAGAATCAATGTGACAGAGAAACATTCTTCCCATATGTGCCCCAACTGGGGATCAAACTTGCAACCTTTTTGGTTTACAGGATGGTACTCCAAGCACCTGAGCCGCCTGGCTGGGCTATTTTTGCAGTTTTAAAGACAAATATACAAGGATATATCACTATATCTACTAATTCTCTCCCACTTCTTATAAATAAATTTTAAAAATTAGTTAATCCTCTCAATGTTTGGTAATGTATGCCTGTGTATATCCATTGTTTTTATTAAACATTTTACTCATCCTAATTATAAGAATTTACAAGTTACAGAATTTTGTATTCATGTATTGCTGTGTCACCAGAAGGAAGAGAGAGAGAAGAAACCAGTGGCCAGTGAACAGAGAGTTAAGAACAGGAGTTCCAGAGTCAGAATGCCGAGTGAACCTTCACTCTGCCTCATGGCTCATGGAACCTTGGGTGAGTTTCTTAACATCTATAACCTGAGTTTTCTCATCTGTAAAATGGAAACAGTAATATTACAGAGCAATATTGTGGTAATTTAAAAAATACTTTATTGTTTTCCATACAGTAAATGCTTAATAAGCATTGGATATTATTAGCCTTATCTCCTTCCTCTTTTTTGTATTACCAACCTCTCTCATTTGAAATAAGACACACAGTGGTATTTTAGAAAGAACATGGGCACTGGGATCATTATTTGGGGGGTCAGTTAACCCAGGTTCAAATCTTAGGTCCATCATCTCTTCATTGAGTGACCTCTGGGCAACATTTTCTTCCCATTGAAAAAGGAAATCAATATACCCACCTTCCGTGGCTGCTATGTATATGTTGTATAGCTTCTAACACAATGCTTGTTACATCGAAGTGGGACTAGTATTAGGAAGGAAATGAATCTTTATCTTCATTAAATGGTGATTTTAGCAGAGGTGATAGCAGTGGTAACAATAGTTTTGTTGTTTCCCTTCTCTTCATTCTCTCCTAGAAAAAGTCCTTCCTTTACCCTTAGCCTCCTTAGGACTACCCCATCTGTCCTCTTATTCTTACCCAGGCCTAAGAATAAAACTATATTACCTTTCTTTAAAAAATATATACTTTATTGATTTTTTTACTGAGAGGAAGAGAGAGGGAAAGAGAGCCAAAATAATAGATGAAAGAAAAACATCCCTGCACACCTGTGCCCGCAACCAATATACACGCCCTTGACCAGAATCAAGCCTGGGACCTTTCAATCCACAGACCGACGCTCTATCCACTGAATCAAACTGGTTTTGGCTTACCTTTCTCTTTAATCCTCATATTCTATTCACTCCTCTACCACAAAACTACAGTGAAGTTGCTCTTGTCAATTAGGGAAAGCTCTCCTAATTTTCAATCCACTGGACACGTTGCAGTTCTTACTCTGCTGCACTCAGCCCCATAGATTCCTCCCTCTTACAACAGTTTCTCCCTTTTGACTCTTTCCCCATCTCCTCTGACTCCTCTTGCTCCACTCTTTTTCTATCTGTTGGTATTCTCCAACATTTATCCCTAACCACTTTTCTTAGTCTACAAACTATCCCTGGGCAATCTTTCCAATTCTCATATGCCGACGATACCCAAATATTACCCATAAATCTAGTTGTGATCTCTCCCCAGAGCTCTATCTACTGAAAACATTTCAAACTGTCACATTTTTCCCCAAAAATCTCTTTCTTTCATACACACACACACACACACACACACACACACACACACACGAGTCACAAAATCCTCCTTGATCCTTCCTTTACATTATCTGTCTCTGCCTTGGTGAGAGGAACCAATTGCTGTTATTTTATCAAAAAATATCTATTGAGTGCTACCAAGTTCTTGCACTCATCTAGCCAATAATCAAAGCTAGAAATTTTAGGCATCCCAAATCCTCTCTTCTCTCATTCCCCAGGTGCAACTGTTCACCTGGTCCTGTGCATTCTCTCCCAGGAACATATGTCTCTGACAACTTTTTGCCTCCACCTCCCACAGCTATTGAATTAGTTCAACATCTCATTGGATTGCAACCACTTCCTAAGTTGTGTCCTAGTCATCAGTCTCTCCACTCTGGTCCATGTTCCATATGACCACCAGAGTTAGCCTGACAGTGCAATTTAATCACATTACTTCCTTATAGCAAAGCCTCCACAGATTCTCTGTTGCTTACCAGAATCCATAGTATGTAAAGCTTCAAGAAGTTACTTCAAGTTGGAATCCTTTCTTGTTTTGTTTTACCCCTCTATTCTAGATGACTGAGTTGCTCCTCATCATTGTTTTAGAATGTGCTATGCGTGGTCAATATTCCACACTGCTCACATTATAAAACTTAGCTGCAGATCACCTTCTCAGGTCAACTTTCACTGAGTCTTGAGGTAAACAGGTCCTTCTTCTCCATTGGCATGGAACTTTTTTCATACTCATGTTCCAGCACTTAACAGGATTCTTTAAAGTTGTTTATCAGGTGTTAGTCTCTCATACTAGCCCACGAGGTCCTTGTATACAGGGGCCTTGTTTACTTATCTTTGTACTTTCAATGCCTAACATAGCGCCTGGCATATTGTAGTTGGTCAGTACACATTTGGTGAATAAATGAACCAATGAGCTAAGAAATAATCACAGAAAAAGAGAATAGCATGTCCAAGGCACAGAAAAGGCATGTTATACTTTGAAAAGTCCATCAGCTCTGAATGACTTGTGCCTAATGACACTTGAGAAAGAATATTAAAAAATAGTTTAGAAGAGTAGGTGGAGGCCAAATTATGAAAGAACTTGTGTATCAGGCTAAGCTTGAACTTTATCCCATAGGTGTCTGAGAGCCTGTGATGGATTCTGCCTCCAATTTTTAGTTTGAGAAGTTATAGTTTGAAATGTTGACTTTATAATTTGTATCGTTAGATTCTGGTAGCTGAAACAGAAACCACTCTAATTTAAATAGAAAAGAATTTATGCTACAGTGTCAGGTAGTTCACAAAGTCATTGGAAGGGTTGAGGATCCAGGGAAATCTCCCAGGTCCAGAATCGCAAGGCCTCTGCCATGGTGAGCAATGCTGCCGCCGACTATTCAAATAGTCATAAAGTCAGCTACCATGATCTGAATCAACTACAAGGGAGTCTTTGCTCACCTCAATTCCAAATTCAAGTATCACACAATTTTATCTGATGGAACCTAAATTACACTTGAAACCTTAGCTGCAAGAGAATCTGAAAGATGTAACTTATAGCTTTCCCAGCCTCTCTAATATTAGAATAAGATTATAACAGACGATGAGTAGGCCATCTATACTTTTTATGTTCCTACGGATATATTTTCCTTCAGGTTAATGAAAGCCCATCACTCATTGTATTATAGAAGGTATGCTAGTAATCTGTTGTCCCAAGAATGCTAGGTAACAAACAACCCCAAATATCCCTGTGGCCTATAACAAAATACATCCCTTTTGCTCTTCATAGGTCTGCCAATCATCTGGGTGGCTCTGATTCAGGTTGTGGTTGCACTCTGGTCTGTTCCATACATCTTCATTTTGAGCTTCGGACTTAAAAGGCAATAGTACAAGGAGCATGCTCTTCCTGTAACAGATCCCAGGAATGTGAGCGGGAAAGCCAAACCTCATAAGAAAAATAAGAAGCTCCCTATCATAAAAGAAGCAAAATATCTAGGAGATTCGTTCCCAAATATTAGAGCAATAAAACAGTGCCTCCCACATAGAAGTAAGTGGAGAACTAGGAATGAAACATAAACGGCCTTCAGAATCGGACCAACCCATCCGAGTCTGGAATGTGACAAACGAAGAGGAGACACACACTGAGTCAGAGCCAGGGACTTTTGGGAGAAGAGAAGGGAGGAGAGGATCCAAAGCATGCCCCTTGGGTAATATACCTTGCTTCTTGTATCACCCTTGTTTACTTCCCTGCTGTTCTCCCCATTCTTTCAGATGATTAGCAGGTATTGAGCACCCAACATTTATGAGGCAGTGGGCTGAGTGCCTGGGAATCCACGATAAGTGAGGCAGGTGTGGTCCCTCAAGTGTCCCTAGAGGCTGAGACATTCAAGCTGTGAGGCAATTACAGTCCTGGGGTAAGTGCCAAGGTATGGGGAAGTACAAGTTTATAGGAAGGATACCCCACCCAGACTAGAGGGCTGTGTGGGAATTAGCCAGAAAGGGGGAAGAGCATTCCAACTGCAGGAAAGTATGTGCGAAAGCAAGGAACACTAGGAGAGAAGAAGGCAGGGTGCTTGAGACACCACTTCCTTGTAGCTGGAGAGAGAATGTGAGTGTGAAGCCTGACAGGTAAGCCAGGGCCAGCTCAGCAAAGGCCCAGTAAGAATTAAAAGGTTTTTCTTTTCTCCATAGCACTTAGAAAGGTGTTGTTGCAAGAGCTTTTTGCCTGGTGTGACTCAGAGCTTTGGTGAATGGACTCGGGGCTCTCTCTCTCTCTTTCTGGTGTCTTAGAGCCAATGTTCTCAGAAGCAGTGGGAAGTGAAGTGTGTCCTTTCCCTTCCTCCCAGTAGGAGGTGCATCAAAATTGCATGATGGGTTTTTTACACACAGCGTAGGAGTTTTAATGCACCCTTTCTCTCTCATTCTCTCTCTCTCTCTCTCTCTCTCTCTCTCTCTCTCTCTCTCTCTCTCTCTCTCTCTCTCCCCTCATCTATCAGTAAGAGCATGCCACTTCCCTCAGGAGTGTCTGAGCAGGGAAGCATGTGAGGAAACACTGCAGTGGGGCTCTGTGCACTATCAGAGGGGCTCTGTGCACTATCAGAGGGAGGGGAGCCACCGAAGAACTCAAGATATGTGTGTGTGCATGCCAACACATGGGTGTTCTGGCACAGTTGGATACACAGCTAGATTTGTACTTTAGAAAAATATTTCAGTTCCTTGGGATAGAAAAAGGTAGGCTGGACAGCCAGGTTGCCTGTGTATGAATAACCCAAGTGAAAGATGATGAGACCTATATTAAGGCAATGCTGTAGAAGTGAAAGAGGAGATGACACCAAATCTCAGAATAGGAGAAAAGGGAGGAACTAAGGAAGATCCCAAGGCACTGGTTTGGGCTGGGGGAACCCGGCTTCTCCCATGTTCTCCCTTGGCTTCTTTTTTATGAATACTGCTGGCCCACCTCTCTGAGCCCACAGGTCCCTGCTCCTCCTGGAACACTCAAGCCAAAACATGTCACCAAGTGCTGAATGGTCCTTTCATCCCAAATATTTAACAGAGAAAATATTTGTAATTTTTTTCAAAATATCTTTGAAAGCTTGCCCACATAAATCTATATGGTAATATATACCTGCATGCCCTGGGCTAAATAATCTTATCAATGACTTTGGGGCAAGATAGAGCTTCTTCAACCACATGTGTAGAGTTAAATAACCATCTAACACCATGGAAGAGGGATCTACTGTACAATTTAGTGACTAAGGTAGGTCAGTCAAATTATTACTGGCTCTAATTATCACCCCCATAGCTGCTAAATTCTTTACCTGCAGCGGAGTAGAACTCCAGAGGTGAGAAATTCTTTCCTTCCTTTGAAAACGCCAAGGAAAAAACCCAAAGGAGTAACTTCCAAGATGAACCTTAGAAATCAAACCTACACTGTACATGAAGACAGGGCAGGCAAAGCAAAAAGCACCAGAGAACGTGGAAAATAACTTACTGGAAAGCCAAAGGTCTAATGTTGATTTTATGTAGAAATGACCTCCTACTGTGATTTGGGTGTGTAAACTTGGGGACTGGAGCCTCCAAAGCACCAAATAGTAAAAGCAAGCGGGGAAAGTCGAGGATAGCTTGTCCCTGTAGTATTTTTTCTTCCATTCATGCTCAATTGTGGCATGAAGAAGTAAAGCTAAGTTATCAATCAGACACATGGAGAAACATATGGAAGGAAGTGAGGAGATGATACAGGAATATCAGATCCTGGAGAAGGGCTCTTAACCAGAGAGAAAGAGCAGCTTTGGTGATTACTATTATCTTTTTTAAAAAATTTTTAATTTTTTAACTACAGTTGACATTCAATATTTTATTAGTTTCATATCTACAGTTTAGTGGTGAGACATTTACATAACTTATGAAGTGATCCTCCCAATAAATCTAGTGCCCATCTGGTACCACAGATAATTATTAGTTACAACTGGCAATCTGTACATCTTAATACTTCCCCTTTTAAATCTGGCAACCATCAACATTTTCTCTATCTATAAGTTTTTTGTCATTATCTTTTAAAGAAGAAAGATTAAGGTGAATTCTGTAAAGGAAGGATAAGCTTTTCCCACCTTTTCTGTGAATAACCCATCTTACCAAACATTTTTCCTACCAAACTCATTGCCTAAAATTTCCATTGGCATCAATGTCATAAAGATATTAGCATTTTAACAAAGAAAATATTCAGGGTCGACAAATTTCCCAGCTAACCAGAGAGCATTCATTTTCAATGAACGTTACCCATAGTCCTATGGGTACAATCAGTTTTTAGTGTCAGAATTTTTAGTTTTTTATTTTTTTGCTTTCTATGTCCATGTATGCCTGCAGTACAGTTCAAAAGACAACTGGTGAGTCCAGCCAGCATGGCTCAGTGGTTGAGTGTTGACCTATGAACCAGGAGGTCACAGTTTGATTCCTGGTCAGGGCACACACCTGGGTTATGTGCTGGATCTACAGTGTGTGGTGTGCAGGAAGCAGCCAATCAATGATTTTTTCTCATCACTGATGTTTTCATCTCTCTCTCTCTCCCTTCTTCTCTGAAATCAATTTAAAAATAATTTTAAAAAATAATAGAAAAGATAACTGGTGCATCAAAAAACATGAAAGATCTTAAAAACCAAATAACTGAGTTCCCGCACCCAGACTCCTGAAATATGATGAAGAGATTTCCTGGAAGGCTTCAGCCTTAGAACTGAAGCACAGAAGAGGAGAAAAGGATAAGAAGAAAAAGGGGAAAAACCTTGAATACACATTCACAAAAGTAAAAATTAGAGGTATAAGAGGTTATATGAGCCAGTCTTTATCAAAGATGGAAGGATTTTTTTAACTCTTTGAATCCTATATAATAAAAGGGTAATATCAAATCAACTGAACGGCAGGATGACCAGTTGCTATGATGTGCACTGACCACCAGGGGGAAGACACTCAGTGCAGGAGCTGCCCCCTGGTAGTCAGTGCACTCCCACAGGAGGAGCACCACTCAGCCAAAAGCCAGGTTCATGGCTGGTGAGCACAGTGGTGGTGGCAGGAGCCTCTCCTCCTCCGCGGCAGTGCTAAGATTGTCCAACTTCAAGAGAGCACAGGCCATGCTGATGGACCCCAGAGAGTGCACAAATTTTGTGCATCAGGTCTCTAGAGTTCCAATAAGAGCCAAAGCTTCATCAACATGTAACAAATGACCTTTGTTTTCTTTCCTAGTGTGTATTTATATAAGGAGATGATTTTGTACAAATACAAGATTATATTTATACTAGAGGTCCAGTGCACAGATTTGTGCACTGGTGGGGTCCCTAACCTGCAGGGATCAGACCAAAACTGGCAGTCTGACATCCCCTAAGGTGTCCCAAATTGTGAGAGGGTGTAGGCCAGGCCAAGGGACCCCACTGGTGCACCGGGCTTCTAGTATGCATATAAGATCTTTGGTTAATCTCTTCCCACCTTCCCCTGTTCCCTCTGAGATTCATCATACTGTTCTATGTTTCCACACCTGTGTGTTGAGTGTCTGCCCCCTGGTGGTCTGTGTGCATAGCTACCAGTTAAACAGTCAAATGGTTGGACACTAAGCATATTAGCCTTTTATACTGTATATATAGATTATATGTGTATAATGTAGAAATAATCTTATGACATTATATATGGTTAATGTATATACAATCTTATGACCACTTACAACATTGGCCTAGAAATCATATAGAGAATGGTATTGAAGAAGATCAAAGTATAGAAATTGACACACTAGAGAATTCTCTATTGGGGAAGGTGACAATATCATATGCTATGGTAACAGATTGTCTTTGGCTGCTATGCCCACTAGCAAAACAGAATTTCCATGTGAAATGCAACTCAATATGTGCCAATTTAATATCTGGATTCATGTTTATGGTTATAACTAGGTCATTTCTTCTTCTAATTTGCTGATTTTAATGGGGAAGAGGCTCATTTAGCCAATGATGTGTCATGTAATTAAATTTATCATAATGATGTAAGGTGTCTTCTATAATTGTGTCCCCAGGGCTTAAAAAGCAGAAATTATGGTAATTAACAAAGCTAATTGTATGGTCTTACTTTCATATCTCAAGACTGATTAGAATGCAACAAATTTTCTGATGCTGAGATATGAGATGGAACACAGGTGATGGGCAGCCTGCTCTGACTACATGTGGGTGACAGTGGTGGACAGCTGCGACACACAGAATGATATGCAAAACAGAGCTAGGACAGTCTTAACATGGACTTGCAAGTCATAGGACTGAATTCTGCCTTTTATTCACTACTATAGGCGCTATGCACAAAATTCATGCAAGAGTAGGCCTTCCATCCCCCAGCTGCGGGCACCAGCTTCCCTTCGGTATCCGGGACCTGGGCTTCCCTCCAGTCACCAGCAGGCACCATGGCCCAGGCTTCCCTCCCAGCCCCAGCTTTATCCAGAAGGTCTTCCAGAAGGACGTCCAGTCTAGTTAGCATATTATACTTTTATTATTATAAATATAGACCTGGAGAAATTACCTAATCTGTGCAAGATTCAGTTTCTTTATCAAAATTAAGGTAATAGCATTTACCTTATTTGCATCTTGGAAACAATCAAATAAAATATGTAAAAGTCATAATTCTTGGGCCATGGTATATGCTCAGTATTGTTATTGTTACTGTGTCATTAGTCATCCTCATCCTCATCATCCTCATTATTATATTCTCTCCAGATTCTGGTAGAAAAAGAGGGGCTGTTTGAGGAGAGTCCAATAAGGGTACTTTCTACAAAGACAGTAGGTCAGAGTGTAGGGACAGCATGCAGTACCTCTGGGCTAGTAGTGGCTGCATTTGTTACCCCAAATCTCTAAGCCACATGCATTCCACATAGGAAAGTCTGTGTGGAGCAGGCTGAAAACAAAAGTTGTGATGTCTCCCAAGGAGAAAGCTGGGCAATAAATGCCTCAGCCTCCCTCCAGTGTCCTGCGGTTGCACTTCAGTGGCCAATATAACAGGAAGGCCAGAGAATGAAAAAGCCTTCCATGTCATTCATTCAGTTCAGCTTCCCAAGGCTCAGGCATGGGGAAAGAAGGGTGAAAGTGCTCAATAAATATTTTTTAAATGGTTAAATAAATTAGCCTATGGATCAGATTCTGGTTCCTTTAATACATATTCTACCTCTTCCAGAATATGTAGGACATGCAAATCTCCCTATAGTTTAAAGCTAAGTTTAAACTTTAGTCTTATATAAGTAAGGCCCATCCCAAGGGTCCCCTGAGACTACAAGTAGGAAGCTGGGTATTTTGGTTCAGAGCTATTCAGAGAGGCAGATGATGAATCCTCTGAACACACACACACACACACACACACACACACACACACACACACGGCTGACAATGTTGACAAAGCCTGGGTTGTGTTTTTCAGCCTCTCAAGTCATAATATGCGTGAAGAGTCATCATGGTTACAACATCTGAGCAAGCGACTGAACGTTCAAGCCCGCTCAGCTCACATTTCCTTTTGCCAGAACATAAAGGGGGAAGTTGCTGCTGACTCCGGACTCAATGTTGACAGCCGATTTCACATGAAAAACAACACCCATGTAAGGCTATAGCTTCTCTGGGGAGCGATGGATTAAAAACATCATCTGAGAAACAAGTGGTGCTGCTTGTACTACTTGGCAGAGCGAGGGACTTGAACCAGTTAAAAACAAATAAAGCCTTGTGCTTGCTTTGAGATATATTTGAATTCCACATGTACATTAATTCATGATTTTAAATGTTTTTAAAGCTGTAATATAAAGAAAAACTATGGAAAAGGGGGAAAGGGTGGAGATGAAAATAAAGGGACAACAACTGATCTTAAAAATGGAGCACGTGTCCTGGGAACGATTGTAGCACAAATCCCTACAATTCACGGAGGGTTAACTGTTCCTGTCCCTCTAACCACTTCCTCACATCACTAGAACCATCTGAAAAATCTCTAACTTTGGGAAGGACTCTCTAAATTTTAAGGGGGGCGGGGATACTGAAAAAAGATTAATCTTATCTATAAATAAAATACCATAATCTACAATATGACCTCCTCAAGCAAACAACTATCTCAAAATAAATTTCCCCAAGCTCTATAAAAAAATGCTCACCATTGTGCCACTTACAGCACAATGCCTATTCGATTTAGGTTTCAAAGACTCTCTTGCTCTGATGCTTTTTAATCATTTCCAGCTCTGTTGTCCAGACCTCATGGGAACACATACTCTTAGAAAAGAGAAGGAAGGTGAACACTTCTGCTATTTGCCTTCTTAGCCTCCCTTTACTGGTCCTCTTCACATTCATCTAAAGTACTTCCTTAGAAACTTGGGAAGAAAAAAATAAAAACTTCACACTAATCTATACTAATAATAGAGGAATATGCAAATTGTCTGGGACATCGTCACCTAACAACCATTCAGCAGGCTGCGTCCCTGTCCCCTGCTCAGGCAGGTAAGAGGCCCCGGGTAGGTAGGACAGGATATGATAGGAGGAGATAAGAAAGGAGAGGGAGAGGAAGGCAGGCCTGCAGGCAGATACACTGAGAGAAAAAACAGAAATACAGAAAGGGAACAAGAATAAGATGCAGGAATGGAAAAGAGGAGGAAATGCAGGGCTGCACACGAGAGGGGGTGGTGACTGGGGGGGGGGGGGGGCAGAAGTACGTGCCCAGTGAGGGGCGGGGCACAGGTGGCATGAAGCAGGGGCACCTGCCTAGACATGGGAGGAGGGCGGTGGCCCCCAGCTCAGGCCGGTGGATCAGAGGGGTAGATGGTCCGAGGCCTTCTGGGCAGAAGCACTCCTGCTCCGTGGCAGCAGCACCTGGGCTGTAGAGGCCTTGGCCACCCTTGCTGGGCGAGGCACCCCACGCTGGGAGGGGGGGCACAGCTCAGCAGGGGCAGAGTCAGACACTAAGGAGGGTACTGCTTTCATCCACAAGGGCTGGACCCCAGACTCTGGCCAGGGTTAGGTTGGTGGCACCTTAAGTGTACTTTGTTGACTAGAAGTTGGGGCATCCGGGCAGGGAATGGGAGGAGGATGGCAGCGGGGAGGCCGGGAAGGAGGGGCAGTGAACCTCCCAAATAAAAGCTTTAATATCAAAGCACGCCTCCGCAGGGTTGAAAGCAGGTGCCAGAGAGGAAAGGGGAAGGTATAAAAGAGAAAGCAGTGAATATGGCGGGGGGGGGGGGGGGGGGGGGGGGGGGGTTGAGAGATAGGTGGGGAGAGAGAAATAATAGGGAAAGAGGGAGGAAAGCAGGGTTCAGGTTCATAAGGGAAAGGTGAATGGGGGGAGGGGGGGAGGAGTAAGAAGGAGACAGACATGGGAAATGAAGGGAGAGAAGAGAGGAGGGAGGGAGGGAGAAGGACTGCAGGAGGCTCAAAGGGAGGGAGGGGGGGAAAGCAGGAAAGAGAAGGATGCTAAAATGGGGTGAGGCCAGGAAAACAGTTAAAAAGAAGAAACAGAATGGGAGAGTGAGGGGAGTTGAAAAGGAGGAGTTAGAGGGTGGTGTTTTAAAATGTAGTGGGGCATCCCCGGAGGGCTCCTGGACTGTGAAAGGGCACAGGCTTGGCTGAGCCCCCACCCACCCTCGTGCATGCATTTTGTGCACCGGGCCTCTGGTATTTCAGCAAGTACCAAACTTATTTTTAAACTAAACCTTTGATTCTAGAATAGTTTTAGATTTACTTAAATGTTGCAAAGATGGCACAGGACATTCCCGTAGGCCCTCTGCTCAATTTCCCTGCTGCTAAGATCTTATATATGATGCGTTTCTTACAACTAATGAACCAATGTTGATATATTGTTATTTGCTGAAGTCTATGCTTTATTTGGATTTTAAGACTTTTTCTTTAGTTTTTGTGAAAAGTTTTGTTAAAAGTATGCATATGAGCACAACCAACAGACTCAAGACATTGGGGGTGGGGGGACAAGGGCAAGTGTCAGGGGATAGGGGAGGGGGGGGAGGAGTCATTGGGAAGAATAAAAAGAGACATGTGTACTATTTGTAATACCTTAAACAATAAATTGTTTTTTAAAGAAAAGGGGAAAAAAGTATTACGTAGGTTCTCCTTACCCCCATTAACCAAGACTTCTTTTTCTATTGGAAATAGGGTATAATAACTCTGGGGGGGAAATAAATACTTCACACTGATATGTATGAGTTTTGACCCCATACATTTATTTTACCTGATGCTTTTTTTTTAATATATTTTATTGATTTTGTACAGAGAGGAAGGGAGAGAGATAGAGTTAGAAACATCGATGAGAGAGAGTCATCGATCAGCTGCCTCCTGCACGCCCCCTACTGGGGATGTGCCCGCAACCAAGGTACATGCCTTGACCGGAATCGAACCTGGGACCCTTCAGTCCCGAAGCCAACGCTCTATCCATTGAGCCAAACCAGTCTCGACTTACCTGATGCTTTTTACTACTCATTCAGAACATCTCAGCGACAGGGGACCAGCAGACAGAACACCTGTCTGGAGAAATGAGTTCACAGGAAAATGTGTTTTCTCCTTAACCCTCCCTTGGGAAAACCACTTAAACTTCCTTTGAACCTAAGTTTTATTTCTTGGAAAATAAACCAATTGAACTAGATGGTCTCTGAAACTGCTTCCAGCTTGGAAGTCTATGATTCTGGTACACCTAAAAACATTTTCATACCAAAGGTTCAGAATTTGGGGATGGAAGATGGTAACCTGGCTTTATCGCCAGCTTTTAAACTAGCTTTAGGATTTCTCAATTTCCACGTTTGCCTAGAAGCTCATAATATCAATAGGAACATTCAGAAGCATCATGTGCATGAACATCTTCCCTTAAAGAGTGTGGCTATAATTTATAAAACTTACAGTATCACCAATAGCACCAAACAGTAGGGACTCTCATTCAGTATTGACTCCAACACCATCCCATTCCCTTAAGGTCTTCTTTCTTGAATATTTTTTATGTCATTTCATAACTACCCCAGGAAATGGTCTCATTTTCTTTTTCTTTACAATAAAAAATAGACTGTAAATTTCAATAAACAGGTTAGTTTAAATTATTGAACATTGATAAAGTGGTGCTAAAACATTACCCAAGAATTTTACTTACAATATGAAAGTCAACCTTTCTAATGCCTGACTGTAGACACAATATGAATGTCTAGTTGATTCGAAAGTAAGAACAGTTATAAAGATAAGGTATATTCAGCATGCACACAATTTTGAAAATTAAAATAAAGCACCAGATTAAATCGTTTCCTAAACTAGGAAAGTCAACGGCAAAGGAGAAAAAGTAACATTTTCACTAATTTGAAGAAAAAGGAAAGCTACATTCTGTTTTCATAAGAAATTGAAAGAAAGTGGGGGTTATATAGGAAGAACCCAATTTCATTGTCAAAATAAAAAGTACCAACTTGTGACAGTTGAAAGGAAAATATCCAGTCTTTCCAGGCCTCTTTGATGTCTGTAGGAGAAAGCATGCGTTTGTGAATATTTAAGTGGCTTTCACGGGCTGTGGAAATAAAAATGCCGTTTCTTTGAGTGTGCTCTTGAAGCATCCCCCTCCTCAAAAAGAAATCATATGTATATACTGTATAACTAAAACATATACCTAACTTCACTGCACAGCCTGGTAAGTGTCCAGCCAAGGATGGCACTCTTGTTTTCATTATTTCTTCCGACTTTTCATATTCATCCTTTAAGGTGTAATACAAACACTTAACAAAAATTGGACTGAGTACTGCTCAGCTTCCATGGTATGCCTGCTTATCTCTCTCTACTACTGTGTATCTTCAGTTTTATCTATTAGATTTCCACAGAAAGCTTGTAGAGGAAAGACAAAGATTCACAGCAATATCCCAATATAGCACCAAAACTTACTTTTGAAAAGTTCCTTCTTCTGGACATGTTTACTAAGTATCAATATAATTTTTAAAATAAGAAAAATAGCCCTGGCCAGGTGGTTCAGTCAGTTGGAGCATTGTCCTATACACAAACAGGGTGTGAATTCAATTCCTGGTCAGGGTACATACCTAGGTTGAGGGTTCAATTCCCAGTTGGGCGAGAATGAGAGACAACTGATCAATTATTCTCTCTCTCTCTCTCTCCAAAATCAATAAAAACGTATCCTTGGGTGAGGAAATAAATAAATAAATGGAGTAAATTATCATTCTTTGCAGGTGACATAACTCTAAATTTAAGAAAACTAAACAAAGAATCTAAAAGTTAGGAATTATGAGATAATTTAGTAAGACTAATATGCTAATTCTAAAATTAATATGCAGTAATTCATAACTTTATTAACAAATGCATTTTATTATGTCTACTTATTTCACAGAAGAAATTAATATAGTCTCCTTAAAAAGTATTAAAACAAATAAGGGTGTACAGGTAAAAGGCTAATGTCCTCCTACCTACTCCACCAATCTTATAACCTCCTTTTAATAGATATGAATTTGCCTATAAATAATAAAACAGAAATGCATTAGATAAAAACAAGGCTAAATCAGTTTTTAACCCTTGAGTAAAATAAAATTCTTTCTAAGCATATTGTAAATTTCAGAAGCCATAAAAGGTGATTAATTTTACTACCTAAAAATTAAAATTTTCTGTATAAAAATGCTATAAATCCAACAAAAATATAAATGAAAAAAATATTTGTGACCTTTATGACAAAGATTAATTTTCTTTATTTATAAATGTTCCTTACAAAAAATTTTTTTAAAGAAAAACAACCTAATACAAAAATGGGTAAAGAAAAGGCCAGGTAATTCACAGAAGAAATAAAAGAACCAACAAACCCAACAAAAAATTCACAACCATAATTATAATTATATGACACAATCAAAATAATGAAATGCTCTTTTGCATCCAATAATTAGCAAAGATTAAATATTTGATGATCCTTAATGCTGGCATCAGTTAAAACAAACAAAAAAACACTGATATTCTCATATACTACTGGCTGGGTATAAATTGATGCAATGTTTTGGAGGGTGGATTGGCAATATAGATAAAAGTTTTATATGCATATATTCTATGAATCAGCAATCCTACTTCTAGAAATTTACCCAAAAAAAGTTGTCACATATCTGTCTTCTGGCAAAGATGTTCATAGAAAAACCTTAAGAACAAAAACTCAACATAAATGTTACCAGTTAAATACAGTATGTTATAGCCATACAATTAAATATTTTATGCCCTTTTAAATTTTAAAGTGTGTCTATAGATATTCTATACAAATATGTCCAAGTTATATATTAGTTGAATAAAGCAAGACATAAAATAATGCATACAGTATTATCCCTAGTAAATGAACACATACACACACACATACACACACACACAGCTAGATATCAGGGCTGGCACAGGTAGAGGAAGAAGTGAAAGGCTATTTGCTCAATTTTGTGTTGAGATGCTACAGTCTCTTGATATATGTTCCTCTTTGCTCAGTTGCCAGGAAACTTGAAACTAAGCTTAATGCACAAAATAGAGAGACTATTCCTGCCTTCTAACTTTTTATTCTCTACCATCTTTTCAATTGCTTGACTTTTATTCCTCTATTATTCTTTTAATTGTAATTTGTGTCAAATCTTTTTGAAAAATAAAAATAATTAAGTCTAAATGGAATTTGACTTGTAAAGAAAATGTCTTTCTTTCATGGAGAAATCTCCCATATTATGTAGGACATTTTGCTAAAGATTTCCATAACTATAGGCATAATTGAGTTTTTAAAATTCATTCTTTTATTCATTTCTTCCTTCATCTATTCTGAAAACATGGTTAACCTATTAAAATTCCTATGATTCTCTCCAGTTCCATCCATGCTGCTGTAAATGGTAGGAATTCCTTCTTTTTATAGCAGTATAATATTCCATTGCATAGATGTACCATAGAAAAAAGGAGATATATGTACTACTATATGTAAAACTTTAAACAATAAAATAAAATTTAAAAAATAAAGTAAAAATAAAATTTTAAAAAAACAACAATGATTTTCTTTAAAAATGAAAAAAAAAATCCATCCTAAAATTCATATGGAATTTCAAGGGACCTCAAACAGTTAAAACAATTTTTAAAAAGAGCAGTTGGAGGTCTCATACTTCCTAATTTCAAAACTTATTACAAAGCTACAGAAGTTAAAACAGTATGGTACTGGCATGAAACAGACATGTAAACCAATGGATTAGAATAAAGATTACAAAAGTAAACTTTCATATATATGGTCAAATTATTTTTTATAAGAGTGCAAAGAGCATCCAATTGAGAAAGAGTAGTCTTTCCAAGAAATGGAACTGAGAAAACTGGATATCCATATGCAAAAGAATGAAATTGGATCTTTGCCTGATACCATACAAAAAAAAATTAAGTCAAAATACACACACCAGCAAGTAAATCAAAATGGATAAAAGACTTAAATGTGAGACATAAAACTCTTAGAAAAATATTTAGGGGGAAAGCTTCAGGACCTTAAATTTGTCAATAACTTCTTAGATATGACACCAAACACATAGGCAACAAAAAAATTTAAAAAATTGGTTTAGATTAAAATAAAAACTGTGCATCAAAAAGGACACTATCAACAGAATGAAAAGGCACCCCATGGAATGGGAGAAAAATGTGCAAATCACATACCTGATAAGGGGTTAATATCCAGAATATAGGTAGGTAGATAAATACTCCTACAACTCAATGACAAAAATAAAACAACAACAAAAACAATTAAAAATGGACAAAGGACTTGAATAGACATGACTCCAAAGGAGATATATATAAATGACAAATTAGCTATGACCTGAATGTATTCAATGATTCATTCACAAATACTTAATTGAGCAACTACTTTCAGTCAAACACTCTTGCATGGAAATTGCACTTCCTGCGAGAAGAATAACCAAGAGCCAAATCTGGCCTGGGAACTAAAGATTTCACTCCCTGGCCACATCAGGAAACAGTAAAAGGGAGTCCAAAATCTAAGGCAAAGCCACTTCTCGTGGGAAACCCCTGGAAGTAGAAGCAAGCTTCAAAAAATTCTTCTGGCAACACTAGTTGCCTAGATTTTAAGATCCAATAAATAAAGCTGACTGTTCTTTAATGTATAAGCTTTCCTTCCCCTACAAACAGAGTCGATTTATTATTTACTTGGAAGTTCCCCTTTTTCTAGGACAAACCAGTCGGCATTGCAAACCAGTGTTTCTTATGCACTAATGAGCATTCTAGGCATCCTGGGTTCTTGACCATTTGCAACCGGGTGCGGGGCAGGACAGGACCTGTTCTGCTTTTCCAACAAGCTCCACAGGGAGGCCAGAACTGCTGGTCCCTGGACCGCACTTGAAGCAGCGAGGTCACGGGTAACAACGGCTAACTAGTAATATGCATCCCCTCCCATCCTCCAGTCACAGCTCCACACGCCTGTTCTGGTGCCTGCCCAACACCAAATACAAAATTTAACAGCTTTTGTCAAAGTAAAAATGAATCCAGAAGAAATAAATAAATAAATAAATAAATAAATAAGAAGGAAAAAGAAAAAAAACCTTTTTAAGTTTAGATGAAACCCTATTTCTAATTACAGGGCTTTCATCAAGAAAGCCTAGGGGCAGGATTAGTGTTAAGTTCATCAACTGTTTCCACTCAAGAAAAATGAAGGGTTGCCTGAGTGTGACAGGTACTTAATTGCACCAAAACAGAAAGGAGAAAGATTTCTCTCCCCGCCCCCAGTCCCTTATAATTAAATCCGCATATACTCTTCAGCTTGTGAAAGGTCATTTTTAAATGTTCAAGTCTTTTCCTTTTCTTTTTTTTTTTTCAACTAATTAAGAAAATGAATCAAATTGTTTTGTTTGGAAACAAACAGCAGCACCACAAAGAGAGAATAGTACATGGATGCAAAAGGGGCCTTCTTTATACCTCTCATCATCTGTCATCATGAAAACTCAGCACAATGTGCCATTTTTTTTTGTTTGCCCCAACTTGTTAAATGAGCAAAAATTATTAATTCTTACTAGATTGATCTACCCTTGTCAAGAGCCACATTAGGCAGCACAAGGCCTTCCCAGAAAGAGATGGCTCTTTCCTGGAAGGTTACTTAGCAGTTTCAAAAAAAAAAAGTGATCCATTCCAAGATCACATGAATGCTTCTAGGAATCAAAAACTATCTGGGGTACATGCAGTTTGAGCTACTTTTTCTGATTATAACTTCTTAAATCTTTACATCAAGAATTGCGATGAGAAAAACTGCACTCAAAAGTTTGCTCCCAAGAGCTATAAGAAGATGATTAACTATTGTACTTGGTTTTTTCCATTTTGAGAGGTGAACCAGAAATGCAGAGGCTAATTCTCTGTCATTAAGCTGTACTTTTTCTTCCACTTTTTCATAATATTTTGGTCAAGCTGTCATCAGAAGCACCGTACAATCCAACATAGGTTTACATGCTAGCCTGTAGATGTAGCTGAGATCAAGGTATCAAGATTCCGCATGTGGCATTAATCCAGTCTCACATTTTCCCCTCAAACAAATCTAGCTCCAGAGAAGCCCACAAGAAATGTAGCAAATTCCTGTGTGACCACAGGATCTTCTCACTAACTCTTCTTGTTAATCCTTGAAAACTCTCCGGATGGCCAACCGGCAGAGATAGCACTCCGTCCTCGCCCAGCTGGCAAATAGACGACGTATAATTGTGATAGTGTCTTATTTCTTCCTGTGATTCTAATTGAAGTGGTGGTACTTTTATTGAAGTCTGCCATTTCTTTCTGACCAGCCATGCAAATAATTATATTGTCCAGGATATTAAAGGAAACAGGCCAACCCCAAAGAAAATCAGGCGGAGGCTTGAAGGAATCTAACCAGGATTCTAAACACAGGAACCTCTGCCTCGTCCCAGGCTGCCTCTCTCTCAGGTTTCTGTGAGAATCTGCCTTCCAGGTTTATTATAACCCAAGAGAGAAGCAGAACAGGCAGGATCAGGGATACAGTGAAAATAGGATGGAAAAAACATTATCTGACTGACTGGACTATGGCGTGTGACCCTGCTTGACCCTTGAGGGGATCAAAATTTTCCCATGCAAAATCCCCTTGCTACCTTTTCTTCCCACTGACTCCCTGTAGTCCCAGGAACCAGGCCATGGCATCAGAGCATCACCAAAGGATAATTGTCTAACATACTTCTGCTTAGGGACACCCTAAGAGCCACTTTCTTCTGGAAGGAAACTTGGCAGCTGACAGACTCTTCTCCAATATCATGTAGCTGACCAGTAGCTGCCTAAGAGCCTCAGGATAGAACTTAGCTGGAGGATCCCACTTCTTACATACACACAGTCACTAATTATTTCTCAAAAGCAATCTTTGTGCCCTAGCTGTTTTGGCTCAGTAGATAGAGCATCGGCCTGCAGACTGAAGGGTCCTGGGTTTGATTCTAGTCAAGGGCACCTGCCCAGGTTGTGGGCCAGATCCCCAGTAGGAGGTGTGCAGTAGAGAGCTGATCAATGATTCTCTCTCATCATTGATGCTCTCTCTCTCTCTCTCTCTCTCTCTCTCTCTCTCTCTCTCTCTCTCTCTCTCTCTCTCTCTCTCTCCCCCCCTCACTCCCTCCCTCTTCCTTCCTCTCTGAAATCAATAAAAATATGCTAATAAAAAAACAGTAATTGCTTTCTTAATTTACTCATGAAAACTGTAAAGTACAGCCTCAAGTTCCATGTCCCCAACCTTTACTTCTTAACTTGCCATCTTTCTTTCCATACAGATGGAAGCTTTCAGAAATGGTTTCTACCGCTTAGAAGTCCGGGTTTTTCAAATGGCAACTAGGATCTAGCTGTACCTATCCTCTCTCTTCCATTCTAATAAAAGTTCTGATTCAAGAAAGGATCTCTCCCTAGTCTAGCATTTAAAAATTCCTTCGTTACATTAATTATACTATTAAAAGCAATTAGCAGTTTTCTTATTTGCAAAGTAGAGCCTAAAAGACAGAGAGCACCCTTTCTAGTACAAAGAGGGATTTTTCCATTTAAAGGTTCTTCTTGAATAGTTTTATGAGGCATTAAACCAAGACCGTCCAGAGCCATGGGCCTCTCCACTCCCCTGTCCAGAGCTCTGCGTCAGTCACTGCGGTCCTTTTTGCTGGCACAGGAGACAGACCTCGGCTTTCTCCCAAGCCTGTCAACACTGCTCCCAATAACTGCCAGAGAAACCATATGGTCTCTCCACACCCTCCCCTTGGGGCCAAGCTTATTACCTCCCAACCTACCCACAGCAATGCAGAGCAGGAAAGAAGAGCAAGCTGAGGGCCTGAGTTTAGGCTGTTCCTATATTTCTGCTATTGAGTCACCATCAAAGGAGGTGAAGGGGAGGAGGAGAGGAAAGAAAGAGAGAGAAACAGAGATATATCAGTGGAGAGACACATAGAGAAGTTGTACTGAAGAACATTTGGCAAAACAAAAACAAAACAAAACAAAACAAAAAAAAGCATACAGACTGCTGTGAATGAGATTTAACTCATTTGTAATTCAGTTACTATATTAGATCAATTTAATCACACATTTGGATGTTAGAAATGCCCAGGAAATATCTTCTAATACTAATAGGATTTCCCTCAAAATAATTTCTATACTTAGGTGTTAAACTGCTTTTTAAGAGCATTGAGCCTTCTTGGGGGGAGGGGAAGTAATTAACCAAAGTCCTTGTATGCGTATATGCATAACCCATGGACACAGACAAAAGAGTAGTGAAGGTCTAGCATGTGGGGAGGGGCAGGAGTGACCTAGAGGGAGTCAAAAGGGGACATATGTAATAGTTTCAACAATAAATAATTATTAAAAAAAATAAAACTCAGGGGTTAAATAAAAGTATTGTACCTTCTTTATCAATATCTTCATATCAGGGGAAGAAGACTGAACACAATCTGGAAGTATTTCTAAAAGGTATTATTTAAAGGTGGTGTGGTAAGATAACTTTCTAAGTTAAAGAGAAAAAAAAAATGTTATCTGACCAAATGTTGCCATAGTTTTTGAAATTATTATGACTTTCCTATTTAAAAAAAAAAAAATTCTGTACAATTGTTTTTAACCAGATCATTTCTGATTTACACATGACATTCAGCTCAGATTCAGAATGTAGGTTTCCCCAGGAGCCAAACCCCAGCTGGAAGACTATATTGAATATCCATCTACCCAACTAAGTCTCTTCTATTTTTATTAGAATGCAAACATAAGAAAAAATTCCCTGGCTATCAAAATTTAATTTTGAAAAAAAGAGATTCATATATGTACTAAAAGACAAAATTGGAGGTTCAAAATTATTTTTATGAGAGAATAATCACATGGAAGTCCGGATTTGACCTGGACTAATATTTCCACCCCCTACTCTTCATCATCCATCCCACTCAACACCTCATACACTGAGAAGTCCTATTTTTAAAAAATGCCGTGTTGAAGGGACTTTTCTAAAATACCGAGAGACCACAGGCTCTATCTGGTTGGCTTGTCTGCTCCCCATACTTGCCTGGCTTCACTCTGAATAGATGCCAGAAATAGCATTCCTACAGGATTTCCAGTGCAGAGACCACAAGAATGTTCTTTCTCATGGTATGGCAACTGTGCAACAATATGGCGTCATCTGGAAAATTACAGTCTTGGAGACAAATATTTTTCCCCTCTCCAATGATTTAAAATAGACAGGGTGTCGCCCAAAAATTATGCTTTCCTTTCTCCAAGATGGAGGACTCTTCTTGGAAAGCCCCCTCGGGACAACGACCTTTGCAGCTAGAACCCCTGGAAGACTAACCTTGACATGCAGAACTCCTTAGACAGTCCTTCCGGGATTTTGGAAACTACTCAAAGAATCTCCACTGCAAATGATATCATTTTAGAGTAAAATATTAAATAAGAATTTCTCTTTTGACTAGACATGATAGCAATTTATACTTATCATGAACTTTCCATAGAGCTCAAATTTGTATATTATGAGACGTGTTCACATTATTATGGCTGTTATTATTTTTTAGTTTTTTGTAACACTTATTTTGGATATACTCTGAACACACACAAAAATAGTAATTCTCAAAGAACTGGTAATTTCATTAAGAGACATTTTAAAAGATTAAGAATATAAGGAAAAAATTTCCAGAAGTGTACTGGTGAATTCCATAAAGGCATGTCTGCATGATTCATGGCTTTATTCCCTATACTTAGGTTGGACTTATCGAAGATAATAAACAGAAAAGAAGAGAAGACAGTGGGACAGAGGGATGGGCAAAGAAAGAATGAAGGGTACAAGGTGACTGAGCTCAACATAGTGGCAAATGAAGCTTATTAGAAAAATATCTCAGTCATTTGCCTTCACATTTTCCCTTCTCACTGAACTGGGATTTTTCATGGTGATGGCAAATAAGACTGCCGGCACTCAGGACACCCACCATTCATCCAGGCTCCCACTAAGGGAGCATTTGTTTGTTTGTTTGTTTCTGTTTCTTCCTACGTATTATTTGAAATTGCCTCATGACTGTATATGATTATCCTTGCTCTTGACTTCCAGAGTCCTCTCTGATTTGGGTTGTATTCCTAAGGGTAAGAAAAAGTTAATGTTTAAAAAGTCATAAATAAGGGGAAAAATAACAAAATTGGGGGTCTGTTTTGTTTTTGGGAAAGAGAAATCCTTACTTCTAAAAGAGTATGACTTATTTCTAATTTTTAGCCTCTTAGCTACCAATTGCTTCCTGTATTCTTTGGAACCCTCTAATCTCAAACCCTAATGGCTGACAACTCATTGAGCTCCCACAAGCGAAGATACAGAAGCCAAACTGATTGGAACAAGTGCAACACTAGCTTACCCACAAAAGGAGACAAGTGATCATAGACATAAGGCATTGGAGCCCAGTCCATCTACAATGTCTCTCTTTCTCTCTCTCTCTCTCTCTCTCTCTCTCTCTCTCTCTCTCTCTCTCTCTCTCTCTCTCTCTCTCTCCACAAAAGGCTTCAGATGGCTCCTTGTGTGGGAACTGCTCCTTGCCTTTAGAGTCAATATCCCCTCTTTGCAGTTTTCCAGAAGGCCATCTGAAACCTCTGGGGATGACAAGACAAACAGCTCCAAAATGGCACCATCTCAAGCTTTTACCTTGACATTAACTGAGGGGAAAAGGGAAGTTGTTTCGTGACCGAGAACAAAAAAAAAAACAAGTAACCTAAAACATATTTTCTGGCAAAATGTGCCTTCTGCAAAGCAGTCAAAGGATGATAACAGGGTGTGGAGAGATGGAATCAGCAGTTAAGTGGATATCCGTCTGTCACTTAGCCTTCATTACATAGCATTAGCGACCAGCGTTTGGCCAGCTCTCCGCTCTGTCTTCCCACATCACCCCACTGGCAAGATGCTTCCCCCAGGCCCATGGCCTCTGGCCATACCACTTTGGCCTGTGGTTCCATCACATCTTACACACTGTAAAGGGGCTGGACAGTACTTGGATGAGATCAGGGGTCAGTTTGGACTGGATTCAGGCCTGGTTCAACAAGGTTTTGCAAAACTTTTCCCTCCACTCGTCCTCCTCTTATTTCTTTACCTCCCTGGTCTTTCTACTTGGAGCAGCCTTTTTCTTCCTGCAGATCCAGATAGCTTCTCTTTTCCTAAACTCTTCTCACCCTTTCCATATCTCAACGTTGTCCTTCCTCTGTCTTCTCAATGTTTACGCTCTTGCTGTACTTATATTTCTTTAAAACCAACATGAATTGGCTGCAAGCAAAATAAACAGATGCAACTCACAAAATCATAAATTACCACGTCGGACAGTGAGATCCTACCCAACACAGGAAATCGTCTCTCAGCTGGTTTCAGAGAAGAAGATAGAGAGACAGAGCTTCAGTTTCACTTAAATGTCCTGTTCCCCTAACAAAACCTTTGGGATTAAATCAGAAGTATGGTAGACAGAGCACATATTGAGACGGAGCATATATACAGTGAATTGAAAACCTCTTACCTCTATGCAACTTACTTAATAAATCTAGAAAATACAACCCAGACTTTCTGAAATTATGAAGCAATATTGAAAGCAACCTCCATGTGCTTGGGTCCATAAAAATAGCCACACATTAGTGCTCACCAAAGCCATTGTTCAGCCAAAAGTGCAACTTTCCTCATAAAGATGAAGCTGCCACACACATACATATACACACAGAGATAGTCACACCATTCCAGTTCTATTATATAATGCCAGCCACAGAAAGTGGCACTCTCATCCACCTGGCTTTGCAAGCCACACCCAATTGGTCATCAACTTCTGTTGAGTATACTTGCTAAATAGTCCTCATTTATTTTTATTATTATCATTATTATTATTATTATTATTACTATCTTAAGTTGTATATATGTCTCATTTTTCCCCCAATTGACCCTCCCCCTACCATTCTCACCCCAGGCAAGCCCCCACCGTCCCAGTGTCTGTGCCATTGGTTATGCTAATATGCATGCATACAAGTCCTTTGGTTGTTCTCTAACCCCCCTACCTCCCCTGCCATTTGTCTCTGGATCTATTTTTGTTCATCAAATTATGTTGATGTTTATATCCCACATACAAGTGCTCATTTCTATGGTCTCTCCCCACTGCCACCTTTGGCTAGTCTAGGTGTCAAACTCTTTCTGTAAAGGGTCAGATAGCAAATATTTGAGGCTTTATGGGTCAAACAGTGTTATCAAAACTACTCCACTCCACTCTTGTAGTGCAAAAGCAACCACAGAACAATGTAAGTAAATGAATGGGCAGCGGGCAGATCCAAACCACAGGCTATGGCTAGCTTGCTGATGAATGGTGTAGGCTACCAGCATCTCTCACCTCAATTACTGCAACAATACGTGTAACTGGTCTCCCATCAGGGTTAGCATCTCTAACCCATTCTCTACCCTGCAGTCAAAGATCTCTCAAGAACATAAACATGAGTAAGTCACTCCACTGTTAGAAAGGCTTCAATGGCTTCCTATTTTCCTTAAGGTAAAAGTGAGAGTCTATAACAGCCCATTTAGGCACTCCCGGATGAGGCCCTTTACTTCACACTCTATGGTCCAGTCCTACTGAACATGTGTATTTGGTTGTGTTTCTCATACACACATCAAGCTACTGCTTGCTTCTGAGCCTTCAAGCAGGCTGTTTCCTCTGAGTGGAACACTGTCTCCTATATCCCACCCACCCTCCTCTTAAAAGCCATTTTCTCGTAGATGTTCTCTGCCCACCATACTAGACCCGACAGCACTCCTAAATGTCTTCATGGAACCTTGTCCTTTCATCATACTTCACCATTAGACCTTGTTTAACTGTCTGTTTGCTGCTAGACCATAAGCTGTGTGTGTGTGTGGGCGGGGGGGGGGGGGGGGGGGGGTGAGGGGAGTGTTAGGGGGTAAGGAAGCACATCTGTTTCTTCAGCATTTAGCATAGTACCTGGCATCAGATGCATGTAAAATAATGTTTGATAATGAATGAATGAAAACCCAAAATAGCATAGTAAATGTTCCAACTGTTCAGTAATATTATACACTAGAGACCAGGTGAATGAAATTCATGTATGGGAGGGAAGTGTCTTCAGCCCAGCCTGCACCCTCTTCAATCTGGGACCCCTTGAGGGATGTCAGACATCCCTTCACAATCCAGGACTGCTAGCTCTTAATTGCTTGTCTGCCTGCCTACCTGATTGCTCCTAATCGCTTCTGCCTGCCAGCCTGATCACCCCCTAACCACTCCTCTGCCAGCCTGATTGATGCCTAACTGCTCCCCTGCCAGCTTGATTGCTCCTAACTGCCCTCTCCTTTAGGCCTGGTCACTCCTAACTGCCCTCCCCTGCAGGCATGGTCCCCTCAACTGCTCTCCCCTGCAGGCCTGGGTCCCCCCAAACTGCCCTTCCCTGCAGGTCCGGTTGCCCCCAATTGCCTTCCCCTGCTGGCCTGATTGTCCACAAATTCCCTCCCCTGCTGGCCTGATCCCTCCCAACTGTCCTCCCATGCTGGCCATTTTGTGGTGGCCATCTTATGTCCACATGGGGGCAGTCATCTTTGATCATATGGGGCAGCCATCTTGTGTGTTGAAGTGATGGTCAATTTGCATATTACTCTTTTATTATATAGGATAGAGGCCTGCTGCACGGGTAGGGGCCAGGTGGTTTGCCCTGAAGGGTGTCCCGGATCAGGGTGGGAGTTACCTTGGAGCATGGGGTGGCCTGGGCAAGGTGCCTGGGGTGGTTTGAAGGCTGGCCATGCCCCCCTGGTGATCAAGCATTTATCTTCTATAATTGAAACTTTGTAGCCTTGAGCAGAGGCCTGAGCTAGCCAGAATGTGCAGGAAGCTTGGCTTCCTCCATTGCCAGGGAAACCCAAGCCTCCTGCTTGCTCCATGGCTGCAGCCATCTTGGTTAGGTTAATTTGCATACTCAATCCTGATTGGCTTGTGGATGTGGCTTGTGGATGTATCGTAGATACGGTCAATTTGCATATTACTCTTTTATTATATAGGATAGGTGATTGCTTATAAGAACTGTAAACAGTATTTTTACAAAGTTAATACTCCCTGGTAATGATGAATAATTACTTTTTAAAGAGATTACAACATAACCCAATGAATAGGTAAAATATTCATAGTAGTTTATTAAAATTATTAAGCACTTTAATGTGTGTATAGGTAAAACTTTATTAACTTTTCTCCCTGTATGTAATCTTACTGATTACTGCCCTCATACGTGAACAATAAGACATGGAGACATTCATTATACTATCACTAGGTCAATGATGTTACTATCTTTGACTCCTTGCTATTTGCACAGGCAAAATAATGCCACTCTAAGCCTTTTTAACAATCACAGGCATAAGAGTTGCAAAACTCTGCAGGGTACTAGAAACCACTTGTGTAAGTAAAATTTGATAAGAAAGGAAAAGTGATTTCTTAATCGTTCTTGGCTCTAGAGCTGAGTAATTCTTAGCTTGATGTGCATTTTTAAATACAATCCTAAATGATTCCAATATGAATTCCCAGTTGAAAATTAGTTCAGAACAATGACTTCTTGAGGACAGAAGCTGTGACCTGTTCATTGTTTTATCCTCATAACTTGGCCCAGAGCCTGACCCATAGTAAAGTTCTCCATGGATATTTATTGACCTAAACATTATAAATATTTCAATAATTAATGAAAAAATTTAAGTTCATACACGTTTGTGTTATGTAGAGGGGTTTTTTTTAATGAGCATGTATATTTTCTTAATCAGAAATGAATAAAAAGTTATTAATTCACATATAAATCAACTTACACAGAATAAATCTGGGTAAAACATGCATTTGTAAGGCACAGATTTAGATTCATATTGAAAGTACTGATGAATAGGATAATTCAGAATTAATAAACTATATCAGAAAGAATAAAATAGTATAAATATAAAAAAATTATAACAAATGCAATCATGAAGCAACACATTTCTGGGCCCCACCTGCAAGGCATTGTTGCTCACTGTGCATTAGACCAAGTGGCAGTTAGGTCTAGGCCTCGTGTGCCTAGTATCTTGAGTACCATTCCCACTTAGTAACTTAGAGGAAAACTCTATAAAAATAAAATAAAAATTGAAGTCTTTCCCCTCCAGGGCAAGTATTGAATAGCTTACATTCAGACGGCTAATACTGTTACTCCCTTCAAATAACCCGGGATTACGCCTTATACCTATGCACGCTGATAGAAGACTAGCAATTACTCCTGCAAAATCACTGGCATACTAGGAGATGTTTTTATCCTAGGGGGATGAGCCTCCTTCTGACTGTATTCTCTTTCATTTTCCTTGCTCTTTTGATCCTGGTTCCTGTTTTCATCTTTCCATAATTCTAAGTTAATTGATTTTCCAATCTGTTTTTCCTAGAAACAAATTTAAGATGTGTTCACACCAAGTCGGGGCATTTAATGGCTCTCTCCGGGGCCACACCCAAAACCACTACCACTCCATAAAAAGTTGCTGCCATTACCTTCTCCCCTATTCAGGCTGTCTCTCAACTTTGCCACTCATTCTTTGTTTTGGACTTTCACTCTAGCCTGATCTCACTGGTTTTCATCTCATTATCATGTGCAGATTTTTCACTGGCCTCCCAGCCCCTTGAAATGAACAACTCACTTGGAAAGTTGGCCTCGGCTTTGTCTTCTGCCTAAAATGCTGCATCTTGGATTAACCCCCCTAACTCCACACATGCAACCTATAGTCAAAAATATGAATGGCTCAGGCTGGAATCCCCAGTAGAAACACATTCTGAATCACAGGAACCAGGCATCAGGCTCGATTCCCTCTTGTCTAGGAGAAATGATGAGATCATTTGGAAAAAGTAATCTTTGAAATGTTACTAAATTATTTCATCTGGGTTCAAATTTTTCCTCCTAAGCCAAGTTTTGTCACTGAGTGACTGACCACTGTCACTCAGAAACACTCTGGATTTTAATTGATAAAAAAAATTAAAAAAATTAATGAACACAAAACAAGGGAGAGAATTCAACACTCCCTAAACTCATTGGAGGACCACTTTGTGGGTTAGACTTTGATTATTAGGCCTGTGTGTTTGAGCTCTTAGGAAAGATTGGATGACGTTGGGAAATAATATTGTTTTTTTTCCTTGGGAAGACCCATACATCATTTGAAACATTTCATGATCCAGTCAGTACTTATTGTCTATTTTGTGTGTAGTATAGCCCCAGATTTCTCCATTTTCACATCTGATCAATACAATACATAAAGACAATGAGCCAGGCTAGACCAAAGCTATATTCCTCAATCTATGAGCTGGTCGGGGGACAGGAGGGACACAAAGACAAAACATCAATGTGCCCTAGGATAATAAGAACCTGTGAGACGCGCTCTGAGGGTAGAAACTAATTCAGTCATGGTCTAAATTGCCTTTGCCAGTTGCTCAGCCTCAACCCTCCCCATCTGTCCTAGTTGGAGGTGGTCCTGGATTCTGCTCTACAGGAGCAGTAGGGCAAAGAAAATAGAGATAGTTAACATCACTTGAATGCTCAACACACAGCCCCCTATTAAGACATAGAAGTTTAAAATTGGGGGCCTTCCAGCTGGGCCGAGTACAGCTGTGGTACCCTGAGCCCATGCCATCTCTTTGAAACAAAAAACAAAGCAGCAGTAATAAAAATAAAATGTGTACTTAAAAAAAAAAAAATGTTGGTCCCTTCCCACTCATGTTTATGTATAAACCAAACACCAGCAAAACAAACTGGTGGTTAAACTGGCATTTTAGTTATGAGCCATTGCATTAACCAAACAAGCTATGGGGCACCCACAGGCATCTCTTATTTTTAAGGTGCTGGATGGCAGGAGGGTCCAGGTAGGTATGCAGGGATCTGTCCACCTCCATGTTCCCCACATAAATTAATGTTTTTTAAAAAAAAAAATCGCAAAAAAGTTTAGAATCTTCAATAGGAGAAACTCCTTCTAAGCTCAGACATCAAAACTGTTTGGGAGAGAAACAGAAACTCTAAAGCATGACTTTATGGCTGGATTGATGCTATTTTAAATGACGGCTTCCCACGCTGATCACTTCACCCAGCAAATTCTCATTTCCCCAAAACAAGCCTTTTTTTTTTTTTTCTTTTTCTTTTTTTTTCTTACAGAGTGACGAATGGGTCCATGCCTCTGTGAAAACCTGTTCTTTCCGAGTCGGCATTTGTTTCTGCAGGCCACTGCGTGAGGGGATTTCCTGACTGACTTAGGAAAATGTAGCTCAAGTTGGTGAAACCGTGTTCTGCTTATTATGAGGCCCAGAGAGCTGGAGAGAAAGTGTGACAACCTTCGGTTGTCCACAGCTGGCCCTTGAAAAACAGCTTCTTGGAATGAGATACAGCGGCGGCGGAGCGCCTAGACAGAGGCATTCTGGGAAGGCACCTGCGTGGAGGCCGAAAGGAAGAGGGACGAAAGGATGAGTTCTTGGAGGAAGTGAATCTGTGGTTTCGACTGGCGCAACCAGTCCCATTTGGGTTAAGAAGTCAATGGAAAAATGATCCTTCCTCAGTTACTTTTATTTTGTTTTTGTTAAAATTTTCTTTTGGAAAAATTAAACATCTGGACCTCTTTATGGAAATAGCTGTTATGGTCATCGGAAAGAAAAAAAAAAGATTTTTTTTTTTTCATAGAGTTTGAATCAATTTGGTCAGGGAAGGCCTGTGGGTGCAGAAAGCCCCAAAGAGGGTGGCTGCTTCACCAGCCTGTGAACACTTTGCAAATAAGCCTTCTCGGATTTATAGACACAGAAATCAGACAGATGGTTGCCAGAGGGAAGGGGGTTGGGATAAAAAGGTTAAGGGATTAAGAAATACTAATTGGTAGTCACAAAATAGTCATAGGGATGTCAAGAACAGCAGAGGGAATACAGTCAATAATCCTATATAATAAAAGCCTAATATGCTAAGTGCCTGACCATTCATTCAGCCATTCGACCAGTCGCTCTAATGAGCACTGACCACCAGGGGGCATATGCTCCGACTGGTATGTTAGCTTGCTGCTGGGGTCCAACTGATCAGGACTGGGCAAGATGGGCTGGACACACTGAAGCCCTCCCGGGGTCCCTCCCCGGACCTAATCGTGCACCGGTGGGGTCTCTCAGCCTGGCTTGCACCCCCTCGTAATCTGGGACCCCTCAGAGGATGTCAGAGAGCTGGTTTTGTCCCAATCCCCGCAGGCCAGGCCAAGGGACCCCACTGGTGCACAAATCTGTGCACTGGGCCTCTAGTATTGTAATAACTATGTACCTTGCCAAGTGGCTACTTGAAATATCAGGGGGGAAACTTTGTAAAGTACATGATTGTGTGACCACTATGCTGTACATCTGGAACTAATACAAAATAATATTGAAAGTGAACTGTAATTTAAAAAGGAAGAGAAAAGAAGCTTTCTGCCTAGTACATTCTCGGACATTGGATCACAAAACATTTGTTCCACAGTCTTAGCAGGCAGCCTGTATCAGTGGTCTCTAACGGGACTATACCCAAGAAAGAGAGGGCACTCCTCCCCTAGGGAGGGAAATCCCTTTTGGGTTTGAAGTTGCATGTTTGTGTTGCTAAGTTGCTGGCATAAAATTCCCTCCTCCCCCCGAAAGTTGATGTTTTATATTTGGGAAGGGAAAAGAAAAACGATGTATTTATGCTATTTTTCAATCAATCTTTCTTTGCTGGAGCACATTTTTTTATTTTTTAAAATATATTTTATTGATTTTTTACAGAGAGGAAGGGAGAGGGAGAGAGAGTTAGAAACATCAATGAGAGAGAAACATTAATCAACTGCTTCCTGCATACCCCCCACTGGGGAAGTGCCTGCAACCAAGGTACATGCCCTTGACAGGAATTGAACTTGGGACCCTTGAGTCCATAGGTGCATGCTCTATTCACTGAGCCAAACCGGTTAGGGCAGGAGCATATTTTTTTAAGGAAGACATATTTGGGGAGAATTTCCTACCTTCTCACCACCATTAGTTTGCCTAGCCAGATTGGCTCAGTGGTTGAGCATTGACCTATGAATCAGGAGGTCATGGTTCCATACTGATTAGGGCACATGCACAGGTTGCTAGCTTGATCCCCAGTAGGGGCATGCAGGAGTCAGCCAATCAGTGATTCTGATCATTGATGTTTCGAAAGAAGTTCTGGAAGGGAGTGGCTTTTTCTACACTCCACAAATACTATGCTTTTTCTTCCTGAGAGCATGGTTTAAAGCACATGTGTCAAACACAAGGCCCGCGGGCCAAATCCGTCCCGCCAGGCCTTGCAATGTGGCCCGCACCGCGCTGTCATCACTGCACTCCGCTGCGTTTCCATCACAATGACAGTTTATGACTGTTCAGTAAACCATTCGGCCCGCGATTTAGGCTGGATTTTAGATTTTGGCCCCTTCTCTGATTGAGTTCGACACCCCTAGTTTAAAGAAAAGGAGCTGCCTTTTAAAACCCTCCTAATTGGAAGCGCAGTGTTTTCTTTAACTCTGGATTCTGATCAGATCAGAGGTCTCCACCCAGAAGACCGATTTTGGAGCCCATTTTAAGAACTGAAGTCTTCAGTCTGCATCCCCAAAGTAGAGAGAGGGTATCACCGGTAAGCTCCACAAAGACAGGAAGCATTCGCATTCTCCTCTCTCTGAATCTCCTGAGTGCCCGGCACACAGCAACTATTGATACTTCATAAAGCTTAACCTAAACACACACGTTTAACTTACTCTGGGTGATCAAAGGCATAAAATTTTATACATGGAAACTCACCATTTCATTTTTATTATTTAACCTTGTCTCTGAACCAGAAATGGTGGGAGCACCTGAACCCATATTTTTCCTCTCGAAAGTTTCCCATTGTTTAGTTTGAGATCATATAGATTACCAAATGGCCTAATATGATCTTTAACCAAAAGCTCTTATTTGCTTGTGATTCTGCTACTTAATTTCATTTTTTCAGATTTTCAGTGTGTAAATGTGTCCTATTAAAATGCAAATATAGCCCAGCCTGCATGGCTCAGTGGCTGAGCATTGACCTATGAACCAGGAGGTCATGATTGGATTCTCCATCAGGGCACATGCTCAAACTGCAGGCTTGATCCCCAGTGATGGGTATGCAGGAAGCAGCTTCAATGATTCTCTCTCATCATTGATGTCTCTGTCCCTCTCTCTCTCCCTTCCTCTCTGAAATCAAACATATACATATATACAAATATTCCTGGGGAAAATAACCCCAAATTCATAATATCAATAATCACTCCTTAAATTAAGATGGATTGAAAAATGATTAAGCAAAGTCACTATGGAAAGGAGTGAGGTTGGGATAAAAAGAGAAATGGGGCAGTACAAATGGGCCAAAAGTCAGAGTACAAGGGAGCAGAAACGGCCATTTGAAGGAGAAACAGAATGGTTTCCAAAGCCCGGCTTCATATAATTTGCACTTTTTCTAATTGACAGCTGTGCTAGAAGCCAATCCTGCTCTTACCCACAGGGGATTCATAAGAAACACTTTGAACTCCTTGGAAAGAAATATTTTAGTAAATACAAAATAGGATTATCATGACACCTGTTTCCAAGGATAAATGAGGGAATTTTTATCCAGATGTCTATTACCCATTTGTGTCCGCTGGGTCAAGAAGGTTTATTTATAATTCTATGTCTGTTTTAAAAGAGTATAGCCAGGTAGCACTGAAGGAATATGGCATAGGATAAGACAGAAAGTATAGCACCAGATGAAAAAGGATAGAAGCATTTTATACATTTCAAACAATTCGCCTTCAGAAGACCAGAAAGAACAGACAGTTTGCCTTAGCTTGGATCCTGAAATAGAAATTTGAATGCAAGTAGTTTTTCTGGGAGGTGATCCCAAGGACAAGATGATAATGGGAGAGCACAGGGAAGTGCCCAAAGTCAGTAGCATATAATCAAGCAGTTTACACTGTGGGCCACTGAGGGTCAGCCCTGTTGGGTAACTGCATCAGAGGGTAGAATTGCTCAAGTCATTCCAGATGAGGAGTGAGGAATCTGGGGTATATATCTCCCAATGCTCATCCTTCATGGCTAAGTGCTGCTCGCAGAGACAGTGAGCACCCTGCCCTCTGGCCTGCTTCGCTGAGGACTGGGCCAGAGCCACAGGTGCTCGTAGATGGCATGTACAGGACTGGTAAGTGCTGGGAGAGGAGATGGGGCAGGTGGGCATCCAGAGGCAACTACAGCCCATGAAAGTCATGATAAGGCCCTGTGGACACTTACAGCATCATTCACAAAGCCATAACCAATCTTATCAATTTAAGATCTTCAAATTCATAAAGTTGATGGTGTGTGTGTTCTTTTTGAGAATCTCAATTGACACTACAGCAATGACTCCCAAATCTGCTTCTACAGTCTAACTCTCTGTGGAACCCTGGTTCCGGTCTCTAGTTGCTTAATGGCATTTCCACTTGGAGAAGAGCACCTTAAACTCTATCTGGTCCTTCATACCAAAATTGTCAGTGTTGGAACTCTGCCTGATGTTACTGCCTCTTTACTTCTAGTTCATACTTCCCAATGGAGTTCCTATCACACTGTACTGTAGTAATGTGTATGTTCATCTTTCCCACCAGACTGGCACTGACAGACAGGTACCATGTCTTAATTTGTTGTCCCCAAAAGCTACCACAGTACCTGACATACAGTCAGCTTTCAATAAGTAAAATATTAAAAAGATAAGTTAACTTAAGGGCTTTCCTATAATTTCTCTAGAATGAACTGCCCAGGCAAACAAGGAATAAAGGATAGAGGGGGTGGACAGTAAGAGAGAGAAGCAAGGCTGCTTGATGGGGAGAGCAGGGAGAGGGAGGAGAAAGGGGAGTGGGTTGTGTGCACATGTGTCTGTGTGTAAATATGACTGGCTATGTTATAGAGGCAGAGATAAATGAATTGAAGGTAAGAAACAGCAAAGAGCAAATGAGCACTACTCCAATATCCCAAGTAACCTTCAAAGAAAATTTCCCCAAACCTAATAGAAATTATTATGTAGGTAATTCATCATATCAGCCCAAAGCACTGGTATACTTTGGGGAACTATTAATGCTCAAACATTCTCAAATTATTTTTCCTAAAATAATGATTCCACCATGTCACCACATACTCAAAAACTTTCAATGGTTCCCCAATGGCAGAGGTTAATATCCATATTCCTCAAAGTGTTTTGTTTTTTTTTTAAGGCCCTACCTAATCCGTCTTCCAAAGAGTCAACTCTCCAGAAATGTCTTCCTGTTCCCATCTCTGTGATTTTTCTTAAGCTGTTGTCCTTTCCCCCATTCTAAAAAGACTTTCCTTGCCTCTTCAACTATATAGATTCTAGCAATCTTTGAAGACTCCAATTAAGACTTTCCTGCTCTACATGGTCTGGCTCAGTGGATAGAGTGTTGTCCCGCTGACTGAAGGGTCTCGGGTTTGATTCCAGTCAAGGGCATGTACCTCGGTTGCAGGTTCTATCCCTGGCCCTGGTTGGGGCAAATGCAGGAGGCAACCAATGTATTTCTCTCATCATTGATGTTTCCCTCTCTCTCTCTCCCTCTCTCTCTCCCTCTCTCTCTCCCTCTCTCTCTCTCTCTCTCTCTCTCTCTCTCTCTCTCTCTCTCTCTCTCTCCTTTCCTCTCAGAAATCAATTAGAAAGAAAGAAAGAAAGAAAGAAAGAAAGAAAGAAAGAAAGAAAGAAAGAAAGAAAGAAAGAAAGGAAGGAGGAAAGGAAGGAAGGAAGGAAGGAAGGAAGGAAGGAAGGAAGGAAGGAAGGAAGGAAGAGAAGAGAATGGATGCTGGGTGAGCAACTAAGAATGTCTACAAATCACCTTCACACCCCACAATGTGATGGATTATTCTGAACACTGAAGTGTGTGTTACACCTAGATTACATTATAAACCCTAAAGATAGACATTATTTCTATTCATAAATACTCTATGTCTTAAAATACATTCTTGATATTTAATAAAATGTTTACTAATTTCAAAAATCAGAATTTCATCTACAACATCCACTCTTCATTTTTAACCAACCAGACTTGGAGTAATAAACTGTGACTCAGAGGTCACTGCCCAGGCCCAGAGCGCTCCTGTCTTCAATGTGAGTAATGCCTCTGGCCTTGGCATGCTGCTTTACCACTTCATGTTATCCAATCTGATTCTCTCACAACATTATACTGATAAAGAAATTGATGCAGAAGCTACTGAGCAATATACCTCGCAACCCATGACTAATAACTACTGGGCCCAAGGCTAGAGTCCAGATCTTCTCCTAGAAGAGGGGAAGTAGAAAGAAATGGAGTTTGGAGGTCACCTGACCTGGGTTCAAATCTCACTTTTGCACTTACGCTGTGTAACCCCCAGAAGTGATACACCTCACCCAACCTCAGTTTTCTCCTTCATAAAAGGGAGGAACACAGGGGTGTCCCACACGGGGATGGCATAAGGATGGAGAAAGTATATGAAAGGTGCCTGGTGCTCAGTGGGCTCTGATGAATAGATCCCCCCAACCTTATGTTTCTTTCCAAAGTGACCTGCAGCCCACAGAAGGGGTCACGTAGGGTGGTCTCCTGGAGAGGCATCCAGAAGGTGCAGAGACATTCACGTAGCCTGGTAGCTGTAAAGGGTCAAAAAGCAAGACCCTACAGGCCCCCCCTCCAACAACACTGAAATCAGAGGGAACCCTCGGTTTTGGCTTCTTGGTCGGTTTCCTAAGGCCGGAGGAGGACTTTAAGATGATTCTCATAAAAGCTGTTTTCCTTGTGATTAAGTTGTGTTTGCCTGTTAACTGTGTGGTAAACAAACCCTCAGCTCCCACCTCGTGGCTCTCGCGGAGCCGCGTGTTAATTGGGACTTGGAGGGTAGCGGGTTGGCAAGGCTCCTGGGGACAGGAAGCCAAGATGCCCAATTCGGTTATCAGTTCTGTTGACACGAGCTGAGCCATATGTGGTTGTGTGGCATGTCCAGCAGGGCTAGCAAGGGTTTTCCCAGTATGAAAGGCCCGCTGTTTGAAACGCCTGGCCTGGAGTCAAACAAGGCCTTCAGATCAGGATTCCCACTGCCTCAGCCCCATGGCTCCGCTAGCTCCATCTCCCGCTTGGTAGGGGGAAGGGCAAACCCAACGTGCCTGGTCCTATGCTTAGTTCAGAGCCGAGGAGTGAAGGAGAGGCAAGGAATGAAACGAGCTGTGCCTGGAGGTAACCAGCCCTTCTCACCACCCCACCGCAACCCCATCCCAGTTAGAAAAAGAGCCTTTTCCCTGCAAGAGGAGTAAGCAGCTCTGAAACCCTGTCTCTGGGTGCACTTATCAGGACCGAACTCAGACATGCTGGATCCCTAAAAGAAGGCTGATGGGATGGGGTGGATGGAGAGGCTTGCTGGGAATTCCCCCCAGCCAGTGGACACATGACTTAAGATGAAATTGGGGCAGTTTCCAATGTAACTTGCTACCCCTCCCCCAGGGGCAATCACTGCCAAAAATGATTTATCTTAAACATTGTGTAACATTTTGTAATTATTTTAGCCAATGGTGTGTGTGCATGCCTGTGTGTGTGTCCATGCCTGTGTGTGTGTGTGTGTGTGTGTGTGTGTGTGTGTGTGTGAGAGAGAGAGAGAGAGAGAGAGAGAGAGAGAGAGAGAGGTGTGTGTGTGTGTGTGTGTGTGTGTGTGTGTGTGTGTTTAACATTCGCGGTTAAGTCTGCATTTGTAAGAGCCTCTGAGTTCAGTGGAGTCCGACCGCCAAACCCACACCCAAATACTCTGTAGATAACAGAAGAGCCATTGCCGGTTATGTTTGTGTGTACACAGACAAGCTTTGTGGGAGTGTGGTGAGGACCCTGAAGTGGGACTTGGGATGCAAGGACTTTGCCATAAGAGCTACAGCAAGTCATTCAGCTGCATCTCAAAGAACCAATGTTTTTAGAAACTCCCACGAAAACCATTTATTCTGCTTCTTAGTAAATAATACAATTAAACATCTAATGGGTGCTGTTACTGAGTGAAATGCTGTTAAACAGGGTTGTTTAGGGTTGTTCTTTAAAATATATATATATATATTGATTTTTTACAGAGAAGAAGGGAGATGAAGAGAGAGTTAGAAACATTGATGAGAGAGAAACATTAATCAGCTGCCTCCTGCACACACCCCATTGGGGATGTGCCTGAAACCAAGGTACATGCCCTTGAGCGGAATCGAACCTGGGACCCTTGAGTCCTCATGCCGATGCTCTATCCACTGAGCCAAACTGGTTAGGGCAGATTTAGGGTTGTTCTTCTACTCCACCTTAAAGGCTTATGCTTATAAGACTAAAAGCAATTATGCCAATATATTAACTCTGGTTGATTCTGGTGGATAGGGGAGAATATAAGTGGTAGTTGTTTTTCTTCTTGTACTTCTTAATAGTTAGAAATTTCTACAAATAAATTTAAATGCTTAGTATGAAAAAAGAATTAATGGGAGGAAGAGACTGAACATAAACTGTGCACCTATAAATGAGGACAATGGGGGATGGGGAGGGGGCGGAGGGTGAGGTGGGAACCCGGTGGAGGGGGGAAGAAATGAGGAACCTTTGTAACAATATGAATAATAAAGATTGATTTTTTTAAAAAAAGAATTAATGAATGAATGAATGAATGAACCTAGGTAGACTGACTTGAAAATAAGCATACCTCCTGATTTCAAAATGCTTCAATTCCTAAAGAGATAGGATAAATAACAATAACCCCAAGCATCTGTTTCTATGGGCTTTTTGTATTTGTTTGCCTTCTAGTTACTTTTCTTTTTTAGGGTATTTGAGGAATGAAAAAAAAAAAAAAAAGAGGTCATGTACACATTTGGCACAGCAGAGAGAGAGTGGGGGAAAGAGGTTGAAAAGTGGTAGAAAAGAGAGGAAACTCTGATAATTATTTAGTTTTAACAAGTGCCTTCATTTGAGGAACTTGGGAAGTTGCAGATAGGCAACAGAGGCTGCTGGCTGGTCAAATTCAAGTGTAAGAAGGGATATACCACATAAGACAACATTCACTAGAACGTAAGCTCCATGAGGCCAGGGACACTATTTGTCCCATGCTGAATCTCCTGAGCCTAGATAGTGTCTGGTGCATGGAGCATGCTCAATAAATAATATTTAAATTATAGGAGAATCTGCCCAGCTGGCAGATTCAGTTATTGAGCATCAACCTATGAACCAAGAGATCACGGTTTGATTCCTGGTCAGGGCACATGCCTGAGTTGTGAGCTCAATCCCCAGTGGGGGTGTGCAAGAGGCAGCCAATCAATGATTCTCTCTCATCTTTGATGTTTCTATCTCTTCTTCTCCCTACCTCTCTGAGATATATAAAAATATTTTTTAAAAGCCCTACATGCAAGCCAAGGAGACTTGCATACTTCCCTTCTTGCTTTTATTTTGGTTTAAAAGTGGTTCTAGGGCTATCCTGACTATTGCCCAGAGAATAGGGAGATGGCTGGTTCACTGCAAATTGGTTCTCCTCTCAACCTACATTTTGCAAATGGCTTCAAGCTAAATCTTTATCTTAATGAACTTGACAGATTATTTCAACTCTGAACAAGCTAGAGAGAGAAAGATGTAAGGTTTTACAACCTCTTCAGTCAGTAGAATGTGGTCAGTTATAAGTAAATGTAAGACCATACAAGGCTAAGCTGTCAGAAATATGACTGAAATATTTAAAATATGGGCACCTGGTCACATGGTTTCCAAGACCCTGGAACACATGAGGACATTCTGCAGGGTCGCTCTGGTGCATTTTCTCTTACTTAAAAGGTCTTGCCTGAGCAGTTCAAGTTTGTGGGGGTTTTATACAATGGACATGAGGCCCACTGTTATGCCTTTAATAAGTCCCCAGGACCTCACTTTGAAGTGATGACTCAGAGAATATTTTGTCAGGCCAACTAGGCCATAAAAATATTAAGTGTGGTTTTAAGCAGTAAAGGTTTTTATTATCCTTCTTACTTCCTGTCATGAAGCATTGCATTAAATCGTACTTAAAAGGGATTAATGACCTGCCTGCTACGTTTCACAAGAAATTCATTATTATAAATAGTCTAGAAACACTGATATTAACACTAGGGTTAGTACAAACTCTGGAGGTACTCAAAAGGTAATCACTGAAATGAATCAGGGGATTTTAACATAAAAGCATGATAATGTTGGGGTGAAAATTCACTTGAATTTGTTTTTATCCAGAAGTGTCATCATGGAACTGTTAAGGCTACCGTCAGAAAAGGACTGGCATGGCTCAGTGGTTGATCGTTGATCTATGAACCAGGAGATTGGAGCTCAATTCCCAAGTCAGGGCATATGCTGGGTTTCAGGCTGGATCCCAGTGTGGGATGTGCAGGAGGCAGCCAATCAATGATTCTCTCTCATCACTGATGTTTCTCTCTCTCTCTCTCTCTCTCTCTCTCTCTCTCTCTCTCTTTCTTCTTTCTTCTTCTTCTTCTTCTTCTTCTTCTTCTTCTTCTTCTTCTTCTTCTTCTTCTTCTCTTCTTCTTCTTCTTCCTCTTCTCCCCTCTTCCTCTCTGAAATCAATAAAACTACATTTTTAAAAAAAAAAAAAAAAAGAAAGAAAAGGACAAATTCCTTGTGTATGACTTTTTATAGCTCAGCAGCACAAGGTATTTTGTTCCAGCTGGTTGTAACCCAAGGTAATTAGGTTTCTTTTAGGCCACTTAGCTGACAAAATTGACAAACCCCTTTCCTGTGCCACTGTTTTGTTTGTTTTTTTAACTTTCTTTTATTTATATTAAATATACTAGAGGCCCAATGCATGAAGATTTGTGCAATAATGGGCCTTTCTTCCCCTGGCTGCCAGCACCACCTTCACTCTGGCCCAGAACCATCTTTCTGCCTTCCCACACTGCCCAGAGGCCCAGAGTGGCTGGGGCAGTGTGGAATGCCTGCATTGTCACCATAGCAACAAAGCAAGCATCCCGCCCTGCCCCCCCACCGGGTGGCTTGGCCCTGCATATGCAAATTAACCCACCATCTTTGTTGGGTTGATTTGCATACTCACTCCTGATTGGCTGGTGGGCATCACAAAGGTATGGTCAATTTGCATCTTACTCTTTTATTAGTGTAGATTGGTGTGGCATTTGTTAATAAGATTATATAGGTTTCAAATGTATAATTCTATGATGTATCATCTGTATATTGCATTGTGTTCCCACCACCTAAAATCAAATCTTTTAAACAGGGGTCCTCAAACTTTTTAAAGTGGGGGCCAGATCACGGTCCCTCAGAGAGCTGGAGGGCCGGACTATATGAACTACTAATTCCTACTGTAACACCTCGGCTGCGCTCACTGCCCAAAAAACCTGGCGGGCTGGATCAGACTCCTCTGCGGGCCGTATGTGGCCCACGGGCCGTAGTTTGAAGATCCCTGTTTTAAAACTACAGCAAAAAAAAAAAAATCATTTCCTATCTTTATTATAATTGTGTAAGACTTAAAATTTGCCAGCTGAGTAATCTTGCCAACCATCAATCTACTTTTCTTCTTTGCTGAATAGTGTTTACTGCTTTCAGGCCACATTACCTTAAGTAATGTCTGTCTTCTTAAAAGTAGGGCTTAGTGTACCACTGTCACATCTAATGGGAACAACAAATTGAAGTCACTTTAGTGCTTGCCTCATTCACTTTTTAGATTCAATGCTTGACTCTCAGATACCCTTGCTGATTCAGCTTCCACTTCTGGAAAATCAAGATGATAATATGGATTGTTTGAGCTAAGATAAATGACATTTGTAGCAATTTTCTAACAGCCAAGTCTTTTGAAAACAGCTAAACTAGTCAGTATGTATTGCAATTCTCAGACCCTAATTTTTGCAGCAATTTCAATGAGAATTTTTTATTTGTATGGCAACTTCTGGTTGGCTGAAACATGTTCACTTGATTGGTGAAATTTAGAAAAAAAGAGCTAACACCTTTATGTCCTTTGTTAAATCCATATTGCATTATTACAACCTGCAGGGGGAAAAAATATATGTAATAGTACTTCCAGGAGTGGGCAGAGTTCTTGAGGTTAACTTTGGTAATAAATTTTCCAAACATCAAAAATTCACACCAAATCCAGATTATTTATTCAAAAGAACTCTTACACTGAAGTCTGAAAACTGATGACTTTGGGAAAACATTGGATTTGTAAAGATTCCCCTTATAAATATGACTGTAATTTTCCTTTACTCAAGAAATCTGAAACTCTTCTATCTGTTTGACATGACTCTTCTCTGGGGCCTAAGATTTCTGGGAAATGTCTTTGTGCGATGCCAGAGTCTTGGTTTAATTATGCTGACAATTCACAAACTTTTCAGACTAGTTTGCCCCTCGAGACTGAAATATTGATGTTTTTTTAGATGGGTGCTTGGCGATGAAGATTACCATTTGATCTGCAAAGAGGACTTAGGAAAACACCCTCGGTCGTTCTTCCCTCTCTCAAACGCTTGAGTCATACTGACTTGTGAAGTTGTGGGTCATAAATTGCTCTGTTGACTTCCTTTGCAAATTTGAGATGTATGACCCTGAGTCCTCAGAGGAACCTGGAGCAAAGAACTAAACTTCCTCCCCACTGACAACTACAATGGTTACAGTGGGGACTCTTCTTAGAAAGAAACTGTTCAAACTTGAGTGAGAAATAAATAAATAAATCACTTTCTCCCTCGAAAGATTTCTTAACTCTACTCCAAGGAATTCTAACCCAAAACATGCTATGGAAATCATTTCAAGAGTCCTATTTAAGAACGTTCAGACGAGTGCTCGGTGGCAAGTGCACGGTCTGTCCTAAGTGTACAGCCTGTACCAGCCAAGGCACATTGTAATAAAAAGTGACTTGCCAGTAGCATTGGCACGTCCCAAGGAGCATTTTGCCTGAAAAAGATCTCAAAAAAGCAAAGGCAGATTCCATGAACCTTTCCAATCCTATAAAATTATCGCCTGGGTAAACATCTATTTATTTATTTGCTTTGTTTTGCCTGCCAACATCCCTTCCCCTTTCTTTTGGCTAAGAATGCTCAAGAAATGGGCATGTGATTTCAGTTTGGACAATCAGATACTCCCTTCTTGGAATGTGGCTCTTGAGGGAAGAGCCAAGAGAGAAGGGATGGTGGGGTATAGTCCTCTCAAAACAGCCAAGTGGGAAGACAGCCCATTAATTCCAGCTCTTAGATGCTTAGAGCTTCTCTAATCTCTAACCTTTCTGAGACCTGGCCTCTCAGCTTGTCCTTGGATTTTGTGAGCTTAAGTTAACCAAACTTGGTCTCTGTTGTTTGCTATTAAAGAGTCTTAACCAAAATATATTCTTCATATAAAGGAATTCTATGAATTCCTGTGGGTGAAAGACCACTTGGACCAGAAAATAAAAACCAAGCGCTCTATAAAAATCTATAAAGGGCATCCAGTTCCAAATTGGAAGAGCAGAGGTAGTCCTAATTCCCTCTCAAAAAATCATCTCAAAACAAGCAAGATAGGAAACAAACAATACTAATTATGTTTGATGAAACTAAAATTATCCATAGTTTTGAATCAAAAAAATCAATGGTCAGAAGCACTGTAAATCACTTATTTGAGAGGAGGAAAGCTCAAACACCATGCCTGAAATGGTGACATGGGAGTGTTGAAGGGGATATATGGCTTTGAGACGCACCCTAAATAATTCCAGAATTCAAGGCAGCTGGTAGAGACAAGACCAAGGCATTGACAAGAAAAGATCTGGCAATGTTTGGACAAAACAAACCTAAGGACACTTCTTTCAGCCTCTGAACACCTTCCAACCTCTTTTCCAGTCACCACCTTCAGCCACCCTCAGCCTCTAAGATCTGTTTGAAAGTCTACATATATGGAACACTTTAGGCCAAGCATGTCAAACTCGTGGCCTACAGGCTTCATACGGCCCACAATGAGTATTTTTGTGGCCCGCCCAATATAACTGTATGTGAGAAATGTTATAATAAAAATTTCGTAAGCTAATTTTTACAATATCCTGTTATACATAATCCTATATAAAAAAGATGTAATATGCAAATGGTCATTACACTGTGAAGCATAAAGACCAACTTCATAATGACCAGATCACAGATCAGCAGGAGGGTGGGGCAGCGACCTACAAGCAGGCAGTGGAGAACTACAGGAGGGGGCAGGGCAGCAAACTATGAAAGGGGTTACTGGAGGACAGCAGCGAGCTACTGGCAAGTTACTGGCACACAGATTCGTGTGCAGGGCTACCAGTTATTACTAACGAACTACAACATTCGCTAGTGACTGATTACTATAATAAATGTTGCATTCATTTCCCTTATGTGACTTACCTGCAGGCAAACCTTTTCTCTCCACTAACACTAGCAGCAAATATTTTAGCAGCCAATCGCCGCGTCATTAGTCTTGTGCTCAATTATTTGGTGTACGCCACAGGAAATATTTCGCTTTTGGAGAATAAGAAAAATAGGTTTATTTGTGTTACGCTTATTAATTTGTGTAATTATTCAGTGTCTGATAATGTTCAAGAAAAAATATTAATTTTTGTTAAAATGTTCTATTATTTTGTTAGTGATTAACTGATTTATTTCAGCTCTTTGTATTCAGCATGTCTCTATCAAAATAAACCTTCATATCTATGCAAATCAAAGGTTTTGGTTTTTTTGCAGCCCACCCACATAGACTTAAACCTTGTTTATTTGACCCATGTTAGCCTTTGAGTTTGACATGCTTGCTTTAGGCCCTGGATCCCACTCCCTCCCTAAACAGTCGGGTAACTCCCCGTCTCCAACTGCTACATAAAGACAAAGAGTTTCTCTAAAGCAACATTTCCCTTGGAGAAAGTAAATCAGAGAAATCAGACAGGAAGCACAGAGAAAGATAGGAGTGATGTTCTGTAGAGCAAACAAGCGATGAGTTCAGATCCTTCCCTTCCCTGAAAATGAGTGAGATGAATAGAAGAAAGTACCCGACAGTTCTGACTCTGCAGGAAAATGTATTGATAAACTTTTTATGAAAGTGTTGGATAATATGGGAAGACTTCGTCATATGCTCTTAGAAAACTAAACAGATGAAGAAATTAAGTCACTATAATAACTTTACCTGCAGAAATAACATTACCTGTAGAAGAAAAAGGTGTACAAAAAGAAAAATAATCATAGCATACAAATATTAACATAATCATAACAAATGAAAGATTGAATATTGTGTTTGAGCAGAAATTAAGAACTGTAGTGGAGGAAGTCAGTAAATATAACATATAAAATTGATAAATCAAAAGACTGAAATACAAGGTTAATGCCAAAAAAAATACATATAAAAGAATTCAACATTATGGCTTCTAGGGATTAGGATGGGGTAGAGATGAAAACAATCAACTACAGGCAGTCCTTGGGTTACATCATTTCATGGTTATGTCGCCATCTCTCATTTATACACACACACACACACACACACACACACACACGCACATATATATACATATATATATATATATATATATATATATATATATATATATATTCTGTCATTTCAACATATGTACATATGTGCTTTATGTTTTTTATTATTTATTTACCACAAGTAAAGGTCAGGAACTGTTATCTTTCTTTTAATTGTTTTTACTGTTTCACTTCATTACTGCTGTGTATGTCTTCCATGTGAGTGACGTAGGTGCCTATGTAGGTAAGTTCTGACTTGTGAAAACTGCATTACATCACACCATAGGAATGGATCTCTGACATAACTTAAGGACCTACTTGTACTGTGTTCTATAATAAGCCATTACTTTTAGATAATCCTATATAATAAAAGCCTAATATGCTAAGTGTCCGGTCATCTAGTCAGCCATTTAACCAATCAAAGTGTACTATGCTAATGATATGCTAAGGCTGCTCAACTGCTCACTATGATGAGCACTGACCACCAGAGGGCAGATACTCAATGCAGGAGCTGCCCCCTGGTGGTCAGAGGAGTGTTTCTGGGAGCACTGCTCAGCCAGAAACTGAGCTCACAGCTGGTGAGCACAGCGGCAGTGGCGGGAGCCTCTCCCACCTCCATGGCAGCACTAAGGATGTCCAACTGATGGCTTAGGGAGCAGGCCTACGCTATCAGTCAGACATTCCCCAAGGGTTCCCAGACTGCAAGAGGGTGCAGGCTGGGCTGAGCCTCCTCCTCACCCCAAGTGCATGAATTTCATGCACCTAGCCTCTAATCTATATATATAAAAGCCAACCAGCCTGATCCAGGCCCCAATCAGACCCCACCCCAGCTGGCTCTGCCTCCAATTAGCCCCCAACACCCTAGATTGGGAACAGGGCTGGCTGGCCAATGGCCTCTCCCCCCACTGGTCTGACCTGATAGGCCCCCATCAGGGTGGGCCAGCTGGATCCCACCTATGCACAAATTCATGCACCAGGCCTTTAATACTTTAATAAAAACTTAAATTAACTTTTTCAATCCACTAGAATGAGTTGGAAGATTAATAGTCTCATAAGCCCTAATGAATTTATATTAAACAGCAGCTGCAAACTGTTGAATTATACCAATATTACATAAACATTACCAATGGTATCATAGACATATCCCACAGCTCTTAGTTTTCACATCGGTAATATGACAATAAAAATGCATTGTACTTAGAGCTTTTTAAAAAAAATTAAATATAAATTACTTGAGTAGTAAATGAAGCGTGAAATAATTTAGAATACAAAATCCCTTTAAAAAAGGTAAAATGGGCATATTTCTGAGTAGCAACTGACATTAGTTGCAATATGGAACAAAATGACAATGCCATAATTATACTCATTTCACTTAACACTTAGCATTATAATTGAAATACTCTCATATAAGGTGACAGTAAACCCAATATTATAATACATTTAAATACAACATTTACAAACTAAAATCTCTAGTAAAAATTGACTTACATAAATGTAAACAGTAAATATACATTGCCATTATAAAATAAAGCACTCATAAGTAATATTATTATAATAAAAAATAACTGATGTTCAAAAACAAAGTCACTAACATAAAAGTGAAACTATGTAAGAAATACTAAAAAAAATTATTAAGGAATGGTATATGTACACAGAAAATAATTTAATAAAAAATAAAAATAAATAAATAAAATATAGTAGTCATCCTGCTTTTTTTTAAAAAAAGGAATTATATTTAATATTTTTAAATGCTAACTTCTAAAAAAGAAAAAGAAGTAAAGTGTGTCATCTTTAAATAACACAAATTTTCGTGCAAATATTTCCAATAGTCTAAAGACTAGTGAGGAGATAAGTATGAACCAATTTCAAACATTTTCCTTTGGTTCTTACATATTCAAATAATACCTTCATTTGTTTCATAATTTTAAGATGATCCTGAACTTTTTAATTTTTTACAAAAGCTGTATTTTACTGATAGCAATCCATAGTTTTTCTTTCAAACAATGCACTTATGGCTTGTTTCATCTATGTTAGAATGCAATACTATGTTCATATGCTACTGGTTTGAAAAACCTTTGAACAAAAATAAGAAATATTTTTGCAATAGCAGGTTACAATACAATTGCTTACAGTATCTTACACAGAGTAGATTTATCTAGACTTGTAGACTGTGTATCAGATTGTCTATTTATTTCAATAAAAAAATTGAGTCATTGCTCTTGATCTTAAAATATAATTAATTCAGATTTCAGATATTTTTAGTATTACCAAGTAAAATGTGATGATTTGGTACTTTAAAACAGTACAGTATACCAGACTACTAAAGCACTGATAATGCTATCCCTAGTAGACAGAAAAAGTGTACTATTCCCTGGTTCTCAGTTTCTTTTTTAAAATTGAAGCATTGGCCCAGCCGGTTTGGCTCAGTGGATAGAGTGTCGGCCTGCCGACTGAAGGGATCCAGGTTCACTTTCAGTCAAGGGCACTTGTGCAGGTTGTGGGCTCAATTCCCAGTAGGGGATGTACAGGAGGCAGGCAGTCAATGATTCTCTCTTATCATTAATGTTTATATTTCTCTCTCCCTTTCTCTTCCTCTCTGAAATCAATAAAAACATATATTTTAAAAAGTGGAAAAAAAATTGAAGTGTTCACTTTCATCTATAACTAATTGAAAATATCAGTTTGCATCAGATACAAATATCCCATATAATAATAGCCTAATATGCAAATTGGCCCAACAATGGAACAACCAGTTGCCCTGACAACTACTGACCACCAGGGGGAAGACACTCAACATCATCCCCGACGAATGGCAGCAGGGGGCGGGGTTGACAAACAGGTGGTACCAGGCCAACCAAGGTGGGTGCCAGCAGGGACCCCCCCAATCACCCCACTGGTTGCCACACAGATTGGCCCTTATTGCCAGCCAGGCATAGGGACCTTACCCATGCACGAATTTCATGCACAAGGCTTCTAGTCTAATATAATTGGAAATTCTCAGAATAAATATGCATTCTGGAGAAAGAAATATGTGGTTATTATCTGATCATAATTACTTAGGGAAAGCAGTAATTCAAAATTCTTAAAACCAGAGTTGGGAATAGAGATGTAGTGTTTGTCAGCATATCACTAAAAGAGTCAGTAAATATACCTGGAAATTACCAAGTATCTGTTGAGATAGAAAGAGATTAGCTTAAAAACTAGCGATAGTTTCTAGTCTTTTCTCTTAAAGTCTCTTTAAACTTTCTATTCCTCAATCTCTTTCATGCGAAGTCGTGGGGGAACCTGTCAGTCTATTCTCCGCATTTCTGTCACACGGAGAAATAAACAGATGAAGCTCTTTGAGTAGGCTGGTGTATGAGTGAGCCAAGTGGAAAATTCCCTAGTGGATTTTAGGGGTGGCTGTAAAGGTTCACCCTTCCAATGACCTGTGTTAATTAAATACCACAAGAATCAAAGTCCATCGTTAGACATTCACTTCTGGAGTTAAGCACTGTTCTTGGTACTAAAAACTCTTTCTACCTTTGAAGCCCCTGTTGGAGGAAGGCACCTTCAGTCCCTATTATTCAATCACATGTTCCAGGCAATGACAGGACAGAGAAAGAGCACAGTACTGAAGTCAATGTGAGAAACAAGGCAGAAGGAGGAATCAAGCAACCAACGACCATCGTTCCCAGCCTTGGTTTTTCCTGGGCCTCACTTTAACTTGCTTAGTTCATTGCTGTTCTCTACACTCACCCTTTTTATACTAGGCCAGTGGTCGGCAAACTCATTAGTCAATAGAGCCAAATATCAACAGTACAACAGAAATTTTTTTTGAGAGCCAAAATTTTTTAAACTTAAACTTCTTCTAGCGCCACTTCTTCAAAATAGACTCGCCCAGGCCATGGTATTTTGTGAAAGAGCCACACTCAAGGGGCCAAAGAACCGCACGTGGCTCTCGAGCCGCAGTTTGCCAACCACGGTACTATGCTGATCTAGTCAACTGCCCACTCCCAACTTTGAACCAACAAAGCCTGCAGTGAATAAGGTTTCTTCACAAAGCACAACAGGAAACCACTTTGAGCACCGACAACACTTGAGTAGAAAGAGGACTGCAGAATGAATGAATGCACGGAGGGGTGCATTAATAATCTGACACTATACACTTGAAGTTTGAGAGGTTATTATAGATGTGCCTAGTCTGTCTCGGTGCTTCCCATTTTATACATTTAGGCTTTGGCACACAACAGCTACACTGCTCCTTGAGAAGGTATGGAAAGTGGGAAGTATTTCCTTTTAACCCTCTCCAGATTAAACACCCAGTTCAGCCTAATTAGCTACACCACTACATAGAATTCACTTCTGTGGACCTGCCTTAAAGACAAAAAGGAGCCTCAGGTACTGGTGCCGGTTTTCATAAGGTCAAACGAGGCACAAGAAATTACAAATATAATTAACTTTTGGAAAGGGGATTTTGCACAACAGACAAATTCATCTGTTGATATATTCTATGCAACACTAAGCATAAATTTCTCTGGGGATCATCCAATTTGTTGTTCATTATACATGTAATTTGAGTTTGATATGTTCAAACACAATTCATTGAGATAAATTGGGTCTCTGCATATTTTACTATTCCCAATACTAGAAATAAGCATCAGAGCATTGTACTATCGATAGAATCTTCCTAAGGAATATGTGAATAAGAAGGGAGGGAGACCATGGCAAGGTGAAGTCTCAGAAAAGGCCTTTAACCCAAGGGGTTGGAAATAAGAAAGTTCTCAGAAGTACAGACCTCCCGGTGATGTGGAGTAATCTTGTCTACAGTGGGTCAAATTCTGAGTCAAAGAACTTTCCTTATTTCCATTCTCTGGGAGAAAAAAAAAAAAAAGAAAGAAAGAAAGAAATCCAAACACAACTAGTAGGCAAGTGTTCAATTATTTGGTGAGCAGTGAGATTCTGTCACCATATGCCAAGAGAGTTTCTCTAGTCCCCCAAAGGGGTGTTGGGCGGACCAGATTCCCTTTCAGAATGAAAACATCAGAGTGACAGGAGAAGACCTAGAATCCCACATGTCAGAGGAGGGGCATTTAACCTCATCTTAAATTACAAATAAGCTCCTTGTCAGCAGACCCAGCAGCATGTATAAATCAATCACACAACTGAGCCTCACCTAATGATGAAAAACCAGTTTCCACCAGTTCTGATTTTCTCTTGTCTTTGTATTGTTGTCATTAATCGGGCTTATTACTTTAACAATAATCAAAACAAGCCCAGCTTGGTTTGGCTCAGTGGTTGAGTGTTGAGCTAGGAACAAGGAGGTCATGGTTCAATTCCTGGCCCGGGCACATGCCAGGGTTGCGTGCTCAATCCCCAGTAGTGGGTGTGCGTATATGGCAGCCAATTGATCATTCTCTTTCCTCATGAATGTTTCTATCTTTCCCTCTTCCTTCCTCTCTGAAATCAATAAAAAGAAGAATCAGAGCAAAAGGAAAACTAGGTGGTCTTGAGACATTTAAACTCCTTGCTCCTAGTTTTCAATGTCCGTTGGGGGGGGGGGGGGGGGGGCCTTCCTGGCATCTTTCAAGGCTATGCCCCAAATGTTCATTTCATCCATCTCACTCCTTCCAGACCCGAGCTCTGAACTGACACAGCAGGCAGAGAAGTGTTTCTTCTCCTGGGGATTCTCAGGCTGCCAGGCCGGGCCAAGTGGGAGCAGCTTTCCTTCTAGACCACAGTCCTGTGGCCCACCGTGGAGGCTGAAATAAAGCTGCTGTACTCAGCCTCCCAACCTCACCCAGTGCCCACTAATAACATCTGCTTTATAGCCGTCGCTCCTGCAACCTGCTCTCCCCTTGGCTCCCTTGCCCTCTCGGAGAGGATGTGCTCTACTAGGCGGCAGGTCTGGTGGAAAGTTGACAGTCTCCAAGCCAAGAGCAAACGCAGCCAGCGCTGGATAAATGACTTGAAGTGCTTTCTCAAGGGACCCTTTCCAGGCACAGGAGCCCTTCTTAACCAGATTGGGCCTGTGCTGGCAGACGGCCTTGTTCAGGAGCACATTAAAAATCAAAATACAGACACCGTTTGGAAAGCATAGAAAGCTCGACTCTAACATCTTATGTATTAAAACATTGTTACATAAAAATGACCGCAAAGCTCCAAATTCATACTTTCCTACCTTCTGAGACCAGTTGCCACCAGGAATAAACCTGTGAAAGTGTGAGGCCGACTGCAGAACCTCAAGAGGCCTGGGGATACGGCTGGAGGCACATTCCAAGCCTTGGGGGCAAGATCAATGCCCTGGCCCTTTGAGGGCAGCCCAGTCTGAAGCGAAGTGGGTGAGCTGGTGCCCTCATTTCACCACACGAGTCTGGGGGCAAACACCCAACCCGAGCCAGGTGGAACCGATAGTCTCTTCCGTGGCCCCCTTTCATCTGCCTCATAAAGCCCCAGACAAATTGGCACAGCTCGCCGTTTTTAATGAAGCGCGGGCTCCTGGCTGGAGCCAGAGGGGCATTACAGACTCAGAATGAGGCTCTTTCATACCCTCTGCGATGGTGATAGAGAAGGCCAGCCTTCTGGAATAATTTGCGGCTGAAGAGCTCAATGTGTACCATGCAACTCACTTCATTTTTGCCCTGTCAACTCTTAGTGACATCCAGGGTGGATCATTCCCTTCTTCGCTGTGAAGACCTGAAGCGGGGCCTCAAATAACCGAGGTCGCCAGTGAGGACTGCAAATCTCCTGAGTACTAAGTACATGTGAGGACAAGTACAGAAAGCATACACGCACTGCTCAGCTTTACATACATTGCCTCGTTCAGTCATGGCAATACCCCTGTGGGAGACATACCATTTGCCATTTTGTAAATCCCCTCTTGAGTGCTTCTCAACTCTGTGCTCCTTACTTTCATCATTTATAAAATGAGGCCACCTCTGGATTCAGGGCCTCTGCACTGGAAAATACAGAACAATAGACTACAACTTAAATGGTGCCACCTAGAATTGTTCTTGTCCTGTGGTAAGCTTTCTGTAAATGTCCTCACATTGACTTAGAAACGTGCGAGTTGATATTTCATCCCGACTTCAAAATTACAAATTGTTTATAAATTCTATTTGGTTTTTTTCCTTCAGAGAGCATAATTTTGTGTGTGTGTGTGTGTGTGTGTGTGTGTGTGTGTGTGTGTGTGTGTGTTGGGAGAGGGGGGCCTGAAGGGATGCACTTTGAAGTTGATTATTCTTATGTGTGAGTCATGGTTCTTTCACCTACTGGCTGTATGACCTTGAGCAAGACACGGCCCCCTGCGTCTTCGCTTCCCTATCTGAAATTGAGAATAAACATGTCCACTTGGAATAACTATTATAAAGGTTTTGTTACTTGGAAGTGGAGCATCATAACCAAAACCTAAAATGTGGGAACAGCCATAGAACTGAGCAGTGGGTGGAAACAGGAAACACTGTAAAGATTCTGAAGAGCCTTAGTGAAGAAGTGAAGTGTCTTGAATACACTGTTCATACAATTTTTGGACTTTACAGAAACTCTGTGAGGTCTTAAAGGAAACTGAAGGAAATCTTATGGGAGACTACATGAAAAGAGATTTTTGTTATGTAGTGGCACAAGTTCAGCAACACTGTCACCTGCAGCCATAGGGGAAGTAGAAAATGTGCCCAATGAACTGGGTGATGTAGCTGGTGATATTACCAGCCAGTGTTCAAGCAGTACCTGGTTTCTTCTTGCTGCCTATACGAGATAAGGCTGTTATATGAAAGACTGTGGAATTGTACACAGCAGGAACCACTGGAAACAATGGTTTCAGATAGTCTAGGCTCTTCTGGATGGCAAACAATAATAAATTCTAGAAAGGGCTTGTAAGCCAAGATCCAATACAGGACATTCACTTCCAACATTGTACTTCAGAGTACTATTCATTTAGACTAAAGATCGTAAGATTTTGACTTAGATTTGTTCAAACAGGATTTTTAAGATGCTTAGGGACATTGTCCCTCAGAAGACGTTTAAAGAAGAGCTTCTCTCTAAGAGATTTATGGGTTTTTATCACATAGAATAAATTCCAATAGAATTCACAAAAGGCCCATAGAAACCTTTTAAAGAATGATTTCAGCCAAATCGGTTTGGCTCAGTGGATAGAGCACTGGCCTGCGGACTAAAGGGTCCCAGGTTTGATTCCAGTCAAGGGCATGTACCTTGATTGCAGGTACATCCCCAGTGGGGGGGGGTGCAGGCGGCAGCTGATCAATGATTCTCTCTCATTGATGTTTCTAACTCTATCCCTCTCTCTTCCTCTCTGCAAAAAATCAATAAAATATATATATTTTTTTTAAAGAATTATTTCAGCTCCTCAGTAACATCGCAATAACTACAGAAGGTGCCAGGTAGGTACTAGAAATATCAAGGGGAACACTTTGTAAAGTATATGATTACCTAACCCCTATGCTGACACCTGAAACTAATACAAAATAGCATGGAATGGAAACTGTAATTGAAAAATAAAAGAAAAAATAGAATGATTTCAGCTTTAATTGAAAGTCACAGAGAAGAGGAGAAAATGAAAAGAGGACATTGGACCCCCAGAACTCTACTGACAAGAAGCAGGCTGAGAAAAACACTAGCTGCAAACTTAAGCTAATTTTCATGAAAGAGGAAGGATGAATCAGAGGACACAAGAGTCCAAAAGGCAGAGCCCAGAGTGATGCAGAATAACTTCTCATCAGGAGGTTGACTGAGTCCTAGACAAGGAACTTCCTGGTGTGCATGCCACTTTCCCCACTTTTGAGCATAAACATTTATGGTGACTGTCCTCTGTCTACCTAAACATTGCATGTTAGGTTTGGGGGCATGTCTGTGTAGAGAGAAAAGAATGGTAGCCAAAGCACTATATATACAAAGGAAACTATACCTGATGAGCCTCATCTGAACCCAGACCTGACTGAGATGACAATATTCTAGACTTTGAGCCAATTATTATATTGGGATGAGACTTCAGGGGACCTTGAGAAGGAATCAGTGTATTTTACATGTGGAAAGGATGTGAATCATTAGGACCCAGAGGATAGAATGTGTAGCCATCCTTCAAGAGGGCTCCCTGTAATTCACACCCATGTGTAGTCTACCCTGCACCAGAATTGGTTTGTGTGGCCAATGTAATATGGTGGATGTGGTATTACATCACTTCTGAGATTAGGTTAAAAAAGATACTGTGGCCTCTGCCTTGTTCTCTCTCTCAAATCACTCTCTCTGGGGAAAGCCAACTGCCAAGCTAGGAACAGCCCTATGGAGAGGCCCATATGGTAAAAAACAGAGCCTCCAGCCAACAGCCACGGGAATGAGCTTGGAAGTGAATTCTTCGGCCCAGTCAAGCTTTCTGACACCTGCAGCTCAAGCTGACGCAAGATCAAAACTTCACCAGAGAATTCTGAGGCAAAATTATCCAGCTAAGTGGCTCCTCCATCCCTGAATCTCAGAAAGTGTGTGAATAAGTGTTGTTTTAAGCTTCTGAGTTTTGAATAATTTGTTATGCAGCATTAGAGAACAAATACAGAGACAATTCTTTAAAGATCTGCATTAATGTAGTTATACACTGTGTTAATGAAGTTATAAACAACAAATCTGTGCGGTTAAAGATGAATTTTAATACAAGATATAATAATTGCCGAAACCGGTCTGGCTCAGTGGATAGAGCATCGGCTTGAGGACTGAAGGGTCCCAGGTTCGATTCCGGTCAAGGGCACCTACTTTGGTTGGGGGCACATCCCCAGGAGGGGGTGTATAGGAGGCAGCTGATCAATGTTTCTCTCTCACCGATGTTGCTAACCCTCTATCCCTCTTCCTTCCTCTCTGTAAAAAATCAATAAAATACATTTTTAAAAAGAGATATAATAATTAAGACTCATTTGCTACATGTCACTCTGCATATATAAAAGACATAAACATACAGAACGCTTTCTAGCGTCAGAGTGTCATCTCCAGAGAAAGGAACACAGACCTAAACCCTATTCATCTTCAGGTAGGTAAAAATGTTTTGCTTTTCACAGTGTGCCGAGAATGGCCTCTGAATAAATTCCTACCGGCATTTGACGCGGGAACAGCTCTATAGTTGGAAAAGAAGAAACGCTGGCATTTGTTATGTTGCATACTCCCCCCACCTGGGGGTAAGGAGGAGCCTGGGTTTCAATCCACTTGAAAGAGCCCAACAAGACACAGGGGTGAGTGAGAGCAGGGGGTGGGCATTCTAATAGCTCCGCATCCCCAACCTCAGCAAAGGGCTTTGGAAACCAGGGAGACAGACAGTCAGGGTGGAGCCCGGGAGGCAGAGACAGGGGGCTGGAAGAACCTAAAAAGAGTCCGTTCTGTGAACCAAAGTTTCCATCATATTGAGGATAACTGAGGCATCTCCCCAGCGCCTGACTGCGACCAAACAAGCTGGCACCGGCTGGAACTAAATAAAGCAACAGGAAAGGGAGGACGTTCTTGTCAGCAATCCCCAGTTTCAGCGGGATGTTTTGACGACGGGGTGAGTAGCACTCATCACGGAGAACTGACAAGAACTAATCTGCTCCACAGTCAAAACACACCTCCTCCTCGGGTTCTCTTACTCCTGGAAACTCTGTCCCCTGCCTCAGTCTGACCACATGAGAACCGGGGATCGTGGGACAGAATTGGCTGTTGATCCCATCCAGGGAGCACTCAGATGTCTTTCTTTTTCATGAGAGCCTAGTGCCAGGGAGAGGAGCCAGACAGAAACTAAAGCTCTCTGTTTATGACTGAACAGGTACACCACAGACAGCGGGGAGACGGTCCCGCCCTCGCCTCCCACACACCCAGACTGCCCAAACCCCACCTGAAAGGGCCCGTTTCTAGCAGGGGGTTCCATATTTTTTGCTTGTTGAGCCTGGTAATATTTGTTTACGGACAACAGTTGAATAGAGGCCCCTCAGAAACCTCACATTTCCATATTGACTGGGGGATTTTTGTTTATTACAAATGAGGTTAAGAAACCATTCTGTAGGCTCGCTAGGTGGACATAAGCAGGCTACAAAAAAAGCATGCTAGGAATCATCGTGCGAATAACCATTCATTAGCATTTGCAAGGCCTCGGGACCTGTGCTGGGCACATAAGGTCAGTATAGATGAGGGTCTGGGAGATGAACAAGCTTGTAAAGCCCATTTTACAGGTTAAGAGACCGGTCCAAAAAGATAACTGGTCCATTGGCAATTGCCTCCGGGGAGAAGGGTAGAGGTGAGGCAGAAGGCATGTTGTACTCTTTTATATTATTAGAGGTTATCTTATTATTTGGTGCATTTATTTGTTTGTTTGTTTTTGTTAAGCCTCACCTGTGTGAGTGTGAGGGAGAAGGAGAGAGAAAGAGAAATATCTATGTGAGAGAGAAACATCGATTTATTGTTTCTTCGACATACCCCGTCCAGGGCCAGGAATAAATGCTCTTTTTTAAAAAAATATATTTTTATTGATTTTTTACAGAGAGGAAGAGAGAGGAATAGAGAGTTAGAAACATCGATGAGAGAGAATCATTAATCAGCTGCCTCTTGCATATCCCCAACTGGGGATATGCCCTCAACCAAGGTACATGCCCTTGACCGGAATCAAACCTGGGACCTTTCAGTCCGCAGGTTGACGCTCTATCCACTGAGCCAAACCGGTTTTAGCAATAAATGCTCTTGACCAGAATCAAACCCAGGACCTTTCAGTCTTCTGGCTGATGTCCTACCCACTGAACAAAACTGGCTAGGGCTATTTGGTGCATTTTAAGTGGCAAGAAAATAATTGCATCAGGGGGGGGAAAAAAAAAAAAAAACATTTGTTTAAACTCACAAAGCTAGTTAAGTGACCTAGCCAGTGGTCGACAAACTGTGGCTCGTGAGCCACATGCGGCTCGTGAGCCACAGTTTGTCGCTCTATCGACTAATGAGTTTGCCGACCACTGACCTAGCCAAATTCCAGAGCTGGTTTCTCAGACAGCTGAGCACATAGGCTCTCATCCCTCTGCTAGGACCATCCTGTTGGAGAAAGGAATCTATAGACATTGACCACACATGCATAGCAGTGACCTCTGGGAGGAAGTCCTCGGAGAGAGTGACCACATAAGCTATCGTCCAAAATGAACACTTAGGAGTGAAAGGAGATGCTAATTGGACGGGGACTGCCCTGAGTGCACTGGGATGTATGGCCTAATTGTGGGTGACTTTTCATTAGCTATACTAATGTGCCACAAGCTCTGCCTGAGCATGTAGTGTTTTAGTAAGTAGAGGGTCAGTGCAGTGCATTTTTTTTTAAAAGACACTTTTAGTTATAACTCTTGTGGATATACATTCTTTTCACTCAACTCATAAATTAAAATTTGCATAATTCACATTATTCACCACCACAATCCTATCATGCTAACAGCCGTAAATGGGGCCAATTATTATTACTGAAATGCTAATGTTTAGCCCAGTGGTGTGGCTCAGTGGTTGAGCGTCAACCTATGAACCAGGAGGTCACAGTAAGATTCCCGGGTAAGGGCACATGCCTGGGGTGCTGGCTCGATCCCCAGTGTGGGGCATGCAGGAGGCGGCTCCTCAGTGATTCTCTCTCTCTCCCTCCCTCCTTTCCTCCCTCCCTCCCTCTCCCAAATCAATAATATATATATATGGGTTTGTGGTTTTTGTTTTTTTTTAAGAAATGCTGATGTTCAGTAAAGGTGCTTGGAAACCACTAAGTCACCGTCACCACAGCAGGGCAGTGACCCTGGGACTGTGGCTTTCACTGTGCAGGTGGCAAAACCGAGAGGCTCGGGAGCACATCCCAGGGGTTCCCCTGAAAGTCAGTCAGCTTCTGACCCACCATGGCCAGCTTCTGCCTCATCCAGGCTGAAACATGGTTTCCAGTTCTCTGCGGCTCTTCATAACTATCTCCCAAAAAACAGCAGTCAGCTCTGGAGAGCATATGTGTTACCTTGGCCACAGGACGCACCCGTACACAAACACCACCGGCATGTAGGCAAGACTATCAGTAAATAAGGTAATTTAACTCAAAACAGAGCAGGAGCACTTCTCAGAAGGGGCAGCCTCGTCTGGACCAGTTCAGATGACTAAGGGACCTCAGGAAGTGGCACCATGAATCAGAAAGCAACCTCCTTTCCTCTGACTCAATGCTGAGTTCATGAGCCCAGGTGGTGTTGGGGAGATGCTGTGTTCCTGGAAGTGCTCCACTCCTGGCAAACCCAAAACCTAAGAACAGCCCTAACCAGTTTGGCTCGGTGGATATAGCTTCGGCCTGCAGACTCAAGGGTCCCAGGTTCAATTCTGGTCAAGGGCATGTACTTTGGTTGCAGGCGCATTCCTAGTGGGGGGTGTGCAAGAGGCATGTGATCAATGTTTCTCTCTCATCAATGTTTCTAACTCGCTATCCCTCTCCCTTCCTCTCTGTAAATATATTAAATAAATAAATAAATAAATAAATAAATAAATAAATACTTACTTACTAAGGAAATATGTATGACCTTCACTACGGCTCCCTAACCAGACTCTATGATCATACTGTACTAATTGCTTTACATGAATTACTTTATCTCATAATAGTATGTGTTCCAGATTATTGTCCCGTAAAGGTGAAGAAAATGAGGCCCAGAGAGCTCACCAAGGCCCCCAAACAAGTTTGTCCTTTCCCAGTACTGTTTGTATAATATTACACTGCCTCATGATAAGAAGCATTAAGCAAGAATTTAAATGGTAAAAAAAAATCCTGTGAGCCACCCTCCTACTTATAACTTTTACTATGATTTTGTCACTTCAAGTTAGATAAGTTGTATCAGAGTAGTAATATGTCTTTTTAAAAATATGCCTCCATTTATTTTTTTATTTTTTTTATTTTTAATCCTTACCCAAGGACATGTTCATTGATTTTAGAGAAAGGGAGGAAAGGAGGGAGGGAGGGACTGAGGAAGGGAGAAAGGGAAGAAAGGAGAAAAAGAGGGAGGGAGGGAGAAAAACATCTATCATTTGCCTCTCATATACACACTGACAAAGGATTTGAACCTACAATCTGGGTATGTGCCTTGACCAAGAATTGAACCCTTGACCTTTTGGTGTATGGATGATGCTCCAACCAACTGAGCCACATCAGCCAGGGTTTGTAATATAGCTTTCAAATACTTATTTTATTTCTTCCATTCTATTCACAAACACCGTTTTGAGTACAGTTATGATCATTAGAGTACCATCTATTTTTCTCCCATATACAGAGAGGTCTAACCTAAGTTAGTGAATTCTTAAGGAAGGAATAGCAGCGAACTTTCCCAGGACGTGTGTTAACTCCAGCCTCAAAGGCGGAGGGTCAGCAGTTCATGTTTCCTTGGGTCCTCTGAACCCCCATAATAATGACAGCCACAGGGACCACACGCGACTCCTGTGGTTACACAGGCTGGGACCATCAGGTTAACCCCTCAGGCACCTGGAAGCCGGTCTACAGAAGCACAATGCTTGCAATTCGAATTTTTATCACTAGGTGGACGGTTTTGCTTTGTATGTGAACGATTTTGCTGAATAACTGAGTAAACTTTCCCCAGGAACTAATAAGCATTTAAGTTTATAAAGCCAGTTATACCAGCTTTAATTAAAGACCCTGAGCTCCATTGAAACACAAGACTTTATATTTTAAAGTGGGTGAGAGAATAATAAAACCATGTGGTATAACTATCTCATATGTAATAACAAATCCCACTTAATTATGCTGTTTTCTTAAAAAACAAAACTCAAAAACTCCTAAATAAGCATAAGACCTAACTAATCTGATTTGGAACCAAGAAAAATTGCTATAATTTTAAATCGCTATAATTTGATGCCTTTCTCACGAAAATTCAAGGACTGTTAATTATTGCTAAATCTAATCTTGGTTTTACTTTTTCTGTTTTTAAGAGGGAAACTTTCCCTCCGCTTATGTGTGTGTACATGAAGTTTCAGTTATCGGGGGAGTCTCAGTCTGCAAATGTAACTGTGGTTAGAAGCTATTGCAGCCCCTCAGGCTGTAGTTGAGCCACATCCTGCAAACTCTCAGCAAGATCTTACTTCCCAGGCCCTCTCAGACTTACATGGCTTATCTACCAGGTGACAAAATACTTCTTTAAGGAAGACACGGTGGTTCTTTAATTTGTTCCTATCCCCATGTCTGTCCTTTACCAACCATAACAATTTCTTTCTCTAAAAAACTCCTTTCCATTTCTGTTCCTAGACCTTTGTATCTGAAAACTAGCTAAAAATAATAATCCTATATAATAAAAGGCTAATATGCAAATAGACCAAACAGTGGAAAAATCAAACAACTGGTCGCTATGATGTGCGCTGACCACCAGGGGCAGCACATGGAACATGGTGGGAATCTGCAGCAGGCAGCAGAGCACGGAATATGGTGGGTATCGGCCACTGCAGGATGATGGAGGTGAGTGGGGGCACCAGACCAAGGCAGTGCGCCAGTTGCTGTCATCAGGCAAGCCTCTGGTGGTTCCTAAAAATTCTTTGCCCTGCCCAGCACTGCACCCTCTGCCAGTGCCTGGTGATGGCCCCAATCTCTTGGTGTCAGTGACAGCCCTACTTGCACCCACTGCCAACACCAGCCTCACTTGCCACCCACAGCTGGCACCAAAGCTACTGCTTGTACCTGCTGCAGACACCTGGTGCTGGTCTCACTTGCTCGGCACCATCAGCGGGTGCAAGCGGCAGCTGCCAACCCTGATCACCCCTGAGGGCTTCTCCACCTCCCCCTGTTCTTGAGGGGTTATCAGGGCGGCAGCCACTGCTCACATCTGCTGCTGGTGCCATCAGCGGGTGGAAGTGGAGTCAGGGCTATCACCATGTGGGAGCGGGAACAAGGCTGCTAGCAGACAGGGGTTGGGGGCGGGGGCAGGCATGTGACAGGAGGTACTGGACAGGGGCTCAGAGGATGGTCTGAGACCCACCCCTATGCCTACCATAGCTCCATGGTCCATAATTCCTTTCAAGGTGCACAAATTCATGAACTGGACCCCTAGTAATGATGATAATAATAATAAACATTTATATTGTGCTTAAACTATGCCAGTCACCATACTAAGCATTTTATATATTTCAATTCACTTTAAGCTGTGGCACATCACATATTAAAGATTATCAATAAAAATTCCTAAAAAACTTCATATTTTCTTTTTAAAGGATTTTGCAAAGTATCTATTGACTGGTACCATTTTAAAATGGAGATAGTTTATATATTCATACATATGCATTCATATACATAGATACATAACCACATATACACACCTCTTCTCACCTCTTTTTTTTAAAAAGAAAATATTTTCATTGATTTCAGAGAGGAAGAGAGAGGGAGAGAAATATAGAAACATTAATGAGGAGAGAGCATTATTGATTGGTTGCCTCCTGCATGCCCCCTACTGGGGATTGAGCCTGCAACCCCAGCATGTCCCCTGACCAGGAATTGAACCGTGACCTCCTGATTCACAGGTTGATGCTCAACCATTGATCCATGCTGCCTGGGCCTTCCTGTTTCTTGTTTTCCCAGGTGGTTGTGGCTCTCTGTAAGGTCATCTTCCTTTTAGCCACACCTGTCACACTTCTCCACTCTGCCTTTCTACTCAAGAGCATGGTTCTCAGACCAGCAGCATCTGCGTTATAAAAGCAGAACCTTGGGCTCCATCTCAACCCACTGAATCAGAATGTGCATTTTAACAAGATGCCCGTGTGAACAGCTTGTGCATTACAGTTTGAGAAGTGCTGCCTTTTACAAGGCATCTGATTAGGAAGATAATCACATGACTACGAAATTAGGCATTACGAGTGCCTATGGTGGCAAAACCTAAAGAAGCTGGTGACACAGAGTATCAATTTAGCAATCTAAAAGGGGGCATTCATGAAATGTTGTGACACTGGAAGGAACCACACTTCTGCATGGTGAGGAGTAGGTAGTGAAGGCGGGGCCATTGTTTTTTGGTGTTGGGGGCAAAGTAAATCTCCTGTCCCAATGCAAAGGAAACCATAACACTAATATCAGGAAACAAGAGGTAGTTCTTCAAATAGTGATGTTAGAGACAACATATTACACATCAGCCACGTACCTCTTTTCAAAGATGCCTATTCAAAGTGATTCAATTACCTCACCTTCTTAAGATTAACTCAGAACTAAATGAGGCAAAAACTATCAATATGTGTCATGAATGGCATTTGTTTCTGAGAACATACCCAGGGCTTTAATTTGAAAACATAGAAAGTGAGGGTGGGAATTGCAGTTACGTGAGCATTTGAGCTCTGGCTCATCAGCAACCTCAGCAAAATTCTTTGATATTTGAGATAGTTCATTAATACTAAAATGCATTCTTTAGATGCCAAAAAGCAATGAGTATTTTCCATCGCTGTGGAAGTATGTGTCTGTGAAATTAAGACTTGGAGAAGGGGGTGATGTGCAAGAGGTTGCAGCTGCTGCCGCCCTCTCTCCAGAGTGGCTACTAAATTGGGGCTGATGGGTCTGAACTGGAGGAGATGGGAGGGAGTTCACTGGTCATGAGGGAGGGAGAGAGGAGTAAAGAAAAAAGATTGTGCAGCTATTTCCAGCCCCTCTTCTATATTATGGATGGCAACCTGAGAGGCTCCAATACCTCATTTGAGATAATATTTTTCTGGAATCCCTGTGTGATAATTCTGTCTAAAATTATTAAAACAGATATAAGGAAGTTAATTATAGGAATTAGAGTCAATATATTTCCTAATGTTCTCAAATCTTGTTAAGGGAAGGAGAAAATTTAGGATGAGGGACATCTACACTAATAAAAGAGAAAGATGCAAATTTGCCATACCTCCGTGATGCCCACCAGCCAACCAGGAGTGAGTATGCAAATTAACCCAACAAAAGGTCAGTTTAATTTGCATACACAGGTACAGAGCAAAGACTGAAGGCTGAAGGCTTGGCTCTGCTGTGGTCCGGGTCCCCAGGTACTGGAGGAAAACCAGTACCAGCAGCCAGGGGAAGGAAGGCCTACTGTAAGAATCTTCATGCAACAGGCCTCTAGTCTTCAATAAATGCCTTGCTGCCTTCTTAACTCTGCATATGAGCAGAGAAGGGCTGAGGTGGATTTTAAACAATAGGCTTGTGTGGTAATTATAATTTTTTAAAAGAATATTTTTAGCCCTAACCAGTTTGGCTCAGTGGATAGAGAGTTGACTTACGGACTGAGAGGTCCCAGGTTATATTCTGGTCAGGGGCATGTACCTTAGTTGCAGGCACATCCTAGGTAGAGGGTGTGCAGGAGGCAGCTGATGGATGTTTCTCTCATCAATGTTTCTAACTCTCTATCCTCCACTCTTCCTCTCTGAAAAAAAAATCAATAAAACATTTTTTTTTTAAGAATATTTTTAAACTCAAGTATACAAGATCTCTGTCAAAGATTTTTAAGGTTTTGTGTGTTAATATATTTTTATTGATTTCAGAGAGGAAGGGAGAGGGAGAGAGATACATAAACATCAATGATGAGAGAGAATCACTGATAGGCTGCCTCCTGCATGCCCCACACTGGGATCAAGTCCACAGCCCAGGCATGTCCCTGGACCAGGAATGGAACCATGACCTCCCGGTTCATAGGTCAATGCTCAACCACTGAGCCATCCTAGCCAGGCCAAAGGCTATTAAGTTTTGAAAGGAGCAAAATACCTTCCAAATATGACCTTTTGTCTATTCCTCTTGGCCAGGCTGATTCACAGATCTATCAGCCTCAAAGTTCCCCAGAAATGGGAGGTGTCTACACATTATGGGGAGGTGCCATCTCCTTTTCACCTTTTTACCACCAAAACCACTGAGCACTGAGTAGGACCAGATTCTTAACAGATACCGTACTGCCTCCTAGAAGGCATTTTAGAAGCTGGCAAGGTATTTTGGTGGTTTTAGTTCCTAGGTAGTACTCAGTAGTTCCCTTAAAAAAGATAGTATAATCCCATTCTTTTTAAATAGTTTTTTAATTTATTGATTTTAGAGAGGGGTAGAGGGAGACAGACAGACATCTGTTAGTTGTTCCACTTATTTATGCTTTCATGGATTGCTCTTTGTATGTGCTCCAACCAGAGACAGAACCCATAACCCTGGTGTATCAGGATGACACTCTAACCAACAGAGCTACTGGCCCAGGCCAGCACTCAATCATTCTGATGTTATTTTCTGAAATAAACTGAACAGTCTTACATAATAAATTGGCCAGCATTCCATGAAAATTCTGTGTGGACCAGAGAAATTGTCTATACCAGTGGTCTCAGCATTATTAGACTCCATGGTGAAAAATTCCTTTTGTAATTTTCCAGCCTAGAATCTAGATCCATTTTACATGCAGGCACCAGGCATTTTTTGAATAGTAATTCAGTAATATACTGAATTTTCCAGGAATACAACTACTATGTAAATAAAGAGAAGCTTGTCCTTTTTTCACTCTAATTTTGCCAAAAGTTGCTTACTGCTGTGAAAATCCACATCACCAATGGCAAGTCTACCCCAGACATTTGAGTCACTGGTTCAACACAGCTTTATCAGCCTGCATTTGTAGCTGTCACAGGCACAATGATTCCCTGTGGGTACAGTATCTGACTACTTCATGGTCTCTTTTGATATAGTTGTGCCCAAACATTTGCATATTAATGAATATATGTGTAATTATAAATTATTTGCCTTGTATTTCTCTTACATCAGGGCATCATGTTGATTTTTAATGAAGTGTATAGGGAGGCCATATTATTTATAAACTGCAAAGGTAACATTAAAATATACAATAAAAATATAGTGTGGAGTCTAATAATGTTGAGACCATTGGTATAGGCAATTTCTCTGGTACCTAATATCCAAAAGAAGAGCAAAAGTCCAGCAGAAATATTAAAGTTAGAACATGCTTCTGGTTCTGAAAAGATCTCTCTTGTTTCTCAGGATCTCCTGCAGGAGTCCTCTTCCTTTGCTTGCCCCTTGATTGTGGGTGTCCCAGCCTCTCACTCTGATCATCACCTTTGGAAAAATATATCCACTCATAAAACTTCACTCGCCATCTCTGTGTAGCAGATTCCAAATATGCACACTATCTGTCTATCGTAGTGGTTGGCAAACTGTGGCTCTCGAGCAGCGGTTTGCTGCCCTATTGACTAATAAGTTTGCCGACCACTGGGCTATCAGATCTGAGCACTGAATACTGGTTTCAATTTCTGTTTTGGATGAGCCACATCCCTGTTGTTTGTACTACAAATTCACATAGAAAATCACATTAATCAGCTTTTCCTCAAAATGTAGTCTCCCACTATTAGCTAACATCATCCTCATCCTCCAAGTTACCCAGAGTTACTTCCTTAGATAAAAACTTCAGGATCATCTTTAACAATATCGCAACCCCACACCCACCCCAAACAATCACCAAGGCCTATCAGTTCTACCCAAACGTCTCTCTGAAATCTTTCTCAGTGGTATGCTAGTAAAATGGCTCACCACCACCCACCCCCAAAAATGAGATTTTTTTAAGCCCTAATTTATAGTATTTGCCCATTTATGCGATGTAAATATCCCCACTATGGCCAGTTTAAAGCTATCAAAAGGTTAACATCTGGCTCATGAAGTCCCTTAAAAGTGTAACAATATGCTCTTGAGAGCCGGCACTCCTTTCTATTTCTACTATTACCGCCCTGATTCAGCCATTTGTTATTTATTTTCTGAACCATTTAGAAGCTTATAAATTAGTTGACTTACCCCTTGCTCCCATTACATCTGTGCATAAAATACTTTTATATTTCTTTGTTGCATATAAAATAAATATCAAGAACCCTCACCTTGTGTGCAAAGCCTTCCACAGTATGGCTCTAGTTTATCTTTTTCATCTCCTCTGCACTATATCCCCATGCACAACCACCTCCTACACACTCACGTGTATACAATCACAGCTCTAAAGCTCTGGCCTCATAGCAATACTCAGCATTCTCTGAAAAACAATGCAGGCCAGCTCATCAAACTTTTTACTGAAGTGTTACTATGTGCCAAGTACTGTGCTAGGCCAAGGAGTTCCATGTACTTCAATTCTCTTGTGGTTATTTACACTGTCACTTTAGTCAGAAACTCCCATCTCTGTCTACATTCCTTCAAAAAGCATTTACTGAGTACCTACTATGTGCCATGCTGTGCTATATTCTGGAAATGCAAACAGTGAAAGAGACACAGTGTCTATCCTCTAGTTCAGAGAATAGTGGGTGATGTGCAGGTGTTTTGGAGGAACATCAACTGTCTTTCTCTGTTGAGTTCAAAAAATCCTTTGCTGAGAAGATAATGTTAGAACTGTGGATGAATACAGAAAACGGGGCTCAAGAAAGAGCAAAAGGCACATTACCGAGGTCACAGTATGCCACGTTTTCTAGTTCAATCAGACTCTACCTTGTTCGAGTAAGGAAGAATTGAACATGAGGATACGGATGACTTTCATGGAACCCAATGGGAAATTGAACAACCAGGCCTCCAGAGGACTGGATCTTAGCTCCCTGAGCTCAGCCACAGAAGTCCACAAACCTTTTCTTCACAGCTCTGGAATTATGGGACTTGGCTCTCAAGAGCCTGTTCTTGTGATTCTCCATTTAAATGCAAAAAAGAATCTGATTAGTCAGTTCCTTGTGGTTGTAAGATTGACATCCTCACTTCCTTGCTGACTGTCAGTGGGGGCCGCTCTCAGAGCCAGAGGCGGCCTGTATTCATAGCCACAAGACCCCTCAATCTTAAAGCCAGAACATTGAATCCTTCTCATACCTCTAACCTCTAATTTCCTCCATCCCTGACCTCCAGACCTGGGTTAAAGGGCTTTTGTAATTCGGTCAGGCCTACCCAATCTTCCTATCTTAAAGTCAATTGATTTGGGACACAGCATAATCACAGGAGTGTTATCTCATCCTACTTCCAAGTTTCAGCCAACACAAGGGGAAGAGATGACATGGGGATATCTTAGCGCTTTGTCCTCTACCTTTTTAACTTAACAGGTGGGTCCCCAAATGAAGACCACATCGCTGAGCTCCCCTGTAGCTAGGTACAGCCATGTATCTAAGAAGGGGCCAAATACCACCATTTGCCAACCATCCAGAACTGAAATATCATCGCTGACATGTACACATAAGAAACTGTTTGACATTAAAATTGAGTTTCAAAAGAACTGGTGGCCCAGAAAGAAACTCACTACAGACTGATTCATATGCCTTTCAGCATAACGATTATTGCTTGTCTCATTTTTGATTCTTATAAGTATATTTCCAGTAGGACATGATCTCACTCATCTAGGGGAAATGGTGAACAACATAGACTGATGAACAAGAACAGACCCAGAGATAAGGAGCCATGGGTCAGACGGCTGGACCTCAAAGGGAGCGTGGGGATAAAAGGGAGAGATCAACCAAAGGACTTAGGTGCACATATATGAGCCTAACCAGTGGCCAAGGACAATAGGGGAGTGGGGGCATGAGTAGGGGGGATAGGAATGAGGGGTTGAGGACAAATATGCGATACCTTAATTAATAAAGAAATTAATTTTTTTTAAAAGAAGTGGCCAAAGAAATGCTATATGGCAGCTTCAAGGAAACTTCTTTAAAATATTGCCAGTGCCCAATGTATGTCCCCTTGTTTTGTTACTCATTCTTGCCACCTGGGATGTACAATCTAATGGCTGGAACATCTGCAGCAATTTGGAACAGGAATGACCACAAGAATAGACGCCATTTACAAGGAGGAGCAGTAAAATAGAAGGAACCTGGGCCCTCGTGTTGACGAGAACTATCCCCAGTGGTGTGCTGTGAAAGGCTAAACAAAGGTTTTCTGGGGGCAAAACCCTGATTTGCAGCATCTGCCCATTTCTCTGATATAATTCCCCACCATGGTCAATTTTGAGTTAGTAATGTGACATCATTGGGAAGGATGCTAACAATCAGTGCTCTCAAGCCTGGACAAGCCAGCCCAACACCCCCTCTGTACCAACCCTGGGCTGCCAGCCCCAGGCTTCTGTTTCATCAGAGAAACATTCACCTGTATCTGATTTTAGGCACTGTTATTTTACGGTTTCTGTTGCATGCCGACAAACCTAATCCTATGGTAATATTTTCCAGATTTTTCTCTCGACATTCAATTTTCCTGACTTGGACTTTTCTAGGATGTGTTCAGATTTAACAGGACAGTGGGCATATGGTACCAGGTTTTGCTTTCTGTAGGGGTCACAGCAGCTGCTGTTTCATTCCAGCCTCCTCTCAGTAAGGTAACCCCACTCCCTGGCCAGCAGTGCTTGACTGACTCTGCAAAACTCAGAGGGAATAGAAGGGTTACTATGCCAAAAAAACAACAATCACCACCTTTTATTGAGATCCCTGGGCTGCCACCATCATGGGAAATATTTGGAAGCAATGCAACATTAAAACCCCACTTTATGCCTGGGCTGGTGTGGGTCAGTGTTTAGAACGTCATGGGTTCGATTCCCGGTCAAGGGCATGTACCTGGGTTTCAAGTTCGCTCCGCACCCCTGGTTGGGGCTCATGCGGGAGACAACCAGTCGATGTGTTTCTCTCACATCAAAGTTTCTCTCTCTCTTTCTATTTCTCTCTCGCTCTCCCTCCTCTCTCCCTCCCACTCCCACTGAAAAAGCAATGGAAAAAAATATCCTCACATGAGAATTAAAAACAACAAAAACCCACTTTATAAAGCTGCCTCTGAAGGTTGGCGACATTCAAGACCCACCACAGACCATGAGACTTCAGAGCAAATGCACATCCCCACGGCAGGAACACACCCCTCCCCTCTCTGAAAACCCAGCGAGGAACACACCCAGCCCACGCCCTTTTCTGTAAGTTTCAGTGGCACAGAATCTCTGCCTGAGTCTGCACAGGGCCTCGCCACCTTCCCCCTGCTGAGCCCAGAGGCCGTTGCCAGCCAGGAAATGGCACCCCCTCTCCATACCAGGAATCTGCACCAGGGACTCTGGCTCCTCTCACAAAACAGCTTGATGTGCCTACCTGAGCCTGGAACCCACCAGTGGCACCCACGATCCCAGGAAACACTGCTTCTGCTTTTTCATTCCAGCCTCTCTTCCAACTGAATGCTGATGGGACGTCCTCAGCGTCTCTCCATATGAGCTGGTTTTGAGTAACAGCCTAGACTACATGGGATCCACCTGGACTCCTCATTCGATCCCCTCCTGCAGGTGTGTCAAGTGCTGGACCGGGTCAAGTAATTAAATAATCAACTGGATTCCCCCAGGGGCACCTTCTGCAAGTACATTACAGTCATCACCTAGGGATCGTGGTCACAGGAATAAGCAGAGCCATCCAGTATGGAGTACCTTCCACATGTGGATCCTGTGGGAAGTGTTTGCATTTCCTGGGTAACCTTCTTAAGAAACCGATCAGGTGGCCATTATTATTGCCAGCACTTCACAACTGAGGAATCTGATCACAATGGGTCACCAGTTGGAGAGAGTGAAATTGGTATTTTGCATCCAGGCTGACGCCACACTACTGGGAAAGGGGCCCCTGGATGCACCCTGCTCCCTCGTGGAGCCGTGCAGAGTGGCAGGTGGGCATGCCCTGGACCGGGCAAGCACGGCAGGCGCAGTGCCATGGTGCTTTTAGAGGCCCAGAGAAATGGTTTTAATCTCTGAGCATCAGAAGAAAAACATGAATACATAATAATGAATCCATCCTGAGTTACATTTGTCTTTTTACCAACATAACCATAAAATGTAATCTTTAATTTTTTATTATTTTGTATTTATTTTGTATTTTTTTTAATTTTTATTAAAAAGGGGGCTCATGGTCCTAGCCAGTTTGGCTCAGTGGATAGAAGTTCAGCCTGTGGACTGAAGGGTCCCGGGTTTGATTCTGGTCAAGGGCACAAGCCCAGGTTGCAGGCTTGATCTCCAGCAGAGGGCATGCAGGAGGCAGCCAATCAATGATTCTCTTTCATCGTTGATGCTTCTATTTCTCCCTCTCCTTTCCTCTCTGAAATTAATAAAAATATATTTTTTTTAAAAAAAAAAAGGGGGGCCTCATGAAGGCAAGTATAGAAAGGATCCATGAAAGTTATCATGTGGCCCAGATTAAAGTGATAGACATACATGTCATAGCTGTGGGCAACAACCAGAAGGGGGAAGGTCAGAATGTTCTCTCACAACTAGGCACCTTGGGTAGAGAAAGTATATTCCAAATTCATGCTTCTGAAAGACTATGGGTTGCCAGGAGTGTGGGCGATGGAATATTCAGTGATATTCTGTGACGATAGTGATAAACAGTGTTAATGGATAATCCCCCATCTGTTCTGTCTCCCCTTAAAGGCCATTCAGACAAGAGAAATGAAAAAATCAGCCGCCTTTGCATGATATCTAACACGGTAAAGCCCTGACATTGGATCTGTTTTTGTCTTTTTCCTAAAATACAAGTGTGAGAGGCATCTGGAGACGTCCCTTTTCCCAGGGGTGCCTCCACAGGACAGGGTTTGCAGTCACTCTGGACACAGACGTGTCGGATGGTTCTGAGAATGGGAGCAGCATGCCCTTGACTCCGCTGCTTACCTCCTGGCTTTGCTCTGAAGAATCAACTTCCCACGTGGGTGGGCCTTCCATCAGGGTGCCCTGCTCTGTCCAATGGGCAGGCACAGGACGCCAGCTGGACAATTGGGATGCTCACTCCTTATTTTTTCATTTTTTTAAAATATATATATTTGTATTGATTTCAGAAAGGAAGGGAAAGGGACAGAGACGTCAATGATGAAAGAGAATCATTGACCAGCTACCTCCTCCACACACCCCTTTGGGGATGAAGCTCAACCACTGAGCAACCCCAGCTGGGCTGAATTTTCATTTTGAGCCAATGACATGAGGCCTAAAGTCCATTAGAGTTCATTTATCTCATCGGTGGAGCCCTGAAGAGACTGTCCTTGAATCCCACTCACCAGAGCTGCCACTGATCCTGTTTTTTATTTCCTTTGAAATATTGAGCTAAACCATATCTTTTAACTAGTTTTTCCTTCTTTTTTCTTTTTTCTTCTTCTAATTAGTTAGAGTCAGTACCTTGTGTTTATACAGAATTCTGGCTGCTGGGTACCTTCCAAGTGTCCAAGGGTGGCAGAGATCACGGAGCAGTGACAGCAGTAAATTCATAAGCATCGATTATTGGCATGTGAGCCTGCTAACTCATGTACTCCACTAAGAAAAATAACTTGCTGTTGTTTAAAAAATAGAAATCAAAGCATAATTAACAGAGTAGGACTAATCTGATTAACAGAATAGGACTTATTAAAAGACTAGAGGCCCAAGGCAGGAAATTTGTGCTGCCAGCTGCTTCTCTTCCCCCAGCCACCTGCCACCACTGGTGGCCAGGACCTTCCTTCCCCTGGTGGCTGCCTGTCACCAGCTGGGGCCTCCCTTTCCACAGTGGGCCAGCCAGCCCCGCCCCCTAAACAAACTTCCGGTTGAACTCCCAGTCAAGGAGACAATTTGCATATTAGGTTTTTATTATATAGGATACTTCATCACCCAGCCAACATGACTCAGTTGAGCACTGACCTATGAACTAGGAGGTCACAGTTCAATTCCCAGTCAGGGCACATGCCCTGATTTCAGGCTCCATCTCCAGGGTGGGGCACACAGGAGACAGCCAATCAATGATTCTTTCATCATTGATATTTTTTTTATCTCTTTCTCCCTCTCCCTTCCTCTCTTAAATCAATCAAAATATATTTTTAAAAATACTTGAAAGATATCTGTAAAAAAAAAAAAAGATACTGTATCCTGCTGAGGTGGGGAGCTGGGAGAAGCAAGCAGCTCAGCAGTGCCCGTGGCACACAGTGTGCCCTTCGCCATGAATGGCCTTGTGTGAAGGGAAATAGCACACTTCAAAAGGTTTTAAATTACTAGTTAATGCTTGTTACAGGTTGAATTGTGTTCCCCTCTCCCCGAAAATAATAAAAAAAGAAAAGTAGTATGTTTAAGTCCTAACCTCTGCTATCAAGGCATGTGACCTTATCTGAAGGAAGGGTTTTTGCAGCTGTAGCTAGTTAACATAGCATCATACTTCAGTAGGGTGGGCTCCTATTCGAATCGGACGGGTGTCCTTCTAAGAAGATGGCCCTGTGAAAACAGGTGCACACGCCAGGAGAGCACCACATGACGACCAGGGCAGAGATTGGGTGATGCAGTTGCAAGAAGCGCTAGATTACCAGCAAACCACCGGGAGCTTAGAAGAGGCAAGGAAGGACCCACTTGCAGGTTCAGAGGGAGAACGGCCCTGAAACCTTGATTTTGAACTTGTAACCTCCAGAACTGTGGGTCGATGTGCGTTTCTGTGGCGTTAAGTTGCCCACTTTATGACACTTCGTTATGCAGCCCTAGAAAACTAAACACTGGCCCCCAGCTTTCAAAGGGACATTATTTCCATTGCATTAACTTTGATAAAATAAGTCCAGCAGGCAAACATGTCCATCTATCCCATGTTTTATGAGAAAAATCACACCTTGGCCCTCAAACCATGTGTACTGCGGGGTCTCTTTCTACGTCTCTTGCCTCTGATATCTTGACTTCCACCAGGACCATCCCAAATCCACCAGGGCCAGAGGTGACATGAGGGGTGCTATGTCTGCTCTGTGGACTTCCCTTCCCTTCGGGGAGTCCTTCCCAGGTCCACGGATGATCAGACCACAGTCCAGACACTGGCCCTCTGTCACTTTCTAACAACGACATCCTCATTTTTCTACTCCTCTTTCTACCCAGTACTCAAATTCTGGTTACTGCATGTCTGCAGCAGGGGTCTTCAAACTACGGCCCGCGGGCCACATGCAGCCCGCAGAGGAGTCTGATCCAGCCCGCCAGGTTTTTTGGGCAGTGAGCGCAGCCGAGGTGTTACAGTAGGAATTAGTAGTTCATATAGTCCGGCCCTCCAGCTCTCTGAGGGACCGTGATCTGGCCCCCACTTTAACAAGTTTGAGGATGCCTGAAGCATTCAACCCAGATTTCACAAAAAGAACTGTGGGGAGCCGGCATGGCCATGGCATACTCAGCCCCAGGGTGCCTTATGTGCCTCGCCAGCTCAGCCAGGTTCAGGGACCCTGAGTGGGGGTGATGAAGGATTGGAAAAGACAGACAAGAGAAGGAAAGCTGGGTCTCGGAGGGAAGCTGCTTCTCTGACGGGGATCCAGCAGCACCACAGACTACAAGCCGTGCCTTTATTTCATAGCCGATGCCACACGGCAAAGTAAGGGCATGGTCAAGATGTTTACAACATTCTCGTGGGTTTCAATCCTACTCAATTATTATACATGCACCTGGTCAAGCTCTGTTTCCTTGCAGCCTCTATCACTCAGGCACGTGGGGCCACGTGTTCGGGCCATAGGTTCAAGCTTACAACTACAGCTGTTGGCTATCATTGTGCTGGGAAGGCCCTGCCCTCCAGGCTGGGACTTGCACATGGCCACGAGAGGACTGTGCCCTCTCATCAGTCCAGGGCTTGAACCTGTCCAAACACTGTAGCCATGCTGGTTCTGTCAATTACAGTAACATCCCTCAGGCCCTAACGTGCAGTGAGGGAGCTCAGTTTCCACTCACCTGCATGCTCCTGGGCTCCAAGGAGTCACCATCACTCTTCTGAGTGGGCAGTTTCTTTTCTGCCCTAGCCTGAAACTGGAGCCTCTCCCACTCCTGGTCAGGTCTGTGCATTAGTAGAAAAGTACACTGCAAGGTCTTCCTTCTAAAAGTCATTCATCAGGGAAAGACTATAGTATTTCCTATCAGGAAGTTGTATGGCTGGGTAAACCAAAAATACATTTCTTTTTAGAAAACATGAGGCTTCAAAACCTTCTAAATTCAAAAAATGTGTTAAGGCTCTGCCGTGTACAAGGCTTTGCTGTGTACCCTGACTTGGGGTGATAAAAAGGTTGAGTGATTTACCATCAAGGAAACGTCAAAACCGAACTAAGAAATGCACATAAAAATGATGACGTAAGATGGTGGATATGCCTAAGAGAGACACAGCTGAAGCTGAATCCAGGAACAAGTATCCTCCTAAGACTCATCTTCCAGTTCACTGTAGACCTACTCATTAGCCTACTTACCAAGACTCCCGCTCACTCATTAAGACTGGCTTTAGCCAAGACCGGTTTGGCTCAATGGATAGAGCGTCGGCTTGGGGACTGAAGGGACCCGGGTTCGAATCCGGTCAAGGGCATATACCTTGGTTGTGGGCATATCCCCAGTGGGGGGTATGCAAGAGGCAGCTGATCGATGACTCTCTCTCATTGGTGTTTCTAACTCTCTATCTCTCTCCCTTCCTCTCTGTACAAAATCAATAAAATATTAAAAAAAAAAAAAAAAAAAAAAAAAGACTGGCTTTAAGCTGGTGCCCACCACACTGTGCCCGCCAAGCGCTGTGCCACAGCTCTTGCGTCATAGACTCTGCCCAGTCTCCAGACCTGCTTTAAACTCACCCAGTCCAGGCTTCAAAACCTGACTTCCCGCTGAAACCGGTTTGGCTCAGTGGATAGAGCGTCGGCCTGCGAACTGAAAGGTCTCAGGTTCGATTCCGGTCAAAGGCATGTACCTTGGTTGCGGGCATGTTCCCAGTGGGGGATGTTCAGGAGGTGGCTGATTGATGTTTCTCATCGATGTTCTAACTCTCTATCACTCTCTCTTGCTCTCTGTAAAAAAAAGAAAAATCAATAAATATACTTAAAAAAAAAAAAAAACCTGACTTCCCCTTCCTGGACATGACTAAGACTCTTTCAAAGGCGTGTCTTCCCTCACTGCCAGAAACATCAGCTTTGCTCTGCCTACTCAACAGGTAGTGTAGGTAGTCTTCTGAGGAGGCTACAGCTGACACCCCTTTCTTCTGGTAAGGGCCCTATTATCTGAGGTAAATTCGTTCTGTGTGTTTGAGCTGGCCATGGTGATCACCCCATTGTTAGGCAAAATGACCCCCAGTACTCAGCATGACCAATGCCATCTTACATAGAAAGATGGCTGGCAATTCACCCTAGCAGGGTAGCCCTGGATCACCTGGACAGAACATCCTTGCAGAGGTAAGTTAAGTTGTTTATTGCTTTGGATTGTACAGTTCTTAACAAGCACGTGCCACAAAGCTACAAGCTAATTGAGTTCGCCCGTGCCGCTTGGCTGAATGTAACAAGCCCCATCCCCTGTGGGGTGCGGAGATCCACCTACCGTCTTGCTGCCGCCCCAAGATGCTGCTTCGGTCCCTACGTTCCCTTCATCAACTAGATGTCATTCTGGAGTTGCCAGCCTCTTTCTTTGGCCTCTCAACTCCAGGCAATGTTCCCAGCACTCCTGGACACATGACATGACCTGGTCCAATCAGAGTCTTACTAAAGAGTTTGGTACCTGGGACAGGATGTTGCCAATCACCTAAAGCCAACATAGGGAACCCGCTAAATCAAGGTGAGGGATGAGATAGGCCGGATTCTCCAGCCTCTTGTGGGAATCAAGGCAATTGATTATATTGCTGTATCTTGGGACTCAGACCCTTTGAGCCGGTTCGTTGGGAGAAGTGATAGAAACATATCAGGGTCTTGGAATTTGTAAACTACCTCTTCATGGCTGCAGTAAGGTACCTTAAGAAAGGCATAAGCTGCCGGGCCAGTTGAGCATCGACCTATGAAGCAGGTGGTTACAGTTCAATTCCCGGTCAGGGCATATGCCTGGGTTGTTGGCTCGATTCCCAGTAGGGGGCGTGCAGGAGGCAGCCGATCAATGATTCATCATTGATGTTTCTATCTCTCTGTCCCTCTCCCTTCCTCTCTGAAATCAATTAAATATATATATATATATATATATATATATATATATATATATATATATATTTAAACAACAAAAAAGAAAGGCATAAGCTGCCAGGCAAACTAGGCATCTGAAGGGACAAAAGAAACAGCCATCCACTTCGGTAATGACAGCTCCCATTCACAGCGTGCCACGTGCCAGATGCTTTACGTGGATTTTCTCATTCCACGTCTACAATAACTCCGTAGAGCGGGTCCTGTTGTTATCCCCGCTTCACCAGTAAAGAAATGGAGACCCAGGAAGAGGCAGTCACCTGACCAAGGCTAGAAACTGGCTTGACTGAGAAGCAAACTCCTCACTGTAGAGGCCAAGCTTTTAACCAGCCCTGTGCTGGCAGCCGGGCAACAGCGAAGGGGCAGAGAACACGTGCCTGGCAGAACCACAAACAAGAGCCAGATTCTCTGCTTCAGGCAAGCTGCGTGGATGGAGACTCAGGAGAGGACAATAGGACTGGGCCCTGGGTGGAGGCAAAGAAGTGGGGCAGGATGCCCTCTCCTGCCAGAGAGAGGCAGTCATTGCTGCTCATGTGATACTCCCTGGGACATGCTCTGGAGCAAGGGCACACACCCCTATTGTTTCAGGGTTTTCTTTCTAAATTTTATTTTTCAATTATATCTGATATCCGATATTATTTTATCGGGTCTAGTAATAATTAATGTCGTTTTGAAACATTCATTTAAAATCTTGCTTGGCGTTGACTTGTATTGACATAACCTTCAAACACGTGGTATCTACAGAACGTGTGAAGTGCAATTAACAAGTTTTGCTTGAAAAAGTTTGTGTTTGGTTTGGTTTTTGTTGCAAAACTAGGGCTAAGAAGATGGCGGATGAAGAGCATATTCGGCACTGCATGCTTTAAGAGTTCCAATTAGGAAGAAAAGCAAGTGAGGCTGCAAAAAACATCTGTAGTGCTCTTGGTCAAGATGCAGTTAGTGCCAGAAAATGCCAGCGTTGGTTTGAGAAATTTCGTGAGGGAAATTTTTCATTAGATGACAAGAGTGGTCGAGGCCATGTGTCCAATTTTGATCAAGAAGCTTTTCAGGCTCTTTTGGTGCAAAATCCTCAAATTACCCAACAAGAGCTTGCGACAACTTTAAATTGTTCACAAAAAACAATTTCCAATCAATTGCGTGCACTTGGCAAAGTCCAAAAGTTTGGAAAATGGGTTCCTCATGAGTTGACAGACAACAACCGTAATCAAAGAGTCACAATTTGCAGTTCGCTCCTCTCTCGTCAAAACCGTTTGCCGTTTTTAGAGCAAATTGTTACCGGAGATGAACAATGGGTGCTATATGTTAATTTGAAAAGGCGGCCTCAATGGTTGGACAAAAGTGAGGCTCCGCAGCCCACGCCAAAACCTGACTTGCATGCGAAAAAAGTGATGTGTGTTTGGTGGAATTTTAAAGGAATTCTTCATTATGAACTTTTACCATCTAACCAAACCATTACAAGTGCAGTGTATAGTGCCCAATTGGAAAGGTTAGCCCAAGCTTTAAGAGAAAAAGAACCCGCGCTGATTAATCGGAAGGGCGTAATTCTTCACCGCGATAACGCACGACCGCATACTGCAAGAATCACTGCTGAAAAACTGTGCCAGTTGGAATGGGAAGTTTTCCCTCAACCTGCATATTCTCCTGATATTGCCCCTTCCGATTACCATTTGTTTTGTTCTTTGCAAAACTTTCTTCTTGGAAAAAAATTTAATAATGAAGAATGCCTCAAAAATGCATTGACCGAAATTTTTGCATCAAAATCACAAGAATTTTACAACAGAGGGATTAAAATGCTTCCTGAGCATTGGGCACAAGTAGTAGAAAACAACGGCAACTATATTGTTGGTTAAATTTTGTTGTATTGTTTAAATAAATTCGATTTTTAAAAAAGTATTAGAAAACGACATTAATTATTACTAGACCTAATATACTAGGAGCCCAGCACGCGAGTCGCTGGTCCGGCCCTGCCTCCCTCTCTGGTCCTTGAAACAGCCCCGGCTGCTGCTGATCAGGCCCTCCCCCAGCGCAGGTGTGTGGGGGCTCCTGCCACCCCGCCCCCGACGCTGGGCACGCAACCTCCTCCTGTCTGGTTGACCCGTTACGGTGTCTGGGTTAATTAGCATATTTCTCTATTATATATTTAGATTCGTTTCAGGTGTATAGGTTTTTCCAAAGCTGGGGAAGAGATTGGAGCCACTGAACTGAAGGTGGAGGTGAGGGGGGTGACTCGGGAGGGGGATACAGACAGGAAGGCTTTGGCCAAAAGACAGAAGTCACAAAGATGGACTCCAAGTTCAAGGGCCTGGCCTCCACCACACCTGGGCCTGTGGAGACAGAATTGCCAGTTAGCAGGTCTACCAGCAACTCACTGGGATTTCTTAAAGGGTTTTATTGCCAAGGAAATGTTTATAGCCCGCAAAAGGGGCCTAGACTCCCCCAGCCTTCACAGAAATCCTCAGGCTTCTTCCACAAATGTCCCCAAACCGTATCAACAGGAGGAGGCTGCCATATGGGCACTCCCACTCAGGCACGACCACGGGACATCCTACTGCAGAGCAGGACCATGGGCTTCCAGACTGGTTGGCCAGAAACCCACTCCACCTCCAGGGCAGGGAGCCTTGCCCGCCCCTACCTGCAGGGGAAAGTATACAACTTGCATCCGTGACTGCTGTGTGCAATGTTCCCTTCACTCTTTCCCCAAATGGCAGTGACTGCTGTACCTGCTTCTTCAACTGTGACATGGGATAATATTTCTACTTACCACATGGTATTGTTGTGAAGATTACATTACATAAACAATGCTTAGATCTCATGGCACAGAGTAAGTGCTCAATTAGTGTTGGATGTGAGCTGTGTTGTGGTGGCCTGGGTGTGTAGGAAACAGTTAAATTGTTCATTAATTTTTAGATTGTCAGAAGGGAGCAGTCACCCATGGACTTAGGAGGGCTGGAGGGGCCCTGACCATCCTGGACTGGGGACTCAGTGAGCTATGGGGTACCCTTTGGATGCAGTAGCTGGATCTGATTTTTGCCTGTTTCCCTTGGGGAAAAGGTGGGTAAGTCTCTGTGTTTATTTGGTGTGTATGTGTGTGTGTGTGTGTGTGTGTGGTTTTTTTCTGTTTTTTTGTTTGTTTGTGTGTGTTTATGGGAAATATAATTAAATTCGGATCATTCTTTAAAATGTATAAGAAGGGCTATGTTTACAGGGGAAGCCACACTTGAAATTGAAGACTCAGTACAACCTTTATAATAAAGTATTAGTCATAACAAAACATAACTATTCATTCTACAGATTATCATTTTCCCCATGCCCTTCTTATACATTTGGGGGGCAAAGGATGAAGGGAAATGAACATCCATGGGATGTTCTCTAGTATCTGAACCCCATTTTGTGACACTGCCCCCGAACCCCCTCCCGGCCAGTCATTCCTAACAATAGAAATGCAAGGACTCGTGTGTTTCCGTTTTCCTGGAATGAAGGTGCTGAAAAGGAAACGGTGGGGGAAGTCAGAAAACAGAGGGAGGGACAGGTTGTGGTGGGCCATGACTGCCAAGCTGTGGGGTGTAGACTTCATTCTTTTACTCAGAATGGTAAGGAGGTGGAGGTCCCCCGCCACACCCCTCTTTGGTGACGTCCAACAGCTCTCACAGCCTGTGCTCCGCACCGGGCCCCTCCTGCCCCACGGTTACCACCACTGCCCATTCACGAGTCCCGGCCGGGCCTTCCCTGGGCGGCAGGCGGCTACCCTCGCATGGCGGGTCTCGTGCTTCACCGGTCTCCTCCCGGCTCTGGCACAGCCCAGGGGACACAGCTGGTGTAAGTACCTAACAGACAACAAACGCTGATGTAGACTCACTTTATTGAAGAGATTTTCTCCTGGAGTTCTAAACACAGAATGAATGCTGTTGGGGCAAGTGCTTCCTAAGCATCGTTGCATTTAAATGAACCATAGGGTAATGCTTACAGGGGAAGTCACACTTGAAATTGAAGACTCGGTACAACCTTTATAACAAAGTATCAGTCATAACAAAACATAACTATTCATTCTACAGATTATCATCTTCCCCAGCATGACCACTGGATAGGAAAACGTTGTATAGACATCTAAGGAGCCCCCTAATTTTTTTTTAGAAAAATGACACAGTAATACAAATTACATTTTCCAAATCTTTACTAGAAACAAACTATGACATCCATTTTGAAAAAGCACCAGTCAACCCTAACCAAAGTAATGACTGCACACTTTTGCTCCTCAGAATTGACAATCTTATACATTTCATCTGTCTCCTGTAGGAAAGAGTGAAAATGGTTTTATCAAGTGCCTGTGTCAATGGGTGTGTATCTTATATCGTGCTCCAAAGTAAACACAAGAAAACGAAAAACACACACTCTTATGTGAATGAAACATACGAATGGAAAATACCCTTAGTTAGCACAAAGGCAAAATCAACTGACTTTTAGTCAGCACTAGTGTCTTAAGGATAGTTTCTTTATTAATACTTGTTACGGAAGTGTTTTAAAGGCATAGGTATAAATGCACATGCAAGCAGCTTGCCTCTCTCTGCATACCCACTTCCCTAGCTTTGCTTCTCCATTGCAAGGGCTCAAGCTGCTGAGCCCTTAGCTACATGGGCTATAGTGCCTAGTAAGCATCCTATATAATAAAGGGGTAATATGCAAATCGACCGAACAGCGGAATGACCGGTCGCTATGATGCACACTGACCACCAGGAGGTAGACGCTCAATGCAAGAGGTGCCTCCTGGTGGTCAGTGTGCTCCCACAGAGGGAGCACCGTTCAGCCACAAGCCAGGCTGACGGCTGGTGAGTGCAGTGGCAGTTAAGGGAGCCTCTTCTGCCTCTGCAGCAGTGCTAAGAATGTCTGACTGACGGCTTATGTCAGCTCCCGACAGGAGCAGGCCTACGCCATCAGTCAGACATCCCCTGAAGGCTCCCAGACTGCTAAAGGGTGCAGGCTTAGCTGAGGGACTCGCCCCACCCCTCAAGTGCATGAATGTCATGCATCAGCCCTCTAGTTTTTAAATAAAGAAGATCACATAATTTTTTCCCCCAAAATTAAAGAGGTACAGAAAAGACTATGGAACATAGTGAGGAAAAAAAGCATACCATCAAAAACAAAAGTATGATGTTCAAATTTATAGAAAAGCTATTTCGCGTCTGTTAGTAACTCACTAATGGGCAGATTGGACCAGGACTGAAGAGGCAGCCAAGCCAGGGGCCCTGTGTGCCTGACACAAGTGGACATCTTTGAGGGTGCTCTATCGTTATGATTGCGGTGACCATTTTCACAAGGTGGTAGGCTCTTCAAGGTCAGAGATGTGGCATATTGATATCTGTATCCCCGGTTCTTAGCATTGTCTTTCACGTGATAGACACACAGTAAACATTTCTGGGGACTGGGTTCAATGCCTCCTTGCTTTCAAAACCGTTTTTTGAGAACTACCTATTCACCTAATTCATTCAGTCCGCTAAGGCGGGATGAAAAATAGGCTTCATCTCCCTGACGGACGGCAGTGGATGCCTAGACGTGGTGAGGATGTGGATTCTACAACCGAGTCCTGGTACAGAGGAAAGGAGTGCCGCCTTGAGAGAAGGATGGCACAGATGCTCCAGATGCCCCGGCCCCGGCTAGAAGGCATGGAACACTCACCCATGTTACCTTTCTGTGGCTATGCTGCTTCTCAGATGCTCTGCTCTAAACCATTGCTCACTGCACGCTGGCTGACCAGAAAGGCCAAGGCCTTGCTCCTCCAACTACCTATGCCGCAGCAGGCAGAGTCACGCCTTTACCTGGAAACTTGAAAACACAGCATCCACAGTGCTCAGTGAGTGAGCGTTTACTGAAAGAGAACAAGCATTATTTTCTTGATCGTTTGCTTGAGATTTGTCTATCTCAGTATGACTTTAATTGATATCTAAGGCATTTGGAATTACTTGAGATTTGGGTTCCAAAATAAATGGCAGAGTTACAACTCTCTTTGGTATTCAGGCGCAATCTTTATCTGCTTGTTTCCTTCTAGTATCCATAACCTTCTCAGTACTTCATGGTTATGACTGAACCAACACTGTTGAAATAACCAACTCTCACCCATTCACCCCAAAAACTTTCAAAGAACACGAAAGAGAGAAGCCTCTGAAACTAAAGGTGTTGAAAAGAGAGCCAGAAAGAATGACAGAAAGAACCAGTAACGCCCCTCTCTCTACCAGTCCACGCTCAGGCTCAGGACTTACGCTGCCATTCAGACCCTTCTCAGTGAACAAGGGGGCTTCTCGCAGGGTGGCCACCATGGGGAGCCTCCCAGGAACCCCCTCTCCATAATGGGAGGTTAGCACTCCACAAAAAGGATCTCAGAGCCGAAACCGGTTTGGCTCAGTGGATAGAGCGTCGGCCTGCAGACTGAAAGGTATCAGGTTCAATTCCGGTCAAGGGCATGTACCTTGGTTGCGGGCACATCCCCAGTAGGGGGGGGGGGGGTGCAAGAGGCAGCTGATCAATGTTTCTCTCTCATTGATGTTTCTGACTCTCTATCCTCTCTTCCTCTCTGTAAAAAAATCAATAAAATATATATTTTAAAAAAAGTATCTCAGAAAAGAAAATGCCTTTAGAGAAAGGAAGAAAACCAAGGGATAATATCAAAGAGCAAAATCCTGGAGGTGAGGGGAGATTTTCAAAGCAACATCAGTTTTCACATAGGTAATCTTCACTGGAACCTTGGCCCCAACACGGAAACAGAGCTAAATTAAAATGACCCTCAAAATATCAACACAGCTCATGTGCACTGCAGGAAGGAGGGTGTCCCAATCCACTGGTCCATTCCTATTGGACATTCCACCTTGCACACACTGCTGGCAGTCCAGAGCAACAAAACCTTATGAAAAGTCAGCATATCTTAGAGAGAATTATAATATCCCAGCCTACACACACACACACACACACACACACACACACACACACACACAGTGAGAGAAAGAGAGAGAGAGAGAGAGAGACAGTGAGAGAGAGAAAGGGGGGGGGGCACATGTACATACAAAGCAAACCTGATTTATAAAAAGAGCTTTGTGGATTAGAGTATGCCTTCCCTTGGGCCAAGAATCTAGTTGTTGGAATTAGGAAAACGGACCCAAAGAATGTAATCAGGAAGGGAACTAGTTGGCAGGACTAACATTGTTCATATAATATTTACAAGCTAATATCCAATTGCTCATCTAGAACTAATTCAACTGGCCAGAATCTTCTAAATGCAAAATGTCAAGCCTTAACAAGTTAAGCTCTGTAGCAACAGAAGTTAACACTATCTAAAATAAATTATATTTTTTAAAATACATGTAATAAAATTATAGGTCACTAGAAATTCAATTCTATAATGAATATAAAGTAATATAAACCTAGTGTTAAAGTACCATTCCCAGGAAGATTTCAGCGCAAAAAAATAAAAGGCTACATATTTGAGAATAAACGGATATGGCTTAGAAACCCTTAAATAGATTTCTGAGTACTGAGGGGTGTTCTATCATAGGACTAGTTGGTGACAAGATACAAAGATCTGTCTCCACAATAAAGGCTTACCTCACTTTACCTAGCAGTGTTCCTGAAAAGTTGTGCAAATAGTTTTTACAGCCAGACCCTCATTTTAAATATGCCAGGCGGCCACGACTGTAGACACCCTGGAGTGAGCCCTGGAAGACAGGCACTGTTGAAGCAGCGGCTCCCGAGACCCCGTCTGCACGTGGGAAGCATCTGCGGTGATGAGCTTGCATGACCCTGTCCGCTTTCCTGCCAGCTCTCCTGGAGGGAGGCGCGCTAACTGGAATGTTAGGGTGGAATCCAGTGCACCGCTGACCTGGTTCCGTTACAAAAGATCAGAGAAGTTCAGAAAGTGTTTTCCAATCAAAACAAATTTCCTGTAAGTATGTGTGTCTTTTTTAAGAAATGCTGATCTATGATGGGCAGAAGCTTTTATCCACTGTTAACTGACTTATTAAAAACACGCAACTGCTTGAACTGGGCTCCCTAGGATTGAACAATCAAGTAGAGCTCCTTACCCAACTTCAGAAATAGCCCCAGCTGCCACACCGCCTCTGTCGGAGCCTCGTCCCCGCTCTCCAGCGCAAGCCGTTCACAGCTTCCCTCACCCTACCCCACCAAAGCAAAGCGTGAATTCAAAGGCTAAAAGTAAATTAGAAAGATGCTTGGTCTAAATAGGATAAGGTTATTATTATTATTTTTTTAGTCTTAAAAAGAAAGAACTAAGTCAAATACATTCAATCAAAGTAACTCTTAAAAGGTGGTTATTTTTCTTATTGGGTGCTTTCTTCCCCTCTGAATTTACGACTCCACTTTAAAATATATCAATATATGGATGCATCCTTCTAAATAATATATCCTCTATTCAATAAGCAATGCAACTTCTCTGGCCATATATCTGCTACCTGCCACATAAATGAAATAAGGGCTTATATCTGCCTATTTACTCAGCATTTTATAATTGCAAAATAAGACTGGAAAAAGCACTGAGGACGTTTTTATGCAAGTTTTGGAGGCTTGCAAGGCTTCACTGTAGAGTTCCATCACTGTATGTTTCCTGGAAGGTAGTGTGCAAATAAGGTATCTGAACATTATATGCATGGTTATAATTGGGGGAAAGGTGGAAACTATAGTGTTAATACAACTGTTTGTCAAGTAAATTAATAAACAACAATAACAACAAAAAAACACTCTCACTTACGGTATTAGGATATTTCAAGTGACTGAAATGAAACAGATTTTAAAATCATCTTTACCATTCTCACCAATTACTGACTTTGGCCCTTTACGAAGCAAACACAATGCATCTTCTTTTCAATGATCAGTTTTAGTCACTGGCTCACGGTTATCCTAGCTGGATGAAAACATGGTCATGGGTTTGCTCCCATAATTTAAAAACCAAATAATTAAAAAAATAATAGTGTTGGTCTCTCTTTCTCCACAAGTTTTCAAGTAATTAGTTCAAGTAAGCTTATTTACAGCTGTTGTCTATGTGACCTATGAAGTCAGCCTCCCTGGAAATGGAGCCCTAGTCTCATTTTTTGTCTTGAACCAGGCTTCTTGTAACTGCTAAGCCGCTTCAGTCATGTTTCCGTTTTATTGGGCAGATAAAGAGAGGACACCAGCAGGTTGTGTCCAAAGGCTGGAAAACGCCTGAATGCTTCCCAGCTGTCGGCGAAGATGTTGTACTTGAGGAACACGCGATGCTCCAGGCTGGTGGACAGGGTCACGTCCCTGCTCATGATGTAGATGCCGTCGTTGTGCAGCGCGCAAGTCAAGTTGAGGCCCGACTTGGACGTGTTCTCCTTGAGGTAGAGCCACTGCCGGGTGACAGTGTTGTAGGACTGCACGGTGAGCATGTCCTCGCTCTGGCTGCTCCTCCGGTTGGGCCCCAGTTCGTGGAGACAGCCCCCCACGATGTAGATGGTCTCCTCCACCGACACCATCTGCTGCTTGCGGATGTGGACGTCGCACGTTTCAAAGAGGGTCCAGATGTCGGCGGAGGGGCAGTACTGCAGAATGTTCATGTTCCGGTCTGAAACGAGAAAAGAGAGGCCAAATCTGACACGGCCACGAGTTACCACCACCAGCTGCCCAGGCTGTGTATCACCGACCTCCCCCCCCCCCCCCCCCCGATAACCTGGTGCACAGAGGCAAGCAGAGGCTGGAAACACAGTTTTGTCAATGGCTGGGAGGAGATCCGTTTAGAATCGTCCCCACTCACTTCGCATGCACACACGTCCCCGCCCTGGGATGTTCTCAGAATCAGTGAGACCAGCGAGGTGAGAAGTTGTGATCTGGGCAGGTCCCCTGCTCCCTGACACCCTCACACTTTTTATTTATTTATTTATTTATTTACTTTTAAAGACACTTCTTTTTTTACGTCTATCTTCTGATTCTTTGACAGAAGCATGTTGGATTTTTTAATATATATATATTTTTTTTTATTGGCTTCAGAGAGGAAGGAAGAGGGAGAGATAGAAACATTAATGATGAAAGAGAATCATGGATCGACTGCCTCCTGTACACCCCATACTGGGGATTGAGCCTGTAACCCAGGCAAGTGTCATGACTTCCTGGTTCAAAGGTCGATCCACGGAACCACGGCAGCCGGGCCCTTACACCTTTTAGAACCACCAAGCCAATCAATGTAAGGAGAATCGGAGCCTCAGAAGCGTCATCAATACCTACAGACTACTGACTATGTAATACAGACCGGCTGAGCCCCCAGCGATCTATTCTTGACAATGGATTCCACAAAACCAGACAAGTGAGCAGGTTTCCTACAGGCTGTCAAAAGGACAGAAAATGTCAGGAGAAATGCAAGTCTCACCTCTGGCTGTCAAACCTTAGAATCACTGGCCATTCTACTTCCCAACTCTTAACACAGAGACACACTGACAAAGGCCCTTCCCTTCCCTGGCCCATTTCCCAGGAGACAGCCATGGTGTGGATAACATCAGGCAGTGGAAGAGACTGCTGGCTCTGACATTACTCTGAATGAAGGGGAAGCACTGCCTGCTCTCTTTTTAAAAATGCGTGTGACATGTAAAATATTTAGTTTTGCCCTACCAGAGAGGCTCAGGTGGTTGAGCATCCTTCCGTTCATTGAAAAGTTGCTGGCTGGATTTCTAGTCAGGATACAAACCTGGGCTGTGGGTATGATCCCCAGTTGGGGAGCCTACAGAAGGCAACCGATCAATGTTTCTCACACTGATCTCGCTCTCTTCCTTCCCCTCTCTAAACATGTCCTCAACTGAGGATTAAAATTATAATAATAACAAATAATAATATATATCTGGTTTCATTTTTCTTTTCCTTTTTCCTTTTCTCCTCTAGGAAAGAATAAATAGACTATTTTAGCCTCACGAGGGGAGAGAGGGAAGTGCCGAGTTATCAGAAAGAATGAACTTCTCGTGTGTTGTGTTTTATTTTATTTTATTATTTTTTTAAAGTATATTTTTATTGATTTCAGAGAGGAAGGGAGAGGTAGAGAGAGCTAGAAACATCAATGATGAGAGGGAATCATTGATTGGCTGCCTCTTGCACGCCCCCTACTGGGGATCAAGCGCACAACCTGGGCATGTGCCCTTGTCTAGAATTGAAACTGGGACCCTTCAGTCCGCAGGCTACCGCTCCATCCACTGAGCCAAGCCAGCCAGGGCTGTGTGCTGTGCTTTAAAAAAACAACACAATCTATCAGTGTAAGACAGCTCAGCGGGGGAACTGACAGTACGCACAAGTGGACAGCATTCCCACGGCTGCGAAAGTGGGAGCAGTGGGAGCTGCGCTTCTACCTGAGCCAGAAGGACCCGCCACAGGGCAACAGTTAAAGAGCTCCACCACGAGGTCCGGTGCCAAGACAAGTGCCTGCACAGGGGGCCCAGAGGGGATGGAGAGGAGACCAGCCCAGACCTGCAGGGGTTTCAGAACTGCTATAGCTTAAGGGAACTGTCCTCCTGTTTCCCACCCACACTAACCCCGCCCCCCAACCCCCCAATATTTTTTTTTAATTGCAGCTTTTGTGACAAAGCTCAATCTAGGAATCAGCCCCGGGAAGCTTGGTTGCTGATCTATCAGAAAGTGCTCCTTAGTAACTTGGCTTCCCACGGCATGAATGAAGGACTTATTCTGGTGAAGCATCAGTCTTTCTCAGTTCCAGGTCGGAAGGTCCTTCCAGGTCTCCTGTAAATGTTTTCTCTCCTCACCCAACAAGGCTCAGACCATGAGGAGGTGGTTTTGAGTTGGAGGAATGACCTTTTCTCTTTTACATGCAGAGTTGATTCTGACGTTTAACTAATTACCCTTCTTCCCTTTAGTAGTTACTGCTACTTTCGAATGAATTTTTTTTAAGTCTTTAGTGCCTGCCCAAGAATTATAATAGTCAAATAACTATCATAAAAATCATGAACTATAACTTTTCTGAGTTTTGAAAGTCTCACCTAATGAAGTCAGCAGGCTGAGAACCCAATTTGAAGTCCAGAGCGTTTGTGTGTGTATTTTGTGTGTGTGTGTTTTTCATAACAATTATGGTTTGTTTTATGTACAAAGAACTGTTAGGAAATGCTGGGAAAAGGCTAACCAGTGGAGAGGGCAGCTTCAGCGTACAAGGGACGGCCCTGCCCTCTCATCTTAGAAAACTCGTTTTCAGCGCTTACACAAACATCCCTCCATCCACCTCGCCTCACCATCCCATCATGGGCCTTTGGCTTGGGGAACCTGGGACAGGAATCACAGTGGGTGGCCCGAGGGAAAAAGGGTACATTCGCCATGGCTTTTGAAACTAGAAAACACACAAGCCGGGGTTTTCCAGGTCAGATCTAAGGAACACTGGCTCAGCCAGGGTCACGGAAAAACTGGGCCATCTCCCAGCAGGGCACTCTGGGTCACGGTGCGGCCTGCCAGGCTTCACAGCTCCCGCTCGGGAGGGAGGCCCGGAGGTCTGTGTGCGCAGGACAGCCCGCCGGGCGCACGCTGTGTTACAACAGCCAGAGGGGAGGCAGAATTCTTGGAAATGTTCACGAGTGACTAGCTGTACTTACTGTCTTCGGAGAAAAGACACAGACACGGGGGTACGTATGCGCACACAGGAATTCTCAAGAGGCTACGGTTTACTTAAGCACATAAAGTTGGCCACTGCAACCTGAACACCAATGTGGAAGATGAAAGAATTGAGCCCTAGCCAGTTTGGCTCAGTGGATACAGCACTGGCCCGTGGACTGAAGGGTCTCCGGTTCAATTCCGGTCAAGGGCAGGTACCTCAGTGGTTGGCTCGATCCTTGGCCATGGTCAGGGAGCGCATGCGGAGGCAGCCAATGGATAGGTCTCTCTCACATCGATGCTTCTCTTTCTCTGTCTCTCCCTCTCCCTCCCACTCTCTTAAAAAATCAAAAGGAAAATATCCTTGGGTGAGGATTAACAAAAGACAAAGAAAAAGAGAAAAGGATTGAGTGCTAGGATTCACCCTTCCCCCATTATTTGTAAAGGGAAGCTGGTAATTACCTGGTTTCCCTGAAAATAAGACAATGTCTTATATTAATTTTTGCTCCCAAAGATGCCCTAGGTCTTATTTTCAGGGGATGTCTTATTTTTCCATGAAGAAGAATATGGTACACATTTATTGTTAAATGAAAATAAAGGAAATTTATTACCTGTATACGGTACGGTAGTACGGTAGTTGTCAACACAAACCAGACAAACTGTGAATCCTACAGTATCAAGAATTTACTCATTTATTCAATGACAATCATGTCATCATCTTCTGGAACATCATCCTAACAATCCAATTCCTGAATTTCCTGGTGAATTTCTTGTGACTCCATTTCTTTAGAATCAGTGGACCAAATCTCTCATGTTTATCCTGGGGGGGGGGCCTTATTTTTGGGGGGATGCCTTATATTTCACTCAGAAGGAAACCTGTAAGTAGGTCTTATTTTCGGAGGGTGTCTTTATTTTCGGAGAAACATGGTATCTTCAGTGGAGAGTCACTAGGGAGGGACACTGGGAATAGCTCCTGGGTGGAACAGGATAAAAACCTGGGTGGAGTGGGAAGCTCACTGTTTCCCCTGCAGTGCTCTTTGTCACTGCCTCTTAAATGTGCAGGCAAACACACCGCTGGTAGTGAGTGAGCTGCATGGTGGCCCTCAAAAAGATACGTCCACCTCCCAACCCCCAGAACCTTGGAATGGGACCTTTTTTGGAGAAAGGGTCCTTGCAGGTCATCCTGGATGACTCAGGTGTGCTCTGAATTCAAGGAGAAACGTGTTCTTGAAACAGGGCTGGAAGCAGCAAGAAAGGATTTTCGCCCTGGCCGATGGCTCAGTGGGTTGGAGCACCATCCCATGTTCCACCAAAAATTCACCAGCTGGAGTCCTGATCAGAGCCTAGACCCAGGTTGTGGGTTTGACCCCTGGTTGGGGTGCATCTGAGAGGCAACCAGTCCATGTTTCTCTCTCACATCCTCTCACATGTTTCACTCCCTCTTTCTCTCTCTCTTTTTAATATCAATCAAAACATACTAAAAAGAAAGGAAGGATTCTCCTCTAGAGCCTTCTGAGGGAGCGAGACCCTACCGATACCTTGATTTAAGACTTCTGGTCTCCAGAACTATGAGAGAAAACACATTTCTGCTGTTTCAGGATACACGTTTATGGTCCCTGGTTAAATCAGCCACAGGAAACTAAAACAGCACCCACCAGCCTCCCCACCAAAGCATCTGTTTAGAGTTCGCTCTAAGAAGAATTAATGATAATTTTTTAAAAAGTGAATCAGATCCTCATAAAACACCTTTCGTTCAACTTCTTCCTCTAACATCAATCTCCAAAACAAGACGCAGTTGGTTATGGTGAAAAGAATGTTTGTCCCCTGTGCCTGTATCAGCACGTGGACTTCTGTCCTGTACTAAGTTACATGTGGACGCCTACAGCTTCATGAGCCACCAGCATCACTCCCCCAGGCCTGTCCTGCCCATGTCACACCACAGAGAAGTGACAGGTTATCTCACCCTGTCAAACAAAGTGGTCCCTGCGACTCCAATGTGGCCCAACGTCCTAGTAGTCCAGTTACTCCTTTTCTGAAAATTCTGGACATTCTACAGTCAGACAGAGCAAATGAAGAAATAAATCTCCTTGGAAACAACAGCTTTATGGGGGAGGCGAGAGATCAAAGGAAGGGCACCTCCTCCTGGTGGCCCGCCATTGCCTTTCTCCCCACAGCCAGGCCGTGTCCTGCCAATAAAGCCTGTGAGAGGCCTCCTGCTACGAAGAGCCGTATAAAACCTGCTGGAGGAATTTTTATCTCCAAACTGATGAACCATCAAATGCCCACCAACAATGTGGAAAACACATATGCACAGTTTAATAAATAGCAGAACCACCTCCCACCCGCCAGTCAGAAAAGAACTGTCTCTTGCTCCTCCTACATGTGTAAGCAACAGCGGAGAGCTGCGTTTCAGGATCTGCAGCTCCTATGCTTGTGCTCAGGAAGGGAGCAAATGATAACAAATCTCTGCAAAGCTGCCTGGCACTGATTCCATAGTGTTGCATGGGGGGGGGGGGGGGGAGAGGGAGATTCATGTGTGTTGGTGGAAAGGATGGGAATGTCCCAGCCAAGTCATAAGATGACAAACTATACGGCCAGCTTTCCAGAGCAGAAATACACATTTTCTTCACCGTTCTCCCTACCCCGTTCAGAGGCATCAAAGGCCCCTCCTGTCCAAACCACCCTGTCACACAGGACCCGCTTCCTCCTGGAGGTGTGAGTACACAGGACGTCATGCACACGATCGCACTTGTGTACGCCGGAGTGTTTCCTCTGGCAGCCTCTGCCCTTCCCCGGCTGCCTGCAAAGCTGACATAGGAGAGGACCACTTACGTGGCCCCTTCACTTACCTTTGGTCGTATATCCTCCAATGACATAGATTTTCCCCTTGCACTCGCACGCAGAGAACTCAGCCAGAGGATTGGGTAAGGGCGCGACAAAATTCCACGCATCCTGCTCGGGATTGTAACACTCGACATTGGACACGACCTGCCCGCCGATGGCGTAGAGTTTATAATTAACGGCCACAAGTTTGAAGTTAGACCTGAAAGACAGAACACAAGGGTTCACAAAGCCAGTTCTCCTGGCATGAACTTGTTTTAAAGAAATAAGACGACGGCAGGAACTGCCGAAGCAGAGCGGGGAACGTGTCAGACGGCAGGCGGAAACCCGCTGTTCATGTTGGGTGACATCCTGCCTGGGACAGAGGAATGGCCAAAGGGCATCTCAAATCTCACGCTGGTCCCCAGAAGGCTACAAGAATGGTGCAGTCTCCAAACTTCAGCAACTGAAGGTAAGCATTCAATATAACAAGAACTGATCTTGCTCAGCCTTACACCAGAACCAAAGTTACCCTGTTTACTAAACTCTGTTTACTAAACCTTCTTTTCAGGAGCAAGACCAAGTGTTAAGGGAGAAAAGCACCCACTCCACACCCTTGTCTTTCTACTCAGAATGTTTACCTCAGTTTTCCTACTACGTGGGTAGGCTCCATCTGGGGTAGTCACCAGCACTGCTTACACAGACAGGGGTATGCAAAGTGTGTTTGCTGAAGGGCGATTCAGAGACCCCCTTGCCAGGAGCACACCAAAGAGATTGCTGTTCCTTCCTCCTCCACAGGAGGATATCTTATATGGTGCTTCAAAACAGGTAAGGTGGGCAGGTAAGCACTGAACTGATTAAAACTATTTTGATCCAGCATTCTTAGGGTACTTACACATGTTAACAAATACTTCTATCAACAAGTGCTCACCTATCATAGCGTGAAATTATTTTTAAAAAGAGAAATACACTGATTTCAAGCCCCCTATTCAGTAAGAGAATTAAACGCTGCTCATAGGCTTCAGTACGGGGAAGAAGAAACATTTGGAAACGCTGGGCCAGTCTACTGTCTCGAGTTCACAATAGTATGAGCAGCAGCATGATGCAACAGAAAGACCTGGGGTGGAAATCGGAACACCAGGTTTGAGTCCCAGCTCTGCTGATAACCAGCTACCTGACTGGGGCCCAACCCTTCACTTCCTCCTCTCTAGCTTAGGGGTAATATCCAGCACAGAGTAGTCAAAACAATTAGAGCAAACAATTGATCAGAAAATACTACACCGAGATAAGATACTAGCATTATAGTTTCTCCATTTTCTAGTATCTATATATATAAAAGCCTAATATGCAAAGTGTCCCCTCGGGAGTTCAAAAGACTGGGAGTTTGATCACTTGCTGTGACATGCGCTGACCACCAGGGGGCGGTGCAGAATGAACTAAGACCTCGGCTGGCAGCTGGCAGCCAGGGAAGGGAGGCCCCAGCCAGCAGCCACTAGGGACCCTACCCATGCACTAATACTGGGTCTCTTGTATGAAATAAAGAGACTAGACCAGGTGAATTTAGAGGCCACGTCTAACAACAAAACAATAATTTCTTCAAAAGTAACAATATCCAAAGAAAGAAGGGGACAGAGGCTTCACAGGAGCGAAGAATATAAGAGGGTAAACAAAGAAGCACAGTGCACCAGGGAGCATGCCGGACCTAAAGGTGTTTGATAAACACTAATGCACTAGGACTCGGGACATCTGTGAGTGATAGCCACCTACTAAAAAACTGAGATTTCTTAAAGCGCTTGTAATGTTTATACCTAAGTAAGATTTAGTTTTGCTTTTCAAATCAGAGAGTGAATAGAGTCCTCTTCATCAAGAAGCCCATACTGTCTATTAAACCCAGCCAGCCATTCCATGTTTCATGCCAACAGACCTCACAGAGGCGGCAACTACTGGGGGGTCCCTGATTCATGTTGCTTACTTTTCCTGCTGCCAATGGTCCTTAAAATCTGACCATGATGCCCTCTCTCTGCGTGCAAATTTGGGGAACCAAGGGAAATAAAGCTTGTAAATAAGCACTAAATTTCAACCAGCCCACAATTTGTTTTTGCTCCGCGTTAGGTACACAGATAGTAAATTTTGTCAGATCAAAACAGTTCTGAGTATTCACCCAAGCAGCATCATTTGTCCTGAGCAAACATGCAAAGGGCTTCTTTTTGAGGCTGAATGAATAGGCAGTTAAAAGCAAATGCTATCTCTCCAGACCCCAACATGCTCGAATTCACTTGAAGGGGAACATTTTTTCTACAATGAATTTGTGTCCAGATGAAACTGCCACCCCAAAACAGACCTCCTAATGAAGAGGCCTACTGCTAAGGGGTCTGAGCCTAGGCTTGTACAGGTAAATCTCGGCTCCACTGCTCAACAGCTATGTGACCATGGACATGTCATTGGGCCTCAGTTTCTCCACCTGTGAAATGGGGATAAGAAGAGCACAATATTGCACGTGGTTAGGGTTGAAAAGCGTCGTCACACCTGCAGAAACAGGTCACTTAGAGGAAATGCTTTTCTGCAAGTCCTACGCCTGAGTTTGTCCACTTCAGGAGGGTCGGTTTCTCATTGGTCAGCTATTAATACAACTGTTATTGGCTGTGATGCACTCTGGTATTCTGCACAAGGTGCTCTCTTATTCATAAATTCTTGTCATTTACCGATTTTCTGAAAATAGTTCCAATTTTTTAAAAAAAAATAGTTCTTCTATTCTTCATTTCCTAAATGGTAAAGGTACAAATTCAAGCTATCAATTATTTTAAAATTATGGCCTCTGCAGTATTTTTCTTAATATTGATCCCTGATTCAGGAGGCAAAAAGAATTTTTAAAACCAGGTAATTTGTTGGAGCTACATACTTCACTTAGTTATAGTAAACAGGAAAAAAAAAAAAAAGTAAGAAAAATTCAATGATTTAATTTCTACGTCACTCAGAAGAAATACAAAGCTCTTTAAATCCTTAAAAGCTAGCCCTGGCTAGTGTGGCTCCGTGGATTGAGCACTGTCCCATGCACTGAGAGGTAGCTGGGTCAATTCCAGTAAGGACATTTATGCCTAGGTTGTGGGCTCGATCCCCAGGAGGTACCCGATCAATGTTCTCTCTCACCAATGTTTCTATCTCCCTCTTCTTTCCTCTCTCTCTCTAACATCAATAAAAAACATATTCTTTTTCAAAAGAATATCCTTGAAAGCTAAGTTATATAAATCATGATAAACACCAGCGCACAAATATCAATGATTGATAGCTGTATACAACTATAGGGAGGCAGAGTGGCATAGAGTACTAGCCCTGTGACTAACATGCAAGTTAGCTGAATTCAATTGGCCTCAGTTTCCCCTTTGAGGAAATGGGACCAATAACAATACCTAACTCACAGAGATGCTGTGGGCATGAAATAGGAATTGACATCTAAAAGCTGTGACCACAGTAAGCAGTGATCACAATATGCTGCCCAGAGTACCAGCTCAATTCACTGCTATGAATTGCATGTTACTGTTACAGTGAAAATCAGAGTGAAATGCCAAGGTCCTTTCTGAGCCATTCAGAAGCGGACTGTATAGTCTCTGAACCCTCCGGATCCTTCTGCCTCGTCTCTCCCCTTCTGCTGCCAACTTTCTGCCACTTCTTTATGTATTAGCTTCCCCCGGGGACCAGGAAGAAGAGAGGGGAGAGGTTAGGAAACAGAATCAGTCATGGTTCCTACCTATAACCATCTGAGAAACGTCAGTGCACAAAGCAATTTAAACTATTGGCCAAAATTATATTGGGGGGGGGGGGGGGGGTGAGGGGTGAATAGGCACATAGCTTGCTTGATTTCCCACTACTCTCAGGCTGCACTGAACATTAACCAGAGTACAAAATCTCCTGATGGCTCCAGGACTCTAGAAATGCTCTAAAATACTAAACTTTGGCTCAGAGGGCAGGGGACAGCTAAGGCTGACAACTCTGACACCACCTCTGCCAGGAGACTCTTCAGTCTCTCTCCCAGCCTTGCTGTGGTCACACGCCGATCAGGACACACCCAACTCCAATTTCACAGCAAAAGTGCAGGACAACGGAAGGGACTAGACTCAGAGTAAGGTGACCAGACATCCTGCTTTTGGAGGGACAGTCTCAATTTTTAACAATTTTTAACAAAAAATCGGGACTGTCCCGCCAAAAGCGGGATGTCTGGTCACCTTAGGCAACTTTGGAAATAGAGAAATTAATAAACTGACCCTGGCCACAATGCCAGCTTCTGCAAGTTATCACTAATTAACGTGGTGGGGAGGGGAAGCAAGCAATTTTGTGAGCGCACAAGCTTTTACATGTGAAGAGCTATGTCCCAACAATGCCCAAGATCAAATCCACATTCAGACCAAGGGGCAGTATTGCTCACCTGGGCTTCAGAGCATCCTCTCAAAGAGTGATGGGAACTCACTGCCATTTTCAAGTGTGTGGGCACAGCCCTGACCATTTATTGTTGTATCTGCTGCTGGTCATACAGCACAATGCTCTCCAGGGTGCGAAGGGCTTTATAAAATCTCCTAAGCCTAGGGTTCTTGGCTGTCCTTCATTAAGAATCTGGGATGGCCAAAACCGGTTTGGCTCAATGGATAGAGCGTCGGCTTGGGGACTGAAGGGTCCCGGGTTCGATTCCCGTCAAGGGCATGTACCTTGGTTGCGGGCATATCCCCAGTAGGGGGTGTGCAAGAGGCAGCTGATCGATGACTCTCTCTCATCGATGTTTATAACTCTCTATCTCTCTCCCTTCCTCTCTGTACAAAATCAATAAAATATATTTTAAAAAAAAAGAAAAGAAGAATCTGGAATGGTGGCCCTGTTCAGGGCCTGGGGAAAGCAGGCTGCTCTGCATTTGACCTCTGGTCAAAGTAAAACAGTACAGATCCGTCCCACAAGCCATGAGTCAAAAAGCGAACAGAAATGCTGTGTAAAACCTGCCATTTTTACTCAAGGTTCTGAGTTCCCTGCAGTGTTTCTGAAAACTTGTGTTGGATGCATTAGCCAGAAACAAGTGGGCTTCATTTATACTTGTCTCATCAATTATAAATTCCTGCAGCCAGTAACTGGGTCCTCCTTGTTGTTTATCCAATGGTGACAAGAAAAATACTGGATATAAAGGCTGTGGTGAATCTGAAGCACACAGGATAAAATTCTGAGAAGCAGCACAGCGCCATAAAATACCTATGCTCCGTTTCTTGGAAGAAAATACTTTTTAAAAGGAAATTTTTAAAATCTGAATGAAGATGATCACTGCTGTAACTTGTAAGCTACCTAAATAGTTATTTAAATAGTACTAAATAACTAAAAAGCTGTCTAAATAGTACGTATTCAATAGGTACTTCCATTTTTGTTACTATTCCTAGTAGATACTTTGAGCAATCTACTTAACTTCAGGTGCCTTAGTTTCTGCTTCCATGAAATGGGAACCTGCCTAATATAGCCCTTGTGAAGAATAAGTGAGATAATACATGTAAAGTAGGAGGAACAGTAACTACCCTGTTTCCCCGAAAATAAGACAGTGTCTTATATTAATTTTTTCTCCCCAAGTTGCGCTAGGTCTTATTTTCAGGGGATGTCTTATCTTTCCATACGCTAGGTCTTATTTTCGGAGGATGTCTTATTTTCGGGGAAACATGGTAGCACAGACTAAATACTCAATTAAGTGTTACATATTTGTTCAGCTATTCTAAATAAGTATAGTGACTGTTGTAAGATTAAACTGTTCATTAAAATGTTACATTTTAAATGACTATCAAATTATACATTGGCTTTTATTACAGTAACATAAAAATCTATGCCACAATTCAACAAACCATGAGTTGCACACATCTATTATTTTTTGGACACCATCTTAACAGTAGGAATATATAAGTGTTGAATAAGTAATTAGACTCCTTTGGAAGAGAGAGAGAGACAAACATAAACAAAAAAAATTTCAATGCAAAGTGGGATTGTGCTGGAAGAACACAGAGTTTGAACCCAATTGAGAATTCAGGAAGGGACTCTTGGTTGACAGTATGTCAGATCTGAGTCAAAGTTGAAGGAGAGAAAGAAGGGTACACATTCCAATAAGGCATCCATAACCAACTAGAAAATATCACTTAAAAAAGTATCTCTGTAGGAAAAATACAGATGCTACAAATATAATAAAAGAAACTTTTCATGAAGGACCAAAAGACCTAAATAATTCCTGGACAAAGAAACCATTTTTCAAGCTGGAAAAATATTATAAAGCTGTGAATCCTCCTCCAAATTAATCTAATGCTACATAATCCTAATCAAAATCCCAACAGGACTTGACAAGCAGACTACAAAGCTTATCTGAAGATATGCAAGAAGCAGCCAAGAGAATTAAAATAAAACAAAACAGAACAAAGGAGGCTTTGTCATACTAGACAAAAAAATAAGATAAGGAGAGGGTGGACAAAAGTAGGTTTACAGTTATTTGTATGGAAAAAGATATGCTGGTTATGATTATTATAATAGCTTTCTTAACACAAAAGAATGTCACTCACAACTATAAACCTATTTTTTGCCCACACCATAGATTATCAAACTACCATAATTTTAAAAATGTGTTATTGATGCAGGAATAGCAGAACTGCCGATTTAAAAACAAGAACATTAGCATATGACAACTGGTTTTGCAAATCATAGTGTGAAGGATTAAGGCCTCTGGGATATTTAGAAAACGTGTTAAAACCTCACACTATACCTTAAATAAAAATAAATCCCAAACAGATTCAGATCTAAGTGTAAAAAGGCAAAATAAAAAAATAGATCATGAGATAGATGAATATTTATATATTTTTAGTTTGTAGAATCCTTTCCTACATAAGATAGAAAGCTCAAAGAACACATAACAAATTTTACTGCAAAACATTTTAAATATCTTTATATAAGAATGTACTTTAGCCCTGGCTGGTTTGGCTGAGTGGATACAGTGTTGGCCTGTGAACTGAAGGGTCCCAGGTTCAATTCCAATCAAGGCCACATGTTTTGGGCTTGATCCCCAGGAGGGGATGTGCAGGAGGCAGCCAATCAATGATTTTCTCTCATCACTGATGTTTCTATCTCTCTCTCCTCCTTTCCTCTCTGAAATTAATAAAAATGTATTTTTTAAAAAGAAAAGAATACACTAAAAACTTTAAGCCCAAAACTAGAGCCTGCACTTGGTTGGGTCTGCAAAGTTTTTCTTGTTATTGTTGACTTATTTGTTTTTTTAAATGGAGTAAGCTGCCAACATTTTAAAAAGTCAGGATATTTACACATCTGGCAACACCATTTTTCACTTCCATTTGGCAATACTGTAGCCAGCTGTGGCTGAGAGGTGGAGCCCTCTTGTGGTGGGGCAGCAGCTCTCAGAGGTTTATCCCACCTCTACTCATTGACTTTACATCCATGGTCACTTCAGGCATTTGTGAACCTTATGATAAAAGACAAGAGACTAATATCTACATATATAAACATAACAAAATAAATATGAAAAAGATAAACAAGCCAATTAAAAAAAAATTAGCAAAGGCCACTTACAAAAGTATGCAAATGGCTGATAATCGTATGAAAAGAATAGTCTCTCAATCAGAGACATTCACACCAGGTTTCCAGGAATTTGCCATGTAGAAACTCACATATGCCTAGATGTTCAATATAGCATTGTTTATAATTGGCAAATGGAAGTGATCTAAATGCTCATGAATAAGGGAGAGATTAATTACATTATGGTACATCCACGGGCTGAAATACTACATAGCCATTAACATGGCTGGGGGGGAGGGGAGGAGGGTCTGTTTGTTGATGTAGAAAAAACTGTCAGCCACAGTAATGTTAAGTGGAAACATCAAGTGCTATAATAATCAGCATAACTATCAATTTGAGTAAAAATATACATGTAGGTTATAGGTACACCCCCCATGTATATCATTTTCCCCTATTAACCACTATCAATGTATTTATAGAAAAAACTACACTAATAAAAGAGAAAGATGCAAATTGACCATACCTTCGCAACGCTCACCCACAAATCAGGAATATACAAATTAATCCAACAAAGAAAGCAGATTAACTTGCATACACAGACGCTGAGTGGCTGGGGGTGGGACGCTTGTGTCGTCAACATGGCAACGACGCAGGCGTTCTGCAACGCCCCAGCCGCTCGGGCCTCTGGGCAGCGTGGGAAGGCAGGAAGGCGGCTCCACCTGAGCGAAGGCAGTGCCGGCAGCCAGCGGACGGAAGGGCCATTCTTGCACGAATCTTCCTGTACTGGGCCTCTAGTACATTTATAATTTATAAGTATTGATGTGTATTAAAAATATATAAGTATGTCTATAGATCACATGTGTCAAACACAAGGCCCGCGGGCCAAATCCGTCCCGCCAGGCCTTGCAATGTGGCCCGCACCGCGCTGTCATCACTGCACTCCGCTGCGTTTCCATCACAATGACAGTTTATGACTGTTCAGTAAACCATTCGGCCCGCGATTAAGGCTGGATTTTAGATTTTGGCCCCTTCTCTGATTGAGTTCGACACCCCTACTATAGATAGACATGTTTTACTCTATAATTTTTCATGTCATTTGCAATTTTTCTAAGCATGAATTCAGGCATTACTCAAATACTTTTTTTTTTTTTTTCAAAGAGGACAGAAAGAATATTCCTTGGTGACTACCAAAGATTTGTCAAGAAAGAAAAGAATTTCATCGCCGGGACCGGTTTGGCTCAGTGGATAGAGCGTCAGCCTGTGGACTGAAACGTCCCGGGTTCGATTCCGGTCAAGGGCATGTACCTTGGTTGCGGGCACATCCCCTGTGGGGGGTGTGCAAGAGGCGGCTGGTCAATGTTTCTCTCTCATCGACGTTTCTAACTCTCTGTCCCTCTCAATTCCTCTCTGTGTAAAATCAATAAAATATATTTTTTAAAAAATTTAAGAAAGAAAAGAATTTCATGAGGTTTAGTGAGAGAGTTGTGGAGCAATGGAGGCGTGCTGAGCACCAGTTGACACAGCAGAAGACACGTGTGTCGAGATGACAGACAACCTGCTGGGCCTTACACCCTAGTCTGAGCATCACTCATAACCACTGAACGTTTCTTTGTTGCTTTAAGTAAAGCTCCTAGAATTTGTTTAAAAATAATATTCTTGTCCAACTGGAGTGGCTCAGTGGTTGAGCACTGACCTATGAACCAGGAGGTCACGGTTCAATTCCTGGTCAGAGCACAGGCCCAGGTTCCTGACTCTATACCTAATGGAGGGCATATCGGAGATAGCCAATCAATGATCCTCCTTCATTGTTGATGTTTCTCTCCCTTCCTCTCTGAAACCAATATCTTTTAAAGAAATAATAGTAATAATATTCCTGACATCAAATTTTAAATATGAAGTCATCTTAGCGGTATAAATAACACACTAAAAAGGGGCTGGAAGAAAATATGCTAACCTGTATATGGATGGCGGTTGCCTCTAGGAAGGCGGGAGTAGCAGTGATAGCCTTTCTGCGTCTTTACCATTTTCCTTTCTCCAACTTTCTAGAATAACTACATAGTAGTTTTCATCATTAGAAAAAAGGAACACTACCAAAACTGGTTTGGCTCAGTGGATAGAGCATCGGCCTGGGGACTGAAGGGTCCCAGGTTTGATTCTGGCCATGGGCATGTACCTTGGTTGCGGGCACATCCCCACTAGGCAGCTGATTGATGATTCTCTCTCATCGATGTTTCTAACTCTCTATCCCTCTATCTCTTCCTCTCTGTAAAAAAAAAAAAAGCCAATAAAATATATTGAAAAAGAAAAAGGAACATTTACCAAAACAAACTTTACACTAGAGTAGAAATAAAGCTAGTGTTCCCCATGGCCTGGCCCAGCCCTCAAGTGAAGTAAACATGTATAATGGCTTCCCCATCCCTGTTCAGACTTCCTTTGACAAGTGGGGAGTCCCCTGACTCCTTGCTCCTCACATCAGGGCAGGAAACATGGGGGTGCCGGAGATGGATACAGGTGGACCAGAAGAAAAGAGCATTCTTGTATTCTTGTCCTTTCTTGGGTTCCATTGATTCTTCCCCCACTTCTGAACAGCTCTGGGTCGTCTTGGGCCCTACCATCTTTATTTCCTACCACCTCTTCCTGTATCTGCTTTGCTCCTGTTTTCCTATTCCTTTCCTGACTCCTTTCTCTACCCTCCCACCTTTTCTCTTCCTTTGTCCAAGTCACCCAAGTTCATATTGGGAGGGTTTTGCAGGATGGGAAGGGAGAAGGTTGGGGTGGATGGGAATATTCTAATAGGGTAGGCGACCACTTCCAGACTCAAGCTTTGGGTCAATAACGATGGCCATCTGGGGAAGAGGTGAGATGCCAGATAGAGGATACAAAATAAGAAAGACAATCCTATACAGGTAATAGTAATACAATCCAAATATCATCTCCTGATCACAGATTGGTGCTCCAGTGTGGGAGGCTCAAAAGTCACTGACAACATCAACAGACAATCCCCCAAAGTCGGCGTTATGGGTTACTGCCCAATGTGTCACCATGATCAGAGCCTAAAAAATAAAATAAAATAAAATAAAATAAAATAAAATAAAATAAAATAAGGTAAAAATAAAAGCAAAATTAAAGGACCGTTGTAAGCATCTTAGGAAGCTAAGATGCTTTCCCCACTGGGATCTAGTCCAAGGATGCAACTGGCCTACAGACACAATACCTGCAAGGAAACCACTCAGCCTGTAGACTTCCTTGGGGCCTCTTCTTCCTTTAAAGGTCTCAGTTCCTTGGGAGCTTTGCCAGAATCCACCTCCCACCTCAGCACAGCCTCCTGTGACCGCCCAGCAAATATTCAGGGAATGGAAGGGGAGGCAGCAGCGCCCTGCTGGGTGGGAGCTTACCTCTTCTGGTTCATGGAGGCCACCTGGAGCCACTCGTTGGTGCTGGGGTTGTAGGAGTGCGCGGCGGAGATCTCCTGGCTGGTGATCCTGTAGCCGCCCACGATGAAGAGGTAGTTGTCCAGGATGGCAGACCCGTAGCCCCGGACGTTCACCAGGTCGGGAGGAAGGTTGTTGGCCAGCGGGAACCAACGCTCCGTCATCTCCTCGTACCTGAGCATGGACGGGGGCTCCCCCTGGTAGGGGTGCGGGGCCAAGGGCCCCCCCAGGAAATCCCCCAGGGCCACGAGGACGGGCGTCCCCGTCATCCGGGCCTCCCTCAGCCTCTGCTTCAGGCTGACGTCCCCGGGGGCCTGCGCGGGGGAGCCCAGGAGGTGGAACTGGGGCTTGCACAGCACCTCGTGGAAGTGGACCACCATGAAGCGCAGGCAGGCCTCCTGCAGGTCGGGCAGCCCGTACACCTGCGCCAGGCGGTACAGCTCCAGGCAGTTGGTGAGCCGCACCTGGGACAGCAGCAGCTGCAGCAGCGACGTGACCTGCAGGAAGGAGGCCGCCTCCACCAGCTCGGACAGCAGGCCCGCCTCGTCCAGGTCCTCCTCGTCGGCCGCGCCGCCGCCGCCCTGGTCCCCCCGCGGGCCCAGCAGCCAGCAGCCCTCGCGGGCGCCGCCGGCGTTGATGAAGTCCAGCACCAGGCGCAGGCCCGGCGCGCTCAGGCCGCGCAGCTGCTGCACCTCGGGGCCGCCCGCCTCGGCGCGCAGGGCCTCGCGCATGCCGGAGCGGTAGAGCGCGCGAAAGTAGTCGCTCTGCTCGATGAGCTTCCTCTTGCTCACCGGGTAGCAGCGGTCCTCCAGGCGGATCTGCACCATCTCCTCGGCCGACATGGCCGCGGGGGCCGCGGCGGGGCCCGCCAGCTCTGCGCGCTCGCCTCTCCTCCGCCCCGCGCTCGCCGGGTTCCGGCTGGGCGCGCCGGGGGCTGGCGCCAGAGGAGGAACGGGGGAAGGGGGAGGAGGAGGAGGAGGCGGAGGCCTGCCAAGGGCCGCTGCTCCCGCCTGCGCTCGCCCGGCCGATCTGGGTGGCGAGGCAGCCCCTCCTCCTGGGCCCGGGCGCCGGGCTCAGTCGCGCTGCCCCCGAGCGGCGACCCCGTCCTCCGGGGCGCGCTCAGCGCCAGAGAAGGGCCGGCGGGCGCGCGGCGGGCGCGGGGAGGCGGCCGTCCCCGCGGGGTCCGACCCGGGCCCGGCCCGCACCTCCGCCCACACCGCTGCCGCACTTCCGCCCGCAGGACCTCTGCGGCCCGCACACCCGCGCGCTGGCTCCGGCTCCGGCTCCCCGGGAGCGCCGGCGGCTGCGGCCTCGGACCCGGACTCGGTGGCGGCGCGGGAGGCGGGAGGCGCGGCCCCGCGGCCTCCCCCGCTGGCCGGGCGCGGCGGCTCTGCAGTTGCGGGGTTTGCGGCGGTGCTCGCCCGGGGACCGGAGAGGAGATGCGGCCAGGCTGCTTTTCTCTTCCAGGGCAAGACGAAAAGCCGAAGGGACTGGCCTGGGAGGAGAGGGGTGAAGGAAGTCCGGGGTCCAGGGAGTCAGCAAAGCATCACTTCTGGGTTCGCCCCTCGGGCCCAGCCCCGCTTCGTGTCCGTGTCCAGGGGGGCTGAGGCTCACTGGCCGCCTCCGATCGGGTCGCGTAGGTGGCACCCACAGCGGAGCCTTGGGCTTGTCATTGTGGAGGAGCCATCTTGCAGAAAGTCCGGCCAGCTGGCAGCAGGTTCTGCGGGGCTCGGAGCATGGGGTGCACCCGATATAAAGGCCTGGGAAGCAGGAGAGCATGTATTTGCTGCTGCTGCTGCGGCTGTGGCCCGTTATCCGATTTGTTTTTTGTTTGTTTTTTTTGTTTTTTAAAAAATATATATTTTATTGATTTTCTTACAGAGAGGAAGGGAGAGAGATAGAGAGCTAGAAACATCGATGACAGAGACACATCGACCAGCTGCCTTTTGCACACCCCCCACCGGGGATGTGCCCGCAACCAATGTACATGCCCTTGGCCGGAATCGAACCTGGGACCTTTCAGTCCGCAGACCAAACGCTCTACCGCTGAGCCAAACCGGTTTCGGCCCGTTATCCGATTTGTGCTATTAAAAGAAAGAAGTACAGCTCAACTAAAGTTAGACCTCGTGCCTTCTTTTAAAAATACTTTCTAACATATAGGAAAGCCATTGCTTTCCCTATTTCGGCTTGTTGGACTAGCCATCAGGAAATGATGTCTTTGGGCAGAAAGCCCGGCTACTTTGCTCCTGTTGGCCTAAAGAGGCGTCTTTTCTTGCCACCCGGTTATCCTTTCTTCCCCTCCCCCACAGCCCTACCCTCACACACCACTAACTACTCAAGGTAGGACCACTTGTTCTTCATCTTCCCTCACATTGCGAATAGAAAGCTCACCCCCGAATAATACAAAGGACCTCGAATAATACAAAGGACCTCGCGTTGCCATGAGATATGAATTAATCCTGGGGAGGGGCAGGATTGGGAGGGAGGAGGGGTGGTTCACTCTTATCTTATAAAACACCCCTGAAAACTTTCCCACACCAAGATTTGAGAAACAACCATAATAGTCTGTAACTTGGGGAGAATATGTGTTTTTCTTTTTTTTATGTGTTTGGACATCGTTTTTATTATTACAAGCTTCAGCATTCTTCTTGAATGACAAGTTGTTAAATAATGCCTTCTTAATAAGTACAGTTCCCCTGTTTCGATCAGAAGATACCTCCAATGCTGATTAACACTTTAACTTAGGATGGGGAAAGTTAAAAACCAGAGAAGAAAGTCCTATCTATAAAATAAGAAATTCTCTCCACACATTGTTTGGTTCCATTTGTGTTTCTCTCTCTTTGTAACTTAGCTGCTTCACAGTAAGGTGATGACACCCATTATTTTCTTTAAAATCCACCATGAATAAGCAACTAAAATTTTAAAGGCATAGAAAAAAAAAATCGAGTAGATTCTGGCCTCCCTGGAAAAGGCGAAGGAAATAAAGATGGATTTATGACTTGCCTCTGAGATTCCGTGAAAAAAAACGTCTAGCTTTTCACCTTGTTTCCCCTGGCCTTTGTCATCCCTAATAAACGTCATTCTCACATGGACCTTTCCTGCTTGTCCTCAATGAGACATTCTAAGGTTCTTAGGGGGGTGAGTGACCATGAATTTAGCAACTGCGTTGGGAAGATACAGTGTCATGCTCAGAACCAGGCCTGCAGCTGCGGACCTTGTGCCGGGAGATGCCCCCTGCATCCAAGAGACTTGGACCTGGGATGTGTTTGTGCCTCCATCAGCGACAATGCCAGGTTCAGTAACCAGCCCAGAACAGGCTCTTAGTCTCTCTTCAGCCCCTTTAGAATCTTTCACCAATGGCACCTTTGTTTCCCTGCCGTCATAGATATGCCTCCGACTGGTATTTTCTTGCCTTTGAAAAACACACCAAAAAAAAAAAAAAAAGTCACAGTCAAAGAATGATGTGCTTTAGAAAGGCAAATCGTGCGCTGGTAATATTATCAGAGCAAGATCAACTCTGACAGGGAATCTGGGGTGTTAGTTTGACAACACTGGGCACTGATCCTGTAAGCTTCTTGGCCCCGACAGGATAACATCATTTAGGACTGGAAGCATCTTAAAAGATTTGAGTCTTTTTAAAAGCACACAGTACGCTTTCTGTTAAACTAGAAGACCAATATAAACTCTCTTATTTACAAAGCTTGTAAAATATTATTTCTAAGCTTCATAAAAGTATTGCTTATATATACCTGAAGGCATAATTTTATAGATCTGTTATTGACCGATCGTTGAATAACAAAGACAGGCCTTTGTAGTAGCTATGATTCACTTCGAGCCCTTTATATCACCATCTTTTGTACAGGAGACTAAAATAATGGTCAAACAGAGTTAGGCTACTTCTTTAAGAATTTATAGAAAACATGCCTTTTAACCTAGAAGGGGGGAAAATGTAAGTACAAGATGTTTATCTTTTTTTAATATATTTTATTGATTTTTTTACAGAGAGGGATAGAGAGTTAGGAACATCCATGAGAGAGAGTCATTAATCAGCTGCCTCTTGCACACCCCCTACTTGGGGATATGCCCGCAACCAAGGAATATGCCCTTGACCAGAAATCGAACCTGGGACCTTTCAGTCCACAGGCTGATGCTCTATCCACTGAGCCAAACCGGTTTCGGCAAGATGTTTGTCTTAATTTTGCTTTAGCAATAAAAAAAAATTGGAAAACAATGTATAATAATTGCTGCTAACATTTACTGAATGTTATCCTATATAATAAAAGCCCAGGACCATAAGAGTAATGACTGGAATGACCATTCGACCAGTCGCCATGAGGTGCATTGACCACCTCCTAGTACCTCCCCAATCACAGCATGGCAAATGGGGAACCATGGCGAATTGGGGAGGGTGGCAGCAGGGTGGGACTGGGGACTGCTGAGCAGTGGCAGGCACTGAGTGGCAATGAATATCCAGCAGTGAATGGTAGCAAGCATCATGGGGGGTGGGGGGGCGATTTCGTGTGCTGGTTCTCTAGTTACATATAATAGTGCCAGGCACTGTTGGGCTTTACATAGACTGCAATACTATTTTTATACTCTTTCAGAGCTGAGGAAGCTGAGGTACAGAGCTAATTTTCACACATACAATGAAATATCATAGAGCTATTACAACTTTTGATGTAGACATCTTCCTTTAGAGACACTGAAAAATATAAATTGATACTGTATTTAAAAAGCAAACAAACAGGTTCTAGCACTGGCCAGGTGGCTCAGTTGGCCATATACCAAAAGGTTGTGGGTTCAAATCCCAGTCAGAGAAGATATCTAGGTTGTGGGTTCAATCCTGAGTTGGGCGCATACAGGAGGCAACCAATGAATGCTTCTTTCTCACATTAATGTTTTTCTCTCTCTCCCTCTTTAAAAATCAGTAAAAACATATCCCATGTGGGGATTAAAAAACACACACACAAAATTCAGGTTCTAAACTAGTATGAATCCATTCATGCAAAATGGTGTAAATGCATCTGTTTTTTTTAGAGATGTCTAGAAGGATTTTTCAAAATGTTAAGATTATAAGATCTTGAGTAGTTTTTATTTCTTTTTATATTTTTCTATATGGTTTGGTTATTTTAAATGATTATGTAGCAATTTAATAAAAGCGAAACACTTTAAGAAAATTAATGATATTTATATTTCTCAGACCCTATTTCTTTAAAATAATTTGCATCAGCAGTAGCCAGGCCCAGAGCATCCAGGCCTGGAGCAGCCAGGCCAGGAGCAGCAGCCAGACCTGGAGCAACCAGGCATGGAGTGTTGTGGAGTCGAACCCTGGGTTCAAAATGAAAGGAAAGAAGAAGCAGTGCAGCCAATTCGGGTACCAGAGTGTTATGTCCGTCATCACAATGTGTCCCTTCACCCAAAAGGACTGAGAGTTGCCCAGATGACAGCAAAGTAGAAGAAAACTGAAGGCTATGCAAGGGACTGAAGTGCCAACATGGAGTCATCTGAAGAAATTAAAGACTGAAGTGGAAGCTACTTCTTTAATCATGTTCCTGCTCATGCTAGCATCTGTTAGCTTTCAGTCTTCTGCGAAGTCTTGTGCAGCAAGTCCAAGGACTCTGAGTAAATCTACACCAGCAACAAAAGAGACTCATTTAGTAGCTAAAAATATTAATATGTCCATAATTCTGATTTCTCATTTTGTTGTTTTGCATTGGCATTGTTGTTATTATTTAATAGCCAGAGTTTTGCTCTTGACATTCAAGTTTTGAAAATAACATGTATGTGGTTTAGTTTTTGCATTGGCAAAAAAAAAAAAAAAAAAAAAAATCTGAAGATGAGAATAAACTGGTGAATATAATAGAATCAGGGGCAAAGAAAGGGAGTGGATTGATAATTATCAGGGGGAAAGGAGTGTGGGGTGCAGAAAGAGACTGGATTAAAATCATATAACCTATGGATGAGAACAATGGAGGGGGGGGGAGGTAAGGGCAGAGGGTGTGGCAGGAACCTGGTGGAAGGGAGCTATGGGGGGCGGGGGGGAGGAGAAACAAGTGTAATAATCTGAGCAATAAAGATTTATTTAAAAAAATAAAATTAAAATAAAATAATTTGCATCAATTTTATCAAGTGATGAAATGAAAATGGTTAGTAAATATACAATTAGCATCTTTTTAAATAAGGATGAAATATTGACTGTTTTTCAAACGTCTTTTGAATTTAGTAAACCTGTGCTATTACTTCACTACCACTTAAAAATTAACTTTATATTTCAATCCCTCCAATATTCCTAGAAAAAAAATTTTTATCCTCACTTGAGAATATTTTTCTGTTATATTTTAGAGTGGAAGAGAGAGGGAAAGACAGAGAAAAATATCGATGTGACAGAAACACATCAATTGGTTGCCTCCTGCACTTGCTCTGACCAAGACCCTGGCCAGGGAGGAGACTGCAACTGAAGTATATGCCCTTTATAGGAATCGAACCCAGGACCCTTGGGTCCGCAGGCCGATGTTCTATCCACTAAGGCAAACCAGCTAGGGCTAGGACAACTTTTTAATTTGTTTTAACAAGCAAAGTCAACTTTTCCTTTCTTAAAGCATATGGAACAATTTAAAGTATACCACAGTTCTTACTAGGAAAATGGCGCTATATAAACTAGGCTGAACATCTACACAGAGACAAAACTTCCTTTTATTTCAATCACCTATATCAGTGTGCTTTTCAAACATCTTAGGAAATCACCTGGGGCACATACTTATAAAAATAAGAACTCTGCTTCCCACACCAGAGCTATTGAACCAGGCGCTTGGGAAAGATGAGTGGCTGTTAGGGCAGAAGTCTAATTTTTGAATCTCTCTCAAGAGTACCCACTTGGAAAGAAGTATAATATATCACGCATGGCAATAATGCAAAGACCCTGGGTATTTTAAAGCTCTTTTTCAATGTTTTATTCAGAGTTGTAGCTGCTTTCTGATTTCTGTAATCTCATCTCACACGGGCACGTTTCAGATTAGACGTGGCTGGGCCCCATCTCTGTGCCCTTGTGTAACCCCTCCTGTGCCCTGCAGATCATGCGCCAGCTCCCCTTTTCAAAATGCTGGGCTTTAAGAAGTTACTCATTCCAAGACTCAATATTTATGCAATCACCAAAAGAATGTTTACAAAATTGTGAAGCATGCTTTTACATTGGAATTTGTAGATTAAAAAAAAATTAGTTATTGTTGAAGGTATTACATATGTCCTCTTCCCACCCCACCCTCACTGTCCCCTTCCAAAATGCAACTTTGACCTTCACTTGAACATCATTCGATAGCAAAAGGATTGAACAATTGTGGATTGTTCCATTATCCCTGCAGGAAACATGAGAACGTTAAGGAATTAAATCACACAAAAGGAACCACATTTGATGTGATGAAAGATGTGGAGGTTACGAGGTTAGAAAGTAGTCTTTCTGGTTTATGTTCCCAGGGCATGAACTAATTAGAATAGCATGAACTAAACATAATTATGCACGCTCATAAAAAAACAGGGGTACTTTTTTTGTTCATCTGCTCCTTTGCCATTAGGGAGTTTGTCTTCTCTCCCCTTGTGGAACAGATGGATCAGTTAGATTTTTTATAGGTAAGCAACTGAAACTTGCTTTCTATGAATTCATTAGAATAAAGTATACATATCATTTTTAGTGTATTTTATGTGGCTTATGCAGGTTAAGAGTTAATATATAATGTAATTATTGCTTGGAAGAAAGTAAATGGTTTTTTTTGTTGTTGTTGTTGTTCATCCTCACCCTAGGATATTTTTCTATTGGTTTTTTAGAAAGAGTGAAAGGGAGGAGGAGAGACAGAAAGAAACATCGATGTGAAAAAGATATATCAATTGGTTACCTCCCACATGAGTCCCAGCCAAGGCTGGGGATCAAGCATGCAACTGAGGAATGTGCCCTTGACCAGAATCGAACCTGAGACCCTTCTGTCTGCAGGCTGATGCTCTAGCCACTAAACCAAACCAGCTATGGCAAATGTTTTGTTTTTAAAATTATTCAGTCTTTTGAATAATTATTAATATTTACGTTTCTAAAACTCTAAAGATGTGATAGGGTATTATTAGGAAACAGGTGGTGAGATGAAAGTTCAAAGAATGTTGACATTTTTGTGTCAAGTCAGTGAATTGAGTCATTGTGCAAAAAAAGTAGGGAAGAAATATAGATCCCAGGATAGGAAAAGTTTACTTGAATAAAAAAGGAGTAGTTCTTTATGCTCGAATCAGATTACCACTGATGCTCTGTGTAAAATGGATACAAAAAAAGCAACAGTTTTATGCTTTGAACTAATGTCATTTTGAATATCATGGGACATAAAACATACAGTCTTTATGAAAGTAAGAGGCTATTTTCACTATCTTCAATGTTTAGCATTGCCCTGGAAGTACTTTTACTAATATTTATAAATTTAAAAACACTTTACCATTTTCCTAATGCACATTCTTTGCAACCTCTCTGCTTCAATCGGAGACACTGGGTCTTTATGAATCGGCTTCACCAAGAAAGCTACTTTATAACTTCCAAACGTGAATATCAGAAAGCAGATCGGACAACCCCCAACATGAAAGTCTTCACAATCTTCATTGTGAATTACAACTTTTATTTTTGATTGGACAATATACACCTTAATGGGTGTTGTCTCCTATCTAAATTATGAGGCTGTTCATTTTGCAGAATCTTTGTAGTGTTCCTTTAAGAAAGCTTTTGTCTGGCCTTGGAAAAAAAAAAAAAAAAAAAAAAAGCCCTAGTTTCAAAATCACAGCAAAATTAAAAACTTTAATTTTATTTTCAGCTTTCATATACTTTCAAGGTTTCTTCCTTTTTTTTATTTTAATAAAAACAAAAATTTTATACCAGAGAAATAAGAGATAATTGGGAGGGGGGAAGTCTGTAGTCACACAAGTTCCTTACAAAATGATGTCTTGTTTCTGGTGAAATGGATCCCTCCTTTATCTGACGTCAAATGACTAAACTATTGTTGTCCTCAGAAAGGCACTTGGCTAGGCTTTCCACTTGCCTTTATATTTACTTAGTAAAAGGTGTTTGTGGTGATTCACTTTCAGAGAAAGGAGAAAAAAAGAGGAGAGAACTCACGTCTTTAAGGGGCTAAAGGACAAAGTATTGAAATGGCCTGAAAAGTGTTCGGAATTTAACACCAGCACATCAACTGTTCACCTGGGATTCAACTGGGAAGAAACGAAAGAAAAATCAATATGCAGTCAAAGAACAGCCTCGTTTTTCTCGAACGTGACCCTCCAGAAGAGTTCCAAGGAAGCTATTCCTTAGCAACAGCCCCGAAGTCCAGAAACCGCCCTAAACCCTGATGGTCAGCTCCAGCTTCTGCCTGGACGTCAGACTTCCTGCCGAACCTCCTTACCAGGGAAATGCAGGTGGCGGTGGTGGCAGCAGCCCTGATCTTGCTCCTAAGCATGGGGTGGACTTCAGACGCCCTCTGCTCACCCACTATTTTTTACAGGGACTGCTGGATCCGTCGCTACCCGGGCCTCCTAGTCGACCTGGAGGAGTCTCAGAAGATGGGCGCTCAGTTCTTGAGGTATTATTCTGAAAGCACTGGCCAGAAATGCAGCAGGAGCTGCTGTCTGAGGAAGGATGGTAAGTGTCAATGAGATACCTGAACAAAATTAAGAGGAAACTTCCAAAATGAAGACCTAAGTAAGGAGTCCTGGGCAGAGGGTCCAGTGAACAGTTGAAGACAGCTAGGTAAGATGCCCCGAGATGAGGGAGAGGAGGGGGGACGGAGATACATGGAGACTGTCATTTGGGACAGTGTAGGCTTGCTTTACAAATCTAGCCATGACCCCAAATGCTATGGCATCTACAAGTGACAGAATCCTCTTCCTTCACTAAAGTGCTAAATGAAAATATTTCTCCAAGTGTCTACTAACAATATTCCTATATTTAATGTCACAAATATTTATAATAATTTTCTTTTGAAAATTCTTTTGGTGATATTGGTATCAGTTTAAATGTGTTTTAAATGTGTTTGCTTGTGTTGACCAAATGTGGGCTGTATTAAGCAGGAATTTAGATTGGATTCATATTTTGAAACAAATAGGGAGATATATGTCAAATAGAAAAACAAAAAGAAAGGGAAGAAAGAAGAGAGAGATTAATTTTCAAAATATCCTAACAGATATGTTTTGTCTGCAATCCAGAATTAGGGTTTAACATCATCCATAGAACATGCCCAAGCCTGTACTTAGGAAAATGTTCATTGTTACAGAATTTTAAGTTACAATTTTCTTTTCTTTTTTCTTTTTTAATATATTTTAACAGAGAGAAAGGGAGAGAGATAGAGAGCTAGAAATCCCGATGAGAGAGAAACATCGACCAGCTGCCTCTTGCACACCCCCTAAGGGGGATGTGCCCGCAACCAAGGTACATGCTCTTGACCGGAATCGAACCACTGAGCCATACCGGCTTCGGCATTAAGTTACAATTTTCTAAAGACATCTTCCATTTATTTTTCATTCTTCCAAGATGTTAAAGCTACTTAGAAAGAAGCAACAAAGCAACACACCATTTTAAATTATTTCTCTTGGCTGCTCCACACTTTCTTTCCATGATTTGATTCTGACTTATTAATTGCCAATGCCTCCTATTCAATTATGCATGTAAGATTTTGGGGATGCAAATTAGTGTTACTTGGAGAATCTAAACTAACTGTCAAAAAATAAAAAAATAATAAAAACTGTCAAAAGACTGCAGTATGTGATGCTGTCACAGGCTAAGCCCTCAGAGGTTAATCAGGCACAGAGGAGAGAAATTAACTTATTAAAGGGAAATATTTTGAAAAGATAGCCAACCCAGTTTTTTTTTAAATATAGGTATCCCCTCCTATGCCACTTTGATATATATATATATATATATATATATATATATATATATATATATTTACTTATTTCAGAGATGAAGGAAGAGGGAGAGATAGAAACATCAATGATGAAAGAGAGTAACTGATTGGCTGCCTCCTGCCTCCTGCACACCCCCTACTGGGGATCAAGCCCATAATCCAGGCTTGTGCCCTTGACCAGAATCAAACCCAGGACCTTTATGTCCATAGGCCAATGCTCTATCCACTCAGCCAAACTGGCTAGCACCCAGATTTTCACCTTAGAGAGTCTTCTAACTCCCGACACTGTCACTGACAGGCTGTGGGAGAGGGCATACCTTCTCTGCATTTTCTCCTGGCATTAATTTACCTCTGAACACGAGGGCAGCCGTGGCCTCAGGACACTACAAGCATCCAGTCGAGTTCCAGGAAGCATCCTGTGGCTCCCAAGTTGTGATTGCCTTTCTCCAGAAGAAAGGGCACACACACATCTCCCAGTTTCCAGCTGGAAGCCACAACTTAAAAACACCACAATCCTGAATAGCGAACCTGCTCAGAGGGGACTCCCAAACGTACATGAAGATGTACAAACTGTTCCTTACAGCATCCATTTTCCTATCAGAAATTTAACGTCTAAAGTTAGACATTTTTTATTCCTTTCCTTTAGGCTTTACAGCACAGCCTTAGGGAATGTGTTTGTAATCTATAATGCATTAGCAATGTATTAATGACTTATTTTAAAATATATTTTTATTGACTTCAGAAAGGAAGGGAGGACAGAGAGATTCTTGCATGTTCCCTACTGGTGATAGTCCACAACCCCGGGCATGTGCCATTAACTGGAATCGAACCCTGGATCCTTCAATCTACAGGTTGACACTCTAGTCGTAGAACCAAACACTGATTTTCGTCCCATTCTTCCTCCTACTGGAAAGGTACAGAGTGCAGAAACATGGGTGTCCCAGAAGTAACGGGGGCAGGCACCTCCCACAGATAACCTTACTCAGGAGTACAGGTTCAGCAACAGCAATTCCACAGCAGCTCTCGGCATTGCTGAGGTCTGGTCATAGTACACCGTGGCTCTGTAATCTTATTTTATTAGAGAAGATGATACCTTTTGGCCAGTGGATATTCCCCATCAAATGTTTCCAATCCACAGCAGCAGGGAAAATATAATACGTGTTGCACGTTAGGGAGGACAGACTGAAGATCTGCATTCAACAAATATAACTTTAGGTTTTCCAGCAAAAACATCATGTATTTTAAGGAGTAATCTTACTTAGAAAAAGGGAGACAAGATGAGCAAGTAATGCACTCCTAAGAGATGCTTCTAATTCCAGCACCTTCATGGGGCGGGGGAGGGGGGGGGGGGGGGCGCGAGCAGTACCTTCTCAGCATTTTCTCATGGCATCCATTTACCTCTGAACATAAGGGAACTTGCTAAAATCCAAATGCTGACATCCTTCTCTTTCTGCTCCCGAAGGACACAGATTGTGCTGTTCATTGGATGTGCTTTTGCACCATAGGGCCAGAGCACACCTGCAGTCAAGTCAGGGTCAAGGCAAGCTGCCTTCCCGCCATCTGGCCCCTCCCAGTAATGTAGTCATTACTATCTTTGCCCTTTCTGTTATTCCTCTTCTGATGCAGTAGTTGTCACTTCATTTTCCTATTTCTTTCTCTGGTGAACTCCAGTACTTTAGCATTCCGAGAGGGTTATTGCGCCTAGAAATCTGAATATATACATATAAATATATATATATATATATATATATATAATCTCCTCAGAGGTTTCTGCAGCCAATTGAATTTTTCATGAGGTTGGGAAAGAATTCTAGGTGATCCCGTGTGTGAGGGAATATATGAAAGATGACTTAGAAGAAATCAGCAGGTGTTTTCTTTTAAAAGGACGATTATTATAGTTCACATGTGAATCCGATGTTCTTGAAAGAAATATGTTCTCAGAGCTCATCAAAGGGGCAGAAGCCAGGACCATTGCAAAGGTACTTTTCCTGTTCCTTTCCAGTTGCCTGTAACTTGGCTGTCTTCTACCACGATCCTATGCACGACAATGTCAACTGCCTCCATATCCACTGCCCAACGCTGGAAAGCTGCATATTGGAGCCTGGAACCAGTGCCATTTTATATAATGTGACGGAAGGTAATGATCTATATTCTGTTTGTATTTTGAGGAATATTGGTAATATCCTAGTAGAAGCACGCAAAATAGAAACTGGCTGGCAACAGCCACAAAGAAATCCCTAAATCATTATTTTTTCAGTGAGCTCTGGACACTCAAGACAGGTTTTTAGCATCCCGGATTGAAAACTAAAAAGAAAATTCCCTTTAGTTTGACAAGTTCAGCAATGACAAGTTCAGCAATGAAGAGTTAATCCCAGGTGATAACAAATCAAGTGATTGAACAAGAGGTTAACATCGTATTTCACTGATCACACGAGCCCTCACCAGGAGCCAACATAGGCAGGCATTTCTACCGCCGTGGCTGAGGGAACCACTAGAAATGAAAGAAGCTAAACGGCAGTTCTGGGGTCTGCTGACACTGCATACACGGACTCTACCAAGGCGGATGTCAGGGGCAACAAGTGCACCAAGGCTTACATATATTAACATATCATTGGTCACAATGCATATTTTATTTTAGGGGGAAAAAATGTTAAGGGTCCTTTGTCTATGTATATAACCATCTCAGGTGCAAATTAATGAACATAAAAAAGAAAAGGTTTTTATCACCAAAATACAAAGGAGGTAATTTATCGATGTGCAGGCTGTGCTCAACATTGCAGAAGACTGCAGCATGTATCTGCCTTCAAGCTCCTTAAAAATCTAGTTGTATATGATCAGGCTGACGAATGTCACCCATTAAATTAAATTTTTAAAATCTAGTTGGTGCAACAAGTCTTATAAGTACAAAGGCTCAAAAGAAGGGGAGACTAAAGCAAGCTAGGTAATTGAGAAACTTCAAGGAAGAGCCAGGACAAGGAGTTCTGCATCACACCCTGGGGAGTAAGAACCCTGGTGGGCTACCACAGGGCACGTTTGGGGCTGCACGGACAATAAGGGGGAGGTAGGGTAGGCCAGGTAACGGAAGGGAGGTGGGCAGAGTAGGATTAGAAAAGGTACTTAGTGATAAAATGCCGTCATTAAAGAGGTGTCTGGTGCTCTGAGCCTAGGAAAACTATGCAGAATGCAGGTTAGACAATGCAGTCAGGGAGGCTGTGGATCCAGACAAGGTCATGGGAGGTGCAATGACGAGGAGGGATGGCGACCAGCATGTTGAGAAGGAGGAATTGGAGAGCATTAGTTACTTTTTCGATATAGGAAGAGAGGAATCACTTGGCTGGCAGATTCCACCAGGAGTGATGCTAGAATGAAGATGCTACTGTGTCAGACAGAGGCAGACAAAATGACGCTGGTTTTGGGAACGTGCAGAGATGCAGTAGACACAGGAGAAATGAGGTGAGAACTCAGGAGAGAGAGGAAACTGGCATGTGGGTTCCAGTGCTATCATTGCACTGGTGACAGTTGATGAGAACAGTCCTGCTGGAATGGGTACGAGATGAAGAGAAAATACAGTGCAAGACCAAGAACTAAAGGTTATGAAAATTGTACCACCAGTTGGGGCCAAGAAAAGAATCAGCAAAAGAATGGGGGGGAAGAGGGGAAAATGAGAGGCAGGCACGCTCCTGAAACTCATGGAAGAATTTTTTTAAAAAGAGTGGCCAGCAATATCAAGGACAGGAGGGAAGCCAAAGCAATGAGACACAGGTGATGAGGACATGAGAAACTACTGATAACCTCAGAAGCATAATTTTGCCAGAATAATTAGGATAGAAGCAAGGTGGCAAAAACTAAAGTCAGAAATGAAGGCAATGAATATAGGAATCTTTGGGGAAGGGGAGGGAGAGGGGGGGAAAAGAGACAAGAGGGGTACAGAGAAGGAGATTGCTATCAGGAACTATTGGAAAGTTGCTCAGAGTTTTTTCTTCCCTTTTAAAGTCAAAGCAATATTTACACTGGTCTGAAGTCAGAAGAAAAGGAGTTAGTTTACAAAATAGGAAAAAAATACTGAAGACAAAATCAGGACCCTCAGGCACTGGAAAGGGATGAAATGTAGGTTTTGCCCATGATTTGAATATAGTTACACTGCTTAGGGCCTATTTAAAAAAAAAATAAAAATGTTTTTATTGATTTCAGAGAGAAAGTTAGAAACATCAATGATAAGAGAGAATCATTGATGGGCTGCCTCCTGCACGCCCCCTATTAAGGATGGAGCTCCCAAATAGGCATGTGACCTGACTGGGAATTGAACTGTGACCTCCTGGCTCATGGATCAATACTCAACCACTGAGCTATGTCGTTGTCAGGACCTACTTTGTTTCTTAAAAGTGCTCTGTTTCTCAAATGGTTACTGTTTTTGTAGCTCTTGCACTAACACTCAGCATTGTTGCCCCAAAGCACTGGCAGACAGGAAGTACTCTCCATGATATAGCCATATCTGTTTATAACAGGAAATGCTCTGGAAAGTTAAGATAAATTCAAATATGGCAAGTATGTTTCTAAGCCTTTCAGAAGTAAGCAATTATCTTAGTTCAATAACTCATACCAGCAAAACCTGAGACTTCCCCAAACTGTATTTTATGGTCCTTTCTTTAAAAAAAAAAAAAGTTTTTATTGATTTTTACAGAAAGAGGAGGGAAAAGGAGGGAGATAGAAACATCGATGCGAGAGGAATATCATCCATCAGCTGCCTCCTGCACACACCCCTGCTGTGATCGAGCCAGCAACTAGGCATGTGCCCTCATAGGGAATCAAACTGGTCACCTCTTGCTTCCTGGGTTGAAGCTCAACCACTAAGCCATACCAGCCAGGAATATGGTCCTTTCTTTTAAAATAAAAATAACATGAATAATGCCTTATTTATCTTTCAGGTATAGATCCAGATTTGCTGGTTTTTGGACAACCACCTCCCACATATCTAAATACCCGTTCTTCATCTGATAGATGGGACAAACTAAGAAATCTAAAAGCTACAAATTTAGATAAACAACAAACCACCATGATAAATCAAATGCTACCATCAATAGAAGCTCCATCATTAACCACACATCAAGAGTTGGTTAACGCAACCAGTACCAGGTATTCTGAGGAATTAACCACAGATTCTTGGGCAAGATTCATGTCCCTGAATGGTTCCATTGCCACAAAAATAAATAAGGTGTCACGCAGTGCTAATTTCATCAGCAATCCAGATAACAAGACTATTTCTCCTTTCTTTGTGCCCATAGACACAAAACTTTCTCATATACCCATTCCATCCCGACTCAACAGCAGCAAGCAGTTCCTGAACAAAACCAAAGGGTACAACAGCAGGAACCACACATCTGAGAATGAAGACAAGATACCGGATGGGACATCTGTGATTTCAAAGACATGGCTGGTTCCTGTGACCCTTTGTACCTCTGTCCTCTTTCTTTGCTGCTGTTTAGTCATCCTGATATCAGGATGCTGTCGAAAGAAGCAGAGCCAGTATAAACCAGGACAGAGAAAGTCAGGATCCAGGCAAAGGGAAAAAATATAACATTCTGAGGGAGAACTCCTAATAGTAAAAGTTGTAAGAGATTATAAGATTTCAAGAGTATCATTTTTAGTTTTCTGTAAGACAAGGGCAGTTTGTTTAAAAAGTAATTGCATAGGATGTGCCCTCCACTACCAATGTCTAAAAAAAAAAAACAAAAAACCACGCTAATGCTTGATTAATAGAACTGCTTTTTTATGATTTACTTTTTTTTTGAATAGTGTATTCTTTGTCAGTTTTCTAAAATTCTGACGTCTGCAGTTATTTAGCATTGTGTGAGAGATCTGGCTCTAAAAGCTATACATGTATTAACTACCTGAATCCTCATAATTCTAAGTTGGGTATACTATTATTAACCATTATACTAATGTTATCCCATTACACAGATGAGGAAACTGAGGAGAAAAGAGACTAAGTATTTTGCCTAAAGTCACACAGCTGGTAAATAGTGTAGTCAGGACTTAACAGAAAATCTGTTCCCAAAAAGTCCATGCTTGAAATCACTGTTAGACTAAAAGCCTCCATTTTCCTAACAAGCATGGGATACAGGGAGAAAAAAATACTGTTATATCTTATTTGTCTACCATCAACGTCAAATTATTGTTGCACATTAATAAAATCTTAAATTGGTTTGAGTAAATGCTTCCTGATTTTTACAGTTTTCTATGCTCCATTCTTCTCAATCCTAATCCATCTTCATTTTCTAAAGATAACATGCCTTTCAATAATTATGGCATGGAGATCTTTTGAGTTTTACATTAACTTCTGTTGAATAAAGCTTGGGAATTCTAGTTTACATCCCTTATTGTATAGTTTACTCAGATACAAAGCATAACACTAGGTATTTCAGCTGTTACCTTTAGAGGCAGCTTTGTATTAATTTTACAGCTCTAAGAGTTTGCCATCTTAGGGTCAAGCCTCAGTCCAAGAGCCTTCAGGTCAGTTAGCCAAACTGCAAAGGTTAAAGGTCACAGTCCTGTACAAGACCACCCTCACTTCTGACACCAACTCTAAATTCCGCATAGGGAAGGGGTTCCCAAACCACCCTCAGGTTCAATAACTTAATAGAATTCACAGAACTCAATGAGAGCTGTCATACTCACAATTGTGGTTTATTACAGGGCAAATATACAGATTAAAATCAGCTAAGGGAGAAGCTCATAAAATGAAGTCCAGAAAGGATCAAAACTCACAGCTTCCCTAGAGATCAACCAAAGTCATTATGCTCAATTAATATTTAGTAAAAGAGGCAAGAACATACAATGGAGTCAAGACAGACTCTTCAATAAATGGTGTTGGGAAAATTGGACAGATACTTGCAAAAAAAATGAAACTATACCATACACAAAAATAAATTCAAAACAAATAAAGGACTTAAAGTAAGATGGGAAATCATAAAAATCTTAGAAGACTCCATAGGCAGCAAAATAGCAGACACATGTCATAGCAATATCTTTACTGATACTGCTCGTAGGGCAATGGAAACTAGGGAGAAAATAAACAAATGGGACTACATCAAAATAAAAAGCTAAAGAAGCCATCAACAAAACAACATATTTGCCAAGGTTATCTCCGATAAGGGTTTAATCTCCAAAATTTACAGGGAACTCATACAACAAAAGGAAGATAAATAATCCAATCAAAAAATAGACAAAGGACCTAAATAGACAATTTTCAAAAAGACATACTGAAGGCCGAGCGACATATGAAAACATGCTCAATCACTAATCATCCAAGAGATGCAAATCAAAACAATGAGGTATCATCTCAAACCTGTCAGAATGATTATCATCAACAAATCAAGTGCTGGAGAGGATGCGGAGAAAAAGGAACCTTTTTGCACTGCTGGTGGGAATGCAGACTGGTGCAGGCACTGTGGAGAACGGTATGGCATTTCCTCAAAAAATTAAAAATGGAACTGCCATTTGACCTAGTAATCCCACTTCTAGGAATGTATCCCAAGAAAACAGAAACACCAATCAGAAAGGATATATGCACCCTTATGTTCATAGTAGCACAATTTACAATAGCTAAGATTTGGAAATATCCTAAGTGCCCATCAGCAGGCGAGTGGATTAGAAAAGTGTGGTACACGTACACAATAGAAAACTACGCTTCGATAAAAAAGGAGTTCTTACCATTTGCAACAACATGGATGGAGATGGAGAGCATTATGCTAAGCGAAATAAGCCAGAGAAAGATAAATGTCACATGACCTCACTCATTTGTGGAATAAGCAACATAGGAACAAAAATAAAACCAGATACACAGAAGCATTGAACAGACTGTACAATCTATGAGGGAAGGCAGGGGGTGAGGGGATGAGAGATCAACCAAAGGACTTGTATGCATGCACATGAGCAAAACCAATGAACACAGACAGTAGTGGGGAGGGCTTGTGCTTGGGGGAGGAGGTGGCAGGGGAGAGGTAGTGAGGGAAGAAGACTCATGTAATACCTTAAACAATAATTTAAAAACAAAAGCAAACCATAAAAAAAAAACAACTCACAGCTTCTGGTGTCCTCTACCCCTGGAGGCAGAATGGACCCCTCTCCCCATTCCAGTATCTGACATGTCCAAAGTATTGCCAACCAGGAAAGCTTGCCCAAGTCTTGTTTTAGTTTTTATTGAGGCTCCATTGCATAGGTATGATTGACTGATTACCTGTGGTTGATCTCAGTTGCCAGGTGCACTGATTTACCAGATGACTCAAAGCACCCACCCAAAATAACATGATAAGTTTTTCTGACTTGCCAAAGCTATCAGGTGTGGCCAGCCCCACCCTAAAATTCATTGTGAGCAGCTCAGCTTTAAACAGAGACACTTCTATGAGGTAAGGCATAGATTACCTCCCAGAAGCTACAGGGAGAGGCCAGACCTTCAGGAAAGGTCAAACTCTTTATTACACATTAGAAGCCCATTGCACAAAATTCATGCAAGAGTAGGCCTTCCCTTTGCAAGCTGCCACACTGGCTTCCCTCTGGCACCTGAGACCCAGGCTTGCTTCCCTCTGGCCTCCTGCAGGAAACTGGAACCCAGGCTTCCCTCGAAGCGGCTTGAAGGATGTCTGGTCTAATTAGAATATTATGCTTTTTTTTTAAATTATAAATCACTAGGGGCCTGGTGCATGAAATTCGTGCACTAGGGAGAGGTCCCTCAGCCCAGCCTGCCCCCTCTCACATGCTGGGAGCCCTCAGGAGTTGTCCTACTGATGGCTTAGGCCTGCTCCCAATGGGGGCAACTGGGCTAATCAGGGGAAAGTGCCAGCCCCATCACTTCGCTGCTGCAGCCACTGCCAGTCATCAAGTTATTTTTATCAACCTGGACTCTAGTCCCTTCATCATGAAAAATGACAACTTTCTTTAGGAATTTTCAAGATGTGTCTTTCATAGGATATGACATTTCTTTTTTTAATCCTCACCTGAGGATATGTTTCCATTGATATTTTTCCCCCCCTTCCCTCCCATCGCAGGCTCGGCCCTTGCCCCTCCGATGGCTTGCTTGGAGTAACCTGGGTGCCGAATATGTTCCCAAGACCCAGGTACACATGCAAATTAACTTCCATCTTTGTTGGGTTAATTTGCATGCTCACTCTGATTGCTATGGGAGTGATGGAAGTATGGTCAATTTACATATTTGTCTATTATTAGGTAAGATTACTGCCCCTGCTGATATCTGCACTGTACTATTACTACAGGACTGATGATCCTAATCTACCACCTCTTCACATGTTCCTTCTTCAATCCTATTTCTGCAGCTAAGTTTTCCTAACTCTGAGTCTCTAAAAATAGAACATTTCAATACACTCATGTATGCTTCAAACCTGATCTAAAAATTCAGTTTTATCTACTTTGCTTTTCATTCAGTATTTTCATCCAATGAAATACAACATACCTCTCTCTCCTTTTCGTACTCAAAGTCATATTGATGTCCTTTCTAACATACCAACTCTTGGACGTGCTAATACCAAATCATACCTTCATTTTATACACATCTTTTAGGCAACTGTTTTAAAATTCCTTTTGGCTTTCATTTATGTCCTTTAATTCTGATCTCTAAAACAAGTCTTAGGTAAAGAAACTCCATAATGCCTTTATTTTGATTTTAAATTGATCACTTGTGGATAACTTTGGAGGTGCTAAGAAATGACCTCCAGATATACTTAAAAATCCTGAGTTGACAGCTAAGTGGAAGAGAATGCTTCTTAGGGCAGTGCTCCCTCTTTCGTTTACTCCACTTATACTCCTTAAGCCTCATCTCTTTCCTGAGCTGTGGAAGCTCTCACTGGGGGAATCAAGCACGAATACCAGTTAATCTCCATTTGCAAGTTGGGTTCAGAGAAATGAGGCCCAGGAAATAGAAAATAAGATGCTAAACAGAAATGAATCAATATAAGGTGACCCCAAAATAGAGGGATGGAACCAACTTGTGAGGTTAGAAAATATTCCCAAGGACCTGCTTCTAATCAGAACTGACATCTGCAAAAATGCTTTGGGTGGACAGCAGTTATGTAAACAAAACACTGACCTGCAGTGGAGGCCGGTCCTGGACCTCATTTCTGAAATAACCACAGTTACAATTCAGAAGCATCCAGTAAGTGCTACTGTGTAGGGAAACAATGTAGCAGGTGACAAAATAAATCTATTATATATATTTAAATTCTAAAGTTATTATAATAGAAGTAAAATCAAAACACGTTAGAACTAGAAGAAATCTAGATCTAATGAGTCTAATTGCCCCAGAGTATAAGAAAATTTGTGAATATTCATTGCCTTTGTGCATTAGCATGAGCGGAATAATTTTTAACTCAGAAGTAAAACAATATTTTTTAACATTTTCAACTTTATATCAAATTAGATAATTACAAATCAATCATAAAATAAACCAAGCATGTTTTTCTACATAATTCATGTTAAATTTAATAGTCTCTTCACTGACTCTTTGTATTGAGAAAGAGTATATTCACTGTCCCCTTCGTTCTTAAGACTAACAACGCACTTTTTGTAATCTTCAATCTCTTTAGTGCCAAGGAGCTCTTCTTTAGTTACTTCCAGGTTTTTCTCTGCAGCTTTAATTTGAAGAAGTGTTTCCAGGATATTTTTTTCTGAGGAGCTATTTGTCCATATATACTCTTGCATGTCTGCTTCAGTGATATTTTTCTCCCAGTCCTCAGTTTTCTGAAAGAAAAGAATGAGTTCTGAATTTTGAGAAATATTATCCAAAGAAAAGATTGGGGTTTATAGTGGAATAGAAGTTGGCAAAATGTGAATACTCTGTACGTACATCTGATTTCCCCCTTTATCCAGCACCACTCTCCGCCTGCACCAACAGCTTCAGGACTGCACACTGCTATGTGGACACTCCGTTTTCACATAGAACTCACTAGTTCTAATTCCACTTATAACATAATACTGTTTTCCAAAAGATACAGAAAACTCCCCTCTTTTTTTTTTTTTTCCAGCTTTCTAGTCCCTAAACACTAACACATCAAGAGTTTACATTTCTGTGGTTAAAAATAATGAGAGTGGAGACTGTATTTATCTTTGTAACATGCCTGTGGGGATAACAGGAAAGACCAATTATTATAATAAAATTAAAAATATAAAGTACGTGTGTAATACACGATTTTCAGTCATAATGACTTCATATATTCTGGAATTTTGTTTTGGTATTATCTTTCTTTTCTGTTCCTACAATGGAAATAATTTTTGTTACCACTGGTTGTTTTTTCTTACAAAAATTATTACCATGCTATTGAGGGAACACTGGTAGGTTTCATGGTAATACAATTCATCTTATAATTTAAATGAAGATGTAACATTCTGTGAAAAAGCAAGCAATGCAGCTAATAAGTAATATGCTCTGCTTCAAAGAAGTGCTGAATACCAACCTAATTTTTTACAAATTAACAGGTAAGATTCTGAGTTATAGGCTATTATAAAATCATTTATTATCCTTACAACTTTAAGGTGTTAACCCCCAAAGTTTTAACATTTAAAAGTATTAAAAGAGAGGTAGGTTTATTTCTGAAAACTCTTCTTTAAAAAGACCCCCGCCTGAGCAGACAGGTCTCTTTTTAAAAAAATATATATTTTATTGATTTTTTACAGAGAGGAAAAGAGAGGGATAGTTAGAAACATCGATGAGAGACGTCAATCAGCTACCTCTTGCACACCCTCTACTGGGAATGTGCCTGCAACCAAGGTACATGTCCCTGACCGGAATCGAAACCGGGACCTTTCAGTCAGCAGGCTGACGCTCTATCCACTGAACCAAACCAGTTTCGGCCAGACAGGTCTCCTAAAATGTTAAACTGTTTACCTCATTCTCCAAGCAGCAAGAATGAGGTAAACAGCCAAAACTGGTTGTCTCCTCTGATCACCAAATTCTTTAGTCAATATAGAGAATCTGTACTCACAGCTCCCTATACTGTCTGCCCACCTCTCTGCACTGAATCTATGGCTGAGGATGAGGTCTCAACTTATGTTATACAAAAATCTGGTTGAGAATCAACTCTATGCCACCTTCTTATCTGGTAATGAGGCTTTAGGCTTGCCTGAAGGGAACAGAAATAATGTAAAATTTTTCTTGGTGTGCACTGCCCACACAAAACTATGGCAAATAATTTCTAACAGCGAATTTTGATTTTGTGTATAAAAAAAAAACTGAAAAAAATTATCTTGCCCCACCTAAATTTAACTATAATATTTGAGGAAGAAATAAATGTCAACCACTTTGTAAAAATGCTCTAACAGGTCTATCTACCCTTAGAAATGCTTTAAACATTTCAAGACAATGTCATGGTTTCTTCATAATTGTAATTTACAAGTGAAGCATATTTAAGAAGTCAAATATATTTTATAAAGCATTAAGTAAAATAGTTCCTCTATCTCATTCTTGACTGCTATAAGGTGTTCAGAGAATTTTATTTTTAATCAAGTAATTAATAAGTTGACAATAGGAGATTAATAGATTAATAAGTTAAAAAAGAATACTTATGGTTTAAAAACTGTTTCACCTAATTTATCAAGACTTTCTTAATAAATTTAAACGGGTGCTTAAACAAGGGGTAACCAAAATAATAATAATTTCCAATATTTTATTTATAACCTCCTGACATTTGGTATATACGTTTCTATAATACATTGGTTTGCCAAGGTGTGTTAGAGATGTGAAATGCCATAATATTGATTCCCTTAGACTTAGGTGGCTAGGTGAGCCTGGAACAATCACAAGTACCCTCCTCCTTCATTTATCTCAAAAATTATACTATGGTGATACAATCAGCAAAATTCAAATGATGGAAATGTATATAGCAAAAAACAAAAAAACAAGATTTCTTAAATAAATATTAAGAAAACAGCTCAATAGACAAAGCTCCCTTTTGGTTTGTGACTGCTAAGAGACACCCTTTCAAAAAAACACTGAGAGCCTACTATATACCGGGGAGTACTAGGAGAAGCTCAACGTCTCTAGGCACTTAGCTAAAAACTAATTCATACCCAAACGTTTTAGGTAAAAGGCACATTTATTGGCTTGTTCAAACTGGGTGTCTGCTGAAATCACCCTTCAGATGAAATAAAGAACAGAGCTAGCTAAAACAAAAACCGCATTATTCAAATGTGATAATGTGGTCACTGGAACAAAATTAATTAAATTAATAAGCTAATCATTTATGAGGCTTTTTACTAAATACAATTCTGTTTTTGTGATTAAAAACTCTATTATAGAAATTTTCAAACAAATACAAAAGTAAAGACAACAGCACTGTGAACCTTATGCACCTATCATCCAGTTTCAACAATCAACTCATAGCCAATCTTGTTTTAGATGCTTCTCTCTATAAAAGCATTAAAAAAAGCACTGTTTCCTTATCATGCTTCACTGAATTATTTTGAAGGAAGTTTCAGATTTTGTCATTTTATCCATAATATAGTATTTTTCTTTTTAAAAAAGGGACTATATAAAAAGTCATAACCACAAAAACATTATTGTGGTATTTTGACTCACAAGAGCCTAACCTAGATCAGCACATTCATTCATTCATTCATTCATTCACTCTATCAATTAGCACTTCCTACATGCAGATTATTTGCCTGACAGCTGTTGTCTTAGTATCATCTTGCCCATCTGGCCACAGTTATTGGACAATGCCTGACTGAAGCAGAGCCCTTCCTTTGGAGTTTGAATCCAAAGAGAGAATTAAATTTAGCTTAGTTTTGTTTTTAGTTTTATTCCTTTGCTCCCCTCTTCCTCACCTCGGCCTTCCCTCTTCCCAGGATGACTAGTCCTATAAGATTGTGAAATAGTGAAGATCACTCTTTCTGACAATATAGACTGGAGGAGGAGAGGAAATCAGTCTTCAGACAAAAAAAAAAAAAAAAAAAAAAAAAAAAAAAAAAAAAAAAAAAAAAAAAAAAAGAAGCAGCTGTCTGTAGAGCAAGAGCCCACAGAATAAAAACAGGCCCATTTCTGAGATTTTGTGGGATCCTTGCAATTGTATCTTTTCTGCTTAAGCCAGCTTGAGTGAGTTTCCATGGCTCACAACAGGGGATTTCAACTAACATGGTGCTCAGGAGAGAGGCCTGATGATAAGAGTTTGGACTTGACAGTGTATACAAGATAGAGTGCATCACTTGGGAGAAGGTACAGACTGGGGAAAAGAGGAAAAGGACAAAATGTGGGAAACAATGAGATGTAACTGATTTAGACTAAAACATAGCAGACAGCCCTGACCAACATGGCTAAATGGTTAGAGCACCAGCTTCTACATGGAAAGATCTCGGATTTGATTCCTGGTTAAGCAGACTTACCTTTTGGTTGCAGGTTTGATTCCCAATCCCGATCAGGGAGAGTGTGGGAGGCAACTAATCGATGTGTCTTCCTGACATCAATGTTTCTTTCTCTCTACCTCCCTCCCTTCCCCTTCCATCCACTCAATGGAAAAACCGAGAGAAAAAGAGATGTAAGAGAGACACATCACACAGGGATTGGCCTGCAACTAAAGTATGTACCCTTGACCAGAATCCAACCTGGGACCCTTCAGTTAGAGGGTTGATGCTCTATCCACTGAGCCAAACTGGTAAGGGCTCTCCTTTTACTTTTAAAGGATAATTTCACTGGATACTGTTAAAATACAAAATTCAACCAAGTAAAAAAATTAATAAAATAAAATCAATGGAAAAAAAATATCCTTGGGTGAGGATTAACGAGAGAGAGAGAGAAAGAGAGAGAGAGCGAGCGAGCGAGCGCAGACATTTCTAGAAACATGACACATTCAGTTAAAAATATTCAAGTTAAGCCGGACCAGTTTGGCTCAGTGGATAGAGCGTCGGCCTGCGGACTGAAAGGTCCTGGGTTCGATTCCGGGCAGGGCATGTTCCTTGGTTGTGGGCACATCCCCAGTAGGGGGTATGCAAAAGGCAGCTGATCGATGATTCTCTCTCATAGATGTTTCTCTCTCTTCATCTCTGTGAAAAATCAATAAGATATATTTTTTAAAAATTAAAGTTAAAATGGCTCAATTTTAGTTCTAAATAAGTGATATCTCCAAAATGTCATAATTAATAATTTTGAAATAAGATTTTTACATTTATGTGACTTTAAATGGCCCTTCTGGAAGTTTCCTTTAAAAAAACACACATATTTTTCTTTAAAGTCAATGTCTTTAAGCAAATATTCATTGTTACAGTAAGGACCTCTAAAAACAGGGGTTAATGCTAAAGGGATAATTATCTGGAACTGATTTCAGATATACTATCAGCAGGCTGCAGTTCCATATACAGCTTCCACAGAAAAGATGGAAATTACTGAAAAGTAACAGAAAGAAATAACTTATAATTCTACCACCTCAAGGCAACCAATCAGTAATGGTGACACACAGTGCATGTACTTCTAACTCCATTGTAAAAATACTGCTATGATTAAATTTTATTTATGATGTATAATAATTCAGTCAAAATTTTAGCTTCTAAAATAATCCCAGGATTCACAGTGGGCAGTTGTTTAAGAGGTTTTTTTTTTGTTTGTTTGTTTTTTTAAGTATATTAATTTTAAAGCGTAAACAATAGCATAGTCAAATACTGGGGGACAATAAAAATACCACTGTAAGCTCTAGCCCAGTGGTTCTCAACCTTCCTAATGCCATGACCCTTTAATGCAGTTCCTCATGTTGTGGTGATTCCCAACCTAAAATTATTTTTGTTGCTACTTCATAACTGTAATTTTGCTACTGTTAATGAATAGTAATATAAATATCTGTTTTCCAATGGTCTTAGGCTCTACAGCAGCGGTTCTCAACCTGTGGGTCACCTAAGACCATTAGAAAGCACAGATATTTACATTTCGATTCATTAACAGTAGCAAAATTACAGTTATGAAGTAGCAACAAAAATAATTTTATGGCCGAAACCGGTTTGGCTCAGCGGTGGAGCGTCAGTCTGCGGACTGAAAGGTCCCGGGTTCGATTCCGGTCAAGGGCATGTACGTTGGTTGCGGGCACATCCCCGGTTGCGGGTGTGCAAGAGGCAGCTGGTCAATGTTTCTCTCTCATTGATGTTTCTAGCTCTCTATCTCTCTCCCTTCCTCTCTGTAAAAAATCAATAAAATATATTTAAAAAATAATAATAATAATAATTTTATGGTTGGAGGTCACCACAACATGAGGAACTGTATTAAAGGGTCGCAGCATTAGGAAGGTTGAGAACCACTGCTCTAGCTGATCATTCAGGCAGAATTTGATACCTATTTTAATACTTCAACCACTGAATATTTATAATTTCACCATTTTATTTGTAACGGTGGATGTTATACACATACATACATACCCATATAGCGTATAGTCTCTCTTTTCTTCCCTCCTATAGTGAGAGAACCTGCTTTGACTACAGTCACCCTAGACCCGTGGTCAGCAAACCGCTTGCGAGCCACATGCGGCTCTTTGGCCCCTTGAGTGTGGCTCTTCCACAAAATACCATGCATCCTAATTAAGTTAATAACAATGTAGTGGGAAACTTTTCTAACACACCTTGGCAAAACAATGTAGAAACTACCTATATAGTTTAAGTTTAAAAAATTTGGCTCTCAAAAGAAATTTCAATCGTTGTACCATTGATATTTGGCTTTGTTGACTAATGAGTTTGCCGACCACTGCCCTAGAGGAAGCACTATACATTCTGCAGATCCTGTTCTCTTTTCCACAGCCAGCTCGATTCTTTCACTTTAATTCACTTGGTAAATACTGATTGTACAACTACTGTGCCAGGCACTGCGCTGGCCTGGAACTGCCAGTCTAGGAGGAGACTTGGAGTTGAGTAGAGGCCAGTGAGATGAAGATTATGATCCCAGTGAAAGAAAAAGTCAATAAAGGCCTAGAGGACGGAAGAGCTCAGTACATTCAGGGAACTGAATTCAGGCCCGAGAAGGAAAGTGGCATGGGGTGAATGTGAAGAACTATTAAAGTACTTGCTATTCTAAGCACCTTTCATATATTAACTCCTTGAACTCTCCCAGCAATCCTATGAGGTAATACTGTTATCCCATCTGTTTTACAGAGCAGGAAGCTGGAGCCCAGGGCAACTACACAATGTGCCCCAAATCACACTGCTTGTTGGTGGCAGAACAACATGTTCCAGGGAACACAGAGACATGGTAAAAAGGATATAAAAAGAACAAAAGAATAATTTAATTTGAACCTATTTCTTTCTTTCCCTTGCAAGCATAAATTCAATACAAAGAACAACATATTGTATAATAATAGCTAATTCATGCCCTGGTCAGTGTATTCTAACAGAAAGCAAAGAAATATCTGTTCCACTAAAAACACACATTTGTCACCTTCTAACATCTATTTACAATTCCCTTTGCCTAGAACATGAATCACAGTAATATTCCACTTCTCATGATTACAAGAAAGACATTGTGCTATATGAGGGAAAACAGTTTGACCATTAAAAATTCCCTAAATTATTTGAAAATAATTTTAAAAAATAGATACATATGCATAATGAATAAAAAGTTATTGTTAATTATTTCAGTTACCACAGCTAAATTTTTATTTAATATGTCAAGAAGTTCAATTCAATTGAAATCAGTTTTTTAAAATTTTATTGATTGTTGCTATGCCCGACAGAACTAGATGCTAGAAATAGGAAGATGAATAAAATGTACAGTCCTTGTCCTTACTGATGTCTAAGTCTGATGGAGTTAGGCAGACATGCACACAGACAATAACCATAAAAGTAACTGAAGGAGGGAGGGGTAGAAAAGGATGGACAGGAAACAACTGAGAGGTAACATCTGAGATGTATTAAAGGATTCATATGAATTTATAAGGCTGATATTTTGAAAAAAATAAAAGAGTATAAGCAAAGAGAACAGCATATGCAAAGTTATGAAAGAACACATTATGCTTGTATGGCTGAGGTATAAGATATATAACCCACATATCCTGAGTAGCTGATAATGAGGTAGCAATGACTGTGAACAGACAGGTTGAGGAGTTTACATTTAATCCTAGGTAAAGGGGAATCACTGAAGCATGTTATAAAGAAATATGACACAACAGACTTGTTTTTTAGAACAATCACTTTAACAGCAACATGGAAGATGGATGAGACAGGAAAATCAATAAGGCTATTGCAGTTTTTTGGGTAAAAAATGAAGATCCATACCGGGGTAGTAGCAGTAGAGATGAAGAGGAGAAAATAGTTTAACAGATATTTAAACGCTAACATTGAGAAGACCTAGTGACTAGGCATCAGGGGAGAAGTTAAGGGAAGAAAAGAGTATAATAATGCTCTATAGTTCATGACTTCAGCCCCGGGGTGGGAAAGAACACAAACTTTCCTAAAAGCCTTTGAGCACGTGGTAGGCTCTTAAACATGAGAAGTAAAAGGAAATTTTGTCTGAAGGCAAAGACACATGGGAAGTGTCGCCCTCACTGTATCGTTTTCCCATTCAGGAATCTAGAACAGTTGCCATAGACTACCACATCAAGTCAAAAATATATTTTCTGTCACATGTTTGTCTCCATTTTCTAGACCTCTCAATTATATTTCCATCCACACCCTCAGCTCTAATACTAGATATGTGGTTTTTTTTTAAAAAAAAATCTTAAAAGAGATATACCAACCTTTTAATCAGTTTCTTCATTAGCAACACTCAAAAACTAGAAAACTTATTCACAATCAGAGCTCAACATCAAAATCAACTGTGGAGTCTAAAATGAAACGAGCCCAAGCCTCACTGCTAGAGATTTTGATTTTATAGGGGCCAAGCATCTGTAGTTTTAAAAAGCTTCCTTCATCCCTGTGGACTGAAGGGTTCTGGGTTTGATTCCAGTCAAGGGTACATGCCTGGATTGCAGGCTCACTCTCCAGGAGGTGGCATGGAGGAGACAGCCAATCAATGATTTTCTCTTATCACTGATGTTTCTATCTTCTCCCTCTTCCTTTCTCTCTGAACTCAATAAAAATATATATATTTTTAAAAAACACACACAATTAAGTAGTTGCCACACAGTTTTGAAAGTATCACCTAATTTACAGACAAAATGACTAAACATTCACACAATCACTTACCCAAGACTCATGGTATAAAACTGTTAGCAGATACATTGCATAATCATAATTCTGCCTCTTTAAAGGGCACCTTCAAAAGAGAGAGAGGGAGGAAGTGAAAAATCTTAAAATTCAGCACACAAAATATATCAATATATCAATATATAAAAAAATAACTTACATTCAGATATTCCTTATCTGCTTTATAAAAATTGTTCTCAGAATAAGAATAATCTATGTAATTCACTACTTCCACCTCCACACTGCTGCCCTCTCAATATGTGTCAGGTACTTCCCACCCCCAAGCAGGATATAAGACCTAAGTGATAATGACACTTCCAAATGCTCTGAAGCTGACAGGAAGGGGGGAGAAGATAGCTGCCCAATTACTTTCTCTAAAAGCAGGTCTTTTATATTTTGACATAATTTATAAACAGCCAAAGTATAATTCTAGAATTAAAGTTACCATTTAATAAAATCATAACAATAATCTTTCTTTTCTTCAAGTGATTTAATTTATACATTTATATAAGATAAATTTCATTTTAATGAATTCTATGATAGCACTAAATTCTTCTATTTACACAAGTACCTTGATAAATTAAATTTCTAGTTAATTTAATAATTTTAATTGTGAACTATGAGATTTTTATATACTTTGACTTTATAAAAACCTTCTTAAGCATTAATTGCTAACAAATTATACTTTTGTTTTCTTTAACCTCTTCTCTGAGTATTATATACATGGATGTATTAAAATCAAGGTTAAAAATCACAACAAATAATTTAACTCACCAGGCAAGCCTCTCCATGTATATAAAGATAACACAGTAATAGCAGGCTAGTGTGAGGACATTAAAAATATAGACTAGACAACTTCTTTTGACCTAACAAAGCTAATATAAATTGATATAAAAGACTATCCTTATTTTCAATGTAATTTCTTTAAGAAGGACTGCCAGGGTATGGAAGAACAATAAAGCAACACAGGGCGGATGGGCTGAACTTTTCTTTCTTTTACCTATCTGTTTTGATGGTAAGCACATCTGTGGTCTTGCAGTATCGCTCTCCTACAAGTTTAATAAGTTTCTTCTTTGCATGATCATCTAAATTCAAACTGGAAAGTTTAACCTTAAAAATACAAGAAAAAATTTATTTGAAAAAGATTATTTCATATACTTATTACAGTTTAATGAAAAAGCAGTATTAAAATTATTTAAATTAACATTAAAATGAGCAAAAGGAACCCTTTTCAAACTCCTTTCTACATGCGTTAGCAACAGCATGCATTATGAAGCCTGATCTTACTCATGGAAGAAAAAGGGGGAGCAAACTGTTTGATGGTCTTTGAAAGTTCTGGGCATTAGTACCTTTCTTGAAAAAAATCAATGGCATGTCTCTTAAATAAATAAAATTAGGTTGCTTATGAGTAGCATTAAATACAGTGTTTCCCCGAAAATAAGACATCCTCCGAAAATAAGACCTACTTACAGGTTTCCTTCTGAATGAAATATAAGGCATCCCCCCAAAAATAAGGCCCCCCTAGGCTAAACATGAGAGATTTGGTCCACTGATTCTGAAAGAAATGGAGTCACAAGAAATTCACCAGGAAATTCAGGAATTGGATTGTTATGATGATGTTCCAGAAGATGGTGACATGATTGTCATTGAATAAATGAGTAAATTCTTGATACTGTAGGATTCACAGTTTGTCTGGTTTGTGTTGACAGCTACCGTACTACCGTACCGTATACAGGTAATAAATTTCCTTTATTTCCATTTAACAATAAATGTGTACCGTATTCTTCTTCATGGAAAAATAAGACATCCCCTGAAAATAAGCACTAGCACATCTTTGGGAGCAAAAATTAATATAAGACACTGTCTTATTTTCGGGGAAACAGGGTAATAGAATTCAACTGAATTAGCATTAGTAAAGTTGAAATATAGGAATAAATTGATAAAACATGAAGAATTTCTATCATACAATTATGAGACCCCCTATCATTCCAACTAGTTTAGGAGCATTTATTTTAAAAATTACAGATCTCTCATGAAGGGAGCAAAGGATCAAAACATTTGAAATGACATAGCTCATTATTTCTCAAAATAACAATACTAGCCCCACAGGCTTCTAAGAATTATTTCTATAAAAAGACTGTCTATTGAATACATTCAAGAAATGTTGAGTTAGATTGGATTCCCTACAGCAGGATTTCTTAGAGGTAATATGCTAATAAACATTCTGAAATTTCAAAATGCAGGGTTGTTATGTAATGACTAGAGGCCAGATGCACAAAGATTCATGCAAGAAAGAGCCTTCCTTCTCCTGATTGCCGGCACCGCCTTCCTGTTCTGGCCTGGAGCCACCTTTCTGCCTTCCCATGCTGCCCAGAGCTCTGGGGTGGTGTGGAAGGCCTGTGCTGTTGCCATGGCATCCAGCACTGCCCCCAGCCACTCAGCTCCTGGATATGCAAATTAACCCACCATCTTTGTTGGTTTAATTTACATACTTACTCCTGTTTGGCTGATGGGTGTCTTGAGTACAGTCAATTAGCATGATACTCTTTTATTAGGTAGATTCCCACATTTATTTGACCTCAGATGCTACTTTTTAAGGGATAGATCATGGAATTAGTCTTCCTTAAAACATATTTTGGGAAATGATAAATTAAATGAATACACCCATTAATTTGCAAAATTATGGCATGGCTGAAGGTATTATCTAGAGATGAACAGGCTTGATCAAGGAGAATAAGTTAGACACTAGAATACAGTTAAATAGGGTAAACTACAAATTATTTTTTCATGGAGAACACTAAGAATAAGAAAGAGTCATAACTGTATTTAGAAGAAAAAAGGCTAAATAATAAATAAGATTTTAAAATTCCATCTATTTCTTTTCTCTAACTTCCATAACCCTACACTTCCCTCAGGACACCACAGCAAAAAAGTGTATTTATTTTTCCATTTTTCCCACTAGACTGCAAACTCTTGAGGGTAAGAATGATGTCTGTCTTGTTCTTGGCAATGGCCTACCACTTAAAAAGCATGCAACACATATTTGCTGAATGAATACATAAGTGAAAACTGGAGAGAGTATGTTTTTATAAGCACTGTGAATGTTTATTTAAACTAGAGAAAACAGAAAACAAATAAATGCAAATGCAGTCTTAAAAGAATACTGATTATTAAATATCAATCCAATAGAATGGTTATATGTTGATGACAATGTGAATTTTCATAGTCCCCTGGAAAGAATATGTATCAACAACCTGGTTATCAGCTTGATTGGTAAAATAAGCAATTTTATGCTGATTATTAAAAAATGGAGATTTCTAAGAAAACCATAAAATAGGCCTACATTATGATACTTATGAAAATATATGCACATATGAATAGATACTATAGAAAGAAATGAATGGTTTTTACATTAGGATAGTGAGAATGTAGAGATTTTTTTCCCCTTTTAAAACTCTCTTCAATGAAATCATGTTTAATAATAAAATGTAGCATTTATAAAATTTAAGCTTTTCATATTAGTCAAAAAATGGCAGCAATGTTGGTCATTATTGTAACAACTGCTTTAAAACTTGTTTACATTAACATTTTAATGTTCAAAAATTATATAGAGTTTTTGCTAGAAACTCATGAACATTTCTGGCACAGCTGTGTGATGCACTCACGCCACCTGCTAGCACTCAAAGGCACTGCAAAACTGGAGTCTAACCTGGATAATGCTCTGATTTTGAAGTTGAGTGGCATCTGTCATTATTCTTTTTTCCAAAATTTAAAAGAATCTTTAGGCCTTTCTTTTTCCAAGTTGCTATACTTTAAAGAATCAATATTGTACTATTAACATTACAACCAAAATAATGTTGACCTTTAATATAGGAGGCTGTAGCTATTACATTTGTATGCTTCTTCAAATGCTCATATTTAAAAGAGCTATATTAATTGACCAATGCCTAAGTATGCAAGATAGTTTTTCTATTTATAAGAATAGTGCAGTTAGTTAAAGAACTCTGGTATTACACAAAAGACAAGAACTGGTGTTTGATTTTTAGATTTGCGACTTATTGGCTAACTAACTTTAAACAATTCATCTGATTTTCCTGTTTCTTCATTTATAAAACAGAAAGGATCCAGAATTTTTGTTAGGAATAAGTCAGATTAAATAAAAGAAAGCACTTTTTTAAAGAATATATTTTTATTGATTTCAGAGAGGAAGGGAAAGGGAGAGATAGACGCATCAATTATGAGAGAGAATCATTGATTAGCTGCCTCCTGCATGCCCCCTACTGGGAATCGAGCCTACATTTTTCCAACACTCTATTCACTGAGCAAAACCAACTAGGGCAAAGAAAGCACTTTTTAAGTAAAGTCCTATACTAATATTAAGTTAGTTTTAATTCTGAACTACTTTTAAAATATCAAGAAATATGTACCATCTTTCCCTGAATTTAAAAACTTGAGTATCTCTAAATAATATTTTATAGTATTTGATTACCTTCACAATGTTGCTTAAGTCATGCCTTGAACTCCATGATACCATGAAGGATACCACACTGAGCCCCAGCAGTCAGTGGGTACAGTGAAATAAGTCGCCTCCTGCAGAGGAAGGACAGACTGCAGCTTAGGGCCTGCTCCTGGAGCAGGACTCCCGGACTGCAAGAGGGTGCAGGCTGGGCTGAGGGACCCCCAAGTGCATGAATTTTCGTGCACCAGGCCTCTAGTTAAATATAATATAAAATAAATTTTAATATCTTTGGGCAATTTTGAATTCATATTACTAAATGAAAAATACATATCATCCCATTAATATACAAAAAGGAAGGTTGCACATATGCTAAATTGAGCTCTCACAGTCAATAGTGGTTATTTATAAGTAGTGGAATTACAGGTAATTTTATTTTATATTTCAAAACAATATTATATTATTTAAATTTTCTATAATAAATATGTATCAATTTTAACCATCTCTTACCCTTAAGGTTACTACTCGTGCTTTGGGGTTTCGAATAGATGGTCCTGCTGAAACATAATCAGCTGTGTCAATTTCAATTGGAAAATGCTTCTCACATTTTTCATCACTGTCTAGTGCAGCTGGCCACTCAGTGCAGAAATCTGAGAATTAAAAAAATTAAATTATAATTTTGCAAGTAAATTCTCATTATAATGCATGCTACCAGACAAAACCAAATTACTGAGCGAGATCACTCTCAGTTTACAGGAAATGGAAGGACAAATTCTACTCTGGACTTAATAGATGTATCATCAACTCTCATCCCTTTTCTTCTTAGGTAAATCGTATTAGCGAATTTAATTAAGAGAATGATTAAATAGTTCAGGTTTGGTGGGGAGCAGTTTGTTCAGTTAAAAGGGAACTGTGACTTGATGGAAGCTTTTTTACAGCTTTGAACATACCTGTTTTAATTCATCCTACCAACTTAACACCATACAGTTCAGAGGGCCCAGAGCAATACTGTTTTTGAAAAGGTAATAGATATTATTATTCAATTCCAAATGAAGATTTCTAAAGATAGCTGAGGGGAATTAAAAGAAGCTCTGAAAAAGCTCTAAGAGAAAACCGAGATATGATCAACAGTCTTTCAGATATAGAGTTGAATAGGGCCTCAAGATGAAACAGGTCCAAAAGCCTAGGTCATCCTTAAATGGGTCCTTATGGTAATTCATGTTTCTTTTTTGTGATTTCTGAGCCACTATGACTAAATGTTAAGAGGTACAGACTTGTCCTCATTTTCAGTTTAGACATCTAGACTAGAGAGGAGGTAGAATTGGTCTGAGACCTGGGTCACAGTAAGAAATTTTAAGCAGTGGGAACATGACTCACTATCTATCTCCACAATACAGAGATATAAACTCAGGCCTCAACTGAGGAGGAAAAAAACAAAACAACCTTAGAAGGAAAGGAAATAGCTCCCAGCTTCTCATAGCTTTCAGTAATGAGGGACTCCACAAGTAGGTAGTGGATTTCATTTTGCCTTATTCCTATTAAGTTAGGTAGTGGTCGGCAAACTCATTAGTCAATAGGGCCAAATATCAACAGTACAACGATTGAAATTTCTTTTGGGAGCCAAATTTTTTAAACTTAAACTTCTTCTAATGCCACTTCTTCAAAACAGACTCACCCAGGCCGTGGTATTTTGTGGAAGAGCCACATTCAAGGGGCCAAAGAGCCACAAGTGGCTCCAGAGCCGCAGTTTGCTGACCACGGAGTTAGGAGATAGAGGGAAGGCTCACGCTTGGGATGAAAACTCCAGGCACTATCAGGTTCCCCTCAATGGCAACCTCATTCCTTAAACAGCCTCATTCTAAGGATAGCTAAAAGTAGTTGGTTCCATAGGTCAAACCTACTAGACCTCAGAGATCCCTGCTTTCTCCAGAAAAGCAGACTGCAAGAGAGAGTGGTCACAATCATAGGCACACATGGGAGCTCTTCTAGACGATGGTCTAAGGAACAGTGAAAGGTACTTTGCCACAACACTTTCCTCAAGCTCACAGTATTCTTAGAGTAAGTATTTTATTTAGCTCCTTTTTAAGCTTTAATAGCAGAGTCAGCAAAATGTCATTTTGGGTTAGAGAGACTTTCCAAGATCTGGGACTAACTATATGTTAACAAATAAGAATATACAGCTCATACCATTCTCTAAACACTCTGTTTAAGAAAGATCAATACTCAGACACCTGAAAGGGAAAGAGAATATCTTTGCAATTAAGAACAATTTGAGCCCTAGCCGGTTTGGCTCAGTGGAGTGTCAGCCTACAGACTGAAGGGCCCAGGTTTGATTCCAGTCAAGGGCACATACCTTGATTGCAGGCTCTCGGCCCTAGTGGGGGGCATGCTGGAGGCAACAATTGATGTCTCTTTACCATTGGTGTTTCTCTCTGTCTCTCCCTCTCCCTTCCACTCTAAAAATCAATGAAAAAATATCCTCAGGTGAGGATTAAAAAAAAAAGAACAATTTGACATTTAAACAAAAATAAGATTACTAAGGTAATTTCATTCCTATCATGGACTAATTCCAACATCTTACACTATAAGATGCAACACTGCCTAGCAAGTACTTAATGAGAGAGACTAGTTTGGGGAATTTTATGAGTTACTGAGTTTGTACTGAATCTTTTTTTAAAACTCTGAATAAGTCATTTCAATCACCAGATGATAATTACAGCCTTTCTATTAAATGGCCTGATTACATGTTTAAAAGAATGCAGCCAACTGGAAAGTACCTAATAGGCCTCTATTAGCCTTTATTCATCTGATAGGTAGAGTAATGACTAGACTTCAGAAAACCTTGGTTTTTTACTTAACTTCTGCCACTGATTATTAAAATTTTGGTAAATTACCTAACTTTCCTGTACTTCAGATTTTCCATCTGCAAGTTAGATATAAAATCTAAACTGACCTACTTTGAAAGAAAACTGAGAAGAAATATTTGAAAAGCCTTTGAGTTATTTAGAAGATATAATCTACATCCAGAAACTGGCAGAAGTATAAAGGCAAAATTAAGGAAAGATTAAAACATTCAAAAGCACTGTAAAATATAATATAATGCTACTCTTCTGAATGTGCTGTACGGAAGCCTTACATTTAAAAACTATAAAGCACTTTAGAACTATCTCATTACAACGATCAAAATTACAAACGCATACTTAAAAATAATGTTTTTAAAAACGCAATTTATCAGTGCAATGCATTTGTCACCTAGACTTACAAAGGATTAAAAAAGTGATAAATGATTTGTTTCAATGAGCACAAATTTGTGTCACTGTAATGCCTGTAGAGGGCTGCCTGGGAAGGCGCATTTTCCTTTAAATTGTCAGCAGAGTCCGAGACAACTGGCAGAGCCTAGGCTGGGATACACATTTCCCCAAGATGGCAGAAAGTGTGATCAGCCTGGCCTTCATATCAAGCCCAAGTGTCGGCAGGGGCGGGTCTAGATATGTAAATTCAGACAAGCAATAGGAATGCTAGGGCCTACGTAAGAATGCAAATAAGTTCCTTTGATCCTAAGTTTTGGTGTTACTTTCTGGTATTGGGGATATAAAGTAAGTGCGCTGAGGGGTCGGAGTTGTCTTCCTGCCTCTCCAGCAGACAGAATGGCAGCCCACCCACCTCCCAGCTTTAAATCTATCTCTGTGTCGTCTTTCTTTATTTCTAAATCCCTGGCCGCCTCCACTTAGGACCAGTTCATTCATCTCTCTCTCCATGCTGGACACGGAAAAGGGAGATCCTTGCCATGTTTGGCCCTGCCTCAGCAAGCCCCACGCAAATAAACAGGCACCAACAGATACAAAAACATATAACCTAAAGGGACTGAAAATCACCCTAATGTCCCAAAACAGAACACTATATAAATGAAAAGAGATAGAAGAGATTTTTTTTCTTTTCTCACTTCAAGAGTAAGATAATTATTCCTACTTTTCAAGACCTCTTTATCTCTTTTTCCTAATACCTTCTTAAAAATATATATATTTTCAATGATTTTAGAGAGGAAGTGAGAGGGAAGAAAGCAACATCTACGATGAGAGAGAATCATTTATCGGCTACCTCATGCACACCTCCTACTGCAGATCCAGCCCGCAACCCAGGCATGAGCTCTTCACTGCAATCTAACCAGGGGCCCTTCAATCCTTAGGCTGATGCTCTATCCACTGAGCCAAACCAGTTAGGGCACAAAGGTACTAACTCTTAAATTAAACTATACATTCAATCACTAATAGTAGTGAATCTAAAACAATTCAAATTTGCTTATTCTAGATACAGTCCAATGAAAATGAGATCAGAAATTAAATTGGAATATGTACTTATTATAAGAGCATACATAAAATCATGAGCAAAAAAAAAAAGTTTTGTCCTTAGCTCCATGCATGTGGAAGATAGTTCAGTTGTTATATTCAAGTCTTCAATTCATTTTGAGTTGATTTTCCTTTGCATGTAGCTACCCAGTTTTCGTAACATCATTTATTGAAGAGACTATCCTTTTCCCATTGTATATTCTTGGTCCCTTTGTCATAAAAATTAATTGACCATACATGAGTGGGTTTATTTTTGGGTTCTTCATTCTGTTCCAATGATCTGTTTTTTTATACCAGTAACAAACATATTGTTTTAATTATGACCACTTTGTAATACAATTTGAAATCATTGTTCTTAAGGTTGCTTTGGTTGTGCAGGTTCTTTTATGGTTCCACACAAATTTTAGTATTGTTTATTTCTATTTCTATGAAAAATGCCATTGGAATTTTTATAGGAATTTTACTGAATCTATAGAGGCAGTATGGGCATTTTAACAATATTAATTCTTCCAATCCACGAGCACAGACTACCTACCCATTTATTTGTATCTTCATTAGTTTCTTTCATCTTGATGCATAGATCTTTCACTTCCTTGATTAAACTTATTCCTAAGTATTTTATTCTTTTTTATGTAAATGAGATTTTCTTAATTTATCTCTCTGAGAGTTTATTGTTAGTATATAGAAATACAATTGATTTTGTATCCTGTGACTTACTGAATTTATGACTTCTAATAGTTTTTGGGTGAAGTCTTTAGGGTTTTCTATATACACTATCATGTAATCTACAATTAGAGACAACTTTACTTCTTTTATGATTCGGATATCTTTCTTTTTCTTATTTATATGTTCTGGCTAAAATTTCAATGTTGAATAAAAGTGACTTGTCCTTGTATTGTCCTGACCTTAGAAGAAATGCTTTCAGTTTTTTACTCAGAGTATAATATTAGTTGTGCCTTCACTATGTTGAGGTAGTTTGTTGAGAATTTTTCTCATCAAAGGATGTTGAATTTAATCAAATGTTTTTCTTACATCTATTGAAATAATTATATAAGTTTTATCCTTTGTTTTGTTAATGTGGTGTTATTGCATTGATTTGCAAATGCTGAACCATCTCTCCATCCCTGGAATAAATCCGACTAAATTATGGTGTATGATCCTTTTAATGTACTATTGAATTCAGTGTGCTACTATTTTGTTGAGGACTTCTGCATCTATATTCATCAGATATTGGTTTGTAATTTTCTTTCTTGCAGAGTTCTTGTCTGGCTTTGGATTCAGGTTAATGCTGGCCTTATAAAATAGATTTGAAATATCTGTTAATATTGCTTCTATATTTTGGAAGAGTTTGAGAATTGGTATTAATTCTTGTTTAAATGTTTAGAATTCACCAATAAAGCTATCGGGTTCTGGAGTTTTCTTTGCTGGAAGGGTTTTGATTTGATTCAATCTTCCTACTAGTAATCAGTCTGTTCAGACTTTCTAATTCATCATGGTTCACTCACGATAGTTTAAATGTTTCTAGGTATTCATTTCTTCTACATTTTCCAATTTGTTGGTGTATAATTAATTATTCACAGTAGTCTTTTATGATCCTTTGTAGTTCTATGTTATCAGTTAAAATGTTTCCACTTTCATTTATAAGTTTATTTTATTTGAGTCTTTTCTCTTTTGTTTTTGGTGAGTCTAGCTTATGGCTTGTGTATTTTGTTTATCCTTTCAAAAAACCAGCTTTAGTTTCATTTATCTTTTCTATTGTCATTTTTAGTCTCTATTTCACTTCTTTCCACTCTGATCTTTGCTATTTCCTTTCTTCTACTAACTTTGGGCTTAGTTGTCTTTCTTTTTCTAGTTCCTTAATGTGTAAAATTAGGTTATTTGAGATCTTTCTTGTTTCTTAATCTAGGCATTTATTGCTATAAATTTCCGTTAGGTCTGCTTTTGTTAAATCTCATAAGGCTTGGTATGCTGTGTTTCCATTTTCATTTATCTTAAGATATTTTGTCATTTCTCTTTTGATTTCTTCTTTGACCCACTGTTTGCTCAGGGCATTTTGTTTAATCGCCAGGTAATGGTGAATTTTCCAGTTTTCTTCTTGTAATTGATTTCTAGTTTCATACCACAATGGTCAGAGAAATTGCTTAATGATTTCAGTCTTCTTAAGTTATTAAGACTTGTTTTGTGGCCTAAAATGATCTATTCTCTCTATTCTGGAGAATTTCCATGTGCATTTGAGGAGAAAGTATATTCAGCTGCTGTTGAATAGCGTGTTCCATAAATGTTATGTCCACCTGATCTAATGTGTAGTCCAACATTTCCTTATTTTCTTCTGTCTGGATGACTTATCTATTATTGAAAGTAGGGTAGTGAAATTCCTTACTATTACTGTATTGCTGTTTATTTCTCCCTTTAGTTCTGTTAATATTGCTTTATATATTTAGGTGTGCCAATGTTGGGTGCAAAAATATTTATAAACATTGTATACTCTTGATGAATCAACCCCTTTATCATTAGAAATGAGATTCTTAATTTTGTGTTATGTTACAAATATGTAACATTAATTTTGTGTTATGTTACAATTATGTTACAAAATAACCACTTACCTTTAAGAGCTTCACAATGCTTTTTAATTGCTACAGGAGTCAAATGCAAAAAATTGGGGATCTAAAGTAGAGAAATTTAAAGGACAAATTAGCCAACTGTCTTAAAACCATGAAAAAAGACAATGTGCTCATACAATTAAATTACAAGCTCAACAAGACTTATCATATATAAAATGAGGTTGTTTCTTATAATATTAATTGTCACAGGTGTTGTGAATTCAAGAAATAAATTTCTGCGTTAGCCAGTTTTGCTCAGTGGTTAGTGTTGGCCTGTGGGTTGAAGGATCTCAGGTTCAATTCTGGTCAAGGGCACGTACCTCCGCTGCAGGTCCAATCCCTGGCCCAGGTCAGGGCATGTGCAAGAGAACCAACAGATGTGTCTTACAATGATGGTTCTCTCTCTCTAACTCTCCCTCTCCCTTCCACTCTCTAAAAATCAATGGAAAAAATATCCTCAGGTGAAGATCAACAAATAACAAAAAGGAAATTCCTTGAAATATGATTCAGTACCAAGTATTTTAAAATGACAACAGTGGAAAAAATTAATATCATTTATATAGTATTCTTCCTGCCATGAATCTACAGGTGTACACATTTCCCTTATAGAACTGAAAGGGCACGGATCATTATTTAATCATCCTAATTCCCCAGGATTACATAGCTCTGTGATACATTTTCCAGTTTGAACTTAATAGACATTTTAGAACTGAATGAATGAATGAAGCTAGCAAACCTTAACTGAACAATTTAATGAAGTTGGTAATATATACTATATGATGATCTATTAAGAGCCCACCTAATCATTCACAGGGCCAATTAGAAGTTCAGGAAAAGTCAGAGATTTAATTCCTTCAAATAAATAATTACATTTACTATATATTTCTTGAATAATGTTAAGCAACTTAAGAGAAATTTTAGTTAATTAGACTCATTTGGAAAGAAAGATTTGAACAAGCAGAAAGTTATTCCAAACATTTTGCAAAGAATCTTAAGTATTGATCAGAAAATGTTTATTTTAATCAAGAGAAAATAGTAAATGAAATTTTTCTATACTTGTATTTCTGAACCAAAAATATATATAATCTTAAAATCATAAAAGGAAAAAATAACAGCTAATGCTTACATAACATTTATATATGTACTGTTCTATGCACTTTGCATATATTAACTCAGTTAATAAACTTATCTAATGGCATTGACTAGAAATGAACCACTTCACTGGATGAAGTAAGTATACAGGTGATTTTTTAAAAATTTTTTATTGATTTTTTTGCAGAGAGGAAGGGAGAGGATAGAGTTAGAAACATCGATGAGAGAGAAAAATCAATCAACTGCCTCCTGCACATCCCCTAATGGGGATATGCCCTTGACCAGAATTAAATTTGGGACCCTTCAGTCCACAAGTCAATGCTCTATCCACTGAGCCAAACCAGTTAGGGCTACAGGTGATTCTTAAAAGGGATGGCATACATTAAATGTTTGGATTCCTATGTTTATTAAAATGCCATTCACAATCAGTAGCAATATTACAAACATATTGCTACCCTCTCTCAGCAATGATTATTTTCTGAAGACTTTTCTTTAAACTAAGTTCACTTCTCCTTCACTAGAAGGAAACATTTGTTTCTGCAATGTTTGTTTTCTTAAAACATTCCCATTTCCAAATTTCATTTACCTCTGCCTTCAGCAGAAGATAACCCCTTCTCCATATTACCATTTCATTTTTTACCATCATCTTTCAGCAAAAAAAATTTTTTTTTCCAAAAAGACTCTCATTTAATGATAAAGTTTGTTGATGATAATTCCATGGCATGTAAAAGGAAACCATCTAAGATATGCATTCCCAGACTTAGCATATTTATATTTTCTTTAAAAACTTCATTTATAAACACTGTGGAGGCATTTAATATGACCTATTTTGCTTCAAGCAATAAAGTTTAAGGACAGTAACAATAATATTAAATAATATTATACTTTTTTGAACAGAAAGTTTAAAAATCTCTCTATTAAAAGTAAAACCTTCATCCCCCCTCATTCTCAATCTCAAATTACATTATTTCACTTTTCTTAGTTCCATTTGAAAGGTACAATACAGAAAATATACAATCTATACTATAAAAGGGTAATATGCTAATTAGACCAGACGTCTTCTGGTCAAAGCCACAGTGGCAGAGGCTAAGGCAGAGGCGGTTAGGGGTGATCAGGTTGGCAGGGGAGAGCAGTTAGGAGCGATCAGGCAAGCAGAGGCAGGCAGGCAAGTGGTTAGGAGCCAGTGGTCCTGGATTGCGAGAGGGATGTCCACTGCCAGTTCAGGCCCAGGGGATCGGGCCTAAACGAGCAGTCAGACATCCTCCAACGGGTCCTAGATCGGAGAGGGTGCAGGCAGGCTGAGGGACCTCTCCCCTATGCATGAGTTTCGTGCACTGGGCCCTAGTAGAAAAGAAAAAGCCAAAGGGAAACCATAGAACCAATTAATGGCATTCTTCTTCCTCTTTTTTTTTAATCCTCACCTGAGGACATTTTCCCATTGCTTTTTAGAGGGAATGGAAGGAAGGGGGAGAGACACAAAGAGAAAATCATTGATGTGAGAGAGATACATCTATTGGTCGCCTCCTGTACCCACCCCAACCTGGGGCCACGGATCCAGCCTGTAGCCAGCAACTGAGGAAAACACCCTTGACTGGAATTGAACCCAGGATCCTTCAATCTGTGGGCTGACACTATCCACAGAACCAAACCAGCTAGGGCAGTTACATTCTTAAATGCCTAGGATTCTTTTGAGGTGTTTCTCCCCCCCCCCCCCCCCCCCCCCCCCACACACACAGATAATCAAAATATAGCATTCATTATTACCTGAGAAAATTTTTTAAATCAAACACAAGTCCAGCTGGTATGGCTCAGTGGTTGAGAGTTGACCCATACACCAAGAGGTTACTGGTTTGATTCCTGATCAGGGCACATTGCCCAAGTTGTGGGCTTGATCCCCAGTGGGAGGCTGAAGTTTCTCTCTCATCAATGCTTCAATCTCTCTCTCCCTCTCCCTCCTTTCTCTTTAAAATCAATAAAAACATATTTAAAAAAAAACACACAAGAAGCTGCTATACACCAAACCTTGGAAGTATAAGAGGTGTAAGGGCAGTGGGAGGAGGATCACTGTTTATTTGAACACAGGTCTTAGCCAAAGAATCAGTAACTTATCTTACCTTTAAAAGTTCTAGATTTCCCTCCTTTGCCATGGGCACCCCCATTTTTACTGGGTAACCCATTCGAACAGGAAGAGGTACTGCAGAGGGCTTAAATGGTGCTGCAACAGGGTAGACACTAGGCCAGTCCTGGTCAACAGCCATTTTCTCTGTCCTAGGAGGTAGTGCCTAAGAAACATAAAATAGTTTAGTATTTTAAATATTTTAAATTTTAAAGCAAAAGAAAGCATGCAATTAAGAGAAAAACTAGCAGAATTGAACATAGGTAAAATCTGACCTCCCACAAAGTTGCTGCTGTTCAAATGAAAAATACCAAATCTACCTAAATATTTCTGTACTGTTTTCTCAAACTCTCTGGGGCAACAGAGCTATCCCCTTTAATAAGACTTCCATCACTAAAAGTGTATCTATCTTACTTATTTACAAAGACTTACAGCAAAGGTTTTACATTTTATTTATGAAGGAGGTGAATAACAATATATTTTGAAATAATTTTTAAAACTCCTTTTATGGAGGTCATTATGAGGTGACATCGAGAACTTGGAAATAAGTAAATTAAGATGAAACTAAATGAATAAACACATAATAAGAAATTACATACCTTGTAGGCCCAGGGAATAACTACATGATAGCTTAGTCAATCACAATCTCTCTCTCTCTCTCTCTCTCTCTCTCTCTCTCTCTCTCTCTCTCTCTCTCTCTCTCTGACGTGTGCAGACCACCAGGGGGAGCCATGCAAACGAAGAGAGGCCCCAGCAGGCAGGCACTAGGGACCCTACTCATGTACGGATTTCATGCACTGGGCCTCTAGTTTATAATATACTCAATTTAAGGGAATGACCAGCACATGGTTTAAAGAGGCAAAATTTGGCAATATCCACCTGAGCAATACTAGTGTAGCATGTCCTGAAGCTAGTAATATTCCTATGAAAATGACTACATTAGACAATTATAATTTGATGCCATTTAATGTCCAATTAACATGCCTGTGTTTTGACTCCATGCCAGGTAACTTTATAATTTAGATTCCTCCACAGAGATGCCCACAGAGTGAGAACAAAATAGTAATATTCATGCACATATCCCAGGTTACATGACTATTAAAAGCATCGTCAAAAATAATTCTAAATTCTGGCTTAGGTACCTATTTCCTGGGAATATGTGGGAGAGTCCGTCTCGCAAAGATGATCCATTCTCAGGGTACTGACAAAGACCTGACCAAGACTAGAGTCAAGACTGTGGTAGTCACCAAGTGAACATCCCCTTATGAACCTTTCTTGGGATGTACCCTCCTGCCTCAACGTGAATGTCTTCCTCACTTTAGAACTTCAGAAACCATTAAAATAGTATATATTAGAGTATGTTAATCGTTCACCTTTCTTCTTGATGGCCTTTCCAATCTGGATGTTCTTTCTGTTGTACCTAAAAGACAACACAATAGTTACAGATAATTTTATAACATAAATTTACTCAACTGATCGTGTTCCCATGATCTGAATACAATTTAAAGTATTCCGTAACAAAGAATCAATAATCCATTTTCTGTAAACTCAGAGACTAAAATCATCTTAATGAAAATGAAATGTCAGAAATAGTTAAGAAAATTCTAGTTATTATAATATGAAATCATCATATGAAGAAAAACTTTCAATTAATTCTAAAGTTCATAGTCAAATAAACTCACTTCCCCAAGTTAAAATATCTAGTTAGAAATAAGTATTTTGTGTCTTTAAAGATAAATGGTTTGAAAGGTTTTAATTTTAAGTATACCTGCTCATATTTGGAATTATTCTGGTTTTCCTACCAACAACAATAACAAAAAGAAAATCATTAAATTTTCCCTTTTCTATTATTAGAACTGCCAATGCTATAATAACAAAAATCATAGCCATTTCTAATAAATTACATAACTGTAGAAGCAGATTACTTACATACAATATACACCTTTTATTTTTATTTTTTTTAAATATATTTTATTGATTTTTTTACAGAGAGGAAGAGAGAGAGAGAGAGAGAGAGAGAGCGAGAGCGAGAGCGAGCTAGAAACGTCAATGAGAGAGAAACATCGACCAGCTGCCTCTTGCACACCCCCTACCAGGGATGGGCCCGCAGCCAATGTACAAGCCCTTGACCGGAATCAAACCTGGGACCTTTCAGTTCACAGACCAACGCTCTACCACTGAGCCAAACCGGTTTCAGCAACAATATACACCTTTTAAAATATTATTTTATGCCTCTCTAAATAACTGTTTTGCTATTCAAAATAATAATAGCTATATTTATTGAGCACTTTCACATGCTATATGCTGTGCTAAATCCTTTTCATTACCTCATTTAATCTTACTCTTCACAAGAACTGTAAGTACTATCATTATCCTTATCTAGAAGTCGTGTATGGCCAAGAAAACTAAGGACCAAGAGTTGTGAGATTAGCACAGCACACAAGACTCTTCAGACTCTGAACCTCACATCACATTCTTCACATCTCTAGCCTCATTCCCCTTCACAAGGCCTCATAACTACACGGAACTTCCTTTTAGTCTTTCTAAACTTTATGTTCTCTGCCTAGAATATGCTTCCCTCCCATCTGCTGGACTTCTGTCCCCTTCCACTCCCCACCTCATTTCATGTAACAAATTCTTATTCATCCCTCAGTGGTATTTCTTTATTCCTTCAAAAGTTTTAGAGTGATACTGTGTACTAGAAATTAGGAAGGCAGCAAAGAACAAGAGAAACAAAGTTCTTATTCCCACAAAATGGAGTCTATCAAAATAAGAGAACTATTTCACAAGTAATTTCAATAAATAAACAACGATAAATATTAATGGAAACATACAGCAGGGGACCAAATAGTTGGGGAAGAAGTTCCCTGAAGAAGTTGACTTTAAGCTAAATGTCAAGGATGAACAGGAGGCAGCCCTGGGAACCGGCAAGTGAGAAAAAATGTTCTAGAGAAAGAGAAGATGGAAAATCAAAGTAAACAAATTTAATACGGTTAAAACTTCTGAGCAGAACAGAGTGTGCACTGAGAAAAGAGACTGAAGATATTTGATAGACATCTCAGATATAATGCATCATTGGCGGAGCTTTAGATTTTCTTCTTCCAGTCTTCCCAATCCCTGTAAGTGGTATTGCGATTCATTCAATTATTCACGACAAAAATCAAACATGCTTCCTGGATACTGCTCCTCAAGCCCCATATCATATCCACCAATAAATTCCATTAGCTCTACCTTCGAAATGTGTCCCAAATTCAACCACAACAACCTATCTACTCCACAATTACCTCAATCCAAATCACCATCATCTCATTTGTACTCCAGCAACTTCCAAATTGGTCTGCGAGTTCCACTCTTTCCCTCCACACAGCATCACTGCCCTCTTCCAGTGTGATCCCCAACTTAAAATACAAGCCAAGCCAAATGCCTTAAGTCTTTACAAGATCAGGCCATTGCTTACCTTTCTTATATTAGAACTCTCCTCTTTGCCCACTTAGCTCCAGCCATGCAGACCTTTTTTTCTGTTCCTTGACCACACCCATAAGCTACAATATTTCTCACTTCTGGGCCTCTGCACTTTCAATTGCCTGTGCCAACAATGCTCTTTCCCCATCTCAGCATGGACCTGCGCTCTGCTCAACTGTCACTTCCCCAAGGAGGTGAGATCTTTCCAGACAGACTATCTTATCCGACCCTATGGTCACTCGTCCTCCAATTCATCAACCTCAACATCCTGAATTATTTTTCGTCAAAGCACTAATCACTACCTAACATTGTGCTGACATTGTTTATCTATTTATAGTCTGACTACCCTCAAAGTATATAAACTTCAAGAGGTAAAGGGCTTTTGCTCTATCCCGGTATCTAGAATATCGCCTAGCACACAGTAGGAATCAAGTATTTATAGAATGAAAAATTAAAAAGACGTGGTAAGCCCCAACCGGTTTGGCTCAGCGGATAGAGCATAGGCCTGTGAAGGGTCCCAGGTTCACATCCCTAGAAGAGGATGGGCAGGAGGCCGCTGATTGATGTTTCTCCCTCATCAATGTTTCTTTCTTACTATCTCTTTCCCTTCTTCCCTGTAAAAAAGTCAATAAAATATATTTTTTTAAAAGACGTGTTAAGTCTATATGATACACTGAGGAATTTATCATTTATCTTAAAGCAATGAGAACTGCCTGTGGGTTTCTGAATAAGGTAGTGGCAAGATAAGATTTGCTATTTGAATGCCTCACTCTGGCCTTTGTGAGAATTCAATGTAGGGAGCAACAGCGGAAATAGTAAAGGAAAGTGGTGTAGTTGCAGAAGTGAGACGGTGGCCTTGAGTGGGCTGTGAGTAGTATGAGGATCAGAGATCTTCGAGAAGGCAGCACGGACAGCACCAGGTGTAAAAGGACGGAGCTTTTCTCCCGTGCTCCTCCCCAATGCTCCTACACAACCCCATCCTCGCTTCTTCTTAGGCACCTCGCACTGAACCGTCTGCGTTAACAAACGTCCTTTTCCCTCGATCCCTCCGGGGCGAGAACGGCGCCGGGCATCCCTGCCGTCTCTGGGTGAAGGTCACCTGGGTGTGTGTTTGAATGAAGGTCATCCCGTTTGGCGGCATGGCTAGGCCTGGCACTCAGAGCCGCAGTTTGTCCCGGGGCAGCTATATGTTTCCCTAACCCACGAGAAAATCGAGGTTCAACACGCTCTGGAAACGTTACCGAGCACAGTCACTAGCGGCAGGTGCCGGCGACCGTGGGGCGGACACCGAGGCGCGCGGGGCCCGGAGGGAGGGAGGGAGGGGCGGGCAGGCTGGTGGCGCCCGGAGGCCACGGCGCAGAAACTCGCGGCTAGGAATGGGGCGACACCCGGGCAGCGGGCACACCCACAGGCACGGCTTTCCCACCAGGCGAGCCCCGGCCCGGGGACGGGGACAGGGACACCCCGGCCTCCCCGGGGCGGCGCAGGTTCCACCTCGGCGGCCTTCACGGATCGGATATTCCGCCCCTCTCACCTCCCCCAGGGCCCGGAGGGGACGCGGCAGACACTCACGCGGGCCTGCCTTCCCGGGGAGAGTGGTCGGAGACACTGCGGTGGAGAAGGCACGCAGGGCCCTGGCCCCCGGCTGCAGACACAGCCACGCGGGGAGCGACGCGGCCGCCATGACTGCGAGGACCGCAAGGCGGGCAGGACAAGCGTGACCCCGCTCCCGGTGGCAGGCCTGAAGCCGCTACTGCGCATGCGCGGGCAGGACAAGCGCGCTCCCGTTGGTCAGGGGGCAGGCCTGAGGCCGCTACCGCGCATGCGCGGGCAGGACAAGCGCGCTCCCGTTGGTCAGGGGGCAGGCCTGAGGCCGCTACCGCGCATGCTCGCCCGCTTTGCCCCGCCCCTGGGCTGCAGAAACACATACACGTGGGCCTGGGAAATCAGGTCCGGGGTCAGAAGTGCACCACAGAAAAGAAAAAACAGTCATGAAAAGGAAGCAAAACGCTTAAAAAATATATCGAAGCAGTCAGTCCAAAGGCAATTGCAAACAATGATCCTAAGGGATGGGAGAAATGTCTCTCACAGAGGGTAGGTGTGGTATGGGCGGGACCTCATAGGGCCAGGGGTCTACCCTAGAGCCCTGCTCTTTTGCAATGGCTGCTTATCTACAGGTTCTTGCATTAAAGAATGTATTCAGCTAGTGCAAGTGACACATTCCAAGGGGAAGGCAGTATCTGATAGTTAAAAGGATACTGGATGAGGACAGTGGGAGGGTAGGTAAGCCGGGGACAAGGGCCTGGGATGGGATGTGAACCAGGTGGAAGGGAGGTATTGGGGAGAGGCGGGGAGACGGGGGACATCTGTAATAATCTGAACAATAAAGATTTTTAAAATAAGGATACTTGACTTTAAAACTTGGTTTCGCCATTTCTAGGCTGTGTGAGCCTAATACAGTTAATATAGACAAACATCTGGGTACAATATTGGCGTATAATGAGTATTATGTCCCCATTGGATAGAACTGTTTTTAGTGATTTGGTTAGCTCCTTTGTAGGTCAGTTTAGGATTACAAAGTCACTATTCATCAGGACTTAGAATATAATGGTCATTCTTTTTCATGAGTCACCCCCACCCCCAGTATGAATTAACATACAATCCTTAATAAAATTATTCCCTATTTTGCCCTGGCCAGCTTGGCTCAGTGAAAAGAGAATTAGCCTGTGGACTGAAGGGTCCCAGGTTCAATTCTGGCCAAGGTCACATGCCTGGGTTGCGGGTTCGATCCCCAGTAGAGGGCGTGCAGGAGGCAGCTAATCAATGATTCTCTCTCATTATCGATGTTTCTATCTCTCTCCTTCCTTCCTCTCTGAAATCAATAAAGAAATACACTAAAAAAAATTATTCCCTATTTTTTTTCAGCTGGTATGTATAATATTTAATCAAAGTACAAAATTATAATACGAACAACATGGAACAAACACAACTGACTCTTGGTAAGCATACAACCGGTGGAACAGAAGTATGCAGGTGTCCTAGGGTATTCTACCTATGAGCATTCAGTGCGCATGGGCATCAATCAGTATGTGATGGGAATGGGGTTGAGGTGGGAGTGGGGGGGAATAGCATGATAGGGACTAGCATTTGTTGACGTGTGTGTGTGTGTGTGTGTGTTGTTAATCCTCACCGGAGGAAGATAGCAACTGAGGTATGGGCCCTTGACCTGAATCCAACTGGGACTTTTCAGTCCTCTGGCCAATGCTCTACCCAGTGAGCCAAATTAGCTAGGGCAGGGAGAAGTGTTTGTAATAATCACCATTCTCATCTCTTCTGGCCTCTTACTATCCATTATTGTTCCAAAGAAGAAGTATTAGATGTATTATTTTTTTACAGCTGCTGTAACAAATATCACAAACTTAAAACAACAGAGATTTATACTCTCACTGTTCTAACTGTATTAGGCTCACACAGCCTAGAAATGGCGAGGATAGAACTTCAAAATCCAGGTGTAGGCAGGGTTGGTGGTTCCTTCTGGAAGTTCAGAGGGAGAATCTGTCTATGCCTCTCTCTTAGCTTCTGATGATTGTTGGCAATTAATGGCATTCCTTGGCTTGTAGACACATCAATCCAATCTCTGCTTCTGTCTTCACATAGTGTCTTATCTTCTCTTATTTTTAAGATGAAAAGTATGGCGTTTTAGTCAGATGAATATGGAGTTTGAACTCAGGCTTTGCTTTTTTGTGTGTGTGATCTTGGGCAAGTTCACCTAACATCCCTGAGCTTCAATTTCAAGGAAAATAGAAACAATAATATCTTCCTCAGGACCATTGTGATTGAGTTATATTTCAGAAGGTGTAATCTAAATGGTGGCCATAGGAACTAAGCTCAGAGTCAGTACAGCAGCCACTTTTTCCTCTCTTGAGTTTGTATATTTTATTATAATAAAGTACAAGGCCTATACCATAGAAATTTAGAAACAAAAAAAAAATTGCATTCAGAGAATTCTCAATTTCTGAGTAAGGTGTTAAGAGACTTAGGTCCTCAGTTTACCTTCCTATGCTGTCTTTTGTTTTCTCTTTCTCTAAGAATAAAGTAGGTAGATATGATTAGAGTTGATGGAGCCAGAAAAACACTTATTGTTTTCCCAGGCATCAAGTACAATAAACTTCATTCTCTATTAATGTTAAAAAATCATTTGCAATGCTGTCAACAGGCAGTAATAATAACTGGTTCATGCAGTTTAAAGAGTAAAGCATACTCTGGCCATGTGGCTCAGTTGGTTGGCCATTGTCTCGTACACCAAAAAGTTGCCAGTTCTAATCTTGGTTGTGGCACATGCCCCCCTTGTGGGCTTGATCCCTGGCAAGGAGCATGCAGGAGGCAGCCAATCAATGTTTCCCTCACATCACATTGATGTTTTTCTCTCTCTCCTCCTTCTCCCTTTCTCTCTTTCTAAAAATCAATACAATTTTTTTTAAAGAGTAAAGCAAGTACTATTGTGTACAAAGGATTTCCTAAGAATTATATAACTTTTTAATTGGAAAAGAAGTTAATGTGCAACCATTTACTATGATAAAAATCTTTACTTCAACCTTCATGAGCAAATATCCCAACATATTGTAGAAACAAAACTGGTTTCATAGGCATGTGTCTTGCACTTAGAAGAGCCCTATGCTTGGTGAATGCTCTGCTATCCATCTTGAAATTTTTAATAATTTTTGAACAAGGACCCCATATTTTCATTTTGCATGGGCATTACAAATTATATAACCAGTTCTTGTGTAGAACAATTTTAAATATTAAGGTGTTTTTAATAATGGGCTTTTATTATACTTAAAACCTAGCTTAATCCAATGACTTTTTGTCTGAGCTATTAATCAAAACTAATTTCTTTATAAAAAGTAAGTGAACTAAGTATATCTATTCACAAGCATAGTAAATAGACAATATGCAAATATCCAGGTATGTGGATGTACTTTGAGACCTAAATATCCATAAAAACAGTATTGGTTAGCCTGGCCAGTATGGCTCAATGGTTGATCAATGTTTCCTTCTAGCTCTCTCTCCATCTCCCTTCCTCTCTGAAATCAGTACTGGTTCAATATATTATGGTTTATACAATATAGGATACTATTTAGACATATGGGTCTTAATCCTATTTGAACATTAGAATTACCTCAGAAGATACTAAAAAAAATGGTTTAGGGCCCCTCCTTTTGAGATGCTGATCAATTGTTCTAGGTGTGTTTTGAGCATTGGTGTTTTATTGTTTTAAGTTCCCCAAGTAACTCTAATATGCAGACAGACTTTAGAAGTACTGATGTCAGCCTTAAAAAGAACCATGTGGATACAAATCTATTAGCGTGGGAAATGGTCCACGATACCTAAGTTTTTAATGTTAAAATGCATTTATAGATCAAATTCTTCCATTTGTATAAAATATTTTAAATATACAGTACAGGTTCTGGATGGATAAAGAGCAAACTAAGAGGGAGTGGCTATGGCGGGGGTGAGACTCCTGAAGACAGCTTTCCACACTTCTGTACTTTAATTTTTATATAAGAATGGAGATTTTTAAATAAAAGAATACAGTATTACTTATTTATTTTTATTTTTATTTTTTCAGGCAGGACCAATCTATTTTATTGAGGACCTTCAGGAGAGGGTTGACGTACTGGGAGGACAATGAGATTCGATGTCTTGGCCCGGCCAGATCTCCCAAGTTTCACAGACACACAGACACACACACACACACACACACACACACACACACACACATAAAGCTCTATTTTTTTTTAAATCAGCAAAATCTTCACATTTTTAATTTTAAAAAAAATATGGTGAGTCTTTTATTTATATCACCCAGCTGACTGTAACATGAAGACTTACAACTAGTCCTAGACTTCAAAATCTTGGTAAGCTTATACTTTAGTATAGAGAATGTCACAAGCATTGTCTTCTTTGAATTAGTTAAAGTAATTCCCATTTTACAGGGAAAAAACTCAAAGAGTTAAGCGGGTAGACTTTGCTCTTGAGAGAACTGAGACTCAAACCCACATCTGAGTCCAAGTTGAATACTCTTTTTCCTATGCTACACCAATGTCTTGATAGCTTATTCTACACAACATTGCTGCAGACAGGGGTCACTATATACCAAGGTAACATTAACTGGGTATTATACCTTCTAGGAACAAAGTAGGAAGAATTGTTTAACAACTTCAAGAGATGTCTCCTCTTACTAAAGGCAGAGAGGGCTTACATGCCTTTCTTGATCTTTTGGTTTCCTGGAATGAAGAAACATCAAAGGCAAATATAGTTTCACCTTTGCATATATTCATAATATTTAAGATGTTTGGAAATACAACATTCTGTGATATATTTCATACTCCCCATCCAATCATCAGCTGTTTGTTTTTAACCTTCAACTAGTTCTAAATCTGACCTCTTCATTCTTCCTCCTCTATCACTTCGGTCCAGGCCACCCTTTTCTCTATCAACTGGTTTCCTTTCATAGCTTCCTACCTGTCCTTCTGGAAGCTTCTTTCACTTTTTCTTCTCTACATTCTAGTAGTCTCTATCCAGCAATTAAGTGAGGCATTTAAAGGGTGAGAGCAAGGCATTTGTTTCCCCATATCACTCAGAATAAAATCTAGTCTTACCAGTCTGATCTGCTTGATGTGTTTGCTGGCTACTTCCCCGACCTCATCTCCTATTACTTTTCCCGTGGCTCATTCTGCTCATCCGCACCAGCCTCCTCTGCTATGCCTCAAATATATCAAATACACGCCCTTTTCAGGCCTTTTGCAGTTCCCTGTGCCTACAACACTTTTCCAGATACTTGCACTGATGAGCTCCCTCTTAATCCAGTTTTCTACTTGGCCCTATTCATTGAGGCTTAACTACATCATATATTAATAAAATAGCACCTCCTTCACTCTCTCATCTTACCTGTGCTTTATTTCTCTTTACAGCACCCATTATATTTATTAAATATACATTTTAAACATATGTTTGTATTTTTATTTTCTGTCTTTCACCATTAAGAGGGAAACTACTCCCAACTAGGATATGGTTCTTTTTACTGCTGATTGTCAGGTCATAGAACATGGTCTAACATAGGCATTTAGCAATCAAGTGTAAATGAATCTATCTTCCATTTACACTTCTAAGCACTCTTTGCTTCTACCATCTAGAGGAGTAGGGGAAAACTATTTTTCCTCCCACCCAGGATTTGAAGCAAAGATGGTTTTTATATGTGTATACATTATCCTTACTGCAAAGGCTAAGTAAATGTTTAGCATTAGTACAAGTGATTGTTATATGAATTACTGTGTTCAAATCACAAGAGAAGGTAATACTCAAGCAGATCCCAAAGTGAATCCCACCAGAGGGTCAGATTCCAGAGCCAGCAATGCCTCCCTGGACATCCCCACACCATTGCTCTGTGGGGAGGACATCAGCACCCTCAGGCCAGAGACTACACCTGAGGAACTTAGCAGCTTTGGCACAGCAGCCATGGCTGTTTGTGGCTTCATTGGAGTAGTGGCCCTCATCCAAGGCCCTGAAGAAACGGAGGCGCGATTTTTTAAGAAACAACTGAGGCACCAGACCAACTTTCTCCACAAATCTTTGGCGCTTTCCTGCCATGCGGATGCCATATATTCCAATATGATCAACCTGGCTCTCTGGAAAGAGGATGATTTTGCTGTCTATGCCAACATGTCCCCTTTTTGATCGCCCCAGGAGGACATTGCCAGAGCACATGGAATACACCTCCACTGTATTCCCCTGATGGGAAGCCGATGTGATAACCCAGGGTAGACCTGCACCCTAGCTGAATCCGGATACAGCTTTTGCTTTAGATGTGTGTGTGTGTGTGTGTGTGTGTGTGTGTGTGTGTTTTAGAAAATGCATACAACATATTCTGATGAAAAAAAGAAAAAAACTACACAGAAGAAGCAGTTTGAAGTGACATGGGAGTAAGGGCAAGGGTCAGAGGAAGAAAGCAGTTTGAGATTTCACTTAGTAGTCCTGAATTGAGACGGGTGCTGTAAATGTCATTCAACCTGTTCTATAGTCCTATGCACCACCTCACCCTACCCATCTCTCACCCACAGCAGTAAAGTCACTTTTACACTTTCAAGAGCTAGACTTGTAATATCAAACACTTTTTTTTTTTTCAAATCAAACGTTAAGGGTGACTTTATTGTTCTCTCCTCCCATTTTTATTATTGAGTAAATAAATGAAAGAGTAATCTCAATTGTCAGTTTTCCCAACAACATGGAAATCTCCATCCATAATCATGACACTAATATGTTTTGTCCAGGTGATCATTTCATTCAATGTGGGAGAGGGAAGGGGAATTACATGCTGGGATGATGCAAGTGGAAGAGCTTGCTTACTAGGAGAAAATATCTTTTCCTTTTCATCTCACAGGCCAGTCTCATCACACAAACCCAATTCAGAGGACACTAATATATGCCTTACCCACCTCTCGCAGCCCATCTTTCTTACTCAGACAGTTTCCAAGCAGCTCCCTAACGGAGACACAGTCTTTCGTTTGCAGAACAAATTGTGCCACAGCCTTCCCTCCTGGCAAACGGCCCCTGGCCATCTCCCTTTTGACGCTGTCCAGGACAACCCCTCTGATGTCTTTAGGTTTTCCTGGCACCCCAAAGATGAGAAACAGGCCCAGACAATCCTCTCCTATCAAGCTACAGAATTCGTCTAGCTTTTCAAATCTGCTCTTCCGGGAAGACTCTGCCCTGGATTCTGGATTGGAGGACTCACAAGGCTTAGACGCAACAGGAGGAAGAGAAGACATAGGCAGAGTCTGTACCGCCAGCTGGAGCCTTATCTGCTTATCAGATCCCCAAAAGGTCCAAATCCAATCGGCCCCAAACAGGAAGGCTTGGTGCTTGGTCATCTTGGTGGTGGTGAGCCACTCATCCACGCCCTTTTCTTGGCAGAAAGTGACGAAGTGGATTAAGAAGATCTCATTCAGAGTGTCTGGAGCCGGGCTCAGATTGCTCAGAGGGTCTTCAAATCCAAGGAACTCCTCCAGTTTCTGAGCGGCATGCGCGATAGCTCCACTGAACACCTCACAGACGCTGAGAACCTCTTGGCTGTCCTTGGGAGACGGCTGTTGGGACTGTTTCTGCCCCATTTCCTCTGCACCCAATCAATACCGCTTCCAGATACCAAACATGTGGCCTTTGTTCTGAATGACTTCTTTCTCCGAGTGAATGTCCTGCAGTGAAGTCGTATCTGTGAATGTGGTCCCAGTTTTCTAACTCCGCAGCTTATTTGGTGTAGCTAAGCATATATGCACACAACTAAACAAATAGCTCTCCCTGTTTGCCAACTGGGTGTGTTTTATTCATGCAGATTCCTGCCGGATTACTAAGTGAGAGATACTAACTTTCACAAAAAGCATCTCTTCTTCTCTGGTTATAGTCACCCTACTTTTCCTATTTGGTCATTTTTTCCAAGATCTTTCCAAATTTCAGTTCAATTAAAAATATCATTTAATTCCTTAAAGAACTATATACTTTCTACAACTAACTTCTTTTTAAATGTTCATTAAAAATTTTTTTTATAGGTTTCAGAGAGGAAAGAAGAGGGAGAGAGAGAAACATCAATGACGAGAGAGAATCATTGATCAACTGCCTCCTGCACACCACCCACTGGGGATGGAGCCTGCAACCCAGGCAAGTACCCTGACTGGGAATCTAACCATTACTACTTGGTTCATAGGTTGATGCTCAACCACTGAGCCATGCCAGCTGGGTTCTACAACTAACTTCTTCAAATCTGAAGGTGAGCCATTTCCTTTTGCTTTTCCAGGATCCTCTCTGCCATGACTCCTCACCTCCTAGCTCAATGGCTTGTGCTTCCTTCCACAAAAGCATTTCTCAAACAAACGTCTCATATTTCTACCTGTTGGCACATGCTATGAACCCCACACAAAGTATTTTATGGGAGTTTGTGAACTGTCAGGAGTTTGTTATTGTTCTTTATATCAAAAATAAAGCCTACTGGTTATACTGAACAAAGGGAAACAAATTAACAGACACTAAAAATATGAGGCAAGTATCAGCTGACTTTATTTCTTTTCTTATGGTGATATCAGCAGTGTATAATACTTTGTAAATAAAATATATATCATCAAAAAACTTTTAACCTCACCACACAACATCAGTTATGCTACAATGTCCCGAATAAAGAATATTTGGCCTCTGTAACAGTCTCCTGGTATTTTAACCAGGTTGGAATATCCAATTTGTTTTTCAAATGGTGACATATATCCACATTAAAATAAAACACAAGTACATTAAGAGTCCAATACAGTTACCAAATAATGAATGGTAGGGAGCAAAAGATTATTGTTAGCATCAAATTATTTTAGTCATGAATAAATAGTAGTGTAGTATTATAGGCTCCTTGACGAAAAGCTTGGTAACTTGCTGATAAATTGAAAGATCGTATCATGACATTCAAATATAGTTTGTAAGTAAGCCCACTGGTACTGAACTGAACTGCCCACCCCTACGCCAATTTGTGAAAACCAGTCTTTACCACAGTTGGCTATCATGGTAATGATGTAGTACTGAATAAAAAAATAGAACATTTTTTCTGATACCCCTAAAAGGAATAATAAACAGTGACAGTTTGTGCTGCAGCTTTGTATACTCTTTATAAAGAATATTTGGGCCCTGTGCTATGGAAAAACATGAACTACATTTTATTATCACAAGATAGGCATTCTTTTCCAGCTTCAGAGTTATTAAATTCTGATTGAGACAAAATGTTCAGACAGATATTCAACTTTTTTTTTTAAAAGGATTTCTTCCATTCATGGGTAGTCTCGGCAATGTACATTAGTCAGGCTGCTGGTATTTTGAGACAATGGTCTAATCTAGCAAAGAGGAAAATAAGAAGCTTAATACTGTAAAGGTTTTTGTTTTGGTTTCTTCAGAAATCATTTCTACAAATTTTGGGGCAGCTTCTGAATGCGTTCAGGTTAACAGAATGTAAACGTTCCTCAAGTTCTTCCTTATGAGTTTAAAAGAATCCAAGATTAAGGATGAAATTCTTAAAAAAATAAACAAACCAACAATGAGAATGTGATGGGTTTATCGATGAAGAGTTGTTTCATATACACTAATTTAGTCCGAGTGATCAACATCATTAAAATTCGGTTGTGGAGAAAGAAAGAGTATCCTGACCTGGCCAAGAACCAGCTGGCATATGAAAAATTGGATCACTGTATTTTTTTCAATGTGATTTTTTTTTTTTTGTTTTACCATCTTCCTTAGGTGTGTCACAAAATAAAAGTTCTATGTTCTGTGTACTAAATATATACATATATTTAGAAAAATATATAAAAACAGGACACGAGGAGGCAAGTGGAGGCGTGGCTGGCTGGCATTTAGAGGGCACGCTGGATCTTAAAGAGATCCCACATTCCGATTTTCAAAGCATGTGCTCGGCTGCGGTGGCTACACAGACGTGACAGAATCAGCCACCGGAGAGTTCCCTCTCTCCCAAGCCCTCCATACTGTGAACATGACCGGAAACACTACAGTAAAGTCCTCTCACGGTAGATGCAACACTTTAAATAGAATATATCACAGATTTTTACATTAAATAGAGGAGAAACAAGTATACTCTCATTCACCAGTGTCTCACTTTCTGTGGCAGCTTTAAAATAGGCACAGATGCCCTGCTTTCCAGTTCCACTTCTAAATGAGCAGACGCAGATTGATAAACCATACACCACCCGCTCCTTGCTGGATGTACTGTGAGTGTAGAAACAAAGTGGAAAGAGACCAAGGGCTCCTCATGCTCGTCCAGGTGCTGCGGTCAAACATTTGAGTCTTCGTCAGTAATGCTGGTGCTGGGGGACCGGGCAGCGAAATCTTTAAACATGTCATCTTCCTTTAACATGTGCTGGGAAACAAGGAGAGGGAGTTACACACACTGCGCTCCACGCACAGACCCTTGGTGTGACTTGCAAACGTATTTTTAGAACGAGATTCGAAACTCATTTCGCCAACTTACCGTGAGGTTGTTGATGCCTTCCGAGAACGCACCTATCTGCCTCACTGTCCCTTCGGAATCTTCCATCTGCAAAGAGCACACCACAAGGTGACAATTTCAAGGAAAGTGCGGCAAAGTGAACAAACATCTGAGAAAGAATAATGCGAGTTGTGCTGAACGGGATAAAAACAATGGGATACGTCTGATGGTAATCTCCTTGCGCTGCTGTGAGTAGATGTGGGAATTCAGAAGAAACACTTTAATGGCACTTCCCAGACTGAATGCTCTGATGCTGACAATGGCACCAAGGGATTACGGATTAAAGGGCAATTTTCGGTCCCATGACTTTGTACTGAAAAGGCTAAGTAGTATGAGCTGTCCATGCCTGACTCGTTTTCATACTCAGATTTCCTTAAAACTGCCAGGGTAACGTAGGGAAGGCGCAGGGTTGGAAGCCAGCCTGACAAGTTGGAATCTCAGCTCTTCTATCTGAGGTAAGTTACTTAATTTCTCTGTGCCCCTGTCCTTCTCTCTAAAATTAAGATGAGAATACTCCCCATGTTTTAGGGTTACTGTGAACATTAATATATGTTAAGTGCATAGGAAAGTGCCTGGGATATAGTCTGCAAGTGTTCACCGTTATTTTATTATTATTTTTATTCTTAAGCATTGGAAGAAAACTTCCTTGCTTCACAGACACAATACAAGAAGTTTCCATTGAGTGTTTGAATGCAGGGAGAACTTGAAAATTGGTAGGTGACGTTGCACTTACCTGCTCTAACCGGTCCAAGTCATCTTCGTCATACAGGCGCATGTCCAGGCCAGCTTTGGGTCCTTTCTTAGATACACTTCCTGATGCCTGTCCCAACTCCATTGGACAAACATATTCTTCCCCATCTTCCTGTTTCTTCTTTCTCAGATTCCCAAAATTGCTGAAGGTGAGTTTCTTTGGCTTTAAAAGAAAGAAAACGATACCATCCAGAAATTAGATAAAATTCATATAAAAAAAAAAAAAGGACTAATAACATGTATAATTTAATCACACAGAGAAAAGCAACTGAATGATTAAATTTGTATAACAAACGAAGGCATCATAAGCCTGTGACTGATGCATCCAAATCTGATCAATGATCCCTGTTAATTATCTTGGAGGATTACATTTGTTCTCCTTATTCACTCCAACAAGCTGGGTAGTCACAGCAATAAAAGCAAAATATGCAAAGAGCCTTATTTTTGCTTAAATAGTGCTTAATGCAAATGAGATTCCTCAGGGCTAAGTACAATTTTACAAGGTTTTCCAGGCTAAGATCAGCAAAAGAAAATGGCCCTTATTGTATTTTCTTTTTGGGTGGGGCTGTGATTATCTTATATGCTTGTTAAGCTTCTATAACAGGGTGGTGACTGCTAAAATAATTCTTGCTCTTTGGGAGAAAAAACTTCCATGATATTTAGAAGAGAAACTACATCTTCATCACTGGGTGGTTATGGAAACTATTAAGTAGATGGTGATTGGCTGATACAGAGAATTTATATAGAACAGAATCTCTCAGAGGTTTCAAATCTGGCACATCTTCTAAAGGAGGAAGGGAGATAAAGAGAGAATGTCAAGCAAGTAGAAGGGGTTAAAAAAAAAAAAGAACTTGAGCTCTAGCTGGTTTGCCTTAGTGGAAGGGACTGGCCTGCGGACTGAAGGGTTCCCAGTTCGATTCCTGTCAAGGACACATGCCCTAGTTGCTGCTTGATCCCCAGTAGGGGGCATGCAGGAGGTAGCCAATCAATAATTCTCTCTCATCATTGATGTGTGTTTTTTTCTTCTCTCTCCCTCTTCTTTCCTCTCTGAAATCAATAAAAATATATATTTTTTAAAAAAAGAACTTGACCCATATTTGTGAAAGAGTCTAATTTCCTATATATACATTAAGCTGGTTGAGATAACATGCAGAAGAGTTAGCACAGGAGTCATTTAAAAGAAGAAAAAGGAGTCTGAAATTCGTATGATCTATAAGTCTAGGCAAACTAGGAATATCCATTCTCTGCTGCTGTGCCTTTGTCTAACTTGCAAGTTTGGCCAATTATAGGCCAGACAAGCAGAATCTGTATGAGGAGAAAGGCAACTCATATACATGATTTATCTACAGCAAAAATAGGACTAGTGCAATCAATATTTGGGCCCAAGTTATGGGCTCTCTGCCTTGGCAATGTATCTATTATAGAAACCAACATCATGTTCTTTATTATTGTTAACCCTAATAAAATAAATGATTTTTAGCAAAAATTCCCCAGAAGAAAACCTTCAGAATTGTATTTTATTGATTAGTGTTAAAGATACATATATCTTCAACCCATCCACAAAACTTAGTAAATCTCAGAAAATGGGATAGCAGGATAACAGAATTGAACCTTTGCTCTCATTTTTGGTATAACCAATTATTACATGATGTGAGCTTGAACCAACCTTCACTTTGGCAGTGGCTGTTAAAAGAACATAATCTGGTAACTCCATGGCATCACGCTTCTGGTGTTGGGCCTCAGCACCAATCAGGAGGTTGAAATGAGTGGCCAAATGTCTTCTCAACAGGGTCTTACTGGGCGGGATGTTCAACAGCTGAGCCATTGTTTCCACATTAAAACGGGGCTCTAGAACCTGTAAGAAAATAAAGATTGTGTAAGGCACAGCATATCACACATGTCTGCACTGTGCTTTATAATTTGCAAAACTCTTTCATTTAGTTATCTCCAATGACCTAGTCAGTGATATTCACTGAGTATGGACTTACATCTTTAACTGACATTTCTTTTCTTTATTCTGCCCGAGCTAGTGAGAGGAGAGCTGGTCCTGACATCCAGGCATGACTGAGTCAAGGCTTCTACCTCTCTGAGGTATTGCATTTGGGATATCATTGAAAACAGGTGTTGTTTTTTTTATTTTATTTGTTTGTTTCGTTTTTTTAATTGATTTGAGAGAGAGTTGGAGAAATATTGATTTGTTGTTCCACTTATTTATGCATTCATTGGTTGATTCTTAAATGTGCCTGGCCAGGAATCAAACCCGCAACCTTGGCGTATTGGGACGATGCTCTAACCAACTGAACCTTTGGGATGCTTTTGGCAGCCAACTTCTTTGCAACATCTGTGAGCAGAAATACAATCTGTATCTTTGCAGAGGTTTTAACACATGATATGAGAGCCAGCAGCCAGATGTTATCTAGCAGAAAAGAGTTTAAATCTGACCTAGAGTTATGTAATAGTAAAAAATAAGGGAAACACATGTTGAAAGTACAAATTCACTAGGAATAGTGCAGTAGGGTTGGGTTAGACATCTTTAGGGTTATAATAAGTAAACTGATACATTTCTACTCATTAGATTAAAGGAGACAAAATGATAAAAAATCAATTTCAAATTAAATCAGGTTTTTACCATGAGCCCACCGTGGACACCACTGCCTCTGAGATTGGGGGCATACTCTGCCAGGTCCACGGAACGCAGCCACTCCATCACCCGGTGGTTGGTCCACTGCTGCACCTCTGAGGGGGTGATGCTGTTCTATGGGACAGAGGACACCAAGAGCTTCAATCACTGACTGCAATTCCTCATATTCCACCTGCACGTTCCGTCCAAAAGTCTGCCCCACAGAACGGTGTTTCTTGTCCTCCCACTAAATGTTTACGAAGAGGGTAAAAAAGTGGTTGCTAATTTGAGTTCTCTTTGAAAGAAGATGGTCACAAAGTTTCAAGCTTTTTTTAAATTTTAATATATTTTATTGATTTTTTTACAGAGAGGAAGAGAGAAGGATAGAGAATTATAGAGAGTTAGAAACATCGATGAGAGAGAAACATTGACCAGCTGCCTCCTGCACATCTCCTACTGGGAATGTGCCTGCAACCAACGTACATGCCCTTGACCGGAATCGAACCTGGGACCCTTGAGTCCCTAGGCTGATGCTCTATCCACTGAGCCAAACTGGTTTCGGCTCAACCTTTTTTTTTTTACACACCATTAGAGCAGTGCTTTAGGAAAGGAAGTCTTTATAGTGATATTTAAGCCTCTGGTTTAAGAAGGGAGGAAAATGAAATACACACAAGAAAAGGAGGAAGGGAAACTAAAACACAGCCCTTGGCTTCCATGACCCAGGTAGAACCACCCTGGGAGGAAGGGAAGGAATACAGGAAAACAAAGCCGGAGACGTAAATGAGGCTGGGTGTGAGGCTCTGAGGAACCCAGCAGCCCTCCCGCCGTTTCCAAAAAGAAAGGGGTTTCAGTACTGCACACAGGACAGTCATATGTGTGGAAGGAGCGTGCTGAGTAACCCTCAACGCGAACACTACCTCATCAGACGGCCGCCTCCGTAGACAGTTGGGTTCAAAGTTGTTGATCCTCAGGACCTGGATGGCCCTTTTGATGCTCAGATGATGCAGCACACTCACGACCTTCAAAGACAGCAAGTCATCCTGCAGGAAAGAGCAGAACGCGGGGCTCATTGAGCAGGATGACCTCCTCACGGGAGTCTCAAAAATGTACAAAGAAGTGGACAAGCCCCTCTCCTAATAAACACCAATGGCTTGTCGTTGTGTTCCAAGCTTTTATTTAATAGCTTTTTCTTGTTTGAATCAATATCTTCTCTAGGACCCCAATATATCAGAAAACCAAAATTAATGTTGTTCCAACAGACACTGACTTCCATCTATTTCTGTCCCAAACATTCTGGGACAGGCTTGTGGGACCCCTTCACTCTGAAACACACAGTTTGAAAACACTCGCTGGGTCATGACAAATGGTGACCTGCTTTGAGAAAGCAGATAGCTAAGAGGAAGTGATGTTCACTGACTGTTGAGGCTTGCTTTTCTGAGCTCAGACACATCCGTTTTGGGGGAAAACCAGAAGAGTGGTCACACACTCTCCCCACAGCCTCAAGAAATCTCTGGCTCTAGATTTGTTCGTGTTGTCCAGCAGACACTATAGACACTTTTAGAACATCTATATCAACCAAAGCAAAGGTCTTGTTCAGAGTTGAGTGTAAAGAAATTAAGAAGCTATAAGTATCCACACATATCACCATTCATTTCCTTCAAGGAATACCTTTGGCCAGTCTGTGGTTACTGGGCACATTTCAAACATACCAAACACACCAAAACAAATGATTGTAGAAGAAGGTGATTTGGGTGGCAGTGTCAACATAAGCACAGGTCTACATCCAAATACACCCAGAAGGTAAACAAGGAAAACAACCATGTTAGACACATCTTATTGATAACATTTCTTATCAGGAAAAAATATTAATCTATTATAAAAATAGTTTTTAAATGCTAGGCAATCAGTTTAAATCCTTAAAGGCTACTAAGTGAATTCTTTCCAAAGTTTTTCTGGATTAATTTCTTAAAGGTAGTATCTTATAAATTAGAAAAGACAATTGACAATCTTAAGATTGAGCATTTAAAACATTTGCTTGTGTGCTATTTTCAACTTAAAATCTATCAGATTAAAAAAAAACACATAAATGCATAATGTTCATAATGTCAATAAAACGTTAATAGCTTAAGGGATTTCAAAAGTAGGGACCATTCCTTTTTTAATAAAAAAATTTAAAAATCTTTTAAAAAATCTTTTTAAAAATATTTTTAAGTACTTTTAGATTTTCGGAAGAGTTGCCAAAAATAGTACAGAGAGTTCCATCTACCTTTCATGCAGTTTCCCTTAGTGTTAACATATAACTATAGCATATTAATTAAAACTAAGAAATTAACATAAACAATAATAAAATTAACCAAACTACAGACTTCATTCATATTTCAACAGGTTTTTTTTTCTTCATGAAGGTCCTTTTTCTGTCCCAGGATCCAATCCAGGATACCACATTAAAAACAGATGTTTTATGATTTAGAACTTCCAGGATCCAATTTTATAAGGTAATTGATTTATTTAGTAAAGGCCCGGTGCATGAAATTCATGCAAGAGTAGGCTTTCCTTCTCCCGGTACCCATGCTTCCCTCCGGTCCACTGGCACCCGGGACCTAGGCTTCCCTCACCGAGGGAGGTCCCACCCACCTGCCACAGACCTGGGCCTTCCTCTTTGGAGTGATTGGGTGAAGCCCTCCTGATTGACTGCCCTGCCGGCCAGTGGCCCATGCCTCCCTCTGCAGAGTGATCCTGGGGCAATGGTCAGACCCCTGACCAATTGCTTCGCACTCGCCTTGGCTGGCCTGGTGCCAGGGCGTGTCATAGTGTGGTCCTGGATGGTCGTACGGGTGGTTTTTCGCTGTTTGGCTGTTTGGTCAATATGCTTTTAGTATATAAGATAACTATGAGAGTTATAGATATGCTTTTTATAAAGATTTTAAGCCTAAATTTGCTCACATTCCCAGGGGAGCATACTTAGACCTAGTTAGGCAAGCCAATGTTTTCTGTGTTTGCTCCAGGTGGAGCTGTAAAATATCAAGAGCAGGGGTCTGGAAACTGTGAAGGCTCAAATGGCGTATGATGCTTCTCCTACTCTGTAACTGTGGAAGTTTGGTCAAGTTACCTGATTTGTGGGTACCTTCACTTCTTCATATAAAAACTGAGGATAATAAGAATGCTAACTCAAGGACTGCTGAGACTTCAGTATTGATTCCCAGTAAAGTGTCTGGCACACAGCAAATGTGCAACATACCAACTGTTAGTGTTACATGATGTATGCACCAAGATATGGACTTGGTTCAATGATAGAGAATAAAGCAAATCCCATGAGCTGATCTCCAAGTTTCTTAATATTGGAAAATTCCCATTTAAATTAGCTGTTTGAAACTTTCAATTTATTTAAAGGAGATACAGTGGTTGAATCCATAGCCCAGCTCATACACACACACAAAAAACACATTCCAGTAAAAGTATGTCGGGTAGAACCCTGGTAGTACGGTGGCATCTAGAACATGTTCTCCTGGAATCCATCTCTCCCCACTGTTGTAAATCAGGGAGAAGTCCTTCTACTCCTGGGGCAAAAGGCTAGACATATGAAACCATAACGAAGGAATCAGAGTGAAAGTTGACCTTTCCCCTACTTCTTTACTAGGGAGGTAAAGGGGAAGGGGGGGGCGACTCCGCTCTAGCAGAACTGGGCAGAAGTAAGAAGGTTCCAGGTAACAGTTCTCAAATGTGGGAGGGAAGAGAGTATACATCCCTGAGGATTTCAAGCCAGAAGCGTAGCCTTTTCTGAGTGGTCACTGCACATCCTATCTAATAAAAGAGTAATATAGCAAATTGACCATCACTACAACACACAAGATGGCAGCCCCCATGTGGTCAAAGATGGCTACCCCATGTGGACACAAGATGGCAACCACAAGATGGCTGGCAGGGGAAGGCAGTAAGGGGAGACAAGGCCTGCAGGAGAGGGCTACTGAGGGGGGACCAGGCCTGCAGGCGAGGGCAGTTGAGGGGAACCAGGCCTGTAGGGGAAGGCAGTTAGGGGTGACCAGACCTGCAGGGGAGGGCAGTTGGGAGGGACCAGGCCTGCAGGAGAGGGTAGTTGGATGTAACCATGCCTGCAGGGGAAGGAAGTTGGGGTGATCAGGCTGGCAGGGGAGAGCAATTAGGGGTGACCAGGTCGGCAGGGGAGGGCAGTTAGGTGTTGATCAAGCTGGTAGGAGAGTGGTTAGGAGGTGATTAGGCTGGCAGGCAGAAACGGTTAGGGGCAATCAGGCAGGCAGACAGGTGAGCGGTTGGATTGTGAGAGGGGTCCCAGATTGGAGAGGGTGCAGCCATGGCTGAGGGACACCCCCCATGCACGAATTTCGTGCACTGGGACTCTAGTAGGAATATAAAATTTAGAAACTGCCAAGGATTAAAATCTCTATACTCTATTTAAAAGAAACATAAAATTTAATTCATTCACCATACAATTCACTCATTCAAAGGGTACACTTCAATGTCTACAATATTGATTATACATGAAATCAGTTTTCTGGAAAGTTTGACTTAAATTGCGTTTCAAATCCTCCAACGCTGTTGCAACCACCAAATCCTACAATTTAAACCTAATGGGAAATATTCTTGCCCCTATCTTCAAGTTAAAGCAACATATTCAAACTCTGGTGAATCCTTGTGAAAACCCCCACACCCCAGAAGGAAATCACTTACGATGGTCATGTAGTGGAGCATTCGACCATCTACCCGGCCTTCATCAAACTGAGTCTTGTACTGGGGGAGGCCAATGTCATCCAACCATCCTAAAGGACAAAAATCTGTGTTGTTAACATGCCACAGAATGCCTATCCTTGTGTTCAAAAAGGAAGAGCGGCATTATTTCTTTATTTGCTTGCTTCCTTATTTATGGGTTTAAGAATTTAAAACCTCTTACTAGTGACCCAGTTGAAGTCCAGCTTTCCGTGATTGGTTTCCTCTTCAGATCCCAGAGCTTGCAATGCCAGCTGGAGTTTCTTTCGATGAAGTGAATGCTTGATTCCAAGTTCCTGAAATCATAAACAGAAGCACTGGCTTTACAATCCTGTCAATACGGGCTGGGTGCCACTGGCAATGGATGCAAATTCCTCCGAAATGAAGCGAACATCCAAGAGCCAACAATGACATTTAAATCAGAATGCTAACTCTGGCTAGTAAAAAGTTGCTGAATAAAAGGCCCCTAAAAGGTCAAGACCACTGGAGTTAGTTTAGTCGGGGTGTGAGACATTCAGGAGTAGGCTCCTTCCTGAGTAAGACTGGAACTGTAGGACGCAGAACAGGAATTCTACTCTTATTAAATAATTGGGAAATATTAAATAATGGAACATAAAATGTAGGGCTCTTTCTTTGTTGTTGTTGCCTTTTGCAAAGAGAAGTTGAATTGCATATATTACATTGGGGAGACGGGTTAATAATGACAAAGCCACAGAATGATTTTGAGAAATATGAGCTTCAGGTTTATTATTATGGCCATACAATTATTTTTCATTAAAATGCCCAGTGGCTTAAGTGTTCCATAAGGAATCATTACAACCAGATCCTTTGTTTTTAGTCCATGAAATAAAATAAGCATGAAGCAGGAAACCCAGATTTTTCCAAGAGCACTTACTGGCTCCCCCTATTCCCATTTAAGGCGTAGAAAACAATCCTACATTCATATTCTCTACTTCTCTCTCAGAATTCATTACGCAAACAAAACAAAGAAGCAGTCAGTCACCTTCTCCAGATCTTGTTGAGAAGCCTGCAAAAGGGTTTGGCCAGATGCAATCCAGTGCTTGCCAGAATTCAGGTAGGACCCCAAGCCCTGTTCCACAAGCCAATTGCAAACCTGCTCCTTGGTCCATTTGGCAAATGGCATATCCAAGTCACTATAGGAAAATGAACAATTGTGTGAAAAACAACTCAAAGCCAATCCTATGGCTTATCATTAAAGTTGAACAACTGTATGTTCAACAGATATGGGTATTTCCTGGTGATACACATTTGACTGTGCAAAGCTTAATATCAGTACACATTTGGAAGAGGAAGTGGCACTGGAGTTGAAAGTGACCTTGTGAGACCAATCTTCCTTTCAAATGAAACCACAAAAGATGCAATGTGGTTAACAAAAACATGTTCTGTAGAAGACCGAGTTGAACCAAGTCAAGTCATTGTACCAATGTTGTTTGAAGACTAAATTCACAAACAAAATACACTAGGTCAGATGAAAAGAAACTCAAGTCAAATTTGAATTCATTTTAGCAAAATAATGGTTTCTTTCCAGGTGGTAATCAATGAGAAGAGGGCAATATGTCATCTCTGATTATAAGAAAGTATAATCAAAGCAAATTTCTGTTTTTTTCAGTTTGATACACAAAGAGCACTCCTGGTGTTTTTTTTTAAAGTGGTGATAAGACCTTTTTTTTTTTTTTTTTTATCAGCACAAGGAGGTCCTCTACTGTGTACAAAGAGAACATATGGCAAATGAGACTGCTCAGTATTTGAAGAAGGCTAAACAGAGTTAAAAGATTTAGTATCAATGATTGGTGCTATATGTTTGCCAGCCCCACCCTTTTTATGCTAGGGAGGTCAGTATAGTACAGGTAGTTCCAAATCAGCCCTGAACTGTGGGAAAGGTGTAGGAAAAGTTCCTAGACTCGTAATAACTAAAACATTACACAATCCTAATAATTTAAGTTTTCTGATAGAATCTATAACTTCAGATGCTTTCACAAATTCCATTGTTTATTAAACAGTGATCTGTCAGATACTTAGCACATATAAGTTAATTTAATCTTCAAAACCATTTTTCGGGTAAGGTACTAATACATACCACAAGAAACAGAGACACAAAGCATGAAAGTAGCTGTTCAACGTTATCCAGCTTATAGGAAGTGGTAAGACCAGAAATCAGACCCAAGCAACCTGCCTCTAGAACCTACTCATAAACACTATACTATACTATCTTTGTAAGGCTATGCTTTAGAGTACTTGTAATTATTTTCTTTGAAAATTTAAGTCTGGTAGTCATTCTAATACAGATGTTGCAGGCACTTCAGGTGTGGCTCTTTACCTAGCCCAGATAGCCCACATTTGCTGCACAGTTGTTCACCGACCATTGCCAAATTACACTGCTCTAAAGATGGTGGACCCTTCCACTAGGCATGGCAGTTAGCAATGGATCTGACTGTGCAACTCAGGCACAATACTATGATTGTTGGTGCTCATGAGAACCCCTGATACTTGGGAAGAGATGCAGAAGTCCATTAGTTTGGTGGTTCTTACCTATTAGATTGTCCCAAATCTCGAGACCAACCCAATCGGGGCCCAGCAGTTGCCCTCGTCCCTCCTCGTTTGAATTCAGTTTCAGACATGTCATCTGGGTTGAATGTAGTTGACTGACTTCTCCTAAGTCTGAAGAAAAGATACAATACACATTGCCTTGTATTCGACCTGAGGAGGCCTTAGACTAATCAGAACATTTGTAATTGTTGTACACATTTGAGCTACTCCTCTTTCTATGTCATTAGAATAAACATTTGGATTTAAAGTTTGAGACCCAATGAGTTAATGAATCCCAAATCACAATCTTCCTTCCAGAAGAAGAACACAGAAGCTTGAAAATGTCATATCCATTTTCAGCCAATTGTCCATTTCTTCCTACGTATGAACAACACAGAAGACAAAGTCCATTCCACTTGTTCACTCTGTTACTTACTTTCCAAAGAGTTTCATGATGCCTCGGGATTTCTTTTTGGAATCTGGAGATGACGGGGACATCTGGAAGGGGCTGCTCCCCTGTGAATCTTTTGGCCGAGAAGATACACCAGCCAGGTCTAGGTGCTCAGCTGTCTCCTTTTCTGTTTCAGCTAAGAAAACAAACTCAGTGAATTTTAATATATAAAATGAGCATGATTAGATGTTAGGTGCTGGGCTTTAAAAACCGGTAAGAATTCTTCTGTTGGCCTATAAACCAAAAGCACCCTGTCCTACTCTATATCAGTTGCGTATAAAGTCAATTAAGAAATACAATACCTTTGAGATTCAAGGTGTGATAGGATTGCCATATTCTTTTAAGTAAATTTAATGCATAATGAAATTATTCTCAATACTGCTATACCATTTGATACTGTTGACTATCTCCTACATCCTTCAGAGTCATCATCTCCCTTAGGTTCTTGGCATGACCCTCTCCTAGTTCTGCTATCTGATAGTTCCTTCTTCACGATAGTATCTTGTTTTCTCTTCCTCTTCCACTCCACTCCAAGATTCTTTTCTAAGTTCTCTCTTCAGGATCTCCTGACAAGTTCACCTCCTCTATGCTCAGCACTAAATGATGGCTTCACTCATTGATAAGCAGTTGGCATCAATATCTATGGGCCTCATCTTTCTCTCCAGCCTCAGTATCTGCAGTGTATATTCCCAATTCAGTGTGCCAGGGATATCTTGGACTCAGCAAAATTCCCATACAATTTTTTCTCTGAATCTTCTCTTCATGTAGTTATTTAATATTTCATTAATAATAATTAATATGTTCCTTGCACTCCAGTTCAAACTATTTGTCCTTTTCATTCCTTCTTTACCTTTGGCACTTATTTCAAATCGGTTACCAACTTCTGGCAATTCATTGTCCAAGAAATGTATTTTTGTTTATAACCTATTACATCTGAGGTACTGAGAGAAGAATGAACTTAATATGAGTAATTTTTTCGTTTGATATAAAATTCATGTCTGTTGATTCTGCCTTACAAAAATAACATCCAAATTTGCTACTCTTGGATCTCCAAGCATTAACTATTTTAGTTATTTTAGCTGTTAGCTGTTCCTTAATGGAAACATGGAGAAGGAACTGATCCCACTCTAGCAAACATAAGGGCTACAGTTTCTTCGATGTGAGATTTCACACTTTTGTGGAGGAAAGTAAATGTACAAAAATCACAGGAGCAGTGTCTTAGAGAGTGGGAAAGGTTGCAGAGGTTGACTTTTCTATGAAGCAGAGCTGTGGTTATAGGTTATAGTAAGCAGCATTTGCCTCTTAGCATTGACAATACCTTTCTTCTCAGAAAGGTAACAAAACACTGGGAAATAGTTATCTGGATGAATCAGTTTATTTTATTCATCCAGTGTTCATTTTAGACATTTACAGCTACAAAGAGAGAGGAATCCCCTTTGATGACCCACGTGAATAGATATGTGGATATCTATGTAAGGTAACAGAGCCTGTTGGGAAAACCCAAAGGAACCTTTCCATTCAAATCCTTATAGTCATGATGGGTATTGATGTTCCTGAAAAGTTGCCTATCCTATCCTCATTTCAAAAGCATCTCATTTTTATATTTAGACCTTCCCCCCCCACCCCCACCCTCTTCCTCTGGGAAGCCTGCCCTTTAAAGAGGAAAACTGAATTCCTCTTAGTAAAATCCCTTTCGGGGCAACTCCTCAAAGAGCACATTGAGTGACCTGTGTCATCACGAAATGTTACCTCTTTCTTCAAAACAATAAAATGTCAGAAGAACGTTCCCCTAAGAGAATTAAGTCTAAAAAGCCATTTTCAAACTCTTCCACAGATCTCTCTATTTGGCAAAAAATATTTCTTTTTGGAGGCTGGGGAAAATGGAAACATGGAGAAGGAACTGAGAGGACCTGGGAGTTAGCGTGAGAGAGGAACTGTGCTTCAAGGGTGGAAGCTGTGTAAATGCCGGGACACACTTGCCCTGCACTCAGAGGGATGCTGTGCGCTCTGGACCCCCCCAGTGCTGCTCACAAGGTGTCATTAGCATTGCTTACAACAGCATTTCTGCTTGAAAGCAAAGGTTCTACAGAGAGTCCTTTTTAGCAGAAGGTGGAAAGAACCCTCTGGAGCAGAGAACTACATTTTTTTTGGTTGCTGCCAGTGCGCTTTCTAGAGATCACAGATGCCAAGAGCAGGGATTAGCCCGGTTTGGAGCACAGCACTAGCCGAGGCTGGCATGCAGGGGTACGATACCTAAGGTGGGTGCACTGGCACTTCGTTTACGATCTTCAGATATTCCAACAATGCACACAATCACACGCAGCCCAATGGAGAGAACACAGGGGAATGACAAAATGAAACACAGATCAGGCTCCCGACTCCCAAAACACACACGGTGGAAGGACGGCAAGTTCCCCGCGACTCCGTGAGCAGTGTCAACATGGGGTTAATTTGTCCACATGAAACACAGATGGGAAGCTGGTTACAATGAAGTCAGAGGGAATCATGGTTTCAGGTCTTCCTTCTGTGTACACCGCAAGAGAGCAAGAGAGTCTACCCAGAGCTACCTTCAGGTAGACAACCGAATTAAATCCACGGGAGAATTTTTTTTTGCTAATTTCCTCCCTACGTCGTTCACCGTCATTTCTAAGAGAAAGGCATAAACAGATGAGTTGGGGAAGGGAAGAGACTGTTCTCTTCCTTGTTCTGATGAAATTCGGGTAAAGGCATTTTGGCCAGACGTACCCAAGTTCGGCGCACTTGCTGTCCTCTTATTACTTTTTATTTTAAAGAAGCCACGACCAAAGGAAGATCTGCCTTTTCGGGTGCCAAAGGGGTTCTCATCCATGCAGGCATCGTGCCCTGGAGGTTTAGGTGGGAGGGTCCCAAACGGGCTGCTTTCTACTAGAGCTTTATCCTGAGAGAGAAGTAGAAACAAATGAGGCAACACCAATGCACATAACTATGAGCACCTGCCAGGCACAATACTAAATATGTTACACATGTGGGATTGTACTTAAAGGGATAACTAAATAAATTATGAATATCAGGTGCCACATTAGAAGTTTAAAAAATCAATTCTGAAAGCTACTTAAGAAACAACAACAAAAACATGCTTGTCACTAACTTATAATCCGTATATATATCGTATATAAAGATGTAATATGCAAATTAACCCTCACGACCTCACAAGATGGTTGCCTAGGACCAGGCCAGCACGGGGGGTAGTGAGGGATGACCAAATGACTGAACAACAGGCTGTGTGGGGCCCATGAGGGGCGACCAGGTCAGCAGGGGGGGCAGTTGGGGGCAACCAGGTCAACAGGAAGGGTAATAAGGGGTGACCAGGCCAAAAGTGGGGGGAAAGTTAGGAGTGACCAGGCAGGTAGGCAGGCAGGTGAGCAATTAGGAGTCAGTGGTCCAGGATTGTGAGAGGGATGTCCAACTGTTGGTTTAGGCCTGATCCCCCAAGGGGTCCCGTATTGGATAGAGTGCAGGCTGGGCTGAGGGGATCTCCCCCCACACCTGTGCATGAATTTCATGCACCAGGCCTCTATTATTTAAATATTAGGGACTTTATATATTAGGATACAGAAATTCTCAAGTGTTCTTTGCCTAATCCCCCCTAAAAAACATAGAAATAAAAAGCCAGAATAGCAACAGACTTCTTTTCCAACAATTATGACACAGATCTGGATATGAGACAGTCCACATTCTTTATAATATAACTGCATCTATAGAAGCCCAATACAGCATAATATAATTGCTCAAGGAAGTAGACATTATTCTACACAGGCAGCGTAAGGAGACGGTATTTCAATTATTTTAAATATTCTCCTCAAAGAATTAATAAAATGAAGGCATAATCAGCAACTGTTTAAAATATTTTTGAAATGAGATTCTGGGATATATATTCATATCCTGCTTGGAAGTTACTAAATTTGAATCAACAATTTTCAAAAACTGTGATATATTCAGATACACTTACCTAAAACTAAATTCACTATAATTAAATTTTTCTTGGTTGATTCAGAAGCTACTTCAGATTTCTATAATATTTCAGAACTTCAGCTGTGATTAAATTATGCTTTCAATGTTTGAACTAGCAATTATAGTAACATGGTCTTTTATTTGGTTTCAGTATTATGCAACAATGCTTTTGTTTGGATGCTCTCATTTCTCTTAACATCTCCTGCCCTATGTTACTTCTGAAGTGGAGAAAAGGGCCAGGGGATGAATATAGGCTTTTAAGGTGGTTGGTTCTTTTACTCTACATACCGACTGCTCATAGTCACTAAACATTTACAGATGCCTCAGTTTAGTGGCATAAAAATATTCATGTTTTAACACTGATGTCAAAAGCACTCCGCTATTGAATTGGCGGGGCGAAAAGAACAGAGGATGACTTTAACCATAGCTGTGCCCACTGTCTGTGCTTCCTCTGTTCTACCCACCCTGTGACTCAAGGCGCTGAGAGCCAATAGTCAAGAAATTGCATCTGGAAGTAGCCTGTCTACCAGACGGTAACCTCCACGAGGTTACTGGTCAAAAACCAGAGGAAAGAAGGACTCGCGCACATCTTAATAATGCCTCTTAAACAGCGAAATGTTTGCTGTAGGGGGACAGTGGTTGCATAAAATAAACCTCTGGGAATCTAAGAAGCACTTTCTGTGAGGTCAAAGGAAGCCCAGTGACAATCGCTAAGAACGTTAAACTGTGTGACGGAGAGTTTGGCATTTTCTTTTTGTTTTTCCAATAACCTATAGAGCTGAAATTCATATAACATAAAATTATTCTAAAGTAAACAAGGCAGTGGCATTTAGTACATTCACAATGTGTTGCAAACAGCCACCTCTATCTAGTTCCCAAAGGCCTCCATGTTCTAAGGAAAAGTCCTTACCATTTAGCGGCTTCTCCCCATTTCACTCTCCTCCACCCTGGCCACCACCCACCTCCGTGCTGTCTCTATGAATTTATCTAGTCTGAATAGTTCACATAAATGGGATAATATAATATGTGATCTTTTGTGTCTGGCTTCCTTCATTTAGCATGTTGCTGAGAGTTCTGTCTATTAAAGGCATTTAAGCAATTTTATGCATTAGAAGTCTAAAGCGTTTTTACGTTGCAATCGGAACATAAAAATTACCTCTGGAGGCTTCTGAACAGACTCCTTTTCCTGTTCAAAACAACAACAGTTAAGGTTGTTATAGGAATCCCTTATATATTCATAACTTGTCACATACAATTCCATAAATTAAAATAAATTTACATATATATATCCCAGCTACAAAAATCTCAGTTTCATTTATTTCCAGCAATGTTTTACTATTAAAAGTCTCTATTTTTGGTTTTATGCACTACTTTCAATCCTTCCTATCATACTTCTTGATATTTATCCTTAACTTCATAATTTTCTATTAGCTAATAATTTTCCGTCAGAGAAACCACAAGCTCTTCTTAAAGAGTTTTACTTGCAACATGGGAAAAGATGAAGGTCCCCAAATATTTCCTCCTCAGGATAACAGACAGGAAAAAAAACAACACAGAACCAACCCCATCTGATGACTCCTTCTTCAAATTGCCCAGGCTGCTAGACTTCTGCAGACTTGAAGTTCTAAAAATAACAATAATAATAATTAGGATTAATAATAAGTGGCTCTGGTGCCACTGTTTTTAAGTAGGATATAGTGGAAAGAAACTAAAATTGCGTGTGGGTTGAATCCTGGTAATAAAAGAACATCTGGATTCCGGCAGTCACTTATGTGCTTAAGAAAATTATAACATTTAGTTCCTTTAAGAACAGGGGTGGTTAACTGTCCTGCCAATAACTGTAAATGTCCCGCACACATTTGAGTAGCTGGAAAAACACTTAACACTGTCCTTGTGATGTCAATATTAGAAAATTTAAACCAGTTTTCCGAGGCCGACTGCCAGATTCTTTGCATGTATACATTTACATTGGGAACTTTTTTTAGGTACACATGTACTACCGTGTTTCCCCGAAAATAAGACATCCCCTGAAAATAAGACCTAGCGCAACTTTGAGAAAAAAATTAATATAAGACACTGTCTTATTTTGGGTAAACAGGGTAGTACATGTGTAAATACATGTAGTCCTCTAATTAAAATAAAGGATGAAGCCCTGGCCAGTGTGGCTCAGTTGGTTGGGTGTCATCCTGTGCACTGAAAGGTTACTGGTTCCATTCCCGGTCAGGGCACATATCCGGGTTTTGGACTAGGTCTCCAGTAGGGGGAGTGCAGGAGGCAGCCACTGATGTTTTGCTCTCATACATCAATCGATGTTTCTCTCTCTCTAAAAATCAATTAAAGTATCTTTCAAAAAATAAATAAAGGATGCAATTTTTACTTTTCAATTCACAAAGAAACCAGTTTTCTGAGTCTGATAGAGCACTTCAGTTGTAACTCTGATCAAAGCATAGGAAAGGAATCCCTATTACTGTCCATATAATTCATGTGCTATCCTCGTGATGGCAAAGTGACACTGGAAACATTTGGAGACTCTTTCACATGATTAGCATTCAGTTTTTTAGAGCTGGGCTTATTTAAAACTGAAGACCAGTTTCAAAAGAGAGAGAAAAAAGGTAATACTTTTGCTCAAAGAAACAGAATAATAGAAATATACAAACAAACATTTAAAAGGCATTTGTCAGGTATTTATGTGTAAATACATTGCTAGAAGTGCCTACCACCAAATAAAGTAAAATAGATGGTGAAAAAAATCTTATCTTTGAGTACTTTTTGAGGAATACATTTTCCTAATTTAATCCAGATGTGAACATGGATAAACATAGATAGTAGGTCAGTTTATCAATTTGAAAGTGCAGAAAACCAGTGCAGACTTTCCAGCCACCACACTACTCTGATTCTCTTCTGCAAGACTTAAAATATCAGCCAAAAGTGAAATGACAAGCACTGAATTTCAGGGGGAAACTGGTAAAGAATGCTAAAGATCTACAGAAACTCAGCATGACACAATGTTAAGCAAGCAAATATTTCTTTGTCAACTTACATCCCACACCCTCATATCACCCCCACTTTACAGTTTCAGTTATTAATTCAGGGCTCATAGTCACTCACTTTCAGCATTGGTTATTATTAGTGTAAGGGAAGCTTCCTCTCCCCCAAGTACCAACCACATTTTTCACATTCAATCACTTATAACTTACGAAAGGCTATCAGACATTTGGGTTTCAACAGCAGCGCCAAGGGTTCTTTTTCCATCACTAAAATTTAAAAAAAGAAAGTATTTGTGAACTTAAGACCATAGATATTAAAAGTGAACAAAACTGTCAAAAACAAAACAATGGTGCAAGGAAAGTTATTTCTCTATTTTGGTATTGTGTTTTGTTTTATTTTGTCTAATTGTAAGATTAGCAATTAACCTGGGAATATGTTACCCCCAGATTCTATTTGCCTATGCAGAAACTACTGTATCCCTGTCCCATCTCTTTCATAGCCATGGTCCAAAGAGCCGCAGGCACAGGACTGTCGCTATTCTGCTCCAAGCCCTTTGAGGGCCACCCAGGACCTAAAGCATACACTCCCTCTTTAACCTGACCACAACACATCCTCAGCCGCATCTCCAGTTACTTCTGGCTAGAAATAACACAATACTGATATGGTTTCCTGGCGCATGTCTTGCTGTTTCTTGCTTCTCTGGGTAAAAATTCGTGTCGGCAATAAATGCAAAGCACCCTTGCTTTTGGTTGATTTACTTTTCCAAACATTTATACTTGCAACATTAGGACATTAATGACATACTTTTCCTCAAATGAAGTCTCACACTTAGGCAATTTTGCTTTCTCGGGAGTTTCCAAGCCTTTGGATGCTGGTAATAATGAAGGGGTTGAAACCTGCAAGACGCTGGTGTGGAACTGTAATATAATAATAAAAAGGCAAAAGTGAGTCACATCAGACAAAATACAAGCCACAGAGCAACCAGAATCAGGATAAAGACAGCTAGAAGTGCTAATCAGAGAAAACATTCTGGAGGAAGGTAGTTTTGAACCCGGTTCTGAATAAGATGCTGAGTATTGTAAAACACAATAAATACCATTAATTAAGTTAATAGTAACATCCTAACATTTGCCTAAGGCAAGTCACTTCACTGGGGGCATCAATCTTCTCTGTAAAATGAGCACTACTTTCACTTTAGTCTTTGCTGCTAGTCTAAAACAGAATGTTGGTCACTCCAGTTAATTATTACTCTGTGTGTGAAGAAGCTAATTTCAATTAACAGCATTGATGAAAAATATATTTAAAACAACTTCTAATGTACTTTGTGATTATAATATTTAAAATACTCTGCTTAATAGTACTAATATTACAACAGAAAATACACAATACACTTTCCCACATAAATGCCTTATGTATCCTAAGGATGGACTCTGAAAAAAAAAAAAACATGTGTTCTGGTTTTCAATAATTTTTGACCACCAGAGAGCAATTAAATGGTTGAATACATCATGAACAAATAAATAAAACACTTTAGCAAATATTCCAGTTAAAAAAAAAAGAACAAAACTCGCCTCAGGGAGTTGACTCACTTCTGCAAGTCAACCAACCATGACTCACCTCTGGAAGTCAGCCAGCCAGGTAGGGACTGACACCAGCAAACACACCTCGAAAGGCCACCCATTCAACAGCCTCACCTTCATAACCACATCCGGCTGCTGTCAACTCACTCCTGCTTCTTCTGAAGGCCCACCAGCCCCTGAGCTCCAAGCATCCTAAAACCCTCTCTAGGATCAGCTTGGAAAGAGTGTCCTTGACCAACAAAGTCCATTCACTTAAATAAGCAATAAATCCTGCTTTGTGAGTTTTGTTTCAGTTATTGAGCAGTGGTCTCATCCTTGAACACTATCAAAGGTTATAAAATGTGAAATCTGTTCAAGTAACCAGTTGGGGCCCTAGACGGTGTGGGTCACACTGAGCCCCGCATCAGCAAACCTGAACTGAAGGAAATGTCTATGCTCAGCTCTCCCAGAAAAGAAAGGCCTCAACCAAGCAGTACTGCCTTGCTCCCACAGGTGACCTGACGGGACTCCAAGAGTTCCCTTTGCTCCATGTAAAGAAAGTAACCCTGCTTTAACCAATCAGCAAGTGCCACACATAACTTCCCTGCCCCTGCTCACTTCTACACAAAGCCTTTCATCTGGTACAGCTCCTTGGGCCTTTCTATCTCTGGATGCTGCTAGACTGGATGCTGCTGGGTTCATGAATTGCTGCATTAAGCCAACAAGACCTTTTAACTTACTCAGTCAAATTTTGTTCTTTAACAAGTCACCTTATTATAAAATAGACTATTTCACTATCTTTTTTTTTTTCTTTCTCCAGTTTTAATCTTTATGATTTATCCTGCACAACTTATTTAGCCATCATCCCTGCTTCCTTAAGTTCTTATCTCATTGGGTTCCTACTCGTGAAAATAAATAAATAAATAAATAAATAAATAAACTTCTGATTTACTTCCTTTTGAAAGGAAATAAAATCAGCAGACTGATTTTATTTCCTTTCAAACTTCAGGGCTTTAAATCCAACCTCAACTCTCCCTCCTGGCTTTTCTTTTAAAACAAGTGACCTGGTGCATGGATTCATGCACATTGAAAGGAAATTAATTAGAAGGTGGCCATCAGGGCAGGACTGGGTAAGATAGGGCCCTGGAGCCAACCTCCTGTGGTCTCTCCCCCCGTGTCTGCAGAGTGAGAAGGGTCCCTCTGGCAGGTGGGGTACCTGGACCTGGCCTGTGGGGATCAGGCCAAAACCGGTTCTCCGACATCCCCCAAGGAATAACTGGAGTGCAAGAAGGCACTCTGCAAACTTGCCATCATACAGGGTGTGGAATGCAAATGCAAGTGTGCAGTAAACTAGATTCAGGGCTGACAGTGCCCCAGCAACAACATTAACCCACGGCTGAAGGTGGAATTACGTGGCCCCATGAAGAATAGGGCTCCTTCCTTTCTGGTTTCAGGGTGCATCACTCAAGAACTGCCACTGCCAAGTCACTGCAGCTTGGAAACTCCTGTTAGCCATCTGCTCCCTGGTGATCACTACGCGCTATAGTGACTGGTAGGATGGTTGGACACTTAGCTTATTAATCATACACACACACACACACACACACACACACACACACACACACTAGAGGCCCGGTGCATGAAAATTCATGCATTGAAGGGAGGGCCCCCTCAGCCCAGCCTGCCCCCTCTCATAGTCCAAGAGCCCTCAGGAGCAGGAGATGACCCAGTGGTCAATGCCCCATCACACCTCTGCTGCTGCCATTGCCAGCAGTACAAGCCTCGCTTGGCTCTGGTTACCTGAGCCTTGGGCAGCCCTGGGCAGCTGGGCAACTGATATCTGAGGCTTGCTTGCACCTCAGGCTGCCCCTGGGCAGCTGGGGGGCTGAGGGGACTGAGGGACTCCAGAGGCAGGTGCACAGAGTGGCTGGGCTCGCCTGGGGGCGAGCCTGGCCTTGCCATGCACCTCCTGCCCCACCGGGGCTTAGGGGACTGGACACCACCATCTTATGTCTGTGAGTACCACCAACTTTGAGGGCGGGGCAGTCAATTAGCATATTCTCTCCTTATTGGCCGTGGGCATCACCATCTTTGCAATGGCAAACGGGTCAATTAGCATATTCCCTCTTTATTAAATAGGATATATACTAGAGGCCCAGTGCACGAAATTCATGCATGGGCAGGGTTCTTAGCAGGTGCAGGCTGCTGGCTGGGGCCTCCCTTCATTCCCCGCCACTCCCTAGTGGTTAGCGCACATCTAACTCTCAGTTGGTAGTACTCCTGCCCATGGGGACAATTTGCATATTATACTTTTATTATATAGGATAGATGTGACTGATCACCTTCATTTCCCATCAAATCATCCCTGTTCCAAACTCAAAATCTCTCATTAAAACTAAAATGCTTGGCCCTGGCTGGCTCATTTGGTTGAGCATCTTCTCATGCAACAAAAGGTTGCCAATTAGATTGCTGGTCAGGGCACATTCCCCAGGTTTTGAACTCCATCCCTGGGAGGAGGTGTGCAGGAAGCAGTTCATCAATGTTACGTTCTCATCTGGATGTTTCTTTTCTCCCTTCTTCTCTCTCTAAAAATAAATAAAACTATTCTTTAAACCTCTCTTCCCCACTTAAAAAAAAAAAAAAAAAAAGAAAAAGAAAGAAAGAAAAGAAAAGAAAAAGAAAAAGAAAAAAACTGCAGGGCACCCAGCAAAGACTTTTATAAGGATATGAGATTATCTGGGTACATCCTACATATAGCAGCATCCTCTCTCTATAAATGCAGCCCACTCAACGGCTATTGAGTGTAGCTTTCCCTCAAGTGTAAATGTATATTTAATAATTAGGGACTTTCCCCCCCTAAAACATTTCTTTTCCTTAGCTAATCCCTCCCCTTCTTCCCCCAATTTTGTTGACATATAGCACTGTATAAGTTTCAGGTTTACAGCATAATGATTTGACTGGTTTATATTGTGAAATGGTTACCACAATAAGTTAATGCCCATTACCTCAGATACTAAAACGGGAAGAAAATGTTTTTTTTCCTTGTCATGAAAACTTTTAGAATGTACTCTCTTAGTAACTTTCAAATATACCACACACCAGTGTTAATTACAGTCATATGCTTGTACATTACATTCCCAGTACCTATATTTATCTTATAACTGAAAATTTATAGCTTTTCACCACCAATCGAACCACTACTAACTCCTTGTTAATGATATATTTTAGCCTTTTCTTATATTTAAGAGAAATGTTAATTTTTATCTCCTTGAATTCATTCTCTTTCAATTTAAGTTTCATCTTCTCATGATGTAATTATCAGCAACAGATATAAAAAGTAAAGATGCCATTTGGTTTCTTCTAATTACTTACAGAGATGAGCAAAGAAGGAACTGTTAAATATAAGGAATCTAAGGTTGTTTTGTTAAAAAATAAAACTGTTTCCCATTCCCAGTCTCTCCAGATAGCACATTATATTAAAACTAGAGGCCCGGTGCAAGGACTTATGCACTGGAGGAATCCCTCACACTCATGCACAATTGGGACCAGGGAGGGACCATAGGAGAGCTCCAGAGCATGTCCGGCCCAGACCCAATCAGCCAGTCCCCAACAGCAAGCTAACCTACCAGATGCAGCATCTGCCCCCTGGTGGTCAGTGAGCGTCACAGCTACCAGTCAAACGTCACTTAGGCTTTTATATATATAGATTCAGAAATGGCTTCAGGGTGTTATCAGGAAGACAGTCTTAAAATGAAGACGTGTGTGTTTTTGTTAAGATCTTAGGAAAAATTTAAGGGGGTGCTGTCTCACTGAACCCTTACAAAAAGATCTTAAATTCTAAAAATAAAGGGATATCCCACAATAGCCTTACAGGGAACCTAAAGTAGAGAAGGTTTATTGTGAAGGTATCAAATTAACTTGATAATGATTTTATCTAATGGAGTGGATAATAGATTGACTCATAAGAAATTCTGAATGTTTAAAATACTATACCAAGATAGACTAAAAGGGACAAAGACAGGAAAAAATTAAAGGTGACTTTGGACCTATATGGACACTTTTACAGAAAACTACTATCTGCAAGCACATCCCCTTCTTGTATGAAAAGGAAGGATGACTCAGAAGAAAAACCAAGAGCCCAGAGAACTGAGTCCTAACAAAGGAACTGGCACCACGTGCCTGGCTGGATTTTGGAATTGTTTGAACTAGTAACACCTGTGTGCCTTCTGTTGTCCCTCTTTTAAAGGAGAGGGCCTGTAGCAGTTAGGTTATACCTATCCCACAACTGTATGTCAGGTGTGTGGGGAACAGAGAGCTTGTCTCTTAAGTTCCCGGTTTTTTAAACTGAATGGAGGGGTACCCAAGAAGCTGTGTCTAAGAAGATGCACCTGAGGAGTTTCACCTACATTATGACCTGGTCTGGATGACAAGTTCCTGGGATGCTGATGCCTAATTGGAATGAAACTAAGGGATCTTTGGAGAGGGGGTGGGTATACTGTGAATGGGAGATGGATATAAACTGTTGTACCAGGGAGTGAGGGGCAGATTTATTTTCCAAATATGATTCCCATATATTTCCAATATATCCCATCTCATATGTTCTTGCAATGTGATAATGCCACTTGTCCATCAAGAGGTAATTAATACTCCTTCTCCGTGAATCTGGGTGGGCCTATGACTAAGGAGAAGAGATGCTACGTGACTTCTGAGATACGTCACAAAGGGTGATACGAATTTGCCTAGTCCTCTTCTTGGGATGCTCATTTTCAGGACCCAGCCATTGTATTAAGAGGAGGCCAAGCAGTCACAGATAGTGGGTCTAGTCAGGGTCTCAGCTGAAGTCCCAGTCAACAGCTAGCCTCAACCACCAGACAGATGAATGAGTGGCCTTAAGGTGACTGAAGCCCCAGCCTTTGCGCCACTCCCACTGCTGCCAAGTGGAGCAGTGACCAGATGTTCCTGCTGAGCCCTGTCCAAAGGGCAGATTCGTCAGCAAAATAAATGTTGTCATTCAAGACACAAAGTTGTGGGGTGGGGTGCAATAGTTAATGGAGAAAGGTATCAGTGGCAATTGGATGTGAAAGTAAAGTAAATGAGTTTAAGACTTTATTCCCCTCCAGTTGCTTCTTCCAAATTTAAAGAATTTAGAGGGAATTTCAATCCATCATCTTACAGCAAGCATGTCAAACTCTCGGGCTGACAGGCCACATGCCTTATTTAAAGGAGGCATACGGCCCGCCAGGCCACAAGTTTGACATGCTTGTCTTACAGAGTCTCCATCACAGGTGATTCAAATCTATTTCCCTATATAGTTTCCCTTTATTTATTCCCTACTTATTATTTAATATGTAGATTAGAATCCTGTATTTAAGAGGACATCTATCCCCCAAGGGATTCTTATATTTTTCCTGAATTACATAAGCAATTTTGACACTGCCCGGGGCATTTATTTATTAAAGAGAGAAAAAACAAACAAACACATACACACATTTCAAATGAAAACCTATAGGACACAAAAACTTCCAGGGCAAACCAAATCATCAGTAACCAAACTGAGGGAAAAAATCCCACATCTTTCGTGTTGTCCACAGCACTTTAACTTTCACTGACACACTTTCCCCAGAAGAAAGAGGCTATTGGGAATCTATACATACCTCTTCGGGAACACTGGTGTTCAGTGGGTCACGAGTGGGAGACCCCATCACTGGTGTGGATGATAGACCTTTCTCCAGTTCCCCAAAACCCGGTGCTTCCAGCAAAGTGGAGATGGAACTGGAAGTGGGCAGGTCATCATAGTCACTCTCTTGGCCTAGGAAAAGATGAAGAAAACAGAGGACCAACAGCAAGTTTTCATTTATAGTTCACTTTTGGAAGAAGAATCCCAAATGTATTAAATGGAAAAAATTTTCTGATCCTAAAAAAAAAAATAATCAAAAAAAAAATAATCAAACAGTCAGCTTCTGGAATCACTTGAAAATACACGGGACCTAGGAAACAACACCTTCACTAGTAGCATCTGAGGCCCTGGGGCTTTGGGCCACGTGAGTACCCAGCAGTGGTATTAAGAGAGGTATTAACTGATAGAGGTGTTAACAGGGGCAATGATAGACTCACAAGACTGAAATTAAAAAGTGAATTCAGCTAGGTTGGCGTGGCTCAATGGCTGAGAGTCTACCTATGAACGAGGGGGTCATGGTTCGATTCCTGGTCAGGGCACATGCCTGGGTTGCAGACTTGATTCCCAATGTGGGGTGTGCAAGAGGCAGCCAATTAATGATTCTCCTCATTGAGGTTTCTCTCCCTTTCTCCCTCTCCATTCCTCTCTGAAATCAATTTTAAAAATATATATATATATTTTAAAAGTGAATTCAGTTTAACAACTCCCCTGTAATTTTGTTTCAAAATTTGGAGGCTTTATACAAATTTCAATTCAGAAATTACCAAGTTGAGGAATACCAGTGGTACAAAAAGAGTCACCATTTCATCAACTCCATTTCATCACTACTGAGCTCCTAAAAACACACGCACACACACAAAACACACACACACACACACACACACACACACAAAACACACACACACACACACACAAAAAGTGAAGAAAAAGATAATGTCCTTTTGATCACCCAAAAGGAGCCTTTTATTCTACTCATCTTAAAACAGAAAGAAGAGCATAACGGGAAAAAGCATCCACGAGTGTCTTCCAAAAGACTTGTTAATCTCCAGTGCTTATATTTAGAACAAATAACCCCATCTATGCATTGACAATAAACAAGAGAACTTTTAAAGTCCTTAACATTTTTTGTTTGTTTTTAATTACTCCAAAAATTTGTACAGTTCAGGACAACTAATAAAATAATAATATAAGAAACTGTATAACTATCTTTTCTTAGATGTCTTACGGGGTTCTTGTGTGTGTGTTTTCTGTTAATTTAACATTTTCAAAACTGAACACGATGTCCCTTAACCATGCCAATGTTCTTTCTCTAGGTTTTTCTATCTTGGAAAACGGAACTATCATCCAGCTAGTTGCTTTAATCAAAGATCTTCCTTAATTCTCTCTCTTCTTCACACTCCCCCACTTGTTCAACACATCATTATTTTGATTCTAACACCAAAATATATTTCCAGTCAGAACCATCAGATCTTTCCACTTGGAATACTGCCATGATCTCTTAAATAGCTTTCCTTCCTTCCAACACCATTCCCTCCCACTAGGGTCTATTTGTTACAAAGATCTTACCAATAACTTGTTAAGACCCTTCAATGGATTTCTGGGGGCCAAGTAAGAGTGAAAACTCCCCATATGTATGACCTGGTTGGTACTCACCTGTAGAATCCCATTTCACTCTTCCTCCTGGTCACTACCTCCAGTCACACTGGTCTTTTACTTCTTAAACATATCACCTCCTCCCTAACCGCCACCCCCCAAAAAAGTTCTTGCCTGTGAATGTTGTACTTTCTTTATGGAATGCTATCTAATAGACTCCTTAGAGAGAGGCTGTCCCTGGCCAACCAGTCTACAGTATGCTCTTTAGCCGATATGCTTTCAGGCAGAGAACAGATGCTGAACAATATCATTGCATGGATGAGTGAGCTATCTAATTAGAGAGAATGGGTATATTTCAAAAAGAAACCAAGGCCAACTATAAAGGATTATGGCCACTTAAAATCCAGTTAAGTAGAAGACATTTAGAACTACTCTACCTTTTTTACCTTGGGCCAGTAACACTGTATCTTGCATTTTCTTGTACCTGTTCAGGCACTGTCGAAGATCTTCTATTTTCCGATCCTATTAATAAAATAAATTATCATCTCTAATGCTATGATTTTAAAATGGTAAAAGTAATTGCAACACAAAGACAAGTAGACATGAATTATTTATATTATTTAAAGAATGCTTCTAAATTTTAGTAAAACTAGTAACATCTAGAACATCTTTCCTACATAAGAGATATAGAAAAAGTACCTCTAAATTTAGAGATCATATCACTCAGCTGCCATCTTTAAAAAACAAAAACAAGGTAGTAAGATACAAAAAAAAAAAGAAAGAAAGAAAGAAAGAAAGGAAGAAAGAAAAAAAGCCAACTTTAATTACTTTCTTCTTCAACTTATATGCCAAGTCTTGAAAAACAGATCTACACCTGCTGTCTTTATCAGCTTTCAGTCATGGCCATCTGGCTCTTCCCTTCTCAAAACACTCCTTTCAATTAGTCACCAGAGACCTATTTACTAAAAACAATGAACACTTTTATATTTTCTCTAATTTGACCTCTATTTGGCACTTGATTGACTACTCTTTCTTTCCTCTTTTACTTTTCCTTCCACTCTCTTTTCTTCTATTTTGATTTCTTAATCCGTTGGCGAGATAAGATATTCTACTTCTATAACCTCACTATTACCCTACCCAGACAATAAAATATAGAGCCTACAGTTTTGTTCTTTACCCTCTTCTCTTTTCCCCATGCCCTAACTGTGGTGGATTATAAAAGTGAACTCTCTAGCTCCAGCCACACTGAGTGTGGACTTGATCATGTGACCCACTTTGTCAAATAAGATATCAATAAATGTGGTTTAAGCAAAGGCTTGAAAAGTGTTTGAACTTTAGGGTTTGCCCTCTCCTGGTGCTCTAAGGTCACTATGTGAAGAAGCATAGGCTAGCTAGTCTCCTGGACGATGAGAGACCACTGAGAGAAGAGATATCTCAACTGGGCCAACCTAGACCAAGACTGGTCAATCAACAAACAGGTGAGTCAGACCATCCTATACCATTCAGCCCTATCTCAGCCACTGGCTAACCACTGATATCAGCTAAGCCAGCTCAGATCAGAAGAGCCATCTAGCTAACCCACACAAGCATGGGAAATAATGAATGTGACTTGTTATGGAGCCAAAGCTAACTGATACATTAGTTTCTACCAATCCACAACTAATTATACATTTCTCCTAAAATTGAAGCGATTCACTGCCTACCAATCTATAATCCTATACTAATCCTAAAATTTAGATTTATTTTCAACTTTCTATAAGAAATCTCCTTTTAGATGTCCCATGAACACACCAAATAGAACATATGTAAAATGAACCTCATTATTTGCTTCTAGTACTTCAGCTTCACTTGGATGCCCTTAACTATTGGAGGGCACCATCATTTACCCCATTGATCAAACCAGAAACTCTAAAGTCCCAAGATTTTTAAATTTTGTCAACCTACAAATTTCTCTAAAATACCTTCCCCTCCTTAACACGTCACTGTCATTGCCTTACTTCAACCTCTCTTCATTTCTCATCTAGCTTCTTAATTGTTCAATCTTTACTCTCCCTCCCTTATTCCTGCCTCTGTTCTGCTACCAGAATTAGCTTCCAAATGGCAATTTTAATTATGTCACTGCCCAACACCTACAACCTAAGGTCCCAGATCATTAGCCTAGCCATACAAGGTTGCCTACTATTCACTGTAGCTCTTTTGTTAGTCTTATACACCCCTTCACCTATACCTCATGTTCCAGATCTTTTCCAGAATGCACTAGGCCTTGATTTTGAAACATGTTTTCACTCATGGATGTTCTAGAAGCCTTCATTTTCCCGATGAGCAACTCTTGCTATTCTTCAGAATTTGCTCAAATATGTCCTCTTTGGAACCTTCTGAAACTACTAAGTAGTTATGTCATTCTTGGTGCACCTGTAGCAGTTTGAGCATCTAGTGAGCCCTCCTTCAACATTGGGAGTTTTGATATGGTTGCATTTTGAGGGAGGAAAATTAAAAGAAAATGAATTTCAGCGATTTTCTTAAAAAAAAAAAAAAAAAAAAAAAAAAGCTCTGTTGGCAGCTTGCTAAGGACTTTTATTTTTATTCAATAGTAGGAAAAACTTGCAAATATGCATATATAAAAAACTGATTGGGTGGGTAAGACAATGAGTTTATTACCAAGGAGTAAAGAACAAATGAAGAGAATGAAAGGCAAAAATAAATCAACAAGTAAAACAGAGTAGGCAAGAATTAGAAAAAGAAACTTTTGATCAATTAGAAAAAGATCAAGAGAAAGTTTTTTGGCAGGGCCTGATTTTCACTTCCTTGAAATTACTCTTTTCTTAGGAAAATGCCTTCTTGTTCCATTCACTTAGGGACACGAGAGGAGAGCAATTCTGATGACAGGAGCTGGACCCAGCTGCTGCTGCCTGCTGGCTGGAGGGTCAGGAAAGCCGGGAAGAAACGCATTTCTTTAGTAGAGTAACTGCATCCCTGCTCGGAGCAGGATGAAGTGAGGAGGAACAACCGGAAGAAACAAACTTCTGGAGACATGGCACTGGGCCACCACAGCTAAAACAGAGCCGGGGGCCAAACTGATTTCATGGTGCCGGGGCCTCTCTTTTCTGGTATCTCACTACTCAGGAGAACAGAGACAATCCCCAATGCAAAAGAGGTCAGCAGTATGAAGGAGAAAAAAATGGACTTGACCATGAAGCTAAAGTTGTTCAGAGTTCATACAATAGCCCAGATTTGATAGCTCAAGCATTTTCTGAATTCATGCAGGGAGGAGAGAGAGAATTCTCGGTGAAGCCAGTGCTGCTGGTCTCCATTCCTATCCTTGGCACAGTAACAAGTGTGACCCCCTGACAGTGGACACACTTGAGCAGGAAGGCAGAAAGCTTGCCCCTCAATGTCAGTTAGTGCATAGGGTGTGTTCTTTCAAACGGCAATATCTCAATAAAATGCACAGAATGATCAAAATGGTGCTATTACACACCCAAATAAATATTTAAATTCCATCGAGATACCTTTTCTTCATTTGCTGCCATCAAAGACTCCACAGCCTTTTTCATCTTTTGTACTTCAATATCTGAAAATATCACAACATCAAATCAGAAGTCAGTTTAGTTAACGTGTGTGACAGTAATGAGAAGCTACTGACTCTCCAGATTGAAATGTTTTAAGGTAAAGATGTTACTGATCTGTTTTATTTGTTTGTTTTTAAAAGGGCACATTTGCCATACATGTTGTCTTTCAGGGAAAAATCTGAAAAATGAACACCTTTCTATCTCGCCTGAATAGTCACAGGGCAAGTGAGAGCTAACTACCCTCTCTCAAAGCAACAACAAAATCTTCAAGAGAACAATGGAATGTCAGTGCTAACAATAAAAACACAGACTTTTCAAAAAAGCAGTGGGTAAGAGCAATGAACAAAGTGCACATGACAAAAGCAGACAAAATGATACTCAGTTATAACCAAGATGGAGACACAAATGATAAGAGCCTGATGGAATGTGATATTTACAGGAGTAGTCATGCTAAGCTGTAGGTTCCATACAAAAGGATATTAAGTACTTTGCTTCATCTATAAACTTCATTTCCAAATGCTATAATTGAAAACATAAAGGCCAGAGTGAGATGACTGTCATTTCACTTAAAATTTGATGTCCAAATACAAAAGCATGTTACTTTAATACTAAAAAGCAAATACTCTAAAGATCAAAAGTCAACCTAGAATGAAATCACAAATTAAAAAATTTGAAACAGAGAAAAAAAAAAATCAGCTATAATTTCCGCCTTTTGAGAAGAAACACAAAAACAAAAAAACGACTAAAGGTAATTTTTAAAACAGTGATGGATCATTCAGTACTGATAGAACTATTTTTGATTAAGGTATATTTTATAGGAATTGCCTTTCTTTTCTTTACTTTTTTAAAAAAGGCAAGCCGAAACCGGTTTGGCTCAGTGGATAGAGTGTCGGCCTGCAGACTGAAAGGTCCCAGGTTCGATTCCAGTAAAGGGAACGTACTTTGGTTGCGGGTACATCCCCAGTAAGGGGTGTGCAAAAGGCAGCTGATCGATGATTCTCCCTCATCAATGTTTCTAACTCTCTATCCATCTCTCTTTCTCTCTGTGGAAAATCAATAAAATATATATATTTTTTAATTAAAAAATAAAAAAGGCAAATTCCCTTGACTTAAGAATTCAATGTCTGGAGGAGAGAGCCCTTTAAGTTTATTCTTTATGCTGCCTTAAAGAATCCAGGCTCCATGAAGCATCCTGGTTACTTAATGCAATTAAATAATTGCATTCTCTTTCAAAACACCAAAATCTCCTAAAGTAGATCTCAGTGAAAAAGTGGGCTAAAAATATTGAAAAGCAAAGTTCAAAATGATCTTTCAACTATGGCAAACCTCAAAAACAGTAGTTTTCATAGGAGGGTAAACATTATTTCCTTCTCTGGCCCTGCATCTCCTGGACCCCGGAGAAAGTGCTTCCTCACCTTCACCACTCGGGGTGCCCCGCTGAGTCCCAGGAGCAACAGGCCGAATCAGATGAGATCTGCTAAGGGACCTTTTACTCCTCCTTTGTATGGTTTGTTTACCCTCTATGTTGTATGCTCCAAGGAAATGGAGAGCTTATCGATGAAGCAACTTCACATTTTTGGTGAGAGAAATGTTTTAAAAACACATGCAAAGAACAGTCCAAGTATTGCTTTCGGTGAATGTAAAGGCTGATGGAAATACACCAAAAACCTTACTTTTGTCTTTGAGCTTCTTTTTAAAATTTTCATCTGTGCAGGAAAACCCATTGAATTGGAAGTTAGCATACATTACAACAGTAAATAATATTTTAAGAGCGCTATTATTGTCTTCTTTTACCTAAAATAGAGAGACTCTAAACTCACAAAGACAGACTGACTACCGAGCACTATTTTGTGACGTCAGGACTAGAATTATACTACATAACGCTCTGTGTGCAGTTAAAAAGAGAACCTAATGTAATTAATTCAGAAGGCCTAACTTTGAATTACTGCCTCTGTTACTTCAACTTTCTGAACCTTGACTTTCTCACCCTGAAATTGGGCCTGTGGAATACAGTGCTCCTCACACAGTATGTGGTGAACAGCCGGTTAATGTTGCCTTGGTTGTTTTTTTGTTTTTGTTTTGTTTGTTTTTTTTCACATTTCCTTTATAGCCAGATATTGGACCTCCTGGACATGACCACTACATGGCTTCTGTCACATTCAACTCACCACTCAAGTTCAATAACACTGAAGTGGCGTAGCTCCTGATCCATGTGAGTCCACTGATCATGCAGTTAGATGGTATGTCAACTTGCTCTCAGTCCCTCTATTTCCTTGGTGGCGCACTGGTAGCAAGCTGTTCACAAACTGGCACTAGTCCTGGGACTGGAATTTGGGTAGCACTATTCTAACATACCCTCTAGCCTACAAGTCCTAGGATTCCATTTTTATCTTAAAATCCTAAAAGCATGACCTGTCTGTGAATGTCCTTTCCGAACATACAATTCCACATATGTCAAATGACAGAGGGGGGAATCCATTTTTCGGGATGTTTGATGAATTAAGTTCCCCAATGGGTAGAAAACTGTGATTCCTGTGAGTATATAAAGCCAGGATATTCCAGAGCCAGGAAGACTTTACAGGTCATCTAATTCAAGCTCCTCATTGAAGAGACAATAACAATACCAGTGTTCACATCACAGGTAAAAATGTACCAAAGCTATACTAAATGAAATTTGTTCTGTTTCCACTGGATCAGAAATTGCTTTTGCCCCAGTCATCATTTGTAATAACAAAAAGAGGTTAAATTTGATCTAGTTTTGTCAGCTGTTACATGCATTCATATTTCCAAACATAATTCAGAAAAACACATTGCATTCACAGTATTTTCTACCAAGTAGAAGCTACATTATCAAAAACTACAGTCCACGTAGTTTCTAGGACAAGCCTCCTCAATTATGAAAACAACTTTTGGATAAATTCATGCACTTTTCTAAAAATGAAATTAGCCTAATTTTTTGCTTACTAGAAGGTTAAGAGCTCAATGCATGATAAGAAATTCCCACTGAGTTTTCCAAAGACAGAGTCTTCTCTTCTCTCAACAGGGCAGAGAAGGTTTCTAAATGTCTTTCTGTTTCAAGTTCAGGTTAGAGGGAAATAGTCTTAGAAGATCGTCATGGTTCCTTTTCATTCTTTTTTGACACTTGCTTTTATTTTGCAATTTGGAAATAACTCTCTCCTGATGGTGATTTACAATTTAGTCATCTCAACGAAACACCCAGAAGAGTACAGAGTTGCCCTTGGGAGGCCCAGGAAAGAGTCTCGGAGGATTCCCTGAGGCCCTAGGCCAGATGGCTCCTGCTATTCTTTTTTTGTTGCTAAAATTACACATCAAATAACATCAGATTTTTTTTTTTTTCAGATCTTAGGGGATTTTAACAAAATAAGATAACCAATATTAAATACATATTCCTACCTCGGTCAAAAATTTCTATCCCTTCCCCTTTCATCTTGCAAAACAGTTTTTCTTGTAGCCTTTTCACTTCAGATTCTTTCTCTTCCAGTTGTTCTTTTAAAGATGCCAGTTCATCCTACAAATGATAATTCATTTCAAAAGGGTAGCTTATGAATAAAAGAGAATATCAGAGAGTATGTTCTTAAGTCAATAATTAGTTATTTAGGTGCAAAGATGCAAACTTCAGAAATCAGACAGTGGTGATGATAAACAAAAAGCAAGGCAATTATTAAAATCTAATTTATAATAAGTATGGTATAATTATTTCAAGTTTCATTTGTGAACAAATTAAAAAAATAAATCATTTAAAGTATAAAAAATAAACCTTTTAGTGTAGCCCTAAGATATATATGTTATGTTAAATAAAAAAAATTTGACCATGCTAATATAAAAAAATTAGATGCTTAGTATTGTAAAAGCAAAATAAAATGCAAATTGGAAAATAGATATCAAGACTTGCTTGACATTCATTCAGCATTTAAAGATGGCACTTAGGTTCCCTGGACAAGGTAGAGCTTAATTAGTGGGTAAAGTAGCTTGGGAGTGAATATTTATCCTCGTTACTAAGATAACGGAACAGAATCTCCTACAACAATGCAAAAAAAAAAAAAAAAAAGATTTAAAAAACAAATTTTATTCTTCTTTTGTAAAACTACATGACTATTATTAAGGATCCCATATCCAATGTTCTACCTATTTACTAATGTTTTCACTTTCAGTTTCATTTTGGTAAAGAGCTTTAGCAAATTCAGTTTTGCTGGCTGTATGTAACGCCGAAAATAATACTAGTTGAAGCTTATAAATGCACCTTTATTTTTAATTTAATTTTATATTCATAAAATAATTTTATTTTCAAACATTTTCTTTTAGTCTTTTCTAAAGATAATAGATTACAGTTAGTACTATGAAAAGATGTAACTCTCCAAGGAAGCTAACAGGTTTTTCCTTATGGAAGGCGTGAATATCAAGCACAAGAAATTTCCAGAGCACTGGCAAGGAGTGCGGCCCTGTTCTTACTGCGCTAATTCTCAGCAGTAATTTCCATTCGCTGCCATGATAGTTAACTGCTGAGTGCATTTACCTTCAAGAAAATCCCAAAGGAAAAAAGCAATGTCTACTATTGCTACATAACAGAATTCTTTCACAGGTGAACTTGTTCTAATTATTTTGCCAAGCCTGGATCTCAGAGAGCCTAACAGAATAAGATTTTATTTTTTACTAGTTATTCCATAGGTCCCTAAAAACAAATTAAGGATCATACTGTCCCTTTAATTAGCTTTAAACGTATTTTTTAAAAAATAGGCGGCACACGGACAAAATAAATGCACACACCACTAAAAACACCATCACAGCAAAACAGCACAAGCCAAAAAGCAACAAGCCATGGACCCACATTCCCCAATGTCTACCGCACCTTCAGGGACTCCCATTTTTGTTCCATCCGCTGCTTTTCATACTGCATCTGACCCACCTTGATTTTCATGCTAGAAAGTTTGGCCATTAAGGACTGGTAGAGAGACAGAGGAGTAAAAGAAAGCTACAGATAGAAAAAGATAAGCTAAATAACAAGAAAACAGTATCAGTTTACACAGGAGGTTAGATAAGTAAGAGAAATGACAGGTAATATGTTCTATCAGATTAGTTAAGCCCTGGCTTTTATTCAGAATAGTGCTTAAATCAAGAAGGTCTCCAGCTCAGAGAAAAAGTTGACTTGTAAAATACCTTCTTTATCATATACTGAGTGGAAAACACATTGATCTATATATTAGTAATCATAGATAAGCAATGGAGCCATTTGTTTAAAAACTGCTGTCATTGAGAAAACTTACTTTGGTTGATTTCAGTTTTTTTTCATACTGAAGCTTTTCACTGTCCATTTCACTGATTCTTAATCTCAAGTCATTGATCTCCTGCATCAGCCCCTGTCCGGAAAGAAACAGGAAAGTACATTAGGAAAGCGGTAGTACACTTCAACATACCAACATGGCAGCTTGGAAATCTTAAATCCACAATTCCTTAGATCAGACAAATAAAAACAGTGTTCCTCCTGGAGAACTATCTTTCCACTTAAAACACTATTTTAAATTCCTAATTCCTCTGTCTTACAATGATGAGATCATTTATTAAGGGGAAGCTAATAACTTACTATCATTGATCAGATATTTCTAGACTAAAATTCACTACATAAACTTTCACTTTTAAAATAAACCAGAGAAATTTTCTGTAGTAAAACCAATTACTTTTCAGGGTATTTTCAGTGATATGGTAGATGTTTATAAAAATATATTTTATCGTTTCTTCATTTGTCTATAAATACAGACCATCCATCAACCCAATCTGGGAGGATGGAGTGAAATTTATTTATTTATTTATTTATTAATATATTTTATTTATTTCTTACAGAGAGGAAGGAAGAGGGACAGATAGTTAGAAACATCGATGAGAGAGAATCATCGATCAGCCACCTCCTGCACACCTCCTACTGAGGATGTGCCCACAAGCAAGGCACATGCCTTAACTGGAATCGAACCTGGGACCTTTCAGTCCGCAGGTCGATGCTCTATCCACTGAGCCAAACCGGTTTCGGCAATGGAGTGAAATTTAAATCCTTTAAACCAAAGCTTCTCAACCTGAGGATGGATGAGGGCACTGTCATCTAAAAATATATTCAGTGTCATAATGGATTTTTATATTTGGAAAATGAAAAAAATAACAATCCTAATGTTTTCATAATATAAATACAGTATAATCAGATAAATTTTCTACTGCCACCTTTATAAAAAACTTATATGCTTGTCAAATTCGGATAAGTATTGTGAGAAACAGTGATATACTTTTTTGTTCAGAGCTCAGAGAGTAGGACAATTAAATGAGAATTCTAAATAGCAACTCTTCCCCCCAACTCCCCCCCAAAAAAGGGCTCAAATACTCTGTGAAGGAGATTATTTTTTTACTACAAGCCACGAAGGCCCCGCCCTGCCTATGGCTAATGTGTTTTTGTTCCTCTCTTTTACAAGACATTTATTCCTGAGCCACAAATTCATGGACGACACAACAGAATTCACAGGCCTGAGTTATAGATTTGATCCCCAGTTGGGGAAGGAAGGGGTTTCAAGAGGCAGCTGATTGGTGTTTCTTTCTCATAGATGTTTCTATCTCTCCCTCTCCTTCCTCTCTCTGAAATCAATAAAAAACAAATTTTAAAATAGAACAATGCTATAAGAAGGAAAATTTAGTTAACGAGGAATTACTCTAAACCTCCAAATATAACCTCACAAAGGCTAGGAAAAGGAATGCTACAATCAAATACACTTTCCAGAAAAGTCATAGGCTTTTAAAGTGTTCTTTTTTTTAAAGCATTTCTTATAAAATGGGAAAAAGTATCATATAATAATTACTTATTAACATTATTAAGAAAATATTTCAATAAGAGGGTGTCTATTTTCTCCATTTGTGATGAGGACAAGAACTATTTGACATCATGTAATAACATTTTAGTTTGTGATTCTTAATCTATAAACTCAGAATTCAAGTTGAGAAAAATGTCAGTTTACCCCACTTATAATCTCCCATCTATCAATCATCCTTGCATAATACGAATTCTCAGTGATATTCCCTCATTAATCTGGTCTTTTTAATATCAATATATATTTACCCACTTTGTCATTGCTAAGAAACAGCTTTTTAAAAAAATATATATTTTATTGTTTTTTACAGAGAGGAAGAGAGAGGGATAGAGAGTTAGAAACATCGATGAGAGAGAAACATCGACCAGCTGCCTCCTGCACACCCCCTACTGGGGATGTGCCTGCAACCAAGGTACATGCCCTTGACTGGAATCGAATCCAGGATCTTTCAGTCCGCAGGCCGATGCTCTATCCATTGAGCCAAACTAGTCTTGGCAAGAAACAGCTTTGATTTCCTGTTAGGGACTGTATACATTTACCACTTCATTTAGAAATATTAGCAATTTGCAAAGAAGAAGAAACAATGGAAGAAAACAGAATTATAAATTGAGACCATTTTTCTATTTAAAACAAACAAGCAAGCAAACAAATAAACAAAGACAAAACTACCCAATTATCTTTTGTGGCAACATTGGCCATGTATCTTCCTATGATAACACAAGCTTGAAAATCTGAAATTAGCTCCTTAATATGAGACTTTAGAAAGTGATATACAAATGATTTCCAACTCCTTAATATGAGACTTTAGAAAGTGATATACAAATGATTTCCAGCTAATATCTTACTAGAAGTTCAGTCCTTTTTAAAAAGAAAATCCCTGCTACCATCCCCTTTTCCCTTCTAGAGAACTCTTTTGGACTTCCACAAAAATTCAGTTTCTGCCGTCTGCGCTGTGACCAGAAGGGGGCACTGTGGAACAATGTTAACCATCTGTCAGCAATTCCTGGGGCAGGCACTTCCTCAATCCTCAAGGTTTTAAGACTTTTACCCCCAGTCTGTGGAAGTACTGATACTTCTTTCCCATTCCAATATATTCTTAGAACTTAATCTCCAAACTTCTAAGACAAAGTTAAAGAGTTTTGGATTTCTGAAACAGCCTGGGAAACGTTTTATTTTTTATCAAGGGAACAATAATAGGAAAATGAGCATATTCAATTCAGTTTTAATTTTGAAGACTATTTTAATTATGCTCATATATAACAAAGTTTATAAAACATCCCATAACCTCTGGGAATGCTCACCCTACATTTTATCAATAGTGTTAAATATTTATTGAAAATTTTCAGGGATCGAGTTTACTGGAAGTTGATGACAGGATTACTTGATTGAGAATGCAGCACCAGGGAAAAACAGTTTTATAAAAATGCAGACACACTCAAAAGATGTAAATACTACTCTGGGGTCTTACCAAAAAATCACACAACATCTACTTCAATTTAGTTTCGTTAATATTTCATATCCAAATTACCCACAGTCACACAGGTTAAGCCATCCCCTAAACTTTGTGTGTGTAACATAGAAGCCATCTCCCAATCCCCAAACAGTGTAACTTCTTTCCCTGCAGCACGGTGAGCTCCATGCTGTGCCACCTGCGGACTGAATTCTACTATTGTGTTATGAATGGCAGAAGGAAAACTTAGTTTATAAGGAATTACTCTAAACTTCCAAATATAACCTCACAAAGGCTAGGAAAAGAGATGCTACAATCAAATATACTTTCCAGAAAACTCACAGGCTTTTAAAGTGTTCCTGTTTTAAGGCATTTCTTGTAAAATGGGGAAGAGTATTACCCAGCATTATCATATAATAATTACTTATTAATATTATTAATATAGTGTTTCAATAAGAGGGTGTCTATTTTCTCCTTTTGTGAATGAGGACAAGAACTATTTGACATCATGTAATAACATTGTCAAATGTTATTTGTTTTTGTTTTTTAAAAAGCACAAGAGCAACGTTAAAGAAATTGGGTAACTTCCTAAGTTCTAAGAGTCCCAGTCTCAATTAAATGAAAAACATGCTGCCCTAGCTGGTTTGCTCAGTGGATAGAGCACTGTCCTGCAGACTGAAGGATCCCAGGTTCGATTCTGGTTAAGGGCACATGTCTGGTTGTGGGCTTGATTCCCAGTAGTGGGTGTGCAGGAGACAGCCAATCAATGATTCTCTCTCATCATTGATGTTTTTCTCTCTCTCCTTTTCCCTTCCTCTCTGAAATAAATACAAAAATACATATAAAATATAAAAAGAAAAACATGCTCATACAGGTGTTTGATAAAAAGCTCTACTGTTAATACATGCACCAAGTTAGGGATTTCCTTTTGTTCCAAAGGAAGTAAAACATGTGACAAGACTTTCCATAACAGACATTTTAATTTTGAAAAGGCAATGGAGCAAACCTCACTTAATTCAAACCTATGAAGGGCTTTTAGATAGTGATTAGTATATACAATGTATGTACCTCTTATGATGGCATGTAGTTGGCATGAAATAAATGTTTAAAATGAAGATGGGAGGGGGAAAAAGTAAATGATTTCTATTCCTCTCTCCTTGGTACCCATCAAGTATGACATCTCTCCACACCCCAACCAAAGAAACAAAATAGAGAAAAAAGAAGAAACGGCCCTAGCAGAGGAGGAATTTCCACAGCCTTTAATATTTCTTTTCAAGTTAATAAATTTCAAATGGATATGCCTTTCTTCGCAACACAGCAATAAGCAAATAAATAAATTAGAAGATCTGGATTAACAATAAAATGGAACAAATGAGTATGCTTGGCCACAAAAATGGGTACTTTAAGTTGTAAAGTCTACTTGAATTTCACAAATAGTGAGTTTTATTTAATTGGAATGATTTATGAGTGGAATAGACCAAAAGTAGAAGGCCAAATTAAATGACCTCTAAAGAGCTTTGATTTTTATGATTATATAATGAAAGTATGTTTTTTATATATACTTAAAAATCTTATTATATAATAAATAATCAGTGTGCCTAAATAATCTATACTAATAAAAGGGTAATATGCTAATTAGACCAGGTGACCTTCTGGACGTCCTTCCAGACAAAGCCATGGTGGCAGAGCCAAGGCATAAGTGGTTAGGGGAGGGCAGTTGGGGTGAGCAGACAGGCAAGGGGGAGCAGGCGGGGGTAATCAGACCAGCAGGCGGGGACAGTTAGGGGTGAGCAGACTGGCTGGGGGGCAGTTGGGAGTGATCGGGCTGGTGTGTGTGTGTGGCGGGGGGGTAGTTGGGAACAAGCAGGCCAGCGGGCAGAGTGGTTAGGGGTGATCAGGCAGGCAGGTGAGCAGTTAGGAGCCAGCGATCCTGGATTGCAAGAGGGATCCCAGATTGGGACAACCCCCCCCACCCCCCACCCCCCGCTTCCCCATGCCCCATGCACGAATTTCATGCACCGGGCCACTAGTAGCTAAATAAACAGTAAAATCATGCACTTAAACCCATTATATCCACAATGAAGAAAACCAGTACAAATGGACAGAGAATGGACAAACAGAAAGATACAAGTTCCAAAAGCTTAAAGTCAAAAGTACTTCTAAAGGCAATAAAAGAATTACTAATTCGTACCAAAAATCTAAAAATAGCCTGGCTGGTGTGGTTCAGTGGCTGAGTGTTGACCTATGAACCAGGAGGTCATAGTTCCATTCCCAGTCAGGGCACATGCCTGGGTTGCGGGCTACATCTCCAGTGTGAGGCATGCAGGAGACAGCCAATCAATTATTCTCTCTCATCATTGATGTTTTTCTCCCTCTTTCCCTGTCCCTTCCTCTCTGAAATCAATAACAATTTCAAAGACTGTTTAAAGACTGTTCTTTAAAAAGTCTGAAAATAAAAACTGCCATTAGCACTTGATGATAAAAAGTCAACTTAATTAAATATTATTTTTAAAAAGAAGCATAGATGGATCCACCAATGAACTCACATGTGTATATGCATAACCCAAGGACACACAGGCAGTGTGGGTGATGAAGGCTTGAGGGGCAGGGAGTGGGGGATAGGGTGGGATAGGGCAATGGCGGGGAGAAAGGGACATATGTAATACTTTCAACAATTAAGATTTTTTTTTTAAAAAAGAAGCATAGATGAATGAGGGCAAATGTAATTAACTGCCTCCCCCTCACACCTCCAAGGAATTTCAACTTGCTCTAGGAATTCATGTGTGTGATATATACGCATATGTATGTATATGTACGTAAAGAGAGAGAGGGTGCTGCTTACCTCTGTGTCTCTGAACCTATCTTCATAATCCAATCTGTCCTTCTCCACAGCCGTCAGTTTTAACTTCAAGTTAGATATCTCAGCCATCAGATCCAACTTCTGAGTTTCTAGGGATGTCCTACTCAGAAGCTCCTATTAGAATTTAAGAGATACATTCAGAAGTTGTTTTATTATAAACAGCCACATAAGGATGTGCCTCACTTATGACTGTAAAGCAGTAACTATCAAATAGAGGATTTGACGATTAATTACTAAATAGATACAATTTAGTTAACCCTCTTTGAGCAGCACTAAACACATATCTGCTTATTGGGGAGATACATTACGTAGATACACACATATGTAAACCTTATATATAGTGTGATGCCTGATAACACTAATGATGATGATGATGATGTTACGTGTGCCATGTGCCAGGGACTATTCTGACATGTATTTAGTGGTTCGAGTCTCAAAACAACCTTATGAGGTAGAAATTCATAGGGATAATGCATGATGAGGAACTCAACAGATGAGGAAGCTGAGGATCAGAGAGCTTAAAAATTTGCCAAAAGCCACACAGCATGGAAATGGCAGAGCAGGGACTCAAGACTAAGCAGTCTTGCTCCAGTGTATACTCTGTCCATTATATTATAGGTCTCTCAGATGTGAGCACCGTGTGTGTGTGTGTGTGTGTGTGTGTGTGTGTGTGTGTGTGTGTATACAAGTTTTTTCTAATAAAGGTCACATGTGGTATTTATCTTTTTTCTTAATCAGATAAATATGCTCACATTGGGAGTTAGGAAACTATATGAAAGCATAAAGAAGATAATTAAAATTATCTGTAATCCTAGTAATGTGTTATTTCAGATTCTAATTACATGAGCACATTTTTATTGTGTGTATGTGTTTTGAGGGCCTGCTACCCTAGGTTTTTACTTAAAAGATGCCAGTGTAAGTGAGCTACGAAATGTACTGCTCCATCAGAGCAAACACAACATGGAACATCTCACACAGCTCAGCAGGAAAATCCCATGGGGGCCAGGGTCGTACAGACCTGCTGCAGCATCTCCTCGGTGGCATTCAACTTCTCTCTGTGCTCTTCAAGACAAAACTCCAAATCTCGAATCTTCTCTCCCTGCGCCTCCACCTGGTCTGTCAACACACTGACCTGTATTTAGAGCAAAACATCTCAATGGATTAGGAGGAATTTGGTCCCACTGCAAACTTGATTTCTCTAAATAGATCAAAAACTGTCACCACTCATTTGGATGTAAGGGGGGTGGGGTGAGGATCTGAGATTTATTAAGACAGCAGCCCTTCATATTCCTCTATATGTGGTGCTTATTGATCTGAGGACTCCTATTCAATACTTAAGAAAGGCCGGGCTCACTGGGGGTGTACAATGTTTATAGGTTAAAGCCCTTTCAACCATTTATGAGAGGGAGCACGCACATAGATTAGCTTTTAGGGGAATTTGGGTGAGGTGAGGGTAGGAGGTAGTATTAGAGATTAAGAGAGAAAGTGGAGTTAACTTTTGGAGGAGAAGTTATCAAGGACAACTCAAGTTTGGTACTTCAGGAGAAATAAAGAAAATAATCCAGAGAATTCAAATTCCACGAGATCTCTCATGATCACATATCCACACATGTGTTCAAAGCCGGGGTGTAACTCCGAGGCCCCCGAGGAGCTGCTGGGTTAGTCCTTCACCCTCAGAGCCTTCTGCACACTCACAGCTTCCCCGCAATGGGCATCAGCCTGGTAAGCACACTAGGCTGGTGAAAGTATTTGTCCGGTATTTAAAACAGCATGGATGGACTTAGAGGGTATTATGCTAAGTGAGGTGAGTCAGAGAAAGACAAAATACCATACAACTTCACTGACATGTAGAATCTATAAAAACAAAATAGGAACAAACTCATAGGTATAGAGAACAAACCAGTGGGGAGAAAGGTAAGGGGTGAGTGAAAAGGTGAAGGGGATTACAATTTTCTGTTATAAAACAAATAAATCACAGACTGCAAATGTACAGCATTGGGAATATAGCCAGCAATACAGAAATAACACTGTATGGCGACAGATGGTTACTGGACATAGTGGTGATCACTTCATAAAGTGTATAAATACTGAATCATTACATTGTACACCTGACACCAATATAATATTGTATGTCAACTACACTTTAATAAAACAAATATATACAAAGAAATTACAAGGAGAAAAATAACATTCTGAACAAGAAAAATCAAATTCAGTCTACAAATAGGTCTACACCACTCACTTTGGCCCATGGTATCATTTTTTTAAAACTGAAATATTAAATATTAAATATATATTAAATTAAGTATTAAATATATATAAATATTAAATATATATTTAGAAAGTACTTATTCAGATTCATAAGTCTATATTATGAGGCCTGGTGCATGAAATTCATGCATGGGGGGGGGGGGGAGTCCCCTCAGCCCAGCCTGCACCCTCTCCAATTCGGAACAGCTCGGGGGATGTCCAACTGCTGGCTTAGGCCCGACCTCAGGGATGGGGCCTAAACTAGCAGTTCGACATCTCTCTCACAATCCTGAATTGCTGGCACCTAATCACTCACCTGCCTGCCTGTCTGGTCACCCCAACTGCCCCCCTCTGCTGGCCTGGTCACCCCCAACTGCCCTCCTGCCAGCCTGGTCACCCCCAACTGCTCCTCCTGCTGGCCTAGTCACCTCCAACTGCCCACCCCTCCCCTGCACCAGCCTAGTTGCCCCACGCAGTCTGCTGTTCAGTCATTTGGTAATCCCTCACTAACCCCCTTACTGGCCTGGTTGTAGGCAGCCATCTTTTGAGGGTATAAGAGTTAATTTGCATATTACCTCTTATTATATAGGATATATAGTATCAAATCAGAATTTCTGGTATATATTTAAAAATCACATCAGATGGCTGTGCCAGTCATAGACTGGCCCTGGAAGAGTGTGGCGGGTTAAAGGCTGCTCATGCTAGACCGGGTACGCACACTCTTGTTCTGCCACAGTCCTCACCACTCCCTACCGAGCACAGACAGCCGGCCGCACTTACATCTACTAGCAATCTGGCTCCTGTGAGCGCTGAATTTGCCATCCCAGTTTTAAATGTCTTTGTAAATATGTCATAAGGAACGAACAGCCTTTAAAAAATCACTTGCCTGAAGGACGAGGGACTCTTTATCATTTTCTAACCGCGCTAGCCTTTCTTGATACACATCTCCGTTCCCAGGTAGGTGTCCATTTGTCTGAGAAAAAAAAACAAACAAACAAAAAAACAATTAGGGTGAGTCTGGCCCTCTTTCCCTTTGAACCACTGTGGGTAAATAAACATTTGCATCTGTTTTTAATTCAAGGAATCTGAACTGAATTTACAATAGCACAGCTGTGATTGACGGCCATGAACAGGAAGCACAAGAATAAAACGTGGTTCATTTGCCTCAAAATAGGTACGACGGGCACGTTAAGGCATGTTTTACCAAACCACACAACTTCTCATCAAGCAGAAAACAATGAGCTAAAAGGAACAGCGGCTAAGAGGAACACTCACTGTCAAGTAGGGGCACACCTGGGCACACGAAGCTTTGCGAGTGTGTGGTCGGGAATAAAACCCCTATTTCCCCCGAATGCTCAATGCCACTGATTCTGAGTGGAGATAGCGGGACTGACCCGGGATGCCCTCTCGTTCCTCCCCTTTCCCCCCTAAGTCCCAAATGCAGGACTGCAAATGCCGCCTGTTAAATGGGCGTAACTTACAGGCTTCTTCCTGCTACTCAGTCTCCCAATCACAGGACAAAGCCCTCCTTCCTCTTTGATGCCTTTCTCTCTCCCCTAAAACTTACACTCTCAGCATGCAAGAACCCCACACCCCTCTCTGGCAGCCCTGGCCAGCTGAGCTCATTGGAGATTTATTGCTTTCCTTCTATGCAAGCTCCAGGGCAGAGCCTATACAAGGCATCATGTTGAAACCTCCATAGCACCTGGCCCAGGGCTCTGCTTAGACCAACGCTCACTTTTTTTTTTTCTCCCTGAAAATCCCTCCCTGCCACCTTTAAAAAAAAAATTTTTTTTTAATTGATTTCAGAGAGGAAGGGAGAGGAAGAGAGAGAAAGAAACATCAATGATGAGAGAGAATCACTGATCGGCTGCCTCCTGCATGCCCCACACTGGGGACTGAGCCCACAACCCAGCATGTGCCCTTGGCTGGAATTGAACCTGGGACCCTTCAGTCCTTAGACTGACACTCTATCCACCAAGCCAAACAGGCTAGGGGCCTCCCCACGCCTCTTTATCAGACTTGGGCATATTCCAGTATGGTCTAAATGCTAAAGTATAGTTTGGGAAAGCAAGTGAGATTTTTTTTCTCAGTCATCTTACAGATGCAAGGCTTTGCCGAGACACATGAAAAGGCTGACAGAGAGCAGACAACATAAAAATGTCATTTCTTAACATAATCATGTGTGCTATGCCCCTTGTTATCTCATTTAAAGAGTTCACAACCATATAATAGGTAATCCCAATAGAATGTCTTGATTCCTCTTTCAAAGACAACAGAAATAAAAGCCAGTGAAGTCCAAAATGGTTAGTTGAAGCCATCCAGAGTCCAATCAAAACAGCAAAGAACAACTTCCAAGTTAGAATCAGAGTAAAATATAAACTGTACTTCCTACCACCCAGCTCACATCTGATGTGACATCAACTATTTTTTCCAGAATTAAGTGGCATTTCCCAGTATAAATTCTGAGAATAACCCAAGTTATAAAAAAGTTGGGGGGCGGAGGGGACACACACACACACACCACACAAAAAGAAGCTTTAACAAAAAATAAAATTTTAGGAGATTTCTTCTAAAATCTATGCACACTGGATATACTTCCCATGAGGCCACACACACACAAAAAAAATCTGAAAATGAATTTAGTAAGTGTACGATGTATATTTAGAAGGGATAACATGTTGAATTTAACATCAGCTGCTTGACCACATACCTGCACCACCACCTCAGCATAATTCTGTTCATGTTGTAAACCGAAGTGCCCAGAATTAAGTGACAAGTACGACGAGGAGCCTGGTGGAGGGGCCTGGACGACTTCCATCCCTGGGGACTACCATGAAGTGAAATTTATGAAGCTTCTTGAGGACAGCTTTTTGGAAAAAAGCCAGATGCACAATGCGTGTTCTCGATCTAAGCCAGTGCTGAGACGGGCCTGCCATAGCGTTAAATCCCTCATCTTAATTAAGGATCTTAGCAGGCACCTGCTTTTCAATCCCCACACAGGCAACGTTTTATAAGAAAACACACTTAATTAAGTAGCAAAAAAATGCTTTCTGCTCAGGGAGGGTACAAAGCAAAAGTCATCTTTCTTCTGCCTGAAGAAAATTATAGCAAGGTTACAAGTATTTCTATAGCAAGTTCTAGAAGTGTTTTCTAAAGCTACTGCATATGACATGGAAATAGGAAATGATCCAAAACCAGTTCTACAGAATTATCCTGAGAGAAAAACAAATGCTAAAAATTGGCCCACAATGAGAATGCTCACTGTATTAGTTTCTCAATACTGTATTAATATACAAGAGCTCATAATGCCCAGGAGGATATTAGGTTTTTTTTAAAAAAAAAAAACAAAACACATGAAAATTTAGCCTAGCTGGTGTGGCTCAGTGGTTGAGTGTGGACCTATGAACCAGGAGGTCAGGGTTCAATTCCCAGTTGGTCAAGGGCCCATATCCCAGTTGCAGACTCAATCCCTGGTAGGGAGCGTGCAGGAGGCAGCCGATCAGCCTCTTTCATGATTCTCTTTCATCTTTGATGTTTCTCTCTCTCTTTCCCTTTCCCTTCCTCTCTGAAATCAATAAAAATATATTAAAAAACAAACAAACCACTCACACGAAAAGCCACTATAGGAGCATTAAGCCAAAGTTAAGAACTACCACTGGATTAGTTACATACTTTTAAAACACTGTTGACTTACTCAAGTAGGTCAAGGTCCCTCCTATTCACACCCTTATTTATACTTCTACCCATTTTGTTACCTTTGCCTTAAAAATATTAGAGAGGTAAATCCCATTAGGCAAATACCCTGCCTCCTCTATCTTTTCCCAACACCTGTGCTCTTCCTACCAGATCACTCAAAACCTCCCGAACATAGAATTCTCTCCAACACTGACTGCCTTCCTTCTGCATAAACCGTATTTCCCACCCTTTCTCCCTCTTTCCTCATCCCTACGGTCCACCTCCGTGGAGTCCTCCTCACATGCCAGTTACAGCGTCTGGATGCATCTCCATTTCAGCAGACATCACACTGAATGAACTAGGTTAGAGCTGGTTACATGCATGTCTCTCTGCCAGCACACTTTTTTTTTTTAAGTGCTTAAGAGTTTAATAACCCAGGCCAATGTTCTAAATGGTTTACATAGATTATCTCCGCTCATCCTCCTAACCCAATTAGGTACATAGATTTCACAATGTAGTGGTGTGACTCCAAATCCCACACACACTCTGAACTATGCAGTACTGTGAGACAGAGGTTTTATAATCTAGTTTTTACGTCAACACTGTGTAGTTTTATTATGAATATATTATTTCATCCCATTTGCTACTTATTGCTATCTTTTGAAGTTTTTATTTATTTTCTTTTCTTATTTTTCAATTACAGTTTGCAATCAGTATTATTCTGTGTTAATTGCAGATGTACAGCACACTGGTTAGAAGATCATGTGCTGTACACCAATACACTCTTGATTTCATGATCTGAGTTTTTAAAGTTCGGTACTGAGAGAAGAAAAAGGAAGGCTCAGTCCACTAAAGCTCCTTTAAACATGTCTTCCAAAAGGGCATCTAACACCAGGGTCTCTTGTGTCCTCATCGGTATTAGATCTCCACCGCTGCATGCGGTCATTGATTGCCTGCTCTCCACTCAACACTGTACGAGGAGGGGAGATTGAGGTAAGATTTGAATCCCTCGACTATGAATATCGCCGTCACCTTTCATTTGTGGCCAACCCAATAAAGCATCTAGAGCTCTACTGTCCGGAGTCAGAGAACAGGACACCAACAGGTGGAAGTCAAACCCCAGGCAAAGGCCCTGCTCTGCCCCCGTTCTCTCCCTGACTTGAGGGAAGCAGGGCGGTGAGGCTCTACCCCGGTGCTGCAAATAAATAATCATCTTGGGGCAACAGCGCTGCCTTTCGGGGCCAGTGGAGCATCCCTCCCAAACGCGAGGGTCCCTGTGTCCTCTAGCACCTGCGACTGGGTCAGTCTTGCCTACAGCCGCTGGTTTTTCCCTCCTACATTTCTCATGCAGTTCAAAAAAGGAAATGAGATGGCAGGGCAAGAAGGACTCTTCGTTTTCCCCATTTATTATACTCTACAGATCTCATGGGTTATGATACCTGATCTGAAGTTCTTACCATCAGCATTTTCACCCTCTCTGTTGAAAACTGTTTTTTTGTGTTTTTTTTCGTAATTTCTGCTGATTTTGAGATTGCCTCATAACTAAAACTGCCAAATAACCAGACACTTGGGGGATTTCTTGACCTGACCCAGGTCAGGAAACTCTCAGTTTCATTTACCGAAAAAAGGCACTAAGGCAACTCATCAAGTTAGGCCTAAGGTAAGCCAAAAACACTGGCTTGGCTCAAACAAACATGTTTTCCTATTTGCCCTCTTAGACTTGGAGTTTGCTAAAGCATTGTTAAATGTTTGTGATAACTTTTAAATCTTAAAAAAAAAAAAAAAATACCTATTCATTCCTAGAAGGCTAAAGCTATAGGCACCCTATTAACACAAATTCATTCTGGTAGATTTACTCTCCCTCCAGTATAACAGGCAGTTAGTGTTACTATTTTCTTTTTTCTTATCCAGCTTCTGATCCGATAAAACCATTACATGGGCCTGCATCCTACAGTAAACCAGGGGTTCTCTCTGGCCCAGGCAAAATAAGAAGAAGAACTGTAAATTCCCAGTTGCACTAATGAGAACATTAGTATCAGCCTTAGTAACAGACAGTCAAGTTGGTCATCACTAAATCTTAATTATATAACTAGTGTTAATAAATTTTTCTAAATTATTATGGAAACTTCTTCACAGTCTGACAATTGCCTGTATTCTTTTGTCAAAAAAAGTGAACTATGGCCCAGACAGCATACCTCAGTGATTGAACGTTGACCTATGACCCAGGAGGTCACGGCTGGATCCCCAGTGTGGGGTGTGCAGGAGGAAGCCAATCAATGATGCTCTGTTTTCATTGATGTTTCTATCTCTCTCTCTCTCCCCCTTCCTTTCTGAAATCAATAAAAATATATACTTTTTTAAAAAAGTGAACTATGTATGAGTAATTTGTAACCCAACTCCAAAGCAAAATTCTCATATTCTTGATATTTACATTCCAGTGGGACAGACAGAAAATAAATGATATAAAACATGGCGAATCTATAGTACCTAAGAAAGTGTAAGTGCTAAGGGAAAAAAAGCAGAGAGATGTAATAACAGGAATAAATAGGTAAAATTTTAGATAGGCTGTCCAGGGAAGGCCTCATGTGGAACACAACTTTCAAATATCAGAGACTATGAGAAAGGTAACCATACACACATCTGGCAAAAGAGCTTTCCCGGCAGAGTGAATAACCAGTGTAAAGGTCCTGAGGCCAGTTTGCCCAGCACGTCTCCAAACCAGTGAGACTGTCTGAGACTCAGTTAAGGAGCCAGTGTACATAGAGTGAAGTGAAAGAGGGGAGGTTTAGTGAGACATAAGGTCAAAGAATAATGAGGAGCAATGCCTAGAAGACCTTGCAATCCAGAGCTTTTCCTCAATTTAACATTAAAAGCATCTGGCTTTTCCTCTGAGTGCGATGTGACTACTCCTGGGATATTTCTGAAAAAGGAGTGAAGGACACGATTTGATTTATATTCAGATAGCATCATGATCATTTTCACTCTTTTCCAGAAAGACTTGAACAGAACAGATGGAGCATGTGCGAATGGAAATGTTTTGGGGCATACAATTTTTGTTTTAGATAACACTTATTTTTGGACACAAGTTAAAAATTCAACCTTAAGCTATGGCTGCCAATGGCAGCCTCTGGGTGTGAGCCAGGAAGAGGTGCTCCTGCCAATAGTAAATTCCTTTCCCAGTAGGTGATGAATTATCAGAAAAATGTGGAGCAAAAAGCAGGTGAGATAGGAAGTAGAAATAGCCTCGGGAATAGCTAGAAAACATCTAATTTTAGAGCATGAAGCAATTCCCCAACGAAATCAGAAAACCTTGCCGGCACCGGTTTGGCTCAGTGGTAGAGCGTCGGTCTGCGGACTGAAAGGTCCCAGGTTCGATTCTGGTCAAGGGCATGTACATTGGTTGCGGGCACATCCCCAGTAAGCGGTGTGCAAGAGGCAGCTGGTCGATGTTCCTCTCTCATCAATGTTTCTAGCTCTCTATCCCTCTCTCTTCCTCTCTGTAAAGAATCAATAAAATATATATTTAAAATGAAAAGAAAACAAAACCTGAATACTTCAATCTATTGAGAAGAAACTTGTTTTTTCAGTTTTATTTTTATTGTTTAAGGTATAGAGAAGAAACTTGCAGAGCAAATATAAAATATAATAATAAGGCCCTAGCTGGTCTGGTTCAGTGAATAGAGTGTAGGAAGGGTCCCAGGTTTGAGTCTGGTCAAGGGCACATACGTTGGCTGTAGGCTCCTCCCTGGCCTGGACCCTGGTCTGGATGCATCCAGGAGGCAACCAATCAATGTGTTTCTCTCACATCGATGTTTCTCTCTGTCTTACACTCTCTCTAAAAAAGATCAATGGAAAAATATCCTCGGGTGAGGATTAACCACAAAGGAAAAAGTATAATAATAAGGTATCACGTATTACAAAAAAATAAAATATCTCCAACTGTTAAGTTTGTGTAGAGCCACCACCACTAAAAAACCGTCAGAAATGGGAGGCATGTTGGCTGGAACATGAGAACACTCGGCATGGGACTGGCTGGGGACACAAGTATTCGTGTCACATCATGTGAACATGTTTTAGCTTCAGGATGTAGTATTAAGGTAGCAGCAAACAGACCCAAAAATATATCTCAATCCTTTCATACAATGATCATTAGCTTTTATACTAACACAATTAACCAATAAGCCTATTAATGTAAATTCCTGAAAACTGAGTATTCTTTAAATACTTACAAAATAACACCCTTCCTATCTTTCCCCTTGAATCTGTGCTTGTGATATCCTTTGTCTAGAAAGAGTCCTCACTGTTCAGTGAAGACAAACATCATTTAAAAGCCCAATAATGCACTAACTTGTACACTGGAATTGAAATGACCACCATTAGCCACTAGATGGCACTTCATACCAAAGACTTGCTCTTTGAGAGTCTTGTCTATTTAGAATTGCCACTGGGTCCTTTTGACAGAAAACCGTCCAATAATACTGCTAAGCATCTATTATGTGCAAGGTTCCTTCTCTTATAGGACTATTTGTCCAAAGCCACGGTAGGTCATTCGGCCACAATCCAAAGGCTAGTCCACTTTTATGAGAATCATCAGGTGACTTGCTGGGCCTCCAAGAAATATACATAAATAGCCCTTTGTAAAAATAATCCTTAGAGTCAAAAGGGAATTGGGAGCTCTTTAGGGGAAACTTGGGTTGCCCTATATATTTTTTCTTCTTGCCCTAATTGGCTGTTCTATGTTCTAAATTTTGGAATAAGCAGCATGGGAGTTGCAACATGAAGAAATCTACCATTTGACTCTGAAGCCACTCGATGAGCGTTTCTGCGGTTGAATCTGGGATCTGACATCGCAGGCCTTCCTTCTCATCTGCTTCCATCATCTCCAACAATCCACGCAGGTCTTCCACAAGGTGCAGGGCTCGCAAGCTTCCCATGAACGGGGAGGTGGGGGACTGGCAATCAAAAATCCCATTGGAATATTCCAGGGCCTTAGAACCTAGGTTTAAAAAAAAAAAAAAATCAAAGAAAGCCACAGGATTTATGTTAGATAAGACACCAAAGCTGTAGGTGGCAAGCAAATCCAGCAGTCCAGTCACCGGGGGAGGGAGGAAATATGGAGGGATTGAGCAAAATCTCATGGATATAGACAACAGTGTGGTGATTGCCAGGGGAAGGTGAGAGATGGAGTGGGTATTGGGGTGATAAATGGCAATGGACAGAAACTTGACTTGGGGTGGTGAACACACAGCATGGTGTACAGATAATGTGTTGCAGAAGTGTGCACCTGAAATCTGATAATTCTATCTGATAATTGTGTCACCCCAATAAACCCAGTAAAAAGGAAACAAAAAGAAGGAAGAGATAATTGGATCACGTCCATCTCTCAGGCATAGTTATTTGTTGCCAAAATAAAAACAATATAACAGATGGTGAATATCAATGGTCAAATATCTAACAGGTGGGCCACCAACTGTGTGGTACAGTAAGAATATGGTGGGCTTCGGTGTAAACCCCGTGGTCAGCAAACTGTGGCTCGAGAGCCACATGCGGCTCTTTGGCCCCTTGAGTGTGGCTCTTCCACAAAATACCGTGGCCTGGGCGAGTCTATTTTGAAGAAGTGGCATTAGAAGAAGTTTAAGTTTAAAAAATTTGGCTTTCAAAAGAAATTTCAATCGTTGTACTGTTGATATTTGGCTCTGCTTACTAATGAGTTTGCCAACCACTGTGCTAACCTCACAAACATGGGGTTAAGAAGGCAGCAGATCAGTTCGCATGAGCCATGTATTACAAAAACCAAGAATGAATTTTAGGGACCGTAAAGGGTTTCATTTCCTAAAAATAAGCTACACCCTGAGGTGGAAATTGCAAAGCATAATTTCAAAGGCAAGAGGGCCAGCTCCCAGGTATTTGCCAGAACTTAATCTCTGAAAAAGTGCAATGAATTACATGTATATATTAGTAGGTGGATGTGCGAGCAAGTGTGTATCCACATTTCCGCCATGATTTTGCTTGCAGCCTCATATCAAATGCTCTTGCTAAAATTAGCTTTAAAAATAATTTTATAGCCATTGTTGTTTTCAATTAGTTTTATAAGAGAAAACATTCTGCTACTTAAATCCACACAACTGACCCACAGCCCATCTGAAAGCACTCGTCTAGACCTCTTCATCTCTTTGGTGTTTATGTTCTAATCTGTTAAATATACATACTGTCAAATATAAATGCAAACTTCACACTTAAATAGCAATAATTACAATATTTAGGCTATCGCCTCATAAATCTGAAAATCTTACAATTGGATGATACTTGAGAACCACTGTGTTAGCTGTCTCTCCAGTTGGCTGTCTGGCTTGATCAATTCTAACAACAAGGGAGAGACTCTCTCTACTAGTCCATTCCACTGAGCCTCCTAATACCGGATAGATGATCTGGACTCAAATCTGCCAAACTCTAACAATAGTTACCACCAATAGGCTAAACACAGTGCTAAAAGCTTCACATAACCCTCTCTATCAATTTCCTGTAAAGCTGAGATGAAGGGCTGTGGAATTAGCCAAAGACTGCTAGAGAGGTTCCTGAGGAAATATAATGAGTTCAATATTTTTTTAAAATACTGACATTGATGTGTCTATGAGATATTTCAGGGGAAATCCCTTACTGGCAGTAAGAGACAGAGATATGAAAGATAACAAAAGAATTGGGAAAGTAAGGAGATGTGAGTCACTTGTGCTAAAGTGAATGGTAAATTCAAGGAAACAGATTGGAACACTCTGGATACTGGGAAAAGCAGTAGCTTTCAAAGTGTGGTCCACAGACTGCCAGGAACCTCAATCAGAAGCCCAAGATGCTATCGGGACTTTTGACATCTTAAAGTAAAATTTAAGAATACTACTGGAATGGGAGTCCAGGCAAAATGGCAGAACAGGTGTCTGCTGTACTTACCTCTTCACATATGGCGATTAAGAATCTGAGAGGTATCTCAGCTGCTTAGGTTCCCCTATACCTAACATAAAATCTCCCCCTAACCACAATTCTGAAATAAACACAAACATTTTACCCTAACCCTAATGCTAATTCTAAACTCAGCTGTAATCCTAACCCTACCTTTAAACCTAGGCCTAACCCTAATCCTAACACCAACCCATGACCCAAAATTTAAAGCTAACCCTAAACCTAATACTGAACTCACCACGAACACTAAAACTAACCCTTATCTTAAATCTAACTCTAAATCTAACCTCATGCCTAACCCAAACTCTCAACCAAATCCTAACCTAAACATAATACTAAACCAGGAGGAGTTCCAATCAACATGGTGGTAGGTAGGTAGGTAGGTAGTGCACTCACCTCCTCCCATGACCACATAAAACTACAACAAAATTATAGAACAACCAACCTGGACAGCCACCTGCAAACTGGCTGAAGAGAAGCCCTGTCACTAAAGGATATAAAGAAGCCATCACATTGAGACTGATAGGAGGGGCGGAAATGTAGAACAGGCTGGCTGGACACCCACGGGTGTCGGTTGAAAATCCAGAGGGATATTTCAGCTGCAGAGGTACTCCCTGAGGAGTAAGGGGGTCTCAGTTCCACACAAGGCTTCCCAGCATGAAACATCAGTGCTGGGAAGAGGAGCCCACTTAACAGCTGGGTGAGTGTTAGAAACACAGGCATCTTCTTAAAGGGCCCACCCATGCAAAAAAATTCTTGCTGGCAGGCACTCACCTTGGGCTCTGGTGGAGAGACAGCAGCTTGGGAAGAGGGGGGCTCCAGAGACATACAGGGAGAAACTGGGTTGTGTGGCACTGCCGCCAAGGCCCATGTGCTGAGTCCTCCTCCCATAAGGCCAAATCTGTATCTGCATTAACCTGGTGAAGAGCCCACTCGTTCCACCTGACAACTCCCTGAGACCCTGCCCTGCCCAACTTGCACAAGCCCTAAGGCTCTTTCAACAGCAGCCACCTGAGTCCACATGACAGTCTTTCTTTAAAAACTCTCCAGGAATTCTTATCACACTCCAGGGGTGCCAGAGAAATACAGAGAGAAAGTGAGTTGTGTGTTTTTGAGAAAGGGCTGAAGGACAGCTACCATTGTTCCTGTGTTGAGCCCTAACTCTCACTTGGCCAAATCTGAACCTGTATTAGCCTGGTGAACTCCACCAACTCCACCCTGATGACTTCTGAGAGCCATCCTCTCACCCCCACTGTCCACAAAGGTCCCCAGGCCTCAGGCAGATGGTGGTTAGCCCCAGTGAGGTTTTTGCTGAGTGTCCTCAGGGTCAGCACTGGTGCCAAATATGAATCTGTATTAACTTGGGGAACACACCACTCACCCAACCCTGGTGACTCCCTGAGACCCTGCCTCACCAAGCTCACATACCACTGAAAGTTCTTTCAGCAGCCGAGCCTTAAAGGTAGCCAGAGGCAGTGGCAGGTCTCAGGATGCCTTGGGAACTTTTGCTGAACTGCCCTAGCTAGACCCAATACTGGTGGCAGCTGGCCTTGGTTCAGCTGGCCTTGGCCTTGCATGTACATCCAGATCCAATACAGACAGCCACCAACCACAGGTAGCCCAATTGCAGGCAGTGTCTAACACTGACCTGCACTGGATATCCTCACAAGAAGCCTTGGAATCAACACAGAGCACACCTAGTGGCTAGCTTCAGACCATAATGGAACACTACCAGATTAGCTGCACAGGTGGCATGCCCAAAGAGAAGTCAGCAGGCACCTCTGGGGACAAATCCTCCTCCCTGGGATCAACACTGCACAGCAGCATGTACACTGTGGTCATGGCCAATCTTCCTGCTAGTAAACCTGAGAGTCAATTGCACCTACTGAAGTCTCAATGGCAATCAAGTCTCCACTACAACAGGAAGGCACATACAACCCACACAAGGGATACTCCTGGAACACCTGGCTCAAATGGTCAGGGAGACTGTCCAATTTGGCCCCTCAGAACACATACTACATAAGGCCATCCCATGAAGAATGGAAGATGTAGCAGGTGTATATAATACATAGAAACAAACACTAAGAGACAGCCAACATGGGGAGACTAAGAAACATGTCACAAATAAAAGAACAAGGGAAATATTTAGAAAAAGAACTAAATCAAAGAGAGGCAAGCAAGCTACCACATCTAGAGTTTAAAACACTGGTTTTTAAGGATGCTCAAGGAACTTAGTGAGAACCTCTACAAAGAGAGTAAGCATAAAAAAGAATATAAAAAGCATAAAAAAGAACCAGTCAGGAATGAAGAATTCACTAGAAAGAATCAACAGCAGATTAGATGGAGCAGAGGATCAAATCAGTGATTTGGAAGTCAAGGTGGCAAAAAACACCCACCCAAACAAAGATATTTAAAGTACCTCTGGGACAATGTCAAGCATAAAAACATTTGTATCATAAGGGTATCAGAAAGCAGACAGAAAGAGCAAAGAATTGAGACCCTAACTGAAAAAATGACTAAAAACTTCCCTAACATAATGAAGAAAATAGACATACAGGTTGAGGTTAAGTAATCCTATACAATATTGGGAACAAATATACTATCAAATTATTTGTTGTTTTTCTGAGATTCAAATAAAAAATAAAAAAAGAAAGAAACAAGACAAATCACATATAAACAATCTAACCTTACACCTAAAGGAATTAGAAAAACAGTAACAAACACAACCCAAAGTGAATAGAAGGAAGGAAATAATAAAAATCAGGGTGGAAATAAACAAAATAGACTCTAAAAAAAATACAAAAGATTAATGAAACCAAGAGCTGGTTCTTTGAAAACCTTTAATAATACTCATTAAAAAAAAACAGACAGGACCCAAATAAATAAAACCAGAAAACTTAGGCAGTGAACTCTCTGTCACTGTTCTTAGTAATATTTTTCTCTGATATATCTCCTTGGGAAACAAAAGAAAAAAAAATAAACAAATGGAACTCACTGCAAAAGAAACAAAACAAATAACAAAATGAAAATAAAATCTACTGAATGGAAAAAGATATTTGCCAATAATCCATCTGATAAGGGGTTTATATCCAAAATTTTTTAAAAATTCATACACCTTAACACCAAAAAACCAGACTATCCAGTTTAAAAAATGGGCAGGGGATATGATAGACATTTCTCCAAAGAGGATACAAAGATGACCAATAGACATATGAAACGATGCTCAATGTCACTAACCAGAGAAATTAAATTAAATTAAAACCACAATGAACTATGACCTCACACATGTCAGAATTGCTATCATCTATAAATCAACAATGAGCAAATGTCGGTGAGGATGTGAAGGAAATGGAACCTCCCTACCCTGTTGGTGGGATGCAAATTGGTGCAGCCACTATGGAAAACAGTGTGGAGGTTCCTTAAAAATAGAATTACCTACGACCCATCAGTTACACTTACTTGATATACAATATATATCTGAAAAAATCCAGAGCACTAATTAAATTCAACTCCTATGTTCATTGCAGCAGTATTTACAATAGCCAAGATATGGAAGCAATCCTAGTGCCCATCAATAGATATTGGATAAAGAAGATATGACACATCTATACAATCGAATATTACTCAGGCATAAAAAAAAAAGAATGAAGTTTTACCATTTGTGACAACATTAATTGACCTTATTAGGCTAAGTAAAATATGTCGGTAAGAGAAAAACAATACCATATGATTTCACTTATATGTGGACTCCAAAGAACATAATACATCATCAAACAAAACAGAAACAGACTCATAGTTACAGAAAACAGACTGCTGGTTGCCAGAGGAGAGAGGATTAGGGAGATTGGGTGAAAAAGATGAAGAGATTAAGTACAGATTTGTAGTTACTAAATAGTCATGGAGATGTAAAGTATAGTATAGGGAATACAGTCAATAATAACTAGGTATGGTGCCAAATGATTACTAGAATTATCGACAGATCACTTAAATTACATAATCATCTGACCACTGTGCTATACACCTGAAACTAACATAACATAATACTGAATGTCAACACTAATTGAACATTTTTGGGGGGAAAAATTAAAATTCTGGATGAAACTGGCAAAGAGGGTCAAGGATAAACGATGGGGGCCCTAAAGGCATTGGAGAGAGCCAATAAGTGAAAATAGGAAAGTGAAAAGGTAATAAAACAGCCAATGAAAAAGCCAAGAGAGCAGAATAAATAGCATGATCCCATATGTCAGAGGATGCACATTACCTGCTATAATGCCATCCATCTGCTCCAGCGCCGCAGCCAACATGTCACTTGCATCACTCATCATTTTGTTATTTGTGGAGGGCAAATTCCAACCTGGATCTGAAAAAATAATGATGTTATCATGACATCCTTTAAATGACTCATGCTTCCTGGCAGGGTTGATCATTCAACTCCAAATGATAACTCCCCCTGGCAGGCGAAGAGGGAGAATTTCTGAAGTAGTAGACCTGAATTAATTGGAACATTTAACGAGCTGCGGCCAACCATCGCTTACTACACTGAGAGACCACATGCTATACCTGTATCAGTTAATAAAACAAGACTCAGTTCTTGCACTCAAGGTGTTTAAAGTGAAGATTGCTTTCCATGCCACCCTCTGTAGAGCTCTAGGTCTCCATGAGGGGTATCAGGCCTGGCTGTGGAGCCTTGCTCGGGGCACTGAGGAATGCTGGGTAGACTAGAACTTCCTGCCTCCCTGTTCCAGCCCAAACCAATCTCTATTCTCTTAATTTGCCCCCTTTTTCCTGTATGAGAATTACCATAAGACATGTGTAAGAAAGTGGTTCTCATTGTGTGCATATATGGTAAACACATACACACATCGACTGCTATTGTTGAATGTAACAATAGCTACCATGCATCAAGTGTCTACCATGGTCCCTATACATTTACATAAATTATCCACAATCCTTTATCATAACAGTAACCCTATAAAACAGATACATCCATCTTTGTTTTACAAATGAAATCAGAGATGTTTGCTGATTTTTGCAAGGAAACATGTCACGTAAATACATCAAAGACCAGTTTTTTAGCCTAGGTCTAATTTCAACAATATTATATTTGCTTAACTGATTCTGTAGCTGAAAGATAGGTTTATGCTAAAATTGTCACAGGCTACTCATTCTTTTACCTATTCAAAAAACTGACTGAACTTACAGCCTTGCAAGAAATTTGGTTAAAGCAGAAAAAAGCCAAATTATATGTTTTTCAATATTAATTAATGTATTTCAGGTACCAGACTAAGTATGCATACAAATTTTCCCAGTAGGCTAAATAAGGCTTCTGCGACTTTGCAGATGGGACATGAAGGGTCTGCTGTTTAATAGAAACCTTTGCCCTTTGTTTCCAAGCAGCCAGATCTCACTTACCACTTTATTTATTTATTTTTATTGATTTTTTTTATTTATTTATTTTTTTTACAGAGAAGAAGAGAGAGGGATAAAGAGTTAGAAACATGAATGAGAGAGAATCATCCATCAGCTGTCCCCTGCATAACCCCTACTGGGGATGTGACTGCAACCAAGTTACATGCCCCGACCGGAACCTTTCAGTCCGCAGGCCGACGCTCTATCCACTGAGCCAAACCGGTTTCGGCTACCACTTTATCTTTATAAACACATTTACAGTTTTGATAAAAAGCTTGTTGGATCAATTCTATGTACATTCATTTTAATAATAAGCCATCTAATCACTGTGAAATATTACTTTTTTTTAATAGTTTTTATAGATTTCATCTAAGCATTTCCCAGAACTTTACCTCAGAAGGTATAAAGTATCTCTACCATGTTATGTGGAAATACTACAGCACAAAAATGCCCAAGGTGTGCATTTACAGTTACCAGAATTCAGGTGGTTAACAAGCTAGGTTTGAGCCTAGGTAGTTCTCAAAAACGTACTTGCACATTCAGCTAATCCAGCGAGGTGGGGCACAGATTTAATAATCACACTTCAGGCTGGAAAATTTAAAACATGAAAACTGAGAACATGAAGGATTAAGCCAAACAGCCTTCAGTCCTTTACTTTCATAAAATTAAGTGGTTTGCATTACCTTCATTTTAAAAGCGCTTCAAAGTGCTCTAGATAAGATGAGATATATAGAAAGGAACACATGTCAGTTCAGCAATAAACATGGGAAATGCTAATAAAACCAAGTAACGCTCACAATGAAAAACTCTCACTGCCCCACCAATTTATAAAAACAAGGATTGATTTTCTTTGCTAGCAACTATGATTTGTGTAGGGCACGAAACACTTCCAAGTATGACAGGTAATTATCTACTTCTCTGTTCTGTCCAGAACCTTTCAAATACTATGACACGGAGGTGTAAGAATCAAGGCCATAATTTTCAAAGCAGTAAAGAACCAATTAAAAAAAAAAATTCCAATTCTTTAGAGACCAATCCTTTGTGTAATAACATAAAACTATGATGACAATATTTCACTGTTAAAAAAAACCTTATAAATATTTACTCTTGATCTCTATATTTATCACATAATACGCTACTTATAACAGTAAGGGGAGGACAGACAGAAAACGTAATAAATATGCACGTATTATAGAAAAAGTGGGTGATAGCTAAAGTGTATAGGTTTACTTTTGTTGTTGTTGTTAATCCTCACTCGAGGATATTTTCCATTGATTTTTAGAGAGTGAAGAGATGGGGATGGGGGAAATAGAGAGAGAGAGGGGGAGAGAGAGAGAGAGAGAGAGAGAGAGAGAGAGAGAGAGAGAGAGAGAGAGAGAGAGAGAGACATTGATGTGAGAGAGACACAGTCATTGGTTGCCTCCTGCATATGCCCTGAAGGGTATGTGCCCTTGACCAGAATCGGGACCCTTCAGTTCATATCCACTGAGTCAAACCTGTTAGGGCAGGATTACTGTTAAGGGTGGTGAAAATGTAACCATCTTGACCTAATTCAATTTATAGAACAAAACACTTAAATGCAAAATATACATTTCAAGTCCAAGTTATATTTACCATGATGGGCCATGTACGCAAGGGCCACAAAATAAGTCTCAATAAATTCCAAATGGGCTTTAAAGGATTACAGTGAAGAATGAGAACAGAAGCCTGAAGTGGTGAAGCACTAAGAATAGAATTTCCATTATATATTAAAACTCAGACTTGCCAATGGCCTGAGGTATTTTAGAGTCAGCCTGAGTGAGCATCTGTGTTGATAAAGCTATGCCAACTGTCATGAATGGGTCAAAGTATTGTCAAAAATAGAAAGGCTAAATAAAAAGACCAGAAAATACCATACTCTTAAAAAGATTGTCCTATATCCTCAAAAACACATCTGAGAGGAAAATTCCCCTGGGTGTTCTCACATACTTAATGCAATGGAATGTTGTTCCAATACAATGAAATATTACTACACAATAAAAAAGACTGAACTGTTGATACATGCAACAGTTTGTTGAGCAAAAGAAGCCAGACATGAATGACTATGTACTACTGTATGATTCCTTTTCTATGAAATTCAAGAATGGGCAATCTATGGTGATAAAAAGTAGAATAATAGTTATCTGTAGGAAGTGGTAAATGATTAAAGGAGGTACTGGGGAACTTCCTGTTTAATAAGTCGATTGAGGTGTTGGTTACACCAGTTTATACATTTGTCAAATTCATCAAACTACACATTTAAGATGTGTGCATTTCAATATATGGAAATGTCATCTCAAATATTAAAAGCTAGGAATGAAGATGATTTTAGAAATTAAAAATGAAATTGTATTTTTTAAAATCAACTAAATAAGTAAATGAATTAATATAATGGAGGAAAAGCATGGATTTATAGTGATAATACATCACAAATCAAAGATAATGAATAATCCAAGTACAGATCCAAGGTCCAAAAATAAGAGACAGAATAACCAGGTCCTTTTGTTCTAATTCTGATTATAATTTGGTCTTTTGGGTGGACAAAACCATTTAGAAAATTAAAACTTCAACATCCAATGATTCTCAGGGAATAGCAAAATGATTTCTGTGTTCTAAATAACTAATATACGTATACTTCTTTGAATGACTTGCTGAAGGAAAAGGCACCGGAAAATACAACCACCACAACAAAGGAATTTGGTTTGAGTTAAAGGTCAGAGTTCAAACCTAAGAAAACACTTACTTGTGTAATGTGAACAGAGAAGACGAGCTCTGTTTGTAGGAGTCCTCAATCTGGTGGTTTCCTGTTCCCATGGCTTAATTAAAAATAAGTTTAGAATAGTCTTAGTAAAGCAAGAACTTGGAAATAATATTCATATTTTAGAGTAAGGGACAAAAAGAGACCCAACAGAAGCAAGTTTGGGGTATATTTCAAGCTTGGGTAGGACCCATTTAGAGCAGACTTGAATGGGGTAAAATACCAGGGAAAGTTCCAGCAATGGGTGTGGTGGCTAAAAGTTTGGCAGGAAAAAACACAAGTTTTTGCAGAGTTGCTGACTAACTGATGTTTTAGGTCGGGCTAGCTGCCCAGTGTCCGTGAAGAAAGTCAGGCTGTGAGAAAATTACAAAGTTTGTTTTAAACTCTCGCTTTCTTGAGAATGACATTTGTCCTAGCTTTCTTCTCAGCTTTCCTTAGGTAGAATGTTTAGGCTTGAAAGAGAACTTCTAATTTTGTGCCGTGAGATGGATACAGTTCACTGAGATTAAGACTAAAGAGAGAAAAAATCCTTAATTGAAAGAGAGACTGTCCATGCAGTGGGGAATGGAGAGGGGGATAGGGGACACCTGTAATATGGTCAACAATAAAAAATAAACATAAAAAATAAACTAAAGTAATCCTTAACGAGACCAATAAGCCGATGGCATTTTGAAAAAAAGAAAAATGGAAGAGCATGTTTACACCCATTCCACTAGGCTGGTGAAGCACCAAAATCACATGGTTATTATAAAAACAGTATATTTTCATATAAATCACCCACAGGTTTCTCACCAATTTTCCCCCAAAGATGCTCACTAGGGATGTTATATCAATTACACAATGGGTTCCAATGTATGCAGCAACACAATCTTAGGAAAGATAAAATGTCTTAAAAACGGAAAGACCAACAGGTAGTAGGAAGGACCATCAGTGGTTATCAAGCTGTGGTTCCTGGACCCACAGCAGCATCACCTGGGAGTTAGTCAGAATGTACATCCTTGGGCCCACCAGCCTGGGTTTTACAAGCTGTTCATGTGATTCTAGAGCACACTCCATCACAGGACTTTCCTCCTGGGACACACGCCCCACCCAGATGAGGCTGGAACTGGCTACCAAGGTAAACAAGGGCAGAGCTACTCTCCACAGCCCCCGCTTCTTACTTTGATCCAAGAATCACAGCTCTGAAGAGGCAATTATGTTTTAACCTGAAAAACACTCCCTTTAAACTTCCACTAAGTCCTGATGTCTGCAACATGTTAGGATTCTTAAGCAATCCTCCTTGCGTTCTGGTTGTCTGCTTTGTATCTGTCATCACATACTTTCTCCTCCCCACTGTGTTAGTCCAAATCCTTTCACCTTCAATCTGTTCTAACATCCCGGGAAAATCAATTCAAAGTCACGTGAAAAAGAAAACATGGTAAGAAGCGGGGATCAAGGGACAGGCCAAGTGCTGAAAACAAAAAGGATGGGGATGTTAGCAGCAGGGGTGATATCTAATATTATAGCACATTAAAAAATTTGCCAAACTGTAAAATAAGTAAAATATCCTACAATATATAATAAAAGGCTAATATGCAAATTGTTCCCTCGACTAGGAGTTGGACCAGGAGTTCAACCCGGAGTTTGACCAGGGGATGGGGCCAGCTAGCCAAAAGCCTGTGGCCTTTACCCTCAACCAGCCTCACCCCCAATCGACCCTATTGGGGTGGGCCAGCTGGACACCACCACTGCACGAATTCGTGCACCAGGCCGCTAGTTGATGATATAACTGGGAATTTGAACACTGACTGTATTTGGTGTTATTAAGGAATTATTTTAATTTTGACGTTTTAATAGTTCTTTTTGTAAAAGCTCATACTTTTATTTTTTATTTAAAATATACTTTATTGATTTTTTACAGAGGAAAGGAGAGGGATAAGAGCCAGAAACATCGACGAGAAAGAAACATCCACCAGCTGCCTCTTGCACACCCCCCACTGGGGATGCACCCATAACCAATGTACATGCCCGACCGGAATCGAACCCAGGACCTTTCAGCCCCCAGGCCGATGCTCTACCACTGAGCCAAACTGGTTTCGGCAAAGCTCTGACTTTTAGAGATGATTAGTAAAATATTTATGAATTAAATAATATAATATGTGGAATTTTCTTTGAAATAATAAGAAGGGGAATAGGATGAAGATATAGATGAAATAAGATTAGCCATGCTTTGATCATGGTTGAAGGTGAGTGATAAGTATATGGAGTAACATTATCCTATTCTACAATAAAAAACAAACTGTAATATGGACACCTGTAATATGGTCAACAATAAAAAACAAACTTAAAAAATAAAGTAATCCTTAACTAGACCAATAAGCTGATGGCATTAAAAAAAAAAGAAAAATGAGAGAATCCAAGATGGCTGCACAGGTAAACACCTAGCCGCAGCCGTACACAACAATTTCAATAACATACAACTAAAATATAAAATGGACATTACCCAGAACTACAGGAAAATTGACTGACTGGAAATTCTACAACGAGAAGCAAGGAGAAAACCAGAAGGAAGTGCAGAGGAGCTGAAAAGACTAAGGTACAGAAACACGCGGCACGAGCAGAGAGGACGGAGCCAGAGAGGAAGGGGGGCAGATTGCCTGGCTGGCGTTCCCTAGTGGGAAGGAGATAAAAGCTCCGACTGTGCTGGGCCCCAGTTCCGACTGCTCTGAACCCCAGTTCTAGGCCAGACCCCAGGGACCCAGGCTCATCCAGAGGGAACTGGGCTGTAAGGCAGAACCCCGGGGGGGGGGGGGGGCAGCGAAAGAAGGTCCCGGCAGTGAGCACATTGCGCACAGAGAAGGGACAGTTGGCTGTGCCTCAGGATTGGCCTGGCGGGAAGGAGACAGGGGCTTCAGACTGCTCTAAACGCCACCTCCAATCCCACTTCCAACTGAAATGAAGTCCAGTTTCAGGCTCATTGGGGGAGAGCCTAGACTGTTTGGTAGCAGGTGAAAATCGAGGGCACCTTTCTCTCAGAGGTGCTTGCAACCAGTACTGAAGGACCCTGAGACTCAGGAGTCGCATAGGGCGGGGCTGATGGAAGCCAAGCCTGTAGGCTCCACCCTGAAACTCTGCCCCATCAGGGAAGCTGCGAAAATGCGACAACGAAATAGATCACAAACTAAAGAAATGGAGGACAAAAAGCGACTGGATATAGAGTTCAAATCTACACTTATAAGGTTTTTCAAGAATTTCCTAGAAAAGATCGATAAGACCTATGAGGATATGAAAAGGGATCAACTAGAATTAATAAGGAATCAACAAGAAATGATAAGGGATCAACAAGAAATAAAGAATACATTGTCTGAAATAAAAAAATATTATACAGAGTCCTAAAAACAGATTGGAAGATCGCAAGAATCAAGTCAAAGATTTGGAACAGAAAGAGCCAGAAGACACTCCTCCGCAGAAGCAAGAAGACAAGAGAATCCAGAAAGTTGAAGATAATGTAAAAAAACCTCTGGGACAACTTCAAGCGAACCAACATGAGAATTATGGGGGTCCCAGAAGATGAGAGAGAGCAAGATATCAAAAACATACTGAAAGAAATAGTGACAGAAAACTTCCCCCACCTGGTGAAAGAATTAGACTTATAAGTCCAGGAAGCGCACAGAACTCCAAACAAAAGGAATCCAAAGAGGACCACACCAAGACAAATCATAATTAAAATTCCAAGAGCAAAAGACAAAGAGAGAATATTAAAAGCAGCAAGAGCAAAGCAGGTAGTTACCTATAAAAGAGCACCTATACGAATGTCAGCTGATTTCTCAACAGAAACCATGCAGGCCAGACGGGAATGGCAAGAAATATTCAAGGTGATGAATAGTAAGAACCTACAGCCAAAGATAATCTACCCAGCAAAGCTATCACTCAGAATCGAAGGCCAGATAAAGAGCTTCACTAATAAAAAAAAGCTAAAGGAGTCCATCACCACCAAACCAGAATTATATGAATTGCTGAAGGGGGTTCTTCCAGAAGAGAAAGTAAATAAAGATAAAAATTATGAACAACAAATACGTAACTATCAACAAGTGAATCTAAAAACCAAGGGAATAAAAAAAAATCTGATGAACAATATTAATTGTTGAATATAATACAATAGAATCAGAGGTATGGAAGGGGAGTGAACTGACGATTCTTGGGGAAAAGGGGAGAGGGGGATGTGGGAAGAGACTGAACATAAACTGTGCACCTATGGATGAGGACAATGGGGGGTGGGGAAAGGGCAGAGGGTGGGATGGGAACCTGGTGGAGGAGAGCAATGGTGGGGGGGGGGGGAGAAACATTTGTAATAATATGAATAAAAATTTATTTAAAAATAAAAGTAAAATAAAAATAAAAAAATAAAAATGAAAGAACATGTTTGCACCCATTCCACTAGGTTGGTGAAGTGCCAAAATCATATGGTCATTATAAAACCAATATATTTTCATATAAATCACCCACAGGTGTTTCATATATTTGAGATTTTCCATAATAAAATATTACTTTTTTCCATTCATATCTTTAGACAACAGGATTGTCAAACACCCTTCATCATGATATGTTGTCTTAAGTATTTTCACTTTTTTCTATCATAACTTCAAACATACCAAAGGCTCAGCAAATATTTACAAACCAAATAAGAAAATACTTGTTATACTAACCACCTGCATAAACACAAACACACTCAGAAAACAGAAGAGCCTCTCACAGAGAACTGTAAGGCAGACCATAAGAAAGGGGAGTATAAATGACTGTGTATTAGTAGAAGTTACTTCTCTTGCTCACTAACATAAAGAGCAACAAAATTGCTGGGGCAAAGCTGGGAAGTGCTGAAATAAATGAAGCAGCAAGGGAAGATAAAAGGAAATGAGCTTTTCATCTGCACGCTATTAATATTTAGAGATGACAACCAGAAAGGATGAATACAAAGGTTCATACAATAAACCAAGATCCTTTACTTTTTGGATAAGAGGACGTTGCTGCTATTTGAAAAACTGGTATGTATTAAATATCAGTAAGTCTGACGATACTGTGATAAATGGAAAGAATGCCCCATGTCTCCCTAGCTAGTGTTGTTGGTACTATGTCTTCACGAAGTTCTAAATTTGTCTAAGGTAACTCAGGAAGTAAGATATGAGGCCAAAACTCATGTTCCCAGGTGTGCTTCTCACTGAAGTCAGTAGGTATTAATCACACAGCTCGTTTGCCCTGACTAGGATGACCAGCCTCCAACAAGAGCCTTCATTTAACAGTATCTGTCTCCTTGATTAAGCTGTGAGCTCCATGAAAACAGAGGCTGTTTGTGATCTCTGATCCCTGGACCTCATGTGGAGAACATCAAAGGCTTGCAGCGTGGTGCTCTGCTCCAAGGGACACACACACACAAACTCTCTCGCGCTCTCTCTCTCTCTCTCTCTCTCTCTCTCTCTCTCTCTCTCTCTCTGTGTGTGTGTGTGTGTGTGTGTGTGTGTTTTATGTCATAACTGTTCCAACCCTCACAGTCCCTGTTTTGGCTCACAGTATGACCTCCCTCTTAACTGCATAAACCAGAAACCTATCTCCTCATCTTAACTTTTAAGATAAATGTGGATAAATTTGTTCATTGCTCTTGGTACCCTTCCTATCTATAATCTCACAGGGCGAATTTTTACACTGTTCAAGACTGTGGTGAGCCAAATTCACTGTGCTACTTCGGAACGATGTGATTCCTAAGGGTTTGCAAACTTAGCTCCCAATATAGTGGAGGAGTATCAGGAGGCCTGAGCAGGCTGTAACTTCTGATCTTTCAAACACTCTAACCCTAACCCCCACCCATCTCTTCTCTGTTCTTTAAAAAAATCTATAGACTCCATCTGGCTCCTAGTATCCTACCCATGTCTACCAATCCAGGCTCCACTGGCTAAGAGATAAGCAGTTCTGGGATGTGGGACCTAGACTGAAGTCAGGGGTACAGAACAGCTACTCCAGGCTCTGGAAAGGAGGGGAAGGACAAACTGCCTATCTACGAGCAGCCTCTACAGGAGTGTTTTATAAGTCATGGGTCATGACCCTAAGATTAGAAGGAAATGAAGTAAACTTTGTAGAGTGCCATCTTCATTTATTTAGCAAAATAGACAACATCAGAGTGTCTTACAGGAAAAAAAGGTTAAGTACTGTTCTGTGAAACGTTTGATTCGATTATGTACACACATCTGCATGCAGTAAGTATGGCAGGCCTACCCCGTGCCGGGCACTAGGGATAGAAGAGTGAAGACAACAAGCAGAAAAAGAAAACTGTTCCTGCCTTCTATGTACCTGCCATCCCAGTGATTCAGAATGTGCGTGTACATGTGGGCGTGGATATATATGTATTGCAGCATCATACCAGAAAGTATATCTTACACTGGGTCAAAAGCATTGGAGAAAGGCTGCTGTAAAGTCATGCTATTTAAAAGGTGGTCTGTGAGCTAGTGTTCATCCACCCACCGGTGCTGGTCCACCATGTGATAAGTCCAGAAACTGTAAGTATTTAGAATATTTTATAGCAACCTGACCTTCCTGTGATATCCAATTTTTCTGACCTAGCCATTTTTTAAAGTTGGATTTTACAGAAAGAATCACTCCATGATAGATTGAAAAACAAAACAAGCCTAGGTGGGGTGGCGCAGTGGTTGAGTGTCGACCTGTGATCCTGGAGGTCATGGTTCGATTCTTAATCAGGGCACATGCCTGGGTTGTGGGCTAAATCCCCAGTGTGGTACCAATCCCCAGTGTGGGATGTGCACGAGGCAGCTGATCCATGATTATTCCTCATCATCTATCTATCCATTCCTCCTTGCCTGCCTTCCTCCCTTTCTCTCTCCCTCCCTCCTCCCCCTTCCTCTCTGAAGTCAATAAAAAAGAAAGAAAAGACAAAAGAAAAACAAAACAAAAAACTGGTCCTTCAGCAGAGATGGCTGGAGAAGCACTGCTCGGGAGACCCCTGCATGTGTGTACTGGGAGTAAGAGTGTGCACAAGCACTGGGATTGGACACTGCAGCCACCGACCATGGATGGAGAGAGAAGGGGCAATGCAGGGAGCGAGAGCGCTCCAAGAACTAGGGAGTGTGGTTCAGATTTGTTCTCTCTGCACACATGCCAAGTGATAAAAACAATGAAATGGTAAGGAGAAAACTGTTAGCACTGATATGGATGACATTCCATTAAAGTCAGAAGAAGTAAAACAAAGATTTTTAGTTGTATAAAATTAACAGCAATGGCAGTCATATACACTGAGTGGCCAGATTATTATGATGTCTGAACGCTTAATAATCTGGCCACTCAGTGTATATCCTATATAATAAAAGGCTAATATGCAAATTATCTCCTTGACAAGGAGTTCGACCAGCAGGCAGGCTGGCCAACTGCCCATGTCCCCTTCCCCTGGCCAGACCCCACCTATGCACAAATTAATGCACTGGGCCTCTAATACACTCACACACACACACACACACACACACACACACACTAAGTGGCCAGATTATTATGCATTCAGAGATCATAATAATCTGGCCACTCAGTGTATTTGAACTACTTATACATCTAATTAAAATGCAGCACAGTACAATTTCTGATCACTTTGTTTCAATTACAGCAATAAAGGCTACATATTTTGCACTGAATTTTCATCACTTGTCATTCACGCAACATAGCCCAAAGCATGTGATATTTGAGTGGAAGAATTTTGCCAGCATACCAAACTGTCTGGGAAGAGTGAGAAAAACTGTGGGCGAGGGGACCGTTTTGTGGAGGAATAAGACTTTATAATGATTTTAAAAATGAAGCTGTCTGTCTAGTGGGTAATTTCTGTTGCTTTCTCTTTCCACTGGGTGTTAGTTACACTCGTGGCTGTGCAGTAAGTGGAATGCCAATGTTTTTTGCTTTTACAGCATATGTACTTCTGGCCACCATCAGCAGTAGAGATATGTTCTCAGCTGTTGGGGCAGGACGGGACAAAATAAAAGCCAAGCCCTGAAATAATCCAGTGGAAAGTACAAAATACATCCTTAACATTGTCATTCACTATTAAAGTCTTAAAAGACATGGAAATTCTGTACAATTAATGAGCACAGACCCAGGTAATCATGGGTAACAATGCTTCTCAAGTCATTTATATTTCAGTTCTGAATGGCTGGCCCTGGCTGCAGGAGATGTGCTTAAGGGAAGGACAATGAGAACCAGGAAAACAAGGCCACAAATTATTTCCCAATCCAGGCAGTGGCAAACTGCAGCCCACAGGCCAAATCTGGAGTTATAGTAAGAGTTTCCAGGTGAAAACAGCCCATACAAAGGCCCAGGGGGAGGGAGGACTTTATGTACTTGGTAATGAGGGAGGGAGGGAGGAGAAGGGGAGAATTTACATAGAGTGAAATGCACAGGTCTTAACTGTACAATTTGATGAGTTCTGATGAATGCGCACACCTATGTAACGCATATCAACATTCGGATCACCTTGTGTATATTTGGGTAGAAAAGCTAAAGTGTTTGGGAACAAGAAATGACTCAAGGGCTGTGGCCTACTCCACAGAATGATGGAATGGTCCTTTACTGATGCAACTGACTACTCAGCCCCAACCCCAGGCATAGCAAGTACTTCCTCCATCCACGGTAGAAAGGAAGCAAGAAGAATTACAAAATTGTCATCCACGGAAAGTCATCCCCTGCCATCCTGTACAGTAAAACATAATGAAATGGCTGGATCTTGTCCGTGAAAGCTGTATGTCAAACCCATTATCACAAACACCATGACAAACTCTTCATAGCTCCTTACAAACAAAATGAAACTCGATTATCAGGCACCATGTGGAGCCATTGCTTATCTCTACCAGATTACTGTACCTGGCGAGGGAAAAGGTGTGTCTCTGGAAAATGGGCTACCTTAACTCGGGTCCATGGGATGCTGTCTCTATCACAACGGACTTTTAAAGAATGAAGGTACCACTTTTAATCACTTCTATGCCAAGCTTGGCTCAAGACGTGGTGACCGCAAAGGTTTGATGAATAAATTAATAACCACCAACAAAATTAATCAACAAACATGCTAGGTAGTACTGCTTATGAAACAATAGTGCATTAATGGGCTTGTTGGTTCTTTTTTTTTTTTTTTTTTTCTTAAGGTATTATATGTGTACAGATCTTACCAATTCCCTCCCTTCCATACATGCCCTCCCTCCTCAGTTTTACGTCCATTGATTATGCTTATATGCATGCATACAAGTCTTTCGGTTGATCTCTTATCTCCTCCATATCTCTCTCCCCTCCCCACTGTAATTTGACATTCTGTTTGTTGCTTTACTGTCTCTGTATCTATCTTTTTGTTCATCGGTTTATAATGTTCCTTATTATCTATAAATGAATGAGATCATGTGGTGTTTTTCTTTCATTGACTAGCTTATTTCACTCAGCATAATGTTCTCCAATTCTATCCACGTTGCTGCAAATGATAAGATTTCCTTCTTTTTTATGGCAGCATAGTATTCCATTGTGTAAATGTACCATAGTTTTTTGATCCAATCATCTGCTGACAGGCACCTAGGCTGTTTCCAAATCCTAGCTATTGTAAATTGTGCTGCTATGAACACAGGGGTGCATATATCCTTTTTGATTGGTGTTTCTAGTTTCTTGGGATATATTCCTAGGAGTGAGATTACTGGGTCAAATGGGAGTTCCGTTTTCAGTTTGTTGAGGAAACTCCATACTGTTCTCCACAGTGGTTGCATCCATAGGCAGCAAAATCTCAGACATATGCCAAAAGAACTTCTTCACTGATACTGCCCCTAGGGCAATGGAAGCTAAAGAGAAAATAAACAAATGGGACTACATCAAAATAAAAAGCTTTTTTACAGCAAAAGAAACCATCAACAAAACATATTTGCAAATGTTATCACTGATAAAGGTTTAATTTCCAACATCTACAGACAGCTTATACAAGTTAATAAAAGGAAGATAAATGATCCAATTGTTGGTTCTTTTAAGTCTTAGATCATCAACCTAGATTTTGTTTTCACTTGAATTAAAGTCCCAGTATCCCACAGCTTTTAGGAGAGGAGGAGAGGGAATATGGGGGGTGAGGGGGAGCAGAAGAAAAGCAGAGCCAGTAAAAACGTTGCATCATTTTGGCATGAATATGAAAGTTTGCTTTTATTCTACTGATATGCTGAATGACTGGGGCAGGACTACCAAATAGCCAATGTAACCAGGACTTCCCATATTTTACAGTATCTGGTAGGACTAGCGCTTCAGGACGACATGGATAAACTTGTTCATATGCATATATTCAATATTTATCATTTGCCTAGCAGGTGCCAGAAACTATTCTAGGCACTGAGGAGTTTTCATTCCAGTGACCATCTGCCAATTTCTGTATTTGTCCTCCAATAAAGTCCATCTCATGGACCTGATTACGTGAGACCACCTGCAAGAGACATAGCTTTCCTAGCCAAGGATAGCTAGCATCTGTCTTGTTTTCAAGTGGCACCCCCAAAGTTGGATATTCTAAGTGGTGGGGGCACAGATTCTACTTAACATGGTACTTGCTTGAATTTAAAAACAGACGAGGGAATTGGCTTTTACATTTTTGCTGCTTATACCATATGCATTGAATGTCTGTGAGTTATCATATTCTCAGGATCCCTCAAGTCCTACCTTCTGTTAAAAAGTAATTTAGTATTAAAGGTGTATTTTTCCTTATGAAACTTCTTGCTATGTCTTGATTCAGCTGTACCAAGCACTGCTGGAGAAAGTGGGACTGGCTCCACTTCAAATGCCTGATATCTCACTTCAACCTTGACTAAGCACTTAATGTTACTCAACAATCCCTTTATTCATCATTAGTTTCCTCCCTATCACATTCCTTATAATGGCTGTCTCTAAAAATTCCTATAAACTCTCCCCTAATGTATTCCTATTCGTGCAGACCCTTAATCTCAGTAGATTATTTCTTAGCCTACCATACAAAGAATCCTGAGAACTCTCCTCTAGCTAAAAGTTCTATGTACAGCCCTAGCTGGTTTAGCTCAATAGATAGAGCGTCAGCCTGTGGACTGAAGAATCTCAGGTTCGATTCATTTTAAGGACACATGCCCAGGTTGTGGGCTCAATCCCCAGTAGGGGACATGCAAGAGGTAGCCGATCAATGATTCTCTCTCTTCATTGGTGTTTCTCTCTCTCTCTCCTCTCTCTTCTTCTCTGAAATAAATAAAAATATATATTTTTAAAAAATTCTATGTACACTTACTTGCCTATTCCAGGATCACAGTCTTCTGTCAAGAAAAAAATTTTCATCCTTGTTCTTGATCTCATCCCAACCTTTTAAACAATGACTCCCTCATTCTTTTATATCTTCAATCACAAATTAATCCTCAGTTTCCTTCTCTTCGATAAATAATATGTTGAAAATCTTTTGGCCCTAAAATTCCCAGCCAAAAACAAAAAACAACTCCCAAATCCTTCTCTTCACCCTTTGTAAGTTACAGATCTAGCTCTGACTCTTCACAATTACACCTTAAAAGGAGCGATCCTCACATACTATTTCTCCTGATCCCTTCTGCAATTGGGGAGATCCTATCACCAAAACAATGCCATCAAAGATCATCATCACTTGAAGAGGTCGAATGGCTGCAAAGTGGCAGAGAAGAGATTCAAACAAAAACAGAACTATGACATCACCCTAAATGTGCATCAACAGGGTTTCCAAAACGTGTAGAATTGAATCCATATTATTTTGTAAATAAGGCCAAAAAATTGCATTGAAACAATTCCACAGCTATCATCTCATACCTGTGAAAATTCTTCTAGGCAACAAAACAAGAAGGACTACACAAATAAAAAAAAAAAAATAAAAAACAAAAAAAAAAAAAAAAAAAAAGGAAAAAAAAGGTTTTGCAAACAAACGAAATCATCAAAAAATGAAAAAGCAACCGATGGAATGGAAGAAAATATATGCAAATTATATATCTGATGAAGGGTTAGTATCCAAATACATTTTAAAAATATTCATATACCTCAACAGCAAGTAAACAACTTGATAAAAAAAAATGGGCAGAGGTTCTCAATAGGCATTTTTTTAAAGAAGACATGTGGGTGACAACTCATACTTGAAAGGATGCCCAACATCACTAATCATCAGGAAAATGCAAATGAAAACCACAGTGCGCTATCATCCATACCTGTGAAAAGTACTTATCAAAAGACAAAAAGTAACATGATGGTGAGGTAACAGAGAAAAGGGGGCCCCTGTGCCCAGTGGGTGGGAATGTAAAAGATACAGCCACCATGAAAAGCAGAATAGAGGTTCCTCAAACAATTAAAAATAGAATTACATATGATCCAGCAATTCCACTTCTGGATATTTATCTGAAAACAACCAAAACACCAACTCCAAAGTAATATGCAACCCTGTGTTCATCGCAGCACTATTTACAATAGCTAATAAATGAACACAATCTGCAATGTTTATTTTGCCATAAAAAGAATTAAATTTTGTCATTTATAACTACATCAGTGGACACTGAGGGCACTATGCTAAGTGAAATAAGACAGACAAAGACAAATCTCATACGTTCTCACTTATATGTGGAATCTAAACAAACAAATAAATAAATACAAACAGGCTCATAGATATAGAAAATAAACTGGCATTTGCCAGAGGTGGGGGGGCAGGGGAAGGAGAAGAATAATGATGGCAAGATGGGTAAAGAAGGTCAAAAGGTACTTCCAGTTATAAAAGAAAGAGGTCCTGGAGATGTATATCATGTGGCCATAGTTAAGAACCCTGTGTTACATATTGGAAAGGCATTAACAGAGTAAAACTTTAAAGCTTTTTCTTTTTTAAAAAAATTCTTTAAAATGTTACTCAAGTTTTTGTCACAAGAAAAAATAGTTTTGTAACTAAGTTAACTTCACGTATAATGGTGATCATTTCCCAATATATACAAATATCAAATTATGTTTTACACTTGAAACTAATAAAATGTTGTATGTCAATTTTACCGGAAAAAAAAAAAAAAGGAAGGGGGGTGAAAAACAAACAAATGGCACTGAAAACAAAGAAACATTCATCAGAGTATAAGAAAAATTCCATAGGATATTAGTGCAATTCAAGAGTGACAGAAATCCCTTATGTCCTCCCTCAATTTCTACCCTATAAGTCAGAGCACAGGATTGTAAACTTTTCTTTGTAGTAATTATTTTACTAGGTGTACCGGTTAATAATGCAGATTTTGTAATCAAAGAAAACATGGCAATTTCAAGAGAAGCATCAAAAGTGCTTCATTCAAAGTAATGTCCATCGCTAGCTACACATTTCCCCATGTTTCAGGCAATTTGTGGATACCATCCCAATAGAAGTTTTCTTGTTTTGAGGCAAACCATTCAGAGACCCCATTTTCCACTTCTTCGTACGTTCTGAAGTGCTGCTCAGAAAGTGCATGTGCCATCCATTGGAACAAGTGGTAATCTGAAGGAGCAAGGTCTGGTGAACACAGACATATACTTCTCAGGCAAGATTTTTAACGTGTCTTGAACTGGTTTTGAAGTGTGTGATGGTGCGTCATCATGAAGCAAAATTACTTTGTCACGTTTTCTGAAACATTCTGGTCATTCACAATCAAAGCTTGGTTCACATTGATTATTTGTTGTCAGTAGCAATCAGTATTAACTGTTTCACCTGGTTTAAGAAGCTCATAATACACCACACCTTCCTGGTCCCACCAAATGCAGAGCATTGTCTTCTTTCTGAAGCGATTTGGCCTTGCAGTCAATGTTGAGAGTTGGCCTGGATCAGCCCATGATTTTGTGTATTTGGGATTCTCAAAATAAATCCACTTTTCATCACCAGTCACAATTCGATGCAAAACAAGACTTTCTTTCACACCATTGAAGCAACATTTTACTGATGAATGTTCAGTTTTCCATTTGTCTTTCATTCAATTGATGTGGCACCCATTTTCCTTCCTTTAAAATCTTTCCCATTGCTGGAGAATCCAAGATGGCTGCACAGGCAAACACCTAGCCGCAGCCGCACACAACAATTTCAATAAAATACAACTAAAATATAAAATGGACATTACCCAGAACTACAGGAAAGTCGACTGACTGGAAATTCTACAACGAGAAGCAAGGAGAAAACCAGCGCGGAGGAGCTGTAAAAGCCTAAGGTACGGAGACACGCGGCGTGCGGAGAGGACGGAGCCAGAGAGGAGGCTGAGTGCCTGGCTGGTGTTCCCTAGTGGGAAGGAGATAAAAGCTCCGACTGTGCTGGGCCCAGCTTCAACTGCTCTGAACCCCAGTTCTAGGCCAGACCCCAGGGACCCAGGCTCATCCATAGGAAGCTGGGCTGTAAGGCGGAACCCCGGGGGAGCTGCGAAAGGAGGTTCCGGAGGCGTGCACATTGTGCACAGAGAAGGAATGGTTGGCTGTGCAGCGGGATTGCCCTGGCGGGAAGGCGACAGGTGCTCCAGACTACTATGAACGCCACCTCCAATCCCACTTCCAACTGAACTGAACCCCAGTTTCGGGCTCATTGGGGGAGAGCTTAGACTGTTTGGTAGCAGCCGAAAATCGAGGGCACCTTTCTCTCAAAGGTGCTTGCAACCAGTACTGAAGGACCCTGAGACTCAGGAGCCGCATAGGGCGGGGCTGATGGAAGCCAAGCCTGTAGGCTCCACCCTGAAACTCTGCCCCATCAGGGAAGCTGCGAAAATGCGACAATGAAATAGATCATATACTAAAGAAATGGAGGACAAAAAGCGACTGGATATAGAGTTCAAATCTACGCTTATAAGGTTTATCAAAAATTTCCTAGAAAAGGTCGATAAGACCTATGGGGATATGAAAAGCGATCAACTAGAATTAATAAGGAATCAACAAGAAATGATAAGGGATCAACAAGAAATAAAGAATACATTGTCTGAAATAAAAAATATTATACAGAGTCCTAAAAACAGAATGGAAGATCGCAAGAATCAAGTCAAAGATTTGGAACATAAAGAGCCAGAAGACACTCCTCCGTAGACAAGAGAATCCAGAAAGTTGAAGATAATGTAAAAAACCTCTGGGACAACTTCAAGCGAACCAACATGAGAATTATGGGGGTCCCAGAAGATGAGAGAGAGCAAGATATCAAAAACATACTGAAAGAAATAGTGACAGAAAACTTCCCCCACCTGGTGAAAGAATTAGACTTACAAGTCCAGGAAGCGCACAGAACTCCAAACAAAAGGAATCCAAAGAGGACCACACCAAGACAAATCATAATTAAAATTCCAAGAGCAAAAGACAAAGAGAGAATATTAAAAGCAGCAAGAGCAAAGCAGGTAGTTACCTATAAAAGAGCACCTATACGAATGTCAGCTGATTTCTCAACAGAAACCATGCAGGCCAGACGGGAATGGCAAGAAATATTCAAGGTGATGAATAGTAAGAACCTACAGCCAAAGATAATCTACCCAGCAAAGCTATCACTCAGAATCGAAGGCCAGATAAAGAGCTTCACTAATAAAAAAAAGCTAAAGGAGTCCATCACCACCAAACCAGAATTATATGAATTGTTGAAGGGGGTTCTTTCAGAAGAGAAAGTAAATAAAGATAAAAATTATGAACAACCAATACGTAACTATCAACAAATGAATCTAAAAACCAAGAAAATTAAAAAAAAAAAAAACACCAACTAATGAACAATATTAACTGTTGAATATAATAGAATCAGAGGTATGGAAGGGGAGTGAACTGACAATTCTTGGGGAAAAAGGGAGAGGGGGATGTGGGAAGAAACTGAACATAAACTGTGCACCTATGGATGAGGACAATGGGGGGTGGGGAAAGGGCAGAGGGTGGGATAGGAACCTGGTAGAGGAGAGCAATGGGGGGGGGGGGGGGAACATTTGTAATAATATGAACAATAAAAATAAAAAAATAAAATCTTTCCCATTGCTTGTAAACTACTGGAAATTGTTTGCTGAGCAACGTTTAATATTTCTGCAAGTTGTTTTTGAGTTTGACATACATCTTCATCCAATCATGCTTGTAATTATTGGTCTTCAAACTTTTTCGATTGACCTGGATATTCTTTGTCTTCCACATTGAAATAATCACTTTTAAAGTGTTTAAACCAGCATTCACAAGTATCTTGAGATGGAGCATGCTCACCATAAGTTTCCTGAAGTATTCAGCAGCACTTTTCTTCAAAATAATGTTTTAAAATTTCCCACAAATACCTTTTTTTGCACAAAATTCAATATTTTTAAGTGTAAAATATCTATGATGTTAACACCATCAGCAAATTTGACATATGAAGTTTTGAAGCTTGTTGTCAATACAACAAAATAGCATATCTGTCAAATTGTATATATATCAACATATATGTAACTCCATTTATTGAAAAAAATCCGCCTACTAACCAGTACACCTAGTACTTATTTAAAAATTATAGATGAGATACAATATTACATTAGTTTCAGGTGCACAACATAAGTGATTTGACATTTATATATATTACAAGTGATTCCAAGGTAAGTCTAGAAACTTTCACTGTACAGAGTTGTATTACAATATTATTAACTATATTCCTATGCTATATTTTACAGCCCCATGATTTATTTTAGAGCTATAGTCATTTCAATGTAAGGCAGCAGCTCTTTTGAGTCTGCAGAGTTCAGAAAATGATTTGAGAAAATTTGTGTGAGGTGCCTTGCATACGCCTGGTCCATTTTAAGGGCTCTATAAATAACAGCTCCATGCAACTACGTTTTCTGTCTCTGCCAGATACCAGCTGAGAGCATCGTGTGTGGGCCTATTACTCTTACCTTCTGCTCTATTGAAGCCCAGAGCTCAGCACCCTTTATTGGTTCCATAAATACATTCTCATGACAGACCAAAAAAAGGTCTGTCATGAGAATGTATTTATGGAACCAATAAATATATCTTTCTCTCCTATCCCACAAATTATGCTGTAAACAACAACCATGAAAATAAGAATATAAAAAGGAAAGAAGAAAAAAAGGAGGCAGACAAATGAAAGAAAAAGAAGTGAGAAGAGCAAATAACATTTATTACGTGCTCACCCCACTGAGAGAACTGGGACATTGGTGCCCTAGGTCTGTGACAGTAAAAAGAGACAAGCTCTCCAAAAGCTTTGCAGAACCCCCCCCCCCTTTTTTTTTTTTAATACTCACCCAAGGATATGTTTATTGATTTTAGAAAGAGGGAGGGAGGGAGGAAAGGAGAGAAACATTGAATGGTTGCCTCCCTTATGCTTCTGGAACAGGGATGGAATCTGCAACCTAGGTATGTTCCCTGACTTGGAATTGAACCTGCAACCTTTTGGTGTATGGAATGACACTCCAACAAGGTACTCAGACTGGGGGGAGGACAGAAAGAAAGGAGAGTTGGATTTTTAGTGAAGAAAGAGAGAACTGGCCTTTTGTCTTAGGGAAATCCTAGAGAATAAAACCCTAATATGCAAATCGACTGAATGACCAGTTGCTATGATGCGAACTGACCACCAAGGGGTAGACACTCAACATAGGAGCTGCCCCCTGGTGGTCAGTGTGCTCCCATAGGGAGAGCACTGCTCAGCCACAAGCCAGGCTGCACCTCCATGGCAGCATTAAGGACCCCTCAGGGGATATCCAACTGCCAGTTTGGGCCTGCTAAGCTTGCAGGCAGACATCCCCTGAGGGATCCCAGACTGCAAGAGGGTGCAGGCCAGGCTGAGGAGACTTCTCCCCCTGCCCCCAACCAGTGCAAGAATGTCATGCACTGGGCCTCTACTATACACTGAGTGGCCAGATTATTATGACCACCTCATCAGTACTTCGTTGGGCCATCTTTTGCCTTCAATACTGTGGCGATTCTTCTTGGCATTGACTCCACGAGATGTTGAAAGGTGATGCAAGGAGTAATCTGACACCATGCCTGATGAATAGCACTGTCTAGTTCTGTAAGATTAAATGGTTGTGGAACCAGCTGCCTATTGGCTCTTTTAACTTCATCCCACAAAAGCTCAATTGGATTGAGATCTGGTGACTGTGGGGGCCACCTAAGCAAGGTAAAGTCTGCCTCATGTTCTTGAAACCACTCCTGCACAACACAAGCACCGTGGCATGGCGCATTGTCTTATTGGAAGTAGCCATCTCCATTGGGATACGCCATCAACATGATAAGATGAACTTGATCAGCAACGATACTTAGGTATGTTGTGCTATTCAGATATTGTTCCACACGAATTAAAGGGCCCAAATCATGCCTATAAAATATGCCCCAAACCATAACACTGCTCCCACCAGCTTAAAGGGTTGTACTTATGCATGTAGGGTGCATGCATTCATGCTGTTTCCTCAAAATTCTCACTGTGCCATCTGCATGATGCGACTGGAAATGTGATTCATGAGACCACATGACGTTTTTCCAATGCTTGACTGCCCAATCCTTGTGTTCCTGTGTGAATTGGAGAAGTTTTATCTTGGTAACTGAAGACAGCAAAAGAGTTCGAACAGGCCTTCGGCTTCTATATCTCATACGATGCAGTGTACAGCTAATTTGCCTACAAATGTCAGGTGATCATAATAATCTGGCCACTCAGTGTACATATAACCTACTTCATCTCAACAGTAACTGTTACGGGGGCCTTTCCCACAGAGTCAGAAAGGATCTCGATCTCGTTTCCTTCCATATGTTACAGGTCTACAGAGGCATGATGAGGCTGCCATGTGGTATCTAACCTGACCTAAATTCTGTTTCCACAGAGATGGTAGTTTTGTTAACAGATTGCTGATACTTTAGAATACACTTGATGGGAGACAAAAGCTGACTTATTTAGCAGAGACAGGAGAGAAGATCCCATTCATCCTTATCTCTGGGGCTAAGAGAAACAAAATTAGAGTCGTGCCTCAACACCCAGAAGCCTTAGAAGATCCATATCCATCACATTCACACATGGCACGCTGGGTAACAGGGCGTGAGGTCAGCTTAAAAAACAGAGAGGGGCCGCCAAGTATGAGAGGACCCGTGGTCTGCAGAGGAAGAGGTTTGGAAGATGCCTGATCTCCCAGGAACTTGGAAAGGCCCAGAAGAGCAGAGGAAGACATCCTTCAGCTCAAGGACCTATACCTCTGAAGGGGTCACTGGACAGCACCATAAGCTGCAAGCACTCGGCCAAAAGCATTGGAACTGTGGGTGTCAAAACCGCTCAACTACACAAGGCTTATGCGGAAAATGAAGGATATGCAAGAACAGTGTGACTAAAACATGTGTCAAGTAAAAACACATTGCGGGTCACCATGTTATTATGTTTTAAATCCTTGAAACTTGGACCGGGTTAGATATTTTACAGGTCATGGACTTGGATAGGAAGGGAGTGGCTGAAGTCCCCTTTTCAAAGGTGCTGCTCTCGTCTTTGTTTTCATTTACGTAACACTTTTTGGCCTCGTGACTCATGAAATGAACAAGGGAGAGAGCCCTACTATCTACAGAACGAACACCACAAACATGAGGTGCTCTTTTGGGTCAGGAAAAGAGGTGAAAATTCAGCTAATTTACAGATTTGTGTGTGTGTGTGTGTGTGTGTGTGTGTGTGTGTGTGTGTGTGTGGCTTATAGATCCCAAAGTAAATACTGCTAGATTTCTGAGGTTAATTTGTATCAGAGCTCAACTATAGGTGTTCTGCTGGGCCAAACCGTGTCTCCCCCAAAATTCATATGTTGACATCCCAAACCCCAGTACCCCAGAATGTGACCTTATTTGGAGATAGTGTCTTTTCAGAGATAATAAAGTTAAAATGGGATCACTAGGGTGAGTCCTATTCCAATCTGACCAGTGTCCGTGCAAAAAGGGGAAAATTGGACCCAGAAATGTGCCCAAAAGGAAGATGATCTGAAAACAAAGGAGTGGAGCCCGGAACAGGTCCATCCCTTGAAGTCCTCAGAAGGTCCCTGCCAACACCCTGATTATGGACATCCAGTCTCCAGAAATTGAAGACATTGCTCTTGGAAAGACACCCAGTTTGTAGTGCTTTGTGATGGCAGTCCTAGCAAACTAGTACAAGTGGCGAGATGTTGAGTTGGGCATGACTACAAAGGTACAGGGCATCCCATGAGGCAGAGTTCAGAGCGCAACTGGCCTGAGAAACCCAGCCACTGCTCTGTATAGAAGAATGTGTTTCATAGGCAACAATCTTCTGGACATGTTATATTCTTTTCAGTGACAACACTCAACAGCTGCCTTTTATAACCTGGCAAAGAGCATAGCACACTAATCCTATTAGAAATAACATATTCAGCGGTTTCCATTTCAAAACAAACATTTACAGAGCGGTTACTTGTTCCCAAATTCAAATCCTGTTCCTACTGAGAGACCCAAAAATGACCTCCAGAGACTGTCCATTAGTTTTTAAATCACAAAGTATTGCATATGCTTGGAAGTATTTCATACTTTCTTATAGTACCCCTAACACATATAATGTGTTGGCACATCCATAAAGCTGAAAAAAAAATTAAAAAGATACAAACAACATTCAAAACTGAGCTGAAAAACAAGAAACCAAACTGCCCCCAAATCAAAGGCAAAATTTCATAATGGTATTTATTCAGTGTTTGCTCGGGGAGAGATTTATGCTAGGATTCTGGCAGCGGATATGTGGATATAGAACATGTACATCAAAGCGATCTAGGACTGATGAATAGTTTTGTACCGACAACGAAAGTGCTTAATAAAATGCTCGATTTAAATTTTTATAAGATGACTCATGCCTACCAAGAATTAGGTCTCCTCCCATTTCTTCTCCTGCCAGGTCTCACATACTTCAAGTCATTTTCACAAGCGCGAACATGTCAGATGAAAGAATGTCCTGCCACTCCAACGAGTTGGAGGGCCTCCTCCACATCCTAAAACCACGGAGTCTGTTGGCTCTAAGTATTCCGTCCAAACTTACAGGCTAGCATTTAAACACATTCTAGGCTGTACATTGCTCCTAATCTTCAGCTGTGAGAAGGGCTAGTGCAAGAGCAGCACAAATATGTCCTCAAGCGCCATGCTGGCTTGTAAAGACACATCCAGGATATCCCAGTCACGCAAAAAACAATTTGTACAGCTTCATGGTAGAAGCGTTTTTATATTTGCAATGATTACTAACGTGTTTCCCCGAAAATAAGACATCCTCCAAAAATAAGACCTACTTACAGGTTTCCTTCTGAGTGAAATATAAGGCATCACCCCAAAATATAAGGCCCTCCCTAGGCTAAACATGAGAGATCTGGTCCACTGATTCTGAAAGAAATGGAGTCACAAGAAATTCACCAGGAATTGGATTGTTATGATGATGTTCCAGAAGATGATGACATGACTGTCATTGAATAAATGAGTAAATTCTTGATACTGTAGGATTCACAGTTTGTCTGGTTTGTGTTGACAACTACCGTACTACCGTACCGTACACAGGTAATAAATTTCCTTTATTTTCATTTAACAATAGATGTGTACCGCATTCTTCTTCATGGAAAAATAAGACATCCCCTGAAAATAAGACCTAGCACATCTTTGGGAGCAAAAATTAATATAAGACACTGTCTTATTTTCAGGGAAACAGGGTACATCAGCAGGCTACCAGAGATTTCAAAACATTGTCCAGAACTCTGCTTCTAAATAGGACAAGCAGAACTATTTTCATTTGGAGGCAAACCAAGTGACACCTCGAGTGAGGGTCACCATTCTGGCTAAGCAGGTTATGTCCCACACAGAGTGCCCTGCCCTGGCAAGTGGAGGCTGAGATTCAGCCTGTCCTAGCACAAGGGCCACATCTGCCTGCAGGGCTGCCGCCTTCTAATCACACAAACGCTCCCTAAGGACCACACCACTCTCCCCTGCTTCTCCGTGGAACAGAGGTCTAGCGTCACCTCAGCAAAGAGCATGGGTTTACCTGGGTTTAGTTCAAGCAGTGAAACAGTGACTGGAACAGGAGTTTAAAGAACAGAGAGGGAGATGTTGGCAGGGACATGCCATGCAGGGCCCTGCTTTTGGACCTGACAAAACCATGAGGGCCATTTTGAGAATCTAAAGATTATTCAGGGCTGTCACTGAAGGGGTGACATGATACGGGGTTTGTGTTTCTTAAAAAAATAAAAAATAAAAAATCATTTTGGCTCCTACATAGGTGAGGAATCAGAAGGAAGCCAGAGAAGATGGGGGAAGGTCCAGGTGAGAACTGGTGAGCAGACAAAATGATGAGGGCACAGGATGTATCAGAAGATGGAACTGACCGGGCTTTGTGAATGACCAGGTGCTCGGAGAAAGTGTGAGAGAGAAGGAATGATGTCCAGGAAGACGCCCACCCTGTGCCACGAAAAATTGGGCCGATGATGATGCTGTTTATAAATGGCACTGGAGGAGGAGCAAGTTTGAAAGGTTATGGTCATGAGTTCACTTTTAGAGTTGAGACTTCCATAGAGCTAATATGCTTTAGGGTAAAAGTCAGTTCTAAAATATGAAATACCTTTCTTACATTTTTTCTTATAAAATCTGAGAAATACAATTATGAACAGAGTTTTAAAAGCACTGTGGCTGCATGCTAAATATAAGATTTGCAGTTCTCAAATTATTCTCCATGACTACATTCCTATCCCCAGAGCATTCCTGGTTGGACCAGTTGCCCTAAAAGTAAACAAATCTCAGAGAAAAGGGGAAAAGGTAAGTCCACATGTTAGGAGTTTTAGGTCACATAACACCTGGATGACCATCCCTTCCCCATCTTGCTCCCACAACCTGTTCCTCTCGTCACTTACAGATTGTTTATACATTCATTAAGCACGTGATCCCCAGACCAAGCAGCATCAGCAGAACTTGAGAACTTGTTAGACATGGAAATGCTCAGGCCCCATCCCAGACCTACCGAATGGGAAGCTCTGAGGGTGGACTCAGCAGTCTGTGCTTGAACAAGTCCTCCAGGTGATTCTAGGGCACGCTCAAGTTCAAGAACCACTGACAATGAGATTTCCTTCACGTCTACTTGCTAATTTCCATATTTCTTTTTGACTGTTAAAAGTTCCTTGGTGCCGAAACCCATTTGGCTCAGTGGATCGAGTGTCGGTCTGTGGACTGTAGGGTCCCAGGTTAGATTTTGGTCAAGGGCATGTGCATTGATTAAAGGCACATCCCCATTAGGGGGTGTGCAAGAGGCAGCTGGTCGATGTTTTTCTCTCATCGATGTTTCTAGCTCTCTATTCCTCTCCCTTCCTCTCTGTAAAAAAATCAATAAAATATATATATATATATTTTTTTTTTAAAGTTCCTTGGTGTTCAAAACTGCAGCCGATATCAAAATATAGTTCCTCCCAGAGGTGATGCCATCCTCCCTCTTGGATCTCACACTACCTCCCCCCTCAAAGTGCCCAGACACCCAGTTTCGTCTCCACTAAATTGAATCCAACCCATATCCTTGTATCACTGGTTGGTGGCATGGCCCTTGGGCTCTGAGTTCCTTCACTTCATACCAACTGTACCACCAAAGAAGCCTGCCTTGTGCTGTAAGCTGCGTGAACGTGTTCACAACAGGAACCCATAGTGTCTGATAACAGAGAAAACCTAATAAAAGTCTAACTGGTTATTCTAAATCAGTGTTTCCCCAGGGGGAGTCTATCAGCAAGGGCAGGCTGAGGGTGCAGATTCTAGGCCCCATTTCTATCTATTAAACTAAAAATTTCTGGGGACGGGGACCTACATTTTCAATGCACATTGAATCTGATCACCTCTGAGGTAGACGAAATTCATCTTGAAAGGGGCAGACGTAGATCAACTGCTTCTTGAGCACAGGATACTGAACTAAGAAGAAACAAAAGGAGAAGAGCTTACCTTCTTCTTAACCTGGGGCCTACTTCTTTAATGCAATCCGCAGCTTGTCGGGTTCAAAACCAGGACACCACACTTGGTCCTCTCGAATGCTGTGGAATAATCTCCCATCAGTGTGCCTTCCCAGCCTTACACGTATGGGATTGGTTTTCCGACCCTAATGAATTTTATCTTTTAATATTCAGTCCAGGAATTTGGGCTTTAAGACTATTTAGAAGTTATTTTTTCCACCTGTCTCCTAGACTTATTCAGTTGTATAGTCAATGTTGACAAAATGTAAATATGGATTTTTTTTGTGTAAAAAGAAAACACCAAAATAGCTGCCAAGTGGCAAATGGCATTATTTATAACCCGTGACACATTGTTCCACAACCGAAAATACCTCCTGGCTGTAGTTCTGAAAGTTAAACTTACTCTCCCACAACCAACTGCTCTACAACCTCCTCCTATCAAGAAGGTATGCGCTCCATCCCGCCACACCCCCCCAAAAAAACACCTACAGCTAGTCAGATCTACTGTCAAAATAGTTACTACAAAGCATGCTATGTAACAGAAGCAGAAGGAAGTCCGAGACAAGTGACTTTTAATGCTATTTCAAGAGAAGTGGTTATGAAACCGAAATGATAAGCTTTTTCCTAGAATTAGTATTGATTGGCATGGGTCCCTCCTCAAAACCATACCCTAATCAATAAAAAAAAACAATGAAAAAAAAAAATGAAAAAAAGTGTGCTCATCTTTATCTTATCAAACACATCAAAACCTTTTTTAAAAAATGCACTAATTAAATTTTCACCAGTCATTTCTAAACTAAGCTGTGTGGGGAAAACAGACACACACACACACACACACACACACACACACACACACTACACACACATACCTAATGTCTATAAAAATTATTAGCTCTTACTTTTTAACTTTTTTAAATTGTCAAATTCTATCCTGAGATTCATTTTAGGGTAGGGGTGTCGAACTCAATCAGAGAAGGGGCCAAAATCTAAAATCCAGCCTAAATCGCGGGCCGAATGGTTTACTGAACAGTCATAAACTGTCATTGTGATGGAAACGCAGCGGAGTGCAGTGATGACAGCGCGGTGCGGGCCACATTGCAAGGCCTGGCGGGACGGATTTGGCCCGCGGGCCTTGTGTTTGACACATGTGTTTTAGGGGATAATTTTAATAAATGTTCATGGGAAAAACCTATATTAGCTCATTCTGGCTAGCAGAAATTTGTGTTTGTTTGTTTAAATTGAGTACACTTAACATGGTAAAAGTCACCCTTTTTTAGGTGTACAAGTACAAGTCAATAAGTTCTGGTAAATGTACACAGTCGGGTAGCCACCACCAAAATTAGAAAACTAAAAGGCACTGTCTTGCATTTGTGGCTCAATTAACAGTCATTAGACAGTGCTGGTAGAGATTATGGCTGTCCCCTCGGTCCCCACCACTAGCTCCTGGCAGCCAGTCATCTGATTTCTACACCTAAAGTTTTGTCTTTGTTTAAAATATTTCTTGTTTTTGTCTTGCATCTTCTAATTTTGCATAATACCTAGTATTGTTTTTTGTAATTTAAACAAAGTTGTTTTTAATCTTCAAAATATTTGAAAAATATTTGATCATGTCCTATAGTTTTCATTAGCCAATGTCATTTCCATTAACCAATGTCATTTCATTAACCAGTTCCTAAATTAGGAGGCCACCACAAATTCACTCTGGGTAACAAACTATCTTCCAAAAGACGACGTGCACAAGTGGTTCATAATTCAATAGAGACCATTGTGCAGGCACACAAGAGCATCCATTCACAGATGCTGGGGGAGATCTGAGCCAGAGGTGGGGAACTTCCTGCAGCTTAATTTTATTTAGCCTCAGGCCTGTGGAGAGAGAGCTTTATCTGTGCTTGCTAAGGAAAGGTTGGAGAGAAATGTAAAAGCACTGAAGTGGTAAATAATTTAAAAGTGGGAGGGGAAGCAAGGGTGGGAGGTTTGGTCCACAGATAGTGTTTACTGGGGGGAACTCTGTAGTGGTCAAGGGTAAATGGCCAGAGAGATGCAGAAAAACACCCACCCTAGACTCACCTATTTCCGTTCTGCTTTTCTTCTAGTTCCCTTCTAATTAAATTGAATTATTGTATTATTTAATATAGGCACTCACATTTCCTGCTCCTATTCACACTCATTCCTCATTTGTACTTCAGATATCATCTTTCTGATTTTCTAGAATACAAGAAAAACACTGTAGGCTACCTCCTATTCTTATTTTCTCCCATTGGGTTAGCCGTTTTTGAGATGCTTTGGATGAAATATTGTCACCTGATCCCGATAAGTAAGTTAGCTAAATTTTGATGCTAGAATATCGTCCCATCTGCCTCTAATGAAACTTCCTTTTGTTCAGAGTGTTACCCAAATTCACAAAAGGACAGAGCATAGGGAACCCCAGGGCAACTCTGTCCAACAGAACCTTCTGCAATGGTGAAAATATTTTGTTTGCCTTATGCAACAAGGTAGCCACTAGCTACAGCTGGTCATTGAGCATTCGAAATGGGGCTAGAGTGAGGGAAAAAATAAAATTTTAATTTCGTTTTAAAATATGACTGCTACATGCGACTAGTGGCTACCCTATAAGACAGCACAGTTCTGGAGCTTACAAAACAAGGCTGTTCGATATTTTTAGGTCTGCTTGCCACTAAATGCTTGTTTGTGTGGCACAATTTGCCCTGTGAATTGCTTTCATGGCCATACTGGGAGGTGAAGTTGTGTAAAAGGAGACCTATAGTTCCCATCTACTGTCATAGTTGGCTAATCATACCAACCCTTGAGGTATAACCCGCTGAGGCCAGTTCTTGGCAGCGGCTCGGGCCTCTGGCTTTGGAGGCAGATCTGAACTGCACAATAAGCCTGGGGCTTGTCATGAAGATTAAACCATCCACCGTGTGAAAGCACCTAGCAGAGGACCGACAACATTGAGCTTTGCATACGCCACAACACTGCTTCACCATCCTCCTCCTCTAATGAAACCCATGAGCTTCGATAAGGTCTTGTCTGTTTGAGAACGGACATATAAATAGAGCATAGGAAACTGCACCCATCCTCTCCCCACCCCCCAAAATAAACACCGTAAATACCTCAGCTAGCAATCTGGGTGGGGAAAATGATGACCTTGTCACAATAATTCTTATGAAACAAAACAAGCGCTGAGAATAAGGGACTTACTCTTTTCCGAAGAGTATCCCTTATAGTCTGTTTACATTGTTCTCCCCCCACCCCCCACGAAAGTATTTTTTTTTTATTGTGGTAAAATAAACATGACAAAAGTTACCATATTAATCATTTTAAGTGTCCAGTGCAGTGGTATGAAGTAAATTCATCGTTACATTGTTTTTTGTCTTCAAAGGTAAGACAATATATTTATTTGTAAATCTTGATGTTAGGACCTCATCCCATCTGCCTCCACTAGTAATAAACTAAAATGCTATTAAAGCCTGCAGGAGATAAATAGCACTTTCAGAATAGTGATCATGGCACAAGTGGGGAAAGAAGGGAATCAGGGAAGGAACACAAGGGGGCATAAATCATTATGTAGAACGATGTATTTCTTTTCAAAGAAGTAATGGATCAACTATGGCAAACTTGACCAAAATGAGCTATAAGTATACAGGTTTTTGCTGCATCATTTACTCTACTTACATATTTAATTTTTTTTAATTTTGACCTAATTTTAGACATACAGAGAAGTTGCAAACACAATCCCTTATCTTAAAGTTAGCATCTTAACACAAAAAATAATCAGACCAGGAAATTAACTTTACTATTATATTATTAACTAAAATAAACATATTGCGATATCCCCAGTTTTTACACCAATGTCCTTTATCTACTCTATGATCCCATCTAGAATCCCCAGTGCATTAGGTGGCTGTTTCTCCTTAGCCTCCTCCAGTCTGTGACACACTCAGTCTTTTCTTGTTTCTTATGACCTTAACACTTGATAGTTACTTTGTTGAAGGTTTCATAATTTGGGTTTGTGAGCAGTCAGACTCCAGAAAGACAGGACTGTGTAGAGGATAAGAATAGGGTCTCTGGAGACAGACTGCCTACATTTGAATCCACGCTGTACAGTTTATGATCTGGGATGGTGGGCAGGTTATACTTTGGTTCCTTCTTCATTAGAACAGAGCAAATAATGATAATTGACTGGGTTGCTGTAAAATATAAACAAACACATGCAAAGTGCTTAGGACATGACCTGGCATGTAGTAAGTGCACCACAAATGCCAGGGAATATGTTGCTTCTGACTGACACCCCCGGGGATTGGTCTAGGTCTCCAACCACTCATGAGGGTGGTGAGCAGTCTGTGGCTACGGGCCAAACAGCCTCCATTGGGTAGTAGAGATGATTTCTCCCCAGCACCAACTCTATTTCTTACATCATGCCATCGTAACTCCTGAAACAGAGTCACCTAAAATACTCTTAGTTAATACAATCTACAAAGTTAAACCCGTACAACAGTGACAAACTTGAGAGCCATACCAAAGTTCTTATTTAATGAAAATAAGAGACAGAGAAAAATATTTGGGAAAGATCATAAGCAACCGGTAGATTCCAATGAGTTGAGGTTCTTTTAAGTCCGACCAGTGTTTCTTGGTGTGTGTGTGTGTGTGTGTGTGTGTGTGTGTGTGTGTGTGTTTAAAGCCAAGCCTCTTTTTGATAAATATAAAAACCTTATGATTTCTTTTAATGCTGTTTGAAACTTGCAAATTTAAAAAACAACCAAAAGCAAATCTAAGTAATGTTAAGAATATGCTTTTTCCAAGTACATATGCACTCAGTCCCTAGGAAACTCTGAGTCGGTGCTCTATTCCCTTCCTGAAATTAACTGAATTGACCTAGAAACAATCTCCCATAGCCCCACAGTTTATACTAGACTGGAGGCTGCTATAACAACATTGGCCATGGTCACTGCTCATAGAAAAGGTTCTTTGGTTTAATCTATGCAACTGAGAGCCTTCAGTCCTACAGAAGAACTCACATTTGTCTTCAGAATCACATATTTGGAAACAGAGAATGAAGGATTTACTATCTCCGCCATGAAGTACCCACTGAGAACACCATAGTAGTGAAGGCAAAGTGAGCAGACTGGACCACTGAGGAGCCATGATCTGACCAATCCCCAGATGATGTCATGATGCCATCGGAAGGGAAGGGCAGCTTGGGAGGTTGGAGGGCGTGGTGAGCAGCAGGGATGCCCAGAGCAAGAAGAAGACAAGCAAAAGCAGTTCTAGAAGAACCAAGACACTTCCTGTTGCTGAAGTGGCTGACAAGATAATGTTGGGAACAAGGAGAATAAGAAAAGAGATGCAGCTAACAGAATTAATGCTTTAAAAAAGAGAGAGAGAGAGAAGAAGCAGATTTAACCTCAGGAATAAGGCAGAAGACTAGCTGAAAAACTCAAATAAAATGTGAAACTTAACAATGCATTCCTCCAAATTTTTCCATGTTCATCTTCCTTTACCCCTTCTAATATTATGGAACAACATATTCCTTTTATTACAACTAACCCCTTAGCCCCTGCCATGGATCCCACCCTTAGTTTCTCCAAACAAAGCAGCCAAGTTTCATATTTTGAAATTGAAATAATTCTTCCTCGTATTGAATTCTCACCTCTTTTTTATTTGGAGGGTGGGTGCGAAACTGGACCTCAACTCTGCACCCTGCTCTCACTTTCTCATTCTATCACCCCTAAAGTATAGTCTATATGCACTGTTCCTACTTCCTCTCCTCCCATTCCCCTCAACCCAGTGCAAACATATTAATTCCCTTCTCATTAAAGCCAAGCAATAACATTCATGCTGCCAACTCCACTGGAAGTCTTGTTTGTTTTAACCATGTCAAGTATGTCAATGTACTTTGAATTGCCTGGAAGAGGGCCTGATCAATGAACACTACCATCCAAGTATAGGCTTCAGGATAAAATCCAGGTTCCCTAAGAGGAGGGAGGGGGCCTTCCATGACCTCGCCAACCCCTGCTTGATCTCTCCCCACCACCGGCTGTTTCTCACCTTGGTGTCCCTGCTCCTGCCCTCCCCTCTCCCTGAAAGGCCCTCTCCCACACCCCTGCTTTACACCTCACTAACTTCTTCCCTCCCACATACATGAGAAGTCATGTCCCCCACTGGGCTTTTCCTGACCCCTCAATCTCAACCACGGCTGCATGAGGCGACTCCTTTTGTTCTTCCACACCCTTATTTTTAAGTTCTGCTGCTGCACTCACCTCTCCGTGCGATAACAGGGTGTTTATGTCCATCTCACTAATAGGCTCTGAATTATCTTAAAATAGGAAACATCTTAGGCATGCACATGACAAGAGGGAAGCAACCGCCATCGCAGAAGTAACCATCCTTCTGCCCTCGGGAGGGATCCTCTTTAGCCCGGGATGGGATGGTTACAGAATGTTTTAGAAGCCAGGGCTCGCTCCTGTATTCTTGTCACTTCTCTGATTTGGGCCCTTGTGTTGTCATGGTAACCAACAGTCTCAGAACACAGACTTCTAGCAGTTGGACTTCCAGCCACTGAGACTCAGGATCTGAAGGATTTTGAACATCCTCAGTTTAGGGCTAAGTTGGTAGCACCTCTTTCACATGGGCAACTACCACAGCAGAAAATGGTGGCGTCTGCAGTGTGTGTGAGTGTGTGTGTGTGTGTGTGTGTGTGTGTGTGTGTGCTGTGTGTCCTCCTCCCTTGCTCCCCCCACTTATTGGGACATCATAGAAAAAGCTGGAGAAAAAAGTGCCATCAGACGGTGGGAGGATGGGTGTCTAACTGGCTATAACTTTTCTGGAAAGCAATTTAGTATCAACTATCAGATGCCTTTAATATGTTTGTGATCTTTGATCCATTAAATCCACATATAGGAATTTAAAGAGAGATAAAAAATTACTTACAATAGGGTTTAATACAAATTTATTTATTAAAACAATAACCACCAGCTAATGGTCATTAGCTGGTGGTTATTGTTTTAATAAATAAATTTATTAACGAGAAAGTGGTTAAAAGTGACAGAATAGAAAAAACATAAATTATTTTATGCTATAAAATAATTTCAGTTTCAACTGATGTGACATCATGCCCACATATGTATGTGAATGGGGGTATGTATAAATATGTGTATGTATGTATATATATATATATATATATATATATATATATATACACACACACACACACACACACACACACACATATATATATATATATATGGAAAGAAAAAGATTACAAAGAAATCCATCAAAATGTTTTTATAATGGTCATCATTATATCTGGATCAAGGGATCATAGGCATATTTATTTTCATCTTATGTATATATTTTTCAAACTTTGTACAATGGTAATTTTCCTTTTATAAGTTCTTTCAACTGTAGTGAGATGATGTGGGGCAACAGGTGAAGATGCTTAGTAGAAGGAATTGTTATACAAAGAAAGAGATTTTTAAAGGGAGAGAGCTGCCTCTTTTACCTTTCATTGGAGACTGCAAAATAGGATGAACCAGAAAGGAATAGTTCCAAATAGAAAAAGGAATAGATAATGTTACTGCTTATCAATCTCATCTATTTTTTCTTTATTTTGAAGATTCCTGAGATAAGGGACACCTAATATTTGAGCCCTTGAACTCTATGGCAGACTCATCCTCCTGCAACAACTGTGCTGACACTGAGGACTCTAAATCAACCCTGAGCCTCTCTGTGGGCTACTACCCCAATGAGGACACATTCCCCAGTAAGAATACAGCCTCCTGTGAGGACACATCCTCCCACAATCCCTCAATCCATTTTGTCCCTGAAAGTATAGGGAGACTCATGGAGAGACAAGACCAAATTCAGGCCAGCACAGAGCAGTTTGGCAAACTGGGCATCCCCCTGGCCTGGGATGGCGCTAACCCTTCAGACTCAATCGTTAATTGGGATCCATATGGAGAAAGCCTGTGGATAGATCCTGAAGAGAAGACAAAACTGACTCTCAGCAAACTGCACAGGCTTGAGCAATTTTTAGAAAATCAGAAAGATGAAGAAGATGATGAGTTTATATTCCCTGAATTTGCTCAAAAGGAGTATTTCCAGCTGCCCAGCAGCACCCCTCCACATGTGGCTCAGGTCAGTCATCAAGAACATAATACTTGTCTTCAAGATTTGCCCACGTTCGACCCACCAGAAAACAATGCCACCCAATGTCCACAGATTCCTCCAAAGCGTCAGGAACACGAACTTGCTGAGGTGAGCCCAGTGACACCTCAGAAGCAAGCAGGGGGGCAGGCCTGGTGGAGGGGCCTGGGTGGAATGCTACCTGCTATGAAGCAGGGTGGAGCCTCTGGGTGTCTGACATGGCTGGGAGTGAAAGAAGGATGACATCCAGGTAAAGGGTCAGGGTGGAGTTAAAGGGAAAATACCAAGAACCACTGAGGGAGAGATGAGGATAGGAAAGTAAAGAAAAGCCTAAAATCAGGATCCTCAAAGAGTGTGAGTGCCTCTGTTAATGAGTATGGAAACTTTGCATTTACAATCGGGTTATTTTTGGTAAAAGGACTTGAGTCCCATGAATGGGTAATTATGGATCCCATGTTGTCCAGGTTGCACGTATCTCACTCCTCATTCATTTCCTTGGTAGACAATAGGACAGGCAACTGGCAGACAAAGAACAAGTACTATAGAGACCTGCTCAATCTCGTCAGATAAGTCGAAGAAGGAGGACACTCATTCTAGTACACAACCCCTCTCCTTCTTCAACTTCAGGTGGGTCTTCCGCTGGCTGAGGCAGCGAGTCCTCTCCTCATTTGGGGGAAGAGGGCATCCCAAGAAGGCTCCCGAGAACCCCCATAAGCTGACACGAAGGAAAAGACTCTGTCACAGAAGCACCAAAATCGAACCTCTAGGACCCATTGAAGGAGAATACCCTGAATCACCAAGTTTTAAAACTTTTTAATTGCCCCCATTCTACAATCCCCATGAATCATCTCTCCCCATCACCAATAAACAAAACACATATTCATTCTTATAATCCATGTCTTCTTCTTCCAGCTCACCATCTTGACTCAGGCTAACAGTTATATATCCTATCTAGAAGACTGAAATATATTCTCTGGGAATTTTAAGCAGTATCATTCTTCTAACATGAAGGTGTCCTTGTTTTTCTCTTTTTTATTGTATTTTTACCCTATTTTATCATTACCCCAGATCTTTGTTTTCAGAAGGTAGCAGCAGTATGTCCCATCAGATTCCCAGCCTGGCAGTATGATTTTGGTTGAACTTTTGGGGCTCAAGCACGAGGCAGTGGGTACTTGATCACTCAGGAAGGGCTTCAACTGGCAGTGTTTCAGGAGTTCAGACAGTCCTTCTGATGCTCCTAGGGGACCTCATTGGTTCTAGCATGCGTCACCTTGGCTATAATAATAAATGGTCCATTTAGGAGGAATGTGAGGACGGGGAATGCTACTTAACCACTCTAAACCACACTTTCCTAATCCATGAAATGGAAAAGATGATAATACATATCTCATAGGGTTATTGTTAGAATAAATGAGATAATATAAGCAATTCATAAATATCTTTATTGTTGTTGTTGCTATTATTCATTCTCCCCAGATGTCTTCATCCAAGAGACATCCAAGAGGAAGAATTTAAAAGTCAATAATCATTGTAATATTTCCAACATAGAAGCAGTATTTACTCAAAGGTTTGGGTTTAGGCAGATCTTGACTCAATCAAGTCCTCTCCCAGACCATTCTCCACTGTGCCCTCTGATAATTCCTTCATGTCATTAAACTTTCCTCTAAAGGTCACTTTCTTTGAATAATCTGTCCATACTCCCCCTCCTTGCACTGACTTCTTCCCATTATTATTCTTAACTCACCTCCCTAATTCCACTACCATCCTATCCTCCTCATTCACCCACAGCTACTCAAAACTCTCCTTCTTCAGCTTTTGCTACTTCCTACATAATCTTTTGAGTTCACGTAGTAAAGTGTATAATTCTTTAGTCCCAAATTCCTTCGGTCTCTCAATTTCAATTTCCTTATCCAATTCCTTCCTTTTTTCCTTCCTCCATTCCACAAATATTTAGCACACAGGAGTGACAGATACTTTTCTGGCTTACCCAAAACAAAATAAAAACAAATTCTAACTATGGGTTCAAATGGCTTATCATTTAAGAGATAAAGCCATGTAAACACATGACTATAAAGAGGTATAGATGAGAATAGTCTTATGAGGTACACACTGGGTACTAAAGAATAATCAATTCAACATGAGAAGGTTGATTTAAAAGGTTTTATATATCAGAGTTCCCTTGAGTTACAAATATCGTCAGTTTAAGCCACTGGATAAAATGGTGTGGAAGTAAGGAATGTGATCTGGGCAGGTTATATGTGAGAGACAGTGGATATGATATTCCCCAAGGAAGGACAGTCCCATGAGAGGAAAGAGATTAAAGAATAGGGCCTCCTTAGCAATATATGCTCCTTGGTCACACTCTGAGTTTCTTCAAAGTTAGACTCCTCATTTTATCCACCCCTATGAGAACATTTTTCTATTTGACTAGCTCTTCCACCTTCACTTGTTTTTTGACTTCACTAAGACTTTGAGTCCCTTTACCATATTTGTGCCAAGATGTTCATTCACTTCCTTCCAGGTCCAACCTATGCATCTCCTTCCCAAACTGCAGCATATATACCACGTCTAGCAGCATTCAGAATGCCTTGGTCTCTTCTTTTCCTAGATATATATATATTTTTTAATCTACATTCCCCCAATTTACCAACAGGATACTCTTGCTTCTCATTAGGGCCAATCCACAAAACATAGGGACTACTTTCTCCATTCCCTGGAGAATTTCCCCTAATACCTTCCCAAGTCCCCCACTGCCAGGGGAACCTGTTCTTAAAGACTGTATTCTAGGGTTACTATGAAGCCAAGACTGATCCTTCTAGATAAAGTTGACCATGCCTTTCCTTAAACTGTCCCCCAGCCCCCACTCTGCCACCCCCACACCATGACTTGTACTTTTCAGACTTCTCTACATGATTAATTCCCCTAATCTAGATTCTGACCTCTTGAGCACCAGGTCTTAGTTTGTTTTTTACTACAAGAACCTAACACAGTATCAGGTACAGAGAGGTCTTTCTGCCTCTACTAGTATATGACCAGCAGTGTTAAAAGCAGGGACCAGGCTGTGGTGGGGGGAGGGGGGAGGTAGGAAGAAGAGAAAATGACAGCCTGTGAAAGCTCAAGTGAGGTGGGAACTACAGACTGAGAATCCTAAGACTAGAGGAATTTAGCAACTAACTTGGAAATTTATTTCAACAAATATACACGGAGCCTTTATGTTTCTTTAGAGACCACAATATGCCTAAAGATGGATGGTATCTACCATCACAGCACATATAACCAGAGTTTTGTTATCATTATAAGTAAAGCTCTAAGAAAAACTCAATTAAAATGAACTGGTTTTAAAAGATTGCCCACACTAAATAAGTGTTCCATAAACCTGCTTGACAAGTAGGAAGGTACCTCTGTGATTCAAGCAATGTACACTACAAGTCCTTACACTAAATATTCTTTGCAAAGAATCAGAATTCTAAATATTCTTTCGAGTTGGCATGCTATCTCTCAGAAAGCAAGTCAAAGTGTTTAAAAACAGGATACTCTCTAATTTTGAGATGGATGGAACTTATATTGCATTGCCTAAAGTCAATCTTTTCCTAATACTGCAACAAAAAGAATAACACTGCTTTCAAAAGTGAAATAACATCCTCATCAGATAACACTGAGTCACTGAGTGAGCCAGTCAGCAGCGGGGGAGATATGAAAGCCTTAGGATAAATTCCCAAAAGGATTATAAGCCTACATCAAGAAATCTCCCCATTAAAAAAAATCTGTTTACTATCCCATCTTTTAAAAGAATCCCATGGTTTTGATACTTACTTGATTTCAATCTAATAAACCTCATAAAGAACTACTTTTGAGGCATTTTCAAATGAGAGGGCAAACATCAAATAGCTTTTCAGATTGTAACTGTTGAATGAAAATTCATTTCATTCTTAGTGTAGAAGGAAATAAGAATGGCAGTTTGTTTTTCCTCATCTGCATCAATAAAGATTTATTATTTTAAGTGCAAATCCCCAAACTAAGCATTCATGTCCCCTCCTTCCCTCCCTCTCTCTCTCTCTCTCTCTCTCTCTCTCTCTTCCTCTCTCAGAAATTTCCTGTACACAAAGTAAAAGAAGATACTTTGCCCATTTTACATTTAACATATGTTTGCATAGTTGTATTCAGATTTCATTTTTATCAAATTCTCTGCCACCTATTTGAGGCCTAGATTTTTTCCCTCCAAACAGGGATGGGAATGAAAAAGAGACTTTTCCCCCAGTAAAGTGACTTCAAAAGTTCAATGAGCACCATGCTGCAGCCACCAACATAACTGATTCACATAAGGATCAAAAGTGACTGCTAAAGCCACTGGGCGAATGACTGACTGTTGGGGAACAAGCTATGCATATGGTCTCCAAGAATTTCCCCACAGGTTGTTTATTCATTATCAAGGAGATTAGGTAACTTTACAATGGAGAGGTCCAGCCAACACCAACTTCATCAAATAATTGAAATTATCCTGCCTAAAATAAAAAAAGCATCGAACAGACCATAAAACCTCAGAGAGAAGGCAAAGGGTGGGTGGCAGGAGATTAACCAAAGAACTTGTATGCATGCATAGAAGCATAATTAATGGACACAGACACAGGGGAGGGGGAGGGCATGTGGTGGGGGGTGGGAGTGGCCAGAGAAGGGTCAATGGGGGGAAAAGGAGATAATTACATATATAATACTTTAAACAAAGAATTTTTAAAAAAACAAATAAATAAAATTTGCCTGCCTAACCTCATATCATGTACCTTCTGAAGAGAAGCACTGTGTTCTTGCTAGTAATGTTTACCCAGAATGTAATCATTAGGAATCCAAGTCAGATGAACCCAGGGTGAAAGGCACGCTTCCAGACAACTGTCTCAGACTTTTCAAATATGTGAATGTCATGAAATACCAAATAAGAAAAGAACAAAAAGAGGCAGGGAGATAAGACGGTTCATAAAGGAGATGAAAGAGACATGGCAATCAATGGCTATAAATCATCGTTCATTGAATCCTTGATCAAATCTATAGAACAATGATAAAATGTATTTTGTAGTTGGAAACATCTGAATATGGATTGTATATGAGATACTTTCAAATGGTCCATCAAAAAATGTAAAATAGAGAAAGCTCTAACCGGTTTGGCTCAGTGGATAGAGATTTGGCCTGCGGACTGAAGGGTCCTAGGTTCGATTTCATTCAAGGGCATGTATCTTGGTTTGGGGCACATCCCCAGTGGGGAGTGTGTAGGAGGCAGCTGATCAGTGTTTCTCTCTCATCAATGTTTCTAACTCCCTATCCCTCTTCCTTCCTCTCTGTAAAAAATCAATAAAATATATTTTAAAAAATAAAATAAAATAAAATAGAACAAAAGTGAGAAAGCAAAGATGAGAAAAATATTAAGGAAAACTCCATTAAGTAGAAAATCCAGAACCCTACTATTAAAGAATTAGATTTGCTTTGCTTGTGTGGCAGAAATATATTTTAAAAATGTACATATTTAAAGCACGAAAATTTTAATTAAAATAGTCTTAGGTATTAATTTGATTTCTCCAGTGATATTAGCTGAACAATTCTTTAATCTACATTCATTCACTTATTCTGGCACCTGCCTTTGGATTCACCACTGGCTGCAATGAATTTTCAGTCTCATGGACTGAAACATATTCATCCCGTAAATCCCTCTAACCATGAAAAGACAACTTGGTCCCATTGAAAGCAGGTGAATGTCTGGGCATTTTTCAAAAACATTTCAGATTTCAGGAGATTATTTAGCTTTTGTTGAAATGTAAAAGAATAATTTTTGCCCAGTGGGAGGCTAGGCTCTCTGCCCTCAAATAATTACAAGTTTCAAAATCTGGATAGCTCGTGTTTACCTTCAATAGAACTTCTTGGATATTTTCTCTGATTCTCACAATCAGGAACAGCTTGCTACTTATAATACCAATTCCTGCAAGTTATTTTGACACTTCCTTTTATTTTGAGCAGTGCCAGATTGTTCTGCTTCTTCCAACCTGAGAAGCAGCATAAGCATCAAGTCACCATCATATGCACTGAATGTACTGGAGGATTCTTGAGAGCTAAAGAGAGTGATGCTATAATCTTTATTAACCTTTTTGTTGCATACCCCTTATGTGATTAAAGCCATAGAGTTTTTTCTTAAACAAATGCACACATTCATATATACTAAACACTTTACAAACAATTCAAAAAGTCCAGAGTCTTTCTGGATCCTCTAATCAATCCTAGGTTCAAAAGCCAAATTCGTATAGAAGACTTCCTGGCTTCAAATCCCAGGTCCTCGCTGATTTGCTGTGGATCCTTGGCAAGTTACTCAATCCCTCTGGATTTTCCATTATATCTATAAAATGTTATACAGATAGTCTTGAAGTGTTGTGAAGATTTAGTAAAAGTGCTTGGCATGTTGTAAATGCTTACAAAGTTTAGCTGATGCTAGTTGCTGTCATGTATTTCCTTTGTTTTAAAAACCTGCCACGGCTCTGGCTGATATGGCTTGTTGGTTGAACATCATCCCATGCACCGAAAGATTGCAGGTTCGATTCCTATCAGGGCATAGGCCTGGGTTGCAAGCTTGATCCCCAGTGTAGGACATGCAAAAGGCAGCCAGTCAATATTTCTCCCATACATTGATGGTATTTTCTCTCTCTCTTTCCCTTCCCCTCTCTTTAAAATCAAGAAAAACTTTTTAAAAAATCTGTCATGATCCCTAATAACTACAGAATTAAGTCCAAGTAAATTGCCATTAAATATAATAGGATCCTGAGATACTTTTCCAGTCTTATTTTAACAACAAGGGCCCAGTGCACAAATTCATGCACCTTGAAAGGAACTGTGGGCTACTTTGGGCACAGGGGTGAATTTCAGCCCATCCTCCACTCCCCTGGCTGGCCCCTCCACCACAGCCCCTGGTCCCTACATCTGCTCCCATGTGCTAATGACACCTGCCCATTGATGGCACTGAGTGATTGAAGCAGCACCAGCAGTGGGTGTGAGCGGGGGCCAGTGCCATCAGTGGGTGTGAGCCATGGGCTGCTGTCCTGATTGCCCCTCAGGAGTAGGGAGAAATGGATAAGTCCTTAGGGACAATCAGGACCGGTAGCTGCCACTCACACCCGCTGACAGTGCTGAGCGATCAGGGCTGGCGCCAGGCACCTGCAGCGAGTTGAGCAGTGGCTCTGGAACTGGCAGCAGGCATGTGTGCAAGCAGCAGGTGCGAAACCTAGTAGGACCACGGAGCACAGGAGTAAAGAATTTTCAGTGACCACCAGAGGCTCGCCCAGATGACAGTGACCAGTGCACTGCCTTGGTCTGGCTCCATCATCCCACTGTGGCCAATGCCCGCCATATTACACACGTCCCCCTGGTAGTCAGCGCACATCATAGCGACCAGTTGTTAGATTGTTCTGTTGTTCCACCATTCGGTCTATTTGCATATTACGGTTTTATATATATAGATGCTCCCTCTCGACTCTGACACTTCTTGCAGTACTTGTCTCCTATTGTTGCTCCCTGTACTTTCTTCCAGCCTCAGTGCCTTTGCTTATATGGTTCCCTCCCCTTGGAACTGCCCTAATGTTACTCCTTCCTTTTGCCCTGCTACCTACTAAACTACCCCCAAATGACCCTTCAAGCACAGGATAAATTCAAGCTCTTCTATGGAACTGAGCAGGCTGGAAATAGCCACCCCTTCCTTTATGCTACCACAGCACTGCCTGTAGTAAGTGCATATTTTATCCTGTTTTAAAGAAAAGTGTTTCCATATCTTTCTCTCTCATTAGACAAAAGCCCCTGTGTTCCGCTTATCTTTGCATGCTCCAAAGCTCTTGGCCCCATTCCCTGTACACAGAAACTCCATGATAAACATTTGGTGAAATAAATGGTTAATCTGCAGGAAATAATTAAACAGATAATATCTGAAATTGAATGTCATTTCCTCTCACATAAAATTTAACTAGCTTCTCCTTTAATTAAATCTAGTCCCTGGATGTCGATATCAGGGGCCAGGGAGCATGGCATAGTATAGGTGTTTCCTGAGTGGAAAAGCTGTTTTGCACAGCAGGCAAAGCTAATGAACACAAGCACGGCCACATCTTTCTACTTGTCTGAACAAAGAAACTGATATTCTAACCTCTTTTTTATTTAAAAGTGTTTTTTTATTAATGCCTTCACATTTCCAAATCTTCCAGGTAATGTGTAGATTCATTCACTTGTTTAAATACATTTACGGAGTATTAACATGCCAAAGACTGTGCACAAAGATGAGAATAATAGAGCCTCCTTTGAACAGCACATACCTGTGGGCAAGATGTGCATCTCACCAGACAGCATAGAAGCTATAATCTGAACTAGAGCTGAGAATGACCTGGGATAAGGAGCAGATATCGCAGGCCCAGGGAACAGCCTGCGGGAAAACCAGAGTCCTAAGAGGCATGCTTGGGAGACAGTGGAAAGTCCAGTTCCGCTTGAGCAGAGAGTGGACTTCAGTGCCATGGTAAGAGACCGCAGTCTGAAGTGTAGGGATGGAACCAGATCACTGCGATGTTTTGATTGTATCTGATGGGACGAGTGCAGTGTTTGAAGCAAGAGGTGGAGATGATCAAATCTGTATTCTAGACTGACGTTTCTAGTAACAGCAGTGTAGGAGTGTGGGGACTAAAGTGGAGAGAAGCTGGTAGCAGAAACTCCAGAGAAAAAATTTCAAACCAGGCTCCATGGCACGATAGAAGAAAGAGTCAAATTCTTGTTCTAGCCCTTAAGTAGTTTTCTCAGTATGGTTGGTGGTACTCCTGTTCCTTTCTCAGGCCCAGCTCTGATACACTTCATGCTACACCAGCTCTAAGGCACTACTGTTTCTGACAATTAGTAACCACTGACTTGAAAAGTGGATGGGAAATTATCTAAGCTGAAAAGAAGCACCAGACTCCTAAGGTGTCCTAAAGTGGACGGTAAGGCATCATAAGTAGGTTTCTCTTTGCTCTTTCATTCGTTCATTCGCTCACTCACTCACTCGCTCACTCATTCATTCATTTAGTGTTCATTCACTCGCTGAGGTCCCACTATGTGCTGGCCATTATTACCCTTCATACCAAGGACATGGAGATACACAGGACATTGTGCCTATTCTCTAGATGTTCAAAGCCTGGCAGAGGGTTAACTGTCACCTGTTCAACAACAGGATTTAATAACTGGGCAAGTTGTCCTTGACAGTCTTCACCTTACATGAGGCTGTTTAAAATTGTGTCTGGATATCAGTCACCATACCAGCTGGTAACTCATTTTTTACCTTAAATGATTAGTTTGCTACATAAACTGTGGAGCTGGCTCCTGCCACAACAATCAGTATTATTTCATATGATACAGTAGACATATGTCAATATGCCCACCATGAAATCTATTCATAACCTCAAAATCAATGCTAATGGTGCTTCATGGACATCACAGGGCAGCCAATCATTTGAGTTGCCCGTGAGCACAGTCCCAGCTGAGGTGATGCTCTACCTTCTTGTTGCAGCTCAGTTGTTTTTTTGTTTTTGTTTTTGTTTTTAATATATTTTATTGATTTTTTACAGAGAGGAAGGGAGAGAGATAGAGAGTTAGAAACATCGATGAGAGAGAGTCATCAATCAGCTGCCTCTTGCACACCCCCTACTGGGGATATGCCCGCAACCAAGGTACATGCCCTTGACCGGAATCGAACCCGGGACCCTTCAGTCCCCAAGCCGACGCTCTATCCATTGAGCCAAACCGGTCTCAGCTGCAGCTCAGTTTTCATACTACAAACAAGTGTCCTTGTTTTTCCACTTTTTGTATTTTTCGTTGGTGATTTTCAAGTTTAAAGTGGCCCCAGGCATACGGCTGAAGTGCTGCCTCGTGTTCCTAAGTGCAAGAAAGCTGTGGTGCACCTTGCGGAGAAAATGCCTGTGTTAGATAAACCTTGCTAAGGCATGAATTACAGCATCATGAGTTCAGTGTTAATGAATGAATAATATTAAGTAAGGTCCCTTTAAACAGAAACAAGGTTACATATTGATCAGTTGAGAAAATGTCATGACAGCAGCTCACAGGAACCTAAGCCTGTACATCCCCTACAAGCAAGGACTCAGTATAGAAATGATAGCAAGAATTGACTGTTTTATTTCAGGTATTAGGTAAAGAGCGCAAAGAATCAGCCATAACACACTGACGTTTTTCAGCTTCGCCGGAAACAGAAGTCACTTTCTGGATCCTATAACACTCCAGTAGAATTAGTATTTTCTGTCCCTCTATAATCGCTCACACAGTTTCACAAGAAGTGCTTGCTGCGCTGCTGGTTAACTAGGGCTGTGGTCGGCAAACCGCAGCTCGCAAGCCACATGCGGCTCTTTGGCCCATTGAGTGTGGCTCTTCCACAAAATACCCGGGCTGGACGAGCCTGTTTTGAAGAAGTGGTGTTAGAAGAAGTTTAAGTTTAAAAAATTTGGCTCTCAAAAGAAATTTCGATTGTTGTACTGTTGATATTTGGCTCTGCTGACGAATGAGTTTGCCGACCACTGAACTAGGGGAAGAAAGAGAAGTCACCAGGCCAGGGGGTGCTGTGGGTCAATGTAAATGTGTTGCTGTTTTCTCCTGAGAGAGGTCTTATACTCGAAGTTCTGCTACTTTTTGTTGTTGTTGTTTTTAGCAAGAAGGGAAGGGAGAGGGAGATAAAGAGAAACATCACTGATGAGAATCATTGATTGTCTGCCTCCTGCACGCCCCTTACTGAGGATCGAGGCCAAAACCTGGCATGTGCCCTGACTGGGAATCAAACCAGCAACCTTTCGGTGCCTGGGATGCTGCCCCACCAACTGAGCCACACCGGCCAGGGCAGCTCTGCTGCTTCTTGGGGGCCACTTATTTCCTGCTCGATATTTGGTTTTTATCTCCCCCAACAACACACGAAGCCCAAGTTGGGTACAGGCCTGATCAATTTAGACTGTGACGCCAAAAAGTTAACTTTTCTCAGCAAATAATCCATTCTTTAATTTCTAAAAATGTCTAAGCAAGACCATTTAATCCCACCAATCACCCAAGGCTTTTGAGAATGCCTCCGGAAGCATGCTGCCCTGTGGGAAAGCTAACCTCCTCCTCCTGCAGGAAGCACCTTCGGGCGGCAGTGTGTTGGAGGCCGGCTTCCTGACTCAGGAATTCCATGCACAGAAGCAGTCATGGAGCGCTCCATCCGTCTTCTCGACGCCTTCCCAAGCTGAGACTGTTTATGTGTTACACAAAGCAGTCATCCGATTACTACTGAAAACCTTCCAAGCACGATGAGAGGCCACGGCAAGGAGCAGGAACAGCTCATCCAAGGCAAGAAAAGCTAGATCCAAAATAAATCCAGCACAAAATGCCCAGAATAGCCCAGAAAGACAGCTGATGACCTTTTCCTCTAAAATCTCTTAATATCACAGCGTCAAATGGCCCAGGCAGCTGAAGCCAGGCGCATAATTACTACCATGAGGGTAAAGGAGTAAAGTGAAAACGAACATACAAATAAGAAAAGCTGATCACATGATGACAACTTGTGCTTTGGAATACAAATTGAAACACAGAAGACAAACGCAATTATCGGATTGTGCTTAGGAGTCAGCCATTGGCGAGGGAAGACCTCTCAGTTCAAGATAATAGTCACAGGAAACTGTCAAGGCTATTTCAAGCTCTGAAAGCTACCACATTTTCTAAAGAGATAGTATATATATATATATATATATATATATATATATATATATATATATATATATGTGTGTGTAGGGGGGTTTTTCCCCCCTAAAGACTAAATGAATCCTGCTACAATGGCTGTAAACCACCACACACACACACACACTTTTTAAAAATATATATATTTTATTGATTTTTTACAGAGAGGAAGAGAGAGGGATATAGAGAGAGTTAGAAACATCGATGAGAGAGAATCATCTATCAGCTGCCTCTTGCACACCCCCTACTGGGGATATGCCCACAACCAAGGTACATGCCCTTGACCGGAATTGAACCTGGGACCTTTCAGTCTGCAGGCCTACGCTCTATCCACTGAGCCAAACCAGTTTCAGCAAACCACCACATCCTTAACTGAAGTCTCCTCTTGGCTAAACCAGCTCTGGGCTGTGGTTTGAGGAGAGGACAGCATTATGGAATCCAAGGAACACATCCTGGGAACCCCTGATCCAAAAGCCTCGAGCTGCTGCTACATGAAGATTTAAGAACTATTGAAATCCCTTCTTCCACTTCTTCATTCCTGAAGTAATGCACAGCCTTGGCTAATTGATATTCTGGTGCTAGAACCCTGGTTTCCCAAGAATACCGTAATATTAAAGCACAGATCCACCAAGAGTCAACATTCCCTTGAGCCTTCTCCCTCCTTCCGAAAAAACTAAGTGCCATCAGAGATGTGAGGGCCTCCTAATTAAATGTATGAATGCATTTTGAAAGAAAAACACTCCACTGATTCAATTACAGAGCGAGGGTGTGCTCACACCCACGACACAAACACCTCCCCACACATTTTGCTAAACGTGCAAACATTTCCTTTCTGTTTGCAATTGTATGCTTGCATGTCTGTATTCAGAAGAAAAAAATCAAACTCACTGACTGCCAATTTTCAAAGGGGCAAGGAGAGACCAAAGCAACCGAGAATAAAGACGGCCACCTTCACCCTGGATTTGGGGGGGGAGGGTGGGGGGAGGGGGGGGGCTTCGTTGCCTGGAGCGTCGTCCCATACACCAAAAGGTGGTCCATTCCCAGTCGAGACACATACCCGGGTTTCAGGTTCAATCTCAGTTTGGGGTTCATGAGGAAAGCAGCTGATTATGTTTCTCTTTCACATGGATATCTGTCTGTCTCTCTCTCTAATATGAATCCTTTAATAGTTTGAAGCAAATAAAATTTAAAAAAAGAAAAGAAAAGACTTCTAGCTTCAGCAGCTCTCAAACCCCATCCACACCCTCATGCACAAAAGAAATGTATGCTTGAAGGAATGGCTCTAAAAGCAAAACTACATCTCCATTCAATAGTAAAGATGACCTTAGATATTTGGTTGGAGAGATTACTAAAGGAGAAAAAATGGAAGTTTCATGATGAAAAGAAATTCACTTATGCATTGTCTCAAGTTATAATGAACCAATGAAACCACCTAAGTGACACACAAGTCCAAGTAAGATTGTTTCCCCCAAGTTTTCTCAGAATTTTTAGTATGAATTGCCTAGAATAAAGAATATTTGAGCCCTCGCAGGTGTGGCTCAGTTGGTTGAGTGTCATTCCATGCTGGTCAGGGCACATGCTCTGTTTCTGGCTGGATCCCCAATAGGGGACCTGAGGAAGGCCGCCAATAGATGCTTCTCTCATTGATGTTTCTGCCTCTCCCTTCCTCTCTCTCTGAAAATCACTAAAAATACTTAAATAAATAAACCATTCCTTCCCCCATTATCATAAATACCAAAATCTGCTGTCACAAGAAGCTTTAACTTGAGACAAAACCTGAGAAAGAATCTAGCATTTAGAAAAAACACAAACACATGCAAAACTTAGTATGTATTCCATTTACAGGGTTCCCAGAATCCTCCTCTGCCTCAGAGTCCCAATCTAAACTAACTTCCCAGTTTTACATATGAGGAAACTGGAGTCTGGGGTGAATGCTATACCTGAAGGTCCACAGCTAGTAATGGAGAAATCAGAACTAGAATTTCACAGTCTTTTTTTTAAAAATATATTTTATTGATTTTTTACAGAGAGGAAGAGAGAGGGATAAAGAGTTAGAAACATCAATGGGAGAGAATCATTGATCAGCTGCCTCATGTACACCCCCTACTGGGGATGTGCCCGAAACCAAGGTACGTGCCCTTGACCGGAATCGAACCTGGGACCTTTCAGTCCACAGGCCGACGCTCTATCCATTGAGCCAAACCGGTTTTGGCTAGAATTTCAGAGTCTTGGGTCAAATGTTCTTCTTGACTCAAGTCACTATCACAGTTTCCTTTTCAGAACACAAGATTATTCATTTGATGGATTATAATCCCATCGACAGCAGAATCAAGCTTAAGCTACACCCTATGCCCCTCAAGCTAACTCGGAACTTGCCAACAGGTGGAAAGATGTCCCTGACCACAGGCAGTTGGAATGGACACCCTATGATGGCTGTAGTCTTCAGCGGATCACCCACATAGCCTCTCCCCAAAGGCCCTTGGAAAATAAGGACACTTGTTTGCAAAATGCCTGGCAAGAGTCTCATTTTCTTCTGTGCAAAATGACCTAATTTTCCCAGAAACCAAGTCTTCACTGGTCTCTTCTTCAACTAACCAAGCAAAGCAGTTCCCAAAACCAAGAGTGTCTTCACTCACTCACGCTGGGGAGGGGCATGGCAGGGAACATGGACAATTCTTTTCTTTATCTTTGCTCTGAGTTTCAGCTTAAGGTGAGGCAAGCAGGAAAATGTTTCTGCTAGTGTTCACCATATTTAAAAAAGAAACAACGCTTACCTCCTATTTTTAAGAAGTGATCTGAAAACTCCTGAGAAGGATCAGATACAGAGTCAAAATATATTAAGAACAATGGCCATTTTTAGTGCTAGTGCAATGCACCCAAACACCACTGCAGTAAAGTGTCACAGCAAACCTGAGAGGTGGGCATATTAGATCCTCATTTTACAGACGAGAAGGCTGACCGAAAGGGATCATGGGCAAAGGTGGCAGTGAAGCGATGATCTGAACACAAAACAATCTCAACGCAAAACCCACAAGCTCACATCCTGTATTTGTTTTTTAAAAAAATACATTCCCCCCTAATTTAGTGATTTCATTGATTAAGTTCATTTTTGGCTTCAGGATCTATACTTTAGGTATTGATTTTTCAAAGCTCCCTTGAAACAAAAGTTAAACTTAGTAAGTTTGTTCAGAAAATGCGTTGAGAGCCCCTTCTGAGATCCAGGCTGCCTGCTCAGATCCATTTTTATTTCTCTGTTCCTCTTCGTAGGCTCTTCAGGTCTCTCATGCTGATTCCTCCTCTGGTTGTCACTTTTCCAGGCTCTTGCTCTAACTGGTGAAATATCCTTCTAATTTTTAGGGGAGCCCAAACACCTCCTTCTTCTGGGTCTATTTTCTCTTCCTCTTTGCAATCCCTTCTTGTACCCAACCAAAGCTCTTCGGTGATAGAGAGCAAGCTTTATCACACCACAAACGTAGCAGAGAGGGCTTCCACTTGGCCAAATGCCCAATGTGACCCAAGAAACATCTTACTCTCTTCCTAACTAGCCTGCTTAGAACATCCCATTGAAACAGACAAATCATCTAGCCACCTAAAATCAACCTGCTGCTTTCACAGGTGTCTACTTCAGCACCACTCCACAGAGACGCAAAATCTTAACGACTGAGTGGTCCCTAAACACATAAAACACAATCATCCTAAAAATATATTCACAAAAATATCCAATGGAGCACTATTTGTAATACATCCAAATTGGAAAACTACCTAAATATCCACCAAATGTAAAAGAGATGGATAACTAAGTACCATAATAGCAAGGAAAATGAAAAATGTAAACTATATGTAATATCATAGATGAATTCCACAAACATGGTAAGGAAATTGAGCCAGACACAAAGGAAGATATACTGTATGATGCTATTTACATAAACTTTAAAAACAGGCAAACTATTTAATGAATGGCATTCAAAATCAGAAAGTAGATTATTCCTGGGAGCATTAGGAAAGAGGGTGCTGGGTGCTGTTATTCAGCTGTGTCCACTGTGTCATAATTACCCCAGGTAGCCATCCACTTATGATCTATGCTCTTTCCTCTACATATAAAATACGTCGATAAAAAGCTGATTGAAAAAGAACCTGGGGAACATCTGGTCCGCTCTCCATGGTTGGCATAAAAGTAATTGTTTCCCATGGCAATTAAATGTCTCAAGGACACAGGAAATCCAAGGAAAGGCTGGGATTGAACATTAGGTCTCTTAACTCCCCATCTAGGTACCAAAGCTACCTCTCAAAGGTGGAAGGATGTTTCTCCAACTCAGTCCTTGTTGTGACTACAGCCACGGAAGGATTAGGATCACATTCGTAGTAAGACTACAACCCAGACATTTCCAGTCTCCTACCGACAGATGCGCCATAAAAAGCTTTAAACACTATTTAGGATGTGGTGAATCGGAAAGTTAGACAACGCTGTGCTCACACCCCAGGCTCTGCCACTTACTAGCTGTGTGACCATCTGCACGCTTCTTGCCACTCTCTGAATCTCAATTTCCTCATCTAGAGCACTAAAATATTAACTCCTGTCGAAACCGGTTTGGCTCAGTGGATAGAGCGTCGGTCTGCGACTGAAAGGTCCCCAGATTCGATTCCCGTCAAGGGCATGTATCTTGGTTGTGGGCACATCCCAAATAGGGGGTGTGCAAGAGGCAGCTGATCGATGATTCTCTCTCATCGATGTTTCTAACTCTCTATCCCTTCCTCTCTGTAAAAAAAAATCAATAAGATATATAAAAAAATAAAATATTAACTCCTACTTTGCAAGGTTGGCAGGAGGACGATATAAGGCAATATTGTCCAAGCAGGACCTGGTTTGTGCAAGCACTCAGAAAAAGTAGTCATTGAATGAAAATTGAGCTGAATTAGTCCAGTGCTTGTTACTTAGTACAACGTCAATAAAGAATTGTCATTGTTATTACTGAGTAAGAGAAACAGGGAGGGAAGGAGTAAGTAAGCCTAAATGAAAACACTTCACTTTTCTAAGCCTCTAGGGTCCTTAATGGGTTGACCAATTCTCACTGACTTAGATGGATGGGGCACTATAATGGTCTGAGATAAAGAACCGTAAAGGATCTGAAGAGAAGACGGTGCTTTTTATGTTACCAGGTCTGTCTTTTCCTTCTCAGTAACAGTCACAACAGGCCTAAATTCTACAGCCATCTATGTCAGGCATATTACTTTTAGAATTAAAAAAATTTAAATGGGTGGGTCATAAATTATCATAGGCATAATGAGTAGATGGACATAGTCAAGTAACTTTACTAGTGGGAAAAAATTACACACCGAGTGTCCAGAAAGGTAATTGCAGGCTTTAGAGATGTGCAAAACAAACAATGATGATAAGTGCGTTTACTTACATTAAAAAGTTAAGATTTAGCACTGATTTCTTCTTCAGCTCTTCAAATCTTGCTATGCTTATCAGCAAACCAATCCATAAAGTTCTTCAATACTGAAAAGATATGGAAAAGAAAAATTAACACTAATTTCAAATGATTGCATACCAGAAAAAAAAATCCATAGATGTGTAAGTTGTGTGTAAGCAAAGAAGATAACACGTGTTTTAAAAAATGTGTTAAGGACCAAGAGATTTAACTGATTATCCTTCCCTTTTTCCTTCTACTGTTTTCTCTTCCCCATGCCCTCCTCTTCCTTCCTTCTCCCCATCCGGCACCGCCTCCCTCTCTTCTTCCTTACTTCCTGTTACTGGACAACCTCAAATATTCCTTGAAGCTGGAGTTTCTGCTGAAACCATCAGCATTAAATTTTACAGTCCAAAGTGCCTGACACATGTTAGGTCCTCTATGAATGTTTGTCGAGTAAACAAAGAAACCACAGTTTTCCAATATCTCTTTACGATGTTAAAAATGAAGAGATTTATTATTTTCTTGTTCAACAAGAATAATATGTGGACAATATTGTAGAAACATACACACTGTGTTTGAGACGTGTTTCTGATGGATTCCCTTTTAAATAATATCTACTTAAGAAAAAAAAATTCCCATTAGTAAGTATTTCTATGGAGATGTAAATTCACACCATTATAGTTATAAAATATAGTAAAGGTAATAAAGGAATATTTAGGAGATGTAAGCTCCTTTTGAGGTGCTCACTCTTCGGACACCTCAGGATTCCCTCCATCTACATGAGAAAGCAAAGGAGCTCCAAGTTAAATACTAGAAACACAACCTCACATGTGATCTCAAATGTATGTATAGTTGGGGCCAGTCCCAGACAAGATTGTGGGGTAGGAGTGAAGCATTTTCCTTCTTTTATCTGAGCCTTTGAGGAGTCAGTGACTCCAGATGTTTCATTAAGTAGGGAAAATAGGATCGGCACCAAAGTTCTAACAACTTGATAACTTGATGGATATCCTTCCTGGGACATTTTCATTTAAAATAAAATAAAAAAGATCTTCAGAAGACAGGTGATTGACACTAAAATAAAATGCATTACTGACAATGGCATTTCAAGCACCAGTGGGGGATATGGATTGTCTTGAGGGAATTTATTGACTCAAGTTCACATCTATCCATTGAGCTTCCCCTAAAGCTGGTTTCATGTATGACCCATGTACAGGGGCAGGCAAAACAGGAGGTTTACAGTTGTAATACAAAGAACAAATGCAAGAACTGTTTCACATTCTCACAATCTAGGTAAATTTTAAGCACTTAATGATGCATACATAGGCAAACTCGACTTCAAGATTAGTGTGTGCTCCGAAAGCAAAGTTCTATTAATCAGCAGTTTTCAAAGTACATGCTTAGGAGCTCTCTCCCATGAGTGCTTCTGAGAATGGAGGCAGGAGAGTGTGTGGATGTGGAATAGTGGCTGAGCACATTATTATTGCTCTTATAATTTGATCCAAAACTTACTAGGAGAAGAGGTTTCTTGAGCTGCTTATAAAAGGGTTGAAGCTAAATGATGATTAAAGCTAGAATACAAAAAGCCCAGTGAATTCATAGCTTAACACAGCTGACCTAGCACAGTAATCATACCAAAATCCAAACACCCTCCCTAACGAAGCCTTTTTGGAGGGAAAATGTGAATTCTAAGTTGGGTCCCAGAACACAGGTCATCCTGGATCCAAGCAGGCAGGACACAGGCCTTCTCTTCCTTCTTACTCAGTGCCTTTGTCCTCTGCCCTGGAACAAACACCTATACTTCCACGAGGACTGAACCAACAGTAAAGGGGTGAGAAGAGGGTAGAGAGGGCCTGTGGATATTCCAGAATGGGGGAGGTGGGGGGCTCCAGCAGGGAGTAAGACACAGTGGGTTTCTGTGAGTCAAGCACTACCCCAGACCCTGCCCCAAACATCACCAGCCTCCTTGCTAGAAATTATATGTGCAAAGCTTACACATATGCACATGCCTTTTAGGAATGAGGAAGAGAAAGCCAGTGGAACTGTTTAAAGAAAAGAAAAAGGTATACCTATGTTCTGTAAGACCAAATTCAAAACAACACATAAAATTAGGAAACATTTTTTTTTAAAAGAAGATTCTAAGAAAGCATTGCCTGAACTTGCTCCAGAGGAATTCTCTGAACTAAGAGGCATTGAGTATATTTATCCCTCCCTCAGCACAGAGCTCCGATTATTTGACTCAACCAGGACTGAATACATAAAAACATTTATAAACATAAACCACTGGTTTTTTGAGTTTCCATCATGAACCTTGTGTAAGTCTATCAAAGATGCCCTTTGTTATACAGTTTTGACCAAATGCAAGAGATTTTAGTCATTTCCTCAGAAACAGACATGAGCTATAAATACGAACAAACCAACACAGCCAGTCACTCACAAAAAAAAGGCTCACTGACGAGTTTAATTTAAAAACAAGAACACATTATTAAACTAAAAAAATAAGCCATGAAAAATCCAAATCCATGCAAACATTCTTAGCAGAAAAACTCAAAGTGTAATGACAAACTCAGTGTAATGACAAAGATAATTACAAATAGCTTTCTATTTGACTCTCAAATTTTTCCTATACAGAATTTTCAAAAACAAAAGTCTGTATTTGTGTTCACTTAATAAAGCAAACCATTGACATCCTGCCCAAATCTCAGAACATACATTCCAAGAAAATCCTCCAAACCATTAAATAAATGACTTTTTGTATATCACTTTGTGATAGAAAACACTACTATTGCTTATTTTCGAAATTCCTTTGATATTCTAATCTAACGCATGACCTTTATAACTGAGAGTAACATGTTAAGACATAATCATTAGGAAGTGAAGTTACTATTTCTTATAACAATGTCATATTTTTTCATTTAAAACTAAACCAAAATCCAAAGTCTCTATTCACGTATGATGTAAGTATCTAAAGCAGGCGTCTGAACCCAGGACAAATATGGCCTGTCACCTATTTTTGTAAATAAAATTTTACTGAAACATAGCCATGCTCATTTACTTACATATTGTCTATAACTGCTTTTTAATAATAATAATAATAATAATAATTATTATTATTATTATTATTATTATTATTAAAGAGAGAAACTTTAATTGGTTGCCTCGGACAGAGGATTGAACTTACAAACTAGGTATTGGTATTCCTTGATTGGGAATTGAACCCACAGGCTTTTGGTGTATGGGAAGACACTCCAACCAACTGAGCCAACTGGCCAGGGCTAGAGCTGCTTCTGCAATGACAGAGTGAAGTAGTTTCACCAGAGGCTGTACCAGGTGTACCGGTTGATAATGCAGATTTTTTCAATAGATGGAGTCACACATATGTTGATACATATGCTATTTGATATGTATGCTATTTTGTTGTATTGACAACAAGCTTCAAAATTTCATATGTCAATTTTTCTGATGGTGTTAACATCATAGATATTTTTACACTTAAAAATGTCAAATTTCATGACAAAAAAAAGATCATCTGCGGGAAGTTTTAATTCATTACTTTATTTTGAAGAAAGGTGCTGTTGAAAGTTATTGTATACTTCGGGAAACTTATGGTGAACATGCTCCATCTCAAGATACTTGTGAATGCTGGTTTAAATGCTTTAAAAGTGATTTTGATGTGAAAGACAAAGAACATCTAGGTCAACCAAAAAAGTTTGAAGACCAATAATTACAAGCATTATTGGATGAAGATGATGAAGATGCATGTCAAACTCAAAAAAACAACTTGCAGAAAGATTAAACATGGCTCAGCAAATAATTTCCAGTCATCTACAAGCAATGGGAAAGATTTTAAAGAAAGGAAAATGGGTGCCACATCAACTGAATGAAAGACAAATGGAAAGCCGAAAAGTCATCAGTAAAATGTTGCTTCAACAGCACAAAAGAAAGTCGTTTTGCATGGAACATGGCTGGCGATGAAAAGTGGTTTTATTTTGAGAATCCCAAATGCACAAAATCATGGGTTGATGCGGGTCAACCATCAACATTGACTACAAGGCCAAATCGCTTTGGAAAGAAGACAATGCTCTGCAAGAGACTCTCTAACTGGTGGGATCAGTAAGGTGTGGTGTGTTATGAGCTTCTAAAACCAGAAAAATAATTAATACTGATTGCTACCAACAACAAATAATCAATTTGAACCACACTTTGACCATGAAATGACCAGATGTTCCAGAAGACACAGCAAAGTAATTTTGCTTCATGATGACGCACCATCACACACTTCAAAACCAGTTAAAGACACGTTAAAAGATCTTGCCTGGGAAGTATTAACCCACCCGCTCTATTCACCAGACCTTGTTCCTTCAGATTACCACTTGTTCCGATGGAAGGTACATGCACTTTCTGAGCAGCACTTCAAAACATATGAGGAATTGGAAAATTGGGTCTCTGAATGGTTTATCTCAAAACAAGAAAAGTTCTATTGGGACAGTATCCACAAATTACCTGAAAGATGGGGGAAATGTATAGCTAGTGATAGACATTACTTTAAATAAAGCACCTTTGATGTTTCTCTTGAAATTATCATGTTTTCTTTTATTATAAAATCCACGTTATTAACAGGTACATCTGGTAAGAATTGCAAAGTATAAAATATTTATTAACTGATTTGACCTTCTAGGAAAAAGCTTGCTGACTTCTGATCTAGGAAACAGCTACCTCAGTGCACTAAATCTTGAAATAAGAAACACTAATCCTGGTTTAGTCACCTTGCTGGATACTACCTAAGTCATTTAACCTTTAGCTACTTTAATGTTCTCATTTACAATACAATAACAGACAATATTTATTGGGAATTTATGTATCAGGCACTATTCTAAGGGCTTTACTCTTAGTAAATTAACAACAAAATCTCCTGTGAGGAGAGTAAATGAAACTGAGGCAGAGGGGTTAAATAACTTGCCCTAAGCCACATCACTGTTAAATGGAAAAGTCAGGGTCAGAACCCAGGCAATCCAGGTCCAGAGCTGGTAGTATTCATCTCTCTGCTACACTGATGGTCATTTTTAATTGACCAATGTTAGTTAAAAACAGAACAGTACACCTCTGCACAGTTTAGGATAAGATACCTAAGACTATAAATGGATTTCCATAGACTTTTAAGACCCATCTGATTTTCAAGATTTTTAAGATTAGGGCTAACCTTGGGATACTAGGAATATAAAAGCCCACAATATCCTTTTTTTTCTTTCTTTCTTTCTTTCTTTCTTTCTTTCTTTCTTTTTTTTTTTTTTTTTTTTTTTTTTTTTTTTTTTTTTTACCACAAATAATAAAGTAAAAAAAATCAAACTAACTGAGCAATGTCTGTCTGCCTTCCTGTTGGTGAGTGAGGCCTCTCCGGGCAGTTCAGCCCTTCAGAAAGGCTTCGGGACACAAGCTTAGGGAGGGACCTTAAATCTCCCACATTTGTTCCCATCTAGTCCTGTTGGTGAGTGAGGCCTCTCCGGGCAGTTCAGCCCTTCAGAAAGGCTTCGGGACACAAGCTTAGGGAGGGACCTTAAATCTCCCACATTTGTTCCCATCTAGTCTTATCCTCTGCCTGCTTCCATCTGGGAAAAGGCTGAGCAAACAGAAGTTATGGAAAAAAATTTTAATAGCTTGGCAAGAAGAGCTCTATCCAGGGAATAACAGTCACATGAAGATGTCCCCGCGTCAAACTACCCCCACTTCCCGACATGCCCCAGGATGTTTGGAGCAAATGCGTCACCTACATGTGAACCCGTGCTCTTTTGTACTAAAAGATAGGTTTATCTGATCCAAATAAAATGAGGGGAAAATATACTGCTAGATTAGTCATCACCAAGTTCACATTTATTGTAGATAGAGGTGGTCTTCACCATCTGAAAACATACATATCCTGTACTCCCCTATTTTCTCTTTCACCACCAACATCGCATCCAGTGAAGCGGCCACATCTCTGTGCTAAATATTGTGGGATACAATCTGCATTTCCTGGGAGGACTGGATTCTCGCCGTCCAGTAGAGAAACAGGTACACAAAGGACTACACTAAAGCTGCATGTTCAAGGTTCAAAGTGCTGTTGGACTGATTAGGGGATCCAAAAAGACTTTAAAGAGAAGCCATCAATGAGTTGGACCTTAAAGAAAGGGGGAAACAGAATGTACTCAAGTTTATAAAGTTGTAGGGTAACCAGATAGGATAAAAATTTATTATCAGAAATTTTAAGACCCAACAGACATGGGTCCAAAATCCTGGCTCCCTTTCACTAGAAATAGGGATTGTCAGAGTTATGATCAAATAAATCAGGTTGATGCTAACCATGCTGAAAACCAGATTTGCGACCAGTTTCATGTCTCAGTCAAATAACAAAGCCTTTTCATTACGTCCCTACATAGTCTTTCCCTTCTCTCACTGCCAACAGCATTGAATATTTCAACCCATTCATTCATGTGGGCATTTAATCACATATGGACTTTCACTGTTTAAATATTCTAGAAGGTTGTGTTCCCTCCTCAATAAGACTTTGTTATCAAAGAATAGCTCCTTTCAAATAGACCCTTGGCATTGTCGAATTTTAGGTCCAAGGTCCCTGACAAATAATGCTAGTTTAGCTGAGAAGCAAATTTAAATTATGAGGTCGGGCTGTTTGGCTAGTAACACAATGCCCAGCCAACCATAAACATCTGTATTCCAACATGGCTTTGCTTTCTGCCTATCCATTAACTCATATGAACTGAACTAAAACATCTTTCTTTGTGCAATGGTCAGGGAAAAAAGCTAACAACTAGGGTTAGTGATGGAAGGAAAGATCAAGTTAAGCAGCACAAGAAAGTGGTGGCTCTTAGCCAAAAAAAAAAAAAAAAAAAAAAATAGACATTAAAGTGTTTAATAAATTACACATTCAGTATATCTGCAAATCTGAGGATGAACAAAGAGCTTGAACTCTATCCCTTATGTTTTAAAAAGGGTTAGTGTATAGTTTTTTTGTGTGTGTTCCCACAATACCAAGCACTGTGCTATAACTACTAGCTAAATGAATAATGTGATGATCTCTGATGTCCCATAGTCCTTAGTGAACCTATTTTTCATGCCACAATCAAATGGATTATAGTCAAGTTTCCCTCAAGACTCCAGGATTGTAGCATTTGCAATGTCTACTGACATATTACATCAAATAAAGCCCCCATATTTTTAAGTTACCATGTTGCTTCACAATCATATTTGCAGTGTTTAGTAATGGTTGCCTTTGTCTTTAATGCTAGTTTTCATGCATAGCTTTCTTTGCCAATACCGGCAAACTATTTTACTTCCCTCCAAGAAAATTATAATTCAAAGATGCTAAGCAATTTTGGAATTCAAAAGTTACGTTTTGAAAGTGTTGACTGAATTGAATGGAATTATTAAAGCCTTGCCATAAGGTTATATATCCTAGTAAAAATAAACATATGCCTGGCTACATGTGGTGTGGGACAGTATTCTGGGGCTGGGTGTGAGGGGATCCACATGGCTCAGCTTTTTCTTTGTGGCAAACATTAAACTTTATTTTTTATGACAAATATCATGACCTATAGTGAAAGTATTATATAACAGTGGATAAAAATGTTTATATAAAAATATTATGGACTCTAATATAAAATTTTCCTAACACTATATTTATACAATGGGTTTCAATTACATTTTGGGCAAGAACTTTAGAATAGATGTTTCCATTAGTTGCACAGATCTTGAAGCATAAGGGTTTTGGTAGAAAACAGAGGTTGCTGACCATATGGTCAGTCTTGTCCTCAGAGAGAAAACTTATACAAATATTCTTAAATATGTCCTATCCCTTGAAAGTGGAGGAGAAACAAGTGCACTGCCTTTAAAATTTTAGCTGTGATAGCCAAGAAATTCCATAGGTTCAAGTCTTTTATCAATAACTAACATGCTAATCCAAATATCATTCAAAAAATATGAAGACAAGCCACTACAATTCCACAAGCATAATGAAAGAGCATTTTGAACTAGTGTGAAATTTGTAACAGTGATTGTCTTTAATAAAACAGTGACTTCAACCCACCGGTACATAACACTGTCAATACACTGGCCTATAACACTGTCACGCCAGGAGAACTGCGAGAACCAGCAGACCTCAGTGAGGTCTTCGGGCTGCGAGAGGGGTTGGCCCATTATGAACGTGATCATCGCTGACCCAGCAGGAACTGCAAGGACCCTTCCCTTTCAACTTCCCACATGAAATAGATGTCTTCCCATTGTCTGACTAGGACCATGATCTCTGCAGCAAGTGTGTTTTAAAAAGAGGGTTTTCTGCCTAAAATAGGTCTTACCCAACAACCGTCTATTAGAAATCCTGTCAAGCAACATAAGACCCTGGAGTTTTATGGACATATTTAAACTGGAATAGGACAGAAACACTGCAGGTAAAATATCTATTTGATTTTCAGCTTCCATATTCAGAAAGACATACTGACCTATAAATCCTCTCAACCTCAAGAGAGAACCCACTGCAATTCTATAGGATGGACTATTTAATGCTTTGCTACCCACATACCCATCGCCACTGATAAGAAGAAAAAAAATACAAGAGACATAATGCAGCTCACTTCTATCGTGAAAGACTTTTGTTGTGTGCTTGTTTTGTTTTTTTAAACTTCACCTGAGAATATGTTTATTGATTTTAGAGAGAAAAAGGAGTGGGAAGAGAAAGGGAGGGATAGAAGGCGGGGGGGAGAGAGGTAAATATCCGTCGATATTATGTTCTATGCAACCTTTGTGCATACTGATTTTTTTAGGCAAATTATTTCCTAAGATAAATGCATTGGAATGTTATTCCTCTTACCGCAATAGAGCATTAATGTTTTCCTAAAATACAAAAGCATTAAATACAGTGCCACCAGCAATTCACTACCAGACTGAAACTGTGTTAGGATTTTTTGTTTTTGTTTTTCATTTGGTATTTGAAATGGTAACTCAGGGCTGCTTAATATACATTTCTTGTAGTGTATATGAATGAAAGTCCCCCATGATTTTATTTATATAGTTTCTCGTTTGAGACAGGAAGAGAGAGAAAACCTGCAAGTCCCAGAAAGTATATCATTTCTTCCATGAGTATTTCAGTATATCTCTCAGAACGACCATTTAACTGTAAGACTATTATCCCACACCTCAAAATTAGTAATAATCCTTATTGTTAAGAAGAGGTATTTCTATTTCAAAAACATCACATTTCCAGTCAATGAGCACATTTCCAATTGCCTTATAAAAGCCATATTTTCAAAAACCATTTGTTTGTTCTCATTAGAGTCCACAATTGTGGTCAGTTGATAGATCTGTTAAGAATTTTTTAATCTGTAGGTTCCACCCAACATCTCTTTTCTTTCTCCTTGCAAATTACTTATTGAAGAAACTGGCTTGTTTGTCCTGTAGAATATCCCATAACTGATTATGTTCCTAAGTGAAATTTAACATGCATCAGCTCCCCATCAAAATTCAGGTTGGTTAATTTTTTTCCTGTCCCTTGTGGAGAGGTAGATATGTAGATGTAGATAGCTCATGGACTGCTGAACAAAAGCCATGTGCTTTTCTATTCTGCTGACACTGAGTAATAAGGAAGAGAAATAGGGACCATTTTTTAAGGATCCTATAAAACTATCTTTTAGGCAAGAACAGAAGTTGAACCCTGGGCTTATAAAGTAGTACAGGGTTGTGAGTCCCCAAAACACAAAGCTTACTCTTGTTTTATTTTTTATTAATTATTGTATTATTTTCTATGCAAACAACTGTAAATCTACTTTTACCCCCTTCTGCCTCCCCCCCCTTCTTAAATCACAGAAATGAGAACAGGAAACAAATGTTGCAGAATGATCCTTTCCTCCCCTTCCCAACTCCTTCTGACATTACAGACAGGGTAGGGAAGGCTCTGGAGCAGTGGTTCTCAACCTTTCTAATGCCTCGACCCTTTAATACAGTTCCTCATGTTGTGGTCAGCCCCAACCATAAAATTATTTTCATTGCTACTTCATAACTGTAATTTCGCTACTGTTATGAATTGTAATGTACATATCTGTGCTTTCCGATGGTCTTAGGCTCTACAGCAGCGGTTCTCAAACCGTGGGTCGCCTAAGACCATCGGAAAGCACAGATATGTACATTACAATTCATAACAGCAGCAAAATTACAGTTATGAAGTAGCAATGAAAATAATTTTATGGTTGGGGCTGACCACAACATGAGGAACTGTATTTAAGGGTCGAGGCATTAGAAAGGTTGAGAACTACTGCTCTAGAGCAAGCAGTTTGGGTTGAATCCCAGCTCCACCTCCCCAGCTGTGTGGCCTGCAATAAATCTTACTTAGCTTCTCTGTGCTTCAGAGTCCTTATCCATGAAATGAAGACAATACATGGCACACCTATTGTGTGAGAGTTCAGTGAGATAATTCAGAAAAAGAGCTTGGCACACAGTAAGTTCTCAAAGGAAGGTTGTTAATTATTATCCTTTAAAAAAAAAATATATATATATATATATATATAATATATATATAAAATAAAATATATATATATAAAATCAAAGAGGGATAGAGAATTAGAAACATCAATGAGAGAATCATCGATCAGCTGCCTGATGCACAACCCCCACTGGGGATGTGCCCACAACCAAGGCACATGCCCTTGACCAGAATCGAACCCGGGACCTTTCAGTCCGCAGGCTGACGCTCTCCGCTGAGCCAAACCAGTTTCAGCAATTATTATCCTTTTTAAATCATTATTATCCCCAATAAAAATCTTCTCCATAAAACTCTGGGGTGCCACCTCTTCCCTAAGTGACTTAATTGAGTTCCACCTTAAAGGCATTTGCCTTACTTGAGTTCTTGCCAATGTCTGTCTATAATTGTACTTCTGAACAAAAACCACTCCTGCTATGTGCTAATACAGCAGGCAGAATCAGTTGTCCTCGAACACTCATGAAGCTAATCTTGGCTGTTTACGAAGCATTCACGTGAGGAACGGAGAATTTTTTCTCTCCCTTGACTAAGAGCCTGCCATGAGCCAAGAATAGCACTTTGCACTACAAACATTATGAATTCTAGTTTGCTGGGGTTGGGGAGGAATTCAATGGTCTTATTTTTTAATTATTAATAACCCAAAGGTTCTCATTTAAAGTATGTATTCAGGACCTACCACTGGGCTACATACTATAGGGGGTAAAAATTTAATAAGGCACAGTCTCTGGGAAAAAAAAAAGTTTACAGTCCATTAGAAGAGAAGTATGCTAATGAGCCATAATGTAACATAATAGATCATGAGAGGGGGAAATGAAATGATAGAAAAAAATTCCGAAGGGAAAAATAGTTTACAGTGAAGGGTAGTTTTGGGGGGCTATTTAAAAAAAAAGAGAGAAAGAGAGAAAATGGGTAAGACGAAAGTTTGAGCAATGACTAAGATTTCAAAAGAGCAGAGGAAGATTTGGAAGGAGGAGGGAGAAAGAATTTCAGGCAGAGGAAACAGAAGCATGGGGGCTGAAATGTGGGGGTTGTGGCTGGATGGAGTGCCAAATGTGAGAAGGGACAGTGACAGCGGTGGCTGGATCCTACAAGCCTTGGATGAGCAGTGGTAAGGAGGTTGGACTAGATTTGGTAAGTAACTGAGAGTTTTTGGGGTTTTCTGAGCCAGTGAGTAGGATGGTCAGAGTTTTGTTTTACATAAATTAATATGGATGTATTATTATGGACCGCCTGTTCCCTAATTCAGGCATCAAGGGTCTTTGAATCAAGTCAAGGAGGGAGAACCAAAGACACAAATACCAGCTATAATTGGAATGGAGAAAATATGACTTGGTGATAGAAATGACAGGAGAAGTAAAGAAGAACTCAAAGATTGCTTCAAAGTTTTGAATCTAAACACATGCAAAAAATAGTGGTGTCATCAACAAAAATATGAGTCAATTCAAAGAGCTGGGTTTGGGAGAGAGGTAAGATAGTTAACTCCATTTGAATATGTTGAAACACAGAGGGCACCAGAACCAACAGGAAAAGTGAAGAGAGAAGGTCTCCACTTTTAAGTGAGAAAAGCTTAGAGAAACAATATGTCTAGGATATAGCAAGGTGAACTAGTGAAAGCAGAGAAGTGTCCAGAGAAGAACATTCAGGTTAGTACAAATCATAGGACCTGAAAAATGAAAGAGCCTTAGAAGAGTCAGGAAGACAAAAGGCAGAGATCAAAGGAATAAAAGAAGAAGCAAAGGCAATGAATGAAGACCACTTATTTAATAAATTCAGTATAAAACAATACAGAAACGATGGGATATTAGGAACATAGGCAAGAGCACTAAAGAAAGTGAAGGAAAAGGAGGAAAGGGGATATCCTGAAATGTTTTTTGTAGACAAAAGGTGGTAGATAGGAAACCACTGACTGTACGAGATAGGAAGGAAAACAAATGATCAAAGAAATGGTGGCAAATGCAAATATAGAAGTATGTTAAAGTGAAAGATGAAAATGAAGCTTGAGATTCAAGATGACTAACTCCCAGATCTGTTTTCTTGGTCTACAAAGCGTTTCAAAAAAAAAAAGTGATTTAAACTTGAAGATATTTCACATTAAAAACAAACAAACAAACAAAAACACAGAAAACTGGACAACACTGGGCCAAGGCTTCCACAGGACAACAATCCTGCTGTCCCCACCTTAGACACAGCAGGTACCCTGCAGTTTACCACAGTCCCTACCTATCCCCTCATTCATTTTAGTAACTTCGATAGCCTCTGTTGGCAGTTGAGTTTGTGACTCCTTTTCAATGAAAGAGAGGATGAGATCCTTAGAGAGTGATGGCTATAGACTGAGACCTGAAAACTGAAAGAAAGAAATATAGTGATAAAAAAAAACAGGTTAGGAAGTCAATAAGCGATGAATAGTCAGAGGATTGTGATCTATTCGCCTGCTGAGGAGACCAGTGACTCATCGTTCTGCCTGGCAGTGCCCTGGCAGCAGGGGTCACAGGGCAGTCACGGCATCCGACAGGGAAGACAAGGGGTTCTAGGGTGCTAGCGGGGACCTCAGTGAGGAGCTTGGACAGCACCTGCCCTTGATGGGGAGGGTGAAGGGGCTCTCCTGGGAGAACAGAAAAGAGACATCACGGTAACAAAGAGCAGATGAGGGGGAGTGAGGGTGGTGGAGACACCTAAAAGGCAAGATAAAAAGGATTCTCCTGGGCTTTTTCTGGCAAGAACTTGAAAGTGTCATCTGCGTAAAATACTGGAGGACAGACACACATCAAAGACTAACTGGAAGAGTTAGGAAACTTTGGGAGGAAAGTAAAAGCAAGTATAATTAGTACAAATCAGTCCTGCAGAAATATACCATTAGTGTGCTCTAGCTGTTTGGCTCAGTGGATAGAGCATCAGCCTGCAGACTGAAAGGTCCTGGGTTTGATTCCGATCAAGGGCATGTGCCCATGTTGCGGGTTTGGTCCCCACTAGGGGGCATGCAGGAGGCAGCTGATCAATGATTCTGTCTCATCACTGATATCTCTCTCTCTTTTCCTCTTTGAAATCAATAAAAATATATATACTTAAAAAATTTACCATTAGTGTATCTTCATCTCCCTGCTCTTCAACTCCCAGGGGAAAAAAAAAAAAAAAAAAAAACAGGACAGATTTCTTTTTCAAAAAACACACACACACACACACACACACACACAACACACCAAGTTTCAACATGACCAGACTTGGCAAATCATAATGAAATATCAATAGTTCAGAGAATTGTATCTTTGTGAAATGAGTCATGTGAATGTTAAAGAAGATTATTTTTAAACTACACACTTGAATTCCTTTCAAATATCCTTAAATATGATTGTGGAAATAAAAAAAAATGTACACTCGTTCTTTGTCTTATATGCAGAGGGTTGCATACATTATCTAAAGTTTTAAAGTAGAAAGGAGACCAAAAGTTCAATGCTTAGTAAGTCTTCAATGTCTCACACAGCAAATGCATATAAACAGGAAAGAAATCCCCTGTTCATGGCCAGCCAGCCCCAGTGCCTGAACCTTTAGGGTCTACGTATTTCCTAAGTCCCTTTATGTTTAAGAGAAACACACACACACACACACACACACACACACACACACACACACACCAAAACAACATATTAAATGCCAAGAATAATCCTACACAGTTACATACTGACAGGGGGGACAAAGCAATGGGTGGTAGAGGCATGAGGAAGCGGAGCTGGGAGAACTTCAGCTTTATCTTCTACTTGAGTTATTTGTTTTTACAATGAGAATGTATTTGTAAATTTTTAAACAACAAGTTAAATGGTAATAAAGTGAAACTAAAGCAACCTTTCAAGTGATCAAAGAAATGTAAATCAAAGTGAGACCTGTGGTTTTGTGTACTAGAAGACCAGGTAGACATACTATCTGTGAAGTTGTGGGAAAACAGGAATGAACAGAGTGTGGTTGGTGGTGTTGTGTTTCATGGCACAGGGATTCAAGTGTACAAAAGGCCCTGTTCTAAAAAGTAAGTCTCCTTCCCTCTCCTATGCCAGATACACAAGTCTTCTTGGAATCAAATTCTTTTGAGAGTTTCTTGGGCGTCCTTTAAGAAGTCCAATAACGTATAGGAGGGACTGTAAACTGATTCACTTTATTGAATGACAGTTTAGCAACATCTGTCACCATTTCCAATACACAGACCTTGTTACCTGGTAACTCCACTTGTAAGACTCTACAAAACACAACTGTGGACCCAGATGCTCATGACAACATTTTAGAGTTAATGAATAATTGGAAACTATCTAAATGTAAATAAACATAGTACATCTGCCTAATGAAACACTATACAGTCATAAGACATGGAGAGCTGTATACACAGAACAAAAAGATATTTCGTGACACATTAGGAAAGGGGGGGAAAAAAGAAAGCTGTTAAACAATATAATAGTATGACAGTAAACAAACAAAAATTTCTGAATATGCACATTTGTGTATTAACGTTGTATATGCCTGGGATGATAATCCAACAATTTTTCATTTCTGTGAATTACAGAGGATCAGAAATAGGAAAGAAGTGGGGGGAAAGAGGAAGCGGATATTTCCATATTTAATCCTATACTGTTTGAAATTTACAATAAGCACATAATGCTTTGGTAACTTAACACACTGGGGACCAGTAGTTTTATTGCTAGCTTTACCCAGTGGCCAGGGAAGTTTCTATTGAACGAGTACAAAAAACGTTTTACATAAATGTTAAAGACACACTTTAAAATTAAATACTCATTGCATTTTGAAGTTATTTATTACATGTTCTTACTAGCTAATATTTTTTTAAAAATATATATTTTATTGTTTTTTAACAGAGAGGAAGGGAGAGAGATAGAGAGCTAGAAACATCGATGAGAGAGAAACATCAATCAGCTGCCTCCTGCACACCCATCACTGGGGATGTGCCCGCAATCAAAGTACATGCCCTTGACCGGAATCGAACCTGGGACCCTTCAGTCTACAGGCCAATGCTCTAGCCACTGAGCCAAACCGGTTCGGCTAGCTAGTATCTTTTTAAAGTATGATTGGCCACAGCTTTTGGACAAAAAAACACTAGAATTCTCGTAATCCGTCCGCAATGTGTTAAGAGTTTAAGAATTAAATTTAAACAAAAGAAGATAATAGAAATCAGTACTATCGAATACATGAATGGAAATAGCCATCTGTAAAATATTTTGCATGTACATTATTAAAAGACAAAGATACAGGCTTAACATTCAAGAGCTGCCACAAAGGTCCAGGCATGAACCAACTCACGATTACACTGAAGGACAAACAGGACCATGCGTGCTGAGGGCTGCTGGTGAAGGAAAGGAAAGCAGTCCAGCCATCCCCACGTTGTTAGTAGAGTCTTATAAGGGGAGTTACCAGGTAACAAGTTTCTTTCTCATCTTATAGACCCAAACTCAATCACATTCCTGAATTGAATATATTGGAGATGAACAAAGGTGATGGACATGGAAAGGAGATCTAATAAAGATATTCCTGAACATCTTTAGGAATTCCAGAAGCTCTCCAGGAATATTCCTAGGGTCCACTTTCTAAATTTTGGCCAGAAGCCAAACTTCTTTCCTCTCTAAAATCAATAAATACGTATTAAAAAATAAATAAGAGTTAAACTATTAGAATGCATTGATATCCCCCTATCCTCAGCACCAATCAAGAGGAAGGAGGCATTTGTGATTCCATGGAAGTTTCCCAGTTTTTCCAGCAGATAAACCTCTGGGAAGGAGAATAGTCCATGAGGCAACGTTCTTTCAGAAATGTGATGGCTGAAGACCAGAAAATGTCTTGTATAACAGCTACACCCAAACATCCTGCCCATATTGGTTTTATTTCTCAAATTCGAACTCACTTATTAGTTTTCTATTGCTACCACAACAACCAACCACAGATGGAGCAGCCTAACACAGTTCCTCTTTGTTATCTCACAGTTTTTGTGGATCAGAAGTCTGGGCACAGCATGGCTGGTGGACTGCTCCAGGTTTCACAGGCAGAAATCATGGTGGCGGCAGGACTGTCTTCCTTTCTGGAGTCTTCTCAGTGGTTGAGAGTCAACACATGAACCAAGAGGCTACCGGTTTGATTCCTGGTCAGGGAACATGCCCAGGTTGTGAGGGCAATCCCCAGTAGGGAGCGTGCAGGAAACCACCGATTAATGTCTCTCTCATCAGTGTTTCTATTTCTCTGTCATTCTTCCTTCCCCTCTAAGTCAACAAAAATAATTTTTAAATTTAATCAGCAATGGCGGGTCAAGTTCCTCTCACTCTTCCATCTGTCTGACTTCCCTCTCTGCTTCATCTCTCAGCTGCCTCCCTCTTCCGCACCGTCTCTCTGATTGAGTCATAACTTTTCATGGCATATGTAATTACTTACATTGGTTTCCTCTCGATAATCGAGGTTACCCACTACTAACCTTAATTCCATCTGCAGTGTTTCATCACAGCAGAACCCAGACTAGTGTTTGCTTGAACAACCAGAAGACAGGAATCCTCGGGGATGGGGAATTATTCCCACCACATTCATTTATATTCTGAGGTGGGGAAAAAAAATAACTGAAGGATTCCCATCTGCCAAAATTTTTCAGAGTATAATAACAAAGTAGCATTGCTCTCACATGAGTTATTCTGATTAAACCTGCAAATGACTCTGCTAAGTCAACATTATCACACCATCTTTATAATCAACAAAATACTATGGCTCAGAAATTAACTTGCCTGAGAACACAAGAAGTGAGAGAATCGGCATTAAACCCAGATCTAGCAGTCTAAAAAGCCAATTTCCTTCAATATATCTGAAAACGTGACACAATTATGACTTCAGGAAAGAAATGGCTTAGTACTAATGAGAATAAGGAATACTGATGTTTAAAGTGGAGGGAGAGGAAACCCAACAGGAGTTAGCAACTAATTAGTTCTGTAAATTAAAGGTGGAAGAATAATAAAATCAAAGCCAACTACCAAGGGAAGGATAATCTGAGGGCAACAAATCATGTAGATCCAATGAAACCTCAATAATTTAATGAAAAAAATAGCCCTATCATAGTATGGAAGACCAGGAGATTAATGTCTCTCTCATCAATGTTTCTATCTCTCTGTCGTATAAGACCAAGTGCATGCTGTATGTGCACATGCATATGTGCATCTGCACATGCACATTTTCATTTATTTTGCTTATTAAACAAATGTTTATGGGGCTTCTCTTAGGTTCCAGACACTTGTCTAGTTGCTGAGGACATGGCAATAAACAAAATAAAGTCCCTGCCTGCAAACAACAAAAAATAAACAAACAAGTGAAAACATAAGGGATAGTGATAAGACCATGGAGGGAATAAAGCAGAGTAAGGAGAACTGTTCTTTTAGACAAGCGGTCAGGGAAGGCTGCACTGATGTGGTAGCGTCAGAACGTGGTGCAGAAGGAAATGAGTGACTGCCACTCAGTTTCTGGGGAAAGCATTCCAAGCAACAGGAACAGCAAGTGCAAATGTCCTGAGGCATGAGTGTGCTTGGAGAATGGGAGGAACCAAAAGCACAGAAGGTGGGGAGGAGCAGGAGGAAAGATCAGAGAAGTCAGAGAAGTTGGGGGTGGGAGATGATGCAGGACTTCCATGTCATCTTAAAGACTTTGGGTGTGATTTCCTTCTGAGGAAAATAAGAAGCCATCGGAAGGTTCTATGTACAAGAAAAATGGCATAGAGGGGAGTGGGGTACGATTGATAATAAGAGTACAAACTGCAACAAATAGTAAATAAGCCATAGAGACCTGATGCCCAGTATAATGAAGACAGACAATACTGTACTACAATCCTCAAACTTGCTAAGAGACTAAAACTCAATTCTCTCAACCACTAAAAGAAAGGATAATTATGTAATGTGAGAGAGGTGCTAAACATCACTACGATGGCAATCGTATTACAATATATAAGTGTATCAAATTAACACACTATACAACTTAAATTTGCACTGTGTTCTAGGTCAAATATATTCAATAAAAAAGAAAACATGGAATAGTTTACCCATAAGTAAAGAATTAAGGTTCAAAATACTATATCTAGTAATCATTTCTTCATGAGGAGATTATTTATGAACTTCTGTTTTCCAGTTTTACTTCTTTATTACTTAAAAGGTTTGGTACACAGGCTCTCAAGTTAGTTTTCAAGTGCACAGCAGTGAGGCTGGCGGGGGGAGACAGAATGGTTAGGTTCATGGGCCCTGGATCAGGAAGGCTGGACTTGGCTGCTGGTTTTGTCCCCATTCACGTTGCCCAATGCCTGTCCACCTCAGTAGGCTTAGCTTGAAGTGGGGGTAGTAATACCCACCTCCTCTGGCTGTTTTGATGTAAGTAAAGCATTCACACAGTACTGGCTCAAATCAGAGCCCCAAAAGTGCTATCTGTCAGTATCACTTCCAAGCTTTCAGGAACAGTTAAAATACCCTCGGAATTTGTAGCTTGTAGTGGATTCAGACCAAGTGCTAACCTGAACTTCTCCCTTCGTATACCCTCGGCAAGTCTCTCTCAAAGATAAGGGCAATCTACTTAATTACCATAACCCAAACTGGTGGAACCCATGAGGTTTTGCAGCAAAGGACACCAAATCCAAACCAACAAAACAAGTAGATTTATTTAACATTTCATTCATTCCTGTGGGTTTGTGAACTCTTCTCTCCTCAGGCAAATGGTAATCCTTCATCCCTTTCAAAAGTTCAAAGTCTAAACCAGCCAATAATTTGAGTTTAAAATACCGGATTATTGACTGCTGTTTTAGAACAAAGGGAAAACCTTAGATTTTAAAGATTCAAAAAGCAATGACGTATTTTACACAAGAACAAATTTCCTTGTGCAATTTTCGAAAACATTCAAATGTGTCAAGTTCTCCATGTATAATATTCACCTGTCAACACAAACTCTCTCCACCGATGAAGAACACTGCATAGACTTTATCTGTCACTAAGGAAAGCCTCAGCCGCATTCTAGCTTAAAGGACAATTACAGTGTTTTGTTTTCCGAGGGGGAGGAATGAACAACGTTAGCATCCCCCAGTCTGTGTGTTCTCTCCAGAATGTCAACTTGGCCCAATTGCATTTACTTTTCATGTAGGAAAATAGTAGGGTTTGTTCCACATCAGTGCTGTGTATGTGCACAGAAATCTCACCATTTAATTTTGTGTCTGGAAGAAGAGGAGCTTATAATTATTCCTTGAGGTATAACTATAATTAGGTTTTCAAGTATCATAGGTACCCCAGTGATCCAATTGTAAAATAACAGAGTTCTGGTACTGTGTTATTGGGTTGGCTTCTTTCCCCCCTGAACCATCACATTCCTCAAACCTCAGGAAGCATGAGGAAATCTTATCGTTAAAAAAAATTTTTTTTTAGCCAAAACCAGTTTGGCTCAGTGGATAGAGCATCGGTCTGTGGACCAAAAGGTCCCAGGTTCGATTCTGATCAAAGGCATGTACATTGGTTGCGGGCACATCCCCGGTAGAGAGTGTGCAGGAGGCAGCTGGTCGATGATTCTCTCTCATCGATGTTTCTAGCTACTATCCCTCTCCCTTCCTCTCTGTGAAAAATCAATAAAATATATTTTTAAAAAATTTTTTAAATAAAGAAACTAAGCTAATAGAAACTGATGTTAGTATTCAGCACCGATGAGAATTTCATACATGCTTGATGTTTAAAATTATTGTTAGGACTATGAGTTATGTCCAGCAAAATAGGTACCTGGCAAGTTTAGGTTAATTAAGTTTAACCTTATTACCTCTGGTGACGCCAATAAGACTTTATAAAACTCAACTTCCTAATGAAGGCCATACAGGGCACTTTACAAAGGCTCCTTTATGCTTCTGTTTTGCAGACGGTGGAACACACATACAATGTAAAGGTCTCACCAAGCAGCAAGTCTGTATCTGTGTGTGTACGTTGTGTGTGTGAGGGGGTGTTAGGCAGGGTAGGAGTATACCTACCCTGAACCTCATTTCCCCAACCATCCTCAAAAAAGGAGGAAGATACTTCTTGACCTACGTAGGATAGTGTGTGTGATGCATGATATGTAATATCCTACATAATTACATATTCCCACTCTTCTGTGCTGCTCCCATTCTGGGAAGGAGAGAGATGAAATGAAAATAAGCACTCTCCATTCTTGGTTGTCCAGTATGACCTAATCCCTGGAAGCAGCCCTGTTCATTTAAAATCACAGCTATAGGTTCTAAACACCAAACAATCTAACAAAACTCTGGAAGGTTTTTTTAGGGAAAAGGCAAAGGCATAAGAAAGAGAATATACCGTTTCTCCGAAAATACAACAGTGTCTTATATTAATTTTTTCTCCCAAAGTTGTGCTACGTCTTATTTTCAGGGGATGTCTTATCTTTCCATGCGCTAGGTCTTATTTTCAGAGGATGTCTTATTTTCAGGGTAACATGGTAGGAACACACTAATAAACTATTTATAAATATAAAATGCCTAATAATTTTATTCCAAATTATTTAAAAAGTCATTCCACTCAAACATATCCCCCGCATTACTAAAATACTATGGTATAAGGTAAGCCCATGTTTAAAAAAAAAAAAAAAAAAAAAAAAAAAAAAAAAAGGACTCCAGGAAATAAAAGAATAGAGCTTCAAATAAAATGAGATCCCTTGCCCTGCCCTGCCAGTGGGTCAGTGGTTGAGCATCATATGAACTAGGAGGTCAAGGTTCAATTCCCAGTCAGGGCACATGCCCGTTTTGGGCTCAATTCCCAGTGGGGCTGTGTGCAGGAGGCATCTAAGCAATAATTCTTTCTCATCATCGGTGTTTCTATCTCTCTCTTCCTCTCCCTTCTTCTGTGAAATAATTTTTTTTTTTTAAATGAGATCCCTTCAACAACTGAGTAGTTCCCAGCTCCCAGGACTATCAGAAAACAAACTATATTAGAGAATCTACTTAGGATCTGTAAGGGAACGAGAACTTTTTTTGAGGACTTGGAAATGTAGGGAGGCATCAGGTAATTCCAGGTTTGTCCCCAATAAAAGCTGCATCACTCATTTCTCATATAAAACCTATAAGGGGACAAAATGTAATAGGTCTACAGAGCTGGAAACTTACAATCTGAACTAACAGCAAAAATAACACCAGTGAAGCAAGTGATATTCAAAAGACAGGGCTCTTGGAAGCAGTAAATCTCCCCATGTAAACATCTCCATTAGGTATTTTAGGTACTTGGTAAATACCTTCACATTTTTAATTTTTCAGATTATTCTTTTTCCTTGTGTAAAAGCATTGCTACCATGATGTTACTCCTAAAAACTTTTCAATTTAATACAAAACAGTTTAGTGCTTTTTCCTGAAACACATCCAGTCACGGAGGGTTATCAAATAGGAGGACCTAATGCAACGCCAGATTTTTAATGCAACAAACACAAGTCAAGCCATTTAAACAACTCGGTAAGCCATGTCTCAAAGTTGTTTTTATGAGGTGAAGGGGAGACCTCAAAGATGTCTTTATTGAGATATTAAGACACTTAATCCCTTTTCCTCCTTCTCCCTCCAAATATATATATGCTGGAGCAAATGTATAATAATCACTCTTCTTAGAAATAGCAAGCCTACAAAGATTAATTTATTAGCCTGCAACTACCCAACTATTTCAAGAAGTAACCTGTCTGAGATCTGAAGCAGAGAGATTAGATGATTTATTAGTAATTCTGTGAGTCATGCTTCCAACTTGCTCTCTCCTGGTCAGTACTGGATGCTAGAGCTGCGTTTGCCCAAAGTAGCCTACAAGAAGGAAACTCTAAAACAAGACAAATCCAGACACCCGACATCAAAGCACAATGGAAGTTTCCTGTCCTTTCAGTAAAGGCCAACAACCCTAATGTAGATGGCATTCAATTCTTGGGAGAAAGAAACAATAAACATGAGACTCCAGTTTTAGTTCCTAACTACTGGAAATGTAACCCATCAGGTCTTCCACAAAAATCTGTATAACTAACTAGTGATGCAAGCTAAGCCCACAATAGCAACTCTTTTATCAATTTTCTTTGGTGACATCCCAAAGTTTTTCACTTTATGACAACAAATGTTATCAATGGCAAAGAATGGAGACATTGCCAAAGATTAAGTCTCACCCTGGCCAGTAGTTAGAACATCAGTCTGCACACAGAAGGGTCACAGGTTCAATTCCTGGTCAAGGGCATATATCTGGGCTACAGGTTCCATCCCTGGCCCTTCTCGAGAGACAACTGATCCATGTGTTTCTGTCATTGATGTTTCTCTCTCTCTCCCTCTCTTTTTCCCTTCCACTCTCTAACAATCAAGGGGGAAAAATATCTTCAGGTGAGGACTAAAAAAAAAAACAAAAACAAAACACACACACACACACACACACAAAAAAAAAAACACCAAGATTAAGTCTCATAGAATTTTTTCTGTCTTTCTACATTTATGTGTTTCATTAAAATACAGAAGTGAAGGTTAATGCTCTTGGTTACTCCCAGGTGGCAATGGAAATGGCCGTATTAGCTATGTATACGTCAGAAACCTTATTAGGCATGTCGGAAATCAGAAGCCTACGCTGGACCCTTGATTTCTGCAGAAGATCTTGGAACTGGCTTATCAACTACAACAAAATGACTCAAAACCAATCTGTTATGCCAGAAAATACTTGACTCCAAAAGCAACAGATATATTCAGAAACAGTTTTATTCAGTGGGCTAATGGCTAATTTCAAAATATTCTGTATTCATTACTCATAATTTAATTTAAATTTCACAATTTAAGTTCTAAATATTGAGAGTGGTTCTCCCCACCCCCACCCCCACCTTCCATAGCCTCTTTAAACCCTAAGGTTATATGATTTAAGAAGCTATTCAGAATTTTATGTAAAATGATGCCCAACATGCTTAAAAGGATAAATACACTTGCCAATAGGACTGGGACCATTAACATAAAACAGGGACATTTTCCTCCAACAATACAATTTCTAGAAAGGCTCTGAGTTAACGAAAATACAAGCTTGCTACCGTGTTGCCAAGTGATTGTTGCTCCGCAGAGAAAGGGAGAAGGTTTGGGTTAAAATATCTTTTCCCTTTCAATCCCGATTTATGATTTCCTCCAAAGAAAAGCACAATTTCTGCCAAGAAGAGAAAAACAAGGCTTAGCTTTCACATCAGGGGAAAAAAATAGTAGCAATCCCTTTTGCATATAATAATGACTATTATTCAGCCCACTCAAGTAAAACACAAAACCAAAGAAAGGAATTACGGAATCTATAGTCCTGACAGCCTCTGCAGTAAAGGAGAAACAAGAAAAGTCACGGTTAGAGAAATTTCCAGAGCTTTTCCAGCTCTCATCAGAAACAAGCAGAGATTGTATTCCTATGACCTGTCCCCCAGGAGAGCAGTGCCTTTCTTCCACCACGCTGTCTCTCTGAATAACAAGAAAATTTGCAAAGAAGAGGAGCTGGCTCTTTCAGGAATCATAGGACTTTATTGTTGAAAGGACCTAAGCCAACCCAAGATTCAAGCGCTCTCCCAGAGCCTGGATGTTTTCTGACGCATTGCGAGGAATTCTGCCACCTCCGCTAACGGGCTAGACGCACTTGGTTCTTGGCAGGGCCTGTCCCACCGCCGTCTCAGTTCCAGTGGAGGGCCTTCCTCAGGGACCAAACAATACAAGCCTATTCCCTCTTCCGCTTGGAAACCGGACAAGGGTTTTCTCATAGCAGTCCTGACTCCCTTAACTTCTTGGGACATCAAGCTCCCGTTCTTCAGGCAGCTCCTAACAGGACACAATTCCCTGACCTCTGGTCACACTACTTCCACTCCCCACGCTGGAAACCTTCCAGATTGGCAGCATCCACTGCAGTGTATGGAGCCTGGTATAAGACTCTCCCACACGGAGCACAAAGGGGCTGTTATCTCCAGGAAATGGGACACTGATGGGCATTAAACCTGCTCACCGTGGCTTAGGTTAACTTTCCTTAATGATCAGAGAGAGCATCACATCCGGGAAGCTTTTGTCAAACCAAGTCACCTCCATTTTTAGTTGACTTTTAAAAACGTGAATTCACAACCTGACAAAGAGCCCTGTTAGTTAAAATATTACCAGCTGCACCTTACCGTGTCATCTTGTACGGATTCGTTTCTGAAGGTAGACTGTCATCGGGTGTCACCCCCAGCTTGGTCTCAACCTCCACCCCCCAGCCACAGATAAAAATGCTGAATTAGAACCCAGTGGCAAGTGCTTCTAAATCTCAAATCCTTTCCTCCTGGTGCATATCTTTTTTTTTTTTAACCTAAGAAAATACAAATTCTCATAAAGCAATCATTTTAAGTAGGATGAAAAGCTTCCCTAAAGTAAGAAATCTGGAAAACAGCAACATTTAAGGAAGGAACAGCTGGCTAAAAACAGTTCTGTCAGGCCCTAGCTGGTTTCGCTCAGTGGATAGAGACTAAAGGATCCTGTGTTGGATTCTGGTCAAGGGCACGTGCCCAGGTTGTGGGCTTGAGCCCCAATAGGGGGCGTGCAGGAGGCAGCCAATCAATGATTCTCTCTCATCATTGATGTTTCTATCTCTCTCTCCCTCTCCCTTCCTCTCTGAAATCAATAAAAAATATATTTTTTAAAAACAACAGTTCTGTTGGGATGAGTGTGATAGTTATCTCTACCAGCATTTTTGCCTGCTGTTATCTTAATTACACCCGAATATGTACATTATCTCTAAGACTTAAAGGGAATCTTAACAGGAATGCCAGCTAACGTCCACAAGTGACTGGTTTTAATTCATTTGCCATAATATTCACTAAGCACTCAATGTTAACCAGATGGGTATTGTTAAGCAGCCCTTGGTATCAAATTACATTTTGTTGAAATACTGCCATTCCCAAATGACAATGCTCAATTTTGTGGCTTGTCATGGAGTGCGGATATACAATGGAATACTATTCAGCAAAAGATAAGATGAAATACCACCATTTGCGATAACATGGATGGATCTTGAGAATATGCTAAGCAAAGTAAGTCAGCCAGGAAAAGTAAAGAACCATGATTTCACTCATATGTGGATATAAAACTGAAAGCAACAAATAAGCAAGACAAACCAAAAAAAACAGACAACAGTATGGCAGTTACCAGAAGGTAGGGGGTAGGGAGAGGTAGAAGAGGGTAAAGGGAGTCAAATATATGGTGGTGGAAGACTTGATTTTGGGTGGTGAACACACAATGATATATTATAGAATTGTACACCTGAAACCCACATAATTTTTTAAAATATTTTTTTATTGATTTCAGGTTGAAGCTCAACCACTGAGCAACACTGGCTTGGTGAAACCCATATAATTGTATTAGCCAATGTAACCCAAACAAGTTTAATAAAAAAAAATTTAAGAATTGCTTATAATTGCCTCTTTAATCAATTATTTAAGTAACACATATAATTAAGAATGTATTCTAGTTCATCAATTTGGAAGACATGGAGGAGGGAAGAAAAGCAGGAACCATTTGATCATTGTCTACAGCCACCTCCATCACCCTATTCCAATAGAGGACACCAGAAAATGTTCTCAAAGGTATGGAGATTATTAAGGAAATCAAATGTAGACTAGCAATATAAATTATGTGAATGCCGTGCCCTAGAGCTGTGCATGCTGAGTCCTGTAGTATAAGATTCAAAATGATCAGTGAAGCCCAGCTGGTGTGGATCAATGGTTGAGTGTCCACCTATGAATCACAAGGTCATGGTTCAATTCCCAGTCAGGGCACATGCATGGTTGCGGCTCTATCCTCAGTAGAGGTATATAGGAGGCAGCTGATCAATGATTCTCTTTTATCAATGTTTCTATCTTTCTCTCCCCCTCCTTTCCTATCTGAAATAACAAAACAAAACAAAAAAAATTTTTAAGAATCAGTGAATTTCTTAGGGACCTTTTCCTTATCATCCCAGATAAACCTTGTGAAGAATTGTTTTCTATTCAACTCATAAATCACCAATTGAGGAAAATCAATTTCCCCTAGAGAGTTAGCCACAGAACGTGAAAACTATTTGCTGAGAACTGATCAGGTACCAGGGACTTTGCCAACATGTGCCATGCAGCATATCAGTCCCATAATGCATTGGGCACTCTTCAAGAAAGCTTTACTGGGCCTTCAGCTTCTGCAGGGTCGACAGGCTATGAGGCAGGGCAGCCAAAGTTCTTCAGCCTCCGGACAGTTGAGAGAGCAGTGGGGGCAACCCATCTGTGAGCCAGAAAGGGCTGCAGGAGAAGGCAGCATAGCAGCGCACAAAACAGCATTCACTCGCAGCCCTGAGGAGCACAATCCCCAGCCCAGCTGGCCTGTGGGATGACAGAGGCAGCATTGTTGAAGGCCCGAGGGAGAGATCAGACTTATCAGTCACCAAGTTAAAGAAATTTCACTCTCTTCATACCAATGCAAACCTGAGTTCATCTTTGTTTTTCATTATCCTCTATCCTCCCCGCCCCCCCACCCCCAGGCAGTAACCAGGGCCGTGCACAATATAGTAAGTTTGGTGTTATCAAATAGCCTTGAAGCAAGGGAAAGGAGAACCTTTTTCCCTTGTGAAATGTGGATTTGGAATAACCCTTGACAGTCCCACCTGGGGCACAGAGGGCTGAATATGAATGCATTTCTTTCCCCCGCTCCCACCCTCAGTTCTGTCTGACCCTCAGTCCAAACCATGATGTTCCATTGCACAGCTGGGCCTCTCTCAAGCAACCCAAACAATTGCTCTCTGCTCCAGACATCCCGTCAATAAACCTATACACAGTGCCGGTGTTCCTCACGCAGTCCAGGACAGCTCAGCTAGACGCTGGCTATGGGGTTGACAGTCAGGGATTATTGCAGCCAAAGGGCATTGTGACCCTCCCCTCAAAACCTACCGTAGCTCAATTCCCTGTGTCGACAATAAAACCCTCTATTCACAAGATGAGTTTGTGTGTGTGTGTGTGTGTGTGTGTGTGTGTGTGTGGCGGGAAGGAGGGGGGTTTCAAAATACTTTCCCTTTGAAATGCAATCTGCAGGTGATCAAAATATAAAATGTAGTATCTATTTCAATTCACTGACAACAGAATCCAGAAACACAAAAATACACACACACAAAAAAAAAAAAAAAAACACAAAATCTCAACATTTGGGATGAGGCAGACCTCTGGTGAATTAGAACAAAAGCTGTGTTATCAATAGAATTGATCCGAAATGTTTGAGTCAAAAGGATTTTGAAGCCTGAGAAGTCTGGCAATATCTACCATGCCCTCGTTTTAAAGATAAAGAAATGGAGGGTCAGAGGTTCCTGGTGGGGCTCACAGATGCCTGGAACGCAGCTCTCGACTCGGCAATTAGGATGCTACAAGCTTCTTTCAAAGTCTTATACTTTTTAACCGAATTTATTGGGGTGACATTGGTCAATGAAATTGTGTAGGTTTGACGTGTACAATTCTAGATTATCTGCACATTGCACTGCGCACTCACCATCCAAAGTCTAGTCGCCTTCCGTCACCATTTACCCCCCTGCCCTTCCACCCCGTTCAGCCTCTCCCACATCCTCTATCCCCCTTTCCTCTGTAATCTTTTTTTCTGGGTCCATGAGTTTGTGTGTGTGGTAGTTTGTGGGGAGAGGGGGAGGATGCGTGCCTACGGACGGCTTGCTTAATCTCTTCAGTTATTTCACCCAGGCTCCCCAGCTCCCCTCCCCTCTGACAGCTGTCAGTCTGTTCTCTGTATGTTTTGTTTCTATTTTATTTTGTTCATTAGATTCCACATATAAGTGAAATCACATTATATTTGTCTTTCACTGGGTTATCTCACTTAACATAATACTTTCCAGATCCATCCAGACAATCAGGAAAGGTAAGATTTCCTTCTTTTTTATGGCTGGATAGTATTCCATTGTGCAAATGAAGCACTGCTTTTTTTATCCACTCATCTATTGATGGGCACTTGGGCTGCTTCCAAATGTTGGCTATCCTATATAATAAAGAGTAATATGCAAATTGACTGCCACACCCTCACAAGATGGCTGCCTATGACCAGGTTAGTACGGTGTTAGTGAGGGACGACCAAATGACTGAACAAGCAGGCTGTGTGGGGCAACCAAGCCAGCAGGGGGGGCCATGAGGGGCGACCAGGCTGGCAAGGGGGGCAGTTCTGGGCGATCAGGCAGGCAGGTAGGTGAGTGATTAGGAGCCAGGGGTCCAGGATTGTGAGAGGGATGTCCCAGATTGGAGAGGGTGCAGGCTGGCTAAGAGGACCCCCACCAATGCACACATTTCGTGCACTAGGCCTCTAGTTGTAAGTAATGCTGCAATGAACACAGAGATGCATATATTCTTTTGAATCAATATTTAGGCTATCTTCAGCTATATTCCCAGAAGTGGAATCGCTGGGTCAAAGTCTTCTAATACCTCTGCCTTATGAGCCAGAGTCTATAAAAATGCATGTTTTAATCTTTCAAGTTAATATGCTTTTTATTTTTTTATTTTTTAAATATATATTTTATTGATTTTTTTTTACAGAAAGGGAGCCAGATAGTTAGAAACATCGATGAGAGAGAATCATCGATCAGCTGCCCGCAACCAAGGTACATGCCCTTGATCGGAATCAAACCCAGGACCTTTCAGTCTGCAAGCTGACTCTCTATCCATTGAGCCAAACCAGTTTTGGCGTTAATATGCTTTTTAAAATTTATCTTTATTGTTGAGAGTATTACAGATGTCTCCCTTTTTTCCCCCATTGACTCCTTCCACTACCACTTGCCCCAACAACCCTCATCCCCAGGCCTTCACCACACTATTGTCTGTGTCCATGGGGTATGCAGCTATGCATTTAAGTTTTTTGATTTAACTCTCCCCACGCACCCCTCCTTGCCATAGAGTTTCTAAAAATGTATTTTTAAGTGACAAGAAAAAATCTATCCATTTAAAAATATTCTGCTTTATTTCTAGATGGCAGCATGACACACAATCTTCACATCCCTTAGCAACACATATACTTGACATAAGAATCATTAATTCCATAAAAGTAGAAAAATGAAAAGCTCGTTGTTGAGCTGTCAGAGACTGGCCAGCCAGCATATAAGCACAGATGGGGCTCTCCCAGGGCCTAGGCAGGCCGGACATAACACCAAAGCTGCTCGCTGTTCATCTGACTTAAAGCACACAACGACATCAAAAAGGTGATTGGAAGGTTTCCCCCACTTTTTTTATTTCCAAGACCTTCCGTGCAACCACCCTCCTAATTCTGAAACCACTGTCTACTTTACAATAATCCTTTTAAACCATGTCAATTGCTCTTTGGAAATGGGAAGGATGTAGATCATAAATAAAGCCCATCTCCACTAGCTAGCACCAGGTTAGAAAGATGGTGCCAGCAGAGACCTGAGCCTAGGGTAACCACGGTTATTTTTAGAGGCTGGGGATAGAGAGATGGACATTCCCCTCTTTTAGGTGCCAGCCCCTCTGAGAATTCTTCCTGGCCCCAGGCCTGAGTTAGGGTGCTCCTACGGGACAATGAGCACCCCTCAATGAGATCACACTCTTCTGGAAACTTAACCAGTTCTATCATGATTATAATCAAACTAGAGGCCCAGTGCATGAAGTCCCTAGTGGCTGCCGGCTGCCAACCAGGTACTCCCTTCCTTCCCCCAGCTGCCTGCCACCCCAAGGGCCTCCCTTCCTTCCCCTGCTCATGGTCGAACTCTCAACTCTTGGACAACTCCCAGTTGAGGGGACAATTTGCATACTATGCTTTTATTATACAGGATTGGAACTCTTACATACCATGGTATGGAATTTACCTTTAGTACCAGCTATGTGACCTTGAAAATGGGAGAGTACCTACCCATAAGTTTTCTTATTTATTAAAAAAAAAAAAAAAAACAGAACCTAACAGTATCCACCTCAGATTGAAACACTCTTATGAACCAGCATCCACACGTTCTTTGTCCTCTTATCTGTGCCTGTTTTATCTTCACCACCTAGACAGATAAGCCCTTGTGTGCGTTCCAGATTAAAAACAAAAACAAAAAAAACACAAGCTGTGAAATCAGACAGAAACAGGGTAGCCTACAGGCTCTGTTATTTACTACATTTCATTAAGTAAAAATATGTACGTTTCTCACTTTAATATTGCTGAAACAGAATGGGTCTTACAATTAATGGCATCTTACATTCCATTGGGTATTCTCTCTGAACCTGAGCAAGTTACGGAATCTGTGAAAAACTGGGGATAGTACCTTCCTCTTACGGACACAGGTGCCGTAAGGCACAAATAACACAGCTGTACAAACCCCTAACGCAGCACTGATATCCTATTGCATTTTGCACTCTTATGTGGCCAGTGTCTTGTGTGTGAGGGATGCCGCAGAGGTGCATAAACATTTATTTGATTTTAATGGAGCAGCCCATTATCCATGGAAATGTAAAAAGAGCGCCTGGATGCACTGCGAGCTAACGTGTATGATGTCCCTGCCGGAGCAGCTTACAGGAAAGATCAGGGGCGTTAAGTCCAGGAATGTCCAGGAGGGGCAATGTACAGACACTCACCCTTTACAAGGACCTGCAGCTGCTGTAAGCCACCCACCCCAGAGCCTGGGGTCACTGTCCAGCCCCCACACGGGGCCATGTATAGAATCTAACACCTTCCTGAGATGGCACTCAGGCTCCAACTTTATATGGTGGGGCCAGTAGTGGAGGGTTCCTTTTACAAACCCAGTTATAGCTCTTGGCAGGTTAACAGTTAGTGTAGAGCACTTCATTAAACTCCACTAAACCCCTCACAATAACCCTATGAAATATAACCAGCCTCAACCAGCACCCCTGTTTTCTGAGGCCCAGCACTGAAGTCAGAGCCTGGTAAGTGGCAGAGGTCCACCTGCTTCCCAAGCTGGTCCGTCACCACGGGGTCCTTCCTCAGGGAGGTCCGTCACCACGGGGTCCTTCCTCAGGGAGGTCCGTCACCACGGGGTCCTTCCTCAGGGAGGTCCGTCACCACGGGGTCCTTCCAACATCAGCCGCAGAGCGGAGGCTTTCCCACACTTCCAGGTCTCACCTTCAAACCCGCCAACGGCATCCTCCCCAGGAGTGTGTCAGATCCTCCTGCCCCCGGTGCACAGAGGCCAAAGCGGGTGGAGGGCAGAGGACAGGGCAGTTGTGTGTGGACAGAGTTTCAAAGGGGTTTTCAAACCTAGTAGGGGCTGTGTCTTCAAGCTCCGGCCAGCCCTAGCAGGCAATGCTTTCGACCCTTCTCCATTTCTCTTGCTCTCGGTTTATTTCCCATAGCTCCGGGCACCACCCTGCAGATTTATTACCAGTTCTCCCTTTTCGTGATAGGCTTCCTTCATATTTTTCTTTTTTTTTCTTTCTTTTTTTAATTCTGCTTCCTCTTTGCCTGTCTGTGTGGCTTAGTGGTTGATTGTCAACCTATGAACTAGAAGTTCACAGTTCGATTCCCGGTCAGGGCACATGCCCAGGGTTGCAGGCTCGAGCCCTAGTGGGGGGTGTGCAGGAGGCAGCTGATCCATGATTTATCTCATCACTGATGTTTCTCTCTTTCTCCTTCTCCCTTCCTCTCTGAAATCAATAAAAATGTTTTTTTTAAATATATAAATAAATAAAAATTTAGTTTCTTCAAAATTTTCTCTCCTAATAAGTTATTTCTCTTGACACAGCACTGCACTTCCTGGAAACTCTTCTTTATTCATCCTTGGCAGGCGTGAGTCACAATGAAAAGGCATAGCTCAAGAGTCCTCATCTGAAGTTTCCAGAACACCAATGACAAACGCGCATGTGCAGGCATGTCAGAAAGTCGGAGACGCCAGGGAAAGACGTGCTCAAGGTTATGACTCGCCCTGCCCCCAAGCAGGATGCATGCTCCTGGTACTGTGGGATCACTCCAGGGTCACTCAGAGAAAAAAGGGGGGCGTTCGAGACAGCAAAGCACGCCTGTTGGACAGCCTCATCCTCGGCCCTTCCTCCGCAGCAGTCACTATGCTCCTTCCCTTCCCTCTCCTCAGAGGAAGCCTGGGGAGCCTTGATGTCTGCCTCCTCCCATTTCCAGGCAACACCACAAACCAGCCGGCAGACGGTCTACTCTACATGCAATCCCAAGTCGTCACATCTCTCCAGGAGGTGCGGAGATGTGTGTTTGTAACGTGGACCCTCTCACCATGGCCGCCGGAGTTCTCTAGTTCCTGCATAAGAAACCATGACCCCCACGACGGAAACGGGTGGGTAACATGGCCTATGACCCGGCATCACAGAGCTCCTGGGTAGCTACATAGGTGGAGGCAAAGGCCCTGGGGCTATAGAGGAGGTAAGGGGGACTTCCTGGGAAGGGAAGCCCATGGGTCAGAACACACACACACACACACACACACACACACACACACACACACGCTGTCACCTTCGCTATGCAGCGAGTCCACATCATCGGACTTCCTTACTTCCAGTCCCCGCCGCCCACTCAAGCTGCTGGGATGATGGGTCAGCAGGGCCCAGCGCCTCCTTCACTGACGAGAAGACAGAAAACGAAAGAGAACTGGAGACAGGACTGAATGTGCAGTTGGCAAAGACGTTATGTATGACTTTCGGGCTTGTTTACTCATCCCTCAAACCATGCCAGACGGTTTCAGACATTCGCTGAATACACTGGCTTTTGTACATGCCAGAACACTGATTCATTTCTTCACGGCATATTAACCTATCCTCTGGCAGTAGCACTCCTCAATCAGGATCCTTAACCACGGCTAAACTACCACATCAGATGGCTGGAATTTCCATACGAGCTACACGCTCCCCTAGGTGCCCTCCACCCTAGGGTTCCCTGGAAACGTCTGGGTTTGATGGTCCGTGTGCCTTTTGCAGTGACAAACCACCAATTCTATAAACTCAACATGAATTAAGAATCTCAGAAACAGCCGAAACCGGTTTGGCTCAGTGGATAGAGCGTAGGCTTGCAGATTGAAAGGACCCAGGTTCGATTCTGGTCAAAGGCATGTACATTGGTTGCGAGCACATCCCTGGTAGGGGCTGTGCAGGAGGCAGCTGGTTGATGTTTCTCTCTCATGGATATTTCTAGCTCTCTATTCCTCTCCCTTCCTCTCTGTTAAAAATCAATAAAACATTTTTAAAAATGTATCTCAGAAACAACTGCTTTTAGGTACACACGCAATGAACATTCTAAATATGCAGTAGTAATTCACGCTTGGGAAATTTTGGATCAACCACTTCACAAATATAGAAAGAAGCTGGCCCCTGCTCTACCATAAGCAAGTGGAAATGGTATCCAAGTATCCCAGGAAGCTTTGAGAGGCTAGAGATCTGATTTCTCATTAACAAAGGGGTATGATCTCTTCATTCAGCTTTGCTAAGGGATCCAACTTTCTAACTCTGCAGATGCAGGGACTGACTGGGATGTCGGTGCTGCCTACTGTTGATTGGTTCTTTTTTAACGGGTTAGGTTTTTGGGGGGATAGGCTAGTAGATGCTGGTGTACTCCACACAGACCTCTTTTTTAAGACCAGCACACCCATCCCTGGCTGCTCATGGCTCACAGGGAAGGCCCCAGCCAGCTGCAGGACACTGCTTCACCCAAAGTGACGCCTCAGAAGGGGCTGCTAAGCTGCCAACAACTGGCTGGCTCACGGAGACACAGGTCCCGCCCCTTGCCTCAACTGGGGACAACTCAGAAAGCCATCCCAGCTTGAGCTCCCCATCTGGGCAGCTGGGACCTCAGCTGCAGCTGCATTGCTGCTCAGCTTCTCCTCTGCCCAGCTCAGCCACCCTCCTTTCCTTGCCCGTAAAATCTTTCAGCACCAACTCCTGGTTTCAGTGTGCTCCCATCGAATCCGGCCAAAGATCAGCAGTTTTCTAAATATCAAGCTATTTTTTCATTTGTTCTGAGAAAGTTACAGGTCCCAGGGGGATATGTTCTATCAGAAGTACTATGAAGGCGGAAACAGTCTTTGAAAAAAATATTTATGGGGGAAAAAAAACACAAAAACTTGTGATTTGGTTTAAAAATGACAAATTTTTGGCCCAGCCGAGGTGGCTCAGTGGTTGAGCGTCGACCCATGAGCCAAGAGGTCACTGGTTCGATTCCAGGTCAGGGCACATGCCCGGGTTTCCGGTTCACCCCTCTGTGGGGGGCGTGAAGGAGGCAACCAATCAATGTTTCTCTCTCATCAGTGTTTATATCTCTCTAACCCTCTCTCTAAAAATCAATAAAAACATATTAAACAAATAACAAATTTTTTGATAATCAGTTCAGATCACTTTCTAAATATTTCTGACCACCAACCCAACAAAGTCAGACAGGAGTTAAATAATGCCCAGGAGTTTCACAGGCTCACAAGCAAGGGAGGTGAGACATCACCAGGCTAGAAATTTGCACATCACAACATCATGGGACATTCAACACTGACACCACAGGACAGGATGCTAGCTAGCTCTGGAGTCCTCAGCCTTAACCATCAGAGATGCCCTTCCCCCAGCCCCAAGACATACATGCTTTATAACCTCAAATCCTACAATAGCAAATCTTCATGCTTACGCTATACTTAGAAGTATGAAAATGCATTCTGAATATTTTATTCCCAACATTTCAATCTTTTGATCACAGAGAACCATCCCTGGAGCTGACAGATTATTGGTGACTCTGTAGTCCTGACTGCAGCCCCGAGAAAGCAGATGGCAGACAGGTCAGAGCAGGAATCCAGAGCGGCGGCTCCCATGTTGCCCAGGAGGCAGTGCCATCTCCCAGAAAATGTCCAGGAGCTGCCTGGTAGTCAGTCACTCAGGCTCTGGTCCAATTGAGGGTCCAGGGATGGAGCTGGGGATGTCACAGGAGTACAAGTCAAAGGAAACGCAGGAACTTGCCTAGTGTCTGTACCTTATTGTCAGAGGTTTCCATGCAGGATGTTGAAAATGCAGATAATGTACTTCATGTGAAAATCTCACTCTAAAATCATATTATTGCTTAACATTCTACAGCTTTTTGCACATCGTCTCATTGGACCCTCAGAGCTCTCCCTGTGAGGACCAGGCTGATACAATTATCTCAACTGCGTGACTGATGAAGAGACGTGCCCAGGATCACACAACTGATCAATGTTGGGATAAGATTACTTAGATTCTTAGTTCAAGGTTCTTTCTTATAAAATTATACCAATTTGCCTGAGTGGCTCAGTTGGTTGGAGTGTTGTCCCATGCACCAAAAGGTTGCCAGATCAATTCCCAGTCAGGGCACATACCTGGGGTGCAGGTTCAATACCACAGGGTTCAGGCACATATAAAAGGCAATTGATCAATATTTCTTTCACACATCAATATTTCTTTCTTTCTATCTATCTATCTATCTATCTATCCTAGCATGTTCTCAGTGAGGATTAAAAAAATAATAATAATTAAATGAAACATAATAAAATAGAAATTATGCCAATTTTTAAAATTTCTATATATTTCTCCAGGCTTGTGTGCAAAAGTCTCAAAACATTGTCTCCCTCCTTCTCCTTTTCTGTATTTCATAGGAACAAGGACTATTGATAGCCAGTGGTCCACTATCAAAGGTCTCTCTCTCTCTCTCTCTCTCTCTCTCTCTCTCTCTCTCACACACACACACACACACACACACACACAATGACTGAAAACAGTCCAGACCCTGTTGATGCAGACCACAGCTTCTGAAGAACAACTGACAAGCTAAGGGGATTGAGTTATATGACCACCAGTATTCAGTGTCTGTGACCAACCTGATTCATGTAAGTAGTATACTCAAGAAGGAAAAGAAAAAAGAAAGAAAAAAAAAAGAATAAAAAGCTTCACACAGCTCACCAGCTTCTTAGACACAGTCATTGTTCTCAGGAAAGCCCTTCCACCCTGGTCAGTAGGTCCTGCTATTGGAAGCACTTGTTGGATTCCGCTCTTGCCAAGTTGGCATTCTGTTTCTGCAGTGGGGAAATCCTGGGCTGAAGAGATCGAGGAGGGTTTTCATGGTCTCAGTAACAGAAGCAGGCGTCTCTGCCTCAGGTGGATGTATTACAGCTGTGGGAGTGCTAATGAGAGCTAATTACTCTATTTACTCCATTAGCCAACCAGCCAGCAACAAGAAATGCCCAGAAAAACTTGCTGGGTTCTTAGGCTTTGTTTCAAGGGCTGTTGCCAAAATGATTTGGCTGAAGTGATCAGCACAGGGCTGCTCCACTGGGCTGCTATCTTGCGATCACAAGGCATAGTCTTTAGTCCTTTGTATCCTGTAAATCAGTCAAGTCAGCACTAACTTTATTCTTCGACACTTTTCTTTGCCATTATCACCACCACCACCTCTGCCTTAGTGGAAACTTTGGCTGCAAATTAAGAAATTAAGTGATAGGCATGGAATTTTAGGAAAGCAAGTGTCCACGGACCATTAAAACTGAGTGTGGCATTTTATAATGCCCTATATTCAATGTGCAATAGTCACAAGATTTGGCCAACAGTTCACTCACTCTGATCCTTGAACTCTAGACCTAAGAGGTAATTTAAAAACCATGCAAATTTCATTTAATCACCGATACTTAACTGCATCCATGTTTTATGCAAAGCATACACACATATGGCATGCATTATATAAAAATGCAACTAATTTGTGAATTTATATAAATTATATTTTAAAAGGCTTTCCCATTCTTATATTCCTATTCCTGCCAAGGGTATGGGATGGTTGTGGAGGATGGAAAAACCATAGTACGACAGATCTAAACTTCCCAGAATAGGCGCTAGAAGTTTAATTATTAAACTTTAACCTTTAACCTTTCCCATATTCCAATATAAGATGATGTACAGTTGAAAATGCAACCTTGGCTTCAGGGACAAAAATAAATAAGTTCCAAGACAGATTACAAAGAAGATTCTCAATGGGTGTTATCCTTAGCTCCATAGAAAAATAGACTGCATTTGGGTTATATTATAATTCAAAGAAAACAATATTTCTAATTACTTGGCTCAATTTATTAAAATGAAAAAGTCTAAGCAAACATGCAGTTATTTTTATGTGGTTAACGAGATCTAGCATAAAGCCAATAAAATCTAACCCAACTTACATGTGGCATAAAAAAATGAAGATTTACTCAACAACTCTTCTCCTGGGTTTTTTAACACTTGTCTTTTCTCATGATTTTCTACAGCCTTTTTTTCTTTCTTTTAAAGGCTGCTCTATTGCCTGAATTCTTATTACACATGGGCAAGTAACAACTCCATGAATGATGCCAAAATCTTGCCTACAGTAAAGCAGGGGTGGGGACCGTCCAGCCTGCGGGCTGTGTAAGGCGTGAGAAACCATTTGGTCTGGCCCTGCCAAGGCATTAGGGGTGAGTTAATCAAGTGTTTGACCAAAAACAGCAGGCTGATTTTCCCGTTGATAATTCTGTGTGGACCATCAATGATGTTATAAATACCCAAATGGCCCTTGGCAGAAGAAAGGTTCCCGCCCCTGGTGTAAAGGGATGACTGAGTTACTGCCATTCTAAAAAGCTGTCTCTGCTTTTTTACCCAAACACGTGGACAATTCATGTTTTTATTTTGGCTGTGAGAAGAGTCGTAAGCTGGGGATTCATCATGAAATTTTCCAAGCAGAAGGATTTCAGAAAATCAGGTGACACCCTTAACAGGAAAACACACACACACACACACACACACACACACACACACACACACACAAAACCACAGACACACACACACACACACAAAAAAAAAACCTACAAAACAGAAAAATAAAGAGGTCAGATTTAAAAAAAAGGTTCTTGCATTTAAATACCCATGATATTTACTGAAAGTTTACAAGACTGAACAGGTTTATCAGTTATCCTAAAATTTTTTAACAAAAGAGAACAGCAGCATTTTTAACTTTGAGATGGGAAACAATCGTTACTGAGCTCCTACACTGAATGAGCCAGCTAATGGATTATTATTATTTAATGTATTTATATTGATTTGAGAGAGGAAGAGAGAGAGAAATGGAAGCATCAATGATGAGAGAGAATCGCTGATTGGCTGCCTCCTGCATGCTCCCCACTGGGGATCAAGCCCACAAACAGGTCATGTGCCCTGACTGGGAATCTAATCATGACCTTCCTGGTTCAAAGGTCTATGCTCAACCACTGCGTCGGTCAGGCTTGACTGTATTTTCTTAATTTAATCTTTGTAGTATTCCTACAAGGTAGACATTGTTCCCATCTTACAGGTGAGAAAACTGAGGCTCAGGCTGGATGAGTAATAAAGTCGCAATGTTACGACATGACCGTGCTAGGAATCCACCCAAGGTATGTCTGACTCCAAAACTTAAAATAGTTGCTACTACCCTCTGCCCCAACATCACCACCAAGACATCACAAAGATAGAATTGTTTCATAAGTAGAAAGGATCAGGTCTTGAGTCAGACGCTCTCCATGTTAATTATGATTCTAGTGGGAGGTAGTTTCCTCCAAATGAATGGAGATGAAAATACTAGTAAATTTAATCTCATAAGACTGAGCTGAGAAGCATATAAAAAGGCCCCAATGAACGGGCTTTGCAAAAACAGGTCAACACTAGTTGTTATTGTTACCTCCCTGTTCTGGCTGATGCAGCCGGAGGACTGCAGCAGGCTCTGGGCTGCTGTGAGTCTGCCCACAGCACAGGGAGTTGCCTTGAGGAGGCCGAGCAAGGCAGAGCCCAGAGCCCAAGAGAACAAAAGTTAAGGGTGCGAGGAGTGGACGGGACTCTGCCACCACAGTCTCTGTCCAGTCCACCTTGTCATGCACTAAACCAAAAAATGTGTATGAGTCAATTCTGTGCCAGGCATAGTCACAGCCACAGAATCTATGGAAGCCCCCTGCCTCCAGGAAATGCATTTCCACCTAGGGCAAAAGTAAGTTCAGAACCAAACCAAAGGGAGCCTTGGCCCACATCAATTTCTCTCTCTCTCTCTCTCTCTCTCTCTCTCTCTCTCTCTCTCTCTCTCTCTCTCTCTCTCTCTCTCACACACACACACACACACACACACACACATACACACACACACACGGTTTTCCATGGTATATAATGGGTGGTCATATTAGATTAAGCACTTGAGGTCCATTTATCCTCATTAGGAAACTCTATAGTGGTCATTTGGGGATTGAGTTTTGAACACAGATGCACAGTACAGTGACTTCCAGAGCAGGAAGGGTTCATTTCAGTCTAGACAAAGTTGAAGACCCCAGGTGAAAAAGAAAACCAATAGATTTTACTACCTCAAATGTTTAAACTTCTATATGACTAAAAACAAAATTAAAAGACAAACAAATAAAAAAATTAGAAGAAAAAAAAAAGTAGGTGAAAATGTTTGCAGTAACTAAATAGGTTAATAAGTGAAATATAATAAACTAGAGTTTATGACAAGAAAACTACTAACATCCAATAGATAAAATGGACAAAGTACATGAACAGTTTGTTAAGAACAGGAACTATAGCCAGTCATCATAAAAACATTTTTTAATTTCATTAATATGAAATAAAAAAGAAAAGAAAGACAAAATACTGCTAGAAAATGATCAAATACTATTAAAATGAAAATATCACTCTGCCAAAGGCAGCAAAAGTTCATAGAAACTTTTGGCAACTACCAGCAATATCGACTGAGATATCCATACATGTCCGCATTCTGTGGTTCTACTTCTGATCATCCACTGTAAAGATCAGAACAATCTGAAATACAGAAAATGCTGACTGCATAAAGATACTCATCAAGTATTCCAAATGGGTCGTGTGCTCTACAATGGTGAGGCAGGAGAGTAAAAGAAATTCCTTGGCAAGTGGAATGGAGAAAATGAGACCCATAGCTGAACAAACTGGCTGAGCAATTGACAGCCACGTACAAAAGGTCACCAGGACGGCGAGCCCCAGGTGCCTAGCAAGGAGCCAAACTGGCGCTGGGCCTCACCCCTGGGGTGGCCTTTCCTCCTCTGGCATTTCGCTGGTCATGCGGTTTAGACCCCCTGACCTTCCCCTCTTTAGAGATACCATCTAGGCCTCAGTGGTATTTCAGCTCCAGACCCACAAAACCAGCAAAGCCAGGTAGGTGGGAGAAGAGAAGTCGGGACCAGCTCCCATGACTCATGATCCCTGGCCATGGAAAACGGATTCATCTTCTGCTGACACCTCCCCTAAATGCAAAGCTTTTAAAACCCCTCAAAATAAAGGACCAAGCACCCTCAGAGGAGTATACCCTCCTCCCTCTAGCCCCCGCACATGCATCTCCTAAACTCTCAGCATCCCCATGAGACTTACCACCTGGAGAGCAACAGGCAGCGGCAGCTCCTCTCGGGCTAACCCCCTGAACCTGACTCCAGGGCCCCCCTTCCTCTGACTCTCCACTGAGCTAGAGCAGCCCAGCCTGGGCTCTCTCCTGTGGCTGCTTCTATCCCAGGCCCTTCCTTGTCTCAGTGTCCTCAGCTTTAATCCACACCCTCTCACAATCACCTGGACTCACGTTGCGACATCTTCCCTGCACCAAGTCCAAGAACCCACACACTACAGGCCAGCCCCGGGCAGACCTGCTGAGGACCAGGTACCCTTTCTGGCAGCAATGGAGCTGAAGAAATCGTGAAACAAACATAAATGGAATATTATACAGTTCTTAGAAATAATATTTAAAGACCTTTTAATAGTGTGGGGGAAAGGCACATAAAATATGTTCACTGGAAAAGTAGAACACAAAAATCATATGCTCAGAACATTTCAAATGGGGATAAAAGCCCTGGTGGGTATGGCTCCGTTGGTCCTATGCACTGAGAGGTTGCTGATTAGATTCCTGGCCAGAGCACATGCCTGGATTTTGGGCTCCATCCCAGAAGGGGGGCATGCAGGAGACAGCTGATCCATGTCCTCTCTCTCTCTTCCTTTGTATCTAAAAAATATATTAAAATATTTTTAAAATATGGGGGGAAAAATACCTGAATGAAAGGAAACACACCAACAGTAGTTGTACCTTTGCGTGGTAATGTTACTGATGATTTTTTTTTAACTCTATCTTTATGTTTTTTTCTCTACTACTCAAATCTTCCAAGGGGTGCATATATTACTTTTATAATTACAAAAAAAATTTACGTGACAATCTCAACGGCAAATCTACAATAAACAATAGATGGAAATCCAGCAGCTCTCCACACCACTCCCACAAACACCAACACACTGTGCAACAGGCAGGCGTGGCAGCTAACAAGGGGAAAGGTGCCTTTGTCTTACACCCAGGGCTAGGAAAACATCAGGCTTCTTGATGTGAAAACAAACTTTTCATGCCCCCCTTACCAAAACGTAACTTGGAAATTCACTAACTAAAAACACCCTCCATCAGCAGAGGATTTAAATGCACACACCAAAATTATCTCCACCGAACAAACTAGTTAAGCAAGCGGGAAGTTTACCAGAAACACCCTAAAAATTAATGATTGTTTTTACAGCCCTGATAAACCCTTGCCAGCTCACGTTAGTACATAGTGTAACACTCTGACAATCTTCAGTGAGTCTGTCACCACTTCTAACCAGGAGAGCATGAAACCCTGAGCACAGGGTTTTTCCCTGGCAAGTCTCACACATGCCACTTAAATTGAGCCTTTGGCGTCCCCCTTCTTGAAAGCTGATTTTGCAATCTTTGAGATGGTTTTCTTAGGGTAACAGTTAACTAGGCCAGACTCACTGCATTCATGCTCTTGCTTCATCCTCTCAACCCTCCCAGGCAGGGCTTCTCAACATTGGCACAATTGACATGTGGAGCGGGGTAATTCTTTGGTATGGGGGCTGTCCATGTGTTATAAGTAGCAGCATCCCTGGACCCTACTAGTAAATGTCAGTACTCCCTCCACCCTAGTTGTGACACACACGAAATCTCCTGACACTGCCAAATGCCTCCTCCAGGGTAAAATCACCCTCATTAAAAACATGATATAAAACACGGACTATCATTGGCCCCACTTTACAAAAGAAACTGAGGAGTAGCTATAGGCCCATCTAACTCCAAACTGGCAAGATCCAGAGCCCTATATTGTAATTATGCACAGGTAGAAAGCATATCTTTTTGTATAACTGATACACACCCATCTTCTCAACGTGTATCCCCACAGAGCCTCGTCTAGGCCTCCATACATATTGGTCGAGTGAGTGAACCAGTCTTCTCATCACATAAACGTTATTGAGTCCCCGCTGGGTAGCAGGGCCTAGCAACAGAGGCACAATTCATGGCTTTCAACAAGTACATGATCTATTTGGAGAAATAAGACACAACCACAGATAATCCATTGCGAGTGTCAGTTTTGGAGAAAACTCCACGTCCTCATCTGTGAAAGGGAGATAATGCTAGTGCTTACCAAATAATTGTCCTCATAATTAACCGAGACAGTGCAAGCCAAGTTCCTTTACAAAGTACAACTTTAAAAACCAACTATAATAAATACCAAAGGTGCGGCAATAAGTAGGCACAGACATTGGAAGAACCACAGCAGCTCAGAACCACTGGGCTGGAAGGAACCTTAGAACACAGCCTGGTCCTTGAGTATTAAACAAAAAACAAAAAAACAAAAAACTTAAAAATGTCATCACCTATTTCCAGCAGAATTCACGGGCTGGGCTCTGACGGAGGCTCTTAGCAAAGATTTCCTGGGCTGCTTTCAGTGGGCCTGGACCGAAGAGGGTTTGAGCAAAGAGAAGAGCTATAGGAAAGGCAGAAAGGTTGGGAGGGCCAAGAGCACTCCAGGGTGCAGCGCCTGGTCTGAGCATGAGGGACAGGGTAAGACAAGCTTGGAGAAAGAGGTCAAGATCAGGAGAGGTCAAAAAGTGACCTCAAGGTGACCAATGGTGACACTGGCTAGAAATATTTCTCCTGAAAAAGCAACCGAGGGCTGCTACAATACATATCTCAACTTACATGATGAAGGTGGAGAACTTCATTTCTCAGATAAACTATCAGCATTCCCAATTGCCTCACGGCACTCCCTCAGAAACCTGCTTTACATTTACATAAGTGAAAGTGATGATTTTGCCAGAACAAAGTCTGCCCTGAAAGCAAATCCAAATTATCTTCCTCCCCATATCCACAGGTTCTCCTGGGCACCAGCCCAGCAAAACAGGAGCCCAGAGAAGCCAAGTCTTTTCTTTGTAAAATCTGAATTTCAATAGGGGAAACCTCCCAAACATTAAGTATTGGCTTTAATTTCTTAACATGCATACTGGTATTGTGTAGGTCAAACCAAGCTGGTGTCCATGCAGTCTCTACACCAGGACCATCAATATGAGAAGTCTGCTGTAAGATATGGCCTATAGGAGATCAAAACTCATACCAAAGGTTTATTGGAAAGATTTGTTTGGCCCTAACTGGTTTGGAACAATGGATAAAGCGTTGGCCTTCGGACTCAAGGGTCCCAGGTTCGATTCTGGTCAAGGGCATGTACCTTGTTGCAGGCACATACCCGGGGGGGGGGGGGGGGGGGTGCAGGAGGCGCTGATCAATGTTTCTCATTGATGTTTCTAACTCTCTATCCCTCTCCCTTACTCTCTGTAAAAAAAAAAAAAAAAAAAAAAAAAAAAAAAAAAAAAAAAAAATCAATAAAATATATATTAAAGATTTGTCTGGCTATGGGGTATAGAAACAAGTCTGCAGGGGTCCAGGTAGAAGAGAGCTACAGGGTATATATCAGAGATGACAGGGATGTGAGTCAGAGAACAGTAGAGGCAATGGAGAGTTATTAGCAATATATCTGAATGGCGAAAATGACAGTGCTGATGGCCAAAGATCCCCAGAATACCAGACAGAAACCTGCTCATCACAAACTTGATAATGAAGGTGAGTCTTTAAGACCAGAGGGAAACTCAGGCTTAAAGTGACCTCTTTGACTTCTGAGAACAGAGCCGCCTTCGTGGACTTGTGACCTTTGAGGTCACACAGAACCCTATGTTCAAAAAGGCTTCACAGTTGGCTTGATGCGCTGCTGTCAACGTCTTGAGATTCTTAATAACTGTGACTTTCAACTTGTGTTTGTGAATGAGGTCTGACGGGCCAAGGGAGTGAGCGTGTGAGCAGAGGCGAACCCATTCAATGTGTGTGGCCACACCATTCCATGCCACCCCGTTCATACACCGTGTTGGCAGTGCCTCATGAACACGAGATTCCTGTGGATTCAGGATGCATGGAAGTTCAGCAAGACTAGTCCAAAGTGTGTCACAGACACCGAGTGAGCAGATGGGTGGGTGCTGACAGCTCCAAGAAGCCAAGCTTTCCATTCAAAGCAATGTCTTTCTAAGAAGCACACCAAGGATGCCTATCACATCCTCTCTCACTCCCATCACCTCCCTGCATTAGCCACCCACTTGTGCTGAAATGATGGCATACAAGGAAACTGAAAGATATGAAAACATAGTCCTTTTTCCTTTCAGTCCTTTCTTACTCCAGCCCTTCTTTCTGTAAACCAAAGGTTGATAAAGCACAAATCAAGAAGTAAAATAAAAATAGTGAGTGAGTTTTATGCAGTGTTTTTACTGTTTTGGTTAAGAACAACATACATATGCAACAAAATGGAACGTGTGTGATTTCAGTACTTCTGCATACACATTAAAAGCTCTTATTTTGAATTTCTAACTGGCACTGCATAATATAAAGTTGAACAGTAAAATTCATGCTAATAATTTTAATTTCTCTTCACTTACAATAACATTAAGTAGTAAGTAAATACCAGGATGAGTCAAGAGGGAGACTGTAGACAAAAAGGACAGCACTTTTTAAAAATGTATTTATTGATGTGTGTGTGTGTATGTGTGTGTGTGTGTGTGTGTGTGAGAGAGAGAGAGAGAGAGAGAGAGAGAGAAACATCCATCCAATTATGCATTCGTTGGCTGGCTCTCGTATGTGCCCTGACCAGGGATCAAACCTACAACCTTAGTACATAGGACAACGCTCCAACTAACTGTGCACCAAGCCAAAGCTTTTTGAACAAGATGCCATACATTTTCATTTTATCCTGGGCTCCACAATTCCGATGATGGCCCCATGGAGACTCATTTGACTCAAGAATACGATGTTATACACACTTAGATAAGTTTTTACTGAATTCTTTCCAAGCAACCCCCAAGGGACACGCCAATGGACTGATGGGAGGGGAGCTGATTTTTAGTATCCTGCTGTTAATTACTGAATCCCCTCAGTCCTTTTCCCCCACCTCCTAATGTCATCACAAGAGCAAATCTGCTGAAACATGGCAACCCAGTGATCTCTCTTGAAATAATTAGTTAAACTGAAGGCCAAAGGAGCAGCACCCAACGCTCAGGCCTCTCCACTGACAACTCCCTTCCTTAAACTATCCCCGGTGCTTTGGTGGTTCGGTTTTAACCAAACCCAAGCTGTGGTTCCAGAACCAGGCTGTTTCCCGGAACTTGGAGCACTCAGGTTCTCCCTGGGCAGTGGTTCTGCAAGCCATTAAGTCTGGTTGGCCAAAAATTCCTCCTTTCAATACAGTCAAGTTTTCCTTTGTCTCATCTCATTCTCTTCTTTCCTGGACCACTACTTTCCACTTGAACACATTAATTTCCTGCCGGGAGACACATCCTGGCAAATGTGTCAGTTTGTGTTGTTCCGGTGAGACACTCTGTCATCCTTTCAAATTGTTCCTCCCTACCAATAACCCTGAGGGCCAGCCTCTCCGGAGCCTGAGTTACGTGTCTATAAACTTCATTTCACTGCCGCCCATTAGGCTGAGAAAAAGGGAAGATTGCCTGGGGTGAACGTTCTCAACTTATCTCTTCGGATCACATTTTTTCCTACTTTCCCCTATCCCTTCTTCTATGCCATCTTATGGATTTCAAGGCGAATCTGCCATTCTACACTTGATTTTGAATCTATCCCGTTAGACCCATTCTCACCTCTCTTTCGCTTCTTTGATATCACCCAGTCTACCTGTACCTTCCTCAACCCGAGGATTCCACAGCCTGCCTCTCCTTGTTCCATACCTCGAAAGGCCGGGCTAATGGGGCCACCTGCAACTCAGCACCTCCCCTGTATTTCTCAAATTTTTGCACTTTGGCCCTAGCCGGTTTGGCTCAGTCGGCCTGCAGACTGAAGGGTCCCAGGTTCGATTCTGGTCAAGGACACATGCCCAGGTTGCGGGTTTGATCCCCAGCGTGGGGAGTGCAGAAGGCAGCCAATCAATGACTCTCTCTCATCGTTGATGTTTCCCTCTCTCCCTCTCCTTTCCTCTCTGAAATAAATAAAAATAAATTCTTTAAAAAAAAATTGCACTCTGGATTTTATTTCTATTGTGCTAGTGAAACTGCTCTCCAAGTTCACAAACGGTCTGGCAGCTGGACTGGGGCAGTTTCTCGGAGCCGACCTCGAAATGGGTCAGCAGTGGATGGCATGGACCATCCACTTCGGCTGGGTGTGCTTCCCTTTGCCACCTCCATCCTCTGCTTCTCTGGCGGGCCTGCTCTATCCAACTTCTCTTCGGCCTGACCATGGCTAAATGCCAAGAGTTCCCTAGAGGCCAGGTACAGAGTCCTCCCTTACCATCCTCAGCGGGTATTGGGAAACTGCAACTTTAGGCAATATGAAATATAAGAAAACCAGTCGGAGTTAAGTTCCTATGGGCTTATTTCTGCTCACAAAAACTAAATAAGACCCAAAGCAATTCTAATAGTAAAGGTTGAAATAAATGAGCTATGCATTCGTTTTTAAAAAATTAATGAAAATTAAGATGATAATTCCATTTATTCCAGTTCAGGGTCCCTGTTGGCTGGAGCCTATCCCGGCCGCTCAGGGCACCAGGTGGGCACCCACCCTAGACAGCACGCCCTTCCATCACACACTCACCCCCACACCCACACTCACCCCCACACCCCCACTCGCTGAGCATGGGACATCTTTGGGATGAGGGAGGAAACCGGAGGACTGGAGAAAATCCACACAGACATGAGGAGAACAGGCAAACTCTACACAGGTAGTGGTTCCTGCCAGAGATCATTTGTTTTTCCTCATCAAAGCTATAACGAAACAATGTTATTTGAAGACCTGCTATACCTCCTTCTTTTTTTATTCTTCATCCTCTTCTTTGGCAAGTTCATGTACACTCATTCTTTATTTAACAGCCCTGTGGAGATGATCCATCAATCTAGGGTTTTGCCAAAATTCCAACCCTACAGTTCTAAATTACTGCTTCATGTCTTCATGTGGGTAAGATCAACTAGCAGTTCTTAATAGCTTTTAACACATCAAGTACAAAACTAAGCCAGAGGCAGAAATATGAAGAGGTTGAGGACACTGACCCTAAAGGCTGAACTTGTACTTAAATCCTGAGTCCAACACACACTGTGGGGAGCTCTGAGCCTGTCTGTGCCTCAGATTCCTCATCTGTATTTTTGTTGTTGTTGTTGTTAGTCCTCACCCGAGGATATTTTTCCATTGACCTTTAGAGAGAGTGGAAGGGAAGAGGAGAGATAGAGACAGAGAAACATTGATGTGAAAGAGACACATCAATTGGTTGCCTCCCGCACATGCCCGCCCAGGGCCTCTTTTTCTTAAAATGTAAATCACAAACATCTGTATAAATCAGTATATCTCCTCAACTTTTTAACAGCTAGACAGTATTTTAAACCTGTTTTATATTACAATTATACACTGAGTGGCCAGATTATTATGATCTCTGAATGCATAATATCTGGCCACTCGGTGTGTGTGTGTGTGTGTGTGTGTGTGTGTGTATTAGAGGCCCGGTGCATGAATTCATGCATGGGTGGGGTCCGGCCAGCCTGGCCAGGGGGAAGGGACATGGGCAGTTGGCCAGCCTGCCTGCTGGTCGAACCCCTGGTTGAGGGGACAATTTGCATATTAGCCTTTTATTATATAGGATATACACTGAGTGGCCAGATTATTATGCGTTCAGAGATCATAATAATCTGGCCACTCAATGTATATAAAGAGGGTCAGCCCCTTCCTATGTCCATGTCCTGCATATGAATATTCTTAAGGATAAAGAACATATTTTACTTGTCCTTATATACCCAAGAGGACCTCATACCAAGGCCAAGAATTGCTTAACAAGTGTTTAATAAAATAACATCTGCCATCAACCCAGTGCTCATTCGTTGCCAGGAAAACAGCTGTTAAGAGCTTCATACATACTAGCACATTTATTAATAACCACTCAGTGATGCCCATTTCACAGAAGAGAGAGTCACACAGCTAGTAAGGACTAGGGACTCTAATCTACACTTGCCTGACTCTGGAGTCCTCTCCCTTCCTGCCTAGGCTACAACTAATAAATTTTTCATAAGGATGTCCTTTGTTTTTTCAACCAAAGTTGGAGAACAGAAGACCTCCAAGTATTCTGGTCTAGGCAGGTAGGACTGAGAGGAAGAGATGGGCGTTAAAATAAATACTGACTAGATGGGGGCGAGCTGAGTCAGCTCTACAGCTAATCTACCCTTCAGACATTCAATCCGTTTACCGGGAACCGACTAGAAGTTGAATTACTTGCTTCCTCTTCTTCAGGCTCCCCACTACACTCTCCTTCAGTAACAACTGACACAATGTGTTGAAAGTCTACGTGACAAATGTACCATTATTATTATTAAAAATTTATATTTATTTTTAATACTGACAAAAATTCTATGAGATAAATATCAATACCACCATTTCACTGATGGAAAAACTGAGACCCAAAGAAGTTGAATTACTTGCCACTATTAGACTGTAATAAATACTATAGCAGGATTCACGTATAGAGAGTCTGTAAAACAAAATCCAACCCCTTTAAAAAAAAAAAATGTGTGTGTATATTTCAGAGAGGAAGAGAGAGATAGAAACATCAATGATGAGAATCATTGATCGGCTGCCTCCTACACACCCCGCATGTGCCCTTGACGGGAATCGAACCTGGGACCCTTCAGTCCACAGGCTGACACTCTGTCCACTAAACCAAACCAGCCAGGGCCAACCCGCCCCCCCTTTTTTTTGTCACACGGAGAACGCTGCCTTTTAATTTTTAGAGAAAATATGAACTATGACTAACATTTAAACTCGGTTGAAATCATATCTGGCTGCAAGTTAACAGATCTAACTTCAATGGATTAACCAAATTTTATTTTCCTCACAAAAGGTCAAGAGATGACAGAAGAGGTCTGGTACAGCAGTTCCAGAATGCCATCAGCTTCCCACCCTGCTTACTCCTCAAGGTTCTTGCCTTTGGCCACAAGAAGGTTCTCCACTTAGAAAATAGCATCCATGTTCCAGGGAGAAAGAAGAAGGACAAAGAGCAAAAGGCCTAACCTGTGAGCACATAGTGTCCACCCCGTTATAAGAGCTCTGTGGGGGGAGTCCCACCCAGTTACTCACATCTCATTGGCCAGAGCTACGTCCTAGGCCAGTGGTCGGCAAACTCATTAGATAGCAGAGCCAAATATCAACAGTACAACGATTGACATTTCTTTTGAGAGCCACATTTTATAAACTTAAACTTCTTCTAAAGCCACTTCTTCAAAATAGACTCGCCCAGGCCGTGGTATTTTGCGGAAGAGCCACACTCAAGGGGCCAAAGAGCCGCGGTTTGCTAACCACTGTCCTAGACAACCTCCAGCTGTAAGAGATGCTGGGAAATCAAGTGTGTTTCTTTTTCTAACTGGCCATGGGGCCAAATAAAACAAAATGGGTTCCGCTAGAGGGAAGTGGGTGACATGGACATTGGTTGGGCACCCGGCTGTGTCTGCCTCACAGTGATGTATCAGGCGTCCTCAAACTTTTTAAAGTGGGGGCCAGATCACGGTCCCTCAGAGAGCTGGAGGGCCGGACTATATGAACTACTAATTCCTACTGTAACACCTCGGCTGCGCTCACTGCCCAAAAAACCTGGCGGGCCGGATCAGACTCCTCTGCGGGCTGCATGTGGCCCGTGGGCCGTAGTTTGAAGACCCCTGAGTAGATAGAGCACAAGTCATCCTACCTAGAGAATCAAGGTGCCCTGCGAAGAGAAAAGCAATAAAAGGACCTTAAGTCTGTGTTTAAAAGCCCTCTCGGTCGTGCAGTCACCCACCGATGGGAGGGGAGGCGGGAAGAATGTGAAAGTGTTACAGAAGCATCCAAGCAGCTGATCCTGAGGAAGAACACTGAGCCCCAGGTGACTTCACACAAATCATCCAGGCCGACTCAGAGGCTCGACCCGAGTGTTCCCTCCGCGCTGTCCCTGTTTCCCTTCCTCCCACTACTCACTTCCCACGGTGAGTTTGGATGAGAGCCTGCACCCTCGTTCGACTGTTCAAATTCCGCTTCAAGCAAAGCAAAATCCTCTATGACGTGTTGTTATGAGAAGCAACATCCTCAGAAAAAGATAATGATGGCAGGGACGTGACTTATGCAACCGCAGTCAAGCTGTCAAGTTATATTAAGCAAGTAGGCCATCGAGTTTCAGCCTTGTTTTCACTTTCTTCCAAATAAAGCAAGTCCAGTACACTTCCCTCACGAACACCTCATACAGCTCTGTGGTGGCAAGACGGCATTGCGTGAAATATTGATATTACAGATGAAGAGAAGGATGACAAAAAGCCAGCAAAGGGGACTTCTGTGAGCTGGATCCTAGGCACAGAAATATGAGATAACACAGGCATATGTAGTGATATGGTATAGGGTTACATTCATAGCAAGGGAAGAGTTCATGTACTTCCCAGTGGGCCTGTCTGCTTCTGGCTTGCCTAAAGAATTCAGCCGCTCATTTATGAATGGACTGAAAACAGCATCTTTAGCCTCCCCTTCGCCAGCTAAAATTAGATTTTCCCTCGTCAACAAGGCGCGCGCGCGGGCACACACACTAGAAATCAGCATACCTGCTCCCTTGAATGTGCGCTTGTTTTTATGGCAAATGTTTGATTGCCCTAACCTAGAAGTGAAAAGACTTAGCCTTACTCTGGAGCTCAAAGGAAGTCCATAAAAGCTAAGGCCAGGCCCAAACTTTATAGAACTTGGTCTTCTTCCTCCACGATCCGTGTTTCAGACATGAGCCTTTGCCTGCAATTCAGTGCAGTTAGAGTTTGTACAATTGCTTCAGGTCGTGAGCATTTTTAGGTGCACCGCTAGACACAAACCGCGAAATGATCTTTCTATTCTGAACTCATTCCATTTGCCAACCAAAGCAAGGATATGCATGTCACATTTGAGCCAGTCAAAATGTGAGTCATGCTGCCCTGGCTGGTGTGGCTCAGTTGGCTGGAGCATGGTTCCATGCACCAGAAGGTGGCAGGTTTGATTCCGGTCAGGGACATATACCCAGATTGTGGGATTGATCCCCATCAGGGGCTAGTGCTGGAGGCAGCAGATTGATGTTTCTCTCTTTCTTCCTCTCCCTTCCTCTCTCTCTCTCTCTCAAATCAATTTTTTTTTTAAATGTGACTCACACCAAGTTCTAGGGAAACATATAACCAAAGTTTAGTCATAACCCAAAGTTTAGTCATAAACTGTGACAACACACCCACGTGGACCACTGACTCCAAACCCACATTTCAGAAATAGTTCTTCAATGGACACAGACTGAATCACATTTCATTCAGATCTTCCTCTCCCCACAAAACTGCCTAGCCCATGTGCAAAACTCCCGGAAGGGCCCTATTTTTTCATCTAAAATCCAGTTTGTTGGTCTATATCCTTCAACTTGGAAAAAAATATTGAAGTAAAAGAAACTCACCACTTGGCTTTCTGAAACATTATCAACTAATGTCAAACAGGCATCAAGAAGGACTATACTGAAAATGAAGAGTGTAAAAGGAAGGCTAAGAGTTTGTATTTTGTATGTTAGTTCAGTTTAGTTTTTGAATCCATCCGCTCCAAATAATATAGCATCAATCTTTGTGGTGGTGATTATGTGACAAAAGCTGCAGGCTTTCTGACTAGGGCAGTGGTCAGCAAACTGAGGCTCTCGAGCCACATGTGGCTCTTTGGCCCCTTGAGTGTGGCTCTTCCACAAAATACCACAGCCTGGGCAAGTCTATTTTGAAGAAGTGGCTTTAGAAGAAGTTTAAGTTTAAAAAATTTGGCTCTCAAAAGAAATTTCAATCGTTGCACTGTTGATATTTGGCTCTGTAACTAATGAATTTGCCCAACCACTGAACTAGGGAAAAGGTTCTGACATGCACAGCAATGAATTTAAGAAACTAATGGCATAATAAAGTACAGATGCAAGGAACTGCACCAGCCCAGAACTGTTTTTTGGATAGTGTCGACTTTTGGATAATTTGATGACTGATTTAATTAGGAAATGATCACTCTTTAGTAGAAAGGAAATGCTGGCTGAAGGGCAGACACTTGGTTCCCTTCATCCCCAAACAACACTCAGCATCCCTCACCTTAACAGCTTTGAATCTAATACTTAAATGCATCTGTTCGACCATAGTGAAATTAATAACCATAATCATGGCTCCCTGAAAGATTTCACGATTGGCCGCTCAGCTGTGATATTTTTTCTCCTCTCAATTTCAGAACTAACATGGCTTTCTAGGGAAGTCTCTGGGAAGAAAAAGCCATCATTGTGCAATATCTCTTGCCTATGTTTTCACCATGAAGCAACATTTCTTTAATAAAGAATCAAGACACAGACTCAATGGTGAATGTATAGTCGTTCATCAATTCACTCATTCACGCGTTGTTTTGAAAAGGTGATTCCAATCAGGTCAGAAACATGTAATATCTTTGAAAGGAAGGAATGATGAATGAGATCTCTGTTTGGAAGATGTGCTGTTTGGGATATAGGTACTTTTAAAAATGGGGGCGAGGGGTGGAGGGAGTCAATGAGGAAATAAAGGGAACATATATAATACTTTCAACAACAAAGATAAATTTAACAAAATAAATAAAAGTGGGAGGTGAAAGGCTTAAAAAAAAGGTATTTTAATGTAATAAATTACCAACATAATCTAAATTAATTACAAAATGCAACTATTTCAGGGACATAAAAGCAGGTTTGAAAAAGAAATCAGCTAGTGAGTGACCAGGGTTACGGGAAGGGGCGAGGAATGACCTTGTTTCGTTAGATCTCATGCTGGTACAGGGAGTGACAAAAAGACTACACAAACAGTAAAGGAACTCTCCTTCACTGAATTTGTTTCCAAAAAATGTCTATGGTGGCCTTGAAATTAGGCACTATTGATCTGGAACCACAGTGTGCCCTAGATTTCAAGCCAACGTTTGTCCACAAAGGCCAGATTCCCAGGACTATTGATAGTTGCTGGTCAAAGATAATTAAATAAAAACCTGAGCCTAGCCCTAGCCGGTTGCTCAGTGGTTAGAACACCGCCTGCCTACGGACAGAAGGGTCGGGTTTGATTCTAGTCAAGGGTACATGCCCGGGTTGCAGGCTCTAGCCCCAGTAGGTAGGCAATCATTGATTCTCTCTCATCATTGATGTTTCTATCTCTCCCTCTCCCTCTCTGAAATCAATAAAAATATATTAAAACACACACACACACACACATCTGAGCCTACCTTTCTCAATAACAAATATCTTTCAAGTTTTGTCCTTTGGGAGTACCATGTTTTACTTTATCACCTTGGCCTTATAAACTAGGACCACAAAAGAGAAATCTTGGTCAAAACTAATAAGTATGTAAAAATTACTGCTATTACAACTTTCAAACCTCAGAGGGAAAGTAGGGGAGGGTGGGGGTAAGGGGAAGAGATCAACCAAAGGACTTGGATGCATGCATATGGGCCTAGCCAGTGGCCATAGACAATAGGGGGGTAGGGGCATATGTGGGGAGGGGTTTGGGATGGAAATGGGGGAATGAGGACAATTATGTGATACCATAATCAATAAAAATAAAAAAATTACTACTATTACTAAAAAACAAAAAACAAACAAACAAACAAAAACCTGTTAATAAAATTTAAGCTTTGGAATAGTTAAGTCCCTAAGCCAGGACTAGTTTCTTGGGGGGGCGGGGGAGGGGGGAAGAGGATGCGGAGGTGGGGGAGGATAATGGGGGGAGCCTAAATCTGAGTTTGGCACATCAGGATAACATCCCAAAGGTATTTTTTTACTTGTCTGTTTTTGCAACTCCATCCCTGGATATTACAAACTCCAGTCTGAGCACTCCCTCAGCCAGGGCTCCAGCGAGCTCCCCTCAGCCCACAGGAATTCCCCATCACCTCCTTCTCTTTCCCACTGAAAAACACTGTGTTTTACGTGCTTCCTACAGAGCATAAATAGAAACGACTTGTCCCCCGGGATTTCAGAGCCATCAGGAAATTTCTGAGTCTAAAACAAAGTGAAAATATTCTGGCCTTTCCAGGAAAGCACACCTTCCCTTTGCAAAAATCCTGCTCTGTCTCCCCCCTGTGCTATGTAATTTTTTTCAGAAACTGAGAACAATCTAGAGCCAGGTAGTTTTTTATAAACCGTCAACAAAATACTCTTTCTAGCTCTGAAATGTCATTGTCATCTGGCTAGACAGATCGACAATCCATGAAGTCCAGTAAGGCCACACTTCCTGACTTGGTTTCATGGGACATAATGTGGTGGCTGCGGTCCTTCCTCATCTCCTGGAAATGCCCTTTGGTTCAGGCACCGGGATGCAGCTTTCGACTCACAATGAAGCCCACACCCGTTTCCTCCCAGACCAGGCACCAGAAGGATCCTCACTGTGAGGAACAGTGGTGAATGAAAAGGGAAACTTGACTCAGGAGCCAAGCAGCCCATACATTTTTTTTTTCCTGCTCCAAAAGGAAGAGCCTTAAGCACTGTGAAGTGAGCGCTGGGAATCAGTTTGTGGAGGTTTTCCACCCAGTTAGTGACCTGGGCACACAAATCTCCAAGGGGGGGTTGGGGGAGGGGTGTTTGAATCAGGAAATAAAAAATTACAATTCTATACTTCCAGTTCTCAAACCATCTTTCCCTCCCCTCCCGGTAGGCAATTGCTTTCCCTAAATACCAAACTTGGACACTAAATCAAACCCTCGTTCTATTGCTCTCTGCACTTCATAGTGAAAGGAAGGATTTGTTTTGGTCCCGCGTGTTGGAAAAAATACATGCTCCTATAATTAAGAGTTTGCATGCCACACCTTCTGCCACATTTCCCTGTGAAAGCTCCCTTTTCTAAAAAAACGATCCCTGAAAACACAGCTGCCAGCCCTCACCCTTTTCTCAGCCGCAGACCACAGATCTGAAGATCTTCGGCAGCCGCCCTAACCCCTCCAGGCCACAGAGTGGGCAATGACAGGGATCCTCGGTTACAAAGTAATAGGCGTGCAAAGGGCTGGACTTTTACAAGTGTGTTCCCGAGAGACTAGCTTTCCCACAGTGTCTCCTGATGAATTCACCCCCCAGTGAATGTCTCACATCCTGACTGGACTATCTGAAAGGATTTCTTATGCTGCTATAGAACAACACATCAGAATAACCATTACATTCTTTCAGTTAAATCCCCCTGTGGAACAGGCCACACAGGATCTAAAAAAGATAACACTTTTGTTCTCTCGCAAAAAATAAAATTTTTTTAAAAAGCTCCATTTTTTAAGTCAATATTTCACAAACTTTTTGTGACATTTTAAAATACTTCTTCTCTCCCTCCTCTCCCTCCCCCACCCCCACCCCCAATTATCCCAACCCTCATACTTCTCTGATTAGGGTTCACAAATGTTAGTGGGAGACCAGGGTATAGGGGGAAGGGGGTGGTCTAAGGATACAGACAAGACCTCACACGTCCAGTCCTGGAGGTATTTTCACACCTAAGCTCATCGGGAGCCCGAGGAGTAAACCTTACACCAACGCCACCCCCCAAAAAAGTGCCCGATCCCATTGGGACACAGGAGTAAGGGAAGGAAATCGACCCCAGAGGAGGAGGAGGAGGAGGAGGAGGAGGAGGAGGAGGAGGAGGAGGAGGAGGAGCTGCTGCCCCCCGCTGCAGCCACACCACGGTGCCACCGCTCCCGGGGCTCAGAGGAGCCCAGCGCCCCGGCTTACCTGGGCTGGGCGCCGCCGGCACGAGTTCCCAAAGTTCTGGCTCCTGTTCCCGCGGAGTTCGGAGCCCGGAGTTCGAAGCCCCCGCAGCTCTGGCCCCGCCACGGGCTGGCGCACCCGAATCCGGCCCCGTCCCGCTCCCGCCGTCCGTCCCCACCCTCCGGGCCCTACACCATGTCAGGAATCCGGGCAGACACCGAGCTGGGAGCTGACATCACTCCCGGCCCAGGTACCTCCCCCTCCCTCCTCCCTCCCTCCCGCCGCCGCCGCCGCCGCCGCCGCCTCCCTCCTCCCTCCCCCCCCGCCAGCGGGGACCAGCCAAAGAGCGGCCGCGGGGGGCGGGGCCGGAGGCGCTCCGGCGCCCGCTGATTGGCCCGTGGGGCCGTCATTCAGAGGAGCCAGCTCATTTTATACATTCCTCGCCGAGCCAGACTGGGGCTGGAAGTGGGTGTTGATGGAGGAAAAAAAAAAAAAAAAAATGCTGCCTTTCCTGCTATCTCTCAGGAAGGGAGATGTATGGGGAAGCACCTCGCGCGGGTCGTGGTTTTACACTCTTCCTTTGCGTAGTGGTCCCTCCATCCCAGATCAGAAATGAAACTGTGAAACTGACCCACCCAAACCCTCTTTTTTTTTTTTTTTAAGGAAAAAATCCATTGCCTCGGTGTCACGGGCAAGTCCGAGTCCGGCGGTGCGTGGAGCAGAAAAATGGCTAGCTGTAAAAAAAAATAAAATAAAATAAAAAAATCATGCAAATAAAGGGAAAAGGCCAGTTCCCTCTGCTTCCCTTTTACCTTGGGACGGCTGGGTGTCCCCCCTAAGAGAGGACATTTGGGACTTCAAAGGCACTTGGGGGGAACATGGGGAGCCAGTGCTGGAAAAGGCGACCAGCTGTGAATTGTTAACTCGTAGCGTTACCCGACCACGTGACTTCTTTTGCTGGGAGCGATGAAAATCAATCACACCACGCGAGCTTCCAGGCAAGTCAAAGTGGAATAAGAATTGCTGCTTACCTGTTGGCCAACAGGAACGCTGCTGTTTTCACGCACAACTGAAAGGGGGGGTGGGGGGGGAAGACTCACCGCTGAGCTGAGGAAGCCACAAGAGAATAATTACTGTTGAATGGAACCAATTGCAGAGGCTGGGCTATCAATTAAGAAATAACTAGCATTTACCCTCGACAGATACCACGCTGTACAATCCCCTGTGGGCTAACAGAACAGAAGGATTCTCCCGAGATGCTTCCTTCCATGTGCCTATCTGCTCCCAGGCAGAACTGCAGGGTGAGAAGTGGCTCTATTCACAGGAGATACATAGATAGCTTATCATCCATCATCTTCTGGAGGGACAATGAATTGACTATTGACTATCTGTTGGGTTAGATTGTTTGTTTTTGATGGATGACAATGTTGTGCATTTCACCATCCTGCCAAAACGTGTAGAGGGATGCAGAGTCCAACGCTGTGCCTCACTGAATCCTCACCACCATCCTGTAAAGTGGGCGTCCCTGGCCTCATTGTTTTTTATCTAACAGTTTTAGTTTTTAATATTTTTGTTTTTATTGTTGATACTACTACAAGATTGGCCCCATATTAACATAAGAATCAAAGGCTCAGCCAGCTTACCTAAGTAAATTTCTCCAGAACACTCAGAACTGGGGCTGAAACCAAGGTCCATTAGACTCCAAAGCCATCAATCTTTACTCATTCAAACACTATACTGCTAATAAATAAATAAATAAATAAATATCCACGGACCTGGGCCAGTGCTCTCACATACCTACTTTATGTTATTGCCATTGTTAGGCCTTCACAATTCCAACCTCCTACCTTACACTTCCGACTCCATTTCCCCCAGCTCTGTGCATCCCTACCAGAGGAGTTTTCTAAAACACTGTTTGGTTTTGCCATCAAGATCTTCCCTTCTAAGTTCTGGCCCCCATCTCTGGGCAATTCTTGGCTAGCCATGTAACACTCTCCCTAATCTGGTCTATTTACCTCTCCCCCCTTATCTCCCACTTCAGCCCTGGGAAACACTGCTGCAGACTGACTGGTCTCCTCACAGATCTCAGCTTGATTCTCTTCTTCTGGCCTAACTGGAAACCCCACTCTTGTGTGTGTGTGTGTGGGGGGGGGGGGGGGGGGGGGGGGGAAGGGGAGGGATCAGGGGGAGATTGTTGTTTTGTTTTAAGACCTAATTTCTTAGCAACTTTCAAATACGTAGCACAGTATTATTAACTATAGTCACCACGCTGCACATTACATCCCCATGACTATTATATAACTATTTTATAACCGAGAACCTTCTGATCCTCTTCTGCATGTTAAGTCCTGCCCTTCTCTCAAAGCTTCATTAATCAAAGTCCTGTCTTTGCTGTGCACTGTGTGGACCGAAAAAGGGCTTGGGGTCCGTTGCCCAGTTCTGCTACTTACTTGCTGTGTAACTTGGCCAAGTCTCTAAAACATCCATCAGTTACCTCTTCTATGAAATGGGGCTGATGATACTTCAAAGATTATGTAAGCTTTATTGAGATTGTACAGATGTGTAAATATATGGAAATATATTTCTAGCTATATACATTTTCTATCTTCCCAAACTCTGAAGAGCAAGGTCTATGCTTAATATCTCTTTGTATTCTTTATACCCAATTCAAGGAGAAAACAAACAAACAAACAATAAAAATACAGAACAAAAAATCAATCATTTATCACCTCTAAACCCTCTCCATTCCTTAAATAAACCAAACTCCAAAATACCTCCAAATAATTTTGAAGCTAAAAACCACCTCTCTCCCTCCCTCCCTCTCTCTCTCTCTCTCTCTCTCTGTGTGTGTGTGTGTGTGTGTGTGTGTGTGTGTGTGTGTGTCTCCCCTCCTCCTCCTCCTCCCCACCCTCACCCTTTGGCCACAGTCCTTCCCTTTTCCCCCTCTGCCACCATCCATGGGACAGTCCTTCACCCTGTCAGATATTTTATGCACCAAACACTTAACCTGCCTCTTAGCCACTCATCCTTCGCTCCCACAGTCAGGGACACACTTGTGTGTGGTGCCTGTTGCCTGCCTTGCCCTCCCAAATGCCTTCTAACAGTGAGTGGCTACCAGTCATTCTTCCAGCCCCAGTCACAGGATGGCTTCACTCCTGCTCACATTCTACAACCGGCAGCAGAAGATGAGGGAGGGAATGTTCCACCCCCACAGGGATGGCAGGATAGAATAACAGGAAGTTGCCTCCCATCCCCTCCACAGCTGGAGTGATAACAGCTGCCATCAGAGTCCGGAAAACAAAAGACTCAGGAGGGAAACTGAAAACTGGCCCCGGCTGAAGCAGTAGTGTTCAAGCCAGGGGTTCCAGGGTGGGTGAGAAAGGAATCAATGGGCCAGATTTCAGACTCCTTCTCCCCAGCCTCTCCCTCCCCCTTAATCAGAGTTACAGCTGTTCTCTGTTCTGCATTTAGCCTTCACCATAATGCTTCATTTTTAAAAGAGACTCTAACACGTAAAGAAATATACTGAAACCACTGGCCTCTGTGTATCTTAGGGAAGCCCCAAAGAATAAAGACATCTCGGCAGAAGTGAACTAGGGTGGCCAGGGAGCAGCGACCTAGAGTTTACCCACTCCCCTGAATCTTAGCTGACTTAATAGAAAAGTCTGTTTATAACTTCTGTGGTTTCAACACGAATCAGCTCTGAAGATCAGATATCTATTTTCTGCCTAATTATTCTGATGACCAGCCTTACCTTTAGTACCTATGAATGTTGCCATATACTATCACTATGGGGTGAAGTGTGGAGGAGGACACTTTGAAAGCAAGAGAAAACATACAGAAAATAAAAAAAGTAGAACTTGGAATGGATCCTATAGGTCATCTGATGCAACTGTCTATTTAAGGCAAGAATCCTTTCCATAGCATTCCCGACAAGTAGCCCTCTAGCACCCACTTGAATTTATCTGGCAACAATGAGCACTTGAGCTAGAAGAGCAGCCCACCGCTAAAGATCTTTCTTCTAGGGCAGTGGTCAGCAAACTCATTAGTCAACAGAGCAGCAAACCATGGCTCACGAGCAGCAGTTTGCCAACCACTGTCCCAGGGGGCCAGGTCCTGCTTTTCTGACTATTCCCCCCAAAGATCTCTGTCTTGTGTCTCAATTTAATCCTCACAGCCATCCTATAAGGTGAGTGTTATTAGCTCTATTATGACATAAGAATCAAAGGCTCAGCAATCTGTAATAATAAAAATATAATATGCTAATTGGGCCAAACGTCCTTCTGAGGTCCTGATGAAGGCGGGGCTGAGAGGGAAGCCCAGGTCCCGGGTGCCAGAGGGAAGCTGGTGCAGGCAGCCAGGGGAAGGAAGACCCACTCTTACACAAATTTCATGCGTAGGGCCTCTAGTGTTACATAAGTAACTTGCTCCAGAACACCCAAGACTGGGATTGAAACCAAGGTCTCTGACTGCAAGCCATTTTTCTTTATATGCATCTAAAGCACTGATTGCCCACAATCTACTCGCGTTCAGTGCTCCCCACTAGAACAACAGATTGAAGAAGGACTCTTTTTATTACCCCAGCCCCCAGCCTGTGCATGCATGAGGACACTTTCCCTGCTTAGTTTGTTTAGATGCAGATACAGGAAAAGCTCACCTAACTCATCAGGGTCATGTCATTTGCCTGTCTGGTCTTCATAGGCTTCTGGCTGCAGGCCTCCTTAATGCAGTCCTGAATACTCTAGGTGCCTATCAAAGCACTTAATGTCTCCCCTCTACCTCTCTGAACTTATCATTGTACTTCACACATCTGGACTGTGCAAACTGAGTAACTCTGAGTGACCCACATCCCCATTTTGCCCATTTCTTCTAAAATCCATCCCACAGGATTGTCACAGGATCTGATAAGATGTCATCTGCTTGATGACTGAGCATGTTGCCTGACACATCATAAATCATCAATACACATATTTTTATTTTTCTAATGACATAAAAACAATTATAGTATTATTTTTACATATGGCTTATGTCCTACACTGACTGTAAGTTTCTTACAGTCTTTGAGGGCAGGATGCCAATTTTTCATCTTCATGTCCTTTATGGGATTTAGAACTATGAGTTGTCCCATGAAAAGTCAACAAAAATTTACTGAATGAGCCCTGGCTGAGTGACTCAGTTGGTTGGAGTGTCATCCCACACACCAAAAAAGTTGTGGTTTGGGTCACCAGTTGGGCGAATGTGGGAGGCAGACAATTGAAGTTCCTCTCCAACATCAATGTTTCTCTCCCTCTCTTCCCCCTTCCTTTCTCTCTAAAATCAATAAAAACATAATCTCAGATGAGAATTTTTAAAAATTACTGAATGAATGAATGAATGAATGCCATCTTTTGCTTAAAACTTCTAACCTTCTATTTAGAAATTCATGAGGAATTTGATCAGAGTGGTCTTAAAGTGAGATGGGATAGTAAGAGGCTAGGAAAATTCCTTGACAAGTGGAATGGGAAAACTGAGACAGATAGCTGAACAAACTGGCGGAGCAATTTATAGTCAGAAAAGCCCCCAGAACCTAGCAATAGGCAAAACTGGTGCCAGACCTCACCCCAAAGTGGCCTTTCTTCCCTTGGCATGTCGCTGGTCATGTGGTTTAGATCGTTCAGATCACTGGTCATGCGGTTTAGACCCCTCCTGACCTTTCCTCCCTAAGAGATAACAGCTAAGCCTCAGTTGTAGTTCAGCTTTAGGCCCAGAAGAGCAGCAAAACCAGGTGGGTGACATCAGGACTGGCTATGGTGACTAACGACCCCCTGCCCTACTGCTGACTAATCAGTGGAGACCAGACTCTGAAAGATACATCTGGAAAACCTGATGAATGTTCTATTGAGATGCTTCCCTAAGACCTCCCCTAGACTCCCAGCCTTTAAATCCCTCAAGCTGATGGATCCAGGGCACACTCTTCCTCCTGGGAACACACCCATGCCTTTCCTCCCCACACTTCTCCCCATTAAGGTTGCCTCTCTTCAATTGTAAGGACCCCATGAGACTTGCAACCAGGGGAGCAATGGGCAGTGGCAGCTAGTCCCAAGCTAACCCCTAAACCTGTTTCCAAGGTCCCCTTTTCTCTGACTTCCCACTGAGCTGACTTCCCCTGCCCTGGCTCACTTCTGTCCTGTGGCATTTCTAGAGAGCCCAGCAGAGCACCACCTAGGTCTCTCCTGTTACTTCTTCCATTCTAGGCCCTTTCTTGTTTCACTGCCCCCAGCTTTAATAAACGTCCTCTCAAAGTCACCTGGACCCGTGTTGTGAAATCTTTCCTGCACAAAGTCAAGAACCCACACACTACAGGCCAGCCCGAGGCAGACCCACAGTAGACCCACTCTGGCCCCATCCCTTCCCGGTAACAAAAGATCAGTGTTGTTCTCATTCCAGTCACACTGATGAACACAGAGGAGGGTGCACACAAGGTATACATCATGAACCCACATTTAAATGAAGCCAGCTTAGCTTTCAAATTCCTTCTAAAGGAAGTTGTCGCTTATTCTGCATGGTTCCAAGTATGGCATTGTTGATAACCCAGACACCATTTTAATGTCCTTTCCCTGGAGACTGTCACTCTTCAGCTACCACCACTGATATCAATTCTAAATACAACCCTCCTCCTTATTCCCTTTCTGCCCATAGGGACAGGTTAGAAGTCTACCCAGTGGCTCTCTCCAAGCAAAGCTTTATTTCATTCACTCTTTCCTTATAACCAAGATGGTGCTGGTTATTCTTTAGTACCTGCCGGATAAATCCAAACACCTAGTTCCAGTCAGTCAACTCCCCCAACTTATCATTCTCTTTAAAATGGAAAGCCATTTTAATTAAACATAGAAACGATGTCTTTTTCATGGTCTTTGATTAATGTTCAATTAGTGACTAAAGGAAACAAATTAAATCCCCTCAAACAATTAACCCCATCTACAAACATGGTAAATTGAATTTGCCAAAAGTATGTGTCTGATTCCTATACTCCAAAGGAGGCCAACAAGAAGGAGAATCAGCCTTTTTAATACATAGCAGCAATTCCTATTTTCCATTCCATGTGGATGGTCTGCATAGCATTCTTCCCAAGCCAGTCAAACCCTCCCCGGGCTGTCAGGCCTTTTCAGGGTCGACAAGTCACTGCCATTTCTTCTTACCAACATGCACTGTGAACAGACAGACCCTTTTAGAGGTCCTGGGAACATGCTTCATCAGCAGTAAAGCATTACGCATAACCAGTGACTCCCACCTTGATTTTCACCTGCCACAATATTAAGTAAAGTATATTCCTCAAATAATATATCATGGCTCATTATTAATCACAATTTTCCCAGCGTGACATTGTGGGGCACCCCCCTCTCTGGACCAGTGTCATGCATGATGCCCAGGCCTCTAATTCATTCATTCCTATCCCACTCACCTGTTCAGCGAGGCAATCATTAATTTACTGTGGCTTTATTCAGTCTCTCCTAATCCTTAACTAGAATTCTTCTATTTCACTAGAATTTACATTTTAAAAAATGGCATGTTAGACTTCAATCCAGAAGCTTCTAAGAGGCCTAAGACCAATGAGTATTAGCTATAAACAGATGTAAGATAAGCATGGGACAACTGGTTTACATAAATACCTTCATTAAAGGAACTTTGCTGGCAAGTTGAAACAAGTTGCTGATTAACAAATCTTCAAGCTAGAGCCTCCTACCTCCCAAATCCTAGAGGAAAAAAAAAAGTTCTTTGCTGCTTTCCCTTGCTCTTCCCAATTCTATCTCCAGAAAAGCCTTTCCACTGAACCATGCTGACAGCATAGCATCTGAATTGCCAGGTAATTAGTACTGCAGTTTGTTAAACTGCCCAGGGTATTAAGGAAGCAGAGAAAGTTATAAGCATCCCTTTAGCATGTCTGTCTTTTTAAGTGCTTTAAATCTCTTTCTTCCTATTTCACCTTAGATAATTTCCATTTGATCCTAAATTGCTTGAATTGCGAAGTAGATATCATGCAGTAGCCACAGAACTACCTTTTATATTGCAAGATGCCATTTCTGAAAAAGATCGTCACCCATTCCCGAGTTAAAAGGAAATGTAAGGAATGGCACCTTTTCTTTGGAAAAAATAAATTAAGGCCTAGACATTGTTGAGCTTCAGTTTCTCCACCTGTAAATGGGCTGGTGAAAGTGCTAAAGGAAGAGCGTACTAGAAACCCTAGATGCTGTATCCCCAGCAGGTTCCTTCTAACAGGGTTCAAAATTGTTCTCTATACACAGGGTTCTCAGTTAATATGCTGAGACCCTTGCTATCTTGAACAATACTGATTGGACCATGGACTCCCACCTGAATCAAAGTATAGTACAGTCAAGTGTAAATTTGCCAACAGCCTGAAGCAAATAAGCATGGAACTCCTCATCAGAGCTCCATACTGAATGGTCACTAAGTGGCCCTATCAAGTCCTCTCTCAAGACAGTGAATGTAAGACACATAGAGAACCAGAAAATAGAGTAGAAAAGAAAGAAGCAAAGAGGCGAGTAGAATGAAGGCAATAAAACAGAAGGAAGAGTATATGGAAGCATGGATTATAGAAAATTAGATAAGGAGAAAGTCACTAACTTGGGTAAAATATAAAACAGAAAAAGAACAGATGCTAACAGTCACACATACAAAAGGTGGTGTTTGGAACCATGAGACAGTAGACACCATGCAGGTAGTGGAAAGTAGCTGCAGAAGTGATGGAAAATAGAACAACAGTAATAAAAATTAAAAGAATAATAGGAAACACCAATGTCTGTGTGCCTGGGACTATTTTAAAGGTTTTAAATATATTCAACCCTGTGAGTCGGTTTCCCATTTCACAGACTAGGCAACTAAACCACAGAGCGCTTAAGTCACTTGCCCAAGGTCACACGCTGGGAATTAGCATAACTGAACCCAGTGTGGCACTAGAATCTGAGAGAAGCTGAGTTACAGGAATGATAGACCAGCAGAGTTTATGTTAAATTCTTAACCATATTCCAGTTCTCCTGAGGCTCAATGGTTCAATGGTCTCCTGCATTTCCTTCACTCCCCAGGTGGTCCCACACTAAATCCCTACCCCCTGAAGTAACCTGAACACTCGTTAATGCATCTTGAGAGAGCCTAACACTTACCTTGGGACTTCAAGTGAAATAATAAATGTGACACAGTGAAGTGTTTTTATTCTGAAATGAAGTGGAAGTTCAGAAGATATGGCCTCGTGATCAAGATAGCGCTTTTCTCTAATCATGTTCTTTTGTGACATTCTTTGGGCCAGCCTCAGTCTGTCTTGGCAATGTATTATGCCACACACTGTGGGAATTCTAGAAAGTATTAGTTTTCAACATGTAATTATCATTACTTATTAATTAAATATAATTATATTAATTACATGGCCCTGTTCTACCTCATTTCTTCCCTAAGCAGCAAGAATGAAGAGGCTATGATTACAGAGGCGCTGAACAAAGACCAAAAGAAAGGGAGTTTGAATATTGTTTTATCTCCCTACCACCTCTCACCACAGCAGTCAGATCATTTATGCTCTTGATGGAGTTTATATTTATCCTAATTATAATGAGAAGAAAGTCAGGGCATATCTCACGACCATTTTCTTGTTTCAGGAAAAAACAAAATCCTTTCCTCAGTCAGCCTCCTTTTGCTTTAATTGAGCACATGCGTGAGAGAAGCCAGTTATATGAAGAAAGGTGCTGCTTCCTTGAAGGACTACTTTGCAAGAGTCTGAGCTTTGCTATCAGAAGGGAAATCAATGGAGGCCTGGCCGGCATGGTTCACTGGCTGAGCATTGACCTATGAATCAGAGGTCAAGGTTTGATGCCCAGGTTCGGGCTCAAGCCCCAGTAGCAGGCATGCAGGAGGCAGCCAATCGTTGATTCTCTCTCATCATGGATGTTTCTATCTCCCTCTCCCTTCCTCTCTGAAATCAATAAAAAATATATCTTCTTTAAGAAAGGAAAGTCAATGGGTATTGTGAATAAGTGATTCCATCACCATGTGAAGAAGGAAAAGAGCTGCAGCCTAGGTGCAATCCTGTCTTAGGAGAGGTTAAATTACACACCACACACACACACATACACACACACACACACACACACACACACAAAAAAAAAAAAAACCAACAACAACAACAACAATACTCCAACAACCCTAAAATCTGCTGAAAACCAGTAGAAGATTTAGAACTTTTTCTTGCTCTAAAATGTCTTTCTATAGGATATTATTGTTTGAAAGATTACTCATGTGGGGCATCTTATTCTAATCCTTTTAATCCACTGGCTTCTAAATTCTCTTAGAAGATAAGACATAGGTCAAAGAAAATAATCATCCTCTTCCAAAATGCCACTCAGAATCTCCTGACTTGACCTCCTAGTGAGGAGTACTCTTATAAGGATCAGCTTTTTTTGTCCTGCCCTATTTTAGACCTCGGGGTTGGGTTCAGTTGCCTTCTACAGCTTTATTTGTTTATTTATAGAACAAAAGAGTCATATGTGTGGAAATAATAACACTTTTGTCAGAAAGTCAAGCAGCAGCATGGAAGCTCTGGGGTCCAAATGCCACTTTCAGCGGACTTCCTCTGGAATGAGCCAGGAGAGAGAGGGGGAGAAGGAAATCGCAGGCCCTGCAGCAGAGACCCTAAAACCATAAACACCAAGTTACCAAACAGCCTGCACTGTTCACCCCAGCCAAGCCACTCAGCTCCGAGACCCACTCACCCACCCCCACATGCACACTCCCCCTGCCCACTGACTAATGGCTCATTGAATGTAAACTGAGAAAAAGAAAAAAAGGAAAAGGTTCTTTCTAGTATCTTCTGGCACTCCACCTGGGCAAGACATTTAATGTTCAAAATCGAACACCTTTCTCGGCCCTCTTTTCATGCTCTCTGAGAGCCTCGTCCTAGAATCCTATTTAATCTTCCCAACAAACCTAATGGTAAGTGCGATTATTCTCACCACTTTCCAGAGAAGAAAACTGAAGTCTGGAAGCAATGCCAGCCTCCTGAGCAAGCAGGAGATTCAGGCAGACACACAGGTGCACGGTCCGAGGGGCCTCACACTTGGCCTAATCCTCTGCTGTCATCTTGAAATTCTTTTTAAAAATATATATTTTATTGATCTTTTTACAGAGAGGAAGAGAGAGGGATAGCCAGAAACATCGATGAGAGAGAATCATTGATCAGCTGCCTCTTGCATACCCTCCACTGGGGATGTGCCCACAACCAAGGCACATGCCTCGGACCGGAATCGAACCAGGGACCCCTCAGTCCACAGGCTGATGCTCTATCCACTGAGCCAAACCGGTTTCGGCTTGAAATTCTCAATAATTTTTTCACAAGGAGCCCCACATTTTTATTTTGCACTAGGCCCCACAAATTATGTAGTTTATCCTTCTAGAAGGGCTAACTGACTTTCCCAAGCTCTCTGTTATTTGGCTCAGGCTGCCATAACCAAGTACCGCAGACTGGGTGTCTTGGGCAACAGAAATATATTTTCTCACAACTCTGGAGACTAGATTTCCAAATTCCACGTGTCAACAGGATTGGTTCCTCCTGAAGTCTCTCTCTTTGGCTTGATGTCTGCCTTCTCTCTGTCTTCACTTGGTCTTCAGGATTAGGGCCCACTCTAATGGCCTCATTTGAACTTACCTCCTTAAAGACCCGAGCTCCAGTTTCAGTCACATTCTGAGGTCAGGAGGTAGGACTTTAATATATGAATTTAGTGGTGGGGTGACACATAGTTCAGCCCATATAGTCCCATGGGCTGAAGTTCAGCCCATCAGCCAGGAAGTGGGAGAGCCATCAGGTCTGTCTCGTTTCACCGTGCCCCTGCCAGAGTGGAACGGCAGCCCCTGTGGTCACCAGTGGAAGAAGTGGAGGCACACGAGGTTCAGTGCTTGCCAGTGTGAAACAAAATGGCAGTACAGGAAATATATTTATATATTTATAGCACGGGGTCCAGACCTCTGCTCTCCTGGCACTAAGCCTACTGCTGGACTTGTACTACCTTTTACAACCTACACGCACAGACCCAGCTGCCAGAGAAGATAGTCCTCTCTACCATTGTAGGCTCTTGGGCTGTCTGTCTTCGGTAATTTTCAAAGTAGTACAGTTGACTCTATGTCTATCCAAGGCGGGGAAATCACTGCTTTTCTACTCACACGTTTTACAAAGGCACCTCTGTGGAATGCGTCCAACATACGCTTGGTATAGCCTCTTTATCTCATTCTTTTTGGCTGGCTCCAGGCTGGGAGAGGTGAGCAGTGAGAAGTGAGTTTAGGGGAGATAACTGGGGAGTAAGGTAACTCATTTACATGATAAAACAGGAAGCCCGTTTCCAGTTTGGACATGGATAGAGTTTTAATGTGAACAGATCTGGAATCGGGACTGAAGACCTGGGGGTATTATGATACGAATTGGCAAGGGGGGAGGGGACGGGGAGCACCAGATTTCTCCTTTCGAAGAAAAGAGCTCCTTAGTGACTGCTGGGGCAGGAAAGCATGTGTTGTGCTTTGGCTCACAGGTCTGGTGGGCAGGAAGGGAGGCAGGGCAGGCACAGAGGATTCTGGTCTTCTTCCTGGCCCTGATACTAACGTTGGGCAGGTTACCTTACCTCTCCAGACCTTAGTTTATTCTCTGCGACTTGATGCTTTCAAGTCCCACTCTATCTTTCAAATTCAGTACCATTGATGGGTGGAATAAGTGTTCTTTGCACAAATGAGAGAGCATGACATACCAGTTTTCATTACATTCACTCTTCAGTTATTGCAATGAGACCTTTTACTATTTGTCTTTGTCCAGATGTACTTTTTAAAAAATATTTTTTAAATATATTTTATTGATTTTCTTACAGAGAGGAAGGGAGAGAGATAGAGAGCTAGAAACGTCGATGAGAGAGAAACATCGACCAGCTGCCTCTTGCACACCCCCTACCGGGGATGTGCCCGCAATCGAACCCAGGACCTTTCAGTCCGCAGACCGACGCTCTACCGCTGAGCCAAACCGGTTTCGGCCAGATGTACTTTTTAAAATACATTTTCTTTATGGTTAAAAAACAATCATACACCACTGAGGAAACTAGACAATAAATACGTTGTTCAGGTGATTAAAATTAACATCCCCAACGAGGGACTGAGGAACTCTGCATGCCTCCAGATACAACACTCTGAGAAGGACATAATGCCACTTAGGCAATATTCTGGCCCAAATGCATAGTCTGAATCTAATCACAAGGAAACAGTAAGTAAGCCCAAATTGAGGACATTCTGTAAAATGTATGGCTTACTCTTAAAAAATGGCAGTGACATGAAAGACAAAGCGGGGTTGAGGGACTTGTCTACCTCAAAGGAGACTAAAGAGACAAATATAACAAGTAAGACTTGATCTTAGACTAGATCTTATATGGAAAAATATTTCTATGAAGGATAGTATTGGTACAATAGACAAAATTAAGATATGAGTTTTTAATTAATGTATCAAGTTAAAGTTCCTAAATTTTATAACCATACTGTTGTTCTATGAGTAAAGTTTCTTATTGTTAGTATATATATATATATTCAAATATTATGGAGTAAAGAGAATGATATATGCAGACTTTCAAATCATTATAAAGAAGAGAAATTGATAAGACAAATGGTGGCAAAATATTAAATATTTGTAAATTGGGATAAAGGATATCTAGAGTACCTCATATATATTTATATAAACTAATTTGAAATTAATTTAAAATTATTTTATTTTGTTTATTTATTTTTAAATGTTTTTATTGACTTTTAGAGAGACAGGGAGGGAGAAGGAGAAAGAGATAAAAACATCGATGAGAGAGAAATATTGATGGGCTGCCTTCTCCACACCCCACCACTGGGGACTGAGCCCACAACCCAGGCATGTAGCCTGACTTGATGGGGAACTGAACCTGTGACCTCCTGTCACATGGGTCGATGCTCAACCACTGAGTCACACCAGCCAGGACACCATGTCCATTTAGTACAGCTCCAACTCTGGCTGAAGCCTCCTGCTTGCTCTTCGTCTGAGTGATATTGGAGGAAACCACAGGAGGGTGTTTGGTTATCTCTGTAAGTTCAGGCTCTCTGGCCCCACACAGGCCCTCACCACAGCCTAGAAGCCCTAGGACTTTTTCTAGATTTTTCCAAGTCAGCCTGATCTCTGCTCTCCACAACTACTTCAGATTATCAACTCCTCCCTCTCCTCCAAGTGTTCTCCACGCTCTCAGCAGCTGAAAATTGAAGCTCTAGGATGGGGATTCCCTCAGCTTCTCTCCATCAAATCCACAGACAAATAGCATCAACATTCTCACTCCTTCCTGGTCCTTAGAAGACACTGCGCCTCCTGTCTAGTGTTGATCTCTCCACTGCACTCTGCAAACCATTGCCCAGCCCTTTCAAAGCCACTCCTCTCTAGACTCAGTTGTTCCTCTCGCATGGATCCTTCTTTAATCCTTTAACTCGTTCAAGTTTCTGCGCCTGATAGAAGAAAATCATCCTTGACTCTCATATTCTCCTCCAGAATTTAAAATTATTTTAAAATAAAGGGTGTTTTTTTAAAAAAAGTAGTACATATTCATTGCATGAAATTTTCTGAAGAAGAAAAATCACTTGCAATCCCTCCACCTTTTGTGTATACAGGCACCCCTCAGAGATAGGGTGGGTTCAGTTCTAGACCACCACAATGAAGCCAAAATCTATTTTTGGAGGGTCTTGCCTTCAATTTGTGAAAAACATAACACCTGTGAAGCAAAATAAAATGAAGCACAATAAAATTAGGTAGGTTTGTTACCCAATTTCTTTTGAAGAGGAGAGTTTGTTGATGACTGTTGGGTATTTGTTGTCCTTTGGCTCAAAAGTACTGGTAGTGGAAAGGGTGGCAGGTCATGGCCAGTCATTGATTTGTTGGGCCTTATAATCTAGTCCAGCCAATGATTCTCAAGAGGAAACCTGCTGACACCTTCTGGAAAATATCAAGTTTTGTCATGTGAAGGCATTTGGAGCAAAAATAGCCATCTTGGGATCATAAAGGACAAAGCCACGAGAATGGAAGTCAAGGTGTTTCAAGGTACTGACTCCATTGTGCTGCTTAATTAACCAACACTGGGACCACCTGAGCTGCAGAATATTCCATCGCATGAGGTAATAGATGCCCTTATTCTTTAAGCCAATATATTTTTATATACTGCTATAGACAAAAGTATCCTAACTGTTAAACCTCTACTTTTAAACACGATAATGCAACTATTTGCTTTGCTCGTTTATCAATCACATGTAATAAAATCTCTTCCAAATGAAAACAAAAAATCATGGGACCAAAGCATGTGGTTTTGAGCATGTGGTTAGTGAGTTCACCAGGCAGAAGCTAAAGGGAACACGAGTTTCCAGATTGGAACAGGCAATGTGGGCTTCGTGCCCAGAAAGTCAGAAAGGGAGAGCCAACCTCACTGTCTGGTGCAGAGAGGCCCTGAGTACTATTGTAGAAAAGGTAACTGGACATTAGAATTGCTTTGGCTTCCCGAGGGGATTCAATCTGGGGAGTAGACAAAGTGGAGGGGGCAGAAAACATTGTGACCCCTGGAGTAGCTTGGTGCGTGGGCCTCACATACAGGCTGGGTGAAGAGTGGGCCATTGGCCATTCCAAGCCTACATCAATGACCTGTGCATCCACATGGCTCCTGGGAGCAGTGATCAATGGCAGAGATGATGCCAGAGAGGGGCATGTGGCATCTGAGAGCTTTAGCACCAATGAAAGCTGCACTTGACACTTAATAAATACTAGTTAGTTGATTAACTAATAAGTATTTATTGATCACTTGCTATCTTCTAAGTGATGTACTACATGCTAAATATGCAAGGCTTACTGTGGCATTTTTCTTGCTCTCAGAGAGCTTGCAATGCAACTTGGGGAGGCTGTGTGTCACACAGCAATTGCAGCCAGACAGATCTAGATTCAAATCCTGACTCTGTCATTTACAATGGACCCATGAACAAATTACTTATCCTCTTTGTGCCTCAATCACATGTATAAAAATGGGATAACAACAAAAACTGGTTTATAAAGTAATTGTGAGGATTAAGTAATAACATATATATGAAGTGCTTAACAGAGGCCCTCACAGCAGCAGTGGCTGCCTCGGCCTTGGCAGCCCCAGCTTCATCTGGATGGTCGTTCTGCTGTTTGGCAGTCTGGTCTAATTAGCATATTATGCTTTTATTATTATAGATAACAATAGTTATTATTAATATTATTATTTACATTTGTGCTCCTGTTGTGCTAAAGACAATGGAATTTTGCTGAACATAATCTGCCCTGAAGCTGATCTGCAAAGCCACTGAAGGAGGTTGAGTTGGGTTGATGTGTTCAATGGCTTGGAATCAGAAAACTTTCATTTCTCTCTGTTCCTCAGCACCTTTCACTTAAGCAAATGAGAGCTGGAGTGTCAGAGGCTGTGAGAGTCTCAGAAACTCCAGAACAATTCTCCCCTCAAACTAGCCATACTCCCTTACCTGGAGAGATAACCTCAATCTGAAAAGTAAGAATGCACTTTTCCAACTGCAAAGAAAACATCATTCACTTTTCAAAGGGATTGGTATCATTTAAAAAGCCCCCCGTAGCCAGGGGCTTGTCAGGTGCTTTATCAGCTGTGAAAGATTCTTCTTTTTCCCCTTTGTGCCTCTCTGGTCATATCTTAAGGAGGAAAATGTGAAAAAGAGAAATCGATTATGCCTGTATCCACACATAGGAGCATTACTTGTGGACAGAATGTCACATTTGGTATTGTTTTGAAAAGGCCAGAGGCCTGGACTTCATCAAGTACAATCAGGAGGCCATTTGGCAGGGCATAAGGCTGCTTGTTAGTCAAGTGCACTTGGTTAGGTAAATGTCAGTGTCGCAATAGGCACTACTGCATGTTATTATTTTGTAAAGCAAAATAACCACACAAACCCCGGCATTTGGTAAAGAAGTCGTTTAATCATCAGAAGAACTCCCTTCATTCAAAAACACAAAACTTCATCCTCCTCCTAGGCTCAAATTTCACTCAAGTACACTTAATTATGTACTTGATGACAGACCCAGGAAAACCTTTATTTGCTGCCATTTATTTTCAAGATGGCAGTTACCCATTCATTCTCTGGATTCACTTAATTAAGGAAATTAAAAATCACTCAATTTATATATCATGTATATATTTTTTTAAAGAAAATAAACTTTGAAAAGTAATCATCTCACTCACCTCTGCCCTTGCCTCCTCAGGTTCCCATCTCAGATCTGAATCTGACAGTCTTGAGAAAGGTGTTTGCAGTAGGACTGTGTAGATTGGGTTCATTGATGCCATGGAGTACCCAGGCTATTTCTATCTCTCTGTGGTATCTAGCCTGCTCCTAATGGTGGCAAGCCCAAGCTAGATTGTATAGTCCTTCCATGATTGCAAGATGACCTAAGGGATTTTAAGTGTCAAATCTGTGACATCCAAAAGTAAAAAAAAAAAAAAAAAAAAAAAAAAAAAAAAATAAAAAAAAAAGATCCTTTCTCCCTACTGTCTAGGGAGATAATATAAAGAAAATAAAGAAAACTTTTGCCCAGAAACCTTCCTTACCCCAGGAGATATACCTCCAAGTCTCATTGGTCAGAATTGAATCGCATCTGAACCAATCACTGGCAATGGATTCTGGGCCACTCTAATTGCTTTAGATTAATTAGGATCTGATCCAGAGTCACACAGGACAGGTGTAGACACCTGCACAGTAATAAGGGGAAGTGAGGAATGGCAGATGGATAAGTACTGCTACATTTTAATGCACTTTGTCTTATTTGTTAAGCAAAACTATTTAGAGATTGGTCTATATTAGTTAAATCAGTTTCAAATGGAGGAGAAATAGAATAAAAACAATCATCCTAAGCAGTCAAGTTCAAACAAAAACCATGTGTTCCTTGGTTAGTAACTATTCTGAGAGGTTGAATGTGAATGAATCTCCTAAAATCCATATAGAAGAAGAGAGTCTAAAATTAAAATCAAAGCCGAAGTGGTTTCACATTTCATGAAATTATGCCAAAATGAAGCTAATCTCCTCCATCTCTAACAGGCCCTCTAATGACACAGGGGATACCCTCCCTCACAGCTGCCCACCTTTACACACACCATCCCCCGTTGCAAATGTCCTGTGGGCAGTTTCCACCTTTCCCTGGTTCTGATTGGCCATGGGACTTTGGCTCTTAATTTAAAGATACCATCTCATCTAGTCTCAAATCCAGCTGTGTAACCCTAGACTCTGTTCCACCAGCCAGTGAATTTAATTTTGCTTCCTTGGGACCCAGTAAATCCTGTACCTTGTTCTCACCTCTGTAGCCTAGAGTCGTTATACTGTCTGTATAAGTGAATTTAGCCACAGCTTGGAAACCCCCTGCCACACGTGAAACACATTTTTCTCTTCTTCCCTGAGTCCTTTTTGCGGTACCAACCTCTCACAGACCCACTCCCTTTCCCCCTTTGTGATTACCTGCCCCTTTTCTTCGCCCTGGATATAGCTTCTTCCTCTTCAGTCTTTAGCATTCAGAGCAAAGTAATCTCAGAGAAATTTCCTAGCCGAAACCAGTTTGGTTCAGTGGATAGAGCATCGGCCTGCGGACTGGAAGGTCCAGGGTTCAATTCTGGTCAAGGGCATGTACCTTGGTTGCAGGCACATCCCCAGTGGGGGGTGTGCAGGAGGCAGCCGATCAATGTTTCTAGCTCTCTATTCCTCTCTATTCCTCTCTGTGAAAAATCAATAAAATATATTTTTTTAAAGAAAGATTTTCTAGTAATTATGATGTTAATATCCCCACTTTCAAATAGACATATTTTCCGATTTTATATACATATACATAATGTACTCTATATATAGTCCTGGTTTTTAGTGTTTTCTCTTGGGGAGCTTGCATTTTAATGGAAAGAGACAGATAGACAATAAACTAAATATGGGTAAATTATTATATTACAAATCATAGCAAACTATAGAATGGAGATGGGGATGGGAGGATTGCAATTTTATATATGATGTTCATATGACTCTCACTAAGATGGTGACATTAAAAAATTGAGATATAATTCACATACCACAACATTTATCATTTTAAAGTGTGCAATTCAGTGATTTTTAGTATATTCACAGAGTTGTGCTACCATTACCACTGTAAAATTCCAGAATATAAATTTTATCTTGTCTCTATAAATTTATCTATTCTGGACATTTCATATTAATGGACTCATACAATATGTGCCCATTTGTGTCTGACTTCTTTAATTTAGCACAATATTTTTCAAGGATCATTTACATTGTATATGCATTAGTATTTCATTATATGGATATACCATATTTTGTGTATCTATTCATCATTTGGTGCATATTTGAATTATTTCTGCTTTTAGCTATTATGAAATGCTACTATGAACATTCTTGTAAAAGTTTTTGTATGGACATATGTTTGAAGTTCCTTTGGGGATATACCTAGGTGTGGAATTACTGGGTCATATGGCTATATCATTTTACATTACCACCAGCACTATTTAAGGTTCCAATTTCTTCACATCCTCACCAACACTTGTTATTATCTGTCTTTCTTATTATAGCCAAGAAGATGACATTTAAGCTAAGATTTGCAGGCACTGTGGGAGTGAGCCATGTGGATATGCGGGGGAAGAGACTGCCAGGCAGAGGGGCCAGCCAGGGCAGAACCCTTGAGGTAAGAGTGTGCCTGATGTGCTCCAGGAATAGCAAGGTGGACAGTGGACAGAGTGATACGATCAAAGGAAATGAGGGCCAAACACAAAGTGGAAAGCCATTGTAAGGACTTCGGCTTTTACTCTACAAGGAATGAGAAACCAGTGAAGGGCTTTAGTGTAGAAGGGTGATGTGATTTGACAATATAGCAATATCCCTCCGATTGCTGAATTATATGTGGGCAAAGATGGAATAGGGAGAATCAAAGAGTTAGAATTGGTAGACTCTTGTAATAATGGTGTGCTGTAGAGCAATTGGTATCAGGGAGTGGGTGAGAAGTAGTTGAATACGGCATATGTCTTTAAGGTAGAGCCAGGTTTTCTACCAGAGTGGAACAAGAGAAAGAAAGGAATCAAAGTTTATGGTTCACTAATTTTTACTTCATAAATATAGTATATCAAGAAATATATTCAGATTCATTTCTTTCCTATCAGGCCAGAACCAAAGTTCTTAGGTGATTTCACATGTTAAAAATATTGTCCATAGTAATTAATAATAATAATAATAATACCCAACCTATTAATCCAACTATCTCTTAAGGCACATTTTCCTCAATTTATACATGTGTAAACAAAAATGTGATGAATAACTGACAGCTTTCCTAATTTTTGTCCCCCTTCCAAGCTAGGACCAACCAGAAAAAAGTCAAATATGCCCCCCTAACCATTGCATAGAAGTTCCTGCTTCTAGTTAGTCCACCTATGTTTGCCCTATGCCAACAGCCTCCAATCAGGGCCTGCCCGAAGCCTCTCTCCTTCCCCACTTCTCTGCCTTCCTTGAATCTGTGTACAGTCACCAGTGATGGTGGCCGGTTCCCTTGCTACAGCGAACTCAGAATAAACAGCCTTTGCTTGTTCTCGTTTGGTTAGTTTTCATTTATTTCCACAGGGATTGTAGGTCAAGTTTCCCAGGAAATGGACATTGAATCGAAGACTTGAGTGTAAGATTATTGGGAAAACTCTTGAGATCATCCCCTCTGAAGGGGATGTTGGGAACAGGACTGGGCAGGGGGAGAAGCTGAATTGGGACATAGTTGCACTAGCGGCTTTAACTGATCCTCTGAGAAGCTCTGAGTCTAAGATGGCCCTTTCAAAAGGTACCCTGGCTGGGATCCGTCACTAAATGCAGGTTCCCATTGAGAAAGGAGAAGAATCTTAGGTGAAGCAGCTCTCTTTAACCAAAGCAGGTCCAAGGGAGGATCTAGCTGTGAACTCTCAGCAGTCAGCACTCTTGGCAGCTGGGGAAGGAGAGCGTGGCACCCCCCTTAGGAGGGGAGATTAGGTGACCCCACTAAGTGCACAGTTGGCAGCAGATTAACTCACCTTTGAATCCAAGTTAAAAGCTCTTTTCACTACATCATAGCTGTCTTCACTCAAAAAAAATGACAAATGGAGGTTTTTGTGACCACTCGTTTTCTTTCCTCCTAGTCCAAAACCAAGACGCTATTTGTAAAGTGATTCTGACATTTTTAGTAAGTGATGCTGAATATAGCCATTGCCTCAACTGAATATGGCATTTAAAAGATCTGAAATAAGAACCAACCAACCAAAGTAGTTAGCTGAATCACCACCTGTGGGCATTTATATCAGCTTAATATTACAGTTCTTTACTAAATGTTTCCCTCTCGGAGGAGGGCAGGACATCGTGACATCCATCCAGCCTTCCAGCCCGAGAAACTAACTGAAAAGAAATTGATACGAAATAGTATCATTCCCACTGTAGGGATGTTGATTCCCCAGGGGAAATTATTCTTAGTTAAAATCCTAATAAAATACGCCTTGAAATTTACTAAAATATTAATGTATTCTTTCAAAGAATCAAGCTCCCTATCTTACTTCATAGTGTTATATGATTATTGCAATACTTTGAGCTTTATTTGACCTATTTAAACTCAATAGCTCTTTTTTGGTTTTACAAATAAATCAGCCAATATGTATCCAGCAATACCTGAAGATGATTTAAAATATATACCAAGCTCTGTCTAAAAATTGGTCTGAATGGTCCCTTTATCTGTAAACTAGTCTAGTTGTGACTTTTAAAAAACCTGTCTGTAGCATATCCTTTCACTGCCATTAGACTTTTTGAATATATTACTCATTGTTGCCAGAGCTGCTGGCTTTTTCCTTTTTGTGTATCCTGGAAATCCCCTTGCTCATCCCCCAGCTTCCCCCTCCCCTCCAAAGTGAGTCACTTCTTGGTGGCCTTGTGTGGGATCTCAGCCAAACTGTAATCTCAGGTAGCTTTTGCACATTACATTGCATAGCGGTTCTTAAACTTTGAGTCCTAAACATTGTCAGGGGAAACTATTAAAATAGAATATATTAGAGGTTCATCCCTGATCTAAAGAGTCCAAATTTCTGGAGATGTGCAGACAAATGTATAATTATAATTGAATGCCTTTTTGTGGAATTCTGTTAAACACCCTGGCTTGAGAACCACTCACAAGGAAACTTCACATTTCTAGCAACGGATATACACTGAATGGCCAGGTTATTATGATCTCTGAACACGTAATAATCTGGCCACTCAGTGTACTTATGTATAAGGGAAAGTGTGTAAATCTTGATATGTCAAAGGACCAGGAGATAGTGGCCCCCAGCCTCTGCTTCTTTCTAACTACCCACAATGCAGTTCCTAAACATGGAAAATCCTTATTTTAAAAACCCAACTTTGTGGTCAGTCTACACTGAATGGCCAGATTATTATGTGTTCAGAGATCATAATAATCTGGCCACTCAGTGTAGATTCCTGGCTATGGATGTTCAGGTGGCACTGGCGTTGTTTCTTTTCTACAGTTGTATATATAACCATAGGTCCAGTTCATGAGACTTGTGCACTGGAGGTGGGGTTCCTTAGCCTGGCCTGCACCCCCTCGCAGTCCAGGACCGCTGGCTCCTTACCACCCGCCTGCAGAGGAGGCAGGAGAGGCTCCCACCACCACCACTGCACTCGCCAGCCCTGAGCCCGGCTTCTGACTGAGCAGCACTTCCCTGTGGGAATGCACTGACCACCAGGGGCAGCTCCTATATTGAGTGCCTGCCCTATGGTGTTCAGTGTGCATCATAGTGACAGGTCATTCCTCCTTTCTGTCGATTTGCATATTACACTTTTATAATATAGAAGTCTAGGAACATTGAAATAATAATATGGCTTTCCCCAGCAGTAAAACATTTGTATGATAAGGCCTATCAGGATGGAAAGATTATAAATGCAAAGAATAATGGCTGGTCTGGGAAAAATTGCTGTGGAAGAATTGGGAACACCTGATTATTTCTGGAAGGTTAAAACAAAAAGATAGTAAAGGAGTTGAAGATTATTACTTCAAGGGAGTGAGAAGATGGCACTGAAAAAATGGCTATGATGGAAGTTAATGAACAAATATTGAATGGACTGGATGAGGTGATGGGGAGCTCACAAAGATAAGAACACATAATTTAATTTACTTCAACAGGTATTTCTTGAGTACTTGTTATGTGCATTGCATTGTCCTAAAATATACTAAGACATGGTTCTAAAATTTGCATTTGTATTTGATTCAGATGGGGAGATTTTTTAAAAATAAAATTCATACTAGCACTATTGAATCTAAATATCTGGGGTTGGAATGAGAAATCTCTAATGTATAAAGCTCCCCAAGTGATTCCAATATGTGCAGTCAAAGGTCCACTGTTTGGGAATCACTTGTACCAGAGACTGTAAAAATAAATGGGGCATAGTCTTTGTTTTTAAGGTATGTACAAAGTGGAATATTAAGCAATATGCTATGCCAATGTTCTTGACTGCCTTATATTCATGGCTTCTGTTTTATTCATGATGTATCCTTTTTCTGAAATGCCATGAAATTATTGTCCATCCTTCAAGATCTATTCAAATGTGGGAATTGGAATCATGTTTCATAATCTCCGTCACCATTTGTCCAACCTCACATCCGTTACACAACCAAATATAAAATCTACCCTTAGATATTCTTCACCTATCATCTCCTTTTCATCCCCATTTCTACCTCTTTAGCTCATCTGGCCATTTAACTCATCTTTCATCTCCATCTGCCCTCCTACCACAATTTATTTTTATGATTCTATTTATCTTGCACAGTTCAATTGTAACTTTTTTTCATATTGAAAATAAAGGTTATTCTTCACTGACACCACTCCTAAGGCAATGGAAACTAAAGAGAAAATAAACAAATGGGATTACATCAAAATAAAAAGCTTTTGCACAGCAAAAGAAACCATCAACAAAACAAGAAAGCCCACTGTATGGGAGAACATTTTTGCAAATGTTATCACTGATAAAAGTTTAATCTCCAACATCTATAGGGAACTTATACAACTTAATGAAAAGAAGATAAATGATCCAATAAAAATGGGCAATAGAACAGAGTCATATGAAAACATGCTCAAAATCACTAATTATCTGAGAGCAGCAAATCAAAACGACAATGCAGTACCATCTCACACCTGTCAGAATGGCAATCATCAACAAATCAACAAATGACAAGTGCTGGCGAGGATGCGGAGAAAAAGGAATCCTTGTGCACTGCTAGTGGGAATGCAGGCTGGTGCAGCCACTGTGGAAAACGATATGGAGTTTCCTCAAAAAACTAAAAATGTCCGAAACCGGTTTGGCTCAGTGGATAGAGTGTCAGTCTGCGGACTAAAAGGTCCCAGGTTCAATTCCGGTCAAGGGCATGTACCTCGGTTGCGGGCGCATCTCCAGTGGGGGGTGTACAAGAGGCAGCTAGTCGATGTTTCTCTCCCATCGATGTTTCTGACTCTATCCCTCTCTCTACCTCTCTGTAAAAAAATCAATAAAATATATTTAAAAAAACAAACTAAAAATGGAACTGCCATTTGACCCAGTAATCCCACTTCTAGGAATATATTTCAAGAAACTAGAAACACCAGTCAGAAAGGATATATGCACCCCTATGTTCATAGCAGCACAATTCACCATAGCTAAGATTTGAAAACAGCCTAAATGCCCATCAGCAGATGAATGGATTAGAAAACTATGGTACATCTACACAATGGAATACACACTATAAAAAAGAAGGAACTTTTACCATTTGCAGCAGCATGGATGGACCTGGAGAGCATTATGTTAAGTGAAATAAGCCAGGCAATGAAAGAAAAATACCACATGACCTCACTCATTTATGGAAAGTAACATTATAACTTGATGAACAAAAAGATAGATACAGAGGAAATAAAGCACCAAACAGACTGTCAAATTACAGTGGAAAGGCAGGGGAGTGTTGGGGGGTCGGGGGTGGGGGAGATCAATCAAAGGACTTGTATACATGCATATAAGCACATAATGGACACAAGACACTGGAGGGGTGGGATGAGGGCATGTGACAGGGGGTAGGGGAAGCTGGGGGAAGTTGAATGGGGGGGGGAGAGATATGTACTACTATATGTAATACTTTAAACAATAAATAAATAAATAAATAAATAAATAAATAAATAAATAAATAAATAAATTGCTACCAAAGGAAAGAAAACAAAAAAAAAGAAAAAGAAAATAAAGGTTACTATTTCCTCATTACCTACAACATTGGGGCTAAAAATACTCCACATTCAAAACTTACTGCATCAACTAAACTTCCTTTGATTATAAGCAACAAAACCAACTCTGGCTAGCTTAAGCAGAAAACGATATAGACTAGTTCAGCAAATTCAAGTTCCAATCATTTCCCTTCTTTGTATGATTCTCAAGATTCTCAGTCTTAGAGATTGCCTGATTGAACATATTTCCAGCTCTTCTTAATAGGGCAATGGGGGACCAACTAGAATTATGTTCACTGGGGAAAGATACTTCTTTAAAAGCAAAATTAGGGTGCCATTACCAAAATCATAAATGAATGTTAAGGGGCAAAATTAAATGTCCATATACTCGAAGTATGGCTCCAACCCAACTTAAGTAAAATTGGAAACAATGGAGAGGAATTCTGTGCTTTCTTTTCTGAGACATCAGAGGTCAAATGGGTGAAATACCGTATTTTTCGGACCATAAGACGCACTTTTTTTCCTCCAGAAGTGGGAGGGAAAAGTCTCTGCGTCTTATGGTCCAAATATAGCCTACACATATACTTTAAAAAAAAAGTTTTTTTACTTGCCCGGCTCTAAAATGGTTCTAAATGCTGCTGTTTACTTTACAGGGTTGATTACATGTGTATATGACTGTGATGTTGGGTTTTAATGCACATAAAATATTTTAGGACACTATTTGTTTCAGAATCTTTTTTTCTTCATTTCCCTTCTCTAAAAACTGGTGCGTCTTATGGTCCGGAGCGTCTTATGGTCCGAAAAATACGGTACCTAAAAACCATGGAATTGTTCTCTTTAATAAATGTGTGTAGCAGAAGTAATTGTTTGTTTTCCAGAGGAAGCTAACACTGGATAGCCTCCGTGTCCTCGCTGTTGGAAGATGAGAGAGATTAGTGGTTTGAAGTAAATGTTTTAATCAATGTGTGCACGATTTGAGGAGTCATTGTGCATTTAAGGGTAGAGATAAACTGCTTTCATTTTTTTTTTCTGTCTGTGATCAACCAATTGCTACATGACTACAATGTCCTTTGCCAACACCCTATAGTATTTTTTTTTTTTTTAGTAAGTTAACCACCATAATACAAGAACAGCCAGAATTTTATTGGGGAGGAAGTGAGTAGTGTAACAGCAACTTCTGTGTCTTTAGGAGGGCAACAAGTCTTCCACTTCCAGATTTAAGAAAGGCACAATAATCTCCCGCAGTTCCCACATTCTGCGGCGCCCAAGCATTGTAGGGAGCGCCTTTTCAAAGATAAACGTGGCGTCAAAAAATAATATGTAACACGAAAGTGCAGTGAAGGTGAGGGCATAAAATAGGATGAAAATCCTCAGTGCACGTTTCCTATAGGGAAAGAAAACATGTGTTAAGAACATTCTGAAGAAAACCACACTGCCGTGACTCCTGGCTCCTCCACCCAGGGAGCTCTATAACTTCATGTAAGTAACTGAACTTCTCTTGACCTCAGGTGACATCTGCAAAATAGTTGAGCACTTAAGTTCATTTTAGGACTGACACTGGAATTCTAACACTCTGTAGTTGTGAAATAATGAAACCCTCGATATTGTGGGGCTCTTTCCTTTGAAATGCTCTTCTCACAGATGATTGCCATCTTTACCTCATTTATGAGGTTTATATGATGCCTGTTTGGGAGAAAATAAAGGCATAGGGGAATTAGGTTTTCTTCAGGACACAAAGTACAATGTGACAAATGGAACTCAGCCCTCTCTGTTATCATTTTTGTCCTGGCATCAGAATCACCCTTACAAAGTAATAGAAGCTTTTCCAAGTCTGAGGACTCCTCCTCCTGGGCTGTGATTATAATGTAGTTTATTTCTTTGTTTTTAATTTCTTGCATTATTATTTTCTAACTAGAGGCCTGGTGCACGAATTCACGCACTGGTAGGGTCCCTTGGCTTGGCTGGCAATTGAGGCCTATTGGGGGGCTGGCTGGCAGGGGAAAGGGACCACAGAAGATTGGCTGGCTGGCCAGGGGAAGGGGCTGTGGAAGGTTGGCCTGCCAGCCCTCCCCCATCCCTCCACTGCCCCGATCAGGGCCCAGGAGGAGGGATCATAGGAAGTCGGCCAGTTGGCCAAGGGGAGGGGCTGTGGGAGGTTGGCTGTGGGAGTGCACTGACCACCACAGGGCTGCTCCTGCATTGAGTGTCTGCCCCCTGGTGGTCAGTGCACATCATAGTGACTGGTTGACTGGTCGTTCCAGTCATTTGGTCATAATGGTCGCTAAGGATTTTACACGATTAAGGTAGAAGATCTGAAAAATCAAAAAGAAAAGACATGTCACAGATAAACCAGTTACCTGAAGGTAATCTCCATCTGTAATACATTTCAGAAGAGAAACTCTAGCATGCAGTTCAAGCTAACTATGGGTCTATTTTGTGACCTCACTCAAGTAGATTCTGTAAATCTGAGTCAAGTTTCTTGGCATTATCACCACTGGCTATCTCTTGGTAGTTCTACAAATAATTGCTTCTACTTCACATATTAAAGAGAACAATCCATGGCTTTTAGTTTATTCATAAGCTTGTTCAACCATCATCACTATTTAATTTCAGGGTGTTATCATCACCCCATAAAGAAAACCTGTACCCACGAATAGTTGCTTTCTTTCTTTTTTTTCCTTTTTTTCTTTTTTTTTTAAATTTAATATATTTTATTGATTTTTCACAGAGAGGAAGGGAGAGAGATAGAGAGCCAGAAACGTCGATGAGAGAGAAACATTGACCAGCTGCCTTCTGCACACCCCCCACTGGGGATGTGCCCACAACCAAGGTACATGCCCTTGCCCGGAATCAAACCCGGGACCTTTCAGTCCGCAGACCGACGCTCTACCACTGAGCCAAACCGGCTTTGGCAATAATTGCTTTCTATTTCCCATTAACCCCAGGCCTGCCAATCATTAATCTATGTTCTATTTATATGGATTTTCCTATTTTGAACATTTCATATGAATGGAATCATGTAGTGTGTGTCCTTTTGTGTCTGGCTTCTTTCACTTAGCATAACATTTTCAAGGGTCATCTACTTGTTAACTATTATAAAAATGCTGCTGTGAACATTCATGTACAGGTGTTTTGTGAGCATATATATTCAGTTCTTTTGGCTGCATATCTAGGTATGGGTCATATGGTAGCTCCATTAACATTTTTAGGAACTGCCAAGTTGTTTGCAAAGTGACTGCACCATTTTACAATCCCACTAGTCATTCCTGAGGTTTTAAATTCTGCACATGCTTGTTATTGTCTATCTTTTTAACTATACTTAACTTACTGGTATAAAGAGGTATCTCATAATTTTGATTTGCATTTCCCTAATGACCAATGATGTTGAACATCTTTTTGTGTGCTTGTTGGCCATTTGTATATTTTCTTTGAAGAAATGTCTATTTAACTCCTTTGCTCATTTAGGAAATTGGGTTGTTAGTCTTTGTTTTTGGATTGTAATAGTTCTTAATGTATTCTGAATACTGGGATCCTTAATTTACAGGATTCTGAAAAAATTTGTTTCTGACCATTTTTCCAGCTCTCTTATTGACTATAATTTTGGAGGTCCACCATTTTCATTGGCATTATTCCTCACTTAACTAATTTTTGTTGAACATGGTGAATGTCTATTTTTTAAAATACATTTTTATTGATTTCAGAGAGTAAGGGAGAGAGAGAGAGAGAGAGAGAGAGAGAGGGAGAAACATCAATGATGAGAGAGAATAACTGATCAGCTTTCTCCTGCATGCCCCACACTGGAGATTGAGCCCACAACCCCGTCATATGCCCTGACCAGGAATTGAACCATGACCTCCTGGTTCTTAGGTAGATGCTTAACCACTGAACCACACTGGCCGGGCTCTACTTCTGATTCTTTATCCCAAACCACAAAACCAGGAGAATCTTCAGCTCCCTCTTTTGTGTGCACTATACCTTGCACATAATCCTGACATGGGACCCACAGCATATTATTGCAATTAAATTATTTTAAATCTGTCTCCTAATACTCCATGGGCTACTAAAGGCAGAAATCTTGATCATTTGGGGACTTGAAATATAAAAAATGTTCATCATATATATATTTAAAAGTATATATGCTCATACTCAGGGTATATGTGATGGTGTGGTATCTCTAGGAAGAAGCGCAGAGTCAGAATTTGCTACTATGTATGCCTTCCATACTGTACAAGGGAGAGGCATCCTGTGCAACAAGCAAAGGTTTTCAAATCTGCTTATCAGCTATGCTGCTCTGGTGGAGGAGGCTGCATCACACTCTGCAGACACCACCCTTTAAGACTTTTTACATATAGTTACCTAAAGCAATAAGGAAGAAATGTGTGTGTGTGTGTGTGTGTGTGTGTGTGTGTGTGTGTGTCTAATGCAATTAATCTATATCTAAAAATCAAAATCAAAATACTATGACTTTTAAAGAACAGAAATAATTTGTAAAAGGAGATGAAACAAATATTTAAGTAACACTTGAGGCTTAATCTTACTATTGTTCACACACAAGGGCCTGTCCAGCCCCCACGGCTCTTTTCTCTGACTCACCACAAGGTACAGCGAGGAGCGGAGTTTTGCACCGAAGGGGTCGGGAGAGCATGAAGAAGCAGCTGCTCTATTTCTTCCCCACCCATTTCCTCAGGATTCCGAGAGTCCGTGTGCTCTTCTTTCAATGGGTACATCCCCAGTCTTTTATTCATCACAGTCATGTCCTTGCAGAAGTTCTGGAAAGAAGAACAATCAATTATCATTTTTTTAAAATGACTCCAACCCGGCCGGTGTGGCTCAGTCAGTGGTTGAGCATCAGTCTATGAACCAGGAAGTCACTGTTCAATTCTGGTCAGGGCAAATGCCCAGGTTGCAGCTCAGTCTCCAGTGCAGGCCAATTAATGATTCTCTCTCATCACTGATGTTTCTATCTCTCTTTCCCTCTCCTTTCCTCTCTGGAATCAATAAACATATATTTAAAAAATGATTCTAGGTATCTGCCAGTCTTATTGTGGATGATGCAGAGAGCTTTTCCCCCAGCACACCTCAGGGGCCCACATTGCAAGTCACATGTGAGTCATCTGAGGCGGTCACTGACAGATATTCTCACCTAATAGAAAAAGGCACTATCACAGAGTAAGTTAGCACCATTGTATAACATGAAACAAAAGCCACATGTTGGTCTTTGCTGGGCTATTCACATAGAAAGATAATTATTCTCGTACTGAATTTATCTATCCAATTTGTTCATCTATGTTAGGACATTTTTTTATTTATTGATTCCTAACAGGCACTGTTCTAGGATGCATTGGCTAACAAAATAGACAAGGGATGTGCATCGTATTGCATGTAGGCTTTTAAAAGCAAACTAGACAAAGAATTACATGCTAAACACATATACACATTAGATATTATAGATTAAGATACTCGCCAAAGACAAAATAAACAAGGTGCTGAGACCAAGTAGCTGAGGTTTGGTGGTGGGCATCTGCTCTAGAAAGTGGGATCACCAGCCACCTCTGAACGTGTGACAGGTTGTTCATTTATTCACTGTTTCATTTTTCTTGGTAAGGAAGATAAGGGAATGTCTGAAAAAGATGACATATGAGCTGAGCCTTGAAGAGAGGGTAATATGTAGTGCATACAGGGTAAGCTCCAGATGGAGGAGATGTGGAAGAGCCCAGAGGTGTGACATGTTCTGTTGGCCCAAAGCAGAAGGCCAGGAGGGGAAGAAGACAGCAATAAGGGTAGAAAGAGATCAGTATGTGGTACCCTCTCCAATTCTAGGGAAAAGATTGCCTCTCTATTTATATTTAGTTCATTTTATCTTACTATTCGAACTCACGTGACAGTGAAATCTTACCTCTATTTTTGCAACAAGTTTCTCCTTTAATTCATGAGCTTCATTACAAGCATCAACCTGAAAAGACACCCACAATTTGGGATAAAATAGAAATTATATTTTTCTGGTTTATACAATAATGTCTTACTCATTTTTGATGCCACTTAATTATAAAGTAGTTTTAATGAAAATTACTTTTACTCAAGTAAAATCCTTGCTCCCTGGAGCAAATTCATAGTGTAATTATAATAAATTGCAGGAGCAATAACCAAAAGATTCATACAATTATTTTCAATGCTTTAGAAGTGCAAATTTTTATTAACAACTGCTTAAAATAAATCATCTTTTTCTCTTCTTATTGCTCTTCCCTGGCTCCTTAAAAACCATCCACCAGGCCACTAGTTAGAGAAACAGAGTGTAATTATGAAGAAAAAAAATAAAATTATGTATCTTTTAAAAATTTATAATATATAAATATTAAATCCTCATTATGTTAGTTCGACTATTTGGGCCTTATGGTTTAGCAAAAAAACCATCCATGAAAGCTGTGTTTCCTCTTTCCTTCCCATGTCTCCTAGAGGCTGCCAGGTAGAGGTAACAGATGGATTTGGTTGGTTTCTATTGTAAGATCAAGACACAAGCTGAAAGCAAACCATCTAAGACATAAATGCCCACTGCACATACGTCAGGAGTAAAACATTTTAAAGGTTTTAAATAATCATCCCATAATAGATTTGCAGCATGACTTGAAGAGCAGAGCTATAGCAGGAAGAACAGTCCTCTGGGATTCAAGAAAGATGGGTTCTAGATAGAGGTGCCATTTCTAGAAATTTATTGAGTTGGAGTGGTAAACGCACAATACAATATGCAGATGATATATTATAGAATTGTACATCAATGTCACCCCAATAAATTCAATCTTAAATTTTATTTATTTATTTATTTAAAAATAGAAATTGATTATTAAAGGAGCCCTTGCCAAAACAAGCAAAGATATGGGTTTCTGAGGCATCGTTTGTAATGGAAAACATGGATTATAAAGCCCCAAATATACAATAAAATAAATGTAATATGTCTAAAAATCAAATCCTGCATTGTAGAAACAGCAGAAAGGTAAAATGACATCTAGTAGCTTAGAATGTTTTTAAAGAAAAAAACATTCTAAGTGAGCCTTAGCCGTTTGGCTTGGTAGACCCTGAGGACTGAAGGGTCTCGGGTTTGATTCCAGTCAAGGGCACCTATCTCTGTTGCAAGCTCCATCCCCTTCCCTGGTTGGGGCATGTGCGGGAGGCAACCAATCAATGTCTCTCTCTCATATTGATGTTTCTCAGTGTGTCTCTTCCCCTCCCTTCCACTCTCTCTAAAAATCAACAGACAAATATTCTTGGGTGAGAATTAACCAAAAAAGAAAATAATAATAATAAATATATATAACAAAAAATGCAAAGTGAAAATAGCAAGTTGCAAAAATATATATATATGCAATATAATCCCATTAAAATAACAATATGTATAGAAAGATTTGATAGAATATAAATATACAGGAATGCTCACTGTGCCCCAGCCATGTGGCTCAGTTAGTTGGAATGTCATTCTGTACACCAAAAGATTATAGTTTCAATTCCTGGTTAGGGTATATACCTGGGATGCAGGTGTCAGGACACATATTAGAAGCAGCCAATAGATGTTTCTCTCTCTCTCTCTCTCTCTCTCTCTCTCATTCTCTCTCTCTCTCTCTCTCTCTCTCTCTCTCTCTCTCCCCCCAACCCTCCCTCTCTCTCTCTCTCCAACCCCTCTCTCTCTCTCAAATTGATGGAACATGTCCTCAGGTGAGATTAAAAAAATAATGTTCACTATGTTTATTGTTGAGTGAGTAGGATTATTTTTTATTTTAATATCAAAAAGTTCTATAATGTTTTACTTATTAAAATAAGCATATATTACTTTTGTTAAGAGAAAAATATATAAATATATATTAAATATGTTTGTATATTTAGATATATAAATACATGTACCTGTATATATTAAAATAAATATATATTAATATATTCAGAATACATACATGTACATATACATATGAATATACACATACATATGATATACACATACATATGAATATATACATATATTCATACACGTACATATGAAGATATACATATATTCATTCAAGAACAAGACTTTTTTCATTTGGAAATATGGGCATATCACTTCATATTTCTGAGTCATGCTTTTCTCTTCTGAAAATAAGGGCATAGATTATATGACCCTAAGTTCTCTTCTAGGTTTAAAATTCTATTTTTCATCAAATTTTAGACTCCATCACTAAAATTCTCTAAATCTGAGATTTCTTTGAAGAAATCAATTATAAAGCCATTTTTATTATTACCTGGACAAATTTGTTATCCATTTCTCCTAGTTGCTTTTTAATTTCCACAATCTTCTCCTTTTAAAACAAAGGGTATAAAACAAAAGTTATAAAGAATGATGTAGGAACTGAAACAAAACAAGTTATGATTTTTCAGAAGAAAGCTAATTCATGATCAAAAGTTTGAGGTTTAATAGAAGCCATTTCCCCCCCTTATTATTCTAGGTGTTGATATCCAAAGTCAATATTAAATTAAATCAAGATATTATTGGCCATATCCTACATAAAAGACTACTGAGCTAGGCACTGTGCTGATTGGATATCAATAAAGAGTATTTGCTCTCAGCGGCTGCCAGGCTGGGAGCGGCCAGGCCCGGAGCGGCCGGGCCCAGAGCAGCCGGGTCGGGTGTGGCCAGGCCCGGAGCAGCAGCAGCCAAGTCCAGAGCAACTAGGCTGGGAGCAGCAGTGACCAGACCTGGAGCAGCTGGTTGTGGAACGAACCAGAGCAACAGAGGCCAGGCCCGGAGCAGCCAGGCCCGGAACAGCTCACTCCTCGCCTGCCCCTGCCCCATGGCTGCCTCTCAGACATGGCTGGAAACTTTTGTGGGAACTTGAGGGTCTGTTGAATCAAGTGATGAAGGCTTAGATTTGGATGTGTTGAGTTAGTATAGCGCTGGGGTGTTGATCTGTGAGTGCCTTGGGTGGGGCCTGGATGAGGCTGGTTGACCTATTTGGAAATGTCTTTTGTATGAAGTGTATCATTGGGAATGTGGAGGTATTATTGATATGAGAAAATGCTAAGTAACTGATTTACTATCTGAAAAGGGATTTACTATCAGGGAAAGGGAGGGAGGAATAGACTGAACATAAACTGTGCACCTATGGATGAGGACAATGGGGGATGGGGAGGGGGCGGAGGGTGGGGTGGAAACCTGGTGGAGGGGGAAGAAATGAGGAACCTTTGTAAAAATATGAACAATAAAGATTGATTTTTTTAAAAAAAGAGTATTTGCTCTCAAACAGCTATAGAGAATGTATAGTCTACACCCTTCTTTACCAAGTTTTTTCAATACCTACCCCTGAACTGTGGCATTTAATTATTTAGAAAATAGCTGTGATATAATCATCATATTTTACTTGGTGCCCTGGTTTGTTTACATAGAAAATATATTTATACAGTACTATCAAAGATAACTGAGATGTAAGTCTTAGGATAAAAGTCTAGATATTCTCATGGAGATTTCAGAAAATGTGTGGACTTGGGGACTCAATAGGAGGCAATACCCCAAATCTACCTCAACGGTAGATTTTAACTATTCTTGGTTTAAAGGTCTTTTCCATTTGGGGTGTGTGTGTGTGTGTGTGTGTGTGTGTGTGTGTGTGTGTGTTTAAATGCTTTTACCAAATTTCCCTTCTCCACTTTCATGGCTTGCTGAGTCATTGCATTTCTTCATGAGAAATAAATGAGCCAATTCATGTGATATTTAAAACTTCATTAACTTATTTCTCTTTTAGTTTTCCCAAACTTTGTTTGCTGTTCCCATATCTATTTCTAATAATGCTCACTTTCCCCTTTATTACCATTCCTACTGACTTTGCATCTGTAACAATTATTTTTAAAGTTTCTTACTCATTAAACCACTGCATTTGTTTTTACACAGGCTTTCCCATCAACCGTTAGACTTATTGAGGACAGAACCTGTGTAAATTTTTTAAAAGTCATGTTTATTAAGGTTATAATTTATATACAGTAAAACTCACCTTTTAAAAAAGTGAGTAATTCTATGAATTTTGACCAATGCACAGTGTTACATAATCAGCACCACAACAAGGTCTGGAATATGTCCATCACACCCCAAATTTCCTGTGCCCTTTTTTCCATCTCCTACTTCCTTTAATCCACTTGACTCCAGCAATCACTAATCTATTTTTTGTTCCCTTTTTGCCCTTTTCAGTATTACGCAAATGGAACCTGGCTTTTTTCACTTAGCATAATGCACTTGAGATCCATTCATGTAGCTGCATGAATAAGAAGGCCATTCCTTTTTATTGCTTAGTAGTATTCCATTTTATAACATGTGTCATGATTTATCCACACGCCACTTGGGGGATATTTGGGTTGTTTTTAATTTTTATGTTTGAGTCTATATTTTTTAAGTGTATACCCAGCTGTGTAACTCCAGACAGAATCTTCATACATGTTTTTGATGTCTTTCCTTTTCAAAGTATCCCAAGCTCTTATTTGTTTTTAAATCTCACTTTCATTTATTTTTGTGCTTGTCTATCTTCCTCCTTGTTCCTTTGATATATATCCCTCTCTAACTCTAACTCCTGCTGAAATCCACATTCCTGTAGGACAGCTGACTCTTGAAAGAATTTTTTAAGGCAAAAAAGTTCTTGGCCTTTGTCCTCTTCCCTCTTTTCATAGTTTGCAATTTCCAAAACCCAAGGACAGTGAAAAAAAAAAATGCTTGACTTTTCAACTAGCACAAAATGAGGTTGCTACTTTAAAATGTTGGACCGAGTCACAGTTAAAAGTAATTTTTTCCTTGGTAATAAATCTGTGCTAATCTGTAGATGGCTTTTCATATGTGAGGGTTTAAATTACATTACCTTCTTACAATAAAAGAGCTATTTCTCCTTTACTTCGTCCAAAATCCACTTAATTTAAACTCTTTGGCTTAAGCTAAAGCTGGGGCTGGCAATTTCATTTAAAAAAATAGGGGGAAAGCTAGACAAAGTCTTTTTCTTTTTTTAGAGACTTTTCTTCAAAGGCCTGAAGGTTAGTAGAGCAGAAAAAGTTATCAGTCAGGGCTCTGAAGTCTTACTTATTTTCAAGAGTTGATCACTACCTTCCTTGCAATATTTTATGAGTCATTATAAAAGGGAAAATTAAACCTTTCTCTAAGTAACATAAGGAGACAAAAACAACAGGAAAACTTAGAGATAGTGAAAATCAACATAGAACACTCTTCATGAAGGAAACAAAGACAGATGCACCCATATCCCTTACACTCTAAGGATGCAGCTCTTCACAAATACGTATTTCCTGTCTTCTCTGTACTGTTAGGTGCTGGGATAAAAGATAAAGAAGAGTTTTCCCATAAGGTACTCATCGTTATCTTAAGATAGCATCAAGATATAACCCTATCTTATTTGTCTGACTGGTTTTCTAGATATAATTTTTTAAAATCTAGCCTTTTTCATACATCAGAGAATAGAAGTGTAGCCAGGCGAAAGGTGCTCAGAACTGACCACCAGATATCATTCCTTCTTGTGACGGAAGAGGGGTTTTAATTCTTCTTATGACCTGTTAAATAATACAAGAGAGGGCAGAGTCCTTCCCAAGCCTCCAGTTTACCTTGATGTTTTCCCCGTTGTCAGGGTCAAGGCCCTGGTGTGACTCCAGCTTTTCAACTTGGCCCTCCAAGGACATCACCTCACTTAATAAGCTGCAAACAGACCAAGAGATGGGCTAAGTCTTGGATTAAGAAAAACCTCCTAATCTTTTTTTAATCTTTGTAGAAAGATCAATTTTAATCTTTTTAAAAAATTAAATTCTATTCCTATAACAGAAGACTCTTGGATAAGTGCTTGTGTTGGAATTGGGAGACATAAATGCAATTCAAAATAAAAAAAATAAAAAACACTCTAAATAATTTAGATAATAGTAAAGAAATGGAAGACATGCCCAGCTGGTGTGGCTCAGTCATGGCTGAGTGGCAACCTATAAACCAAGAGGTCATGGTTGATTCCCGGGTTGTGGGCTCAATCCCCCATGTGGGGGCATGTAGAAGGCTGCAGATCATTAATTCTCTCTCACCACTGATGTTTCTATCTCTCCCTCTCCCTTCCTCTCTGAAATCAATAAAAATATACTTTTAAAAAGAAAGGTTGCTGAAACCGGTTTGGCTCAGTGGATAGAGCCTTAGTTTGTGGACTGAAGGGTCCTGGGTTCAGTTCTGGTCAAGGGCATGTATCTTGGTTGCGGGCACATCCCCAGTAGGGGACGTGCAAGAGGCAGCTGATTGATGACTCTCTCATTGATGTTTCTAACTCTATTCCTCTCCCTTCCTCTCTGTAAAAAATCAATAAAATATATTTTTTTTAAATATTAAAAAAAAATAAAGGTTAAGACCTAACTAGACACAGGAGAAGAAAATTAAAATTATTAAAATGGAAGCTTAGTTAAATTTCTAGAAAAGAACCATGAAAAATTTTTGGGACCTAGGATTAGGCAAAGAGATCTTAGACTTAACTCCAATAACACTACCATAAGAGGGAACATTGATAAACTGGACCTCATTACAAGTTTAAAACTTTTGAGTAGCCAGTCACTGTTAAATGGATTGCATGTCTCATTTCTGGCAAAGGTCTTATATTTATGGTATGTGAAAACCTCTGAAAACGCAACATTAAAAAACAAACTCTCAGCCCAGGCCAGGTGGTTCAGTGTTTGAGCGTCGACCTATGAACCAGGAGGTCCTGGTTCAATTCCCCATCAGGACACATGCCTGGGTTTCAGACTCAATTCCCAATATGGGGTGTGCAGGAAGCAGCTGATCAATGACTCTCTCTCATGATAATGTTTCTATCTCTCCTCTTTGAAATTATATATATATATATATATATATATATATATATATATATATATATATTAATATATATATAATTTTCCAATTAGAAAATGAAAAGACATGCACAGAACTTTCACCAAGAAAGTATATAGATGGCAAAAAAAAACACAACCCACATGAAATGTTTTTTAAAACATTAGGCATAAAAAATTTCCAAATTTAAAACTACAGTGAGATATCACTACACATGTAACTTATCAGATAGCTAAGATAGAAAATATCGATAGTGATAACATTAAATGGGTGTGGAGAATTTGGATCACTCATACATTGGTGATGGGAATGTAAAATGGTACGAACACTCTGGGAAATAGTTTGGCAGTTTCTGTCAAAATGAAACTAAAAACAGACTTACCCTATGACCCATTGATTTCACTCTGGGACAATTGAGAAATTAAGATTTATTTTTATGCAGGAAGTTGTGCATGAATGTTTCAAGTAGCTTTTTTCCTAATAGCCCCAAACTAGAAATTGTGCAATTGTCTTTTGGGGGGTGAATGATTAAACAAAATATATATATATCCATACCACAGACTACTTATTCAGAAGTGAAAAGGAAGGAACTATTGATATATGCAACAACGTGGGTGAACCTCAAAGGAATTATGCCAAGTGAAAAAAAAACTAATCTCAAAGGGATACATATTACATGATTTGATTTATGTAATATTCATGAAATAACATAATTATAGAAAACAGATTTGTTGTTGGCAGGAGTTAGGGATGTGTGAGGGAGAATGAATGGTTGAAGCTACAAAGAAGTAGAATAAAGGAGTTAAAAAATCTTACCACAATGAAATACCAAGGAAATATGACTTCCTGGTGAATTCAACTAAACATATAAGGAATAAACTATGACAGTTTCACACAAACAGGTAGGAAAACATCCAATTTTTTTTCCTGTGAAGCAGGTATTCTTCTTCTACTAACACTACACATTACAAGAAAAGCATGGACCAATCTCTCTCGTCAACATATTTATAAAAATTTCACTTTAGTGAAGTGAATTCAACAATATATAAAAAGGATAACATATTATGACCAAGTGAACTTTATTCTGGGAATTCAAGGCTGGTTCAGCATTCAATAATTAGTCCTTATAATTCACCATGTCAAGAGACTACTAGTACAAACAAATGCAAAGTGATTATTCATAGAATTGAAAAAATCAGATTATTCTGCTGTTAAAAAAATCAGTCTATTAGGAATATAAGAATATTTCCTGGGCCTCTAGTTGGTTAATAAAATTATATAGGTTTCAGGTGTACAATTCTATAACACATCATCTGTATATTTTATTGTGCATTCCCCACCCCAAGTCAAGTCTCCTTCCATCACCATTTATCCTTTTTGCCCTCTTCTATCAATACTTCCCCCACCCCAATTTCCTCAGATAATCACCATACTATTGTCTGTGTCTATGAGGTTTGGGGGATATTTTTGCAATGTTTTAATCCTTACCCAAGGAGGACTAAATATATATATTTAATTCTTACCCAATATATATTTAGAGAGAGAGAGAGAGGAAGGGAGAGATAGGGAGAAAGAGAGTGATGTGAGAGAGAAACATTTATCAGTTGCCTTCTGTACATGCCTTCACCAGGGTTCAAATCCAGCCAACTGAACTTTATGGCCAGGGAGTTTTTTTGTTTTTTGTTATGTTTTTTTCATTTTCCTTTCTTTCTTTTTTTCTTTTCATAATCTCTTCATCTTTTTCACCCAGTCCACCTTCCCTCTGACAGCTGTCAGTCTGCTCTCTGTATCTCTGAGTCTGTTTTTATTTTGTTCCTCAGTTTGTTTTGTTCATTAGATTCCACATATAAGTGAAAAATGGTTCTTGTCTTCCTTTGACTGGTTTATTTCACTTAGCATAATACTCTCCAGGTTCATCCATACTGTTGCAAAAGATAAGGTTTCTCTTTTACAGCTAAGGAGTATTCCATCGTGTAAATATGCCACAGCTTTTTTATCCACTCATCTATTGATGGGCACTTGGGCTGCTTCCAAATCCTGGCTATTGTAAATAATGCTGCAATTAACTTAGGGGTACAATATTCTTTTGAATTAGTGTTTCGAGTTTCTTTAGATATATTCCAAGAAGTGGAATCGCTGGGTCATAAGGCAGTTCAATAATTTTCTAAGATAACTCCATCCTGCTTTTCCCAGTAGTGCACTGGTCTGCATTCCCACCAATTGTACCCAAAGGTTCCCTTTTCTCAAAATCCTCCCCAACTCTGTTGTTTGTTGATTGATTGATGATAGCCCTTCTGACAGGTGTGACATTAACTTCAAACATAAGACTTTACACTTCTTATCCTAGAGACTTTCCTAAGAACTTTACCACCTTAAGCCCCGAGTTTCTAAAATTTCTGAAGCTATGAAAATTTTAATCATGTTCTGACCAACCTCAGCACTTTACAATTACCTCTTCACTGTGCTTTCTGATAGGGATACCTTTTGTATAATACCGTTAATTTTCTTCATCCAGCCCATGTGATCATCTCCGAGTTCTTTCACTTGTAGACCCATCTGTGTATTCCAGTGGTTTAGCTGGAAAAACATGTTCTCCTGATTCCTGCAAAAATATGATTATGATCAGTTTTAAAGTAGAAACAATGGGAAACATCTCCCATGGTCCAAACCCTCTTGTTTTAAAGGGTAAGTTGGTTTGCCTTTTCATTTTCTGTCACCAAAATAGGGCCCAGAGGCAGGTAAGCCTCAAGAAAGAAGTTTGGAAATGTATTTGATATTCATTATAACAGATCTTTTCCAAATCCTGGCCTATTGTAAATAATATACAAAATAAAGCCTATTTTATATTTAGTAAAAACAATAGATATATTTTTAATTTCCCTGTATAGAGTGAATGTTAAGTATTGATTTTAGGATAGTGGTGGTAGCTCAGGGGAGGGGGAGGTATACAATAGGGAAAATGTTTATAGGGGCCTAACAATATATTTTAATGATAATTAGAATACTTTTTATATCTAGAAAATTATCTGAGAGTGATACGGCTCTACCTATATCCTTAGATATATCTTTATTCTGCATTCTTGCTGAACGTGTAGGTAGTTACTTGTGCACATGAGTGCTTCATGGTTTAATTCATGTATGGATTTTAAATCTCCAAAGCTTTCCCTAAGTTCTCTGCTAAATTTATGTTTCCCCTCCACAAAACATGATTACATGTTTCCTTTTGCTTACGTCAAAGCTTACAGTTTAGGGATGTTCTCTGAAAACTGCCAAGATGTGGACAGTTGAGGGTCTTCATGCTTAGCATCATGTGCTTCTTGCTCATCCTGTTTACTCTGCAGGTCCTCGTCACGCTCAGCCTCCAGCTCCAACATATCCTGATAGTGATCATGAAAGAAGCAAAGCAGAACAGAAGGGCTATCACAACAGGTGGTGGTCCCTCTAGCCTACCCATGCCCCCTCGCTGGGAGCAAGCACATAGCTCTCTCTGAGGCCGGAGCCTTCTGATGCATCTGGAAGATAAGCAACATGCTCTCCTGCTCTGTTGACAGAGGAAGGCTGGGCAGGGATATGGAGAACCTCGGTGGTCACAGACACAGCTCTTTTCAGTGCTGCTGAGTACTAGAATTCCATTTTTCTTTTTTAATTTTTTTATTAAATTATTATCTTTGTACATATACCATTGCCCACCCCCTCCCATACATGCCCTCCCTCCCCAGAGTTTTGTGCCCATTGGTTGTACTTATATGCTTGTATATAAGTCCTTCGGTTGATCTATTATCTCCCTCAGATCTCCTTACCTAGAATTCCATTTTTCCACGAACTCTAGCACCCCACTCAAATAAGATGACTGGTCTCTTCAAAAAAAAAAAGTCAGCCCCAAGGAAAAGAAAAAAGGGGGTGGGACAATTCTACATTAAGAGAGTCTAAAAAGATGTAACAACCAAATGCATTGCATAGATCTTGCTTGAATACTGGTTTAAAAAAAAAATACAGCCACACACACACACACACAAAAAAAAAACATTTGGATGTTAATTAGAGAATGAGAATATTTAGAGAATTGAGACTATTAGATTACTGTATAGGATTATTGCTGATTTTTCTAATGTGATAATGACTTTTTGCTTATATAGAAGAAAGTGTTTTTAGAGATGCTATCTGAAATAAACAGAGATGAAATGTCATGCTTTGACCTACTTTTAAATGGCTCAGAATATTCCATCTACTTACATATGTAAAGATAAAGCAATTGTGACAAATGGCAACAATTTTAAAATATAAGCATGAGCAATCAGTACATATTTTTTTAAGTTTTTAAAAATTATTGATTGGTTGGTTAATTAGAGAGAGAGAGATAGGGAGGAAAAGAGTGAGAAAGAGAAAACCATCGATTTGTTGTCCCACTTATGTACTCACTGGTTGCCTCTTGTATGCACCCTGATCAGGTATCGAACCCACAATCTTGTTATATGGGGACCACACTCTAAACAACTGAGCTGCCTTGCCAGGGCTAAGTTGATTTTTTGTTTGTTTGTTTGTTTTTGTTTATAATAAAGAGTTTAGAGGGGGAAAACCTACTCTATCAGCTTGACCTACAAAATTTATTTCTTTGTTTCTTTATTCTTTGCCTTGTTCTAGAAAAACATCTAAGGCATTTTCTGGTCTTTCAAGTCTGTGCACGCACACAACTGACAATGCTTTCTCTCTGAACACTTCTTATCTTTAGTGACTACATTGTAAAATGTTTCTCCTTCCCTTTGAAAATGATTGGTCTGAAATTCTTGTGCTTCAGCAAAACTATTTTTAGACTCAAAGGAGAAAAGGTTGGAGGGGAGATCAATCTCTTATTGAAATCTTTGTATAAACTACTGGCCAAGTCAGTAGAATAACCAACATTCACATAACTCTTTACAAATGTCTTTCGTGCATGCTATTTCTTTTAGTTCTCATGACAGACTTTAGGTGGATAAAGAAAGGTAGTGAAATCCCCTCGCCCATTCACAGTTAGTGATTTGCCCAAGGTGATACAGTGTAGTGGGCTAAGCAGTCACCTTAAAAAGTTACATCTATGTCCTGATAGTAAGACCCTGTCATGTGACTTATTTGGTAAAAGAATCTTTGCAAATATAAGTTAAGGATCTTGGGATAAGATCCTTTTTAATTACCTGGGTGGGCTCTAAATTCAATGATGAGTGTCCTAGTGAGAGACGGAAGAGAAAACACAAACATAAAGGAGATGATCACGTAAAAACAGGCATCCACAAGCCAAGGAGTGCCTGGAGCCACCCAACACTGGGAAAGCCAGGGAAGAGTTCTCTTCTAGAGCCTTCTGAGGGGCATTGCTCTGTGACCTCTTGGTTTCAGAATTCTGGCCTCTGGAACTCTGAGAGAATACTTTTTTAATACTTTGCTTATTGTGGTCATTTGTTACAGTAATCATGAGAAAACAATATATATGATTAGTAAGTGTATGGACCAGAACTTGAATTCGTTTTTCTGATCCTACGACCATGGCTCTTTTCATCATATCCAGGCCTTGAGTTCAGATTAAGAAATATCTCGCCCCTATCACTGTCACTTTCACAACCCACTGGCACCACATCAGTGATATGATGATCATTATCACATTTATAGATGAAGAAACCATGGCTAGATTTCCCAAGTATTATATGACTCAACTATATTTAACTACCTTTTCATGGAAAAAAGGCATCTACAATTTCAATTTCTTCCTATCATAGCTTTTTTTTTTTTTTCCTTACCTAAGGATAAATTTTTATGGATTTAGAGAGAGAAAGAGCAAAGGAGAGAAACATCAATTGGGTTGCCTCCTGGAATTGAACCCACAACCTAGGTACTTTCCCTGACTGGGAATCAAACCTGCCACCTTTTGGTATGTGGGAGGATGCTCCAACCAAATGAACCACCCAGCTAGGCCCACTAATTCATTTGATTAGATAGTCAAAAGCAGCAGACACACTGAGATGTAGAGAAAGATCAAGAATTGGAGGATCTTAATTCTAAGCCTTGTTTTACTGCGGTGGATGCTGAACCATCAGTCAGAACCTTACTTCAGTCCTCATCAGTTCTTGACTCCTAGCGGTGTCCTGGCTTTCAGTCTGCATCCTGCATTATCTCCACATCTTAGTGTCCTGCCTGCCTGCTTGCCCATCATACCTTTCCTTTCACCCTTCCTCTCTCAGAACACAATTTCTTTCTGCACCCCCCTCTCCCCCCATCTTTGTATGAGCAGGCCCATCTTTCTGAAATATTTTCCCCATCCAGTTTATCCTTCAAAACTCGGCTGTCATATCCCCGGCCATCTCCCTGTATGGCCCCTGCCATGACTTTGTAGCACATCCAAGACTCCTAGAATGGATCTTCACAATGGCTGTTCTTTCCTTGTTTGAGCCCTTCCTAGAATGAGTGCTTACTGAGGGGAAGGGAGGCTGTACCTATGTCTCTCCACTCTTCACAGCGCCCAGCACATAATGGACGCTCAATAAGCAGTTTTAGAATAAACAGACTCCAGAAGTAGGCAAATACATTTTGCTTGTGAGAGATGCAGGCAAAAGCAGGAAATAGGAAAATCTGTTCACTCACCTGGCATCCAAAATCAACACTGTGTAGAACAGCGAGAGGGATTAGGAATGTGAAACCAGAGCAAAATAGTATTCATTTCTAAATATTGGGGTGGGGGGGAGAGGGAGGGCGTACTTTGATGGTTAGATAGGGCAGCTTTGGCAGTTTGCCTAAAGTCGATTTTATTAATGAAACCAATTGTGTGTGGTGTGGTTTTTTGCTTTTTTTAAAAAAACTTCTATTAACTCTGTTCATTTTCTGAACCTGTTCTTTAAATCTTATGATCTTCCCTTATAAAAAAAAATTTGTCAGTTTATGCCAAGTATAGAGCTTCCGGTTTGCTTTCAGAGAATAAGAGAAAAATGTTTCTTTCCTATTATCAGCAGACAGGCTAATTTATGAGTACAAAGTGTTAATTATCTAACGGCATGTGATTTACGTATGCAATTGTAGATTTTTCCATGTAAGTAAGTTAATAGGAAGAATACAGTCATAACAACTCAAAAATGTTTTGTTAAACCTTGTGCCCTGACTTGAAGTTTATAAGGAATAGTCTGAGAGTGTGGACTATTCGATAAACTCAGACACAGGGAATAATACTATTTTCTAATTAGACTTATTCTGTCCTGGGTCAACAAGAGATGGTGTCACGGTTCACTGACCAACAGCACTCAGCAAGGCACGTCAAGGCAGGAGAGATGTGGTGGCAAAGGGGGTCTAATGGCAGCAGCCTTTTCCTGGAATCCAGGCACAAGACACCCACAAAGAATCAAATGAAACTATTGGTAAAGTAACCGCTTCAATTTATGTTTCCCAAGATCATAGACCACGCCTTCCCACACACACCTCAATTTCCCTATTTTCTTTTTCCACCCACAGCCTTTCTAAAAAGTCCATCCTAAGATTCTCCCTCTAATTCAGTTCCTGTTATTCTCCTCCCCTCCCCCCCCAAAAAAGGGGTCTGTCTATCTCTCCTGCCACTTTTTGTCTGTCTCATTACTGTCTGCTCTCCACACCTCTAACTCCATGCCTTCATGCCTTCTTTTACTTTGGGTTGTTTGTTGTTGTTTGTTTGTTTGTTTGTTTGTTTAACTACAGCAGAATCCTTGAAGGTAAAGTCCAGTTTGGGAAATTCTTTGGGGATCTTTCTTCCATGGATTTACAGAGGTACCATCCACAGATCCAAAATGATTCCAAAGAGAACTGCACAGATGAGCTTCCTTCGGGGGCTGCATCAACCATGGAGTCAGCCATCCTCACTCCATCCTTCCCTCACGCTCCTCCCGGTTGAAACTACCTTCCTCTATAGCCAATATGCCTGGGGAACCTATGAAAAAGTTGCTCAGCAATAATAAAGGGGGTCTCAGCCTTTGTTTTGACCTAAATGGTAGTGAAAGCATAACTACTTTCCAGGACACGCTCAGGCTTTGTTTTAATTCCCCCCAATTCCGTGTCTGCTGGGTGTCTGAATTTCAAAGACTGAGCAGGGTTTAGACTGAATTAAGAGTAACTAGATATTTCTGACGCCTTCTGTTGGAAGACAATCTGTGAGCAAGGGGCAATTTTACATGTTGGTAATTTGCACGAGGGTGAAAAATGTCACAAATCCCAGGGACAAATGTAACATGTGCCGCACAGTTTCTGCAGACGGCTAGCAAGTCTCTGGCATGCTAACAGCAGCCCTTAGAGGAGACAAAGCCTCCCTCCTGGTTGCGAGCTCTGGAGGTCTTGCACGTGCGTACCAGGAGGAAGCCCTCAGAGATTTCCTTTCCGCTTGGAGATAAGAAGTCCCTCTCTTCCCCACCGTGACGTTGAAGTCTGTCCCTTACCCATTTTTTAGTGGCTGCCTCTTGAAGGGAGTCAGCTGGAGGATTTTCAGAGAAAGTGTTGTCCTCATCATCTGATCCGTCCAGGATGTGATCCATTTCGGTAAATTTCCTTAGCAAACTGCAAGGCACACAATCAACACAGGTGCTGTGATTATGCCTGCGGTCCACGGTTTAGGCTTGCCTTAAATATTTTGAGAGAGAGAACATTGGGCTCTTTCCAGGCCCCAAGGAGCACCTGCTGTCCTGGGACTGATTTCATTCTGCCTGAATGATGTCTAGCTCGGTGGATTGCACACGACGGGAAGAGGGAGGCTGGGTAACTGTTGACTGGCTCAATACATGATTTAACAGTGAGAGTCCAAATTCCAAAGCCATCGTAGCTGTGCAGCTCTGTCTGTGCTCACATGCAAACATGTGTGTAAAATAAACAAATAAAAGCCCTGATAGGTTTGGCTCAGTGGATAGAGCATTGGCCTGCGGAATGAAGGGCCCCAGGTTCGATTCCGGTCAAGGGCATGTACCTCAGTTGCGGGCACATCCCCAGTGGGAGGTGTGCAGGAGGCAACTGATTGATATTTCTCTCTCTCATCGATGTTTCTAACTCTCTATTCCTCTCCCGTCCTCTCTGTGGAAAATCAATAAAATAAATAATAAATAAATTTCCACTTTAAAATCGAGAGTCTAAAAGTGTCTTATGGTTCAAAAGACCCTACAGAAAGGAGTAGGTCTACGATATCATCTTGATCTCTAGCCCCCAGATGTCCTCCTCACAACATCTATTAGTTTCTTCTTTATTCTTCCACAGAGAATCTGTGCATAAATAAGCAGCTATGTTTATATGAAAATACACATGCCTTTTAAAATGTAAATGAGGTGATATGATACACACTATTTCTTGTTAACAGCCTATCTTGGAGTCCATTATATATCAGTATACTCAAAGCTGCCTCATTTTAAAAATGGATTGAACCCCAACTCAGGGGTATGTGCCCTGACCAGAATTGACCCTGCAACCTTTTGGTGTACAGAACAACGCTCCAATCCACTGAACCACCCAACCAGGGCAAATGTTTGTTTTTATTAGTATACAATTTTTGTCATGTATTAAGAAATGCATTCGTGTACTTACATGAATACTTGTGCTTCCTCTACTTTGGAAAGCATTTTAAATCATTTGTATCTTGCCCAGCCAGTATGGCTCAATGGCTGAGCATCAACCTATGAACCAGGTGGTCATGGTTCAATTCCTAGTCAGGGCACATGCCTAGGTTGCAGGTTCAATCCCCAGTGTGGGGCCTACAGGAGGCAGCCAATCAATGATTCTCTCTCATCATGGATATTTCTATCTCCCTCCCACTTCCTTCCTCTTTGAAGTCAGTAACAGTATATTTTTTAAAATAGTTTATATCTTTAACAAGAAAATTAAAGCACAAAACAAAGTATTTTTGTAAATTGAGACTAGAGCCCTGATGACTTGTTTTCAACTGATACTGGGCCCCTTTAATGTCTCACAGATCTTATCACAATAAATACTCATAAGGTCAAAATTAGAATTGCAAAGAAGAATGTCAACCCCAACCCTGAACTTGGAAATCGCATCATTTGCATTCTGTTGATCCAATAAAGTCCCCAGACAGGATCCCAGAAACTGCTCTTGAGAGCTCAGTCCTGATCTACTTCTTCATTGAACCTTCACTTGCATCAACATTTTATTTTATATTTTTAAATATATTTTACTGAATTTTTACAGAGAGGAAGGGATCAGGACAGAGAGTTAGAAACATCGATGAGAGAAAAACATCAATCAGCTGCCTCCTGCACCCCTTCCTCCCCCCGCACTGGGGAGGTACCTGCAACCAAGGTACAAGCCCTTGACCGGAATCGAACCTGGGACCCTGCAGTCCCCAAGCCAATGGTCTATCGTAGGGGTGTCGAACTCAATCAGAGAAGGGGCCAAAATCTAAAATCCAGCCTAAATCGCGGGCCGAATGGTTTACTGAAGTCATAAACTGTCATTGTGATGGAAACGCAGCGGAGTGCAGTGATGACAGCGCGGTGCGGGCCACATTGCAAGGCCTGGCGGGACGGATTTGGCCCGCGGGCCTTGTGTTTGACACATGTGGTCTATCGGATGAGCCAAACCAGTTAGGGCTGCATCAATATTTTAGAGAAAGCCAATGTTTTTCTCAGTCAACTGTTGTTCCTTCCCAATTCTCTTCATCTGCAGAGATGTCATGTAGCTGCATGAGAGCCATTTCTTCAGCATTGCAGGGACAATGATGAAAAGAAAGGTTTCATGGCAGAATTAGCAGCTATATTCTCTCTGCTGATAGCAGGGAGTTTGTCCTTAACCTTTCTCTTTCCAAAACTGGCCGTCAATTGGAAGGGACCCCAGAGTAAGCTTTTAAGCTTTTTCTGCTCTGCTATATCTGGGAAGATATAGCTGTCCCTAAGGACTTCTCTGATTAACTCAAGGGTTGTCTGAGCCTGTAAATGTATATTTTGAATCCTTGAATGGAAATATTAGTGAACAATATAAAATAGCCAGGCCTGGGAGATGGGAACCTTTATTTGTATGACCTCTTTCTGATTATATAGAGAGTATTCAAAAAAATATATACATACACTTGGAATAATTATAAAGGTGGTGTTTATTAAAATAAACACTTCATTTTTAAAATTGAGCTATCAGCTATTAAAGTGTTACTTTTGGGGAGGGGATGCCCTGTATATGCACATTATAAAAAATAGAAAATGGCAAAAGAAAATAAAAATCACTGGTACTTCAGGGATAAGATGATAGATACCCCAGAGGTGTACAAACAAAAGCACTGTTAATATTTTGGTAAATATATTTTCATTTTTAAGTGTGATGGGTTTTTTAATTCTTTTACTATTATTGACCATTATATTTTTTTCTATTTTTTTATTATTATAAATAATACAGTAATTAATATCTTTATTTAGTAATTTTGAGTGCATCTCTATATAATTTACTTAGGATACTTCCCTGGAAATGGAAATACTGGGAATACAATACATACATTTTTAAAGACTTAGAAAAATATTCCCAAGTTACTTTTCTAAAGATTCGACCAGTGTACACCATCTGCAGCTGGTGGTCTGAGAACAGGAACCTTCACTCCAGCCTGACAGGAAAGGGTAGCTGGAGAGCAGACAGGGAATCTTAGGGTACGTAAGGAGCGAGGAAAACAAAGGTGAAAGGAAATGGGAGAGAAGGTAGAGAGGTGTGAGACGAATTCTAAGACACTCATAAGATGAGCTATAAGAAAGAAGATGAAACGTAGCTCCCAGGGATTGACAGAAATCAGGAGGATTGTACCCAGCACTAAACAGGAAGCAAACGTCTCCTCTGTGTACTCCAATGAGTGACAACAGTAACATGGCCTAGAGTGGGCGGGTAGCCTGGCACCTAGGACCCTGAGAGACAGAGGGGACTGAGGAGTGATGGAGAGGGAAGTGACATCATGCAGGAATTTCCCTGGGAAGGTGATGTACAGCTGGGATTAGGAGCAGGAGGAGGAAGGAAAGAGGCGCGGGAACCTAAGGGATGTTGGAACCATGTGGGTGACCAAGGGCTGGTCTTCCACTCTGTGGCAAAATGGAGCTTTGTCCTTGATCCGTGTGGGGATCCCCAGTGGCTGCAATTCAAAAGGGTCCCCTGTGAAGGAGAAGCAGCTGGAAAAGGCTCCCTTCTCTTCAACTTGGAGTTTGACAAAGAAGCATAAACTTTTGGTCTCATTCAGGAAGGCCACTGAGACCCACCCAGTTTCATCCCAGCTCCTATCTGGACAGCTGCATCTGTTTCCTGAAGGTGTTGAGCATTACGAAGGCAATTCCAAGCTCTGAAAGATGAATGGCCACCGAGATCTTTCCTGTTCAAAATTAAGAAGAATGTACAAATAATAACATTTCCCGGTTTCGGTAACTCTCTGACATCCTAATAGCATTTATTGGGCAATTTAAAAGAAGATGTGGTTCTCTCAATCCAGCTACCTACACAAATTCTGCCTCCATACATTTTCTCACTCAGAATCCTAATGATGACTTGTGTTTGTGCAGCTCCTGAGATTACAAGGTGCTTTCCACATGTGTTCTTGTTGAGTTCCCACCACAACACGGTGAGGAGGATGTGTGTGCAGTCACTGAGGCTCTGGTGGGTGGCGTGATTTGCTGAGAGTCATATAGCTGGTGAAAGAGCCAAGTCAGGACTCAGAAATTCCTTACAGCTATTTGCAAGAGATTTCTCCCCCGCCCTCCGTGATGACTGAGACCAGGCTCTGCAGTGAAACTTCCTGTGATGGTGGAAATGTTCTCTGTATTGTCCAATACAGCAGGCACTAGCCCTGTGTGTCTACTGAGCATGTGAGATGTAGTTAATGCCACTGGGGAACTGAATTTTTCATTTAAATTGAAATAGCCACCCTATTGGACAGGTCAGAATTTTCTAGACCAGGAATCAGCAATCTGTAGCCCACAGGCCAAATCCATCCGGCCACCTGTTCCTGTAAATAACGTTTTACTGGAACACAGCCACGCCCATTCCTTTACGTATCGTCAATGACTGTGTTTGAGGCAGGGCTGCCAAAGACCTACACGGGGAGTGCAAAGCTTAAAATATTTAATATCTTGCCCTTTGCAGAAACAGTTGGCCAACTCCTATTCTAAACCATCGCCTTCTGCTGGGTGTTTGTTATAATGAGTCATCTGAAAGTGGTGAATAAGAGTGTGAATTTTGGAGAGTGAGGCCTAGTTCCCATCACAACACTTAGCACCTAAGCAAATCTTAATGCTCCAAGTCTTACTTCCATCATCTGTAAAATGTGACAAACATTGTACTACTGTTATTAGAGTTGTGAAAAGTAAACCAAACAATTCTTGCTGTGCTTAACACAGTGTCAGATGGATGCAAACACTTGGCAAGGTTAAAAATGAAATAAAACCAGTAGAAATGGGAGCTATCACTAAGATTTATTTAGCTTAAGTCAGTGGTCAGCAAACTCATTAGTCAACAGGGCCAAATATCAACAGTACAATTGAAATTTCTTTTGAGAGCCAAATTTTTAAACTTAAACTTCTTCTAATGCCACTTCTTCAAAATAGATTCACCCAGGCTGTGGTATTTTGTGGAAGAGCCACACTCAAGGGGTCAAAGAGCCGCATGTGGCTCGAGAGCCACAGTTTGCCGACAACTGGCTTAAGTAATATAATAATTAATAATAATAATAATAATAATAATAATAATAATAATACATGTACAGCTCTTTCGGTATATAAAGCATTTCACTCAGTTGTTTCATTTAACCCTCACATCTACACTGTGGTCAAGCAACCCAGACAGATCTTATTACTTCCATTTGGTTTAGATGAGGAAACCAAGACTCAGAGAGGATCCACGATTTGCCTAAAATTTTATTGCTCAAAAACGGTAGGGTCAGGATTTAAACCTCCCAATTCTGGCTGCAGGTTTTACAATCATTCTATCATACGTAACATTTAATGCCCAATGTGCTTTAATGGATTGGTTCACGGCCTTCTTACCTCAAACACGAACCGTCTTTTTGAAGTTAACTTCGGACTGGTCTGCAGACCAGCAGCACCTGGGAACTGGCTAAACATGCAGAATCACAGGCTCCACCCTCAACCTGCTGAGTCAGCCTCTGCGTTTTCTCAAGATCCCAGGTGATTCATACACATATTAAAGTGTAGGATATTGCACTCTAGCCTAGTTGTCCGCAAACTCATTAGTCAACAGTCAAATATCAACAGTACAATGATCGAAATTTCTTTTGAGAGCCAAATTTTTTAAACTTAAACTTCTAATGCCACTTCTTTGAAATAGGCCATGGTATTTTATAGAAGAGCCACACTCAAGGGGCCAAAGAGCCGCATGTGGCTCACGAGCCGCGGTTTGCCGGCCACTGCTCTAGACCTTATAAACTGGAAACAATCCTCTCCCTACACGCCATTTATTCATTCCTATGTTTATACCACTGACCTCTAGGACTATTTGGTAAAACTGGAATGAATCCCTCCACCTTGCCCCCGCTTCAACAAAACCTTTACAATTAAAAATTTGGGGGAAAAAACATTAATCAAAAAGAACAGATCAACTACTTTAAAAGACAGCTGAAGAAATCTCTAACTTATATTTTGTGGGCATCTTCCCCAGGGCAGACCACCCAGATCGCACCCTTCCATACCTTCTAGCTAGACAATTTGGAAATCTTGGAAGTTTTAAAGCATGTTTCCACTAATCAAGGCTCTGATGTCACCGGAGGCTCCTGGCAAGGTTATAATGAGTTGGTACAGCTGTGAAATATAATGTAAACCTGCTAATATCCTTGCTCTTCTCAGTTTGGTAATCACAAACACCTCTGGATTCAGTAGTGCAGACTAGCAAAAGTCAAGTTTCTCTGGAAAGTTCTGGTGATGCCAATTCCTTCTTTTCCCAGCACCAGAGGCAGAGAGGAGCCCATGGAGGAGTGGTACACACCTAGGCAGGTAGGTTTGCAGTTGGACTTGCTCTCTCTGACATTCCACTTGGAATGGGCCACAGGCAACCCTTCAACCCCCGCTCCAAGGGTTCCAGGGAGACGGGGCTCTCCTGCTTCTCCTTTAACAGCCTGTCTCCCAGCTTCCTGGCCAATTCTTTGAAAACCAATTCCTTCTCCCACCCAAGCCCTCTGTCCATCCACCTATAAGCCTCTGACATGATGCTCTGGATGCTCTTCCAACCTCAACTGCCTCTTTCGCCTTCTTGCCTGAATAAAGCATCCAAGACCTTCCACAATGGAGGACAGGACTTCTCCCACTGCTTCTCCATTAGGGCTGCCCCTACCCCTACTTTATGCTCTGTTTACCTACTCAGCGTTGAAGTCTACTTCCCCTTAACCACCCTTCACAGCCCACTCTCACTTCTCTTAGGACTTCAGTGCCAAGGTCACATTGCCTTCTGTACCTCAGCTTCTCCCATCACTCTTGGGGAAGTCAGCACCCATGGGAGGGGCCTAGCAGTCTGACCTCATAGGCCCTAAGCCCCTCAACCCTTAGGCTTTCCTCTGCACCCTCCAAAATTATTCGGCCGCACAGCAATGAAATACAGAACCATTTTTATAAGCATAAACAATAACATTAAATCAGTGTTTGATACCTGGCTTTGCCACTTATTGGCTATTTGGTTTAGGGCAGAGTTTAATTTCTTTGTCTGAAAAAAAAAAAAGGGTTTGAAAATACCTACCTAATTAGTTTGTCAAGGAGATAAAGGCAATAGTGTGAGGAAGGAGTTAAGATCAAGCTTCCACTAGAATGTGGGCTCCATGGGGACAGGGATGTTCGTGTGTTTTGTTGACTGCTGTATCACCAGCATTGAAAAATATGGCTGGCACATAGCAGGTGCTCAAAACAATTTTTGGCAAAGGAATTGAATGAATGCCTATAAGGTAACCATGATTTTTATGGCAACATTTTAGGTTTTGTCATCGCACTGAGTATTTCCTCAGCTAAATGCTGAAGCTCAGATGTCTCACTTTTGTTCTTCTGAGCTTTACTACCTTCCCTACCTCGTTAGAAATCCAGACTCCCTCACCTTGTGACCTCTCACAGTGCCTGCTGGGCCACTCCTCGGCCTTGGGTTCATGCCTCATACCACGACTATGATCTTACCTTTGGCTGTTCCAGCTAACCTCATGCTTTTTAAAGAAAAATCTCAAGATTCTTATATGAGTGGTTCCACCACAACTTCAACCACAAGAGCCAACACTTACTGGGTGCTCGCTAACGCGCCAGGTACACTCCTAAGTGTTTTACAAATATTTCCTAATTTAATTCCTACCACCTTTTAGAAAGGGCGGGATCTGGGATTCAAACCTAAACCTCGTTAGTCTGACTCCAGGGACTGTGCCCTTAAACACCCCCATATGGACTATTCTTCGCATTGGGTTCTCACTCTTACTCTGCATAACGCTATGCATCTATTGTTGACTCCCAAATATATGGGCCACAACAGCTGTTCTCTGTCCTGCTCAGTGCCTTTTCCACTCTGCCCCACTCCCAAACACTGCCAGCTCCCTCCGAGAGCCGACTGGGCTTCCCACAGGACCAAACTGATCGGGGCCATCTGATGGGAGTCTTCCCGCTGCCCAGAGGCTCCATTCAGAACATCCCCGTGTTTCCCTCACCCTCTCCCCCTCCCTTTCTGGGTCACAGGAAGTACTTTTCCACTCTTCTTCCTCAGGCTTCCATGATTCAGACCTTTGTTCATTCTTTAGGATTGTATTCCATTGATTATCAGTTCTCTTGCCATTTCAAAACTTCTTTTGAGTGCCTCTTTTGGCAGTCCACTAGGAGCTCACAGTTTCTCTGGGGAGCAAGACATAAAAGTATATATCTTCATCTTCAAGCTCTGCCTTTCTGTGGTCCCTTGGCCCCTGCGTGCAAACACACTTCTGTTTCCCTCTTGTAGAAAAGAAAAAAAATCCTTTGAGCGACCATCTTGTCTCTCATTTCATTTAACAAAAATTCTCAAAATTTCAGAGAATGTAGATGTCAGTTCTATTGCTCATTACATATTCTTATCTTAAATGCTTTCCGTATGGCTTCTTGATTTCAAGGATCTATTTATTTTTTTATTTTATTTGATTTATTTATTTTTTTGCAGGGGGAGCTTATGTTTGTATTTTAGGAGCCTTGAATAATCTAATTTCTTCAGTGGGGTGGAAATAACACACTTTTTCTCACACTTCTTTGACCCCAGAGCTATTTCTGTGCTCACAGCAGTTTAAGGGGCCACATTTTGGGAAACCCCGTTTTAAGGTGGTAGCTAATGTAAGTAAAGTTCCAGGCACACAGGATGCTCATGTTAACAGCGGCAACCCTGGCACTGCTTCTGGATTTTATGACCCTGAGAGCTTTCTTGTCATCCAGTGTCATAATCTCTAGGTGCTCAGCAAAAGCCTTCTTCACAGGCCTGGGGATGAATTTACCCCCCAGCATCTGACCCACCCCAGCGGGACGTTCTGTTTGTGGCCCCAGCTTGTCCTGCCCGCCTGTCACCAGCCCAACATCAGCCCAGTGAGCCCTGAGATGTGGCCCTTGGTATCCAGAAAGGTGTTGGATCCCTGTCGGACAATGAAAAGATCAGAGAGCTCAAAAATTAAAGCAGGGAAGAAGTACATGTTCACTTACATTCTCAAAGAAATTGGAAGCTTTAACGAGCACCTTTCCTTGAAAAGGTTTGTAAGATTTTTAAAAAATACATTTTCATTGATTTCAAAGAAAAAGGGAGAGGGAGAGAGAGATAGAAACATCAATGATGAGAGAGAATCATTGATCAGCTGCGTGCCCTCCATTAGGGATGGAGCCCACAACCCAGGTGTGAGCCCTGACTGGGAATCAAACCGTGACCTCCTGGTTCATAGGTCGATGCACAACCACTGAGCGACACCGGCAGCGCAAATCTGTAATATTTTATTTTATTTTATTATTTTTTTTTTTTAAATATATTTTATTGACTTTGTTCATAGAGGAAGTGAGAGAGATAGAGAGTTAGAAACATCGATGAGAGAGAGTCATCGATCAGCTGCCTCTTGCACACCCCCTACTGGGGATATGCCCGCAACTAAGGTACATGCCCTTGACCGGAATCGAACCCGGGTCCCTTGAGTCCCCAAGCCGACGCTCTATCCATTGAGCCAAACCGGTCTCGGCGCAAATCTGTAATATTTTAATCTAACCTCTCATGTTGTTGTGAAGCTGGGAGTGATGCCAGCTGACCTGCTTTGATTGTGCCTCTCTTTAAACCTTGCCAGGGAAGAGAGAATCTCTGCAAGTGTCTCTGAGCTTCCCTTTACTCACCCGCAGGCCTGCTGTGAACAGGCATTGGAGTAACAGTGTACTCAGCACCTGGCACAGTCCCTGGAACACAGTAGGCCCTGAAAGAAGAAGTGACTGCCTCGAGGAAGAGAATAAGTAAACCTCGTGGTAAAGCCTTGACCACCAGGATAAGGACACTGTTCCTCATTCTCCATCTGGGAAGCCCCTGGTTTTTAGCCCGTTTTAAAAAAGGTCAAGTCACTGTTTTAAAGATGGTTAGTTGAAAGAGAAAAAAAGAGAGAGGGGGGGGGGGGGAGGGAGAGAAAGGATGTAAGAGGGAGAGGAAGAGGGGGGAAAAACCATGTCGTGTGCTATTTATATTAAGGAAACATCTTGGAAGCCAAAATTCTTCCATTAGACCCCAAACAAGAGTCATGACAGGTCTGGAATTATAGAAATTGATAGAAAGCACATACAGTGAGAAAGAATAGGGATGGTAGTGCCTACACATTCACAGATACTTAGGAATAAAACATCAAGGTGAAGTCTGATTATGTGGTGGTAACAGCATCCTCGTCCTTATTATCAAATATTCATCAGCTGCTTATTGAATCTAGGGCACCACAATAAATAAGGCAGAGGATAAAAGATGTCCAAGACAGTCTCCCTTCGGTTTAGAAAAGAGAAATAGCACAACAGCCAGTATATATTGAATGGCAAATGCTGACTGGCATATACAGTGAGCACAATAGGATGGCAGAGCAAAGGGACCATTGAAAGGCTGCCTACAGCGGGGGTAGGGCAGCTTTTTAAAGAGTTTCCTATAGTAAATGTGACTCAAATAGAATCTCATTTGGATAAACGAAGAATTGGAAAGTTTTCCAGGGAATGGGAACTGTCTTCAATACCAGGGTAAGAAGTTTGAACTGGAATTTGATGAGGAGATAGCTTTTCTGACTAATTTCATTGTGCTTTATTCAATTTTCATTTAATTGATGTTTTACAATGAAACAAGACAATGGTGAAAGACATTTATATGAGTAGTTATTTATAGCCCTATGTATATCTTTCTTTATATAGATATAACTAGAGGCCTGGTGCATGAAATTTGTGTACTTGGGGTGGTGTCCCTCATCCTGGCCTGTGCCCTCTCACAGTCTGGGAGCCCTCAGGGGATGTCTAACTGATGGCTTAGGCCTGATCCCACCACTGCCGCTACGCTCACCAGCGTGAATATGGCTCAGGGCTTCTGGCTAAGCAGTGCTCCCACTATGGGAGTGCACTGACCACCAGGGGGAAACTCCTGCATTGAGCATCTGCTCTCTAGTGGTCAGTGCGCATCATAGCAACCGGTCGTTCCACCATTCAGTTGATTTGCATATTAGTCTTTTATTATATAGGATTTGCAGGCTATTCGCTCAAAGATTAAAAGTGACTATTTCAGAGTGCTGGGAATGCTCATAAGTTTTCTGTACAGTACAGGTTTCAGAAAGGGAGAAAGGAAGGAAGGAAGGAAGGAAGGAAGGAAGGAAGGAAGGAAGGAAGGAAGGAAGGAAGGAAGGAAGGAAGGAAGGAAGGAAGGGAGAAAGAAAGAGAGAGAGAGAGAGAGAGAGAGAGAGAGAGAGAGAGAGAGAGAGAGAGAGACAGACAGACAGACAGACGGGAAAGCCTGCTGGCCACAGGATGTCAGCGAGGATTCTGTGTGAGAGCATGCCGTGGCCCACGACATGCTGTGAGAATGTAATGACAGGCAAGGTTTTCGAAAGGAATGCAAGGTTCCTAAGCAACCTGTTAGAAAAAGAAGCCGTGGTTTCTGGGCTGCTGTCGTGGGTTTTCCAAGACAAGCCCTGTGAGATCCACTTCATTTCCTTTGCATGACAGATGCAATTAGTCTTCCCTGCACACAAAATCTAATCTCAAACATTCAATAGTTCAATGGACATAGAATGAGAAAAATGGAATCATTGGAAGCCCAAGTAAGTAAGCCATAAGAAGGAAATTTTTTTTTTTCCACAGAGGAAGTAGGATACAGATTTAATCATGTTCTTCCTCTACCTGCAACATCGGCCATCCTGCTTCCTCTAAGGGGAGATGTCAAAATATTACATTTCATTTTTAACCAAAGGTTTTGGTTGAAGCGTTTCATACGTTATATCATATGCAGATTTTTCACTTAATGTGTACAAGTGCTACAGACGTACCTGGCATTGACGTGCTTTTGATTGCAAAGAGTTGAGCCCCTAAATTGCCTGAAATCCTCAGTCACTTAAAGCCATGATTTTGGAATCAGAATGTCGGGGACTGTGCAGAAAGCTTCTCAGGAGGCTGACTCCTCAGGCCCCCTGGTTGGCTAGGGAACACTTCTGCTCACAAAAGACTTGGAACTCAGAGTGTTTAACCTATAATCTATTATACATCATGGCCGGCTACTTCACTTGGGAGGCCGGTGCAGGATGAAAAGGTGGGATCCCTTATTCAAAAACCATTAAGAACTGCAAGGCTCAGACAGCAGAACACCAAATTAGGTGTGGGCCTTGTGTGTCTGCAAAGATCTCAGGGCCTTGAAGTTGCTTTATAATTAGATCAGTACTGTTTTAGGTTGTATTATATTGGAATTTCACTTAAAAGTTTGGGTCAGGGTAGGAATTATTCTCCTGGGTGGGACAGTGGGGGGAAACAAAAGACAAAAGGAAAACAACTGACTTCACAGTTTATATTGAGAAGAATATCATTAAAAGTCACCATAAGAACAGTTTATCATTATAAGAATTCAAGCACTATAACAATATACAGGCTAAAAATAAGAAAACTTTTACTTGCCTTATAATCCCACTTCTCTCCCAGAGGTAACCATATTTTGATGTGTGTTCTTCTCAGACATACATATATTTATATATTTTAATTTACATATTCAAATGCTTTTTCATATGCCATTACTGAGCTCATTCTGCACATCCTGTTCTTTCACTTGCTTTTCCTTCTCAGTGTGTCTTAGACTTTCCCATGTCAGTCTTATACTTCATTCTTTATAATCTTTGTGTAATATTTCCTTATCTGGATGATTAAATTTTCCTCTATTTCTGAATATTTCATTTGTTTTTTTTATTGGGGGGGGGGGGGTTATTCTTATTATAAACAACACTCCGGTGAATGTTCATGTATGTGTCTCTTTTTATAAGAGTATTTTTGTAGCCCAGCTTATGTGGCTCAGTGAGCTGAGCATCGTCCCATGGACTAAGAGGATCTGGGTTTAATTCCTGGTCAGGGCACATGCGCAGGTTGCTGGCTCAATCCCCAGTACGGGATGTGAGAAAGCAGTCGATCTCATGTTTCTATCTCCCTCTCCCTTATCTCTATCTAAGAAAAAAAAATTTTTTTTAATATAAAAGTGTTTTTCTTAGATACAGACCTATAAGTAGATTTGCTGAGTTTGAAGGAACTGAGATGTAAAAAACAAAACTAAAAACAAAAAAACCCATACCCCACAGCATACATATTTTAATGGTAAAAGTAATAGTTTATGGTTTAAAAAATAAGATTGGTAAAAATATAAATTGTGGTAACTTTTGAAAAACAACTTGTAACTACAGTACATACTAAAAGCCCTGTAACTTGTAACTACATACTTTTGCAATGTGCCCTATTCCTAGATGCACCTTTGATTTAGCAAAGGTGCATCTAGGAATAATCAGAGACCTTTGCAAAACTATAAACATGTTCATAGATGTTCTATTTGTAATATTGATACTTTGAAAGCTCACAAAATATCCCAATATTCAGAAAATTTTCATCAATAGGACCATATAAGTTCTTAAAATAATGAAAATCTTCAGTGTCATTGATAAAGAGATGCTGCTTGTAGCCCTTCCTTTGTGTACCCCTACAGTGCCTGTCTCCTGGACCCTCCCCTAGCGTTCCCTGCCATTCAAACACTAAACTAAGGTTCCTGTGGGGTATCCAGAACCCAGTTCCAGTCTGATTGGCTGGTCGTTCTAATTGGCTGGTCCATGCCTGCTGGCTGTTAAATGTTTTCTATCTATTTTGGATGCAATTCCAAGGGGAAAATGTTAAAGTTAAACAATAGGAATTGGTTCAAAAAATTATGACCTGAAGGCCATGCAGCTATCAGAAATGGTGGTGGAGGTCTGGGGAGGGTGTTGATAAGGGCAGAGGCTCTGCATGTGAGAAGTCAGAGAGTAGACAGTAAATCTCTGCACCTTCTGCTCAGTTTTGCTCTAAACCTAAAAACTGCTCTGAAAAGTAGCCTACTTTTTAAAATGATGTTCTGAAGATAGGTGATATCATGCCAAAATGTTTAGAATATATTGCCAAGTGGGAGAGAAAAGGCAGCATACAAAACAGTGTAACAGTATATCCAATATAAGCCCATGGAAAACCTGATCTTCTGATATTGATTCCTAGAGAAAGGCTATTAAAAACAATAACAATGCCAATGATTATATCTGGTTGATGAGGTTACAGTTATTTCTGCCATTTGCTTTGTTGCTCATCTGCATTTTCCAACTTTTTTTTTTTTGCAATGTGCCTGATAACTTTCATATTTAGAAGAAGAAAAAAAGATCATTTAAAAATAAGCGAAAACTAAAATTGCTTAGCCAGGAAAAGGCCATCTTTCTTCTTGATTTATGCAACATTTGCCATACTTGCTTGACTACGACTCCCTGGGGAATGAGCCAAAGAGTAAGCCAAGAAGGCTGACAGAAGCTCAGCGAAAACATCTGTAGGGGGGGAGGCTGGGGGTGCAAGGGAGGAGAGGCCAGGAAACAAGCCAACATCCAGGCTCCTCTCACTTTGTCTACCTCCTTTTGTTCAGACAGTTCATTTTGGGGAGGCCGCAGGCATTTTTGAAATTCTGCAACGTGGGGAGCAGCCACGGGCAGCCTCGCTGTTCTTTCATGTCTGAGCACATGTGGCCGTTTTGCAGAGAATACATGCAAGGGAATGTTCCATTTCTTAGCTGGGCTTTCATCCAAGGTATAGATTTACAGAACTGTGTACACAGCCACTAAAATAACACTTATGTGCCCCAGCATGGGATGGGGCAGCAGCTTTTATCTCAGCAGGCTCTGGTTAGAGTCCTCTTTTTATAATGATAAACGTTTAAACAATAGGCAGCAGACCCAAACCATGCTGGAGAATCTTGACCACACTTGAAGAGTTGTCATGGTCCCGTCCAGCCAGTTCCTGGAGGAGGCACTTCCAAGGCCAGGGATCTTCTTTGATGCTCAAACCCAGAATCCTACCTGGTTGAAAACTTGGGGCCAATGGACAGATGTTTCTCTCCTTAGACACTGAGCCGGGAGTTTGAAATACTCCTGGGAAGCCCAGCAGGAGTGGGCTGGGGCATCAAACAGAATTCCAGCACCATGGACCTCACGGGACATGTTACAACCACAGGCCTGGGAAGAAAGTTCCAGTTTCCAGAACAGGTGGTCCCTCATATGATGTGATGTCAGAAACGTGCCTTCCTTACCCTCATTTTCCCTAATATCCACCTTATTACTCAATAGAATAGCAATTTTGCTATTAAAGCTGTTTCTACATCATTAAAGAACAGATTTTACAAAATTATAAATACCTCTGGAACGGTATGGATCATATCAGCTATGTTCTCTCTCTGTTTTTTAATATACATTTTTATTTATTTCAGAGAGAAAAAGAGAGGTAGAAACATCAATGATGAGAGAGAATAATTGATTGGCTGCCTCCTACACACTCCACACTGGGAATCGAGCCCACAACCCAGGCATATGCCCTGATCGGGAATTGAATCATGACCTCCTGGTTCATAGGTTGACACTCAACCACTGAGCATACCAGCCGGGCTCAGCTATGATCTCTTAAATGTGATTGAATTGACTGCATCCCATTCATGCTAGCTCTATGTATGTTCCTGCAGAGAGTGGTAGATGTGAAGTGACTTTAAAAGGCAGTGAGTAGATGGGTGGGAAGAGTCCATTAAGAACCTTGCCTCAGGAAAGCAGGCTCTAAAGAGTTCTAGAAGAGAAGGCCAAGAATGATGGGGAACCAAGAATATATATAATCATCCATCCTCAGTACTCATAGATTCCATATTTTCAAATTGACTTACTCACTAAAATTTATTTGTAAACCCCCAAATACTCTTGGCACTTTTTTTTTTAAATAAAAATTTGTTTTTATTTATTTTAGAGAGATAGGAAGGGAGATGGAGAGAAACATCAATGAGAGAAAAATGGATCAGCTGCCTCCTGCACGCCCCCTACTAAGGATCAAGCCAGCAATGGGGGCATGTGCCCTGACCAGGAATTGAACTGGTAACCTCTTGTGAAAGCTCAACCAACAGATCCACACTAGCCAGAACAATACTCTTGGCCCTTTGCAGTCATTTGTGACCTTGCACAGAGGGTGAAAAGTGAGTCCCTGACCACATGCTCCCAGCTGAGGTTGGACAAGGTGCTGCTCTGTCTGCTCCTTTCAGCTCTTAAATTGTAAACAAGCATCTTTGGGGGACTATACATACCACATTTTGGCATTTTTGTGGTGTTTTGCTGACGATTTCACTATGTATAAGCTAAAGTGTTGTCTAGCATTTGTTTGCCCAAGAAGGCACCTTACAGAAAAAATAACAGGTATTAGGTAAGCTTCATTTAGGCATGAGTTATGGTGCTGTTGGCTGGTCCTCCGATGTTAATGAATCAATAGCATATTAAATGTTGTGTCTTTAAATAGAGACACAGCCATAAATTATGTATTGATCGGTTGACGAAAATGTGACTATTAGCTTAAAGGAGCCTAATCCAGTATGTCTTCCTAGGAGCAGCAGTTCAGTGTTTGCCAAGTCAGTGTTCAACAGCAATTCTACAGAACACAACTACTACAAATAACGGGAACCAACTGCAAGCTGAATTTTGGAAGGAGAAGAAATGGTAAATAACTTGTTAGAGATGAAATAAATAACTGTATTTGTATTTTCCTATTATTCATATGAGAAAAGGTGCAGAAAGCCTCAGCTTGGCCATTTATAAAGTTTATCAAAACCTAGAATTTTTTTTATCAATGTTTCGTAAAAATTCTAAAATTTCTCTTTAACCTTTTCACCCTCCCCAAGGAATCATTTAGGGAAGCGATTCTTTTCCTCTGGGGATAACCTTGTTCATGGACATGTACTTGTCCTCACTGTTGGAAGCCCGTGTTGCAAAAAGGTCAGGAAACTTCCACCTAGAAAGATTTAGCCCATTTTACCTTAATACTTGCCTATAATTTTCATAATTTTATTTTATATGACAGGCTAAGTTGCCTGAAATGCCATCTTTTTAAATATATATTTTATTGATTTTTTACAGAGAGGAAGAGAGAGGGATAAAGAGTTAGAAACATCGAAGAGAGAGAATCATCATTGAGAGAGAATCATCGATCAGCTGCCTCTTGCACACCCCCCACTGGGGATGTGCCCGCAACCAAGGTACATGCCCTTGACCGGAATCGAACCCAGGACCTTTCAGTCCGCAGGCTGATGCTCTATCCACTGAGCCAAACCAGTTTTGGCTGAAATGCCATTTTTAATAACCATAGGAACAGTCCTTCACCAAGGAGCATTGTGTAACTAGGGAATTCTCTGTTTCAAACTTGGATGCAGATTCGAAGTGCTGCCCTCTCCAGAAGGACTCTGGACCACAGTCCGGAATATGCTAATCTACCCATCCTGAAGGTTAACTTGAATGACACAACACATCTGTCATGTAAGTTATACAGAAGTAACTGTCCTAGTCATCCTAGTAGTGTCAGATGCTAACAAACTTATCTGAGTAAGAAGCCTCAGCTAATTGATAACATCCACTTATGATGAGGACACAAAGTGGTTCAGTGAAAACTGGCATCAGGAGACAAGAAGCCAGGTCAAGTGGTGCTTGTCAGACAACCCAGCCCTGTCTGCAGGGGTGGAGGTGGAGGGAGGAGTGGGCAGGGGATACTGAAGGAATAGGGTAACTAGTCTCATACCCAAGGAAGGGACAAGAAGGCCTGAATCGGGAGTAGAGAGAGAATCAATGGCCTTCAGGGGACTAGAATTTGGTGACCAGGCAAGACCCTTGGGACAGGACAGGCTGAGGCTGCCCGGGGAAATGACCTCCACAGGCCTCTCTCCTGAGAGGGACGGAGGCGAGTGCTGACTGAGCCCAGAATCATCCCTCGCTGCATTTGCCACGATTGCCTTCAGGGGCCGTCCTGGTGGAGGGCCAGGAGCTGACACTGCGTAAACAGAAAGACTGAGGTGAGAGATGGAAGAGGGGCAGCACACAGGGAGCCCACTCTGGTGTGAAAAGTCCTGGGGGAGAGATTTAGCTAGGGAGCCAAGACCCGGACAGCCAGGCATCGAAGACAAATGGAGAAGACCCATCTCCTTCTGGGTCTCCAAGAGGAGAAGGCTGGCTTTGTCAGTGCCTCTGACTCTTCTGCAGCCAAGTGGAAATACCCAGCAGACAAATGGAATTAACAGCGTGCAAAGGAGGAAAGGGAGCCATATTGGTGTTAGCAGTGGATTACTCAATGGATTTATATTGAGGGTTTAACTTTTCCCCTTCCGAATTCATTATATGAATTCTGTGTAAATCATTTGGTGTTACATTTAACTCAATCAAAGGCACAATAAATTTAAACCAAATTTTCTCTATGCAATAAAAGCTCCCAGGAAAGCCAATCAGAGAGAAGAGCCTTATTATTCCTTTTAATTCTTTTAATCCATACCCTCGGTAAGTAGATTCCTATTTTATTAGTCATGTTCTTCAGAGAAACAGAAGGAAGAGGATAGATTTACACTGAGTGGCAGATTATTATGATCTCTGAACGCATAATAATCTGGCCACTTAGAGGCCCGACACACACACACACACACACACACACACACACACACACACACACACACACACACACGAGGCCCGAAAGATTCCTGCAATAGGTCTTCCTGCTGTGGTCAGATAAGGATTAACAAGAAAAAAAGGAAGGAGGAAGTGGTCTGTAGTGAGGAATGTCAAGAGAACTGCTGGAGACAACAAGGCCATTTGATGACGTTCCTGATAATTTTAGAGGAGGCCTGTGAGCCAAGCAGTAAATTGGAAGTGAGGAAGTGAAAGCAGAAGTGTGGGCAAGTTACCAAAAAAAGCAAAAAACAAACAACAAAAACACACACAACCCACCAAATAGCTTTAAAGGGAAGGATGGTTGTTGGAGCAAGACATAGGCCTATGGATAATTGTTTTGTTAACAAGAGTTATTGGGTTTAGTGCCAACGGGAAAGGGGTAGAAAAGGGGGAGATGTTAATACGGGAGAAGGGGATAGATTGAGGGGCCTGAGGCTCTGGGAGGCTGGATGCAGAGCCCAGGAGAAGGGCTCTTCGGATAAGCAGAGGGCCCTCTTCAGTTCTGAGCAATGTGTGTGTGTGCTGGGACCTGGGAGGCTCCGCGGATGGAAATGGAATTGTGGCAGGAGCTCTGTACACAGACTTTCTCACCTGAGTGACCTCTTTTCCCTTTGTGGCCTGTTCGTGCCTATTGTACTTATTGTATGGAATAATATAAAGTGATGGAATAAAAGTTTAAAGTGAAATGACTGTTTTTATGAAAGCCAGTGTTTGAGAAAATCTTAAAAATGTAACCTGCTACCTTTTCTTTTCCTCAAAATAGGTGTGGGCAATACAACTCTAAAAGTTTGGATGAAAAAAACTGAAACTAAAAATCTGGTAAAATTATGAATTCATATTGCTTCATCAAAAGAAATTTAAATTAGATGTCACAAATAAATTAGAGACGGCTTTCTGCAGAATTCCATTTAATGAATTCCATCAAAAAAGGCTTGGATCTAACTCGGATTAATAAATGCAAGCATATTAGGTCAAAACAAAATGTTAATTATATAAGTACTGGCCTGGCCAGCATGGCTCAGTGGTTGAGCATTGACCTAAGCGCCTAGAGGTCATGGTTCAGTTCTTGGCCAGGGCACATGCCTGGGTTTCAGGCTCAATTCCCAGTCAGGGGCCTGCAGGAGGCAGCTGATCAATAATTCTCTCTCATCAGTGATGTTTCTATTTTTCTCTTTCTTTCCCTTCCTCTCTGAAATCAATAAAAAACTTTTTTAAATACTTATAAAAAATATACATGTATCAGTTTCGTGTTTTTTTTTTTAACTATTAGTGATTCCATTTTTTTTTTTTAAACTATTTTAACTTTTCAATCAGAATTGACATATATTGTTATTAGTTTCAAGTGTACAACATAGTGATTGGACATTTATATAACTTACAAAGTGAAGCCCCTGATAAGTCTAGTGCCAAGCTGACACCATATATAGTTATTACAATATTTACTATATTCCTCATGCTGTACTTTACATCCCTGTGACTATTTTTATAACCATAAATTTCTACTTAATCTCTTCACCTTTTTCATCCATTCCCCTAAACCTAACAGGAATGAACTGACATCTCATTGGGGTTTTGCTTTGCATTTCCCTGATAATTAGTGATGTTGAGCATCTTTCCATGTTGGCTATTCATGTCTTCTCTGGAAGAATGTCTATTCAGGTCCTTTGCCCATTTTAAAAATAAGGTTATTTTGTTTGCTACTGAGTTGTGAGTTTCTTGTATATTTTGAATATTAACCTCATATCATACCTGTGATTTACAAATTTCTTCTCCCATTTTGTAGGTTGCCTTTTCATTTAAAAAATATATATATTATTGATTTTTTACAGAGAGGGAGGGGATAGAGTTAGAAACATCGATGAGAGAGAAACATCGATCAGTTGCCTCCTGTATACCCCCCACTGGGGATGTGCTTTCAACCAAGGTACGTGCCCTTGACTGGAATCGAACCTGGGACCCTTCATGCCACAGATCAATGCTCTATCCACTGAGTCATACCGGCTTCGGCTGCCTTTTCATTTTGTTGATGGTTTCTTTCACTGTGCAAAAGCTGGAGTGTAGTCCCACTTATTTATTTTTGCTTTTGTTACCTTTGCTTTGGGTGTAAAATCAAAACAAAAATCATTGCCAAGATCAATGTCAAGGATCTTTCTGCCTATGTTTTCTTCTAGGAGTTTTATGGTTTCAGGTCTTAACTTTCAAGTCTTTAATCCACTTATTTAACCCCACTCCTTCAGATTTATTCCAGGGCTGTTCCTGGCTCATTATGGCAGGGTATGGGTGGATCCACTTGGTTGGTCATTCCTCACAGTTATAATTCAACCCTTCTAAACCTGCCCACGTAAACTGTCTGTTCTTCAAAGTGCAGTAGTAAGGAGGCAACATTAAACCAATGCAAAACAAACTGTTGTTAACATTGAACACTTCTCAATGTGTTAAGAGCTCCCTACTCAAGGTGCAGATGGGAATGATTGAAGTGAAGGAGTGGGGTTGTCAGAGCTAAACTGATGGCAGAGCTGGGATTTTCTGGCACTGAGTGAGGTGGAAGAATAATGGGGGCCCAGGATTTGAGGACATTGACAAAGAGGAAAGAAATGATTACCTTAGAGGCCACTCTGGGTATGGAAGGAAGACTGGAGCAAGAGGGAGGTGCATAAGGGGAGAGGATAAATAAGGGGAAATGAGAGGGATCTAAGGCATTGTGGTCTTAATGATAGAGAACAGGAAGATATTTTCCCTACCCTCTTTAACAAAAAGATAAGAAAATGTAACTGTAGAGTAGTGGTTCTCAACTTGGGATGGAGAAGGGATTTTTGTACTCCTCCCTCAGAGGACATTTGCAACGTCGGAGACATTTTTGGTTGTCAATGGGGGTTGCTCCTGGCATCTAGTGGATAAAGACCAGAGATTCTGCTAATTCTACTGTGTGTACAGGATGAGAACCACTGCTGTAGAGCTTAAGACCATCAGAAAGCATGGATACTTAATTACGATTCATAACAGTAGCGAAATTACAGTTATAAAGTAGCAACAAAAATAATTTTATGGTTGGGAGTCACCACAACATGAGAACCTGTATGAAAAGGGTCATGGCATTAGAAAAGTTGAGAACCACTGCTCTAAGTGTGTCTCCCCTCCACCCCCACCTCCAGTGGAAACATTACCCAAGATTTAAAAAAAAAAAAATTTTTTTTTTAAATGCCTGGCTAAGGAATCGTTTTCAGCGCAGTTCACACTGCTATGAAGATGAGTGTGAAGGTCTATAAGCAGGTGGGTAAGTTTCAAGAATTCCTTGGAAGATGGTAGTTGTGACTAGAGCCTTTAAGCCACCCACCAGGGCCCAGTACCAGCCACCTCTTCACACAGCCGGCCACCTGCAGAGGCTGCCTCAGCCCCTGGATCTGCCTCAAGGTGTGGGAGGTCTCTTGCATCATTAGAGCAAAGATGCCCCCTTGTTTGGCTTTGAGGCAGCCTCTGTTCCTTTAAAATGTCTTCTATTTATATACACTTGGATTGTTTTCATAGCTAGGGAATGCCTATATTATTTTCTCCTTACACAGCCACAAATATTAGTCAACTTCCTGGCTAAATGCTTATCCTGTTATTTATTTATTTTTGCCTTTTATTGGTTATTTATAGACCGATTATCTAAAACCAGGGACAAAAGGGACTGGATTTTGTTTAGCTGTTTTGTTTTCCTGAAAATGCTAGCAAATTTTCTTTTTGTTCTAAAAAGACACAGACCACTTCTGTAGTCTATCTCGCTACAGAGGGCAGGTTGTTTCTGAATGTCCCTTAGATGTTGCATTTAGAAAACAAGTCTCTATTCTTCCCAAATGTGGGGAACTCCCATTGTTACTATGAAGACACAGAATGAGAAGCCTCACCACGTGTGGTTAAGAGAGGCCAGATTCACAACAGACGAGAACCAGAGCAACAGCCTCACACCTTAGGGTGTATCAGAATCCCCGGGAGGACTTGGTGAGCTTCAGACTGCTGGGCCCACCCCAGTGTCTCTAAATCAACAGACCCTGGGCGAGGCCAAGGATCAGCATTTCTGACAAGCTCCTGTAAGTGATGCTACATTTCCTGGGATCACACATGGAGAGCCACTGTGCATTCGCACATTTATTTTGACGAGTTCTGTTTCCAGGTTAAGATACACTTAAGAAATCAGCTCTGTGTCAGCACTATATAGTCTGTTACTCTGTTAGAGAGAAGCTGGATTTGGTTCTTCTAACAGGTATTCCTGTGACCACACATCTTAGAAGGAAAAACATCAAGCCTTATGCTGTTTTGCAACCTTGCATGTTCCCAACAACTGGTGCTTTGATATTTAATGACTTGATTTCCTACTAGTAGCCCTGCGCATGAATCCACGCGCCAGTAGCTCGCTGCTGCCCTCCAGCAGCTCTTGGCCCACTGCCCCACCCTCTTGTATCTCCCTCCACTTCCTCCACCCCCCCTCCTCACAGCTTGCTACCCTGTCCCCTCCTGTAGTTATTCACCCCCTAACTCCCTTGTAGCTCACTACCCCACCCTCCTGCTGATCATGATATGCTGTCAGTTGTTATGTTTCATGGTGTAACCACCATTGCATATTACATCTTTATTATATAGGATGATCTGCTGAAAATGGCCCACTTAACAAATGCTCACCAAAACTGTGCCTATATAAACACATTAAAATCTAGAGTTAAAATAAGAGTCCAGCTCTACGATGTGGGCCTGAGTGGCCAAGTTCCCCATTTGTATAACGTACTATCAGATATCCGTCAACAATGGCATCACCCCTTGTTTAGTCATTCATTCATTTTTAATCATTTTGGTTTACAATAATCACAGAAAATAGGACAGTGTTGTAGAATTTCCTTTCTCCGCTCTTGAAATTTCCACTCCTACTTTGAAGATGTGGTGATAGTTTAAAAATATTCTTGTTTTCTATTAAAATATAAACAATTCATGGAGACCAAATTCCACAAGATGTAAAATAAAGTAACATTTTCCAGAGAACTATAAATCAAATGCCAGAAACACATAGCTAGACAAGATTTAAGACAACTCCTTACTGATTGTCTCTACGCATACTTCCCTCAAGCAAAGGAGAGTTCTTCAAAGTGACTCCTGGCTAGATATTACTCAGAAAAGGTGCCTGGAGTTAAAACGTGTGATATAACTTGCTACTCTCTCCACCTCCATATAAAACAATCAAAAACAAAGACTAGAGACTCACATACCTAAATCCTAGGAAATCATTAACTATGACGAATTGCATGTTTCTATCACATGCCTTTCTCTGGCCCTAGGCTTTCTGGGAATTGACTATTTTTCATGCTTTCCCTTTTGAGGATGCCCTTAAATCCAGGTGTGGGCATGTGACCAAAGCCTGGCCAATCTGTACTTTCTATCCTGCTGACCACACAAGACAGTCCACGTGACCCAAGTTAATCCAGAGGCCCAATCAATGTACATCTTTATGTGAATTATTAGGAGATGAAAAAGCTCTTTGCATTGAGACTGCTAGGTATAAGAGCAAGTATGTGCTAGGAACTTCTGAATGTCAGTATAGGGAAGAAGGTCCATCGGAGGATAAAAGCAGTTCAGGAGAAAGCAAAGCTGAGAGATGGAAACAGGAAGAGGCAGGCAGTGAGGAGGAGGGAGAGAGATAGCACTGGTTACACTGGACTGAGGTGTGAGCAGAAAGGGTTCCTGGGGAGGCCACTGATATTTTAGAGCTGTTCAGCAGTTAGCATGTCCCGGTGAACACACCCACAGTTGTATAAGCGATGTAGTTCAACGTACCTCTCTGCCCAGTGGGTTGAGAACACTGGAGTCTGTTTCCACTTTATAAAGGCAGTGAAGGGATACGATATTTTGGAGGAACTTTAAAACATCAAATTAAAAAATCCAAACTAGTAACTGTTATAAAATATAATTTCACTCTTTTCATTGTTTACTACAAAATTTTAAAAATACCAATATACAGAGACGCACGAGTGAACTGGAAAAAAACTAAAAACGGTATAAAAGACAAACCTACGCTCAAGGATGTATGAGCAGTAGCACACATCCATACACTCTCAAATGAGTTCACAAGGCATATTCTAGGTTGGATGAGTTTTCCAAGGCCAGCGTTTTACTAGGGCCACATCTGGAAAGCTCCTTATCTTATGTAGGAAAAATCTTCTCTTAAAAAGCATTTGTTATGAAATAACTCATACCAGAGAGGCAAACGTATTCTACACACAAAAGACATAGTAAGTGCTTCTCCTAAGCCCCATGGTACTTGGGAAAATTAACCTGATGAAAACAAAGCACTCTAGAAATGGAAAAGTGACACCTAGTGGCCACTTAGCAGGTTTTCTTTATGGCTTCTGGTTAGCCTAGCTGTCAGCCTTGCTCTGCCCATAATACTCTGCTTGGCAAATCTGAATCTCCAGTTCTAGAGCCCCCAAATAACCTGCTTGAGTGGCTCAGACCCCTTTGGAGCGGGATCTGAAATGGCTCCACCAAACATGGTCCAACAGCTAGATAGTGGCTATTTCATTTCCCTGTGCCCCTGACTCTACAGAGACTCCTCAAAGAACATGACTCATAAATAGCCTTTTCCCATGGTAACACTGCAATGAAATACTTTAATCCCATTTGTTCACCAGAAGTCTCTGGTCTGTACTGTTTTGTTTTTTGATTTCTCAATGGATTTCCAAATTTAATTACTACCATATAGTGTCAATTTATACCTCAAGTTTTGTTTTATTTGATTTCAGGCTATCATCCTGTAATAAAATATGTGATCAAATTTTCAAGTTTACCAATTTTTTAAAAGTTTTAAACTTGACACATGGATAGAGGTTCAGTTATTTGTACTAAATCAAAGATAAATACACAATTGTTCTTTTAAACCACAGCATTTAGAGGTAAATATCATATTCATGGTATAACCTTTGGTCTACTTTAGTAATATTCACTTAATAATATGTTCTAGAGCAGAGCCATCCAATAGAAATATAATGTATGGCACATGTGCAATTTAAAATTTTCTAATAGCCACATTAGGGAAGTCAACAGTAAAAATTTATTGTTCCATTAAATTCAGTATATCCAAAATAAGATTTGAACATGGAATCCATATAAAACTGTTAATATATTTTATATTTCTTTTTATACTGTTTGAAGTATGCTATGAAATTTACATTCACAGCCCATTTCAACTGAAATCTACATTTAAAGTGCTCAGTAGCCACATACAGCTGGTGCCTATCAATGGGACCACATAGTTCTAAACCCTAATGCTCAAGTCCTATGGATTAGAATCTCAGAATCAGAACTGGAAGTAAACTTGGGAGATCAAATCTCTTGTCACAAATGAGGACACTGAGACACAGAGAGTTTAAATGGCTTACCTGCAGTCACACAGCTAAATACAGGCTGAGTGGGCTCTTTCGACTCTAGGCACTCTTCCACCCACTTCTTCACTGTAATTCTTGGGAGGGAGGAAGGGAAATACACACACACATACACACACACACACATACACACACACACACACACACAAAATTCCATTGCTTTCATCCAATATATAGAGATTTTCATCCAAGATTCAAGAAATTGGTAGGACACAAAGTAATATTAAGACATATGAACATCTGCCAATTGCAATAGCAATCAAATGCAAACACAATGGGTTTTGGGAAAAAACAACAACACTAAACTTGAGAGAGCTATATAGTATCATACACGTGGATTGGATTCTGGGTCCAGGGCAAGAAGATCTACAGAAAAACGTTAGAGTGGGTTATAAAGGATCAAAGCCTCCAACTGGCCATCTGCCAACTGGTCTATGGAGTAAGTCCTCTTGCAGTAGCTTGTCTCTGGAAACTCTGCCTCTCAACTCTTTCCATCATGGTTTGTCCCATCTGCTTTTGAGGCCATCCAGCCACAACGACCTACCTGTAACCCCTGGCTTAGGCCCACTCTGCAGGCCAAGGCTAACCTGCCCTGGTCCAGACCGCTCACATGTTATGTTTGTGAGGCAGGTCCATCTGCACGACTCAAAGAGAACAGATGTGATCGTTCATGCGAAGGCTGCTTCAAACCAATCTCCCCCCATCTCTTAGGGTTTCTTGGGCTTATTCTAAACCTGGCTGTCTCAAGTCCAGGAGTGGTGCCAACCCTCTAACACGTCTGCAGCATTGGGTCAGCTCTGGAGGATCATGTACCTTTGGCCACTGAGCCACTGCAGTCACCACGCTTGAAGGGAACATATGCTCTTGGTTAATGCCTGTCGGTATGTTAGCCATTACCACACCTGACAAAAGTTCAATCTAGTACTCACAGCCTAAAGAAATGAGCTATATCAAATGATGCTTTGTTATGGTGAGAGGCTCAGGGCAGTCAGCTGGGAAGGCATAGAACCATCTAGAGAAAGAGAACTGGATTTGAATCCCACACCTGAGCCTTAGGGTTTCCCCACCAGGTTCCCAGCCCCTTATTTTCATGTGTGGGGCAGAGAGACTATGGGAACTTACTTGGTAAACTAGAACCAGAAAGAAGTCTTAAAATGTAAGGTGTTAAGGAAATATGACCTTCAAAATGGGAGATATACCGAAAGTGCTTTAAATATTCTTAACCCTTGCACTCAATTTGAGCTACCTCTGGATTAATGCTCTCCAAATTTTTAATTACAGCTAGAAAATTGGTTTTTAAATTCTTTCACATTGCCTCATATTTTTCAGGTAGTTGCCATGTATATAACTGCCTTTGGTTATATGCAATAGTAACTCTAACAGCTTAATCATCTTTAAAGCCAAGACTAGTTCTTGGATCAGTTAATTAATCATTTAACCAGTGAGCTCACTGCTTTTCCAAGTATGTAAAAAGAAACTGGTTTATACACAGTACACATTAAAAAACATATGAATTTAATTGTCTTTACACAAAACATTTAATCTGCCTGGGACTGTTTCTTCCTCTAAGATAATCGGTTACTACATACCATTTCAACATAGAAAACCTGTTCTATCTGTATATCTTGAGTGGTTACATTAAGATTAAACATACAAAAATTAATCACCAACATCTATGGCCCAGAACCTTTCCTGTTCTGTAAGCAAACTTTTGTTTTTCTGAGTTTTAAATAAAAGTCATCTCATTTAACCTCCACCTAAAAGTGCTCAACTGGGCATAAATATATCCTGGCTCTGTGCTTGCCCAAGTCTGAAAGACTGAACATAGAAGTCACTGTGATCATGACTATAAATTGCATTGTCCCTTTAAGTGTTCAAGTACTCACTGTTTTCTTAAAAAAGACATAAGCCCTGTCCTCGATTAAGAAAATATACAAGAAATGGAAATGTTCCAAATCACACAAATCTACTATTATAAGTCAATTAAATGAATCTTGAGACCAAAAAAAATTGTCAACATATTAAATTTCTCAAATTCAAAAAAACTTCATAAAAAATAAATAAAAACAAAACCAAAGCAAGATGTATAATTGATACTCTTGGTCAGAAATAGTTTAGCAAAAAATAGCAGCTAGTGAGTTTAAAACCAGTTCGCTGAGTAAAGGGGTCTGTAGAAAATTCTGAGCAGTTCTATTTGAAGAAAAACATCACATTTCCCCAGACCCCTGTGAAAGTGGGTGCAAATCTATAAAAATTGGTAGAACCTTCATAAGAATAAAGGATAAAAAGAGTATCAATACAGTACAGAGGAACATACAGTTCTTTGTAAAGGAAATACTGTAAAACATTCCTCATTTTTGGAGTTAAAAGTCAAATGCTACAGGGTCCAGGGGATGTCGCTGAAGCCTTCGGGGTCTCCCAGGCCCCCCTCTACTTCTAAGTAATTCATGAAGGCAGCTATGGCTGTGTCGTCATTGCCACACAGGGCATCAAAATCCAACTGGGCACCACCGCCTATAGAATAAAAATACAGGCCCATGTAAGTACATTGGAAGGTTAAAAATGATTAGTATCAAAAAGGCAAAGCACGGCTAGAATGCCATACACTGCATCTTTTGAGGGCAGACCATAGGTCTTAAATTGCAAAAGCCAGATAAATTTGTTGACGGGTCACTATTTTGATGTCAGGTCAATTGCAGCACTTAATTCACTTGATACACGTAAGTGAGCTAGTGTATGAGGTTTTTAATAGAAAATAAGAGCCTGAGTAGGTACAGACTCCCAGACAACTGGAATCTAGAGGCTGAGGTCTGCTTGCACAGCGATGCATGTGCATGTGCTTGTGTGCAAAAGAGAAATTTAACTTTAACCTGCTTTGTGGAAGAAAAAAAAAAAACAAACAAACCTTGTTTAACCCCAAAAATGAGAAGGCTGAGGCAAATGGGGAATAAAAAGTCTTAATCCTATATAATAAAAGGATAATATGCAAACTGACCCTAAAGGCAGAACTACTGGGAACGGCGAGTCACTATGATGTGCACTAACCACCAGGGGCAGACACTCAACACAGGACTGCTCCCTGATGGTCAGAGCGCTCCCACAGGGGGAGCTCCGCTCAGCCACAAGCTGGGTAGCACTAAGGATGTCTGATTGCAGGACACGGGCCTAAACTGTTAGTCGAACATCCCCCGAGGGCTCCTGAGCTGCCAGAGGGATGTCTAATTGCCAACATAGGCCTGATCCCCTGGGGACCCGCCCCCTGAGTGCATGAATTTTTGTACACCGGGTCTCTAGTATTCTTACAAAAGGGGAGTAACCAGATTTTTTATTGAAAAAAGGACCTTAGGAGTTACCATGGAAATGAGCTTTAAGTTAGACATAAGTATGAGGTTCTAGAAATTAAGGGTTAAAGCACAGCTACAGGTTAGCCAGTTTTTTAGAAGTCCAATAGAATTTAAGGTGATTAATAAGTCATCTGTGCACAGTTAATACCCAGATTGTTTAAGTTCTTCAATTTCCACTAACATAAAATTTCAGATTAATGTCAGTTATGGGGAGTATGAAACAGTGTCACTTGAATTTACTTGATGTGAACTTTGTATAAACATGGAATAAATAATTGCATCTTAAACTTTTTACCATTGGTACCCTTTAAAAATTCCTGAGAGTGGACACTTTGTCCTGGATAGAAATACCTTAGTTTTATTTACACTGTAGGTAGGAACAATACCCTGAATTCCATTGATAACTGAATATTCTATGACAGGTCCATTAAAGTAACATACATTTTAAAATCCAGGGTATGGTTACTGTGTTCAGGATTTTGAATGGGCAAATCTTCATTTTGACCTTGTTTGCTTCTCTAGAAATCTCCTATGCCTGAAAATATAGTGATTATGGAGGAGTTTTTTGGAAAACAAAATGGCGGGCAGATGCCAAAGAAAACTTACCTAGGAGTGGCTCGTGACTGGGGGGAGCAACAGGGCTGTGGTTTTGCCTTGTGGCTTCTAGCTCCCACATTTCGTACGGATTTAGTGGATATGACTCCTTGTTTGACACCTGGAAAGATAGGACAGTAAGTAGTAAGGTTCCTACGTGACTGAAGCTCTTTGGCGTTATCAGACCGGGGCCTCTGGCAGCGCGGCCCCTGGCGGGCTGCACGGACTGAGGACTCTGTGCCTAAGCACCCCACAGGCATCCTCCATTTCACTTAAAAAATGTTGTGAGGGAGCTGTTTTACAGGTCAGGAATCTGAGGCCTAAAGCAGCTAATACTCGTGACCAGAGTGTTAGAGCCATACATAATTCTACCTCGTCTTCCTGACTCCAAAACCTGAGCACATGCCCAGGTTGTGGGCTCAATCCCCACTCATAACCATAACTGAGTGTCTATACTACAAGAAAAGTCTGAGATGGGAAAGTTCTTGACCACAGTGCTCTGAGTCAGTTATTTGTTTTTAAAAAATGACGACAAAACTCTATCCCATAGGATACCACAAAGGGAAATAGTGCTTTGGAGTGGACAATGGATTAAACTAGGGGTTTTGACCAGAAAGTTATCATTCTGTCATAGAGTTACAGGCCAGACAATCTAATGTAAAGGTAGTGTATCAAAATAGAAAGTCATCTATAATAATAATAAAAGGGTAATATGCTAATTAGACCAGACATCTTCTGGATGTCCTTCCTGACAAAGCTGGGGCCAGAGGAGGGAAGCAGCCTGGGTCCCGGGTGCCAGAGGGAGCTGGTGCCAGCAGCCAGGGGAAGGAAGATCTAATCTTGCATGAATTTTCATGCATTGAGCCTTCTAGTTTACCTATATTGTCTTAAGTTGAGGTACTTTATATCTACAGAACGCCTATATGTAATGTACACTACTTGGTTTTTGTTACAATGACTTAACCTCTGTTTCTGGCACAAAATGGGTAACCAATAAACATTTGTTTAAACTTATAAAATTAAAAAATACTAGCCCAAAAGACATAATATTTTATGTAAAAATTCATTTGCAAGTTCCCTTTTGCCCTTGGTCAGATTTAATTTCTCTTTTCTATTATATTTGTATACCACTTTGTTAGCCTTTTATTGTTGAAGTTACGTTAGAATTATGCTCTATGTGAGTTTTCCAGATATTAGCAATTTGTTTAGTCACTTTTGCATATGCAGCAATGCACTTCAAATAGCTAGTATTTATGGAATTGAATTAAATAGCATGTTATTCTTATCTTGTAGCTTTTATTAAACTTTGTTACAGACCAAAAGGTGTCCACTTAATCTGCTGAATTGGAAAAACAGCAGTAAGAACAACTATTGAGCACATGCTGTGTATCAGACACGGTTAAGCTTTTGCTTGTTTTCATATTTAATCACTTAATTCATACACCATCCCAAGAAATTGGTGCCATTATTATCCCAGTTTTACAAAAGAGAAAATCAAGGCACTAAGTTTAAAAAACCGCCCTGGGGTTACGCAGCAGTTAAGTGTCTGAGTCACAGCTTTGGACCCAAATCATATGGTTCCAGCAACTTCACTCTTAACCACTATTCTACGTGGCCTATTAAACCACAGACTAGCTAGAAAAGGGTTCATTAATTTTTTAAGAAGGCTTCCTTTTTCAGGAGAAATAATCAACAAAAAGCAAACTTTACTGATCACTTATTTCATGAATATTATCACTTTACGTTTGTACTTACATTCCTGCAGTTTATAGGTTGAGTATCTTTCACTGAATCTGTTGGACTTGAGTCACCAAAGGATGAAGAAAACTGTAACCTTTAAAAAGTGATACATAAAACATTTTCTGTACTTATGTATTCTTAGAAGGAAATATTCTCCTCTGGATATATCACAATCTGATAAAAATATACAGTGAAGGAGCATGAGACGGAATATCATGACAGTTTTCATAACAGACCAACTTGTTTGGGTGCCAGATTTGTTTTTGACTACGGAGAGCTGAAAACACTCCACAGTAAATAGAAACATAAAACGCTGAGGTAAAAAGCCTATAAGTAAATCATGTTACTTATCTTAATATGGCATGTCACAAAGTAATAGAATAACACAACACACTTAGTTTAAAACAGGCATTCACATAAAAACTCAGCTCCTTATCAAGATAACCAAGCAGCAGAATTGAAAATAAAGAAGAATATCTTAACATTTTGCAACCTTTAAGTAGAAAATGTGTGATATTTTTACTGTAATAGGTCATCCTCAGGGATGATAGACACATGACAAAAATGTAATCATACATGTGGATAATCCCTTCAATGAGACTTACATGTGTAAAACTGACAGTTAACATATAATATACTATTAAATGCTCAACTATGTGAAACACATAATAGCATAAACATAACTTCATGTGTCCCCAAAATGGCAGCTGACAAGAAACTACAGAGGGAGAAATTAATGCAGAAATGGAATGAAATGGGTCTAAAAACAGAAGAAAAGGCAGTGGCCTGTCTTGGGGATTTTTCACAGGACAGTCAATGTAAAGAGCTGGCTTCCCATTCTGTGGCTCATGGCTTTCAATCACCACCTGCTCCCTTGGCTTTGGCTACCCCTCCCCCTAGACCAGATTAATCTTCCGAAGCATGGCTTTCTTCAAGTTAGCCCCCTGGGTAGAAATCTGCTACTGAAGTCCCTCCCTGCCTGGCTTCACCTTACACTCCCCATTGATCTAAGCAACCCAATTCCTCTCTCTCTCAATGGAGTCTCCTAATAGTTCCCTGAAACCATGCTTTCTCCCACCTACCTCTACACAATGGCTGAGGTGCCTCCATACATAAATGCCTTCCCCACTGAGACCTGGCCACTCTAATGGTACCCAACTGTCAATGTTTGGCTTAATTTCCACTCCTCTTAAAATGCCCATCCAGCCTTAGCTGGTTTGGCTCAGTGGATAGAACATCAGCCTGCAGACTGAAGGGTCCCAGGTTCGATTCTGGTCAAGGGCACATGCCCAGGTTGTGGGCTCAATCCCCAGTAGGGGGTATGCAGGAGGCAGCCAATCAATAATTCTCTCTCATGATCTCTCTCTCGCTCTCTCTCTCCCCCCCTCCTCCTCCCTCTCCCTCTCCTTCTTCCTCCCTCTCTGCAAAAAAAATTTTTTTAAAGCCCTTCTAGTATATATGATAAAATGATTTTCAACAAGGGTTCTAGTTTCATTCAGTGGAAGAAAGCAGACTTTTTGACAAATGGTACTGGGAAAACTCGGATATCCACATGCTGAAGAAGGAAGTTGTGCTATTTCTTTACATCAAAGACCAAAATTAACTCAAAATGGATCAAAGACCCAAAGGTAAGACCTAGAACTATAAAACTGTCAGAAAACAGCATAGAGAAGAGGCTTCATGACATTGGATTTGGCAAAAATTTATTGGATATGATACCAAAAGCACACATTATAAAAGAAGAGATATAGTAGAAATTTTTCAAAATTGAAAACTTCACTATCAACGAGACTGAAAAGGCACCTCAGAGACTGGAGGAAAATATTTAAAAATCACATCTGCTAAGTGGCTAATATCCAGAATAAAGAACTCCTACAACTCAATAATAACACACACAAAAATAACACAATTGAAAAATGGGCAAGGGACCTAAATTGATATTTCTCCAAAAATATATACAAATGGCAGATAAGCATATGAAAAGATTCAAAACATCACTAATCATAGGGACAGATCTCACAAAAGCTCTGGACATACAAAACCACTTCACACCAGTTTGGATGACTATCATAAAAAACACACAACAGAAAATAACAAGCATTGTTGAGAAATTGGAACCCTTGTGCAGTTGGTGGAGAATGTAAAATGCTATGGAAAACATAATAGCAGTTCCTCAAAAAGCTAAATAGAATTACCAAATGATCTAGCAATTCTGCTTCTAGGTATACCCCAAAGAAATGAAAGCAAGGACTAGAACTTACATTTGTACAGCCACCTTCACAGCATCATTACTCACAGTAGCCACAAGGTGGAAGTACCCAGGTATCCATCAAGACGTGACAAATATCTTACCAGTAATTTTTTTTCAACTTAAACTACTTTTAATTTAAAAAATTTAAAATACAAACTATACAAAAAGAAGATAAAACAAAAATTTCTCTCTTCTACTTTTCCCATCTCATAAAACCATGGCCCATTATGGGAGGTAAGAAATTCTGAATTGTCTGAACAAATTACTTATATTGTTATACATCATCCAGTTATAAGTTCCTTCTCTATAATTTCAAAATTTTAAATACCTGGAAACCAGAAATGTTTTCCATAATTCATTTAGCAGCAAAATCTGAATTGATCTAAACTCAGCAAAATCTGACCTGATTAGTATGAAGCTATTTTCTTTTTTATCCAACTCTGTAAATACTACATGTATTTACAAAACCTCACTCCATAAAGTATTTTTAAGTTTATTATGGAAAACTTCAGATATAAAAGTAGGTAATATAATAAAATCTCATATACCCACCAAACAATTTCAATCATGATTCTTTCCCAATCTTGTTTAATGAATATACTCCAATATCTAATCTCCCCTGTCCTCCCTGACCATCCATCTAATAAAAGAGTAATATGCAAATTGATCACTCCAACACACAAGATGGCTTCCCCCATGTGGACACAAGATGGCCAATAAAGATGACCATCAGGGGAGGGCAGTTGGTAGGGACCAGGCCTTCAAGGGAAGGCATTTGGGGGTGATCAAGCCTGCAGGGGAGGGCAGTTAGGGGCAATCAGGCTGGCAGCAGAGTGGTTAGGGGGTGATCAGACTGGAAGGCAGAAGTGGTTAGGGGCAATCAGGAAGGCAGACAAGCAAGCAGTTGGGATCCAGCAGTCCTGGATTGTGAGAGGGGTGTCTGACTGCCCATTTAGGCCCAATCCTACCGGGATCGGGCCCAAACGTGCAGTTCAGACATCCCTTGAGGGGTCCCAGATTGGAGAAGGTTCAGGCTGGGCTGAGGGACACACACCCCTGTGCACAAATTTCATGCACTGGGCCTCTAGTTTTATTTATAAATTCTTCATTGCAGAAATAATGATTTAATTGATTATGGGGTGCTGCCCATGATATTCTCTGGAGGTATTACACGTAACTCTTTCAAAACTGATTTCCAAGACACTATTTTTCTAAAATCTAAAATTCCAAGTTCAAAACCTATACTGCCTCTAGAGTTTTAGATGGGCAATCACGGGCCTTTATACACACCTTTCTTTTGCCTTATATACATGGGTTATTATACACACTACCCTTTTGTTCTGTTCTTGTTCTTTTTTTCTATTAACCATACATTTTAAACAACTTTCCATATTAGCGTATATAGAGCTATCTGATTTTTAACAGTTGCGGAGTACTCCATTGTATGAATATGCCATAACAAGTTATGGTTATGACAAATATTTAAATATTTAAAACACTACTGTAAAAAAACAACACAGCAATGAATAGTCTTGTTCACAGATCTTTGCAAGGTTGTATAAGGCTATTTGCTCCCACACAGAACTGCTGAGCCTAGGATTACATACACTTACATTTTGCAGAGGTGTAGTTAAGTTGCCTTCCACAGCAGCTGGACTAACATATCCCCGCAGACAGTTTAAGAACGACTGTTTTCTCACACTCTCACCAATATTGATTATCAAACATTCAAAGTTTAATACAGATTAAGGTTATTATAGTTATATAAAATATACAGTTTAACAATTTTATACTTAAACTCTTCATATATTAAAATGATTAGTAGTCCATTATGTACAGTTTATAACTTATCTTTCAACTTTGTTAAAAGTTATAGTTGTGCCTAAGTTTTGAGTTTTTATATAATTTGTCATATTTTTTCTTCATGAATTCTGGATGTACAATGATCCAAACTAAGATTATAAAATTTAGACCTGTGTTTAAAAATACTTTATTGGTTTACTTTAAACTCTGATTTATTTGGAATTCATATTAGTATAAAGAATAAAAATGGGTCTGGCTTTCTTTGTTTTCCCAAATGGTTTTAGAGTTATTATAATGCCCTTAACAGTTTAATATATTTCCCCTTACTGATTAAAATGCCACTTTTACCATATAATAAATATCCATGTCTTTGAATCTTTTCTGAATTAACATATGAATTCAATGTGAATCCAGTCAAAATGTTTTTTTTAGAATCCAACAAATGGTAGTAACTATATTAGAATATCCAGCAAAATTCTAAATAAATAAAAAAACCAAAATTCATTGAGACTAAAAAGATCAGATACTATAATCCTATTTTTTCATTAGTTTATATCTTGAAATGTATTATTTTATTAATAAAAATGTTTTCGTGACTATAGCTGTATAATATACTAGAGGTTCGGTGCATGAAATTTGTGCAAGGTGTGGTCCTTAGGCCTGGCAATCGAAGTGTGAGTGTCTGTCATGGAAGGGCAAGTCCCAGCTGACCTCTGGGCTCTGGGCAGCCCCTCGGCCACTGGCCCCCCGCATGCCCCTGTCCGCCTGAGTCACTGGGCCCCAGCCCGGCTCCCTCAGCACCTAGGAGCCAGGCAGTGACCCCGCTCCCCACTGCTGCCACTGGTCACGATCTGTGGAGCGATCGGCGGGGCGATTGGGCCCCACTTGTACCCGCCTTGGCCTGGTGCCACCTGCTCACCTGCTCCACCATCCCACCACAGTCCCACTCTTGTCGGGGCCCATCGGAGCTGGCAGCACCTCCACTGCTGCTCACTGCCAGTGCCACATTGCTGATGCCAACCATGTTCTGCACCATCCCCTGGTGGTCAACGCATGTCATAGTGCGTGGCCAAACATGACATAGCAAGTGGTCAAACTCCTGGTCCAACTCCCATTCAAGGGACAATTTGTATATTAGGTTTTTATTATATAGGATTATAATATCTGATCATTTTAGTCTCAATTTTGTTTATTTTTTAGAATTTTGATGGATATTCTAATATAGGTACTACCATTTGTTGGATCTTAAAAAAACGTTTTGACTGGATTCACATTGAATTCATAGGTTAATTCAGGAAATACTGACCTCCTTACAATACCGAGTCTTCCCATTAAAAAACAACTTATATCTGGAAAGTTATTCATGTCATCTGCATGTTAACTTTTTTTCCCATCAAGTTGTAGATACTTCTTATAAAATTTATATCTAAATGCCTTTTTATCTGTTTTGTTGCTACCATAAGGGCGATCCTCTCTTCCATTACATTGTTGAACTGGTTACTATTTGCATAGAGGAAACATTGATTTTGGAATATTGGTTTTATAAACATAACAACTTTATTTGTAATATCTGCAAAAGATGAAACATTACCTTTGTAAGTCCAGAGCTTCATTTGCAATATCTGTGCCGATACTGCCGGCACCAAGCACCGTGCCGGTGCACAGTCCAGGCACACCGACACAGGACTCTACACGGCAAAAGGGAAATTCAACTGAGAACTTTAAAAAAGCATATATCTTTGGTTGATATATTTCTTTCAAGTATTTCTATCTTTAAAAGAAACAGACTAGCCGCATCTTAAACTGTTAGAAACATTCATGCTTGCATTACCAACATAATTCATGATGGTTTAAGATGTTTATTCAAAAGTGTGAATGAATCAAATGTGTAGAGTTGCTGACCTGTAGCCTTTGAGTACAGACAGTTCCCACCCACTTTCATATCGATACGAAAGGCAGAGCAATAGTAGTTTATTTTTAATATTTCCTAATATTTTTATTTATGCAAGGAATACATTATGTAATTCCCTGTGGTGAAAAACTCCTCCTTCAAGCTTTTTATTAATGTGCCCAACAGATACTTTGAGTGCCACGAAGAACAAGGAACTGTGCTAGCTGCCAGGGACAGAGGATGGATAAAACACCATTCCTACTCTCAGAGAACTCGGTCTGTGGTCAGCCAGCCGAGTGAACAATGAACTGCAATACAGCCTGAGATTGTAACGGAGGTGTGACCAAAATACTGTGCGAATTCTGAGGAGGATAACTGAACCCACAAAAGTCTTTTCAACTTCACCTTGAAAGTTTTACCTCTCCAAGACAGAAAAAGATGGTAGCAACAACAACAGTCTGGGTAACACGTTTCCATCATCTAAAACCAAGCTTACCTTCCAACGATTGAGAGCTGTAAGGAAGTGACGATGCTCCTCCGGTATCGCTGTGTCCCCTAGAATTTAGAAACACCAGCAGTGACATCTTCTTTAGATTGAGACACCCACCCAATTCGTTGCCAGTAAAATTGTGCTTTTCCACCATTTTTAAGGAAATTGTTAGAGTAACTGTATTTAATTTTTTCATACATGCATATTGTTAATATTACCACCAGAAGTCAAGGTACTAATATGCTAAGTACCAAGTGCCCTATTACCCTATAAAGTACATGTTGTCATAGTTACAAACTGTCAGTTCATATATTAATGATAAGAAGGCAAGGGTTATAAGAAGGCAACGGATACTGCTGGAAGAGCTTTTGCGGCTTTTAAATAAAGCTAAATATAAATAAGGAAATAGGTTTGATGAAACATTGTAGCAATTTTTTTAAAAAAGTATAGAAAAAGAATAAACTTAGAACAGGGCCATGCTAGCATATTGTGCAAATGAGGAAAAGCTGGCTCTCCCTTCAGGCTGACAGCATAGACCAGGACTTGGCAAGCAGTGCTCATCCCTCCATCAAGGGCTCTGCACAGCCACCTGCGGTGCCCCAGGCTTAGAAGAAGTTCGTGCACAATAATGTGGAGAATAAACAACCTCTTACAGTGACATACAGTTTAAAGTCACATCCATATCACTTAGTGATGGGATAAGACACAGCCATGGAGGGTAGGAAGGAGAGGTTTGAATAAAGAATTTCACTATCATATTTTATTCTATGCAAAAAGGGATGTATTTTATAAGGGCAAACTTTCAGCTTCTCCTGAGAACTAATGCCAATAGACGGTGAGTGAATTACTCAATATACACTGAGTAGCCAGATTATTATGATCTCTGAACTATAGTAATTTCTGAACACTCAGTAATATAAAGTCAGAGGGTTAGACAGTTTTAATGAGTTAGCAAGATGAGAAGAGGGAAGCAAAGATATTCATTTGAAATTAATAAAAGGTCTTACCAACATAAAAACACATTACTTACAAAACTAAAGTGTTGACAGACACAATATATTCCAGTTCTTTGGTCCAAGGATTTGTGAAACTAAACCACTGGCTTTTTAAAGTTACAAAAGAGCCATCTTTTGCTCTGAATTTGTATGAATCTGTAAATATTTTCTCTTTACTCTGTAGAACTTAAGAAAAGATCATAATTAGTATAACTGTCTACCACTATATAAATCAAACTTTTGACGATTAATGCAAGTTTTGGATTTCACAGGAATGAGAAATTAAGAGTTGAAGCTGCAATTAAAAAGTGCCCAAACCTTATCCCCACTCAATGCATACCTGCTTTGTGCTTGTTAGTCAAATTATTACGGTCATCTTGATGAAAATACTCATAACAAGAAGTTCCCAGAAGTTCCTGAGGCAGATATCCTAAAATTGTTGTTGCCCTGGTTTTAAAATAAAAAAGAAACTTAGAATTGGTGAGCAAATTCCCTTCCAGAATCCTGAAGGTCCATACATGGTCAGGACAGCAGGGAAGTGGACTTGGGGATGAGTAACTCAGGGGCATCACTAAGCCAGACCAGAGCTGCAAAACAGAATGGACAGCCAGGCAGGCTACTCCAGAGAACACCCAACCAATCCATTGCCAGTAAAATTGTAACCAGAGACCCTTGCCCAGGTTCTGTACCGCTGGCTTAAGAAATATCCCAAGTTTACATTTCAGCTTGATCAAATTTACTAATAATATCCATATTGTTATTTCATTTAAATTTTATTTCCTGTTTTGAAGCCTTAAAAGAAAAAGTCCCACCAGTCCTAAGCCACATTTAAATAGCCTTAAAAATCCCACTGAACTCTAGTCATGAAGGCATATAAATGTTACCTTTGGTCCACATAGACAATTTTCCCATTCACTGCAAAACGGGTTATAAATTCAGTTGGTTTCACTTTAACCTCGCCGCTGTTCTGTGGGACGGTATGTGGATATAATCTCCCAATGGCAACAAGGCAAGTGAAACTGCTGTCTTCCTTATTGTCCCTCTCTTCTTCCATTCCAATAATACTTGTAGGCCAGCTTCTCAAGTACCCAGTGCAGTGGACAGTGCAGAACTTCCTATGATCTAGTTCAAAAGTTTTTTTAAAAGAGCATTTGTCAATTATATCTCAATGAAACTGGAGGGGAAAAGCATTTGAATCATTATGAATTCTTATATTTCTTACATTGACATGAGTTATAATGTGCTATGAAATATTCAAATATGTATTTCATTGAAATCATCCATTGTGTTTAACCACTTTATTCTTAATGGGTTATCTTCCCTCAGGAACTAAACTGTAAGTATTATTTCAAAAAGTAAGCAGACTGATTTAATTTAGGTTTAAACAGGTCTATATTTATTTCTAAGTCAATTTTTAAGAAAATATTGTAATTTATATCTGTTAGAAAAAGTTAAACTTCGCCGAAGCCGGTTTGGCTCAGTGGTAGAGCGTCAGTCTGTGGACTAAGGGGTACCGGGTTCGATTCCGGTCAAGGGCATGTACATTGGTTGCGGGCACATTCCCAGTGGGGGGTGTGCAGAAGGCAGCTGGTCGATGTTTCTCTCTCATCGACGTTTCTAGCTCTCTATCCCTCTCTCCTCCTCTCTGTAGAAAATCAATAAAATATATTTGGAAAAAAAAAAAAAGTTAAACTTCATGTTCTCTTGCCCTTAGCCACAAAGATACTGTTTTCAGCTTAAAATTTTGATACATAGTCCTAAATTTAAAGGATAATTATGTATACACTCTTAAATCTCTTATGTTAGTAATTATAATGGTTATACTAGGTTATAGACAAAATCTGAAAACCAGTTTGGTAAATTTATAATAAAAGTATTATAAAAATAAAATTTGACTCAAATTTCACTTTCAGAAAAAAATCCCAAGCTTAACTCACAGAAAAAGTTTGTCAAACAGGTCCAACTAGAAAAATAAAAATCTGAAAATAATCCATATGCTCAAATATCAGGAAATGCTTAAGAAAACAATGAAATGCAACACAGGCATAAAAGGCAGGCAGTCTAAAGAGTACGGCAATCCACAAAAAAAGTGACTTAAAGACGAAAGAGAAGACAAAAAAGGCTGGCAAAAATTACTCCAACAGTTTGTGATAACATTTAGAAAAGATCAGGACAGTCACTGTTTTAAATCGGCACTATTTGATAAGACTGTTACTACAACAATTCTTTAAAAAAAAAACATGTTTTTAAATAGAAAATGATATGGGCTGTCTTATAAAATAGCAACTAATAGTAACAGCAAAGATTTATAGCACACTTGATGTGCTATGCTCTGTTTTAAGTGCTTTAAATGTGTAATTCATTGAATTGTCTCAATAGCCCTCCGAGATGTCCTAAGGTTATCCTCACTGTGTTAGGAAACTGAGTTAACAGCAGGAAGGGTGGAGCCAAGGTCTGCATCCAGACAGGCTGGCTCCAGAGACCCTTTCTGGGCCACGGAGGCCCTGCTATTTGATGATAGTGAGTGCTCTGTCACAGGTGTCCAAACAGCACTTTCCTGGATAATGGTGGTGGTGGCAGGGGATAGGGAGAGGGTGTCCAAAAAGGTATTCCAGTTAGAGGGAACAGCCACTGCAATTTGAGAGTCAAGAGATACTAGTCAGATGTGGCTGAAGCATGGTTTGTGATGGGGAAACAGTGACAGAGCAGGCCAACAGAGTGTGACTTCTATAAACCATGCATAGGACCTTGTGTTCAACACCTAACACACATCATCCCCTCCATGGTCTACAGGTATCTTAAACTACAAGTCATTCTTTCCTCCAACCCTGAACCAAGTTTATCACATCCCTTTTTCTGTTTAATGTCACTATCATCAACCCAGGTAAGCAGGCTGTCGCCGAAGACCAGAGAAAAAGGTCACACACAATCACAGGTGTCAGACACTGTAAACCAGGAGGGATGCCCTTGAAGGGTAGGTGCTGAGAGGTCACAGTACGTGGAACGGACAGCAACTGCCACACTGGCACAAGAAGCCAATGTATTCTGGGTGCATTACTATATGACTGATTATCTTACTAAGATAAGAAATACCTAAGATGTTTGATTTCATCAGTTGAGATGCATGAGAAATTTTATTCTTATCTTAGAATCTTTTTCAAAATCTGATTCTATTACATTAGAATCAAGGTAGAAATAATGTTTTTAGTGTCACCCTTATTTTAAAAAACTTTTATTATGGAAAATCTCAAACACACACAAAATCAGAGAGAATATTAGTTGACCCTTGATCAATGTGGTGGGTGGGGGTTGACCAGTAGCTTTACCAATAACAAGTCAATGAACACATATTTTGTGCATTATATGTATTACATACTACACTCTTGCAATAAAGCTAAAGAAAAAATATCAAGAAAATCATGAGAAAATACACTGAAAGTGATTATTAAAAAAAAATCTGCATGCCCACACAGTTCAAACCCATGTTGCTATGAGTGACTGGTGGCTAATCTTGGAAATAGCCTTTCCATAAATCTTAAATTCAGTTTTAATTATCATTAAAAGGGCTGTTTTCTGCCTTGGCTGGTTTGGCTCAATGGACAGAGTGTCAGCCTGTGGACTGAAGGGTCCAAGCTTGATTCCGGTCAAGGGCACATTCCTGGGTTGCAGGCTTGATCCACAGTGGAGGATGTGCAGGAGGCAGCCAATCAATGATTTTCTCTCATCATTGGTATTACTGTCTCTGAAATCAATAAAGGTTTATATATATCTATATTATATATATATATGAATTCTGTTTTTAAAAAGTGCTGTTTTCTACTCTCTTTTTTTTAAATATTTAAATGTAACTAAGACAAAACTATCGAGTCAAAAGATTAGTGTTTGCCAGGGATGGTGGTGCTAAGAGATGAATAGGCAGAGCACACAGAATTTTTATGAAGATAATTTGTATGTTATTATAATGATGGAGATATGTCATTACATATTTGTCTAAACCCACAAAATGTACAACAGCAAGAATGAACTCTAAGATAAATTATGGACTCGGGGTGATTATGATGTGTCAATGTGGGTTTCATCCCTGGTGAAAAAAAATATATACCATTCTCGTGGAAGGTGTTGATAATGGGGGAAGCTACGCTTGTGCGGGGCCAAGAATATATGGGAAATCTACCTCTCTCAATTTTGTTGCAAACCTAAAACTGCTCTAAAAAACAGTCTTATCCTGGCTGGTATGGCTCAGTAATTGAGTATCATCCAATGAACTAAGAGGTTGCTAGTTCAGTTCCAGGACATATGCCCAGGTTGGGCTCGAAGGGGGTGTGCAGAAGGCAGCCAATCGATGTTTTTATCTCTTTATCCCTCTCCATCCCTCTCTCTAAAAAAAAATCAATAAGAACATATTTTTAAAAAATAGTCTTAATAACAAAAAAAGTTCATGTAACATGTCATGGTAAAAGGGGGAAAACACCTTTATTAACTTTCCTCATGAATAGGGAGTGATCCTAAAATAGTCGATGACACTGGCTAATCATTCCTGGAAAGAATGATTTAGTAGTAACCATATGAGAAATGTTTGTTTCACTTGATATTCTCTTCAGTTAAGCACAATCCACAATGATCTCAAGTGTGGGAAGTCATTCATGTGGCACACCAGGGCTACATTGTGCAGTTAACCTCATCCTGGTCCAGGCATCTGTCTACATGTCTGTCTGTAGGCAGTGCTCAGACATCAGGCACTGCGAGGAAGGGCCTTACTGATTGTTAACACATGCCCTCCCCATGCCTTAGGCCAGACTGGCTTCATGCCCTTGGCCCACAGCGCTGGAGTGTCTGTCAAATGAATACTTGGTTCTCAAGTGCTTGAACAGATTAAAACGTTCTTCTTTAAGAAGCTATGTGACTTCCCGTGCAGGCATCTGTGTGGCCCAGCCTGATGTGGGACCGAACCTCCGTGTGTGGGCAGAAGTGCATTCCTGCAAGAGAAGCCAACCCCTGAATGTGTCTCCGCTGCAGAAATCGCCGAGCATGGCTCTCTTTCATTAACAGCCTTTGGCATCTAGGAAGCTCCTCTCAGAGATGGCATGGCAGAGTGGAAGGCATACAGATGTTCATGCTAGGTTTGATCCTGCCACTTTCTCTGTAATTTTAAGACAAATTATATAACCTTTTGGGGCATCTGCAAAATGGGGGTGGCCTGTACTCTTATGCAGACTGAATTAGGTACTTATGCAAAATGCTTGGCATATATATTTTAAATACTAATTAATGTTGCCTTTTTTTTTCTTTTTTTTTTCTTCTCTTGAGCCACAAATAATGGCTTTCACTTACTGAGTGCATGCTAGGAGACAAGCATTTTATTTAGCCACATGCGATCCTAACCCTGCTCCCATGAGCTACAGTATACCGATCTTACGAGTCTGCGAGGACTGACATAACAAAATACCCGGACTGGGTGAGTTACCCGATAGAAATGTACTTTCCTCACAGTTCTGGGGGCTAGAAATCCAAGGTCAAGGGGTTGGCCGTTTGGTTTCTACTGGAGCCTCTGCTTGACTTGCAGACGGGAGACTTCTCACTGTGTCCTCACGTGGCCTCCTCTCTGTGGGTGTGCATTCCAGGCGTCACTCCCTCTTATTAGGAAACACCAGTCCTACGGGATCAGGTCCATACACTCAGGACCTCACTTACCCCTCATTACCTTTGTTGAGGCCCTCTCTCCTCCAAGTCCCCTCACACTGGGAGCTAGGACTTCCCCTGCAACATGCGAGTTATGGGGAAACAGTGCAGCCCATCACCCCATTAGCACAGATTGAGAGGAGCCTGCCTCAGGTGGCGCAGATCTGACATTAAAACCCCAATGAATTCAGAGCCCTGGCCCTAAATTCGATCCTAAAACCCGGCCACCAACATGGCTGGTGTGAGGCAGAGCTTGGATGAGAACCTAGAACATTGGAGGGACTTAAAAATATGTCATTTCCTTCAGTGCATCACAGAATTCAACTGTGAATCAGCTTTTATTGACCATTTGTCAAATGTTCCTAAAATATCTGTATTTTTTTTCCAATAAGATTATCAATATTTATTTTAAAGGAAAGAATTTTTCCCTGTCTCTCCTATAAATCTCAAGCTTCTAATAATATATTCTTTTTTAAAAAATCCTTTTAGAAACCACATGGAAGAACCAAAGCTTGATTATTACATTCTTCAGGAATGATGTTTACGTTTTTTTAACCTATGACTATACACGTGTTTTTGCTTAAGATTCAATATTTACAACACTGCTTCAAAATACTATGACAGAATCACGTAGCTGTCTAAAGGATGTGTCACTTTCCTTTTTGTATCTTTGCAAAAGGTTAAAAGACCACACTTAGAAAGTATTATATGTCCAAGATTATCATCAGCAACTAAGTTGGGCTCCCATAGCTAAGAAAAATCCACCAAGCTAGGACCGGTTAATAATGGCAGATTTTGTAATCAAAGAAAACACAATCATTTCAAGAAAAACATCAAACATCAAAAGTGTTTTGTTCAAAGTAATGTCCATCGCTAGCTACACATTTCCCTATGTTTCAGGTAATTTGTGGATACCATCCCAATAGAACTTTTCTTGTTTTGAGACAAACCATTCAGAGACCCAATTTTCCACTTCTTAATACGTTTTGAAGTGCTGCTCAGAAGGTGCATGTGCCATGCATTGGAACAAGTGGTAATCTGAAGGAGCAAGGTCTGGTGAACACAGCGGGTGGGTTAATACTTTCCACGCAAGATCTTTTAATGTGTCTTTAACTGGTTTGAAGTGTGTGATGGTGCATTATCATGAAGCAAAATTATTTGCCATGTCTTCTGGCCATTCTGATTGTTTCACAAACAAAGTGTGGTTCAAATTGATTATTTGTTGTTGGTAGTGATCAGTATTAATGATTTTATCTGGTTTTAGAAGCTCATAATACACCACACCTTCCTGATTCCACCAAATGCAGAGCATTGTCTTCTTTCCAAAACATTTTGGCCTTGCAGTCGATGTTCATGGTTGACCTGTGTTAATCCATGATTTTGTGCATTTGGGGTTCTCAAAATAAATCCACTTTTCATCGCCAGTCACAATTTGATGCAAAAAGACTTTCTTTCGTGCTGTGAAGCAACATTTTACTGATGACTTCAGTTTTTCATTTGTCTTTCATTCAATTGATGTGGAACCCATTTCCCTTCCTTTAAAATCTTTCCCATTGCTTGTAAACTATCAGAAAAATGCTGAACAACATTAAATCTTTCTGAAAGTTGTTTTGAGTTTGACACACATCTTCATCCAATAATGTTTGTAATTGTTGGTCTTCAAACATTTTCAGTTGACCTGGACATTCTTGGTCTTTCATATCAAAATCATCACTTTTAAAGCATTTAAACTAGCGTTCACAAGAATCTTGAGATGGAACCTGTTCACCATAAGCTTCCCAAAGTATTCAGCAGCACTTTTCTTCAAAATAAAGTAATAAATTATAACTTCCCACTAATGCTCTTTTTTTGGGCACAAAATTCGACATTTTTAAGTGTAAAAATATCTATGATGTTAACACCTTCAGCAAATTTGACAAATGAAGTTTTGAAGCTTGTTGTCAATACAAAATAACATACATATAAAATCGCATATATATTAACATATGTGTAACTCCCATCTATTGGGGGGAAAAAATCTGTGTTATTAACCAGTACACCTAGTATTCAGTCATATGCGGTCCTAAAATTTCACAAAGAAAAGAAATGAAAAATCTAAAGTGACACAAAGAAAGAGCAAGTCAAGGTAGAGTTCTACCACCAATTTGTGACTTGTAGCTCCATATTTCAAGCCAAACTGTAAAGTGCCCATTGAATAAACACATTTATTTCCCATAAGCCCCCAATTCCTTTGGCTCCCACTTCAGAGCCTTTTCAGTTTTACTTCTGAGAACTATCTATAATAATAAAAGCATGATATGCTAATTAGACCAGACAGCCAAACGACCTTTGGGACGTCCTTCCGGACAACCTTCCAAGGGAAGCCGGGGCTACAAGGGCTGGGGCAAGTTGCCAGTGCACGGGCCGGGTCCCTTGCGTGAATTTCGTGCATCGGGCCTCTAGTGATAAGAAAATGGTTCAAGCTGTTTGCTGTTTTAACCTCGGCTCCCATGACAAACAAATCACAGATTGGGTGGCTTAACCAAGAGATATTTCTTTCCTCACAATTATAGAGGCTAGAATTCTGAGATCAGGGTGGGAGCAAAGCTGAGTTCTGGTGAGGGTTCATAGACGGCTACCATCTAGCTTTGTGCTCACAGACTGTAAACTCTCGGGTGTCCCTTCTTATAAGGGCACTAATTGAATCATGAGGACCCCACTCTCAGGACTTCACCTAAACCTAATTATCTCCCAAAGATTCCACCTCCAAAATACCATCACATGGGGTGAGAGGTTCAACAATGAATTTTAAGGGACAGGATTCAGTCCATAGCATTTATAAATACTTCTTAGGGTAAAAACTTTTAAAGCTTGTTCCAATTGCTTCTTGGGTGAAACAAAAACATTACAATGTAGATTACGTAATTCACTGGATTCTTAACTATTCTTTGGGCTCTGAGTCAATTATGTGGTCCTCAAATCAGGAACAAAGGACTGAAGAATGGTCACTTATGTCATCAGTAAATGTGTGAAAATCTACGAGTGAGGAAGCACAGAGAGACGAATCTCTTTCTAGTGTGAGAGGCAAATATAAAAGAATATAGTATCAATACAATTCGCAAACGGCAGCAAATATAATAGTGCTCAGTTTTATGAATAGATACCAAAAGTGGGTACCTGGGACTCAAGCCAACCAGAAAGGAGAGGGTGTCAGGGAAGTTTCCCCGGAAAAGAGATGTTGCCTGCGCTGTCATGGTCCTGATCTACTTGCATTCTCCATTCCTTCCAGTAGGATGGCCTGGGGCTGCTGCTGGCATTGTCTTGAAGATTTGAGCCTGGTAAACTTCTGGAAGCTATGGCTTGGCAGGCTCGATCTTCTCAACTCAGGATTCAACTTTCATTGTGGTGGGCAAGCGTGTCATCAAGCTGCCCTCTTAAAACTTAAATGTGTCCACTGTTCATTCCTTAGGGTCTGACTTATTGGGGACACATCTCTTGAAATGAATCTTGAGGTTCTCCCAGCTGGTCTACATGTCTTCACCCCCCTCTAATATTAATAGGAACTCCAAAAGGAGGCATACCTTGGGTGTGTACTTTGGTTCTTCATAATCTACCGCAGTGAAGGCAATGGTCACTCAGCTCTCACTAGACCTAATACAACACAAAGCATTCTTCCTCTCTATCCGGCTAGGGGTAGATAAAGTGCAGATTTGTTCCCAGAGAGCACTGCCGAGACTCGTCTGTTATTTCTCTAATTTCTAAAGCAATGGCCTTCAAATATTTCTTATTTAGCATGCTATAAACAATGTAGGCAACCTTTACATGTATAAATGATATACATCCACTTTTGTACTGATATGTATATTCTTAAACAAAACTAAAATTAAAAATATGAGAAAAGGATAAAAAATAAGAATTTGTCTTAAGAACAAATTATATTAAAATTTATAAAACTTTTTTCTTCAAAAATTGTACATATTTAATAAAGCAATTTAATTATGCTTTTAAAAATTTTATAAAAGTATAGTTGTCATACAATATTATTAGTTTCAGGTGTGCAACATAGTGATCACCATGATAAGTCTAGTAACTGAGAGTGTATAGTTTTTACAATATTATTGACTATGTTCCCTGTTCTGTACATTACATGCTTGTGGCTTATTTTATAAGTGGAAGTGTGTACCTCTTCAACCCCCATCTGACAACTATCGGTTTGTTCTCTGTATGAGTCTGTCTGTTTTGTTTGTTCTTTTATTTATTTTTTTTAGATTTCACATAAAAGTAAAATAATACTGTTTTCGTATGACTTATTTCACTTAGCATTAATACCCCCTAAGTTCATCCATGTTGTCACAAACGGCAAGACTTCATTCTGTTTTACTGCTGAGCAATATTCCATTGTATACACATATACTATCTTCTTTATCCAATTGTCTATCAACAAAAACCTAGGTTGCTTCCATATCTTGACTACTGAAAATAGGGCTTCATATATCTCTGATTGTTTTTTGTTTTCTCTGGATAAATACCCAGAAGTATGGCAGTTCTATTTTAAAGTTTTTGAGGAATCTCCATATTGTTTTTCATACTGGCTGCACCAATTTACAACAGTTCATGAGAATTCCCCTTTCTCCACATTCTCACCAACACTTATTTGTTGATTTATTGATGATAGTTATTCTGATAGGTGTCAGGTTATATCTCATTGTGGTTTTGATTTGCATTTCCCTGATGGTTGTGATTATGAGCATCTTTTTATAAGTCTAGTGGACAGCTGTATGTCCTCGTTGGAGAAATGTCTATTTAGGTCCTCTACCCTTTGTTTAATTGATTTAATTGATTCTTTGGAGTTTTGTTTTGTTTTGTTTTTCTTTTTGGAGGGAGGGCGGTTTGGCTATTGACTTATATGAGTTCCTTGCATACTAACCTCTTATCAGCTATATGTCACTTGCAAATATCTTATCTCTCATTCAGGCTGTCTTCATTTTGTTGATGGTATGCTTTATTATTTTTTAAAACCATGTGATTTGAAGGTTTGGTTTTAACTTTACTTCTTAATATTCTATTTTCTTTTCTTTCTTTCTTTTTTTTCTTTCTTTTTTTTTATAGTACTTATCACCATCAGCAAGGATTTTGTTTTGTTCCATGTTCTAGCCCCAGCATACAGAATAGTGTTTGGGCCATAGTATGTTCTTAATAAATACAATTTTTTAAAATTATAGTAATTCTTTTTTAATATGATACCATTCCTCCTCTACCCTGTGTTCAACGATCTCATATAAGTGTCTTGAAATTAGCCAACATGTGACTATTTACACCATAGAAATTGGCAAAGCTATAAATCAGGACTTGAATTGTTGTTTTTTTCCTGACTGTCTAGACCTATACAAGTGACAAAACGTTAACATTGGATTAAGCTTAAAAGTGTACATGGAATAATACAAAAATACTGAATAAATAATATTCCTGTATTTAAAAACCTATTATCATTTTCAGCAAAGTCGCCTATCATTGAAAAATGAGTGAAATCCCAACAACGTGTCTTCATGATTTCACTTTCACCTTACTTATTCCTGCACTGGAAAATATCAACCAACGTTCTTATCAGAGCTGCACTCAGAAAGCTGGTTACTCCTCAGTAACCTGCACAACACTGCCCCAGCCCATGTGAGCCTCCAAATCTGGTCCCGGCTGCCTCCCTGCCAAACACTCTCTTTGGCATCTAAGGTCTAGTCACCCTGATCTTTGTTGAGACCCCCCAAAATATGAAGATTTCCTACCTCAAGGTCTTTACCCTTGTCCTTTGGTCAGGAATTTCTTCCCATACTGACTCCTCATCATCATCCAGGTCTCAGATCAAATGTCACACAGAGAGAGAATCTCTGAGTACTCTAAAGCAGTGATCGCCAACCGGGGGTCTGTGGGCCACTGGTGGTCTGCGAGATCCAAAAGGTTGGTGACCGCTGCTCTAAAGTACTACTTCTTCCTAGTCCTTGCCCTCATTATCCTATTTTATTGGCGTCATTTTACTTTCTGCTACCTGAGGTATTTATTAATTCACTCGTCCAATGGCTGCCTCCTGTCCCTCTGAGGTTCGCTACAGCAATACCTTTATCTACCTATTCCCAGTGTAGCCTTTGCACTTGGTATGGTGCCTAAATAGGGACTAAATAGTTGCTGAGAGACCAATGAGAAACTACTGTGTCAGGTAACGATCTCAGGCTTATCACTACTACCACTTTTCCTTAAGAACAGCCAATAGATAGGGAACTTTTTAGAACCGAGATGGCGAAGGAAGCTGTGAAAAACCCCAGTGGGGAGAAATCACACCGCAGTTTTGGGCACTGCTGCCCAGAGCATCCATCCCTTCTTCCCCTTTCTCGCCCTTTCCTTCTCCTGTGCTCTCAGAGACTCAGACTGGAGAGACAAATGTAAAGCAACGGTTCTCAAAACAAAGAGAAAGGTTGAGATCAAACCTGTGAGGTTGTGAGGTTTAGGAAGCAAAGGGTAAGATGGTAGGGCACCGGTCGTTGGATGAAATCACATTTTACAGAAGTAAAATGGTGACCCTGAGCACTAGTCATGCACGCAGATGACGAAAATACTAGCACTAAGTAAGTCCACGAGGAAACTCCTCTCTTCCAGAAGCAAAGACAAATTAATCTGCGATCTTGAAAACACTTAAAAGACTTGATCATTTTCGTCCCCATTCACTGTATAACCTGCATCAAACACCACACAGATGTCAATCACGTGAAGGTAGCTGCATTGGTCGACATGTTTCTCTCTCACAGAGACCGCCGTGTGGATTAGGTGATTCAGTTGTGGTTGTATTTACTACCCAGGGCATTAGTTCGTCTCTAGTTAAATCCTGAGGGTAAAATGTACTTCAGTCCAGGGTCTACATGGAGTATGACTCCTTGGACCATCCACACAGAAGAAACATTCCTGCCCTTGGAGAGTATTTCCATATGATCTGGCCATGAGGCTAATCTGAGGAAGATGGAGTAGGAACCCTGAAATGATGACAATAACGGTACTGACCATCTCTGCTCTGCACCGTCCTAAGTTTAGGTGTATTGCTGCTAATAGTATTCGTGATGGCTTACATTAACACGTATTAACTCCTTTAATCCTGATAACAACTCTGTGAGGGAGGTTCTGTCATTATTCTCATTTTACAGTTGAGCAGAGACCCAGAAGGATTTAATCATTTATCTTAACTCATGTAGTTGATCACAGGTCAGGATTCAAATCTGAAAGGTTTGGCTCCAGAATCTATGCATTTAGCCACTCTGCAAAGCCAGACATCCCGGTGAATATCCTTGTTTTACCGATAGGGAAACTGAGCCTCAGATGTTTTAAGAAACTTGTTCATAGTCATACAACTGGCATCTGGTAGGGCAAACATTTGAACCCAGTCAGCTGGATCTCACAGCCTTTTCACCACAGGTCCACTGTGAGTTCAACCCTGAGACTTTAGACTAGGGGTGTCGAACTCAATCAGAGAAGGGGCCAAAATCTAAAATCCAGCCTAAATCGCGGGCCGAATGGTTTACTGAACAGTCATAAACTGTCATTGTGATGGAAACGCAGCGGAGTGCAGTGATGACAGCGTGGTGCGGGCCACATTGCAAGGCCTGGCGGGACGGATTTGGCCCGCGGGCCTTGTGTTTGACACATGTGCTTTAGACAGCTAGCTCGGAGCCAAGGGCACGAGGGAAATAACTGATGGTTTACAAACAGTCCCACCCTTAGGACTGCTGATTCACACAGCCCTTGTTTCTTTATAGTACAGCATCAGAGTAAGGGGTTGAGGTTTGAGAGTGAATTTGCCTATTTCACTTGATTCTAAAACAGAGGTGAGAACAGTGTTTTCATGGGGATGAAAACACTTAGCACAGTATCTGGCACAGAGTAAGGGGCTTAATACATTATCATCTTAGGTGGTTGCCAAAAGCAACTCTGACCAAAACTTGTAAATAAACTGAATCTTGCAGCCCTATATAAATATCCTTTTAAAATATGTCAAATCAAATCTCATGTTAAAATTTGCATAGGAAATTCTGTATCTGATAGGTTAATACGTTCTTAGGCAAAAACATCATGAGCCGAAACCGGTTTGGCTCAGTGGATAGAGCGTCAGCCTGCAGACTGAAAGGTCCCGGGTTCGATTCCGGTCAAGGGCATGTACCTTGGCTGCGGGCACGTCTCCAGTGGGGGGTGTGCAAGAGGCAGCTGATCGATGATTCTCTCTCATCAATGTTTCTAACTCTCTAGCCCTCTCTCTTCCTCTCTGTAAAAAATCAATAAAATATATTTAAAAAAATAAATAAAAACATCATGAGACACTTTGTAGTCCCTGAAATGTAGCAAGTAAAATACATCAATGTTAATTCAAAATGTAAAGACCTGCAAGACCAATCTATTTCAAAAATCACAAGAAAACAGAAATAGAAATATAAAATCAAGAACCACATGTCATAAAAATTAAAACGATACCTGGAACATCTTAATTAATCAAATCAGGCTCTTGTAATATTGCAGTGTTGCTGTTTTTAAGACCTAACTTTTATATTTTAAAAGTAGCAACAGAAATTCATAACAAACGTTTTATTTCCAGCTCTTCCCATTTGACAGCCCCCAAACTGTAATTTCAACAGCACCATTAAAATCTTGGGCCATAAAGAAAATATGTAATTACTTAATAAATTTAAAAGCTGTTTCCTAAGGTGTTTTGGGCCTAAGTCATTTGCCTAAGCCTTATTTTTTCTGAACATTAAATAATTAGGACATGAACGTCACACCCACGTCTTGTATCAGCTGACACTTCACAGCCATACCTTTCTTCGTTGCGTCTGGCGAGCCATCGTGCTCTTCTTTGACTGAGACTTTACAGCTCTTTATCCGACAGAAAAAGGACCGTCTGGAGCCAGAGCACACGCGAGTCCGTCTGCTATGGAAATTACTGTGAACCTGCAAACCCGCTGGCACAGGAGCAGGAGGGAGAGGCACAAGAATAGGTAGAAAGGAATACTTTTAATCAATTTTGAAATTTATCTCTAACACTTTTCTGATCATCCGTGACATTTTTTTATATATAGAAAAGAGAAATGGTCATTTAAAACAGTATCACTGTTAGTAAGGAAGTAAAACATACCAAAAATGTACTTGTCAGGCAATCATATTTTTGATAACTTACAATCTTTCAACTTATTTTTATCCCCCCCCCAAGGGGTGGAACATAAAAATCATTTTAATTGAAATGAAATTAAAAAAACAAACACATCAATTATAATAATCAGTGGCAAAGGCATCATTATTTTATATTATAAATGATTACTTGGCACTAAGCATTTTCAGAGAAGGTTAAGTATTTTCAGAGAAAATAAAGAATACCTTCAACTCCCAAGCAATATTATACATGGTGTTTCACAATGAATAGACCTAACCCATATAAGAGAATAATTCTCTCTCAGCAATAGCTGAATAGTGAAAACTTCATTTCTTGTCAAGATTCTATTAGCATACAAAAAGAATGAACATGAAGCAACCACATTTTCCTCAAGGCATCTTCATATGAATATTTATTTTTATATGAATATAGGAATTGCCTATATAATTATATTGTTTTTAAAAGTTCTAACTTTTCAAGAACACTATATAGCTGTACTTTTAAGTACTAAGTATATTTACATGAAATGGTAAGCACACTGAGATGAGCACTTACTTTTGGCATCTATTAACTTCTCTCTTGGTGAAATGTCAGAAGACAGCTGTTCCTTTACTTTGGCAACATCTTTTGGATGTAAGAAGTCAAATAAGCTCTGTCCAGTCAAACTGGCCTATACATAAAGCAGACATTCATTTAAAATCAGTACCATAATTTTCCTATCTTTCTTCTTAGACATAATGCTTTCTTTTGTTAAAGTTGTTTTTAGTTAATTTCAAAGATGCACCTACCATCCTGTATGATAGCAACAGTGTTAAAAGCAGGGTCATACCTCTAGATAGAAAAAGAAATACATGCACAGCCAGCCATAACTGGATAAACACCAACACCTCGCCACTGGTACTGTTTACTCTTATTAACTCCTGGTAACATCCCCCATTCATATATGTTACTTATAAGTCATATTATGATTTATTTTAAACGTTACCCTTGGCACCCTAGCTGGTTTGGCTCAGCGGATAGAGGGTCCTGGGTTTGATTCCTGTCAAAGGCACATGCTCAGGTTGCGCGGGCTCAATCCCCAGTAGGGGGTGGGCAAGAGGCAGCCCATCAATGATTTTCTCTCATCATTGACGTTTCTATCTCTCTCTCCCTCTCCTTTCCTCTCTGAAATCAATAAAAAAAAAATTATAAACTTTACCCTTGGTAAAAGTAAAGCAAGTATATTATAATATCATATGGAAGTCACAAAATGTGAATCTATGGTGTAGCTTAGATTTACCACACGGTTAAAAAAATTACCATACTATCAAAAGACAAAACCCAACCCGGGACACCTCCCACTTCCCATTCCACTTCTCCCATTATGCAGAGCATTCCCAGGTCTGGGTCTCTGCCCCATGGTCTCATCACCTGGAATTCATTACTCCATCTCGACAAACTCCATTCCCTGGCCCATCAGCCAATTGCCTTTGATTCCCTAGATTCCCTCTCTCGACCTAAAATCTCTTCCTCGCCTCTCTGCACATCCTAAAGCACAGTAGACATCCTACTTTGCATGAGAAACCCTCCCTGACCTTTACTTCCCAAGTACACATTCCTATAAAAGACAGAACACAATGGACCAGGCAATACAAACAGCCTGGTTTGCTTGACAGTTGACACATCATATTTTAAAAAGCTAGCAATCTGATTTACACATAGTCTATTGTGTCACTGGGTAATATAAGTCTATGCCCAGAACTCTGCTTTAGAGCAAATCAGGTTTCTGAATCTGAAAAGATGGACTAGACCCTGCACTATGGGGATCCCAAAGTCCTCCTAAGCAGATGCTGAGTCTCTTGAATAGTCTCTGAAATGCAAAGTGAGTGCCCTGTGGGGTTGGACTCTATGTCCCTATTTGGACCTTCAGTGCCCCTTGCATTATTGATTATCCTAGCATGTGTGATGTTCTCTATTTCCAATGAGAAGTCAGAATTGTCAGGCACTGCCCTGCTTCTGTGTCCCCAGCTATAACCAGCTGCATGATTCACTTGGTCCTCATTCCTCCTGAGTGCAGACTCATAATATCTTCGTTGCTGAGCTCATTATCTATGTATGCCTTATCTCTTCAAATTTCCAAGTTTTGGGGGAAGACAGGCTGACATTAATGGGAGTTATTAAGACGAAATCTTTGGGTCATGTGATTTCTAAAAGGAGACCACAGGTGCTAGTTTATTCACTCTGTTGGATTATTTTCAGTGCTGTCCTTTTTGGATAATTAGTTTAAGATAAATGGTTTTCAGCGATGGGGACATAAAGGAGTTACACAGCTAGTTAAGCAGAAAATGCATTTCAGAGTTGATTGCCAGAACTGAGATCAAAAGCGGTTATGGAAATTATTAGGTCTAGTAATAATTAATGTCGTTTTCTAATACTTTTTTAAATCGAATTTATTTAAACAATACAACAAAATTTAATCAACAATATAGTTGCCGTTGTTTTCTACTACTTGTGCCCAATGCTCAGGAAGCATTTTAATCCCTCTGATGTAAAATTCTTGTGATTTTGATGCAAAAAATTCGGTCAATGCATTTTTGAGGCATTCTTCATTATTAAATTTTTTTCCAAGAAGAAAGTTTTGCAAAGAACGAAACAAATGGTAATCGGAAGGGGCAATATCAGGAGAATATGCAGGTTGAGGGAGAACTTCCCATTCCAACTGGCGCAGTTTTTCAGCAGTGATTCTTGCAGTATGCAGTCGTGCGTTATCATGGTGAAGAATTACGCCCTTCTGATTAATCAGCGCGGGTTCTTTTTCTCTTAAAGCTTGGGCTAACCTTTCCAATTGGGCACTATGCACTGCACTTGTAATGGTTTGGTTAGATGGTAAAAGTTCATAATGAAGAATTCCTTTAAAATTCCACCAAACACACGACATCACTTTTTTCGCATGCAAGTCAGGTTTTGGCGTGGGCTGCGGAGCCTCATTTTTGTCCAACCATTGAGGCCGCCTTTTCAAATTAACATACAGCACCCATTCTTCATCTCCGGTAACAATTTGCTCTCAAAACGGCAAACGGTTTTGACGAGAGAGGAGCGAACTGCAAATTGTGACTCTTTGATTACGGTTGTTGTCGGTCAACTCATGAGGAACCCATTTTCCAAACTTTTGGACTTTGCCAAGTGCACGCAATTGATTGGAAATTATTTTTTGTGAACAATTTAAAGTTGTCGCAAGCTCTTGTTGGGTAATTTGAGGATTTTGCACCAAAAGAGCTTGAAGAGCTTCTTGATCAAAATTGGACACACGGCCTCGACCACTCTTGTCATCTAACGAAAAATTTCCCTCGCGAAATTTCTCAAACCAACGCTGGCATTTTCTGGCGCTAACTGCATCTTGACCAAGAGCACTACAGATGTTTTTTGCAGCCTCACTTGCTTTTCTTCCTAATTGGAACTCGTAAAGCATGCAGTGCCGAATATGCTCTTCATCCGCCATCTTCTTAGCCCTAGTTTTGCAACAAAAACCAAACCAAACACAAACTTTTTCAAGCAAAACTTGTTAATTGCACTTCACACGTTCTGTAGATACCACGTGTTTGAAGATTATGTCAATACAAGTCAACGCCAAGCAAGATTTTAAATGAATGTTTAAAAACGACATTAATTATTACTAGACCCGGTAGTAGCAAATAATTTGGTTCTCGGAGGAAGCAGAGAAGGGTGACTAATGTTTTTCAGACACCCAAATATGACAGCCTTTACATCCTGAGAGACAGGTATAGTCATCATTTCCACTTTTTATGGAAGAGGAAGCTGAGGCTCAGGAAAACAAAATAAGTTGCTAAAGGTCAGGAAGTGACCACTTGTCAGAAATGACAATCCATATTCACTCCACCCATCTGTGCATCTCTCCTGGAGCAAGTACTAACTCAGCAGAACCTCACCCACAGCCCAAAGGAAAAAAGAATTCAGAAAAAGAGATCTGAAATCCGTTTATTTAAAAAAACTAAACATAGTGTGGGAAATATCCTTTTTTGCATACCTGATCATAATTAAGTATTTTGGAGACTGACTTAGAAACGAAGAGAATTTTTCCTCTTTCACAACCAACCACAAACAGGAAGCCTTCTGCAGTCTAGGATAAAAAAATATAAAAGTCAATTTTTAAAATATCATTTGTATTTCTCACACACATCCTTTCTGAGGAAACTGCTGTAGCAATAAAACCAACAGAGTGGGCATAAATGTAGTAAAATTAATTTTAAGAAATTTTCTTAAGATATATACAAATTATAAAGAAATATCACCTTGGACCCCTGTCTAAATTAATGTTTTTTTTCTACATGAGAAGTTCAGGGAATATTTAGTTAAAAATTTCATAATGTAAAAATTACCTATCCCAAATTCCACACTACTGCAAACAGAAACTCTGTAGAGATACCAATCAGTAACAGCTGCCTGTGGATGTGTGGAGGTGGAAAGATGTGCAGACTGGAACGAGGAAGGCATGGAAATATTTTACTATTTATACATCTTGAATAATGATAAGCTATCAATCAAAACTAAGTTGTTTGTTTTTTAAATATATTTTATTGATTTTTTACAGAGAGGAAGAGAGAGGGATAGAGAGTTAGAAACATCGATGAGAGAGAATCATCGATCAGCTGCCTCCTGCACAACCCCTTACCGGGGATGAGCCCGCAACCAGGGAACATGCCCTTGACTGGAATCGAACCTGGGACCTTTCAGTCTGCAGGCCAACGCTCTATCCACCGAGCCAAACCAGTTTTGGCCAAAACTAAGTTTTAAAAATTCTAATAGATGGCAACTTCCATAAGCTATACCCAGTAAATCCCCTGTGAAGCAGTCTTGGAAATGGATATGTGTGGACAGAGAGTGAGTCTAGCACTCCCACCTGACATTTCTTAAACAAATGTTTACCAACTGGAAACAAACATGGCGTGAATTAGGCAGATGTGTTCCGGGGGTTATATTAAGTTATGGCTTAAAAAAAAAACACATGGGGAAATTGGGTAGACACATGCAAAAGAATGAAACTAGATCACCAACTTACACCATTCACAAAAATAAACTCAAAATGGATACAGGACTTAAACATCAGACGGGAAACCATAAAAATACTAGAAGCATCCTCAGGCAGCAAAATCTCAGACATATGCCAAAAGAACTTCTTCACTGATACTGCCCCTAGGGCAATGGAAGCTAAAAAGAAAATAAACAAATGGGACTACATCAAAATAAAAAGCTTTTTTACAGCAAAAGAAACCATCAACAAAACAACAAGAAAGCCCACGGTGTGGGAGAACATATTTGCAAATAACACCACTGATAAAGGTTTAATCTCTAACATCTACAGACAGCTGATACAACTAAATAAAAGGAAGATGAATGATCCAATTAAGAAATGGGCAAGGGACCTAAATAGAATATTTTCAAAAGAAGACAGAAGGAAGGCCAAAAGGCACATGAAAACATGCTCAAAGTCACTAATTATACGAGAGATGCAAATCAAAACAACAATGCAGTACCATCTCACACCTGTCAGAATGGCCAACATCAACAAATCGACAAACGACAAGTGTTGGCGAGGTTGCAGAGAAAAAGGAACCCTCGTGCACTGCTGGTGGGAATGCAGACTGGTGCAACCACTGTGGAGAACAGTGTGGAGTTTCCTCAAAAAACTGAAAATGGAACTCCCATTTGACCCAGTAATCCCACTCCTAGGAATATATCCCAAGAAACTAGAAACACCAATCAGAAAGGATATATGCACCCCTATGTTCATAGCAGCACAATCTACAATAGCCAGAATTTGGAAACAGCCTAGGTGCCCGTCAGCAGATGATTGAATCCAAAAACTATGGTACATCTACACAATGGAATACTATGCTGCCATAAAGAAGAAGGAATTCTCATCATTTGCAGCAACCTGGATGGAATTGGAGAACATCATGCTGAGTGAAATAAGCCAATCAATGAAAGAGAAACACCACATGACCTCACTCATTGTGGATAATAAAGAGCATTATAAACTGATGAACCAAAAGATAGATATAGAGACAGTAAAGCAACAAGCAGATTGTCAAATTACAGCGGGGAGGGGAGGAGGATCTGGGGGAGATAATAGATCAACCGAAGGACTTGTATACATGCATATAAGTACAACCAATGGACATAAAACTATGGGGAGGGAGGGGATATGGGGGAGGAAGGGAGGGGGGTAAAAAAAAATCATTAAAATATGTAAAAAAAAAAAAAAAAAAAAAAACACAAAAATTGGTGAGAAAGCTTCCAAAGCGTATTATATATTTCACTGTCTTTAAAAATACTTTTGTTGTCTGTAAAAAATTCATTTTATTCCTATAAGGAATATTATATTTAAATTCAGCAGTTCAAAAAGAGGGACATGAGTCTTTTTGTTTCATCAAACTACAGGTTAAAGCCTAGTAGTCACAGCACAAGATCAAGACACTTAGCCCTGGGGACAGGATGAGCCAAGGACGTAGTCATGTTTTCCATGTCCAATAAACCGGTGAATAGACCGGTGGATCCGAAAACCCATGCCAAAAAACCCATCCGAAAAAGCATGGCCTAACAGCTCAGTTAGTTAGCAGTGGCTAGCTAATGGGCAGAGAACAGGATCCTGAAGGAATAGCATACAAGACAGACGGCTCTGTAGGAGGTACCGGTGAGGAATAGATCCTGAGAGTTTCTAACTCTCTATCCCTCTCTCTTCCTCTCTGTAAAAAATCAATAAAAAATATATATATTAAAAAAAAGACAAGCCTTGCTTCATATTTTAGGAAGCGCCTCGCTTCCCTCTCTACTTTCACTAGCCCAAACCAATAAGACACGGTTATTTGTGTAAGTTAAATTTTATACTAAAGGAAGTTTGGTGTAATGTAGAGTCCTGTATGTTTGCAACAGAAAGCAAACTAGAGAAAACCTGCCTCCCATTTAAATAGAAAGGAAAGGGCAAATACAACTTAGGCAAATGTATTTCTTGACTTACCTTAAGGACTAGGTGTCTGAGCTCATTATCCTGAATAAATGAAGGTCGGTAAATATCTCCTGCATAAGAATTTGTCATACCTAAAAATAAGTAGTCAAAAAGTTACTAAAAATATAGTAGGGTTGGGTTAGGTATGTAGTAGGTACTCAATGAACATTGGCGATGGTTGTCACTGGTGAGAACTTTCTCTTTCAGCGCATCCTGAGACCTCTTCTGTTATCATTCTCTTTCTTTATTACTAGATTAAAAATTCCTGCATTTAGAATGTTAATTCTTGGAACTACTATTCCTTTATAGATTCAAATGTGCAGATAGTAAGAGCATCATGTAAAAGAAAAGTCAAGTAATACATCATCTTTAACATTATAATAGGTAACAATATTCAAAAATCTAGTTATTTTTATATCTTAGCTTAAAACTAATCTCATATGAACTATCTTGAATGGGGTGATTCTGGAATTCTAAACAAATGTCATAGATTCATAGGATTTTGCATATGACCCTTTAAAGATCACATGATGACTTCTGTTATTATACAGTAATATACATATATAACAAATTTCTGCTAATATAAGTAAAATAATTCCTTTTACATCCTTAGCACAGAGCTTATTGTATTATAATGAAATTCTCTAAAGCAACTGAAGAGCTAATGAGGAATTATCAGCTCAAAACAGGAATACTTGAGGACATCCTACACTGACACAGGAAAGCCCTTCATGGCCACAAGGGGGCGCAAGAGACAGCCCACAAAGGCAAGGTGTGCTGTCCCCAGATAACTCTGAGCGAGGGTGATTCCCAGGTAAATCAATGCTCTCTCCTTTATACTTCCCAACCTCCTTACCTCCAAACCCCTCCTTCTGAGGACTGCAAGGGAAGTTGCTTTTGCAAGAGAAATTTTAGCCATAAATTAACTCTTGAATGGATTTACAGTCCAAACTTACCAATTACCTAAGTGGTGGAAAGAAAACAAAGGCAGAAAATAAAAAACACCTCATATTATGACTTGGTAAAGTTCTCTCAGACTGGTAGCACCCCTGAGAATCTGGCATAAGCAAAAGAAAACCTTTTCTTCTGGAATATTCCTTCTAGGTAGGCCTCAAAGAATTCAGTAAGTGATTTTTTTGTTACTACTGCACAGCAGCCAGAGAGCAGAGCACTGAGAAAGGGCTAAAAGGTTCAGACTCTGAGTGCTATGCTACGATTCAGCCATAAATCAACCTGAGCAAGGCAGTGACATTTCCAGGCCTGGCCCGAAGCAGACGTGTGCCAGGGAAACTCTGATGGTGTAAACCACCAGGAAGGGGCGAGCCCTGGCTAGGTGAGTGAACTAGTGAGTGAGTACGAGCTAAGGAGAAACAGAGGGAGTCAGAGCAGAGCTGGAACCAGGGTGAGGCGAGTTAATAAAACGCATGCTGTAATATGCTGTACACCTGCCAAACATGGGCAGGTAACAAATATGATCAATTTCTGATATCAAAAACTAACGAGGAAACAAATCACTTACTTTTGTTACAATGTTCATCATGTTAAAAAAAAAAAAGTCAACATGACAAAAATAATAATGATCATTAAAACGAGAATGATCATCATAATGACAACTAGAGACTCGATGCACAAAATTCGTGCAAGGGGCTCCACCCTCACAGCCGTGGCTTTGTCCAGGTCATTCAGATGGTAGTTCTGCTGTTTGGTCTAATTAGCATATTAGCTCTTTATTATATAGGAAAATGATCAAAATACCAACTATTTCTTCTCCTCCTCTTACCACCACTTCCACTGTTAGTAGACACTGTGCTCACTATATATATGCGTTATTCTTTACTCAACAATCCTATGAGACAAATGCATTATCCCTGTTTTACAGTTATGGAAGTTGAGGATTAGAAAGGTAAGTCACATAGCTATTAAGTCAGGGAGCCAGGATTTGAACCCTGGAGGTTTGCCTCCAGGACCCACAGGCATGCACTACCGGCCCAGGTATTAAGACCACACCCACGGAATGTCCACAGGTTCTCCAAGAGCATAGGCTGCAAGCAGGGCTACTCCAGGTGTGGCCTAGAGACCAATGTCATCGGTCAACTGTGGTGAGACGAGTACAGAAATTAAGAATAAGCATTTAGACGCCATTACAGAGATAATGTTCATGGCACCCCAGCCCATGAACATTTTCCCAATAACCAGCTGTGTTATATTTTACAAGGGATGGGGGTGGGGAACACGTGGCCTTCACCCAGATCGTTTGAGAAGTATTGCTGTATGTAGAGTGTAGTAAAAAAAAAAAAAAAAAAATATATATATATATATATATATATATATATATATACACACACACACACACACACACACACACACACACATTTACATTTCACCATCCTTCTTTCTTTAAGGTGATTATGTACAAACCAAAATAAGATGATCCACACCAGCCTCTGATGAACCAGTGTCTCTGGTCGGGGTGAGTTGGGGTGCACTCACTCTGGTAAGTGTGCTGGAATGCAGACACCTGCTCTTAGTCCTCTCGCTGTGGCTCACTCGAGACATCCTCACTTTGGCTCCGAAGGGCCACTGGTGAAATCTATGCTCTGTTCCAGAATCCTCTCTCAGTGTAGACAACTTCTCCTGCCTACTCTCCTCTCACTCATTCCTCCACTGAAACATTTATGCCATCAGATTTTACTGATCTCTTCACAGGTCCAAGTCCCTCCACCAGCCATGAACAACCCTTCAAGCACGGAGATCTTACCTCAGTCAACTTCCTATCCCCAGCACAGAACAGGAGCCTCGTCAGTAATCAGCTGGTTGAATTAACTGACTCATGGCTTCTCCCTGAGGTCCTCCTCCCTCGGGACATTGCAAATGTGAAAATTGTTGGGAAATTTTAGGTTTGCAACCAAATGACCTCAGTTGAGCCTGCAAACGTTCGTTGCTAAAAGATTTAAGGGAAATATTGCATGCAATTTACACAAGACCTAATAGTAGGTAAAAGAGAATCTTACGTATGTCATTTCACAACAGACTTGTGAAAATAAGCCTGCCAGTCATGCTCCCAACAGGAAGCCCGCCAGGCATATCCCAGCACTTGAGCTGCTCTGTGTGGCACTGACAGGACCAAGGGCTGCGCTTCCTCGTCCCCCAGGCCTCCCCTCCAGATCTGCACAGAGTCCTGGGCGGGGAGGGGGGGTGAGGGGGGTGCATGTACCATTTTTCTACCATATGTGGAGATTTAAGGAAGATGATTTAAAGTATCTATTTTTACAACCTGCACAAGTTACTATTAAACAGGCCATTAATAGTTGTCTGTAATCTTACTTCCTAATTTGTATATGCTCGCCCTCCCTACCTCAGTCAATGAGAATGGATTTGCCAGGTTTTTTTTGTTTATTATGAAGTAAGATCCTCTCTGGGCTCCAGTTTTCACTGGAAGTCTAGGTTAACACTGTTTTCCCCTAAGACTCTTGGCCAAATCCCTCTAAACAGATTTTCCTATTCCTGGAATGCAATGTAGGAGGACAAAGATCTAATTAAGAACCTTGGTCATCCTTTGCTTATTCCCTTTCTACAATTTTTTGGGGAGATGTTTTGTTTTTGATTGTTTTTTTTTGTTTTGTTTTGTTTTGTTTCTTGGCTCAAAAAAGAACCAAATGTCACCATAATCTTTTAGATCTGACAAATGGGAACTTCCAGAGTCTCCTCTGTGGCCTGTAGCTCACTCCTCTTCTACGTCCTCTCAAAATCAATTTGTGTCGTTAACATTCCCGTATCTAAAACTCATTTCCATCATACTGCCCCTCCCCCAAGTTGGCCTGGGGTTACTCTCAAACTCGATGTGATTTTGACCACATACGCGTGTGCACACACACACAAACACTTCAATTTAAAATTCAAGGTCAAGTTGGGGAGCTGCTTGGGTCAGAAATGACCTTGTAAACCCAAGAAGCAATAGCTAAGGATCGCCTTCATCCGATGTCTAATACCAGTAAGGACCCCTTAGGAGAAGAAGGTGTAATGCATTTTAAGGTACTACTGGTTATAAATCTGAAGTTTTAAGAGAAATTGGCTGAATTTAAGAAGATTTTCTTTTCGAAGAATGGAAATCTGCCAATAATTTAAAACTATAATAATACATTTCAGAACTTTTAAAATACGGAGAGGCACCTAGGGCAGGCATTGCTATCTTTGCATTACATACATAGGAAAACAAGTAGAAATGTAAAGAATTTTCAAAGTCACACACATAGCTGAAGATAATGCCTTTAGCAGGACCAAGTTTCCTGACACCCAAATTAGCATCGTCTCCACATACAGTACATGGTCAAGCATCAGATTAATGTCTCCAAAGCTGAACGATACCTTTGCATAGCATCTCAACAGCCAATAGCAAGAAGCCAGACCCAGCAGAGACCTCCGTGACAGGGAGGATGTCCCAAAGCCAGGTGTGGAGGCAACGTTCTAACTCACCTTTCAGAGACTTCAAGTGCTGAACGGCCATTCTTAAAACGGTCAGCTTGTCCAGCTTCCGTGCCAAGGGCTTGCACTGGGGAATCATCGCAGACAGTTCCTCAATCAGGTTGTTCATTTTATCTCTCCTCCGCTTTTCAGTTTTGCTGTGAGCTTCTCTAAGAAGGAAAAGTACCTCCTTTACATTTCACATTCAGCAGCCCCATGGTGACCCAGGAGCGCGAGCCAGAGCCTGTGTGGAGGCAGCAAGTCCACACCGTTCTCCCCTCCCACGGCCCTGCAGGTGCTGCCTGGGAAGGAGGAGGAGCTGTTGGGAACGGGAAGCACACATGAAATTCACAGCACTCTCCACCTCAGCCACTGCCCTTGCTCCTTCCTTACCCTACTTATATCCTGACACCTTCAAGAACTAAGACATTTGTCTGAGAGGCATGATGGGTGGTATTCTTGCTCCCCTCCAGTCTTTTTTTTTTTTTTTTTACCGAGAGGAAGAGAGATGGAAAGAGGGATAGAGAGTTAGAAACATCGATGGGAAAGAAACATCGATCAGCTGCCTCTTGCACACCCCCCTGCCTGCAACCAAGGTACATGCCCTTGACTAGAATCGAACCTGGGACCTTTCAGTCCGCAGGCTGATGCTCTATCCACTAAGCCAAACCGGTTTCGGCTTCCCTCCAGTCTTAAAGGAAGATGGGTTGCCTTCTATTCAAAGCTCACTCCTCTGTGATATTCCCTTAGGCCAGTGGTCGGCAACCTGCGGCTCGTGAGCCACATGTGGCTCTTTGGTCCCTTAAGTGTGGCTCTTCCACAAAATACCATGGCCTGGGAGAATCTACTTGGAAGAAGTGGCGTTAGAAGTTTAAAAAAAATTGGCTCTCAAAAGAAATTTCAATCGTTGTACTGTTGATATTTGGCTCTATTGACTAATGAGTTTGCCAACCACTGGCTTAGCAGTTATCAGCATTGTAACCTCATTCTCTTCCATAGCTCTTTCTTGGGGGTCTATAATGTGCTCCAATCTCTGCCCTCTGCACACACCTTCCCCTTGTTGCAGGGTTGTTTCCTTGCTACTGTCTTCTTCTCAGCCAGCTTCATAAAGGTGCACAGTCTCCACTCAATCTCTCATTTCCCAGGCACTTCTCCAGATATTAAAAGTGAACCTTCCATAATCCCCGCTCCACTGAAACTATTCTAGCAAGGGAAGATTCCTTGGGCCACCCTTATCTTGTGCGATCTCTTGAACTTGTCACTGCTTACATTCGTCATTCTTCACCTGGCTTCATGACCTCTCCAGCACCTCCAGCCTCCCTGCTCGGCTCAGTCCCTTCGTCTCTCTACCCCACACATTCGTCTATCTTTAAACCCTGATTTCTCCAAAGATTTCCTACTTGGCACCACTCTTTTCTCACCCTATAGCTTTACCCTAAGAGATCTCATTCCCTCATAGCTACTCATAAGCTACTTACTTTTAAATGTTTATTTGTTACCCAGTTCCTGACTTTTTAAAAATGTATCTTAATTGTTAAAAGTTATACAGATGAACTTTTTCTCTCATTGACTCCTTCTAGCCTACCCTCTCCCTTCATCCCACATGTCATGCATATATATATATATATATATATATATATATATATATCCCTAATATGCAAATAGACCGAACTGCAGAACCACCAAACAACTGAACAACCAGCCGCTATGATGTGCACTAACCACCAGGGAGCGCACACAGAACATGGTGGGCGTTGGCCACGGCAGGATGGTGGAGCAGGTGAGTTCGGGCAGCAGACCAGGACGCTGGTTGCTATCATTAGGGAGAGCCTCTGGTGGTTACTGGATCCCACCTGGCACTTACACCTGCTGCAGACACTAGTCCCACTGACACCCACTGGTGGCACTGGAAATGCTGTTTGCACCCGCAGCCGGTGCCCGGTGCCAGCCCCAATCGCTCAGTGCCTTCAGCAGGTGCAAGCAATGGCTGCCAGCCCAAGTTGCCCATCAGGGCTTCTTCATCTCCCCCTGCTCCTGAGGGGCAATTGGGGCTGGCAGCCACCTCTCACATCCGCAGCCAGTGCCGGTCTCCACTCACACCATTGCCAGCACCTGGCACGAGTTCCAATTACTTGGTGCCATCAGCGGGTGCAAGCTGTGGCTGCCAGCCCAAGTTGCCCCTCAGGGCTTCTTCACCTCCCCCTGCTCCTGAGGGGCAATCAGGGCTGGCAGCCACCTCTCACACCAGCAGCCAGCGCCAGAGTCTCCACTCACACCCAATGCCAGCACCTGGCACCAGTTCCGATCACTTAGCGCCATCAGTGGCTTCGAGCTGCGGCTGTCGGCCCCAATCACCCCGAGAGCTTCTCCACCTCTCCCTACTTTGGTTAATCTCTTTGGTTAATTTCTTCCCACCCATTCACCCACCTCCACCTCCTGCCTTCCCTCTGAGATTCATCAGTTTATTTTGTTTAGATTTCACATATGAGTGAGATCATGTGGTACTTGACTTTCTCTGACTTATTTTGCTTAGCATAATACTCTCCAGGTCCCTCTGTGCTGCCTCAAATGGTAAAATATCCTTTTTTACTGCTGCATATATTCCATGGTGTAAATGTACCACAGCTTTTTATTTACTCATCTACTGATGGACACTTATGATAGCTCATGGCACTAACCCAGAAAGCCTTTTCAACTCATGTTCCTTCTTCTAGTGTTTTCCCTTTCTAGTCTATCCTGCCCACTACTTCCCGAATTATTACTTCTAAACAAATCAAACCAGCTAATCCCATTGCATAAAACTGCCAAAATGCATTTCTCTACTGCCCAAGGATGGCCAAACTCCCTAATGACACCCCAAATTTCTCCATCCTCTGCCTCATCCTTTCAAGTCATTTCACCTCTCCCTGACTTTTCCCTACAACTCCAAATGTCATACAGCAGCATGCCCAATGACCTGCACTCCTCAAACATACCGCCTCCCCTCATGTCTTCTCTATGCCTTGCTCTTTCCTAGGCTTAGAAAGTCTTTCCCTTCTATATCCCTGGGAAAAAGCTACTCCTTTTTCAAAGCCCAGCTCAGGTAGCCTTCTGGGAAGCGTTCTTTGACTACTGTACAATTTATCACTTCCCTCTCAGCTACCTCAGTGGTTTTGGTTTTTTTTGTGTTTTTTTTTTTTTACAGAGAGGAAGGGAGAGGGATAGAGAGCTAGAAACATCGATGAGAGAAAAACATTGATTAGCTGCCTCCTGCACATCCCCCACTGGTGATGTGCCTGCAACCAGCCCTTGACCAGAATCGAACCTGGGACCCTTCAGTCTGCAGGCAGACGCTCTATCCCCTGAGCCAAACCAGTTTTAGCTACCTCAGTACTTTTTACGCCACTACTATATGCATCAAATCTAAGCCACAATCAATTGTAAGATGCACTAATATTTAATGTATTACAAGGAGACAGAGAAATGCTGCCAATTTAATAAGAAAATACCAATGATGATAAGACATTTTTCACAGATTATAAAAGGTAGGGGGAACTGTACATCTTAGATTTCACTAATTAGGCTATTTTACTCTTCATATTTAACTGTAAACATCTGTCTGTTTCTCCTCCAACACTCAGACTACGACTTGTATGTAAAGTTTAGTGGAAACAACCTAATGGGAAAGAAGATAAGTAGGAGACCTGCCTTGATCTATTTTTATAGGAACTTTAAAATACATAAAAGGAACTGTAATTTTTCTACATGGAAGTAGGGAGAAGCACTGATGGAGACAGATGGAGCTAAACTCCCCCACCTCCCCCCAACCATTCATTCTTGGGCAATGCCACTCCTGAAACAAAATACGTACTTTTGGGTAAACGGGATGGAATGTGAATTATATGTGTGTTTGCATACAATTTAGATATCTACTCATACTTTGGCTTATTCATGAGAAATTTTTAGTTAAAATTCTATGATTAAAAGAATGTGATAGTTACCCTCTTGCTAAAATGGTCACCTCTTCTTTCTACCAGTATTTCCCATCAGAACAGACAGCAGTAACAGCAAGAGATGCCTCATTCCAGGAGTATACAGCAAAGGAAGGATGTTATGCTCTCTCTCAGGGAGGGTTTTGAGGAAGGTGAGAGCAAGGCCACTGAAGAGAGCAATGAAGGATAATGGTGGAAGCTAGGAAACTCAGAGAAAGGCGAAATAGCCAGTTTTTTAGTAAGGTAGGTAGATTAGTTGGAGATTTTATTAAAGAAAGGCATATGGCCAAAACCAGTTTGGCTCAGTGGATAGAGTGTTGGTCTGCGGACTGAAAGGTCCCAGGTTCGATTCCGGTCAAGGGCATGTACATTGATTGCGGGCACATCCCTTGTGCAGGGTGCAGGAGGCAGCTGGTCGATGTTTCTCTCTCATCAACGTTTCTGGCTCTCTATCCCTCTCCCTTCCTCTCTGTGAAAAATCAATAAAATATATTTTTTTTAAAAGACATATGTATCCAAAGGCTAGTTTCTGCTTAATAATTTATCAGGGCTCTGGTTCTTAATCCTGTATACTGTTATTGCCATTCTGAATCATGTCAGTGTCTGGGAAGAATTATATCAATAAAACAGAATCAATGGAGAAAAGGCAAAGCTGAGATCTGGCCATGCTGCCACATATAGAAAAAAAAAAATGTTGTTGATGTTGAAACAATTGACAAAAAATTCATGATGATAGATTCCTAATCAGATGTGTGTTGTAATTCCGATTTGTTTACAGCAAGAATCAGTTTTCTCCAGTGCTGAAAAATACTAGTTCTTAATAAACAGCTACTCTAAAAAAATTCAAAGATACATAAAGCCAAAATGTTATTCAAACAGAAAAGAAAGGTAAGAGGTTGCTGATAATCACTACCTCTTACAGCATAAGGTGAGAAAACCCTAATATTTATGAATCCATTCTCCTGACATCACCTTCGGTTTTGGCTAAAGGTGTGCATGGGTGGACCATCTATACAGTTCAGTGCCGCTGAAGGGCTTCATTTTTACTTGTTGACCATCTTCCATTCTACAAAAAGCAGGATACAACTCCATGAAACAGCTTTTCAGTAATTCTTGAGGAATAAAGAGGAGATTAAGTCCAATCAACCTAATTTCCTATTAAGTCTTTAGTAACAGATACTATCATATGCTCCTAATGACCTGAAATGATTTTCACTGTTACGTGAGCTGCTCTATGAAAGCCAAGAAGCACATCTTCTCTGTCAGGGTTACAACGACGTTAACTGACAACAAAAACTGGTGCCCTAGTTAAAAATTATCCTATGCCAATATATTAAGAATATAATTTTATAGAAATAAAGTTATTCTTTTTAAACCAATGGATGGCTTAACCAAAAATTTTATTGTAGCTGCATTAGAATAGCCTGAAAATGTATTGAAAGCCTCAGACCTTTAATCAAAAGGAATTTGTTTTGCCTAAAAATTCATCTGAATAAGAAATATTGAAAACTGAAAAACTTTGATCACTTGCCAATAATATTATCACATTAATATATTATGCTAGGAAATATACTATATGTACATATATGTGTATAAATATTTATATCTAAATATGCATACACGTGTTTGTATTAATTTAGAAATTTAGTCACCAGACCACTACCAAAGTGAAATACACTAAGGGTGATAGAATACTTCCCACATTAACAAATTATTTCCAAATGTGTTATTTTTCTGAAGGGGCATTTGAAAATTCAGGAAAAGCCCCCATAATCTCATCTGGAAATAATCAGTTAATATTAATGGGTCTCCTTCCAATCTCTTTTTAAACATTTATTTAAATACATTTAAAAAAAAGAAAGAAAAAAAAAAAGAATGGCCCAAACTGGTTTGGCTCAGTGGATAGAGCATTGGCCTACGGACTGAAGGGTCCCAGGTTCGATTCCGGTCAAGGGCATTGTATCTGGGTTGTGGGCACATCCCCAGTGGGAGGTGTGCAGAAGGCAGGTGATCGATGATTCTCTCTCATTGATGTTTCTAACTCTATTTCTATCCCTTCCTCTCTGTAAAAAATCAATATATTTTCTTAAAAAGAAGAAGAATGCAAGCTTCCCTGAAAACTACTTCCATTGCATGTTTAATAAAATGGAGGCCTGCTCCCTGAACCAACCTCAGACAATGAAATTGAAGGCAAATACAATCAAAACATTCTCCAGATTTGCCACTTTTCCTACCTTCTTCTTTTTGAAACTTTCTTCCTTTGGTTTCTGAGATACCACTCCCACTATAGGGCCAGGTCTTCTCACATTTTGGGTGAGATTCCCCTTCTTTCTTTGCTGTATTTAGGCTCGGTACCAGAGTATACACTAGAATCCTCAGCCCCCGAGAGGCTGTGCCCATGCCAATCACCACACCTGCTTTCTGTGCATTCGTGGTGTCTGACTCTCCCAACCGCAACCCTCATATCCAACCGACTACTTGAAGATCCCATAAACGTTGCATTATCATTGTGTCCAAAATGGAATTCTTCGTCTTTCCCTCCACTTCATGGAATGATACCATCATCCATCCGTCCAAGTCAGAAAACTCAGACACTTCTTATTTTCCTACTCTCCCTAACAATCATAATATCTAAAAAGATTCCATCTTTAAAATGTGTCATAATATGTCCCTTTCTGTCCATGGCCACGCTCTCAATACCTAATTCCTAGTAAAAGTTTCTCAGCTGGTTCTTCTACCTGCTGGGTTTTCCTCCTTTAGCCCATCCTCCAGGCTGTTTCCAGTGATCTTTTGAAAAGGGGTCACCTACTAGGATAGCTTTTTGTTTTGTTTTTTAATGGAAAGTAACAAGTGTCAGCGAGAATGTGGAGAAAGGGGATCTTTGTATATCGCTGGTGGGAATGTAAAATGGGTTAGCCACTGTGGGAAACAGTGTGGTGGTTTCTCAAACACTAAATATAAAATTACCATACAACCAAGAGTTCTACTCCTAGGTATGTACCCAAAAGAATTGAAAGCAGATGCTTGTACACCAATGTTCTTGAAAGCATTGTTCACAATAGTAAAAAGATGGAAACAACCCCAATGTCCATCATCAGATGAATGGATAAACAAAATCTGATATATATGCTAACAATATAATATTATTCAACCATTAAAAAGAAATAAATTTGAAAACATTAGGCTAAGTGAAATAAGCCAGTCACAAAGAGACAAATATACTACTATATAATTCTACTTATATGAAATATCTAGAATGGGCAAATTCATAGAGCTAGAAGGTAGGCTAGAGATTACCAGGGACTGGGGGAAAAGGGGCATGGAGAATTATTATTTAAATAGAGGCTTGGTGCAGGAAATTTGTGCATGGGCTGTGTGTCCCTCAGCCCAGCCTGCACCTCTCTAATCTGGAACCCCTTGAGGGATGCCTGACTGCCTGTTTAGGCCCGATCCAGGTAGGTCATCCCTCTCACAATCGAGGACTGCTGGCTCCCAACTGCTTGTTTGCCTGCCTTCCTGATTGCTCCTAACCACTTCTGCCTGTCAACCTGATTACCCCCTAAGCACTCCCTGCCAGCCTATTTGCCCCTAACTGCCCTCTCCTGCAGGCCTGGTTACCTCTAACTGCCCTCCCCTGCAGGTCTGATCACCCCTAACTGCCAACCCCGCAGACCTAGTCCTCCCCAACTGCTCTCCCCTGCAGGCCTGGGTCCTCCCCAACTGCCCTTCCCTGAAGGCCCAGTTGCTCCCAATTTCCCTCCTCTACTGTCCCAGTCACTCCTAACTGCCCTCCCCTGCAGGCTTAATTGTCTACAACTGCCCTCCCTTGCAGGCCAGACCCCTCCCAATTGCCCTCCCCTGCTGGCCTGATTTCCCACAACTGCCCTTTCTTGCAGACTTGGTCCCTCCCAACTGCCCTCCCCTGCTGGCCATCTTGTGGCGGCCATCTTGTGTCCACATGGGGAACAGACATCTTGTGTGTTGGACTGATGGTCAATTTGCATATTATCCTTTTATTAGATAGGATTAGATAGGATAGAGGCCTGGTGCACGTGTGGGGGCCATCTGGTTTGCCCTGAAGGGTGTCCTGGATCAGGGTAGGGGTTCCCTTGGGGATTGGGGCGGTCTGGATGAGGGGCCTGCGATGGTTTGCAGGCCAGCCACACCCCCCAGTGACCCAAGCTGAGATCCTACTATCTGGGATTCATTTATTTTCTATAATTGAAACTTTGTAGCCTTGAGCAGAATCAAGCCTCCTGCTTTCTCCGTGGCTGCCTCCATTTTTGTTGGGATTTATCTTCTATAATTAAAACTTTATAGCCTTGAGCAGAGGCCTGGGACCACCAGGGCAGGCAGAAAGCTTGGCTTTCTCCATTGCCAGGGGCAACCCAAGCCTCCTGCTCTCTCCATGGCTGCAGCCATCTTGATTGGGTCAATTTGCATACTCACTCCTAATTGGCTGATGGGTGTGGCTTGTGAGTGTGGCAGAGGTGTGGTCTATTTGCATATTACTCTTGTATTAGATAGGAAGGGTACAGAGTTTCAGACTGAGATGATGAAAAAGTTTTAGAAATAGACAATGCTGACAGTTGAACATTAAGTGGGACTAATGCAACTGAATTGTACACTAAATGATTAAATGATAAATTTTATGTTAAATATTTTACTACAATAAATTTTACTGCAATAAAAAAGTTTTTAAAGTACAAAGGCAAGAAATTTTAAGAAGTGTAATTGGAAGAAAAGTTCTCACGTTTAAAAATCCTTCCATTTTTCTTAACCACATTCAAGACAATTTTGAGATTCTTTTGTTCAATGACCTTCAGAATCTAATTCACATTTATTCCTCAAGTCATAGCTCACCCTCCTCCACATGCACCCTCTGCTCTATGTGACAACCACTTGTTTCCAGATCAGCAGTGTGCTTTCCAAGCATCTTCTCTACTCCTGCTCCGAATTGCTTATTCCCATTATTCATTTAAAATGTAGTGTATCTCAACATCTCTAGAAAGCTGTCCTTCATTCCTGATCCCAGTGTTATTTAAATCCCCAACTTTCTTTGTTGCCATAATACCTAGGATCTCTAGTATAGAGGTTCTTATGATGCGTAATAATTCTTTGTACATTTTCCATTTGTACAAGTTTCTGGGGTCTTATCAGTATCTCTTCCTCCTAGTCTATTATACTAGGTGTCACATATTAGGTACTCAATAAATGCATAATGACTACATTCCAGGGAATCTTCATCAATAACCCCGTTCAAAGAACCAATTTTCCATTCAAAACCAACAGAGGAGAAAGGATAAACGTTCTTAAACATTCTTCTTTGTTTACAAATATCTAATATTCTGAGGCTCCCTCGACGAAATCAATTTCATATCTATTGACTGGTTTTCATGCCCTGAGTCTAGGAAGGATGCCACATAAATGATGAGTAAAGTGAGAAGCAAATTAGGAAGACAAGTCTTTCGCTGTGACCATAAACATTAAACAAATTAACCTTAGGTTGTTTTCTTCCCGACTCCACTTGTCCCTCCTGAATATCTAATAACCTTCAGATCTGGACTGAAAAGTGCGAGTTCAGTCAATGACAGAGGTGGCAGTTGGATGGATAAATAATTGCCCCTATCCAAATGCTACCACATCTAATAAATGAAATTAATGTTTTAAAAAGTAATCTTGTTCTTTTTTGTCCCTAGAATCAAAGACTTAATGGGGTTAAAGGAACAAAGTACTTACTGGGATAGATCCAAATCACTTTCTTTTCGTTTTCTTGGGAACTCTCTCACGTGTGGGCTGAAGGATCCAACCGTTATTGGTTTTGCCCATGTGCTCATATGATTGGAAACCATCGGAGCAATGAACTGGTTGTCTTCTATCCATACATTACCTATGAGAGGTCAAAAGATAAAGCACAATCCTATATAATAAAAGGCTAATATGCAAATAGATTGAACAGCAGAATGACTGGTTGCTATGATGAGCACTGACCACCATAGGGCGGACGCTCAATGCAGGAGCTTCCCCCTGGTGGTCAGTGCACTCCCACAGAAGTGCCACTCAAAGAGAAGCCGGACTCATGGCTGGCGAGCACAGCGGTGGTGGTGGGAGCCTCTCCCACCTTTGTGGCAGCACTAAGGATGTCCAACTGAGGACTTATGCCCGCTCTCCTCCACCCCCACCCCCCAGACAATCCCCAAGGGCTCCCAGATTGTGAGAAGGTGCAGGCCAGGCTGAGAACCCCCCCCCCCCCCACACACACACACACACAAATTTTGTGCACCGGGCCACTACTAAAATATAAAAAGATAAAAGCACAATAAGATACCCAATTTTAAATGTTAACTTTTACTTTATATATATCCATATCACACATTTTAAATGGTTTTTTTTCTGTCTTAAAAATATCAACTAAACAACATAGCATAGAAAGAATAATTGTGTACATGTAAATATTAGAAATGTATTTGTTAGTCCAGACTTTTAAATTTATTTTCTCAATCTAATTGCTAAAATAATAATAATAATAATAATAATAATAATAATATTGAAGAAAACATAGAAAACACAAAGAAAGTAGAAAGGAAGGGGGAATACCAAATTTCACAAACCAATGTTACTATTTAGAGATTTCCTTTTAGAATATCCCTATAGTTATCAATAAAGTAATTGAAAGCATCATGTATACTGTTTTATTTATTCATCATTGTGATAACTTTACATTGTTGTTATAAATTCTTTATAAAATTATTGTAATGGCTGCATAATACACCATCATGTAGATAGCTTCTTAACTACTCTGCTGCTGTGAGAATATGTGTTTTTTTATTTTTCACCATCACAAATATGTATTGTGGCACATAAAGCTTTTAATCTACTGGTTATTTCTTTTGAAAAGCTTCTCAGAAATGACTTGACAGGGTCAAGGGACAAGAATATTTTAAACCCTAAATCAATAAATATGACAGTAAAACCCTTTTTGTCTAAAGTGTGCTTTTGTCTAAAGTGTGTTTTCGCCGAAACCGGTTTGGCTCAGTGGTAGAGCATTGGTCTGCGGACTGAAGGGTCCCAGGTTCGATTCCGGTCAGGGGCATGTACATTGGTTGTGGGCACATCCCCGGTAGGGGGTGTGCAGGAGGCAGCTGGTCAATGTTTCTCTCTCATCGATGTTTCTAGCTCTCTATCCCTCTCTCCTCCTCTCTGTAAAAAATCAATAAAATATATTTTAAAAAATAAATAAATAAAATGTGTTTTCTTACATGTTTTATAAAATATAAAAATCAGAATCACTAGCTAAAAATAACCTATAGCCCAAATATGAGCATCCTTCACATATTAAAATGCATATAACAAGTTTAAACTCATTTGTATCCTGAATTATATGTTGAAAACATATCAGCAATATTTTATAAGGAGAATGTAATCAATCTATAACAGTGGGAGAGTTTTAATATATCCTTATCAGTAACTGATAGTTTGAGCATTCAAGAAAAATGACATAAAACATCTAATCCACATAATGAACAAGCTTGATATAATAAACACACAGAGGCTATTCTAAATCCCATGTTGTTTTAGAGTACCCATAAAGCATTTATAAAAATTGACAGTATACTGGACCAAAACAAAGTAAATCTCAACAATTTCAAAAGATTGATATTATACATAAAATATTTTCAGACTACAGTGTAATTATCAGATAGCAGTAATAAGTAGAAAAAAACTTACATCATATAAAATTAAGAAATACATAATTAACTCTTGGGACCAGAAAGAATTCCATGTAAAATTGTAAAATGTTTTGAACTAAATAATAAAAAATCATACATGAAAACATGTAGAGACAGTGAAAGCACTATTTAGAGGGAAATTTTAACCCTAAATATTTTTTTAAAAAAAGAAAGGCTAACTGTTCTCAAAACAGCCTGGTACTGGCACAAGAACAGACATATAGATCAATGGAATAGAATCGAGAACCCAGATATCAACACAAATCACTATGCTCAACTAATATTTGACAAAGGAGGCACGAATATACAATGGAGTCAAGACAGTTTCTTCAGTAAATGGTGTTGGGAAAATTGGATAGACACAGGCAAAAGAATGAAACTAGATCACCAACTTACACCATTCACAAAAATAAACTCAAAATGGATACAGGACTTAAACATCAGACGGGAAACCATAAAAATACTAGAAGCATCCACAGGCAGCAAAATCTGACATATGCCAAAAGAACTTCTTCACTGATACTGCCCCTAGGGCAATGGAAGCTAAAGAGAAAATAAACAAATGGGACTACATCAAATTAAAAAGCTTTTTTACAGCAAAAGAAACCATCAACAAAACAACAAGAAAGCCCAGGGTGTGGGAGAACATATTTGCAAATAATACCACTGATAAAGGCTTAATCTCCAACATTTACAGACAGCTTATACAACTAAATAAAAGGAAGATGAATGATCCAATTAAAAAATGGGCAATGGACCTAAATAGAACATTTTCAAAAGAAGACAGAAGGAAGGCCAAAAGGCACATGAAAACATGCTCAAAGTCACTAATTGTCCGAGAGATGCAAATCAAAACAACAATGCGGTACCATCTCACACCTGTCAGAATGGCCAACATCATCAAATCAACAAACAACAAGTGTTGGTGAGGTTGCGGAGAAAAAGGAACCCTCGTGCACTGCTGGTGGGAATGCAGACTGGTGCAACCACTGTGGAGAACAGTGTGGAGTTTCCTCAAAAAAATGAAAATGGAACTCCCATTTGACCCAGTAATCCCACTTCTAGGAATATATCCCAAGAAACTAGAAACACCAATCAGAAAGGATATATGCACCCCTATGTTCATAGCAGCACAATCTACAATAGCCAGAATTTGGAAACAGCCTAGGTGCCCGTCAGCAGATGATTGGATCTAAAAACTATGGTACATCTACACAATGGAATACTATGCTGCCATAAAAAAGAAAGAATTCTCATCATTTGCAGCAACCTGGATGGAATTGGAGAACATCATGCTGAGTGAAATAAGCCAATCAATGAAAGAGAAACACCACATGACCTCACTCATTTGTGGATAATAAAGAACATTATAAACTGATGAACCAAAATATAGATATAGAGACAGTAAATCAACAAGCAGACTGTCAAATTACAGTGGGGAGGGGAGGAAGATCTGGGGGAGATAATAGATCAACTGAAGGACTTTTATACATGCATATAAGTACAACCAATGGACATAAAACTCTGGGGCGGGAGGGGATGTGTGGGAGGGAGGGAGGGGGGCAAAAAAAATCAATAAAATATATTAAAAAAAGAAAGGCTAAAATGTAATGAGCTAATAACTTCAGAAATTAGAAATAGATTAGTAAATTAAATTCAAAGAACTAGGAGAAAGGAAATTAAAATAACACCAGAAATAAATAGAAATACAAGCAAGTATGTATCAAAATAGCTAAACGTATTCTTCTAAAGATAGGAAAATCTAATAACTCTATGACAAGATTTTTCAAGAGAAAATGAGGGTATAAACAAATAGAAATAAGCATGGAGTCATAATTTTAGATGACCTAGAGATTTGAAAAAAAATAAGTCTCATGAACATTATTCTAAAGGTTGAAAATTTTAAAAATTGCCAGAGAATTTTAACTATAACAACAAAACTGAAGCAAAAAAAATAAAAAACTTGCTCTGGCCTGGTAGCTCAGTTAGTTAGAGCCGTGATTGGCAAACTGCGGCTCGGGAGCCACATGCAGCTCTTTGGCCCCTTGAGTGTGGCTCTTCCACAAAATACCACGGCTTAGGTGAGTCTATTTTGAAGAAGTGGTGTTAGAAGAAGTTTAAATCTAAAAAATTTGGCTCTCAAAAGAAATTTTAATCATTGTACTGTTGGTATTTGGCTCTGTTGACTAATGAGTTTGCCCACCACTGGGTTAGAGCATCATCCCGATAGCCAAGGTTGTGGGTTCAATCTCCAGTCACAACCAATGAATGCATTGATAAATGGAACAACAAACCGATGTGTCTCTCTTTCCTCTCTTAATCTCCTCTCCCAACCCCTAACACTCTTTTTTACAAAGCTTATATAATTTTGATATTAAAATCTATCTCATTTATGAACAGATACAAAAATCTTAACAAAATATCAGCAAACAAAATTCATAAATATATAAGAACAATAACCCATCATGACCAAGATAGCTTTATCCCAGGAATGCAAGCCTGGTTTAATATTATTAAATGTTGATCAAAAGGCAACGTAAAGAGAATGAAACTACAAGTCATATATTTTTATATATTTTTATATACATGTAAACAGCAAAGAGCTAATATCTAGAGCACATAAACAACGCCTTTAATATAATGAACAACCAATAGAAAACTGAATAAAAGATTTTAATGGGCACTCCAAAAGAGAAATTCCAACTATCAATATACAAATGAAAATATCTCCAATCTCATTACTAATTCAGGAAGACCCAAAGTAATAGTGGTACTACTACTGTGTTTCCCCGAAAATAAGACCTAGCACATGGAAAGATAAGACATCCCCTGAAAATAAGACCTAGCACAACTATGGGAGAAAAAATTAATATAATACACTGTCTTATTTTCGGGGAAACAGGGTACATACCCATCTGATCGGCTACAATTGAATGTTGATAACAAATGTGAGGATGTGGAGTAATGGGGAAATCACGCTATGCTGGTGGGACTGTAAACTGCTACCACCACTTTGGAAACCTATTTCTGCATTTCCTAAGATGGGTGAACACATGCACACAACATTTTTCAGCATTCCACTGCTAGGTACTTGGAGAAATTCTTAATATATCTTAGGAGACATGTACAAGAAATGTATTAACAGCACTGCTTATAACTGAACAATAGAAATTAAAACATGAGAAAACTGGAAATTAATTTCCATCAACAGATGGATAAATTGTTTATTCACTGAACAGAATACTAACAGCAATAAAAATGAATGAAGTACTGATATTAACACTGATGAATCCCAAAATAATGCCAGGGAGTAAGTCACAGCCAAAAACACAACATGTTTTTTAAAATGTTTAAGTTAAATTGGTAAAACTAATCAAAACTTTTTAAAACAATATCTAAAGAGATTGCTACATTTTACAGAAAAGCAAGGGAACAGTTAACACAAAAATCAGAATTTATTCTGGGAGAAGAAATTTGATAAGTGAGGGACAGACACATAGGGAATTTATAAGGAATTCATGTTCTACTTCTTAGCCTGGCTGTAAATTCCTGGATAGTTGCTGGGGAAAAATAATTGTTGGCCAATGATTGTTGTTCACTTGAGAATTAAGTTTCTATTAAGTAATGATATCCCAAAACTTCTAAATGGGACCTATTTGCAATCACCAAATACCACATGACATTAATTATGGTTTCAACTCCTACACTTCATTCTATCTCACAAAAGAAATACAAGCAAGTATGGGTCAAAAAAGTTTGAATGGCAGAACACCTTCTATCTCCACAGAAAAATGGGAATTTCTTATTGATAGCCAATCAATAGGAAAAATTCACTAACACTGAACCATAGTACACTCTAGCATATAAAATATCAAATCCCTCCCTCTCATCCCTCCACCCTCAAGCACACATTCATGCAAGGACACACACTCCCCCTTGGGAGTTCAAAATAGAAATAAAATATTTTGTTTTCTGCCTCTCTTTTTAGGGGGAATGATCTTCACAAGTTTCAATCCTACTTCCTTATTAACCTTTAAAATAAGAAATGGACTATCTGTAAACAAACAAAATAAAATAATATCCTTCTTTTCACAAAATCAAAATCTGAAGCTCTAAGGGTCTTTATGTCCCCTAATGGGTGGAGTACTGCCCCATAAATAGCCTTGTTCTGTGAAGTCTGGTTACATCAGTAAAAGCGTATTCAAAACAGAGTGTTTTCTGTAAACAAAGGGGAAATATGGGTTTAGTGGGACCAATTAGTTCTGGATTAAAGGACCTGTTCTTTGGAAACAACCCAACCTTCATGGAGTGGATTTTTATTTGTTAGAAGGTGATTCCTAATTTAAAGAGTAAAGATTTCTGGTGTTTTTTTGTTTGTTTGTTTGTTTGTTTGTTTTTAGGTAAAATTGGTAAATAACATATTAGTTTCAGTTGTACAAAGATTTAATTTTTTTTACAGTTTAATTTACTTTCGGTCTCCACATATACTTACTTAGGAGATGAAACTGTATGTTAGAAACTGAAACTCAGCTCTGCTTTTATATAACTCATTTTGGAGGCTGTCATTTCATAGTTTGATACTGTCTTTCCTCACCAAACTGGGTCACTTCTCAATGATGAAGGTAATACATGTTATTTAACACTCAGTAAAACAATTCAGAATTTAGACCAAACAAAGAAACTGTTTTACAAAGGAAGTCTGTGGTTTTATTTTAAACTAGAGGTGCAGTGCACGAATTCATGCACAGGTGGGGTCCAACTGGCCAAGCCCCAATTGGGGCAGATCGGGGCTGGGCCTGCAGGAGGAGGAGATGGTGGGAGGTTGGCCAGCCAGGGCCAGCTGGGGGGAGGGGCAATGGGTGGTTACCCAGCTGGCCCTGCCCCTGATCAGGGGTAGGTGGTTGGATCTGGGGGGGTGGGGCACGCTAGGTGAGGGAGGTGCTGCAGGCTGATTGGGGTGGTAGGGGCCCATCAAGGATGGGGCTGCAAGAGTTTAGCTGGCTGGCCCTGCCCCCTATTGAGCAGGGGGGAAGGGGGGTGAAGGGTGGGGCCGGCCTGGGCTGCTGGCTTATCAGGGGCAGGACTGGCTGTGGGGGAAGGCCGTGGGAGATTGGCCGGCTAGTCCCACTCCCTGATGGGGCTGGTTTACTGGCTTCAGTGGACATCATAGTGACCAGTCATTCTGGTTGTTACAGTGTTCATCACTGGCTTTTTATATATATACTGGAGGCCCGGTGCACGAAATTCATGCATAAGGAAGGGGGTTGTCCCTCAGCCCAGCCTGCACCCTCTCCAATCTGAGACCCCTCGAGGGCAGTCACACATCCCTCTCACAATCCAGGACTGCTGACTCCCAACTGCTCGCCTGCCTGCCTTCCTGATTGCCTCTAACCACTTCTGCCTGCCAGCCTGATCAACCCCTAACCACTCCCCTGCCAGCCTGATCAACCCCTAACCACTCCCCTGCCAGCCTGATCAACCCCTAACCACTCCCCTGCTGCCCTCCCCTGCAGGCCTGGTCACCCCTAACTACCCTCCCTTGCAGGCCTGATCACCCCTAACTGCCCTCCCTGCAGGCCTGGTCACCCCCAACGTCTCTCCTCTGCTGGCCTGGTCCCTCCCAACTGCCTTCCCCTGTTGGCCATCTTGTGTCCACATGAGGATCTTTGACCACATGAGGGCAGCCATCTTGTGTATTGGAGGGATGATCAATCTGCATATTACTCTTTTATTAGATAGCATAGAGGCCTGGTGCATGGGTAGGGGCCAGCTGGTTTGCCCTGAAGGGTGTCCCGGATCGGCTCGGTGGGGGGTTCCCTTGGGGCATGGGGTGGCCTGGGCAAGGGGCTTGTGGTGGTTTGCAGGCCGGCCATGCCCCCACGGGACCCAAGTGGAGGCCCTAGTATCTGGGATTTGTTTATCTTCTACAATTGAAACTTTGTAGCCTGGAGTGGTGGCCTGGACCGGCCAGGGTGTGTGGAAAGCTTGGCTTCCTCCATCACCAGGAAAACCCAAGCCTCCCTCCTGCTCTCTCCGTGGCCGCAGCCATCTTGGTTGGGTTAATTTGCATACTTACTCCTGATTGGCTAGTGGGCATAGTTGGTGGGTGTAGCAAAGTGATGGTTAATTTGCATATTACTCTTTTATTATATAGGATTGTGGTGTTATTTTCTATCCAAACAACTGTAAATCTACTTTTGCCCCACCCTCTAGTATTACTATCTAACTTACAGACCTTGTTCCAATTGTTTCAGTTGCCCCCTAACGTCTTTTTGCTGGTCCAGGAACCAATCCAGGAGACACATTTAGTGTCTGTTATGTGCCCTCAGTTTCCATTAAACTATAACAGTTCCTCAGCCTTCCTTTCCCTTTGTCTTGGAGATTTGTGAATATCCTCCAGTGTGTTTGTCAGATGTTCCCTCATGACTAAATTCAGGTTAAGCATGTTTGTCAAGAATACCACACAAGTGATGCTGTCCTCGGAGCCTTCATTTGTACTGTTTCTGGTACTTTTTATTACTTCATTAAGATCCTGATCTTCAAAATTCCAAATGGCGTTCAGCTCATGGAATCAACCAGAGAAGAGGCAGAGGGAAGATTTATGAGCTGCTCATTAGGCTGCAAATCCACGTATCAGAGAGCTTTGGGGACCATGTTACCTTTTAATCCCGGATCTTAGCACAGTGCCTGACACACAGTCCGTGTTTGGAGTTTGTCGGTAGGATGAGTGGCATTTCCTTTCATTACCCTGGACATTCGAAAGAGAGTCTGAAAGAGGGATGACACAGAAACTTCCAGGTTCACCTTCCTGGGCTGCTGGGAAGGTGAAATTCTACAATAAGGAATACGCAGTGTCCTACTGTACCCATTTCACACAAAGAGGCCCGCTTCCGGCCATTACTTCATTTTTACTGTTTTTTCTCCCATAGAAGAGAAGATTCACTGATGATCTGTTGGGAAAAGGGCACTGTGTGACATAGGATTTGGCAGTCTAAATTGGCTTTCCAGAAGGACAAGCAGTAATGGTTTCAGAGGACTGTGCTAATGCATTACAGTGGAAACCGAACATTGTTCCCTTCCACCGGCACAGTGCTTGAAGATGCTGAGTCACATACGAGATAGAAATAAAGTATTACTTGGCACTACTCAAAAAAAAAAAAAAACTTTTGCAGATAGTACTATACACAAGTTATTAAAAAAGCTTTTCCTGAGCCGAGATGAAAAATATCCTATTATTTCACAGTATTTATTAAGAGTCTAAGCTAGGTAAAGGATGTGTTTTAAAAGATTATAATCTAGTACTTGTTTTCAAGAAGCATATAATCCTGTACTATATGGTTTATGCCTGTGTAGGTACAAAGACATATAAACGAAATACAGAATGAACTTAGACCTACAGAGAGGTAATAAGTTTATGCTTCAGGACACAGAGGAAAGGACACTTAGGGGGAGGGAATAACATTTAAAGGCATTTTTAAAATGCATATTTCAGGCTAAAAGAGCACTGTGAACAGAAAGCAAAACAAAAGCATTCAGTAAAATCCTATGTCGTCATTAAAAATGACATCTAGTTGTTGAATCAATGAATACATATCAGTCGGGTGTCAGAAAATGCATCTCCTGATTTAAAAAAAAAAAAAAAAAGTTAATCTGTAAACCTGGACTTTTTCCAAAGAGTTTTACCTTCTCGTGTATTTATAGTATATAATTCCTCGAGCTTTGACAACCATATTATCCCACATTTTTGTCCTAATTTACTCTTTCTCCTAAACCAAACCATGTGATTCTTTCAAATTTTACCCACACGATGCTTTGTCGCTATCTGGTAGCTCTCTTTCAGCTATATGTTGGCTAAAAATCCCTTGCTGTAAGGTGTGATTGGAGTATAGCATCAAGAGTTGTCTAGTCCACAGAGAGGAGAACTTTTACTGATAGTTTTGATTATACATTCATTATCTTACAGCTGTAAGACTGCATTAGCTTTTACTTTATACATTGGGCCTTTACACAGTTGATTCATTCATTTATATCATTTTAGAACTGTAGCTGACATTATAAATGGTCTAATATAACTCCCTCGCTTTCCAAGACAGCTGATTAGGGCATCTGCCCTTTATTAGGAAGAATAATGTCTCTTGACTCCCATACAGTCTCTTCCCGATTAAACCCAAACCTGTCTTTCCTTTAGGCTGGTGTTAAGTCCCCTCTTTATCATTTCATACATGTGCTTTTTTTTTTTGTACATAGGTGCTTGCTTTTTTTTTTTTTTTTAAGTTTAATCTCCTTCTGTGTCACCCTCAGCATCTTTTTGCATTCGCATTATATCTAACAGACTACGACTCCTCAAAATATGCCATCTGCAAAAGTGACCAGCATGACATGTACATTTTCAAATCAAATGTCTCACTGGCATATTGAACAACAACAACAACAACAACAACAAAAAGCCAAGGAAAGAAACAGCAAGGAATGTGACCAAACAATATGGAGGTGAAGTGAGAACCCAAGTAAGAGTTACAGAGGAAAGCCAAAGGTTGACACCAGGGATGCGATGAGAGTGGTGAGAATGGACTCGAACACTCAGCACACAGGAACACGGAGCTGGTTTGGGCCGGAGAAGGTGGCCAGGCTGCGGACAATGCAAGGGTGTCAGAGAGCCTCGGGGATTAGGCTGTGCTCCCTGACACAGGGCCACTGGGCCTCATGGCTTACAATGAGCCAGAGGATCTGGTTACCCATATGACACATTCTTCCCACTAAGCGAGGAGGGGCCCGGTATTCCCCAGGCTTACTCAGTGCAAAACCACATATATCTCCAAGCACGTGTGAGTAAGAGGAGGACTTGCTTATACCAGTCCCACCAGACTATGTCCCAGCCGTGGCCTTCCACGGAGCAGGTGCCCCGGCTCTCCCACACCATAGGTGTAAGGCTCTCCCTATCTGCTCTTGAGGGCGTGGTGTTCGGGATGGAACACAAACCAATTGGATGGGTGTCAATGGGAGAAGCTGAACACAGACAAACAGGAAGTTTACCACTTGGAAACTTCAGAATGAACTCAAAAGACAGGTCTCCAGTTTGCAGCACAACTAGGAAGAAAGAAGATGGTAGGGAAAAGAGCCAGTCTATTCCCATATTTAGATAGCTGGTGAGTGAAACTTGTCAGCTGTGATCCCATAGTGTCCTGCACATCACCAGTACATGTTCTTCAGGTTACTAGGAAGCAGACACTGTGCCACAGGGGCTGGGAATATGACGGCGGCCACAGAGACTGCTCCTTCATGAGAGTTAAAATCTAACAGATCCTTCTGTGGATCCTGGAGTTCCAGGTTTTACTCAAGGCTCGAGCACTGCAGGCAGTGCAATGAAGTGCCCAGGAGGAACACAATTATTGGGAAATGGTTGCAATTATGCACATCAGTGAGTAAAATCTAGTGCAAAATGTTGAAGTGTCGAGGTTACATGGTCATTCACACGCCAGTGTAACAGTCAATGCCAAAGAGGACGTTCCTATAGATTAGAACAGTCCCTAAGTTCATTCACGTATGCACACATGGTTTCTCATCTGATGGAGTGGGAAAGGGAAAGATTTCCTTGGCTGTTTTCTTATTTATGATTTGATTCAATTATAACTAGATATTGCCTTTTAAATATGTTTGGATTTGGAAAACAAAAAGAAAAGAAACTCGTTTTACTCTGGAAGATAAAAATCCCTATTTGGAGAAAACCCTAAAAAGAGAGCTGGGATTTTTTTTAAATCAATGCCACTGGAGAAGGCAGCCCTCCCACTGGCATTTAGCAAGTGAGGGGGTGTGGGCACCATTTGGAGGGGGAGTGGTAGTATTGCTCTGATGTAATGAGGAAAGCTATAAACGCTGTGTGTCTCGATTTAAGTAAGACGTTTTTTCAAAGTTGGAGAGTAGCGAGGCCTCCATTGCAGCCTTGAGGGGAAAAATTGAAGATGGATGAGAAGAGAGTTGAGGCAGAAATAGCAGTCAGGAAGCCAGCCGCCTCAGCAAACCAGAATGACCAGGAAGGAGCGTGGCAGCAATGGGGCTGAAGTCACTACTGTGGGCGAGACCACGGCCACTGCTGCTGGGCTACCCCTCCGGCCCCGACTCCCACCACCAATTACACAACCTTTTACTGAGTCCTTCCAGGCCAGGCGCTACTCCCTTTACACACCTTATTTCATATAGTTGTCACCACAACCCTACGGTGGTGGTTTAGCACACGAGGAAAGAGTCTCAGAGAATAAAAAACAACAACTGTGATGGTCTTTTTGTTGTGGCTCAGCTACAGCCCTCAGTTACCCAATCAAACACAAACCAAAGTATTGCGGTGATGGTATTTGGTAGATGTGACTGAAGTCCATCATCAGTTGACCTTCACGAGGGAGAATCCAGGTCAGCAGTTGCAAACCTTTCGGACCTCACAGACCACCTGTGGTTCACGGACCACCAATCAGCGACTGCTGGTCTAGATAGTATCCTAGATATGGGCGGGCCTGAGTTAGTCAACTGAAACGTATACACAGAGCAGAGGCTTCCCTGAAGAGGAAACTCCGCCAGTGACAGCCACTTCGGCCTGTGCTGAAGAGTGCCTGTCCGGGTTTCCCGACGGCCTGCCCTGAGACTCCAGTACTGCTCAGCCTATCTCCACACACGCATGTGTCAATTCCTCTCAATGAATCTCTTAACATGCGTACCTGAGCCTGTTTCCTCACGAGCTAAACCACCAGCGTAGGGTTGTTGTGAGGGTGGTATGAAATAAGGTCTGTAAAGGATATAGGTTCTGCTCCCCGAGCTGAACTCTTGACTGGAAGACATGCCAAGATCACGCAATCATTAGGTGAAAGAGCTCAGAGTCTCACAAAGCCAAAAGTAGGCCTGTCTTCCACACTCCCTCCCTACAGAAGTTCAAGTGCAGACATCAGCACTTCACAGACATGGCACCACATCCAAACATCTAGCAGGCATTCATGAAAGATGAAAAGCCTAAAAGCTCTGGAGGCCAGTCTCCCTGGGTTCTAACCCTGGTTCTGCTACTTACTCTGCAATCCTGGGCAATGTACTTAAATCCTCCGTGTCTCAATTTCCGCACCTGAAATGTGAAATTATAATAATATCTACCTGATAGAGCTGCTGGGGATTCGATGAGTTATACCATGTAAAGTATTTGGACACCTAACCCATTGTAAATATTCAGTAAAGGCGAAGGATTACTAACTATTTAGCAGAACCAATGGGTGAGAATGACCCTGGCTAAGCTTTTGAAGTGGGGGGAGGGGTAGCAGAAACACCCATGATGACTGTAAGGAAGTCAGAGTCCTGGGAAAGCAGTGACGATGCAGAATATAATCACAGTGATAGCAGAACTAAAGAATGCTTCCTTGGCGAGGACAACTCTGCAGAAGACCAAGGTTTCACAGGCATTCCAACCTAATCCAGGGATGGGCAGAAGCAAGAAGCAACAGTTCATCAGAATTTCAGTCCCACATCGAAACAGAAAAGTCTCTTAACTTGTTCGGGGCCTGATTGATCCTTGTGCTTAAAAAGAGCACAGGGTATAATGTTTTCAACATCAGGTTTTCCAAAAAGCACAAAAACGCATTTAGCTTTGGATAGTCTATACCCACACGTTACACATGCCAGCTATGAGTAAACAGAAGGCACGACGATGTGGGCAAGTGTCAGGATTAACATTCATCAGGCATGAGTGGATACGCCAAAGTCGATACAGGACCTACAAAAGATAGAATGGTTCCTAACATCTAAAGTGTCAACAAAACGAGGCACCTTCTGTTTAACTCGGAGGGGGGAAAAAATTCATCAGTGTTCATAAAACAGATGTGTTTATCTTTTCACTGAATTATTCTCAATAAAAGAAAGATCCTTTAAAAGGGGAGGGGAGACTGACACTACAAGGCAAATGTTAGAGTTCTATAAACTGAAACACAACATAAGTTTTTAAGGTAATAAAACCCAAAGTGACACTTATGACTTTAATACCATCCAGGCATAACATGCCATCGTTACACTAATGACCGGGATCTAAAGCTATTTTCAGGTCTTCCCAAGTAGCTAATAAAAATGTGTTTTGAAGCGAATGAGTAATGTGTCCTAGAGGACTTCTAGAACGTGAGGTGTGAATCTGACCATCCCTCTAAAGCAGTGGTTCTAAAGCAGTGGTTCTCAACCTTCCTAATGCCGCAACCCTTTAATACAGTTCCTCATGTTGTGGTGCCCCCCCAACCATAAAACTATTTTCTCGACCCACAGGTTGACCCACAGGATCGCCTAAGACCATCACAAAACACAGATATTTACATTATGATTCATAACACTAGCAAAATTACAGTTATGAAGTAGCAACAAAAATAGTTTTATGGTTGGGGGTCACCACAACATGAGGAACTGTATTAAAGGGCCGCGGCATTGGAAAGGTTGAGAACCACTGCTCTAGAGTCAGGCTGCTTTGCTTATGACCACATGTCCCAGACTAGGTAGCCACATTTATTACCGGGAAAAAAATCTGATAAGCCAAAATTCTAGTTGAAAACTAAAGAAAAGGAGAATTGTCCCTAAGAAGCCACTCTCACCAGGATACATGGAAAGCTGGGTTTGGTCTCTCTTTTCTAGGTCAGGGTAGTTGCCTGGGTGACTCACTGTAGACCAGAAAGCCTAACTAGAATGCAGCAGTGTTTGTCACCAGGGCATTGTAAGCACAGGATCTCTGGGTACCGGGAAACTAAGAAAGGAAATCCAATTCTCCAACCAGGCCGCTGATAGGAGAAATAAAAGTAGGGGTGGAGACTGTGTTCAATATTCCAATCAAACTTTTCTCCAGATCGATGACAAAACAATTCTTAATCTTCACAATCTTCATGTATGGGAGTGGGGGGTAAGGGGGGCAATGGTAACATATGTACACATATAATACCTTAATAAAAAAAAAGAAAAAAAATCTTCACAATCTTTTATTCATTTAAACGCCTATTGATACCTACTCCAGAAAGAGCTCGACTTCAATTCTATGGTACACTGATCTATCCTTTAAAAAATCTGTATTTCTGTAAAATATGCATGGCTTTGGCATTATTTAGACTCAACTATAATCTAAGCTTCTTATATACTCCTCTCCCAAGGGGGGAAAAAAAGGAAGATGTACTTTTCAGTGACTTCTAAGCCAGAGATCTTCTGTTTCAGAATCAAAATAAGAAGGGCATCTTCTGATGCTATCACACACAGGTGTTTCCCGGAGTGCTGGTTCACGTTAGGACGCTGGCTTCCTTTTGGTTTGTGCACCTTCCCTGGGGACTGTATTGGAAGTGAAGGCGGAGGGTATCTTCCAGCTTTGTCCCACGGAGCTGCATGGAAGGGCCTGAGGGCAAGCACACCTGGAGCGGGTGTCCACACAAAGTCCACCGTGACTGGGACAGAGGAACCACACAGCCATTATGTTGATGAGATGCTGGAAGTCTAGATACCTGCTTCCCAACGGACTGCCATGGGAATAAATGAAATAGTACCTGCGATGCTTGTTTGAAGAAAGAGTGTGAAATGAATTTAAAGATATAAGCAGCTACTAGTACTTTTTCAGGGAACAAAAGAGGATGAAAGAGAGAAAGAATGGGTCCAGAATGACTTGGAGTGAAAGCTATGAGGTTTTTTGTTGTTGTTGTTGTTGTTGTTGTTGTTTTTTAATACATTTTATTGATTTTTTACAGAGTGGAAGAGAGAAGGATAGAGAGTTAGAAACATCGATGAGAGAGAGTCATCCATCAGCTGCCTCTTGCACACCCTCTACTGGGGATGTGCTCACAACCCAGGTACATGCTCTTGACCGGAATCAAAGCTGGGAACTTTCAGTTTGAAGGCTGATGCTCTAGCCACTGAGCCAAACCGGTTTCGGCGAAAGCTATGGTTTAAGAGCCAATCACCTGGCAGGAATCAGGACCTCTGGTGTGTGTGTATGTGTGCGTGTGTGTATGTGTGTGTGTTTGTGTGTTTCTGATTAGAGATATGCCTTTCAAGGTGATGCAAAAACTCTGCTGCTGACCAAGTATCAAAAAGAAAATGCATGTATCAGTCTTTTTGGAGAACAAACAAAATCGAGGCTCCCGTGTCAACTGCGCCCCATCACCGAGGTGGGAGGGGAAGCCTCCCAGCACTGAGGATGCAACTTCAATGGTCAATTCTTCTGTTCCACTTTTCCTAGCTGGAGCCAAACAACACATCAGTTCTTCCCAGTACATCACTGACAGTTTTCCATCTCCATGCCTCATCTCGGCCCTGAAAGACGCCTTCCCTCTTCACTGCCAGCCCCAAGAGTTCTCTCTCCATCGGTGCTAAAGTTGGCATCTTCTCTGAAAGTCTTCTGTGAGTCCCTCCCCCATGAACTGGATACAATCTCTCCCAACTCTGGCTGGGGAGGCTCCCAGCAGTTAACTCCCAGAAGTTAAACTACAGATTTTAATAGGTTCTATCTTGTAATACAAATATTTTGGCTGCTTTTCACCCAGCGTAGTACATGTTATAAACTCTTGAACCCTCTTCTTGCTTTATCTATTTCTCCATCTCTGTGTGTTTAGGACAGTAGTAAGGATGCTTTTAGTGCACACTTTATGAACCAGCCCTGCCCACACTTCAAACCAGCCATCATTCATTTAACATCAACAAACCTTTATTAGTCATTTAAAATAAGTGCAAGGAGTTTGAGGTCATAACACACACACACACACACACACACACACACACACACACACTCACATGTGAAAATAGAAGGGGAGAATCATTTCCATGGCAGGAAAAGTTCTGGAAAGGTTTCATGGAAGGAAAAAAAATCATTTGTTGAAAATCAGGCTTCACTAAATATTTTATAATCATCTCATTTAATTCCCACTTAACCCTTTAAATTAAGTATGGAACTTTCGTTTTGTTTTTATTAATTCTCGCCCAAGGGTATTTTTCCATTGATTTTTAGAGAATGGAAGGGAGCGGGAGAGAAACATCGATGTGAGAGAGACTGTGGATTGAGCCTGCAACATAGGTACACATACTTAATTGGAATCAAACCTGGGACCCTTCAGTCTGAAGGCTGACACTCTATCTAGAGCCAAATCAGCTAGGGGAGGTATTTTTTTTAATGTATTTTTTATTGATTTCTGAGATGAAGGGAGAGGGAGAGAGAGAGAGAAATCAATGATAAGAATCATTGGTCAGTTTGCTCCTGTACTCCCCCTGCTGGGGATCAAGCCTGAAACCCAGACATGTGCCTTGACTGGAACCGTGACCATTGTTGGGCCACACCAACCGGACTAAGTTAGGTATTATTTTCTACCCCTATTTTTTAGATAAGGAAGTTGAGGCAAGGAGAAGATAAATTATTTGGCCAAGATCATACAGCTAGTAAATAATCAAACTGGCAATCACACTCCAGTGGTCTGGTTCCACATTAGTTCCTACCCCAGATTTCCTCCTCCTCCTCCTCCCCATCCTCTCCTTCCTCCCCCTCCTCATTAGGCAGATAAAAACAGTGGCACCTGAGCCCCACCTTCAGGACTACAACAGACTTCTACAGGCCTGTCTGGAGGGAGGGCAGGGGCACTCCAGGGATAGCCAACAGCCTGGAGATGGCAAAGTTTAAACCACCCAGGGAGAGGAGATCCCCTCACATAACCAAGTGTAGGCATATAAAGTGGAGAGGTTTGAGCACTTTCCCTGTGATATGCTCGGAGCTTATGGTAAAGTATATACATCTCTTACCTGCTAAAGAAGATAAACATCGTAAGTAAAGCATTTTGAATGTATTTGAAATTACTGTTTTATGACAATAATCTTGGCCCTCAATCACAAACATCTAATAATGCAAACTACGCTGAGTGGAAGACTGACTCTACATTTCCTATTCTTCCAGCCTTCTCTGTCTTTATCTCTCTGTGAAGATGTGATCTAGAGACTTAAACCGCAAGAATAAAGACTAGAGACACTAAATACCAGTTATTTTCTGAGATGACAAGTGTCCTATCATGCCAACCAACAGTTAAGTATGTTCAAATGAGAATTTTGATGTTACTAGTATATTACCAAACTGATTTAAACATTTTAAGAAGTGTAAAAATATTTTAAACATGGTGCCAGGTGGGTAGTGGAAATATCAGGGGGGACACTTTATAGTATACTAGAGGCCCAGTGCATGAATTCATGCACAGGTGGGGTCCCAAGGCCTGGCCAGGGCTGAGCCTGTGGGGGAGGAGGAGGACAAGGGGGGGGGGGGGGCATAGAAGGTTGGCCAGCCATCTGGCTGGGGGTGGGGGAAGGGGGGCGTTGTAGAGTCTTCGAAGTTCTCAAAGCCTCCAGCCAGGAGTGAGGGAGGCTCTGGGCAAGGTGAGGGGTACGCAAAGGGCTGCCATGCCCGTTAGCAGACTTGCAGAAACCAGGACAGAAAATCACTGGCTCCCAGATATCTGGGGTGCACTAGTCTCTGCAGGGCCCTGGCACACAGATGGCAGTGTAGGTGTGGACTAATGGCCCAATCCCAGGCACCTGAGTAAGTCAGCTCTCACAACGGAAGCTGGAGGCCCTCAGCTACATGGCACCGTTGAAATGAGGGCTACCAGAATGAAGCGAGGGGGAGGAAAGAGAGAAGAGGAGAGAGAGGGGGTAGGGGATGGGGAGAAAGGAGTGAAGGGGAGAGAAGGGGGAGGTAAGTGAGAGTGTAAGAAAGGATCCCTGGGGAAGGAGAGCGGTGAGGGGAAGAGGAGTGAGGAGGGAGGGAGATGAGAGAAGGGAGGAACTGCCACACCATTAAAGTTTGACCCCAGGAAGAGAAGTCAAATTGAATGTTTGAATGAAATGTCATGACCTGACTTACAATTTCCTGAACATTACACCCATCGCAGAGGGGGAGATTTGGAAAGGATGTTACAATCACTTTCACAGCACGGAAAGAGATCTTGCTTTTTAGAACCAGGGAGTCTCTCCACAAGTAAAACAATGAAGTGCTTACTATACTAATAGTTCAGCTTACCCTAAATATTTTAAACATTCGATTGGATTTCTCTTCCTGGAGCCAAACTTTGATGGTGTCTCTCCCTCCCTTCTCTCACCTCCCTCCCTTCTCTCCTCACCCCTCTCCTTCCCCAGTGCTCCCTTCTTACACTCTCACTTGCCCACCGCTTCTCTCCTCCTCCATCTCTTCCTCCTCCATTCTCCTCTGGCTCTTTACTCCTTTCTCCCCACCCCTATCCTCTCTCTCTCCTCCTCTCTCTTTTCTCCCCCTCGCTTCTCCTCCCCTTCTCTCTTTTCCTCTTTCCTCTCCCTGAAACATGTGAAAAGCCCTTTTAGTCCATCCTGGTTTATCTTGAGTACTGTGATCCTGGCTGACGTTCTGCCTAAGTTCCAGCCCAGGAATAGTGGCCAATGCAAAGCTGACTGGAACCTGACTTTTCATTTCTGAGTCACACAAATTCAAGCCACAAGAAAGGCAGACTGACACCTCCAAAGAGCTGGGTCTGATAACATCCCAGGCAAGACCACTGGAAAGGGAAGGGAAGGAAAGGAAACTGCCCCACGGACCACCTCAGTCTGGAAAATGTGCTGCTCCTCCCACACCGCCTTCTCCAGACCTCCAAGGATTCCGCAGTCATGGACCGGGAGGGCACCCAATCGCTTGACAGCCTGCTTACTCTTAGTGTCTACCGTGAGCCTGTCAGAAAAAGTGATCAGGCAAGTAGGTCAGCACCCACTGATTTTGGTGACCAATCTTAAAAGGGTGCCCTCCTCGAGGCCAGTTTTAGACTTTTATTCGGATGAGGGCCTTCCTGTGAAGCTGCCTAGGAAACAGGAGTCTGCAGGGATAAGGTGTAAGGAAAACATGGCCCTGTATTCTGACATAGAGACCTGTTTCTCGTTTTTCCCCTCCTGGGCTGGGGGAACTTGCAACACCTTTTTCACCCTCTTTAGCTAAAAGGTGTCTGGAAGTGGGCACAGGGCTCCTTAGCACCACCCAGTGAGACAGGAGAGAAAGGAGAGAGAGGAGCATGGGCAGGAGCCACGGACTTGAACTCCAGTTTTGACACTTTCTGGCAGTAACGGTGGGCCAGCCTCAGTTATGAGAGGGCCCAGCCTCAACTCATCTATGAAATGGAGAGAACACCACCTACATGGCAGGGCTGCTAGGAGACTAAGCAAGGTAATTCCTTATGAAATAAATGCCCGGTGCATAATAGGACCCCAATAAAAATGCTGGCCCTCCCTGTAACTTCGCTACTTTTACCCAAGAAGAATTCATTGTTATCACTTCCTGAGGTCATATTTGGTTTTCAAATAAAGCAACCAACTACTTGTCCATAAAACGTATCTAGTGAAAGCTGCTTTTTGAACTAGTAGGATATTTTCACGTTTCTTTTTTTTTTTTTTTCTTTTTTTTTTTCTTCTTTTTTTTTTTCTTCTTTTTTTTTTTTTCTCAGTAAAGCCTAAATATCTTTCAATTTGGCTAATTTTAACTTGTGAGGGACAACACTTTCTTAACAGGCTAGATAAAACCTATTAATTTCACAAAGCAAATTGGAGCTTTAACTATATATTAACCTAACTATATTAAGCTAACATTTAAGGAGCACTTGCTATTTTCCAAGCATTGGGCTAAGCACTTATATGTATTTAAATGCATTCGTATCTCATTTAAACCTAACAACCTATAAGACATACTATAACTCTCCCCATTTTACAGATGAGGAAACTAAGGCAAAAGGGTAACTAACCCGGGGGACCCTCAGTCACAGGCAAGAGCAGAGAGAGGGAGCCCCAACGGAACAAACTGCATTCGCTTTTCAAACACGGTGCTTGCTATCATTCAGAAAGCCTTCAAATATTCAAATGAAAGGATTTTGGCAATCTCCCCATGATCCAAATCCCCACGACTGAATTAGATTTTCCAAAACTCCTCCTTGCTGTATTTCGGAGAAGAGTCTAAACTCATCACCGTATTCCAAAAGGGAAGTGAAGATTTAATCCACTGCTTCCCTGAACTTCTCTCTGCCCATCTTCCTTTAGTTATTTCTAACCCCCACCCCCCTCTGTGTGTGTGTGTGTGTGTGTGTGTGTGAGAGAGAGAGAGAGAGAGAGAGAGAGAGAGAGAGAGAGAGAGAGAGTATGTGTCTTAAACAGATATTTTATAAACTCATCACCATATTCCAAAAGGCAACTGCTTCCCTGAACTCTCTCTGCCGGTCTTCCTTTAGTTAGTTATTTCTGTGTGTGTGTGTGTGTGTGTGTGTGTGTGTGTTTCTGCCTCCCGTGTGTCTTAAATAGCAGATATTTTATAATCACCTGATAACTGAGAACAGTCCCACCGAAGAGACCAGACCAATGTCACTAGTGAATACTCCAGAGAGGAAGAAGGAGGAAGACACCGCTTCGCTTCCAACTCAGTTCACAACAAAACTCCAAGAAGCACAGAACTAACTTCCCCGACGACTTCCCCAAAGCCGCAGGGCGGGCGGCGGTGCGGGAAGGCGGTGAGCCCGCGGCCAGGCTCCCTGCCCGCCCGCGGAGGAGCGGCGTTCGAAGCCGGGGATGGACGTGACCCGTTCCCGGTCCGCGTGGCCCGGCCCGCAGAACCCGAGCTCCTTCCGTGCCCCAGGACAACTTCATGCGAAAGGAAGATGAAACCCAACAAGTGCCGGCAGCAGCCCCTGCAGCCGGCGAGGCGGGCGCCCAGGGGTCGGCGGGGGGCGGCTGCTCGCCGTCCCTCCCCGGGCGGATGGTCCCCCGCCAGCAGCTCACCGTCGCCAAAGCGCCCGGCCCGGGACGGCGAAACCGGGCTGCGGGCAGACCCGAAAGCCGGCGACGACCGCGGGCGCCCCTGCCCGCCTCCCGCTCCCTGGGGGCCCGCGGGGCACCCCGCACGGGTGCCCCCAGGGCCGACCCTGGCTCCGAGGCCAGCGGGAGGCAATGCCTGGCCGAAGCGAGCTGCCAGCAAAGTATGCACAACTGGTGGTGCCCCGCCGGCTGCTCGCCCGCCCCGTCCACCGTCCACCGTCCACCCCAGCCCGCGCGTCCGGCGCCGCGCCCCCACCTGGGCCGCCGGCCGCGCCCTCACCTCTCGCCGCAGCCTCCTCCACCACCGACATTGCAGGAGCCGCGGGACGGGCTCCGCAGCCCCGAGGCCGGCCGCATGCAGAGCCCGGAGCCCGCGCGGCGCCGGCCGAGGTGGCGGCCTGGAACGGAGACCCGGGCGCGCGCGCTCCGCCAGGTGCCGCCGCCGCCGCCGCCGCCGAGGGGCCGCCGCGCGCCGGGCCGCGGAGCATGCGGACTGGCCGGCCGCCCGCCCGGGGCCGGGCTCGGCCTGAGCCGGACGGCGGGGGGCGGAGTCACAGGGCCCCGCCCCCGCCCCGCGGCCGCCGGCACAGCGGCCAGGGCGCACCTGGCGCCGCTCGGAAGACGCGCCTGTTTGGAACAGCGTTTCGCCGCCGCCTTGGGATTCGCTGTCTGAGTGCTGCGGAGGCTGGAGCGGTTTCCCTGGGGGAGAAAGGCGGAGGGTGGATGGAGATCATTGCTGGAGGAGGAGGGGGTAGCGGGGCGGGGGATTGCGGTGGAGTGTCCAGGTGGGAGGGAGGTTGTCCCCTGCGCTTTCCTGCCTCGGGAAGAAGGAAGGTTTAGCTGCAGAAAGGAGGGTGTAAGGACCGAGGAGGCCGTTTCCGATCCCGAAGCCAGATCCTTCCAGGGTCCCTGCATCCCGGGCTCGCCTACCCGCTCACTGGCGCCTGCACCTGCTTCTTGGTTGCAGTTAGTCTATTAGAGGTGGTGGAGGGAAGGAACCGCAGAGGAAACACTAAAGCTTGGTTCCAACCAGCCTAAACCTGTTCATCACCTCACCGGACTCTTCATTCTAGTCTTAACCGGCTGCTGATGGCAGGGTCCTCAGAGCTCCTTAGGGGCTGGCCCTGGGGTAGGGGCTGGAAGCCTGCTCCCCCCAGAAGCAGGCAGGGCAGGGGAAGACGGTCACAGCCTTAAGTGGGGACCGAGATTATATGCTGCTGGAGGTGGAGGTGCTAAAAACTGTGCTGCCTTTCATAAAACGCACCGACACATCCTCATCAAAACCACTCTGGAAACATCTCCATCCTAGCTTTGACTTGGGACTTTACCTGGAATCCACCAATACTAGCTTCTGCTGGCAGCTCAGCAGGAAAGATTCCAGAGAGCCTGGCAGATATTCTTAAAATCTGGTCTAGGATTCCCTGCACGTGTTCAACCCTAGCTTTCTAGACAAGTACTCGGTTTTGAGACACTTTTTCCAACGTGGGGGGAGGGGGTACGGGGGGGAGAATACTTTTAGACCTGGGCATGCGGCACAGGGTACCTTAATGGTGAAGCGGAGTTGCTAGGACCCTGGTTAAAATACACAGCACAGCCGAGACCGGTTTGGCTCATTGGATAGAGTGTCAGCCTGCAGAATGAAAATACACAGCACAGACTTTGTAAGACTTTCTTGTTTGCTGACAAATGACCTTTGTGAGGTGTTAGATCACTTGTAATTCTCGCCTGATTAGTAGGCAAACAGAGGTTCAGAGGTGATGAGAATGTTGGCCAGGATCAGTCAGTAGCTGGTAGAAGCCAGGCGGTAAAAGCCGGATCTCCTTCTTAGAAGTTCATTCTATGGTGTCCAAAAGCTTACCGTGAATCATCGCAATCCTTGTTTCTAAGAAACGATTCACTTGCACCAAACAGCCTAAAAGCCAGAGAGAAGGAATCCAGAACTTAAATATGATAATAGGAAGTGTGCCCAAGAAGAGACTAACCCGGCTTGGCAGGGCATTCACTCTCACAGGGTTCCCCTAACTGTTCAAGTCTACACGATCTTTTATTTTAAAAGAGTAGTTTGTTGTGCCGCATAGGAAAAAACAGAGAGCCATGCAATATCTTCACAGGTGGATCTCTCGTTTGCAACTAGCGATTTCCTCATATTTTCTCCGTGGGCGAATGCAACAAATGGACCAGTGTGACTCAGTTGATTGGAGTGTCATCCCATATCCTAAAAGGTTGTTGGTTGTGTCTAGAAGGCAACCAATCCATGTTTTCTTTCTCTCTCTCCCTCTCTCCCTCTTCTTCTCTGTCGCACTCTGACCCCCTTCCTCCCTCTCAAATCAGTAAGCATATCCTTGGACATTAGAAAAAAAACATAAGCAAAATGCATGTACACATACACATACACATACACATACACATACACATACACATATACATATACATATACATATACATATACATATACATATACTGCTTCTGGTCAATGTGCTTTCCTTGCCAAAAGCCCAGGGACAGCTTTGCTCTTTAGGAATCATCGCCAATCCTTGTGTGAACTTAGTTTGTTCACTAATTTTGCTTCACTGCCAAGTAAATGATCAGATAAGAACAATACTGGAATTAGAAATCACTGTATTGCAAACTACACATTCCTACACTCCTCAATCTCCTGCTGGGGTTGTTAGTTTGGGGGTTCCTTTAAGGCCATTTAGATATTTTAGTTGGTCCAAGGCAAGAAAAAAAAAATCCACCTGCTTCACATTGTAGTTAAATTGAAGGAAAACTCTATGTATTTCCAATGATGCATTCAAATGAAAATCAGTAACAACTGTCCATTAATGAGCTCCTAAGTGCCTGAGGAAAGTAACTAAATTATTAAAGTTAAACTACCCTTTTTCCCACTGCTCCCAGCCCACCCCATTCTATGAAGGGTAAATTCTGGGGAGGATTCTGGGATTTGCTGAGCAGGTTGACAAGTGGGAGTGCAATTGGGAGAAATAGGGAGGCCAAATGTGTTCAGAAGGATCAGCTTGAGCTAGGCCTATGAAGGGGAGAAGCAGAGAATTGTTAGGAGGATATACTCATAAGAAAGATGAAAGGTTGTGGTGGCAGCTGCCAGAGGGAATGGGAATTGAGAGATCTTTTGAAAGGGTATTTGGGGAACTTCATTATGTAATGCAACACCTCTTACATTATTTTTCTAGAAACTGGCAGCCTTGGCAAAAGCTACATTCCTTCTCAATGTCTTTAGAATTTAGTTTTGTTTTATAATATTAAAAGTGAAAACATTTTGAGATTGACCTTAGATGGAAAGTAGGGCCATCCACAAAATGCAATTATTTCATTAATTTGTTCACAAATATTTATGGTGCGCCTACCATGTGCCAGGCACTACTGTAAGCACTGACTTTTGTACTTCACCCACTGTAAACCCCTTACTTCTTACAGATGTTCTCACAATTGATGAGGCAGTGCTATTTTGTTTTGAAAAGTCCAACCAGTGCCCTTTGCCCCCCTCAGTTCAGTGGTTCTCCAACTCCCATGTGCATGAGAATGTGCAGAATTTCAGCCCCAGCTTCAGAGACTCTGATTTAGTAGGACTGGGAGAGGCATGCTAAATCCTTATTTCAAACTAGAGGCCCGGTGCACGAATTTCTTGCACTGGCTGGGTGGGGGAGGGGACGGTGTCCTTTAGCCCAGCCTGTGCCCTCTTGCAGTCCAGGAGCCCTCAGGGGATGTCAGAGTTACAGCTTAGGCCCGCCCCCGTAAGCTGGCAGTTGGATGTCCTTAGGGCTGCCAGGGAGGTGTGTGAGGCTCCCACCACCATCACTGCATTTGCTAGCTGTGAACCCAGCTCAGGGCTTCTGGCTGAGCAATGCTCCCCTTATAGGATTGCACTGATCAACAGGGGCAGTTCCTGTGTTAAGTGTCTGCCCCCTGGTGGTCAGTGCTTGTCATACCAACCAGTCATTCTGCAGTTTGGTCAATTTGCATATTAGCCTTTTATTTTATAGTATAAGCACCCTAGTTGATTTTGAAACAGTTGCTCTGAGTGCTCTATTTTAGAAAATATTGCTTCAACTTGTTAAAAATGAGTTTTGTTAAGCCTGGGTTATTGTAGGGAGTAAGTCATGTATGTGTGTGTAAGATTTTTTTTATTAGCTAAAGGACAGGAGTAAAATCCAAGAAAAATACATGGAGGAACAATATACATTTGAGGGTCCTCAAACTTTTTAAAGTGGGGGCCAGATCATGGTCCCTCAGAGAGCTGGAGGGCCGGACTATATGAACTACTAATTCCTACTGTAACACCTCAGCTGCGCTCACTGCCCAAAAAACCTGGCCGGCCGGATCAGACTCCTCTGCGGGCTGCATGTGGCCCGAGGGCCGTAGTTTGAAGACCCCTGCTAGGACAAGATGTGCTGACATCTCATATATGGAATTATTGCTTAAGGTTATTTTTCCCGTGGAAATTATGTTTTTTGTGTGTGTGTTTATATGTCAAAAGCGGAACTAATTTTTACTTTTGCAGGTTTTGGACACTTTTAAAGCAAGTATGGTGTTCCGGGTCCTCTTCAGTCCTTCCTGACTTGATTAGCATTCTACAGGAGAGTTCTTCAAGTTTTATATATATATATTTTTTTTTTCCATTTATTTACTGTTGACAGTATTAGAGATGTCTCCCTTCCCCACCCCTTTAGTCCCCCTCTGCCCACAGTAGTTCTTCTAGTTTTCTTTAATTATGTTACCCAAGAGGACTAGAAAGTCAAAAGACAGTTTCCCTTTCCTTTTATGGGTTTCTCCCTGTGGAAGAGTCTTACAAGTCATCCTGTTTAGATTTTGATAACTAATCCTTTAATATGAACAGTAATGAAATTTAGAGATAACTTTGTGGAATTAGCACAAACTCACCCTTTTCGATTTCTATTCGTTAGAGTCCCTTTTGTTCAGTTAGACAAAGCAGGTCAGTCAGTAGTAACTGGCCACCCCACCCTGTCTGGGTCTTGGTGGGAAGTCAGTTGATGAGGGTCCCTTACAGCAATAGAACAGCTGTGGGGGGAGATGGACCAATGAAGAGATGAATAGGACCTGGGAGGGATGGCAAAAGACCAATTTCCATCCTGTATGATGTCGTCCACAGACCCACTCCTACTCCTGGTTCTCAGAAGGACAAGCAACCCAGGATTCCAACAGCCGAGCACTGGTCTAGCACAGTGGCATGCCACATTCCTGTTTTAGATAGGCCAGGGAAGAGTAGGTGGACCAGCCCTTCAGTTCTTCATAGATAACGGCAAAACTAGCAACAAAATCTAGGTGCAGTGGCTTCAAGTAAAAGCCATCATTACAAGCCAGTTTTATTCTGGTAGCAGGTGGCCATGTGATTTGGGTCAGCCTTACTCAAGTACCAGGAATGTGAATCCTGATTAGTTTTAAGTCCATAAACAGGCCAGGTACTGTTGTAGGAATGAAGGGATGACATAATCATGGCCGATAAAACCTGGAGGTTAATTTCCTTAGAATGCTTCTGGGAAAGGATTTATTTGTTCTTTAAAAAGGGGACACACATCAATAGTTCTCTTTTTAAGGACCTACATGCTGCATGAGGATTTGGTGCTTAGTCCCTGTAGCCATCTAGCATCTGAAAAAACAGACCAAGGATTACAAAGTAGAAAAATAGACAGAATAATAAAAAAATGGAAAAAACTTGCATCCATGATTTTTTTTTTAAGTTTCTGGGTTTTTTTTGTTTTGTTTTGTTTTTTAATATATATTTTATTGATTTTTCATAGAGAGGAAGAGAAAGGGATAGAGAGTTAGAAACATTGATGAGAGAGAATCATCGATCAGCTGCCTCTTGCACACCCCCACTGGAGACGTGCCCGCAACCAAGGCAATGCCCTTGCCCGGAATCAAACCTGGGACCTTTCAATCCGCAGGCCGACGCTCTATCCACTGAGCCAAACCGGTCCCGGCTCCATAATGTTTTTGATACACTAAATTGACTACCCTGGATGGTCTCTATCTTGTCTTAATGTTACATAAGACATTTTCCTTATTGTTGAACGTATTTTTACTTCTGTCTTCTGACATTTGCCTTCAAAAGTACCCAGTGACAACTGTCACTAGCTCCCCACACATTTTCTGAGGTTTAGAAGCATGTGAGGTAATTTATCAATAAAGCATGATATGATTTGGGGAAACAGAAGGAGCCCTGGACTTTGGATAAGTCATACTCAGCCTCATGTTCATCATCTGTAAAATGATGGCAATTATGTTTATTTCACAGAGTAGTAAAAACTAAAATGAATAATGTAAGTGAAAGCATTTTGTATACAAATGTAAGTTTATCTATCACAAGATGCTTTCAAAAGAAGATGAATTTAATCTCCAAGTTTGTGCCAATGCTCAAATTTTGACATTGTTTTTTCAGTTTTGCCTTCACCATCACATTATTGAAATGATGTAAGCCAGGGAACAAGTAGGTTTTCTGATTGGCTCCTTCTGAACTCTGCAGAAAGAGTATCATGATTATCAGTGTCTTTCATGGGACAGAATGTAGTGGTACTTGGGCCACTTATATTATTAGTTTCCATGCTATTTTGAGGCATTTTCAATTTAATTTTGAAATATTTTCAATTCCAATTCTGCTTGCTAATTGGTTTTGGCCTAGTGGGATCATTGTATATAAACCTGTACAACTATCTTGATTATTTAAACATAACACAAATGAAACGTCAAAATTTTATTTTGTTCTTGATGTGATATTTAAGTGTAAAAATTGAATACATTTGCAGATCAATCTTTCTTGAGTTTTCGGTAACACCTATCTCAAAACTCAAAAATGAAATAACAACAACAAAAAACCTCATCAACGTAAGTATTACAAACATAGTTTTTATTCTTTTCTTACCTTCATTGAAAAAGGCCTCATGCCACCAAAACGTTTTTTGAAACTGAATGAATACAGAACTCAAGGGCCTGATGATTAATTTTCTAGACAACTGCTAAATAATTTATATTGCTTTTTAAAAAATAATTAAGATCTATTTTACTTAATTTCTTTTTAAAGTAGCAATATCCCCTCACATTTTTTTTCATAAAAATCTAAAATATCTCTAGTAGTCCCAAGTGTCTTATTTACATTTGTTCTAAGTGTTTGTTTCATTAAAATGTCTCAGAAATAAGTGCACTTCTAAAGAGAAAATAAAATTTAAAGACAAGAGGAAATCATCACAGTTGTAGCAAAACAGTTATTTTGAATATTTTGAATATTAGCAATTCAAAGAGAAAATGTGTTTAGTAGCCAGGGACCTCTCTACTTGATTAAAATTTCAATTCAATTCATTCATTTGTAGATCATCAAAAGAAGAATAGCTGTATCTCCTACCAGTACATACTGATTGATTGGTTGTCTAAGGGTTTTCTACAATGAAACACCAAAAATAAATGTACTTAAAATATTTTAAAATTTACAAATTTACACAGAGATATACAGGTGTTTACAAAACAGAAAAAGTATGCTTTTATAGATAAAAATAAAACACAATTCTTAAGCCTTAGCAACCAAAGAAAATTTTGAATATTCCACATTTGTTATTTTCCATTCAACTAATAGCTTATTAAATCAGCTATATAATTCAGAAAAGATTGATTTATAAGAAATTCCTTATATTCAGATAGCACTAACTATGCTTCGATACATTTAAAGATTTAAAGCTATGTTAGTAAGAAAAGCATAAAAGAAAAATAACATAACTTGCTTTAATACAAAGGTTTTTTTAATAAAAAAGTTGGTCTACATTAAATCAGGAAATCAATAAATCTGAATTATACAAGCGTTCTATATATTTAGAAAAACCAAAAACACACACTTTATAATAAAACTCTTTAATTCAAAATAGAGTCTAATTTAAAGAAAATATCATTATGCCCAGTTGGGTAGATAGGGTTTTGTCATTTAAATTAAATCGTTCACCTGAAATGTGGGAAATGCACAATAGAGAAAATTCAGTCTCAAAGATACTTCACAAATTATCTAGCTAACCTGCATCAGGAATCAAATTCTTGTTTCCAAAGGGCAGACACAGTCTTTAATTGCTTTTAGATAGGCACTTAAGAAATGCTTTTGACGAAGAGGAAACCCCAAAGATTGTGAATCACTCTGTTGACTCCAGGGAAAAATAAGAAATTAAACAAAGGTGGACTCCCAGAACTGCCTTTCATGACCAGGAAATCACAACTGTTTCCAAGTTCTGCCAGTTAACAGGAATGAAGAAGAAGGAAACTAAAACGCTCTATTCTTAGTCAATTAAGAAGTAAACGTAGATAATTCAGCTGCTTTATTTTACTCTCTGTCAACTTGAATTAATGATATTTTTCTGTACTAGAATAGTTACCATATTAGAACTAGAGAATGTTGCAATTTCCTCATATACTGCCTATTCACTACCACACCAGCTAAACAGTCCTTTAACAAGGAAGGAGGAGGGTAAGAGCGAGGGAAAATTCATAAATGTGAGCAGAAGTTAAAGGTGGTTATAATAAGAAAAACCAAGTTAGTATAACTGAGATAACCCCGAATTTTAATAATTCTCTCTTCTACTCAGCCACATAACTCAAATAAGAAAATAGATATGAACTATTAGAGGAACCCAAAACAAGTATCATACAAATACTAGAATGAAATAATTTAAGGGAGGAAGGAAGGAGGGAAAGAATTGGGGGGCGGGGGGGCAGTGGGGGAGAACTCCTAGTATGGCCTTTTTGAAACATTGTGGAACTTCCTAGCAGCAATATTTATAAAAACATTTGTAGATTTGCATAATAATCCTATGCAATTCTTCCCAATTAAGAAGAATCTTCCTAAAAATAAATCATCATTTTGGATTTTGATCACATATCATTTGTAATGGTTATAATTGTTATATCTTTAAAAATTTGTATCAACAACAGTTAAGAGGAACATTAGGCCATTTTTTAATAAAGACTTATTCTTTAGTATTTAAGAAATCAAAACCACAGAGAGTTGTTTTAGAATTAAAATGTTGAGTTAGAAAGATAACTTGATTCTTAGGGAAATATCCAAAGAATGTGATGCTGACACTGTCTCGCTTATTCTCTAATCACAACCCTTCCAGCCTGCATTTACCTCCTTAATCCCATTTACAGTATCCACAGTGATGTAGCTAAACATGAATAATATTGCCCTTCAATAAGCTGATTTCTATCAAAGATCTGTCATGTCTGAATACAGCATTCACACAGGAAAGTAAAATTCTACTTAGTTGTGAACATCCATTCTGTTCAGGATCTTTGGTACATCTGGAGTATAAGAAATTAATGGCACAATAATACAAGTACTACCAAAGGAAATTTTTTCATTAAAAAAAAAAAAAAAAGTGAACCAGCCATGATATGTAACAACTTTCTGAAAACCAAAGTAAATAACTCTTTGTACTTTACAAGTCCATTTACATGATCAGAAGTTTGACATTTAAAAAAATAGTTTAATAAAAATAAACTAGTTCTACAAGCAGCCTTTTTGGTCATTTCTCATATTCAACTCACTATAATCAAATTAAAATAATGCCATGTCCTCTTGTTAAAAAAGAAGTCCTCTTGTCACAATAAAAGCAACTTTATATTTTATATAATATAGTACATCTCCCCTGTGAGTACACAGACTACGTATATAAAGGTCATCAGTATTTCTAAATGCAAATTAAATATATTAGTGGAGCGCTTGAGTGAAGGTGTTAAACTTCCTCCTTGTTATAAACTTGTCACTCCCTACTGTGGAGTTTGTGTCATAATATGATGATAAGTTCTATTTTTTAAATAACCAGTGTATTTCGTTTTTAAAATTTCTTAAAAGCATTATAGAAATTGTCTTCATATGTATTTTTCTATAGATGTCCAAACCAATACGGCAAGTGTTCTAACATCAACTATGCAAGATGGCTTTTATTGATTATCTAGACCCATAAGATTTGCAGTAAAATAGCAATACTGTAGTGTTACCTACAGGTTAGCCTATGTTGCTTTAAATGATATGTGTTTCTCCTGAATAGATTAAAGGTGTTACAGTATGAAGCCACAGCATACACAGGCAGAATGGACCTTAATACGCATGTAGGCAGTGCAGTTATAAAGGGATGTACGTTTCTTTTATTCCAGTACCTTCGTATAATAAAGTTAACAAAAATAATAAAATATTTTTAAAAACCCCAAAAATGCCAGCTGGCACTGCCAACCAATTCCTATAGTAGTCTCAGAAATCCTAATCCTGTAGAATTTCCTCTGTAGTCATAAGCACCACCGTCTTCGGGAGAATTTCCGTGTATTGTTACCTACGCAGAGCAAGCCTGTGATGCAGCTACCTGAGTTCTCTTGGTTTTGGGCGAGCGTGATCTTCATTCATAATTTCCCAGCTTTCATGTAGGTGGGGATAGAGCCACGCTGAGTCAACCCTTCAAATCTTTTATATGTATAATTGAGGAAAACCCAGTCTTTGGATTTGTAATCCGGTTCTGCGGTGTTTGGCACTAGAAAGACAGAAAGATTAACCAAGATCAAAAGAATTTCATTAGTGAAAATGTCATCATTTTATAGATTTTTAATAGTATTAGTTGTGTTGTCGATTGTCTTACCTGGTTGTAAAATATCAGATTCGGGAAAGTCATCAAAATTTGAAGTATCATCAATGCTTTTGATTCCTATAGGGATTGCTGCTGGCCTTTCCCTACAAAAGGTATTGAGTAACCATGATTTTCTTGAACTCTTAATTTTCCAAAAAATAATTCTACTTGAGAATTCTTTATGCTGTTCTACAGATATTAGAGAAGCCTAGGAAAGTTACACAGAAGCTGTCTTAAAAGATGAAAAGGAGCTGGATTGGCAGGTGCAGGGTCAGGAACGAGAGCAAGGAGGAGGAGAGCATTTCAGTCAGAATGAATAGCAACTGACAGGAGGTAGGAAGAGTGGGAAAGATCACACAAGATGCAACTTGTAGTGATGAGGTAACAGCCTCAATCCTGAAATGCAGTTAAAAATCCTTAATTTTATTCTAAATGCAAAGGGAAGGAAGAAAATGTCATGATCAGATTTGTTTCTAAACTGTTGCTATGTGGAGACCTATTGAAGGTAGTCTGGCGATAAACTGAGTAAACGCTAGTGCTCACAATTAACAACTATAAGCAAATTTTTATAGGTCACATTATTTAACTTCTCCCACAATGTTTTAAAAAGGGACTATATCTTATACATTAAATATGGTAAAAATGAGACAAAATATAGTAAAAATGAAAAGTTATAGAGTGAAATGTAAGTACATCTTGGTTGTGCTAAAACTGTTCATCATATAAATCTGGATACAAAATCCAAACAGGTGTACAATATATGATTTGTCCCCTACAATGTACATCAGTTAAAACCAGCCATTTAGCGATAGTCTAACTAGAGTCTCACTCACCTATATAATCTGGAAAACATTATAACAGTGTTACTTTTTGTATTTAATCTAGCAGAATCAGAGACAAATTAATCACCAAATCATTTTTTACTCTGACCTTTCTCATTCAAAGCCTATGAACATACCTGATGTGCCCCCAGTCTACACCTTCAAAAAAAGGATGACTTTTTATTTCTTCTACTCCACTATTTCCAATTCTATTTTCAGAATCAATACAGAATCTAGAAAGTAAACAGAGAAATTATATGCAAATTACATCTAAAGTACTCTATTCCAAACATTTCATTCTCTTTTTTGCCTATTGATGTTAACTCTTTATTGTGGGAAATGTGAGAGAAAATATAAATCATCTATAATTGCATCATTCAAAGATAACTACAATAAACAGGTTGAAGCCATTTCTGTAATTTAAAAAACATTATGTTGATCCAATAGTTACTATTTTAGGACTTTTTTCCACTTAACTGATTGAGAAAATTTCCCAAAATCATTAACATTTTTTCTATAACTTTATTTTCTAAGATTTGAACATGCAAATTTATTTAGCCACCACTGTTGAACATTTAGATTTTTTTCAATTTTTCATTAATAACAGTATCACAATAAACGTATCATACCTAAATCTTTATACACATCTGATTATCTGCATAAACAAAATTCCTCGTAGAATTGCTTGGTCAAAGGTCATATACAGAATAAAGACTTTTCATAATATGCTACCAATGGTTGTTCCCATAGGTTGTCCCAATTTATATTCCTTCCAGCCATTCACAACAGAATCAAAACATTTCATCTTAATTATGAAAGAGAATGGAATTCTTTGTTTAGATAAGATTTCATACAAAAACTTTTGTGACAGGAACTGCCCCTAACAATTTATTTTCCCCTTCACCTTTAATGGGATAGGATCATTGCATTCTAACAGGAGTGACCTTTGAAACAATACAAGACCTCTTCCGCCTTCTTAACTCTTAGTTGTTGTTGTTTTCCTGTATACGTCCTTTTTAGAGTTTGCTTTAAAAACAACAACACATTTTCTTTATTTTTCTTGATTATAATTATCAGTGGTAGTCCTTTCCCTCCCAAAAAAGCGAAATGGCCAATTTAGTCTTTTGGGTACCTGTGAAGTTTTAAGATATGACAACCTCCTCTAGGGATTTAACCACTAACCTAAGAATTAAATCCTTGGCTTTCTCAGATATAGGCACCTCTGGAGGAAATATCAGCGTTTCTTTCCAGTTCATTACTTTCCTATATGTTTCTTGAGGTGTTTCAGAGCAGAAAGGTGGATATCCTATGTATCAGAGAAAAAAAGTTTTATCAGATCATATGAACAAATATGCGAAACCTATTACATAAGTGTCACAAGAAACAAAGTAGCTCTCCTAGTGCTCTACATAACAATAAAAAATGCCACCAGTTATCAATTCATAATTAAATTCCTAATGAAGTCAATAAAATGAAAGATTTAAAGCATTCTTCTCCCCCTTTTTCTTAAAAGGCCATGCAGATACAATTTTGAAACATGGAAGTTCAATTAAATACCTCCTTCTTGAAATCAGATCCCTAGAGAGTTCATTGCTATCTACCGCTGTGTATTTGACATTGGGGGGCAGGGTGTCAGAAATTGGTTTAAGAGTTTTGATATGTTAGCCTGTGGTATCTGCGTATGTTTAATCAGTACACTCAAGGAAATGTATGTGGTATGTACATAAATAAATGATAAAACATACCTATTAGCATTTCATACATAATCACTCCCAAAGACCACCAGTCACACAATTTGTTGTAACCAGTCTGCATGAATACCTCTGGCGCAATGTAATCTGGCGTCCCAACTGTGGAATATGCCTGCAAAGGAACAGCTTGTCATACCAACATTCTTAATATATTTTTTGAAACATGGGAATACAGCTCACTACTGTAAAAAGCAATGTATACAGAAGTTACTTTTTTATTTAAAAAATATATATATATTAATGAATTTTTTACAGAGAAGAAGAGAGTGGGATAGAGTAAGAAACATCGATGAGGGAGAAACATCAATCAGCTGCCTCACAAATCCCTACTGGGGATGTGCCCGCAACCAAGGTACATGCCCTTGACTGGAATTGAACCTGGGACCTTTCAGTCCGCAGGCCAACACTCTATCCACTGAGCCAACTGGTCTTGGAATTTTTTCATTTTTTAATACTTTTTTTGTATGTTTATCATGTATAAGACTTAAGTGATAGGTACTGAGTCAAATAACATGTTATTTAAGACATGATTTCTGCCTTGCAAGAAGCACAATTGAGTTATTTATATATTTAGCCCTAAATCCATTTCAAAAAGAAAAAAAAGGTTGAGCCAGTAGACCTGGCTCTCCCACTCACAATAAATGTGTCTTAAGCAGGTTCATCACCCTCTCTGAGCCTCAGCCTCTGCTTACATAAAACTGAAGTAATAATACCTGCCTGCACCATTGATATGAGGATGGAAACAAGAGAAGAAATGTGCTTTGTAAACCACTACAGCCTACAATATATATAATCATCAGGTATTTTCAATATAAACCTAATTCCAGGTAACTGCTCAACCATTAGGAAGCAATGCAGTTTTTCATTCTTAATTCATATAAAGTCTTACCAAAAATAATTTAAAGAGGTAGTTCTCAACTAAGGGTAGTAGTACTCTAGGGACCATTTGAAATGTGTGGCAGCAGATTTTGTCATCTCAGTGACCTGGGGATGAACATGATTGGCATTTAGTGGACAGGGGATACAAGTTCTGAAGGATTTCCTGTCTAGAATACACAGAGTCCCCTCTACTTCTCTCTTGGGAAATACTATACAAGTTATGATGATGGCCAGAAGAATAGTAAAACATGCACACAGAATCACCACCATATTTTTAAGCAATGTTCATTTTCCCCCTTTAAAGTAGGAAATACTGCAAATCTTTTCTCCATTGTACAATCTGATCTAAAATCTTGACTTAAAAGTAGAAGAAAGTTTTTCTTGTTAATGCATAGCTCAATACATTTTTTTAAACTTTTAAAAACACTGAAATGTTTTACAAGCTCAGGAAGCTTGCAATTATTTGGGCTAATGAGAAAATGAACTCAATAACGTCAAAGTCACTTTATTTGGTTTGGGAGGGTATCGGGCTATTATCTTTCAGTCTATTTACCTTCTTGAGGAAATTAATTTCATTTTCATCACTTTGTTGAATTTAACATATTTACAGAGTGTCCATATGTGAGTATTACATAAGAAGTTAGGAAAACAAAGTCAAAAAGTACATTCTTAACCTGGAGGGTGTTCAAAAACCTAGTTTACAGGATAAAGGAAAAGAGTAAAAGGGGCAAAAGATTCTTATATTTGCTTAGTAATAGAGGAGAAATAGTGTAGGGTTAAAAAATAGACAGTGTTGCCCAGCTGGTGAGGCTCAAGAGGCTAAAAGGCTGCTGGTTTGATTCCCAATCAAGGTACATGCTCAAGGTTTCAGACTCAATCCCCAGTAGGGGGCATGCAGGAGGCAGCCAATCAATGATTCTCTTTCATCATTGATGTTTCTATCTCTTTCTGCCTCTCCCTTTTTCTCTCTAAAATCAATAAAAAAATATTTGAAAAGAGTGTGATTTTATTGTAGATTAAAGGAGTAATTTATCTGTGGTAAAGTCTGCTTTCTAATTCTATTCATTGTAAGACTGTTAACAACCTAAGCTTCCTGTTTATTTTGTCAATAAAAAAGTTCTTAAAAATACACAACCATCTTACATGTGCTGATTGATATTTGTTTTATCAGGACAGGAAAACGAAAAAAAAATGGAAATCATCAGGCAGTCACTATATTACACTTACTACAGTGAGTTTTATATAAAGTGCTAATCACTAGTAAACAGACAATTATTTAATTATAGATATGTTTTATAAGTTACTTTAAAGTTAAATCATAAAGTAAAAATCAGCAGTTCACTTTACAGGTAAGGAAACACTTCAGAGAAACTAAGAAAATTGTGTGATCCCAGAACAAGCTTTATCATTGCTATGAGGTAAGTACTAATCATTGTGAAAGATACAAAATAATCAAGCAAAAAAAATCAAAGGAGATTTTAGAACCAAGGCACCAAACTGTTCTTAAAAACATGGCTAACTCACCAGTTGTCTCCTATTCTTCTTCCATGTTTCTGCTTTCCTCTTTGAGTTCATGTTTTGAAATGCTATTTTCAACAAGACAGAATTGTTATCATGAGAAAAACTCTCACCCCAAAACAAATACACACATACACATTTGAAATGCACTGGTTTAAGGAGTAAGGAGAGGAAGAGAGAGACCCTTTAGTTTTCAATAGTACTGAATTAAATCATCTGTACCACTTCAACCGAAAACACATCAAACTTACAGAAGTCACTTGGTGGGTTGTGTGTAAGGTTTCTGTAGAATTCAGTCCTGTGAGCTTTCTTTAATCCCGTACATAAGCCAAAATCAGATAATTTTACATGACCCTAAAAAACAAAACACACACACACAAACTAGTAAAATCAGTGGATTATATTAACTTTGAAACAAAAGCTTTATTATAAACTTTTCAACTATTATAAAAATTCTTAGCTTAGACTCCATACAAATGAAATGTAATAGTATAAATGTTTGATGATAGTGATTGCATCATTCTATAAAATAATGTAGATTAGCAATAATATAAATTGCAGCTGCCCACTTCCAATCACAAAATTAGCTCTATTACTCCATAAAATAACTAGCAACCTAATAATTCACCAGTTTACTCGCATACCTTGGCATCTAACAAAAGGTTGTCTGGCTTAATATCCCGATGGATAAAACCCAACTGGTGGATCGCATCTATTGCTAAAACAGTCTCTGAAATATAGAACTGTGTTTCCTCTTCTGTCAAGGTATCTTTCTTCATTAGCAATGTCATCATATCCCCTATAAAGGAAAAATAAAGGAAAGTATCATGTATTGAAATGCCTCAAAAGGGAAATATCTTGTAAATGCTTTCTACATAATATATGCCTGATTTTTGAATTTTATGATCCACCCAGTATACCTCCAACTTTTTCTAGGACCAAATAAAAAAAAAAGTGTCATTGCATAGGCAAAAGTTTTATGACATTTAATGGGTTTAAGATAGAAAGTACATGAAATCAAGTCAAAGCAGAGCTAATGATGAATATCCATCACTCAACATTCGGAATAAGTTGCTGAGAAAAACCCACCACACTGGAAAATGAATCAATAAGCACACCTGGAAACGGGATATGTTCTTTCAAATTCAAGTTTCAAAAACACTCAGAGCTCTTTGGACTAGCAAAAACAGGACATCATCCCATTAAAAGACTTACCTCCATACATTCTTTTGTTTTGGTTTGTTTGTTAATCCTCACCTGAGGATATTTCTCCATTTTTAGGGAGAGTGGGGGAGAAGGGGAAAAACTGAGAGAAACATCGATGTGAGAGAAACACATCGATTGGTTGCCTCCTGCACGTGCCCCAACCAAGGCCCGGGCCAGGGAGGAGCCTGCAACCAAGGTACGTGCCCTTGACCAGAATCAAACCCAGACCCTTTGGTCCTCAAGCCGATGCTCTATCCACTGAGCCAAACCAGCTAGGGCCAGACATTCTATTTTCAAGGGATTTTTTTTTTTTTTCTTTAAAGGGAGGCAAAGAACAACCACTGATGAACTTACCATTCAAAATAGACAAAATAAATTTTCATGATGCTTCAGATTAAAAATAATAATAATAAAGTAGAAGTATTCTTTGTCCTCCATTCCCATTCTATTCCTCTTTCTCATTTTGCTGAGTAACCATTATCATGCATTTAGTTTGATGTGTATCATTCCAGCTTCTTTTTAAAATATGTTTTCATATATTATACTTATATGTTAATCTATAGACTTATACTTTTGCAGATTTTTAAAAAATTAGACAAATAATACTAATTGTACATATAATTGCACAGCTTGTTTTATTACGCCACTGTTTGAGATATTACTGTTGAAACAGATATAGCTCTGACTTTTAACTACTGTAAAATATTTCATCTCATAATTATGCCACATTTTATTTGTCCATCTTTCTATGGATGGACATTTATCTTGCATTTAGGTTTTCACTATTATAACAATGCTGAAAGTATAGGTCTCTTGTCCATGGGTGTGGGGGAGTATCTCTAGGGAATACAGTTGGTTGTGGAAATGTGGGATTGTAGGACACCTGCATTTTCCACTTTATTGCTATGTATAAATTGTTCTCCCATTAGGATTACAGGTTAATTTACATATATGAGAGGGCAGTTTCCCCGCAGCCTCATTTGACTTAATGTTTTTACTAATCAGATGAGTGTGAAATGGTATCTCATTCTTGTTTTAATTTGCATTCCCCTGAATACAGGTGAAGTTGAACATTTTCCTATATATTTCCAGACTAGCCAGAGTTCTTCAGTGTGCTATCATTTGCCCATTGGGTTGTTTTTCTTTAGTGATTTGTTTTCCTTTCTTCAAAATAATCGGATTTGTCAAAATTAACATTATTATGGGAGGAACTATTGGAAAACCATTACTGACTATATAAACCTCAGAGCTAGGAATACCAAAGTAAACCTAATGAATAAAATTGTAATTACATATAGTGATTTGCTTGTGTTCAGCCTGTCATTGCTGTTACATTTGCTTTTACCTCCAGGGAGAAATTCCATGATTAGATAAAGGTTCCTCTTATCTTGAAAACTGTAAAACATCTTCACCACCCAGGCACCATCTGCTTCTACCAAAATATCTCTTTCTGCTCGAATATGAGCCACCTAGATGAATGTATTTTGAAAAAATAATTGTAACATATTACACATTTTCAAGCTTACCTCTTACAATTATCCATCCAGTTCCTAAGAAGTCATGAAGGAAAGCTGGAGTTTTAGAAAAAATTTAAAACATATATGCATGTTCATATTCTTATTAAATACAGAGAACCCCAGGAAAGAGTTTATTTTAGCTTATATCCTTAGGCCTAAAAAGGTGGAATTCACAGGTATATTAGGGGAAGCTGAGGCCTTCAAGGTAGAAAAATGACTAGTCTCAAACCTTTCTGACCAGATTCTCCACCTAGGCAAAGATCCTGGCTTTGTCTTATAAATTTAGGGCCCATGTCTGACTTTTAAATGTTAAAAGAAGTAAGCAATGCTCTATAAATCGGTTTGACTAAGTCAGGGTCTTTAGCAAACCATTTTTTAACCGTTAGTAGTCAAAGGACTTGACTTGGTCTTTAAGCATTTGGTTTGCTTTTTTTAAGAAGCAGAAACATTTATAATAACTTTATATTCTTTTGTTATAACATACAACCTCTCTAACATTTATAAACATAATCTATAGCAAATTAATGTAATTTTGTGGGGTTTTGCTACTGATTTTTGTCAGATACACAATTATTGGGGATCCATTTTATAAGCTGGAATATTTTATAAACTGAGTAATTTGTGGAATTCATATAATCAATTTTCAGATGTTTTTGCATTCTTTCTTGAAAGACTACGAATAAGATTTGATTTTATGCTTTTGCTATTTTCATTGTGCATCACTATGAATTCTGGCCGAAAGCCTGAACATATATTTTATAAACCTTTTTATGATAATAAAATATGACCTGCTTAAAATATCATATTTCAGGTTACTGTATTATTATCTAGTATGCTAACTGCTCTGAGATCAAAGCACAATAATAAAAATTGATAATTAAGGAATTTTTTTTTGGCATTAGAGAACTTTATAATCTCTATGGATCTGTTTCAAAATTCTTACCTATTGTCTTTTACAATGCATTCTAAAATGGTAAAGAAAAAGCCTTGCCTGGCCGGTGTGGCTCAGTGGTTGAGCATCAACCTATGAACCAGGAGGTCACAGTTCAATATCCAGTCAGGGCACATGCCTGGGTTGTGGGCTCAATCCCCAGTATGGGGCGTGCAGGAGGCAGCCTGTCAGTGATTTTCTCTCATCATTGAGGTTTCTATCTTTCTCTCCTTCTCTTTTCTTCTCTGAAATCAATAAAGATATATTTATAAAAAATAAAACTAATTTCTTCTTAGGACTTCTCAATCATGACTGTTTGGATTAGTGGTCTGCCTATTTTACCCACTACTATAAAGCAAGGATCAGGTGTGTCTTGTTAACCACTGTACTCTCAGAACCTATAACATATGAATACTTGTTGAATGAATGAAATAGAAATAAAGTGGAAGAATGCAGTAAAAATTAAAGTTAAAAAATTAAAGAAAAATAATATTATATTGCTATAATAACAAAGTAAGCTTCAGGTGGGCACTGAAAGCCTGAAGTAAAGCATTGGGTACAGAGAGGTGCCATCTTCCTTTCTACTCCATTGTAGAGGCCTTCACTGGTTTATATAGCACATGAGTGTCTACCCACAATGGAAACTCAGGTGAATACATAAAATAATAGTAGTACTGTTTTCAGATTTATGGCTACCACTGAAACTGTATTAAGTCACAGAAAGCAGGAAGACAGCCCAGAAGTATGAAATTGGAGTGGTTACAGATTTTGTAAATACATAAAATAAGCAAATTCTCAGGAGACTGTTCTTGCTTTTGTGATATGTGACAGGGATTGAGGGTACTGAGAACTAACTTTTATTTTCACTGAAGTCAGAAAAGAGGATGTTTTGTAATGGACTGAATGTTTTTCCTCAAATTCCTATGATAATGCCCAACCCCCTAGGACAGTGGTAGGCAAACTCATTAGTCAATAGAGCCAAATATCAACAGTACAACGATTGAAATTTCTTTTGAGAGCCAAATTTTTTAAACTTAAACTTCTTCTAATGCCACTTCTTCAAAACAGACTCAGCCAGGTCGTGGTATTTTGTGGAAGAGCCACACTCAAGGGGCCAAAGAGCCACACGTGGCTCTCGAGCCACAGTTTGCCAACCACAGCCCTAGGATAACTGGATTTGAAGAAAGGGCCTCTAAGGAGGTATTTAAGATTAAGTGAAGTCATTGGGGTTTGGTGGGGTTGGAGGGGATTGGTATCCGTATAAGAAGAGACACCAGATAGCTCACACTCTGTGTGCACACACCAAGGAAAAGCTATGTGGGGCCTTAATGGAATGGCAGCTGCCTGCAAGCATGGAGAGAGCCCTCACCAGAAACCAAAGCCTGCCAGAACCTTGATTTTAGACTTCCACCCTCCAGAACTGTAAGAAAATGAATTTCTGTTGTTTAAGTCACCAAGTTTGTGGTATTTTGTAATGGCAGCCTGAACAGACTAATACATACTTAGGTTATAAATTCAGAAGAAATGTTAACTATGAGAATTGAGAAGCAATGGCACAGGCTATCAAAAATTACTGGATTATATAGTAAGACACATAGATTTCTTTTTAAAAATTCCAACATCAGCCAGCAGATGTTTCTTTGGTTGCATGTATTAAAGAACATACCTGCTCTTTTTCAAGCATATCAGCTTTTCTCAATATCTTCATTGCATAGATATGGCCCGTATCTTTCTTCTGGACCAGCCGCACCTAGAATGTGAAAATTGACCACACTATAGATGTTAAACAGTCACTACTATTATATTTATTTAGAATAAATGGTAGGTTCCTTTAAAAAACAAACAAAACAATAAAACAGCATTGCAATTTGCCACTCATGGTATTTTAGGAATTCTATTCAAATTAAACTATTTTAATACATATCTATTTTAAATCTATAAGATATATATTCAGTAACAGTGATTTTTAAAAAGAACCACACCTCTCCAAATGCTCCTCTTCCTATAACTTTCAGAGACTCAAAGTCATCCAAGCCAAGTCTGGTCCTCTTGAGCCGTAAAAACTCTGTTTCCTTGCGAGCATGCTGTGATCGACGTAACTTTTTCTATTTAAAAAAAAAAAAAAAAAAAGACAGTTTAAAAGACTTTAAAATCAGATTTTTCAAAGGAAACCTACAGTATTAAAGACAAGATATATTGTATAAAAATGGGGGTAAAACCCTGGCCAGTGTGGCAAATTGGTTAGAGTGTTGGCCTGCACATCAAAGGGTCTTGGGTTTGATTACAATCACAGGCACATATCTGGGTTGCAGGTTCGATCCTGGGCCCCAATCAGGGAGCGTGCGGGAGGCAACCAATAGATATGTCTCTCTCGCATCCATGTTTCTCTCTCTCCCTTCCACTCTTTCTCTAAAGAAAAGAAAAAAAGAAAAAAAAGAAAAAAACCCTCAATGGAAAAAATATCTTTGGGTAAGATTAACAACAACAAAAAGTAAGGTAAAGCCAAAACCTGTTTGGCTCAGTGGTAGAGCGTTGGTCTGCGGACTGAAAGGTCCCAGGTTCGACTCCAGTCAGGGCATGTACGTTGGTTGCGGGTACATCCCTGGTAGGGGGTGTGCAAGAGGCAGCTGGTCGATGTTTTTCTCTCATAGATGTTTCTAGCTCTCTAACTCTCTCCCTTCCTCTCTGTAAAAAATCAATAAAAAAAATATTTTTTAAAAGTGAGGTAAAGTATATCTATCTATCTATCTATCTATTTATCTATCTATCTACCACACACACACACACACACACACACACACACACACACACACACACACGTATAAAAGCCTAAGTGAACCATCAACTGTTGACCAATAGACTGGTCACTATGACACTTATTGGCCACCAGGGGGCAGATGCTCAATGCAGGAGCTTCCCCTGGTGGTCAGTGTGCTTCCACAGCAGGAGAGCCACACAGATGACCAATGGGCGCCAGATACCAAGTTCACGGCTGGCAGAGTTGCTGCGGCTGTGCCCACAGCAGAGTAGCAGCGAGCCTACGGAGCAGCCAGCCAGCGGCCGGGATAAACAGGAAGAGCGCACGGTGCCCAGCCCAGGCTCGGGCTCCTCCCAAGCTGGCTGCCGCTTCACGCATTACTACATCCCTCTGCAGATGTTGGATTGCCAGTTTCAGCAGATCCCTGCAGGCCACACCAAGGCCTACCGGTGCACAAATAAAATCTAAAGAAAATTTTAAAAGACTTTTTTTTTTTTTTTAACAATTTGAAAAATCTTTACTATTGAAGTATATCCCATTAAATATTTCATCTTAACTATATCATGATATTCTTTCATCTATAAGCTAACTTTATTCAAAAATAAAAGTTAAACTTTAGGCAATGCTAATAGTATTCTGATGTTGATTTTGACTCTGTCAAGAAATCTACTTTGCTTCAATTCCTTAAATCCCAAGGTTGCTCTTGTCATAACTACTGAGACTTATGACACCAAAATAACAAAACAAGAGTGTTTCCATAGAGATGTACTTATGGTAGAATTTATTCTTGGAAATATTTTAATAAACTGCTTGAGACTTGGCACACAAATTCCTGAAAAAATTAAACTGCAACAAAGATAATTACATGAAGAATTCATTAAAATATTAGAGTCAGGAATTCCATACTTCATTCTTTATCAATCACAAAAAATAACTAGCATTAATATGAAACATTATGAAATATCTGAAGGTTACATTTGGAATGGGCATTTGTTTCATTATTCTATATTTCATCTTTCTCCTCACCAAACAAAATTCTGTTTTTGACATAGCTCCTAGGAGATGTAACATAAAGTGGGAAATGAAAAGAAGGAATTCTTATCATTTGCAGCAACCTGGGTGGAACTGGAGAACATTATGCTGAGTGAAATAAGCCAGTCAATGAAAGAAAAACATCACATGATCTCACTCATTTATGGATAATAAGGAACATTATAAACTGATGAACAAAAAGATAGATACAGAGTCAGTAAAGCAACAAACAGACTGTCAAATTACAGTGGGGAGGGGAGGGAAAAATGGGGGAGATAAGAGATCAATGGAAGAACTTGTATGCATGCATATAAACATAACCAATGGATGCAAAACTCTGGGGAGGGAGGGCATGTATGGGAGTGGCGGGAAGGAATTGGTAAGATATATACACATATCATACCTTAATAAAAAAATGAAAGAAAAGAAAAAAAAATTAAACCCCTGTTCATCTTCAACTGAACCCAATATCCAGTTCTGAGGAGGAGATAAGTCAAAATGACCATAACAGCTCAGAAACATCGCTCTGACATGCAGCTCTCGGTATAACTACTAAATAGTCCTTCCCTACCCCTCTGTTTATGCCTTCAAGAGGATTAGGTAAACTATTAATTAGAAATATATAAATGTGTATCATCAATGCAATGGAATTCTGATAATTCTAACAAAGTTAATCTAAGAGGATCAAATTAAGAATTATGTCTTCAACATGGCTGGTGTGGCTCTGTGGTTGTGTGTCAATCCATGAACCGAGATATCACCAGTTTGATTCCCAGGAGGATGGTGGAGGCAGCCAATCGATGCTCTCTCATCAAGGTTTCTATCTCTTTGTCCCTCTCCTTCCCTCTCTCTCTCTCTAAAGAATGATGTCTTCAATGTAAAACCTTTAGACAGCTAAGTGAAGTTATATACTCAGCACATCAATAGTGAAAACAGTGAAGACTATTTTTTGAATCAAAAATGCCATTTAAATAACAGTTTAAAAAACTGAATTACTAATAAAACAAAGAGATCAAAAAGCAGTTTTAGATTTTAAGAGTAAATAAAAAAGGCCACATGGTGGCACTGTAGTACTGTCTTTCAAAGCAGTAAAGGCACTGCTGCTTTTAATTACATAAATGAATATAAGAATTTTAAGACATTCTATATTTCTAACATTATGAGTTATAGAATAAACAAAGTGCAGTTGGATTTAGCTTCAGAAACTTGTGTAATCTGAATGAAAAATATAACCTTATTAAACAGTTTCATAAATCATGCTCAAAATTGATAGACAAGGGAGAAGCAGCTAAAGAAATAATGTTTATTAATATTTTATAGGTTGTATAGTACAGCAAGTTAACAATGTTTATGTGTTGGAGACAGCTAATAGCAAAAAAGGAGAATCCCAAGTGTATGGAATATATAACCTTACAGAAATGGGACATCACCTATAATGTTGTTAAATTACTTTAAAAAAAAATCTATTCCATGATATTAGTTTTAATTCTTAGTGTCCAGTGTGGCTCAGTGGTTGAGCGTTGACCTATGAACTAGGAGGTTACAGTTTGATTCCCAGTCAGGACACATGCCTAGTTGCAGGCTCCATCCCCAGTGGGAATGGGCATGCAGGAGGCAATGGATCAATGATTCTCATCATGATGTTTCTCTCTCTCTCTCTCTCTCCTTTCCTCTCTGAAATTAATAAAAAAATTTTAAAAAGAAAGAAGTGGCATATAACATTGTGTAAATTTTAGGTATATAATGTAATGATTTGATCCATATATATTGCAAAATGATTACAATAAGATTAATGTATCCATCACCTCACATAACTACTTTTTTTTTTTGAGTGAGAACATTTAAGATCCATTCTCTTAGTACCTGTCAAGCACATAATACAGTATTGTTAACTATAGTCACAACAATCACAGCTAATATTACCTCTTCATCTGCTAATCCTTCTTCTTCCATAGCCACTTCTAATTTCTTCTGCCTTAACAAAAGAAAAATAATTTACATTTTAAATACATTTCTAACTACTCCCATTTTTTAAATGTACATTTATTTGTTCAATATGGTATGCTAAAAAAATCTTTCAAGTTGAATTAAAATAATCATTAAGTACAGTTTTCTTTCTCAAAATATAACAAATATTTTGTAACAAATATTTCTATTGTACAGGCTTTTCTTAAAGATAAACCCGAGAGAGAGCTTTTCCTAGTTAGCTTTGAGTATGCTAGAAGATGAACTTCCCAGGCTTTATCCACACGGGTATAGGGGTTGAGGATTGAAACCACCGTTTACATTGTTTAGTATTTGTTATTTATAACAGTACTAGAGGCCCAGTACATGAAAATTCATGCACTTGGGACAGGGGAGGATCCTCAGTCAGGCCTGCACCCCCTCGCAGTCTGAGACCCCTTGGGGGATGTCCTCCTGCCAGCTTAGGCCCACTCCCTGAGGGTTGAGGCCTAATCAGCAGCCTGGGAGCCCTTAGGGGATTTCTGACTGATGGCAGGGAGCAGGCCTAAGCTGCAGTCGGACATCCTTAGCGCTACTGAGGAGGCGGGAGAGGCTCCTGCCACTGCTGCTCGCAGCTGTCAGCCCGGCTTGTGGCTGAGCAGAGCTCTCCCTGTGTGAGCACACTGTCCACCAGGGGGCAGCTCCTGCATTGAGCATCTGCCCGCTGGTAGTCAGTGTACATCATAAGGACTGGTTGTTCTGCCATTAGGGTCAATTTACATATTATTCTTTTATTATACAAGATGCCCAAAAGTAAGCTCTTTCCTAATCCATCAAGATCACTTTTTTTTCTTTCTTAAGGAAAATTCCAAGCAAAAATATCTTAAATGAGCACCCAAACGGAGATGAGATCTAATAACATACTCTTCACCTACTTCCTTAGCAGTTATAATGGGTACCTTAATGCTTACCATACTGATTTTTATCTTTTGCTTACATATTATTCCCCTAAGCCCAACCTTAGGATGGAACAAGCGCCTAACATCGGATTCTGTGCCTGCCATCGTGTACCTCTGGGCCTGCAGAGCTGCTTGCTGAATGATTTTGAGTTTTCTCCTCTGCTGAAAGAATCCAAAGAGTAAGAGGACCATTAATCTGGGAGGGATAGCCACATACAAGCAACTCTATTCTTCTCAGACCTCTACTGTACCCTTTCCTTGCCAAGACTAATATCTCTTGGAATCATATCTCATTCAGGAGCAAGAGGCACTAATTTTCATTCATTTGCACCATGCCTACACGGAACACCTATGTCTTCTCTTGTAGCTTTAAAAAAAATAGCTTTTCTCCTCAAATGCTCTGGCATTTTGTTCTTTGCTTGGTACTTTATTTAGGTTATGTATTTATCCAACTAGTTAAACCTTAAAAATTCATCACATGTTTTCTTAAAGTATAAACTGTTTTTACTATTTATTTTTAGTATTTTAATAATGCAATAATTTTTTTTCAATTACAGTTTACATTCAATATTATTTTGTATTAGTGTCAGGTGTTCAGCATAATGGTTGGACAATTATATATTTTACAAAGTGTAGTATATACTGTTTAATTTGACTTTCATGATACCACCACGCTGAGGCTGTTTTGATTTGTGTTTTTTAATAACAGCAGATGCTTTTATTCTTACTCTCCTTAGTTTAGGGGAAAATTGAATGAAAGACTTTAAGGTTTCAGCAAGAAAAGACAATGAACCTTTAAAATTCTGACAAATAACTCATGTCGCCCTCCTGAGAAAATATAGGTCTTTCTTTCCTTTGTTCTCTTCTGCATTATTCCCTCTCCCTTGATGAGGTGAACACTCCCAGAGGCTTTCATTACGTTTATAATTAGTGTAACTACTATATTTGGATTTATTTCTAACTTATTCTATGGTTTCTATTTATGCCTGCTATTTGGTATTTCAGGTTTTTATTTCCTCTTGGCCTTCTTTTGAACCGATTTCCCCCTCATTCCTTCTATAGGTTTGGAAGTTACAAACTTCATTTTTGGTCTTTTAGTGGCTACCCTAGAAATAATATGTACAGTTAATTTGTCAAAGTCTGAAATTAATCTTTACCCTGACAACATTGTATTCCTATTCTTAAAAATACCAAGACATCTAAGAACATTTCAGTCCACTCTCTTCCTGACTGAGTGCACTGTTAAAAAACATTTTAATTTTTTTTATTAAATTATTATCTGTGTACATATACCATTGCCCCTCCCCCTCATTTTAATTTTTTTTTTAATGCCTAAGACATTGTCATTATTATTGTTTTTATACAGTCAAATTTTGTTGGGATTTATCCACTTATTTACATTTTTAAAAATATATATTTTATTGATTTTGTACAGAGAGGAAGGGAGAGAGATAGAGAGTTAGAAACATCGATGAGAGAGTCATCGATCGGCTGCCTCTTGCACACCCCCTACTGGGGATATGCCCGCAACCAAGGTACATGCTCTTGACCGGAATCGAACCCGGGATCTTTCAGTCCCCAAGCCGACACTATCCATTGAGCCAAACCGGTTTTGGCCACTTATTTACATTTAAACCTTCTGTTTGTGGTCACTTTCCTTCTGCTTAAATTGAATCTTTTGGAATTTTTTCTGATGATGAACTCTTAGTTTATCTTGCCTCAGCTCCATTCTCTTTCCTCTTCCTTTGAGAACTTTGATTAAAAGTACATTAGCTTTTCTCACTAGTCTCTATGTTTCTTACCTCTCATATTTTCTTACTCTGTCTCTGAATAACTGTTTTATCTTCTAGTCCCAATTCTCGCCTCAGCTATGCCTCATCTGCAGTGAGACTTGTCCAAAATTAAGTTCTAATCCTAATTCTTCTTCTTGAGTCCTGTTTCAATGAAGTTGCATCAACCCATTTGCTCAGGCATATTTCAGAGCCAGTATTGACTTGTTTCTCTCACATTTCATATTTGGCTAGTTTCCATGTGTTTTTTTTTTAATCTTTCTCACCTGTCAATTCTTCTCTTTGTTGCTGTCACAATCCTAATTCAAGACTCCTTTCTATTTGCCTGGACTACATCACTAGCCTTTCCTGTTCCTAATCCCTCCTCCCACAGTCCATTCTATGCATCACAATTAAAGTACTCTTCCAGAGAAACACCTGCAATCATTTGATTCTTCTGTTCAAAACTCAGGGAGGCCCTCTACCACCATGAGAAGCTACACTAACAAAGCACTCAAGACTACCAGGAAATGTTGACCTCTAGCTTGAGCTTAACTGAACGGTACTTGAGTTAGCACTGAAGGTGGTTTCTTCTATTTCTAATGCCCTTCCTCTTGCTCTTTTATTTCTTTATTCTCCCTTTTATGTGTGTATAAATAGGGCTCTTTCTTTAGAGCCCTGTTTAAACACCATCACCATTTATGGTGCTATCCCAGTTGCCTTAGGCAAAAGCAATCTCTCTTCTTGGCCCTTCTCTTAATGATACTTTCACTCTTTCATCTAGTATCTATGTGCATTAGCTCCCTTACTCCAAGTTTCCTGAAAGCAAAACAACATGTCTTTCATTTTTTATTCTTCTATACCCAGTTATATATACTCAACACTATAAATGTTTTTGGATTAAAGTCAATTATTCATAATGCAGCCCTCTAAAGAAAGTAAAAAGCTATGTCATAATTTCATGGTTGAAAATATTTTGTTTAAAACATCTCATTTGAAATAAGTATGTGGGTTCACAGGACAAAAAACTATTCTGCAAAAATAGAACAAATAATTAGGTCCACTATCAGGAAAGAAAGTTAAAAACAACACACAAGGATGGATCTCCAAAATTTATGTTATTAATGGGCAACATGTTTACATTTCACTTGCAGCATAGCAGCTTATTTAAACAGAAAACTTTGACTAGTTGTTACTATACCTGGTTTCTCTCTCTTCATGCTGTAAGATGAGGTTGCTGTAAAAATTCTCCAACGTGAGCTTGGCCACAGTCACTCTTTCCCGGGTATGGTTGCTCATAGGAAAGGTGGTGGTACTCCCTGCCGTCATTGCCATAGTAACAGAAACTGAAATAACATATAAACACAAATTATTCAGTAGAAGACAGTTTTTATCCCTTATAACAGACTCTAGAAATAGTTTGATTTCTACTAAGCAAAATTTGACTCTAAAAATTAATATATCCAAATCTTTCACATTATTAACAACACAATGTTAGAAAAGAAAGCAAGACGATCCATTCCCAAAGCAATAAAAATTAATTTTGTACTCGCAAAACCAGGGCTGAATAACAGTAAAGAGGCACCAGTGAGAGCCTATGAAAATATAAATACATACACACACAAAATGTTGTACTCAACAAGCATTCATAACAAGAAAGGGTCAATCTATTTTGTTGTTGTTTTATTGGTTACTAAATAAAATCCACAAGATTTTGATAATACTTATGTTCTCAATAAATGTAAGTCTCTTAAGAGTTAATGTAGTTTAATTAAATAGTAAGAAATAGCTTCTTCCATATAAATGTTATGAAACATGAAGTGTTGCATCAATAAGCACACAAACACCAGTCTAAAGCAATTCTTATTAGGGGAAAATACGTTTAGAAAGAAGCTCCTTAGACAGAGGCCACAGTTGTCCCATTTCATTCTGAATTCTGTCATTTCAGATAGTACTATAACAAGGTGTAGTATACTTCTCCAAATTAGGAGGTCCGATTTATTTTCAAAAGATACTCAAATGCCTGTAGGAACCATGAAGGAAACACAAGTGTGTGAATTAAGCCAGGTGATAATGAGGAAGTTTTGTGTATATCTAATTAACACCATTTAAGTGCCAACTTTGAAAAACCACTGGGACAGCCAAAGTACTATAGTTTGAAGAAGATAATCTGTACACTTGGACAAGATAAGGAATGTAATAGAAAGGCTGCTGAACTCTGGGTGGCTGTTTGCTGGACACTGACCCTAAGAGATTTGCCTACCACAGTCTACATCTAGACCAAAAAAAAACAAGAATATTCCCATTTGTTAAAGAGATTTTTGCTTATTTGCATGGGAATCATAACAAAACAACCTAGCGAAGATCCAGATTGCAAAGAATGAGCATCCAACATTTCATTTTTAGCAAAAACATACTCCCCCAAGCTTGCCACCTACTCCCCAACACCCACTTCTCCTTAACTACACAAAGATACCAACCTGAATATGGGCCTGAACTGTACTAGAATCCAGGGATAATTGAATGAACCAAAAGTCTTTACTGTGCTTCAATGTCAAATACAGATTAAAAATAAACAATCTCCACAGCAGCTGCCAGGCTGGGAGCGGCCAGGCCCGGAGCGGCCGGGCCCAGAGCAGCCAGGTCGGGTGTGGCCAGGCCCGGAGCAGCGGCTGCCAGGCTGGGAGCAGCCAGGCCAGGAGCTGCCGGGTCAGGTGCGTCCAGGCCTGGAATAGCAGCTGCCAGGCTGGGAGTGGCCAGACCCGGAGCAGCAGCAGCCAAGCCCAGAGCAACCAGGTCGGGAGCAGCAGTGGCCAGACCCGGAGCAGCTGGTTGTGGAACGGACCAGAGCAACAGAGGCCAGGCCCGAAGCAGCCAGGCCCGGAACAGGTCGCTCCTCGCCTGCCCCCGCCCCAAGGCTGCCTCTCAGACATGGCTGGAAACTTTTGCGGGAACTTGAGGGGCTGCTGAATCAAGGGATGAAGGCTTAGATCTGGATATGTTGAGTTAGTATAGGGCTGGGGTGTTGATCTGTGAGTGCCTTGTGCGGGGCCTGGATGAGGTTGGTTGACCTATTTGGAAATGTCTTTTGTGTGAAGTGTATCTTTGGGCATGTGGAGGTATTATTGATATGAGAAAATGCTAAGTAACTGATTTACTATCTGAAAAGGGATTTACTATCGGGGAAAGGGAGGGAGGAAGAGACTGAACATAAACGGTGCACCTATGGATGAGGACAATGGGGGAGAGGAAGGGGGCGGAGGGTGGGGTGGGAACCTGGTGGAGGGGAGAAGAAATGAGGAACCTTTGTAATAATATGAACAATAAAGATTGATAAAAAATAAAAAAATAAAAAATAAAATTTAAAGTGGGAATGAAAGGGAGAAAATTTCCTTACAAGCAAATGCCAACTAATAAAAGAAATTATGAAATTAGAAAATCACTATACAATGGCAATTTTTTTGTATTTTTGCAACTTTTCTATCTTCGAAAATGTCAAATAAAAAGTTAAAAATTAAATAAATAAATAAATAAATAAATAAATAAATAAATAAAAATAAAAATAAGCAATCTCCAGTTCCACAGTCATCTTATTGAGTTTATACCTCAAAGTACTGCAGGACCTGCAAATCCATACATGATCAATCTATTATTTTACCATCATAAATTTGTTCCTCTGCTAACTACTCTAAGTTTTTTTATAACAAGAAGCTGATCACATTATTTGTTTAAAATTGCTCCAGTTTCCTCACTGCCTATAGCAAATCAAATTAGATAAGGATAACTCACATACATTGAATGCTGGTAGATATCAGAAATTTTATGATACTTTATTACTGAATTTCCCTCTTTCCTCCTGAAGATTTAAGATAGTGGCACCTTCTTATGCTACATTTCATCCTCATAGTAGCCCTGTAAAGTAAGGAACTAAAGCTTAGAAAAATCCCATAGCTAGTGAGCTATGGAGTTAGAACTCCAACTCCAAATGCTATCTCTAACTTGCCATTCCAGCCTTAGCTGCTCCACTTGCTCATGGCCTACTCTTCTCCCAACATGCTTGGCTCTTTCATGCCTCCAAGGCCTCATATGACCCATCCCTGAATCAGTTATGTCCTGAACTACTCCTTTCTGCCTTCCCTCCCTTCTTCTTTCCCTCCCTCTCTTCCTCCCTCTTTTCCTTCCTTCCTTCCAGAGAGAAAGAAAGAGGAGAGAGAAATAATGATTTGTTGTTTCACTTATTTATGCATTCATTGGCTGATTCTTGTATGTACCTTAACTGGGGATTGAAATTGAAACCTTGGCGTATGGGGGACAACCTTCTACCTGGCCAGGGCCTATCCTGTACTCTCTTCACAGGACCCCTGATTCTTTAAGGTACAGCCTTACTGTGAAGACTTCTCTAACATGCCCTACCAGATGTGTTCTCTAGCATTTGCACCAATGTATCTCAGGTACTGGTGCTTATCACTCCACTTCTCTATCCCACTAAACTAGGAGAATCTCTGGGCAAAAACTTTTCCTGATTCATTTTTTGAGTATTTACTACAAAAGCACTGTATCTGACACATAGCAGGCATTAATGAATGAATGACTCAACCTATCAAATGGGGGAGGGGAAAGAGCTGAAAGAATTAGCTAAAAGTAATCAAGACTGATTAATAAGCAACTGTGGAAAAATAAATTACTGAACCTAGAAGCCAGAAATTCAGAGATTTAATCACTTAGGCCCTGCTGCTAAGTGATCATATGCTCTTGTTCAAATCACCAGAAAGCTCTGAACTGGTCACTTTTTCCCAAACAGGCATTACGTATTTGTTCTGCTGAGTTCACAGGCCATCTGAGACAATACACAACAAAACCATAATGGCTTATATATTGTAAATGTAAGACATTATTTTAAGCACTTAGTTTAATATTTTAAATGTGCTAAATGCTTTAAAATTAATAGTATTATTTTTAAAAATAATAAGTAATGAAACCCAAGAATTATCACAGCCAAATGCTTTTTAATTGCTAAGCTATTCTTCTTGGAATGCTATCTAAGGCAATGCTATCAAACCATTTTTGGAAATATCAGAATCACTGGGTTCATATTCTATGTTTCAGGATCGGTGATAGCGGAGTTCTTGGGCACCTCAGAGGAAAAGAATTTCCTGAAGCCCCCACAGGAGAATGGAGTTTCATGGAAGGCTTTATTGATTATGTAAAATTAATGGGGTTCCCTCCAAGATCCCATCTCTGTTAGTCTTGCTATGGAAGAAGTCTCACCTTGTCTTTAGCAGGGCCAGAATGAAGGCCACTGTCCAGAATTTCTGCTCCATATCAAAGTATAGTATAGTCCAGCATTTGTCTAGCTTAGCTTGTGTTCCCAACTGTGGTGTTCACACATGTGGTTGCTTAAAGACACATGGCTTTGGAGAGAGAACAGGTGAGCCCATGGGCGAGTGCACAAAGAAGAGAGAACAAGAGACCAAGCTTGAGCAAGGAAGAGGGAACTTTTGTCTAGGGATTTAAACTATTAAAGATTTTGAGTGTTTCTGATGTGGTCCCCCCTAGCCGATCCATTGTTCCCCAGCTAGACTGACAAGCAAGCACCTTCCCTATGTTACCCTGACTTCACTATGCATGTGCCCACCTCCCCCCTTTGTTCCATCCCTTCCCCTAGTGATCTGCAGGGAATGGACCGGTGGTTCACTGGGGAATCTGAAGCTGTAGCTTCCTGGGGAAGCTGCCCAGGTGACCATGCTTACAATGCCTGATTCTCTCTTTGCTCTTTTCCCCTTATTAATATTGATAAACTTGTAAATTATGATGATAATACCATCAACCCATTTTTTTGAAATATCAGAATCACTGGGTTCATGTTCTATGTAAAAGGATCAGACACAGAAAAGTCAAAGAAGGAAAATAGAACAGGGATGGTTTTTAGCAGACATCCTAAATCCCATTTGTTAATTGGGATTTGGGGGTTAGGGGTGCAGGGAAGGAAGCTGGGGAGGATAGATTAGAAGTTGAGGAATTCAAATAATTTGAGAAAATCCCGATAATTCAAAATTAAACAAGTTTCTTGTTGTAAGACTTCCCAGGATCTTTAATATGTAACTACCCTGTTTCCCCGAAAATAAGACAGTGTCTTATGTTAATTTTTTCTCCCAATTTTTTCTCCTTATTTTCAGGGGATGTCTTACCTTTCCATGCGCTAGGTCTTATTTTCGGAGGATGTCTTATTTTCGAGGAAACACGGTATTTACTCTAAATCCTCAAAAAGGTGGTAAGGTATACAATTTGCAATAGTATTCTAGCGAGTCTTCTTTAGGCATATAAAATTTGAGTTCATACATAATTCTCTTTAAACACTAGTAAAAAAAATTGCCTTTTATTTTTTAACAAACATTGGAGTGGGGAGGGGGGGCATAGAAGTTCGAATAAAGAGCAATGCCTAGGGATTTTAGAGTGATTTCTAACTTGTCCAGTTCTATAGCTGATAAGGAATTTTCAAATTGGTTTGCCAGTTATGAGGAGGAAAAAAAGTCAAGTCCCAACTCTAATTGTCCACGGACTATATTTTCCTTTCAAAAAGTTTATGATGAAAAAGCAAACAAAACATTTTATAATGCCTTTTGAGAAAAACACACAAAGAAATAGCCCACAAGTAAATATTTCAGAAGTCAAAAAGAAAGCTATATAATGAACTCCGGGTGCGGTCATGGAAGGCAGTTGACTGGCAGCCAAGGGGCCTTTTAGAAAAGGCTGCTCTACTCAGTATGCCAAGGGGCAAGGTCTGGCCTTCAGATGCCTGTGAACCAGGGCAATCGAATTCTGGAAGCTACTTTATCCTAAGAGAGTTCAGGAGACACTGATACACAAGAAACAATGTCAATTGACTGATTTACACAATAAGAAATTGAGTAACAAGGAACAGATCCTTTCATCTCACAAATGCATTCTGTCTTTGTAGACAAGCTGGGTGCAAAGCCATAATGAGGGTCAGAAAATTGCTCAGTGAGCAGGCATCAGAAAAAATAGAATTGTTATTCAATTTAAATGTTTCATGGCATCAGGATAAGGCAAAATCTTTAAAATAAATTTTTAAATAGACTACACACTGTCTATTTAAAAATTTATTTTTAAATAGGCAATTTTGCCCACTTTAAAATATCTGGAGATGGCCAATATTAACCTCTGCTGCTGAATGGGATGAAACAATATTGGGGAACTAGAGGTAGGCAGAAATATTACTGAGCAAAAATTTGGGGAAAATTTTATGAAACATAAAAAAATGTTATTAGGGAATTCAAAATAATTTCAAACAACTAGGAATTGTTTGCATTAATAATACAGAAATAAATATGAATTATTTTAGATAAAAATTTAGGAACCTGAGGTCTTTACAAAAGAAGGAGAAACAGAAGATCAGGTTTCTCCCATCATAGGAAAGATGTAATGAGTTCAACTCCAAAATTCAGAAGTGGATATCAAGTAATGAAACAACTTCTATACATTCTATAATTTAACCGTATCAGTATGTTTTTTCAGTTCTTGCTACACATACATGCAAGTGTTTATGCCTTGTTTAAAAACCAAATCATAGCAAATCTGTTGTGTATTTATCCTTGTAATGAAAGTATTACAGCATCTGGTAAAGTACTGAACACACAGTAGGCATTTTATAAATAAGTGATGGTGAGTAACTGAACTTAAATTTAATGGATTTTCAATAATGTTTCACATATAATAATTTCCTTTGGATTATAAACTAGAAAATCATTTAGTATTACGTTAAACTTCAGAAACAAACCCTACTTGAATGATACAATTACAGAAAAGGCCAAAAATTCTTCTTGAATAAATAGCATCTTTTAGAGATGAGCTTTAAAATTAAGGAAAAATATTTTCTTGTTACCAGACACAAATAGGCTTTATAAAAATTCTAATTTAACAAAACTAAGAACAAAAGTGACCAAATTATTACAAAGAATGATCTATTAATAGATGACTGGCACTTATTATATTGAAAATTTATTCCTCTAGTGGATTTAATACTGTTCTTTGTCTTTTATTAAAGCCCTTTCTTTAGCCAGAAAAAGAACAGGATACAATTTGCAAGTCTAGAATTCCTGGACTGATAAAAACAACACCAGGTGCCCTTGAATTTCCTGTTCACGTGTTTTCTCCAGACTCCCCTATTCATTAATGGAGACACTACCAATAATAGTTAAGTCCAACATTCTTTCGTTTACCAAGCCTGGGGAAAGGCGATAAAAAATCTGGCACTCAGGCCATCTATAAATAGAGGTGGTATCTCTAACCATTTACCATCAAACTTCTAAAATGGGAAAAGAATAGGTAGTATCAGAACAGCTAAACTGGTGGGGAAGAGTAAGTTTAAGGCTAATCTTGTCTGAGTTATTTAACTAGACTCAGGATTCTCATCTCTAAAATGGAAATAATGGCCCTAGCTGGTTTGGCTCAGTGGGAAGAGCGTTGATCTGCAGACTGAAGGGTCCTGGGTTCGATTCCAGTCAAGGGCACATGCCCAGGTTGTGGACTGGACCCCCGGTGGGGGGGCATGCAGGAGGCAGCCGATCAATGATTCTCTTTCATCACTGATGTTTCTATCTCTCTCTCCCTCTCCTTTCCCCTCTGAAATTAAGAAAAGTATATTTTAACAACAATTTCTAAAAAGATAATAAAATAAAATGGAGATCATGCATGCCAACTATACGGCCTTGATGTGATGCTTCGATGGCAGCAGAGCACAATGATACAGGGCCAGATTGCCTGGATCTGACTTTTGGCCCAGATACTCATTAGTTGTGTGACTTTAAGCAAATTACTTAAAAGTTCCATGCTTCACTTTTCTGCAGACAACTATAAAGATAACAATGGTCAACTGTGCACATGCTGATTATGCTAATACAAGATTTTTAAGAATTAGGAAAGTTAATACTTGTAAAGGACTTAGTGCCTAGCACAGAAAAATGTGAGGTTTTTGATAAATCAATAAATTATGTGAAAAAGTATTTTAAAACATCTCTTGACTCATGTTAAATGGCAAAAATGATTAATTTTCTTTCCTTCCCTGCCCAGTCTTCCTGGGTCACCCCTTTTGCCTTGGGCTGCTATCCTAAGTTAGTTTATAAATGTGGTCTCTATGTATATTCCCTATTTCTCCTACTCTTATACCTACTTGATTTGACAAATTAGATTGCTTTTAATGGAGGGAGGAGAGAAATGTATCAAAAAGTGCATAGCAGTTTCTTAAACTGAAAGACATGAAGTAAAAAACAGAAGTATTTGTAGAAGTTGTATTAGAAGTTAATATTGATTTGGGGGTATAAATAGGGTAGAAAAAAAAGTGTTCCTAAGAAGAACTAATCACTTTTCTCACAAGATGCTGCAATTCTTATGAGGCAACAGACATCCAATTTATAATCTAGTGATTGCATTTAGTATCAAAAGCTTTTGTTTTGTTTTCAATTAGTTAATGTGACTCTCTACATTTGGTGTGTGCCCTATTCACTAGTCCAGAAGAGTGAATTCATAGATACTTTCTTTTTTGTTTTTGTGTGAAGTCATAAGCCTGGTGGTGATGGTGTAATGGTGCAGAAGTTAACATTATCTCTTTTATTTTCAGTATTGTTTTAGAAAGAGATATATTTTTCCTGAACACAAAATATACTTTAATGGATGAGTTTCCAAAAGCTTATTTGGCCAGAGTAATGCTATTAATGTCAGATGACTTGGGTATGTTGATCCAAATAATATTGATAACTAAAAATTTTTCTGAACTTTAAAGTTTTTTTGTTTGTTTGCTTGTTTTTAAGATTCCACACATAAATATTACCCCTTTTAGCTTCAACCAATTTGAAGTTTGTGGGGACTCTTGTATCTGGATATCCATTTCTCTCCCCAAGTTTGGGGAGTTTTCACTCATTATTGCTTTATTTTATTTCAGGGGTCTTCAAACTACGGCCCGCGGGCCACATGCGGCCCGCAGAGGAGTCTGATCCAGCCCACCAGGTTTTTTGGGCAGTGAGCGCAGCCGAGGTGTTACAGTAGGAATTAGTAGTTCATATAGTCCGGCCCTCCAGCTCTCTGAGGGACCGTGATCTGGCCCCCACTTTAAAAAGTTTGAGGACCCCTGATTGGGGTGGAACAGTAGACATTGGTTAGTAAGATCCACAGGTTTCAAGTGTACATTTCTATGATACACGATCTGTATATTGCATTGTATATTTACCACCCATACATTATTGCTTTAAATATTGCTTTCTCTTTCTCTTCTCGGGGATTCCTATAATGCATACTTATATTTCTTAATCCTATCTCATAAGTCCAAAGGCTTTCTCTACTTTTTTTTTCTTGTTTCATTCCTTTTCTTTTTGACCGGATAATTTAAAATGACATATCTTCTAGTTCACTGATTCTTTTTTCTGCTTGGTAAAGTCTGCTGTTGAGCTCTTAACTGAATTCAGTTTAATGATATTCTTCAAGATTTCTGTTTGATTTTTTTTAATAGTTTCTATCAATTTGTTGAAGTTTTCATTTTGTTTACACATTGCTTTCCTTATTTTATTTAGTTCTCTACTTTCTTGAAGTTCGCTGGACTTCTTTATGGATCTCCCTTTCTTTGGGGTCAGTTACTGGGGTTTTATTAGTTTCCTTTAATGGTATCATGTTTACCTGATTTTTTGTATTTTTTTATTCCCTGTGTTAGTATCTACACATTTAGGTAAGTGGTCTCCTTCTCCAAACTTTACAGGTTTTGTTGGCAGAGAAAGACCTTCACCTGACAGCTCAGCTTGGGGTATAGGCAGTGCCTGTGTGCAAGCAGGACTTTCTAGTTCATCTTCTGTGATGGGGATTAAAGTTGGGAATGACCTATATCAGCATCTTGATAGTATCACTCCCTGTGCTTATGTTAACTGGCAGAGACATAATCCTTTCTAGTAGGGATTATGGCAATTTCTATCAAGAAACTTAAAGATTTCTTTATCTTTTGACATAATAATTCTACCTTTAGGAATCTATCCTAACATGTACTATAATCAAAATTGCAGCAAAGATTTATAATTTTTTAATCAATGCACTGTTTAAAATAACAAGCAGAACAAATGTTTAAAATTAGGTAAAATGATTGATGAAATGATGATGACAGCAAGAAATGACATAGAAATAATAGTGAAAAAAATTCCCTCAAAAAACTTTAACAGACTGAGAAATAATGCTATATAAACAAGATACAAAGTTCTATCTTTACGTGAAATATGCACTCTACTATATGAAAAACGGAGGTAAATTATAGACTATTTCAATTTTGTCCTTTATCATTTTTTAAAAAATTTTCCATGATGGAAACAATCATTTTTATAACAAGAAAAAAGTATTTAAGAGTAGTTGTGTGTGAGTAGACATAGGAATAAAAGAGAATCAATTTGTACTTTTTAGCAGAGTGTTGTTTTTTAAATTCTCACTCTAGGATTTGTTTTTATTGACTTCAGAGAAATAGGAAGGGAGAAGGAGAAGGTGAGAAAGAAGGACAGGGAAAGGGAGAGGGAATGAGAAAGAGAGAAGGAAGGAGGAAGGGAGGGAGAGAAGGAGGGAAAAGGAGGGAAAGGGAAACATCGGCTGCCTTCCATATGCACCCCAACCAGGGATAGAATCCACAAGCCAGGTATGTGTCCTAACCTGAAATTGTGGGACCATTTCGTGCACGAGACAATGCTCAACTAACTGAGCCACCCAGCCAGTTATTTGTTTTTCTAGGTACCACTGAACTTGGATTTTTTTTCCTATGAGCCAAATTCTTAGTTCTGGTTTTGTGCAGGGTTATAAAGAACAGCAAAAAGAATTTGAAGTCATGGATTAAAACTAAAGACAAACCATGAGATAAGTGGGAATTATTACTTTTTTTCAGTCATCTCTTACACCTCTTTTCAGGGAGAGTTTTTTTGGTATTCACAAACTGTCACTCTCTTCTCTAATTAGCTTTTCTACTGGTAACTCAAAGGCCCTTGTCAAAATAAAAAAGCAGGCAGCATAAGTCTTACTTAAGTTAACTTCAAGTCCTATTCAAGGTAAAAAACAAAACAAAAAAACAAACAAAAAAACTACTCCAAAATCATAAGAAGAGACTAAATAAATTCTCTAGCTTTAAAGAATATCCCCCCTTTCCTTTACTCCTACTTAGTCTGTTCTAAAGGAGATAGTGCCTGATTCAAAACGCCAGTATAGCCAAGAATGCCTATTTTGTGCTAAAAGATGAAGACATGGTGTGACCGGGAACAACCAATAAATGGACAGGGCAGGAAAACCATGAGTGGTGAGAGGTGGTGTGACATGCTGGTTAAGGAAAGGGGAGGAGCAAGCTTTGGGAAGCAGCCTGAACACATAAATCACTCAGCAGTCCAACTATAACAAATGTGCTCATCATAAAACTGAGCTTCTAATAGAAATGAGAGAGAGAGAGAAAGAAACAGACCGACATTCACACAAAATTAAACTTGAAAATAGATGAGTTTAAAGGAGAATGTAAAATGCAAATTTCTAAAACATGACTTTAATTGAAAATATAAACTGCTATTTTAATTTCCCATTCATTCAAAATATTCAAAGCTTCTTCATCATAGCTTCAGGAGAGACCTAAGTGGAGCCCACCATTGTACAAATTTCTTTTATATTTCTTAATTTTAATTTAAAAATTACTGTGTTATTTTGTTTATGGTTCCTTTTAAAATAAAAACCACTTGCTGAAAGAGACCACACTAATTTAACAACTTAAAAGCCAGAAGCAGTAGTCCTTTTTGAGGGCAAAAATTAGATTAGACTAAAATTAGAACATGATATCATCAAGTTTATAATTTTAAGATATAAGTAGCTATGAGTAACTTTTAGTTATTTTGAGTCAACTCTCCCAAGAGACTTTTTGACCATCACAAGTGACCAAAGTACTGTGTTCCCAGCTAAAATCATACATACCAGGTGACTCATCAAATTTAGACACTGTGTTAAACACACACACTTCTTGACCAATGTAACTGAGAAAGTCCAGGAGATATCCACCTCAATAAAACACCATAGTACAAAAAGGCAGAAAAAACATTTCTTAGTGCTAGTGATCTTTGTATTACCTAAACAGCTTGTTATCTAAGATCAGATCAAACAGGGCCATACCATTTTATTGTCTTATGATCTTAGAACACAATTCTGGTTTTATTTGTAAAAAGTATAGTAGAGAAAAAATACCTAAAATGAAACAAAAAGTACATTGTATAGTTGGTTTCTGTTATGCCCAGACTTCGTGATCCCCAAGGACCACCAGGGAGCCGAGTCCGATGCAATAAACAAAAGAGCCTGTACCATGCTAGCAATGGGCTCCTCCCACTCATGCCGGCAGCATGGCGGAAGAGAGCGAATTTCTCCCGGTCCAGGCGTTTTGAGGGCTAGGGATAACTCCGCCCTACGGGGCGGAGTTGGGAGCTCATCCTCGCCCCGCCCTGCCCTTTCAGTTATCAAGGATATCCTGTAATTCAAGTGAGAGTACTGGTAAGCCTTTCTATAAATCAGCTTATGAATTTAATTATGTCCCAGCTTTTTTTTTTCTTCTTGACTTTTACATAGAAGGTAAAGGGGAAAGGGGGGGCAGGGAGGGAAGGAGAGAGGGAGAGAAAGAGAGAGAAATATCGATTTGCTGTTCCATTTATTTTTTTATGCATTCATCGTTTGATTCTCATATGTGCCCTGACCAGGGATTATCTGGTGGAAATGCTTGGACTAGAACACTCAACCCTCATGAGGAGCTCCCAATCTAGCTGGAGAGAGCACCCTGCAGAGAAACTATCAGAACACTGACAGCCACGGCTGAGTTGTGGATGATATGGTATCTATTAGTTCTAGCCATGACATCCATGTCTGACACTAAATCATTGCTTTCTCTTATGCTTGTAGATCTATGGATCAGATAACTGGCTTCTACCTGCTTTTCTCAGAAGGCTAAAGAATGACATTTTACCCTATACTTAGTAGAAACCAAAATGCTATGACTAAAAGCTTCTTGAAAGCTATGAGGATTTTAATTACAGAAGCTAGACACCATTAAGTGATGTAGATTTAGCTTGGGCTCCTACCTCTGTCTATAATTATTTCCTTAAAAAATGTGCCCCAAAGTGAGGTTCTCAAAATCTTATACATTGCACGGGGTCACGGAGCACTCCTTGTTCCTGACAACCAAGCATGAGGTCAAACCTAAGTGTATATTCAAATGTCTGTAATTTGCTATTGGTATTTTATAGCAGATAAAATAAATTTTCTAAAATAAAAAAATACACGTTTTTCTTTCCAAACTGGAAATATCCTTTTTTTTTGTATTTACGAAAGTGAAGTGTTTCATGTATAAATGTGAAAATATCCAGAAGTAGATTAAAATGCAAATAAAAATGACCTCGCAATCCTGCCTCCCATAATATTAAGTGTTTTGTTTTATTTTATTTTATTTTATTTTACTGATTTTCTACAGAGAGGAAGGGAGAGGGACAGAGAGCTAGAAACATCGATAAGAAAGAAACATCGACCAGCTCTTCCTGCACACCCCCCACTGGGGATGTGCCCGCAACCAAGGTATATACATGCCCTTGACCAGAATCGAACCTGGGACCCTTAAGTCCACAGGCTGGTGCTCTATCCACTGAGCCAAACTGATCAGGGCCATAATATTCAGTTTTAACTGCTGAGCGACAGACTGGAGTTAGACTGCCTAGGTTTAAATTCTTGCTCTGCTGCTTACAGGCTGTAGTGTGTCAGTGTCTTTATCTATAAGGTAAAGATAATGACAACATGTGAAGATTAGTAACTAGGGTTTTATTAAGTCTCTTTATAAGGTATAGGTATTGTTCCAAGTACTTAAAATATATTAACTAATTTTAAGAAACTGATTAATTGATATATATTAAAGCACTTGAAACAGTACCTGAGTCTTAGTAGAGTGCTCATTAAATGTTAACTGTTGTTGCATCATTCCAAAACTTGCATATATAAACACAAACACACACACACACACACACACACACACACACACACACATACGTATGTTTGTTGTTGTTGTTATTTTAAGGGTGATACAAAGTTTTCTTTAATTATTCTTTGGGGGAAGGGATGCCACACTTCTACCTAATTAAGAGATACATTTTTTATCAGCACAGAAGTCTTTTTTATTTTCCCCACTTATCATGCCATCAATTCATAGGGAATAGGTCCCAGCAGCTCAGGCTCCTTCCCATTGGTTCTCACAAAGTGTGCTTCTCTGCGTGGAGCAGGCTGACGCTTCAGTTGAACCCGGGTACCTTTCTCTTGGGCCTCCTTTTTCTGATCATTTTTCTTGACACATTTCAGGAAGCTATCTTGGCTCTTAGAGTGCTTAATATGCTCGATATGTACATCCATTCTCTTGGCAAGTATCTTGTCCTTAACTTGATTGTTCACAATAATGCCCATCGCATGCTCGGTGACACTGTAGTCTCCCAGTTTTGCCATGGTAACATTTGTGGGGCATTCCTTTTTGAGTAGTGCCCATTCCCTTCACATCCCCAATATCACCTTTTTTTTGTAGATTCTCATGTATATGGCCAAAGGAACAGCTCCATGTTTTCTAAAAGGCCTAGAGAATATATAGCATTTTCCTTTGTGTTAGTCATTTTGGTGAATTACTGGAAGATGGCAGTTCCAGCCAAAAGGGCACATACACAGTTTTAATATAAACGGGCTTATATGAAGTGTTCTGAATCTTGCTTTGCCCTTACTATCTTGCAGTCATCCTTTAATGTTAATACAAACAGGTCCTTTTTATCCTTTTTAAGGAACACAGAGTAATATTTCCTAACATGAACTGCTTTTGGCTAGACACAGTGCTTTATGGGTATCATCTCACTTAATTCTTATACCAATCCTAAAACACATGTGCCATTATTATTCCCATTTAGAGAGGAGGTAAGTGAAATTCAACTGGATTAAGTAACCTGCCTAAAATCATACAGCTAAATGTGGTAGAGGCAGGATTTGAACTTAGGTTCCTCTGAAACTAAGCAAACATGGCACACTCCATCTTCTACAGTGCTGCCATTTTAAACCAATGCCCACTAATAGATGTTAAGATGGGTTCCACTGCGGGGTATTTTTAGCAATTCCACAGTAAAGGTAATTAGATCATGTATTGTACACTCTTTTTCTTATTTCCTTATTATATACTTCCAGACATGCAATTGCTGAGTCAGAGAATATTCACATTTATTTTTATTTATTTTTTTAAAATATATTTTATTGATTTTGTACAGAGAGGAAGGGAGAGAGAGAGAGAGAGTTAGAAACATCGATGAGAGAGAGTCATCGATCAGCTGCCTCTTGCACACCCCCTACTGGGGATATGCCCGCAACCAAGGTACATGCCCTTGACCGGAATCGAACCCGGGACCCTTCAGTCCCCAAGTCGACGCTCTATCCATTGAGCCAAACCGGTCTCGACGAGAATATTCACATTTAAAATTCTGAAACACGCTGCCAGACTGCTTATATCAGTCACAACTGACCATCAAGTCATTAAGAGCCAACACAAGGCACTGTCCATCTTTTTCATCTTCAAAAGCCGGATTAAAAAGGACCTGTGATGTCTTCATTTTGCTTATGCATTTCTTTGACTAAAATGAGTTAAATATATTTTAAAGTACTATTTCTTCTTTTATAAGCTGCCTGATTTAAGTCTTTTGCCTACTTTTATATTGAAGAAATTCTTTAAACCATTCAGACTATATTTAAACAATATCACAGCCCATTCTGAGGTAGTATTTTAAATAGCTGAAATCATACCATATGCCAATATTTAAATAATTTCAATTCATTCAACTTAAGAAAAAAGTCAGAATATCATTTAGTTCTTGCAGGAACTGTAATTATATTAGAAGAAGGGTACTTTTCCATAAATCAGCAGGATAAAATAAAAATTGTCACACAACTCAAAGAGGAATAATACTGTGTTTCCCCGAAAATAAAACATCCTCCAAAAATAAGACCTACTTACAGGTTTCCTTCTGAGTGAAATATAAGGCATCCCCCCGAAAATAAGGCCCTCCCTAGGCTCTGTCTCAGAATGAAAATTAATTTACCATAAACTGGTCGCTAGGGCTGCCCCGACTGGCATCTAGCAACCAGTGACGTTACTCAGAGTCCTGACGTCACTGCTGTGTGGAGGCGGAGCGGAGGTGGGAGTGAGCGGTGAGCGGGGGGCAGAAGAGAGGAGAAGACTTTTGCAGATGCATGTAGAAGAACAGGAGGATTAGAGCAGATGGGATGTGGCCAAGGTGGTGAGTGCTGGTCTGTCTCTGGTGACACTACCTAATGCTCGTGGTCGCCCTCATGATGGCTGAAGGTTCTCAGTCAGTGGCAGACCCTGCTCCAGCCCAGATCCAGGCCCCAGTAAGCCCAGTGACAGTCCTCAGGCAGGCCCCAGGGGTAAATGTCTGATAAAGGGGTAGGGGGGATGTCTGGTGAAGGTGTTCAGAGTGGGGAATCAAAATGACACAGGAGGATCAAAAGGGGTTACTAAAATGGTAATCCTCCTTCTGATTCTCCTATGCCATTTTGATTCCCCACTCTGATCCCCCCTGTGTCATTTTAAGTGATCCTCCTCCCTCCACATTGATATCCCAATTCCTTTTTTTTACCCTAGAAATGAAAAAGAAAATGCTACTCTGTGGAGTACAAGAAAGAAATCATGGAAGACTCTTGGGGCCAAAATCTTACTGCTTTCTGCAAAGAGAAGATGTTGAGTATCCAATTGGTCCAAAAATGGCGAGCAGAGTATGGTAACCTCACGGAACAAGTGGACAAGGGAAATGCTAAAGAGTGCAAGTGTGGATCAGGTCAGCAACCATTATTTTCCGAGCTGGAAGACCTGATCTGTGAATGGGTTGTTGACAGGAGAGCAAAGGCTTTGGTTGTGAATAGGGCTCAGATTCAAGAATTTGCCCTTGCAATGGCACCACAGTTTGACATAGCCCCCGAAGACTTCAAAGCATCACAACACTGGCTGGATAATTTCCTTCAGTGAAGTGAACTGTCTTTAAGAAGATCTACAACACTGTTTAGGTTGGAAGATACTCAAGTTATTAAGAGAGCACTTGCATTCAAGTCCTTTATTGATGATGCTGACTTCTCTAAATACAGTCTTTCCAACATGATTGCTATGGATGAAACTGCACTGTTTATGGGCCAATCATCTCAAACAGCAATTGAACAGCAGGGTGCCTCCTTAGTGTACAATCCCTCCACTGCTTACGAAAGTGCACGTGTTTCCTGTATTTTGGCAATTCGTCTGGATGGCACTAAAATCCCACCTTTAATCATTTCTAAGGCAAGAAGGAAAAGATTGAATGTGTTTTGGGCGTTTTTATTCTTGAAACTGCAAAAGCCTGGGCCATGCAAGCAGTTATAAGGAAGTGGGTCAATTTAATGCTGCTGCTTGTTTTGCGAGGGAGCCAAAGAGGTCTGCTAGTCTGGGATGCAGCCAGCACTCACCGCGCTAAAGACATGAAGACATTTCTTCATGAAAAAAAAAATAGATCAGATAATGATTCCCGTAGGAATGACGGCCTATCTCCAGACTCTTGATATTGCAATAAACAAGCCATTCAAAGACAATTTGCGCATGGAAATTAATGACTACATTGAAAATAGATTGGAGAGAAATCAGCGTGGAAACTTTGTGAAACCTAAACTGCAAGAAGTTGTGACTTGGGTGAAGAATTCATGGGAGAAAATCACTGACAATTGCATTGCAAATGCACTGCGAGCAGGCTACCTTGACAAGAAGTACTCATTTAAAGACAGTGCTATTGCTAAACATGAGAGATTTGGTCCACTGATTCTGAAAGAAATGGAGTCACAAGAAATTCAGGAATTGGATTGTTATGATGATGTTCCAGAAGACGATGACATGATTGTCATTGAATAAATGAGTAAATTCTTGATACTGTAGGATTCACAGTTTGTCTGGTTTGTGTTGACAACTACCGTACTACCGTACCGTATACAGGTAATAAATTTCCTTTGTTTTTATTTAACAATAAATGTATACCCTATTCTTCTTTATGGAAAAATAAGACATCCCCTGAAAATAAGGCCTAGCGCATCTTTGGGAGCAAAAATTAATATAAGACACTGTCTTATTTTCAGGGAGACAGGGTATAAGTAAAAACATAGGTTTTCAAAAACTAAAATTTTCTGTTATTCAGATGTGGCATTAAGAGCCTACTAGTATAGTTTGGACCCTATTTGGACTAGCATATTTAATTTTTTAAAATATGTGTTTACTGCTTTTTAGAGAGTAAACAAGAGATAGAAATACCAATGAGAAAGAAACATCATTGATCCGTTGCCTCCTGCACACTCCCTACTGGGGATTAAGCCCACAACATGGGCATGTGCCCTAATGGGGAATCAAATTGGTGAATTCTTGGTTCCTGGGTTGACATTCACCACTGAGTCTCACCAGCCAGGCTATAATTTCCTTTTTTAAAGCAACTAATCAATGTCCTTGTTCTTGTCATAATCATCTCTGTCATCATCATGGCTACCATTTATTAAGTACTTTCTCTGTGCCAAACAGTGCTGTGTGCATTATCTCAATCATCATAACAACCATATGAGAAGGTACTATTTCCCCATTTTACAAATGAGAAACTGAGGCTAAGAAAAGTTAATTTATTTGCCAGAGGCCAGCTAGAAAGTGGCAGAGCTGGGATCTGAACCATGTGTACAGGACTCTTGTTCTAATGTTCTAACATCATGCCTACTGTTTACGGACCAGACTCAATTACTTTAACAAAGCTAAAGCCAAAAATAAATCTGTGCCTTCCTAAAGGCAAATCAAGAAAATTACTGGTCTTTTTTTTATATGATCACCTTACTTATTCTTGATAAATCTTAAATTATTGTATAACTTCTGGTTTTAAATACATAACTCACCCATTCTTCTATCAGAAACAAGGCTGCGTTAACTTTCTTCCCACTTAACCTGTCCTCTTGCCGAAAATAGCTCTATAACTGCTGGAAGAGTTTTATAATCTGTTAGAAATTTAGCAATTATTTCAGATTAGTTAAAATATGTATTTTCTATCTATGCTGTCCTGTTATTTGTAAATAGATCAAAAGTATCAGAATGCTTTACTGTATGTGTGGGAGAATTAACCAACACTGGGTGGCAGCCAGAATTCAGGCAAAGATGCTCCATTAGGTTTGAAGTCCATGTTTAATGTGCATCTAGATGGGTTCTCAGGAGCCCTGAAATAACCTCAGGCCACAAAGGAGTCCCTCTTATCTGCCTGGCAGCCTTACTATCAGAAAGTTCTTACATCTAACCTGTATCTCTTTCACTGAAATTGAAACGCACTTCTTTTTCTCATATTCTCCATAAAAATGAAGAATTTCACTGTAGCAATTAACATGCTCAAATGCTGACAGAAAATAAGAAAAAGGTACTGATAATCTTTAATTCTCCTCACTGAAAAAAATTATATATAGTCAGTCCATTCTGCAAAGAGAATTGCTTGTCTTCCAAGAAAACTCTGAAACTGATTTGAAAATAAAGTTGCTTTTCTGAAGTCTTCATGACTTGTAACTATTGAGAGTTTAAAAAACAAACCCTTCATAGTGCGTTTAAAGGTCTATTAACAATAAAACCAGCCGAAACCGGTTTGACTCAGTGGATAGAGCATCGGCCTGCGGACTGAAAGGTCCCGGGTTTGATTCTGGTCAAGGGCATGTACCTTGGTTGTGGGCACATCCCCAGTAGGGGGTGTGCAAGAGGCAGTTGGCTGATGTTTCTCTCTCATCGACGTTTCTAGCTCTCTATCTCTCTCCCTTCCTCTCTGTAAAAAGTCAATAAAGTAAAAAATAAAAAAATAATAAAACCAGCCCTAGCAGGTTTACTCAGTGGATAGAGTGTCAGACTGTGAACCAGAGGGTCCCAGGTTTCCAGTCAAGGGCATATACCTTGGTTGTAGGATTCTCCCTGGCCCAGGCCCTGGTTGGGGCACGTGTAGGAGGCAACCAATCCATGTGTTTCTCTCACATCAATGTTTCTCTCTGTCTTTCCCTCTCTCTTCCACTCACTCTAGAAATCAATGGAAAAATATCCTCAGGTGAGGATTTTAAAAATATACTAAATAATAATGTCACAGGTAACTCTTATCAAACACCTCTTCTGTGTCAGGTACAGTGCTAAATGTTTAGCACACATGACATGCTTCAATTTTCAAAGTTCTATAGAATATATTTCTCACACTGACAAAAGAAACTGAACCTTAGTTGCCATCCCAAAGACATACAAGTAAATGCAACCTAGCCTGCTTTATACCACAGCCTAACTCATAACCCATTCAGCTTCAGGGGTCCTCAAACTTTTTAAAGTGGGGGCCAGATCACGGTCCCTCAGAGAGCTGGAGGGCTGGACTATATGAACTACTAATTCCTACTGTAACACCTCGGCTGCGCTCACTGCCCAAAAAACCTGGCGGGCCGGATCAGACTCCTCTGCGGGCCGCATGTGGCCCGTGGGCCGTAGTTTGAAGACGCCTGAGTCTACATCATCTTTCATCTGACCTTTATTTTTAAGTGTGTAAGCCTTCCTTCATAGAGGACTTTGTTCCTCAAAGCAACAAGTTCTTTATAACAAACTAGATGCCTGGTGCACAAATTCATGCACGGGTGGGGTCCCTCTGGCTGGCCTGCGGGGATTGGGCCAAAACCCATATCCAATGTCTCCTGCAGTTCCTACCTGCCTCTCCTGCTCATCCTGGCCCCACTGAGCCTGCCACAGGCTTGCACCTCAATAGTCTCAATCAGGAGAAGCTCGCACCACCTCAGCAGCGCTCGCCAGTTGTGAGCTCTACATGTGGCGCCCTCCCGAGAGGAGTGGCCTGTGGGATCTGGCTCTTCAATATCCCCCGGAGTTCCCAGATTGGGAGAAGGTGCAGGCCAGGCCAAGGGACCCCACCAGTGCACAATCGGGGCTGGGGAGGGACACAAGAGGTTGGCCAGCTGGGGAGGACTGCTGGAGGGTTCCAGGGCATGTCCAATCTGTCTCAGTCCCGATCAGCTGGACCCCAGCAGCAAGCTAACCTACCAGTTGGAGCTTCTGCCCCCTGGTGGTCAGTGCACTTCATAGCAACTGGTTGACTAGTCAACTGTCTGCCCCCTGGTGGTCAGAACACATCATAACAAGCAGTTGAGTGGCCTTAGCATATCATTAGCATATTATGCTTTGATTGGTTAAGCAGTTGACTGGTCACTGGATGACTGGACATTTAGCATATTAGGCTTTTATTATATAGGACTAGTGGCCTGGAGCATGAAATTTGTGCATAGGGGGAGAGGAGATGTCCCTCAGCATGGCCTGCACCCTCTCCAATCTGGGACCCCTGTGGAACCGGGCCTAAACTGGCAGTGGGACAATCCCTCTCGCAATCTAGGACTGCTGGCTCCTAACCACTCACCTGCCTGCCTGTCTCATAGCCCCTAACCACTCTTCCTACTGGCCTTCTTGCACCCTATTGGCCCCCTGTCAGCCTCCTCCCCCCTAAATGCCCCTCTTGCCATCCTGCTCACACCCAACTGCCCTCCGCTCCTGGCCTGATCACCCTCTAACCGCCTCTGCCTCGGTCCCGCCACCATGGCTTTGTCCAGAAGGACATCTGGAAGGTCTCCAAGAAGGTCTCTCGGTCTAATTAGCATATTACCCTTTTATTAGTATACACTAGGGGCCCAGTGCACAAAATTTGTGCACCTTGAAAGGAACTGTGGGCCACGAGGCTGTGGTGAGCACAGGGTAGGACTTGGCTCATCCTCTGCACCTCCGCCCGGCCTCTCCTGTCGCAGCCCCTGATCCCATCTGCTGGCAGCCCCCGCCCCCCAACACTCCCACACACTGATGGCACCAGCCCCACTGGCACCCACTAATGGTGTGCAACAATTGGGGCTGGCACAAGCAGCAATTGTGAGCAGGGCCCATGCCATCAGCAGGTGAGTGTGGCTGCTGCTGCCCTGATCGCTCCTCAGGAGCAAGGGGAGGTAGAAAAGCCCTTATGGGCAATCAGGGCTGGCAGCCACTGCTCGCACCCACTGACTGTGTCAGTCCTGCTCACCCTCACCAAACTATCAGAAGCAGCGGGTGCAAGTGGCAGAAGCAGCAGGTGCAAATGGCAGCTCCAGTGTGAACACTGCAGGTGTGAACAGGGCAATCGCTGACAATAGGTGCGAATGGCAGCTGCCAGCTCTAATCACTCCTCGAAGCAGGGAGGGGTGGAGAATCCCTGAGGGTGATTGGAGCCAGCAGCCACTGCTTGCACTCGCTAACAGCACCAAGTGATCGGGGCTGGTACCACTGCTTGCACCCGCTGACAGCACCAAGCAATCAGGGCTGGCACTAGGTGCTGGCAGAGGGTGTGAGTGGGGCTGGTGCCAGTAGCAGGTGCAGGGGCCAGCAGCAGATGCAAGCACCTGGTGGTACTGCGGCATGTGGGAGCAAAGAATTTTCAGTAACCACCAGAGGCTCACACCAATGACAGCAACTAGCACCTCACCTTGGTCTGATGCCTCCACTCACCTGCTACACCATCCTCCGTTGGCCAGTACCACCATGTTTCATACTCTGCTGCCTGCTGCCAACACCTGCCAGGTTCCGTGTGCACCCCCTGGTGTCAGCGCAAGTCATAGCAACCGGTTGTTCAGTCTATTTGCATATTAGGGTTTTATATAGATTTTACTTTTCTCATCTCTTCCCATTATAACATTTGTGAAAATATAGCAACAGGGGTTTACAAAACTAAAGAGTGTCATACTTACGAATATAGCAAAAAAAATTTAAACTATGAAAAAATATGTACAAGATTTAGGAGCATGATTAGCAACTATAGCACTTTTGCACTAAATAAATTCTCTGTTCTTTCCACCTACCATCATCCATCTATATATCTATCTATTCTCACACCTAAGTCACATTATTTTATCTTTAGAGCTGCAAAATATATTTTGGCAACTGGTGGGGCAAATTTCTCTTTTTCCTTTGTATTTCCCCCACAGTTTCTTACACAATGTTTTATATGAATACTAGAGTATGGATTCAGGAAATTCATGCAAGGGGCTTGGCCCTTGCCACCACGGCTTTGTCCAGAAGGTTGTCTGGAAGGACGCTCAGAAGAATGTCCGATCTAATTAGCATATTATGCTTTTCCACCTTGGGAACAAGTATCCAAATTCAAGGTTAAGGTTTTTAAAAATCCCCTTTAAAAAGCTACATCCAAAATTATAATGCCTGTATTAAGTAAGACATTCAATAACTCTATCAGGAGATGTGTGCAAGACAGTTGGGGCTTCAGTCCGGCAAAAGTTAGAAAAATAGAAGGAAGATACTAGCTAGGCTAATCATTTCACTAGTTCTAGGTAAGGCTGATCAAATAATTGGCATCATTAGTATACTGACATACACTGGACAGTATACTAGTAGGAAGAAACCCAAGTAGTAAGAGAGATGACATGAGCACTCTACTATGCTATAATACTCTTGAAAAAAGCAAAAGTAGCAAACAAAAATAATCAATACATGTGACAAGTAACCCTGGATGGGCCTAGCTGCTGTGGCTCAGCAGTGAGAGCATCGTCCTGTTCACTGCCAGGTCTCGGGTCGATTCCTGGTCAGGGAACATACCCAAGTTGCAGGTTCAACCCCTGGTTGGGGAGTGTGCAAGAGGCAACCAATTAATGTTTCTCTCTGTCCCCCTCTTTCTTTCTCTTTCTCTGGAATCAATGGGGGCGGAAAAAAAAACAACAACAAAACCCTGGGTGGGTCTTTCTTTCATAAGCAGGGCTTCAGAACAGGGAAAGATCCATGTGGACTGCAGTGCAGTACTCTATTAAAACTAATAAATTGGGTAGGTCAGCTTTAACTTAACTGAATGCCTGGCAGTCATCCAAATTTAATGACAGCCATTGAGAAGCCCATAAGAAAAAAAACAGTGATGATTTCAACTTGGATTATAAATCAAGACTGAGTCACATTTACAGCACTTTAATCAAAGGTCAGCGATCCTATAAGCAAGCATCTCATTGTTCTTGCAGCAGCTACCACAGATGATATACACTGAGTGGCCAGATTATTATGATCTCTAAATGCATAATAATCTGGCCACTCAGCATATATACTATTTAATGAAAGGCTAATATGCAAATTGTCCCCTCGACCAGGAGTTTGACCAGCAGGCAAGCCGCCAAACTCCCATGTCCCCTCCCCCTGGCCAGGCTGGCCGGACCCCACCCATGCACAAATTCATGCATCAGGCCTCATATCCTATCTAATAAAAGAGTAATATGCAAATTGACCATCACTCCAACACACAAGATGACTGCCCCCATGTGGACACAAGATGGCCAGCAGGGGAGGTCAGTTGGGAGGGACCAGGCCTACAGGGGAGGGCAGTTAGGGGTGACCAGGCCTGTAGGGGAGGGGGATTGGGAGGGACCAGGTCTGCAAGGGAGGGTGGTTGGAGGTGATCAAGCCTGCTGGGAAGGGTAGTTAGGGGTGACCAGGCCTGCAGGGGAGGGGAATTGGGAGGGACCAGGCCTGCAGGGGAGGGCAGTTAGGAGCAATCAGGCTGGCAGGGAGCAGTTAGGCATCAATCAGCTGGCAGGGGAGTGGTTATGGGGTGATAATGCTGGCAGGCAGAAGCGGTTAGGGGCAATCAGGAAGGCAGGCAGGCAAGCAGTTGGGAGCCAGTAGTCCTGGATTGTGAGAGGGATGTCCAACTGCCCAGTAGGATCGGGCATAAACGGGCAGTTGGATATCCCTCGAGGGGTCCGAGATTGGAGAGGGTACAGGCTAGACTGAGGGTCACACAACCCCACCCCTGTGCACAAATTTTGTGCACCAGGCCTCTAGTGTACACACACACACACACACACACACACACACACACACACACACACACTAAGTGGCCAGATTATTCTATGTTCAGAGATCATAATAATTTGGCCACTCAGTGTACATCAACTGTGATTAGCACTGGATTACCCCATGAGAAATCTCTAAATGCTTTGTGGCTTGAAGGGCTATTCAAAATCAGAATCTGATCTGACTCCCCCTATTCTTGGCCTAAAAAGTCCCTATTCCATTGGACTTGCATCCACAAAAACTCCACCCAGCTTCCTGATGTCATGGAAATGTACTAGCTCACTCAGAAAACCTAGTATGTGGGCTCATCTATTTGTGGAAAGAGATAGTTCTTTCCAAAATAACTGAGTCAGACATTTTTAACAGTACTAGATTTGTTTTTTTATTTAAAAAGAAAGGGGGGGGGGGCTTCTTTGGGTCATCATTGAATAAACAGGATGAGTACTCTTTCTCCTTACAAGGAGCAAAAACTAATGCTAAACACAGCTGGGAATACTGATTGGTAGGAAACAGGGTAAAAACTTAAAAAAAAATTTTATATCATATGCAAACTCTACAGTTGTTTAATTTTTAAAGCTGTATTAGAGAATGCACAGCAAGACATTTCAGTGACTTCTTTACCAATCTGTCACGCCAGGAAGCATTACTCAGGGAGGGTATCTTCTCTGGAAATGAGCAGAAAGCTTACCTGGTAGTTGGTTTTAAAGCATTTTCACTAAAATCAGTAAGTTAAAACTATTTAACCTTCTGAGAACCCTGCCAGTTTATTATGCTGTTTGTACTTTTAAAGGTAACTATTAATACAAGTTTAGATTAAGCAGAGAGCACAGCAGGGTTGAATAGTTTTCACACACAAGCCTCAGAACTCTATTTGTAATGAGATACACTGTAAATCTTAAACGTACTCCACACCGGACAACTTTTAGTAAGTGAAAGTGGGATAATTTGGTGGGCTAATCATTTTTGGAAGTGAAACAAAAACTCTATGTAGTTCCCCACACACTTCAAGAGCTGTGAAGGTCAAATGGAAGAGGTAAAAATTGCTTTATAAAAGACAACACACTGTTCAACATAAGGTTATACATGCACTGAAACAATAAAAACCCTAAATCCAGGATAATGGTTATTTCTGGGGAGGGCGGGAAAGGAAGAACTAGAAAGGCTTCTCAAACTCTATCTGTAATGTTTTGTGACTTAAATAAAATCCGAGACAAATACTGTATAATATTAACATTTGTGCATCAGACACATAAATGTTCATTATATTTTTCTCTTTAACCCTCTGTATATTTGTAATAAATCACAATAAAATCTGCAACAATAAGTTTTATAATACAATCTTAACATAAAATTACTACAAAGATCCGAGGAATCTTTGTCTTTTAAAGGTTTCTTATAATTTTGTTAAGGCTACTTAACTTTATACATAGAGTATTTCCCTTTCTACTAACAACTATCTATTTTCCTTACTAATATAATCACTATTTCTTTTCCTCCCCCTTACACTTCCATCTAACAGAACTGAAATAAAAAAGCACAACTCCCTCTGGAGCATACGGACAAAGGAAGCTCAGTGAGGTGGGCTCAGTGAAGCGGGGTTCTGGGGAGCAGCTTGCAGAGGGGCGGGGAGAGCACTGGACAGAAGACCAGTGCCCAGTGGAAGAGGCAGCCAAGTCTTTTATCAGACTTCATTATTTTGTTTGAAACATCATGACTACCCAAAATACCAGAGAGACCCCTTTTAAAAGATCAAAATTATATCCCACGCATACTAAAATATTTCTGGATGAAATAATATAACACCAAGGATGTGCTACAAAATAATATAGCTGAAACAAGACTGGTATTGCCTCTCCTAAACCATATGAGGTATGTGGGCAGGTATTTATTACCTCTACTTTAAAAATCCGAGGCTCAGCTGAAATCGGTTTGGCTCAGTGGTAGAGCGTCAGTCTGCGGACTGAAAGGTCCCGGGTTCGATTCCGGTCAAGGGCATGTACATTGGTTGCGGGCACATCCCCGGTAGGGGGTGTGCAAGAGGCAGCTGGTTGATGTTTCTCTTTCATCGACGTTTCTAGCTCTCCATCCCTCTCTCCTCCTCTCTGTAAAAAATCAATAAAATATATTTTAAAAAAATAAATAAATAAAAATTCGAGGCTCAGAAAATTGATAACACTTGCATAAGGTCACATACTTAGAAATAGAGCCAGAATCAGGCTCCTAGTTCAGGGCCTTTACCACTCTACCTCCCATACTGGACCTATTCAATGAAACAAATCATAACCACTCCACAGGAATTAGCAAAGTATAAAGACTCACCCTTGTTTTTAAAAAATCAAACACCAAATGGTTTTGTCAACATAGCATAAAGGTCATAAGGTTCTAAAAAAAGAGCTAATAAAGTTTCTTTTTTGACACATCAAGGCCACCTTTAACTAAAGTCATAAAAGGAGCTAATTTAGAAAATAATGCTTTTCAAATTTCTGATGTGTGCTTTTGTTTTCCCAATATTTATGTGTTTCTTTTAGAGTCCACATTCACTGCCAAAGTTTTCAGTACTTATCTGAGACTTGGATAAAGGTTAAAGAGCAATTTTGTGTCCCCAACCCATAGAGAAAACAATGTCTACAATTAATCCTCACAGACTCTACTGCCAAATAGCAAGCAGGTGCATTATACTGTGTGTGTGCCCAGGCAGTGGAGAGGGGTGAAAGAGAGTAGAGAGAAACATTAAAAACAAACCACATTTGGGGGACTCATTTCTTCTAAGGCATTTGGCGGCTGACAAGATGATCCTGCCCTTGAATACAAGGAAGTTGCACCCAGTCTCACAAAGCCCCGCTTCAATCACTCCAAACAGAAGACTGGACTTCCCTCCAAGACAAATATGGAATTCAATCTGTGTGATGCCTTGAATGCAGCAAATTAATTTGTAATCCTTCATTATGACCATACATGGGAGGGAAAAGAGCTACTTCGTTAATCCCTCCTTAAGGGGGAAGCAACAGGGGGAAAAAACATATCATTTAAATCCCATAGCAAAGTTTTCAAACGTTTCCAGTAAGATACACACCCTAGTTGAGTCATCAGCATAATACTCTACAAGTGTATCACCTCAACACTAACTATCTTTCCAATACATGATTGTTCTAACTCTGTGCTAATTCTACTCAGTGTGGTTAAGAAGCTATAACTTGTTTCATTCTTTCCCTTTAGTAATTTAATTTTTAAAGTAAATGCACTGCCCTTAATTCACTTAGGTACTTAATCTATAGATAAATGAATAAAGAAACCACAGCTGAGCAAAAATTATACCTGAAAATAGCCAAAGCACTGAGGCAACCTAAAGAAAACTGTTTCATGAATCAATGAGAATGTTCTAAATCCAAAATTAAGATTATTAGGAGGAAAATTATTTGAAACTAAAGTTAATATGTGGACACTTTTCAAATATGTTTAGCTATTTATCAGCTACTTGTATAAGAGTTATATACCACAGTCTTTTAGGAAGGGTCTATCTCAACTGAATAGTAACTAACCAGCTTGAAAATCAGTTGGAACCTTCTTATGTGGTATTTTAAAGACCATTTCCACTGACTACTAACCAAATATTTGTATATGGCATATGGGATACTGAATGAAAAAAGTGATGAATTTCCTGAAATCTTTCATAGGCCATGATCCACTCTCAGAGATCCAAAGCTATTCAAAATGTTAGCTTGACAATACAAGGGGAAAAAAAGAATAAAAAGAAATATCAATGATGAGAGAGAAACAGCGATTGGCTGCCTCCTGCACACCCCCTATTGGGGATCAAGCCCACAACCCAGGTATGTGCCCTGACTGGGAATTGAACTAGTGACCTCCTGGTTCATACACTGTTTCCCCGAAAATAAGACCGTGTCTTATATTAATTTTTGCTCCCAAAGATGCGCTAGGTCTTATTTTCAGGGGATGTCTTATTTTTCCATGAAGAAGAATATGGTACACATTTATTGTTAAATGGAAATAAAGGAAATTTATTACCAAAAAAAAAAAAGTTAGCTTGATACACTAGGTAACTCCAGCTCTAACCTTTTCCTACCTTAAAAGTACTTGATCCCACCTACCGCATTGAAAATGTGTTTCCCATTCTTTCCCAATCACATTAAAAACAAACAAAAACAGAGTTTTAGGTGAACTCTTCTTCAGAAGCTAAAAATGAATGCATACTTCTTTGGATACCAAGTTGACAATGAATCTCCTTCTAAGACTCTGAACTGGACTGCCTACATTTGAATTCCTCATTCCACTCTTGCTAACTGTGTGATCTTAGAGAAGTTAATCAATCTGTCTAAGCCTTGATATTCTCATCAATCAAAAGGATTTTTAATGGTTAATAAAAATTTAGAACAGTACCTGACACACAATAAGTGGTCAACTTAAAGAAACAATTATTATTATCATTGTTATCAACACTGTTGTTAATTTGAAAATTATACTGTTAGCTTGTCCCTCTAACATTCCTTCAGAATGTGGAAAAATCTGTCAAAAGTTAATTAGATCTCTGCACTACTCCTAAGTTAAAGAAAATGATACTTGGTAGTTTGGTCACCAAATTACACATTGTAATGAACTTAAGTATGTAATTTAACATCATAAGGATTCAACTATAATAGCAGTTTAGGATTCATTTGAATCTCTTATGAACAACTGTTGCAGATGTCAGTCCCTAAGTTATGAGTATTAAACTCTGGAAATCATTAAGCTAAAAATAATCACAATACATTTGGAGAGACAGGTGCATCTGCAACTAGGCTACAACATAGAAAATAAAACTAATTTGAACAGGGGATTAAATAGGTTCATTTTTCCTGGGATTAAACAAAACAAAACAAAACAGCAGCAGCCAAAACAAGAAATAATAAAGATTGAAAAGTTATATGCTATTAAATGTAACATATGCAAAATGAATATGCCATAGTTATTACTGTTTTCAAGCTTTTATATAAAACCTAATCTACACATATTAAAATACTAACGCAAAAAAACACATTATAATCATAGAAGAAAAAATAACCACAAAATAGCACATTTGCAACACCTAAAAACAGAGTTAAATACCAGTACAATAGTAATACAGAAATAGCAGCTATGTTTATTTGGATCTTACTATGTATCAGGCACTGTTCTAAACAACATAAAGTGTCCTACCTTCATAAAGAATTTCTATGAATCAATACCAAAAAAAACACACAAAACAAAATTTGAAAATTTTGAGCAAAAGTTCCAAATAGAAATTTCAAAGAAAGCACAAACAACTCCTAAACAAAATTAAAGATGCTCAACTATAATTCTAATCAGAGAAATGAAAATTAAAACCATAATGAGACATGATTTAACATACCTAGATAGGTTAAAACATAAAAAGCTGTCAATATCTAGTTTTGCTAAGGAACAATGGTAACTCTTATTCACTGCTAGTGAAGGTATAAATTGTTCAATTGCTTTGGACAACAGTTTGATACTACTCAGTAAATCTGAACATGCACATCCACATCTTCAATACCCAAGCAATTCTGCTCTAGGTATCCACCATAAGAATACGCCTGCACGTGTGAAATAGGGGGCAGTGCTTAACAAAGTCACTGAAGCATTGTTCCTACAGACAAAACAAACAAATAGGAAGCAACACAAATGACCACCAACAAAAGTGGAATAATATATATATTGTGGTATATTTATATAACTGAAAACTACACAGCAGTGAAAAAGAAATACCAAGGTCTGGTATTGCTGAATTGAAAAGTTATATGTTATGAAATGTAACTTATGCAAAATGAATATGCTATAGTTATTACTATGTTTTCAAGCTTTTGTATAAAACCTAATCTACATATATTAAAATACTAAAGCAAAAAACACAATATAATCATAGAAGAAAAAATAACCACAAAATAGCACATTTGTAACATAAATAAACTCAGAAACAAAGCCAAAAAAAGCAAGTCCTAGTATATAATACATAGTCTATGATTCCCTTTAGCCAATGTAACCCCAATAAATTCAATAAAAATAAATAAAATTTTTAAAAAGAAATAAAGTTCAAAACAAGCAAACCTAGAAAATAACATTGAATCAATGGGATATATTCTTAGGTGATAAAACTAGAATAAGTAAAACAAGAGAATGCTTACTATAAAATTAAAGACAGTCATTACCACTGGGAGGAAGAAGGGCACACAGGAGCTGCTGGGACATTGGTAAAGTTCTATTTCTTTATTATTATTATTAACTAGAGGCCTGGTGCATGAAAATTCATGCCCGGGATGGGGGTCTCTCAGCCCAGCCTGCCCCATCTCACGGGAGCCCTCAGGAGCAGGAGGCGACCTGGCTATCAGGGGAAGGCAACACCCCCACCACACCTCTGTTGCTGCCACTGCCCACAGTGCAAGCCTCGGCTGCCCAGGTTACCTGAGCTCGGGTGGCCCTGGGCAGCTGGACGGCCGCCATCCAAGGCTTGCCTGCACCTCAGGCCAGCCCTGGGCGGCTTGGGGGCTGAGGGGACTGAGGAACTCCAAAAGTCTTTTATGACAAAGGGGGGGGGGGGGGAAACCTATCAAAGTAATTTCAATCAATACAATACCAAGAACTCTTCAGACATATGTATTAGAAGCTATTCAGCAATACCAGTCCTTGAACCTCTGCCTTTGAATTCTGAGATACAGCTTATCTTTTCCTAGGCCTTTAAGGCAGCGGTCCCCAACCCTTCGGTCATCACATACCACCAGTGGTCCGTGGACAAAGATTGGCAATAGCTGCTCCAAAGGTTTCCTTAAACCAGCAGTAGCCAACCTTTTGGACTTCACGGACTCCCACTGTTCCATGGACCACCGGTTGCCGACAGCTGCTTTAAGGGATACTGTAACAGTGTTTCCCAAACTTTTGATATATGTGTACCCCTTCTATAATTTTTGTAACGCTGAGTACCCCTTCTACTCATGAGAACACAGAATTAGGCACAGCTAAGCACAGTGCACTGCATATCCACACCAAACTCTTCCCGTACCCCTGGGGGTACGCGTACCACACTTTGGGAAACACTGCTCTACAAGAATGAGCAATACAACCGAGTAACACACCTTTTGTTTTCATCCAACCTAGTCTCTTATTTCTAGTTGTCTGCTGAATATTCCAACTGGATGCCTTACTCACATAACTCATATTTAATTATGTCCAAAAATAAATGCATTAACTTTTCCCTATTGCAAACTTTCTAGCAAACACATTACTGTCCATGGTAATAACCTTTCTCCCATTCAGTAAGCTTGGAAAACAGCCTAAATTCATCTCTCCTTTTCCCATTTCCAGTTCACTAATAAATGGTGTCAAAATTTCTCTCCCAGATCACCTTACTCTTTCTTCTTACTTCCACCACTCTGTCAGTCCAGGCCCTGATAGCACTGTCAGTGATGTTACTGCACCAGCATTCGCATGGGTCTTCCTGATGCCATGTGCTCTCATTTCTAAGCCACAACTCCTTTTGCAGAACTTGGAAGATGTCACCCATTGGCTCAAAAAGTACTAAAGCCTTCCCCTTTCTACCACTGCAATTTATACCTGGCTTTTATTAAACCGTATAATTTGGATCCATCCTAACTACTTAACTTGATTTTCTGTTATATACCAATCTCCTCCCTCATCAACCAACAGACATGCCATAATCAATCTTACCACCAAGCCTTGGAATATATGAATTTAAAAAGAAAAGTCCTTCCTTTCCCCTGTATTCATATTTAAAGAACTTAATGAATTTTCCTCTTCTATTTAGCTTTTCCTGATTAATCCAATTTCATTTGTTTCAGTTTTCAGAATTTGTCTAGCACTTATTACGAATCTCACAATTAGGCATTTATTTCCATACTGGTATAAGTGGATTTACTGTTATATATGTTAGTTATCTATTAAATTCCGTACTTCTTGAGGACAAGAGCCATACCTTATTCTGTCCCCCACAATATTTAGCAAGGTGCAGAACTCAATATTGGATAACTGATTCAGCAAGAAATTATCAACTTCAGTCCCAGCCTCTCTTTAACATGCATGTAGTGGTTTAGGCAGGTCGAGCACCATCCTAAAGGATATCATAGGAGACTCATAAGCACATTCTCATGAAGTCCTTTTAGGTATAATTCTGTAATGATGACAGCAGGGTATGCCCCATATTATTCCCAAAGTTCTAGGGAATAATACTTGCTGTTCTCTAAGTCTGAACACCTTCCAACCTTCAGGAGAACAGACACTAGGTCTTTTGAAAGAGTGCTTTGATTGGAATGAATGTCACAGAGAACTGCATAATACAACAAATGACCTGAATAGAGAGTCCTGCTTATTCATAAGTCACCAAATCTCACTGAGCTTCAGTTTAACTAAAGAGGTGCCATGCTGTTATTGTTTAAGTGATAGTAACTGCCAGCTGATGAGAAATATTTTCATATGTGAAGTTCTGTGGAGTCTTCAGAGGGCTTCTTACATACCTGATCTTTTATATTCTGACCTTTCCTAAATACAGGGTGAAATGGACACCAAATATCATTTAAAACAGAGTTCTTATATAACACATATTTCATTATATGGTTGGTATGAGAATGCAATTTTATCCAAACGCATGTTCCCACTTATTTTCCCCTTCCCTTTCTGCCACTTTCTGCCTAATTAGGACTATCCAAAATTTATGATTTTAAAAAATATATATTTTATTGATTTTTTACAGAGAGGAGGAGAGAGGGATAGAGAGCTAGAAACGTCAATGAGAGAGAAACATCGACCAGCTGCCTCTTGCACACCCCCTACTGGGGATGTGCCCGCAACCAATGTACATGCCCCTGACCGGAATCGAACCTGGGACCTTTCAGTCCGCAGACCAACACTCTACCACTGAGCCAAACAGGTTTCGGCCAAAATTTATGGTTTAAGTCTTAAAGGTTTTACAATATTTCAGAAATGTACCTATAATTTTCACTAATATTTACAGTGTATTGGTTTCTGTTTCCCTTTCTGCTCAAGTCTAAAAACAGGGATCACGGGTAATACATACACATTTTTTATTAAACCCAAAAATATTTTATTAAGACAAGCTGTCAATTTTTGCAAAACAATATGCCCAGTGTATTTTTAGAAAAGATTACTGGCATTTTTATTTAATCTTAAAATATGGCACTGGTCTCACCGGTGGCACCTGGAACAGGTGTTAGAGGAATTTAACATCTTTTAACCATATGCACTTCTCCTGCCCCCACCCTATGCCTCTCCCACCAGTCTGCAAGCCTTCTTTTTCTTTTCCTATTCTTGTCTTTCACTTCTCTTCCTGTAATGCCCATAAACTTTTATTATTACCACTAATGGCACTAAAGCTAACACAGCTGCCAACAAGCCTAAAAATAGCCGAAGCCGGTTTGGCTCAGTGGTAGAGAGTTGGTCTGTGGACTGAAAGGTCCCAGGTTCGATTCCGGTCAAGGGCATGTACATTGGTTGCGGGCACATCCCAGTAGGGGGTGTGCAAGAGGCAGCTGGCCGATGTTTCTCTCTCATCGATGCTCTACAATAGCTCTCTATCTCTCTCCCTTCCTCTCTGTTAAAAATCAATAAAATATATTTGAATAAAAAGAAAAAATTATTTAAAAAAACAAGCCTAAAAATAATACAATGGATCTAATTCTAATTGGAGTTAACTTTTTGGTTGTCCTTAGAAAACAACTTAACCATATTCTGATTCAGTGGCCCAATCCACAAGACAGAAAAAAATAAATAAATGGCTGTAGAAAGTAAACCTATAGTATGCTTTTCAGCTCCAACAGACTAATACAGATTATACATACAAAGTTCAGAATCATGATTTGCAGGTGCAAGTTTCTGAAGGACAAAAAAAAGGTGGGACGGGGGCAACTAGAGAGAATGTCTGACACCATTTGAAGTTGAAGTCATGCTAAGCTGTTAAAATACAGGAAGGGTTAAGTAGAGAAGACAGAAAGAAATCAAGGCTAGACTCAAAATTAAAGAACTTTACCACGAGATATTACAGTCCTGGGAAATTTTTAAGGGTTCCATAAAACTTTATGGGAAAGGCACATAATTATGTTCTTACCACAATCCCCTCCCTCAGTCAAGCGCTCTTGGCGCTATGCTTTGATGCTGCATTCTCCTTACACAACCCTAGTTGCTCTACACATCAATCAGAAAAAAGAGTCTTTTGTGGATTTCTTTCTCTCTTTATCTCTCTGGCTAATGGTATCCTTACCTTCTCTGCTTAATTTCACAGAAAGAAAGCAAGAGACAATTTATCACTGGAAATACACTTGCAGGCTGGGGCGGGGGTAAGGTATAGGGGGGTGGGAAACACAGCACAGGTGCTTATACTAGGATGCAAGAAACAGAAATACAAAAACTCAAGAGTGCTAAAGCTGGATAAAATAAGGATTTTAAAAATGGCAAATAAAAAGTTATTTTATAAAGCAAGTCTATCTATCCTATCCAGCCACATGTCCCAATCCTAAAATAATCCAGGTTCTCGTGGCTGTCTAAACAGTCTTTACATCTCTATGCTATAATGTCCTCCTGCTGCTTGTTGGCCTGAAAAAACTCCCAACTCAGCCTTTAAGAATAAGCTCTAACACCAACACCTCCAGGCAAAGCTTCTCTGATCCTCTCAAACCCTTGCTCCTTTCCCTTAAGCGCTCCGCACACTGCTCCTTCACTACAGCAGCGGTGTGCTAGTGCAATTACTTCTATACCTGCGAGTGTAGCTCTGTGGGAGCACTGCGTCTTTCCATCACTGCATGTCCTGGTACACAAGACGTACCTCATCGGTCATCCCATAGGTCTCAACACACATCCATCCGAGTCTCTTTCTTCCAATCCAACCTAATTTAGAACTTCATTATCTATTTCCTATATTATTATTTTTTAATAATTTCTTTTTTTTTTTTTTCAAGGATATGCTATTATTGATTTTAGAGAGAGGAAGGAAGAGAAGAAACATCAATGTGAGAAACATTGACCGGTTCCACCCAGTATGTGCCCTGACTGGGGATGGAATCCGTAACCCTCTGGTTTACACGACAATGCTCCAACCAACTGAGCCACCGGCCAGACTCTCCTAGATTATTTAAATCAGTCTCTTCAATGGTCTTCCAATTTCTGGGCCTTCTTCCCTGAAATCCATTCCACATTCATTCTTGCCACTGTAACCTTACCAAATTACAACTTTAATTAAATGTACCAGGTTGAGCAGTTGATGATGCAGAGAATGAAGAGCTGAAAAACACCTGTTCTCTAAGCTCAATGGGCTCAAATCCAATAGAACACAGAGAGAAATAAATAATTAAGTAAATAAGTAAATAATTTATCAGGTGTTATAGAAAATATCCAACTCATGCTAATTCCTTGGCCTGGCTTGTCCTTTACTTTAGATGGTCAATCCATATTTCATTTTATATAAGAAGCCTTCCTAATATCTCCAGCCAGAAGCAATCTCTCTTTCCTCTGCTCCCACAGTACCCTTATCACTTCTATTTGAGTTTATACCCATACATTGTGTCTCTTACTAGATGAAACCTTTCTAAATGGAAGGGAAATATACTTTACATGTCTCTATTTTGCCATGGCACCTAATACAGTGCCATGCAAAAGCTGATAAATGTTGAATTATGATAGCTAACCTCACTAAAACATTATGAGTTTGTGATTCCTTTAGGATTTGCTACTAATAAGAATATCAATGGGCCAAATATATGCAATTCAAGACTAAAATTTTTCCATTCTAGCCACTAAAATAGAAAAAAGTCTATTCTGTTTGGCTAGATAATAGTGGATATATGGGGAATATCCTCAACCAGATTTGAAAGATGTGTCCAAACGAAATGGACCTCTATTATAAAACACAACAAAAGGCAACTCCCTAGTTCTACAAGCCAGACAGCCAGCCTCAGTGACAAATACAGAAAAATTATGAAGGGCAAACATGGTGTGGTATTTCCATAACGGGGACAAAGCCAATGGCCAAATGCTTACCTATTGATAAGTAAAAATGCCCACAGCTTAGTAAAAATCAGACACTGAGAGAAGAAAATACTTCAAAAATGGATTGTTAAATAAGCTCTTTTATCTCTCAAATAACAAAACTTTTCAGAGGGGAATACTTAAAACTTTTATCCATTCTTTAAAGTCTACACCCAATTTCCTGCAACAGTGTGGTATACCATAAGCTACCTTTCCTTATTAGGATCTCCAATTCTTTAATTTCACTTTTGAAATTATGTCTTTCCTACCTCCACCCCATTCTTTCACCATAATTGTTTTAGTTAAATGCAACAATTGTGTGCAGAATGAGGTAGATAGCAACTCAACTATCATTCACTGAATCACAAGAATTAAAGACTTCTAACATTTCATGATTTAATGTAACACTATAATTTCTACTTCTCAATTTTGGCCAAAAACAAAGCTCAAAGCTCAAAATTAAAAACACCTTTTAAGAAAATGCTATGTCATAATGATATTTATCTGCTCCTAATTGGCTTGAATGAAATCAGAACATCTGATTATATCATTTATTTCAGCATTAAAATTGCTGAGGGCAAAAACTGTGTCTCACACACTCATTTTATAAATTCCTTAGCAAGCTGCCTGTAACAACTTTTAATCTACAGACCTGAGTTTAAGTTTGCTATTAGAATTAAGTAAGATATATAAAAATGCTTTATAAAACTATATAGCATAATACAAATGGAAGGTGTTATTAGTATTATTATTACAATAAGCTCTCTCTAAGAGCAAATCCCCCCTATAGGAAATCTGAATAGAGCTGAATTACTTACGTATATTTTTTCCAAGAGAACTTATGTTTGACATACAAAACTATAAATAATCCTAAAAAAGGGAGGAAGAAGTAGAAAAGAGGGTGGGTGGGTGTAAAAGAGAAAGCAAACCTGGGTCTTAGGGATCAATTTCTAACTCTTCAACTTACTACCTACCTATGTGACCCTGGTCACTTCACCTCACTAGACTCCAATTTCCTCATTTGTAAGTGGGGATTAAATTAGGTAATATTTATATTTATATAAAGCACTTAGCACTATGTATGCTACAATAGTAAGTGATAAGTTAATGGTTACTGTTATTGATTAAAATAATGTTATACCCATACCCTAACTGATGGCATTCAAGAAGAAAAAGGAGCTAAGAACATGTCAGAATGGAAGCTGATATACAGAGATCTAAATATATATATATATATATTACTGTAGGGAGACAAAGTTTGAGAAACATAGATTACACAACGCATTTTCATATAAATGTGCAAATTACTTACTGTGTCTCCAGGATTGCTGAAGAATCTAGAGAACCGAAGCCAGTATCTCCAAGTCATAAAAGCAGAATAGCAATGACTGTATGGAAGGAGAACAGAATCAAAAAATCAAAATAAAAACTTTAAAATGTGCTTATTGATGTATACAGAAGCTTCTTTGTTTCCATACTTTCAATTTTTCTAAATTTTCACAGAATGAAAGCGAGGCCCCGCAGCAAAGGCACAACAACTTGCTTGCAAAAAAATAGATGGTATTAACTATCACGCACAGCCACTTAAGTTTCTGCCATCTTGTCATTTATTCTGGGCACACTGTTGTATTTGTGGTTGATTTTTGAGGTATTAAACATTATTCATTCCATCATATTAAGTAACTGCAAAAGCAATAAAAGTGTTCCAAAATTAGGAAGACTAGAATCCTCTCCTGAATCAGAGGTAGAAAAAGCAAATAATTGTAAAAGGTAAGAAAGCAGTGGATACTGCCTGTGCATATGAGATCAGAGTCTTATATACTGTAACACGAAAAATCCATACAGGTGGAATCAATAAGATTCAGCAAAATACAAGGAAAACAGGAAACATTCTGCATGTGTGGCCAGAGACTCAACATCATTTCGGGTTGTCAATTCGTCAAAGTTAATTCAGGGGATAGCAAGGAACTTAATTAAGAATTTAAAAGCTGAGCATTTAAAAGAATTTAATGCCATAAGCTATAGACAAATTGCCAAAGTTTGAGGCCCTTTTGAATTTACACAACACCAATGTGAATGGTCAGGTTCACTACATGACATGTAACCGCTAAGGTCTTCCCTAAGACTTGTGCAGAGACTATCTACGAGAAGGGCTACCTGTCTCAGTGGGTTTTCAATGTAGACAAAACTAGTCTATTATGGGAAAGGATGCCCCCAAAATTTCTATCAGTGAAAAGGTGAGAGTATGTCTGATGTATTTGTTTGCATTCTACTAAGAATACTGTTCAAAACCAAACCTGTACTTACAGGAACATAACTTTGTTATAACAAACTACAGTTGACTTATAAACATCTCCATGAAATTACCAGCTTAGATACTGATAATTTTGCCAATCGGGGGTTGGTAAATGAAAATAATATACTATCACCTATTAATTTAAATTGTTTAAATAAAGAAATATTTTTAAAGTTTTTATTTTTCTACTTCTACCTTATAACAGTAACGTAAGTATACATGGGCTTTATATCTTGACTTTAGTTCTGCTACTTCCCCAGTAGGTTTTGAGCTATCAACCATGAATTATCCTGCTGTGGAAGTTTACTAGAACTACCCCATTCAGACAAGAGAGAACAGTTATTATATTCGTTCACAGAGACTGTGCCTCTGGAGTTCTACTTAAAACTGAGTCACTCAGAGCACTGACAAAGAGTAGAAGGGTTTGCTTTTTGCTGGATAGGGAAGGACAAGCAGTACCCCTACCACTGCCTAGATATATTTTGTTTCCTAATCTTTAAATCCACTTGAGTTTATTGTGATGCCAATATTTAGATAACCAATAACAAATGTGAACTATTCCTGAAATTTCATAAGTAAAATCAATTGGACTATTCATTCAACAAAGCAGTATTTACTGAGTAGGCCTATGCTAGGCACAGTGTATTTCTATAGCTTTTTTTGTTTCACAATCCCAAAAAAGCTTTCAAAGTTGCCTTAAAATAAAGTATCAGTGATTAAATGTCTCTCATAATCCTGATTCAGACATTATAAATTTAGCTGTTTGTGGAAATAAAAACTAAAAGGGTTAGACTGGCATTCGATCATTAAATTCCAACATTACAACTTAATCCAAAAAATACCCAGTGTCAAATGATTTTTAAAAATTACAAGACAAATTATATGATTCAGAAATTCCATTAGGCAAAGGATTTTAATATAGTTATAACTTCTTATTTCTAAATCCTTATAGGTATGCTACTAGGTACGAAGTCAAATTTATCAGAAGTCCCACTCAGTGGTTACTTTTAAATTGCACAAAGAGCCGAAACTGGTTTGGCTTAGTGGTAGAACGTCGGTCTGCGGACTGAAGAGTCCCAGGTTCGATCCCGGGGCATGTACGTTGGCTGAGGGCACATCCCCGGTAGGAAGTGTGCAAGAGGCACCTGGTCAATGTTTCTCTCTCATCGACGTTTCTAGCTATCTCTCTCCCTTCCTCTCTGTAAAAAAAATCGATAAAATAAAATATTTAAATTGCACAAAGAGCAACTTCCAAAAATTGATTAAATATCTAACATGCCAAAAACAATTTATTTACTGGGTTTACATTATTTTGGAGCTCTAAGAAATGGATCCCTAAATTTAGTTGTCAGAAAAATATATTTTCCCAAATCAATTATTTGTAACTAGAAAAAGATCATCAAGAATGGGAGAGAAAATAAGGAGAGTGAATAAGCACAGGGATCCTATATAATCAAAGGCTAATATGCAAGTTGTCTCCTCCGGAGTTCAACAGACCAAACTCCAGGGAGTTCAAATGCTCACTATTACACACGTTGACCACCAGGGGGTGGTGCGGAACAAAGGAAAGCCACAGCCAGCATCTGGCAGCCAGCAACAGGGGGTGAAGTAGTCAGGGATCAGGCCTAGGGACCCTACCCACGTACAAATTTCGTGCACTGGGCCTCTAGTCAGGTTTAAGCTGGAATGCCTGGGTTGCAATCCTTGTTCTACCATTTTCTAGTTATCTGACCTTAGTATCTCGTTACCACATCTGCAAAATGGGAATAATACAAATATCTACTCCATATTGTTATTGTATGGCTTAAACCCAGGTAAATTACTTCATGTAAGGGTTTATTAGCAAGTAGCATTACCTAAAGTGCTTGCTTATTATGACTATCATATGACTCAATCATCCAAATCATCTATACAAATGCCTTGTCCTACTCAGAGCCTTCTTGAACTCGACTAGTGGAATTTAATACCTCCCTCTTTGACTTCTCCACAATATGCATTGTGTTTCATAGTTGTTTGAGTAAAATTCCCTCCAATTAGATTATATCTCTTTGAAGAGAGAGACAATATCTGAGTACAATGGGCAGCAAATATTGCTCATTGTTGCCCTTCATTTCTCTCTCTAAAGGTTCTGAATAATAATATCCTACTAATCAGCAAAACTTTACTTGGAGACAGGAGCTTTGCATAACCAGTGAACTTAAATATTAATCACACTTTGATAAATATTCTCTTAAGACTTAAACAAAAACTTGGGAGGAGGGGTAAACGAGGCAAGAAGAATTCACTTAATATTTTTATACTGGTCAAGAATATCTTTTTAAAAAAGTATATTTTATTGATTTTTTTACAGAGAGGAAGGGAGAGGGATAGAAAGTTAGAAACATCAATGAGAGAGGAACACCAATCAGCTGCCTCCTGCACACCCTCTACTGGGGATGTGCCCGCAACCAAGGTACATACATGCCCTTGAAGGGAATCAAACCTGGGACCTTTCAGTCCACAGGCCAACGCTCTATACACTGAGCCAAACTGGTTTCAGCAAGAATATCTTTTAAAGTTTATTTATTTTTAAATTTTCCTTATGCTTTAAAACCTTACTTTCATTATCTCATTCAAAAAGCCCATGATGCTTTTAATATAAAAATACAGTAGCAGCATTTCTGCATATGTCATGTCTAACCTAATCATAACTTGCCCATCTGCTGATTTGCATGTAATCATGGGATGCTGAATGACAATAAGCTTGCTTGATTCACCCTACACAAATAAAATAATTTAAATTTGACATCAAGATGTACATCTCTCTGGCTTTGATTTCTGCTCCCTTTTCCCTCTTAACAATGTGCCATTTACACACACACACACACACACACACACACACACACACGCCTTTCATTTATCTAGGATTACCTAAGAAAGCACCTTCTAAAGTATCCCACTTTGGTAACACAATGACGTGTTGCACTTACTTAGAGAGAAGAGAACTTTTCTGAAAACAAATGGCAGAACTGAACCCAGTGCTTTGTTACCAATTTCAACAAAGTACCATTTTTCCTTTTGAAATTAATTTTTCAGCATAAAAACTGTTGAGGACACCTATTTACCTGCACACATATTCCTAGTCTTGATTCTTTTAATCTGATCCTCAACTTGAAAACAAATGCAAAAACAAAAGGCTAAAGAATAACTGCACCCATTTAACATAGTTTTTCTAATTTTTTCATTCCCCAGTGGCAGTGCTTTTCAAAGGAGTACCAACAGTTCACCCTATTTGCTTCTTATCCCGACCAAGGGGAAACATTACAGGCCATCTTAATAAGAAGAATGGAAAAGTGCAAAGCTAAGACAGATCAAACCAAACATTTTTTATTCGTTGTACTCCTTTTCAGATAAGAACTTTGCACATAAAAGTACTCTGAACCTATACAATGACAAATGTCATCACAACTTAGTAACATTTTAAACTAACTTCCCTTCCCTCCAATAGTCCAAGACTGGCTAATTCACGTACGGTACAATACCTCTCAGCTACTGGGTAGAGAGTAAAATAAACTTAATTGTTTTACGTATCCTGAGGTATATATAAAGAAAAGCAAATCAAACACAAAGAGGTCTCCAGGGTCTTACCTACACATACATACATATACGATCAAGACAATGAACTTTTTTTTTTAAATATATTTTATTGATTTTGTACAGAGAGGAAGGGAGAGAGATAGAGAGTTAGAAACATCGATGAGAGTCATCAATCAGTTGCCTCTTGCACACCCCTTACTGGGGATATGCCCGCAACCAAGGTACATGCCCTTGACCGGAATCGAACCCGGGACCCTTCAGTCCCCAAGCCGACGCTCTATCCATTGAGCTAAACCGGTCCCGGCAAGACAATGAACTTTCAAAGACCCTTCACTGGATACATAATAAAATGGCTTTAAATCAGAGACCCTGCCTTGAAGGTAGGGAGACCTGGCAAGGTTAAGCCTCCACCCCACCCCAACCACCGGAGGACAAGGTCTCCCCGGCCAATCCCCATCCCACAACCAGAAGTCATCCATTCAAACCACGCTGTTCCCTCGGATTTCAGCCGTCGTAAAGCTAATAACTCAGGACTTTCCTGAGCAATGAATTGCCTTCTCCCAAAACTTAACATGAGTTACGTGAAACAGACAAGATTGTTGTTGGTTCTGCATTTTATCTCGTGAAGAACGGAATCACACTTTTGGACAAGCCACCACTACTTCCAGCAGCACCGCCAGCTCCACACACCCCGACCCGCCACCCGCGCCCCATTTCTTTTTACCTCTCTCCCCTAAAGTGCACCCCGAAAAGCGACCCACAAAAGTAGCCGCAGTAAACCGGGAGGAGGCTCCTGGTGGGGAGGGGGAGATAAAAGTTTGCTCTTTGGCTGTCAACCTGACAACTTTCTAAAGGTGAAACATCTCCTACCCGATCGGGAACAACCTTTTTTTTTTTTTTTTTTTTTTTTTTGATTGGCATACCAAACCACCCCTCATCTGTCCGCGACGGGAAAGGGGCAAAAAAGGGGAGAAAGGGATGAGGAAAAGGAGGGTCTGTGGGGCCAGCGGTGGGGGACGCCCGGCCGCGCGCACCCCGTGCTCCCGGGAGCCGGGCGACTTTGGCAATCTGACGCATCAGTTTTTGGGGATGGTACCCAAACCGCCCCCCAACGAGGCAGGCGCCGCGCCTGGCACCCCCTCCCCTCGGGGGCACCGGCCAGAGGGCACCGGCCGGGCGAGCCCCCGGGGGGCAGGTAGCCGGCGAGGAGCCGCCGCGATTGTTATTGTTTACGAAGCCCGGGCAGGACCGGGAGCCGGGCGGGCGCCCGCGGGAGGGCCGAGGAGCGGCGGGGTGAGAGGAGCCGGGAAGGACAAAGATGCCTTCCCAGGCTCCAGGCTGCCCCTCCGGACACCCGGGGCCGGCATCACCCCGGGGATCCAGAGGGCCGAGGCCGTCGCTAGCGCTTCACCGGAGGCATGAGCAGCCCCGACAAGAACCCGGCTTCCCCCGGACACCCTAAGACGCACCGGGTCTCTCCCTTCGGCGCGCAGACTGAGGGCAGGGGCGGCGGGCCGGCCCCCCGGGCGGCCCGGGCATCCGCGCACTCACCTGTCTGCGGTCGCGCCCGCGGCCGGCTCAGCCTCCGCACGGACCTCCGCCGGCCCCGCGCCCGCCCGTCCGCTCCCTCCGGCCAGCCCCGCCCTCGCCCCGCCCCCGGGAGGTGGGCCCGGCGGCCGCGCGCCGAAATCTCGAAGCGGCCTCCCGGAACTCTCGCGAGGTCTCCCTCCTCGGCGTCTAGGTGGCGAGGCTGTCGCCACTCGGCCCTGACGTCACACGCACCACAGCCGGAAGTAGCCTTCTGTCGTCAGCGATGGCCTCCAGCCCCACCCGTCTGGCTCCGGGTGGATTTCTGATTGGCCCCGGAGGGTTGGCTGGAGAGTCAGCACTTGCCTCCCTCGCCAACCTCACTTCCATTTCCCTCTTCTCTACCCAGAGCTAGCTCAGGCCTCTCTTGAGAGGGGCCTAGTGTGTGGTCACATCAGTTACATGTCCTGGATGTAGTCAGAGTTTTTTTTCCCCCCAAGACTTCATAATGCATTTGCACAATGCAATGCAAAGAGTGTTAGAAATAGGGGCTGGAAAAAGGGAAGAAAGAAAGAAAGAAATAGGGGCTGAGGGATACATCTCCACAAATCTGTACATTTCTCAGATTAGGAAAATAGGATCAACCAATAAGGATTGGCTGGTCAAGTCGTTTTCAGTCAGTAGCTGTGGGATCCACCGAGGTTCCCTGACCCTTCTATTTCATCATGGCTCAACTCCAGAGACCTGAGAGGGGCTCGAGATTTGGAAAAACCACAAAATATTTGATGGCAAACATGAAAATTTTGCCTGCGTTATCTTGGAAAATCTAAAATAACTGACAATGCTGACCTATTTTTATTATTTTTTTTAACATATTTTATTGATTTTTTACAGAGAGGAAGGGAGAGAGAGAGTTAGAAACCTCAATGAGAGAGAGAGTCATCATCAGCTGCCTCTTGCATGCCCCCCACTGGGGATGTGCTCACAACCAAGGTACATGCCCTTGACCGGAATCACTCCCAGGACCTTTTAGTCCAGCTGACGCTCTATCCACTGAGCCAAACCGGTTTCGGCTATTATGATGATGATGATGATGATGATGATGATGATGATTGAGAACGAGAAAAAGCACCTTCCTGTAGAATGGTGTAGAAGTGATAGCTTTGGGAAGATGAGGCATTGGAATTTTAAGAGAAAACTTCTTGGAAAAAACAAGAGAATAGTTCCAAATTATTGTTGACACATTTGTCTTAATCTGAATAGTGGAGATTTTATAAAAGACCTTAGCTTTTAACTACTAAGATAACATAAAAAGCTGATACTGTGTTTGCAAAAAAATATAATTAAGAGATGCCAACCATTATCTTTAATTTCACCAAGAGCAGGTGACCCTGCAAAAGACTTAGTGAAGCCCTAACTGATTTGGCTCAGTGGGTAGAGCATTGGCCTGCAGACTGAAGGGTCTCAGGTTCGATTCCAGTCAAGAACATGTACCTTGGTTGTGGACACATCCCCAGTAGGAAGTGTGCAGGAGTCAGCTAATCGATGTTTCTCTCTCATTGATGTTTCTATCTATCCTTCTCTCTTCCTCTCTGTAAAAAGTCAATAAAATATATGTTTTTTAAAAAGACATAGTGAAGAATCATTTTTCTCTCTCTTTTTTACATGCATACATAGCTAGGTAGCCATACTTCATGTTTTTTGTATTGTATTCTTGGGGAAATCAGTTCCACCTATATCATCTGATCATTTGGAGGCTCAAATGGCAATTGCCTTATTTAACCATAAGGAGGCTTAATAGTGATCAAACATGCTTGACAGAGACTTGTACACCTCCCTCCGTGTGTGTGTGTGTGTGTGTGTGTGTGTGTGTGTGTGTACTAATACAGTGGGTAGGATTGAGAACATTTTATGGAATGTTCTACAAAAAATTTGTTTTCAAATGTGTCATACTTAGCTAGAGTAATATGGACTACTCCAGAGTATCAGATTAGGATAACATGAGATAGGCTAAGACTTTGACCTCCAGTTTCTAAATAGAGGCCATTCTAAACATTCCCCCAGGAGATTGTTGAAGGTGCCTGAATTGAAACAAATTTAGAGCCATGTGTCCTTTTGAAGATTTTTAAAGCTTAAAAAATTATGGTTAAAATTAGAGACTTGCCTAGCTGGCATGGCTCAGTGATTGAGTGACCAGAAGGTTACAGTTCAATTCCTGGTCAGGGCTCATGCCTGGGTTGTGGGTTCAGTCCCCAGTAGGAGGCATGCTGGAGGCAGCTGATAAATGGTTCTTCCTCATCATTGATGTTTCTATCTGTCTTTCCCTTCCTCTCTGAAATCAATAAAAATACACTTTTTAAAAGTTGTCTTTTTAATCTAGATGTATAAACAGAGGGGTTAATATAATAAATCATGAATCCATACAATGTAATGTGTTGAAAATCATATGTAAATAAATGGTTAATGACATGGGCAGATGTTCAGAATATACTGTTAGTTTTGGGAGTTCTTTTAAAGCAGGTTACCAATAGTATAAGATGCTTTGTATAAAAATTACTTGAAAATAGTATGTGTGTGTGTGTGTGTATATATATATATATATATATATATATATATATATATATATATATTCATAATATGGCATACATGTTTGTATGTATATTTGAAGAATGAAAAGTAAAGCACTAAAATAAAAGTTTTCTCTAATGTGATTATGAAAACAAAAAGATTATGATGTACATTGTTATGCCAATAGATTTTGAAGAAGAAGAAGAAGAAAGAAAGAGAAAATATGAATTTTCAGTTTTCCTTGGAGACTGTCATAATATAATTCCACTCATTTTTTTTTTCACTATGGAAAAAATAGAATGTTGATAGAATTTAAAAACAACAACAACAATTGAATGGGCCTTTTCTGATTGACACTAAGGGTGCTTGACGCCTGGCTCCTCTCTTGATAGCCATGATTTTCAAATGGGATCTAGTCCAACCAGGCTAAATGCAATTGAGTTTGTTTGTTTGAAAATAAAGCTCTGTTCGGCAAGCTTCAGGGGACTTTCATTAGACCACTTAATTGAACACATGACAATCCATTCAGAACTCTCACCAGACTGCCTTTGCAAAGCAATTTATAAACCTGGAAACAATGACTTCTAATTGATCCATGCTTTAATTTTTAACTGGCTTGACCAAACTGCTAACTGTTTATCACCTAGAGTTAAAGCATTCCAAGATTTAGACTATTTCTCTCCAAAAGTGAAAAATCGCCTATGTAAATCAGAAGCCTGAAGAAAAACATTAAGGAAAGTGAAAAATATGTCTATCTCTTTGCATTATGTTTACTACTCTGCCAAGTGTAACACAGAACCACATGAGATTTGTTTTCCAAGGACCTGGTTCTGTTACCACCTGTATAACCTTACACAGATTTTAAAAACTTCTCTGAAGACCTATTTTCTCTTCTGTAAAATGGAAGAATATTAACCCAATAGTTGCTGCAAAGATGGATATGATTTTGTACTTTGCAAATCATAAAACACCATTGTAGTAATGGGGAAAATGCTGGTTTGAAGATAGCATTGTTTAAATAATAGCTACCTCTTAGGATCACTGAGAGGATTAAGTGAAATAAAATGAGGTAATATAAAATAAGCACCTAATAGAGTACTCAGAATATATTCACACTAAATTCAAGGTAGCTATTATTTTTTACCACTAATACTAGTAATTAGTAATATGACAAAAATATGTTTCTGAATGCAACCCCCCCCCCTTTTTTTTTGTCAACTACAAATTGAATGCCTTCTCTGCATCTAAGGAACATTTTTTTTGTGTGTGTGAAATTCACATTCATGAAAAGAGAAAAAGTCCCTGTCAGACTTTTCTTGCTTTGATTCTTATCTACTCTCTATTCATTTTTACAAATTGCTGATAGTAGTAGACAGAATGTAATTTCCATCTGTGAAATAGGAAATATAGTGCATAAGTAAGATGAGACTAAGTGATGCTGCAATAATTGATAATCACTGAATTTTAGTAGTTTAAATTAGTGAGGATTTACTTGCTTGTGCTTTATGGCCTTTGCAGGTCAGCAAAGGCTTTGTTCTTAGAATCACTCATAGTTCCAGGCATCCCTCATCGTGAATATTGCCAATCTTCATACCTGGAGGAAAAGACAAGATTCAAGGGTCTCAGGTAGAAACTTTTGCTCACAATCCGTTTGCCAGAAGTGTTTGCATGGCCTCATACAAATGAAAGGGAATCAGGGAATACCATTTTCTGACATCCCAGGAAGGAGAGAAAACCATAACTATTTGGCAATAGTACTAATGATGGCTAGATATTGTTCACATGAAAAACACTTTCCAAATGCTAGATATTACTATTCCCTTTCTCCACCTGTTAAAGAAAAATTGGTAATTAAACTCTATTTTTTAAAGTTTTAAATCTTGCTTTATTATTCTGTAGAATTGAGCCAATTTAAGTGTCCACTAAGATTTCAAAGAATTCTGCTTTAGCTTCTTAGGTACCGTGGATAGAAGAGCATTGCCTAGCATTCCTGAAACTCAGTCTTCCCAGTGGGGTACATTTTCCAGAGACCCTTATTTAGTATATATATATATACAATTTTTAAAAAATGAAGATATATATAACTGCATTTATTAAAATATATATATTTTATATTTTAAATATAATATAAAATATATTATATTTTATATATAATATAAAATATATTACCCACGTGCCAGAGTAAGTCCATCCAGATTATAACTCCTCAGATCCATAAGTGACACACTCAGGGGGGCAGATTCAGTGAGCACCAAAGCCCTACTGAAGCAAGTCTTGCCTCATAAGGGTGTCTCCATCACAGAAGGTCTCCCATCATAGACACAGCTAATCCTCATAGCCAATTGGTCTGGAGGTCAATTACTCTGGGTGATACCAACCCCCATAGCCCCCGCCCCCCATAGCTCCCTTCTACCCGGTTCCCACCCTATCCTCTGCCCTTACCCACACCCACCCCCACCCCCCCACTCCCCACTGTCCTCTTCCATAGGTGTATGATTTTTGTTCAGTCTCTTCCTGGACCGCCCCCCCATCCCCCATCCCTTTCTCCCTGGTAATTATCAATCAACTCCCATTCTATGCCCCTGATGCCATTATATTCACCAGTTTATTCTGCTCTTCAGATTTTTAATTCACTTGTCTTTTAGATTCACTTGTTGATAGATATGTATTTGTTGTTCATAATTTTTATCTTTAGCTTTTTCTTCTTTTTCCTCTTCTTTAAGTGTATCTTTCAGCATTCCATGTACTACTGGTTTGGTGGTGATGAACTCCTTTAGCTTTTTCTTATCTGTGAAGCTCTTTATCTGCCCTTCAATTCTAAATGGTAGCTTTGCTGGGTAGAGTAATCTTGGTTGTAAGTTCTTGCTGTTCATCGCTTTGAATATTTCTTGCCACTTCCATCTGGCCTGCATAGTTTCTCTTGAGAAATCAGCTGACAATCATACAGGTGCTCCCTTGTAGGTAACTGTTTTTCTCTTGCTGCTTTTAATATTCTCTCTTTGTCTTTTGCTCTTGGAATTTTAATTATGATGTGTCTTGGTGTGATCCTCTTTGGATTCCTTTTGTTTGGGGTTCTCTGTGTTTCCTGGACTTATAAGTCTATTTCTTTCACCAGGTGGGGGAAGTTTTCTGTCATTATTTCTTCAAATAGGTTTTCAGTATCTTGCTCTCTCTTTTCTTCTGGCACTCCAATAATTTGGATGTTGGTATGCTTGAAGTTATCCCAGAGGCTCCTTAGATTATCTTCATATTTTTGTATTCTTTTTTATTTTTGCTTTTCTAGTTAGGCATTTCATGCTTCTTTGTATTTCAAATCTTTGACTTGATTCTTGTGATCCTGTAGTCTGCTGTTGAATCTCTGTATATTATTCTTTATTTCAGTCAGTGTATGCTTAATTTCTAGTTGGTCCTTTTTCATATCCTCGAGGGTCTCACTAAATTTATTGGCCTTTCCTAGAAAATTCTTGAAAAACCTTATAACCGTGGTTTTGAACTCTATATCCAGTACTTTGCTTTCCTCCATTTATGTCATTTGTGCTCTCTTTGTCTCCAAATTTTGGTTGCTTCCCTGTGTTGATAGAGTGGCTTTGTGTGTTAGGTGTCCTATAGAGTCCAGTGGTTCAGCCTCCCCATTTACCTGAGGTGGACACTCTTGGTGCATCCCTTTGTGGGCTGTGTGCACAGTCTTGTTGTTAAGTCTTGATTGTTGTTGGTATTAACGAGAGTAATTGACCTCCAGACCAATTGGCTATGAGGATTAGCTGTGTCTATGATGGGAGACCTTCTGTGCTGGAGACACCCTTATGAGGCAAGACTTGCTTCAGTAGGGCTTTGGTGCTCACTGAATCTGCCCCCCTGAGTGTGTCACTTATGGATCTGAGGAGTTATAATCTGGATGGACCTACTCTGGCACGTGGGTACTGGCTCTTGGATCTCCAAGGAGGTGCTAATTTAGCTTCTGCCTGAGGCCATCCAGTAGGAGCTATGGAGAGAACTGCAGATTCCTCTTCTTTGTTTATGTTTTGGAGGTGCTCAGATGAAGCCCAGCTGTGAAGCAATGCAACCTGCTTTGGATGTTCTGGGTCTTTCTGATTCTGCTACAGTTTGATAGCTAAGTTTAGAATTCAAAGGAGCAGGCCATTCATATGGCCTCTGCGCACAACTTGGATGGGACAGAGTCTCAGGGTGGAGCAAACAGTAATGGCTTCCCGTCAGCCCTTCTCTAAGAGGCCCTCAGGTCTCAGTGTCCCTTGATAGTCACTGCAAGCACCTCTGAGAGAAAGCCACCCTCAAGTTCTGCCCGCTGCCAGACAGTCCAGTTTCTCCCATATGAGTCTGGGTCTCCAGAGTCTCACCCGGAACTGGAGTTCAGAGCAGTCAGGAGCTAGTGTCTCCCTCTGGCTTGAAAAAACCAGCCACATTCTCAGTTGCCAGCCCTCTACACATGCATGTCTTCGTATCTCCACACTTTACTTCTGCAGCTTCTCTGAGTCTCAGTATGCTTTTCTCTTCCCTTCTACCCTGTTTCTCCGAAAATAAGACAGTGTCTTATATTAATTTTTTCTCCCAAAGTTGCACTAGGTCTTATTTTCAGAGGCTGTCTTATCTTTCCATGTACTAGGTCTTATTTTCGGAGGATGTTTTATTTTGGGGGAAACATGGTAGTTGTAGAATTTCCACTTAACCAGCCTTCCTGTGGTTATGGATGATGTCTGTTTTGTCTTTTATTTATTTATTTATTTATTTATTTATTTATTTATTTTAATTTTTTTTTTTTTTAGGGGCAGCTTTTATTTTTTTTATTTTTATTTTTTTAAATCAATCTTTATTGTTCATATTGTTACAAAGGTTCCTCATTTCTTCCCCCCTCCACCAGATTCCCACCCCACCTTCCGCCCCCTCCCCATCCCCCATTGTCCTCAATTATAGGTGCAGTTTATGTTCAGTCTCTTCCTCCCTCCCTTTCCCCGATAGTAAATCCCTTTTCAGATAGTAAATCAATTACTTAGCATTTTCTCATATCAATAATACCACCACATGCCCAATGATACATTTCACACAAAAGACATTTCCAAATAGGTCAACCAGCCTCATCCAGGCCCCACCCAAGGCACTCACAGATCAACACCCCAGCCCTATACTAACTCAACACATCCAGATCTAAGCCTTCATCACTTGATTTAGCAGACCCTCAAGTTCCCACAAAAGTTTCCAGCCATGTCTGAGAGGCAGCCATGGGGCAGGGGCAGGCAAGAAGCGAGCTGTTCTTGGCCTGGCTGCTCCGGGCCTGGCCTCTGTTGCTCTGGTTCGTTCCACAACCAGCTGCTCTGGGTCTGGTCACCGCCGCTCCCGACCTAGTTGCTCTGGACCTGGCTGCTGCTGCTCCGGGCCTGGCCGCACCCGACCCAGCTGCTCTGGGCCTGGCTGCTCCAGGCCCGGCTGCTCCGGGCCTGGAAGCTCCCAGCCTGGCAGCTGCTGCTCCGGGCCTGGCCACATCAGACCCGGCTGCTCCAGGCCTGGCCACTCCCAGCCTGGCAGCCGCTGCTCCGGGCCTGGCCGCTCCCAGCCTGGCAGCCGCTGCTCCGGGCCTGCCTGCACCAGACCTGGCTGCTCCGGGCCTGGCCGCTCCCAGCCTGGCAGCCGCTGCTCAGGGCCTGGCCGCTCCCAGCCTGGCAGCCGCTGCTCCGGGCCTGGCCGCTCCCAGCCTGGCAGCTGCTGCTCCGGGCCTGGCCGCACCAGACCCGGCTGCTCTGGGCCTGGCTGCCCCGGGCCCAGCCACTCTGAGTCTGGCCGCTCCCAGCCTGGATGCTCCGGGCTTGGCTACTGCTGTTCTGGACCTGGCTGCTCCCAACCCGGCTGTTCTGGGCCCGGCTTCTCCGGGTCCGGCCACTCCGGGTCTGGGTATTCCTGGACTGGCCACCCTGGGCTTGGCTGTCTCCGCCTCAGGCCTGGCTGCCACTGCCCCAGGTCTGGCTGCTCCAGTGCTGGCTGTTGTTGCTCTGGTTCTGGCTGCTGCTGATCTGGGACCTGGCCGTTGCTGCTCCGGGCCCGGTTGCCATTGCTTTGTGCCTGGGCACTCTAGGCCTGGCCACCGCTGTTCCAACATTCTGTCCTTTTTTAAAAAAAAAAAAACGCATTTATGTTGCAATGTTGGCTGGTCAGTTGAGTTCTGACTTAGTCTTTGATTTTTCAAGATCTTCTTTGTATTCTTTCTTAAGTAATTTTACTATCTTTTGCTCTCACTTGATTTCTTCACATTAGAACTTTGGTTTCTTCCTCCTTGTCCTGGGAGCTTAGCAGGTTGGCCTGTGGCACCCCTTTGTTCTCCGCGGGCTCCCGCGCTGCTCCAGCCTGTTGCCGGGGTCGGCGTCGCCCCTGTTTTGTCTTTTAGTTGTAGCTTTGAAGTGGTTGTGCGAGGTGGCAAGTTCAGGTGTTTACCTATGCCACCATCTTGGTTTCTGGTAGTTAAACTCTTTACAAAAGAAAAATGCAAAACACTGAAATATTTTGTGCTGATATATGATATTGATGTAAATTTTTAAATATCAAATCTTAAAAAATGTCTTTTTGGTATCTTCAGTCTTCCCAAAATGATGTTCTTTGACATTAAAAATTCACTAACATTACACTCAAGTTTTTAAAAAAAGACTTTTCCTCTTTGAAGCTAAAAAGTGCTTTTTCCTTAAATCTCACTGCCTTTCTCTCGTTTTCTCAAGTAAGTGAAAGCAGACCCCCAAAATACTGTTTTCATCACAATAGTGGAATTCAACTACAAAAATATCTCTTATATTTAGTGCAGGCAGCCCAAGAAAGGTTAAAAATAGTTTTGATACATTCTAGGATATTATTATAGTTGTTTTGTGGTAGAGTATCTATTCATACCTTGTGATTCTAACACTTAAAATTATTATACCTTTGAAAAACAATTACTTTCCAGTTTTAAAAGGAATTTTAATGATACACTCCTATTTTTAACTCTAAGTTGTGTGTGTGTGTGTGTGTGTGTGTGTATGTGTGTGTGTAGTTTTGCTTTTGGATCTGAACGAGAGTTCCTGTACCTTATTTGGTTCTCCTTCTACAATTTATTATTTAATTTAATATAGGATATGTAAAAACAAGTTGATTTCCTTATATGATTATGACTTTACTTTAGAGTCTATTTGATTGTTAGAATTAGTTCTTTACAGATGGTTGCAGGTTTTAGAAACTCTGTAAACTAAAAAAGTTTAGAGGGGATTTACTTTACCCCTTCCAACTTGGTGGGTGGGAATTTCTTTCCTTTTCTTATGGCCATCCTATTCAGTGATTCTATGTGCAGGTTCTGCTCCTTCAATTATCAATTTCTTTATTTTTCTTTTATTTTTCAGTGTTGAAATTCCTGGGACTGGAGGAATAGGCCAGGGGAGGAATGTCTCTAACTCATACCTGCATAGCAGCCCCAAGTACTACTAGATGTTTTCACCATGCTTATTAAAGGGCAAGTAAGATGTAGGGGAAACTAGCAGATCTTCATTTGGACTAAGGACTGAATCCTTTGTCTTGGGCCACATTTGTTAAACTCTCTAAACCTCAATTTACTCATCCACATGGAGGAAATTTAGAAGGTCCTCATTATCAGAGGATAATTGTTACCAGAAAGAAAAAAAAATATCTGAAGGAGGGTCAGTATTTTATACCAAGTGTAAGAAAAAATAATGAGACCTGTATTTTACCATAATTTTTAAAAACTGAAAAAAATATTTAGGTTACAATTGCTGCCATGCAGTACTTAGTCTGCGCAAAGGCTAAATCACATTAGAGATTTTTTTTTAGCCTAATTTTTCTGACACATTTAGATGATTTAAATTCGCATCCCTCAGTTTACGTATGATATCACGTCATAGCCATATAGAGTATTGCTCTTGAAAAAATGTTTTCTAAAATACTTTCATGTTTATATTTTCTATGTCAAACCATTGTTTGCAACAGTTTTCATGATGTTAACATAGTTAAAACAACTGAACTTCCTTCTCAGTTACTGCTTCCTACTAGACAATGTCAACTTTAGAGCAAATTCCTAGAAGTGGGTCAAAGGGAATGCATATTTCATATTTCCAAACCTATTGCCAAACTACCATCCAGAGGTTCACTCATCTCCACAGTTACAAGCAAGCCATACAAGAAAATTCCCATTTCCCTACATGCTCCTTTAGACTAGGCCTTATGTTTTTAATCTTGCCAAATAGAGACTGAGACCTTAGGCATGATATTACAGATAAACCCTAGCGTTAAGCAGAAAGGGAAGTTTGTATAGGGACTCATTTTGTAATAGATCAATTGGTTAGTAATTATATTCATGTTTTGATGACTTTTACCTCCTTGAATAATCTTATAATAATGGGGACTCAGGGAATGAATACAGGATAAGGAGGACCCTCTCCCTGCCTCTGATAGAGCTGTAAAAACTAAGTTTGAGAAGGTCTGTAAAGTGACAGCTGCCTCATAGGCACACAATCTAAGTTCCTCTTCTTCCTTTCAGCTTTGGGGCTAAGGTTCAGGTCAAGACTCTGTAGGGAAGTAAGTCACAGAACCTGTGGCTTATTTGAATATAGAGAATTCGAGTAGCCTCCGGGACAAGCAAGGCAATTTTCTTTTTGCTGGATGGTTTCATAAATCTAGAGATAAGGACTGTGGGGATGAAATGGCTGAATCTGCCTCTCATATGCTACCCTTCCCAACCTCGCTGTGAGTCAGGTTGTTGTTTTTATAGGGTTGGCCTAATGCATTTTATGCTGACTCGCTTTCCTGGAGGAAGTAACCCACACAGGGCTTTCAAAGAATTGATGATTTTTTTTTTTTTTCCTGATCAAGCCACATGTGGCCTTGTGCAAAAGGTGAAGGAAATTTATGTTCACTTAGTAACAATAAGAAGCTATAGAAGGGTTTTAGGCAGAGGGGTGATATTTAAAAAATAATCTATTGTACCTCTACTAGTAATGTGGAGAACTGGTGTGGGGAATCAGAATGGATATCAGTGGACCTTAAGGAGGCTGTGTTATATTTTTAAGTATTAACTTGTGTATTGTAAACTGTCTAGGGCTAGAGTACCTTGGTAAGCAGAAATGAATTTCAGATCTACTTATAAGTATGTCTCAGTAGGGCTAAATATTGCAAAGATGACCAGATCATGATAAATCAGAGAAATTAAAATTGTATAAATCATTGTATGCATTAAGTAAATTTCTGATTTGGCTTCCCATGTAGATTTTCTTATGGCGTAAGAGTATGCCAATTAGCCAATAAACATTTTTTGTTTGACAATTACATTCCTCACTATAAATGGAGACATCTTCTTTTCTGAGTTAGATTACCCTCACTCTATATTAGTTTCTCTGAGTCTGATCACCCCTGACAAAGTTAAATTTCTGGACATGCAAAGCTAAGATCAAGCTCTGACTATCCTAAGCAATCTAGACAGTCTCTTATTGGCATCTTTGTATTATTGGTCTCTGTCTACACAGATCTTATGGTAGAATTGTGCTACAGTAAAATTTGTGTAAGAGGATTAATTTGCATACTACTTTAATACTGTCGATATGTTTTAAATAGACCTATTTTAATACTTGAAATAATTATTAAAAGACTCACTCACATATGTAAAATAGCCCAGTTGTATCGATAGTTCAGATTTCCTGGGGAAAAGATTTCAAAGCTCTTGGAATAATCAGCAGGAGATTTATTGTGGCGTGATCTCTGGAACAACTCAGGTGAGGGAGAAAAGGCAGCAGGATTAGGCAGAGGGAGATGTTGAGCTCAGATGCAGGTGTAACAGAGGTCTCAGCCTATCCTGCAAGGAGCTCTGGAGTTGGGATGACCCTTCAGAGTTGTCCCATCTGAGGCAAGAAACCAGGCCTTTGCACCTCAACTTCAACAAACTGTTGAAAAGGGGAGAGACAGTTCATTAGGCTGAGGGACTAACTGGAGAGGGACTCAGCTGTGGGTTGTCAGAATCCAGTGCTCCCAAAAGTGGACTTGGATGGTGCTCCATAGTATCTGCTACCAGCCCACTGAAGGCTTTGTCCACAGCCTAGGTTTGTTATACTCATGTACCACTAAACACTGCTCTTTAAAATGTCTGTACTGCCTCTTGATATGATATACTTAGATCACATCACTACTATATTACCCCACTTGCCCTCAATCTAAACATGAAGAAACATCAGACAAACAAAAAGTGAGGGATATTATATAAAACAACTGGCCTATAAGGGAAAAGGGATTCAGGGATTGAATGAAAGGAGGTGAAGGGATTACCCAAAGAACATATATGTGCCTGGCCAGCATGGCTTAGTGGTTGAGTGTTGAGTTATGAATCAGGAGGTTGTGGTTCCATTCCCAATTGGGGCACATGCAGGGTTGTGCATGATATTCGTACACTCAGGGCAGGGGTGGGAGGGTTGGAGGGGGGGATCCCTCAACCCAGCCTAGCTCTTTCACAATCCTGGAGCCCTCAGGAGATGTCTGACTGCCACGGACATGGGAGAGGCTCCTGCCACTGGCACTATGCTCACCAGCCATCAGCCCGGCTTCTGGCTGAGCAAAGCTCCTCCTGTGGGAGTGTACTGACCACCAGGGGGCAGCTCCTATGTTGAGCGTCTGCCCCTTGGTGGGCAGTGTGTGTCATAGTGACCTATCCTTCCCCCATTTGGTCAATTTGCATATTATGCTTTTATTATATAGAATATTTCTATATCTCTCTCCCTTCCTCTCTGAAATCAATAAAAGTATATATTTTAAAATAACATATATGTATAACCCATGGACACAAACAACAGTGTGGAGATGGCTAGAGGGAAGGGGAAAAAGGACCTGGGGGGAGGGTGTATATGGGGGGTGGAATGGGAGCATCTGTAACAGTGGCAACAACAAAAATAAAGAAAAAAATAACTAGTCTATACTCTTTAAAATGTAAATGTCATGAAAAATAGACTGAGAAATTATTTCAGATTTCATAAGGTTAAAAAGATAAGCAGCTAAATGCAACATTTAGTCCCCAATTAGATCTTTAACCACAATTTTTAAAAGGCAAAAAAATTATGCCATCTGAAGAGACACCAGAGTATAAACCACAATTATTAAATTACAATTTGCCATAAAAAGCATTACTAAGATAATTGGCAAAAATATGATTAAGATCTGTAAATTAGAAAATATTAATGTACATTTTCCAATGTTGATTATTATCCTGTGGTTATGTAATAGAATATCCTTGTTCCTAAGAAATACCCACAGGAATATGTAAGCATAAAATGATAAAATGTTCCATTTGAATAGTACCACTTATTTTTATCTCAAATATTCCCAAATTAGCTCCAGGAAAACTAGCATATCTGTCAATAGAGAACATGACATTTTCAGTAACTAGGACTAATTACATCTCACATAAATATGTGTACCTAGAATGCATACAAAGAGAATAGAGCCTTTTTTTTCTTTATAGGAGCCCCTTCATATAATTTTTTACAAAAGCCATTTCAAAATGGCTTCATTTATTTCAGACTTGTGCAACCTCCTTCTTCCTGACTGTGTATTTTGTTCTTTAGGTCCAAAGGCCCTGTATCATTTATCTTTCCTTTGATGGTTTATAAAGAACAATTTGTTGGGAACTAGTTCCAAATTATGTAAATACAGTTAGTGAGCCTCCATGGGAATTATAGTATCTAAATAATGGTAAAGTAATCCCTTTATGTTCGAGCCGTATTTGAATCCTGCTGAGTTCCTCTGAATAAAATAAGAATAATATTATTATAAACATTTACAGTTACTTAGTGCTTTCATCAAAGGAACCCAAAACAATTTACAGGCATTAATTAAGCAATTGAACACTACTGTCAGCACACTGCATACTATCCTTTTCGTTTTAAAGATGACTCAACTAAAGAAAAAGTAAAAGGAGATAGATAAATGAGAAGTAGATATATGCATATATACAGACACATATATACTACATACACTGAGTGGCCAGATTATTATGATCTCTGAAAGCATAATAACCTGGCCACTCAGTATATATATATATTAGAGGCCTGGTGCATGAATTCGTGCATGTGTGGGGTTCAGCCAAGCCTGGCGTGGGGGGGAAGGGGAGAGACATGGACGGTTGGATGGCCTGCCTGCTGGTTGAACTCCTGATTGAGGGGACAATTTGCATATTAGCCTTTTATTATATAGGATATACATACACTGAGTGGCCAGATTATTATGTGTTCAGAGATCATAATAATCTGGCCACTCAGTGTATACTTAAGTTAAAATTAAAAGGAGAAAAATAATAGATGGATAGATATGTGCATATATACTACATCTATTTAAGTTATTATATGGGATATAGAAAATAATGTCTACCACATAGACCTATGCCCCTTCACACACACACACACACACACACACATATGCACACACACACACACACACTCAAGGCATAAAACTCATCCCAGTTTGACCAGGAATTTCTTAGTTTGGGCACTAAAAATCCTGTGTCCTGGAAACTCCCTCAATAGTTGAAAACCAGAACAATTGGTCATTCTAAGTATACCCTCCAACTTTTCTTTCAAGGTAAATGAATGAAAACTCAATAGTAAAGTCAGAGATCTTGCTAGTTAAGCAATAAATTGTAGACTGGCCTGTGGGCTTGTCCACTTAAGTTCTCACTTTGCTTTGTAATAGGAGTGACACTTGGGTCAAACATGGACTTTTGCATTCCCCACCAAATATTTTAACTTGACTTTGTTTTGAAGATGTAAATATATAAATAGTGGAAAACAAAACAAAACAAAACAGAATTACATGTGGTTCCTAACCTTTTCTGAGACCAATCTTAAAATGTATAACACTGATAATCAGAGTCATTAAAGTTCTAGGGGCTTGAAGCTTCATAATAGGAAGGTTCACTAGGAGAAATGTAAAATGTCAAGAAACACATCCATACTCCTCTCAGAGATGGTGTGAGGAAAAACAGACTTTGGCAAAAATAGAAGCAAGAAGTAAACGAATGGCTTCCTACAGTTATGTCAATCATCATCCCACCATAAATTATTGGGTCGGCAGCTAAGTAATTGCGGATTTTTTAAAGAAAATCCAAGACAATTTTTTTATGGAACTAAATAACTTTATTCTGTAATGTATTGCCCATTTTGATCGATGACCTTTTGCCATCTTTCAGGCAGCATCATAATCCCACGTTCAAAAAACTTCTGGTTTTTATTAGCAAAAAACTGAATCAGGTACGATTTGACATCATCATCATTATTGAAATTTTTACCATTCAAGGAGTTTTTTAAAGATCGAAACAAAAAGTAATCAGATGGTGCAAGGTCAGGACTATATGGTGGATGTGGCAAAACATCCCAACCAAGCTCCATTAATTTTTGCCGAGTGACCAAAGATGTGTGTGGCCTTGCATTGTCATGATGGAATACAACACCTTTTCGATTTGTCAATTCGGGCCACTTTTCTTTAACTGCATTGTTTAATTTCGTTAGTTGTTCAATGTAGACATCAGAATTGATCGTTTGGTTGGGTGGTAAGAGTTCAAAGTAGACAATTCCTTTGTAATCCCACCAAACTGATAACAAAACCTTCTTTTGATGAATATCAGCTTTTGATGTTGTTTGAGTTGGTTCACCTGGCCTGCTCCACGATCTTTTCCACTTGATATTGTTGTAAACAACCCATTTTTCATCGCCAGTTATCAGTCGTTTTAAAAATGGATCATTTTCATTATGTTTCTTTAGCAAATCGCAGCTGCTAATGCGTTGCGTTAACTGTGATTCTTTCAGTTCGTGAGGAACCCATGTATCGAGTTTTTGAACATAGCCAAGTTGTTTTAAGTGATTTTCAATGCATGTATGTGATACATGAAGCTTCTCTGCAATCTCACCTGTTGTACTGTGACAGTCCGAATTGATTATTGCTTTGATTAGGGCGTCATCAACTTCAACTGGACGACCAGAGCGTTTTTCATCTTTGAATGAAAAATCACCAGAACGAAATTTGGCAAACCAATTTTGACACTGCCGTTCTTTTAAGGCTTCATCACCATAAACAGCACATAACTTTTTATGAGCTTGGGATACGTTTTTCCCTTTGTGGAAATAAAAAAGCAAAATATGACAAAAATGTTCCTTTTGATTTTCCATTTTTCAACGAACGCCAAACAAAAACTACAAAACAGATCAAAAAACTTTTTTTACTGATTAACAGCTGAATAGCCAACTATCAAATAACAAAATGTGTTTTACATTTGTACTACGTCTGCAAACCTAAAAATTCAACTGAAGCCATATATGTGTGATACCCGCAATTACTTAGCTGCCGACCCAATAGTACTGTAGAGATTTTTAAAATATTTATATTTCATATGTAAAGATGAGGTTAAAGGTCACCAAAATGAATGAAACAACCATTATGAATAACTATAATTATACACACACACACACACACACACAGGTCATGAACAAAGGCATGAAAGGCAGGCATGCTTCAGACTTATCACAGGGATAGTGCTGTAAAAATCCCGAGAGAAAATGAGTTTCAACCTAGAATTCTATGTCCAGTCAATTAGGTTGAAAGCAAAACACAGACATTTTCAGATATGTAAGTTTGGAAATTTTACTCCCAGTGTGTTCTTTATTAGGAGGTTACTTGAATATAGTTTCCAGCAAAATAGATAAAGAAATCAATAAGCCCATTGAAGGAGAGTGAGGAAGGCAGTAAGAGATGACATTTACTTAGCAGGTTTAAGAGAGAAACTCCTTCATTTTTTCTGCAAATATTTATTGTGCACCTATTGTGTATATGTTGTATATGTGAATTTTCTTTCTAGAAGATTTTAGGATTTTATCTTTATATATTCCATTGATGTTCCTGGATTCCCACCCCCACCACACAGAAACACACACATACACACATCCTGTTTTGCAATCAATGGTTTTTGCACTATGGAGATAGTATATTTCTCCAATTAGTTTTTCAATCATGTTGCTGTTCTTTCTTTCTCAAATGCTTTTTAGCCAGTTTGGACTTTATGGAATAATTCCTTATTTCTTAAGTTTCCTTCCTAGGTTTTTAAAAAAGTGTTTTTATTGCTTTCAGAGAGAGGAAGGGAGAGGAAGAGAAAGGTAGAAATATCTATAAGATAGAAACATCAATTGGCTGCCTTCTGCACACCCCCTACTAGGGATCAAGCCCACAACTGAGGCCTGTTCTCTGACTGGAAATCAAACCAACAATCTCCTAATACGTGGGATGATGCTCATTCAACTGGGGCACACCAGCAGGGCCCTCCTAGTTTTTTGTTTGTTTATTTTTACCTTAATGTCTTTTTATCCTCTGATTTGCCAAATTTCTTTGCTTTATCTCCCAAGATTTATACTTTTGGTGTGTGTGTGTGTGCTAGGTACTCTTCTAGGGATTCAGCCATAAATAAGAAAGTCATACTAATGGCTACATTCCAATGAGGGAGATAGAAAAGAAGTAATAAATATGTACACTAACTAATTGTAGGAACTGATAAATGCTATGAAGGAAAATATAGCAGGGATAGGAGAGGTGTGTTGGTTCAGGCAGGGTTGACAGGAAGACTCTCCAAGGGGTGAACTTGAGGTGAAGCTTGAATGAAAAGAGGAAATGGGTCTTATGAAACTCCAGGGGAAGAGTATTTCAGGAAGAAGAAGGAGCAGTACAAGGGCCCAGAGGTAGACATGAGCTTTGTGGGTTGGAAGAGTGGGAGTGAGCCAAGAGTGGTAGGAGATGACGTCAGAGAAACATGCAGGAGCCAGATCACGAGGGCTTTAGTGTTAACTGAAAAGACAAGTCATTGGAGGGCTTTGACAGAGAGAATGAAGAGAGTAGGGCAATGGAGTAACAGGAAGGCTTTGTGTACTAGAAGATGGGGTTGAAAGAATGGAAAATATTAAGGATTGAGGCAAAGAATGAAAGAAAAAAAATTGAAAGGCAATCTGTAACCACAGGGAAAATATGTGGCACAAGAAAATAAATGTAATCCTAGCACATCATGGGGCTCCCTGTGGAAAAAAATTAACTCAACATAAAAATATAAGTAATTTTATGGACTTTCAACTTTTAGAATGGGATTGGGAGAAGTGTTAAACAGAGTAAGTGAAACAGCACAGTGGTTATGAGCATGGCTTCTAGAAGCAGACTGAATGAATGTGAATTCCAAATTTGTCCTTAATTATACAACCTTTGGGAGAGTTATTTAACCTCTCTGTTCTTCAGTTTTCTTCCCTATAAAGTTGGGGATAATAAAAGCATCTACCTCATATGGCTGTAAGGAGTGACTGAGTTGGCATTGGCTAATGTAGATAAAACAGTGTTTGCCCCTGGCTGGCATTAAATGAGTACTTCCTTGTATTATCAAACATGGTATGATATGAAGGCATTGAAAAGTGCTTCATCCAAATCTCTGTTCCCTGTAGGTATGAAATTCCATTATTAGAGATTTTATAGAAGACTACAATCTTTCAGAGTCTCCTACGAAGTAATAATTCATTTGAGAGGAATGACATCTTAAATTCTCATTTGCTCCAAATTTGTTTGAATTAATCAAATCCTTTCGACCTTGATCCTTGGCTAAGTGCAGAGGCATCACAGAAGGCAGCTGAGATGAGGAGAGGTGCCAATTTGCTAGGAGAGTGAAAAGCTTCAAAAGAGGAGGTGAGAGGATATTAAAAAGGGAACTAACTAGGAGAACTCCAAGACAAACAGCCTCCCAATTTGGTCAAGAACCAAACTTCCACCCATAGAGTCTTGGCTCCAGTTTCCAGTCCTGTCTGTCACATTGACATAAGCCAGACAGACCAAGGCATGAGTTCCAAGTTTGGCACAGGCTCACCTTATTAATGACCAGACTGAGAACCCATGTTGTTTCTGGGGCTGCCAGAGTGTCAAATCCCAGGGACCACGTTCTTCACATTTATTTTTGTCTAAAGCTCCCTGGCCGCTTTAGTGGACCTGATCCCAAAGGGTAGTCTCTGAACCAGTTCAGCATCAAAGGCTTGGGAGGGACTGTTTGCTCATAGAAATTGGACCCGCCTTTGGGAGTGGTTGCATTGGGAGACCTTTCAGTCTCCTCAGTCTCCTGGGCCTCTGGCTGGCTCAACTCTTCTACTATTTCCACAAAAACAGTGTCTGCATTTGAGTGGAAAGAACATCTGTATGAGTTAGAACTTGCCCCTATTCAAGATGAGAATTTTCTGACCCATAGACAATCTCTTTGGGGAGTTGATATAATCTGAAATGTGGCCATTTAAAGTAAGTTGGGTTTTTTAGGTGCTTATGGCTTTTTAATGTTTTTTATTTTTAAAATTTTCTTTATTGATTACAGTGTTACATATGTGTCTTTATTTCCCCATTACACCCTCTACCCCTTCCCCCTTATGCCCTCAACCCCCTGTTGTCTGTGTCCATTGGTTAGGCTTATATGCATGCATACAAGTCCTTTGGTTGATCTCTCCTCCTTGCCTCTACCCTTCCCTACCTTCCCTCTGAGATTTAATGGTCTGATTGATGTTTCTCTTTCTCTGGATTTATTTTTGTTCATCATTTATGTTCATTATATTCCATAAATGAATGAGATCATGAGATATTTATTTTGCTCTGACTGGCTTATTTCACTTAGCATAATGCTCTCCAATTCCATCCATGCTGTTGCAAATGGTAAGAACTCCTTTTTTACTGCAGCATAGTATTCCATTGTATAGATGTACATTTATTTAGGCTTTTAGGTTTCACTTTGAGAGAAGCATAATATGGTAAGAATACTTTAAGTGTTATAAGAAACAGCCAAAATGTCTTTCAAATGGGCTGTAACGTTTTGCATTCCCATCAGCAATGAATAAGGATTTCTGTTATATGGATAAATTATTTTTAAATCAATAAAATGTGTATTATTAAGAAACAGATTTACTTACCAATTCGCTTCCACTAGCAAAGGATAGGAAATCTTCTTTTAAAAAAAATTAACGACTGGTTCCCATTTCCTAAAACTCTCTTCTCTATTCAGCTTTGTTTGTTTGTAATTTTATGAACCAGAGGTGTACGAAAGGATGAGTAAAACAAACCACTTGCTCTCGAGAAACCAGCCAAGGCCACACATTCATTGACTCAGGAGTTTCAGCTGATCACTAGTACAAAGTAGGTGGGCTGCTGCTAATAATGAGTATTGTTTGTCTTTCCTTTTAAGGGCGGTGTCTACCTCAGTGAGACTGGAACCCGTTTTCATTTCCTTAGCTACAGGAGTCCACAGAAAAACCACAGTTAAAGGACACTGTGTGCCAATTCATCCCAGTGAAATGTTAGCGTGGACTTGTTTCTGCCAGTGTTCTTTTAGCATCCTTTTAAAATCACCCCACCCCATCCACCTCTTCCCACAGCTGTCCACTGGCCAGCCTCTTTCTTCTGACTCCAAAACTTTGTTCCTCCTAGTCCAGTCCCATAGTTTCTTTCCAAAATACTCTTCCTTGGTTCACTGACTTGAAGTTGACAAATTACTCCTGAATAATTTAAGTCCTTTCTTGGAACTGTCTTCTCTTAAGACTTCTCTTAACTTTCACTTTTGAGAGTGGGAAGGAAGTAAAAGTCTTAAAGCAGTGGTCAGCAAACTCATTACTCAACAGAGCCAAATATCATCAGTACAAAGATGGAAATTTACTTTCAGAGCCAAATTTTTTAAACTTAAACTATATAGGTAGTACATTGTTATTAACTTAATTAGGGTACTCCTAAGTTGGCCTTTGCTAAAACTCAAGGGGCCAAAGAGTCGCATGTGGCTTGTGAGCCGTAGTTTGCCGACCACTGTCTTAGAGGCTCACAATATAATTGGCTAAGGAGCACATTGACCTATTTTCCCTTCCTTGATAACAAGGGCTTTTATTCACCCTGACATATAGGCATACTATAACCCTGGCTTGATCTATATTCATCACAACTTTCACCCTTATACACACGGAGTGGGATGATTTGACTGTGATTCTCTCCTTTAGTCAGGAGGGAGAGGGGATATGGAAAGAAGAGGAAAGATTGATTCATACTATAATTCTACACTAAGTACAACAATGTCAACTATAATTAAATTTAAAATTTCACAAATAAATTCGGCAATATATTTGTCTTGGAACAAACATAATTAAACGTTGATGTTTCTGACTCCCTCTTCTTTCCTCTCTGAAATCAATAAAAACATTATATATATATTAGTTAAGAGTTTTAGTTGCCTAAAGACAGAAAACTAATTCAAATTATTTTAAGCGGCTGAAGCCGGTTTGGCTCAGTGGTAGAGCATTGGTCTGCAGATTGAAGGGTCCCAGGTTCGATTCCGGTCAAGGGCATGTACCTTGGTTGCGGGCACATCCCCAGTTGGGGGTGTGCAGGAGGCAGCTCATCGATGTTTCTCTCTCATTGATGTTTCTAACTCTCTATCTATCTCCCTCCTCTCTTTAAAAAAAACAATGAAATATGTTTTTTTTTAATTATTTTAAGCAAACAGGGGAATTTATTAGATCGAGTAATTGGAAAAGTCTGGGGGAACTTCTTGCTTCTGACACAGCTGAAACCAGGAACTCAAATGGTGTCATCAGAAATCCCCCTCCTCTCTCAATCTCTCAGCTCTACTTTCTTCTGTGTTGGCACCGCTGTGGCAAAGATGGCCCTGTCAGTTTCAATTTTAAATGGTTCTTGGCACCCAGCATGTCAGAGGTAAAGAGATGTTTTATTCCAAGTACTATTTCAGACTTAGAAAAATTCCCTCCTATTGGCCCTAAGTGGATCACATGCCCCCTCCTGGACCAGTCACTGCTTTAATCCTGATTAGTCTCAGCCATGTGACAAAAAGTTCCACCAGATGGGGGAGAAGTAATTCCTGAAAGGAAATGGATATGTGACATCAGAGATCAGTTCTGTCATCTGATAAAGGAAAGGAATTTTGGGCAGGCAAAAATAAGGGATATTTATATTCAATGTTTACCCTTTTCTATGTATTTACCTTTAGAAAATTATCAGGAGTATCAAGAGTTACAAGGTTCTTTACCACAGAATTATTTATTACTTTAGGCCTGGTGCACAAATTCATGCACAGGTGAGGTCTGGCTGGCCCGCCCCAATGGGTAGTACATTGTTATTAACTTAATTAGGGTACTCCTAAGCTGGCCTTTGCTAAAAACTCAAGGGGCCAAAGAGTCGCATGTGACTTGTGAGCCGTAGTTTGCCAACCACTGTCTTAGAGGCTCACAATATAATTGGCTAAGGAGCACATTGACCTATTTTCCGATTGGTGCTGGGCCAGTGGGGGGAAGAGGACGTAGGAAGTTGGCCAAGGGGGCTCTGCCCCTGATCAGGGTTAGGGGGACCAGTTGAGGGTGGGGCTAACTGGGGGGGAGAGGCAATCAGGGCCTGATCAGGCCAGTTGGCCATTGCAGGGCGTGTCATAGTGACCGGTCATTCTGGTTGTTCCAGTTGTTCCACCATTCCGATCGCTTGGCTTTAATATATGTAGAGAGATAATGCAAAACCATACAAAATTGAAATGTTGAATAAGAAGGATTAATTAAATAAATTATGATACATGTATTCAATGGGATACTATGCAGTCTGAGAGTGTTGTAGAAGAAAACTTAATGACTTGAAAAAATGTTCATGGTATGTGCAAATCATGGTTCCAATTTATACACATTTTTATGCATTGACACACTTCATCTATATAAAATAATGTATCAGTGTTATGAAAGATTGAAAAAATATATAATGTTGATTACTTTAATTGGCAAAATTAGAAGTAATTTTAATCATTCTGGTACTTTTCCCTATTTTCTACAGTAAATATACAGTGTATTGTTAAATTTAAAAACATTATTGAAAATAAAAACATTATTTCATTCTGCACTACCAGCTTAAACTCATCATGTTATTTCTCTCTCTAAAAGGAGCTGAAATAGAGATCCTAGTTACTGGTAAAAGCAGTCTTTGGTTAGACTTTAAAAAAAGTAATTAAGAGAATAAATTATTCACCAGTTCCCTAAGATTAGCTAAGACTCAAAAGTGTTTTCCATTATGTCACATTTCCATATTTTGAAGCCTTATTTGTATGCACACCACTAAGTTGTGTTTTTGTTTTTTTATTTTTTTCAGAATTAATCAACCAACCAGATCAATGCTCAAAGCACAGGCCCAGATATCTGCAAGGGAGAAACTCATGGTACCTTTTCTAATATTTATAATTACCCTTGAACATATATGGAGAAAGCAAAATATATTTCCTGCTGCAAGAGACAGGGCATTTTTCTTGATAGCTTTAGAAATATTCAGATTAGAGGAAACTACATCAGCAAAACAGAGAGCAATAAACATCCTAAATGAGCAAACCTATGCTTCTTAAATTGCTTACTCCACTTGTTTTAGATTTCCCTGGAGGGCTTTCTTTTTTAATGAGACTTTGCATCATCCAAGAGCCTCTGCATTACCTGATCTCAGGAAAGAGACCTTGGTATTTTCCCAGTTTATCAACCAAAAATATCAATAAGCCAAATCTTTATAAGCCCAATGGGAAAACCATAATTATGTCAGGGACTTTTAGAGAAGTACAAAATTAGAATGGAGGACAAATGCAGCATTCAATGTTCACTTATTTCTACCTGAGTCCATCATTTTACCTTCAAGCTAACCTCATTTCCTTATTTTAAATATATTTTTGTTGATTTCAGAGAGGAAGGGAGAGGGAGAAAAAGATAGAAACATCAATGATGAAGAAATTATTGATCAGCTGCCTCCTGCACTACCCTTATTGGGGACTGAGTCCGAAATCTGGGCATGGCCCTGAAAGAATCAAACCATGACCTCCTGGTTCCTGGGTCCACTCTCAACCACTCATACTTGGCACATACTTCCCCAATTTCTTTTTTAATTACCGGTACTCAACAGAAGAGGCCGCTTGATGCCCGGAAAGATGTACTACAGGGTGCTCTCTACTTAAGGTGACATTTCCGTTCCTTGAGACCCTCCCATTATGGGACACAGGATATTAACTATTAATAACAACAAGAAAATCTGGATTATAGACCTAATATACTAAACTAGAGGCCCAGTGCATGGATTCATGCACTGGTTGGGGTCCCTCAGCCTGGACTGCACTCTCTCGCAATCTGAACCCCTGGGGGGATGTCGGACTGTCGGTTTTGGGTTTTCAGGATAGCATCTGCACAGAGCGGCAGATGTCCAAGGAGGAGCCCAAGCCAGGCTTTGTGTTAGGTGCTCCTAACCACTCACTCCTTAGTGCTGCCACGGAGGTGGGAGAAGCTACCGCCATGGCTGCTGCACTCACCAGCTATGAGCCTGGCTTCTGGCTGAGCAGTGCTCCTACTGTGCGAGCTCACTGACCACCAGGGGGCAGCTCCTGCATTGAGCGTCTGCTTCCTGGTGGTCAGTGTGCATCATAGTGACCGGTCATTCTGGTCATTCTTTATATATATATATATTATTGATTTTTTTTTACAGAGAGAAAGGTAGAGGGATAGAGAGTTAGAAACATCGATGAGAGAGAAACATCAATCAGCTGCCTCCTGCACACCCGCTACTGGGAATGTGCCCACAACCAAGGTACATGCCCTTGAATGGAATCGAACCCGGGACCTTTCAGTCCACAGGCCAATGCTTTATCCACTGAGCCAAACCGGTTTTGGCTCTGGTCATTCTTGTCGTGCCATCTTAATGGTTGTTTAGGCTTTTAAATATATAGATAACTTCATCTGCAAAGGTAGTTTTAAAAATATGACTTCCCTTACTTTCTTCACAAGATGTTGTAAAAATCAAATAAGATAATTATTGTATTGTGATACATAAATATAAATGTAATAGTAATAATAACAACCACCAGCACCAAGGCTGTCTGCAGGCCAGGTACTGTTCCATATACTGTCCATATTTTAACTCATTCATCCTTGAAACAACTCAATAATTTTATGTGATGTGACTATGGGACCCAGAACAATGTGCCCCAAAATCTCCTGAGGTCAGTTCTTCCTGATGTTTACATTTTATAGGTGGCCATATTTATAGGTAACAAATAAGTTTCATTAGTATTTTTGCATGTTAATGAACAACAAGAAATGTATTTAATTATGATCTAGTTGAACATTGAACTACTCCTGTATCTTTGTGCTTCTAATTATTTTTAAGAAAAGAAGACACATGGGTAAGGAATGCTGTTGAAGAGGAAGGGACTTATTTTCACTTTTTCTCATTTGTTTGCTGTAGCCCCAAGAAGAACTGCACTTCTGTCCTCTCTAGCTTCACTTCTTTCTTTGTTCCTCCTCATTGGAATGACTGAGATGACTGGGCAGAGTTGGGGAAGTTTGTTGGGCCACTTTCATTGGTGAGCTAGATCTCTGTTGAGGCTAAAAGCCAGTATTCATGATGGTCTTGTTCTCTCATTCACTTCTGAGCCCAGGTCCAACAGATTATCAATTCCTATTGGAGTGACAAGCACATGTGGACAGTGCCTGTAGTCCACTTTTTTTGTTTGTTTTTTGTTTGTTTGTGTGTGTGTGTATTTTTAAATCTTCACCTGAGGATATTTTTTCTTTTTTTTTTTTTTTTTTTTTTTTTTTTGAGAGAGTGGAAGAGAGAGGGAAAGACAGAGACAAATATCAATGTGAAAGAAATTGGTTGCCTCCTGCACACACCCTGAGCAGGGCCCGAGCCAGGGAGGAGGAGCCTGTAACCTTAATACATACCACAGTTTATTAAAAATACATAAAGCTATTATGAATATTTGTGCATGGGTTTTCTATTAATATATATTTTTATTTCTCTGGGGTAAATGCTCAGAAGTACTGAGTGATATGGTAGTTGCATATTTCATTTTTCAAGGAACTGACAGTTTTTCAGAGTGGGCCATGTATGCATGGCCCAGTTTTGATATATAGGCATTAAAACAGGACATATAATTAAAAATATATAATTAAAAAAATAAAACAAAAAATCTTAGTGACCAACTTAGGTTGTCTAGTGTCAATATCATTGCATTGCACTTCTGTAATGGAGAGGAGAAACCAAGATTTATATTTTCCAGAATGCTCTTCCCCAAATAGTTCCAGGGTAGTGTCTGTCCATAGAAGGCTTTGGAGTGAGCTGTGGATGGTGCAAGAGAAAGTAAAGTAATCACTCTCTGGAGGATCGTTAGGCAACTATGTGAAGCAGTAGCTAATCGATATTTCTCTCTAATAGATGCTTTTATTTCTCTCTCTCCCTTCCTATTCTCTAAAAAAAAGTCAAATAATTAAAAAAAATCAGGGATATTAAAGAAGCAACCTACAGACTCAGAATATCGGGTATGATTTTAGGAAAGAAAAAAAAAATACTGGGCAGAGAACCTGAATAGACTCTTCTCCAAAGGGAATGTACAAATGGCCAAGAGACATATGAAAAATGTCCATCATCACTAATTATCAGAGATATGCAAATTAAAACCACAATGAATTCACACTTGCCAGAATGGCTATCACTAATAAATCAACAAACTACAAATGCTGGTGAGGATGTGGAGAAAAGGGAATCCTAATGGTGGGAATTGAGTACAACCACTATATATATTAAAAAAAAAAAAAAGTGTAGTTTCCTCAAAAAATTTAAACTGGAATTGCCCTTTGACCCAGTGATCACACATCTAAGAATATATCCTAAGAAGCCTGAAACACCAATCAGAAAGAATATATGCATCCCTATGTTCATAGAAGTACAATTTTCAATAGCTAAGACCTGGAAACAGCCCAAGTGCCCATCAGTAGATGAGTGGATAAAAAGTCGTGGTACATTTCCACAATGTAATACTATGCAGCTGTAAAAAATGATTTCTTACCCCTTGAGATAGCATGGAGGGATTTAAATGAAATAAGACAGTCAGAGAAAGACAAGTATCACGTGATCTCACTTATATGGAATCTAATGAACAAAATAGATCCATGCAACAGACTGATGTATTTCAGAGGGAAGGGTTGAGGGTGAGGTGTGTGTGGGGGGGAGGGGAGGGAGAAGGGGAGGTAGCGAGGAGTGGGAAGAGATTAACCAAAGAATTTAACACTCAACACAGCAGGGAATCCTGCCTAGAGAATTCAGAGCTCTCCTGCCTCCTATGGATTATGGCCTCACCCAATGATGAAACTTGTCTAACATTGCACTCCTTTGCTTTAATATTTGAGATTTCAGGTAATTTGGTGCCAGAATACTTATGAGAAGTAGGTGATATTGAGAGAATATCAATACAGAATCTTTTCTTTCTGGTTATACTAGGCTACAAAATGCATTTAGGCCCACTTGGAATAAAACTGCTAAGAGGGGAAGATCCATCTTTGTTATTTGAATCGATTTTGCTAAACTATATTTCAAAATGATCTCAACTGACAACAGGCTCTCAAGCGGGAAATGCTCTTATGGTACTGGGCAAGGTACCCATGATCACATGAAGGTCCTGAGACCCGCGGGGGATGCTACTGTTGCTCCTTGAGGCCCTCCTGCAGCATCTTGCCCCCTCCCCATTCTACACACACAACTCAGGATAGGGCCTCTTGGTCTACAGCAGGGCTAGCAAATATGTGGTATGCATACTACTATTCTCTTCATCATTCCTTTCAGCTAATCCATCATGGTGGCCTTGCCTGAAAAGTTCAAATGTTTTTGGAAGTGAAGTTTTACTGGGACACAGTCATGTTGGTTGGTTATATATTGCCTATAGCTGCTCTATCTCTCTCTCTAAAATGGCAGTGTTGAGTAGTTGCAACAGAGTTCTCATAGCCTGCAAAGCAGAAAATGTTTATTATCTGGCCATTTACAAAAAAGGCTTGCCAACCCTTGCTCATTTTTAGTAGGAAAAGAGATTTTCTCCTTGGACGTAATCCATTAAACCACTCATTGCTTTGCCTCTCACCTTATAAAATTTGCAAATATTGGAATTGTGAAGTATTTTGAGAAATAGTCATCATAAAATAGAATCTCAGTTTGGGAAGTATCAGGTGTCAGTTAAGAATCCTGTAGTAAGCTCATATACAACCCAAGAAGTGTCCGCAAACTTAAGATCAATAGTTATCATTGAAAAGTAGTAAGCTGACATTTTAGACTTAAAGATAATTTTCTGTGAGCTTGGAGAATATAAATCTGCCATTTGTGTTCACCACTGCTGGAGTTAGTTCGTCTCTCCTTCCTCAATGCTTCCAGAATACTTCATTGTTTCAGTTAATGCATCCATGTCAATTGGCCTTGCATTAATTCTCTTTCATGAGTGTACTTCCAGATCAAGGTTATGAATCCTGTAGTAAGAACCTCTTTTGTCCAACCCTGTAGCCTCCACAAAGTTTTCCCAAAGCAGGTGTGAATGAATGAATGTCATTAATACAAATGTGAGAAATAAGTTTACAATAACATTTATCTTATGAAACCCTGACAGAGATTCTTCAAACTGTGTTTCACGCATACACATTCTAAATCCTCTTTATTCTGTTTATATCCCTGTTTAATTTGCTCATATATGTTATAGAAAGTAAGTCATCTCAGGAATGTCTACTATTCAGTAGAACTCTGTCATTTAAAACAAAGCCATTCTCATAAATGCCTCATCTGGGGTCAAGCAATTTTCTCAGGAAATTAGCATTATTGTGAACGGAAACCCCTTCTAGACTTTGTTTCTTTAACTATGCACTTCACTCTTACCCTTCAGTGGGAAATGAATCCCATTTAGCCATCCAAGAAACAGATGATTCAATATACCTCTGGTTTTCATCTATGTGAAATAATATAGTCCAGGCCCAGGGAAGTTTAACTGGAAAAGCAAAGCATTCCTAAAATACTTTATTTGCATTTGTATACATAAAGCTCTTGGTTGCAAGGTAATAGAAACAGCTTGAATTAGCCCAAAGAAGGGGATGGGGCAGGGATGTCTGGGTCACAAAACCGATGAAGGATGTGTATAACCAAATGAAGGGAAAGTTGGAATGCAGCTGAAACAATGGGAACCAGGGGCTGGAAAGCTGCCAGAACTTTCTCCTTCTGCATTTGGAATCTCTGTTTCTCTACATGCCACCCTTGTTGGGTATGGCTCAACCGTCTCTACCAGGAGGATACCTAACCATATACAAGTCCTTCATTTTACTTTTTAAAATCTTACAGCTTTATTCCTAGAGGGAAGCAATCGCTCTCAATTTTAATTTAAAAAATTCCAGGGACAGACTTTGGGCCTAGGGTGGATCAAGACTAATGGGAATGTGTCATATAAGAAAATGGCACTCCTGATATAGCCATGGTGATAAAGAGGGAGGGAAAGAAAGGGGGAGGATGGAGGAGAGACAGTTCCTAGGATAAGGGAGTTGGAAGGGTATTCGGTTGACAATTCCACGGATGTTCTTTGCTCCTTTGAGGACCATGGGCTGTCCTACTTACCAACAAATGTCTAAGCTTCTAGAAAGAGGGTGGGAGACTCCCACCCTCTCTAAAAATCAATGGGAAAATATCCTTGGGTGAGGATAAGGGAAAAAAAAAAAAAAAGAAGAAGAAGAAGAAGAAGGAAAAAGAAAAGGCTAATGAACAGCCACACCCTTCACCCCAGAGAATAGACTTTCATCAAAGTAGCAAAGGTGCCCCTCAGCTAAAAGAAAGAAGAGGTGAAATGTTCACATTCGTTTGAAGTATAGTCCGTGACAATCGGCTTCCCATTGGAGCACGTTGAGAGTAACTGACAAGAAGCACCTGTAATGGACCATTCCGATAAATATTGTGAGGAGTCTCTATCTTTTCCTAATGCAAAAGGCCATAACTCTGAGCTAACTTATGGTTTCCCCAATTCCTGTCACAGCCAAGGCTTTAGCCAGCCCCTACAGTGCCTTTGTGCAACTTAGAAAGGCAAGCCTTCCTTAAGGCAGATCAGCACCCGCCCACTTCCCTAGCACCATGCCAGGACTCCTGTGGTGAGCTTTGAATTTCAGCCCAAATTTACATCTCAGCCAGACAGGGTCCCAATTGCATAGGTATCTACCAGTAGGCAGGCTATCCCTTCTCCAAAAGCAAGAACTTCCAACTTCAGTGAAAGTGAGACTTGGATAATAGAATGAGCTTCGTGATAGAAGACAATAGCAGAAATGGAAACAACAATGGCTGAATTGAAAAGACTCAACCCACCCTGCAGGGATTGGAACCATGGGGGCATCTCTGGGAGTAGAAAGACTAAAGGCAAACCCCAGGGCTGAGCAACAGCAGAAGCAGACCCAGCTTCTGAGGCTCCTGGAACAATTCAAAAAGCCAGAGTGATGAGGATCCATGCTTGTCTCCTCCAGTTAAAAGCAGGGTTGTTCCACCCTAGCTGGTGTGATTCAGTGGATAAAGCATTGGCCTGCAGACAGAAGGGTCCTGGGTTCTATTCCGGTCAATGGCATGTACCTGGTCTGGACATGCGCAGAAATCAATATTTCTCTCTCTTTACCTCTCTCTTCTACTTTCTCTAAAAACTAAGGGAAAAATATCCTTGGGTGAGGATGAAAAAAGAAGAAGAAGAAAAAAAATAACATGAGGACATAGGAATGCCATTTTTATAAGATTGTATTCAAACTCATAGGGTAGCCACTCTTAGAAAAGAAGCCATATCCATATTGGCTCAAAAAGAGGGAGGAATCCGTACATTTGGGGTGAGGCCCCCCCTCATAAGCAATGGAACCTTAAAGCAGGACTACAGAGAGGGAAACTTGTGGGGGTCAGCATCTGGGGAGGGGATAACAGAATCTGGGTGTGCCTTCTAATACCCCTTGAGATCGGCATTTATCCTGGAGGTGCTGATCACCCCAAACCCTGAGATCAGGTACAGTTCTCCTGTGAGTGGGCATCATGCCAGCGCCTACAGCAGTGGCCAGAATAGGAAACCATCAACCCAGGGCTGCAGTCCAGGGAATGGAGGCCCAGGCAGCCTGCCACTGTGCTGTCAGATCCCCGTTTATTTTTGTGCTTCCAAGGAGCCGCCCATAATGTTCCAGTCACTGCATGAGTCAGATTCTTATTCCCCAAGAGCTGCTGAAACCCTCTCCCCCTGCTTCCTGGACTCCATCTGAGACACTGCTCACCAATTCCCCTAGCTGGGTATGAATTAGCATTTGGGTGGGGTCTCACCCTCTGACGCCACAATGGAGCTCCAGGTTTGCAGATGGCAGGAAAATGGAAATGAACGCGGTATTAGTTGTGTATGTGACAAAAAGTGGCATACAAATCACTGGAGAAAAGAACAGATTGGATCAAAAAATGTTGTTAAAATTGACTAGCAACTAGAGGGAAAATATTATATCCTTGATTCACTTCATCTAAGTAAATGTAGGCAGACCAAAGATTTAAATGCGAATACTTTCACACATAAAAGTAAAAGGAAAAGGGAAAAATAAATAAATAAATAAATATGAGTAAAAACAATTGAAGACTTCTGTGTGGCAGAAAAATAATCACATATAAGATTGAAAGACAAAGACAAACTGAAGACAATATTAACAACAGTAATATAATATTAATAGTGTTGGTACAAATAAAGAAAAATTAAAACTCCAGTAGAGCCGGCACCGGTTTGGCTCAGTGGATAGAGCGTCGGCCTGTGGGCTGAAAGGTCCCGGGTTCAATTCCGGTCAAGGGCATGTATCAATACCTTGGTTGCGGGCACACCTCCAGTAGGGGGTGTGCAAGAGGCAGCTGGTCGATGATTCTCTCTCATCGATGTTTCTAACTCTCTATCCCTCTCTCTTCCTCTCTGTGAAAAATCAATAAAATATATTTTAAAAAAATAAAAAAATAAAATAAAATAAAACTCCAGTAGAAAATAATGGGCAAAAGTGACAAGTATTTAAGAGGTAAATGGTCAATAAATACATGAAACAAATGCCATCCTATATAATAATAGGCTAATATGCAAATTGACCAAACAGTTCAACGACAGGTCACTATGATGTGCACTGTCCACCAGGGGGCAGACACTCAATGCAGGAGCTGCTCCATGGTGGTCAGTGCACTCCCACAGGGGGAGCACCACTCAGCCAGAAGCCGGACTCATGGCTGGTGAGCGCAGTGGCGGTGGTGGGAGCCTCTCCCATCTCTGTGGCAATAGGCTATCCCCCAAGGGCTCCCAGACTGAGAGAGGGTGCAGGCTGGGCTGAGCGGACCCTTCTCCCCCTGAGTGCACAAATTCAACTACACTAATATTAAAAGAGGCAAACTAAAACAATCAGATGATTTTCACCTATCAGACTGGCAAAGATTTTTTTAAATTGCTCAAACTCACACATTGACAAGTTTGGGAGAACTGTCTACTTTGTGTTCTTCCTGAGGACACTGTAAAATAATGCAACTTTTCCAGAGGGTGATCTGACAAGAACTACTAAGACATAAGATGTACATACTCTTTGTGGCAACAATTCTATTTGTAGAACTTTACTTCAAGGAGATACTACACAAATTTGAAAGGATGTATTCACACTTGTTCATAATTTTGGAAAAATAGGAGACAGTATGCCCAGGTAGTGAGTGGTTACGTACATGTGGGTCAGCATCCATGAAATACTATACAGCCCTTAAAAAGAATAATGTAACTCTATACAGATGCAGAAGCATGGCTTCAACTATTGGTTCTTTGAAGTCCATGCCAGGCAATTGGATCTTGCCTTCTCAGCAACATTTGACTCTGCAGATTAGTTTCACCCTTGAGCTTCCATGATATCTAATTATTTTAGGTTTTCTCTTTCTTTCTGGCTACTTCCCCTCAGTGTCTGTATTTGTCTCTTAAACACTGCTGTCCTCAGCTCTCCAATATTCTCCATCAGTTGTCCCATTAACTTCCACACTTCTAATTACCATGCCATGATGGAGGACTCCTAGATCTACAGAAAAAGCCCAGATTTCTCTGCTGAGCTCCAGACCTAAAAATGCATTTGCTTAATGCAGACACTCAATTCTGTCAGTTTGGCCAAGTAAACTTTCCTTAACCTTTGTTGAGATGAGATGTTGGCAGATGGAGGGAGAGTCAGAGTGGTGAGGCTTATCTAACAGTAATTCCAATAAAAACAACCGCTGTCTGTAGCAAAGAGGAAGGGCTTTCTCAATCCAGCACCTTTTTTGGGAATCTCTCACGTCACTCCACAAGGCCAGTTACCCACTCCACCCAACTGATGTCTGCTGGATTCTGCCTCATATCATTGGCACATCCTGTGCTTGCTGGAAGAGCCAGGAAACCATTTTGACTAGCTTGTCTGCTCCTCAGTTACAGTGTGTGGTGATATTTGTCTTAAGAAAGTAATCAGTGCCGAAACCAGTTTGGCTCAGTGGATAGAGCGTCAGCCTGCGGACTAAAAGGTCCCAGGTTTGATTCTGGTCAAGGGCATGTGCCTTGGTTGTGGGCACATCCCCAGTATCAGGTGTGCAAGAGGCAGCTGATCAATGATTCTTTCTCATTGATGTTTCCAACTCTCTATCCCCCTCTCTTCCTCTCTGTAAAAAATCAATAAAATATATATATATATATATATATATATATATATATATATATATATTTAAATGTTTTTATTAAATTATTATCTTTGTACATATACCATTGCCCCCCCATACATGCCCTCCCTCCCTAGAGTTTTGTGTCCATTAATCATATATATATATATATATATATATATATATATATATATTTTTTTTTTTTTTTTTTTTTTTTTTTAAAGAAAGTAATCAGTCCTAGGGCATGATTTCAAAATTCTGCTCAATTGTAATTGCTCTTGATAGATAGGTAATAGTTCTCTTTGCTCCATAATTATGATAGTCAATAGGAGAACTCTGAAACTGAAAAGAAAGGCAAAACACAGAAGAAAGAGTGAAACTGCATGACAATTATACATAGTTCATGGCTATAGCCACCCCACATAAAATGTGTAGTATGGTGGTGGTGGTGGTGTGTATGTGTGTTTACCACCAAGCTTTTATTTCTATTAGGAGGAGACATAAGGGACTATTCATCCAACAGTGATTCATGTTATTATTACAATAGGTTTTAATCAGAGCAAAAGTCAAATTTGTGTTGCCTTAAATAGTATGGTTAAAGTCTCTGAAGTGAGAAACATTAGCTTGGAATCTTTGTGTCAACAATGAGCAACTTGTGTTGTCTAGCCTGCAAGCCTCAAAGAGCAATTATTTGATTTCCAAGCCTCAAACTCATTTATCAGTTGTAGTTTATAAACTTGGTGATGCAATTTGTGAAACTGAGGTCATGCTTCCAGCAGGGTGGCTTGGAAACGATCCAGCCATATGGGGATTCATGCTCAGTGGAGAGAGTGAAAGGCATAGAATTAAAGCAATACCTGAGCTCCTTCATCTGGGGAGATCTGGGTGTTTGAAAGTTCATTGTGTCTTGAGTGGAGGACTTCATTGATCTCATATCAGAGTGAGTTTGATTTTAAAGATTCATATTTGCAGGGAGCACACACAGCATGGAAATGTTTATGACGGGGATCTTGCTTTGTCACCTGGTTTTTCCTCGGTGCTCAGAATAGTGGCTGGCACATGCGAGCTTTCAGAAAATTTTTGTTGACTAAATTGTCAGTACTTAAACTGTGTGCAAAGGAGAAAGAAGAAATCAATAAGTATTCAATTGTCAATAATTCCAGGGCAGTCTGGGTAATAATGTCACAACTCAGACTTAGTCACACAGTCTACTTGATCACAGCAAAATAAAAGAGAGACTGGGAGAAAACAGGAATCAGGAGAATAAGGACAGAGGGGACAACCTACTTAGCTCTGGAAACTATCCATGGTCCAGGCCCAGTGTGGGTTGGTCTAATCTGAAGGGTGGGGCATGACAGTGGGAGTCCCGGCGACAGGCTAGACTCAAAGTTAGGTGGATAGAGAGCAGTCCAGTCCTAGCAGAATTCAGTCAATGACTGAAGCTAACAAGAGAAAGGATTTGGTCTTATAGGAGAGGGACTGGGTAAAAACTAATCAGGGTAAAAAGGTCCAAATACCAGCAAAGAACTAGAACACATGACAATGCAACTAAGAGCAAAGCCCAAACTTACTAGACTAACATGGTATGAAGAAAGAAAGAAGCAGGGCCTCCCCATGGAAGAGGCTTGAGAAAGAAGAGATTGGTCCTGTGACTAACCTTGCTTATATCCCAACAGTATTTCTCACCCTCTACTTCTTATTTCCTTACAACGGTCAGAACTCGCATAGGGGAGAAGGGAAGCAGAGCAGGGTCATGACCTTCCTTGAAGAGCAAGCTCAAGGGGACAGCTTTGCCATGCTGACACTTTTACCCTTGACCAACACCAGATATTCTGCTGCAATTATTAATTTTACTCTTTGAATAGTGTGTTTTCATGGTAGCACTGTCCTCTACACCAGTGTTTCCCAAACTTTTGACATATGTGTACCCCTTGTACTCATGAGAACGTAGAATTAGGAGCAGCTAAGCACGGTGCAGTGCATATCCCCACGAAACTCCAGTGCAATGCGTATCCCCATTAAACTCTTCCCATACCCCTGGGGGTACGCTTCCACACTTTGGGAAACACTGCTCTACACCAAAGAAGAAAGCTACTGAAGCAGGGTGAGTTTCAGGTAGAGGAAAAGTGAGGAATAGAGAAAGGAAAAGAAGAAAAGTAAAACATCCAATTACCATTTGTGTCAGGACTGGATTTGAGTTTCTAATTGCCCCACTTCCAAGTCACTGCTCCCACCTCCCCTTCTGACTTCCACTCTCTTACCTGCCTGCGGCAGCTGTGACAAACCAAAACCCCGGGAGAGCCATCCTAAAGAAGGGAACCTGCCCACCACATGCCCACCACAGGCCAGCACAACAGCCACCTTGTTCTGATGTCCTGACTTCCATGCCCCGTACAATAAAGTTCTGTTGTGGTTGCTGACCTTTTAGAGCTTTTTTCTCTATTGCCTGAGCATCCTAGCCAAGCTGAGAGGTCTTACACTCTAGAGTAGGGGTGTCGAACTCAATCAGAGAAGGGGCCGGGCCAAATGGTTTACTGAACAGTCATAAACTGTCATTGTGATGGAAACGCAGCGGAGTGCAGTGATGACAGCGCGGTGCGGGCCACATTGCAAGGCCTGGCGGGACGGATTTGGCCCGCGGGCCTTGTGTTTGACACATGTGCTCTAGAGCAGCGTTTTTCAACCGCTGTTCCGCGGCACACTCGTGTGCCGCGAGATGTTGCCTGGTGTGCCGTAGGTGCAGACAAGACAAGAATTTTATAATTTTTCACTATTTTGTTTACTTAATATTTCATAATAAAGTAATTATAAAATACTTTCTTTGTGTTTATTTGATTCCTATTCAAGAGAATTACTTTATATATAGTCAATATAGGCACAGAGTTACATTTTTTAACATTTTCTAATGGTGGTGTGCCTCGTGATTTTTTTCATGAAACAAGTGTGCCTTTGCCCAAAAAAGGTTGAAAAACACTGCTCTAGAGGGTCTCTTGAACCAACACTAATATACAACCGCAAGAGGGTGGATGGTAGAGAGAAAGAAAGACTCTCTGTGTATATGTGTATTTTTAAACTAATGGGAAAAAGATTATAAATAGAATTCCAACAGGACAAAGTCCCACCCATCAGGATATGGTAAGTGGTTCTAAAAAATACCAAAGAACGTAAGCTGTCTACTGAAAAACCAAGGAATGACATCATCACCTCTAAAAAGACTTGGCATCTAAAAAAAAAGAATACACTGGCCCATGAAGCAAACAGATGACCGGAGCATATCTGGAATGTGGAATTCTTTGCCCCATATTTTTACATCAAATAAAAATAAAGGATTTCAAGCAAAATTCTAAGATGGGAGGGGAAAAACTAGCAGAAGAAATTTCCAGAAGGGGAAACTCTAACATATATGGAAAGGACAAGAATATCAGTACCTCATTCAGATGTATTGGTCTCTTAGAAAGGACAGGGTTTTGATTTTTCCTCATACATAGCATCTTCTTCTGGTAAAGTTAGTGTTCCCTGGCCCCCATATGGGAAGCAAAGCAGTTAGAACTTCCAGCAAGGTCCACTCAGTGAGACAAGTGGTCTTAGAGTCAAGCTCTGGGCTCTGTTACCAGTTACTCTTTCAGGAAAAATAATGCTGGTTAGAGGATCTGGCATAGAGAAGAGAGATAAAGTACCAGTGGGTTGAAATACACTTTGAGAACTTCATCGATACAGTAATTACCCTCATGATACGCTGTTGGGTAAGGGACATAATTTCTCTTTGAATGATATTTATACAGAAATATCTAATTGTTGTACAAAGGAGGTATGAACACATGCCCCTTAGGGCTACACAACACAAATGCAAAATATAGTTTAGGGGGGGAACCTTATAAGCATAGAAGTAGCAGAGTTCACAATCCCCCAAATATCTCCCCCTAGGAAAGCATTCTTAGGCTGAGACCAGACAGATCTATTCACAGGGACCTGCTGTACATTATTCTGTATACTTACAGAGAAGGTGATTGTGTAACGATGGAAGCTTCCAGTTCATGCTGTTAGGAGGGTAGCTGTCCCTCATCTCTAAGAAAAGATAACAATAGTATCTATCTCATAAGACTATTAGGAAGATTAAGATAATTAATACTTAGCTGACACTGGTTTGGCTCAGTGGATAGAGCATCGGTGTGTGAACTGAAGGGTCCCAGGTTCGATTCCGGTCAAGGGCATGTACCTTGGTTGCGGGCACATCCCCAGTGGGGGGGCGTGCAAGAGGCAGCTGATCGATGTTTCTCATTGATGTTTCTAACTCTTTGTCCCTCTCTCTTCCTCTCTGTAAAAAATCAATAAAAAATATATATATTTTTAAAAAAGATAATTAATACTTATAAACCAAGTAGAACACGACTTAACCAAAACCCCAGGACAGCCATCTTAGAGCAGGGAGCCTGCCCACCACATGCCACCACAGGCCAGCACAGCAGCCACCTTGTTCTGACCTCCTGACTTCCGTGCCCCCTACATTAACGTTCTGTTGTGGTTGCTGACTTTTCAGGGCTTCTTTCTTTGTTGCCAGAGCATCCTAACCAAGCTGAGAAGTCTTACACTCTACAATGTCTCTGGAACCAAAGCCAATACACAACTGAAATAGGGAGGATGGTAGGGAGAAAGGAAGACACTCTGGGTATATGTGCATTTTTAAACTAATGGGAAAACCATAAGAAGCTTTTTATTTTTATTTTTTTATTATTTTTATTTTTTCTCCATTTTTAAATTAAGGTATTATATGTGTACATATCTTATCATTGCCTCCCCCCCCAAGCTTTTTATTTTTAAATTAAAAGGCATGTATCAAGTGCCAACTATGAACCAAATGCTGTTTTAGGTGTTTAAAGTATAATGGTGAACATGGAACTTCTATCCCGGTGGAATAAGAGATAATAAGCCAGTAAACAACACAGCCTATAATACAATGGTATGCAAAAATAAGCACTCCAAAGAAAATAAAGTGACAAGAATGCCTTTGTTATGTGGGGCGGGAAGGAAAGGCCTCTATGAGGAACTGATACTTGACAAAGATCTGCAAGGGGTGAGGACACAAATCACAGGTTATCTAGTGGGAAGAGTATTCTCTGCAAAGGAAATAGCATATACAACGGTATAGAGGCAGAGTCATACTGGGGTGTTCACAAGAAAGCAAGAAGGCGTGTGTGGTTCGAGAGGTGTAAAGGGGATATGGTAGGAAATGAAATCACAGAAGTAGGCAGGAGCCAGATCACAGAGTCTTGCAGGCAATGGTTTTGTTTAGATTACTTGTAAGTCATTGAGGAGGAAAGTGGCATTATCTGAATCATCTGTAGAAGAATTGTGAGGGTAAGAAAGAAAGCTAGGCCAAAACCGGTTTGGCTCAGTGGTAGAGTGTCGGTCTGCAGACTGAAAGGTCCCGGGTTCGATTCCGGTCAAGGGCATGAACATTGGTTGCGGGCACATCCCCAGTGGGGGGTGTGCAAGAGGCGGCTGGTTGATGTTTCTCTCTCATTGACGTTTCTGGCTCTCTGTCTCCCTCCCTTCATCTCGGTAAAAATCAATAAAATATATTAAAAAAAAAAAAAAAAGAAAGAAAGTTAGGAGAGATTCTTGGAGGCAATACTCCAGATGTGAGATGCTGGAGCCTTAGACAGTGTCAGTAGAGACGGTGAGAAGAAGTTGGATTTGAAGGAAGAAGTTGTAAGTCTTGTTGTCAGGTTGAACACAAGGTGTTAGAGAAAGAGGAATCACTAAAGTTGTTTGAACAACTTGGGAGAATGGCGTCACCATTCACTGAGAGAAGCGTCACTCAGCGAGGAGCTGTTGGGGTGAGGGTGGGTACATGAAAAGTTTGGTCTTGGACATGTTGATTTTGAAATACAAATTAGACATCCAAATCCACTGGGCAGAAACAATGAGAATTTGTAGTGGGACATTAACTGTGACTGCAGCAAGCACTTCCGGAGACATTTGAGTAGTCGGAGAGAAGGTAGGAGCCACTTTGGCAAAGAAGAGGACTGAAGGCTCAGAGTCCCTCCTGGACTGATGTGGAGGACTGTACTAGCGAAGTGACAGTGGCAGCATTTGGGCAGAGAGAGGAAGGGGGTTTCTTAACAAGACTTAAATAGCTCCAGTGTCTCAGTTGTTGTTCCCCCATCTACAGATTCTGAGGTCAAGGGTACGGGGCAAAGATAATTTATTTACATTTCTAAGCCTCTTGTTTTTATCTGTACAGTAAGGAAGTAGACTGCTAATACTTATTCTTTTTCTAGATGCCAGGCCCTGTACTCATCACTTCATAAGCATTGTCTCATTTAGCTGTCACAAGAACTCTAGGGTGACAGATGTCATTTTGCACAGGATTCTAGATTTAGAAAGATCAAGTAACTTCCCCAGGGTCATATGATTTGTAAGTGGTTAAAGGACAGAGACCAGGATTGAAATCAAGACAGTCTGACTCTAGAGCCTGCTAAATGGTCTGCTTCCAGCTCTCATGCTCTATTACTGTAGAATAAAAATTCCACCTCAAATATGGAGTCTGTTACAAAGCAGGCTTGAGAAGCACTGGCATGTTGACTTAGGGAACTTTAGGGCAGTAGCAGCTGGCGAACATAAAGAGGAATGGTTGGCTACATGGCCCGCCTCTGCCCCACTCTAGTGGACATTAGGATGTCCGCATCCTCATCTCTGGAACCTGTGACTGTTACATTTGATGGCAAAGGGATTTTGCAGATGTGACTTCATTGGGGATCTTAAGATTGGAAGATGGTCCTGGATTAGCCCTCTGGGCCCGATACAATCTCAAGGATTCTTATAACAGAGAAGATAAAGTAAAGATGGAAGTAGAGATTGAAGTTTGAAGAAAGGTTCATGGGCTAAAAAATACATTCCTAGAAGCTCCAGGCAAGATTTTTCCCTACAGTTTCCAGAAAAAAAGCAGTCCTGCTGACACCTTGCTTTAGTCCAATGAAATTTTGCATGTCTGGCCTCCAGAATTATAAGAGAATAAATCTGGATTGTTTTTGAAATGGTCAGGTTTATGGCAGTTTGTTACAGTTGCAACAGGAAATTAATACGAACAGGGTAAAGTGGCAAGCATAGCAGCTAACGGACAAAGACCCGAGAGAGATCTAGAATCGGGGAGGTGTTGAACGTTCCTGGGTATCATCAAGGGTAGGATAGTCTGTGAGAAAAATGCTACAAAGTGGCCTCAAGCTGGGGATGACTGTAATTTCCAACACAACCCATGGAGGACCGGGCTAGCAGAAGATCAGGACCTGATTCCAGGCTATTAAAAGGTGTGTTGAATTAAAGCAATCTCTGTTGGTCTGACCAGGCTTCTTTCCAGGTTGTAGGCTGACACTTCCACCAGGTGAGATGGGATCCCAGACTTTGGGGGCCAAGGAATGGCACTTTGGCTCAGCACCTGGCACAGTGCCTTGTACGTACAGGGCTCCAGTAAAGTTGTTCCCTTGCTTTGTCTTGGATAATGTGGCTCATAAACAAGAAACATATGCTTATCCATATATAATTAACACATGGTTTCTCACTTTATATTTCCAAACGAAATAAAATTCTAGGTAAAAATGTCTACCCAAATTTAAAGGATTAAGGAAAATAATAAGACACAGGGAGTGGCTGTGATTCTAAGGAAATTCAGGCCATTTTTCACAGATATCCAGACTCCTAAGCACCCATAGAAGTAAAAAATGTCAGCACCCTATATAATACTAATAAAAGGCTAATATGCAAATTGTCCCCTCAGGAGTTTGACCGACCAGAAGTTTGACCGCTTGCTATGATGTGCATGGACCACTAGGGTGCAGCGTTGAACAAAGGAAGGCCCGGGTTGGCATCCAGAAGGCTCCAATCGGCCCTGATCACTGGCCAGGCCTAGGGACCCTACCCATGCATGAATTTTTATTTTTATTTTATTTTTTTAAATAAGTTTTTATTGTTCATATTATTACAAATGTTCCCCCCCCCCACATCATGCATGAATTTTGTGCACCAGGCCCCTAGTTTTCAATAATAAGTTACCGCCACACCTGATTTATCTCTGGTTTTGAGGTAACTGCAAACATATGTAATAATGATTTCATTTTAATTGACCATGGTATATATAACTAATTGAAATACCAATGCCTTACCATTTTTAATCAGGACAATCTAAATTTCCTAAAGTTGGCCCCTATAAAGGCTGTTTGCCAAATGCTTGGACAGAGACCAGGATTGAAATCAAGTTTGGGCCGGGACCGGTTTGGCTCAGTGGATAGAGCGTCGGCTTGGGGACTGAAGGGTCCCGGGTTCGATTCCGGTCAAGGGCATGTACCTTGGTTGCGGGCATATCCCCAGTTGGGGATGTGCAGGAGGCAGCTGATCGATGACACTCTCTCATCGATGTTTCTAACTCTCTATCTCTCTCCCTTCCTCTCTGTATAAAATCAATAAAATATATTAAAAAAAAAAAAAGAAATCAAGTTTGGAGTATGGCTTGAATTGCTCTCAAGGAAAGCATTAATCACAGAATGACACTATAGCCTCTCAGATCTTTGAGGATCTTTAAAAGGCTTCAAAGACTATTGTTTGAGTGACAATAAGTCAGATTTCAATAGGTTTGGGCCTATAGTCATCAGAATTTACAAATGAGACACCAGATACAGTATCGTTTTTATTATTAACATTTTTTTTACTATTAAAATTCATGCATGTCATTGTAAGAAAATTTAAGAATATAGAAAACTGAACAAGAAAATACAAATGACCCATAATATAACTACGTAGATATAGCAATAGCATCTTACTGTATTATTAAATGTATTTTATTTCCAGAAAATTTTAAATATATACCATATTAATGTGTGTGTGTGCTTCCTTTTTACAAAATTCAGATCACACTGAAAAAAACACAGCCTGAATTTCTATTATACCATAAACATTATTACAAGTTATTAAATATTGTTGAAAAATATGAGTTCACTGGCTATAGCATATAGATTTACCATACCTTATTAATAAGTCTACATTAGTAGATATTTTTTAATTTAATAAATCGTTATTCAGATTATTACAATTGTTCCTCTTTCCCCCCCCCATAGCTCCCCTCTACCCAGTTCCCACCCCATCCTCTGCCCTTATTCCCTCCCCACACCCCCACAGTCCTCATCATAGGTGTATGATTTCATTAGTAGATATTTTGATTGTTTCTCCAAGATTCAATAGAATATTGTACTTAAATGTTTGTGAAGTTTTGTAATTATTTCACTAGCTTAATTCTTAGAATTGTTACTTTAAAGAATTGTAATTTTAAAGGTTCCGATACAGAAGGGCTCTAACAATTTACATTATCTTGTTTAAATTAAAACGATGAATTATCTGAGCCACTAGCCAGGTGGAAGGAAGGAGATCCTTAAAAATCAACTTCATTACCGAAACCGGTTTGGCTCGGTGGATAGAGCGTCAGCCTGAGGACTGAAAGTTCCCGGGTCCAATTCCGGTCAAGGGCATGTACCTTGGTTGCAGGCACATCCCCATTGGGGGATGTGCAGGAGGCAGCTGATCAATGTTTCTCTCATTGATGTTTCTATCTTTCACCCTTCCTCTCTGTAAAAAAAATCAATAAAATATATATATTTTTTAAAATCAACTTTATTCACCATGTGTTGGTAGAAAGACATCTTTCTGAGTCCTCATTTCGTAGCCTATTAAACAAACACTCCCCACTACCAGTACTGTGTTCCCTTTCTAGGAGAAATGTCTGTAGAGTTTCTTTCCAGAGTGAAGATCTCCTCTCTATACTGGAAACTGACATTACTATGCTGTTTTGACAATGTTATTCATTCATTTAGTCAATAAAAATTTTTTGAACACTTGCTATGTTTCAGACATTGTCCTGGGAACTTCGGATTTAGCCATGAACCAAAGAAACAAGACAAGCTCTCATGGACCTTAAATTTTTAAAGAAGGAATGATTCAGTGAATAAAAAAATGAGTGAACAAGGTAATTTCAGGTATTGCTATGAAAAATATATAACCCTGTAATATCCTAAAGAATGCCTGGGGGCTACTGTAGTCTTGATGCCACTCCTCTCCTGGTCTGACAAGGAGGGGTTGCGAAAACAAGTAGGACGTTTCTATGTAATATGCTAAAGCCTTCTTCGATGGGAGGAGGGATGGGAAATAACCTGAGAGAGATCCTTTGGATGTGAACTGATGTTTCCCCCCATTCCTTTTGATTGGAGCCAAGAGAGATGTCAGTACCCCGGATATCAGGAAGCAGGCAGCCACCATAGCAAATTACCTCAAACTGAGTGGCTTGAAACGGAAACTTATTCTCTCACAGTTCTAGAGGCTAAATGTTCAAAATTAAGGTGCTGGCAGGGTCACGTTCCCTCTGTCCTAGTGAAGAATTCTTCTTTGCCACTTCATAGCTCTGGGGGTTGCCAGTGATTGTGGGTGTGCCTGGACTTGTGGCGACATAACTTAAATCCCTGTCTCAGTCTTCGTACATCTTCTCCCCTGTGTTTCCTCTCTGTCTCTGTGTCCAAATTTCCGTCTTTTTTATGAAGACACTTGTCATTGGATTTAGGATCTACCCTAATCATATATAACCTCATCTTAACTTGACTGCATCTGTAAAACCTTATTCCAAATAATGTCTGGGTAGACATGAATTTTGGAGAGGGTACTAGTCAACCCACAAAAGACAGAGTCAACTGGAACTCTCATCAGTGGGAGGAAATATACCCCAGCAAGCTGCTGCCATCCAGGAGCTAAAGAGATCATAGTAGCTGAGAGAAGCAATGGCTACCCAGCAAAGATTGATCACCAGTCTTGATTTGAGATGACAGTGAAAACCAGGACTACCTGGGTGTCCTCAGAAATGCCTGGAGACAGAATCTTTAATACTGCAGGGTTCATTCACTCACCTGACAACATTCATCGAACACCTGTCATATGCCAAGTACCTTGTTAGTGTGGGGGATAAAATGCTGAACAAAAGGAAACTGGCCTCTGCTCTTGAGAATTTCCTTGTCATCAAGGAGGATGAGGATTTGAAGGGTATTATTTGGATATAAAGTAAAATGCGATCCCAGAGAGCTGAGTTGAAGACACATGGCTTACACTGAGTATAGAGTGATTGATAGTGCAACAAATGTTTGTGGATTGCCTTCCACATGCCACTGTGCTAGGTACTGGCATTCAGGAGCAGCATTCTCCTTGAGCCCTCTCCATCACTTTTCCCTTCCCTGTTCCATGGAATCTTTAGACACAACAAATCTACAAGGTACTGATATCCCTATGACCTTTCCAAATAATAGTTTATTTGATTGGTGTACTTCATTTGGAAATAGCCCCATAATAATATCAAATATCAGACACTTGGTTATTTTCCAGCATGAAAAAACCAAGTCAGTGTCTCACTGTCCCTCTCCTTAACTTCTGTTTAAATCCTATACCACTACACAAAAACACACAGCAAAACATTCACTAATTCACAGTTACTGAACATCTACCGTTTCTTTCCTAAATAAGTATTGCATATTTGCTTGCTGATCAAATGAATTTAGTATAAAATAAATAGAATTCTGATATGGGCTCTCATTATAATTTAGCCAAAGAAACAATCAGCCGAAACCAGCTTGGCTCAGTGGATAGAGCGTCGGCCTGCGGACTGAAGGGTCCTGGGTTTGATTCCGGTCAAGGGCATGTACCTTGGTTGTGAGCACATACCCGGTAGCGGGTGTGCAGGAGGCAGCTGGTCGATGTTTCTCTCTCATCGATGTTGCTAGCTCTTTATCCCTCTTCCTTTCTCTCTGTGAAAAATCAATAAAAAATATATATTTTTAAAAAGAAACAATCATTACAGTTCAAAATTTCAGAAAAGTTATGCTTTCTCAAGATCTTATAAGAACCTACCTCAAGCTCTTCTTTTAAGTTTCAATTTCCCTTCAGACATTGTTCCTGCTATACAATGCTCCTTTGTTCTTTCCTTTTTGACCTTTTTCTCTGAGCACTCATCAAGGGTAAAGAATCACTTACTATTAAGTTTAGTTGACCACATGCAATGTTTAATATGTAACTCTAAATATAAGTTAGATGAGTCATTTATATCTATCTTATAAGAGCTTCTAAAAACGAAAGTCTAGGCCATGCCTTGTGAATATACCTAATATGACTTGGTTCACCTTTCTTTTACAATTATGGCCCCAGGATATTTTGGAGATGACAGCATAATATGGTTAAAGACCACAGGCTTTGAGGGCAAGTGTGGTTTTTGAGTCCCTACTCTTCCATTTGCTGCCTGAGTGAACATAAGCAAATTACTTTTTTTTTTTTTTTCATATAGACACCATAGCTACATTTTTGGGCTACAGTGAGAAATAGAAATAATATTTGAAAATTGGCAAACACTAGGCACTTGATTCATAGAAGTTGTTACCATTAATCTAGTCATGCTCAGGAATCTACATAATCTCTTGGATCTATTTATGGTTGCTTTTGACATTTCCACTTTGGGCTTTTTTATATCATCTATGCATGTCCTTATAAATATATAGGCCTAATGTTTTCCCATTGTGAAAGGGGGAAAACCCAATTAAGATTAATTGCATTAAAGTGAGTGTGCTGAAATTCAAGTGGTGAGATATTAAACACATTAACTACCATGGGCTGGGGGTGAGGTCATAAGCCTAAAATAATTTGGCAGAGCTAAACCAGACTAGCACAGACAGACTTCTGAATTGGCACATACCACAAAAGGTAATTCTCCTTATGCCCAAATATAGATGTTGACTCATGCAGTCTGGGTAAAACATCTGAGGAACAAAGTGATATCATCCAAGAAGGCAGGATGACATCATTCTGCAAATGTTTCTCATCTGTCTGGTTTTTGGCATTACATTTTTTTTATCTCCTAATTCTCACAGTTTCCAGCAGCTGCTCTTAAAAACTACCCTCCTTGAGGGAGGCAACATCAACTCCTGCCTATCTTTAAATTTCCTATACATTATAAACATTTTTCCATGTCTGACACAGTCTCTGGCTCCCACTCTGCTTATTCTATTGAAACCGGCCTCAAAGAGTCACTAAAAATAGTCTAGTTGCCCAATCCAATGGGTTCTTTTTCGTTTCCTTCCCACTGGAACTGTGTGCAGTGGTTGACACTGCTGATGAATGCCTCATCCTTGCCCCACTCTTTCTGGGCTTCCTTATACTTGTCTCATGATTCTCTTAATTCTGAGGATCACTTCTTACCAGCCTCCTCCACTTGTTTCTCTTCTATACCTAACCCTTAGGTGTTCTCCAGAGCTCTCATTCTAGCTTCCTCCAGGCCACAGCCCTCCTTGGCAAGCTCATCCCCTAGCTCCTCACTCTCAGTCACTGCTTCTGCAATGGCCATCTCAAAACCAAATGTGTTCAGGTCACAGCCCCAACTAAGAATCATTTTCACTGCTGCTTTCACATTCTAGGAAGACTGTTAACCTTTCATACCCTGGACCTCCCAAATCTTTTCAGCTTCATCTCCCCACACTGAGCTTCTCTTCCTCTATGCATGCTATTTCTTTATTTCTCTACTCTCTGCCTTTAAATATCTTAGAGATCCTTTAAAATCCAATTCAAATCTCACTTCTGGGATGGGGGGGAATGTCTCTTCTGCAAAGTCTTTCTTAGCACCTTCATCCCTGCAACCCTGGGAGAATTAGTGGCTTCCTAAGAATTTCTATAACATAGTTTGTATACTACTATAGAAGTTACCACATTTTATTACTGATCATCTGTTTCCTTAGTGGTGAGTTCCAAAGAGCAGTGACAGAACATTCTTTGCCTCATTATTCACACCACCCAGCATAGTGCCTTGCAGATAATTACATTCTCAATAAATAGTTCTCCATTTAAACTAAATCTATTTTTCAAAGATGGTCTGATAATCAGGTTCAGTTGAGAGAGAGAGAGAGAGAGAGAGAGAGAGAGAGAGAGAGAGAGAATCTCTGCCATATATTTAATGTATTTTAGGCCATAGTAGGCTTTCATGGCAAAACTCCCACTCTTCTATATAATTAAACTGTGGTCAAAAGATAAGTGTCCCATGTTTTATATGCACAGTCAACTCTCAGGTCAGCTAGATTTCAATGCAGAATCACCAGAAAGAACCAGAATGCCAATTCTACTCTATGCAAGTAACGAACCTACTGAATTAAGTTGAGTAAGCTCTTCTAGGACACCAGTGGGTCATTTAGTAAATTTCTTCTCTCAGAAGATTAAATAAGGCCTGGTTATATGTTATAATAAATACCCATGAGCTCTAATTTTGTTCAGGGGCAAAAAAAGGTTACTTAAAACTAAGCCTGGATCAACTCAAATGTATCATGTGGCCAACCCAGACAGAAATAAGGCTCATTATAATAGCTGTGAAGAGCACTGTTTTTCTTCTTTCACCTGCTCTATTCAGTCAAGATCTACTTCACCAATGCTGTCTCAGTTGGAATATATAGTGGTGTTCTTTGGCTCAGATTTCCTAAAGGCAACAGAAAATTTATTATAAATAACTGAATGGCCACTGCTCAATAAGGGTGCGTACAATTTACAATATGTATTTCTATAAAAAATAATGGACAACATACATTAAGCATGTATATGCCAAACGCTGGTTGTATAACTTATATGGATTATGTGATTTCCCTAAAATCACCCTATGAGGTAAGAACTATTATTATCTCCATTTTATAGATGAGGAACTGAAGTTCAAAAAGGTCAAGTAACTTCCTAATGTCACAGAGTTACTGAGCAGCGAGAGAGAAATCAAAGACTAAGTGTGACGCTTGTGAATTTAGAGCACGTAGGATATTTTTAATGTCAGTTACTGGTACCTGTTCATGAAGGGAATGATGACAACCCATAAGCAATGTGGATAAGGAAATGCGAGCAGTTCAGTCTTAATCTTCTTGCACTTTCTTCTAGCCCAGTCTTAAGGACTGAGGAATGGAGAAGGGAGGAGTGCCAAAGAAGTTAAATTGCAAGAATACACAGTTTCCTGCTCAAACTTCAGCTCACTAGTATACCCATGTGTGGATAAGTGGAGGCTGTGTTCAAAATCCCTTAAGTCCTTCACAGCAGGTCTGACTGCACCTTAGCAGACCATTCGACCATTACCTGGATCTCTCCACCTTCCCAGGGAGCTCTGTAGCATGGAGCCCAGGGCACTCTAGTTCACGATTGTCAAGCACTGTGGCACAATCACTGAATTTATATGGACAAAGCTTTTGTAAACCAACATTTCTCTTTCACTTTTTCCAGTATCTATTGGAAAAAATACCCCCATATTCCTTTGGAATTGGAAGAGCCAAAATTAGTTACCTAACTAATTCCATTCTCAGCAGAAATCTTATAAACAATTCTGTGACCTCCCACTTCCATGGTAGGCTATCTGCAAATGTTTCTTTTCAGTTGCTAGTTTTTATGCTCCTGGCATGATCAGTCTGCTCCTGAGAAAGGTGGCTTCCTACATTGTATCTCCAAGAATAACTGTAACTGTTGCTCAAAACAGTCACTTAGAGGCTATCATTTAAAATAAATTATAATAATAATTATTAAATGTAATAATAAATTCTATTGGCTAAAATTGCATTTAAAGATCTTAACAGTCATTAACAATGATGGTATGTCAAAACAAAGCATTTGATAACACTATACTGCTAAGGGTGTGAGAAAACAGACATTCTTACATATTGCTAGTAGGAGTATCAATTGATGGAACTTTTCTTAGGCAGCAATTTGGCAATAACTATTGAAATTACAAATACATTTACACATGATTCATAGGTGACTCATTGTAGCATTGTTTTGTAGCAGCAAAAGACTGCTGTTTAAACATCCATCAGTAAAGTACATACAAGGCAAACCTAAAAAAAGATTGAGAAAGCTCTACTGGTGATATTGATGATATCTGAACTGTGTGTGTGTGTGTGTGTGTGTGTGTGTGTGTGTATACTGTAGTGTGCTGGTCAAAGTTCAAGGATCAGCTCCCCAAATTATAGTTCCAGGACTGATTATTGACAAGTAAGATGAAAATAAAACACTGAAGATATATTGGGGAGCTTCACTGGTTCATCAACGATGTGAGTAACTTCTACATTGAGTGGCCAGATTATTATGATCTCTGAACACATAATAATCTGGCAAATCAGAATATATATTAGAGGCCCAGTGCATGAATTCGTGCATGGGTGGGGTCCGGCCAGTCTGGCCAGGGGAAGGGGACATGGGCGGTTGGCCAGCCTGCCTGCTGGTTGAACTCCTGGTCAAGAGGACAATTTGCATATTAACCTTTTATTACATAGGATATACACTGAGTGGCCAGATTATTATGCATTCAGAGATCATAATAATCTGGCCACTCAAAGTATATTGAACTGGATAATGATTTTAAATACTGGAAGAGCATTTCCTTATTTTTGTTGTTGTTATATTCACAATGATAAACTTTTAGGTTTAACAAATATTAACATTTTTACCATTATTTTTATCCAAATATATATCTTTTTTCTTTCAGAAAGAAAGGGAGAGAGAAGAGAGAGAGAGAGAGAGAAACATCAATGATGAGAGAGAATTATTGATTGGCTGCCTCCTGCATGCCTCCCCACTGGAGATCCAGGCCAGGAATCAAACCATGACCTCCTGGTTCATAGGTCAACACTCAACCATGGAACCATGCTAGTCGGGCAGATAATTTTCTTAAGTCTAGACAATTAATGAAACAAAAAGTTAAGTCCTGATTTGTATCATTGCTGATTTCTTTGGTGGAAATATTCCTATAGCAGTTTCAAGATACTAATGTGACGCCACTGAATACAGAGTTGGGAAGAAATGCACTCTTCTATATGCACATTGTTATACGGTATTTCCACCATACAGATACAGCAGACACACATAATCTCAAGATATATAGATAACAGCAAAATATAGTAAAATAATTAAAAAATAATCATTTTTAGTATTTATTACCTTTTTTATAATTTATTGAATTTTAGCAACATCTAAAAGCAGCCTTGCTGCTCGGGTCCTACAACCCAGCAGATCCCATGGTAGCAGGGGTACCTGCAGAAGAAAAAATGCCATATGGGTTCTTTGGCAAGTCCCAAAGGGAGGATTGCAATGCAGACCTTTAGGGCTCTCAAAACAAGGCGGTGACATCTGCTGCAGAAAACTATACTTCGTTGCAAATGCAGCTCCTGGCAGGCCCTGATATAGCCTAAGGACTTCATCACAGACATCATGTGATCCTGTGTCCAAAACTGCTCAGCAAGAGCTGGATGCTCTCAGATCCCCAAGTGATAAGGATAGGTGGGCCCAGCAACAATCTACTGTAAGCACACTGGAGAATCTACTGTAAGCACACTGGAGAATCTACTGTAAGCACACTGGAGCATGTGCTTGAGCAGGTGCAGAAGGCAAAAAGAAGCTGCAGGAAAAATGACTCAAGACCCTGGGATCCCCCTGCTATTACACTGACTGGCATATTTTCCTCAGTTCACACCTATGACCTCATGGTAGTTTCCTATGACCAGCTAACAGGAAGAAAAACCCAAGCTTGGTTCAGTTGATCACTGAAAAAACCCAAGATAGATCAGCTTGGCAAAGTTGATCATAAAAGGAAGGGCATGTCTCTGATAGCATCTGCTTTCCCCAAAAGCCACAGGGCTGGGATCTGCCTTACATCTGGCTGTTGCTGGTACCTAGTACCACTTAATAAAATGTTTGCTGAATAATTGATTGAATGAATGAATGAGTGGAAGGATAAATTTACTTTTTTTTCATTTTACAAAGTAACAGCAATAAAAGCATCTTTGAAAATATCTGTTTAAAGCCCTTCATGACTTCTTCCCATATGTGGGTTCCAGTTTGCCAGTTCTCACAATGGGTTTTCTGTCAGTTTTTGAGACTACCTGTGGAGTAAATCTAGGTCAATGGTCAGAATATGCTGCTTCAACTGTTTTAGTGTTAAAGAGACAATCCCCAAATAGTGACACGAAGCAATGACACCTTCACAGGTTCTCCAAGCTTGTCTCATAGTCATGTTTACCATGTAATCAAACTATGCCTTTGGGTGGGCAGAAGTGAAACTATGCCACCCATGTATGTTACATTGATCATTAAATCTGATCATTTAGAGGTTTCTCAGCTGAGACTGTCATCACTTGGTTCTTTACATTAAGCTTGCTGAACTGTATGGTCAATGAGGACAGCTTTAAGGTAGAATAGAGAGAAATTGCCAGTGGAGATAAGTTTCTGTGGGAGAGGAACCCCTTTCTGGCTCCTTCTCCGTGTGCAATGGAGAGTCAAACCCCCCTCGGATGCTCAGCAGAAAAGTAAAGTTCTAGAACCATCCTCTTGAGTGATCAAAAGGGAATGTGATGAGGTATTATGGAAACCAAGTCTTCCCCCTAAACAAAACTTCCAATGAAATCTAGCAAAATAATGTGTTCAGTTTGGCAAATGTAATGTCCCTGTAGTTGCCTCTGATTTAGTATAAGTGGTCTGAACGAACTCTAAAATATGATACAATATGATATAATTTGAAATATGATATGATATGATATGATATGATATGATATATAAACTATGAGATGCTTTACTCCTGTTGGTCATTTATTTTGTTTGTGCTCCCTCACCTATTCCATTGCCTGGTTAAATTCCTCTCTTTCTCTTGATTCACCATGGTCTGGCTTTATTAACTTTAAACTTTACATTTTGTGCTGATAATTTTAAACAGCATTGAGAACTCTAGGCCCTATAAATAAAACAGGTTAAAAAAAAAAAAAAAAAAAAAGCTATAGCAAACTTCCCCACAGAAGGGCAGCCTCGGTGAGGATTAGAAGGGGCCTTTATTCTTTCTCAGAACCATTTTTTTGCTAACTTTGCCTTCCATGCAATCCCAGAGACTTCCAAAGAGCTTTGTTCTTGAAACTCTTTAGTTGCTCCTAAACTTGTTTCCTGTCACAGGGAGCCAGGTCTTTTGCTGATTTTAGTTGCCTGTTTTAAGGTTGCTTTTAAGGTAGACTGGTCCCCCCCAACCCCTTACCTCCGATTGCAATTTACATTCAATATCGTTTTTATTAGTTTCAGGTGTTCAGATAGTGGTTACACTATCATATACTTTATAAAATGTCCCTCCTAATATTACCAGTATCCACCTGGCACCACACCTAGTTATTACAATACTAAAGGTCGGGTGCACGGATTCATGCCCTGGTGGGGTCCCTGGGCCTGGCCTGTGGGGATCAGGCTGAAACCGGCTTTCCAACATCTACAAGTCACCGCAGCTCACAGCTTCTGCATTGAATGTCTGCCCCCTGGTGGTCATTGTAATCATAGCTACAGTTAGACAGTCAGATGGTCGGACGGTTGCTTAGGTTTTTATATGTATAGATTAATAACTATATTCCCTATGCTGTACTTACAAGACTATTTTGTAACTACCAATCTGTATTTCTTAATCCCTTCACCTTTTTCACCCAATCCTTCAAACCCCCTTCCCTCTAGCAACCTCAGTCTGTTCTCTGTATCTATGAGTCTGTTTCAATTTATCCAATAGTTTGTAGGATAAGCTATTTTTTAATTAATCTTCATATTCACTAACTTTGATGGAAACAAGTGGTAGTATACTGTCATTTCTTTATGAGATCTGTATTAGAATAGGATTTCTTAGAATTAATTATTTTAAAACCCAGATAGCAAACTTTTGGGGCATTTAAGAGAGCACGTCTCTTTTATGAAGAAAATTATATTTACTTCACAGTAATATGGTGAAAGGAAGAAGGAAAAAAAATCACATTCTGCATAATATTTATGTTTTGGAACGCTTCATTATAAATTCATGGAAGATTTGAAGAGTTGGTGATACAGATTTCTTTAGATAAAGCTTTGCATTGTTGCTCCTAACAAAATAATGGATGCCTGGCATTCTGTTCCTGATCTAAAAACTTCAAGGTTTCTTTAATTTCAAAAATATTGAGTAAGACTTATCCCATTCCCAGTTTTCCTCAGTGAAAAAAATCTTCCAGCATTTCCCCCAAAAGCTATAAGATGGTAGGGGGAAAGAGTATACATTTTTTTCTCATTTAGTATTGAGTAAAAGACATAAAAGATGTCAAAAATGTTACTTAGAAAATCTACCAACCCAGAATCAGTAGAGAAAGCCCAGAAAACTACAAAAAGGTTTTTAAAAAGAAAAAAAAATTAAGGCAAGGCCTCTTTTTCCTATAATCAAATTTCTCTATTTACTGAAAGGTTCAATGAGTCTTTCTTGTTGCAAAACAAAGACAGTTTCTTAACCAGTGATACTAAGTTAGGAAAATATTTATTTAAGAAATCAGACAGCCCTTTAATGCCATTTAAAAAGACAATGAGCCCTAACCGGTTTGGCTCAGTGGATAGAATGTTGGCCTGCAGATTGAAAGGTCCCAGGTTCAATTCCGGTCAAGGGCATGTACCTTGGTTGCGGGCACATTCCCAATAGTGGGTGTTCAGGAGGCAGCTGATCAATGTTTCTAATTCTCTATCCCTCTCCCTTCCTCTCTGTAGAAAATTAATAAAACATATTTTCTTAAAAATAAAAAGACAATGATATTTTAGAAAAACACTAATTGAGCTCAGAATAGAAAGTATTAAACTCTTCATATCTATATAAAGAATTTATGAGATATTTCTGGGAAGTTGAGATTTTCTATTCTTTCTCATATGCTGTTTTCCTTTAACTTATTGGTATTTTCTCTCCTGCTGCCAAATCTACAAGAAAGATGTTAAAGCTATTCTTTCATAGTACCTAAAAAGTTAACTCCAAATTTCTTTCTACTGCCCCCTCCCTACTCCTATGAATCTATTCTAATTACTTCCATGTAAAATTTTTCATTCACTATTTATTTATTCAACCAATACTTTGAGTGCTCACTATGCTCCAGTCAGTGGGTTAGGTTCTGGGGATGCTATGGAGAACATAAGCAGACATAAGCCCTACATTTTTGGAGCTGATCATTAAAAAGGCATGCCGATGCCCTAGCTGGTTTGGCTCAGTGGATAGAGCGTTAACCTGCGAACTGAAGGGTCCCGGGTTCGATTCCAGCCAAGGACACATGCCTGGGTTGCAGACTCCATCCCCAGTGAGGGGCATGCAGGTCGCGTGGGGCAACCAGGCCGGCAGAGGGGTTAGTGAGGGTCTACAGAACCACTGGAAAGCAGGCTGTGTGGACTTCTTGTTAAACTGTGACAATAGGGGGCGCTAGAGAGAGGCTGAAGGGCTGGCTGGAGGAGGAAGAAGGGACTGGCTACTTTATCTATCTATCTATCTATCTATCTATCTATCTATCTATCTACAGTATATTGTTTATTGTTTAACATATTACATGAGTCTCCCTTTCCCCCATTGACCTCTCTCCAGCCGCCCCCAACCCCAGCACATACCCTCACCCTGCTACTGTCTGGGTCCATTAGTTATGCTCAGATGCATGCAAACAGGGACTGGCTCCTTCTGAGCTTCGGTTCCGCTGTAGTTCTTGCCAGTGACAGCCGTTTAACATTTTTACACCGGAACAGCAAGTCCCCGTTTGCAGTTTCCCCAGTCCTTGCAGTTTCCTTCAACAGCACCAGGTCCCAGACCCTTCCTCCGAGGTGGGTCACCACCCAATGATGCACCTTTTCCAAACTAGGAGATGCCAACTCTAGCTGAACCACACGCAGCTCCTCAGACCGCTGAGTTTCAGCCCCGCCGGGCACCTTCTCCAAGGCTCTACGTTTTCATTATTCCACCTCTTGACTTTGTTCCCTCAACCCTGGAGGTCATTAAGTTTCCCACAGTTGCTATCGCTGTGATATTTTTCTCTCTCTCTTTTAAAAAAAAAATATATATATATATTTTATTGATTTTTTTTACAGAGAGGAAGGGAAGGGATAGAGAGTTTAGAAATATCCACGAGAAAGAAACATTCATCAGCTGCCTCCTGCACCCCCCACTGGGGATGTGCCCGCAACCAAGGTACATGCCCTTGACCGGAATCGAACCTGGGACCCTTCAGTCCGCAGGACGACGCTCTATCCACTGAGCCAAACCAGTCAACGATATTTCTCTTTTTATCTTTAGTGGGTGGGTGGGGAGTAGAAATTGAGTAAACTGATAATAATAAAGTTCTACATGTGGTAAGAACCATGGGTCCTTTGTCTTGAGGTTTTATCTCTTTCAGGAGGGTTTCAGCAGAATAGTCACCAGTCTTCTGTGCTCCTTCAGGGTCATAATGTCGGGTCAGGGGTCCTTAGTCATTGCAGCTGGTCTTGGTGTCCCCCATCTGGTTTTGTTGCTTTTCTGGGTCAGGAGCTGACGTATAACTGAGGGCGAGATGTTATCTCTAGGGGGGGGCGGGGGGAGGGTGACCTATACCTACTGCAAATTGCTCAGCCAGCTTATCAGCTATCTGTCTCAGTTTCCCTATTCCACTTGTCCTGGCTTGCTGGCCTGTCTCAGTAGTGGCAAGACAATTACCAGCTACAACAACAGCAATCGCAGCAAAACTATCCGTGAAAACGGGGCTGTGGCTTCGAGAAACTGGAACCATCACCGGGACTCTGTGCAGCTTCCTGCCAAGCAGCAGCTGCGGTGGTTCTAACGGCAGCAATGACAACAGTGGAGTTCGGAAGCCTCAGCAGGATGGTGGGCTGGGCAACACCCTTTTCCCTTTTGCTCCTCCAGGCTCAGGGGTTGGCAGCTGCCTATAATTACTGATATCTGGATAGCGTCCTTTCACATCTTTGCCTGTTCAGGCCTTCTAACGCTTTTGCAAGCAAGTCTCTGTATTAAAGGCTAAAGATTAGAAATACCGAGGGAGGGTATGTATGGGGAGGGGGGCAATGTTAAAATATGTACACAGATAATAATTAAAAAAAAAAAAAGAAATACCTAGAGTTGTTGCTATTGTTCTGACTAGCCCCCAGAAGATACAAACATGGCATTACCCTCCTCCTACAGAAAACATAAAATCTTTCATGGCTGCAGTATTCTGCATGACATAGTTTAGGAAATGCAGACAGCCCAAAACCTATCTACCTTTCTTCTATTTTCTAATTGTTGTTTATTCTTCAAATGGACACTTGACTAATTACAGTACTTATTAATTAAAATGTAATTGTTCCTTACATCTTATTATATATTATGACCTATTACTTAAAACCTAAGTATTATACCTATCAGATCAAGTACAAAGCTAATTTTGTTTACCATCATTCTGTGCACTAATATAGAAATATAACTATCAACCAACTTATTTATTTATTTTGGAGATAACTTACATGCAGTAAAATGTACAAATCTTAAGCATACAGCTTAATGAACTTTTCATATAAATGTAATATATTGTAGTTTACACATGCATGCATTATACTACCCATTGTATAAGCATCAGCTAAAGATATACAATACTAGAGGCCCAGTGCACAAAATTTGGGTCCCAAGACCTGGCCTTTGATGGAGCAACTGGAGGGGTGATTGGGGGCCCCCTCTGGCATATGCCTTGGCCAGCTTAACACCGCCCACTCACCAGTGTGCCGCGCGCCCCCCCCCCCCCCCCCCCCCCCCGCCTGCCAGTCCTCTCTCTGTGGGACAATCAGCAGAACGACCAGTGGGGTGATCAGGAGGCCCCCACTGGCACCCACCTTTGCTGGCCTGGGGCCTACGGGCTGTGGGCAGCTCCTGTGTTGAGCGTCTGCTCCCTGGTGGTCAGTACATGTCATATTGACTGGCCGTTCAGCTGGTTGTTCCTCGGTCCAGTCAATTTGCATAGTAGTCTTTTATTATATATCGTAGGATTTCCAGCATCCCAGAAACTTTCCTCATGCCACTCTGCCAATACTCCATTAAAGTTAGTGAGTATTTTTCTGTTTTCTTGAGTAATCTATTTGACCAAAGATTCATGTCTTTGATAATCTCAAATGAATTAATTAGGTAGGGATGAGGGTTAATTTTTTTCATATGGGAATTCATTGGACTTGACACCATTTATTGAAACAAGCATCCTTTTTTTTCTGTTGAACTGCAGGGATCTCTTTGTAAATCATGCGACTATATATACATAGATCAGCATCCTATTTGTCTATTCTTGCACTAATATTTACACTGTCTTAGTTATTGTAGCTTTCAAGTTTAGTTCTGACATGTGATCATTTAAATTAGTCCAGTTTTTTCCTCTCCATGATTTCCTTCTTTATTCTTGGCCCTTTGCCTTTCCATATATACTTTTTAAAGAGAGTCTTTAGCCCAATTTAATGTAATTATTGAAGTGCTAGGATTTCCAAGAACAACTATATGCCAACAAACTTGACAACCTGGATAAAATGGAAATTTTCCTGGAAATATATAATTTTCCAAAACTGAATCAGAAAATCTGAATAGGCCAATAACAACTGATGAAATTGAAGCAGTAATCAAAATACCCCCCAGCAAACAAAAGCCCTGGTCTGTTGGCTTCACAGGGGAGTTTAACCAAACATTCAAAGAACTAACACTTATCCTCCTCAAGCTATTTCAAAAACTCCAATAGGAAAGAACACTTCTAATAAGATATTTTACAAGTCGAGCATTATCCTAAATCCAAAATCAGATAAAGATACTACAAAGAAAATTATAGGCTGATATCACTAATCATCAGAGAGATGCAAATTAAAACGACAATGAGGTACCACCTCACACCTGCCAGAATGCCTACCATCAATAAATCAACAAACAAGTGCTGGAGAGGATGTGAAGAAAAAGGAACACCAGTACATTGCTGTTGGGAATGCAAGCTGGTGCAGCCACTATAGAAAAGAGTGTGGAGTCATTTCCTGAAAAAGAAAACCCACACCCTTTAGTCATCACCCTCTCATCCCTCATATCCCAGCCCTGGGCAACCACTAATCTATCGATACTTTCTGTTTCTATAGATTTGCCTATGTTGGACACTTCATATAAATGTTTGAAAAAATGCTCTCAGTATGAGTGTGGTATTGTGTGTGTGTGTGTGTGTGTGTGTGTGTGTGTGTGTGTGTGTAAGAAAGGAAAAGAAGGAAAAGAGCAAGTTGTGAATAATACATTGAGTTAGAGAAAATGGGAAGAAATTAAAAGTAGAGAGAGGATGGGATTTTATATTTTCTTGGTAATTGACAATCATGTGTGCTTAAAGATCAGATTTACAAATAAGGACACAGAATTATAGGTCCTAGGTGAAGTTTACGAGAAACTAATATTTCACAGATGAACTAATGATCCTAAGTAAACAAGTTTTGGTTCTCAAATATCTGCTGCAGAAAGATTATGCATATTTTAGTACTGCAAAAAGGGACAACAAGCTGAAACCAGTTTTTTCCTTCAAAGTACTTCAAAGGAAAGGTGTACCTCAGCCACTCCTATCCTTATTTCTAAAAGGTAAATAATGGTGACTAATACAATTGGTGAGCCAAAGCTTGTATTTTTCTTAAATGGACAAAAAGGACCTTATGAGAATTTTGGGTTTCATTACTTATAACAAATCCTTTTTACTCCTATAGCATGCCAAGCTTGTTCCCCCCTTGAATTTTTTGAACTTTCTGTTTCCACTGCCTGAGCCTTGGCTCATGGCTCAGCTGGTTCTCTCCAATGATCAAAGTCTCAGCTCAAATACCACAGACAGGCCTTCCCAGACAACTTACCTGAGATTTCCCGCCTCTCCTCACTGTCTCTCCCCATCAGTCTGTATTGACTTCTCAGTTCTCACTTATGCTATCTAAATTACGTTTTTAATGTATTTATTTGTCAATTGCTCATCTCCTTCTCCATAATGTAATCTCTATAAGAGCAAAGACCTGGTCTGGTGTATTCATTGCTGTATCCCATGGAAGTAAATGCCTACAGTGGGGGTGCAATAAATATTTGCTGGGTGAATAAATAAATAAATGAACTCCTATAGTATGCTCAGTTCTTCAGGCCACTATGCTAGATTCTCTGCAATGTAAAGCTAGTCTCTGCCCTCTAGAACTTTGAGAAACTACCATGTCAAGCGTGAGCCAATGTTCCTAAGTGTAAAAAAAATGTGGTCCATAAATGTGATATCTACTGAAGAAAAATATATTTTAATATCATGTCAAGGAAATAAAATACACTCAACAGAAAATTGAATAAACCCAATAATTAAATAATATAAGCTTTGTTCACAGTTCAAAGTTCAAGTTTATTTACTTATCTAAACTCTATAAATCCTTTGAACTTATTAATGAGGCCTAAGACTATGTAAGTATGATTCCTATGCTTGTAAAAAATGAATACAATATATATATTTAGGATGGAGTGTGGGGGAATGCCCTGAGTTTGGAATCAAAGGGCCTTCCATAGGGTGAACAATTAACTTCTGAGTCTCAGTTTACCCTCAGAGTTAGCAATATCTACTCCCACAATAATCACAGGGATGTTGTGAGGCCCAAGGAGAAAAAGGAAACCAACTGTAGATAACATTTATTGGCCATTTTATATCAGACTAAATACTTTACATTTATTATTCCTATCAACCACATAATCCTATCAGTAGGGCATTATTACTATCTTACAAATACAGCATCTGAGCCTTGGAGTGGTGATGTGACTTAGTCACATGGCTTGTAAGGGGGATAGCCAGGATTCAAATCCAGAGCCTGTGCTCTAAAGTCTAAACCATTTTGTCATGTCCTTCAAAGAGCAGAGAGTTGTTCAAAGCTGTTGCATCAATACTCTTTCAACCAAGAAGTTCTTACAGCAATATTCAGGAGACTACATAATGAGTCCCGCGGCTATAATCAGGAGACTATAGGCTAAGTGTCTGCCTTTCCTAAACTCAGCTTGTGCCTCCTGAGCCTAAACCCAATGCCCCTGGTATCTTCAGTGGCTGCATCTAATTTCCAGCAAAATCATGGGAGTCACATTCAATCCTGAGTCACCATATAAGTCCTGGATTCTGCCTAGCATGCTTTAGTTGGCAACTATTCCTTTGTTTTCATTTAACCAAACTGAAAAAAAAAAGAAAAAAGGATGACATTGAATTTGCATCTCAAAAATGGTAAAGCCTTTGTGAATTCCTACACATCAACCATTGTTAGAAAGAATTAGTACAGATGAAGGGAATTAAGTTTAATCCCTCTGGTAAATAAAGAGAACCTCAGCCAGGGTGAGGGAGAAATCTCTTCCAGCGCCTCTCTGCGCTTACAGGATGGGGATTTACTGGTACTGTTTTGTGTTCTTTGCTGAAGCATTTAGAATAAGCCGCTGTCCACTGTCCAAGAGAGCGCATGGTATGCCAGGATGGAACTTAACCCTTTTAATATTACAGTCCATATTCAATCTTTATTGGATTTTTCCCTTTGGAAAAAGACTTGTTTTTATTTCCTTAATGTGAGTTGAGAACAATAATGTCAAGATCATAAATATGACCAGGATGTCTAAGGATGTTCTGAAATTTTAAACTCTGGTAGAAAAATATTTGTAATTTAAGAAGAAAAAAATCTTCCAATATTAGCCAATCATTGTAAATAGTCTGGATTAGGGGTGTCGAACTCAATCAGAGAAGGGGCCAAAACCTAAAATCCAGCCTAAATCGCGGGCCGAATGGTTTACTGAACAGTCATAAACTGTCATTGTGATGGAAACGCAGCGGAGTGCAGTGATGACAGCGCTGTGCGGGCCACATTGCAAGGCCTGGCGGGGCGGATTTGGCCCGCGCGCGGGCCTTGTGTTTGACACATGTGGTCTGGATAATTGTATGATCATTGTAAAATAAATATGATCATTGTAAATAGTCTGGATAACTATAAGAACATGCTTCACTTTAACCGTCAGCAGGGTTATGTGACTTACATGGGTCATGTATGTTGTCAAAATTTTTCTTGCCAAGATAAAATATGAGCCTTGGGCCACATGCTTGCTCAGTGGTTAGAGCATCAGACTGCGCACCGAGGGTCATGTGCTTAATTCCAACCAAGGACATGTACCTGGGTTGCAGGTTTGGTCCCTGTCCTGCCTGGGTCAGGGTGAGTGTGGAAGGCAACCAATTGATGTTTCTCTTTTTTTCATCTCTGTCTCTCTCTCCCTCTCCCCCTCCCCCTTCGTATTCTCTCTAAAAAAATTCAATGGAAAAAATAGCCTCATTTCTCAGATCAGGATTGAAAACTACATACGTAGTGCTATATATTTGACACACTACAAGTCATGCCTACAAAGATAGAAATTTTGAAAAGATGAGATAGAAATTAAACAATATTCTTAAATATAATATTTAATTTTACGATCAATAAAACATTTCTCTGTCTTCACAGGGGAAAAAAATGTTAGTGACAGAAATGTAATTGAGTATGTTTGTTTTTATAAAATTTGTTTTGATACCATGGAGTCAAGTGTTATGAAGTTCTGGTTACAAATTTAGTTTATTTCAATATTTGGTATTAATGGTTCTCACATCTAAAGAAGAAAATCCTGCAAAAAATTAGCTCTTTTGTCTTGGCCGCCAACGTGCCATCCAGACTGAGGAAGACCCGGAAACTTTGCGACCCCTGAGCCACAGCCACAGCCGCATCAGCAGCACAGTGGGCACTGGGAGGCGGAGGCAATGCTGGTGGCACACACGTATCATCGCAGAATCAACATCGACAAATCTCACCCATGTTCCTTTGGGAATGCTGGTATGAGGATTATCTCTTCAAGAGGAACCAGAGCTTCCACCCAACTGTCAACCTTGATAAACTGTGGGCCTTGTCAGTGAGCAGACACAGGTAAATGCTGCCAAAACCAGAACCCAAAAACCAGACTGGTGCTGCTCCCATCATTGACATGGTGCAATGGGGCTACTGCAAAGAACTCCCAAAGCAGCCTGCTTCAGGAAGGCCAGTTCTTCAGCAGGAGCGCTGAGGAGAAGATTAAGGCTGTTGGGGAGGCCTGTGTTGGAGCTGCCCATTGCCTTCCCTAGCAGGGAGGATTGGACAGGAGTTCAGAAGGCTGGTCAACCTTGAGGCTCTGGCAAGGATCAGAGCCATACACCCACTGTCTGGCTGAGACAAAGGGAGCTGTAGCCACTTCCACCTTTTAGTCTCATGTAAATCCTTGCTGATAGGCTATCACCCAGCTCTTACTTGAATTGCCTGCCTAAGGGCAATGGGTATATCCCAAACCTGAATAAAAGGGATGGCAAGGCCAGAGCAAAGTGGAATCCTTCTTTTGGCTTACCCCTGGCCCCTAATTTCAAAATTATTATTTCTTGTCTTGTCTCTTTCATTTGTACACGGCCTCCTCCAGGGCTTGAACCTGAACCCTGACCGTGAACCCTGAACCCTGAACCATGTAGGACGTGGGACCCTCACAGGCTTGTGTCCTGGTAGCTTGAGGCCACATGGAGGGAAGTTCATCAAATGCTCACAAGTGCTTTTCAAAAGTGAAAAAAGTGTGGATTTACTTGAAGAGTTAGCAGCATACAAAATCAGAGTACTAATTTTTCAGTACATCCACCAATTATTTAAAAAATCTTTAAATTTAAAGCAGCAAATGTCCATTTCCCCAAAGGTCAACAATTGTTCTTGCATTTTCATCTTTTAAACAAATGAGTTCAAAAGTAACTTTTCAGAAGATTTAAAAATAGGACAGATAGTTTTTAGAAATATAATAAGTGTTTTGATGGAAGACTTTTAAAGCTGACATACATAATTTTTGGCAACAAAATCCTATAAGGATGGAAATACTAGTATTTCCAAACATCTATTGTCAAAATGCCTTACATTAAAGGTGTTTCTTTCAAAATAGATACATATTTTCTCAGTCATTGTTAAGTGTTCCCTTTCCCTTGAAATGAAAAATGTGTTTGTTTTATTTTGTATCTTATTTCCTAGAGAACAGCTTTGCAGATTTTAAAAAGTTAAATATACACTTATCAAAGACCCAGCCGTTCTACTCCTAGATAGTTACTCAAGAGAAATAAAAGTCTATGTTCATATAAACCCTTGTACATAACTGTTCCCAGCAGTTTCATTTTTGTTGGATAAATATTTACAACAATCTAAATATCCACACAATTAATAAGGGGTAGTCCTCAGGCAGGTAGCACAGGAGCCTACACTATTCATCACTAACGGCACTGCCTGTCATACAAGGCTGCCCTCCAGCTAGGAAGTAGTGGAGTTCTGTTGTGTGGCCCATCCAGCTCACACACACACCCACACACACACACAGCCGTGTATGAATGTGCACATAAAAGATAACTTACCATCCAGAGAAAGTACTCACTCCCTTCCTTGTGGCTTACCCAGTACTTAACTTCCCTATGATGAACCTAAACATCTTCTACCAATGGGGTTGCGTCACTGTGCTTCTGTTTTCAGAAGAAAATAAACATTTGATCATCACATTTGAGTTATTGGCCCCAGGATGATACTAGTTCAAATCAGAATCATAATACTAGCTTTAAGTGAACTCCAGGGGAATCTTAACTCTTGGCTGCTGCTACCAAGCTAGCTAATCCCCAGGTACCTTTGGAGTCACAAAACACCCTATCCAACCACTTCTTTAAAAAAAAAAAATATATATATATATATATATATATATATATATATATATATGTGTGTGTGTGTGTGTGTGTGTGTGTGTGTGTGTGTGTGTGTATATATGTGTGTGTGTGTGTATATATATATATATATATATAGAGAGAGAGAGAGAGAGAGAGAGAGAGAGAGAGAGAGAGCTTCACAAATTTGCGTGTCATCCTTACGCAGGGGCCATGCTAATCCTCTCGGTATCGTTCCAATTTTAGTATATGTGCTGCCCAAGCGAGCACACAACCACTTCTTAAACAGAACCAAAGTTCAGGGTCAAACTGCCCTCTTGTGGTAAAACACTGATATCTGTTTGTACTCCGAAGCCACAACCTGCAGCAGCAGTACCTTAAGGGAGTTTTCCCACCACTATCTGAGGCCTTTCTTGGGCAGCCAGAGGCGGGGAAATATAACTCTAAGTAGGCAGGGACAAGGAGGAGAAGCAGGGGCACAGGGGCAAGCAGGTCATCTTTTGAAGTTCTAGTTACTGTTGACCTGTTCAGAAGGACTACAAGAGACAGAGTGTGTGGGTCAGTCCTGAGGAGGAAGATCTTCCAGCAATATCTACAATGGGTACTAGCAAGCCAGTTCTGCTGAATTCAAACAGATAAAACATTATATTATGCTGCCCTGACCTGTGTGTCTCAGTGGATAGAGCATCGGCCTGTGGACTGAAGGGTCCCAGGTTGATTCTGGTCAAGGGCGTTTACCTTGGTTGTGGGCACATCCCCAGAAGGGGGCATGCAGGAGGCAGCTGATCGATGTTTCTCTCTCATTGATGTTTCTAGCTCTCTATCCTTCTCCCTTCCTCTCTGCAAAAAATCAATGAAAAATATATTTTAAAAAACATTATATTATGCTGCTTAAAAATGTGCTGCCTTATGCTTTATAGGAACCATGATTTTAAATATAGTTTGCCTTAAATATTAAGTTTTATTAAATGCCTACCTCGCAGTTTAAGAAAAATATTATTATTCTACTTTAAAAGGCCCGCATTGATCTTCCCTGATGGCATCCCCTTCTCCCCTCCAGAGGAAATAACTACCCTGAAAGTTGTCTTTGGAATATCCCTGTTTATATAAATACATGTTATATAAACATGTATTTATAGGCCTGCCCTAAACACATGCAGTCCTGGTCAAGAATATAAGGAAGCCCAGGGACCACATAGCCAAATGTATAAAATGTATCTATCAAGCTAGTATGTTAATGTTTTTTGTTTTTTTTTTAAGTATGCTTTGTCCTCCTGTCTTAAAGAGTGAGCCTTCCTGAAGATGTGGAAGGCCAGTCAAATATTCCTGATTTCCAAAGAGGTTGAGCATTTTTGCATCTTTACTGGCAATTCCTCTCCCATGGAATAATTATTTTGTGATTTTTTCTTTTATTTTTAAATTGCATAATTGTTTTTTGTTTGTTTGTTTGTTTTTTTGGTATTTAAAAAAATATATTTTTATTGGTTTTTCACAGAGAGGAAGAGAGAGAGATAGTTAGAAACATCGATGAGAATCATCGATCAGCTGCTTCTTGCACACCCCTTATTGGGGATGTGCCCGCAACCATGCCCTTGACCAGAATCGAACCCGGGACCTTTCAGTCCGCAGGCCGATGCTCTATCCACTGAGCCAAACCGGTCCTGGCTTGTTTTTCTTTTTTATTGAGTTTATTAAGGTGCCACTTGTTAAAAAGTTAGTTTTCAAGTGCACAATCCCAAACACTGTACACTGTGTTGTGTGTTCACCATCCCAGTCAAGTCCCATCATTACCATTTATTCCCACTATCCCCTTCACCTCCACCCACCTGCCCCCCCTCCACCACAATCACCTCACTGTTGTCCATGTCCATGAGTGTTTTTCTTCTTTTCTTCCTCAATCCCTCTGCCCTCTCCCAGCCACTCAACACCCTCCTCATATGATTTTTCTAATGGATTATTTTTTTTCTTTTTGATTCATCGGAGGGTTTTACATTTCCAGATAGTAACCCTTTGTCCAATTACAAGTATTGCAAATACCCACTCCCAGGTGGAGCTTGCATTTCCACTCTTTGGAGTACTTTGATGAACAGAGATCTACATTTAAAAAAAAAAATAAATATATATTTTTATTGATTTCAGAGAGGTAGGGAGAGAAACTTTAATGATAAGAAGTAATCATTGCCGAGACCGGTTTAGCTCAATGGATAGAGCGTCCGTCGGCTTGGGGACTGAAGGGACCCAGGTTCGATTCCGGTCAAGGGCATGTACCTTGGTTGCGGGCACATCCCCAATAAGGGGTGTGCAAGAAGCAGCTGATCGATGATTCTCATCGATGTTTCTAACTATCTCTCTCTCTATCTCTCTCCCTTCCTCTCTGTACAAAATCAATAAAATATATTAAAAAAAAAAAAAAAAAAAAGAGGTAATCATTGCCGAAACCGGTTTGGCTCAGTGCTAGTGTCGGTTTGTGGACTGAAAGGTCCTGGGTTCGATTCCAGTCAAGGGCATGTACCTTGGTTGCGGGCACATCCCCGGTAGGGGGTGTGCAAGAGGCAACTGGTCGATGTTTCTCTCTCATCGACGTTTCTAGCTCTCTCTCTCCCTTCCTCTCTGTAAAAAAATCAATTATATCTATATCTATATCTATATCTATATCTATATCTATATCTATATATATGAAGTAATCATTGATTGTGGCCTCCTGCACACCCCCTACACCCCTACAGGGGATCAAGCCCGAAACCTGAGCATGTGCCCTTGATTGGAATCAAACCCAGAATCCTTCAGTCTGCACTGCAGGCTGCCGCTCTATCCACTGAGCTAAACCAGCCAGGGCTAAATTGTAATACAGTTGAGCCTATTAACTTTTTCTAAATTAGTATGTGTAAAATTTTGAAACCATGTCTCACAAATATTGTCTATTATAACATATTTTCCTTTATGATATGAACTTTTTGCATCTATTTAATGGACAGAGACTTGACTTGGAATAGTGAACACTCAATACAGTGTACAGATGATATGTTGTAGATTGTGCATCTGAAACCTGTATAATTTTAACAAGTGTCACCCAATAGATTTTAAAAATACAAAAATAAAATTAAAAATTAAAAAATCTTTTCCTACCCCAAAGTCATGTTTTCCTGCTTAAAATTTTTTTTTTTTTTTGACATTTGCCCTTAACATATATTTTTAATCTACCTGGCATGGATTTTTTGTGTGTGTGTAATGGCTTTATTGAGATACAATTCACATACCATAAAATTCATCCTTTTAAAGCACACAATTCAGTGTTTTAGTATATTCACAGTTTTTCACCCCTATCTAATTCCAGAACATTTTCCTCACCCCCAAAAGAAATCCCACAGGCATTAACTTTAATAATGGCACGCATATAACCAATGTCCCAGCACCAATTCTATTCTATTCCATCCTCAATGATTTGCAACAGCACTGTCACAAATCAGGTTTTTATTATATATCACTATGATTTCTGTTCTCTTCCACTGGACTATTTGTTTATTCCTGCACTGATATGTGCTATCATAATTACCATTAAAGGCAAGCTCTATCGTTTTTTCCTCAGGAGTATCTTGGTTTCTATTGAAACTTAGTATTTCTGAATAAATTTTAGAAGCAACTTGCCAATTTCCATAGAAGTCCTATTTGGAAATTTAAAATTATGTTAAATCTATGCACCTATTGAGGAAAACTAACACATTTTAAAATATTGACTCTTCTTTCCATAAAATGGCTATAACTTGCTAATAATTTTTGCATGTTCATGAGATTGTAATCTTAAATTTTGATGAGTTTTATCAATTTTGTGTAAAATTGGAATTTTTTCTGAAAATTCAGTAAAACTACTAAACTTATCTAGGCTTGGCACTTTATTTGGGAAGAATTTTCACTATTGATTGAATTTCTTTAAAGGTTAAAGAAGGATCATGATTTATATATATTCTATTTTTTAAAATATATTTTATTGATTTTTCACACAGAGGAAGGGAGAAGGACAGAGAGCCAGAAACATCGATGAGAGAGAAACATCGACCAGCTGCCTCCTGCACACCCCACACCGGGGATGTGCCCGCAACCAAGGTACATGCCCTTGACTGGAATCGAACCTGGGACTCTTCAGTCTGCAGGCCGACGCTCTATCCACTGAGCCAAACCGGTTTCAGCTATATTCTATTCTTGATCCTATTTGTTATTTCTAGAAATACCTATATCCTTTTGATCAAAATTTTCAAATATTGGCAAAAAGTTTATTTTAAAATCATGCATATGACATTTTAATTCTTCATATTGTTTATTTATGCCATCTTTCTTTTATGCTTGATTAAGCTTGTCTAAGTGGTCAATTTTATTACTCATTTTGAATCCCCAACTTCAGGCTTTCCTAATTCTTTCACAGTAAGGTTTTCTTCTTAATTTCTTTTGTTAGCTTTATTTCCTTCCTTCCTTCTTTCAGTTGAAAATTTAAACTTCATTTTTTCTAATATAAACAAGAGAATACTTGCATTTTCTGCTATGCTGTCTTAGCGCAATGCCAGCAGTTTTATTTTCATTAGGTTATGAATTTTATCCAAGACTATTAGAGAAACTATTGCAATTGGGAGAAAGGAACTATTGAAATAGGGGCAGGAAGACTATAACAATAGAAAGAATGCTCTGATCATAGGATTTTGCAAGCATCTCAAATCTCAAAGATGAGGTGGAAAGAGACTTTTTAAAAAATCCTTACCCGAGGATATGTTTTTCATTAATCCCAGAGAGGAGAGGGAGAACATTGACAAGAGAAAGAAACATTAATTGGTTGCCTCCCATAAGCTCCCCAACTGGGAACCAACCTGTGAACCCTTTGGTGCACAAGACAACGCTCTCACCAATAGAGCCTACCAGCCAGAGTGGGATATTTCTAAGAAGTAAACAAGGCCAGAAAAATCTGAGTGTGAAGATGAGCAGATGGCATAGTGGCACAACTGATAGGGAAATGTCTTTTTATTTGTAGTACATTTTCAAGAGAGGTCATTGAAGGGGAACTATTCCACATTCCACTATAAGGGTCTATGGGGAAGCCTAAAGTTTGGTCAAGTTAGAGGACATTTTATCCAGACCGGTCTGTGGGACAGTAAATTATTTATGAGATAAAGAGTGGGATTTGGAGGGTCTGGGTCTGTAAAGAAAGGGGTAATGCACAGATATTTTAGTCACAGAGGGAAGGGTAGTTTGCCGTAGAGTAGGTTGGAGGGTTTAACTGTTAGTTTTCCAGGAACACAGGGTTCAAGTAAGTTGTCAGGGGCCAGGCACTCCATATGCAATGGACAGGGAGATGGGTAGGGGATTGTTTATGTCACACTACTACCTCTCAGCATTACGTTCTGAGTGGGAATGTGCTCGCTGGCATTTGTGTGGGGGAGAATTACAATTGTACAGGAGGTCTATCCCAATAATATAGTCACAGTAGAAGCCATGGCCACAGTGCATCAGATAAGCCTCAAGGACCTGGCCATAATGTTATATTTATCTCCCTCCCTCCCGCGTCATTTTGCCTAGATCTCGAGTTGAACTCAGGTGCCCCTTCTCCCCACTGGACCAAGTATAATAGTAACTAAGGTATCTACATCCAGCAAAGCCATAGTTTGTACCCCTTGTTTCCCTGAGGGCTCCACAAAGTTCCAACAGGGCACAGGGTCTGTGGTCCTTTGGGAAGACAGAGACAATGGCCCCACCTCTAAGATTTTTCCTCCCTCATACCCTTGCAGAACATTTGGTCCTGTCCAAAGGTCCATAGAGACATCTGGTCTACGCCCAAAGTTCTTTGATATATGGTAGTGTCCAAAATGTCCATGGTGATATTTGGTCCATCCAATCCATCTACCTAATGCCTGTTCCATTACTAGCTTCTGAAGCAAGAGAGCTATTATTGGCAAAGCAGACAAAATTATTGGCTCAATAAAACAATGGTATTTTTTAATATGTTAATCCTGAAGCAAAAAGTACAAATAACTGTTATGGGCCATTTAAACCCAGGGAACTTTTCTAAGTATGGATGTTTGGACAGGACCAATTATTAAGGATCATTCAGCACAGACCAAATATGCTCATGGATGTTCTGAATAATACCAAACATCAAGGGACTGTTGGCATGGATCAAATGTCTCTGTGGATCTTCTGGGCAGGACCAAATGTCTATTAATTTTTTTTAATCCTCACCTAAGGATATTTCCTACTGATTATATCTATCTTTAAATGTGTGTTTTTTTTTTCAAATTTATTTTTAATGATTTCAGAGAGGAAGGGAGAGGAATATCAATGAGAGAGAATCACTGATGGGCTGCCTCCTGTACACCTCCCACTGGGGATTGAGCTCACAACTTGGACACTTGCCCCTGACTGGAATCGAACCAGGGACTCTTCAGTCCGCAGGCTAATGCTCTATCCACTTAGTCAGACAGGCTGGGCCTAATTTTTTTTATTTTATTGATATAGATACATTGATAAGAAAGGAACATCAACATCGATGGGCTATCTCCCGCACCTCCCCCTACCCCACAACTGGAGATCAAGCCACAACCCCAGGCAAGTGCCCTCATTGGCAATCAAACTTGTGACCTCCTGGTGCATAGGTTAACATTCACCACTGAGCCATACTGTCCAGGCTTTTCTACCGATTTTAGAGAGAAGAGGGAGAAAAACATTGATATGAGAGAGAAACATCGATCGGTTGCCTCCTATACACACCCCGACTGGGGATCAAACCCACAACCTAGGTATGTGCCCTGACTGGGGATCAAACCCCCAAACTTTTGGTGTATGGGATAACGCTCCAAACAATTGAGCTACCCAGCCTGTCTGCTAATTCTCAAAACAATTTAGATCTGGGTAAAAGGGAAGAGAGAGGTAAATCAGGGCATGAAAGATAAGAACATTTTTTTGGTCTTCCCAAAGCTGTTTCCTAGGCAGTAAGATCATCATTGCCTATACATATGTTTTTAGCTTTGAGAATCTCTTGATCCAATAAACATGTCCACAAGACTGTGGATACCAGAAGCTGTTGTATATAACCTTTATGGGTTTTGTTCTAGAATACCTGAAACTGAGGGGACAATATCAAATATAAAAAATTTCTTTCAGGTAGGGGTAATATTTTAACAGTAGCCAAGCTACCAGCTTAAGGCTACGACTTTTGCTACTTATCTCTTGGGGCTAATTGTATTGAATAGAGCTCAGTATTTTGAAGATTACTTTCTTTTGTGGTTCTTTATCTAGAAACTTCATGCCAGTGTTTAAAAATAAAATGCATTTTAAGTGATGTCAAAGAGAATAAGCCATACATTTTAAGTATCTATTAGTATAGATAACATTTTAAGTGATGTCAAAGAGAATAAGCCATACATTTTAAGTATCTATTAGTATAGATAACATTTTACATAATTTTAAAAGTCAATGATTCTATAAATTATATTATAGAAGTTAAAAGTTCCTCTAACCAACATTTTTCAAGAACTGTGGCAGAGCTTGATGATGATAGGAATAACAGAGAGAATCTCTAATGTTCTTGTTCTTTCTTAAACTCTGGATAAGTAACAGACTATAGGAAATGTATCTCAGAATATCCTAAAAAAATGCAGCCTCGGGAGATAGAAGCTGTTAATTTTAAAAATATATATATTTTATTGATTTTTTACAGAGGAAGAAAGAGGGATAGAGAGTTAGAAACATCGATGAGAGAGAAACATCAACCAGCCGCCCCCTGCACACACCCCACCGGGGACGTGCCCGCAACCAAGGCACATGCCCTTGACCGGAATCGAACCTGAGACCCCTCAGTCCGCAGACCAACGCTCTACCCACTGAGCCAAACCGGTTTCAGCAAAGCTGTTAAATTTTAACTCGAGCTTTCTATGGAATCAGTAGATTTAAGAAGACCCAAGAGCTGGATGAGTAATCATACTTGATAATGCTGACACAAATGTTAGCAATAACAAACTAAGGTGCAATAGAGAAAGTCATATTGAAGTAATCGATGGAGTGGAAGCGTGTTCTGGTTAGATTACAATGCAGCAATAAAGGCTGAGAATTTACCAAGATCAGAAGATAGAATTTACCTTCAGGTAAATAAAAAGAATAGGAATTAATCGATGACTCAGGAAACATACTTCACGGCTGAAATGAAGGGAAAGAATGAAAAGAAGCAGGTGAAAAGTTACAGGAAAAAAGTAGTTCAGAATGAAGAAAAAATTTCACAATAGCATGGGAATTCCATAGAGAAACAAGTATGATCAACTAGTGTGTGTGTATGAGGTTCTGGAAAAAGAGGCGTTTCCACAAAAGTGACCAGCCACACCTTGTCCAGCCACAATAATCCTGTGTTTCTTAAAAGCTATGGAGTTTCACACGTTCCTTGCTCAAGCTCCAAATTTCTACAATGTGGCCTCTAAAGAGGCAGAAGGACACGCATCTAAATTGAAATGTCCCATATGCTGCACTTTGGCTTGAGGGATGTTTTTATTTATTTAAAGATAAAAATAAAGATAGACATTATGTCACAACAGAATTTCATAGGACAGCTGTTTAATTAAATTATAATCATCAATGCAATAGCTGCCTAAATTTCACTTAGAAAGTAAAAAATGATATGATGGTTTAAAGCTGATTCAATCACAATTTTACAAGCTAATTTATCAAGAGTGAAAATAGAAGACTATTAAAAATAGCGAAAAAGATAACATGGTATAGTGCTTAATGTTTTTGTAACTGTTGGTAAGGATTACATCTAAATCTGATACAGAATTCTTAATGGCACTGAAACAGTTCTTTCGCAGCCACATGGCATACATGGGCACTATGAGTCTGGAAGAGACTGGCTGTGGGTACCACTTCTTGTCTTCAGCTGTGACTGCGCAATGTCAGCAAGTGCACTTTGTATCTTTTCTAGAAGCATGTCCCCTCGATAAACAACATCCTCCAGACATGTAGCCGCCTCGTGGTTTTCTTCTTCTAGCTTATACAAGCTTGCAGCCTTTAGAAGACACAAATTGAAAAATCTTTTGAGAAATTAAAAATTTGGAGATTATTAAGAGCTGAGAAAGAAATTGCAGAAATATTTACTTTTAAATCTGAATGACTATGCAGGCATTGTAATGGAGCTTTCAATGGCAAAAATTCTAAAATCAGGGAACTATTAAAAGTTTTCCTTGTGTGAATTATTTAAAACAATAAACTTTGATTAGAGATCTCTGGATGTCTATATGACTCCCTTCCACACTGTTTTTGAACACTACTATTCTATTTCACATCCAGAATGCCATCCTCCTCTCATTCTTTGCTAGGTATAGTAAAGAGCCAAACTGAGAAAATAAGAAGAGTACTTATAACTCAAAATTGGAAAACTATATATACACTAGAGGCCCAGCGCACAAAATTCGTGCATGGGTAAGGTCCCACAGGGCTGATCTGTGGGGCGACCAGAGGGGCAATTGGAGGCACCCACTTTGGCTGGCCTGAGGCCTGCAGGGTTGGGGCTGCTCCTGCATTAAGCATTTGCCCCCTGGTGGAGAGTGCAGGTCATAGCAACTGGTCATTCTGCTGTTCAGTCAATTTGCATGTTAGGCTTTTATTATATAGGGTATTGAGTGAAGTCTTTAACAGACTACACTAATCTACAATGAATGAAACTCCCACTTTAAAATTCAATCTTAAACTTTAAATATTACAACAAATGATATTAAATCTATCTCATTTAATTCAGAATTCCCTATTAGCAAAGTACTCAAAGGAAAAGAGATTTTTACCTGTAAAGCAGCTGTAGATTCTTCACTTGGCAAGGAATCTATCAAAACATCAATGTCTTTTGCTGTTCGTGCAATCAGTGCAGCAAAAAGCTGGGCATATTCTAGGGAAAGACACTACTAATTTAGGATATTAGAGAAACTTAAGTTTTCAGAAACAGAAACTAAATATTAAGTTAATGAGACCAGAAAACTTAATATATTAACTTTTCTATACTAGGCTTCTAATGACTAAAGTGTAATTTTAACACATCAGAACTATTACATGTTTAAGAATTACTCAATATTAACTCTAATTGGGAATTAACCATAATATAGATTCCTTATTAGGGCAATATGGTGGTCACTTGAATAAAGAAATCTGTAAGTGGGATGCCTTCCTAAGATCCCAGAAGTGCCCTTGCAGATTGGCTCATTGGATAGAGCATCAGCACCCCTCTGGACTGAAGGATTTGGGATTCAATTCTGGTCAAGGGCACGTACTTTGGTTGCAAACTCAATCCCCGGCTCTGATTGGGGTGCGTACAGGAGCAAACCAATTGATGTGTCTCTCCCCCTCCCTTCTATTTTCTCTAAATTCCTCAGGTGAGGATCAACAAAAATACAAACAAAAATAAAGTTGACCTCTAAAAAAACCCCAAAAACCCAGAAGTAAAATTCAGTTCAATTCATGCAACTTTTCCTCTAATGACAATGTTATTTGACATAAACAGAATTATGTGGTATGTCAAATTGATTATAACAAACTAATTTCCTTTATGACAAGCTTACAATATTCTCACACAACAATATTTTTGAAAGCCACAAATAAGCCACATTTCTCAATAAAACTAATTTTAAAAGATTATAAGTAATATGAGATTCAAACTTAAGAGAAGCCAAGAAAACGACGTACCTTCTGTAGGATTCGCTGGCTGATCTTTATTAATCGCCGTCTGAATGTTACTGAAAGAGGCCGGAGGACCACACTGCTGCAACACTCCAATGGCATTACAAAACTGATCTGCAAGCTTGAAGCCAAAGGTAGCACGTCAAAGTTAGGAAGGACTGATCAAACTTAAGGATTTTATAGAAACAATAAGTTTCTATAATAATGTTCTCCGAGCAAGGGAATAAAATGACAGAAGTAATTTTGGATGAAATTAGCCAGTTATTAACAGCAATTAAATGTTTTGACCATTCAAAGAAATTATGTTTAGTAGCAATCTACTTGAAACAGCTAAAAAGAAATACAAAATAATTTTTCTTTTCTTCCCAAGGTAATAAAATGGTAAGAGAAATACATGCCAATACTTGTTACAAGAAACAACTTTTTTGGGGGAGTAGTGGGAAAAAGCAAATGTGACTGGCAAATATCGAAGTATAGCTCCAAGGTAAATAAAATAGTATGTGCAACTCATGGACAAGTATTGATCCTTTTTTTGAGATCAGTGTAGTTACAAATCTAAAGAAATGGTGAGGAAAAGCTAGTACCTAAATATTTGGAACTGTTTTTCTTCATGACTCCAGTTTTCAAACTCCTGGTGCCCTAAAACTATTCCATAAGCAGTTTTGAAGATTTAGAATACTAATTCTTTACCAGCTCAAACTCCTGCCTCCCCACCAACTTCTATTCAAAGTCCTGACCTCTCAAATCTCAATTCCTTATTTTCAATCTGTGAATAAGCATTTTCACTAAATTTCTCTGCCATTATTTGAATGACAGAACTCAATGTCAATTGCTTCCTTTAACATGTCATTTGTATTGCGATTCTCCTAGTCAACCAGTACAACTTCAGGTTCGTCCTATCCTTTCTTCATCTTCACATCCTGCTAATACTGCCAACCTTGCTCTTTTCTTCTCTCATCACTGCTGCTGTGTTAGTTCAACCAATTACCTCCCACCAGAATTGTTACAATAGCCTTCTTACTGCTTTCTAGTTCACCATGTAATTTTGCCCCGCTTAAGCATTTTGAGCTCACCCAGCATGGGCTTCAAGATAAATCTCCAATTCTTCAGGCTGTTTCAAAGCTTTCAATAATCCAAGTCAATTATACTTATTCATTTCTCTACTGCTCCTTCATATAGACCTGACTACGCTGCTTCTGCTCACATTATTACATATTACAAATGTAATAGAGCAGTAGTAAGTGCTCAGAAACTGTACAAACATGGATTCTAATTCTGGTTCTAGCAATTTGGTTAGTGTTTTTTAAAATTTTTTAATCTGGCCGGGACCGGTTTGGCTCAGTGGATAGAGCGTCGGCTTGGGGACTGAGGGGCCCCGGGTTCGATTCCGGTCAAGGGCATGTACCTTGGTTGCCGGCGTATCCCCAGTAGGGGGTGTGCAAGAGGCAGCTGATCGATGACTCTCTCTCATTGATGTTTCTGACTCTATATCTCTCTCCCTTCCTCTCTGTACAAAAATCAATAAAATATATTAAAAAAAAAATTTAATCTGTAACATTATCACATTACAGCATTGTTATGAGTAATAGAGAAAACACAAAAAATATTCAACACAGTGGCTATCTGTTCTGTGCTTCAAAAGCTCTCAGATCTATTTATTCAACAATGTTATCATAGATAAATTTTATGACATGTACTGTATATGTATAAACATGACAAAGATACAAAGAACTAGTATCTTTGAGAGTTTCTGCCCTTAAAGAGTTCTTAGAGTGTAAAGCAAATGTTATCTTGGTGGGATTATGAATGAATTTTTGAAATAACAAGCTTAACATTTTTATAAAATTACAGACATATAAAACTCATTAAAAAATAAAAATATTTTAATAATTTTACAAATAATTACAATTCAGATGAATGCTAAGAAGATTCCCTCTATTTTAGGGAATTTACTCTATATTCCAATTTACTTCAGCACTTACAGCTAAAGCACTCCATTCATTATACCTCCCTAACCGCATACTGCTTTTGCATTATTTAAAATGTCTCTTGCGTATACATCTTTCTAACCAGACTGTAAACTCCTTAAGGAGCATCTCTCTGTAAATATAAGTGCTTATATATATTATAGGCACTCAATACTACTAAACCTAAAGGTTTCTCTCCAAAATCCAATAACCAGCATGGCAACCCTGGAGTTAAGGCCATATTAACTTTGTTTTCGCTCTCCTTCTGGCTACAAGACAGGTATAAATATGGAACATTTCCCTAAATATCATTGCTATCCAAAGCATCTTTATGACTGGATTTTGTAAAACCTCAAAGGAGTATCTCCTGGAGGGAGGCTGTCTGGCCAGGAAGGTCACCACTAGGGAGAATTTATCTTGGTGAATTCATCAACATTTAAGGGCTGGTCCTCTCCACCTCAAAGGGTCTTCCTTTACACACACACACACACACACACACACACACACACACGGAGTAGATGAGTCTCTCACAAGCAGATGCACAAAAGCTGATGCAACAAGAATGTCAACTTCTTAGCAACGTATATGAAAACACTGGCAAGGGACCAGGTACTTGCGCTTTCCAATCAACACATTCTCTCTCTTTCCATAGAATCTGACCTGGGACATCCAATTATAAACAGAACGACAATGAGAAATATAACTGTCAATAGAAAACTAACGATTAATGGTAATAAGTACATGAGTCCTATGGTTTGCACAGATGTTCCACTTGGGCGTAACAGGAACAATAATCAGAAGGATGAAAGTAAGGGGAAGGGGGGCTCTCTGCAAGATAAGATATGCCCTTCAATAGGAGGTCAACTTTTTGGGAGATACTAAAGAAAACTTAAATGAATGGAAATATACGAGGAATAGAAAAATTCTACTTTAAGATGTCATTTCCGCCCTGGCCGGTTTGGCTCAGTGGGCAGAGCATCCACTGTGGACTGAAAGGTCCCAGGTTCGATTCTGGTCAAGGGCACAGGCCTGGGTTGCGAGCTTGACACACACACCCCCTCCCGCAGTGGGGGGCGTGCAGGAGGCAGGCAATCAATGATTCTCATCATTGATGTTTCTCTCTCTCCCTCTCCCTTCCTCTCTGAAATCAATAAAAATGTATTTTAAAATATTAAAAAAAGATGTCACTTTCCCCAAAAACTGTTTTATGCTTGGAGAGAGGCCAAGACATGGGGTGAGATCCTTGGTCTATATATAGGCACCAACTAAGATGAAACAAAACTTCTCACCTCCCCATCACTCCCGCCCAACATGAACGTTGTGGCAAAGGATGAACTGGGCTATCGGCTACTGATCCCATCACCAAAAGCACAGGTTCTCATTGATTGGCCGGGGGAAGAGCTGCTGCCACTCCTCCTCTCCTACCGAACCAGAAGAGTTCCTACCGTGTTTCCCCGAAAATAAGACCTACTTACAGGTTTCCTTCTGAGTGAAATATAAGCCCCCCCGCCCCAGGCTAAACATGAGAGATTTGGTCCACTGATTCTGAAAGAAATGGAGTCACAAGAAATTCACCAGGAAATTCAGGAATTGGATTGTTAGGATAATGTTCCAGAAGATGATGACATGATTGTCATTGAATAAATGAGTAAATTCTTGATACTGTAGGATTCACAGTTTGTCTGGTTTGTGTTGACAACTACCGTACCGTATACAGGTAATAAATTTCCTTTATTTTCATTTAACAATAAATGTGTACCGTATTCTCCTTCATGGAAAAATAAGACATCCCCTGAAAATAAGACCTGGCGCATCTTTGGGAGCAAAAATTAATATAAGACACGGTCTTACTTTCGGGGAAACAGGGTATGAGCATCACCGACAAAATCATCTGTTCCCAGAGACTGGGACGGACCGGGAAGTCCGAGAGGCCGGTACGGAGACCACCCCCTTCCCAGCGGGAAGGGACCGCGCCGCCCACCCCCACCCCCACCCCCACCCCCACCCCCGCCCCCACCCCGCCGCGGAGACCGCCGCCGCCCGCCGCTTTCGGCAGGAGCCGTCCCAGTGCCGCGTCTCGAGCCCCTTCCCCTCCCTCGCTTTGCCTGGAAAAGGGGAAGACGGAGATGAACCGAGTGAAATCGCTCACCGAGTTGACGGCGTCCTGCAGCTGCGTGAGCCGGTCCGCCATGTTTCTCTCCTCAGCGAGAGGACGCCGCGGCAGCGGGTACGCGATTGGCCAGCGCTGGGACGCGTCATGGCCAATCACAGGGCCGCGTTCTGGGAAGGGGCGGGGTCAAGCACAGCTTCCCAGGTAGGAGTGGGCTGCGGCTGAGCTCCATCCTTCAGACCAGCTCCACCTGGGAACGGCCTCTGCAGCCTCTGTTTACAATAACTTGGGGGGCTCTCTGGGGCCCCCTGGCTTTGGGAGCTAACATACTTTACTGTTTTCCAGGCTACTAGGTAGTAAACACTTTATGGAGATTAAGTTCTGCGGTTTTTCAACGTTAAGTTTCCCTACCCTCCCATGTATTCCTTTTTAATATATATGTAATTGATTTCAAAGAAAATGTTCTCCCATCCCCAGTTGAGCGTTGCCTTATTTATTGATTGCCTGCCATGTGCCAGAAGTCTGTTAGGTGCTAGATTTGCAAACACAAATAAGCTAGATTCACCAGGAAGGTTTTGCAGTTATCCAAGAATGTGTAGGTGTTGACCCTGATAATAGAAGATAAGGCTATTTAAAAAATTATATATATATATATATATATATATATATATATATATATAATCGATTTCAGAGAGGAAGGGAGAAGGAGAGAGAAATAGAAACAGCAATGATGAGAAAGAACCATCCATCGGCTGCCTCCTGCATGTCCCCTACTGGGGACTGAGCCCGCAACCCAGGCATGTGTCCTGACTAGGAATCAAACCATGACCTGCAGGTTCATAGGTTGATGCTCAACCACTGAACCATCCTGGCAGGGCAAGAAAGGCTAATTTAAAAAAAAATTATATATATTTTCCAGAGAGGAAGAGAGAAGGATAGAGAGTTAGAAACATTGATGAGAGAGAATCATCGATCAGCTGCCTCCTGCACACCCTCTACTGGGGATGTGCCCGCAACCAAGATACATGCCCTTGACTGGAATCAAACCCGGGACTTTCAGTCCACAGGCCAACACTCCATCCACCAAGCCAAACCGGTTATGGCAAGAAAGGCTAATTTTGAAGGAAAAATTAACGTGGATTGATGACTGCTTGGATATAGAGGGATGAATGAGAAAATCCACTAAAGGAGAATACTGAGTTTTGTAACCTAATTGAAAAGAACTGAGGTGTCTGGGGTAGAGCAGCCATTTCAAGACCACTCATGTTATGACACAGCTTTTGTTCTGCCATTCATTATCTTCCTTGCAGGCTTTCAGTAGCTCCACAGAGACCTCAGGTTCATGTCCAGCCATCTCTGACTGGTTTTCAGGTTCAGTCTTCTTGGATGAAAAAACAAACAAACAAAAGAACATATGGTTGGTATTTGCTTATTAGATTACTTGCAACCTCTGACTATACTGTTTCACACTTCTTTTTTTTTTTAAACATATTTTATTGATTTTTTACAGAGAGGAAGAGAGAAGGATAGAGAGTTAGAAACATCGATGAGAGAGAATCATCGATCAACTGCCTCTTGCACACCCCCCACTGGGGATGTGCCCGCAACCAGGCACATGCACTTGCCTGGAATCGAACCCGGGACCCCTCAGTCCGCAGGCCGACGCTCTATCCACTGAGCCAAACCGGTCCCGGCTGTTTCACACTTCTAAGCACACTGTACTAGTATAGACACATATAATTCTCCCTTCCTTGTATGAAATGCCCACACTTCCATCCTTATCTCCATGTTGTCCCTTTGTTGGTCACTCAACTTTCAAACTGTATTTTAAATATCTTCTTTATAAAACTTTCTCTTGAACTCTAGTTAATTGCTCCCAATGTTTATCACAACTGTTCCTTAGCATGCTGAGGTCTAAGTCATACATTACTCTGATTCACTCAGCACTATGAAATACTTGGGGGCAGGTAATGTATTTTAATTGTTTCCATATTTCTAATACTTAGCATCAAGCTTATAGCCTGGCATACAGAAACCACTGAATAGTATTATTTATGGGCTAAATGAATGAACTGCCCAGCATAATGATTTCCAAATAACAGTTAGGAAATAAACATTTATTGAAATTAATAAAAACAGTCAAAGTAATGTAAATTGCTTCCCACAAGAAAAACATGAATTTCAAAATACAGAGCGAATAGAGTGGAATAGGCTAAATGGGCAAGCTTCATAGCGGTTTTTTCCTGCCTTACCCCCGCTGTCATCTCCATCCAAGATGTGTTGAGTTCTTCTCTCTCCATCCCTCCCTCCTTCCTTCCTCTCTTTTCTAGCCCTTAAGCAGATTTAAAAAATATATATTTTATTGATTTTTTTTTACAGAGAGGAGGAGAGAGGGATAGAAAGCTAGAAACATCAATGAGAGAGAAACATCGACCAGCTGCCTCCTGCACCCCCTATCCCCCACCGGTGATGTGCCTGCAACCAATGTACATGCCCCTGACCGGAATCGAACCTGGGACCTTTCAGTCCGCAGATAGACGCTCTACCACTGAGCCAAAACAGCCTCGGCCTGAAAGCAGATTTTAAGGCTGTAGTTATTTATATCTTGGATTAGGGAAACTTCTCAGTTTTCGAGTTTCCTTTAAATTCACAGAAATAACAAACTCATCTGCAAAGCTGCTGAGCCCTTTTGCTCAGGTGTCCACTGGAACTGAGCAAGGGGCCCCAGGCAATCATCTTCCCAAACTCTCACAGTCTTTCAGAAACAAGATAACAAGAACCTCTTATTATTGCTGATATACTGCTGTCATCAGCTGTCCTCTGCAGGCATGGGACACTGCAATGCGAAGGAATAGAGGAGAGAGACTAGGGTTAGTTCAGGGAACTGAAATTAACTCAGTGTGGCCAGCATAGAAGAGTTTCCGTTTATTTGCAGCAGAACCCGCACAGATAGACAGAGCTATCATGAAAGCATTGTGTAATACTCAGGAATATGGACTGTTATCCTGAATGCTTTTATAAGAAAACTTTTAAAACTATACATATCTTCTCAAAAATAATATTTTTTTTATTCAAAAGCAATACATGTTCAAAGTACATTTTTTTTTACAAAGAAGACATGTGCAAAGAAAATCATCCTTAATCCAATCAATCACCTTTATAATTTTTAACATTTTGACACATTTTTTTCAACCTTTCTTTAATGAATGTAAGCATGAATGCACATTTAAATGAAAACAAGTAAGGCTTATACTCTATATATTTATTACTTTGTAACTTGACTTTTTATAAACACTTCACAATCAGTTGCCTTTAAAATGTGATTTTTGAAGGGTACATAGTATTTTATTATATGCATGTATTACAGGTTATTTAATTAATTCCTTGTTGTTGGGCATTTAGGGTGTTTTTGCTTTTTCTACTATAAATAACATCTTCACGAACAGTTTTGTACAATAATTTTAAACATCTAATTTTTGGTACATATTTATAGGCTTAAATCTAAAAGTGGAATTATCATACCAAAGCTATGAATATTTTAAAGATTTTTGATGCAGATGATGCTTTAAAAAGTTGTTTCAAGTTACACTCCTTCTAGTCCTATGGTAGAATGTCTATTTCTCAGCTCTTTCATCCTCACTGAAAGTTCTCATTCTTTTAAAATATTTACAGCTTATTTTCTTAATTTGATTTCTTTCTTACTAGTAAGTTTGAACTTCTTCCATGTTTTTATTAGCCACTTATATTTCTTTCTTTGTTTGTGTGTGAAATTTGCTATTCATGTCCTTTGCTAATTTTTATCTTTTTTCATCAGCTTGACTTTACAAATTGTTTAGGCTTTTTTTTTTTAATTTTTAATTTTTTACTTTCATAAAATCTAAATTTTTAAATAGCCAGACCTACCAATCTTTCTCTTATGGTTTCCTTCTTTGCTTTTTTTGTTTACAAAGTTTCTCCCAGACTCCAAATGATTTTGCTCAAGTAAATTCTTAAAATTAAAAAAATGAGATAGACCATTCTGAGATCAGTTTTCTTAAAAAACAAACGAACATATTTCTTGTAGTTGTTATGATTTTATTTATTATTCTGGGCTTGAATTTTGACAGTGTGAGAGTTCTAAGCCTCTCTCTCCACTATCAGAACACAATTTATTGTGTAATCCATCGCTGATTTAAATACTGCCTTTATCCTAATAGCTCCAGTCATCTTCCTGGGATTCACCTCCTGACAGTTGTTACAGGAATGGGGTGGCATGTGGGAGAGGGAACAAATATCCTAGGGAATAGACAGTGCTACCAAGGTGTGAAAATTTAGATCAGGCAGACCGAGAACATACGGTGTTTGCTATAGATTTTTAGATTAGTAGTGGATTAAGAACATACGTATGTAATTTTCAAGATAGTTGCTCATGGAAATAGATAAATGAAAATTTTTAATGGCAGGAAAAGGAAATAACTTGTCTGTAAATCCAGTTCCACGCGCGAGCCACCTGTCACAGGGACGACTGCCCTTTCGACAGCAACACTCAGGTATGAGACCTGAGAGAGGAAGTTCAGAGGGAGGTCTTGAGTCTTCCAGAATATTTTGCTTAGAGAAAACGAAACTTTATTGTAAAACACGGTGCTCCTCATCAGCGCAGCAACCACTGCAGAAGCAGCATGACCCGCTCATTTTTATACTGACATCGGCCTGGGCGATCTCCGGCGGGGGGTGGGGGTGGGGGACACGACGACGACGGAGGGCTGGGCAAGGGGGAGTTATTTTTGCATTTTGAGCACCAGATTCCTCCTTTTTATTATTATTATTATTATTATTATTATTATTTTGCAAAAAGACCGTTAAGGAGGCCAGGAACGTTAGGCCGCAACCCAGTTGCTTGTACTGTAACGGTGGTTTTCGTAAATGGAAAAGATAAAAAAGGGAGAAGTGCAGGTTACACCACACAACTTCCTGGGGTCTCCCCTGGCCCCCGGGGGGCGGAGATCCTGGGAACGCCGGCGGCTGCGAGGCCGCCTCGCGCCACTAGGGGGCGCGCCCTCCTTGGAAACCTCCCTCCCGCCCCGCCCGGGGCCCCGGGGCGGTGACGTAAAGGGGCGGGGCGGGGCGGGGCGGGGCGGGGACGCGCTGCCCGGCGGCGGCGGCGGAGGGCGGGCGCCTGCGGAGGGAACCTCTGGCGGCGGCGGCGGCGGCGGCGGCGGCGGCGGCGGGGGAGTGCGGCCGAGGTCGCTGGCCAGCCCCGCGGCCCTGGCTGGTGTGCAGCACGAGCCCCTGGCGGGCGATGGCGCGGAGCGCGAGCGCCCCGGGGTAGCGAGGCCGAGGCCCCGGGGCCCCCAGCGCGCCGCTCGCCGGCATCGGCGCTGGCTCCGCCGCCGGGCCCGGGCGGCGATGGGGCTCCTGCGGCTGATGGCGCTGGCGGCGCTGGCATCGCAGCCCGGCGTGGCTGGGGGCGCCGAGGCCGCGGGGAACGCCAGCGGCGCGGGTAAGGTCGGGCGCCTCCCTTCTTCTGCACCCCAGGGGCGTCCGCATTGCTTTGCAAGGCCGAGGTCCACCCCCGGGTCCGTGCGCCCAGCGGCCGAGGCGGCGGGCTCAGAGCCGGCAGGAAGGGGTCAGGGTCCCTTCGTGCAGAAGGAAATGAATTAATTCCCTTTGCTAAGGGGGCGTCCTCACTCGGGCTGTGGACATGGGGAGAGATGCATGACGCTCTCTGGTTCACACACATTCCTCGGGGAGCAGCCATGTTTGCGGGTTTAATTTGACACTTGGCAGCACCTCCTGGCACCCGAGCGGCGGGGCCGAGCTGGGGGGTTAGGGGGGTGGGGGTGGGGGATGGGGAGGGGTGTCTGCTGTCAGGGGTGCAGGACCGAGGGAGGGGTTTTCCTATTGGCGAGCTCCACGGATTTGGAGAGGAAAAGCGAACTCAGATCGGGCTTTTTAGATAGGAGGTCATGTGCATGGCTGAATGGGTTTTATAAGTAATTCGTGGTCTGTTCACATAGACCCTGTGAACAGCGCAAACTGTGCCAGGCTGGTGAATCACGTGCTTTCCCCGTGAGGCTGGGCACATTCTTAGTTTTTTGTGGAGCGTTTAAGAGACTACTATAGACAGTTCTGAAACACATTTCCTGAATAATGTGATTGTGCGTCTAAATACTTCTCTTGTGCAGACTGGGTTCTAGAATCTTTGCATAGGACTTGAGGCCAGAGCTGAAAAGGGCAAGTTGTATTTTTGCAGAAAAAAAGCCTTTTTTTTTTTTTAAATGGAGCAGTGACATTCACTGTAATGCAGACTGTGCCAGGAGCTTTTCATGGCAGTGTGTGTGTGTGTGTGTGTGTGTGTGTGTGTGTGTGTTTAAAATACATTTTATTGGTTTCAGAGAGGAAGGAAGAGGGAGAGATAGGAACATCAATGATGAGAGTCATTGATCAGCTGCCTCCTGCATGCCTCCTACTGGGGATCAAGCCGGCAACCCCAGCATATGCCCTTGACCGGAATTGAACCTGGGACCCTTCAGTCCACAGGTGGAGGCTCTGTCCACTGAGCCAAATCGGCCAGGGCAGCGTGTTGTTTTTTGTTTTTAATCCTCAGCCGAGGATATTTTCCCACGGATTTTTAGAGAGCATGGAAGAAAGAGGGAAAGTCAGAGAGAAATATCAACGTGAGAGAAATACATCTGTGGGTTCGAGCACCATGCCTTTGACTGGAATCAGACCCAGGACCCTTCAGTAGGCAGGCGGACGAGGCTCTGTCCACTGAGCCAAACCGGCGAGGGCATGGCAGTGTTCTTCTCCTCACGACCCTGGAATCACAGTCCTCCCTCGGCAGAGGAGGGAGCTGAGGCCCCGAAGAGTGATGATGCCCACCACACAAGCATACAGCTCTAGGGCCACAGGCAGCTTCTGAACCCAAGTTTGTCTTGCGGCAAATTCCCTGGTCCTTCCACTTCAACACAGCTGCCCCGAAGAAGAGTATTTTACTCAGTTTGGTGCTTTGCACTTAGTTCTGCCAGGAATCCTCATTTCTCAGAACAGCTTTCTGACGCAGGTGATGGAGATGCTTCATCAACAGGTGAAGCATTTGAGAGACTGAGTTTGCAGTTGACCCGGGAGGGCTGTGACCCAGAACTAGTTTCATTTCTAGTTCTGTGCCTTCGTATCTAATAACATCTAGACCTTTTTACACAGAAGTTGAGAAACCTGAGTAATCGAGAAATGACTGTTCTTCAGTAGGAGTCATCTCTTGACTCCTCCGTGACGTCAGCGCTGATATTTCCTCTGCCGAGAGACTCTTGCCTTGCAGTAGCACTGTTGTTCCGTGTGAAAGGACAACCTGTGGGAGCTTAACTGCTGGGTGATAATAAAAGCTGATGTGCCCAAGCCGGTTCGGTTCGTGGATACAGCCTCTGCCGATGGACTGGAGGGTCCCGGGTTCGATTCCGGTCAAGGGCATGTACTAAGTAAGGTTGCAGCCTCAGTCCCTGGGAGGCAGTCAATCAAGGTGTCTCTCTTACATTGGTGTTTCTCTCTGCCTCTCCCCCTCCCTTCCCCGCTCTCTAAAATTCAATGGAAAAAATATCCTCCAGGGCCGGTTTGGCTCGGTGGATAGAGCGTCAACCTGTGGACTGGGGGTCTCGGGTTCAGTTCCGGTCAAGGGCACATGCCCAGGTTGCGGGCTTGATCCCCAGTGGGGAGCGCGCAGGAGGCAGCCAATCAATGATTCTCTCATCATTGATATTTCTCTCTCTCTCCCTCTTCCTTCCTCTCCGAAATCAATAAAAAAATGTTTAAAAAATATCTATGGGTGAAGATTAACAAAACTATTATAAAACAAGCTGATGTTCTCCACATCTGTCAGATAGAAACTTACAAAGACTTAGTTAAGACTTTGCAGTCTCCTCATTTGTTTCTATTTGAGGACTCCCTGAAGGAATTAAGCAACTGCTCTAACTTAAGAGGACTTCCCCATCTTTCCCAGGAAAAGCTAACTTGCACCCCAGGAGTAGTGGCTCGAAAGCCAAATAAACCTTTGAAGGTGGCAGATAAAGTTTCCAGAATGAGTGAGGTGCTTTTAGACAGTGTTTAAACACGTTTAAACAGTGTTCCCTTGTTTTGAAGTTCCAGTTCTCTGCTGCCTTTAATGTCCGTTGTTATTGTTTGTTTCACATCCATTCACTCACATAGAATTACATAGCAATTGGAGGTGAGCACAATGTCATTTGAACTTCCTAATACTTGTGCTAATGATAATGCTGTAAGTAAGGCAGCAGGTCATTTTTGTAGGTCAGTTTTAAGTGGTCCCTTTTCTCTTGAAAGCATGTGAAAGGTGCCCTGGCTGGTGTGGCTCAGTTGGTTAAGCATATCCCAGGCATCGAGAGGTCGCAGGGTTGCAGGCTCAATCCCCAGTAGGGTGCATGCAGGAGGCAACCGATCAATGTTCCTCTCTCACCCTTCCTCTCTTTCTAAATATGTCAGTAAAAACATATTTAAAAAAAAAATATGTGAAGAGTAGTATGCACATTTTGTGTTTCCTTTTAGCGCTAATGAAAATTCATAAGATATATGGCAGCATAGTATTCCATTGTGTAGATGTACCACAGTTTTTGGATCCAATCATCTGCTGACGGGCACCTAGGCTGTTTCCAGATTCTAGCTATTGTAGATTGTGCTGCTATGAACATAGGGGTGCATATAACCTTTCTGATTGGTATTTCTAGTTTCTTGGGATATATTCAACATCATGCTGAGTGAAATAAGCCAGTCAATGAAAGAGAAATACCACATGGCCTCCCTCATTTATGGATATTAAAGAACATTATAAACTGACAAACCAAAAGTCAGATATGAAGACAGTAAAGCAATAAGCAGACTGTAAAATTACAGCAGGGAGAGTAGGGAGATCTGGGGGAGATAAGAGATCAACCGAAGGACTTGTATACATGCATATAAGTACAACCAATGGACACAAAACTCTGGGGGAGGGTGGGTACCCATGGGAGGGGGGGGCAATGTTAAAATATATACACAGATAATAATTTAATAAAAAAAAGAAAAAAGAAAAGAAAAATAAATAAATGCACAGATTAAAAAAAATAAATTTTTTTCAAAAAAAAATTCATAAATTCATAAGATATAAATGAGAAATTGGGCCTAGCCGGCAGGGCTCAGTGGTTGAGTTTTGACTATGAACTAGGAGGTCACCGTTCAATTCCCTGGGTTGTGATCTTGATCCCCAGTGTGGGGCATGCAGAAGGGAGCCCATCAATGATTCTTTCTCATCATCGATGTTTCTATCTCCTCCTCTCTTCCTCTCTAAAATCAATAAATATATTTAAAAAAAATAAGTGAGAAATTGGGAGGGGCTGTTGACCAGTTCAAGTAGCTAAATTAACTGCTTTTGTTTTTAATATTTAAATATATATTTTATTGATTTTTTACAGAGAGGAAGAGAGAGGGAACATTGGTGAGAGAGAATCATCGATCAGCTGCCTCCTGCACACCCCCCACCATGGATGTGCCCGCAACCAAGGCACATGCCCTTGACCAGAATCGAACCCAGGACCCTTCAGTCCTCAGGCTGATGCTCTATCCACTGAGCCAAACCGGTTTTGGCTTGTTTTTAATATTTAATCTGAAGAGAATTATAAAGACAGCTTTCACAAATCTCTTCAGGAATTTGGTTGTTGTATACAAGCACAAACAATGCTTTCATTTTAGTAAAATAGAGGTCAACTTCAGTAAAGTAGTAAAGGATGAGTTGAACAATTTTAAGTTTGCAAGTTTAGGATTGATTGGGTAGCTCTTGGTAAAATAGAATTCTTGGAAAGAAAAAGTGACTGAGGAGTATGAAAAAAAGAAAAGAGTTCCCTGTTACGGGTCAGATGGAAAAAAAAAAAAAAGTGTGTGTGTGTGTGTGTGTGTGTGTGTGTGTGTGTATTTGGCAGAAAAAACAGAGGCACTTCTTTTTAGAGGAGCACTCCAGCATAAGTGCTCTGTCTCCATGTTGGCTGTGTGCTCTGTAATATCATTTGATGTACTGTTTCCCTCCCACGCCCAAAGTCATAAGATCTAATGATGCCTCGTAAAATGTTTCTCACGAATCCCTTTCCAGATGGCTCCGAGGTGAATTAAGTTTCTGTTAACCTCTTCGGGACATATTTTGGTTATACGCCTTTCTTTGCCATGGGTGCTTTTGTGAGAAGAAGCTAAATGCAGATTCTGCTAGACTGTACTTTCATTGTCTTGGTTTTCAGTATTTTTCCTCCTCGCTTTAAGGAAGTCTCCTTCTCTCCTTGATGTATTTGATGGGTGTGCCAAGCACTTATACCTGTTAGTCCTCTTCTTCCCACTCACTTATTTGTAGGACCACACTGAATGCCTGACTTAAAAAAAATAAGCAAGAGGAGCCTCTGAAACACTGGAAAAAGCTCACGGAAGTTCATCACGACATTTTGTCATTGTTTGTTTCACACCCATTAACTTACATAGAATTACGTAGTAATTTGTCATGTAGTATTGGACTGTTTTCAGACATTTCCCCGTTTATTTGATAATTTCAGCAGCCAAGTGATTTATGTAGCACAGTTTCCTCCATTCTACCGTGAGGGAACTGAGGCCCTGAAGAAAGAGATTACTTCCCTGAGGTTACAGACGGGAACTCTCATTTACTAAACAGTTACTATGTGCCAACGAGGTGACCAGTACGGTACTGGGCTTTGGAATGTCAAACGTGACAAAGCCCTGTGGAGCCAGGAGTCACACTATAACTGATTTTGTTCACACGCAATCTTCTGTAAAAATTGTGAAATGGCTGTCCGACTGCAGGGGTAACACATCCCAAAGGATTTTCACACAGACGTTAGGTTAAAGATAAGGAGGAATAGGAAAAATATACTTATCCTTCCCTAACTCATCAGACGTTGAGTTAGGAGTTCTCAAACCTGGCTGACCATTAGAAGTCAGCTGGGAAACTTTGTTTAAAAAGGCATATTGGTGAAGAGTCAACTAGAAATTGAAATTTAAAAGAAAAAGTAACAATAGTATCAAGAAACATTATTTAGGGACAATTATAATGGGATACGGGAAGACCACTACAGAGAAAACTATACAACAATCTTTTTTTTCTTTTTTTTTTAAAGTATGTTTTTATTGATTTTAGGGAGAGAGGAAGGGAGAGGGATAGAGATATAGAAACATCATCCATGAGAGAAGAAATGTCCATTGGCTGCTTCCTGCATGGCCACTACTGGGGATGGAGCCTGCAACCTGATCATGTGCCCTGACCGGGAATCCTTATGGTGCCCCTGCATTATAAATTTCAGATGAAGAGTTGAGATAGACCTGTATTCTGAGTGCCATTAAGGTTTCTTTCTGAAAAGAATACCTCACTATACTGTAGAATTTTATAAACAATAAAATGTGTAAAGAAGCCCTAACTGGTTTGACTCAGTGGATAGAGCGTCAGCCTGCGGACTGAAAGGTCCCGGGTTCGATTCCGGTCAAGGCATGTACGTTGGTTGCGGGCACATCCCCAGTAGGAGGTGTGCAGGAGGCAGCTGATCGATGTTTCTCTCTCTTTTATTGATGTTTCTAACTCTCTCTCCCTCTCCCTTCCTCTCTGTAAAAAAATCAATAAAATATATTTTAAAAAATGTGTAAAGAAAAGAGAAATCACCTAAAATATATTCCCAGGGATACCTGTGTTTAATGCTTATACTTATTTATTCAGGTTACTAATTGTTTAATAATGCATTTTAATTTTCTTGGTTCTATCTTTCCTTACTCTCTTTGAAAGCAATGGACATTTCAGTTCTCCAAGTATTTCTTTTTTTTTTTTTTAATATATTTTATTGATTTTGTACAGAGAGGAAGGGAGAGAGATAGAGAGTTAGAAACATCGATGAGAGAGAGTCATCGATCAGCTGCCTCTTGCACACCCCCTACTGGGGATATGCCCGCAACCAAGGTACATGCCCTTGACCGGAATCGAACCCAGGACCCTTCAGTCCCCAAGCCGACACTCTATCCATTGAGCCAAACTGGTCTCAGCTCTCCAAGTATTTCTTGTGATTTATCTTCACCCTGGTTTACCTGTTTAGTGGATTATTTGATAATTTACTTGGACAAAGAAAGAACTGGTGTGCAGCTAGGAGAAAGATACACAGAAAACCATGGGTAGAGTGAGTGAGTTAATAAACAAAACCAGAAATGGATGGGAAAGGCCTAGATGAGGTGTTGGAAAACTGTTGTTACAACCTGTCTTTTATGTGGACTCTGAACTTGGTCCTTAAACAAAAAGCTCATTTTCCCAGACTACCCGTGGCTCATTACTATAGATGAAGTAAGTATCTGAGATGGGTGTTCAATCAACATTTTTGCCAGTATTGATGGCACCTTCTTTTGCAAGCTAGGTAATACAGTCCTGTCTAACAGATGAAGAAAATGAGGTTTAAGAGAACTGAGACTCTTGCCTAAGTTCACAAAGCTAGTACATGGTGGCATAAAAATTGTAGCCGCCTTGTGTCTCCAGGGTGACTTCAGAATTCTTAGTTCCTACTGTTCTTTAAATCAGTGCATTCATAGTTGTCAGTAGCTTCTTAGGGTTGTTAATTCTTAAATTCAGGGGCTCTGTTCAGAATAGAATTGTTATGGTTGCTACCAGGTGGGGAGTTTTTCTGGGTTCTGGGCACCTTGAGCATCCTCAGCCACTTTAAGAATTTTTCTCATCTTTGGAAATACCTTTTCCCCACTTTAGTTCTTAGTTCTGCCACTCACGAGACAAGTCACATTTTTAAAAAAATATATTTTATTGATTTTTTTTACAGAGAGGAAGGGAGAAGGATAGAGAGCTAGAAAGATTGATGAGAGAGAAACATCGATCAGCTGCCTTGTACATGTATGTGCCCTTGACCAGAATCGAACCTGGGACCTTTGAGTCCGCAGACCGATGCTCTATGCACTGAGCCAAACTGGTTTCAGCTGCTTCACCTCTTTAAGCTTAATTGTTCTCATCAGTGACCTAGGGGCAGTAATAAAATTTATCAACCAGTGTTTCTTTCTGAGGATTAAATTAATCTCTGTGTTTATATTTGTGATTTCTACAAACTGATATTAGAGGTTCATATATTACAATGAAATGTTTCTCTTGTTGTAGGTCTTATTGAATTTTCTGTGGGGAAATTCAGATACTTCAAGCTCAATAGACCCTTTCCAGAGGAAGCTGTTTTGCGTAATATTTCCAGCAATTCGACTTTTCTTATTTTCCAAATACACTCACAGTATCTGAATACAACCGTTTCTTTTTCTAAGGTAAGTACAAAGGATTATTTCTGTAAAAACTGTTTCTGCAGTTTGTGTTATTCTATTTAGCAAAAGCATTAGAATTATTGGATGCTTCTTTATGTTTAGCTTTGTCTTAAAATTAAAAAAAAAATTAAAGTTGGTTTCAGTAAAATTAGTGGCTTAGACCAGCTAAGAGGTGAATATCTCAGGCCTTTCTTGAATGTGGTGACCTCTGACTTAATGAGGAGGTGATAAGGTGTTGAGTCTGAGGGAAGGGTGAGCTATGCCATTGTTTCCTGTCTGAATGTAGTTAAAGCTTTCCCCATGATTTTTCCCATTTTCCCCCCCTTACTCTCCTGATCCTTAATGACTTTTACCTGTGAATACATTTTAATGGGTTTCTATTTTTATTTAGCCATTTAGTGTGGTGTTAAAATTGACTAAGATCTATCCTATATAATAAAAGGCTAATATGCAAATCAATTGAATGGCAGAACAACCAGTTGCTATGATGCACACTGACCACCTGGGGCAGACATTCAATGCCGGAGCTGCCCCCTGGTGGTCAGTGTGCTCCCCCAGGGGGAGCACCGCTCAGTCAGAAGCCAGACTCACAGGGGTGGTGGGAGCCTTGCCCACCTCTGTAGCAGCACTAAAGATGTCTGACTGATTGCTAGGCCTGCTCCCCGTGGGCTCCCAGACTACGAGAGGGTGCAAGCTGGGCTGAGGGACTCCCCCACCTCCTGAGTGCACGAATTTCATGCATCGGGCCTCTAGTTTAATGAGATCCTATAGGATTAACTTTATTCTTTGATGCCTCTTGGAAACAAAAATATGCTAATACTGAGTTCATCCTCTAAACAGGGGTCCTCAAACTTTTTAAAGTGGGGGCCAGATCACGGTCCCTCAGAGAGCTGGAGGGCCGGACTATATGAACTACTAATTCCTACTGTAACACCTCGGCTTCGCTCACTGCCCTAAAAACCTGGCGGGCCAGATCAGACTCCTCTGCGGGCCGCATGTGGCCCGCGGGCCGTAGTTTGAAGACCCCTGCGAGTCTAACAGCACCTCTAACAGCATTCAGAACTCTTGCAGAAATCATCACTAACCCCTTAACCTCAGCTTCGGCTTTGGGAAGTTTTTCAAATGCCCTGGCTCAGCCTAAGCGATTAAGGACCTGCCATATTGATAACCTTTTGCAAATCTATTTCTATTTAGCCTATATGACTTCATACAAATTCCACTATGTATGTTGTGTGTTTTTTTTATTATTTGTTCTAAGCCTATATTCTAATATCCTAGATTTTGTTAAACAAAGTTCTTTTAGTCCGATTCATACATGTTTTGTAGGCATTGGTCATATAATCTCTCAGACTAAGCATTTTGTATATTTTTACCCTGATATGCTGCTTCTGTCATGAAGGTTTTGAAGTTACATGCCTGTGTGTGATAGTTTAATCAACTAGAAATGAAAGAGTCTGATCATGGAAAACAAGAAGGAATAAATTGTTAATTGAAAGAGATGACAGAGCCTGTGACCCATTTATGCTGACTTTGCTTTAATTCATGGCAGCCAGAGCAAAAATCAAATCATGTTAAATTTCCTAACTTCCTTAGAAGTAAGAACATGCTAGTTACTCAGGAGAAGCCGCGTTTTTTTTTCTGGCACTATATTCAAAAGGAATCTCCCTACTCAGGCCCTGATAGGAGACATAGTAAAATGGCTCGTGCATAATTTCCTTCTTAATAACATCGCAACACAGACAACATTTGAAGAAAGGGAAAGGGCAGAGAAAAAGGCATTTATATTTATTTCATGCCTACTGTGTGCTGGTAGTCTTAGCTCCTGGGGTCGTAGACTTTAAATCTGATGAAATTTATGGACTCTCTATCTGGCAGAATGTATAGGTACATATGTGTGATTTCATGGGCATCTCCGGGGCTCCTAGTTAGGAACCCCTGTGCCTGGTTTTCCATATAATTAATTTAATTCTCGCAATAGCTCAACCAAGCTTGTTTTTACCTCTGAGGAAATGGAAGTGGCCTGGATGAATAACATATGCCAGTCACAGCCCTCCAACTCAGTTTCCTGCAGGAAGGGTCTTTGTTATCTTTAATTATAACAAGCTTCCTCACTGTGATGCTTTTAGTTCACTCTGTCTATGCCACTGGGAGGCTAACAGACTGGATGTAGCTCTGGGAGTGAGCAGTCTGTGGGAAGAGAATTGTTTCTGTGTCCTCTGCCCTTCCCGAAGAAGTGTTGCACGTAAGATTGTTAGGCTCATCATGGCAGCTGGTTCTTTAAAACTGTCAACTATCGTTTGTCAGTTAGTATTTATTTGGATCATTCTCCCTTTTGATTGACAAATTGAAGCCCACCTATCACTTATGGAAAAATCAACCTGCAAGTCAGTCTGCAGTTACGGGAAACCTGTCCAGGATACTTCACATGTGCCAGTCACAGTCCTCCCACTCAGTTTCAGCCAGCTTACCTTACCCTGCAAAAAGGACCTGCTGGTATCCTGAGAACTTTCCGACCTCCTAGCCCCTTGGTTGGCAAACTGCGGCTCGCGAGCCACATGCGGCTCTTTGACCCCTTGAGTGTTGCTCTTCCACAAAATACCACGGCCTGGGCAAGTCTGTTTTGAAGAAGTGGCGTTAGAAGAAGTATACGTTTAAAAAACTTGGCTCTCAAAAAAAATCTCAATTGTTGTACTGTTGATATTTGGCTCTGTTGACCAATGAGTTTGCCGACCACTGTGACCTGGCCCATCCTGCCCTGTTTCTGCATGGCTGTTTCTAGTGCTCTCTAGAGCTCGCCCTTGCCCCAGATCCCTCAGAAACAATATTCCACAGCATGTGAGGCATTGAACTCCCCCAGCCATTGGTTGTTTCCCCCTGAATAAAGGATATCAAACTTGGGATGAAGTTATTTTAGTTTCATCAGGCGGCAGTAGTGTTAGTACCTGACCTAGTACATCTTAATTTGGGGGATAGAAAAGCTTGGGAATTTTATTGCCTCTGATCAAAGATCACGTATTTTAAATAGTTCTGCCATGTGCATGTGTGGGCAAATGCACATAAAGGTGACAAGAGCTCTTTAATTTTCTAAGGAAGGTCTGTTTTTATTCTTTTTCTTTTGGGGAGATTTGGAATAGGTCATGCATAGTAAGTAGACCATCTCTGGAATTTTAATATTTTGCTCAAATCCCTGTTCATGATGACTCTTTTGTTCCTTATTGCAGACGCTCCTTCCCAGCACCTCGGGGACAGGCACCGACAAAGGACTGGTTTTCATTCTTAGACCGGAGCAAAGCATGTGCTCTTGGTATTTGGAGACTTTAGAAGCTGAGCCTGTCCAAAATTTGGCCATTCCACTCTCCTACTCAGAAAGAGGTGGTGACCTTTCTGTCTTCAACTTCTACTGTCTAGCATATGAGACTTGTTCCTGAACATTTAGGGAAAACTGTAATCTTATTAAAAGTGTTTATTGTAAGTACAATATATTTAATCAGAAAGGTTTTAATAGTAAGGGAGCCAGAGAATTGTCAAGATGTTGAAAGTCTAGATAGGAGCTAGGAGAATACATTTAAGGAGCTGTTGGAAAAGTAGTAACAAAAGGACAAGACACACTCCTTAGCACTTTAGTGGGTTATTCTAGGCAGAGGAGGGGACTTTAAAAAAATGGAATGTTAGAAGAATGGCATATGGTGGGTGTGGCTGGAGGCAGAGTGGGAGGGCCTTGCATATAATTTGAGGTTCACATTCTATTCTGAGATCCGGGGAAGCATAGCGAGTGTTTATAAGCAGAGGAATGATGTGAAGCACTTCATCTCTTAGAAAGTTAACTCTAGAAGCAGTGTGGGAAGTGGGTTGGAGAGATCCACTGCAGCACTAAGGATGTCCGCTCCCCTATGGCCTAAGCCCGTGGTTGGCAAACTGTGGCTCTCGAGCCACATGCAGCTCTTTGGCCCCTTGAGTGTGGCTCTTCCACAAAACACCATGGCCTGGGCAAGTCTATTTTGAAGAAGTAGCATTAGAAGAAGTTTAAAAAATTTGGCTCAACTTTTGTTGAGTACAACTATTGATATTTGGCTCTGTTGACTAATGAATTTGCCGACCACTGGCCTAAGCCAGCTATCAGACATCCCCCGAGGGCTCCTGGATTGCAAGAGGGTGCAGGCCGGGCTGAGGGACTCCCCTGAGTGCAGGAATTTCATGCACCGGGCCTCTAGTTATTAATAAAATGGAATGCCACAAATTTGTGTTTAATTAAATATTTAAATACTATTCTGATACATGGTCTTGGAGGTCTTTTGAGGTCTTTTTTTTTTTTTATATATACACAAAGACTCTTGCAAAATTGATATGACACTGTCTTTCTCCCTATTCCTCATGGAGTTCCTTTTCTCTTTGGCAGTGTTTTTTCCCCTCCATCCCTGGGTTCTTATGTTCTTGTTGTAGGTTCATAGTCCCCAAAATCTAACAAAGACCTCTTTCCCTAGGAAATAAACACTTTCAACATACAATTTCAGGGTGTTCATGGAGCCCCTAAACTCCATTCTTGGATCTCAGCTTAAGAATCTCTTTTCTCTTCTGACCATTTCAACTCTAGAGCAAAGTTGACAAACTACAGACTGAGCCAGATCTAACTCGCTTCCCATTTTGTACATGAAGTCGTATTGGAATGCAGCCATGTTGATTCACTTAGGAGTTGTCTACGTCTGCTCTCGTGCCATGAGGGCAGGGTTGTGTAATTGTCACAGAGACCATTCCGCCCTTGAAGCCCCAAATCGGCACTATCTGATCCTTTGCGGAAGAGATTTGCTGACCCTTGTTTCAGGGCCCTTAACCTCAGTTAATTTTACCCTCTTAACCTCAGTTAATGAGGTGGTACAAAACTAGAAGCTCTGTATTTAAGTTATATAATATATGGAAAGTTCTTGAAAGAGTAGAGTTTTGTTTTTTGAGTGTTATTTGAATATATAAAAATTCTGTGTTGAGTGACTTCCTTATTTTTCATCCAGATCCTATTCCTGGAGGCTGTAATTTAGAGTTTGATTTAGATGTTGACCCCAACATTTACTTGGAGTATGATTTCTTTGAAACAACTATCAAATTTGCCCCAGCAAACCTAGGCTATGCAAGGTATGTCTGCCTCTTATAATTACTTGTAGAACACGCATGACAAGGTTCAATGAACTCTCTCAAAAGCCATCATTCTCTTTAGCAAAATGGAATCCTTTAATTTTTTAAATTAAAACTCTGCATTAGTTTCTAGTTTAACAATAAGGATAGCTAATGTTTGAGTAACATTTGAATGCTCTCTGTGTATCATCCACAGTGCTGAGTGCCCTATGTTCTTTGTCATTTAATTCTAGCACTTTTATTTAGAAAGGGTAATTGTTCTTATTTTATGGAAAGATTCCCTAAGGGAGAGTAATGACTTGCCAATGTACAGCTAACAACTGGCAAAGCTAGCATTTGACTCTAGGCCTGACTGACATTAACGCCTGGTTACATAACCATACGGCCTGTCAGTGTGTTATTTTTCTTCAGAATGCCAAAACTGGGATCCTTGTCTCAGGAGCTTGAAATGTGAGCTTTTGGTTCCTTTTTATAGATGGGACTTCATCCACAAGAGATTGATGTTCGGTTTTGTTGGTTGACTTTAGAGGCGCGGATTCTCCGCCGTGTGACACCAAGACAGGGCAGGACTCCAGGTGGAGGTTGCAGTACGACATCTATCAGTATTTTCTGCCCGAGAATGACCTCACCGAGGAGGGGTTGCTGAAGCATCTGCAGAGGATGGCCGAAGTGCCTCAGGTGATGGCCAGTGCTATGAAGGTAAATCTGATCCTTGTGCTTTGAGCGGCCAGATTGCTACACCTTTGTAAGAGCTGAGTAGCAGAGAAGCTACCAGGATCTTATTTCTTTATTGTTCCCTTGGTCTTTCTGGGGTTTGGACTTTATTCTCTTATGTCTTTATTATCTTGGGAGTCTTTGCTAGTGATATCTCAAAGAAATGTTGTCCTTTAAAGAGATGCGTGTAAATTACATTATATTTTAGTTGCAGCCACACATATGACCTTGAGATGTAGATGGAAGTGGGTGGTGATTTTTATGTATTCCTATACCTATTCGGTTAAAACTTTTGGCAAATACGAAGGTTATAGTGTTGTGAGAAACTGTTTAAAGATATATTCGCTGGCATGAATATTTAAACCCAAACTTCAAATCTCTTACTTGGAGAAAAATTTTCTCTGAGCTGTTGCCAGAAGGTTGAGATTACCAGATTACATAGAAAGAGGTGATTGAAATAGGGCATACATGGTTAATCTAGGGGCTCAGTCTGTTATAGAACAAGATCTCAATGTGTTACTCTGTCTCCTAGGATGTCATTGCCCCATGCTAAGAGAGAGCCTTATACAAGAACACTTATTTGGCTTATTCACAAATTAGGAAGCTCTTTGGAAAAAGTTTTTTCTTTGAAATAGGAAATTTTGAAGACCATGTTTATGTATTTATTTATTTGTTAATCCTCACTCAGTTGATTCTTAGAGAGAGTAGAAGGGATGGGGGGAGATGAAGAGAGAAAAAAAGAAAGGAAGAAAGAAACATCATTGTGAGAGAGACACATTGGTTGGTTGCCTCTCGCACATACCCAACCAGGGCTGGGGATCGAGTCTGCAACCGAGGCACATGCCCTTCACTGGAATCGAACCCAAGGCTCTATAGTCCGCAGGCCAGCACTCTTTATCTACTGAGCCAAACTGGCTAGGGCTATTCTTATGAAAAATATAAGAACTCACCGAACAGGACCTTTTAAGCTACTTTTAACTTCCAGTTAAGAGTTAGAATATTGTATGCTAAAATTCAAGGAAACCCTCAGTGACTAATGAGGACATGTTAAAAAGACTCGAACCTGTTTGAAGAGACTCACACTGGTCAACTTTGGGACAATTCAGTGATCAAAAAATAAAATGATTGATTATATGTCCTGAATGAGTAAAAACAAGATCTATACTGATACCAAAAAAAGAAGAAAAAAAATAAGAAAAAAGAAAAAGAAAAAAATCTCCCTAGTTGCTACCATTGGAAAAGGCTCTTACACCAAATTACCCTGAAAATTTGTTAAAAGGGAAGGAATTTGTCTTGCCTTTTTAAAGGGACGAGCAGTTATTCATTCTCAATTGATGAGAGAAACCGAGCAACCAATAAATGATGAAGGAATCATTTAAATTAGAAAGTCACCATTTTGAGGTCCTCAAGGGTCATTAAGTGAGAGATTATTGGGGGACAGGATATTTCCAGGATGCCTAACTAGCCTGCCCAGATTCTAATTGTAAAGGGTCAACTGTTTTTAGAATGGAGTAACCTGATTGACTCCTTCTTACGCTGTGGTCAGCACAGCCTCAGTGATTGTGGGTTCACCTACATGGGGTGCTCACATGAAGGCAGTCTGACATTGTCACCATTATCACCACCCAGGAAGGATACTATTGTAGCAAAGCATAGCCTGAATCCAGACCTTGGAGTTCCTGCTTACAGGAAACATAGGGAGTGAAAGTACAAATTGGACACCTTGAGCATGATGTAAAAAATGCAGATTGTGGAATATTCTATAAAGTGACTGCCCTTAATCTTTTCAGAAGTTATTGGGTGAGCTGAAACCAGTTTTGCTCAGTGGATAGAGCGTCAGCCTGCGGACTGAAAGGTCCCAGGTTCGATTCCGGTCAAGGGCATGTACCTTGGTTGCGGGCACATCCCTAGTAGAGGGTGTGCAAGAGGCAGCTGATCGATGTTCCTCTCTCATCAATGTTTCTAGCTTTCTATCCCTCTCTCTTTCTCTCTGTAAAAACTCAATAAAATATATATATTAAAAAAAAAGAAAAGTTATTGGGTGAGTGGGAGTAGGGTGGTGGGAAGGACTGTTCTGGATCACAGAGGCTAGAGATAAGTACTGTGCATGCAGCTTGGTTGGATATTAGTTAAAGGGGAGAAAAGCTATAAAGGATGTTTAGAAAAACCTGAATATGGAATTTGCAGTAGGTAAGAATTTATTGCCAAAACCGGTTTGGCTCAATGGATAGAGCGTCGGCGTGGGGACTGAAAGGTCCCGGGTTTGATTCCGGTCAAGGGCATGTACCTTGGTTGCGGGCACATCCCCAGTAGGGGGTGTGCAAGAGGCAGCTGATCGATGACTCTCTCATCAATGTTTCTAACACTCTATTTCTCTCCCTTCCTCTCAGTACAAAATCAATAAAATATATTTAAAAAAAAATATATATATATAAAGAATTTATTAAACTTCTTAGGTGAGCTAAGGTATTGTGGGTATTTAGGAGATCCTTTATACATCAGACCTTGCTACTCAGAGAGTGGAAGATGGATACATAGCATTGACGTCACCAGAGAGATTGTTAGAAAAGCAGAATGTCAGATACCCCCTCTGACCAACAAAATCCGAATCCGAATTTTAACAAACTATCCAGTGATTCCTAGACACATTAAGTTTGAGAAACACTGTTTTCGGATATGCATACTGAGTTATTTAGAAGTGAAATATCATGATATCTGTGCCTCACTTTAAAATGGTTCCACAGAAGAAAATAGAAGGATGAAGAGAAGGAGGAAGGGATAGATAAGCAAATGTGGTAAAGTATTAACAGTGGTTAAATCTAATTGGTGCAATATAGTTTATTAATTGTAGTGTTCTTTTCGTATTTCTGTAAAGAAGGTTTCATAATAAAAATGTGGGTGACTAGGAAGTACTTGTTGAACTTGACCAAATACTTTGCCCAGGAAACATATTTGTGAAGGCTAAGCAATATTTTTGAGCTGTGGAAGTCCTCTAAGAGACTAAAAATTATTCCTGAAAACTCTAATTTTCTCACCAGTATTAATAAGAACATAGCTATATAGGTTTTTGTTTCTTCTGTGACATGTATTACCTATTTTTAAAAACAACCTTTCAAAGGGGATTTTTGAAGTTAAGGAGTATTGCATAACACAACTACATGTAATGTCTTCTTATATCAAAGCCTGTTAAACAAAAATAAGTAGGTACTCTATGAGGTGTTAACAAACACTGTTAGCACTGTAACTAGGAGTGCTAACACTTGTTGAACACTCACTCTTATACCATGCATTGTGCTAAATATTGAAGAAAGAATAGTGAGCAAAATAATTATGGTTCCTGCCCTTAGGTTGTTTACAGCCTAGCAGATGAAAAAAAATTTTTTTTTTACTTTGTCCTAATTAGTCTTTACATGTTACTTATATCTTATTTAATTATTAACATTTAATACTATACAAAAACTTTTAAAACATGTTGTGTAAGAGCTTATATTAGTGCATACAAATTGTGTATGATAATTTTTTAATAAAACTAAACGGTGTATTTTTAAAAAAAGAAATGTTTTAATATTATAATTTGATATTACATGTAGGTGGATTATAACAGAATAGCCTTTAAAAAAAATCTAGCTGACAGAATTTGGAAACAGCCTAGGTGCCCGTCAGCAGATGATTGGATCCAAAAACTTTGGTACCTCTACACAATGGAATACTATGCTGCCATAAAAAAGAAGGAATTCTCATCATTTGCAGCAACCTGGATGGAATTGGAGAACATCATGCTGAGTGAAATAAGCCAATCAATGAAAGAGAAACACCACATGACCTCACTCATTTGTGGATAATAAAGAGCATTATAAACTGATGAACCAAAAGATAGATATAGAGACAGTAAAGAAACAAGCAGATTGTCAAATTACAGCGGGGAGGGGAGGAGGATCTGGGCGAGATAATAGATCAACCGAAGGACTTGTATACATGCATATAAGTACAAGCAATGGACATAAAACTATGGGGAGGGAGGGGACATGGGAGAGGGAGGGAGGGGGGCAAAAAAATCATTAAAATATGTAAAAAAAATAAATTAATTAAATAAAAAAATAAAATAAAATAAAACAGCAAAAAAATAAAAAAATAAAAAAAATAAAAAAAATAAAAAAAATCTAGCTGAAACCGGTTTGGCTCAGTGGTAGAGCGTCGGTCTGCAGACTGAAAGGTCCCAGGTTTGATTCTGGTCAAGGGCATGTACATTGGTTGCGGACACATCTTTGGTGGGGGGTATGCAGGAGGCAGCTGGTCGATGTTTCTCTCTCATCAATGTTTCTAGCTCCCTTCCTCTCTGTAAAAAAAATCAATAAAATATATTAAAAAATAAAATAAAATAAAATAAATAAAAAAATCTAAACACTAATCATGCATTATGTTTGGCTCCAGGTGGTTACTCTGACAGCTAATGATAAGACAAGTGTTTCCTTCTCCTCCCTCCGGGGGCAAGGCGTCATTTATAATGTCATTGTTTGGGACCCAGTTCTCAATACATCTGCAGCTTATGTTCCTGCTCACACATACGCCTGCAGCTTTGACGCAACGGAGGGTAATTGTTCTTCTCTTGGTGAGTGTATGGATTTAAACTTTGCGAACTCTTTTTTGACTTTGAAGATCTTTATCAACTAATATAGAAGTTAAGAATATTGAAAATGCTTTTGTGTAGTATTTACTCATTCATTGTACTGATGCCTCTTAAGCCCCTACACTATTCCACTCTCTGCTCTCTGTTCCCAGCACTGGAAGACAGCAGTGTGTGCATGTACTTAACATTTTATTTTGAAATAGTTTCATGGAAAAGATGAAAAAAATAGTAACAATGTCTGTATAATCTTCACTTAGATTCTTCAAATGCTGGTTAATATATTTTGCTGTTTATTCTATTTATAGCTCTATTTAGCATTCTTCTATTAAGAGCTTCCGGTCATCAACTGTGGATGAGTTATAGTTCCTCCTTTAAAAGAGATAGCAGGCTAAATTCCTTCCCTTTACCAGTTTCTAACCACAGGTCTTAAAATAAGCAGAATGTGGCATTGTCTTTCATTTCATCTTTCATTTGGGTTCTTCATTCTCAGCAAAGCTGCTGTGAAGGTATATATTGTACCCTACAAATTCTGGTCTTCTCTCTTGTATTTCTCATTTAAAAGTAGGTCTTTGAGTATTTTTATCTGAGTCTTAGTGTTTTGGTTGGTAGTGGTTTTTTTTTTTTTTTTTTATATGAGTTTATATAGGTGTTTTGTATTTTGGTTTTAGTTTAGGAATTATTTTCTTCTGTTTATCTCAAAGGAGTCATGATGGTGATGAATTTTGAGCATATTTTTTTTCTTGTAGTTTATTTATTATACTATTTAAAATGTTTTTATTGATTTCAGAGAGAGAAAGGGAGAGGGAGAGATAGAAACATCAATGATGAAAGAGAATCATCCATCGGCTGCTTCCTGCACGTCCCCCTCCTGGGGATTGAGCACACAACCCAGGCATATGCCCTGACTGGGAAGTGGAACCATAATCTCCTGGTTCATAGGTTGACACTCAACTGTTGAGCCACATCTTCCAGGTTGTAGTTTATTTTTGAAGAAACAGAATTATTTGTTTTAGGTACAATCTCTCCTCCTCCTTGCCCACTTCCTCCCTCCCCTTCCCCCAAGAATATGTTGCATACTTCTATCATATATATAAAATATATATATATATATTTATTTTTTGTTGTACCAGCAGCCATTGCCTACATACAATAATTCATTTAAGGGTGAGAAGGATATGTTTAAGACAAATTATACATGTATGGAATAAATTGTTATCAGTTGACTTTGCTTTTTTTCATGAAGCTTTGTTCAATTGATTAAATACAAAGTATCAAATTGCATGTATTATTCACTAAATTTTCATTATTTTTAGGAAGAGTATCTACCAAAGTGTTTTTCACTCTGTTTGCCCTGCTTGGTCTCTTTATTTGTTTCTTCGGACACAGATTCTGGAAAACAGGTATGATGTAGTTGCTATTGCATGCCTCATGGTCTTTTTTCTTAAATGCTGTGGAGAATTTGTGACCTGTAAGGAAAGTAGGCAACTATTTACCTCCACTGTCTTCATAAACTTGTGGTTGGGTTGTTTTAGTAAAGATTCTACCGAGTTGCTCTGCGTTTTTATTTTTTCTCTTTTTCCCAATAATGGTGTTTAAGACCTCCTCTTGTTAGTGGAATAAAATTTGATTTGTGCAGCAAACTTCTTCACTTGCTAAATTTGCTAGTTGGTTAAAGATAACTGGTTAGGAATCAGGATGTCATTCTAAAAAAATATATGTGTGGATTTCATTGTTGATGGTCAACATGGTTTCATATAAGTCAGGCTGTAGGACTCCATATATAATTCATTAACCAGGAGTATAAATGGAGCATCAGGGGGAGAGATAATCTCATAAACCTCTTTAAACTTGCTTAAACAAATTGTTTGAAATAGCAATTCTGTTTCCTCCATCACTATACCTTTTTTTCTTGATTGAGAAGAGATGATTGTGAAAAATATTTAATTCCACAAAATGTAGAATGATTGTGTAACAAAGAACTTAATTTCTAAGCTACATGTAAGATCCCAAAGATATTACTAGGTATTTTAACGAATGAAGATAATGGTTGGATTGTCCATTCTAAAAAGGAAAGGATGAATTAAAAGGAGACATAAAAGTCACATTTTGCTTTGGAATATTTTGTGTGGCTTTCTTTTTACCTTTTAAATTTTCTTTTAAGTTGAAATTTAGTGTGCAATTTCAGATCAGACACAATGACAGAAGTCCTGTTCTTTTTTTAAAAAATACTTTTTATTGATTTTTCACAGAGAGGAAGAGAGAGGGATAGAGATTAGAAACATCGATGAGAGAGAATCATCGATCAGCTGCCTCTTGCACACCCCCCACTGGGGATGTGCCCGCAACCAAAGTACATGCCCTTGACCGGAATCGAACCCGGGACCTTCCAGTCCGCAGGCCGACGCTCTATCCACTGAGCCAAACCGGTCCCGGCAGAAGTCCTATTCTTGTTTTAAGAAGGAAGTATATTAAAACGAGCTCTGAAATTAACAACTTATCAATTGAAATTGACCTAAATATAAGAAGGTATAACTTATGGTTAATATTTTAATATTATACCCATTTAATATTTAATCCCCATGAGTTCTACATTTCTCCTGCCTTTTAAGATAATTATTTCTCTCCTCCAAATACCCTACTGTGGAAGTATGAATTTGTACATTATATACTTAATTGCATTGTAAAAAGAATACCTAACCATAGCTTGTGTTTTGTTTTTTGTTTTTCCTTTCCTGATGGTTTGCTACTAGAATTATTCTTCATAGGCTTTATCTTCATGGGATTCTTCTTTTATATACTGATTACCAGACTGACACCCATTAAGTATGATGGTAAGTAAAAATAATATAGTTTAATTGGGTGTTCAAAAAGGAAGATGCTGTGTTTACACTCCACCTTTGCTTCTACAGTTTGTCCAGTATTGTGTATGATATCCTATTTTGTGTGTAAAATAATGTAAAACTTGTATTCTAAATGTCTTTTCTAAACTGCTTGTTCAGACCTTCTCTTCCAAGTTTTTGGTACTTGGTTAAATTACTTGGTATTTAGGGAAATGAAAGGTCCCTATGGATTATAAACCTGTGTTTCAGCCATGTGGTATGCTGAAATACGAGATTTACAACAGTGAAAATGTTAAGATTTTCTTCACCTTGAAGCAAACACAACCCCTCTGTCCTCTTCATATTTAACAGAATGCTTGTCATTCCATCTTCCTCCGCTCCAGTGTGTAAGTTGTGCCAAGTCATGCCTGTCACCAGTCTGGGGAGGTTCAGCCCTCCAGCTAGGGTTCATGTCTCAGACTGGCCCCTCCTGAGAAGGAGCGCCCATGCTGGTCTCATGGTGCCACAGAAGAGCCCACCAACCTCTGTTGGTGCTTGACCAACAGGAAGGCTAAGGGCTGCCCTGGCAGTGGTCTATTGCAGCTAAAGCACGCAGCCAGAGAAGCCACCTCTGGTCACACAGTTCCTCTTCTGTCTTTGTGCAGTTCGTCTGGTCCTGACAGCCATCGCCGGAAGCCTTGGTGGGATTTTCTTGGTTGCTGCTTGGTGGCGATTTGGCATCCTCACGCTCTGCATGCTGTGTGTGGGACTAGTGCTGGGCTTCCTCGTCTCTTCAGTGAGTTTCTTCACTCCATTAGGTAAGAGATGCGTAATTCAATGTTGCGTGTGTTCAGTTTATTGTTTGAAAGGTTTTATTTGGGCTCTCTAGGTACAAGAAGGATATGGGATCTTCTACAGAGTTCTGGAAATTTGCACTTGATGATGTGGCATTTTAGGGAGGGCCAGTATAAGTAAGAATCCCACTTTCCTCAAAGATACCTGTACTAGATGACTTATAGAAGGCCTTTAGAGATAGCTTTGTTCCTATTTGTGTGATAAGGTGTGTGTCTAAGTATGTTTCTGTTAGGGTTAATGGAGGTAAAAGGCATTCTTAATATATAGCAAAACAGTGGGTTTTTGTTTTGTTTTTTAAACCCTGGAGATCTTTCTTCAGATGACTCTTAAGTAGAAGCCCAATATAGCCTGCAGGTAAATTTGGTGCTGCTTTGATGGCAGCTGATTTGGGGAACTTAGTGCTTTTTCTCAGTCTTCTCTTTTACCCCTAACCTCCATTACCACCCTTTGCCAAACTTTGTGTTCCTAAGGTACCTACTGGTAGTCATCTTAGGGCTGCATCACAGGGATGGTTGTGTGTGTGTGTGTGTGTGTGTGTTTACATTCAGTTTCGATCCATGTAAAAGATTTTGTTAACTTGTAAGTTAACTTTCTCTGCAGTTGTGCAATAACTTACATTTCCTGATTGTTGTCAAACATGGAAAAAGAGTATCTACATTTCAAGGTACTCTATTAGGCTATTTCTTTTCTATTTATTTATTTATTTATTACCATTTTAAAAATTAAATTATTATCTGTGTACATATCTTATCATTGCCCCCCCCCCCCATTCATGCCCTCCCTCCCCAGAGTTTTGTGTCCATTGGTTGTACTTATATGCATACACACAGGCTATTTCTTTTTTATGTTAGTTTTTGTATTGTAATATCAGATTAAAGTTGATGGAAATAATTTAGTTGTCTTTTGAGGCTATCAACTTTTGAGAATACAGGGTATAACAGAATGTACTTGGTGCTCTATAAAGATTTTTTTTAAGACTAGAGAAAATTGACAACCGTTACTGACCATTAAGAGGCCCTTTTGTTTTAATTTTAGCAAACCTAAAGCCAGGTTCATTCCTATAATTCCTCCCTACCCCTTGCACGTAGCTTTTTTACTTTTTATTTTTCAGTTAGTGTTAATGGGAATGCAGATTGGTATAGCCATGATGGAAAACAGTATGGAGGTTCCTCAAAAAATTGAAAATGGAACTGCTTTATAACCCAGTGATTCCACTTCTGGGAATACATCAGAAGGAACTCAAAGCACTAATTCAAAAGAATATATGCATTCCTATGTTCATAGCAGTGTTATTTACAGTAGCCAAGATATGGAAGCAACCGAAATGCCCATCAATAGATAAAAAATCTGTGGTACTCTTATGCAATGGAATATTACTCAACCATAAAAAAAAAGAAAAAAGAAAAAGAAATCTTACCATTTGCTACAGCATGGGCAGACCTAAAGGTATTGTGTTGAGTGAATTAAGTCAGAGAATGACAAATACCACATGATTTTACTTATATGAGGGATTTATAGAACTGCTACTCTTCCAGGATACATGGGTCTCAAGATGTGGGGCCACTTCCAGGTGGACTGAGTGATGGTGCCACTGTCAGTATTAAACAATTCTCAGCCCTAACTGGTTTGGTTCAGTAGATAGAGTGTTAGCCTGCAGACCAAAGGTCCTGGGTTCGATTCCGGACAAGAGTGTACACCTAGATTGCAGGCTTCTCCCCCATCCAGGCGTTGGTCAGGGCATATGCAGGAAGAAGTCAATCCATGCATTTGTCTAACATCAGTATTTCTCTCTGTCTTTCCCTCTCTCTTCCACTCTCTCTAAAAATATCAATGGAAAAATGTCCTTGGGTGAAATAATTGTCAGGCTTAAATTCTCACGTTTATATTTATTTATAAATAGGAGTTCTATTATGTTCATCTTGAGTCACCCACAGTGTGCCACATTTTGGAAAAATTCAATAGGAACAGATAAGTGGCTAGCTCCTGTCTTTCCTGACAAATTAGGAGATCACATCTTCCAGTATGCAGTGGCTGGGCAGTACATGATTGATGGCAAAAATCTAAAGGGATTTTGTTGTTTCAATTGGGTGGGAGTTCATATCATTAGCTCTAAACCCCATTTCCTTGTACTTTTTACTTTGCAGTACAAAATCATGGAATCATAAAAATGTAGAGCTAGGATGGATGGCTTGGAGTTTGGAGATGAAGTGGTTCAGTTTTCTCATTTTATGGGTTAGGAAACTGAGGCCTAGCCTCACAGCCTGTGATGGAAAGACATGGATTAGTCAGGCCTCTAGTAAATCATCCTGGGAATAAATGCAGAGCATTTACCTGCTTGATTTTACTCCCATTCTTCTATCTGCTGGGACACAGCTTTCAAAGGTGATTGTATGGACAGCTAGCTGAAGAAAATGAGAACTATTTCTAAGCACCCACACATTTCCTGGTTGTTATACATTAAACTTTCTATGTATGTCCATGTTCAGATGTTGAGAAAATGAAATTTAACGTAGTGAACATGTCTACTCTTTATTTCTTTTTGCTTTTTCAGGAAACCTAACAATATTTAGTAATGATGCTGTGTTCTGGGTGACCTTCTCTTGTATAGTTGTTCTCATTCCAGTAATATTCATTGGCTGCCAAAGAATAGTAAGTGTTTCATCAAACGTTAGATTTATTTATTATATTGTCCTGGGCCTTCAGTTGCTCACTTATTGTATCAGTTTGCATGTTTTATTCACAAGTACCGTATGATTTCACTTATATGTGGACTCCAGTGAACAAAATAAACTTAACAAAGTGGAAACATACTCATGGATATAGAAAACAGACTGACGGTTGTCAGAGGGGAGGGGGTTGGGGGCTGGGTGAGAAGGGTAAAGGGATTAAGCAAAGACTCATGGACACAGGCAACAATATGGTGATTGCCAGAGAGGAGTGTGTGTGTGGGGGGAGGTAGAAGAGAGTAAAGGCAGGGGGGTAAATGGTGAGGGAAGGAGACTTGACTTGGGTGGTAAACACACAATACAATATATACAGATGATATATTGTAGAATTGTGTGCCTGAAACCTATATAATTTATCAACCAACGTCAGCCCAATAAATTCAATAAAAGATAAAAATTTAAAATACGCTTTTAACAGTGGGAGCAGAGAAGGTTGAACTCTCTGTAATGCAACAACCTGATGGATCATTAGCCATCTCTGCAAAAGAGTGGTTCTTCGTTTAATTAAACCTTATTGCTGAAGTTCTTTCACAGGGAAGATACCTTTTATATAAGGTAAACTGTGTTTTAACAGCTCACTATGGGTGTCAAAGGTTGTCCTTAGTTTATAGGTAACCTTTATTCGGTTCTAAGACTTGGTCCTTTTCATGTGAGCAGAGTGATTCCCTGTGTTTGAGGCCAGTGATAAGAGTTAGCAACTATTCTTGTTTTACCAGAAGTAAAGCCTGAAATGTCCCTCTCTTCCACAGCTGAACATCCTGACTTGTGGATTCATTGGCTCCTATTCGGTGGTCTTGGCCATTGACAGTTACATGTACACAAGTCTTTCTTACATCGCTTTGAATGTACTCAAGAGAGCACTCAGCCCTCACTTCCGCAGAGCTTTCACAAATGTGCCTTTTCAAACTAATGGTAAGACCCTAAATCCAAGAATCGGAGTGGTATTAATAGTTAAGAACATTGGCTCACCTATGCTAACAGAAGCACCTGGTAACAGAATGAAAGGTTAGCTGGAGGAAAGAAAGTTAAACTGGACACAAGGACGAAACAAACACCATTCAAATGCTGTTAATAACTTACGGTCATAGAAGCAAAGAATTTAAATTTGTTAGGTGGTTAAAGTTCATACTTCTAAAAACCTACTAAATGAACTTTGTTAAGAAATTTCTAAGTCAGGATTACTTAGGCTTACCTGGTCAATTCCTAGATGTGAAGAAAATGCTGAGAATAAAAATGGATTGGGTTGGGATGAAGGATGAGAATGGCAACCTGTTTTTTTTTTTTTAGGTTATTCCGTTTCCCTCTTTTAAAAAAGCATGTAATTTGCAAATAGAAAGTGAAAGTGGTTTTTAGTCAGTAAGTATATTTCCTTAGTTGTAGGATTTCTACCCATTACAGATTTTCCATTTATTTTTTGAAGGAAAAAAGACCATTAAATTAAATAGTCACAAAGATTGTAAGATAGGTTGGTTTCAGAAATGTTAAAACATGGTGGATGGAAAAGTATGTCTTAGAACTAAAGGTATATAAGCACAAATATTTCCTTCTACTGTCCTGAGACTGCCCCCTCATTGGATAAGAGGTTGATGGTAGAGACCTTAAAATCCACATGTCTTGGAAGTTTTACGTACCAGACACTATTTTGCCACGCCTTTGTTGCATCTCTTCGTGCATTTCTTTTTTTTTTAAAATATATTTTATTGATTTTTGTACAGAGTGGAAGGGAGAGAGATAGAGAGTTCGAAACATCAATGAGAGAGAGTCATTGATCAGCTGCCTCTTGCACACCTCCTACTGGGGATATGCCCACAACCAAGGTACATGCCCTTGACCGGAATCGAACCCGGGGCCCTTCAGTCCCCAAGCCGACGCTCTATCCATTGAGCCAAACCGGTCCCTGCATCTTCATGCATTTCTACTTGCCCTCTATGTGAGTGGGTGACGAATGGGGAAGAGAGAGAGCAAGCATGGCGGCATGCAGTGTTCCACGATGTACATTTGTGAGGTTTACCTAGAATGCTGCCTTCTTCCCCCACCCCTTTGTGGAAGACACAACCAACAACTGTGCCTGTGGCCACTGGTCATAGCTATTGGAATGTGAAGGACCCAAACTATTGGTTCCTTTATAAGCTGTCTGGACTTTGATAAGACTGTAATGGAAAATTCCTATTTTCAAATATAAGATTATAATTTCTTCACTCATTCCTTGGTTTGTAAGTAAGGAAATAACATATGTTTGGACAAACTCACCAAAGACTAATATTTACTAAAAAAAAAAAAAGATGACATAGATTTAGGCTATGAAAGGTTACATGTTAGATCTGCTTGGGTTTTCAATACAAATTCCAACAGTGCTCTCCTGTTTTTTAGACTTTATCATCCTGGCGGTATGGGGCATGCTGGCCGTAAGTGGAATTACGTTGCAGATTCGGAGAGAAAGGGGGCGACCGTGTTTCCCTCCCCACCCGTACAAGTTATGGAAGCGAGAGAGGGAACGCAGAGTGACCAACATTCTGGATCCCAGCTACCACATCCCTCCGTTGAGAGAGAGGCTCTATGGCCGATTAACCCAGATCCGAGAGCTCTTCCAGAAGGAGCAGCCGGCCGGAGAGAGAACACCCCTGCTGCTGTAGATGCCAGCGGGCTTGGTCAGTGTGGTCCTGAAGGACACAGGCACTGCCTCAGCGTTGGTGTCTGTGCTCAGCGTGCTTCAGCAGTCTCCAGAGCAAGTCTAGTAAGAAAACAGGCTTGTGTGTCTATGTGCGATGTCCTTACCGATGCATGGCAAGGATGTGCCAAGGAGATTATAATTCTAAGTCATTGTTTCCCAAAGTGTGGTATGCGTACCCCCAGGGGTACGGGAAGAGTTTGGTGGGGATATGCACTGCACCGTGCTTAGCTGCACCTAATTCTACGTTCTCATAAGTACGAGGGTTACTCAGCGTTACTAAAAGCATAGAAGGGGTACACATATGTCAAAAGTTTGGGAAACACTGTTCTAAGTGATGAAAAAGATGACCAAAAAATTGGTGATAGGGAAGCTTTTCCTTATTCCAAAATACTTGAGAAATTACCTCTTTGTTTACATGATCGATTTATTCCATTAAAGAGATATACACACAAATTTAAAAAAAACCCTGATTATCGTGTAAAGCCGTGGTGTTTTCTTTTCACAAGTCTTTGAAAATTTCTCACACTTTAGTCCATCTAAACCTGGGGGGGGAGGGGAGGCTGAGGCACAGAGGGTGGTTTAAATGTTAGAGTGATTTTTTTTTTTTTGCTATTGTTTAGATTTAGGGATTTAATACTGGATCTTTGAACTTCTGAGTACAAAAGAAGGAGAACTAATTTAAAAACAGTCTGATTACTTAATTGCATCTTTCATAGTATATAGTAACAAAAGGTGTCATTCTTTTGCTTATTTTTGTGATAAAAAACACATTTACCATATCATTTTAAATGTATAGTTTAGTCGATACCGTTGTTTTGTGTTTAAAATGGTAATATAAGTAGCTAAGTTATTTCAATTTGAAAACAGATCAAATTTATATAGATAACAGAACTCTTATATGGATGATTTATATTCCAAATAATGGCCTATTTTTTTCTGGCCCTTTAAAAATAGCTAATCTCTAATTTAAACTATATTGTGACATTTTTGTTTCATTAATCTTTACCTGCATTTTGTAGTTCTGCTAAATTAGTTATTTGCATTGATGTAAAAATACAATTTAAAAAAAATCTCTATATGAAGCCCTGTGTACATCTGTGTTTTAAAGTGATGAGGAAGTCAAAGCACTCAGTGTTTAATGGATCTACTTTTGAAATAGAGACTTGGCATTTCTAAGGAAAGTCCCTTTAGTTTTAACCATCGCGCTCCCCCCCCCCCCCCCCCCCCCCCCCCCCCGCCTGCCTCCATCATGAGAATGTAACCTGGCTGCCCTGGGCTGCATACCTGTGCCTCATGGCCTTTTAATTGCCAGAGCCTCTGCCACTGGCTGTGCCTGGGACTCTTGACATACCTGAGTGACAGGGTGGTTGTGTGCATATTTGTGAGTTAGCCACCATTTGAAATGATGCTGCTTTAAAGAGATTTTTCAAAGCACAATTGATTTTTGAAATTTCAGATAGCTGGAAAATTTTCAACTTTTACTTTTGAAAGTATCTTGGAAATGATTTATTCTGAAATCCACACTATTTATATAAATGCAGTAACACTTAAACTGGAATTTTTTTTTTTTTTTTTTTTTTTTTTTATAATTCACCGTAGGGATTCTGACTTCTGCCATATTTTGGTACATTCTATGAAATGTGTTTGTTATTTTCTATACCAGTGTTTGGCAAACCGCGGCTCACGAGCCACATGTGGCTCTTTGGCCCCTTGAGTGTTCTAATGCCACTTCTTCAAAAGACTTGCCCAGGCTGAAAACCGACTTCTGGGCCATAAAGTTTTAATCGCAATCTACCTGTGTGCCTGCATGTGGTATTTTGTGGAAGAGCCACACTCAAGGGGCCAAAGAGCTGCAGTGGCTTGTGAGCCGCGGTTTGCTGACCAGTGTTCTATACCATCAAAACACACTGCCAGTGAAGATTGTAAAGACACCACAGACTTTTTTGGAGGGGGATGCAAATTGTTAAAATTTATGTTAATTTGTAATAAAAAGCTCGTTTGTACAATTTTTTAATAATAAATTCCTATTTTGAAAAATTGCTTAAGTTTCATTATTATAAAATGTTTTTGCCAACTATCTTTGTACCATAGTAACAAGACATAGGACAGTTTCATAACTATAAAAACAACTAATTAAAAAATTATTTAAAGAATCGGTTTAAGCACAAATGAAAAATGAAGGAAATCTGGGGCAAGCTAATGTCTTTAGTGGATCAGTTCATTAGAACTTCAGGTATGTCAAACTGAAGGAAAGAAATAATATTGGAAAAGTATACTGTCCTTTAGTGTTTTGTTTCTGATAGCCTGTTATAGGCTACCTACCATGTTTCTAAACCACAAAAGCTCACTAGTGCTACAGATCAGTTGAGTTCCATAGAAGATGATAGTAAACTGATTCTAACAAAGAAATTTCTGAATATTAAACCACAAATGGACATTATTTTTTTTTAAAGGATATTTTTATTTCAGAGAGGAAGGAGAATAGAGAAACATCAATGAGAAAGAATCATTGACCGGCTGTCTCCTACACGCCCCCTACTGGGGATCAAGCTGGCAACCCAGGCACGTGCCCTGACCAGGAATCCAACAGTGATCTCCGTTTTTTAAATTTATTTTATTTTTAGAAAAATCTCTATTGTTCAAAATATTACATAAGTCCTCCTTTTCCTCACATTCTCTTCCAGCCCGCTCCCGTTCTCCACCCCCCTCCAGGCCCTCACCACGGGTTATGCATATATGTATAAGTTCATTGCAAATTGATCTTTTGGTTCATAGGTCGATGCTCAACCACTGAGTCACACTGGCTGGGCAGGAATGAACTTCAGAAATCACGTTATCTGAACCCTTTATTTTATCGTATCATAATTATTTTGATTTTGTGGTGAGAATAATTAGTTAAGTCCTTGACGAAGGAGCCAATTATATGAAGTTATGAAATAGTGCCCAGACCAAAATTTGGGATGCCTGACTCCCTTTCCAAATGTGCTGTTGCTCTATCATAAAATGTAATCATTGATTACTTCCCATTTTTCTCTGGTGAACTGGTAGGAGGCTTCTAATATTAATATTGCAATGATCTCCTTTTTTTGGGGGGTGGGGGTTATAATTTTACACAGTGAAAACATTTTTTTCTTTCCAAGCTAATGCTCTGAGGTCCTATGTTGTTATTCACTTCAAAGAAAGTTACACTAAAAAACAAAATTTAATACCCATACTTATCTCCACAGTAGCATTTGTATAGAATGTTTTCGTATAAAGTTCACTCCTTGATGATGTATTTGATACCTGTTATTAAATATCATTAAAACCCCAAGAAGAGATAAAAAGCCCTACAAATAAATGTAAGCATTATTTTCAAATTAACTTGGAGAGCACAGCAATTTTAATCACATCTTTATTGATAAAATAGGCTCCTATGCACTACATACCTTCAGAATAAATGAAAGGTTCGGCTTAACAAAAAAGTATGGGGTGGAAAACTTTCTATATAACAAAGTAAATGTCTTTAAATAGCAAGATCTTAGAATTATATCCAAGTAAGAAGACTAAGAATAAATTAATTCAACTTATTGGTTTACAAAAATAATTATCAAGTAATGTTTTATAATAGAGCTGCCTCAATAAACTGCCTCAGACAATCTGAACTATGTAGCTTATTTTCTTTAATTCTAACTTGGGATAAAAACTATATGAATGGAAGTGTCATCAAATTAAGGAATACTTTCCCAAAAAACAAATAGAAAAGTTAAAAAATAAAAACTGTCATTTATTTATAAAACATTAAGGCCTCTGAATGAGAACAAAAAATCAATTTAATGTTTGGGTCAATAGCCCTTTTCCACCAGCCCCATCAATCCCACTTACCCCAAACTTAAGATAGAAAAATTCTGAAAAGTAGTTTTAACTTTACCAATATATGAAATTATAGATAAAAATTATCATGTAAATTTTTAACAAATTTATACTCAAAAGTAAGTTGTCTATTTTGCTAATTTTTATATGTATTTAATATAAATGAGCATAATATATATCTGACACTTCTTTGATCCTTTTATTCTGTAATCACCAAAAATAAGAAAAAAATTACATTTCAATTGATAATGCACATTCTATTTTTGATGGCTTTTAAAATTTACATACTGGATATATATTTTATTAAAAAAATAAAACAAATACTCCTAACTCCACCATTTTTTTTGTCCCTCTTTAATTGGAAAGTTATAAGAAAAATCTCTTAGGTTATGAGGACCACATGGTGCTTTAAGAACAGATCCAGAAATTATTTTTTTAATTTTAATTTACTTTTTCTATCTCTCTTAACAGTTACTTTTAAAAAAGGACTCAATGAGGCAGAAGATGTCCCAACTTACTTTGAAATAACCATACATAGCTTGCTTTACCAAACATTTCAACTTTTAGCTAAATGAGCTACCTAGTATCCTTAATATCAACCACATAAGAGAAAAATCTCATTAATGATTTAAAACCAAAACTTATTCTTTCAGAGTAGTTTAACCTACTAAATATGTCTCTTATAAGATCTTCTTTCTTAGAAAGTAGTATTTCTTTTCTTTCATTCCTGAAATGCTATCTCATATGCTTAGCAATTATGGACAATTGTTTGCTGAATATTATGGTAAGTTAGCTAAAATTAAATTACCTCTTGTTTATGGTGTATATAAGACATTCCTACAGCCTTTCAAACTGATTTTTTTTTTTTTGGACAAGAATTTAAATTAATGGGAAGGTAGATAGGCAATCATTAAAGACTCATGGTACATAAGCTATTTGTTAACTTTGACACCAAACAGAGAGGATAAAACTTAGTATGATGATCTTCCATTCACCAAATTGTGGCAAAATGTGTATTTTAAAATTGGGATAACTTCTTGAATTCCCACACATTTACTGGGAATATTCCTGTTTTTCCAAGTATCATCTGGAAAGCCAACAGCACTACTGGAAGCTCTTGATATGTTCAGCAGTCACGTAAAAATCTTCAATTTGTTCAGCAATTAACAAACTCAAGTTTCTACTTTTCAATGGTATTTTGGAATAAAGTCTATAACCATGAACTATGCATTTTTTGTTACTACCTCTTAAAAATGTCATTTACATACTAAAGGGGAAAAAAGAGTAGCATGAAATTGATTTTCCTGTTAATTCATTAGCGCCAGTCCCAGCCCCAGGGATCACGTGGAGCCGTGCAAGAAACTCAGACTCTTCAGTTCTTCCTCAGACTCAGGTCGCTATTGGTCACTAATGCTGACAAAGAAGTACTTTCTGATACATCGTCTTTTCTAAGGTTCAGAAATGACTCTCGGGTTATTTGAAGGATCTCTCTCAAGCCTTTGTTTTCTTGCTGTAAGAAAACAAAGACAAAGATCAGCCACTAAGTTAGCTAGCTAGAGCACAAACACATAACAAATACGAAGCAAGTTCTGTAACAGACAGAAATACACTAAATGATATATATGCAGTTAAAGTTGACAATCTGAATCCAGAGAACACTTTTTCAAAAAGGTAGGAATCATGTGTTCAATGGCTTCTACCTCTGCAAAGTCTTCTTATTTAAGCAGCTATAATTGTAGACAGAACCTCAGAAACGTATTTTTAGCATCTAGATTTATATTTATACACATTCAGAAAGTTTGTGAGTAATATCCTTGGATTAGAACCTCTTAATACTTTACTACTTTTATTACCTTCCATGATAGCATGGGATACAAGACAAGCCATCTGGTTTCTTACCTTACAAGAATTTGATAACAGGGCTGGTTAAGTAAATCATGTTTTTCTAAAAGGAAAGTGACCAAATCTAGCACTGGTGAACAACTGCCCTTTTTTTTTTTTTTTTTTTTTTTTTTTTGCAGTTACTATAAGAAATGTGCACACATTTAAAAATAATTTTCAGAAAAAAGAAACCAAGATGGCGGCATAGGGTAGACACCCGAATGCAGCCTACCACAACAAATTTGAATTTAGAACTGAAAAACAGGGGAGGCATTGCCCTGAAGCGCCAGACGGCTGGCTAAGAGGAGGCTCTGCCATCTGGGAAGGAGAGAGAAGGCACGCTGAACCTCAGGAACTGTGAAGGTACGGAGAACTGTGTGCACGAAAAGGCGCTGGCTTAATCCCGGAGAGGAAGGGCAGGACCGAGATTGCTGCTGGTTTACTCCCTGCACGCAGAGAGGGCGGGCCAGGCTGAGTTCGCTACTGGCTTACTCCTGGCGCAGAGAGGGCGAACAGCTAACGCGGCTGGCTTTCTTGTCCGAGAGGAAAACAGAATCAGCCTATTGCTCTGATAAACGGCCCCAGACAGGGAGAGGCCAGACTGTCAGGCAGTGGGCAGAGATCTCTTGGAGGTGTGCGAAGCCAGAGGCCATTACTGCGGGACTTGGGGAGGAAACAAAATTTGTCTGCACCAACCCGAGACTCCGCCCTACCTGTGGCTGAGCACAGAAGCTCTCCCAGAGGCTGGCTTTCTCTAAGGAGGGACTTGCAGGAATCCAAAGCTTGTCTGTGCCTTTACCAAAGAGGTGCGCGCACGCGCGCCTGCAACCAATCTTCCAAAACTCTCCACGAACAGGACTTTTCTAAGGCGAGACTGTCAGGGAACCAAAGATTGTCTGCGCCACCCCGAGACCCCACCCTGTTCAAGCAGAGTACGGAAACCCTCCTAGCTGAGACACTGCTGATCCTCACAGCCAATTGGCTTGGAGATCAACGCTTCCCAGTGATACCAACAATAAGCAAGGCTTAACAACAAGACTGCACACACAGCCCACAAAGGGCTACACCAAGACTGTTCACCACAGGTAACTGGGAAGGCTGTGCTACTGGGCTCTACCAGAACACCTATCACACAAAGCTATTCCATCAAATCAGGGAAACAACTAAAATGCAGACAAGAAGAAGGACACAAAGGAAGGAGATGGAGGAAAAGAAAAGATTGGACATTGAGTTCAAAACTACAGTTATAAGGTTATTCAACAATATCCTAAAAAAGGCCGATAAAATAAATGAGACGTATGAGAATATGAAAAGGGAGCAACTAGAAATAATAAGGGATCAACAAGAAATGAAGAAAACATTGTCTGAAATAAAAAATATTATACAAAGTCCTAAAAACAGACTGGAAGATCGCAAGAATCAAGACAAAGATTTAGAACACAAAGAGCCAGAGGACACTCCTCTGCAGAAGGGAGAAGATAAGAGAATCCAGAAAGTTGAAGATAGTGTAAGAAACCTCTGGGACAATTTCAAGCGAACCAACATCAGAATTATGGGGATTCCAGAAGAGAGAGAGCAAGATACCGAAAGAGTACTAGACGAAATAGTGACAGAAAACTTCCCCCACCTGGGGAAAGAAATAGACTTACAAGTCCAGGAAGCCCACAGAACCCCAAACAAAAGGAATCCAAGGAGGACCACACCAAGACATATCATAATTAAAATTCCAAGAGCAAAAGACAAAGAGAGAATATTAAAAGCAGCAAGAGAAAAGCAGGTAGTGACCTATAAAGGAGCACCCATAAGATTGTCAGCTGATTTCTCAACAGAAACCATGCAGGCCAGACGGGAATGGCAAGAAATATTCAAGGTGATGAATAACAAGAACCTACAGCCAAAAATAATCTACCCAGCAAAGCTATCACTCAGAATCAAAGGACAGATAAAGAGCTTCACAAATAAAAAAAAGCTAAGAGTTCATCACCACCAAACCAGAATTATATGAATTGCTGAAGGAGGTTATTTAGGAAGAGGAAGAAGATAAAGATAAAAATTATGATCAACAAATACGTAGCTATCAACAAGTGAATCTAAAAACCAAGGGAATTTAAAAATCTGATGAACAATATTAACTGAGGAATATAACAGAATCAGAGGTATGAAAGGGGAGTGGACTGACGATTCTCAGGGAAAAGGGGGGTGGAGGTGCGGGAAGAGACTGAACAAAAACTGTGCACCTATGGATGAGGACAATGGGGGATGGGGAAAGGACAGAGGGTGGGGTGGGAACCTGGTGAAGGGGAGCAATTGAGGGGGGGAAGAGGATCACATTTGTAATAATCTGAACAATAAAGATTTATTAAAAAATAAATAAATAAAATAAAAATAATTTTCATAATTTATTCTCTATCACCTGAGTTTGGTTTTACTTTCTAAGTTCAATGGTAAAAGGCAAGGATCAGCAAACTACAGCCTGGCTTGGGGCCTGTTATTGTAAATTAAATTTTATTGTAAATTTTGCATTACAATGGCAGAGTTGAGTAGTTGCAACAAAGTGTCTGGTTTGTAAAACCTAAAAAATTTACTATCTGGTCCTTTCCTGGAAAAGTTTGAATCTTGTATGCTTAGAGAGAGAAGTAATTTTGGCCCCGTTTAACCAATTTCTCCACCATAATTTCAAAATGAAGCTTTTATTTATTTATTTATTTATTTATTTATTTATTTATTTTTTATATGGAACGCTTCCCGAATTTGCGTGTCATCCTTGCGCAGGGGCCATGCTAATCTTCTCTGTATCGTTCCAATTTTAGTATATGTGCTGCCGAAGCGAGCACTCAAAATGAAGCTTTTAAAGTACAAAAGTCTATTTGACTGATTCGGACTATTCAACAATGGTTTATGTTTTCACTACACAAAATAAAGGACAATGACTTATGGGATATATTTCCTGACAGAGTTCTTTGAGCTGTTGCACCGACTTTTACAACTTAAAACTTACTTCAAGCTGAAATATTCTTTCCTGTTCCTTACAGCCCTGTTGCTCATCAATTTCAATGGCTTTCTTCATTACTGCCGCCATTTCGGTTATCTGGTCAATATGTGCTTGTAATTCCTGAAAAAGAGAGATGGGAGTTGCAAATTAGTGAAATACTATCTTATTGTTATTTTTGGATCCTCTCCTTTTCATAAAATCTGTACTGCCACTTAATATGAATGTAATATTCACCTACTGCCATTTAACATGAATGTAATTAATATAACAAACAGATATTTACAAGAAAGCTGACAGACCATGACTGTGCTTTTAAAATCAGATTTTAGGACTAGAATTAAGACTAAGCAGCATAATTTAAGTAAACCCACCCGTAAAAAGAGGACTCATATTTCACGTTCCTTTCACCACAAATGATCAGCAACCTTTCTTTTTAGCACCTACCTATCAATATATTACTGGTCAAAGTAATGGGAAAGATAAGACTTTCTGACATATTCCATCTCTTTTCCCTGAAGTTTTCACGATCTATAAATCTTTTCTGTACTACCCATACCTAAAAATCAATCTCAATCCAATCTAGAAACTTTCTAGATTATAATCCTCTTTGACAGCAGAAACTGTATCTTGTTTATATTTGCCTATTAGTGTTCAGTACATAATAGATAATACTGAGTAAAATGAACATAGTTCTGCTTTTAAGTATTAAAATATTAAATGGCCTTCTTTGCAAACTGTTCAAAATATAATTTCAGTATAAAATAGACATCCCTTCTTTGGTACAACAAGTAACACAAATTTCTTCCAATCCCTTTCATTTTTTTTTTTTTGTACACTTTTTTTGCACATTTTTTTTTTGTACTAGACAACAGAAATATGAATTGTTAAGACATGTTCCCTGATGTCAAGGAGCTTACAGTCAAGTGAAAGATACAGACAAAACATTTAAAATCAACATAAAGTGAAGAATAATAATTTTTTAAATGAAAACCTTCTACAAACCATTGTTCACTGGCAATTGAGGGGTCTTTTACTATATTAAGGCTAAAAGTAAATATAAAAGTTAATGGCTCCCCAAATAAACATTAAGTCTCTTAAGTAGTTGTATATTCTCTAATTGTAGAAAGGATTTGAGTAGGGCTCCCCACTCCTACCCCCGCAAAACTAGAAAACTATGGAGGAAATAAGATGGAGAACAAATAGGAATATCTTTAGCAATCACATTTAATACTTTCTTAACCAATAAAAATGTAGGTCCTTACATTAATGGGAAAATTTGTACAATTCTAGTACACAGAAAAGGCAAAATATAGATCTGACACTGTCCAATATGGTGCTATTTAAATTTACATGAATTAAAATCAAATACATTTGAAGAAATTAGCAGTTTAGATTCTCAGTTGCAGTAGTGACACTTTAAGTACTGAAAAGCCACATGTGGCTAGAAGGTTCTATATTGGGCAGTGCAGCTAAAGAACATTTCCATCATTTCAGAAAGTTCTATTGGATGTCCCCAAATTAGATTATGGTAGCAAGAATGATATCAAGACAAACATCTGTCATATTCCTAAAAATGATTAAATCCCTCCCAATATAAAAGCATGTAATGTTTAAAAGTAAGTTAAATACAGATAACTGCAGGGACAAATTGAATAAGGGTAATGGGTAAAAATTTCGCATACAAACAGCTATCTCAGTTTATGATTTGATACCCTATGGGACTGACCTAGGTTAAATGGCTACACAGGAAGCAAATAATTCCTTGCCTTTAAACTGGAAGAAAACAAGATACTTCCTTTTTTTTTCTTTTTTCTTTAGGATAGAGTCTAGTCTAATAAAATCATCATAAAAACACAACACCCCAATTCTTCAATCAGAGCAGTATTTTTATAGGCCAAGTTCATGAATGATTTACTTTTTATAATAAAATCTTTGGCGAACTATCATAGATCTTTTATTGGGCACAAGAGGCCAGCCAGACCTGTGTTTTCAAAACTGAAGGCAAAAAGTATCAGCAAAATAATTTTTGAACTGTCTTGACATGCCTTTCACTTGTAACTTTTTGCTTAGGTTTATTTCAAGTAGGCTCAATAAAGACCAGCTACAAGTAAGATAAAAACAAAACAAAACAAAACAAAAAAACAGTTAAAACACAGTGGAGAGGATACACTTAATAAATAACACCTAAACAAAGGCTTTTTAATTTTATTATAAACTCAAACTAAAGGACAATAAACTGTCAAAAATCCAAGTAAAAACAGTTCATTTAATAATTTAAACAATTTTTTGTGTGAAATCAGATTAAAATGACTGCCAAGAACAATATCTTTGATGTCCAGAAAGAGAATAATTGATGTCCAGAAAGAGAATAATTGTTTGAAGGTTACTAAATTTGCAGCAGCAGTGAATAAGAGCAACAAAATGAAAAGTTGGCCTGAACAACCTTTAAGGCCTGCCTTTATCTAACAGGTTGTGTATGATACAATACACAGAAAATCAATGACAGATTTAAAGTTTCTACACTGAACATTTTTGCATGGCTAGCACAGCATTTTAAAACTTAATTTCATTTGTGTGCTGATTTAATCTGGAATAAAATTCAATGTAAAGAAACTCTTTAAATGGAGCCCCCCTTCCATCCGCAACCCCAAAATTGACTGTTTTATATAGTGTACATTCTGATTTGCTTCCAAGTGCCTCCTCTCCAGTCCATGTTGAGGTGCTTCAAGGATGTGTCGAGATGCATCAAGGAAGAATCCTTCGGAGCTGTTACGATGAACCATGTCAATCTGTAGTACAGAGTCATTATAATGTTAATACGGATATTATCCGTAATTTAAAAACTGAATGAGTGTTAGTTCATGCGTGTTAGCCAACTGTTTGAAATGTTTGCTTTTTTAAGATTTCCAAAAAGGCATCTGTTAAAAAATAATGAATAAAATGAATATTTGGATGAAAATGAGTTCTCATTTTGATTTTTAAATGTGTGCTCAAAAACTTGTAGGTTGAGGACAAAATTCCATATTACAGTAGTCTCAAAAGGGTCTCTTACTTCAAAATGCTGTGTGACTCTATTAGTCCTAAATGTGTTATAAAATTATTTTTGTGTTTAGGTATGCCAGAGCACTATTACCTAAACATGTTTTAGAATCTCCTATTTCTGCACCTTAACCATACCAGTTTCTCTGCTCACCCACCTCTGCTTGTTGACGCCCAACCCCCAGTAATTAATTCAAAACTGAATTTAGTTGTATTTCTTTCTTTCTTTACTCCTTCCCAGATGCTCTTCATGAGAACTAATCTTGCTTCCTTTAGTATTCCAGTAATAATTCACATCTCTATTTTAAGATTCATCACATCTGACCTTATATCAGATAGTTATGTTTGTATCTGCATCTCCCATTATACTGTAAGCTCCTATGATAGAATAATGGAAGTTATTCATTCATCCTATTATTAATAACTAAGCCAGTGCAAGTGTTAATAGATGTTTGTTTAATTGAGTCAAACTGTCTCCTTTTTGGGGAAAATCAAAATCACAAACATTAATATGTATTAGTTAGAATTAATAACAAGTAACTGAATAGTCATTTTTATGGAAGGTAAGGATCAGCACATATGATGACAAACTTAATTTATATAATAAAAAAAGATGGTTTACAACTATCTTAAGAAATATTTCACTTTGTTAATGAATAAAACAGCTCTCTGGTGGATGGTAAAACTTCATGTGTTTCAGAATACATTCACTTCTGTCATAGCTACTACCAGATGGGAAAAGCAAGCTGCTGTATCTTACTCTAAGCGCTTTTTTTGGGTCAAAGTATTCTTCTCTTTAGATCTTAAAAAATTTATTTCTTAGATTATTTTTATATTTTAATAATGTATTTTTATTGATGTCAGAGAGGAAGGGAGAAGGGGATAGAGTCATCAATGATGAGAGATAATTATTGGTCAGCTGCTTCCGGCACAACCCCCACTGGGGATCAAGCCTGCAACCCGGGCATGTACCCTTGACAGGAATCAGACCCAGGACCCTTCAGTCCGCAGGCCGACGCTCTACTTAGTGAGCAAAACCAGCCAAGGCTATTTGTTAGATTAATAAACAGAAGGACTTCTACAATAAATTTCTCAAGATTACATTTTTTTAACCAATAATTTTAAGTCAATTCATCTTTGTACCTTTAAAAACCTCTTAAGTTATACATTTAAATATAAGTATTTTCATAATAATCTCATTATCAATAGATATATTTTACACTCAAAAGATTGCCACTTAAATATCCAACATTTTCCTTTTGGTTAGGAGATGAATACAGCATAACTAACTAACATTCAATTCATATTTATTAATTTACTACTTTACTATTTGACAAAGATTACTAACTTCCTCAAATATGCAAAGTTGTCACACAAAGATCTACTTACTAGGTATTTAATTTTAATGAATTAATAATCCATTAAATAATTAATAATTCTACAGGCTCAAAGATGAAAGAAAAGTTTCAAAGAATCTAAAGTGTGTTTCAATAGTTGAGGAAGATAAAAATCAATATTTCTTAAATAATATTAGTTATAACTACTAATAACCATTACAGAAAATGGCCTCATAATTACAATCTACCCTAATATTTTTATTCCACATCAGCAGTTAAAATTCAGTTTATAATAAAAGGTAAATGGTAAAGATTATTCTATTTGTCTTCTTTATAGCAGTTGTTAGCAAACACAAGGGACATATGAAAGGAACAAACACAGGAATGACAAATGAACAGAAGGAAAAAACACTAATTTTAAAACAGTTCAGTTATCTCTAAAAATTATGTACCTAATGTGATTTGTGGAGAGAAGAGTAAATTTTTAATATGTTGGTTCCTCTCCCTGCCCCCATGTTCTTTCCATTATAATCAAGATGATAGTTTGGATGAATCAGCCTTATTCAGAAAATAGTTTTAAGAAAAATCTATCTTTATCTGTGTTCAATTCCAATTTTTGCTTTTGTAACAGATGTCAATACAGAAATCTACTTAAAGAAATATTTCTTAAAAGCAGATAACCTTATAAAAATAAATTTGAATTGGATACTTACCTTTATTTCCCAAATAAAGTTTACTTTTTAATATACATTAAAGTTACTAGGAACAATAGTAGAAGAGTAAATTAAATAAAATGATCTATAACAAGAAATGAAAAAAAAAAAGTTAACCAATTTTCCTTCTATTCCATTTCTAATTATATTTATAGAATGGATTACCTTTGAATGCTGCTCTTTTAACTTCAATATTATACCCGGGTCATCTTTTTTGCTAGCCATTAGCAATCTAAACATTTGTTCACGATACTTGCTCATTATAAGTTCCAAGGCAGATTGATGTTCTTCCAAGGACGTACGTAATTCTATCAAGAACAACAGTATATTTTATTGAAACATGAGTTAAAGATGCATGAAGTATTCTCTTCCATATTACTTTATTAAAAAATTTATAAAGAGGGTATTAAACCCAATGAATAAAAATCTAGCTATATAGGATAGTATAGAAATAAAAGATACCAAATGGAGTCCTTCATTAGTTTTTAAATTATCATTTAAAACTCATTTTTTGAGAACCATTTCAATACCCATTCACTGAATAGCAAATAGGTATCAGATGATGCTTTATATTAGGAATACCAAAAGGCCATGGAGCTTAGAGTATAGTTGAGAAAACGAATACATAAATAATTGTAATACAATGTGGTAAGTACTGAGAGGTGCTCTACTCAAATATTTATGGGAAGTCTGTGAGGAGAAATTGGTGAAAACTTCATAAAAGTGTGGTATTGAGGTGAACCTGCATTCCTTGAGCTGAAAAATAAAAAATATTCTAAGTAGGGAGGCATGAAAGTGAACAGTACATTTAGGAACTAGTTTGGGATGGCAAAAGCAAAGGTTTCATGGAGAAGAGAGGTATGGAAAGAAGAAGAAAGAAAAGAAAGCTTGAAGTTGACTTTGAAGGCCATTGGATAAGAAAATAAGTAAATAAGGAAACTGGTAGGTTCTGTGACTTTAAGCAAAATGACATATAACAAAATCAATTTTACCAAAGTCTAAATGACATAAAAAAGAATTAACTTCCTACATCATTTCATCAACAATATAAGGAAATTATAAACAAATTGACATCATTTGAAGACCTGTTGTTGTACAAGGAGGGTTCTTAAGCAAAATAATATGATCAGATAATTTTAAAAAACAATCAATGTGATGCCAGTGTTGAAGATGGATTGCATGGGATGGAATCAGGAAGACCAATTAGGATAGTTCAGGAAGAGAATATGAACACCTAAGCTGGGACACAAAGTGGTGGGATTGCAGAGAATAAAATTGAGTTATTTTATAGGTAACAACAATGGCACAAACTGAATATTTATAGTCAGAATCTAAATGACTCCAAGCAAGGCAGATATTCAAATGTAGAAAAGGAAAAGGGCAATAATTATGATTTAGACCTATGAAGTTGAATGAAATTAACATCAAAAAGTAAATTTAGTTGACTATTTCCCCATGTTTGACAATATAAATTGATCCCAAGTTGACAGTACAATTGTAAAGTTCTCTCTCTTTAAAAAATATATATTTTTATTGATTTCAGAGAGGAAGGGAGGAGAGAGAGACAGAAATATCATAATGAGAGAGAATCATTGACAGGTTTCCCCCTGCATGACCCACACTGGGGAGGGAGCCTGCACTCCATCGGGGCATGTGCCCTGACTAGGAATTGAACCATGACTTCCTGGTTCATAAGTCAAGGCTCAACCATTTGAGTCATGCCAGCCAGGACTAAAGTTCTCTTTTGATTTGCTATATGTAGTAATAATATATCTTGCCTTTGTTTTCTTGTTGCAATTCTCTGATTTGTCTGTTTTCTTGCTGGATTCCCATAACTAATGTAGACCGTGGTCGATGTCTTGCAACTTCATTAAGTTCTTGAATTTCTTCCTGATACTAATGAAAATATTAAAAAAGAATATGTGGGAAGAAAATATATGAAAATATAAATCTGAGTCATATATCTGTTAAGGGTCTAGTATCCAGAATATATAAACAACTCTCACAACTAAATGAACGGTAAGAAAACCCAATTAAAAAATTGGCAAATAAGATAAGTTCTGTGGATGTAAGGTATAGCTTGGTGACTAATAACTAACAATATTTGGTACTTATTTGGTACAACATTTGTTACAGGTTTGTTTATTGTATTGTGTGTTTGAAAGTTGCTAATAGGGTACATCTTAAATGTTCTTAATGACACATGAAAAAGGTAATTATGTCAGGTGAGGGAAATGCTAACTAATCTTATTATGGCGATCACTTCACAATATATGTGTATCAAATCATCACACTGTATACTTTAAACATATGTCAATTATCCTATTTAATAAAGAGGTAATATGCAAATTGACCATCACTCCAACAAATAAGGTGGCTGCCACAAGATGGCCAGCAGGGGAGGGCAGTTGGGAGGGACCAGGCCTGTAAGGAAGGGCAGTTGGGGGGAACCAGGCCAGCAGGGGAGGGCAGTTGTGGGCAATCAGGCTGGCAGGAGAGCAGTGAGGTGTCAATCAGGCTGCCAGGAGAGTGGTTAGGGGGCAATCAGGCTGGCAGGCAGGCAAGCAGTTAGGAGCCAGCGGTCCCAGATTGTGAGAGGGATGTGCGACTGCCGGTTTAGGCCCGATCCTCTTAGGATCGGGCCTAAACCGGCAGTTGCATATCCCCCAAGGGGTCCCAGATTGGAGAGGGTGTAGGCTGGGCTGAGGGACACCCCCCCATACACGAATTACGTGCACTGGGCCTCTAGTATGATAATGAAAGGCTAATATGCAAATCGACTGAATGGCAGAATGACTGGTCACTGTGATGCACACTGACCACCAGGGAGCAGATGCTCAACGCAGGAGTTTCCCTGTGGAGGTCAGTGAGCTCCCACAGGGGGAGCACCTCTTGCAATCCAGGGACCCCTCAGACTGCATGAATTTCATGAGGGGACCCCCTCCCCCCCAGACTGCACGAATTCCATGCACTGGGCCTCTAGTTTGATAATAAAAAGGAATGAAGCACTGATACCTGCTACAATATGGATAGACCTTAAAAGCATTGTTAAATCAGTCACAAAAAGCACCACACTGCAAGATTCTATTCTTATGAAATGTCTAAAATAGGCAAATCCATTGAGATAGAAAAATCAGTGATGGCTTGGGGAAAGTAGAATGGAGATTTGGGGAGTTGAGAATATTCTGGAATTAGTGATTATGGGTACACAATCTGTGAATATTCTAAAATCCAATAAACTATACCCTTCAAAAGAATACACTTTATGGTATGCAAGTTATACCTCAATAATATGTGCAAAACTATTATCTTTTTTTAAAAACTAGGAATCCAATTTTATTTTCAAGGCATTTTTATGAGCCACTTAGTAGTAACACAGTCACTATAACATTCCAGGTTCTAAATTTAGCTATCGAATTCTTTCACAGCTCAATATATCAGATATATGTTCGCTGCAATGCATAAGACAAGCTATACAGTTAAGGTATTTAATCTTTTTAGGGCAACAGAGTTGCAAAACAAACTAAGTAAACTTGTTCCAATATTTCCAGTAGTTTTGATAAAAGCTGGGTCCCAGGATTGCTTCCTTTTAAAAAATGAATTTCATGAGTAGGCTATGAATATATTGATACATTTTCCCCTACTGACTTCATCATAGTATCAGAACTTTTATAATTCTCTTAGAGTTAAAATTTTTTATCAGAAGAGGGCTTTAAATAGTAGCTAAACTCCATGGCCATTGGAAAGTCCTTACACACAACACTAAGGATAACAAGAAGTGAAGCCCTTTTTCATTTCTTCTTTAACTGGCAGCATTAATGAAAAATAAGGTAGCAAATATAAATGCAATAACTGCAAAAGGTATAAACTAGATATTACTCTGCCTTATTTAAAGAATATTGTTAAATAACATCATCTAGCTAGTTTTATAAAGAAAAACAAACATTTCCACATTAAAAAACTATGACAGCAAAATGTGTCTATACAGGTAAATGACATTATCTGGTCTTTGCCAAATGTATCTGGATTGAATAGATTCATGTATTTTATAAACTCAGATATGTATCTGTCAGCAAAATTGTGATCAAGTCTACAGATTTTAGAATATATATAAAAAAACATATCTCACCTGAACAAAACAAAAAATTAAGTAAAATTGAAACATACAAGTCAAGCTACCTTTAAATTTTAAAAAGAACATTAAAAATAGTAAGTAACAATTAAGCAGAAGTTAGTGATTCAAACAATACATAAATATCAATGACTGCTTCTTTAAAAAATGAAATCAACAAAAAAGAAAAAAAACAAACCTGCTTCATTGCTTCTACTCGCTTGTTGAGAGCCGTGGTCTGCTCAATCAGAGATTCTGCTGCATCATCATGATCCCTCAGCCTCTCAACCAGAGCTTTGGCATCAGCAAGTGCCTTCTCAATTGTGCAACTCATTTCTAAAAGAATACCTAAAATAAAAATAAAAATTAAGACTCAAAACAAAGGTGGCATATCATCCTATTTTAGTTTCATGTTCACACAGATATGCTTCTGCAGCAACATTTGTTACAGGTTTGTTTATTGTATGGACAGAGAAAAACATTTAAGAACACCTGCAGCTTTGTTTTATTAGGATGGAACAAAACTGAAAGTGAATTTATAATATTTGAAAAAAATAGTATATATACAATTTGCAGACATAATAAAAAGGCACGTAAAATACCATGAATTTATGATGGGGGGAAAAAGTAAACATACAATGGATACATTTTTTATCGTACAGAAATATTTTTCATTTATGAGGCCATTCCCTATCTTGTCATTTGTGAAAGATGTTATTTTATTACCTGTATTCTGTGGTCAATCTGACTAAAAGATCCTTCCTAGCTTTTGCTTGGTCAGATGACCTCAGATAATGTTCACACACACTACTGAAGAGCCAAAGTGGCCTCTGTGTGTCATGCTACATCAGTGTCAACCTTCTTCTGGAGAAACTCTGCTTCTTATATAGTTTCTTAAGAGTCTGCCCCCTAGTAGTCACTGCACATCATGGTTGGACGGTGGCTTAGCCTTTTATATATATAGATACACACACACAAACACAGACACACACACACACACCATGAGGTATATTATATCCACTAGTCTATTGTTAGACATCTAGGTTGCTTCCATATTTTGGCTTTTACTAGTAATGCTGCAATGAACATACAATGAATATATCTTTCTAGTCAATGTTTTGTTTTGTTTTTGGATAAATTCCCCAGAGGTATTAACTGCTGGATTGTATAGCAGTTCTACTTTTAATTAAAAAAAAATATATATTTTATTGATTTTTGTAGAGAGGAAGGGAGAGAGATAGAGAGTTAGAAACATCAATGAGAGTCATTGATCAGCTGCCTCTTGCACACCCCCTACTGGGGATATGCCCGCAACCAAGGTACATGCCCTTGACCAGAATCGAACCCGGGACCCTTTAGTCCCCAAGCCGACGCTCTATCCATTGAGCCAAACCAGTCCCGGGTCTACTTTTAATTTTTTAAAGAACCTCCAGTTTTTCCTAGGGGCTGTATTAGTTTACAATTCCAACAATAGTGTATGAGGGTTTCCTTTTCTTCAAATCCTTATTATTTGTTGATTTATTGAAGATTATCATTCCGACAAGGGTGATATTTCATTTTGGTTTACCATATTTTTCGGACCATAAGACGCACTTTTCCCCCCCCCCCCAGAAGTGGGGGGAAATAGTCCCTGCGTCTTATGGTCCAAATATAGCCTACACATATACTTTAAAAAAAAAGTTTTTTTACTTGCCCCGCTCTGTGTGGTCTCTGTGTGCTTGCCCAGCTCTAAAATGGTTCTAAATGCTGCTGTTTACTTTACAGGGTTGTTTATGACTGTGATGTTGGGTTTTAATGCACATAAAATATTTTAGGACACTATTTGTTTCAGAATCTTTTTTTCTTCATTTCCCTTCTCTAAAAACTGGTGCGTCTTATGGTCCGGTGCGTCTTATGGTCCAAAAAATACGGTACCTAGTCTTAGCCTTCTCTCTAACCTAAGTCAATCCAAATAGACCCCAATAGCACTGTAGAATAAAATAAAACTGCTAAATAATCATTTTAATTAATTCAAACTGTTAGTAGCTTTCTGACCCTGAGGACAACTACCTAATAATGTCTTTTGGTCAACAGGACAAGTGTTATTCCCATTTATCAGTTAGGAAATATGTAGACTCAGGGATTCCAAATGAAAGGAAATGAATGACAGCACCATGCAGCAAGGAAGGAGTAAAGCTAGTACCAGAAATAGAATTTCCAATCCCCATGCTATTGCTGTACTCAGGAGCCAAGGTGGCTCTCAGGACCCTATTTGCTTTTAGATAAATAAGAACTATCTCAGTCTCCCTGGCTGGAAAAACAGAGCAAATTCTCTGATGCTATTTCACCAACAGGTCTTGCAAAATATTATAAAAATTGCATTTCAAGCCAGCACTAGAAAGTAAATGGGGTTGTAAATGAAGAATGAAATAACAAATTTTCAAATATTTTTTCTTATAACTAGTAACAGCCTAGCTAGCATCCATTTTTATTAGACATTATAGTTAATTATAAGACCAATGGATGTGTACTGATAGGCTTTCTCAATTACAATTAACATTAACTTTAAAAAATATTCTCTAGACTGCTAAAAATACTATTATCTAAATAAACTATATTTAAAGTTTGCCTTGTAACTATAAAAGTAATGCTATTCAGAGAAATGAACTTTAAACATCAGATGATTCAAAGCATAATTTTATTAGCATTTCAGAAAAACAGTGACATGGAGTTCCTAAGAATCTGCATGTTCATTTCCTGTATGTGAAACCACAGAAAAGTTTAGAATGTTTTATAATATGCATGAACTTTGCTACCTTTCTTGAAAAACATTGTTTCCCCTCTCCCCTCTCTTTCTGGGTTGGTAAGTGGAGTGGGAGGAAGATTATTTCCAAACTCTCTAACAAGTTTTAAAAATATATTCCAGTTAAATAAAAATTAAAAAAGGGGTATTCCTAACTTATCTACCTATTTTTATCATGCTTTAATTATTACTTACATTATCTCCTATAGGTGGCAAAATTTTTCTAAAGCAGGTTTTCCCCCTGCATTAGCTATATACTCGCCTACTTTATCACCCAAAGACACTGACAGACTCCTGGCAGCAGGTTCAGAACATTCTGCTGCTGATAAAAGAGAAACTACCACCCACCTATGACAGCAACTGACAGCTGTTAAGTTTAGAGTTTGGTTAACAAAGTTTTAAAGAAATTTAAGTCACTCTTCTTTCTCTTTTACCCCCAAATTTAGTATCCTATAGTTGGACATACAGAAATACTATGACTACAAATGTCAACAATCTAGTTTAATGAAAACTTTTTATTGGGTTGTTCAGGCAGGTACCTCTAATGTCAATTCGTAGATAACAGACAGGGAATAGAAAAATAAAAAGGTGTAGTGTGGTTTTCTCATAAACTTATACTCTAAAAAAAAAAAAAAAAATCAAGCAAAAGATGCATGTAAATTACATATAAAAATAATCACCTTAAACAGACACATCAGGGTATTTGAAAGCACAGAAAATTTTCATTTCTTGAAAATGATGAAATGAATATGCCTGAGGGTTTATGAAGCACATGCAGGTGAATTTTTAAAGTTGAAAGGAACAGAATAATTTCTTAAAAATCACGTTACTTTAGAATTGTGGCTAAATATAAGTTGCAAATACAACATCTTCAAAAAGATATGACAAATCGAGAAGGAAATAACCTAATCTAAACCAGTGATTTCTAACCAATGGGCCAAGGAGCCAGTGGAAGAGTTGCATGGGATGTGCATACACCAAACACAGTCTGTAGTCTAAAATGTTTCTCTCACACATATAGCCCACTATTTTTCTTTTTTTCCTATTTTTTTTCTTTTAAATAGCCCGCTATTTTTAAAATATAAACACATACTAGAATACGAAATTATTTAAAAGCATAGTTTTTGTCATTATGCATAATCTCAATTAACAAATACAACTACTTGTGTGTTCCTCATATTCAAACAGGTCAGTCGCCCGGCCAGCATGGCTTAGTAGTTGAGCATCAACCTATGAACCAGGAGGTCATGGTTCGATTCCAGGTTAGAGGATATGCCTGGGTTGCATGCTTGATCCCCAGTGTAGGGAATGCAAGAGACAGTCAATCAGCCGAAACCGGTTTGGCTCAGTGGTAGAGCGTCGGTCTGTGGACTGAAAGGTCCCAGGTTCGATTCCGGTCAAGGGCATGTACCTGAGTTGCGGGCACATCCCCAGTAGGGGGTGTGCAAGAGGCAGCTGGTCAATGTTTCTCTCTCATCGACGTTTCTATCTCTCTATATCTCTCCCTTCCTCTCTGTGAAAAATCAATAAAATATATTAAAAAATAAGACTTCTTTAAAAAAAAAAAAGAGTCAATCAATGATTCTCATCATTGATTTTTTTCTATCTTTCTCTCCCTCTCTTCTGAAATCAATAAGAATAAAAATTTAAAATAAACCCCCCAAAACAGGTCACCTAGCTAATATGCAATTCTCCTTCTTGCTCTAAAAATTCTATGATTTTTAAGAGCACTAAGGAGTCCTATTACGTTATCCTATATAATAAAAGGCTAATATGCAAATCGACTGAATGGTGGAAAGACCAGTCGCTATGATGCGCAATGACCACCAAGGGACAGACACTCAATGCAGGAGCTGCCCCCCGATCGTCAGTGCACTCCCACAGGGAGAGCACAGCTCAGCCAGAAGCTGGGCTCATGCTGGTGAGCACAGCAGAGGTGGCGGGAGCTTCTCCCACCTCCACAACAGCATTAAGGATGTCCCACTGTGGCTTAGACATCTCCGGGAGGGTTCCCGGCCTGCAAGAAAGCACAGGCCGCGCTGAGTGACCCCTCTCACCGAGTGCACGAATTTCGTGCATTGGGCCTCTAAAAAAAAAAAAAAAAAAAAAAAAAAATATATATATATATATATATATATATATATATATATATATATATATATAGTCAAAGGCACACAGCTGTGAAAGTGTACAACATGTTTGGGGAAACAACCAGCTGTCTGGCATGGTTGGATAGTAAGGTATCTGGAGAAGCAAGATGAGACGAAAAAGGTAAGCTAGATCGGGACTGATAGTACAGGATCCTGCTTAACCATTAGGAAATAGTTCTGTCAGCAAAAACGGTGACTAACAAAGTTTAGGGAGTGACAGAAACAGATCTGTATTTCAGAACAGTAACTCATTGGGGAGGATGATGGCGGGGAAGCTCAGCTGGGGGAGGGCACCTGCACCATCGTGGGGCAAGAAATAACAGTGCAGTGCGAGTGGACATGCAGAGTCAAGGACGAAGGTTTCCAGCTTGGCCAGCAGGATTGGATGGATGCAGCTACCACTTACTATCAAACACGGGATGCAGAATAAAGGCAGGAAGAAAACCAGGAGAAGAGGAGCAATCCTTGGAGGGCAGTTTCAAGAAGGAGAAAAGAGTTCTCCATGTGCAATGCTGCAAAGAGGTAAACTGAAAACAGAAAGGGTCCCCTTTCTCTCCCCTCCACGGTGAGCTCCCAGGTGGGCTCGGTAGCAAGAAAACAGCCGGAAGGTGTGTCCCCAGGGCCAGGGCCAAAGCTTTTCATTAAACTTTCCGTACCTCAGTCCCAGAGAGAGGAGCTCAGAGCTGAGGCCGGGGAGAGGAAGTTCGGATCCCAGGAGGGGCTGTCGGCGGAGGGGAAACGCCTACGGTTCCGCGGGCGACCGGAGGAGCAGAGCCCCGGAGCCCCAGGGAAAGGAAGCGAACGCTCCCTCCGCCTTGTCGGGTCCCTGGATTCAGTCCACTTACTCTGGTCTCAGTCCCTCGCAGCCGTCGGGCGATTAGGACTCGGGAGCCTCTGCCGACAGGGTCCTAGGCAACCAGGGGAAGAGAGTCCTTTCGCCTGTTCAGCTTCTTCAGCGAGCAGCGGCCGAACAAGGCTGAGGTAGTCGGCGGGCAACGGGGGGATCGGCAGGGCTCGGCCCCATCCCTGAACCGGGAACCGCGTCCCACCAGCGCTCCCCACAGCACTCCGACCTCGCGAGACTTCCTGCCTAGCGTCACCGTGGGGGCAGACCCGAGAGATTTCCTTGCAGCTTCTCCCTGACATGCGCGAGACGTAGGGGCGGGTCCAGTCTAAGCCCCGCCCCGTTAACCTACGCATTTTTTTTTTTTTTTTTTTGGCTTGGCTTGGCTTGGCTTGGCTTATCACAAAGTCTCGCGAGTTTTGCCAAGGGACCCGGCCTCGGTACAGAGACCGAGAAAGGGAGACCGGGTGGGAGGGCCTTTGCGCGCCTTAAGAGCCCGTGGCTGGTCCAGCCGGCGTTGTGGTTGGTACTTCGCCGATGGGGAGGCTCTCAGGTGGCCCGGAACATCCTTCCCAATGGGTGGTTGGGAAAATTAGCGGGTAGAAAAAATCGTGAGGGTCGGACGCATTTTTTTTTTTTTTTTTCTTCTTCTTCTTCTTGGCTCCGCCCTCTTCCCCCGTTCGGCGACCTGGGCGCCTGGCCCACCGCGGGGGAAGGGCAGCCGGGCCGGGCCGTCGGAGAGCGCCGTGCGCACGCGCGCAGCCCCCGGTGTGTGTGTGAGTGTTTGTGTCCGCGCGCACGCGCGCGCGCGCTCCCGCACTTAGGAAGCTCGGGGCGGACCGGTGTGCTCGGAGATGAGCGGGCCCAGCGCAGCCCCCTCTCCGGGGCGCCGGGCACCCCCGGCTGGGCGCTGACCCTCCGCACCCAACCTGCAGCCTTTCTGCCCGAGAGGCCGTGGTCCGCAGCCTCTGTGCGTGTTCGCTTCAGGACCCGGCTCGAAAGTAAGCGAACCTCAGTGCTGAGGTCTTCCTCATCCGCTCACCTTGTACTTTCCACCCCACACCCTCCGGCGGAGTGTGTGTGCCTGGACGCCTCCAAGAAGAGTTTTGTGCATGAAAGGGGGAAACGCGTTTGAAAGCAGAGGAAGAAGGTAGCTGGATCGTAAAAAAGTCAGCTCGTTTTTAATGAGCACTTGTGCTTACCATGTGCTGTTTGAATGTGGATTGTCTAGGAAGCATAAGATTTTTTATTAGCGAAGCAAGGGAGGTTTTTTTTTTTTTTTTTTTTTTTTTTTTTAAATAAAAAGTTTTAAGAGTTCCTCCTCCCCCCCACCAAGGCGATGGCAGCACCTGAGCTTTACTGTTCTACATGGTAGATGACTGTGGTGGCTCGAAAGCTAAAGGGGGAACATTGTGAATTTGGGTCCTTAATCCTCATGCGAAGACCCGATATACAGTTATGTTAGATGTCTGTCATGTTTTGGTCTTTCCTGTTGCTGTCACTTTTGTTTCCTGTTCATTCTAGCCCCTTCCCTTTTTACAGAAGTCTTGGGACTTTTTGGAGGGAGGCTCAAAACGGCTGGCTTGGGTTAGTTTGGGGATTTAGATGTGATGGCTGTCAGTCAGCGAGGATCATCAAAAGTGTGTTTGAAAAAGTATTTGTCGTTTATGTTTGGTATTATGTAAGGGGATCGAATACAATTATTTGTAAAAGTATTTTTTTTGTGCCCATTTTAAATTCATTCAACAAGCAAAAAAAAAAAAAAAAATTGGACTGTAGTTTTGCATGTGACTGAGTGACAGCTTAATGTGATGTAGCTCATCCCTTGAATGGATACTTTGTGGTCAGGACCTCATTAAGTCTTGTCCTTTGTTGAATACATTTGCTTGGATACTGATTATGCATGTTTCCTACCAAATCTTCTTGAAGAAAAGACACATTAGAAATAATGTAATATTTAAATGTTATGTATAAGATCTTTGGCTAATATATTTTATCCCTTACAGGTTAAAACAAAATGAAGATTTTTTCTGAATCTCATAAAACAGTATTTGTTGTGGATCACTGCCCTTACATGGCAGAATCATGCAGACAACATGTTGAGTTTGATATGCTGGTGAAGAATAGGACCCAAGGAATCATCCCATTAGCCCCTATATCTAAATCATTGTGGACTTGCTCAGTAGAATCTTCCATGGAATATTGTAGAATAATGTATGATATATTTCCTTTCAAAAAACTGGTGAGTGTGAAGTACAAGCGAATGTACTTACTGCCAATAACATTTTTTAATATATGAATTTGCTGTAAATTTAGAACTGTTTTTTTACCACTTTAAAAATGTGATATGTAGAACTCTCCTTTGGGATTAAATGTCATGTGTATTTAGTTGGGATCAACAGTAACAACTAATAATTAAGAAGCACTTACGGGCACCAGGGCTTCATGTATATTAACTCTAATTCTCACAACAACCCTATAAAGTAGCTACTGTAATTACTAGGATAATATTCAAAGTATATAGTCACCAAAATGGAACAGGCACTGACCATTGATTATTGCTAGCCTAAGCAGCAGGTATATTGTCTGTAAGCAATTTGTCAGACTGTGCTGGTTTGTGCCATCTGAATAACAACCTTTTTTCTCACTTCCATGTTGAAGATAAGCTGAGGTGGTGATATATTAGAAAATATATAAATGATGACTATGTTTCCTTTTGGGAGAAGGGTGTGATCATTTCATTTTATCTTTCTTGATACTATTTTTTAAAGATATTTTTATTGATTCAGAGAGGGAGAGAGAAATAGAAACATCAATGATGAGAAAGAATCATTGATCAGCTGCCTCCTACAAGCCCCTCACTGGGGATTGAGCCCTCAACCTGGGCAAGTGTCCTGATGGGGAATTGAACCTCCTGGTTCATAGGTCAATATTTAACCACTTAGCTATGCTGGCCCAGTGATACTATTTTTGTTTAATAAAGTCCAAATTTATTATTTTGACTTTCAGTGCCCTATGTCAGTGTTTTTCAACCTTTTTTGGGCAAAGGCACACTTGTTTCATGAAAAAAAATCACGAGGCACACCACCATTAGAAAATGTTAAAAAATTTAACTCTGTGCCTGTATTGACTATATATAAAATAATTCTCTTGAATAGGAATCAAATAAACACAAAGAAACAGTGGTTGAAAAACGCTGCCCTATGTGATATGGCCACTGCCTTTTTTTTTTTTTTTTTTTTAAGAGTTTATCTCTTGCCCTTCGGTCTGCTCAGAACTTCATTCTTTTGAGGGTACTCACTTAAAGGTCTTTGTGTTTTCTGTTCACTATACCTGGAATTCTCTATCCCCAACTCTTCCCATGGCTGATTTCTTTTGGTCATTTTGAATTTCCTTCAGTTGCCACTTGAGAGAGCTCTTCTCTGTCCAACCAACCTAAAGTAACTAACCATCTTTTTCTTTACATTTATCACTCTGAAATGATCTTGTTTGTTTATTTGTTGGTTCCCTGCACTGCTCTCTTATCTTACCACACCTGCTAAACCTCTGGTTTCCCCCACATTGTGACAGAACTGTTTCATTCTTCACTATATTCCCATACTCCAGTGCTGAGAATAGCACCTGACATGTACTAGGCATTGTATACCTATAAAATGGATGAATGACTCAACCAACTAATCAGTGCTAGAGGCCTTATATTATTTTATTTTAATTCTTTTTACTATTAACTATGTTTTATTTTTTATTTATTTTTTTAAAATATATTTTTATTGATTTTTTACAGAGAGGAAGGGAGAGAGAGAGAGAGCTAGAAACGTCAATGAGAGAGAAACACGGACCAGCTGCCTCTTGCACACCCCCTACCGGGAATGTGCCCGCAACCAACGTACATACCCCTGACCGGAATTGAACCTGGGACCTTTCAGTCCGCAGACTGATGCTCTACCACTGAGCCAAACTGGTTTCGGCTACTATTAACTATGTTTTAAATTTTAAATATGATGTGACCAGATGGAATTAGAGTTGAATACTAATTATTTCTTTGAAATCTATTAGGTGAATTTCATTGTGAGTGACTCTGGAGCACATGTTTTAAATTCCTGGACTCAAGAAGACCAAAATTTGCAAGAGGTATAATTCAGGTTTTGAAATGTGGCCTTTTTGAAAATTTCTCATCATGTTTCAGTAATACTTTCATAAAAAATAAATTTAAAATTTTTGATCAATATAGGATAATATATGCACATTATTTAAGAACATCACCTAATAATAAAAGTAAAACAGCTATCTCTAGTTCAGTCTTTCCCCACTTAAAAGCAAATTTACAACTCTTGCTCATTTAGTATATACTTCCATATTTAAAAAAAAATTTTTTTTGCTGCCATTTATCTACTTAAAAAAGTTTCCTTTTATTTCTAGTTTGTTGGAAAGTTCTTAGATTTTTGTCAAATGCGTATTTTTGGAGATAATGTAATTTAAAAGTTTTTTCTGTTAATATGATAGGCACTAATTTTTGGATTTTAAATCAGCTTTTGCATTCTTGGGATAGGCTCCTTGGTCATGATGTATAATTATTTTTATATGTTGCTCAATTTGGTTTGCTAGTAGTCATTTGTTGAGGATATTTGTGTCCATATTTATAAGAAATAGTGGTTTATAATTTACTTTTCTTATGATGTCATTGTCTGACTTGTGCATACTCTTGTCACCATAATTGTTTTCCCATTATTTAGCTGATGGCAGCGTTAGCTGCTGTTGGGCCCCCTAATCCACGGGCAGATCCAGAATGCTGCAGTATTCTCCATGGCCTTGTTGCAGCAGTGGAAACCCTCTGTAAAATCACGGAATACCAACATGAGGCCCGCACTCTACTAATGGAGAATGCAGAGCGTGTTGGAAATAGAGGGAGAATAATTTGCATTACTAATGCAAAAAGGTGAGACAATAACAGTAAATCTTTTTACTCTTCCACAGCTTTTATTTTAAAAAGTAAGGATGATATATTAGCATTTAAACACATCACAAATGACCTTTCTAATATTGAAACTTGTTTATCGAATTCTAAAATAAAGACTCATCTCATTGAAAACTTTAGATTGTCATCATGTAGGTTAATTTGACTTCTCACTAGTTTTTCAGTTGGTTATTTGGTGGTGTGAATGAGCACTTAAAAACAATCTTTACTAAAGTAATTTTAATGCCTGTAGCTGGATAGAGTGTGTTTAATTTTTTCTCTTACTGTTTATTCCTTTAAGTTTGTTGTATCTTTTATGCCACTAGTGATAGTCATGTGCGAATGCTTGAGGACTGTGTTCAGGAAACGATTCATGAGCATAACAAGCTTGCTGCAAATTCCGATCAGTGAGTATAATCCACATATGAAATATATATTCAATTTTATAGTCATATATTTCATTTTAATTATTTCAATAATTTTAATAAAAACTGGTAAAATTTTCTTGAATTCTCTTATGACTATAAATTAGTCAAAAGATATGTTTGATCAGAAATTTTATTCCCTATTTTCCCTTTCACTTTAAGATTTTACTTTTTTCCCATAGGAAAAGTGATCAGAACTATAACATAATGTGTAAATTTATAATGCATATTTGTTTTGATAGCTTGCTCTCATATTCTTTCAAATTTATACAATGAATAAATTGCCAATGGCATTATTCTTTATGGACCAATTAAAACATAATAAATTTCAGTATATGATTTTTTTTTAAAGCAAAAAGCTATTAAAAATACGTTTTGGGCTGTTGCAATGTGATGTCTAAATTAGATTGAGCTATTATTAATCTCTTTAAGTGGAGTACTGGTATTATTGTTAATAAGTAAGATTATTCCACTAGGAGAAGCATGATGAGGTATTTAGGAATGAAGTATTTCCTTTGCAATTTACTGTCTAATGGCATAATAAAAAAAAAGTGTATGTCTATTTACATACATAGAACAAGTATAGCTATCACTTAGTAAATCTAGTTAAAGGATATATTAGTATTCATTGAATAGAAAGGTTTGGAAATTTTAAAATAAAAAATTGGAAACTTTTTAGCATTATATATTCTGTATTCTTCAAATAACTAATTATAGGTCAAGGTTAATATTGCCTGGTTTTGTCCTTAAAAAACATTAGTAAAAAGGAAACTAATGCACAATACATTAATTTTCTCTGTGATGGTTACATATTGAAAACTAGAGGCCTGGTGCATGAAATTAGTGCATGAGAGGGAGATATCCCTCAGCCCAACCTGCACCCGCTCCAATCTGGGACCCCTTAGGGGATGTCTGACAAACGGGTAGTTGGACATCCCTCTCACAATGTAGGACTGCTGGCTTCCAACTGCTCGCCTTCCTGCCTTTTTGATTGCCCCTAACCGCTTATGCCTGCCAGACTGATCACACCCTAACCACTCCACCACCAGTCTGATTGATGCCTAACTGCTCCTCTGCCAGCCTGCTTGCCCCTAACTGCCCTCCCTTACAGGCCTGGTCACCCACAACTGCCCTCCCCTGCAGGCCAGGTCTCCCCAAGCTCTCCCCTGCAGGCCTGGATCCCCCCAACTGCCCTTCCCTGCAGGCCTGTACACCCCCAACTTCCCTTCTCTGCCGGCCTGGTCACCCCTAACTGCCTTCCCCTGCAGGCTTGATCACCCACAATGGCCTTCCCTTGCAGTCCTGGTCCCTTTCAACTTCCCTCCCCTGCTGGTCATCTTGTGGTGGCCATCTTGTGTCTACATGGGGGCAGGATCTTTAACCACATGGGGGCAGCCATCTTGTGTGTTGGAGCGATGGTCAATCTGCATATTACTCTTTTATTAGATAGGATAGAAGCCTGGTGCATGGGTGGGGGCAAGCTGGTTTGCCCTGAAGGGTGTCCCGGATCAGGGTGGGGGTTCCCTTGGGGCAAGGGGCGGCCTGGGAGAGGGGCCTGTGGTGGTTTGTCGGCTGACTACACCTTCTGGCGACCCAAGCTAAGACCCTGATATCTAGGGTTTATTTATCTTCTACAATTGAAACTTTGTAGCCTGGAGCGGAGCCAAGCCATCTGCTTGCTCTGTAGCAGCAGCCATTTCTTTTGGAATTTATTTATCTTCGATAATTGAAACGATAATTGAAACGTTGTAGCCTTAAGCAGAGGCTGAGAACTGGGCCAGCTAGGACTGCAGAAACTTTGCCAGGACTGCAGAAACTTTGCTTCCTCCATTGTCTGGAGCAACCCTAGCCGCCTGTTCTCTGAAGCTCTGTGGCTGCTGCCATTTCTGTTGGAATTTATTTATCTTCTGTGATTGAAACTTTGTAGCCTTGAATGGAGGCCGGGCCTGCCAGCGTGTGTGGAAAGCTTGGCTTCCTCCATTGCCATGGAAACCCAAACCTTCCTCCTGCTCTCTCTGTGGCTGCAGCCATCTTAGTTGGGGTTAATTTGCATACTCACTCTGATTGGCTAGTGGGCGTGGCTTGTGAGTATATTGGAGTGATGGTTAATTTGAATATTACTCTTTTATTAGATAAGGTTATACCTGATTATAAGAATTTTCTTTTTATCCTTTAAACACAAAAATTATTTTTGCATTTGAATTTAATTCATTTAATGTTCATACAAGTACAATAATTACACAGTTTTTCTAAATATGTAGCTTTTGTGTTAACAGTAGTATCTGATTATAGAGATATGCTGTTTTGGTAAATTAAACTCTCAGTAGTTTACCTGCCTAGAATCTTTACATTGAATGCGCATAGTTTAAAAACATCTTTTTTTTTTTTTTTTTAAATATGTTTTATTGGTATTTTACAGAGAGGAAAGGAGAGAGATAGAGAGCTAGAAATGTCGATGAGAGAGAAACATCGACCAGCTGCCTCTTGCACACCCCGTACCGGTGATGTGCCTGCAACCAATGTACAATACATACCCTTGACTGGAATCGAACTTGGGACCTTTCAGTCCGCAGACCGACGCTCTACCACTGAGCCAAACCGGTTTCGGCTAAAAACATCTCTTAATACTAAAAGCAAAACAACTATCTCTATTCCAGTCTTTCCCCACTTTCTAGAAGCAAACTTTCAACTCTTGCTCATTTAAAAACATTTTTTAAAAACAGTTCTTTTACTGCCATTTATCTACTTAAAGACATTTCCTACTATTTCTAGTTTGTTGAAAAGATCTTAGATTTTGTCAAATGTGTTTTCTTGTATTTTTGGAGATTATTGGATTTAAAATTTTTTCTGTTGATATGATATGCACATTAGTTAATTTTTGGATTTTAAATTAACTTTGCATTCCTGGGATCATCCACTTGGTCATGATATATAATTATTTTTATATGTTGCTCAATTTGGTTTACTAGTAGTAATTTGTTGAGGATATTTGTGTCCATACTTTAAAAAAAATATATATATTTTTATTGATTTCAGAGAGGAAGTAAAAGAGAGAGATAGAAACATCAATGATATGAGAGAATTGTGTCCATATTTATAAGAATAGTATGAATTCTTATGTCCTAAGTGAAAGTTTTCCTTTAAGTCTCATGCAGATTCAGAAGTGTGAGTTGGTTTTGATCCATACCTACCCTGTTGGTGAAGACAGCCTTGTATCTGATCGTTCTAAAAAAGAGGTATGTGCAGAAGTAATAGAGAAAAGATAATTTTTAGTTATTAATAATAAATGCTGACAAGGGTTAGTATTATTATGATCACATTGCCAACATTTTCTGCTAAGAAAATGCAAGGTGGGGTAAAGCAGGTTTATAGTTGTAAGTACATGAAACACATAGCTTATTTATTATTTTGCATTATCATTCATTATTGTATTATTATTATTTATTATTTTATTTTTTTCATCAAAATCGAGTTTTGTCCCACCCCATATTTACAGTTTTCAAAGAACCTGTATAGCAAAACACCTAGGTTGGTTCTTTGTGTTATAATTGTACATTTTATTTTATTTTATTTTATTTTTTAAAATATATTTTATTGATTTTACACAGAGAAGAATTGAGAGGGACAGAGAGTTAGAAACGTCGATGAGAGAGGAACATCAACCAGCTGCCTCTTGCACACCCCCCACTGGGGATGTGCCCACAACCAAGGTACATGCCCTTGAATGGAATCGAACCTGGGACCTTTCAGTCCACAGGCCGACGCTCTATCGACTGAGCCAAACCAGTCCCGGCTAATTGTACATTTTTAAAAGTGTTTTCTGTTTAACCTTGTCTGAGTGGCTCAGTTGTTTGAAGTGTCATCCTGTACCAAAAGGCTTTAGTTTCAATTCCTGGTCAGGGCACATACCTAAGAAACACAAGCAATGGCTCAATGTCTCTCTCTCTCTATCTCTCTCCCCCCTCCCTCTCTCCCCCTCTCTCCCTCTCTCTCCCCCTCTCTCCCTCCCTCTCCCTCGCCCTCGCCCTCGCCCTCGCCCTCTCCCTCTCCCTCTCCCTCTCCCTCTCCCTCTCCCTCTCCCTCTCCCTCTCCCTCTCTCTCTCTCTCCCTCTCTCCCTCCCTCCCTCCCCCTAAAATATATAAAAACATACCCTCAGGTGAAGATTTAAAAACAAAAAACTGTTTTCTGTTTTGCTTGTCTTTTGACATTTAATTAAATGTGTTGTATAATAAAACCATACGTAGTTTGCGTTGTTCCTAAAATTTCAATTATTGGAATGGGTTTCAATTGCTTTAATGATGTTTTATTCCTTAAAAAGCTTCTTTTTCCTCATTAGAGGAAATGGAGGAAGCCAAGCTTTCCATACACCCTGGCAGGCCCAGGCCTTCATTCAAGGCTACAAAGTTACAATCAGATGGGAGAAAAACTAATTTCCAACCTTGGTTTTCCTTTTTAAATAGATTTGAACATTTTTGAAGGAAATGATAAATCTGTTGATTGTTAAAAGGATTTGCATCACATAATATTATCTGTCAGTGGTCTATGTATTTACATAATTGTATTAAATGTATATGTTCATATGTTCAGGTTTTTCTCTTAGCCTTATTTAATATAAACATGTGAAGTATTACCTTAGTCTATGAATGCTTGGTAGTTATGTGATATTTTTAGGTCATTAGTTTTATTGTTGTGTTTTTAGGTGATTTCCAGTATAAGCTCCCTTTTTACTAACTTTTATCTGCATCTTTTGATAATGTGGCAATATGTTGGCTTTACTTTGTGATAGTAAAAGTAAAAAGCTCATTTACAATAAATATTGTTACCCTGGAATGAGTAAACTTTTGTATTACCTTGTTGTAAGTAAAGTTTGGCTGCCTTATCATATTTATTGGTGATAAAATATGATGTTTGTAGTGATTCCCACATTCCTTATAGGTAGTTCTATCTTTCGGGGATTGTCCTCTTCTCAAAATGAATTATTTTTCTACAGTATTTCTGTGCGCTACTTCAAATCCATTTTTCATATAGATAAGTAGAAGTAAAATTATAAATGAAAATATATATTTAAATCAACAACTCTTAAGTTTCAAGAGGACAGTGAATTTATCTGTTCACTGCTGTATCCTCCAATAGTTCACACAGTTTCTGGCATATAATGTAGTAAGTTCTGCTTGGTACTTATTTATTTAACGAATGAATATCTGAACATTTATTGCTAAAATAATGATCATTAGTGCCTTCCCAGTTTGGCTCAGTAGTTAGAGCATCGGCCTGCAGACTGAAGGGTCCTGGGTTCGATTCCAGTCAAGGGCACATTCCTGGGTTGCAGGCTCGATCCCCATTATTGGGCATGCAGGAGACATCTGATCAATGATTCTAATCACCAATGTTTCTATTTTTCCCTCTCCCTTATTGAAATAAATATATTTTAAAAAATAATGACCAGCCCTAACCGGTTTGGCTCAGTGGATAGAGCATTGGCCTGCAGACTGAAGAGTCCCAGATTTGATTCCAGTCAAGGGCATGTTCCTTGGTTGTGGGCACATCCCCAGTAGGAGGTGTGCAGGATGCAGTTGATCGATGTTTCTCTGTCATCGATGTTTCTAACTCTATCTTGTCCCTTCTTATCTTTAAAAAAATCAATAAAATATATTTAAAAATTAATAATAATGACTATAGTTATGGACCTTTGTATTTTTCCAAATTCTATAAAATGAAAACACTCACTTTTTATGGGTGGAAGTAAACTATTTAGCACTTGGTTACAGTGTATTAATATTTTATGTGTTTTTTTTTTTCTTTTCATACTTTCTGTAGTTGTCCCCTGTTTTAACCAGTGAAGTTCATAGTGTTCGTGCAGGACGGCATCTTGCTACCAAATTAAATATTTTAGTACAGCAACATTTTGACTTGGCTTCAACTACTATTACAAATATTCCAATGAAGGTAGGCAACTCCTTTTCCTGCTATTTCGAAAGCTCTGTTTTACTTTTTAAACATTTGTTTGACATATTTATTTTAATTAAACCTTAATTTTTTTCTCCCATATCATATTTTCTGTTTTGCTAGCCCACATTCAGTGTCTTTGACCAGGTCAGTAAGTACTAAAAAGCAACAAGAAAGGATCACAGAACAAAATGCTATATTTTTCTTTCTAATAAGAACACTCTATATCAGCTTTTTTTGTTTTTAATTATGTTCTCATTATTTTCATTAAAGTATAATCTCTATCTTAAATGACCATTTTTTCTGTGATTCTTTTTCTGAGTTGTGCTATTAGATTTTCCTTACATTGTGTATTATAGTTGGTCTTTTGTTTTCTGTATTTTTGTTTTTGCCCAACAAGTATAAAGGTGTTTATAACTAATAAATCGAAGTAGGGAAAAATAGCTCATAGTTTTAAATAAGTTTATAACCTTACCTGAAAAACCAAAGATGTGAATCTTACGATTTTATTAATGGATATTTTTAGGAACCTGTTGCCACCTGTTCCTTTTCATCGTATTATCATTAGCTTGTCTAGAACTAGCACAATGCCTGACCCGTAGTAAGCTTTAAATGAATTTTTACTAAGTGGAGTTATTTTTAATTTTATTGATTATGTTTACAAGTAAAGTAACCATCGTATCTAAAAATGCAAAGAGACTTTCTGATAAGTCCCAATTAAATTTTTTTGCCACCAAATGATGAACACTAAATTGCATAGAAATATCTTTGATTATTAATTTTCTCCTTATACCACGGGCCGGCTCTTTAATAGAAATTGTAACTTTAACCCATAGAATGGGTGCAGAAGCAATTAACAAGTAAAGTAGCATAATAGGTGTACTTTATTATATATAATTTCATGGATGATAAGGAAAAATACTCTAAAGGTGACAGATACCTTGCTCTTAGAATTTGATTATATTTGTGTGCTGCTGGTGTGATTCGTTCTTCAATCTTTTTTCCCCCTTGTAAATAGATAATATAAAAATTCCTGTTGACTATTAGTGAAAACTAATAAACTTTTTTGTTAGTCAGTATTTGCTATTTTATATAATTGACATTTGTTAATTTATTGTAGGTATTTAAAGATGCTGCTCCCTCCTTTAAATGATGATTTCACTTTCAATATATACAAACTATTTCAAATACCTTATATTTGTTTATAGACAATTTGTATATTTGCGCAAGACAGTGCATTCAGAGTAAATTTGTAAAATTTCTGGATTAATCTATGTTAATTCATGACATAACATAAGAAAAATAATTAGATACTGTATTACTAATATATAGCAAGTAGTTTTTTAATAGTTTATATTTCAGTGGAAAACTGTTGCATCTTTAAATAGATTAATTACTGAGCAAACTATACCGTTATTGTAGATAATTTTTGTCCAGTGTATTTCATTTCATTCTAAGCAAAGCGCAAAATTAATAGTTAATAAATAACTTCATTATTTGGAAAACAAAACCAAGTTATTTTAAATTTTGCTTCAAGGAAGAACAACATGCTAACACATCTGCCAATTATGATGTGGAGTTACTTCATCATAAAGATGCACATGTAGATTTCCTGAAAAGTGGTGAGTAAGAGACATTGGAAAGTTAATTTGTGAGTCTAACATATAGAAGCTTATGAACACCTTTGAGATGCTCTTCAGTAAACAAACCTGATTGACTTTAGTTCATTCCTTTCCAAACTTATTTGACAATGTCACATATTAATGGTCATGGAAGTAGTGTTCATTCTTACTTTGGGAAAGACTAAGCTATTGTGAAAGAGAGCCATTGAAGTCATGTCATAGTTTTTCTTTTCTAGGCAAACTGCCTTGGGAAAGGCAAAAGAATAGGAGCCACATTGAAAGAGTGATGGACTTACAGCTTATAAGCCTGGGTATAAATCAGTTGTTTTGAAATTTAGTGATATTTTTTTCCTCTAAAAGGTATTTGACTCAGTAAGTTTTTTTTTTCCAAAACTGTGATTTCTGCAGCTGTATCAGCATGGTTTAGGACTCTGGAATTAAGAGATAACAGTTTTAGCCAAAGCTTTATCACCAACTAGCAAATCCTATGTGTTTCTACACTTCAGTTTATATATAAAATACTAGAGATCTGGTTCATAGAATTCATGCACAGTGGGGGCTGCACCTTCTCATAATCTGGGACCCCTCGGGAGATATCCGATTGCCAGTTTAGTCCTGTCGGACATCCCTCTCACAATCTAGGACCGCAGGCTCATAATCGCTCACCTGTGTGCCTGATTGCCCTTAAATGACCCTGCCTGCCTGAGTGCCCCTAACTATCTCTGCCTTGGCTCCTGCTGTGGTGACCTCATCCAGAAAGACATCTGGAATGATGTCCTGAAGGTCGTTCGGCTGTCCAGTCTAGTTAGCATATTATGCTTTTATTATTATATTAGGTCTAGTAATAATTAATGTCGTTTTCTAATACTTTTTAAAATCGAATTTATTTAAACAATACAACAAAGTTTAATCAACAATATAGTTGCCGTTGTTTTCTACTACTTGTGCCCAACGCTCAGGAAGCATTTTATTCCCTCTGTTGTAAAATTCTTGTGATTTTGATGCAAAAAATTCGGTCAATACATTTTTGAGGCATTCTTCATTATTAAATTTTTTTCCAAGAAGAAAGTTTTGCAAAGAACGAAACAAATGGCAATCAGAAGGGGCAATATCAGGAGAATATGCAGGTTGAGGGAGAACTTCCCATTCCAACTGGCGCAGTTTTTCAGCAGTGATTCTTGCAGTATGCAGTTGTGCGTTATCGTGGTGAAGAATTACGCCCTTCCGATTAATCAGCGCGGGTTCTTTTTTTCTTAAAGCTTGGGCTAACCTTTCCAATTGGGCACTATACACTGCACTTGTAATGGTTTGGTTAGATGGTAAAAGTTCATAATGAAGAATTCCTTTAAAATTCCACCAAACACACAACATCACTTTTTTCGCATGCAAGTCAGGTTTTGGTGTGGGCTGCGGAGCCTCATTTTTGTCCAACCATTGAGGCCGCCATTTCAAATTAACATACAGCACCCATTCTTCATCTCCGGTAACAATTTGCTCTCAAAACGGCAAACGGTTTTGACGAGAGAGGATCGAACTGCAAATTGTGACTCTTTGATTACGGTTGTTGTTGGTCAACTCATGAGGAACCCATTTTCGAAACTTTTGGACTTTGCCAAGTGCACGCAATTGATTGGAAATTGTTTTTTGTGAACAATTTAAAGTTGTTGCAAGCTCTTGTTGGGTAATTTGAGGATTTTGCACCAAAAGAGCTTGAAGAGCTTCTTGATCAAAATTGGACACACGGCCTCGACCACTCTTGTCATCTAACGAAAAATTTCCCTCGTGAAATTTCTCAAACCAACGCTGGCATTTTCTGGCGCTAACTGCATCTTGACCAAGAGCACTACAGATGTTTTTTGCAGCCTCACTTGCTTTTCTTCCTAATTGGAACTCGTAAAGCATGCAGTGCCGAATATGCTCTTCATCCACCATCATCTTAGCCCTAGTTTTGCAACAAAAACCAAACCAAACACAAACTTTTTCAAGCAAAACTTGTTAATTGCACTTCACACGTTCTGTAGATACCACGTATTTGAAGGTTATGTCAATACAAGTCAAAGCCAAGCAAGATTTTAAATGAATGTTTAAAAACGACATTAATTATTACTAGACTCGATAGATGTTAGCCTAGCCAGTGAATAGGGTGTTGGCCTGCGGCCTGAAGGGTTCCAGGTTTGATTCTGGTCAAGGGCATGTACCTCAGTTACAGGCTCAATCCCTGGCTCTGGTCAGGGTGTGTACTGGTGGCAACCCATTGATGTGTCTCTCTCACATCAAAGTTTCTCTCTCTGCTCCCTTCCACTCTCTCTGAAAGTCAATAGAAAAATATCCATGGGTGAGGATTAACAAAAAAAAAAAATAAGTAAATAAATAAAGCTAGATTAGTTGAGCTGTACTATTCCACCCATTTCTAAACAAGAATTTTTAACAGGAGAAAAACTATTAAGGTAAATGGATATATTCATGTTTAACAAAATAATTTTATTGATTTTTTACAGAGAGGAAGGGAGAGGGATAGAGAGCTAGAAACGTCGATGAGAGAGAAACATCGACCAGCTGCCTCCTGCACACCCCCTATGAGGATGTACCTGCAACCAATGTTCATGCCCTTGACCGGAATCGAACCCGGGACCTTTCAGTTTGCAGGCGGAGGCTCTATCCACTAAGCCAAACCGGTTTCGGCGAGTAGGCCTATACTTTAGCCCAGATATCTTCTCAAAGCTTCAGGTCTGTACAGAGGGTTCACAACTTACAATGGTTTGACTTAATGATTTTTATATTTTCTAACTTTATGATGGTGAGAAAGTGATACTCATTCACTTTGAACTTTGATCTTCTTGATGTGTAGTATGAAATTCATATGATGCTGGGCAGCGGCAACAAGTTATAGCTCCCAGTTTGCCTCTTGATCTTGAGGTTAAACAATGGATATTGTACAGAGTACTGTGTTGCCAGCATTTTTTTGATATTGCATTCTGAGCACATGTAGGCGAGGCTAAGCTATGATGCTCAGTAAGTTAGGTGTATTAAAATATGTCTCTTAAGCACCTATTACTCCAAAAACAACTTATGAACTTTGCCCTCTGAACTGGTTTTCTAATTTTCCCATTTTCAGTGAATGACCCTCTTGGATATCCATTTATATAAGGTAGAAATTTCAGAGTCATCTTTAAGATGTCTCTCTGTCATACTTCATATCCAATCTATCACCACATTTTCTCTTTTTTCTTTTGGCTTAAACTAATTTTATTTTCTCTTCTGGAGGCTAGAAATGAAAGATCAAGGTGACTATGCAGTTCATTTCTTCTGAAATCTCACTCATTGTTTTGTAGATGGCTGTTTTGTCTTCACATGGTTCTTTATATTCGCATATGATCACATTTACTTGATTTTATCTACCAAAGTATCTCTCATACATTTACATCTGCATCTCCACTACTATTACATCTCCCTATTAATAGCCCAACCTAATATTTTCTTACCTAGAATCCTATAATAGCCTCTTTAATGGTGTGTATAGCTACTGGACCTGCTAACTAGAATATCTTTCACAGTGATACTCAGGACATATTCTCCTTATCTTAAAAACCTCTAATGCTTTTCTGTTGCCCTTAAGATGATAACAGATTTTTCAATGTCTTAAAAGGCCCTGTAACTCTTAATGCTTTCACCTGCCACAGTATTTGGATATCTGCTGTTTTCCTTCCCTGAATACTCTTTCCTTCATTTTAGTTATTTTCACTTCACCCTTTTAGAATTCAAATTAGTTTTACTTATCAAAGAAGCTTTCCCTGTTGTCTCAACATAGGTCAAATCTCTCTTGAAAGTCCCTCATAGCACTGAATATATCTCCTTCAGAGCTTTGTCAATTTTATGGTTTGCATTTTTTCATTATTATCCTAACATATAAAAACCCTGGGTCCGTCACAACCGGAGGCTCAACCAACTGGAAGTCAGTCCTGCATTCAGTGTTGGGTTGCTGTGGCGACCTAGCGCTGACTGCTGCAGCTGCAGGCACAGTGACCCAGCACTGACTGCTGAGGGAACTGTGAATCATGCCCAGAGAGAGACTTGAAGAGAGAAGCAGGGTTTGATCCATAGCCTTTGTGGCAGCTGTTGATCAGCACTTGCCTCTCTCTTCTCTCAGGTGTTGGCCAGCAGCTGCACTTCCATTTCTCTCCAGGACTTGACTGGGGTTGCTGATCAGCCCCTCCTTTCTGATCAGGCCCCGTTGATAGGCCCAGAGACACTGACTGGCATAGAAACTGACCCATCAGAACCAAATCTGGGTGAAGTGTGAGGAGCCAGTGGCTGCCTAGGAGGTGGAGCTTTTGATGCTGACTGGCATAGAAACTGACCAATCAGAACCAAATTGGCTGGCAGAAGAGGACAGTTGGGGGTGAGATCAGGCCTGCAGGGGAGGGCAATTGGGGGTGAGATAAGGTTGACAGGGGAGGGCCGTTGGGGGCAATCAGACTGGGAGGGGAGAGCATTTGGGGACAAGATCAGGCCGACAGGGGAGGGTAGTTGGGGGCGAGATCAGGCTGGCAGGGGAGGACCATTGGGGGGGGGAGATCAGGCCAGCAGGGGAGGGCACTTAGGGACAACCAGGCATGCAGGCAGAGGCAGTTAGGGGTGATCAGGCAGGCAGGCAGAGAGATTAGGGGCGACCAGGCAGGCAGGCAGAGGGGCTAGGGGCAATCAGGCAGGCAAGAATAGGCAGTAGGGGCGATCAGGCATGCAGGCAGGTGAGCAGTTAGGAGCCAGAGGTCCCAGATTGCAAGAGGGATGTCCAACTGCTGGTAATGGGGTCGGGCCTAAACTGACATTTGGACATCCCCCAAGGGATCCCCAATTGGAGAGGGTGCAGGCTGGGCTGAGGGAACCCTGCTCTGTGTACAAATTTTGTGTACCGGGCCACTGGTCTATAATAATAAAAGCATAATAATGCTAATTAGACCAGATGGCCTTTCGGATGAAGCAGGGGCTAGGAGGGAAGCCTGGGTCCCAGGTGCCAGAGGGAAGCTGGTGTCGGCAGCCAGGGGAAGGAAGGACTACTCTTGCATGAATTTTGTGCATACAGGCCTCTAGTTTTACTTATATCTGTTTACTGTAGACTGCACTGGCAAAAAATGCTTTCTGTTCAATGTTATATATTTGTAATTTCCTAAGTTCTCATTTTATATTACTTCTCATACATTCATTAGTATTTACTATAACTAGTTGTGCATTTTAGACTCCTGAAAGATTTTTCCAAGTACTTATTTTATTTAACTAGAGACCCAGTGCATGAAATTAGTGCACTCAGGAAGTACCTCGGCTCAGCCTGCACCCTCTTGCAGTCTGGGAGTCCTTGTAGGATGTCTGACTGACAGCCAATGAGCGGGCCTAAACTGTCAGTCTGACATCCTTAGCGCTGCCTCAGAGGGTGAGAGAGGCTCCCACCATGGCTGCTGCTCTCCATGAGCCCGGCTTTTGGCTGAGTAGTGCTTCACCCATGGTAGTGCACTGACCACCAGGGGGCAGCTCCTGCATTGAGTGTCTACCCCCTAGTAGTCAGTGCACGTCATAGAGACCAGTTTCTCCACTGTTTGGTCTATTTGAATATTATCCTTTTGTTATATAGAACTAGAGGCTTGGTTCATAAATTCGTGCACTTGTGGGTTCTGGCAGGCCTACCCCAAGGGGGGCCAGTAGGGCCGGGCTGGTGGTGGGGAGGGGACGCAGGAGGTTGGCCAGCCATGCTCCCAATCAGTTTGGGGGTGCACTTGGGGGCGGGGCCAGCTGAGGGAGGGGCTGCAAGTGGTTGGAGGGCCTGATCAGGGTCTGATCAGGCTGGTTGGCTGCCACAGTGCACATCATAGCAACCAGTCGTTCAGTTGTTCTGATCGTTCCAGCTTTCCTGTTGCTTGGCTTTTATATATATAGACTAGAGGCCTGGTGCACAAAATTCATGTGCTGGAGGAGGGGTCTTAGCCTTCACCCAGCCTTCACCCTCTCCAATCTGGGACCCCTTGGGGGATGTCCAACTGCCGGTTTAGGCCCGATCCCTCTCACAATCTGGGACTGCTGGCTCCTAACCACTCGCCTGCCCGGCTGCCTGATTGCCCCTAACCACTTTGCCTACCAGCCCGATAGTCCCCCTAACCACTCCCCTGCCTGCATAATTGACACCTAACTCTCCCCTGTCCCCCTGTCTGCGTGATCACCCCCAGCTGCCCTCCTCTGCAGACCTTGTTGCCCCCAACTACCTTCCCCATTTTGTGATGACGTGAGGGTGGCCATCTTGTGATGCAAGGGTGTGAGTGCCATTTTTCATATTACCTCTTTATTATATAAGATGGTGACAGAAGGGAGTAATTATAGAGTCTTGAAATTTCAAAAAGTTTTGTTATTGGCTTTCAAGTGCAGTGATTGGGATGATTAAATTAATGAGAAATTTGAAGGGAAATAAAATATTTATTTTAATCATAGCTAATATCCAAACTCTATTTGGTATTTTTCTAGGAGACTTCATAAAAAATGTTCTCCCAGAGGTATTTTATAAAATTTATTCTTTCAGAAATCTGGTGTAAACAATTTGAAATTTGTGGTCTTAATGTAATGTTACTATTATATTTCTCTGATTTATTTTTAAAGGTGATAGCAGTAGAGAAGGCTCGTTTAAAGAAACAATAACATTAAAGTGGTGCACACCAAGGACCAATAACATTGGTAGGTATTTTAAAATCTTCTTAAAATGTTACAAAGGGCTAATTAATTTGCTTTTTTGGGAGTTTTTGTTTCTCATTGTTTTATGGCTTTAAGAAACAAGTGGGGTTTTTCTCTTTTGTGGAAATATTCCTTTATATTCTTTCAAATCAGTATTTTCTTCTGTTTCAGAATTACACTATTGCACTGGCGCTTACCGAATTTCACCTGTAGATGTAAATAGTAGACCTTCTTCCTGCCTTACTAATTTTCTTCTAAATGGTAACTTTCATCATTTAATTGTTTTGACTGAGATTATTACAAGTGAAATCATGAACTCTGGAAAAGCCATTTTTTCAACATAGTTTAACCATTTTATTTCCCAGAACTGCTTTAAAGTTATATAATTATAAATACCCTTAATTAGTTTACTAATGTTAAAAATTAAGATGACTATGTCTTTCAGACTATTGTATCCAAGTAAATTTTATTTAATATATTTTTTTGGTATTTTTAATTTAAAAATTTGACCATTAAAGTCTGCATATTTTGTTTTGTTTTTAAGATAGTGAAGTTCAGACCATTTATCTTGGCCTATTGAATTTTAAATTGTACAGTATATATGGTAAAACACTATACCTTTATCATAAACATTTTTTATTTTATTTTATTTTATTTTTTAAATATATTTTATTGATTATTTTATTTTATTTTATTTATTTATTTTTTTTTTTCAGAGAGGAAGGAAGAGGGATAGAGAGTTAGAAACATCGATGAGAGAGAATCATCGATCAGCTGCCTCTTGCACACTCCCTACTGGGGATGTGCCCACAACCAAGGTACATGCCTTTGACCGGAATCAAACCTGGGACCTTTCAGACCACAGGCCGACGCTCTATCCATTGAGCCAAACCGGTTTTGGCATCATAAACATTTTAAATATTTTACTATATTATTCTTAAACACATGACCTTAAATCTCTGGTTTCCTTATATAAAAACATTTATTTTTAAAATATTATTGATTTTAGAGAGAGAGGAATGGAGAGAAAGAGAGAGACATCAATTTGTTGTTCCACTCATTTATGTATTATTGGTTGACTGTTGTATGTTCCCTGACCGGGGATCAAACCCGCAACCTTGGCGTATCAAGGTTGTGCTAACCAACCAGGGCCTGGAAAATTTCTTTAGAAAACTAAGTTATTGGATTTCATTTACTAAATCTAAACTCTAATAGCTTCTTTTAATAGACTCTTATGATCAACTTGGTTTTTGAATCACTGATAAGACGAGTTGGTCAGCCTTTATCATAAGATTAATTTCATAGTTATATTAAGCACAATTTGATTATCAGACTATGTAAAGTCTAGGTTAAATAACATTTGGTCGTGTGAAATAGAAAGTACTTAACAATAATAATGCTGATAAGCAGGTATTATGGAAGTGAATTTAGACTTTGTTTTCTCCTCCGTATGTTTTATTGCTTTGACAACTTGAGGGTTATCCAACACTTGTCTCACTTTTCTTCATAATGTCCAAGAGAAAATTTTATATGAACTTGTAATTGAATGAAGAATATAACCAAACATTATACTGGAGACCACTATAATTATGTTGGAAAAACCACCTGTATAACTATGTAAGATTGGAGTGACCAAGAGAAAGCTAAGGCTAGAATTCAGACTTTTTGGACTTGAAACACAGGAAAAACTAAATTAGCATTGCTGGTTAAAATAGGAGGTTCATAAATAAAATGAAAAAATCTAGACATAAACCTTAAGGGAAAAAATAAGAGCCCATTTGAATTTCATTACTTTTGACAGGTCGTTCTGTTTTATTGGAACAACCACGAAAGTCAGGTTCCAAAGTCATCAGTCATATGCTTAGTAGCCATGGAGGAGAGATATTTTTGCACGTCCTTAGTAGTTCTCGATCCATTCTAGAAGATCCGCCTTCAATTAGTGAAGGATGCGGAGGAAGAGTTACAGACTACCGGATCACAGTAAGACTCTAATATCTATAAATTTTATGACTTGAGTGTAATCTCATTCAGCAAGTAGTCATTGAATGCCTATTATATGATAAGATCTGGGACAAAAAGGAGTTTTGGAAGTTGGTTATTTTAATTAGCAGTAGTTGCTTGAAAGAGCTATTTATCAATCTGTAGTCTTCCTTATGTATTCAGTGTATACGTAGATGTAACTTAAATGGCAAACAAAACATTTCAGTAGTTAGATTGCTGCTAATTAGAAGTAAAACTAAATCTTTGTATTATTTAAAGGTGCCTACAAAAAAATTGGTTTCTATTTTTGGTAGAAATTCCATTATTCTGATTTTAATTTTTCACTCCTCCTCCCTTAATTTATTATAGTTGGTATTTTATCGCTGTCTTCTTTTTGAGGTGGTTGTGAAAATTAAATGTGATTGATGTGTATGAGTGCATACTTTGTAAACCAAAGTGTTATATGCTGTAAGTAATTGTTTTTGATTAGGCTTTTTTTATTATTTAAAAAATTTTAATAAGGAGAAAACTAATAAATATTTATTGTAGAAAATTTAGAGATATAGATATCTTTAAAAGAAAGACTATAAATTACTTATAATTCCATCATTTAAAGAATGTGATTCACTAATTCTTTTTTCTGTATATGATATAAAAGAGTTAAATTATTGGAGTGAAGAAAAGTGGGTGGTAGGGGGAGTTGTAGGAGAAAATGCTTTGTTGCATATCACAGGACAGAAGACATCAGGGAAACAGTGTTACATGTAATCCATACTGAAACATTAGAAAATAGTTTCTAATTTTATCTTATTTGGTTATCATTAGGATTTTGGTGAATTTATGAGGGAAAACAGATTAACTCCTTTTCTAGACCCCAGATATAAAATCGATGGAAGTCTTGAGATCCCTTTGGAACGAGCAAAAGATCAGTTAGAAAAACACACCCGTTACTGGCCTATGATTATTTCACAAACCACCATTTTTAACATGCAAGCGGTAAGTGTTAAATAGTTTCAACTTTTCTTCTATATTATTTATATATTCTTTTCAGAGACCATTTCTGAAGCAAAGAATAAAATATCTGCTTTTGCTACAGTTAAATAGTAACAGAAAATTGAAGTGAAAGTTATATATGATCTTGCCACAGTGATGTTTAAAATCGATTGAAGTTCTGCCTACATGCTTTGATATTTGTTTTTCAAGACAGATTTTGTTTTATATTTTTTTGTTTTAAACGTGACAGGTAGTTCCATTAGCCAGTGTTATTGTGAAAGAATCTTTGACAGAAGAAGATGTGTTAAATTGTCAGAAAACAATATACAACTTAGTTGATATGGAAAGAAAAAATGATCCTCTACCTATTTCCACAGTTGGTACAAGAGGAAAAGGCCCTAAAAGGTAATTTTTTCTTTACATGTCATATTGACTTGATATATAGTTTATTTTAAGTTAACTTATTCCATATGTAAATTATGTTTGCAGGTGTATATATACATATATAATTGAGATGAAGTGCTATAGAATAGCAGAATTGGATACATTATAACTGAAAATTGTACCCTTATGTTTAGGAAGAGAAAATAAGTCCATGTTTAATGATTTCCTTTTACTTTGCTAGTAGAAAGAGAAACTTTAATATTACTTAAAGAGTATTTCTAAGATTGTTATTTTAAATCTTTACTTCAGAGATGAACAATACCGTATCATGTGGAACGAATTAGAAACCCTTGTAAGAGCCCATATCAATAACTCGGAGAAACATCAAAGGGTATTGGAATGTCTGATGGCCTGCAGGAGCAAACCCCCAGAAGAAGAAGAACGAAAGAAACGAGGAAGAAAGAGGGAGGACAAAGAGGACAAATCAGAGAAAGCAGTAAAAGATTATGAACAGGAGAAGTTTTGGCAAGATTCAGAGAGGTGATTGTTGATATTAGCCCCGTGGTGCCTTTTGGTGTATCACATTCTGCATTTGGATCAACCCTCATTTAATAGAAGTTCATTTAATATGTATTTCATTTATAACTAAGATTTTGTCATACTTAAAATAAAAAAGATTGTAGACTTAATGATTTTATTTTACTATTAGGGACAAAGATAGTGTTTCATTTTTATCCTAGTTAACTTCTGAAAATTATAATTTAGGACATTTTGGTGTCAGTATTTATGTTTTATGAATATCAAAGACATAGTTTTATTTCTTTGTCAGTAAATATTGAATACCGGTGATATGGCAGGCATTTAACATAAGATTCCTGCCTTGGAAGAACATACAGTGTTGCGCTAGAAATAGACAAGTAAGTCAGTGATGACAACAAAATGTGGAAGATGCTGTTACAAAAAAGGCAAAGATGCCCTTGATAGCACAGTGAAAGAGCGTAGTCTTAATTCTGAAAACCTTCCTCAATAGTACATCTTTTTCCTTAGTTTGTGATTTGTAAATAAAACTAGCATAACATATTAACTGGCTTTGTCTTCTAACTTCTTGCCAGAAATCAGGTAAGGAACCAGGTAAATATTATAATGGTAATGTGGTATGTCCCTTAAAAACAAATCAGAATTTATTATGAAAAACTTCAAACATTTATTCTACTGTGGAATACACATGTATCCATCATCTACTTTGAACAATTATCAATTCATGGCATATTTCACATCCACTCCCCTCACCACTACCACTGTCCAACTCCCACATGGAATATTTTGAAGCTAATTCAAGAAATATTAGTGCATCCAAAAATAAGTAGAATGTAGAACATTTTTATTCTCTTGGCCTTAGAAATGCACTTCTTTCTTAGAGCCACCAAGCTTCTGAAACAGAATTGGCTCATGTTAAGAGGAGGTGAAAAAAGAAGAGTGGGGGAGTGTTCTCATTCAGATCCCCGTTATTCAAGTGTATGTCTATGTATTTTGAAAGTGTTTTTGTTCCTTTGGGAAATTCAAAATAAGCCTGGAATCAAGTTTCTAACTTGTGCAATGTAAATACATATCCACAGTACATACACTAGGGAACAAATAATAGTATATTACTCTTTATAATTTGAAGTGCTTTTTGGCCAATATCTTTAAATATTAAATTGTGATATTTCTTCCAAATATCAGTTTTATTTTTAATATTAGCTTCTTAAATTTTCTCCCATTTTTTTTTATATTTTTTAGCAAAGTTCGTTACTGAATTATTACACTGTTATGATGAAGAAAAGGGAATATTTGTGTTTAATTCATTAAGTTCTCTTACCTGACTTTAGATTGGCATTTAGCTTCTAATTAGTTTCTAGATTTACTTTGTAAGAACAACTATCTTTTATTAAGACTGATATGCAAAGTCTAGTTTATAGAACCATTTTGATTTCTAAATATTTAAACTTTAAATTTTATCGTTTGTCCCTCTAAAAGATTAAAAGGCATCTTAGAACGTGGAAAAGAAGAATTGGCTGAAGCTGAAATTATAAAAGATTCTCCTGACTCCCCAGAACCTCCAAACAAAAAGCCCCTTGTTGAGATGGATGAAACTCCACCAGTAGAAAAATCAAAAGGTAAGGTAGAACTGTGGTAATTATGTTTGTAAAAAGCTTAGTTCTATTTTGTACAGTGTTACTTAATACTAGAGGCCCCTTGTGCACCGGTGGGTTCCCTCAGTGTAGTCTGTGGGGTTTGGGCTGAAACCGGCAGTCTATCACTACCTGCCCTCCTGCTCATCCCGGCCCTGCTGCGTCTGCTGCCACTGCTCGGGAGGCTTGTTGCCACTCCACTGTGATCACCAGGCTGCAGTGGCCAGCTGTGAGCCCTGCATCTGGTGCCCATCAGTCAGCTGAGTGGTGCTCCTGCTGTGAGAGTGCACTTACCACCAGGGGACAGCTCCTGCATTGACAGTCTGCCACCTGGTGGTCAGTGCACATCATAGCAAGCAGTTGAGCAACCTTAGCATATCATTAGCATATTATGCTTTGATTGGTTGACCTGACGAACGGACACTTGGCATATTAGGCTTTTATTATATAGGATTTGGGGGAATGGGAAGGCTTGGCTTTTAAAACATTCCCTAAATGTTCAGAACTTCGTCTTTCATGTGAATTGAACACCTGCTTTCCTTCTGGGATCTGTAATTTTGGTAGTTGTAGTTTGGCAGAGAATGACTTTGTGAGCAGCAGCTAATAAAAACCTTCGACTCTCAGTCCCAAATGGGCTTTTCTGGAATAGTATTGTACACATGGTGGGATTAGGCACTTTGTGTGAACCCTCACTGGAGGGAGAGAGCACAGAGAAAGCCTGCAAATAGATTCCTCTCATCTTTGGCTTCCTAATCTGCTACGTATACTTACTATGTTGCTCTAATGATTCTTAGCTGTGGCTTTAACTTTATGTAAGTCATTTGAGACCTTCCAGCAAATCACCAAACTAGTAGGTGATCTTGGGACCCCCTAAACACATACATTTTTTTAATAAAGTGAAGATGATATTGCTTTAATTGTATAAAACAATAGAATTAAAGGTAAATTTTAAAAATTTATAAATTTCAAAGTAATGAACTATTCTACCTTTTTCTCCTCTTCCCAATATAACACAGGACCAGTGTCTTTATTAACCTTGTGGAGTAATAGGATCAATACTGCCAATTCGAGAAAACATCAGGAGTTTGCTGGACGTTTAAATTCTGTTAATAATAGAGCTGAGTTATATCAACATCTTAAAGAAGAAAATGGGTTTGTATTATTTATTGTAGAAATTAGTTTTGTTAGTTGCCTTATAAGTTAACATATAATGAATACTGTTATGTTCAGCAATTTTTGTTAGAAATATTATGAACCAATACATATTACCTATAAAGAGAAAAAAATTAACATCTTTGATTCTTAGTACATGAAAAAGGCATGATTACTAGTATATTAATTGTAACTCTGAAAGTTTTTACTTCTTAGCGCATTTCTTTCATCGCTCAGTAAACATTATAAAGGGAAAAAAATCAGAGGAAACAATATGTAACACTGACTATAAAATAATGGAGGAAAATATTTTTTGATTAAGTAATGCAATATTAGGAATATTTGTTTCAATTGAATAAATCTCAGTTTTGATTATTTTAATCTTTTTAGAAGAACTTTTGATGATGGATGGCGAAGGAACTTCTTTAGTGAAAAAAGAAATATCAGAAGTATTTTCCTTAATTTTGCTTGCAGAAGTATAGTAAAAAACATGGCCTTTGAAAGGAAACTGGGAAGGTCACTTAATCTCTCTGGGCCTCAATTTTCAATATTCTGCAAAATGAGGCAGTGAGACCAATTAGAGGAACCCTAACCTTCGTTCTTTTCTAAGGTGCTGATATTCTGCTTGATGAGTATATAGGAGTTTAATTTCATATAAAAGGGATATGTAAGGAGAAAAAAATATGTGGATGGTTAATGTTTTATTTTACCTATTCATTTTCCCCCTTCTGTTTTTCAGAATGGAGACAACGGAAAATGGAAAAGCCAGCCGGCAGTGAAGGGTGACTTGAGGAATTAAATTTACTATATTGCATAAATATTTTGGGCAGAATTTGATATAAGTACTTTTACAGCAAGATTGTATAGTTATGATGGCTGGACTGATTTTTACATTTTTAAGATATTTCAGCTAACTTTATCTTTTTTGTATTAATTGTAAGATTGGCACATATGTCAAAAAAATACATTGAGATTTGCCCTCCCAAATCACACAAATTTATTTTATGGTAAAAGGTTTTCCCTCTGAAAATGTTTTTTAAAAAATTCTTAGGCTTCTCTTTGCCAAATAAAAATATTAAAAATATCTGAAATGCAAAATATTGGAGTATTCTTTAGAAAAATGTATTTATTTAATGACTGACAACTTTTAGAAATTAAAATTTATTAGAATTTAGGAGACATGTACAATATTTAGTATAAAATTTTGCTGGTTAGTCTATAACATATATAGTACTTTAAAAAAAGAATGCTGTTTTTTATTTTAAATTATTTTTGTTTATGTTGCCCATTTAAAAGCAAAATTTTCAGGTAGTTGGTGTACATTTATATTTTCCCATATTGGACAATGTTACTTTTTTTTCTGCTAAAAATTTACTGTCCGTTGACTTTTCTTATTGAAATAGAAGCATAAAGGACATTACAGACTTAGAAGAAAGGAAAGTCACTAGGTTATTTGGTTTGAAACTTGAATAGAACCTTGGTCTGCTCATCTCTCAGAAATATCATGGTTATACTGTGAATGCTTGGTGACTTCTTGTGCTTCTGTATCTGGAAGCTCATAACATGTTGCGAGAAACATGTTATTTAAATGTTGAATGCTAGGTTTGTCTCTTTTTCTTGAGTGTTTAATAGAGGAGGAGAAAACTCTTTGTTTAAATATAGATTTATTATTTTCTGTGAAAAAACAACGTGTTTATTTTTTTAAAATTTGAATTTCTAGATTAACATTGGTTAGTAATATAATATAGGTTTCAAGTATACGTTTCTATAATACATCATCTGTATATTTTGTGTTCACCACTCAAAGTCAAGTCTCCTTTCATCACCACATATATTCCCTTTACCATATTCTACCTCCCCCCACCTACCTTTCTCTTTGGTAATCACCATACTGTTGTCTGTGACCATGGATTTTATTTTTTTATTTATAATTTTTTTTGCTTAACACATTAAGAGCCCAGTCAGTCACCGGTGGCTGACATACTTTCTGTCTGGAAGACAAAACAGGCTGGGCGCTTAATATGTTAATCCCTTTACCTTTTTCACCCAGACCCTCTATCCCCTCCCACTGACAACTATCAGTTAGTTCTCTGTATCTGTGATTCTGCTTCTATTTTGTTTGGTAGTTTATTTTGTTCATTAGATTCCACATGTAAGTGAAATCATATGGCACTTGTCTTTCTCTGACTGGCTTGTTTCACTTAGCATAATACTCTCCAGATCCAGCCATACACAAGGTAAGATTTCCTTCTTTATTAAAAGTTGAGTATTATTTCATTGTGTGAATGTATCATATCTTTTTTACCCACTTATCTACTGATGGGCATTTGGGCTGCTTCCAAATTTTGGCTATAATAAACAAAGCTGCAATGAACATAGGAGTGAACTCAAGGGGAAAATGGGAGACTACTAATTTCTTCTTTGCTGACGCTGAAGGTATCAAGAGACTATTAGATGACTGTGCAGGTCTTTCCAGGTAGATGGAACAGAGCCACTTCATTTGCTGAGAAATGTTGACATTGAAGATAGTCTTTCTTAAGGTTTGGCTATATCCTCTATTACTTCCTCAGAGATTGAGGATCCAAGAAAATTAGAGTACTTGCTAGGCAAGAAGGGCTTTGTGAATACTAAACTTGGCTAATTGATTCTGAGACAAGGTCAGATACAACAGGATGCTTTGGTATTTTTGTTCTGTGGTTTAGGGATTTATTTCCCACTTTGTGGAGTCCAATTTTTTTTCTAGTAACATTAATACTGTAGAAGTTCTCTGAAAGTCAAAATCTGTGAATGAAGTAGCTATTAATAGCAAAGAAGGAATGATCTCGGGGAAAACAAAAGAATATTCAAGGTTTGTTGTCAGGGACATTTCCTTTAATGGATTCTGTGATACTACTGTATACAGTGACTTGTAATCTTCATGCACTTTAGTGTGTTTGGAGTAAAGTCAGGATCAGGAATAGGAGTGATATATTTTAAGGTAGCAAATAAGCTGGGGATCGATGATGCCTCATCTTTAGAGATCCAATGAGTCATGAAGGTGGTTAATGAAACAGAATGGATTGCGTAGTTTTGTTGACTAAGTCATTTCAATGACTTCATTGTTGTGACTGGGATATCCCTTAACTATATAAGTTGTCTTTGAGATTTTTGAAGTAATCTCCAACCTTCATTCTGATATCCTAAGATTTGAATAAGAAACTTAGAGGGAGCATGCTATTGAAAAACTTGAATTAGCTCTGGAAGTAGTGTAGAAACATCATATTCCATAGGCTAGTGGAATTGTACAGCCAACACTGGAAGATCCCACAGTTGCTTATCTTGCTTCTGAATGGCTCATAGTCACCAAAGAAGCATCCAAGTGAAATAGTGTGTCAGAGGGTATGGCACAAAGAGATGCTTTTGACCACTAAGAGCATCTGATTTAAAAGTAGTTTCAGCTACAGTGGTGAAAAAGCCTCTTTTGAGCCTCCTTGGGCCATAACACTTAAGATTTAAAAGAAGAACACAGCATTTATTATTGCTGTATAGTGATCCCTTATTTTTATGTAGTCCTTAGTATGTATATAGTATTCTCATGTATATCATATCACTGCCACCTCCAATAAATAGGATGGAAAGGAGGACAATTATCCTAATCCCCAATATAGAGTTGCCAAAACGGATTCAAAATGGCTTGCCCTATCTGGTTTGGTTCAGTGGATAGGGTGTCAGCCTATGGACTGAAGGGTTACAGGTTCGATTTTGGTCAAGGATGTATGCTCAGGTTATGGGCTCAGTCTCCAGTGGGGGGCGTGCAGGAGACAGCCAATCAATGATTCTCTCTCATCATTGATGTTTCTATCTCTTCCTTCCTCTCTGAAATCAATTTAAAAAAAGTATTAAAAAACCCTAAAAAACCAAAGTGGCAAAGTAAATGCCCAAGGGCACAGAAGTATCTGATCCAAATCCAGTCTCTGACTTCAAATTGGAAGGTAGAGATTTCAATGGAAAAGTTGTGGGTTTTGGAGTTAGAATGTGTAAATCCAGTTTTCACTTAGGTTAGTTATGTGGTTTTGAGTTATTTAGCTGATCTAAGCCTCAGTTTCTTAAAATAGGAAGCAGGAACATAACACCTTGCAGAGAGAGATAATATTTTGAATATTAATGGATATGACGCACTTTGGAAGTTGCCTGGCACACAAATCTTTTATTCTACTGCACCTTTTTGTTTCTTTGTTTTTCCTTCCTGTGACCTTTCTTATCCTTCCCCTTCTGTTTTCTTCCCTGTGTCCTTCTCTTCATCTTTTGTCTTTTTGCTTGTCTCCTTACTGTCCTTTCATTCCTTCCTTTGCTCTGCTTTGTTATACTTCTCTATCACCTTTTGCATCTAGAACAGCGGTCAGCAAACCGAGGCTCACAAGCCACATGCAGCTCTTCCACAAAATACCACGTGAAGGTGCACACGTACAGTGCGATTGAAACTTCATGACCCATGCTCAGAGGTCAGTTTTCAGCCTGGGCAAGTCTATTTTGAAGAAGTGGTTCTAACGCCGAGCCACACTCAAGGGGCCAAAGAGCCACATGTGGCTCTTGAGCCGCTGTTTGCCAACCACTAATCCAGACCAACAGTGGATCTCCTAGTTAGTGGTCCCTGGAGTTACTAAAAGTATTCCTTTAAGTAACAGCCCATACCTAGCCTTCAGTTTAGAGTTGGAGTCTGGAAATTCAAGTAATAACTCTCACAGGACCAGAAAGGCTCTGAGGGTGGGATAACCCAAGTTTACTGTTGAAATGAGCAGGTATGCTCTACCAAAAAAATAAAACATAAAAAAAGTATTACAAATCTAGGTCTTTCAAGAAAAGAAAAGTGGATTTATTTGGGGGGGCAAAATAAATTATACTTTTAAAAAAAGTATTTTGATTTATTTCAGAGAGGACAGGAGAGGGAGAAAGATATACCGTGTTTCCCCGAAAATAAGACATCCTCCAAAAATAAGACCTAGCGCAACTTTGGGAGAAAAAAGTAATATAAGACACTGTCTTATTTTCGGAGAAACAGGGTAGAAACATCGATGATAAGAGAGTCATTTATTGGCTGTCTCCTGCATGCCCATACTGGGATGGAGCCTGCAACCTGGCCATGTGCCCTGACCAAGAATTGAACCGTTCATAGGCTGATGCTCAACCACTGAACCACATCGCTGGCTGGGCAAATTCTGTGTATTCAAATTTAATGTATCGTAAGGCTTCCATTTCTTCCCTCCATCTCCAAGACTTTATTTATTTTTAATATTTTTATTGATTTCAAAGAAGAAAGGAAAGAGAGAAAGAGATATAAACATCAATGATGAGAGAGAATCATTGATCTGCTGCTTCCTGCACTCCCCACACTGGGGAGCCCGCAACTTGGCCTTGACCGAAAATCAAACCATGACCTCCTGGTTCATTGAGCAACACTGGCTGGGAATCCCCCAAACTTTAAAATGCAGCAGCTGCCATGGAGTCTATAAGGCTTTTCAAGATTTAGGGTCTGCTAACCTCTGTCTTCAGCTCCATCTGCTGTTCCCCAACTTGCACTATGTTTAGTAGGACTAACCTTCTTGTGGCTTCCAAACATACCATGATGCCCTTTAATGTTTTTGTGACCATTAAAAAGGTCCTTTGTAAATCCTATAATGCCCTTTCTCCTTTTCTGGCTGGCTAACTTCAACTTTAAAAACACATTGTGACATGACCTTATCCAAAAAGATCTTACCAACATCCTCCCCCAAATTTCGTTAAGATACTGATTTTGTCTTACATGTGGTTTTGTTATTGCATTTACTTCACTATATTATAATTTTTATTTTTTACCTTTCTGTATACCCTGCTGAACTACTAGACTGAGTTCCTTGGCAGCAGTTTATTCATATTATCTTCTACTTCTAGCTCAGGAATCTGGAAGTAGGCATTCACCAAATCCTTGTTAAATGAATAAGTGAATAAATGAATGAAAGAATAGAAAAAGATGCAATATGTGAAAACATTTTGTATCACAGTGTAATACAAATAACTAAGTCCTCTTAGTTATTATTGACCTTATTATAATTTTCATAATTTTTTGAAAGTTAAAAGTAACTTACTAGAGAAAAACTTCAAAATTTTAGATTAAGAGGGATACTTAACAACATGATTATGTCCATAATTGGAAATTATCTGAGGAAAATAAAAAATACTAAAAATGTGAATTGCTAAAATATGTAGAACTACGGTACCTTTTATTTTAATAGATAGTGCATGTATACAATATAAAATTTACAAGGTACTGAAAAGGACATAATATAAAATACACAAGTTCATTTTTCATTTCCTCACCCTGGTTGCCCAATTTCCCAATTTCTTTCCCTTATTGTTACCATACTAATTAGATGCCTTCTATGCTTATAAGACAAAGGCGTACATGTATAAGGATGCTGCCTTTTGAAAGAGAAAAGAAAAAAGGCTGTTTTCAAGTAGTTCATGGTGAAATAAAATAGTATGAGAGATAAAAACATAGTTCTCAAGTTTTTATTTTGAGAGGTTGTTTTCTAGTTTGAGGAAATTACCATATTGAACTTTGTTTTCAGATCCTGTTGATTAGCAGCATTGTGAAATGTCTCTACCTGTCCCTTTTGATTTGGTCTCCTCTCTTTCTCTAATACATGTTTTACCCCTTCACATCCTGCCCTTGATTTGCACGCAGCTGCGCTGGCACTTTTAATAAGGATACTTATCCACTTGAAGAAGGGATCAGACTTGCTCCCCTCACTTCATTCCTCGCCAGCATATGAAGAGTACAGATGATGGAGGCTGTTTGTGTTTTCTGGAAACAAAAATCTCCAGATACTAGCACCATGATTTGGCAATTGCTTCCCTCATCTCCTCTAAGTGCAGTCCTTGCAAAGTCTTCATTGGATAATTCTATTCCTGCTATCTTGGCAGTTTGACATTATGAACCAGTGTAACCTGTTCAATGACACATGAAATAAAGTCTGAACTTGCCTTCAGGAAGATGTTTTAAGTTTGTTTACTCTATCCCTGTGGCAGAGCATTGATACCAAGAGTTAAAGAGCTCTATTATTTTTAATCATAAACCAGTTTTTTTTATTTATTTTAAACTCTAAAAACAGACATTCTTTCATTTCAGGCTTATAAAGGTAATACCTTTACGGAAAATATAAACTTTGAGTAGAAATCACAACAATAATCATTAAATTCATCAACATACTTGGATAAGTATTTCACTAAAAATTATTTACCAAAACCTAGCCACAACTTAATATGGCTGGACAATATTCTATTAAATTCATATATCGTATTGTTTTTCTTAGTCTTTAAAAATGTTTTCATTTCTTGGTTACTGCTTTGAGACACCTATATTTACAGGAAGCAACTTGGGAAATTTGAGCCCTATTTATTTTTAACATCTATAAGAACACAATGCTGAACAGATAGATTAGAGATACTTAGGTGTTTACCTGAAACAGGCTAGTATTCCCTTGGAAGGTAAGTGGTGAAATTGGATAATAGAATAATTTTCCAATCACAGCAGTTGTGTCTGATATGCCACAAAGAATTGTGTCTCGTGCTTGCTTCGGCAGCACATATAACTAAAATTGGAATGATACAGAGAAGATTAGCATGGCCCCTGCGGAAGGATGACACGCAAATTTGTGAAGCGTTCCATATTTTTTCAAAAGACATTGGGTAACAGATTGGATAAGAAAACAAGACCCATATATATCTGTTGCCTAAAAAAACCCACTTCAGAAAAAAAGACACACACAGACTGAGGATGAAGGGAAGGAAAAAGGTTTTCCAGGCGAATGGAAATGAAGAAAAAAGCTAGGGTAGCAATACTTACCGTATTTTTCGGACTATAAGATGCACTTTTTTCCCCCCAGAAGTGGGGGGAAAAAAGTCCCTGAGTCTTATGGTCCAAATATAGCCTACACATATACTTTAAAAAAAAAAGTTTTTTTACTTGCCCGGCTCTGTGTGGTCTCTGTGTGCTTGCCCGGCTCTAAAATGGTTCTAAATGCTGCTGTTTACAGGGTTGATTACATGTGTTTATGACTGTGATGTTGGGTTTTAATGCACATAAAATATTTTAGGACACTATTTGTTTCAGAATCTTTTTTTCTTCATTTCCCTTCTCTAAAAACTGGTGCGTCTTATGGTCCGGAGTGTCTTATGGTCCGAAAAATACGGTATATCTGACAAATTAGATCTCAGAGTGAAGGACATAACAAGAGATAATGAAGGCCACTTCATAATACTAAAAGGAGCAATCCAACAAGAAGCAATAACCCTGGTAAATATATATGCACCCAATACAGGAGCACCCAAATACATAAAAAAACAAAAAACAAAAAAACAACTTCTGGAGGACATTAAGGGAGAGATTAATAGCAATACAATCATAGTAGGAGATTTTAATACCCCACTGTTACCCTTGGACAAATCATCTAAACAAAAAATCAGCAAAGAAATATCAATCCTAAATGACTCACTAGACTAGATGGAATTAATCAACATCTTCAGAACATTGCACTCCAAAGCCACAGAATATACATTCTTCTCAAGTGCACATGGGGCAGTCTCAAAGATAGACCACATTTGGGGACATAGGAAAAGTCTCTTCAAATTCAGGAAGATAGAAATCATATCAAGTATCTTCTCAGATCATAGTGGCATAAAATGGAAATTAACTACAATAAAAATAGTCCAAAGAAATCAAACACATGGAGACTAAACAGCATGCTATTAAACAAGGACTGGGTTACCAGAGAAATCAAGGAAGAAATTAAAAACATCCTGGAAACAAATGACAATGAAAACACAACAATCCAAAATCTATGGGACATAGCAAAAGAAGTTTTGAGAGGGAAGTTCATATCCCTACAAGCCTATTGCATAAAACAAAAAATGGTAACAAATTATCTAATTCTACAACTCAAAGAGTTAGAAAAAGAGCAACAAGAATAGCCCAGTGTAAGCAGAAGGAAGGAAATAATGAAAATCAGAGCGGAGATAAACGACATAGAGACCAAAGAAACAATTCATAAGATCAACAAAACCAAGAGCTGGTTCTTTGAAAGGATAAATAAGATAGATGAACTCCTAGCCAGGCTAACCAAGAAACAGAGAGGACTCAAACAAAATCAGAAACAAAAGGTGAAATAACAACAGACTCTACCGAAATACAAAGGATTGTTACAAAATACTACGAACAACTCTATTCCAACAAACTGAACAACCTGGAGGAAATGGACATATTCCTAGAAAAATACAAACTTCCAAAACTCAATCAGGAAGAATCTAAAAATCTCAGTAAAGCAGTGACTTGGGAAGAAATTGAAACAGTCATCAAAAAGCTTCCAGCAAACAAAAGCCCAGGGCCAGATGGCTTCACAAGAGAGTTTTACCAAACATTCAAGGAAGAACTAAAACCTATCCTCCTCAGACTATTCCAAAAAATTCAAGAGGAAGAACACTTCCAAACTCCTTCTATGAAGCCAGCATCATCCTAATACCAAAACCAGATAAAGACAACTCAATGAAAGAGAATTACAGGCCAATATCCCTCATGAACATAGATGCCAAAATCCTCAACAAAATTCTAGCAAATCTGCTCCAGCAGAGCATCACAAAGATCATACACCATGACCAAGTAGGATTTATTCCAGGAATGCAAGGATGGTACAATATCCGCAAATCAATAAATGTGATACATCACATAAACTAATTGAAAGATAAAAATCATATAGTCATATCAATTGATGCAGAAAAAGCATTTGATAAAATCCAACACCCTTTCCTGATAAAAACTCTCAACAAGGTGGGAGTACAAGGATCATACCTCAACATAATAAAAGTTATATATGATAAACCCACAGCCAACATCATACTCAATGGGCAAAAACTAAAACCATTCCCTCTAAGAACAGGAACAAGACAGGGATGCCCACTATCGCCACTCCTCTTTGACATAGTACTGGAAGTACTAGCCATTGCAATTAGACAAGAAGAGGAAATAAAAGGCATCCAAATTGGAAAAGAAGAAGTAAAGATATCCTTATTTGCAGATGACATGATATTGTACATAAAAACCCAAAAGACTCCATTAAAAAACTAATTGACTTAATAAATGAATTTGGCAATGTAGCAGGATAGAAAATTAACACCAAGAAATCTATGGCATTTCTATACACCAACAGTGAACTTACAGAAACAGAGACTAAAAAAGCATTCCATTTACCACTGCACCAAAAAAATTAAGATACCTTGGAATAAACTTAACTAAGGAAGTAAAGGACCTATATATGGAAAACTACACAACACTGAAAAAAGAGAGGAAGATGTAAACAGATGGAAGAACATAACATGTTCATGGATTGGTAGAATCAACATAATCAAAATGTCCATACTTCCTAAAGCAATCTATAGGTTCAATGTACTCCCCGTTAAAATACCAATGGCATATTTCTCTGACCTAGGAAAAACTCTTGAAAAATTCATTTGGAACAATGAATAGACTCCAAATAGCCATAGCAATTCTGAGAATGAAGAATAAAGTAGGAGGGATCTCAATACCAGATTTCAAGCTGTATTACAAAGCCACTGTTCTCAAAATAGCCTGGTACTGGCATAAGAACAGACATATAGATCAATGGAATCGAATCGAGAACCCAGATATCAACCCAAATCACTATGCTCAATATTTGACAAAGGAGGCACAAATATACAATGGAGTCAAGACAGTCTCTTCAATAAATGGTGTTGGGAAAATTGGACAGATACATGCAAAAGAATGAAACTAGATCACCAACTTACACCATACACAAAAATAAACTCAAAATGGATACAGGACTTAAACATCAGACGGGAAAAAATACTAGAGGCATTCACAGGCAGCAAAATCTCAGACATAAGCCAAAAGAACTTCTTCACTGATACTGCCTCTAGGGCAATGGAAGCTAAAGAGAAAATAAACAAATGGGACTACATCAAAATAAAAAGCTTTTTTACAGCAAAAGAAACCATCAACAAAACAACAAGAAAGCCCATTGTATGGGAGAACATATTTGCAAATGTTATCACTAATAAAGGTTTAATCTCCAACATCTATAGACAGCTTATACAACCAAATAAAAGGAAAATGAATGATCCAATTAAAAAAATGGGCAATGGACCTAAATAGAATATTTTTAAAAGAAGACATAAGGAAGGCCAAGAGGCACATGAAAACATGCTCAGAGTCACTAATTATCCGAGTGATGCAAATCAAAACGACAATGCGGTACCATCTCACACCTGTCAGAATGGCCAGCATCAACAAGTCAACAAACAACAAGTGTTGACGAGGTTGCGGAGAAAAAGGAACCCTCTTGCACTGCTGGTGGGAATGCAGACTGGTGCAACCACTGTGGAGAACAGTATGGGGTTTCCTCAAAAAACTGAAAATGGAACTCCCATTGGACCCAGTAATCCCACTCCTAGGAATATATCCCAAGAAACTAGAAACACCAGTCAGAGAGGATATATGCACCCCTATGTTCATAGCAGCACAATCTACAATAGCTAGAATTTGGAAACAGCCTAGGTGCCCGTCAGCAGATGATTGGATCAAAAAACTATGGTATATCTATACAATGGAATACTATTGCCATAAAAAGAAGGAATTCTCATCATTTGCAGCAACCTGGATAGAATTGGAGAACATCATGCTGAGTGAAATAAGCCAGTCAATGAAAGAGAAATACCACATGACCTCACTCATTTATGGATAATAAAGAACATTATAAACTGATGAACCAAAAGATAGATATAGAGACAGTAAAGCAACAAGCAGACTCTCAAATTACAGCGGGGAGGGTAGGGAGATCTGGGGGAGATAAGAGATCAACCGAAGGACTTGTATACATCCATATAAGTACAACCAAGGGACACAAAACTCTGGGGAGGGAGGGTATGTATAGGAGGGTGGGGGCAATGTTAAAATATGTACACAGATAATTTAAAAAATAAATAAAAATAAAAATAGGAAAGCAAACCAGAAAAAAAAGAAAAGAAAAAAAGAACTCGGGTCTCTTCACATGAACAGTGAGTAGTCACAGCCAGCATATTTACGGAGACAGATATGAGCACCAGCAGATTTGGAATTGCTGAAACTCTTCTGATCCAGTTTAGGGACAAATGGATGCTGGCGATGCCCATTCCCCTGCATTTCTTACTGGTATCCATTGCCTCAGTATAGATAGTTCCACTCAGGTAACTGAATATCACTTTACTGAACCAAAAATGGCTTAAAAACAAAACATTAGGGCTCAACTTATTAGTACTTCTTGGGAAGGGGAAATAGATTTTATCTATCTTCAGAACCATATGTAAGGTTTAGAATCCTTTTTGTTTTCTTATATTATTATTCACATCAACTAATAGAGAATTAAATTAATAATTCCTACTCTGAAAACATTGTTACTGCACTGTAGTAACAAGTTGAGTAAGAGAGGGAAACCACTGATAGATTTTAGCAGCGTCTGCCTTGTGTTGCTTCCTTTAGTGATCTCCATCCAGCTCCACCTAGAGATGAATATGGGACTCTTAAAAGAATGGATTAATGTAATACAGTGAAGACAAACACAAAACAACAACAAAAAGCCTCCTCCAGAGTCAGCCTTATTCTCATTTTTATCTCTGTCCCTATATTAGACATCAAGGGGTCTACCTTTTCTGCTTCCCTGTTCTTTGTTGTAGCAATCTCTCTTTGGGAAAACCTCCCTCCTGTACCTCATAATGAGCTACTGTACTTTCCAATCACAGTCACCCTTCTCTCTGGTCACAGAAGTGAGCAAATGGCTTAGGTCTGGTCATTCATAATACTCCGTGCCTCTTGCTATGGGGAAAGATCAGGTTTGGGTAGGAGACTCCAGCTTGGCTTACTAGAGTCCTTTTCTGTTTTCTGGGATTTTCATATGGAAATGTTCCAGTTCCCTACTCTACTCTACCTCAGACCTCTTCTAGCACCCCAAATTTTTTCCCGACTTGTTATGGGAACAGCTCAGTCATATAAAGGCACTCTTGAAAATGTTGAATAATCAACCCACTATGTTATCCATTTATTCCTTTTCAGCTCCTGTACCTAATGGATTGGTCTTCATATCATTTCTTAATTACGGGGAGCACAGTGCCTGAAGAGGGCACAGGGGAGACTGCAGGAAGAAGGCTTCTGATTGCGGTGCACTCTTTTCCTTTTACCAGCTCCTGCTGTAAGGCTCATCAGTGTTGTATATGGAGAGGGGCATCCAGTGGCACTGTACCAGCTGCATGCATACTGTCCCTTGGTGACCTCCCAACCTGGCCCAGGCCCAGTTGACCACTTCACCGTCACTCTTCAGACATGGACACTGGCCTGTGTTCCTGACCTCATGTCATCAGTAGCACTTGGACTCTCAGTGCTACTCTCTGGACTCAGTAAGCGCCTGCCTACCAGCCTTGGCTTGTCTGTGCCCTGGTGGGTTGTCTCCTGTTGCCTGGTGACTGTAGACCAGCTTTGACTCAGGCAGTCCAGCAAACTTCCCTGCATCCTGGCGGTGGCAACCATTCTCTCTTTAATGTGGTCTGAACCCCACCTTTGAGGAATGGCCCACCTCCAAGTTTTCCCTTTCTTGGGCACTCTCCAACAGCCCTGGGTTATCCTGTAGAGTTCTCTCTACATCTTTTTCAGTGACTCTCCTATTGTAGTTAAATAATTGTTTGTATGCAACCTCCCCTGTTCAAATTATAGTGTATTGGACCCAGACTAATCCATCCTTTATTCTTAGCATTACTTTCAGATTCTGTGATTTGTTTAGCTCTTTTCTCACCACTGTGTGATTAATATTCTTCTTATTGTCCCACCTCAGAAGTCCATGTACATTGGGAGAAGCAATCACTCTCTTAGCTTTTTTCATGCATATATAAGAGAGTTTGTAAATTGTAAAATGATATTTTATGTTTGTTGATTTATTATCTAACAATGCTTCTTTATATCTTTAGCCTCGTCCTCTCTCTGAACATTTCCAAGAGGGTGGTTCTTACCTTTTGCCTTCTCTCTGTACCTTAACTTCCCTTATCTTTAGTTTTATCCTGACTTCTTTTGGAACTCTGTGCTCATGCCTCCATTGCTATCTTTAGTTTTTCTCTACTGTTTAGATGCTGGAAGATAATGTCCAAAATTTTTAATTTGACAGACAAGCTTTCATTAATTCAACACACATAAGGGCCTATATTGTGCAAGGCACTGTTCTAGGTGCTGGGCATACAGAAGTGTATTTTGCCTATACAGAACATAGGTAAAATCTTTGCTTTTATAGAGTTTTTATTCACTATTAAACCCTACTTTATCCTTCCACACTTATTGCCCTGCATTAACTTACGCTCCAGGGGAAAATGAACATTTCATTGTTATTTTCCTGTCTCTTTACCAATTATCATACCTCAAATGATCTTCATCCTCTCTGTCTAAATCTTATGGTTTCTCTACGACTCAGTTTAAATCCATCCATGAATCAGCAGACAAGTGTCAAAGCACTTCTTGTAGCAGCGATTCACAGCATTTTCTATAGCAACTTACCTAAGAGGTAAAATACGCCATTTTATAACAGTGACTCGATGTACATATATTTTCAATGGGTAAAAGGTAAATTTTTGCCAGAACCTCAAAATGTAGATGTGGAGGCATGTAGAACTTGAAAATCTCCCTCACTGGTCTGTACCTTGTGTTTATTTTTATTTTTTAAAATTGATTTTGGAGAGAGAAAAGGGGAGAGAGAGAGAGAGGAACATCAATCTATTGTTTCACTTATTTATACATTCATTGGTTGATTTTTGTATGTTCCCTGACTGGGAATCAAACCCACAGCCTTGGTGTGTTGGGATGATGCTCTAACCAACTTAGCTACCGACCAGGACCTATATATTGTGTTTCTTAAGGAAATGTATACTGCTTTTAAGATATTTTCTGTTAAATTCTCATGCCTTATCTCTTTAAATAAATGGGAATGCCTTAGAAAAAAGTCAATGGGTCAATCACTTTTTGACAGTCTTCCCTGTCAGCAATTCCTGGCTGTATATGTTACACATAGAATGTTAAGGAATAATGAAATGATTATTGGCTTTATTCCAACTGTTGCCCAAAGCTTTCCTATTTTTTAAAATTTTACCTGAGTATATGCTTTGTTTTGATTTTAGAGAGAGGAAGGGAGAGGAGAAAAAAATCTGTGAAAAAAAGACATCAGTGAAACATGGCTTGGTTGCCTCCCGTATGTGGCTCAACCTGGAATCAAACCCACAACCTAGATATATGCCCCAACCAGAAATTAAACCCGCCATCTTTCAGTGTGTGGGATGATGCTCCAACTAACAGCCACACTGACCAGGGCTAGGCAAAGAATTCTTAGTATATAAAAATCACATAATTACTATAATGATTAATTTTTTTAAGTTGACAATACCAAATGCTGATAATGCTTTGGGAAAACTGGAATTCTCATACATTGCTAATGGAGCTGCAAAATGGCATAGCCACTTCGAAAAACATAGGCAGCTTCTTGCAAAGCTAATCACATACTTATCATAGAATTTTTCAAATACATAGTTTATTCTTATTTTTAGTGACAATATAATATTACAGAACCCAAAATTTAAAGCTACTTTAAAAAATTTCAACTACAATTGACATATAATAGTTTCAGATGTACATCCCAGTTATTAGACATTATATAACTTGCTAAGTGATCATCCCAATGAATCTAGTACCCACCTGGCACCATGCATAGTTACTAAATTACTAGAGGCCTAGTGCATGACATTTGTGAATTGGGGGAGGAGAGGTGTCCCTCAACCCAGCCTGCACCCTCTCCAATCTGGGACCTTCGGGGGATGTCTTGACTGCCAGTTTAGGCCTGATCCCTGTGGGCAGTCAGACATTCCTCTCACAATCCAGGACTACTGGCTCCTAACCACTTGCCCTTCTGCCTGCCTGATTGACCTTTAACTGCTTCTTCCTGCCAGCCTGATCGCCCACTAACTGCTCCCTTGCCAGCCCGATCGCTCCCAACTGCCCTCCCCTACCAAACCCGATCACTCCCAACTGTCCTCCCCTGCTGCGACCCGCATCCTCTGCTGGGACCCACTTCCTCTGTGCAAGCATTGGAGATGCTGGTACTGGCCTCCTTGGTGCTGTGGAGCTCCAGAACCCTCAGGCTTTATTGTGCAAGCGGCTGCCAGGCTCCACCTGTTGTGCATGTGGCCATCTTGTGGCAGCCATCTTGTGATGACATCACATGTGAGGGCCACCTAGGCTTTTATTAGTATAGATTTTGACTCTATTCCCTATGCTGTACTTTACATCCCTGTGACTATTCTATAACTACCACACAATTTGAAGCTACTTTAAAGATTATCATCTTGCTTTTTAATGAGTCAGTCCCTCCATAGAATATCTCTTAATGTGTATTTTCTGCACTTAAATCACCACTTGGCTGTCCTTTAGATTAATATCCCCATCTCACTAGACTCTTATGGAGAAACTATTTCTGTCCTTTAGGCTTTTTAGTTGCTTATATTAGGTCATTTTTCATTTCTACAACCTTGTTTCACTTGAGGAGGGTAGAAGTAGATACTTCTAAGAAAGGATTTCATCTTGTCTAAATATAAAATAACATTTCACTAAAATGATTTTTGTGGGTGGGAGCAATGTAACAAAGCTCTGACAACATGTGTGAAGCTGCCTTTGGGAAATCAGTATTTTGTGTCGTAATGGCTACCACTCTGCAGGTTGCCCGCATCTACAGAGGTTCAGTCTTTGAGGTCCCTCTGGTGCCAGGAAGCAATACGTGTGTGTCTCTGAGCGGGAATGTGGATCTGGACAACTGCCATCTATTTTGCTATAGCATCTTGGAGTTAATGACCCAAGAAAGTTAGAACCCATCATTCTTATGAGTTCTAAAATAGAAAGCTCCCTCCAGTCAACAGTTTGTACTTTTACTAGGCATTTGAGGCTGTAACAGAATGATCAATGGAAGGTGGTAGAATAAATAAGAAGCTCTCTAAATTTAAGGGAGTTAAGAGGCCTAGTTTCTTTTTAAAAAAAATTATATTTTATTGATTTTTTTTTACAGAGAGGAAGGGAGAGGGACAGAGAGCTAGAAACATCAGTGAGAGAGAAACATTGATCAGCTGCCTCCTGCACACCCGCTACTGGGAATGTGCCCGCAACCAAGGTACATGCCCCTGACCGGAATTGAACCTGGGACCCTTCAGTCTGTAGGCCGATGCTCTATCCACTGAGCCAAATTGGTTTTGGCAAGGCCTACTATCTTGTTCATTTTTGTAATTAACTAGCTGCACAGTGGGAAAAATCACTTCCTCTCTCTGGGTCTCAGACTGCAGTTGTTACATTAGAGAGGGTTTGCTACAAGCGCCCTGTGGTCCTTTTGGTTCTGCATTTTATAATTTTGTAGTTATAGGTGTCAGGAAAATTACTAATGTAAATCACTCTCCCTCGTGGCAAGACAATTAACAGAAGTAACTGCCCTTGTTATTTGGCTCTTGAGAGGGAAGCAACACTTCAGTGACTCCAGAGGGTTGAAGAGACTGAACATGCCACATTCTATTTCATAATACACACTGCTAAAGAAATCCTAAAACGGAGTTATTGGATATGTGGGAATATATGATTTAATCCTTTAGAAAGCTATATTGTCCATTTAAATATGTAGGAATTTAGGGTTTTGTTCTATTCCCTGCAACAAATGATAGCAATTTGAAGTGAAGACAGGCTTTGTCAGAGTATTAGATTCTGTATCTCTTTTGGTGAAAAGGATGATAGAAGAAGTATAAATAATAGAGGATGATCGCATGGTTTCGAAATCTAGGTTTTAGGGTACTTGTCCCAAAGAAAAGAACATTTCACATAAAGGATCTAAAAGCCATGCCAAAAAAAAAAAAAAAAAAAATTCTATGGCTAGAACATTAATTCAAGTTGTGAGCTTATAAGGATTAGAGGTTATTTCTTTTTCTTCCCTCAGAACTCCTACAGCACATAGATATCTTGCATGCAGTGGTTGCTTAGTAACTGCTTATTTATAGTGACTTTGGAGGCCACTTTTCTTTAGCCTAATTCCAAAACTAGAAAGTTCAGGAAATACACAAACACTGAGTGACTTATATTATTGATTATCAGTGATTTATATTATTTATATTATTGATTATTTTTGTTGATTTTTAAGAAAAATCTTTCTGTATTCTTGTGTTTCAGGAGTACCAGCTTTAAACAGTTGGATTTTTTTTTTAAATACAGTCTGACACTTGCTTTTTTTAAATGGGAAAATTTAATTCATTTCCATTTATTGTGGTTATTGAAATATTAGGACTGTAGAAATAAATATTATCATGTCTTTTCTATTTGTGCTACCTTTTCTGCATCTCTTCCTCATTTTTGCTGTCTTTTAAATAAGAATAGGAAGTTTTCCCTTCCTCTTATTTTTTTTCACATGTCCTAACTTGGAATTAATATGCACTGTCTTTTTGTTGTTGTTAATCCTCAAAGGATATTATTTCCTTTGATTTTTTAGAAATAGAGGAAGGGCGGAGAAGAGACAGAGAGAGAGAAAAACATCCATGTGAGAGAAACACATTGATTGATTGCCTCTCACATGCTCCCCAACCCGAGGCTAGGGATTGTGCCTGCAACCGAGGTACGTGCCCTTGACCAGAATAGAATTCTTGACCCCTCAGTTCATCATCCACTGCTCAACCACTGAGCAAAAGTGGCTAGGGAAATGCACTGTGTCTTTTATTTTTATTCTGATTATTTTAATGGTAATGCTTGTCAGAGTTTGCAGCATTTTTAATCGATTTTTCATAGAAATGAAAGAGTGGGGAGGAAAGAAAAGAGAGAGAGAGAGAGAGAGAGAGAGAGAGAGAGAGAGAGAGAGAGAGAGAGAGAGAGAGAGAGATTTGTTGTTCCACTTCTTTATGCATTCGTTGGTTGATTTTTGTGTGTGCCTGACTGGGGTCGAACCCATAACCTTGGCATATCAGGACGATGCTCTAACCAACTGAACTATATAATCAGAGCCAATTATTCAATATCTGTTCCCTCCAAAAAATGCAAAGAATGTTTTTAATTCTGACTATGCCCTCACTATTTATAAGCTACTCTAATCATGTTTTAGGCCAATTCTTATCATTGTTTTTTTTTTTTTTTATTACATTGCAATCAGTGTAATTATTATAAACAATCAATGTTGTATTTTGCCCACATATTGCTGTACTAATGTCTTTGTGTATCATTGCTTTTGCAACCAAGTCCTTCCTTTTAAAGTTTCTTTAGTGAGCTCTTTTGGTAGTAAAGACTGAGTTTTCATTTGTCTGAAAATTAATTTATTAACTTAATTATTTATTAGTTCTTGAAGTATAGACTAATAGATTGATAGTTGTTCTATCTCAGCCTGTTGAAGATATTTCACTACCTTCTGTTTCCCTTTATTGCTGTTAAAAAGTCAGTTGTCTGTCTAATTGTTATTCTGTTTTGGTAATATGTGTTCTCTCTGCACACTGTTGGAATCTTCTTGTCTTGGTGTTTGTAGTTGTGACTAGGTCTTATTTTTTCAATTCGCTTTTTTTGTTTGTTTTGGTTTCCCTGCATCTGTGTCTTTTAATGCTTCTGGGAAATTCCCAGCCATTATCTTGACAAATACTACTTATTCCCTACTATGTCATTCTGGACTGATAGTTAGACCTTGTGCTACATTCCATGTCTTTAACTCCTAATTTCAAATTTTTCTCTCTCTCTGGGATATATTCTGCATTCCTTTGAATCTTCCCAATTCTCAAATTCTTTGTTTAGGTGTAGCTTACCTACTATTAATTCAGTTTTTGACTTTTAGAAATTCTATTTGGTTCTTTTCAAAATCTATTTTTTAGAGTCTCTTGTTCTGTATGTATATTGGAGTTTTCACTTTTATTTCTTTAAACATTTTATATATAATTCCAACACCAGAAGTTCTTTGGGATTTTTGCCCTCTGTTGTTTCTATTTCTTATTCATGGTGTCTTGTTTCCTTGTTTGTTTTGTGATATCCAATTGTGAGCTTTTCCTTGATTCTTTTTGAGAATTTTTGAGATCTGGGTTTTATTTTTTTCTGCCAAACATCTAGGGGACAATATCATCACTTGGAAAAAAATGTCAGCCCAGCCGGGTGTGGCTCAGTAGTTGAGTGTTGACCCCAGGCACCAAGAGGTCACCGGTTCATTTCCAGTCAGAGCACATTCCCAGTTGCAAGCTCAATCCCCATCAGGGGGCTTGCAGGAGGCAGCCAATCAATGCTGATATTTCCCTCTCATTGATGTTTCTGTCTCTCTCTCTCTATCTTTCTCTCTCTCTAAAATCAATAAAAACATTTAAAAAAAAATATCGGCCTAAGTTTTTTGAATCACAGTGGCTGTATAAATTCAGACTGTAAATATATGTCAGAGTGCTTTGACTTGGTTTGAAGATCTGAATATTTCTTGCATTTCTGCTATTGTTATCCAATATTGTATTTGTTTCTATTGGGAGAATCATGTAGGGCCTCTTATCTGCCATCCTGCTGGCAAGTTGGATGCAATTTTTGTTTTGACACAAAGAGTGCAGTGACTATAAAGCCACATAATTTGGATTAAGTTTAACAGAAAGAAGAAGTGAGAATTTATTGCAAGGTAAGTGGGCCTGTAGCTCTAACTGGTTTCTTTGTGACATCCATAGCACCTGGAATCTGACACTTGCCACTTCACATCATTTGACTTTGAGATGTGAAATGTGAGTTTTAAGAGAGAATTAGGTAAAATCCTTCCTAGTAAGTTCATATTAATAAACAAGTAGTACTGATTTAAGTGGAACCATTTTGGGACATATTCATACTTGATGCTTAAAAGGCAGTTGTAAACTCCCACTGCGGAGACAGCCAGATGTGCAGGTGCTGTCCCCAGAGAAAACATCCTTCCTTGCCTTCCCTTTTTTCTTTTGACTTGCTCAGGTGCCCTGGGGTCAGAAACGGGTACTGTTTCCTAAGAATGTTTCTGATAAAATCATTTGCTTTGGAAATTCACGTGAACAAACTACTCAATGCAAAGAGTGAGATGTAAACGTCGTCGTATTCCTAGGAAAAGGCAAATGACTCTCCCTGCTTCTTCCTCTGTGGGATCCAATAAAACCTGAGATGGTCTACTTCAACCAAACCAACAGAAAGAGGGAAGCTCCACACTTGCTGCTACTGCTTGTAGCCACACAGACTCAACATTCCTCCCAGGTTAAAACTGCTATCATTTCTTTGATTTATTTCCGGCTGTCAGTAGAAACTTCCATTATCTCTAGGAAAGCAATAGCTCAATGTGGCCCATCTTTATAGGGACAGCAACTCATGCTGAGTTCATCTCCTTTCTCCCAAGTTCTGGTCAAGCAGGCAATCTGGAATGCTGGTCAAAAAGAGACAGTTATGTCATAATATAAATAAATAAATAAATAAATAAATAAATAAATAAATAAATAACAAAAAGAGACAGTTAAACAATTCGGACTGTCTGAATAAAAGATCTCACAAACAACAGCTTATTCAATAATTTAAAAATATATATATTTGAGTGCCCACGTGGCTGGCATTTTTCTAAGTGCTCCAGATAGAACAGTGAGCAAAACTACCTCTTCCCTACAGCACACGACCGCAGGCAGAGGATAGACAAGATCAGACAATTCCAGTACAGTCATACCTTCTTCCATGTACTTAGCTTTACTGCATTTCACAGATGTTGCAAGGTGTTGTGTTTTGTTTTGTTTGTTTGTTTTTTACAAATCAAAGTCAAGACCCCCTCCACCAGTAAAAAGATGACTGACTTTATTGCAATAGTCATTTTACTGAGGCGGTCTGGAACTGAACCTGCGTTATCTCCGAGGTATGCCTGTCTCAGTGTGATGAGAGCCTGGATGAGAAATGATAGAAGATGCTGCCTACCCCATCTCTCTCCACTTCACTGGTTCCACATTGAGCTTTTAGTTAATTTAGGTAATGCATATAACCACACAACCTGTAAAACAATATGCTAGGAATGATCTCCTTAACACAGAAGAGAGATGAAGGGTCAAGGAGGGTAGGGTGGGAAAGAGAGCAAGGACTGATGATGAAAATAAAATAATTTGACCCTTTTTGACCTTTCAGAGGAGTTTTAAAATGTATTATATCAAGACAGGCTATTTAATAAATGAATATCGGTACATTCGCCTGGCATATGTAACAACTCTTTGATAAGAGTAGGAAAAGGAAGGGGACACAGTTTTTGGTTTGGAACTAATCAAACTTCAGTATTTTTCCATGTTTACAAAAACAATCTTGTTTTTAAAATTAAATCCTTATGTATAGAACATTTTTTTAGGGCAGTGAAAATACTCTGTATGATATGACAACATGTCATCATACATCTGTCCAAACATGTAGAAGGTACACCTCCAAGAGTGAAGCCTGATGTAAACCAGGGACCCTGTGATAAGGACGTGTCAGTCTAGGCTCACCATCTGTAACAGATCTCCACTCCGACGGCGGATGCTGATAATGGGGGTGGCCATGCAAGTGTAGGGCAGGGAGTATATGGGAAGTCTTTGTAAATTCTCAATTTTGCTGGGAACCCAAAACATCTCCAAAAAATAAAGTTTCAATTGACAAAAGAGATTATTTCATATCTCGGTTGTGAGCTCTGAGCATACCCCTCAAGTAAGTGAATCAGTATCACAGACAAAAGGGCGCTTCCGTACACAGGCTCTTCCCAGGAGTGGCTCTAGCACTGACATGTGTTGGGGTTTTCCTCAGGAACAACAGTTACATAAACCTTAATACTCTCACTGGAGCATGAAGACTATTTCATTTACTTCCCAGGAGCCAAGCCTGAGTGCTCCCTTCCAAACGCACTGGTTGCTGCTTGGCAGCAGGTGGGCCCCTGTGTCCTCTCTGTTGGAGTTTGATAGTTAGTAGGTATTTTAGCGACTATCTCCATGGTGACAGAAAGTAAACTTTGCCCTATCTGCTATTGTTTGTAGAGGCCCATCCAGGCCTGCAAGCTGTCTTCTGCACCTTGCCTGGAGAAGCCCGAGGCTGTCTTAGTGCCCTTGGGTCCTGGCCACCTGGCCCACCTACCATGCTTTTTCTTTAAATCCGAGGTCAGGCACCTACCAGTCTCCCCGAAGGAGCAGGCGAAGGTGGGTTGTGGAGTGGAAAAGCCTAGTTTTAAATGGAATATTGTGGGCACCAGGCTGACCAGGATTGCCTGACACGATTAGAAATCTAGATCTTTTTCGTATCGTCAGCTGGGCTCTTCTGCTCAGGATGCCCTTCTCATCTCTAGTCCAATATGAAATTTTCACTTATTTCTCTCTTATTGAGAAAAACATATGTATTTAGGCAAAAGCACTACATTATTTACAGAGCTAAGACTTCAGTATCTGACCCTTTGCCACATGTTTTCTAGTTACAAAGAGAAGTTGTGAGTTAGCAAGTGAGACAGCATAAAAAAAAAATGTTTTCATGAGTCCCAGAAAAACAAAATGCTATTTATTGGGATATAGATCGTAGGCAGCGTGCTTTGTGGGAGCCCTGGGTGCCAGTGAATCTTGGTGGAAATGAATTAGGCATCAGGAGAAAGGGGGGAATGAATTAGGCATCAGAACAGGAAAGAAGGTAACCTGGCCTACATTCATTTTGCTTAAGGGCAGAATTAGTAACCAATGCGATAGCGCAGAGGTAATTTTTCTAATCACCAGCAGGGGGACCTAGTTGACTGTAGTGATATGATTGCATTTTGAACTCCAAGGGGAGAAGGAAAACCTACTGGCTTTCAGTTAATTCCGAACCTTCTGTTTTGCATGTTGCTTTTAAATCAGACACAACTTTGTGCTTGCTGTATGTAATCTTTATTGATAGATTAAATATCTTGATTAAACTGAGGTTTTTGTTATTGTTCTTGATTCCATGACAAGTTCAAGCTTTAAAAATTAAGATATTTCCTCTTTGTTTGGTTTTGTTTTGGTTCCTAGTTAGCCAACTTCAGTGTTTAAATACACCCTTTGGCACATTTTATCCATGCATGGGAAATTCCCGATAACTGTGGCCTGCACAGGAATCAAACCTTATCCTTTATTTCATACGTTATATCCAAATCCTGTTGGTTTTACTTTCAAAATAGAAACACTCACTATGTTAAGTTTTCATGTTAGCATTTCTGAGTTCATAGATTTATGTGATTATTATTATACTTTTTATCCATTTAAAAAAACTGGAAATATTTATATTCACCTAAACTGCTTAGCTGATTCAAAACACGTATTTTTATATATAATTTCTTAAATGAAAAAAGAATAAGGGAAACACATTATATTCCTAAATTAAGCACGTCTCAATGTACTACCTTAGTCCAAAACATAGTTGTCTATTTCCTGGAACACTGAAATAGCCTTGTAACTAGTTTCTTCACTTCCACTACCCTTTCCCTTCCTACTACTCACTGAGCTGTCCAGTTGAGTCACTAAATCTCCAAAGGTTCAAATGTCCAATTTTTTTCAGACATCAGGTTGGTGGTCCCCTATTCTCCCCTACTTTGTCTTGGCCTTGGCTGGATGAGCACCCAGGGTTAGGCCCTGACAGGTGATTCGCGGGAAACTAGAGGTTGCATGAGGAAGGGGAGGAGCTGTAAGGAGAGGCACACAGAGAAGAGCCATGAAAGAAAGGTCCTAGTTCATGTTGCACAGGAGGATTCTTGCAAAGGATTCTATGACTCACCTTAAAAACTTTCGCTTCAAACATAAACAAGTCCCAGGACAAAGTTGAACATGATCAGAGACGCCGAAGGTACAAGCCAAAGGTCACATAACTCAAGAGGAAGAAGGTCTAGAAATTTTCAATCAAAGCTAAACATGGAGCTAAACAAACAAATAGGACCGACTTCTGTGAACGTAAGAGCATCAAATGCAGGGGTCAACTTGAAAGGGATGTTTTGTCTTCAGTCAATTTCCTTTTTTCTTCTTCTTCTAGATTCCTATTTGTAAGCTTCAAATACTATTTCCTTCTTGATTCTATCTGACGTATAACTATCTGCTATATATATAACTGTAGCAAAATGAACATTAATGAAACTTAATTGTGCAAGAACGTTGTTTTTCTATAACCTAATTTCTGACTTGAGCTCCCATTCCTCTAATGCAGCAGAAATTAATCTCTATTAACTTGGGCATTTCCTCCTACCCTTCCCGCAGTTGCTGGAGGATGGTCAAAGTTGTGACAATGAAGTATATGGTTTGAGTCTAATCTCTGGTTATCATGTGTCTATGCTGGCCTTCCCTGTGAAGACCAACACTGGGAATAGAAAACCTCCCACCACTTAGCTCCCACAGGGACCACGCCCTCGGTATCTCTCTCCATCACACAGCCATTCCTCTTCTAGGCTATTTTTGTTCTGGATCTTTCTGGAGCTTCAGTAATCCTTTCCATCTGACATTTGAATGGATGAAAGAGAAGGAGAGTGGGTAGGGCCCTTTTACAGGGACCACATTAGCATCTAGGTTCTTCTTTTGTTTTTTGTTTTTATTGATTTCAGAGAGGAAGAGGGAAAGAGAGATAGAAACATCAGCGAAGAGAGAGCATCATTGATTGGCTGCCTCCGGCATACTCCACACTGGGGACTGAGCCCGAAACCCAGGTATATGCCTTGACCAGAAATCAAACCATGACCTCCTGGTTCTTAAGTTGATGCTCAACCACTGAGCCATGCTGACCGGGCAGCATCTATGTCCTGACCTCCTTTCTAACATCTGCTTCTCCACACCTGGAAAATCTTTGTGTACTATTGGGTGGGAGTGCTTTCTCTAAGTTACTGAGTAGACTTCTAAGTCTTATTTGTGCCCTTCATGTTTCCCATTCCCTTGCAGGCTGGATTTTAGAGACTCAAATGCCAAAAGAAACTTCTTTTTTTTTTTTTTAGGTTTGATTTCTATTTACCTATTTGTCTGGGGATAATAGAGCTCAGAATAACTATCATGTGAAAGACAGTAAGAATGAAGTAGGGGGAATATTAAAGAAAAACATTGACTGGTATTTCAAAAGTGTATCCTACCTCATATCTCTCTATTGATTAATTCCCTAACAGAGGTAGCTGGAATGACACAAAGACTAAACCTCTTAATGCATATGTAATGTAAAACATATATTTGTAACAAGTGGAAATTATTTTGGATGCAACAGATTATAAGGAGTTCACCTCTGCTATGATCTGGCTGTAGAGCCCTAGGCTGATCACTTCACCTTTAAAGCACAGATTTTCTCACTTTTAAAGTGATGTTAATAACATCACTCATGTGTTCATCCTTTCTTCTAACAGGCATGCATTCCGCACTCCTATATCACAAGGTTATAGCTACTGTTAATAAACCTTTTGCAATATGTAAAATAGGTTGTTTGGTAGGTGTGACTGCTCTCACCGTATTGTAGATATAAGCCCCAAGTACGATCAGTGAAGAGAAGCCCTAGCTTCATTAATCCCATGGATCTGATGAGCTCAGGGCTAGGGCCTCTCCATTGCCCTTACTGGTTTCTAGTGAACGAGTTTTTGAGCAGAAACAGTACCTTTAATGGCAAAGAGCCTTTAATTGTGCACAATATGGACAACAGCACCCTCCTCACTTCTCTACCGGTAAATGAATGTCATCAATAATATTTTCCAGGCTTCAGATAGAGAGTGGAATGAGATACAAATCTTAGCTCCAAGAAGAATTAACTTATTATTCTTTTTCTTTTAACCAAAGTATAATTTTCATACAACAAAATGAACAGATCTTACCAGTAAGTGTTCATGAGTCTTGACAATTTTATTCAGCTATTTACCCACCCCAAAACAAGAATTTAACAGTTTTATTACTCCCCAAATTTCCCTCATGGCCCTTTCTAATCAATTTTCTCCCAGTATGGCAGAATTTTTTATTCTGAAAGTTCCCAAATGTACTTAGGGATGTCTTTTATTTTATTTAACACTAGAGGCCTGATGCATGAAATTTGTACAAGAGTAGGCCTTCCTTCCGCCAGCTGCCAGTACCGACTTTCCTCTGGCACACAGACCTGGGCTTCCCTTGCAGAGGGAGGCCCCACCACCCACCACAGCCTTCAAATCACCCCAGTGGCTATCCTTGGGCCTCCCAGCCTCAGCTTCATCCAGAAGGTCATTTGGAAGGATGTCTGGTCTAATTAATATATTGTGCTTTTATTATTATAGATTTTAACTCATGGAACTTCCTCCTGTCAGAGGTAAACTAACGGGAGCCCATGTTGGCATGCATCATCTCAATATTCATGACTCTCCTAAAAGGTAGGAGCTATTGCTTATTCCGTTTTACAGATGAAAATGCTGAAGCTCAAAAGAGACAAAGCAAGTCCCTCAAAGGTCACACAGCTCTCAAGTGGCAGAGCCGCGTTTTGAATTCAGGTTGACACGATTCTAGAACTCAGCTTTTACATCACCGTTAAAGAGCAGACATGCCCTGAGGGTTAGCTAGTGATTTCAATTTTCCCGGGTCTTGATTTTGTGCACCTGCTGTTATGACAAAAGGAGAAAGAGTACGTTGGTTAATATACTGTCTTACAGGGTAACTGCTATTTCCTTTGGAATAGCCACCTGAGCCTTGCCACCCTCTCACTAACGTGTGCCTGCAAGGGGTTCACCTGCTGACTGTGAAGACCATATGGAGATGATAATCTTGATGACAGTTAGGAGAGCAAACATTTTGAGCACTTCCTATGTGTCCAGTGCTATCAGAAGCGCTGCACCTGAATTTCCTTGTTTAGTTGTCATAACCACTCTCAGGAGAGGATTTGCTATTCACATTTTTACGGACGAGAACTTTGAGGCGAGAGAGCCTGAGTGGTTTGCCTGGCGCCGCACAGAGAGAGAGCGGCGGAGCTGACCTTGGATCCTGCCAGGCTGTCCTGAGCGCCTGCTTTTAACCACTGCTCTGGGCAGCCTCTTGATCTGTTTATGTCCTCAGTCCTGTTCATCAAGAACCGTCTTGGTTCCTACCTAAACTAGACCTCACGAGTATAAATATGTGTGTGAACGCTGCCAGCTGGCACTCCTTTAGATAAGCTCCTGTTAGTCCCGAACACTGAAGTCCACCTGGTCTTCAGAAACCTGGGCGCCGGCCAGCTGGCTCGTGGCCATGCTGGGAGGTGGATGATGTTTGTTTGGAGCATTTTATCCTTCTCCGCACTCTGCCAGACCCTCTAAGTATCATGTCAACCAAAGACGCCTCAAACTTTCAATTCCTGGAGCCCAAATCCTGCCAGGATGACAAGTCCTTCAGCTTATGCCTGCTTACTTGTTGAGACCCCGGATGCTCCTGTGGCCCCAGCCTGTTGATTTTCCCACCTGCGGCTGAGTTGGTTTCACTCTAGCTTCCCCCAGCTAAGCCTGTGCTAATGTGCTGCGGATAGAGTTTGGTGGAAACACTCCAGACACCTGAGACTTTCTTACGATAGGCACCTTATCTATTTTGGCAACCTCAGTGGTGTGTCTCCCAGGATTGATAGCAAAGAACAGGGCAGCCTTGGTGATTACAGTTAATTACATGGCATTTACTGCATCTTGTACAGTCCTAACTATAGGTATACGTCCATTTAATCCGTACAGCAGTCCTGTGAGGCGTGTTAGTCATGGCTTCAGCAAGAAATAGGCAGCACACACAGATGGAATTCTGAAGAGAATTTTAAAAAGGACTATTTGCATACGTGTAGCAGGTTTAAGGGAGTCACTCAGGGATATGGAGGCGCCCAGGAAACTATCAGCAGAAGAAAATTGTTCCCACTCCTAGGACAAAAGGAAATGATGTAACCAGAGCAGATGAGGAGCTATTCTAAGAAGCCATCTGCAGTCTTGAGGAATGTGGCCAGGGCCACCCGTGGTATAGGGGTGGGGACAGCAGGTGAAGTGAACAATAAGGTGTTCGAGAACAAATACTTTAACACACCCTTCCTTCTTCCCAGTTCCCATTGGCTGGAACAACCGGAAGCCTGAGATCAAGGGAGTCTGGGTGATGTGGGTGTCAAGAATGGTCTACCAAGGATGGCTCAGAATGGGCTTGAGGAACAACAGACAGTAACAGCTCACGAAGAAATCAAGGCACTGAAACAGGAAGCAACACACTCTAGTGTTGAGGAAGGACTTCTCTTACAATTACATAGTGTCTTACAGTTTTAAAAAAATGCCTTCTCCAGAGATATTTTGGAAGGCTCCTGAGGGATGTATGTTGAGCAGATGATAATCATATTATTCTCATAGAATTGGGACAGATCCTAGGATTAAGCACTTGGTACTCACTAATGGATGGCACCATTGGGATGAATCTGGTCCAATGCATGGAGAGCCATATATGTCAAAATGGTTCCCACTGGTGGCAGAGAGAAGCCCCTACTACAGTTTAAAGGACTCCATTCACCTGCTTAAAATATCCCTGTACGCAGTAGACCCCTAGCAGGAAAAACTTCATGACAGACACAGGTAACTGCAGGCCATGGCCAAGTCCATGTGTTAATGATGACTAACACGGTCAAGTTAATGAAACAGATTATGAAATAGTAGGTTCGTCAATAAACTGCTGATAAGAATGGAGAGAATCATTTTGCTTCAACTTAAGAGAAACTAAGACCTGTGTTTTTGTGTGAGAGAAGTCAGTACTCAATTTGAACAACTGCTGCAAAAAAAAAGAAAAGAAATGCCACTCACCCGAGTTGAACCCAGTTGAGCCAGACCAACAACTAGAAAATACAATCACGGTGTGGAGACATTTCCTGTGAAACTAGAAGAGGAGGTGCAGAAAAGCACTCACATATGAAAAAGAGAAAATTCAGGAGAAATGAAAGGATGAGTATGTTTTCTTATATTAAAGAAGTAAAGCTCTAAGGATAGCCTTTTATAGTTCATATTTTATTTCTAATTAGGTTTTTAGTTTTCTCCTAGACAAAATTAGGCAACAAGCTGACTGAAGTACACTTTTTGCAAACCCGACAAAGAATGGGTCTGAGAGAGAAAGAAGAGGCCCAAGATGACACAGTAAGAGGTACACGATTTTACAAAAAATACCAACATTTCTATGTAATGTTGAACCCTGCCTCTCTCGGGTTCAATATTTCTTATGTGTAGCATGTATAGGGTCCTGTGGCTTGGTGTTGTCCCTACAATTTGAGAAAGGAAAGAGTCCTACAGGCCCCACAGTGCTATGACAGAACACTGTGAGGAGTAAAGGATATGTAGTCAGCAGGTAACCAAGTGTTATCTAGAGAAAACTTTTCTACTAGCCATTTTTCTCTCCCACCATTTGTTCAAACAGTGTCCTTTTAAAATCCTATGTTTCGAAATGATTTGAAATGTGGAAGTTGGCTCTGGGATGCAATATTCATTATTTATCATAAAGATGGAGTATAAGTGCCTGAATTGTTTTTTCTTTCCAGAAGTTAGCTATTTCTAGGAGTTGGTTATTCATATTGTTTATTATATAGTAGGATTTCAAATGGCTGCTTTGCTTCAAGCCATAAATACTGCAGGCATGTTATATAAATAGTCATACATGCATGAAAAATGCACTCCCGTCTTCCTTCCCTCTGGACTCCAGGTTTCTTAAGATGCCGTGGGACTGGTCATAGGAGAGCAGGGGCTCCATGTGAACAATGAGCTCAGGAAAGGAGAGTAAAACAGATAAACAGACTAATGTATAAGCATTCAACCCTCCCAGATGCTGGGGTCTTCTACCTGCATTTAAAGTAAAAATGAAGAAAGGAATGTAAATACCATTGTCCAACCATAAAATAGGAGATAGGGTTGAGAAATCTCCTTAGGAATCCTAGGAATTGTTTATATTTCAAATACTATTTGAAGGACATTTGCTTATCATTGATACATATTTTAAGTGTCCATGATTATAATCTGTAACCAATTAAAAATAAAGTGTGACCAACATTGTTTTCCAATTTATAGTGATTTGGCTATTGGGGTAGAGAACATCAATGAAAAGTATGCTTTATGTCTACTCTGCCATACTTTGGGAGGTGGGGAAAGGAAAATGTGTTGGAGCTATGACAATATAACATCACTGTCTACCTGTTAACTACACTTGAGTTAGGGTGGAAAGGGAAAGTTATCCTTACTAGGGGGGTTGGGGAGAGCTAATTTCACCCTTTCCATTCACCCAAGTGCACTTAGCTGGAATCTGGGACCCACCTTTGGGAACCACGTATCTGCCAGCACCAACCCATCTTTACCAGAGAGCTGCCTCCTATCCCTGGAGTCCCCAGCCTTTCTGGATTCTTGCTCTAACTGACCTAGATAACCTGTGTCTCTGAGATGACACCCAGCATTGTGGGGAGGAAGGGAGCAGGCGGGAAAGGGTGAATGTTTCCAAATGTAAGAGACACACTTAAGTAGGCAATTTTAAAGTAGAGGTAATTTTAGATTAGATAAAAGACACTAATATTAGAAAATATGTTGAGTTAAAATAATTCTCTATTGTGGTATTTTAAATCAGCCAGTTGTGACCTATTGGTAAAACCAATTTACTAGAACTGGACCACCATCTTTTAAAAACACACACATATTTTTATTGATTTCAGAGAGGAAGGGAAAGGGAGAGAGAGAAAAAAACATCAATGATGAGAATCATTGGCTGGCTGCCTCCTGCATGCCCCACACCAGTGATTGATTCCACAACCTGGACATTTGCTCTTGACTGAATTGAACCCAGGACCTCCCTCTAGTCTTCAGGCCGACACAGGATTCACTGAGCCAAACCAGTTAGGCCTAGACCAGCATCTTTAAAAATATATGTGAATAGACTAGAAACTTTCATAGCTCATCCCATATAGTAAAGTTAGGTTTTGTGTTATGACATTTTGTTTCAATGTTTTGTATGTAAGTATGTGTTGTGAGTTACAATAGAAATATATTTCTTTTTTATTTATTTATTATTATTTTTTTAAATAAATTTTTTTATTGTTCATATTATTACAAATGTTCCTTTCCCCCCCTTCTCACCCCACCCTCTGCCCTTTCCCCACCCTCCATTGTCCTCATCCATAGGTGCACAGTTTATGTTCAGTCTCTTCCCACATCCCCCTCTCCCCTTTTCCCCAAGAATAAACAGTTCACTCCCCTTCCATACCTCTGATTCTATTATATTCAACAGTTAATATTGTTCCTCAGATTTTTTTTTTTTTTTAGTTTCCTTGGTTTTTAGATTCACTTGTTGATAGTTACGTATTTGTTGTTCATAATTTTTATCTTTATTTACTTTCTCTTCTGAAAGAACCCCCTTCAGCAATTCATATAATTCTGGTTTGGTGGTGATGAACTCCTTTAGCTTTTTTTTATTAGTGAAGCTCTTTATCTGACCTTCGAATCTGAGTGATAGCTTTGCTGGATAGATTATCTTTGGCTGTAGGTTCTTGCTATTCATCACCTTGAATATTTCTTGCCATTCCCGTCTGGCCTGCATGGTTTCTGTTGAGAAATCAGCTGACATTCGTATAGGTGCTCCTTTATAGGTAACTACCTTCTTTGCTCTTGCTTCTTTTAATATTCTCTCTTTGTCTTTTGCTCTTGGGATCTTAATTATGATTTGTCTTGGTGTGGTCCTCTTTGGATTCCTTTTGTTTGGAGTTCTGTGCGCTTCCTGGACTTGTAAGTCTAATTCTTTCACCAGGTGGGGAAAGTTTTCTGTCACTATTTCTTTCAGTATGTTTTTGATATCTTGCTCTCTCTCATCTTCTGGGACCCCCATAATTCTGATGTTGGTTCGCTTGAAGTTGTCCCAGAGGTTTCTTACATTATCTTCAACTTTCTGGATTCTCTGGCCTTCTTGCGTCTGCGGAGGTTGTCTTCTGGCTCTTTATGTTCCAAATCTTTGACTTGATTCTTGCGATCTTCCATTCTGTTTTTAGGACTCCATAAAATATTTTTTATTTCAGACAATGTATTCTTTATTTCTTGTTGATCCCTTATTATTTCTAGTTGATCCCTTTTCATATCCTCATAGGTCTTGTTTATTTTATCAGCCTTTTCTAGGAGATTCTTGAACAACCTTATAAGTGTGGTTTTGAACTCTATATCCAGTCGCTTTTTGTCCTCCATTTCTTTCGTTTGTGATCTATTTGGTTTAGGCATTTTCGCAGGCAGCTTTCCTGATGGGGCGGGGTTTCAGGGTGGAGCCTACAGCCTTGGCTTCCGTCAGCCCCGCCCTATGCGACTCCTGAGACTCAGGGTCCTTCAGTACTTGTTGCGAGCGCCTCTGAGAGAAAGGTGCCCTCGATTTTCGCCTGCTGCCAAACTGTCTATGCTCTCCCCCAATGAGTCCGGTATTGGGGTTCAGTTCAGTTGGTAGTGGGATTGGAGGTGGCGTTCAGAACAGTCTGGAGCCCCTGTCTCCTTCCCGTCAGGGCAATCCCGCAGCACAGCCGGCTGGCCCTTCTCTGTGTGCAGTGTGCGCGCCTCCGGGGCCTCCTTTCGCCGCTTCCCCAGAGTCCCGCCTTACAGCCTGGCTCCCTATGGATGAGCCTGGGTCCCCGGGGTCTGGCCTAGAATTGGGGTTCAGAGCAGTTGGAGCTGGGCCCAGCACAGTCAGAGCTTTTCTCTCCTTCCCGCTTGGGACCGCCAGCCAGGCACTCGGCCTCCCTCCTCTCCGGCTCTGTCCTCTCCGCGTGCACGCCGCGTGTCTCCTTACCTTGGGCTTTTACAGCTCCTCCGCGCTTCCTTCTGGTTTTCTCCTTGCTTCTTGTTGTAGAATTTCCAGTCAGTCGACTTTCCTGTAGTTCTGGGTAATGTCCATTTTATATTTTAGTTGTATTTTGTTGAAATTGTTGTGTGCGGCTGCGGCTATTTGCCTACCCGAGCAGCCATCTTGGATTCTCCCCCCCATAGTCTCAGATATATTTCTTATGGTAAGTTGTGGTCAAGAATTTTGAGAGACATTTTGATCAATGATTTGATTAATGATACTGGAAGCAATGTTTATTAAAGAAGATTCCATGAAGGTAAAAAGATAATGCATACACACACTTAAATATTAGAATCATGTTTTAATAAATTCTTGATAGTTACAGAAATTAGATAAAGCAAGCAAAATCAAAGATGTAGGTAACATTTAAGGTTTTGTTCTCACATCCAGAAAATCAACCATATAAATTGATACAATATTTGTGAACAAGACCTATAGCAATTTAAGAATGAAATATTATGTTGATAATATGTAATATAGCAAACAAAAATAACATATAATACTTCAAATGAAAGAGGTTATAGTTTCCCCTCTATTCTTCCTTATCAGAGAATACCTAGAAAATGGTGTTCAGTTCTGGACACCACACTTTAAATATAATCCAATAGGCTCACAACCCAAGAAATATTGTGAAAGGACGTAAAAAGGAGAAAATAGAATAAAAAGTTGGAGATGTCAACTGAAGAAAGAAAGTTGGGGAAGAGTATGATAGCTATCTTTCCACTTTAAAAGGTTAGCATATGGAATAAGCATTAGAATTGTGGAAAACCCTAATGGGACAAACTCGGAAAAGAGCTGGAAACATCAGGGAAATGATGTCAGTCCAATGGAAGAAATTGCTATCCAATCTGGAATGGGTTCCCTTGAGAGCTATTGAGTTCTCTTGCACCGACAACTCTCATGTACAGACTGCCTGGGATTTATATTAAAGTAATGCAAACATATGGAGAGTCCTGAGCCAGTTTGAATGTCAATGCCCCATCTCACATTTCAAGTTGTGTGACTGCAGTGACTACATGTCTGTTTCTTCTTGCGGGAAGGAAAGAGAAACAGCTGGAGCAGGAGAGCCAGGGATCAGATAAGGCCTTTGCAGAGGTCTGAACGGGCTGTTTTGATGATAGGCAGATTTATGATGGAATAATTTCCTTTGTTTGTCCTATAATGAGTGTTTGTACCTTGGGTTTGCAGCAACTCCTTGCCCTGTGGACATTTCCAGCTGGGTTTCAAAGAAAGGAAATGGTTTTGCTTAAGTGACTATTAACAGATCTCCTGCTGATTAATTTTTTCCTTATTGTTTTCATCACAGAAAATAGGTACTATTTGTCTCAGAGTAATAAACAAAAAATATTATAATTTCAAAATAAAAGTTTAAAATTGCACAGCATATTGTTTTTTAATGCCTATACTTTATATGGATCCTTTTATTCAAAACACAGAAATATGAACTGTATTTGTACCTAGCAGCATCCTAACACCCCCTTATAACAAATGTTAATTTTCTATCAAACTATTCATCTTTCATACTAAAAATAGGAATTTTCCTAAGTTCCTCTTTCTCGCTCTGATTATTTCATGCTTCCTTTCTCTTTTAAACTTCCCACTTTTCCCATTTCTCTTTCCTTCATTCCAGTTCACTGAGAGAAAAAAATCAGGTGGGTCTTTCATCTTCCCATGAACAATTCTATGAACATACCAATTTCTGCACACATCATCTTCCTCTTTCCTTCTGTTTCAATGAAAGCAGTGTGCCTTTCTTTTTTTTCAAAATTTGAAAATAATTAAAATATATATATATATATATATATATATATTTATTGATTTCAAATAGAGGAAAGGAGAGGGAGAGAGAAAGAGATAGAAACATCAATGATGAGAGAGAATCACTGATCGGTTGCCTCCTGCAAAACCCTGTTGGGGATCGAGCCCACAACCCAGGCATGTTCCCTTGACCAGAATCGAATCTGGAACCCTTCAGTCCACATACCAATGCTCTATCCACTGAGCCAAACCAGCTTGAAAATAACTTTTGATGAAGGTAAAAGGAGAGCTGAGTTCTGTGTTTGTGAAGAATTAGAAGGTGCCACGATAGAGAGTAACAGGCTACCTATGAGCAATAAATGTGAGCTAGGCTTACTTTGTTCCCATACAAAAATAAAAATAAAATTATTTTAGAATTCCTATTGTGCCACTTAAAATTTGGTTGCATCCAACTTGTGACATTGAGACAATCAGTCCACAAGCATTTATTGCCCTTTTAGCTCATACACAGTAAGCAGTTTTCTGTTTGGAGGCACACGTATTAGAACAGCGTTTTTCAACCGCTGTTCCGCGGCACACTAGTGTGCCGCGAGATGTTGCCTGGTGTGCCGTAGGTGCAGACAAGATAAGAATTTTATAATTTTTCACTATTTTGTTTACTTAATATTTCATAATAAAGTAATTATAAAATACTTTCTTTGTGTTTATTTGATTCCTATTCAAGAGAATTACTTTATATATAGTCAATATAGGCACAGAGTTAAATTTTTTTAACATTTTCTAATGGTGGTGTGCCTCGTGATTTTTTTCATGAAACAAGTGTGCCTTTGCCCAAAAAAGGTTGAAAAACACTGTATTAGAATTCAGGTATAGTGACCACATCTTGATCTGCCTTCACTACAATCATGAGCTTATCTATCTCCTGTGTCTCTTCAGAATTCTTCCCCCACTCTTTATCAGATTTTCACATATTTGTAAGTCAATTTTTCTCCCGAGACAAAATTTTGCTTCTGCTATAGTCCAATAAACAATTGCTGGACATTGCATGAAAAATAGAACTTTGTCACACCCGTTAAGAGATTGTTAAGACATAATTGGCCTTAAAAAGTGAATGCCATTTTACTACCCTTAGGACACAGGTTCCCACAGGACATTTTGGTACATTTTTTTTTTCTTGAGAGTTTGTGATGACTCTGAACATTAAGAGATACTGTCTTTAAAATGGTTTCTTTCTCTTTACTGCTATCCTGTCCATCATCAAGTCATTTGATTTCACCTTTCAGATAATGTTAAATGAGTCCACTTCTCTTCATCTCTACCATCCCCAGTAGAGTTCACGCCAGTATAATTTTTTACCTGGATGACACCTTTATTTAGCCTTCTCACCAGTGCCCCTATAGCATTTCTTGTTCTCCTTGAATTCTTTCTCCACACAGCAGCCGAGCAATCTTGTGTCAAATGCTGCTGACCAGTAGAACTGAAAGTTCTCTATTTGACAAACAAGCGTAGATGTCTAGGAAGTTGGATATCAGCTTTGGAACTGAAGTTGGAGTGGGAACTTGTGAGTGAAGATAGACAGATAAGATGCAACGTTTGAGCCCTAGAGCTCCATTGTGTGTGTGGGATCTAACAGAGAAGACTGAGAAGGAGTCAGTGAAGGACCAGGGACGCCGGAGGAGTGCAGTGCCCTGGAAGCCATGTGAAGAAAATGTGTCCGACAGTGCTCGCTTCGGCAGCACATATACTGAAAATGTGTCCGAGAGGAGGGAGTTGTCAACTGGGTAAAGCGCTGCTGATTGGGCAAGAAAATGAAGACAGGACCATCGCTCAGTCACAGGTGACCTGACAACAGTAGTTTCAGTGGTCTAATGGGAGCAAAGCGAAAAGATTCACAAGAAAATAAGACAAATATCAAAGACCACCAATGTGCACAAGTCAGTTCATGGGATTTTCTGTAAGAGGACTAGTTGGAGTGGGTGTGAGGCCATAACAACAGGAACTAGCAAGGGTGCCTTGGCAGTTGCTTGTGGAAGTTCCGTTACAATTGCTTCTATTTTCTCAGTGAAATAGGAAGCAAGGCTATCAGCAGGGTGGGAGTAGGATTGGGGAGAAGCTGTTAGCCTTTGAGGAGGGAGGAGAAAGGTCAGAAGTAGTCATCTAGAGGAGTGGGAGGGGGAATGGATTAAGAGGATGTATTATGACTGTCACACTCCTTAGAGGTCCAGTAGTAATCCATTTAGAATGAGTGATTTCACATTTTTCTCTGTTATATCAGTTGGCAGTGCAGGTGTAGAGGAAGCTGAACACTGACTTTAACCAGGGTTGAAGTTTACTAGGTGAATAACAAAAAAGAAGAAGAGGAAGAGAATTAAAGATAGTGCATGGGAATGATTATAATGATAGACTCTCATCCAACTGAGTAAGAAAGACAGAATGTGCGAGAGGCAGGTTGCTTCATAACAGTAGAAGATTTGGTGGATTAGTGAGCTGATGGGGATTAAAAGTTGTGGGAGGTAGGGTAGTGAGAAAGACAGGAGATAGATGGTAGGAAGAGAGTACGCTGCCCGAGACTGATTTTATGTGCTGTAATTATTGGCAATGATAAGATCATTGGCATGCTCATAGAGAGAGCAGCCAAAGCAGAAAGGAAGCAATGGGGTTAAGTCAGAAGGCAGAATGTGAGAAAGATCATTCATATGGATATTGAAAGCAATATGAGTTATGAACAGAGAAGGCTTGGCAAGAGGAACCTTGAACCAGGAGGTAAACCTGCAAGTTGAGAAGGACGATTCAGGAGTCTACAGAGGTCTGAGATAAGGATGATTAAGGTATATTTAGTTTGAAGACATGGAATATTCACACATGGGCACCACAGGATAGTAAAACAAAATTCATAATGCTGAAGTGTAATAGGTCTCATAAAAGCAGGCACTAAGTCCTATGACAATGATTTTCAAATTCCAGCAAGGATCAAGATATTTGTTAAATGATTTGCTAAAATACAGGGTGCTGGGCCTCACCCCTGAGAGTTTCTGATACAGTAAGAGAGGGGGCCCAATAATTATCATTTTTAACAAGTTCCCAGATGGTGCTGATGCTGATGGTCCAGGGGCTATATTTTGAGAATTGATGTGCTATATAAATCCAGAATAGGGAGGCATTGCTTCTGGCTCCAGAGATCAAGAAAGACTCATGGAGAATATTCTCTTTTTAAAATATATATATTTTATTGATTTCAGAGAGGAAGGGAGAGGGAGAAAGAGAAAGAAACATCAATGATGAGAGAGAATCATTGATCGACTGTCTCTCCCCCCTTACACTGGGAATTGAGCCTGCAACCCAGGCAAGTGCCCTGACTGGAAATTGAACCATCACCTCCTGGTTCATAGGTTGACGCTCAATCACTGAGCCACCCCTGCCAGTCATGGAGAATATTCTTTATTTCTCTGCGTGTGCTCAGAAACGACAGTTTGACATAATAAAACAAAAACTACATGTTGAATAATAAGAAGAGAAGTAATACTTTTTGGGTCACAGATTTACTTATTCTGCAAATCAGAGGTGCAGAGAAAATATAGTTCCTTCACTTGTCTGAAACTTCATGGCATGAAATAAACACGTTGTATACCTTAAACGTATGCAATGCTCTATGTCTAGAAAGCTAGAAAGATAAATAGCACTTTACTGTCTATAAGGGATCTAACCTCATCAAGGCCCCACCTGCTGGATGACCAGGAAAAAGCTGACTTCAGTCCATTCCATTTAAAATTTGATCCAGTTACAAAAATTTAAACAACATCTTTAGTTAAACATGTAAGGTAAGAAAGATGCTTGGTCTTTTAGATTTCATATGGAGTGGAGGGATGTGGTTTGGTGACCTTGTAGCTTTGGGGGATGGTGTCCTTATTCTGTGCCCTGGCTTCTCTGTTTTCTGTGGCAATGTCTCTTGTCTGCCAGGTGGCCAGTCCCTCTGCTGGCATGGGTGGCTGAGGTCTGCACTGTGCAACTGCTGGCCCTGGCACTTAGTTTGACCCAGTCTAGTGGTTCTCCTTGACTGACTTGGCATGACCTTGCACACAACGGTCCCCTCTGAGTTTTTGCCCTGTTCTCTACATGGCCCCTGGCCTAGTGAGTGGGTTAGGAATCATCTCACTCTGCACCAGAGTGGGGAAAGATTTGCTACAGTGGTCCTTTGACAAACTCACTGGATCTCCGTTTACGTGCTTTCACATTCTTACCCTTGGGATCAGCTCTTTTGGGTCCCATCTATACCACCTAGGTGCAGAAGCAAAGTTTGGGGGTCTGGTTTCAAACTTTCCTCTCTGTCCAAGTACACTGGGCTGCTATATTTTTTCTCTGCTTACCTCATTCGTGTGGGGATAGTCTGAAAGGCAGCCTTCTTTTGGAACACTAGCTGGAAGCAGGGCGAGACCGCATCCCTGCCCTCAGCATTACCCTCAGCATTACTCTCAGCTAGCCTTCGAGCCTTCCTCCTTCCTCCTGTCTCTACAGCCCCAGAGTGAGGCCATCAGAGATGCCACCCTGCTCCCTTGCATCCTTTCTTTAAAGAAAAAATATTTTTATTGATTTCAGATAGGAAGGGAGAGGTAGAGAGAGATAGAAGCATCAACTATGAGAAAAATCATTGATCGGCTGCCTCTTGCATGCCCCACATTGGGGATCAAGCCTGCAACCCAGGCATGTGCCCTGACTGGGAATCAAACCATGACTTCCTGGTACATAGAACAATTCTCAATCACTGAGCCATGCTGGTCAAGCACCTTTCTTTCTTTCTTTCTTTCTTTCTTTCTTTCTTTCTTTCTTTCTTTCTTTCTTTTCTTTCTTTTTAAAAAAAAATATATTTTATTGATTTTTTTACAGAGAGGAAGAGAGAGAGATAGAGAGCTAGAAACGTCGATGGGAGAGAAACATCAACCAGCTGCCTCTTGCACACCCCCTACTGGGGATGTGCCCGCAACCAATGTACATGCCCTTGACCAGAATTGAACCTGGGACCTTTCAGTCTGCAGACCGATGCTCTACCGCTGAGCCAAACCGGTTTCGGCTCTTGTCCTTTCTTTTATGGTATTTCATGCATTGAAAGATGCACTCTCTACTACTCTTTATATCTTAACATCTTTGAAATTGGGCCTTACATTTATGTCATAATTTAATAGAGAATATTTTCTTATTTTAAAATATTTTTTTAACAATTTCAGAGAGGAAGGGAGGAAAGAGAGAGAGAAAAACATCAGTGGTGAGAGAGAATCACTGATTGGCTGCCTCCTGCATACTCCCCACTGGGGATGGAGCCTGCTACCAGGGCATGTGCCCTTGAGCAGAATGGAACTGGGACCCTTCGGTCCACAGTCTGAGTAACCCAGAGACTTGCTTCGGTTCTCCATCTCATTTTGCGTTGTTAGTATACATCATGGGAAACACTGACAATATGAAATGTTTTAACTTCTTCACCTATAGAACCTTGAAGAATCTATACTAATAAAAGGGTAATATATTAATTAGACCAGAAGACCTTCTGGACGTCCTTCCAGACAAAGCCGCAGCAACTTCCTGAGGCACAGGCAAGCTGTAGATGGCAGCTGCCGCTGTCCAGGGCCAGCCCGAGGCTCAGGGCAGCCGGGGATGGCAGCTGCAAGCTCAGGCAAGCCGCAGATTGCAGCTGCCCAGTCGCCCAGGGCAGGCCACCCAGGGCTAGGCAGCCGCCATCCCCAGGCTTACTGAGCTTTGAGCCAGCCCTAGGTGGCTGGGCAGCCATCATCTGTGGTTTGCCTGAGCTCGCAGCCACTATCCCCTGCTTTCCTGAGCCACCAATGGTAGCTGCCCAGCAGCCCGAGACTCAGCTAGGGGGTGATCAGGCTGTCAGGGGAGAAGTTAGGGGCAATCAGGCCAGCGGGGGAGTCTTTAGGGTCATCAGGTTGGCAGGCAGAGGTGGGTTAGGGGCGATGAGGCAGGCAGGTAGGCAAGTAGTTAGGAGCCAGTGGTCCTGGATTGCGAGAGGGATCCCGGATTGGAGAAGGTGTAAGCCGGGCTGAGGGACACTCCATGCACAAATTTCATCCACCAGGTCCCTAGTTTAAAAATATTAACTGAAAATTATATGTGGAAATTGTCACCTTATCAGTACTATCTTCAGGATATTAAGAGTAATTAATGTTGAGTCAGTGATTTCTCATAATGAGATTGAGTAATATAAAGCTCATTTGTAATATAAAGCTCATTGATTCCTTTCATTTCTCTGAGGCACACCCTCTGCCCCTATAATATATCTTGAATTATACATTACACGTTATGTTGAACAAATGGATGAGTAAGAAAATTCCTGTTCATCTGCAATATGCAAGTGTTACAGTGAGATCCAAGAACATTCATTTTAAGGGTCATAGTGACTTGTAGAATACCTGCCAAGAATATAGATTTTACCTTTACACAATTGTCACAAATTTATATGGTAATTTTCTTCAGATCACATAAAATTTAACAATGTAACCTTTAGAATTGTACCAGATGGAGAACAGATACACTTTTTGCTAATAAAATCCAATTTGAGAAATTCCTCTAACTCAGAATAAAAATGAAAAATCAAGGTGGAAAGAGTAAGTATGTACAATAGCTGGAAGATATTGGGTACTTTTCATTAAAAATTAGAGGACTGATTGAAAATGAGAAAGGCCAACTTCTTTTTATTTTCCCAAGAATGGCACCAAAGAGATAAGTTTTGATAATCTAATATCATACATCATAGTTTTGTTTGCATTTATGATAGCCTTCATATTTTCAGGCCTATAATTTGTTTACATTTTCTCCCATTTTTTCAATGTGCCTCCGTTGCTCAACTGGACATAAAAGTAATTCTGAAAATTGTAAAAACTGTTAAAATGTGTCATAAGTTGTAAAGTTGTTCTAAGAAGACTTTGTATAAATGGCCAAGAGTATTTGTTATAAGAATTAATATTAATATTAAATGTTAATATATAGACAGTCATTAAGGAGATTTTTCCTTCCTGATCTTCAGTGAGGTGTTCGTTCAGGTTAGTTGAAAATTGCCAATATACAATAGGTAATTGATAATAATGTGATGTTGTTTGATTTGATAATTACCACAGTTTCCTGCTTTGCTTTGGTTTTGCAAACATGCCTTTATTATTCACAATAATACATTAAAAAAAAAAAAGGAACAAAACCAATTAATGTTCCCTCAACTGGAATTTTTGCAAATGTATCAAAACCCAAAATATACTATAGATTTGATCAAAATTGGTGTGCAAGTAATTTTATTAGTTTCTTGGGAACAAATTTTATCTTGGAAGCAGCCAAAACCTTGAGAAACAAAATCAGAAATTCTTAGTCTGTTGTCTAACTATTACACATGGGAGGTGATTACTTTCAAACAAAAAGTATCTCATTGTTCCTCGAAAAGCAGTCAATGAAAGTGTCTGTTGCAGCAGCATTCTAACACCCAGGTTAATAGTCACATCTAATGAGTTAGCTGACTCTAGAGAGGCTGCTCTTCCCAGCCCTGCCTGCCTGTCTTGCTCCACATTACATCCCTGGGTAGTTTTCTTCATCACTCTCTTCATTTCCCTCTCCTTCTCCTTCCCTTCCATTCTTTTTTTTTTTTTTTTTTTTTTTTTTTTTTAAATATATTTTATTGATTTTGTACAGAGAAGAAGGGAGAGAGATAGAGAGCTAGAAACATCGATGAGAGAGTCAACGATCAGCTGCCTCTTGCACACCCTCTACTGGGGATATGCCCGCAACCAAGGTACATGCCCTTGACCGGAATCGAACCTGGGACCCTTCAGTCCCCAAGCCGACGCTCTATCCATTGAGCCAAACTGGTCTCGGCCATTCTTTTTGCTTTGGTTTCCTTCTCTTTCTATACATTTTGTTTGTGTAACTTAAGAGAAAGTTTCCATTTTTGTTTCCTTTAGAATTGAAAAAACACATTTGCAAGTGTCAAAATATACAACCATATAATACCTGATTATAAGAAATTCACACACAGAGACACAAAACATCATGCATCTATTTTAATGAGGATAAATTACGGAAACCAACAATAAAACAGGTTTGGCTTTTATAAGTAGAAAATATTGCTCCTAAAGATGCTCGATTTTATTTGTTAACTATTTTGTTGAGTAAATACTTGAATATATTTTGTATGAAAAATTTTGACATCCTTTAATTGTTAAAACCACTCAAATTCTGTATTTTCTACCCATGTGGATCTCTAGCTACAGTAATAAAAGAAAATGATGCAAATTGATTGTACCTCTGTGATGGCCATCAGTCAATCAGGTGTGAGGATGCAAATTAACCCAACAAAGATGGCAGGCTAATTTGCATATGCAGGCATGGAGTGCTGGGCAGAGCAGGATTCCTGCTATGATGGGGAGGGTGGGGGGAGGAGGGAGCTACAGGAGCTGTGCTGCGGCCAGGAGCAAGGACTTGCAGGCTCCTGGGCAGCTGGGAGAGAAGCCAGGGGAAGGCCTATTCTTGCACAAATCCTTGTGCAATGTGCCTCTAGTAATTAATAATTATCTTTAAAATGTAAGTTTTGTATTTTCTTTGTATGTATGCTTTGGAGGGCATGGATTATTATACTCACTGTTCACAGGTGACAGCATATGCTTTGATTTTTTTCCCCTCCAAAGACCAGCTTTCTAAACTCCCCTCCCCTGCAAAATGCTTTCTTAATAACATACATGATACCACATCACTATCAGAGGAAAGGGGCAATCCAAGAAATTCAGGAGCTTCATTTTATTGCGAAGTTGAAATATAATCAAATTTAATTTAGGCTTTAATATTTTGTTCAGAAAATAACAATTTGAGTAGTTGAGATTTTTGACTGCCTGTGAGTGGGTGTAGCTCCTGGTGAGAGCATGAGAGGGGGTTGTTCATCTGTTCTTCTCTGTTTTAGCAGCATCATATCTTTCAGGTATGAGCACGTGACAGTTCTTGATGAGGTTCTAATCATGCAGGTGTCCTCAAACTTTTTAAAGTGGGGGCCAGATCACGGTCCCTCAGAGAGCTGGAGGGCCGGACTATATGAACTACTAATTCCTACTGTAACACCTCGGCTGCGCTCACTGCCCAAAAAACCTGGCGGGCCGGATCAGACATAGTTTGAAGACCCCTGGTAGCTTAAAGAGCAATTCAATTTCACTTTAATTCTGACTTTAGAATCAATCTTTAGGCATAATGCAACTAGACTAGAGAATTCATAAAATATTTAATATAAATTTTTTCCCTTAATACCCACTCAATGACTTAACAAAATCTGTTGGCATTTTCTAAAAAATATTTATAAAGGTCACATTTTTTCTTTTTCTTTGTATCTTTTTGTTTTATATTTTTATTGATTTCAGAGAGGAAGGGAGAGGGAGAGAGAGATAGAAACATCAATGATGAGAGAATCATTGATTGGCTGCCTCCTGCATGCCCCCTACAGGGGCTATAGCCCACAGCCCGAGCATGTGCCCTTGACCAGAATCAAACCTGGGACCCTTCAGTTTCCAGGCCAACGCTCTATCCACTGAACCAAGCCAGCCAGGGCAAAGATCACACTTCTTGACGGCAGAAACAGTTTCTTGTCATTCTTGAAAATTTATCACTTGTCATAGTTCTTGTAACATATCAATAGTATCTGCTCAATGAATATTTGCTGAATGAGTTAAGTGACTGCCAGTATGTCCCACTGAGTTTGAATACATGGTTATATTCAAAGCCTTTATAATGTTTACGTCTACTTGCTTTAAAAGAACATTGTCAGGTGGATGGCAACACGATTCATTTTCTGTGTCCAAATTCTGTGTCTTATTGGGTATTGGTTGACTAGTCCTGATGAAAAGAACCCAGCGAGACAATGAAACCTGATGCTTTCCTCAATTAGGTGGAGGAAATGGGTAGAGACTTAGAAGAGGAGTGACACAAAAGCATCTAATGCAAGGAAAACTTTAACAGGGCTCTTAGGAAAAAACAAACGCTGTGCCAGAAATAAACATGAATGGTGCCTGGTGGGTGCTGCCTCTTGGGTGAGTGAGCTGTGTTGCAGCAGAGGGGAGAGCAGAAAAAATGAACTGGCTCTCCTCTCTCCATGTCCCTGTCTTTGGTTCAAGAATAGGGCTGCCATGCTGAAACCCATTTGGCTCAGTGGATAGAGCATCGGCCTGCGGACTGAAAGGTCTCAGGTTCGATTCCGGTCAAGGGCATGTACCTTGGTTGGGGGCACATCCCCAGTAGGGGGTGTGCAAGAGGCAGCTGATCGATGATTCTCTTTCATTGATGTTTCTAACTCTCTATCCCTCTCTCTTCCTTTCTGTAAAAAATCAATAAAATATATATTAAAAAAAAAAAAAAAGAATAGGGCTGCCAGTAAGAACATCTGCAAAGGAAAAAACAAGTTAGATAAATACCTAGTTGGAAGAAAATACTAGTAACTATAAATCAGATGATTAAAACTTGAAGAATGCAAAGTAAAGGTAATGTCGATTTGTAATATAGCCACTAAATACCCAATATGGTATGTTTTCATGGGCGAGTATATGCCTGTGTAATAAAGGAGATGGTATGTATTAAGAAATACAGTAGTGTCAGAGATATGGGCGATTATAGAATGACTCTAGGGGAGAATATTTCAAATGATGTAAGAATGGAGGAATTGTGACTAGTGAGTAGGATATCAGAATCAAACAGAACAGGTACTGTAGCAAGTGTTGCTATGATTACTCCCTGTTCATCCTCTGGTTCCACCCACAGTTATCTACAAGTTCTTTCAGAGATTCTACAATGCAAATATAGACTCTTAAACAGCCTACCAGGAAGTAAGCATGTATTCAAAACCTAGAGTTGTGGTTATCTTAGTTTACACACAAATATGGGTAGGAAGTGATGTATGTGGCAGGTGCCCATCCTTTCAGGGAAATGAAAGTCTGTGTGAGGCAGCTGTGATGGGTGCAACATTGGAAGGAAACTGAGTTTCCTCTAATGTAATTGACTTCAATAGAAAATACTAAAGATTTATACACCAAGTGGCGAGGTTATTATGATCTCTGAATGCATAATGATCTGGCCACTCAGTGTATGTATATAAGCCTGGTGCATGAATTCATGATGCATGGGTGGCTTCCGGACAGCCTGGCCAGGGGGAGGGGACATGGGTGGTTGGCTGGCCTGCTTCCTGGTCAAACTCCTGGTCGAGGGGGCAAAGTTGCATATTAGCCTTTTATTATATAGGATATACACTGAGTGGCCAGATTATTATGTGTTCAGAGATCATAATAATCTGGCCACTCAGTGTGCAATAGCCTTAACACATTCTGAAGAGTAGATGCAATCTGACTTGGGAGAATTTTAGGGAGTTGAGTTAAGGTCCATTTGAATATCTGTAAAAAGCTTAGATTGAAAAGGGTTTAGCACTTTATTTCTCTATTGGTATTTGTGTCATTTATTGCAAGGTTTATTCACTATCATTCCTGCTCGTTTGATAGGCAGAGATTGTAATGGTGAACATGACCAAATCCTTGCTTAGCCTAAGGCCCATAGCTAAGGCAAAATGGTAATACCCTTGCTTGCAACACTTTCCTGGAACACGGTACCTGGAAATAAGCAGACTCCAAACACTGATAAGGTTGTCATGGAGAACTACATTCCAATCTTAAATCTGTTTCCTCCAAAAAGGGTGCATTCGGCTTCCACAGGCTTATTGAATTTTCACATAGCACCTTTTTCTTCTGAAATGTTCTGAAAGAGACACCAAACCTGCAAAAACGGACTGACACAAAATTGTATGTTCTCTGCTTATGATTTCACTACAAAGAACATAATCAACATTTTCTTAAAAATATGCGTGAATAGAAAAATATCAATTAAAACACCAAAATCAAAACACAGTTTCCCAGCACGTGCCCTGCACAGCTGACTGTAATGATTTCGTTTTCCACATCTCTGCCTTCATGCTACTGTGTCAACTTGTGAAAAAAAAAGTCTTCAAAATTTCCCAGGTCTTGCCCTTTTTTGAGTTTTAGTTTTATTTTCTCTTCCTCTCCTGGTGTGCCTTACTAATTTGGTGATCCAGGGTTAAGTTCCTTAGCTTCTCTAAGTCTCAGTTTCTTTAACTGTAAAATGGGCTGATAATAGCAATCATCTCATGGGGGTTCTTAGACAATATATGAAGAGTGTTCAGCAACAGAGACTCAGACATGGAAGTTATTAATGTATGTTTGTTTCCTTCCCCACGGTCCATCTCTTTTCCCTCTACCAAGAAAATTAGCCAGACAGAAAAAGTTGGAAACATATGATTTCACTCATATGGGATATAAAATTTAAAGCAACAAATGAACAAACAAGAAAAACAAACAAACAAAAACTCATAGTCACAGACAACATTATGGTGGTTACCAGAGGGAAGAAGGTTTGATTTTGGGTGGTGAGCATACAATGAAATAGACAAATGATGTATCATAGAATTGTATGCCTATAACTTATATGTTTATTAACCAATGCTACCTCAACAAATTTAACTTTAAAAAATTGTTCTCATCTCTTTCCCATTGATATTTACCTGTTGGTGAGTTTGGCCTTAGTAGTCTGTTTCCATTCATGAAATAAACCTTTAAGAGCAGTCCATAGTGCTGGGGATCTTGGTAGCCTGGATTATATGTTGAGAAATCTCTCTTAGTTTGAAGTTTAGGAACTGAACTGTCCACGCTGCCCTATATATGGTCACCAGAAGTCTGTGAGAGGCCGGGACAGTCCACGTTCGGCCTTATGTCTCCCCATTGTTATCCCGGGAACCACAAGCCTGACAGCGAGTTCTGTCATTAGCTGGCAGTTTTCTTGTTGGCTTTTATCTGCTCTCTTCTGTGAAGATATAAAAGCTGTCAGCTTTGGAAGGAAGAGTGGCCATGTGACACGCTGGGTGGTTTTGTGGCACCAGGCTGGAAATGGAGCAACCTTTTTTTTTTTTTTTTTATGTCTCAAAGTTTGTTTTCCCCATAAGTCTGACATTTCCTTGTTAAAGATTAGATTTTCTTCTGTTACAAACATTTTTTAAAAATTTCAAATATCTTTGATAAAGATCAAAATTTCAATAATTCTCAAACACCGATTACTGTTTGCAGACGAGACTGATGTATAAATGAAAGAGCTATTGATGGGTCTCAGGAGATGGGCCTGGTGCTGGCTGTATCACGAGTGTGTCTTCTTAAATAGGTTACAGCATCTTTCATGCTTGGTTTCTCATGACCCTCAATATTGATTTTCTCTCACATAATGATAATCATAAAAATAACTAACATTTATTCAGCACTTACTCTGAGTTAGGTGCCATGCCAAGCCCTTGAATGTATTTTCTAATTTAAACCTCAAAAGGATCTTAGGAGGTAAGCACCATTATTGCTCTTATTTTACATATAAGGAAAACAAGGCTTCAGCGATTATCTATTTCAGTGAAGACTGGCAGAGAGTAAATTAGTGTGTTAGTAACTTAAACCTGTTCTATGTGATGGTTGTATTCTTAAATATTTTGGTGTTCAGTTATGGGATCCTTTTCAGAGTTGGATAAATGCTGTCCTGAGATTTTGCCGGAAACATAAACTTATACTTGGGAAAGAATTGTTGCAAATGGAAGTAGGCAAGATTTGAAAAATTCATATACTTTCCCTTAAAATCTTTATTTTCTCTGTTATCAAGACTGGGCCATGAGCAATTCAATGGCAGGCAATGTAAATATCTCAAAGATCCCATGACCCTATCAAATAGGTCAGAAGAATATATTTTAAAAAATATTTTATTGATTTTTTACTGAGAGGAAGGGAGAGGGATAGAAGGTCAGAAACATTGATGAGAGAGAAACATCGATCAGCCGCCTCTTGCACACCCCCTACCGGGGATGTGCTGGCAACCAAGGTACATGCCCTTGACTGGAATCGAACCCAGGACCCTTGAGTCACAGGACGACGGTCTATCCACTGAGCCAAACCGGTTTCAGCAGGTCAGAAGAATATTTTAATAGGATATTAAATTGGGAGTTTCAAGGGAGGCATAAAATGCCGTAGATAAGACCAAGATACAAATTTTGAAAGGAAACGTTTCCAAAATCAGGGCTATAATGCTTAAAAATCCTTCTCTCTAACCAACGATATAAAACAATTGGGCTGTTAGGGAAAAAGAGAGGATTTTGTGACAATGAGTGCTGAGTGAGCTGCTGCTGTGTTCTGAGGCCAGCCCTGCCCCCATGCATGAGAGAGGACCCTGTGTGTAGAGGGGGTGTGGTGTGTGTGTGTGTGTGTGTATGCGCGCACACGCGCGCGCCCGTGCAGCTAGAAGGTGGTGACTCACTTTCTTCCAATTATTCTTGCCCTATGGACCCACGAATGCTAGGAGCAGAGTGGCATGGGAAGCTTCATCAGGAAAGTGGGACTTGGGCATGATGCTGTGGGAGAAAGGAAAGAGAAAGAGGAATTTCTTAACAGGAACATCACATTCAAAGGCACGAAGATGGAAAGTGCCAGCTTATATGTGTGAAGTCTGGCTTTTCATGAGGAAATCAGGAATAGAAGAGTGAAAATTGAGGTTATAAAAGGAGAAGGGGACCAGACCATGAACAGGTGTCACATATTCTCAGCACAGGAGAATCCATTTAGATGGACTGATGTCCACAAGCTCTGATATTCACACCAGTGTATTAAAGCCTTTGAACTTCTTTCTATAGACCATGGGGTGTCATTGTCAGTTTGAGTGGTTTTGATCACATCATCTTTGTGAGGAGAAGGCTCTGCTTGTCATGAGGATGGTGAGTCTGGATCGCTGGAAAAGTGGACTTCAGTGAGCAGGCAATAGGATAGAGCAGAGCAAGGATAGCAGGGAAGATAAAGGAGAGACATTTTTGAGATAAAAGAAAGGAAAAAACAGGTAGAGAAAGAAATGAAAAGTGACTGCAAGACTTTGTGCCTAGATTCTTAAGAGACTGGTGATTCCATTGGATGAAAAAGATGGTTTTTATTGGAAGATGGAACATTTTGTCTATAGTTTGAAGGCAGAATTGACAGAATTGCTGATAGGCTAAATGTTGGGTATTAAAGAAAGAAGTTAAAAATGATTCCAAGAGTACAGTCAATAATCTATATATATAAAAGCCTAAGCAACTGGCTGACCAGCTGACCATCCAGTAGCTATGATGCACACTGACCATCAGGGGCAGAAGCTCAATGAAGGAGCAAAAACCACAGGCATGGAAACACGGAAAAGACTGATGAATCTCAGAGGGAAGGAAAGAAGAGGGAGGTTGGGAAGAGATTACCCAAAAATCTTATATGCATACTAGAGGCCTGGTGCATGAATTTGTGCACCAGTGGGGTCCCTCTGCCTGGCCTATGGGGAATCAGGCCAAAACCAGCAGTCCAACATCCCCTGAGGGGTCCCAGATTGCGAGAGGGCACAAGCCAGGCTGAGGGACCTCACGAATCCATGCACTGGGCCTCTAGTATTGTAATAATTATATATGGTACCAGGTAGATATTGGAAATATCAGGGGAACACTTTTTAAAGTATATGATGGTTTCACCACTCTTCTGTATACCTGAAATTAATATAAATGTTGAATGTAAACTGTAATTAAATAAAATGAATAAAAAAAAGATTCCAAGGTTTCTGAGCTGAGCAAATCTAAGGACAGAGTTGCCATATAGCTAAGGATGGGAAAGCCATTTTAAGGAGTCTCTGGTGGTTAGTTGACCATTTTTGCCATGCCAACACAGCAGTGCGACCTGATCCAACCCTCAGACTACACCTCAGTGGCGGTGGGTGGTAGGACTGAGGTTAGAAGGAAGAAAGCCATTGGATTTGGGTACTTGGCTTGAAGTTCACACCTGTTCATTGGCCATTAGCACAAACAATCACCCACTTATTTTGTAATATGCTGTCCACAGATAGGTTGGATCTAGAGAAAACAAAGAAAAACATTCATGACTTTGATCAATAATTGTTGAACATCCATTGGATATATGGCACAGGACTGTGCAATATGATGAATAATAGAATTTAATTCATCGATCTCTTTGATAAACAGAAACCTTCATTTCCAGGTTCATCATCTTGTTCTGACCCAAGTTTTTTAGTAGTTCATCATCTTGTTCTGACCCAAGTTTTTTAATGTCTTGGAGGTCCCCAATGGTAATATCATGTGTGCAGACAAATGGACATTCCATCATCATATAACAGGCATATCTAAGCTGCAAAGTAACCTTTTCCCAAGGAGAACACAAAAGTAAAGAGAGATCTGTCAGCTGCATGGTAGGGCAATGACTGGGTCTAGCTTATCTCAACATGTACAGGCTTTGCACCGGCATTTCCTGGATTCTGGGTCTAACATTCTATTCTCTATCCTCAGGGCTTTCTAGACACAAACATTTGCATATGAAGCTTATGCTTCTTTCATCTTTCCATTATGTGATTACATCTCAAACAAAACCTTTTTTGAACTATAGGACATTCTTGAACCGAAATTAAAAAATTTGGCCAGTTGCACAAATTGGCACACACCCCTCGGCATGCCTTGAGTTCCTTCGCTCTTCTGCAAACCTTGCTCTGTAGGGATTACATAGGTCATAATTCTTTGGGTGGGGACTGTCCTAACGCTGCTCTGAGTTTCCCCTCTCTGGGTCTTCCTGAAAGGTAGGGCAAAGGCTTCTAAAGGGATGTGATAAGATGGGCACTACAGAAGTAACAGAGAAGGTGTGGAAATGTGTCCAGCCACCATTTTCACTGTGAATGCTGGAGCTTTAGGAGTTGGCAGCTTAAATTTTTAAACATTTTTTTTTTTCAATGACACTTAACACTCAGTGTTATTTTGTATTCGTTTCAGGCACACAGCATAATGGTTAGACAATCATATACTTTACAGTGTTCCCGTGATATTTCCAGGACCTACAGGGCACTATGCCTAGTTATCACAATATTATTGACCACATTCCCTATGCTGTACTTACCGTCCCCATGACTGTTTTATAACTACCAATTTGTACTTAATCCTTTCACCTATGTCACCCACCTCCCAATCCCACGCCTCTCTGGCAGCCAAAAGTCCGTTCTCTGTGTCTGTGAGTCCTGTTCCGTTTTGTTTATTCTGTTCTGTAGATTCCACATCCAAGTGAAACCATATGGTGTGGTATTTGTCCTTCTCAAGAGCCGGCAGCTTGAAAAGCCAGCAGACTGTCATGGACACCATGACCAAGGGCTCCAGGAGGTGGAAGGTTAGACCTGGGCTGGGAGTTCACAGCAGGAGGCGCAGTCTTGGAGGCTTCAGAGAAGGTTTACCGCCAACGGTTGGCCATAAAAGTTGCTGGCTCGGCCAGGTGAGCTTCCCTCCGCCGACATCTGCTGACAGGTCAAGTTGCACGAACGCCGTCTACTTGAGATTAAAGCCCAAACTGCATACTCCAAAGGGAGACCCTTGCGTTCTTCCTTCTTCCCTTCGTTCTTCCTTCTTTCCCTCTTATTTTCTTTATGATGCATTCATTTTTTATTTCGATTTTCCCCTTTATTTCAGAAGACACTTTCTTCTCCCTCCATCAGCAAACCACGCACCCCCACGCATTCCACTCGGGCCCCTCCCGTTCATCTCCGGGCGAACCGCTGGCTCAGCCCGGGGCTCCCATTCTCCGCCAGCCCTCACCCCACAGCCCACTTCAAGCTGCGGGAAAGCGCCTCCGCCCGCCATCCTCCACGTTCCCCAGCTGGGACGGCTGCACCCCAGCTTTAGCCTCCCCTGGGCGCTACCCCGCGCGGCCTCCCCGGCTTGGGGGCTTCCCCAGCCGCTCCTTCAGCGGCCGCTGCGCGGCTCCCCGGGTGGCCCGGCCTCCCCGGCGTCGCCCCGCCCCCGCCCAGCTCCGCCCCCGGCCGCTGCTCCCTGATTGGCTCCCCGCTCCCTCCTCCCGGGGCTTCTCTCCTCCCCGCGCCCAATGGGCAGCGCCACCTGGTCCCCAAATTCCCCCGAGGGCAGCGGGAAGCTCGCCTGCAACCCCCAGCGTCCTGGTGGCCAGGACGGCGGCGGCCGGGCGCACCGAAGGGAGGGGGCCGGGAGGACGCCGGAGGAGGAGCAAAGGTGTCGGCGAGAAAACTTGTGAAAGGAACAGGAAACCTGCCCGGGAGGCGACCGCTGCGGCCCCGAGGTGTCCGCGCGGCTGCGGCGTCGCTCCCCCACGCGCGAGGCAGGGCTGCCGAGCCGACCCCCGGGCGCCCCGGCCGTGCCCTCTGCAGCCGCTCCGGGCGCCGCCGCCGTGCGCTCCGCTCCGCTCCGCTCCTTGGAGAGGGCGGCGAGGGCGCCGAGAAGAGGAAGGACGTCTAACCCTGGAGCATGAAGCAGCATGTCTGATAAAATGTCCAGCTTCCTCTACATCGGGGACATCGTGTCCCTGTACGCGGAGGGCTCGGTGAACGGCTTCATCAGCACGCTGGGGTAAGCCGCTGGGCCGGGCTGGGCGGCGCGCGGTGCCGGGGCCCGGCCTCCGGGCTGGGTCGGCGCCCGCGGGCGGCGCGGTGGGTGCGCTCCGCTCGCCCGCGCGCAGGAAGCTGCCCCGAGTGGCAAGATAGTCTCTGCAAAACTTCGTAATCTCCCTACTTGGAGACGCTCCGAAAAGGAGGAAGTGATTCAGAAGCCCCGAGACAGGCCCGGCGAAGTCTTCGCTGGCTGCCTCTCCACGGGTTGTTTTGATTACAGTGTTGTTGTTTTTAACCCCCTTAAAGGTGAAACAACACACCTCCTCTCCCCATCTTTTCTCGCTACCGCTCTCTACCCCCTGTCTCTCCACACCCGGTTTGTAAAGAGCTGGCGATACAAGTCCGTGGCCTAGGTAGGACCTGGAAGACAGGCAAGCGAAGGGGTGAGCTCAAGTGTGGCTTTGCCCTGCGGGTGCAGCGGCCCATGTCCTCTGCGCTTAAGTAATTTCCTTTTGGCCCCGCCACACCGCCACACCGGGGCTCGCCCCGCCATCCGGGCAGCCTAAGGCCGCCCTCCGGGGCGCTGGGACCCTCAGAGGTCACGTTGGCCTGCGGGGTGCTAGAACTCAGACCTACTTTCTCCACTTCCCCGGGCTTGTCTCAATTGCAATGATGAAGCTCTCCTGGAACTCAGCTCAGTGCAATGCCCTTGAGATTCGAGTTGATTTATGAATGGGGTACATGTTAAAACAGCATGCTAGTGGTTCAACAGGACTTTTTTTGATTACTAGTATTTTTACGGTCTTGATTGAGAATACCAGGTCGCAGTTCAAGTGCACACTGCCACCTATTTGGTGAGCATGTATTTAGTTGTTACTGCATGGTCTCAGCAGGCAGACTGCTGAGTTCAGAGAATTCAGGCTGCGGAACTGGTGTTTCTACTCGGTCACTCACTGTTTTCTGCAGTGAGGTTTTAGCAGACGTGACTTAACATGCAGTGCCCCGGAGTGTGACTTCCAGCCCTGTGATAACGGAGTGGTGCCTACTCTGCAGGGGGCGTGGAAGTCACGAGAACTTCCAGTGTCTGTTATGTGTGCGCCCACCTCTCCCCATGGGTGAAAGAAGGAAGGGAGATTTAATTGAATCCCTTTAAGATCAGTGATATTTACTTGTCAAACAGAAGCGAGCGGGTAATGAAAAAGCCTTGCCAGTGCTTATGCTGGGTTTGTAAGTCTTGAGCTACCATTTGTTTCTGGGAGAATTCACAGTGTTAGTTCAGATTTTTGGGGGGCACCCAACAGCATTTTGCCAATGAACTTTGCTGCATTTCACACTTAGCCTCGGTAGACTCCATACCTGTGGCAGTTAAGCAGGGAGTGCTCCAGGGTCTGGATGCTTGGGGTCCAATCCTGGCTTTTCCACTTGTGACCCTTTTCACCCCAAGGAAGTTACGCAATGGCTGTTTATCAGTTTCCTCATTTTTGGAAAAAAAAAAAAGCAAAACAACAAAAACCCACAAGAATAATGGTTTCTGTCTCAGAGGGTATGGTGAGGAAGAAGTTAATATATGTAAAGTGCTTGGCATGATATCTGTCAATGAATAAACACATAAAAAGTGTTAACTATTGTAACCATGAGCAATGGTTACAGTTGTGGACAAAATAATAAAAAGGGTTAGGAGTAAAGTGCACAGTCTGGACAAACAAAAAGTCATGTTTTATAGTGTATGGGTAGCTATTGGCACAGAGGGCTTTTGATGGGAAGACAGGAAGGTACAACTTTAGCCGTTGTGGAGTCTCCCCCTCTCATTTTAGAGAGATAGGAGCTGAGGGCAAGAGAAATAAACAGAATACATTAATGCCACAGCTGGAATTGGAACCTTGTCTCCAGACTCCCACTCAAGAGCTCGTTTCTTTGGTTGCACGTCATAATCTTTAAGCCTTGAGTAAAAAATTAACTTGACCTTTCATTTAGTATATACGTTTGTATAAATGTTGCTTATTTGTGTCCAGTAGCTCTTGCTGGTGTTTTGAAAACTTAAGTTTCCTTACAGTCTGTTTGTGCAGTATTGTTTTCTGTTAACGAACCGGGTCTTGAGGTTGCTATAAGACCTTTGTGCAGCTGATTCGAAGTTGAGGATCTTTAGAAATGCTGGCTTTGGTGAAGCTTGGTGTTTTGATTGGGTATTATTTATTTATTTATTTTAACCTTGTGAAACTCATCGTCCTTTTAGGAGTTATAATCTTTTAGGAGTGATAAAGCCCCAGGAACTGGTGTGCATGCCACATGATGTTTTCTAGGCAGAGTAGCATCATCTATTTTATTCACTTAGAACACAATTGGTAGAGATGTATTTTTGCAAGTTGATTTTAGGGCTATGAAATCAAAGGGACATGGGAGTTATGGTTTTTTATTATATCACTGTAGAGTCATTATTTATACACATTCTGTGTCAAAGACAGAGTTTATGCCTCTAGTTGAACTTTCTTGCTCTTTTATTAGGTGAAGATCTTATTCTAGGCCTGTTGCTAATTAGCCACATGACCTTGTTCATGTCATATTCTCTTTTTGTGTCAGCTGTGCCCATCCCCCTGGGGTATTATACTAGTAAAATTGAATAAAAGAGACAGAAATGAGAGTCCATTATTTTTGGAAAGTGCTAGGAAAATCCATATTATCCTGTCTAATAAAGAGGGAATATGCTAATTGACCATCACACCCTCACAAAATGGTGGCACCCACAGGCAATAAGGAGGGAATATGCTAATTGACTGCCACACATTCAAAGATGGAGGCCCTCACAGACACAAGATGGCAGTGCCCAGTACCCTCAGCCCCACAAGGGTGGCAGGTGTGCAGCACAGCTGGGCCTGCCCCCAATCAGGTCCAGCTGCTCTGAATACCTGCCTCCGGAGTCCCACAATCCCCTTAGCCCCCCAGCCGCCCAGGGTTGGTCGAGGCTTGCACTGCTGGCAGTGGCAGCAGCAGAGGTGTGATGGGGGTGTCACCTTCCCCTAATCTCTGGGTCACCTCACACCCCTGAAAGCTCCTGGACTGTGAGAAGGGGCAGGCCAGGCTGAGGCCCCCTTCCCCCATTGCATTTATTTTCATGCATCGGGTCTCTAGAGCTTATATATTTGTGGCCATTAAATTTATTCAAAAGATGTGTGGATTGTTAAAGTGAATCAGGACCTGGATTGGAGACATTGGCATTGTATTTAGTCAAAATACTTTGTTCCCCTTAATATTAAAAACTCAATGGCAGAGCTAAAAATTAGGCTTAAAGTTTCTGATTTCTATTTTAGCTCTTTTGACAGCAACAGGATGTTTGTTTGTTTTTAATTTAACTTAGGAGAGTGGTTAATAAGAACTGAGTTTACACATCATTTTGAGGAAATTAATAATGCTTGTCTGCAAATTTGCCTGATTTTTAACATTAAAGATATAAATAAATTTGGGAGGATACACATTATTATTTAGCTTTGGGAATTTTTGCAACTAGTAACACATTTTTTCAGTTGAAGAAAATCACCAAGTTGCACTACATTAGAGTTTATCAGGCCCTTTTTTAGAGGCACTTCCAACTGGAAATGTGGAGGGATTTTCTTAGGCTCTGTGACACAGCTTGTAAGTGTGTATCCCAGTATGTGAGAAATTAGAATGCCTCAGTTGTGAAGATTTGCATTTTCCCTTTTTTCTCTAGTTATTCTTTAACCAGGGTTTACCTGATATTTCTGAATACTGAATTGTTTGTTGCAAACTGAAGTATTCTTTCCCCAGTTTGTGTAGGTGCAAAGGGGACCTGCTATGTATTTTCCAACTTAAATTTTCATCTAAACATCATTTTGGAAACACATTGACTTCAGGAAAACTGCTTTAAACCTTATTGAGTGAAGATGGTACATATTTTAAATAAATGAATTTTTGCTACTGGTGCATTTTAGGGCTATAGTTCGTATTTTAAAAATGAAGGAGGGAATTTCAGAATGCGTGGTACCATCTCAAATACAGTATTAAATTGTCCCTTTCCCCTTCCTCCCTTTTCTTTACACTGAAGTTTTCTTCTCTGGATGTTGCCACATCAGATACTTCATATTTCTGGGTACCTCAAGTTGATCAATGATTAGGTACCACATGGTGGGAATGAGCATAGCAGAATTCCCAGAATGGGTAGGATAGTAAAAGCAGGGAAAGGTAATGAATTCCTCCATTGTCTTTTCTCTGCATGGCTGACAGATTAGTAAATGACAAGTGTGCATATATGTATTGGTGTGTGTGTGTGTGTGTGCATGTGTGTGCGCACGTAGATCTCAGGAACTATTAAGAATCAACACCTACTAGTTAAGGTCTCAGAAAATTGTCAGGTGACCACACATTGAGACAGTGACTGCAATAGCCCCATGAGGTATAAGAAGGCTTTGGTTAACTGCATATTACAATAGGGATGCCATCCTATATAATAAAGAGGTAATATGTAAATTTCAAATACAGTATTAATTGTTCCTTTCCCCTTTCTCCCTTTTCTTTACACTGAGATTTTCTTCTATGATTGTTGCCACATCAGATACTTCATATTTCGTAAAATTCTAAAAATTGACCCTCACATCACAAGATGGCCACCCATACATTGTCACAAGTTGTCCAGGCCTGCAAGGGTGGGCAGTTGGGTGACCAGTCATGCAGGGAGGGCAGTTGGGGGCTATTGGGCTGGCAGGGGAGTAGTTAGGTGTCAATCAGGCCAGTATGGGAGCGGTTAAAGGGGCAATCAGGCTGGCAGAGAGAAGTAGTTAGGGCAATCAGGCAGGCAAGCAGGCAAGTTGTTAGGAGCCAGCAGTCTTGAATTGTGAGAGGGATGTCCAACTGCCGGTTTAGGCCTGATCCCTGTCAGTCGAACATCCCCCCAAGGGGTCCCAGATTGGAGAAGGTGCAGGCTGGGCTGGGGCCTCTAGTAAAGATTATAATGGAGCTGAAAATTTTCTGTCACCTAGTGACGTCTTAATCATGGTAGCATCTATATATAGAAAAGCCTAAGCGACCTAGTCATCACTGGCCAACTGGTCACTATGATGGAGCTGCCCCCTCGTGGTCAGTGTGCTTCCAGAGCCAACCTCCTGTGGTTCTTCCCTCTGGCCAGCCAGTCCTGATCCGCTCCAATCAGCCCTGATTGATTGTGGGCTAGGCGAAAGGACCCCACCTGTGCACGAATTTGTGCACCGGGCCTCCATTCTTAACATAAAACATTACTCACATGTTTGTGGTGATGCTGGTGAGCCAATCCTACTGCACAGTCAGTTGTATAACAGTGTAATACCATACATACAAAGATAGGAGTAGGATAGACATCTGGTTTGTGTAAGTGCAGTCCATGATGTTTGCCTTAGGAAATCACCTGAGGACACATTTCTCAGAAAGTATCCCTGTCCATAGGAGGCACATGACTACGGTCTCTTAGCCAGAGAGATCAGGGCTCTCATTATTACTTCCTGCTTGATTTTGGCCAATTCAGTGAACTTTTCAGTTCCTTTGTTTCCATGTCAAAGGTGGACATCAGGTAGTGTGATGGTGGGTCACAGTTTATAATTCTGACTTCCTTTGATGAACAAAACTGTGTAAATGCTTACATTTATTCTCAATTATAGTTCCTTGAATTTCCTTGCCTGATCTTTTTCCTGCTTACACTTGAAAAAAAAAATTAAATGCTTACAGACTTGATTTATTATATTTTCTTTGTTTTAGTCAATTATGCTGTTGTTATAGTTTTAAAGACCTTTTATTAGGATTGTTTGATTAGTGGAAGTCATAGACGAATCAAGGAATGGTTATAGACAAATTATTTTTGCGTAATTTGTAAGTTATCTTTAGTATCTTCCAAATAGAACCCTTCCAAGGAACAGCCACCATTTCCTGCTACACTAGGTATGTAAACTTAGCTTTGTTTTGACTAAGGCCGTGGTTGGCAAATTGCGGTTCGTGAGCCACATGCGGCTCTTTGGCTCCTTGATTGTGGCTCTTCCATAAAATACCATGGCCTCAGTGAGTCTATTTTGAAGAAGTGGCATTAGAAGAAGTTTAGGTTTAAAAAATGTGGCTCTCAAAAGAAATTTCAATCGTTGTACTGTTTATATTTGGCACTTTTGACTAATGAGTTTGCTGACTCCTGTTCTAAGGCATATGTTATTATGATAAAAATATCTAAAAATCCAATGGACCTTTGCATGTGTGCTTAGTGGGGAGGAAGAATACTGAGTTGCTTTGGAGGTCTAAGGGTCAGTAGTGTTGTGTTATGGAACCTGAAATCAACTTGAATACAAAGAGAGTTTCTGAAATGGTGAACAAAAAGTCTATTTTAAGCTGAAAAGGATGGCTATTTCTTAAACTTAGAAGTCATCCCATAAATAACATTGCCGCGTTTAGACCCTTTCTTAGAGAGCTCAATCAGGTAAACCAGTGTTTCCCAAACTTCTCTCATGATGAGAATCACCTGGTGGAGTTGTTAAAATACAGATTCCTGAATCCCGACTAAGAAGTGCTAAACTAGAATTTTTGGGAATATATATAATAGGTAAAATTGTATACTTAACTTAGTGCTCTGTCTTAGAGATATACAATTTGGGAAACACTGAAACAATCCTCCCTCTTCAGGTAACCCTGATTCTTGGCTTTGGTGGAATAGAATTCAGGGACATCTGCTTGGCCTCATTCTAAGTTTAACTGGAGCTTTTTTTTTTTTTTTTTTTTTTTTTTATTTCCTTCACAGGTAACAATTTTGGTAACCACATTTTCCCTTTGGAACTGTTCTAATACAGATAGTATGTAGATAACTTACAGAGTATAGACAGAATATCATAGATTCAAACTTTTAAATGAATTCTGGGCACAGGGTGTGTCTTCATATATAAATGTAAAAGAAGAAATAGCAGTGGACTTTCTGACAAATTTGGAGCATAAAAACTGGATCAACTTTATTATACTTTATATCAGAATTTAGTTAAGGAGTCACCAGGTTATAATCAAAGTCGTGAAACTTTGATGATCACTCATTCATTCATTTATTTAATGTATAAAACCAAGCCTCTCCAATTATTAATGCCTTTTCTGTGTGATTATCATTCTATTCCCATGCAGATTTGGATGAGGAAGTCTTTAATATATGCCTTTAGAAAACCATGATTCTAACTGAAATTATATAAAATAAGACACATGGAAAATAGGGAAAGGAAATCGAATTGTGTTGGCACTGCTTGGTAAATGGATGGGTGATTTTAATGTTTATAGCTTATATATTTCCTAGATTCTATATATGTTACTTGCACACCTATTACTTTTATAGTCAGGTAAGTTCACTAAAATGAAAATAATGTTTTTTAAGCATTCTTCAGTTTCTTATTACTGTTCATTGACAATATTTATTTTAAAAAGCACAAATAAAGCATTTCCCTGGTCATGGTCAGTGGAGGAAACCACAGACTAGGAAATTGCATGTTGCTGAAATAGATGGTCATATGTTTACCATGAAATATTTTTGTTCATGGTTATTATTGGTATTTTAAAATGTATTATGGAAAAATGTTTGCCTGCCCAGTAATGCTAAATAATTATGAATGGCTGATTTAACTTATACAGTAAATATATAGTCTAATTTTAGAAGAAGTCTGTTTACACATGTAAGAAGTGTGCACTTTAGCAAGGCTGACTCGGCCATTTTAGTAAGCTTCGTACTCACTATGATACTTTTATTGCCTGAGTCAGTTTCTATAGGTATTAGTTTGTGAGAGATTATTTTGTGTGTGTGTGTGTGTGTGTGTGTGTGTCTGTGTGTGAATGAAATCAGTTGATTAAATGCTTTTATTGAATGTCTTTGGAATGGATGGAGTAGCTCTTTCAAAATTTAAATCAAAGATTGGTTAACCATCGCTATTTTATAGTTTAACTAATGCACATCCACAGATCTCCAACCCTTAATTAAGAATAAGTTAAATTATTGACAGTGGACACATTTGACAAACTGCTTTAATCAAGTGATCAAGGTTAGGGTCACCAGCTAATATGTAATGAGAGGGGCCCTTCACCTTTGCAGTATTCTCCTCCAAAACACCTCCCTCCACTATAATTAGGAGGAAAAAAATCCAAATTGAGGGATGTTCTACAGAATACCTGACTAGTATTCTTCAAAATTTTCTAATTGATTTAAAAAGGTAAACAAAGAACAAAAACCAAAGACACAAAGCAAGGAAAGACTGAGACATTGCCACATTGTAGCCTCAGGAGAAGGGATGACTAAACACAATGTGGTTTGCTGACCTGGGTCCTGGACCTGAAAAAGGACGCCAGTGGGAAAACTGGAAATGCAAATAAAATCTGGAGTTTTGGTCCTACTACTGTGTGAATGTTCATTTTTTTAGTATTGATGTAATATGGTTATGTAAGACACTAACATTAGAGGAAACTGGGTGAAGGGGTGAAGTACATGGGAACTCTCAGTATTATTTTTGAAACTTCTCTAAAATTATTCCAAAATTAAAAAAAATTACTAACAAAAAGATTAAGTTAAATTATCAAGTTACTCACAAAAACTTTTAATCCTAAAATAAAAAATGTGTCTACACACATCATGAATCAAGCCCATGCAACTTTCCTGGTGACTTGGTCTATGCTGGAGCTTGCTGCAGATTGAATCATGAATTCAGTCAACCAATACTAAATGAGCTCTGACTATGTGCTGGGGGTATAGGATCAAGAGATGCCAGATATTAAGCTATATTAATTTATTATTTAAAAATATATTTTATTGATTTTTTTTTTTAGCAAGGGAGAGGGATAAACAGTTAGAAACATTAATGGGAGAGAAACATCGATCAGCTGCCTCCTGCACACCCCGTACTGGGAATGTGCCCACAACCAAGGTACATGCCCTTGACCCGAATCGAACCTGGGACCCTTTAGTCCGCAGACCAATGCTCTACCACATGTGTCAAACACAAGGCCCGCGGGCCAAATCCATCCCGCCAGGCCTTGCAATGTGGCCCGCACCTCGCTGTCATCACTGCACTCCGCTGCGTTTCCATCACAATGACAGTTTATGACTGTTCAGTAAACCATTTGGCCCGCGATTTAGGCTGGATTTTAGATTTTGGCCCCTTCTCTGATTGAGTTCGACACCCCTACTATCCACTGAGTAAATCAGTCAGGGCTATATTTAATTATTATCTCATAAATTCAAACTTCCTTGAGAATTTGTATGACATTGGCTAGGATCTATGAGAGACATGAGCATTTGATAACCTTTTTTGCCCCAATTATTGTAAATGTCACAAGATCAGGAACTGACTCTGTTTTTTTAATCCTTGTATTCCTGGTATGTGTAATAATTCCATAGTAGGTGTTTAAGAAATAATTGTGAAATCAATGTAGGAATTACTTAGTAATGGAGATAAGACTGGTATTGAAAAATCAAACATAAAGCATCCCCCCCCCCCCCCCAATGCCATAATGATTTTGAAAACAGTATAACAGGGAGTCAGAAGAGGATTCTTTCTCTTGGCCTAGTATCACCTGAAGAGGGCTTCAAGGAGGAGGTGGTGTTTGAGCTGAACTTTGAAGGACAGTCAGGATGGATAGTTGTCCCAAATCTATACTCGTACTTTGATCATATATTCTTTTTTTTTTTTAATATATTTTATTGATATTTTACAGAGAGGAAGAGAGGGATAGAGAGTTAGAAACATCGATGAGAGAGAATCATCGATCAGCTGCCTCTTGCACACCCCCTACTGGGGATGTGCCCGCAACTAAGGTACATGCCCTTGACCGGAATGGAACCTGGGACCTTTCAGTCCATAGGCCGATGCTCTATCCACTGAGCCAAACCGGTTTCGGCTGATCATATATTCTTGATACTTTTTTCTTTCACTGAAAGAAATTGAAGTTTTACTGTTCATTCTAATAGCTCCAAAAAAAGGAAGTTAACAATTTGGTATCATTGTAATATGTGAAGATAGAAGACAGTCTAAGAACGTATTTTATGCTTATTTACCAAACATGAGAACTTTGTTTGGTTCAGACCCTCTGAGTCTATTTAGATTGCCTTCATACCTTGTCATGAATACAAGTTTAGACCTGAGATAATGAGGACAGGACTGCAAAGCCTAGTCAAGAAGAAACTTGGCAATTATATGGGAGAATTTATGCAATGTTTCCATCTCCATTGGATATTTTCTTTTATTTTTTTCCTCCTTATTTCTGTCCATCCCCAGTGTTTCATAGTTACAATTCAAGTGTGTTATTGAGGTTCAGTCTCTTACTAAGAGGTTTTGAGCCACTTTTAAAAATGCCATCATAAAAATCTCTGTGGAAATTGCAGAACGCTGGACTTTTATTATGCTTTAATTATCCAAAGCAATTTCTCAACACAGTCCTGGAGAAAACAGAGGTTTCCAGTTAAGTAATTCCTGGATATCTAGCTCTACAAGACCTGTGGCAATGACTAATTATGAAACAGTCACTAATAGCAGACACTACCGCTCTCCACATAGTACCTCCTATTGAAAAGAGGTTTCTTCAGGTGATGTAGGGAATAATCTGGGTAACTAGAGCTAAATATGGGAGCCCAAACAAACAAACTCCAATGAAAAACAAAACTGGATTAAAATGTTGTCAGTTAACTTTTCTAGTAGCAAATCAGAGTGTATAATTTATAATGTGCTCTCCAACTCCTGTTTCAACTCACATTTAGTTCAAGTATTTGCAATCCTTGTATTGAATTATCTTGGAACTCTTGGAATGCAATCTATAAGTATCCCTTGCTGTCATCATTCTTATTATCTGATCTCCAAAGCCCATAGGGTTTGAAAGACGAAGGGTACTTATATATCACTTTGCCCACATGAATAAAGCTTAAGAATTGAAAGATTATATTGTATTAGAGGTAAGGCACTTTTGTTTGTAAGGAGCAGGAACCATCTATGGCTATCTTAAGCAAAGAAGGCAATTTCTGAGAAGGATATTGGAGGAGCTCAAAGAAATGGAATGATGAGCTCAACAACCGAGCATGAGGAAAGGCAGACACTCAGGGCTTCTGTGGGAATCTCAGAGCAGAACCATCTCTCTGATCCTTGCCATTTACATGACTCAAATACAGTATTTCCTATACTGGGAGTCTCTATTCTTCAATTTCAAATTACAGCGTGATAGAATTTAGCCTCATTTGGATTATTCACTCTTGTGTATGAAGGCAAGTCAAAATAGCAGATCCAATGATCAGGGAAGTCATTGTAAGCAGGGTTCTGATTTCTGTCTGCTTCTAAGGAAGTGTTTTATGGGGGAAAGAGAACAAAAAGGACCAGGGCATGAGCTTAGATGTCATTGCTTAATAGGGGTGTCGAACTCAATCAGAGAAGGGGCCGAAATCTAAAATCCAGCCTAAATCGCGGGCCGAATGGTTTACTGAACAGTCATAAACTGTCATTGTGATGGAAACGCAGCGGAGTGCAGTGATGACAGCGCGGTGCGGGCCACATTGCAAGGCCTGGCGGGATGGATTTGGCCCGCGGGCCTTGTGTTTGACACATGTGGCTTAGTAGATAATTTAATAGTAACTTCATAGTGTCTTTTAAAATAAATTGTGGTAAAATATGCATCATATATTTGTCATCTTAACCATTTTGAAGTGTAAAACTCATTGATATTAAGTACATTCACAATATTGGGAAACTTCCCCACTGTTCATTTCTAGAAAATTTTCATCATCTCAGACAGAAATTCTGTATCCTTGTGGCAATGACTCTCCATTTTCTCTCTCCTGTATTCACCCGCTTCGTAACTCCTAGTCTACTTTCTGTCTATGAATTTATCTATTCTAGGTGCCTTTTATAAACGGATTCACACAATATTTGACCTTTTGTGTCTGGCTTAATTTAACCTAATGTTTTCAAGAGTTACCTATGTTGTAGAATGTATCAGTAATCCATTCCTTTCATTGTTAAACTAGAGGCCCGGTGCACAAAATTTGTACATGGGGGGAAGGGTTGGTCCCTGAATCTGACCTGCACCCTCTCCAATCTGAGAGCCCGCAGGGGATGCCCTACTGACAGCTTAAGCCCACTCCCCATGGTTCTCTGCTCTCTGTGGACCTGCCTGTTGGATGCCACTGCAGGTCCTGGTATTTGCTTTCTGTGGGAGCCCTGCTGTCAGTGCTCTGAGAGGGGCCTGCGGACCGTTGAGGTCCATGTGCTCTAGTCATTCGGTGGGGAGCTGGCGTTCCATTGCTGACATGGCTGACTCTGATCCCTGCTACCCCGCTCCTCCATTGAGGGTAACTTCAATTATGGCAGCTGCATGGCCTTTGGGTAGATTGCCCTCTCCTCGGCTCACCAGGCCTGGCTGCTGCGCAGTCGCCCCGAGAAGCGGATTTCTGGGTTCCCAGGGAGAGCACCTCTGGGCACGGAGTTCGGAGGAAAAGCATTTTGCTCCACCTCCTCTTGGGGCTCCCAGGCCTGAGCTGAGCACCCGTCCTGCTCAGGGCTCGGAGGGGAGAGCCGCCCCAGGGAGTCCTCCTAGCTGGGTGTGAGAAACAAAACTGGAGCCCTTCCTTCCTTGAACCCTGTCATCTTCGGCATGTGAACGCATTTTATTTTATTTGATGCAGCCTCAAGTGCCTGGCCTTGTGCGGCACACAGCCATGCCCACCCGCTCCTGCCAGATGGTACCGTGAGAGTCCTGGCTAATTAGCATATTCCTTTCTTATTATACAGGATATTCCATTGTAAGGATATATTACATTGTGTTTATCCATTCACCAGTTGATAAACATTTTGAGTTGTTTCTACATTTTGACTATTATGGATAATGCTGTTATGAATATTTGTTTACAAGTTTCTGTGTGGACATATGTTCACAATTCTTTTGGGTATACCTAGCAGTGGAATTGCTGGTTCATAGGGTAACATATTTAACATTTTGCCTTAGCCTTTTCTATTCTACTTACCCTGCTTTACATTTTTTCACATCATCTTATTACATAAAATATACTTTACTGTTTATCACCTGCCTTCCTGGTTGGATGTAAGCTCTTTGAAGGCAGGGATTTTTTATTTTGTCACTGAGTGTCTCAAGGGCTTAGCTCCATAAATATTTATTGAATGAATATTTGGTTAATTAAAATATACCTATGCTCAGCCGAGACCGGTTTGGCTCAATGGATAGAGCGTCGGCTTGGGGACTGAAGGGTCCCGGGTTCGATTCCGGTCAAGGGCATGTACCTTGGTTGCTGGCATATCCCCAGTGGGAGGAATGCAAGAGGCAGCTGATCGATGACTCTCTCTCATTGATGTTTCTGACTCTCTATCTCTCTCCCTTCCTCTCTGTACAAAATCAATAAAATATATTAAAAAAAATATACTTATGCTCAAATCCCTAAGTAACTGTTAATATCATTTCCTCTCTGGAAAATAGCCAATGTAATTGTTAAATGTTTTGTGATTCCATGCTGGTAATTCTTTTGAAATGGATGAAGGTTGTCATTGGATTTATGCTAATAAGTACTTTAATAATAGGTACTTTAATAATCTCATATATCTGCACTTGCCCACCCCAACATCTGATAAAACAATCTGCAAAAAGATAATTATATATCTTTATTTAATGGTTTGTATGCTATAGCTACATTAAAGAAAAGTTAATATTTCTAAAAGTTTACCTTTGTTTTTACATGTGCAAAGAGTGAATTTGTAAGCATTTTATGAGACCATGTCTTAATTTAGATTGGCTCTTTTTCATGATGGGTAATAAATAATGCATTCATTACTTTAACTACTGTTGGCAGAAAAGTTTTTTTTTTTAAAACCATTTATTTATTTATTTATTTATTTATTTATTTATTTTTACATATTTTATTCATTTTTTTGCCCCCTCCCTCCCTCCCACGCATCCCCTCTCTCCCCAGAGTTTTATGTCCATTGGTTGTACTTATATGCATGTATACAAGTCCTTCGGTTGATGTATTATCTCCCCCAGATCCTCCTCCCCTCCCCGCTGAAATTTGACAATCTGCTTGTTGCTTTACTGTCTCTATATCTATCTTTTGGTTCATCAGTTTATAATGATCTTTATAATCCACAAATGAGTGAGGTCATGTGGTGTTTCTCTTTTATTGATTGGCTTATTTCGCTCAGCATGATGTTCTCCAATTCCATCCAGGTTGCTGCAAGTGATGAGAATTCCTTCTTTTTTATGGCAGCATAGTATTCCATTATGTAGATGTACCATAGTTTTTGGATCCAGTCATCTGCTGACGGGCACCTAGGCTGTTTCCAAATTCTGGCTATTGTAGATTGTGCTGCTATGAACATAGGGGTGCATATATCCTTTCTGATTGGTGTTTCTAGTTTTTTGGGATATATTCCTAGGAGTGGGATTACTGGATCAAATGGGAGTTCCATTTTCAGTTTTTTGAGGAAATTCCACACTGTTCTCCACAGTGGTTGCACCAGTCTGCATTCCCACCAGCAGTGCACGAGGGTTCCTTTTTCTCTGCAACCTCGTCAACACTTGTTGTTTGTTGACTTGTTGATGCTGGCCATTCTGACAGGTGTGAGATGGTACCGCATTGTTGTTTTGATTTGCATCTCTCGGATAATTAGTGACTTTGAGCATGTTTTCATGTGGCTTTTGGCCTTCCTTCTGTCTTCTTTTGAAAATATTCTATTTAGGTCCATTGCCCATTTCTTAATTGGATCATTCACCTTCCTTTTATTTAGTTGTATCAGCTGTCTGTAGATGTTGGAGATTAAACCTTTATCAGTGGTGTTATTTGCAAATATGTTCTCCCACACCATGGGCTTTCTTATTGTTTTGCTGATGGTTTCTTTTGCTGTAAAAAAGCTTTTTATTTTGATGTAGTCCCATTTGTTTATTTTCTCTTTCGCTTCCATTGCCCTAGGGGCAGTATCAGTGAAGAAGTTCTTTTGGCATACATCTGAGATTTTGCTGCCTGTGGCTGCTTCTAGTATTTTTATGGTTTCCCGTCTGATGTTTAAGTCCTGCATCCATTTTGAGTTTATTTTTGTGTATGGTGTAAGTTGGTGATCTAGTTTCATTCTTTTGCATGTGTCTGCCCAATTTTCCCAACACCATTTATTGAAGAAACTGTCTTGACTCCATTGTATATTCGTGCTTCCTTTGTCAAATATTAATTGAGCATAGTGATTTGGGTTGATATCTGGGTTCTCAATTCTATTCCATTGATCTATATGTCTGTTCTTGTGTTGGCAGAAAAGTTTAATTGGAAATAATTTGCTAATATAAAACCAGAAAGTAGTAAAAAATTACAGAATTTTAGAAAATACAAGAGGGCATAGGACAACTTGTAATTTTCATTTTTGAAATTTAGAAGTGTGTCTTTAAAGGTTAGGGCTATCCATATAGGTTGAAGAGAACAAGTGGTTAGTATTTTTGGTGTTTATGAATTTATATTCTATCTAAGTCTGCTATAATGTGCTTTACCTCAGGCTTATTCCAAAAGATACATGTTTGGTCTTTCTCTTTAAGAACTTGTAATGCTCTAGTGGTGGCAGTGTACAATGAGGACTTCTTTGACAGTATATTTGCATAGAGTACAGAGAATAAAATGAAAAATATAGGTATGTACAAATTATAAAATACTTTAAAAAACTAATATCATATTCCCTCTCGTTCTATTATAGCATGCTAAGATCTTCTATGATAGATATTTAAAAATGTAATATCTTTAGAAAAGTAACTTTGAGATGAAAGATACAAAATATCAGAGTTTTGTTTCATTTCTGTTAACATCCAGATTAATCCAGTTGAAGTGTGCCATTCCAGGTAAAGATAGTGACTTAAAAAAAAAATCTGTTGCCCAAATCTCCAAACACAGACCTATTAGGAATTCAAAGTAAGTTAATGATTTAAGGACTAGTTACTTGTGTTTGGCTAAAGTGTTCAAGGTCATTGCCAATATCAGGGACATAACTACTTAAACATTTGCATTTCAAGTAGATTTTTGCCTTTAATCTTACTTTCAAAGAGTGTAATTTCAGCCCTGGTTTGTTTAAAAACAAAACAAAACAAAACAAAACAAAACAAAACAGCGGGGAAGGTAAAGAAAGGAATTTTGTATTCAGGGCTATGTATAATACTTGTGGCTAGGAATGATATTGTGACACTTTAAGCCAAATCAAGACTTATTAATGAAAGTGTGTTTTAAAACTTTACAAAGTTAGTCCATCTCTAGGATTGTTAGCAAATGAGAAAGGGGTCTTTATTTATCTTACTTTCCTATTTACCTGGCAGGACTTAATAGAGGAGTTCCAATTCTGAATCCATGTGAAAAGTGAGCCTCCTTTCATGATCAGTATAAAAGAAGTAGTTGTTCAGGGTGAAACCAAGTGCTTATTTCTAAAGTTTTAGATGCTGGAGAATCACTCACAGTCTTTGAAAATATTTTACAGTTGGCCCTGGCCAGTTAGCTCAGTTGATTGGAGCATCCTCCCAAAAAGCCAAGGTTGAGGGTTTGATCCCTGATCAGGGCACATGCAAGAAACTACCCTGGGATGCATAAAAAAGTGGAACAACCAGTCAGTGTTTTTCTCTCTCTCCCTCTCCTCCTTCCTCTCTCTCCCTAAAATAAATAAAAAAAAATACTATAAAATTGCAAGTATGAAAACTCTTAATTGTTGGAGAATCTGAATAAAAATAAATTATGTAGAAGTTCTGAGAGGCAGTAATTGGCTTGGCAATAGATATCTCTAAAGTTATACTAGAAACATTTGCTAAAGAGTAGATCAACATTCACATTGCACATTTTCGCCCCCCCAAATGGAATTTATAATTAATACAAAAAACTTTAAAACAAAATAAAAACAAAACAGAAAAAAAAATACAGTAAACACTAAAGAATTAATATCAATTGCATCATTTAGTTTGGACCCTATTTGCTTTAGGAAAAAAAATGCATGTTAATTTCAATTTCTATATCTATAGTTAATCCTTCAAATTCATTTTCCCCCTTCTTCTGTACTAACAGAAGTACTTGAGTTGATGAATGCCCAGAATCCAAAACACATTTCCAGCCTCCCTTGCAGCCAGGTGTGGCTATGGACTATACTTCGTGGTCAGGCCTTATTTAAAAGAAACTTTTTACTGCCCTGCTGCCTTCCCTCGCCAGTTGTCCCCATTCAGCTATTTGTAATGTGGGCAGGGAAGAAGGTGTTTTGAACCATGTCTATGAGGCCAATCAGTTAGGAATAGCAGAGCATCAAGAAATGAAACTGCTCTCTGGACATCCTCAAATTCTGGCTCGAGTATATTCTAACAGAAGATGAAGCTACAATAGATTGGCAGATAAGGCCAGCTCATGTATTCCCCATTAAACAATGTGGACCCACTGAAGGATGGTGAAGCAGGACAATACCATAATCACGTTTTGCTCTAGGAAGATCAGACAGTGGTAAAAAGAAAGATTTCAGAAAAAGGCAGGAAATGGTAGGCCCGGGAGGAGTCAGATTGGTACTTGAAGGCAGCCTGAATCCAGCTGTAAGGGGGGGCGGGGGAAGAAAAGGAGCTGGTCATCAGAATCAGCAAAGGGACATAGTCTTTGCTTAGTGTCTCACAGACCGCAACAGATTTAAGAAAGAAAATATTCATTGTTACTCTTGAAGCTTCATTACTTTTAAAAATGGAACATATAGACTTGAAAGAAGTTTTTTCTTTTTTTATTTGTTTACATTTAGATAAAATGTCATTAAGCTCAGCATAACTTCCTGCTTTCCAGGGTTCTGAGAGAGAAGCCTCATCTAGTGCCATGCTCCCTTCCTCTACTCTCTGCTCCAGACACAAACGTCTGTTGTTTTTCTCTCTCTCATTGGACAGTTGTTCTGAGTTTTTCTGAGGCCTGTTTTCTGAGGCCTATTCACATGTGTTTTCCTCTGTGTGCTAGGTTTCCCCTCTCAATCTCCATACCTTTCACCTAACTTATATCTCTATGGCATTCAGAGTTCAGCTCTGTGACTCCCCTGCATGAATGTTTCCTGATCCCAGACTGTGTGAGCTCCCTTTGCTTTATATGTGCTCAGAGAGCACCATCTTTTCTTTCAGAAATTTTACCACAGTTGCTGTTTTAATTTTACTTCTATTTCTATGATTCTTGGATTGTATGTTTCTCCCACTGCACTTTAAACTCTGGAAGTGTAGTGACTGTGTTGTGTACAAATACGTCCCCAACGCATTGCAGATTATCACAGCAGTAGGTACTAAAGAGATATGTTGAATGAATGAGCGCCATTGTAGAACAATGGTTTGAGGATGGGTTTTTAATTCAAACAAACCTAGTTTCGAATTATAGCTCCACTCTTTCTCATGGTATGATTTTTGGAAGTTAATACTAAGAACCTCAATTTCCTTATCTGTAAAGTGGGATTATTCCCTAGTTTATATATTGCCAGGATTATTAATGGCAATTAACATATATAAAAACATAGCAAGCATCAGACACCTATGTGTTAAATAGTTGGAAGCCATTACTGTTCTTTTTTATTTTATGTTTTATTATTTTTAAATTTTTATTATTTATTTATCTATCTATCTATCTATCTATCTATCTATTTATTTATTTTTGCTGTCCCTTACTGCTATTCTTGTATGTTAAAAAAAAAAAAATCAGCATGAATCTCTTTGGAAGATTGGCTGGTTGCATATTGCATTCACATTAAAAGTTCCACTCTATTATGTTTATAAAATTTTGCAGTAATCCAGTTTTTAAGCTGGTATTTGTTTAATAGACTGTTCAAAGGCACAGTGTCTTAGCTGTTGTTTATTTTGATTTGGCTCTCCCCCCCTTCTTACTTTGATAATGCAGATGACTAAATTGCAGGCACTTGTTTTATCTTTTTAAAAAAATATATGTTATTGATTTTTTACAGAGAGGAAGAGAGAGGGATAGAGAGTTAGAAACATCAATGAGAGAGAATCATCGATCAGCTGCCTCTTGCACACCCCCTACTGGGGATGTGCCTGCAACCAAGGTACATGCCCTTGACGGGAATCAAACACTGGACCTTCCTCCGCAGGCTGATGCTCTATCCACTGAGCCAAACTGGTTTCGGCTGTTTTATCTTTTATTAGTGGTTTGGATGCTTGCTGTCTTTGGATGTAATACAAACACCCGGACCGTATCAACATTAGTAATAAGCGTAGAATTGTTTGGCACATGTAAACCATGTCTTCCTTGACTAGAATTTTCAAGTCTTGTTCTGTTTGAAAGCCAACGGTGTTATTTTAGTTGCTATTGTTCTTTCCTACTAGAACACTGAGGAAAAGAAAACAGTTTTGTTTTACTCATTGAGACAAAACGAAAATTGCTTTGGAGCCTTTAGAAGAGAGGATTTTCACAAGTTTCCTGTGGGCAGCTGCAGGTTCCTATTGGCCAAGAATTCCTGATGAACTTCTGTGACTGTCAGAGGGAGTAGCAAAAACATTTATTTAATTTGAATACTTAATTAATCAGTTTACAAATAAAGTTATCTAGGACAGTTTGTCATATTTTAAACAGTGACTAATCAAATTATGATGGCTACTTCTCTTGGGAATACTAATGATTTCTAGACAAAACCACAGGGATCTGAAAGGCAGAGAGAATGTATCTTATTTCTGCCTCTTAGATATACCCAATAATTATTCAGGTCCTACCTCTAGTCTTTAGTTATGCTATAAGAGGAGAGTTTACTATCTAATGGAATCTTAGTATGCATGTGTATAGATATATATATGAACTGTTGAAAAGTAAAGCATTAAAAACATGTAAAAAGAAAGCACCCTTGTTTGGAAATGTCTCCATGATGAGATATTTCCTCTCAGCTAACATAAATTCCTTGTGGTGCAGTTTATGTCAGTTTGCTATTTCTATTCATATTGGAGGAACTGGTAATGGATGAAAGCTTGAAAAGTTATGACAGCAGACGAGGACTGTTTCTTAATCAGGATGTTTTTTGGTTGCAAGAGAAAGAAAACCCACTGGAACAATTGTCAGCCGAAAGGAGAACTTGGCTATCGAGGCAGCTGAAAGTGTAGGCATCACATGGTCACAGACCCTCTTTCCTCATCCTGGATTCTGAGTTATCATTAGTATGGGTCCCAACCTCAGGCAGCCCTTATGCCCCGGTGGCAGCATGGTGGCTCTCAGCGTCAGCATTACTGACCCAGCTCCCCTTACACCCGGAGCTGAAAAGAGAGCGGCTCATTTCCCCAAACTCTACTCCCTCATCACTGTCGCCAGGACTGGGATAGCCTTATCTTTAGCCAAACACTGTGGCCAAGGTGTGAGATGCCCTGATGGCAGAGGTGAAGTCCTTGTGCTCTGAGTGGGAGAAGGAAGCCCTTCTCCACCCCCTGTCAGGGCTCTGTGGCCAGAAGGAAGGAAGGTAGTGGGAGCTGGAAAGGCCCAGACAACCCGTGGCCACGGCGGCCACAAAGGATTAACCCTCCGCCCTCACTGAGCCACGTTTTCTATCCTCACAACCCTGTTTACACCGTGACACCCCTCCTTTCTTTTGGAACTTATGTAACACCATTCTCCCTCCAGTTTACTACTTTGGGCTTTACACTAGCACGGTTTTCGGTGGAGTCCACTTTCTAAGGAAAAGGAGACTTTTCTGAGGACCTTTACATGCCACACAAAAGCCTTCCCAGCCCGGTCTGGTCTAAACTTTCCTTTGGCCTCAGCTCCCGCAGGAAAGGATTCTGAAGAAATCAAAGGTGGGAGTCACGATGAGGGGTCCAAAAGGGAAGGCACCCACTTACTGTACCTGCATGATCCCTCAGTAACGTTGATACAAATTACAAAAGGGAGGGGAGTTTGTGAAACAAACTTGATCAAAATGAGTACCTTGTTCATTAGCATCTGAACAACTGTGCTTTGATAAGTGTATCCCATCCATGAAAGTCTCTTCATTTCTCATAGCGAATTTGATTATAATTTTATTGTTTTTTTTAGTTTAGATAGCTTATCTCCTGTGTGGAATAATTGTACCTTATGTGTGCAGAATGTACAAGAATGAATTACTATGGTAGAGATGCGTGCAAAGCAGGTTGCACTATACGTAAATTTGAATGCACACATTTTAAAACTAAAAATCATTAATTTAGATCTCAAACATTAGAAAATGTCGCTAAGATGGTTGTAATTAAAAAATTTCCCAATGAAACAAATATATTTTGTACTAGAGTGAGATCTGAATTACAATGCTTGGTTAGTATGTAAGATTTGAAATGAGACCTTTATGTAGCCGCTTATAAGAGGCACAGTAAAGTTTTTTAACTCTTAGAATCAGTGTCAACTCCTTCCCCTCCCAGCTTCCTTTTCCCTCTCCCCATATTAAATATTTAAAACTTGGGTTCATTTTGAACTAGTGGTAGTTAAGATATGACTATCTATAAATCATTTAATTTCAAGGTTGAAGTCAAATCATTGAGTAAGTAGATGTGCAATAATGAGTTTTTAAAGGCAATGTGGATTTTGGAAAGAACTGTTTAATTGCGGAGGTTTGAATAGTGTTCTACCTTGAAAAGTTTCTGAGAATTTAGGCAAATCATTTAATCTCTGAATTCAGTTCCCCGTCTTTACACTGGGAGTACGAATACTACTTATCTTCTGTTCATGGTCTTTTGGGTGCATGACATGACATTGTACCTGTGGCAGTATTTGGGCAGCTATCCTGGCATTGGCTAGATATTCTAAAAATTAATATTAGCTTTTTTTTTTCTTCTTAATGATAAAATTTCAAGGAGGTAACTTAAATCTCTTTATTAACAAGAGTTGAAACACAGTTTAATATCATTGGCTTATTTTTCCAGATTTGCTATAATTTGAAAAGCAAGAATGTTTTCTCCATAGCACTGATGCTAATAAAAAGAAAATGTTGAATTATTTACATGACCTAGTATTTCCTTGATTTTATTTTCTGTTTATAGATGAAGGTCCATATTTGGAAAATAGAAATAATTTACATTAGTTATATGCATAATTAAATACCTTGTTTTAGGCAGTGGTTTAAAACTACACTAAAAATATTATCTGGTTATAATTCAATGGATCAATATGGTTTTCAGAGGGTCATTAAGGTAGCCTACCTTAGTACTTTTTAAAAAAAACTTGAGACACGAGGGATGAAACATGGATTTAAAACTTGATTGTTAAAAAAAAATCTGCTCAAGCTGTTTTATGAACTCCAGCACTCTGGGAAGTTTAAAGGGTGATGTAATAAGCACAGTTATTTGTCTAAATAAAAAAAAAAAATCATAAATGAAAGGAAATATAACATTAGGTGAATGAAAAATAAAACATTTGCTATCATAGCCTTTACCCCATTCTGTTTTTAAATTCCAAACTCTCTGAAGAAAACTGTTAGCTGCTTGGCAGTTCTTTGGGCCACATTTGGAATGCTTGTGCGCCTGGCCTGCTGACAGCCCCTGGACAGCCAAGTTCTTGGAATTGAGATTTGGGACTGTTAGGGAAGAGGCTTTTGATTGGTATGTGAAAGGAAGGGAGGACTGACAATCCCTGGGGCGCTGATTTGAGAAGAGAAGAATAGAATGGATGCAGAAAAAATGGGAAGTCCTTATCTTCCCACTTTTTTTTTTTTTTTTTTTTTTTTATATTCAGAGAGAATTTAGTGGTTTAGAATGTAGAATAAAGCAGGTAATTAAAGAGAGGCCATTTCACAAATTAAACATTGAAATACAGGGCACTTCAGGGGAAAAAAGAACCATAAGGATTTTTGGAGGCCATTACCTGTAGGAACTATCTATAAAATTACTTTGGGGAGGAAACGGAAAAAGAAGCAGGGTGTTTCTCTCAGTAATAATAACTCTCAGCCCAGAGTGGATCCTGTGCCTTTCAGGGACCTGCTTCACACTGGACAAAAGCAAGGGCCACGTGTAATCATCAAGGTTTTTCTTTTTTTTTTTGTATATATTTCTTTTTATGGGTTAGGATAATTTCTACTTATCCTGGCAGCTGACACCATCAGCCTGCCTGGATATGGCCTTTCAGTGAGTGACAAAGCCCTAGTGTACCATCCAGAAACAACACACAGTTGAACTGTTTGTCTTCTAAGGAATGTATTTTCCCCCATGTAATGTGTTATTATGAACAGTGTTATTACTTACTTAATGCAGAGCTAAAAGGACTTAAAAAAAAAAAAAACAACAACCCACAAAAACCAAAAAACAAAAACAGCTGAGCCCTAGCTGGTTTGGCTCAGTGGATAAAGTGTTGGCCTGCGGCCTGAAGGGTCCCAGGTTTGATTCCCGTCAAGGGCACATGCTTGGGTTGCGGGCTCGATCCTCCCATGAGGCGCATGCAGGAGGCAGCCAATCAATGATTCTTTCTCTTGTTGATGTTTCTAGCTCTCTCTCCCTCTCCCTTCCTCTCCGAAATCAATAAAAATACATTTTAAAAAGAAAACTGAACGTTGTATTGTTTTATGGGAGAGGCAAGTGCATTAGTCTACATTAGGTCATTACAGCTTGTCCCCTATGATAGGGTAACTGGGGAGGTCTGTCTTTTTCTTCTCGATTAGAAGTTTGGTTGGAAATCATCAGTTAGGCAAGATGACTAGACCCTAAAAACAGTTGCTTAAAAAGACAGTTTAAAAAAATGCATTGGAAAATCTACCTAAAGCTTGACATTCTGAAAGGGAAAGAATGAGAGAAACAGATACAGATAGAGAAATAACAAGAACATGTGGAAGACAGAAGCTGGTTTTATTCTTGGGGCAAAGTGGCTGCAGGTGACATTATTTTTCTCCCACCTGTCTAGGAGGCAAGAGAGTTACACCATCTTGGAGACAATTGGGAAAATCTTACCAACATGTCAAATGAGTTTGCTTATCCCAAGAGAGACGTCTTTTAGAGAAGAGTAAAAGCAGTGGGTACCTGGCGAATACAAAGCAGTGGATCATTTGGGCAGGATAAAAGCAGTCATTGTGTACATTTGATTATTTCATTGTCAGTTTCATTCCTCAGCATGGCAGTAGGTTGAGGAATATGTTCTTTTGCCTTGTAAAGGTATCTGCTTTTGGTAGCCCGGAAGTAGGAGCAGCCAAAATGAAAGCCACCAGATCACACTTTGAGAGGAAGTTTTGGTGAGAAAATAATGGTCATGAATTAGTTGCTGTTTAAATATTTCCGGAAGACCTTTTTTGAACCAGAGAAAGCAGTGACCCGGTCTCCTGTTTTTGTTTTGTTTTGTTTTGTTTTGTTTGTTTTTTTGCCAGATAGGAATCTGTTCAGTATCAGTGTAGAGGAAAACCATTTTGCAGATGAAAGGAGATATCTTTCCTGTTGGGTCCAGAAAATGCAAGTCTGAAACACAGGCTGTATCTCTGCTTAGAAAGAAATCAGAAAATAGGGACTGAGATATTCCCATCTATTCAAACGAAAGGCAGAATGTGGGAGGTGATACCTTTCTTAAACTTGTCTTGTAAAATTATTTTCCTCTCATTTAAAATTCTAGAGATGAGGCATGTAACTTGAAGGGAAGCTTCCATACTGTTAATTTTCCTATGACTTTGCAGAGTATTGACATTTTGCTTGCTCTTTCATTGTATTAAATTATAACATAGAGACTACCAAATTAAGTTTTGAAGGGAAAAGAATAAAAATAATATTGGCTATTGATGATAGCAATATTTGTAAATATAGCCCTTTAAAACCCAATTGGGGGATCTTCCCTTTGAAGAGATATGTGGAGTTTCTTTGCTTTTCCATTAATGAAAAATTATGAAGTTATATGTTGTCTATGCACAGCATCAAAGATGTGACTGTGATCTAGAGGAGAGTATCTATTTTATCCTATTCTCCATACTGCCTTTAATTATAGTCTAATATTTGAGATGCTTATTTGGGATTAAGGCTATCAGATTAGCTGTTTGTTTTGTTTCCATAGGAAAAAAAGAATTATTAAAGAAGTTAGCTTCATAACACATTTTAAGAAAGAGTGATATGTCTGTAAAATGCCTGTTGAATAGAGTGTGTCTTCTTTGAACACATCTATGCTAAGGTCAAGATATGAGAATTTCCGTGAGAACTTGGAGACTTCTTGATCCTAAAGTATGCTTATGTTCTAAGAGTATTTCTTAAACTTGTTGGGTTTCATATGTCCTTAGAGACTAAGGGAAAGTTTATGTTGCAACTTCCAATGAATATACGCAAACATAAGATTGTACATATATTTGAGGGTGTACAAGAGTCTCTGAAGTCCCCTCATTGGACCTGAGTTTAGGAGTACTCATGCTAACATGCAACTATGGTGTTTACATCGAATTGTAAGCTCTGGGGTTGGTCTGTCTTGTATTCTGCTATTTCCCCAGTGCCTAGGAGAGTGTCTGGCTCATTATCAGTACACAACGAATATTTGTTGAATGAATGAATCAACAACAACAAAAAAATGAACATATTTTACTTTTTGGTGTGTGGCTAGTCTGGGTTGCCTGGTTGCTTATATTTTATCAGCTCTTTACTAGTTATGTGACCTTCCTGTACGTCCTTCTTTTGCAAGGAATAGAAGCTCAGTCATTTGAAATGAACTGGAGGCTTTTTGGTTTGTATTACTGGGAAGTCCAAGAGTGGGTTCTGGGTGAGGTACAGCTGGAATGAAGGCTTCAGATGATGAGAAAAAAATATGTCTCATTCTTCACTTCATTTTTCTTGTAGGCTTTATTCTATGGTGACTTTTTTCACCCTGGTGGGGAAAATGGATTCTGGAAGTTCTAGGCCTACTCTTCCCCTCATGATGCTTGGTCTTAGAGCGAGATAAAGTCTCCTCCTTTTCCTTTCATTGTTCCTATCTGCTTCTAAAAAGGCACTTAGGCCCAGCTTGGTTTAGAATCCTTCTCTGTTCCAAGTGCTGTGCCTGCGGTGATGGCAGAGAGAGGGGCCAGCCTAGGTCTCATACCCTCCCTTGAGTGGTAGACGGGTTCCATTGTTTCTTAACCATGCCATATTAAGAATTTTAAGTGGGAAATGGAAGTTTCTAAAAGGGTAAAGGCAGAATAAAAAGCAACATATGCAGAAGGCACCTTTTATATAGTCATGTACCACGTAACATTTCAGTCGATGACAGATGCATAATATGACTGTGGTCCCATAAGATTATAATGGAGCAGAAAAATCCCTATCACCTAGTGACATTGTAGCTGTTGTAATGTAGCTGCAAGGCTGAGGAAAACCAACTAGGCTGTGGTGGAGAGGGCAATCAGCTTTAACCTGGGGGTGGATAAGGATGACATTGAGGAGCTCCTGGAGGTGGTTCCTGTGCAGTGGACTCATGGGGAGGTGTTGGAACTGGAACAGGAACACAAAGCTAAAGAGGCAAGAGAAAAGGAACTGCAGAAGAAAAAGAAGAACCCCCAAGAAGATCCACAGTGAAGGGTATAGCAGAAGCTTTTGCAGATCTTCCCAAGCTCATTGAATGTTAGAAAATGTGGGTACTCCAACATCAAAAAAGTTTTCAGTAATAGAGAGGAATGTTCATAGTGTATTATTGGCTTACAAGCAAATCTATGATGAAAGAAGAGAGAGAGAGAGAGAGAGAGAGAGAGAGAGAGAGAGAGAGAGAGAGAGAGAGAGAGAGAGAGAGAGAGAGAGAGAGAGAAAGCGAGAGAGGGGAACCCAGCAATCCACCGTGGGCATATTTCTGAAAAGAGTCACACCTCCTTATGAAGAGCCTGAGAGAGAGAGAGAGAGAGAGAGAGAGAGAGAGAGAGAGAGAGAGGAACCCAGCAAACCACCATGGGCATATTTCTGAAAAGAGTGACACCTCCTTATGAAGAGCCTCAGGCAGGTCTTTCAGAGGGTGTTGCAGAAGACATTGCTGCCATAGCAGATGGCAGCTCCGTGGTGTTATTGCCCCTAAAGACCTCACAGTGAGACACAACGTGGAGGGGGAAGACAGTGATATTGATGGTCCTGACCCTGGTAGGCTTAGGATAATGTCTGTGTTTATTTCTTAGTTTTTAATAAAATAGTTTAAAAAGAAAAAAATTTTCAATAGAAAAACACTTATAGAATAATATTTTTTGTACAACTACACAATGTGTTTGTGTTTTAAGCTGTGTTCCTACAAAAAAGTAAGAAAGTTAAAAAAAATTACAGTCTAGAAAGTAAAAAAGTTAAGAGTAAGGTAAGGTTAATTAATTATTGAAGAAAGGAATTAAAAAAAAATCAGTGTAGTGTTTCTAAAGTCTACAGTAATGTACGTGATGTCCTGGGCCTTCACATTCACTCACCATTCACTCACTGACTCACCCAGAGCAAATTCCAGTCCCTAAAGGCCCATTTATGTTAAGTGCCCTAATAGATGTAGCATTTTATATCTTTCATACAATATTTTTACTGTACCTTTTCTATGTTTAGATATGCAAATACTCACTGTTGTGTTCCAATTGCCTACAGTATTCAGTTCAATCGCATGCTCTATAGACTCATAGCCTAGGATAGGGGTGTCGAACTCAATCAGAGAAGGGGCCAAAATCTAAAATCCAGCCTAAATCGCGGGCCAAGTGGTTTACTGAACAGTCATAAACTGTCATTGTGATGGAAACGCAGCGGAGTGCAGTGATGACAGCGCGGTGCGGACCACATTGCAAGGCCTGGCGGGACGGATTTGGCCCGCGGGCCTTGTGTTTGACACATGTGGCCTAGGAGCAATAGGCTATCCCACATAGCCCAGGTATGTAGAAGTCTAGGCCATCTAATCCTGGTTTTTATAAGTGCACTCTATGTTGGTCACACAGTGATGAAATCTCATAATAAATTTCTCGTATCCCCATTGTGAAGTGGCGCATGCTTATAAATTAACGTTTAACTGTGCTTCACGAGCAACAGGTCTATGCCATTTTTTTTCTATTAAAAATCATGTTTGAATAACATTTCACCAAGAGGTTGAATAATGGATTTACTGAATTTAATGATTATTAAGTGTTTACTTGGTACCAGACACTGTCTAGATTTTTTTTGGCTTTGAAGTACTTAAATGCACTTTATTTATGATGAATACTGAGTTGCGATAAATGCTAATTTGCTATAATACTACTCTATATAGTAAAGAGCTAATATGCTAATTAGACTGAACAGCAGAATGACCATCCAGACGACCTTCTGGACTTCTGTCCAGATGACCTTCCTGACGAAGCTGGCGCTGTGAGGGCTGAGCTTCTTACACGAATTTTGTGCATTGGGCCTCTAGGATGATAAATATAAATGATCTGTATAATTTCACCCCCAGATCAACATAATAATAGCCCTTAAAGAAACAATAGCTATTTATACCTCTCCTGAATTTTCCTGCTATTCTCCTTAGTTAGGACACTGATCGTTTGTATGAAACCCATTGGGGGCCCTCACATTTCTCCCCGGGTTACTGTGCTAGTGTCCATAGTGGGCTCTACTTCTATCTCCTTCACTCCCACCAGTCTGTTCTCAGCTTGGCATCCAGAGGGATCTTTTTACCTATAAGCCAGACCATGCTGACCTTTCTCTGTTCCAAACTTCTAGGAGCTCCTATCTTAGTATCAGTCAGTCTTTACTATGATGTCGGAGGCCCTTTAAAATCAGGCCTATCCTATTCCCTGGTCTTCTGTTACTATCTGTTACCTTCTTACTCACTTCCATCAGCCGCATTGGCTTCCTTGTAGGTCCTCAAACATGGCAAACATGTTCCCACTGTAGGGTCTTTGCACGGTTTTTCTGTCTGCCTGGAATGCAGTTCTAGTCTTTTACCATGTTTCCCTTTTTTCTATACATGTATCCCTTAGCATACTATGTAATTTATGGATTTATTATGTTTATTGTTTGTTATTTGTCTCTCTCCTACAAGAGTCTTGGTTTTGTTTGCTCTTAGAACAATGCCTGACATGTTGAAGCTATCCAGTAAATATCTGTGGAATGAATGAATTTCCTGATGAAGAGATTTAGATTCATTTTTTACTGAAGTGATTGCCTTACTGGTGAACTTCTTTCAACAATTAAATGCTACCAATAAATAATAATGATGAAAATGATGATAGCTAATAATTATTGAGTATGTAAGCTTGGGCCGGGCATTTATTATAAACTAGGAGCCTGATGCACAAAATTCGTGCAAGGGGCTCAGCCACCGCTCTCGCCACAGCTGCCTCGTCCAGAAGGTCATCCGGAAGGATGTCAGGTCTAATTAGCATATTATGCTTTTATTATTATAGATAATAATGTTGATGATGATGGCTAACCTTCATGGAATGTGAACTTTATACTTGGAATTTTGCGTTTATCAAATCAGTTAATTTTCAAACCAACCCTCTGAAGTTAGAATTATCTCAATAATTAGTCCAGAGAAATAACTTCCCAACATCACACACGTATGATATTAGAATCTTAAAAGGAAAAGAAAATATCCTAAATTTATATAGTTAAATTTATATTATCCCCTCTTGCCTATTCTGGCAGAAGCGAATAATATCGTTCCTCGGGAACTTTTACTTGTGGGTCTGGTAGTCACTGTCTGAGGGATTAGGGGATAGAACTAGGATTATTCTTGCATTTAGAGATAAATTAATTACTCAAGATTAATTATAAATTCTACTTTACTACTATTTCTGCCTCCAGGGTTTGGAAAAAATTGTTTGTCCAACCTGGGAGCCAGGGAAAGGATTTAATTCAGCACACATATGTATAGCTCCTTTAGCCCCCAGACTTTTCTGCTTCTTGTTCTTTATCTCTGATTTCACCCTCAGTTGGCTCAGCTTCACAGAGGTCCTGGGTTGCCTCATTATCTATTTTCTGGTAAGGATTCATTCATTCTATCCCAGAAAGAGAGGCCTCCGCTCTTTAATTAAAACGCTCCAAAAGAGGGCATGTCTGTCATCTTAGCCACAATCAGATCCTTTCCCGTAACACAAATAAGTCTGGGATTATTTTCTTTGGGCACAGAAATGGCGTCACAGTGTGTCTTACGCCTGTTGATGCCATCCATACTAATTATAGGTATGACTTCAGAATGATATCTGTGGTTTCTTTTTAACCCACACTTATTCATATTTAGCCACTGTTAATTAAATGTTGGAAGCTGTATTTCTGAAGACATTATGTGAGAATGGTAAAGTTTTTTTTAAGGAGAGTTTTTAGCTCTTTCTTTTTCTGGCAGTTCTTAGAAGTGTCCCAGTGACTGGCTGACTCAGAAACAAGTCTTTTGCTTGTAGCTTTAATAAGGTAACTTCCATACCCTGCAACTTTCTGGAAAAAAAAGTCTAGTTTATCATGCTGTAATGATTGTGGAAATTGATTTACAGTTGCCAGAGTTTTTCTTGCTAGGGGACTTCTCTTGTCAAGTATTTCCTCCTAGGTATGATTCTCTTTTATGTATAATTAGCCCGGAAGTGGTAGCTGGTACTCATAGCCATCTCTTTTTGAAAAGGGTAGCATTTTCAAGGAACAGGAAAGAGGCAGGTCCTTCCAGCTGAAAAACTAATCACCAATTGCATTGTACTGTGAGATTTCAAAGGAAATAAATGCCCTTGATATACTTCTGTTCTGCCTAAGAGCTCTTACTGACTGGAGTATTATTTTTCATGCTCACCTCATCCAAGGATCTGTTTATTGATTTTAGAGAGAGAGAGGAAGGAGGGTAGAGAGAGATAAATAGAGAGGGGAACAGCTATGTAAGAGAGAAACATTGATTAGTTACCTTCCTATAGGCCCAGACCTGGAATTGAACCCACAACCTAGGTATATACCCTGACTGGGAATTGAACTCATAACCTTTTGGTCTGCGGGATGATGTTCCAACCAATTGAGCCACATGGCTGGGCCTGGATTATTTTTTTGAGGTCTCTTTCAGCTATTTACTTCTAGAACATATATTGAAATGTTCCTTTATGGTTTGCTGAGGGGATGAGCCAAGGATGAACAGTTGTGTCATTATTACATATTTTACCTTTCCTTCTTATGATCTTCTTGCAATTATCATCATCAACCTTATTTTATTTTTTTGCAACCTTTTTTTTTTAGCTCTGTAGACTATTAAAGTATCCATTCAGTCAACAATTATTTTGAATATGTTTTTATTTTTTAGAGAAGAAGGGAGAGAAAGAGAGAGGGGGAGAGAGAGGGAGAGAGAGGAGGAGAGAGAGGGAGAGAGAGGGAGAGAGAGAGCGCGAGCGAGTGTGAGCACGAGAGCGCGATGAGAGAGAAATATGTATTTGCTGCCCCCTGTACTTCCCCCACTGGGGATTGAGTCCACAACCTAGGCATGTGCCCTGACTGGGAATTGAACTGGTGACCTCTTGGTACATGGGAGGATGCTCAACCCAGCCATACCACCGGGTAACAATTATTTTTTGTACACTGACTACATGTCAGTCACTGTGCCAGGTATTGAGTATATAAAGATTAAAAATACACTGTTGTGCTCTGGCCAGTGTGGACCAGTGGTAGAGCATTGGCTGGGGCACTGAAGGAAACAGGTTTGATTCTCAGTCAAGAGCATGTACCTAGGTTGCAAGTTAGATTCTAAGTGTGGGAGGCAACCAATCCATCTCTCTCTCTCTCTCTCTCTCTCTCTCTCTCTCTCTCTCTCTCTGTCTCTCACTCCCCTCCTCCTCCTTCCTTCCTTCCTTCCAATCTCTCTATATCAATGGAACAAATATCCTTGGGCGAGGATTAAAAAAACAAACACTGTTGCAGTTACCAAAGAGCTCACTGTTTATTAGAGACATGTAGCTGCAGGTATAATATGATAAATAACAACTTAAAAGGGTGCCCATCAAAAGCAGTGAAATCAGAGAAGGAGACCCCAAACCTTTGGATGATGGATAAGTATGGGGTTTTTAGCTAAACATAAGTTCATTATGAACCAAGAGAATAATATTAAAAGCCTGTAAATTTAGGCTATAGTCTAGAAATATAATAGGGATATAGAAACCAAATAATTGAGGGGCCTGGTATATTAATATGCTCAAAAATATTTTTCTTCATTTGTTGAGTCTCATATATTTTCCTGAGAAGTTATATGTTTTATGTACATCCTTTAGATCTGAATTATTAATTGTGAGTTTTAAGGTATGTATCCTTACTAAATTTTTCCTGTTTGCCCTATCAGTAATTAAGAAATATGTTGAAATCTCCCACTATGATAATTCCTTTGTTAATTTCCCCCTGTAGTTCTCTAAATGTTGTTTTATATTTGTGACCATTACTCATACATTTAAAATTGCTATGTATATTTTTGGAGAACTGAAACACTTCTCATACAATGGCCCTACGTATTGTAAATATTACTTTTTTTCATCAAAGTTGGGTTTTCTGATATTATCACTGCTGTCATAGCTTTTTTTATTTTTTATTTTATTAGTATTATTATGCTTAGACTCATGTCAATAGCATATGGCTGGATTTTTTTCATCCATTATGAAAATCAATTTTTTTTGAAAATGCCTTTTAAATAAGTTAAAATTAGATTTATTAAGATTATTGATTTATTTTTAATCTCTTACTTTGAGCCTTATATTAATCATATTCCCCCCCCACCCTGACTTTTTTCTTTTTTAAAAGTTCTTTTGGATCAACTGAATTTTCATTTATTTTTCTTCTTATTTTATTTCTCCCACTTTACTGGAGATCATATATATATATTAATATTCTGTTTTTGTTATTTAAGTGGTTTCTTTTAAAATTATAATATACATGTTCAAAGTATAAAGTCAATTGATATTTTATTTTGTTCCTGTACTGTTTAGAGTCATAGATTTAACTTAGACCACTTCCTTACTATTTATATGTAGTTGTTTGGTATTTTAGTTCTGTACTTTTTAAAACTCACATCTTAATTAGTCCTTATTATTCTTTTACACTGACAATATTTGTTTAGTTTAATTCACATGTTTTAACAGCTTTTTCTCCTTATTTCTTCTCAGAACTCATATTTTTCTACTAAAATAATTTTCCTCCTTCCTGAAGATTAGTGAAAGTCTGTTAGTGGTAACTTCTTCTTCTTCTTTTTTTTTTTTTTAAATATATTTTATTGATTTTGTACAGAGAGGAAGGGAGAGAGATAGAGAGTTAGAAACATCGATGAGAGAGAGTCACCGATCAGCTGCCTCTTGCACACCCCCTACTTGGGATATGCCCACAACCAAGGTACATGCCCTTGACCGGAATCAAACCCGGGACCTTTCAGTCCCCAAGCCGATGCTCTATCCATTGAACCAAACCGGTTTCGGCAATAACTTCTTAGTTTTTACTTACCTGAAACTATTTTGATATTCCCCTTGTTCTTAAAAATTAATTTTGCAGGGTACACAGTTTTAACTTGACAGCCAAATTTTTTCTCAGCATTTGTAGAAATTATTCCATAATCTCTGGCTTCTATTATAGAATCTGAGAAATTGGCAGCCCAATACGTTGTGTTTTCTGTATCTGTAGGTTCACATCTTTCATTAGCTCTGGAAGATCTCAGTCATTATTTCTTTACATATTGTCTTTCTTCTTAAAACCTGACACCGCTTATACATGTTGACCAAAGTTGAGGGGTCAGCACAGAAGATCTGCTCAATTCTCTCAAAGCCCAGTTAGTATTCCCAGTCTCTTTGAGGTCTCATCCAGGCTCTCTTTTTCCCATTGTCTGTGGTGTCTGATGAAATATAGAAGCATCGACCCTCAAAGTCAGAAGGAGCTATCATGAGGAAATACTTTCACTACTCTTGTTCAATACTATATCTTTTCTTAACTAGAATCATAAAAATATCTTATGTGCCAGCATAAATTGTGTAGCAGTAATGAAATTTTCATAATCATTGAAACGTTCATGCTTTTGGAGAGTCAGCAAAATGTGTCCAACAATGCAGTGATGCCCTGATATATTGGTGGGTTAAGGGACATTATGTCAATCTTATTGTCAGATGGAGAGGGACTATGAATACCTCAAAGTATCTGGTGAACAGTATTGAGATTTGCAAAGAGGTAGCTAGTTATACAGACTTTCCAGGAATCGAAGGTCAGAGGATTTATAGAACTCTGGTTCTTCTGAGAAGTGAAGAGAGAATATCTAGAGCACAAGAAGCCTACCAGGCTTATACGTGGAGCCTTCTGATAACCCCAAGATAACCACTGAGACCTGAATCTGCTCTTTGATGTACCTTTTACAGATGACTAATTCTCGGGTGCAGCATAACGAGGTTGCAGAAATCTCTCTAAAAGGAACCCATTACTTATATTTGCATCAACACAATCCTTGGTAGTCTCCTTTCAAGAGGACTGAAGGGCAAAGGGGAAGAATGGTTCACAAAGGAAAATAAGAAATTATTTATTTTTTAAATAGCTATCATAAAGGCGTTTTTCCTTAAAAAATTGGTCTCTTTTCCATTCTCACCTTTCAGATGATAAATATATATGCATGGTAACCTCATCCTACTCTTCATGTTTCTTTTTTAAAAAAATATATTTTTATTGATTTCAGAGAGGAAGGAAGAAATAGAGAGAGATAGAAACATCGATGAGAGATAATCATTAATTGGCTGCCTCCTGCATGCCACTTTACTAGGGATTGAGTCCAAAACCTGGGCATGTGCCCTGACTGGGATTGAACTGTGTCCTCCTGGTTCATAGGTCAACGAGCAACTACTGAGTCACATTGGTTGGGTGCCTTTATATTTCTTAACCCCTCTTTTATATTTTCTCTGTCCTTCTTATCCTGTTTCACTTTGAATAATTTCTTAAGTAATTAATGATCTATCTTGTAGTTCATTAGTTAGCTGTGTCTAATTTACTGTCTCAAACCCACCTACTTATTTTGACAATTATTTTTTCACTTCTAGAAATTCTTTATCAAATCCACAGTTTTGATGGGCTCTTATTCTTTGCTCTTTTTTTTAAAAAATTATCTTTCATGTCTTTACACATTCATAATAGATATATTTTTGGTTGATAATTATCTGTTTGATGTTGTTTTTTTGCTGACACATGCATAGCAGCTTGTTGCGTTTTCTTATCAGTAATTTTAAAAATATTTGAGCTCATATTTCTTGAATTTAGTCTTCAATATAACAACTATAAACTCTGGACAAAATATAAAAAAACAACTATGTGAAGGTGTGAAAGAGGGACCAAAACCAAGCAGAAACGTGGGTCAGAGGAAGTGTTTATACTTGGAATAAGAGGGTTCTTCTAGGTTATTCCTGCTTTATGGCCTTTTTCCTGAGAGCGCCTCCAAATTGGTGCCAACCAGGTGGTGAAAACGCAGGACCTGAACTTGCCTACTGAGTCACTTTTTGCAGGGCCAATGATTTCCTAGCTTTTTACAAATGATTGAAAACTGATAGTCGTTAAGGTCAACTCAGTCATCACTAAACAATTTGTCTCAACTCGTTTTGAGACCCATTCATTATCCTGAGAAATACACTTCGCAAATCCTTTGACTTTCACAGTGCACAGGGTAGGAGAGAATGCTAGGCAAACTGACTTGTAATAGGTTCAAAGATGTGAAGGAGGCAGGGTAGAAAGGATTAGAAAAAGAAGTTTAGATATGAAAAGGAAAAGTTATGATTTCTTCCTTTGTTTGGTGAGGGCTGTAAGCTTTCAGATACAGGAACAAATTTCTGAAATCATGGTCAGGTATACATGTTTCTTTTTGAAAGGCACCGAGTAATTCTTTTCCCACCAGTTGCATCAGCATCCTTGCTCTAAAGATAATTGTTCCAGAAAACCATGGCTTCATGTAATGATTTTGAAAAGGTTAATATGTGAGCAACAACATATCTTTTGTAGTCCACATGCTATCCATTAAAAAAAAATCATTTAGCCTGATCAAAAATTTAAACGTAAGGACTCCTCTAGTATTTTGTAGTAGCATTTCAAAATTTAGTATGTATTCTACAATTTAAAAATGGATTAAATGGATCTTATCTTTCATGAAAAAATAACTGGAAATATTTTAAATACTTAATGGCAAACAAAATTTTAACTTTGGAAGGAACCTGTTTTAGAAATTTTAGTAACAACAAACCTATGCATGATAAAAAAAGCTTATATAAGGAATTAAACATCCCTTTAATATTTAAGCTTAAAATATTTATATTTTTAAGTACTATTGAAATAAGACATCTAAGACGAGAATATAATGTTAAATTGTATTGCTTTAACTTTAAAAAACTCTACATATCACATGACAAACCAAAGCGAGTTTAACTCTTGTCATCATAATCAGGCAAAATATGAACGCAACTGTGAGGATCTGGTGTATTGCATCTGTTTTGCATTTATAAGTTAGAACACTTTTTGGCAGAATGTTTTGCAATGAAGTTACTTCCTTCTTTGCTAGATTTAAATTGTTTATAGCTTTGTGCAAGACTGTGTCCACAGGACCTATCCGATGTAAGGTATAAAAACATTGGACATTTGTAGAATCTAGTTTTTCTTGTTAAGTAACTCTGAATTATAAGACATAGTAATTTACATACAAACAAGAATCTACAGGTCTTGAGGCTGGTTCCTTATTTGAGCAACTTGAGTTTTGGGTAAAAAAAAAAAAAGAAAAAAAAAAAGATGTCCATATGATTAAATAGCAAGATCTAAAGATTTTAAAATACTGTGTTCTAAGACAATGGTAAAAGAATGGAACAAACTCACATATGGTATTAGTACTTTGCTTGAAATAATGCATATATGTAAAAAAATCAATACTAAACTGTTAAACTGTATAACTTCAATTTCATAAAATATAAATGTCAGAATCTGCTATTGAAGGATGATGTACAGGCCAACTCTAATTACAAAACAGGATCAGAAAAATGAATAACCACAGAAATGGAAGGAAGTGGGAGGTCACAACTGATCCATTTAAAAAAATGAGGCTTTGAGAGTTTGACAGCATAAACACAGCTGATTTATAGAGTGGCAGACCAAGGATTTTTTTGTCTTCTATTTTAGTACTACTTTTGTTTTTTGATCTTACATTTTTAAAAAATTGAATTTATTGGAATGACATTGGTTTGCAAAACCATGCAGGCTTCAAGTGTGCAACTCAGTAAAACATGATCTGCACACTGTATTTCGTTCCCATCGCTCTAAGCAAAGTCTCTTCCCACCCCTTTTGCCCACCTTCACCTGCCCCCTACCCCCTACTACTTTTTAAATGAAGGTACAGGAAGGAGTTCAGTGATGTTTCGGGGTGGTGGGGAATTTGTGGGGAGGAGGAACAGTTTAGGTAAGAAGCCAGGTTTCTTTCACTTTCAAAATAGTTATACATTGTATGAAATTTTCATTTAGTTGCAGTTTATTTATGTTACTACTGATGGACAGTTGTATGTTTGTCGTTTTGCCACCTTGAACAATGTTGCCTCAAACACTCTTGTACATGTTTCTAGATTCATGTTTGCAAGATTTCCTTAGGTGTATATCTATATTTCCAGTAAAATTTGACTCATATATATAGTTTAAAAACCAATGGTACATTGTTAACCTAGGCATTTACAAACAATCAAAAACTCATAGTGACAGGCAACAGTGTAGTGTGGTGGTTACAAGAGGTGCAGGGGGCTGAAGGAGCAGTAAAAGGTATATTTTTTAATTCATATCTACACTCATAAAAGAATAAGAGGCAAATTGACCGTACCTTTGTGATGCCCAATCAGGAGTGAGTATGCAAATTAACCCAACAAAGATGGCGGATTAATTTGCATATGCAGGTGCCAAGCTGCTCTGGGCTGTGGGCAGTGTGGGAAGGTGAAAAGGCAGTTCCAGCTGGAGTGAAGGCTGTGCCGGCAGCCAGGGAAAGAAAGGCCCGTTCTTGCACTAATCTTCATGCATCAGGCCTCTAGTTTATATATAAAATAATTCAAAGTACCTACTGAGATCTGCTTATAGATACTTTGGATAGTCCAATAGTTGAATGACTTTTTCTTATTAAAACAAATAATTTACAGTTGTGACCTTATAAGATAATATATATAAACGATTACAGGTTTTATGATAGCTGAGTGTCAGTGTCATATTGAGGATTTTAGGCAGCTGCCTGTTGGCTTACTGGCTGATTCAGACATGAAAGCAATAAATGCAGCCCATTATAAAGGATGCTAATGTACTGGGTTGAAAGAAACTATTATACATGAGAAATTGTTATTTACAGCAGGCTGAATTGGCCCCTTTTAGGATTTGACACTTGTGATAATTTTCTGAGACATATCTGGATGTGGAATATTTCTGACCCTTTTTTCCATCTACTATTAGGCAACTGTTTATTGGCTCTAGGTATTTCTTTGGCTAGGTATGATCTACCAAAAGTGACATTATTGATTTGTTCAGTGATTCAAAGAATCATCATTCATTTAATTAAAATTATTTAGCACTAGAACTGTTTGAGGCCTAATATTTAAAGTTGGGAGTATTGTGGTGAGCAAAACACAAATGGGCTGACTCTCTTCGAACTTAATAATGTATAGTGATAGAGACAGGCATAAATGAGACATTAGGATGGAGTGTGTTAAGTTCCATTGATAGAGGTACCTAGGGTACCATGGGAGTGCAAGACAGGTATATCTGATCTATTTAAAAAAGGTTAGGGAACTGTCACAAAAATACAGTCTTATTCTTGATCCCTAGAAATCTTGATTTTTTAAAAGATCTGTACCAAAGAAGCGTTTTGTTGTTGTTGTTACTCTTATTATGATGATTATTATTTTAACTCCCCATAGGATTCAGCCAATTAGCCAGATTGGGGAAGCATTATTTTTGAGTAATTAAAATGGGCAGTAATCATGACAGGGTGTTTATTTATTTATTTATTTTTAAATAAATCTTTTAAAAAATATATTTTATTGATTTTTTACAGAGAGGAAGGGAGAGAGAGAGAGAGAGAGAGAGAGAGAGAGCGAGCGCGCACGCGCGCTCTAGAAACGTCGATGAGAGAGAAACATCGACCAGCTGCCTCTTGCACACCCCCTATCGGGGATGTGCCCGCAACCAAAGTACATGCCCCTGACCGGAATTGAACCTGGGACCTTTCAGTCCACAGACCGACACTACCACTGAGCCAAACCGGTTTCGGCATGACAGGGTGTTTAAATGCATTATCTAGAGATGCAATAGATGATTTCCAACGATTTCTACTTAGAGGCTAAAGGTTGATCTTTATGCTTATCCCTATTAAATTCTTGTTCTTAGATTATAGAAAATAACTGTCCCGATGGTGGTGGATGTGAGAGCCTGTCAATCAGTAGTACATATGAAAGATCCTGGAATCGTGGTTTAGCTATAAAAACCTAGTGAACAGCAGAGGTGGGCTTGACTGCTCCAGGGGCTACTATGAATCTTAGGGTGCATGACTGTTAACTTAGTATTGGAAAGGAGGAGGGAAGAGTCCCCTGTTCCACTTGCTTGGGGTACATCTGTATCCCAGTGGATAGTTTCTAGAATCACATTTAAAGAGGGTATTGACACTTGGGTATATGGAAAAAAAAAGTTTATATATATATATATGTATATATCTGTATTTGTAAAAAATGTTCTAAGTATTGTGATGGAAAACACAGGGTGCTATTTCACTTCAATATAAAGCACATTTCTAATAGCAGTACTGTTAGAAAGATGATAAATGAGGAGTACTCTGGCCCTGGAGGTGTTCAAGAAGAGATGTTGGGGATATTAAAGAAGTTGTGCCAGTGATCCTGTTTAACTTTTAACTTCAATGATCATGTATGTGTTTATAACAGATTCACACTCTTAGCTTTTTTTCTACCCTTCTATTCTCAGTTGCAGTCCTGAGATGCAATGGTTGTTTTTGTGAGTTTTACAGACATTTGGGTATAAAGAATAAGACAAATTCTTAGAACTGAAGTCATTCTTAATGATTAAGTTTTTATGGGGTTTAGGGGGTCATTGAGGATAGGCATAACTATTTACATAAATGCAATGTGATCTGATTTTTTACCTTTAGTTTTCCCCATTCCGTTTGATGGCTAGTCCATGCAGGTGGGACCTTCTAGTGGGAGCCTATAGTTCTGTAGGAATGGATAGGCACAAAGAATGAGTAGAATGTCTGTTACTTTTTATATAATTTTAACATGCTCTAAATAAGACTATATTATTATTATTATTATTATTATTATTATTATTATTATGTTTTGGATTCTTAACATATCTCAACTAATTAGAAAAGCTGATCTTTCCCTCACAGCATTTTTTTTAAATTAAATATTACATTTGATAGTCTCAGGACACTTTGAGCCTTTTGCATTCAGTGTTACAGACTGAAGTTGGATATTGGAGAGGCTTGGATTTGCTTTCTCTTGACCCAGTGTGACTTCCTGTTTCTAAGAAAACAGTTTTAAAGACTCTTAAAAGGAATTTTTTGCATGCTTGGCAGCTCTTGTAAAACCACACTTTAGAAAACCAGTATGAATGAAACATGTAAAAAAAATCAAAGAAATAACCATATTGCTTGACTAAATTAGCATTTCATTTTGTGGAAATTGGGTCCCGTAGACAAATCTCGTGATTTAGGAAGTATCTGCTTCTGGTAACCAGATAAACCAGGAACCAAAGTTTCCATGTGGTTAATCATCCTATTAGCTAAGGTGACATTTGATCACACATTGGGTTTTTCTCTGTTGGAGTTGATGCATACTAGGGAGTCTGGTTAATGTGTGTGTGTGTGTGTGTGTGTGTGTGTGTGTGTGTGTTTGTTTGTTTATATCAAACAGAAAATTGCAACTTGGGCATCTTCCTTCAAATGAATTCACATACTTGGAACTAATTCACTTGCGTTTTTAAAAAATCTTTTTAAAAATATATATATCGATATTTTAGTGATTTTTTACAGAGAGGAAGGGAGAGAGAGAGTTAGAAACATCGATGGGAGAGAGTCATTGATCAGCTGTCTCTTGCACACACCCTACTGGGGCTGTGCCCACAACCAAGGTACATGACCCTGACCGGAATCGAACCTGGGACCCTTCAGTCCGCAGGCTGATGCTCCATCCACTGAGCCAAACCGGATTTGGCTTCACTTGCATTTTTACAATATCCTGGGAAAGACCCAGTTATTCGCACCACTGGAGAAAATGTGGAGAAATGAACGATAGTCAGTCTTCAGTGGTTAAATCTTTCCCTTTGAGCAGGGGTGTGCTTGGCTCTCAGGGCAGGGATTCAGCTTCTCTCCTTTGGAATTGTCTGAGAAATTGTCTTCTTATCACTCTTTTAGTAGGGATGAACCATGTGTTTGTAACTACAAAGACAGTTTATTAATTGGATTCATATTTATTGAGTAACTACTATGTGTCACGCACTCTTCTAGAAGCAGGCAGGATGGGGAGGAACAAGGCAGGCAAGATCCTTGATTTTATTGCTCTATTTAACACTTATTTAAGGGCTTCCTATATAAGCCAGAAACTGTACTTGGCACTTTGTGGGAATTAAGTCATGACTGTAAACTTAGCATCGGAAGTTATTTAATCCTCCTAACAATGCTGTGAGGTCCAGAAGGAGGTCCAGTCACCTGGCTAGGAGGGGGCTGAGCCAGGTTTGCATGCAGGATGTGTGCTCATCACCACCCACTCGGTGGTCACTCTGTAAGGCTGACTTCATCATTTTACACATTCCCAATGAGAAAAACAAAACACACAGGGAAAATAAAAGGAAAATAATAACTACAGGTAATCTGATCAAAGTTAATGTATTGGTGTCTGTGTTCCATGTGTATATATAAACATACTAGAGGGCCTGTGCATGAAAATTCATGTACTGGGAGGGGTACCTCAACACTGCCTGCCCTCTCTCGCAGTCCAGGAGCCCTCAGGGGTGGGAGGCGACCTGATAATCAGGGGAAGGAGACGCCCCATCACACCTCTGCTGCTGCCTCTGCTGGGAGCACAAGCCTTGGCTGGCCCTGGTTACCGGAGCCTCAGGCGGCCCTGGGTGGCTGGGTTGCTGCCAAGGCTTGTCTGCACCTCGGCTGGCCCTGCTTGCTTGAGGCTCAGTCAGTGAGGGGTGCAGGTGGACCTGAGGCCCCTGGCGAGGCTGTAGGGATTCTGGCTACAGCTCTCAGACCAGCTGGCCCTACCCCCACTGTGGGCGCCACCATCTTGTGATGGTATGATGGTCAATTTGCATATAACATCTTTATAATATAAAATATCTTATGTTTTATTGACTTACTAGAGGCCTGGCGCATGAAATTCATGCACGGGTATGGTCCCTAGGTGATCAAGGCCATCTTCCCTGGCTGCCCTCAACTGGTCCTACCCCCACCACCACCCACCTCTGGTTCCCTGTTTGCCTTTGGGTGATTAGCTCACTGTTCCTGCCTGCTCATTGGCCCCATGCCCACCATGGTTCCCCCTCTGTGTGTGGGGCAACTGGTAGGGCAGGGGCCTTGGCCTGGCACTGCCCGCATCCCCCACCATACACCCCCAGTTCCCTGTTCACCATCAGGTGATCAGAGTCTGCCAGCCAGGGAAAGGGACTAAGAGGTGGTCAGTGTGCCTCATAGTAACTGGTCCAGCGGTCATTCTGGTCATTCCATTGTTAGGGTTAATTTACATATTACCCTTTTATTATATAGGATAGAGTCCTGGTGCACGGGTGGGGTCTGGCTGGTATGCCCTGATGGGGGCCCTGGATCAGGGGGTCCCTGCTGGGGCGAAGGGCCATGGGTAGTTTGCAGGCTGGCCTCACCATCGATTGGGGTGGGTGCCCCCACTGGGGGACAGGGCCAGCCTGGGCAAGGGGCCACGGGCAGTTTGCAGGCTGGTCACGCACGCTCCTGAATGGGGTGGGGATCCCCACAGGGAGGCAGGGCCAGTCAGGGTGAGGGACCACTGGGGGTTTGCAGGTTGGCCATGCTCCCAATTGGGGTGGGTTGGGGATTTCCTCTCGGGGGGGCGGGACCAGCCTGAGCAAGGGGCCACAATCATTCTGGTCATTCCGCGTTTTGGCCGCTGGGCTTTTTTATATAGGGTTACCACCTATTTTTCACAACATATTATAAATGTTTTGTAGGCTAATACATTTTCTAAATAGAATTTTACATAGTTCTACAATGTCCCATGGCTTGTCTATGTCATGATTTATCTAACCAGCGTCCTACCACTTACTAATGTTACTTAATTTTGAATTTCATAAGTCCTGCTATAATTAATCCCTTTAAAATCACATCGTTTTATAAATCCATGATCCTTAGAAAGCTTTTTTAATGAAGAACAGTATTAAAAATCTTTCTATATGTGTATACAGGATCCATGTGCTGTCTGTGCTCTTTGAATGTGACAATGCTAACAACATAACCATCTTTTCCTTCTAGGTTAGTGGATGACAGGTGTGTGGTGCACCCGGAGGCAGGGGACCTCGCCAATCCTCCCAAGAAGTTCAGAGGTAAGAAACAAATATATATTTTTACTATGTGACCTCAGGGAGCAGGGGTTATTTTTAACCTTAAAATAAGTAATTTAGCCAATGTGAAGCTTTCACATATAAATATTTGAAAATTCTCTCATTGTTTTCATCTTTTATGAAAGAATCGTTTTGTGTGTTTTTTTGTTTGTTTGTTTGTTTTTCTTTTTCTTACTAGACAGTAGTCTATCCATTGAAAGGAAATCTTGGAAATAAGCTGTGAGAGGCCACTTTTCAAACCAGTACATCCAGCTGAATGTATATATAGTTCGGTGACAGTTATACTATAAATGTTAGTGTTTCGTTAGCAGCTCTTTAGTTTATCTTTGTAAAATGTCCAGGAGGGTGACAGTGATGTGTTAGCTTAGCTTTCCAAATCTCACTGTGGATGGTGTGTAATAACTAACAATTGTCTTAGAACTCTTTTCTATGTATAATTTTAGAAGTAGCATGATACTATCAACTAAGGAATTAGTCATAGTAGGAGATTGATTATTATTCGACTGTTATGAAAGAAAGATTAATAGAACCTGCAAAGAATCATATGCGACTAAAACCAGTAATTACAAGCTTGCTCAAATCAATTTCATAGTTTGTGTGTACTTAGAACAAGACGTTCATTTTGAACATACTGCCAGCATCTGTCTCACATGGTGAAAAGCAGCTGTAATGAGAGATAAAAATGTGGAGAGAGAATGGAAGGAGTCCCCAGAGCCCACAGCCGAGTCAGGACATGCTACTGACCGCCCTGGGGACGGGAGATGTTAACATCTGGAAAATAGTTCCCACGTTTCACTCTCTGTGATAGGCATTTTCCACACAATTCTCATTATAAAAATACGTTTTATTCTGCCTAAACGCAGAAACTGGTGGAGAGAGTGACAAGCACAGTACATGTCTTTTGAGTTAAATTGGTCACTTTGAATGAGAGATCCACACTTCTCCCGGTGGAAAGTTAACATAAGGCAGGCTGTGGGAAATACACTGCCCATGAGAAGCACCCATAAAACTGCGCAGTAGGGACACTCCCCACTGGGGATGTTACCAAAACCCAAGTGTGTGTGCCTGACACTTCAAAAGGCCAACACGCAAAATGTCTGAGTTTGGAGTAAGACAAGGGTTATTGATTAAGAAGGCACTCACTGATAAGATGAGAGATTTAAGGGTGCCTCAAATCCATCTTGCTCACTGGACTGGGCTGACGGGTTTTTAGGGTGACGGGAGCAGGTATGCGAAGTGCTGGCGGGCATGTTTTAGCTGGCGGACGTTGGAACTTGGCCATTTATGGTAAAGGGGTACCAACACCAGATCTTCCTGAACAGTGGACCGTTGTCTTCTGAAAGGGTACTGGTGTAAAGTTCTGGTTCTGTGCTGCCTTTTGGTTCGGTGGTGGTGGTGGTGGTGGTGGTGGTGGTGGTGGTTCGGTGGTGGTGGTAATGGTGGTTCGGTGGTGGTGGTGGTGGTGGTGGTGGTAGTGGTGGTGGTGGTGATGGTGGTTCGGTGGTGGTGGTGATGGTGGTTCGGTGGTGGTGGTGGTGGTGGTGGTGGTGGTGGTAGTGCTGGTGGTGGTGGTGGTGGTGGTGGTGGTGGTGATGGTGGTTCGGTGGTGGTGGTGGTGGTGGTGGTGGTGGTGGTAGTGGTGGTGGTGGTGGTGGTGGTTCGGTGGTGGTGGTGATGGTGGTTCGGTGGTGGTGGTGGTGGTGGTGGTAGTGGTGGTGGTGGTTCGGTAGTGGTGGTTCGGTGGTGGTGGTTCGGTAGTGGTGGTGGTGGTGGTGGTGGTGGTGGTGAGACTGGTTCCCGGTGCAGCTGGAGGTCACAGCTCTCTCTTCTGCACATGATTTGGCTGCATGACATGTGGTTTTGGTCTGTTGTCTCTGAAAGACAACTTAGTGCCTCATTCATTAATCAGGACAGGATCATTTAGTGCTGATTCTGCATATAAGGAAGGACTCACAATAGAACTACTGTGAAGGAGAGTCAGCAGTGTGACAAAAATCAGATCAATCTGCCAGAGACTGCACAGCGAGTGCGTGGAAATTATTTCCAAGACAGGAGAGGGTAGAGAAGCCCCAATAGAAAAACAGACAGGTTCTAAAAAGTTTGATATTTGTTATGCTAAGTGGAATAAGCCAAACTGAGAAAGACAAATATCACAGGATCTCACTTATTTGTGGAACCTAATGAACAAAATGAATTGACCATCATAATAAGATGTGAAGCCTGGAGGCATGGAACAGACCAACATACCTCAATGTGTGGTTAGGGGGGTGAGAAGAGATAAACCAAAGAACTTACATACTCACTAGAGGCCCAGTGCATGAAATTTGTGCACGGTCCCTAGGCCTGGCCTACAATCAGGACCATCTTCCCCAGCTGCTTGCAGTCGTCCCTGCCCCCTGCTGCCACCCACCTTCAGTTCCCTGGTCACCATCGGGTGATCAGGCCTGCCAGTGGGGAAAAGGCACAGAGAGGGGGGCTGTTCCCACCTGCTCACCAGTTCCTTCCTCTTCATGGGTGGCCATCAGGTGATCGGAGCCTACCGGCTGGGGAAAGGGACCAAGGTGTCAGTGTGCCTCATAGGTCTAGCGGTTGTTTTGTTCATTCTGCTGTTAGAGTCAATTTGCATATTAACCGTTTATTATATAGGATAGAGGCCTGGTGCATGGTTTGGGGCCAGCTGGCCTGCCCTGGGGGGGGGGGCCTCGAATCGGGGTGGGGAATCCCTGCTGAAGGGCAGGGCTGGCCTGGGCAAGGGGCCACAGGCATTTTGCAGGCCTGCCAGACCCCCAATTGGGGTGTGGGTCCCCACTGGGGAGTGGGGATGGCGGGGCTGGCCAGGGTGAGGGGCCACCGGGGGTTTGTAGTCCGGCCATGATCCTACTGGGGTGGGGGTGCCCACTAGGGGTGGGACTGACCTGGGCAAGGGGCTGCAGGCAGTTTCCAGGCTGGCACACCCAGCTTTGTCAGGAAGGATGTCTGAAATGACGTCCCATCTATCCGGTCTAACTAGCATATTACCCTTTTATTAGTTTAGATATGCATAGCCCATGGACATGGGCAGTAGGGTAGTGAAGACGGGGGGGTAGGGTGGGGGGGCGGGGGGGGAAGGAGTGGGTAGGGGCTGGGAGAAAGGGGAGGAAGAGGGAAAATGGGTTATATCTCCAATACTATTAACAATAAAAAAATATATATATTAAAAATAGTTTGATCTAGCACATTATGTAAGGATGAGGAGAGAATTAGTGCTTTGGCAAAGGGAACTGAGGAACTCACCCAGGATGCAGTACAGCGAGATAGAGAAAAGGAAAATGTGGATGAGATTGGAGAGCAGACTGAGAAGGTTTGGCAGTACCTAAGCCAGTTGTAGAAGGAGAAGCAAATGGGCCTGAAGCCGTATGTCAAGGGATCCTGGTGAGAACTTCCCTAAGCTGAAGAAAAACAAGGATGCCTCAGGTGGAAGAGGCGCATGGAGGTCAGAGTGGTTAACGATAGACAGAAACGAATCCACAGAGACTGCTTTGTGAACTGTAGCTCCTTAAAGATAAAAAGCCTTGAAGGCAAACTGGGACAACAAATCTGCATTTGTAAAGGGAAAAAGCATGGGGTTCAGGTTTTGACTGTACCACTCCCCGGCTGTGTCATTGGAACTAGGTCACCTAACCGCTTTGAGCCTCAGAGGACATCCTGTCATTGGCCCGTGGGAGTGGGGGTGGGTAATAACAAGAGCAAGGCCAAACACACAAGGCTTTGTGCGGCTGGAAAGCTTTCCAGAGAATAAACATGGACGTGTTTTAAGTCACTATACAGATGGTAGTTAACTTGGAATAGGTAAGCACAAAGTATTTCCTTTAAACGTATTTGACTCTATCTTATAACTTCTTCAAGGGCAGGATTTTATTCTTCTCTTTTTGTGTTTTTCAAGCATAGAGGTTCCCCCATGTCTATCCCAAAAAATAGCTATTATATGATTTTGGATGAGAGACCCAAACTTTGCCCTGGGATCGTGTGATAAAACCTGGGTCCCAGGGGTGCCCCAACTTCACTGCCAGGAGCATGGGTAGCCTTATTTCTCTGTTAGTTAGAGGCAAGATTAATCTTTTAAAGATAAACTTTTGGGGTTTGTGGCTGCCTTTTTTCTTTTTCTCTTTCCCTGTGAATTGTTTTAAAGTACAAAGAGTATTTTAGTGTGTCTGAGACAACCCTTGGTTAAATGCTTTGTACCCAGTAGGTAATTATATACAGACTAGAGGCCCGGTGCACGAGCCCAGCCTGCACCCTCTCCAATCAGGGACCCCGTGGGGGATGTCTAACTGCTGGTCTAGGCCCACTCCCACAGGGATCAGGCTTAAATTGGGAGTCAAACATTCCTCTCCCAATCCGGGACTGCTAGTTTCTAACCGCTTGCCTGCCTGATTGCCCCTAACTGCTTCTGCCTGCCAGCCTTCACCCCCTAACTGCTCCCCTGCTGTCCTGATTAATACCTAACTGCTCCCCTGTTGCCCCAATCGCTCCCAACTGCCCTTCCCTGCTGGTCTGGTTGCCCCCAACTGCCCTCCCCTGCCAGCCTGGTTTTACCCAACTGCCTTCTCCTGCCAGACTGATGGCCCCTAGCTGCCCTCTCCTGTAGGCCTGGTTTCCCCCGCAAACTGCCCTCCCCTGAAAGCCTAGTTGCCTCCATTGACCTCCCCTGCCAGCCTGATCTCACCCCCAGTGATCCTCCTTTGCTGGCCAATTTGGTTCTAATCAGTCGGTTTCTATGCCAATCAGCGTCAAAAGCTCTGTCTCTTAGGCAGCCATTGGCTCCTCACAGTTGACCCAGATTTGATTCTGATTGGTTGGTTTCTTTGCCAGTCATCATCTCTGGGCCTGTCAATGGGGCCTTATCATAAAGGTGGGGCTGATCAGCAGCCTGAGTGGAGGCCTGGAGAGAAATGGAGGTGTGGCTGCTGACCAGGCCTGGAGCTAAAGAGAAAGGCAAGTGCTGATCATTAGTGCTGCAGAGGCTATGGATCAGACCCTGCTTCTCTCTTCAGACCTCTCTCCAGGTCTGATTCTATCTGGCAAGGGCCAAGGTTTCCTTTTAAAGCTCTGACTGTCCCCTGTGATTCTTGGAACCCATCCTGATGGAGCACCAGGGGAGGATTCCTGGAGATGGACTTGTTCAATAGCCAAGCAGGCCTTGTAGTCCCAGATGCCTCGTCCCTTCACTTGGCTCATAGTCCTTGTATTACACTGTTCTCTGCCCAGGCGTATCCCCCATTCCCTTTGACTTTAAAAGCCATTGCTTTTTCATGGACTTGCCTCCCAGAATCAGCAGCCCTGCGTTTCCACAGTCCTCTGCCAAGTTTCCAGAGCACCCTCCCTGACTTACTTTTTAGAAAACTCAAAGAAACAATAGGTATCAACAGCCCACTACACCTCACTTCCTTGGGCCTCAGCCAGACACACTGTATTGTCACATTGATTTGAAAAGGTTTTTCTTTTCAAACTGATTTTTTCAAGGGAACCAAAATTTAGAGCTTCTAGGTGATTAAAAATAGAGTGTAACTCCCCCCATTTTTTGAATGAGGAGCTAAAATTCCAAAAAAGGCTAAAAAGATTCTCCTCAATACACACAATTATACAAGGAAATGTTCTTTTGACCGTGTCACATTGCCTCACATATGAACAGAGAGGAAACTAAGTTTTAACTAATAAATAACTTCCCAAGAGTTATTAATATTATATTTAAAACTTGGCAGACAGCTATCTTTCAGTAGAAAGCACACAATCAGAATACTGTTAATAGAAGCACAGTGGCTGTCTCTGGAGTGAGTGTGAACTTCTTCCAATGATCAAATATTCTCTATTTTTAAGAGATAAACTTTGGAATAAATTTAGATGTACAGAGGAATGGTTAAGAATGTACTAAAGAGATTGCCCCTTTACCCAGTTTTCCCTAATGTCAGCATCTTACATAATCATAGTACATGAGAAATTACATGTACCACATACAAAATTACATTCATACACTGCTGTTCACTGAATTCCAGACTTTTCAGGTATCACCAGTTTTCCCACTACTGTCCTTTCCTCATTCCTGATCTCATCCTGGATCCCATGTAGCCTTTAGTCATTGTCGCCTCTTAGTCTTCTACACTCTGTGACACTTTTTAGGTCCTTCCTTGTTTTTTCATGACCTGATTTTTTGGGGAGTGCTGGCCAGGCATGTTGTAGAATGTGTCTTAGGTTGTGTCTACCTAATGTTTTCTCATAATTCGACTGGGGTTAAGGCTTTGGGAATACCACTGAGGTTAACTGTCCTTCTCTCATCCTATCAGTGTATAAAATATCAACATGATTTGTCACTGTTCATACTTTTTGATATACAATTTGACCCTCTCCTTTCATATTACATCATGGCATTTATTTTTTTTGACTTTATAGTCTTTTGATTTTTTTTTTTCTTTCCTTGTTCCTTCATACACTCTCTGTGCCCCCATTCTCTGGAGAACTCTACTATGGTGTGGATTTCCCGCAACAGTCTGTGCTTGTTGATACAAGTCTTCCTTTTAGAAGGAGAAGCTGATATAAGTCAAAGAAGAAAGCTTTGTGTGTCCTTTTACTAACCTTTGGGCGATGAAACAGAAGCAGTGGAGAACCTAGGGAGCCACCCCCCCCCTCCCCCCCGGAGGTCTGAGGGATGAGAAGACAGCCCTTCTCTCGGTTGGTCAGATATTCCCTTGGGGTTGGGCCATTTGGTTTTGGAATTTCCGACTCTGAGATTCTATTATCATTTGACATGTGACTGTTTTGTAACCCACCATGCCTACCAAGTGGCCACATCTGGTAAGCACAAGGTCATTTTGAACCAGTAAGTCAGAATGCTTCAGGAATTGTAACTAAAGTGGAGAATTTCTCTATTGTGCAGTCAAAAGCAGATAGTGAAAATAAAGGACTCAGAGGAAGATTGACAAGATCATTTATTTTATTTTATATTTTATTGATTTTTTTACAGAGAGGAGGAGAGAGGGATAGAGAGCTAGAAACGTTGATGAGAGAGAAACATCGACCAGCTGCCTCTTGCACATCCCCTACTGGGGATGTGCCCACAACCAATGTACATGCCCCTGACCAGAATCGAACCTGGGACCTTTCAGTCCGCAGACCGACGCTCTACCACTGAGCCAAACCGGTTTTGGCTGTATAATCATTTCTGAGAGGTTCTTTTTTATGTTTTCATCTCCATTTTTGTTTCCTATCTCTTTATTAAAGGTCTCACTAAGTTCACTACTCTTCTGCTAAATTCATTGAGCATCCTTAAAACATTTGATTTGAACTCTACATCTGGTAGATTGCGTGTTTCCATTTTGTTTAGCTCTTTCTCTTGAGACTTGTTCTATTCTGTTATTTGAGGCGTGTTTCTTTGTATCCTCATTTGAGCTGCCTCCTCGTGTTTGTTTCTGTGTATTAAATGGAGCTGCTGCATCTCCCTTTCCTGGTAAAGTGGCCTTATGTAGTAGGTATCCTATCAGGTTCATTGGTGCAGCCTCCCCAGTTACCAAAGTGGGGCACTCTCGGTTTCCCCTCCCTGTGGCTGCGTGTACTCTCCTGTTGTATTTGATCCTTGATCCCTATTGGCATCTCAATGGGTGGGAATTACCCCCAGGTCAGTTGGTTGCCAGGACTAGCCAAGACAGCTGTGGAGGAGCTGCTGTGCAGTGGCTGATCCCATGGAGCAGGACTTGCCTCAGCTGGGGTCTGGTGCTTGCTGAGTCTGCATCTTGAGTGTGTCACTTGTGGTGGTGGTTAGCTGTTGCTTTGGCATGGTCTGAAGTTGTCCACCAGGTGTGCTGGCTCTGGGTCTCCCAGGAGGTGCAAGCCAAGGTCAGCAGCCTGTGCCCTACTCGGGAGTCACCTGGCATGAGCTACAAAGCAATCTGAAGTTGGCTGCTACTTGAATTGGGCTTGGAAGTGCTTGGGAGAGGCCAAGTTGGGAACCAAGATCAGTTGCTGGTAGTGCCAGGCCTGGGGCCACTTAGCAAGATGCATAGGACATTCTGAGGCCAGAGATATTTTAGGAAAGTCTGAAGCATGAGCCAAGACAGGAAATTCATATAGAAAAGCCACTTGTGGGTCTGCAAGTTGGGTGGGATGAGTCTCAAGAAATTACCAGGGTGGGACAAACAATGTTAGCTGGACAGATACTTGCCTGCTGACTCTGTGGCAAAAGGACTCAGCATAGGAACAACCACCCTTGTTAGCACTTATGTCTGGGATAAAGCTGTCCCTTCAACCCTTGCTCTGATGTCAGACAATTCAGTTCTTCCTGTATGCCCTGCCAGAGTGCTTGAGCTCAGAGTCTGAATAAGCTTGTGCATGGGCCTCTTGAGAGAGCTTGGAACTCCAGCAGCCCTCCTCACTTAGCCATAGTTTCTGCTGATTTTCAGAACTTATAAGGATTTGGCTTTTGGGTACTTGAACCTTGGGCAGGAGTTGTGGTGTGGGGCTGGGACTCCTCCTTCCTCATGCAGGACCTCTTCAGCTGAGATATCCCTCCTAATTTTTAACCACCACAGTGGGTATAGGACCAGCCTGTTCATTGTCTAAGAACCTCCTACCAGTCTCCATGTGGCTTCTTCTTTATATCTTTAATTGTAGGACGTCTGCTCAGCTAGGTTTCAGGTTGTTCTGAATGATGGTGGTTCTGTAGTGTAATTTTAATTTTAATGTGGTTGTGGGAAGATGTGAACACTGCATTTATCTATCCATCATTTATCTACCAGACTCCCTATTTTAATGTAGTCTTAAATTCTACGCCTCTAAATTTAAATTTATTGTTGTCCAATATCCATTCTAACATATAACCCTATAGTGTGAATAACATAAGACAAAAAAGTCTGTGTGTGCTAAGTTAAATTTTTTTTTTAGGTTATAGCATATATTATAGTTTGCTGGTATTCAGAGAAGTTTAGAAAATTGCAATGGATTAGCAAGCCAACAATGACATGATTTATACTAAAACATCTTTAAGATGGTTCAGTGGAATGTTATTGCTGTGTTGATTTGTTGTATTTGTGGTAAGTCATTATATTAAGAACCTTTGATAGCTAACTCCCTATTAATAAACTCTTAAGTGGCAATGGAAATTGGATAATAAGTCTTCTCAGTGAGCTTTTTGAAAAGGGATGAAATAAAAACAGACTATATTACCTATTTGCTTCTCTTATTGAAGCTAATCAGGAATACTTGCATGTATTTAGTCTCTGAGGGACGTTGGTGTGGTTCTGAGTGGAAAAATAGGACTTCATACTGTGAATGTCATGAATTTCTGTTAAGGCAGCACTCATACAACTAGTTGTGTATCTGAAACATAGGATGTTTGAACTTGGATTCACAGCTTTAGATTAGGAATTTACTTCTCTCCTTTAAGAGTAAGCAGTGATGGGCAAAAAATTCACACTTGTGATGAACATGATTGAGTGGAGTGAGGACAATTCTCTGACTCCCTCACTTACTAAGCATGTATCAGGGCCAAATTTCCTGAGCTGCCGGCTCAAGTGTAAAAGTCTCCCCTCCAGTGTTGTGTGGAATGTGTGTTGTGTGTCCAAATTCTTTGTAAATACTGAGTAAATACCTTTCATCTCTGAATGTTTTAACGCAGTAGCCAAGATGACTTTTTCCGAGGATAGAAAGGCCTACATATTGAAATTTTTAACTTTGAGTGCTTACGATGACCTTCATCCATGTTACATTATTTAATTCTTAATAGTCCAATTTTACAAATGTGAAATCCACACTTTCGAGAAGTAAGTAACACACTCAAGGTCATAGGGTGAAGCAGGTTTGTCTGAAGCTGATGTCTTTCAACACTTTGCAAGATCTTGGATGCATTTAGTAGAGATTTATTGAAAATAAATATGTGCAATGCAGTGTGTGAACTAGTTACTATGGTTTAAATGCATCATAAATGAATGCTGCTCTCAAGGAATTTATAATCTAATGAGGGAGATAAGATGTATATAAATAATTATAGCACAAGGGAGAAAGTGATAAGGCTAATTAAAAAAGTATGGTGATAGTATTGTGAAAGGATGGAGATATTAATTTCCTGTTTTGAGAGATGAAGAAAGCATATCAAGATAGCATTTAACCTGTAACTTGAAAGATTTATACCTGTGGGGAAGGGTCATCTAGGCTTCTCAGGCCTAGTGTGTACCTTCTCATTAAAATAGTTCCTAGTATACGCCGAAACCAGTTTGGCTCAGTGGTAGAGCGTCGGTCTGCAGACTGAAAGGTCCCAGGTTCAATTCCGGTCAAGGGCATGTACATTGGTTGCGGGCACATCCCCAGTAGGGGGTGTGCAGGAGGCGGCTCATCGATGTTTCTCTCTCATCGATGTTTCTAGCTCTCTGTCTCTCCTTCTTCCTCTCTAAAAAATCAATAAAATATATTAAAAAAAATAGTTCCTAGCATAATAATTGGTAGACAAAGCTAAATTGCATTTCCTCTTTATACAATAATGGATGTTTGCTATTCTATTGAATATAATACTGAAACAATGTACTTTATTTATTTGAGTATAAATAAAGCCATTACCCCAATATAAAGTGGGTCTTCAGGATATCGACAAGTAAAACATTGATAACTAAATATGACCAGGACTACTCTACTATCTCTGTTGCTAATCATGAATACTTATTTAGTCTTTGTTGTATGTCAGGTAATGTTCATAAGGCTTTAGGTTTTATTCATCCATTTAATCTTTGTACAGCCCTAAATAGTTTGTATTATTAAGATATTATTATCTGTATGTATTAGATAAGGTGCTATAACAGAACTGAAACAACAATGAAAACCAATGGTTTATATAAGATAGAAGTTTCTTTCTCAGTAGTTTCTAGGTAAGTGATCCAATACCATGTTACAACTCTACCATCCTCAACACATGGCTTTCAAAGTTGCTGATGAGAGTCACAATTTTTTAAGTTAGTAGAAAGGGAGTAAGAGGAATCAAGGGCAAAAAGGAAACAAGGACATGTGGAATTGCATATATCACTCTTATTCATATTTCATAGTCACATGGTATATTGGGTTGAATGGTACTCCCTCCCCCAATAAGCCCATGCCCTAATTATCAGCCCCTGTGAATGTTATCTTATTAGAAAAAGAGTCTTTGTAAATGTAATTAAATTAAGACTCTTGAGATGAGATCATTCTGGATTACCCAAATGGGCTCCAAATCTGATGACAAGTATTTTTATAAGTGAAAGAAGTGGAAAAGACACACACATAGAAGGAAGCCATGTGAAGACAGGGACAAAGGATGGAATTGTGTTGCCATAAGCCAAGGAATACCTAGAGCCATCTGAAACTGGAGAGGCAAGAGAGGATTCTCTCCTAGAAACTTCAGAGGGAACGTGGCCCTGAGGACACTTGGACTTTGGACTTCTGGCTTCCAGAACTAGAAAAAAAATTTTTCTGTTGTTTTAAGCCACCAGATTTGTGGCCATTTGTTACGGCAGCCTCAGGAAAGTAATATGCATGCTTTATCTTGCTAAAAGGAGGCTATAGAATGTGTTAGTGCACTGGTTCTGTGCCTACCTAAAACTTGTGCATTTCTGTTACCTAAAGGAAGAAGAGAGTAGATATTAGGAGGTGGGGTAACATCCTCTGTCACATTTCAATTTTTAGATGAAGAAATTCAGGTACAGAGAAGTTAAATAACTTTCCCAAATATTGATACTTTCCTGATTTCATTGAAAAAAAGAAAAAAAAAAGAAAAGAAAAGAAGAAGAAGTCTCCCCACTATATTTTTGTGACTTTTTTCACCTCTGAGGCTAGCTGTGTGGGAAGATGAAGAAACTCTTCAATTAAATAAATAGTAGCTATTTTAAAATAAATTATTTCCCTTATCCTCTCCTATTTTGTCATGTATTAGGCATACTAAGACAAACTAAAAAGTCAAATCACTTCAGTTTTCACATCCTCTGTAGCCTAAGTAATCGCTCCAGGGGGAGGAAGAGTGGCACACACATGATTGTTATTTTAAGTGGAAGTATGTGTGAATTAAGATTCTGAGGTGAATAATAGGTGGGCCTTACTGGTTTTACTCTCTTCTGAGTATGAAATAAATTATTAAAAGTTTTATTTTGTTTATAAAAGTTTCTTTGTATCTCAGAAAATGATTAGTTAAAGCTTACTAACCATTAACCATTCAAGCCACCACTAAGATAAAAGATCGATTTGAACATTGTGTGTTCAAGTCCAAGTCAACTGCCTTTCCTTCCCAGGTGTTAATTCAGTGAGTGAGTAGTTTCAAGATCTTCTCTGATCATGTGCCCTTGTTGACATTTTGTGGTTTTCAAGGTAAATAGAGCAATTTCAGAAGAAAGCCAACATTGCTGGCAGGTGGTACTGTTTGTTTTACAAATACTTGGAAGTAGTTTGGAAAGTTTATCTTTTAAAGAGTAAGACAGGTAAAAACTTAATAGCCCTCAGAAGGAGAGATACAGCCTCAGCTGGAGATGCACCACAGACTCACCTTTGCTTGTCTTGAGCCTGGCTTGTACATTTTTAGCTGGTGGCCCCCCACAAAGAGACACTTAGACCCTGAAAATGGAAGTGCTGGATCCCCTGGAGCTCACTACTCACTAAGTCTTGGTACTTCTCTAACGTTTTGTTATGTGACTGTGGTTGGTGTGTGTAGATCTTCCACTGGATGAGTTAGCGCTGCTTAAACTTAAATTTCCAGAGGCTCTGAAGACCTGTGCAGAAATAGAAGATAAATAAGTCAGACAGAAAAAGCTCAGAACCATATGATTTCACTCAAATGTGGCATGTACTCATATGTGGTAAAACTGAAACTGATGAATTCAGGCAGTGTGGTGGTTGCCAGAGGGAGGAAGGAGGTTGTGGGAGAAGGAGGGCCTAATATGAGTTGACAGGAGAAGATGTGACTTTGGGTGCTGGCCACATGTTGCAATATACAGATTTTGTAATATAAAAACCCGCATATGAAACCTATATGTTCATGTTGACCAATGTCACCCCAATCAATTTAATAAATAAATAAATTTTCAAAAAGAAAGGAAAAGAAAGCTATGGAATAGTAAAAAAAATAAAATCTATAATAATAAAAGTGTAATATGCAAATCGACCGAATGGCCAAACAGTGGAATGACTGTTGGATGAAGCTGGGGCTGTGAGGGCCGAGGTAGCCAGGGCTTGCGAAGGCCTACTCTTGCACGAATTTCGTGCATCTGGCCTCCAGTAAAAAAAAAAATAAATAAAAGAATGGCATCCAGAGAGAGTCCTGTCTTGGAAGCATCAGGGAAGGTAGGCTAAAATGGTTTTGAAAGCAGCATTTTCTCAACCACAGAAGCTTCAGCTCTGTTTAGAAACAGGACCGGGGACTCTGCCCTTCTGGTTCTGCTTAGAGGGCCTGCCTGAAGCACCAGTGCAGCTGTATTTGTTGTAGAAAGTTTCATGTTATGCAACTTACACTCTGGTTGTATCTGCATCAGTAAATACTTTGATGTGGGTAAACATTGAAGAAAAAGAGTTAAGCAAAGTTAATTGTGTGCTTAGGTTGGGAGTTGGGTTCTGTAATGTTTTATTAAAGAAAAAAAATTCAATATCTGAAATGTCCTGTTAAAAAATAGATAGTGGGACTGTCCAGTGGACAAATGTAAAAGCAATGCAGAAGGCAACTGATGGAATATAACAAATGTTTTGATTTAGCAACAGTGGAAGTCCTTTAATTCCTGTTTCTTTCTCAGCCTTATTTTCTTTCTGTATATTTGGGCAGCATTGTTAATAAAACTAAAGGCAGGTATACCCACTAATTGGCTTATACGTAGGTTAGCCAAAAGAACAGGATAGTTCCCTACGTTCACCTAACACAGAGATGGGTAGTGCTGTTCTAGAGGTTTCTTTGGATTTGCTGCTTGTTCCTTCCTAAATAAAGCTTATTAAACAGCTTGGAATTCAAGATTTCATCATTAAATAGCTTATACCATAAAGAGCCAAGAAACACTGATTCAAAATTTTTGGGTCTTGGAAAACTGATAACTTTGAAAGCAAAGGCAAATAAGGAGCACTCACTGGACATGCCCTGTGAGTCATGCGGTCGTGGTGTATAACAAGCAAGCAAGCCGAAGACGGACTTCCTGTGGCTGCCACAGGCCAGAAAAGATGGTCAGTGCATCGTGTGAAATAAGTAGCACAAGAAGTCTTAGGACAGGGCCTCAATGTGGTTCTCTAGCTTGGGGGTCTTCAAGATCTTTTTGGCAGGGTCTGCAAGATCAAACTATTTTCATAATGATCCGAAGACATTACTTGCCTTTTCCACTTTTATTCTTTCTGAAGTCTACATGGAGTTGACCAGAGGCTACATGAAAGTGTGATGGTATCATCTCTGCTGTTTGCTAATAAAATGTTTGCTTATGTCTTACAAGAGGCCCAATGCACAAAATTCATGCAAACAGTTTGGCCTTCACAGCCCCAGTTGTCTCGGCCTTTGCGGCCCCACCCACTGGTCATTCTGGAAGGTCGTTCCAGAAGGCTGTTCTGTCCGGTCTAATTAGCATATTAACTCTTTATTATATAGGATTATGTTGTGATACAGTAAATTACAGAGAAAAATAATGCATAAAGCAGAATCTCTCTGGGGTTTGCAATACTTTTTAAGGGTATAAAGTGATCCTGAGACCAAACACTTTGAGAGATACTTGCTAGAGAAACAGTCAGATAGCAAGGATTAGGAATAAGCTTAGCTGAGCTATAGGAAAAGGCATGTGTGAAAGCAATGGATAGGCAAGGAATAGGCAAGAATGGTAGTCAGGGAGAGTAATTCGAAACCAAGAAGCCTGCAGGCAAACCAAGGAGGCAGCATAGAATGAGGAGACAGGAGAAATAGTTATTTTCTGAGTGTTTTTCAAGGACTGGCTTTGTATCTCAGACACTGTATCTACAGCAGGAAAGGCCTGTAGTGAATGTTTGTGAATGATTGGGTTGAGAAGTATAAAGATTGTAGAACCAAATATGAGATGCGATGAGAAACATATGTTGTGATAGTTGTCACAGTATTATCAATACTTATAATGGAGAAACTTAAATATGCAAACGTAGGAAAAAGTTTTATATATCATAATGTGTCCTAAGTGAGAAACTAATATTTTCAAGTAGTATTTAATGACATAAGAAAATGTGGGGGGAAAATCCTTTAAGTACAACTTTGTGTACTATTATGTTTTTCCAGTCAGCCAAAAATATGCAAAGGTTATAAGCTTTAAGAAAAGCTATGTAGAAATAGGCCTCTCACATTGAAGAAGAACTATAAATTGGTCCAGACTTCCTGCAGAGCTATTAGATGAACCAAACATATTTTACAAGGCTTTGGTTCAGGAAGGAGAATTATAAAATAACCAACAATCTAAGAATTCTTTTTTTTAAAATATATTTTATTGATTTTGTACAGAGAGGAAGGGAGAGAGATAGAGAGCTAGAAACATCGATGAGAGAGTCATCGACCAGCTGCCTCTTGCACACCCTCTACTGGGGATATGCCCGCAACCAAGGCACATGCCCTTGACCGGAATCGAACCTGGGACCCTTCAGTCCCCAAGCCGACACTCTATCCATGGAGCCAAACCGGTCTCGGCAGAATTCTTATCTTAAACTTTAAATAAGAAAGTTTCATCTCTCCCTATTCATGGACATACAAGTTCAATGATAAAGTAGCTCATAAAATGTCTTATCTGTTGAGTTAATATAGGATGGGCAAAATTCATAGCAAATGAAGGTATCTTTAATTATTTTGCTGTATGCCTTTTGGAAAATACTGGCAATTTGTTTTTGGGCTTTCATATAGAATTTTAGGGTATTACTTAAGTTTCACTTATACAAAGAAGTGTTCTAATTTTTGCCCATTAGAACTACCGTACCATCTGCCTGACAGCACATCTAGATCTAGGCCTGATAATAGTATCAGGCAAAGGCTTTGTTCTAGTGGGTCTAGGGCAGCCCAAACGTGGTTAAAGAATTTGCAGAAAGATTTTTTTTTTTAGCTGTCTTCCTCATAATAGCTAAAAAAGGAAAACAATAAAAATATTCAACGATTTAGGAATGCTTAAGTAAGCCATGAAATATCAATGGCATTAGAAAGAAATATTTGTATTTTTCCATTACTAGGGTATTATACATTTCCCTACTAGACTAAAAGCTCTAGAAAGAGAGAAAATAAAATTGTTTTGTTTACTTCTCCATCCCCTGCAAATATAGTGCTTGGCAGTTTCCTAATGACATATGGTGTTGGGCACATTTTTATATAGTTATATGCGATCTGTATATCTTCTCTGGCAAAGTATCTGCTTAGAACTTTTGCCTGGTTTTTAATTGGGTCATTTGTTTTCTTATTGTCAACTTTTAAGAGTTCTTTGTATGTCTTAGGTAGCAGTCTTTATCAAAATATGTCTTGTGAAAATATTTTTTTCTCAGTCTGTTGCCTGTCTTTTCATTCTCTTGACAGAGTCTTTTGCAGGGCAGATGTTTTTAATTTTCATGAAGTTCAGCCTTTCAGTTCTTTTTGTGTGTGTGGATTGTGCCTTTGGTATTATGTTGAAAAAGTCATCACCATACTCAAGGTCATCTAGGTTTTCTCCTATATTTTTTTCTAGGAGTTTTGGTTTTTCATTTCACATTTAGATCTATGATCCATTTTGATTAATTTTTTGTGAAGAGTGTAAGGCCTGTGTCTAGGTTTATTTTTTATTTTTTGCATGTGGATGTCCAATTGTCCCAGAACCATTTGCTGAAATGACTGTCTTTTGTCCATTGTATTGACCTTGATCCAGTGTCAAAGAACAATTGACAGTAATTATTTGGGTCTATTTCTGGACTCTCTGATCTTTTTTATTGATCTATTTTTCTGTTGTTTCACCAACACTACACTGTCTCAGTTACTGTAGCTTTGTAATAAACCATGAGGTTGGGTAGCCCTTCTCTTTTTCACTTAGGACATGTTGAGGTGGGCAGGGGAGATGGATACCAGAAATTTTCATCTGTGCTTGAGAGGCTTTGTTTGAAGATTTGGCTTAAGGCATTTTGGTCAAGCGTGCTTGCTAATTCTGAATCTATAATCAACCAGAACTCAACCCAATTACAGGCAGTGTTCAGATAATCAGATTATCCCCTTTCCTGTGTTAGGTAAAAGCATAGAAAAATGTCACAGTTTCATAATTTGAGTTACTATCACTAGAAAGAAGCAATGGAAATAGGTAAGAAATTCTCCACTAATGACACCATTAAAAAACATGAATGGCTATCAACTAGCTTTAGAAATAGACATACAAGTACCAAAGAAGTCCCTTTTTTGCCCCTAAATAATTGTATCTCCTTTCTTCCCCGACAAAGGTGGTTACTCTCCAGACTTTTATATTAGTCATCCCCTTTCTTTTCTTTAGCTTTATGACTTACCACATATGTATGTATCCCTAAATTAAATATACATGTATGATTGTTTCCTGGGTCCATGGACTTGGATGGGAAGATATTACATCTTTAATTTCATTATGTTGGTTTCATGAATTTCACTGGTTTGTTGTCTTCAATTATGAATGCTGATAGTAAACCGTTATTCTGAGACATGGTCAGTGGGCCTCACCAGATTATCAAAGGCTTTTGGCACTTTCCTACTATGGTATTTTCCTAGGAGCAGCATTACTAGATTTCAGAGAACGTGTTTTTACATGATTACGAGGAAACCAGCAGAAGCTCTGTTCCAGTCTTTCGCACCAGGATTTCTCATCCACCACAGAACATAGTAATGTGAGGAACTTCCCTCAGTTCTTTAAAGGATGGTGCATAACCAGTCCATTCTACATGGCAAGACTGAGTTTGTTAATTCATGATCAGTGACTTCCTTAAAACATTAGGGCTTACTTCTCTCCTGGGACTGTTATTGGAGAAATAGCACCAGAATGTTACCTTGGTTCAACAATCTTAGTACTTGAGTTCTGGCTAAGAAAGAATTCAGGGCCAAGACTTAAATATAAGCAAAGTTAATTTAGAAAGTCACAGAAGCAAAAGTGAGCCAGCTGGGCTGCATGGGCTTTGGAAACAAGTTACAAAAGAAGGGCCATTGAAGCTTAGAGAAAAGAAAGGCAGAGAAGACTTGCTGGATGAAGAAGTGGGGAAAAGGCCAGGGTGTGAGAGAGAGTGAGCACAATCGCAGGGGAAAGAAAGGGTGGGGAAAGGAGGCATGGGCATACTCAAGAGAGAGAAAGGGTGCACTTTGCATTCTTTGTCTTAAATTTTTATCCTCTGTCTAAAGGTGATGATCTTAGGGAAGATCTCAGGGAAGGATCTCAATAGAATATTCATCTGCTTTGTAGGTGTGTCCTTTCAGGGTTGTGGTGTCTACTGATTGATCAGCACTAGGGTAGGAGGTCATTAGTCATTATATCAGGTCCTGATGTTAGCTATGGCATTGCTCCTCTGGTTTTGCTCTTTTCTGGGCTTGGAGGTGAAATACAACTGAGGCCTAAATGTCACATCTAGTTTGACCAAATCTGACTCTGTGGTCAACTATGAGGCTTTGTTCTTAAGATTATTTGATGTGGGTCAGAACCTCATTCTCCTGAGGGTTTAAGGCAGGCGTCTTCAAACTACGGCCCGCGGGCCACATGCGGCCCGCAGAGAAGTCTGATCCGGCCCGCCAGGTTTTTTGGGCAGTGAGCGCAGCCGAGGTGTTACAGTAGGAATTAGTAGTTCATATAGTCTGGCCCTCCAGCTCTCTGAGGGACCGTGATCTGGCCCCCACTTTAAAAAGTTTGAGGACGCCTGGTTTAAGGCTTAGGGAAGAATCATAGAAGGCTATTCTCCGGCCTCCTTGTTCCTCCTCTAAGGAGGTTGACCACATGACTAGTTACATGCCAGGGGAGGAAAGGTCAGGAGAGGGTCTGAACCACATGCCCAGTTTTATGAAAGATCTGAGGTCAGTGTGTGTGTGTGTGTGTGTGTGTGTGTGTGTGTGTGTGTGTGTGTCTAAACTACATGATAGGTGGTATGCTAGGGGAGAAAAGGTTACCCTAGGAAGAGTTCCCTATTTTCCCAGTTTTGCCTGTTCCTAGGTACCTGGGGCTTCCCACCCTGGTGACAATCCATACCTGGCCTATCCTTCCTACTCTGCTCAGAACCACAGCTTTGATCCTTGGTTCCTGACTGGAGTTCCTCCTTATAGCACTGGGTGTGATGGAGGCAGACTGATTGGTATTTAGACCCTGCCTCTGCCACTTCATAGGTGTGTGATGTTGAGAAACTACTTAATCCTACTCCGTCTCAGTATGCACACTGTAAAATGATGGTATTTTAGACATCTTGGAGTTATTTGAAAATTAAATAAAACAATTTGTGTAAAGTAACTAGCACAGCCACTGGCACAAAGTAGGGCCACTAAGGGTTGTGTTTTTCCTAACCACCATTTTTTAAATTATTAAGAATCAGAAATATTGATGCTATGATGTAGTTAAATTTTCCTTCTTTCCTTCCTTTCATGCTTGAAATACTGAGAGTTGTTTTTAATTCCATCTTTATTATCACAATGCAATCATATTTGGTTCTGGTGACCTCCATATTGCTGTGACTGTCCTTAGTTTAGACTTGCTGGGGCTTTGTGGACCAGTTAACACTAATCACTGGAAGCTCCAGTGAAGAGGACTTGGAGGTCACCTACCTTGTTCCTGGACTTGCTAAAGCTCTATTTCAGTGTCTTGCCAGTTTTGGCTAAGAAAGAATTCAGAGCCAAGACTCTGAATACAAGTAGTGTTCAAGTCTTCAGTCCTGCTCCACCATCCTAATTAACCTTTAGTCTTTGAAGGAATTGTTCTCATCTTTCATTAGGTAGTTTGTGTGTGCCAGTTCACAGTATTAGTAATGTTGTATTTAATTTCTCTGGATTTGCTTGGAGTTTGCAAAGCTAGTGTAATTTCCTTAGGTAAGCTATAATTTACAACTGTATGACACCTCACAATTTAAATAGCAGCTGTTCAGAGAAGACAGACATTTACAAACCACTCCTTCTATTCCTTTGCAAAAGAGCTTGGCTGTAATGAAATGAATAATGTATTTTTGGTGGTATCTGAGTTTGGTGGTTTGATTTGCATGGACAAAGGCAAAAAACCTGACTCATTTGAATTTGTTCTCAACTGTAAGAGAATTTTGAAAGAATAACTGTCTTGTTACTAAGAGAAGGAAATTCTTTCTATTAGTTCCTATAATGGTCTATCACTTACTTTTTTTGGGGAGGGTGTTTCTTCATAAGTTATATATCTGTGTCATTCATTTATTTCTAAAGTATTTATTGAACACTTTTTATAAATTAGGTACTTTTGAAATTTTTTAATTTTCCCCAGTTTTATTTATTTATTTATTTATTTTTAAATATATTTTATTGATTTTTCACAGAGAGGAAGGAGGAGAGACAGAGAGCTAGAAACATCAATGAGAGAGAAACATCGACCAGCTGCCTCCTGCATGCACCCTACTGGGGATGTGTCCGCAACCAATGTATCTTACATGCCCTTGACCGGAATCGAACCTGGGACCTTCCAGTCCACAGACCGACGCTCTATCCACTGAGCCAAACAGGTTTCAGCTTCCCAAGCTTTATTGACAAAATTGTATATATTCGACATGTACAGTGTAATGATTTGACAGTGACAATTTTATTGTAAACAATACAGATAGTCTTTTTCTCCCCTCAGAGTCCAATGGCCTACTATGCCCAGATGCTTATGTTTGGCCTCTTGACCCCAGTCATAGAGTAGACTATGTATGTACAGGGATGGATGTGGTCCATAGATGATGAGCAACCTGTTGTTTGAAAAACTATAGGTTTTATAAACATTTCCCTTGGTATTTAATAAGAAAATTGAAAATAAAAACTGGCTAGTTTCATTTGAGCTAAGAATAATATAGAAAATCTCTCTTCCCATCCACATGCCCAGTTCAAAAGGATGAGCTGTAGACTGCTGAGAAATGGGTATGAAGGTTGCAGCAGGCGTAACAAGCATAGAAGAGATGGAGACACGTAGGATAGTCTGGCAACTGGATCAGCTATCATGTTATACCTGGAGCTTCTTCAGTGTCTGATCTGTGAAGACTAGCACATGCTTTTTTCTAATGAGAGGCTTTCTACACTGGACCTACTTCTTTTGATAGAGGCGTTAAGAAATTGAAATTTTTCAGAGCCATTATGGTTAGAAGGACTACATTTATAGGGGAAAGCTAGTGTGAAGGCAGGAAATCCTTTTTTTCCTCATCAAGGACCATTGATTTGGTTATTGGAGAAAAGCATGGGTGGTCTTTCTTCATGGCTAGTGGGAGTGGGGTTCTTGGGAGACCGCTGGAATAAGCATTTCCAGAGGCTCGTGGGAGGATGAAATGTGGTAGAAAGCTTTATTTTGGTAGAATTATATCCCTCGGCCATTAACCCAGTCCTGGAAGATGTGCAGCTGGGGATTCAGTAGAGCTATAAGCAAGCCCATGTCCAAAGTGTAAGTTCCAGGGTGGAATTGGGTCTGGTGTAGCATTAGGCTAGTTGCAGTCCATTAGTCTATTGTGAGGGGGCAACATCGCTATGGGCCATGTGGGCGAATGTAGGGAAGCCAGGAGAGTGCTCCCCCTGCAACAAGAGTCCCAAGAATCCTGAAACAGAAGAGCACTAACTTCTTTGTTTAGGCATTAAATATTCCAAATATTCCCTCTCGGGCTTTCAGTGGCAATGCCTATTCTGGGCAATGACCTGTTCTCAGGTCTCACTGACAGACAAGTACCTTCCCTGTTTCACCCAGACTTTACTGTGTATGAGTCTATTCTCCCCTTGTCCAGGGCCTTCCCCCAGGATCTGCGGGAAGTGGACCAGTGGCTACTTGGGCAGTGTTCAACTGCAGCTTCCTGGAAAAGCTGCACAAATGGCATGGGTATACCATGTGGCTTTCTTTTTGCTCCTTTCCTGTTAATTAATAATTAGGTTAAATTATAATGGGATCAAAATTTGAAAGAAGTAATCAATTGCTCTACAAAGACAAATAACAAACACAGTTGATTCGAGTTGATAGGAGTTTATTGTTAGAATGTATAGAGAAGTGAGGAAGAACCTGAATCAGTCTTGGTCACCACCACTTCCTGGCTCCAGTAATTTGAGATTGGTCTCAGTGAAGCCACAGTGACTGCAGGAACTGTCCCCTCAGAAGTGGACATCCATTGCTCTGAACTTTAGGGCGGTGTCTTTCAACTTTTTTGATCATATGCCCCATCAGAAAAAAGTAAGCGTAATAGATATGCATTTACTTATAAACTATACATTTGTATTACTATAATTCTGAACTCTATGTATTATTGAGTTTACACAAAAATAAGTTTGTAAATAGAAGTTAAAAGTAAGTAAATTTAGCCGGGACCGGTTTGGCTCAATGGATAGAGCGTCGGCTTGGGGACTGAAGGGTCCCGGGTTCGATTCCCGTCAAGGGCATGTACCTTGGTTGCGGGCACATCCCCAGTAGGGGGTGTGCAAGAGGCAGCTGATCGATGACTCTCTCTCATCGATGTTTATGGCTATCTCTCTCCCTTCCTCTCTATACAAAATCAATAAAATATATTAAAAAAAAAGGTAAGTAAATTTAGCTTCTATCATGTTCTTTCACACCCTGCTACACTGGTTACTCCCTTAGAATGTGCACACGTTTTTTGGAACCTATTGCCCCCCCCCCCTTTTGTGTGTGTGTGTGTGTGTGTGTGTGTGTGTGTGTGTTCTTTTTTGCATTATGATGACTCAGCTCAGTAGAGTTAACTAACTGTATGATCCTGGGCAGCTACCTCATAGAGTTGCTTTGGAGATTAAGTGCAATAAGATATCTAAAGTTGTTAGCATAGTGTCTAAAATGTTAGCTAGTTTTCCTAACGCCATGGAAGAGTTTCTCTTCATTCCACTTTATCTCACTTCTTCTGTACACTGATGGTATCTACTTCCTTTTCTTCTGCCTTAGGGGCTAGGGGTGAGTGTGGCATGTCCTCAGAGAGATGTCTATTACAATATATTACTTTATGGAAGGGCTGTGCAGTTGGAGTCTATGCTATGGAGCTGTCTACCCAGATTGCAAAATGAAAATAAAAAAAATTATTGGATTTTGTACTTGGAAATATAAACATGTGACCTGAAGCTCAATGTCATGGTGAATAATTTCCAAATTTAGAAGAAGTTCTCTTGATTTGGAATGAAACATGCTACTATTATGTAAAATTACATTAGAGTTCATAATAGGAATTAGAAACAGGTCTTCTTGTTATCTGTCTAGTTCTCTAGAAGGACCAAAATAGTTTTTGTTTTGTTTTGTTTTGTTTTATTTTATTTTTCTTGTTCTTCTATGGTTTACTCAAGACTGTTGTTCTTTTTATGAGAGATTTTTCATGTTCTGGCTCCATGCTTTATACCTGTTGGTCATTCAGGAAATAGCAGTTGGGAAAGTTATTTTAACAGTCCGAGATTAATAAATCATGCACACCTTCTTCACTTTCAAATGATCATAGTATTTAAAATTACTAATTGAGTCATGCTGTCTATTAAATAGAGGTTATCCTGTCATAATAAAAGAAATTAGATTTTTGGCATTTATTCCTACCTTTATGACATTTATGGAAATTGATAATGTAAAAAACCAAATGAACAAGTTAACTTTTGCATTACCTAAAACCTGTAGGTTTGGAGATCTAAAATAAACATAATATTTTATTATGATCCTTAGACATGAACTGCTAAAATCCTGGCACCATACTTAAAAGCAAGGGTCTCTATTTCTTCTCATAGGATTAAAAGCTGGTGGTGAATATAGTGGATCATATCAGTATTTCATTATTTCTCAATTCAAAAGACTGAATTATTCAGATGATTGAGTAACACACATAAGTTTCTTAAGAAGGAAAAATACAAGGGATTTTTTTTTTTTGGTCTGGATCAGAGAATCTGTTGGAGAATAATGACAAAGGTTAATGAATTAATTACATGAGATAGATGACTTACTGGTGGGCACTCAAAGAGAAGTAAATAAACTTGTATTTGATGCAGAAGAATTTTTGAACAGGAAGACCTGCTGAAAGTGGTATTGGAAGAAACTGATCAGTGGTCTTGAGACAGGATTAGGAGAGATAGGAGTGATGGACAGTCAAGCAAGGGCACAGTTACAGTTGTCCTGTCAAGAAGTGGTGATTGATGAGCTTTGGTGAAGTTTAGCAAATGGAGAATGGTGGCTGTAAAACAGAACAAGAGACATATCAGAAAAACCTTATGGAATTTGATTCGACAAAACTTTATAATATTTGAATGAGTAGCATGAAGAAGTGAGAAATTGAAGCTGTTTTAAGCATACATTGGGTTTGAACTATATGAAATTACCAGTATTTTATTTTTAAATCTACAAAAGTGCTAATTTCATATGGTTCCTTGTGATGCATACCTGTTGGAATTGTCTATTAATACTTTCAAAAATAGCTAATGACATCGACGAGGAAGTAAAAATTGCCAAGGTAGCAGTACTAACAGTCAAGTGAGGACCAAGTTATAGTAGGTATTTTCTGAGCTCTGCACTGGGAGCAGTTAATTGTAGAAATGAAAACGGAGTGATTAAATGAATGAATGAAGGCTAATTTCATGAATTCTTTTTCTTTAAAAATTTAAAGTTGTGCATTTTAATGTACTAACTGAAAGTTCAGATAAAACAAGATGGCCCGTGAAGTTGGACCAAGTAATGCTTAACCCGTATAGAAAAACTTGGGGAGATTGATAATCTCTTCAGACAGTTTGACCCTGACCTGAGCAATTGATCAGTTTTGAGTTATTTGGATATTTAGCAAGCAAAAGTGTTTTTGTGAATTTGAAAGGGAATCCAGAAGCACACCTTTCTCACCTTTAGTCATTCTTAAGTAGCTACTAAGGGAAGTAGGCTCAAGTTAATTAAGAAACCAAACAAAATAGCACATAAAATAACATATAAGAGAACACTTGAGGTCTTTGGAGGAAAATGCAGGTGTATACAACAAAGAACTATTTTGAAATACCCAATTTTGCTGAATTACCTTGAAAAAGCTCTGTTTTTCTTATGTGGATCTTATTGGTGAGTACTGGATAAATTAGTTATAAATGGCCCACATGGGCTTTAGTAAGAAGATTGTTTGGGATGCTCTCAGCAAGCCTGGGGTGGTAGGCCTCTCTGGATGAAATCTCCCACAGGCTTCTGACAGAGATAAGCGTTAGCAGATCCGATATCTGAGGAGGCATGCCATACTACGTAGAACCAAGCAGCAGCGAAGGCAGAAGTTTACATGTTTTAGAGTGGCAAATTGTCAGGTTGTTTCTGCTCATTTTCTATTCAAACTCACGTCCTGTGCTTCCTGAATACGTACCACAGAAAACACTGGCCCTGTTTTCTCTAAGCTCAGTGAATGTGGGACAGGGGGCGATGTAGAATGGGCTCATTCTCCAGGTTCCCTCTATTTGCATGCTCATGATAGCACACAAAGAAGCTGCTCATGAAGAGCATATTAGAACTTGTGTGTGTGTGTGTGTGTGTGTGTGTGTGTGTAGAATATTACATTTGAGTTGTTTATGATCATTTTGGGTGAATGGGGAGAGATGTTTCCTACTTCATCCTGCTCCGTGTCCCTCTGGTTAGGTATTGTTGGGTTATTCCAAAGAAATCTAGTGCTCCGTCTCTGAATTTGAGAGAGTTGGGAGATAAGTTGGGAAGATAAGCATCTATGCATAAAATAATTAAAGAACAACATGAACAATTTATAATCATTGTCGAAGTGTAAGTATTGTAGGGGTCTGAGGAGGACTTTTTTTGTGAGTCGATATATATCAGTAGTCAAGAAAGGCTTCTTGGAAGAACGAGGTTCACTTTTTAGAAGTAGCTTCAGTCGTGTTGGCATTTATTACTGTGCCAGTCTCTGTTCTTAGCATTAGAACTAAAATTTGAGTTATGAGTAAGAAACCGTGCCGGTGAAATTTTCTTTGAAGGTTACAGCCACTTAAATGGCTTTTGCTAACTGTGCTCCATAAAACAACATTGGGATCACCACGTGTTTTTTTTTTTTTTTTTTTCTCTTTCCCAAACCATTGGTTTCCTAATGTTTGCTTGGTTAAATTGTGACTTTCATATACACTTTGATGCCTTCTTTCAGGGAGGATTTTGCTAAGGAAACCCTTCTCCTTTCTTGAGCTTCTTCCCACAATGTGAGTCAGCTAGCTCAGTAGCAACTGCTCTGACAAGCAGGGAGTTCAACGTTGCAGTGTGGGCTATCGAAACGTGATCCAGTACCATTGACCAGATTGCTAAGACTCCCCCAAATTGACGCCTCAGATAATCTCTTATGTCCTTGGTGCAGAGGGTTGCTTTCGCCTTTGGTCTGGCCCCAGGCGCACTGAGTGGGAACACCGCAGTATGTCAACATTAGAAGTGCAATCCAAGCTGCTCATCAGTTGAACCAGCTCATACTTAGTGAAGTCACATCTGCTCGGTGTCTGTGTTTGTTCAAGGATAAAAGGAAAGAAGGCCAGGCCTCCTCTGTGTTCCCACGTTTCCATCCAGCAGGCGAGGAGCAGGGGAGGCCTGCTGTTTGTCATTCCTGGTCACATCAAAGCCCGCCCCTCCTGGCAAGGCTCTTGCTTATCTGCTGGCAGGGTGGGCCCCTTGGACCCTTGAGAGCATTTATAATGTTGCTACTTGGGAAATCTTTTTCACTTTCGCAAGAACATTAATCTGGAAAACATTGCACCTACCTTCTTTCGCCTAACTATGATCAGAAAGCTTCTGGCAATATAAACGAATAACATTTTCCCTGTCACAGTATTTTCCTCCACACTCACTTTTTCCTTATTATAAAAGGTCATCATAACCACTTTCTCAAAAAGGCCATGTAGATGGTAAGACAATCAAGAAAAGAGAGCACATTTCCTTTTGATTTATTGCTTTTGTTTTACACTTTAGGCATATCACAAATAGGATCCAGTTACATTGCAGGTTCTTCTGGTTGTGTCTTATAACACAATGGTAAAAATAACCATCCTTGTGATAGAAAAGTTCAGATTGTACCAAAGTTTGTAAAGTTTTATTCAACATCCAGGAATTAATATAACAAATATTTCATTCATTTATTCATGCGTGTGTATATCTTCATTCAGGAAACATTCACTGAGCACCTTCTAGGAGCCAGGCGTTTATCAGATGGCATAATGTGAAGAAAAATAAAGTATGGGAACAGAGTGCTGGCTGGAAAGGGGTTGCTTATTCAGTGTCAGGGAAGGCCTCACTGATATTTGAGCGGAGCCTGAAGTAGGGGAGATAGTCTGACTTGGCAGAAACCTTGGGGAAAAGTCAAAGGCAAGGGGAGCATGAGGTCGGAGGCCTTGAAGTAGGGTGTCCTGGATCAGTGTGGGAACTACCAGGCAGGAGGGATGGTTGGGGCTGAATTAGTGAGTGGCCTGAGGTAGCAGATGAATTCAGGATGGTCCTTGGGGTGATAGAGGAGCTGAGCCATCGGAGGGTTTGAGTGGAGGCTGACAGGACCTGACTGACTTACCTTCAATCCCCCGCCCCTCCCCCCTCAATGGGGAGAATTAGCAGTTACAGGGCCAGGGCCAGAAACAGGGAGACTTGTCCAGATGTTATTGTAGCCAGAGGAGAAATTATGATGATTTGGATCAGGTCAGTGAATTGCAAAGAAATCAGATTCCAGATACATTTTAACAGTAGAGCCATGGTTTTTATTTTATTTTTATTTTTTTATTTTGGACATGATATGCAAGAGATGGGAGTGAAAGATGTCTTTAGGGTTTTTAATCTAGGCAACTGGCAAGGTGAATTTGCTTCACTGAGCACATGCTGTGGGCTAGACATGATTCTGTGGGTTTTGCAGGACCATAGTGTTAGGTATTTCAGGAGTTACATGGAAGGGTAAAATACTGTTTGGGAAATATCATCAGTAATCTATAATAATAAAAGCACAATATGCTAATTAGGCCAGACATCCTTCCAGATGACCTTCTGGACGAGGGGGCCGAGCCCCTTGCACAAATTTTGTGTGTCGGGCCTCTAGTACGTAGATAATTCACATACTTTAGAATTCACCCTTTAAGTGCATAAAATTCAGTGGTTTTTAATATATTCAAAATTTTGTGCAACCATTAATCATTTTTGAATTCTAAAACTTTTTTATCACCTGAAAAAGATGCAGCTATTAGCAGTCACTTCCCACTCTCCTCCTTCCACCGCTGGCAACCACTAATCTACTTTCTACCCCTATGGATTTGCCTGTTCTGGAAATTTCACATAAATGGAAACATACAAGCCTTTGGTGACTTTAGTGTAGTGTTCTCAAGGTTTATCCATGCCAGATCATGAATTAGTAAATCTTTAGCTTTTATGGATGAGTAATAACCCATTGTGTGTTTATCCCAATTTTATTCTTTATCCTCAGTTGGTAGAAATTTGGTTTGTTTCCAATTTTTGGCTATTAGGAATAATGCTATATCCATTCATGTTCAGGTTGTTGTGTGGATGAATAGTTTTAATTCTCTTGGGTATATATATAGGAGTGAACAGTAGATGTTTTTTTTTGTGGCTGGTTACTTCTGTCCAACATTATGTCTATGTAATCCATTGATGTTGCATGTAGCAGCAATTCATGTTTTTCATTACTTTCTAGGATTCTGTTCTATGAACACCTCAAAGTCTATCCATTGTCTGATTTGTGGACAGTTAGGAGCTATGATGAATATTATTGCTTTGAACACACTTGACATTTTTTTTGCTGGGCAAAAGCCCTCATTTCTATTGGGTGAATTCACAGAAGTGGGGTTTCTATGTTCTTCTTCGTCTTCATCAGTCTTTCCACATCATACAGATATGCTTGTTCATGCTGGTGCTGGGCACTCCCCTGGCTTCCTGCACACCTGCTCCTAGAGTTCCTCCCAGCCTGGCACACATTTAGGACCAACTCTTCTCTCTGGTTCCCTCCCCCCTCCACTTTTTAAGATTTTAAATTGACTTTTAGAGAGAGGAAGGGAGAAGGTAAGGGAGGGAGGAGTACAGTGTGTGTGGGGGAGAGAGAGAGAGAGAGAGAGGGAGAGAGAGAGAGAGACAGACATTGATTGGCTGCCTCCTGCACGCTCCCTACCAGGGATGTAGCCTGTATGATCCTTGTATGTAACTAGAATCTGATTTCTTACCAACTCACAGACCTGATCCAAGTTGCCATAATTTCTCCTCTGGCTACAGCAATAGCGTCCGGCATGCGTCCTGACCAGGAATTGAACCGGCAAACCTTTGGTGCACAGACAATGCTTAACCAATTGAGCCACACCAGCCAGAGCCTCTTCCTCTTTCATTTAAAGCATCTTGTAACAGTCCTCTCCTTCCTTATGCACTTTTTCTTCTGTTGATTAACAAAGCAGAGTTTAGCTCATGGCTGCCTACAACTCACTGTATAGTTACCAGCTTGAGAGCCTAAGGTGATCATAATGGTTTATTCCCGTACAGTATTGTTCCTACAGGTTTTTGAAGGGTCTATTTCCCTCTCAGAATCTGATAAAAGCTATAGGCTGACTTACAGGAAATGCACTTGCGAACGAGAACACACACACACACACACACACACACACACACTTTCTAACACTTTTTAGGAGATTTGTAGACCTTTATGAATCCCATCCAACTGTGGGCTCATGGTTCCCAGATTAAGAACCTTCTCTATTTTTGTAGTGCCTTAAAACATCAATTCTCTTTAGTCTTCCTGACTCTTTATGATCTTCCACTCCAGTCTGTGACTGTCAACTGTTGTAGATATATGGCTGACCATACACTGAGTGGCCAGGTTATTATGATCTCTGAACGCAGAATAATCTGGCCATATATATATATATATATATATATATATATATATATATATATATATGCTCAGTGCATGAATTCCTGCATGGGGGGGGGGGGTCCTGCCAGCCTGGCCAGGGGGAGGGGACATGGGCGGATGGCCGGACTGCCTGCTGGTCGAACTCCTGGTCGAGGGACAATTTGCATATTAGCCTTTTATTATATAGGATATACACTGGGTAGTCAGATTATTATGCATTCAGACATCATAATATGGCCACTCAGTGTATATGCACAGATGTAAAACTGGCTAATACAGAGATCCTGACCTAGTTGGCAAAAGAGGTAACACTCACTAGCACTTGGAGTACTTGGAGAAGTCATTGTACTTGTGGACTCACTCCTCATTTGTTTCAGTGCTGCTAGCATTTGAGAATTTTTCTGATTGTATCATTCACTGCTAGAGAGGAAAAGGAATAAGTTGTAGTTGAAATGTGTCTGGGAAGGCCTTGGCATGGCTGCAGGGACAGCAGGCATCCAGGTGGTATGTGCATGCCTTCGTCTCCCTCCCTCACCAGGAGTCTTACTCCCCTCAGTCCTATTGTGTCTCACAGTTTCTTAACAGGTGCATTATTGGGAGCTACTCAATCAGTGAGTTCCATGGAAAGAACATGTGTGGACTAAGTGAAGCTAACAAATAGTCCACAATAAATTAGATCTCTACTTGTAAAAATGAATTTTTTTGTTTACAAATTTATTGGTTTAAAACTTTTACAAGAGTAATAGAAGTACAACATGAAAATAATTTTTCTTCCTCTGCAATGCCCATTTTCATTCTGCAGGGATAACCACACTTAAGAGTTTATGCCCCCAAGTTTTTTATTGAGCATATAAAAGCATGGTATAGATTTGTAGCACTGGGAGCACATTGTACAGTTCTGTGCAGCTTGCTCCTTCTACTTTGCAGGGTAGTGTAGTTATGCTTCCGTGTCTGTACTATATTTGTGTTTATATACCTTCCCCTTTTCTTATCTTTCTTTATTTTTTAATAAAGCATCACAACTTTTATTCATAAGTATTACTTTGCATTTCCCAGTACGCATATCCTAGCATCTCTAATGACATGCACTAAGGTGGCTCTCCAGAATATTTTATAATTACTGCTAGAACAGTTAGGAAAACAACATGTAATTCCTTAAATCACATCTCGTTATCTTTCTTTTTGAATGCTTACTTTTTTCCTTTACTTACTCATTTTTGGAGTAATGAGTTGGTACCCTAACGTCCAAAGATGACCAATAAGTGTTTTTATAACCACAAACTTTTATTTTAACGTATCTGATGTTGGTGCGCTGTGATCCTGCTCAGTAATTAATGCTGATGCTCAGTTTCTTCTGAGGTCAGTGGGAACCTCTTCAAGTCCTTGAGATGGGACTCCGTAGTCTGTGTTGGCTCCTCACTTTCAGGTCTGACAGGGTGTTCCAGGCTGTTCTTTTTTCTAAATTAACATTAAATGTTGGAATAAGCCCCGTTTTTATTTTGTGTTGTGTTTAGGAAAAATTGTCTCCCTAGGTTCAACCAGATCTGCCTACTTCACTCCTGGGTGTGCCTTACCAATCAATCCCCAAATATTTAGGAGAGCTACCACGTACAGGACAGCCAGCTAGCTCCTGTTGTAGTAAACGTGTCACCCAGCCTTCTTCCTCCCAAAGCAAGTAAACCACAGCCCAAACAATAACAACAGATCCTTATTGTGTGTCCAGAGTTAATCTTTTGTTTTAAGAATATTTATGGAAAACCGCTGATCCATAGAAAAGCAAACAAGTGAAGGCCATATACAAGTAGAATAATACATTTTCACTTTCATTGTACAGTAATTTACATTCAACAAAATCCACTCACCGTGTGCTCAGTTCAGCAAGTTTTGGTTAATGTATACATTTATGCAACCAGCACTACAGTCACCCTTCCATTTCCCCCGGAAAAGTTTCTTCTTGGCCTTTGCAGTCAGTCCTTGTTCTCACCTCATTTCCAGACAACCATTGACTTTCTTTTGGGTGATATACTTTTAAGTTTTCTAGAATTTCCTAAAAATTGCATTACATAAATATAGTCTTTTGTGTCTGGCTTCTTTAGTTGGTGTTTTTGAGATTCATCCTTGCAGTATTCCATTGCTCAGGCATAATGCCACATTTAGAGTTGGACTGTCCTCCTGCTTCCCCTTTTGGTTATTATACATCATGCCAACATGGACATCGCATACAGGCTTTGTGTGGACATATGTTTTCATGGTCTTGTGTGGATACCTTGCCATGGAATTGTCAGATCAGATATTAAGTGTATGTTTAACTTTTCAAGAAATTACCAAAACATTTTGAAAGTAGCTGAACTATTTTGCATTTGTTCCAGGTATGAGTGTCAGAATGTATGTATGTACCATGTATGAGAATTCCAGTTGCTCTACACCTCACCAATTTGTGATATTGTTATTATTTTTAATTTTGGCCTTTCTGGTGGATGTGTGTGGTGGCATGTAATTGTGGTTTTCTTGCCAGTAGAAGTGGGGTTCTTTCACAAGATCGCAAGGAAAGCATTCTGAGAGACCCATGCTTAGGAGATTGTGGTGTGGTAAGATTTATTTGGGTGCAAATTGAAGGCTGTCCCAGGTTTCCAAGGTCCCATCTCCATCAGTTCCCCCTTGGAAGTTCAACCTTGTCTTCATCAGGCCCCCAAATAGGTCCAATGTCCAGAGATTCAGTGCCATGCCAAAGCTTAATTTATATCAAAGCTTTGCCCTGTTCCTGGCTGTGCTCTGGCTGTCTGGCGCTGCTATATTCAGTACCCAAACTGGACTTGGAGCCTGCTTAAGGTCTGTGTGACTACTGGCCCCAGATGCAAGGCTACAAGGGTGATATGGAGAGAAGATGTGTGAAGGAATGGGTTGAGCACATGTTAGAGTAAGAGATAGAGATAGAGATAGAGATAGAGATAGAGATAGAGATAGAGATAGAGATAGAGATAGAGATAGAGACAGAGATAGAGATCAAAATAACCAATCAACTTCTCAATCTTTCCTGGCTTCTGCTGGGCCAACCCTCTGCCCAATCTATTTCTTAGATCTTCTGAGGTTCCATGTTCCTTATCCAACCTCATCCTTTTCCCAGGCTAGACAGACAGGCCTCTGTGATCACCATCTTGGTCCTATTACACATGCCTCATAGAAGCATCTCCGCCTTTGTCATTTTGGCTTTTTCTGCACATGCGCTTCTTTCCCCCACATGATCTGGGGGGTTGGGGGATGGACCTGTTGGACCTTGGGGAGATTGGAAAGCTGGTCCTTCCTCCGTACACAAGGGAGGGATGAACTCTAATCCTCTGGGTGGGACAATGCTATAATCCCTGGGGTTCCTACGAATGTTACAACTTCCTAGCAAAGCTGGCTTATGCTTCCTAGTTGATTATGCTTAATAATGTCTGATTTTCTCTGTTCCCTTCCTTTATTAATATGTAGCTACTTACGCTAGCAGTCTTAATTTGCATTTCCCTAATGACCAATAATGTTGAGCATCATTTTATGTGCTTGTTGGCCTTCTATAGTTCTTTTTTTGTGATGAGTCTGTTCATAACTTCCTAGGTTGTATGTATTATTTAGTTGACTTGTAAGAATATTTTTTACATTCTGGCTGCATGCCTACTGTTAGATAGATGTTTTGCTTTTGCTACTTAATTTTAAGTAGAGTTTGATAAGGAAGTGCCTTATTCATCTATATTTTTATTTGAAATACACAAGATATAAATAATCTTATCCAAAGAAAATAGTAACATGCTTTAAGTACAATTTTTTTAATCATATAAGAGAGAGAGAGAAAAAAATGTTCAGAGAAGAGATAAAGGAAATATTGAAGAAAGGGTGAAATAAGAGAAGGTAAAAACAAGAAAATGACTAGGAAAACAGAGGAGATACAACAGAACGACATAGAATGAGGGAGAGCCTAAGAAATTGTGGAAGAGAACATCAAGCGAATTTATAGAGGAAATAGGAAGAATAGGTTGGAAAGAAGACAAAATAAATGCAGGGAGAAGAAAATGCCACAATTGTTTCTTATACTTCCCACACCCTGCCTCCTGCATTAGTTACTGTTATCTTATCTCTCAGGTCCCTACTTTTCATATCCAGCCGTCTTTCCTTTCCAGTCCCACCTTTCCTTCCACTTCTCAGCTTTCCAATATTTTACTGCTCTGCTTTTCAAACTGGAAAGTAGCTGATTGTGTGTGCCCTTCCATCTCCATCTTTACAGCACAGACTGTGAAGTTGGTTGGGTTTGAAGCCCAGCTCTGCCACTTCCTAACTCTGACCTTACCTTCAAGCTCCAGCTTTACCATCTGTAAAATGGGGACAATAGCAGCTGTCTCATATTTTTCTATGAAAACTAAAGAATTCATGTGAAGCACTTATCAGGATGTTTGACCATTCAGCGTTAGCTGCTGTTAGTGTGTATTTGTGTGCGCATGTTTGTTTATGTGTGTATGTATGTGTGGGTGGGTGGGAGGGAGAGAGATGTTTCTTGTTTATCATTTCTTTTCCCTTTGATATTCTACTCATCTTTTAATCTAGAAATACTTTACCAAATAAAATACTTAAGAGAGAAAATCCTATAAAATAAAACGCTAATATGAAAATCAATTGAACAGCAGAATGACCGATCGCTATGACGTGCACTGATCACCAGGGTGCAGATGCTCAATGCAGGAGCTGCAACTGGTGGTCAGTGCGCTCCCACAGGGGGAGCACAGCTCAGCCAGAAGCTGGGCTCATGGAGAGCGCAGAAGTGGTGGCAGGAGCCTCTCCAGCCTCTGTGGCAGCACTAAAGACCCCTCGGAGGATGTCCAATTGCTGGTTTAGGCCCACTTTCCCCCTAGGCCAGCAGTTGGACATCCCCCAAGGGGTCCTGGACTGTGAGAGGGCACAGGCTGGGCTGAGGAACCGCCCCCCCCCCCTAGTGCACAAATGTCCTATCACAATAATAACGATCATCATGCTTCTAAAGCTCTGAGATAGAAACACAAATGTAATTGTTCATCTGGAGTGTAGAGTTGGAAGTAGTCATAATGCATATTTATGGGATGCTTTAGTTGAGCATTTTAGCCTAGTACTGGCAGATATTTAATATCATAGTAGGATATTTTTACAGGGTCCAGGGGTGGAATTTCCTGGTCTCTTTAATAGTGAGACACCAAGCCAAGTCACATGGGATAAATACAGCTGAGGCAGGTGAGAGGCCTGACCTTTTTATCACTGAATAAAGAACACGGACTCTACCCCTCCATGCCATTCACCCCCACGAATTCCATTATAAAACGGAAGGTGGCATGAATGAGGAAGGGACCTCCTTCCCAATGCAGGGTCTCTTCAGCATTTCTCATCAGCTCTGCCTCTGCACTACAGTAAAAGTGTACTCGCCTCTGATTAATTTGTATTTTTTTTTTTTTGACTTTTCCAATTGCTGGCTAGATTTTCCTTACATTGGAAAAAAAAAATTTTGCTTTGATTTTGGATCGACATAGAAAGAAACCTCTTTCTTCTTTTACATGTAGGCATTTAGCTATACAAAGTGAGATTCCGCCTACTCTTTTCTTAGTTCCCACTATAGTTGATTTCTGTAGTTTGCGTGCTTTCCCATTTGCCTAACTTCAGAGAGGGGCTGCTTTATTAGGTGACACTTTAAGCATGCCACCTGGAATTGAGCCTAATATTCTGGATGTGCACAATTGAGCCCAGCAGTCTGGATGTGTTCTTACTTCATCTGGTTTAAACTCCATTCTTATATTAATCAGGCCAAAATGGGTGCATCAGCTTTTCAGCCTCCTTCCCCCCAAATCACAGTATTCATTTGTTATATTTGGGGTGATTATACACTTCATCCTTCAAATCAGGACACTTTGGAGACTGAAAGCAGACACAGTAACTAGGCTCAGGTAACAGGCATAAACCAGAATTGTTCTGGTCACACAGGGATGTATGGTCACGTTGATTATGTGAAGTTGAACGCAAGCCTGTCTGTGCTCCCTGCCCCAATATTAGCTGTTAATAGTCTTGGTTAAGCAGTTGAATTTTTTCTGAACAGAAATTCAGAACTTTATATTTAAACTTGTTTAAAGTTTAATGGTGCCGATGTTTGTACCATAGAGATGTTTGAAATGTAGGCTTTTATATGTCAAATGAGCTTTTCTCCTCAGTCAGCAGCATCTGGAAATTTGACAGACAGCTTTCCCATGTATTTGGCCAGATGTTGGTACCCTGAAGGGTTTCTTCCCCAGATCTGAGGCACCAGTCCACCTCCCCCCAGGGAGCTGTATCTCTCTCCACTGCTAAACTGAGAGCCAAGACCTTAGTGTGTTCCCTTCTCAGGTGTTTGCATCTTAATAGGAGACAAAACAGACAGTAAGGCCTTTCAGAGAAGAAAGAAGAGGCATCCAACGATTGTTTCCTGGGCAACTTGGCAGGAGTTTCTTTCTACAGATTCTGATCATCTTTCCCGCGGCAGATAATAGGAGCTGCATGCAGAGCTCCCTGCAAACGTGTTAGCTCACGAAAGGTAGCATCAGAGAGATGGGTGCTGCCATACATGGAGAGGGCAATCAGAGTGTGGAAAAAAGGTATTTTTAAAAGGGCATCTTCCTCTTCCATTGTAATGGCCTACATAACAGTTTTATTGCTCAATTACTAAAAGGATAGTTTTTGTATTTTTCAGAAGTCATAGAGCCAATTTTTCATTTGGCCGTTGGCTTCCTCTCCTTTGCCCACAGGGTTTCTCTCTCTTTTAAAAAATTTCCATTGCCTTTAACCCTAACTTGTGTACATGTGTAGTCCTTGAAAATTGTGACTTTCACTTTATTACAACACTTAGTAAAAAAATACATTTTACATTGTAATCTAGCATGTACACACACACACACACACACACACACACACACACGCATACATGCACACCCCAGTCCCCCTGAAACAAGTTTCTTGAAATATTACTTGCTACTTGCAGTGTTCTCTGTTTCTCTTATTATTCCATTACCCTCCCCAACCCTCCCCACCCCTCCCCTTCTCTCTCCTTCCCTCCCCTCCCCTCTCCTCCTTTCCCCTTTCCTTCCCTCCCTTTTGTTTCACCCTACCCCACCTCACTCCACTCCACTCCACTCCTTTCCATTCCACTCCATGCAAAAGAGGCTGACTGGGACCAAATAAATTGATTGCAACCTGGTGTGCACAGTTAGTTTGTAAAACACTTCCCTAAAGTTATTATTAATTGACTCTTAAATTATCTGTACAGATAGATGCTTTTTGGTGGTAATCATCACCAGAGAGCCAGTTTCCCTTGGGCATAAATCTACAATAACGACGTTTAGGACTCCATGGTCTCTCTTGTTCTTGTGGATAAATCTCTGATCACAGAGGACCTAGCATAAGAAACTGAATTTGTTCTTGGTCTCCCATATGAGGATAGTAATTAATTTAGCCACTAGCCAGTGAACAGCAAGTAATTCTTCAATCTAAATATCTCTATTACATATGACATAAAATAGCCTGTGTTAGAATTAAACATTTTTTTTCAAGCTGGGAGTTTTTATTGACATGCTAAAATGGGTTTAAAAAGGCAAGGCTATCTTTATAAAGTTAATTTTTCTGTATTAACAGTTTAATTGTCCAGCTATTTAAAAATTATTACTTTCTAAGTGGAGGACTTGAGGCAGTAAAATTTCTTGTTCAGGTGTTTCTTACTTGCTCCTTCAGTTAGGCCATAGTTACAGATATTCGGATAGTCTCTTTTTAATACATTTTTGGGTCCTTGTAGGAGAAATTCAGCAGGTCTGGAGTATGAAACCAGACACAGCTACACTGTCAAGTTGTGTGGTTTACTTTCAGTGACTGTACATAGATATATATGTTAAGTTTTAATTTGAGAAATATCGAATATCTTTTATTAAATTATGAATATGGGTTTTGGAGACAGATTGATTTGGATTAAGCCTAAAGACTAGCTTTGAGAATAGGTAAAATGTTCTGAGTTTCTCTTTCCTCATATTAAAACTATACTCACCTCAAAGAATAATGAAATGAGGTTTTATATGTATATAACATATACTTATAAATAAAATACCAATAAGTCTATAAAATAAATTATACATATATTGTTTCTATATATATGTTATCGATACATATAGATATGCATACATTTGTATATGTATAAATTAATTTCCATTTCTTTTCTTTTGGACTTGATATTTGTGTAATGGGATTGACAGACTTGCATTTTGATTTCTGAATCAGTCTGCTTATTACACTTTTTGATTATCTGTATAAATAATGACATTTTGAGAATGGGAAAATTAATTAAAAATTATATATTATGGTTTTTTTGGGGGGGGGAAATTCCATTTATGTGCAGTGGAATGGTTTGCTTACTCCCAAAATTAAACTTAGACAGAAATGAAAATTAGCATCAATGCATTTGAATATTATTTGAATTTATTCACTTCAAATGGAGCAAGAAAAAACAGTAAAGTGTTGTTTGTTTTGGAGTACTTACCCATTAATGTATGAATCAGGTAATTGATATTTGAGCCTGAGAATCTATAACATTCCTATTGATCCCTTAACAGCGGAAGCCTCTTTGAGTTCTAACATGTTGGCAGTCTGTAACTACAGAAGGCCATTTTCCTCCCTTGTTCAGTAAAGGAGTGGACTTTTGCCTGGAGGAAGTTATTCTGCAGTCTTCACGGCTGCCCACCCATGTGCTGCGGTAAATGCTAATGTTTCCGAACACCTGCAGTGTAAATTCTCTTTGGTGTCTATAACGTTCTAGAGAACACTGTCCCTGTTTGATACTTTCTCCACGCCTGCCGGATGCCATGATCAAAGGGGGTAAAAGTTCAATATGAAGTTCCTATGCTTAAGGAGAACACGTTCCTTTTTAACTTCTAAGCATAGAGAGCTTTGTGCAGACATTGGGTCAGGATGTGTTCCTTAGAAAAACGGAGTAAACAGAGCTGCAGTTATATTTCAGACTGGTTGGAGGCATACCTCTCCCCTGACCAACTGTGAATTCTAATTACCCTAGTCTGCCTGTCCCTCACCCTAGGGAGAGTTTTCTTACCCCTTTTCTGTTTTATCTTGGGGAAGGTCCCATTGTCTCACTGAACTCTGCTGCATCCTGTTTATATCACAAAGAGAAAAGCTCCAGCTGCCTCCCTCCCCACCTTTCTCCACCTGGAGATAATAAGTCCCTTGGCAGCCACATTCTCTGTAATCATATGAGGTCATCTTACAGGCTACCAAGAAAGAGCCATTTGTTGAGTGCCCGCTTTGTGACAGGCATTGGCTAATGGTGTTCTATGTCTTGCCTCATTCAAATCTCAGGAGGGAGGAGAAATGAAACAGAAAGTGCTCCTTCCACCAATTGCCAAAGGAAGTTGCTGGCCCCTGCGGTAGCTTGAACTTTAGGTATAATAGTCCCAGATGGAGTTCCAGAGACAGCTCTGGGTGCAGAAACTGCCTGGAGACAAATACTTTAGAAAGCGTATTTATAGGCACAAAGCAAAAACGTTTCAAAGCTGGTTAGGTGGGTATGGTAAGCAGAGGTTTAAACTGGTTTTCAGAATAACATGGGAAGGTGGGTTCTTTGAGTTACAGGTCACATGCCATGGGTTTTGTGCTCCACACCATTCAGAGGTCTGGTAGATTCACTCCCTCCCCGAGCCTTTGTCAGCAGGCTGAAGAGGACCTTGCGTCTTTCATTTTAAAGTGAACACTTCTGTGGGCTGATTTTCCTTCCACATTTGTAAAAAAAAAAAAAAGTTCTAATTCTAAGGCATAGTTCTATAATATTGCCCGATTGAATGTAGCACGTTATGTTAGATTTCTAACGTTTTTCAGCTTCTGAAATTCTGCAAAATTCTTGGTCCCAGGTCTTTAGGTTAAGCTTAAAAAAAGTTAACTCAAATTACTTCCTTTTATTTGTGCTTTTGGTGTTTGTCCTATGAGGCCAACTTTTCCTTTTTGATTATTTATTGAATCTTTTTTTTTTTTTTTAAATTTCTTTATTGATTAAGGTATTACATATGTGTCCTTATTTCCCCATTACCTACTTTCCCCAATGCATGCCCTTCCCCCCTGTTATCTGTGTCCGTTGATTAGGCTGATGTGCATGCATATAAGTCCTTTGGTTGATCTATTCCTTGAGTCTTGACGCGATGAAGAGACTGTTGTTACCTAATTAACAAATGGCACTGGCTGCTTTTGGATGGGACTCCTCCCTAAAACCTAATTGTTAGCAGTGCATATCCCTCTAATGCACATGTGTCAAACACAAGGCCCGCGGGCCAAATCCGTCCCGCCAGGCCTTCCAATGTGGCCCGCACCGCGCTGTCATCACTGCACTCCGCTGCGTTTCCATCACAATGACAGTTTATGACTGTTCAGTAAACCATTTGGCCCGCGATTTAGGCTGGATTTTAGATTTTGGCCCCTTCTCTGATTGAGTTCGACACCCCTGCTCTAACGTTAGAGAACGAGCGAGCTAGTTTTAGAAGCAGGGTGACCAGGGCAGACAAAGCCCATAGCTCCTAGACAGTTGGATTCCTGCTGGCCGGGAAATGTGGGAGGCTTGTCGGGGCTCCGCCCCTGCTGGGTGTCAGTGCCTGTGTCTGCATATTTTCTAAGATGTTTCAAGGCAATGGAGATTGCATCTGCTGCTCACCGCCATGCTGTTTCAGGGAATCAGGGAATTTTATACAAACACTGTGAACCCCAAGGGCTGATACTTGTTTGGGAATTGGGCACTTTGGGTTCGTATTCAACCCTACTTTCTGTTGCTTCGTGCTGAGAGCTCTGTTAGGGTTTAGTCATCTTTTAATCTTAGCGAAGCTATTGCTGGACTAATGAAGCAATATTAATATTGGGTAGTAATACCTCACATTTGTAAAAGGGCTTTGACATTCACAGGGTCAGTACTTCCACACAGATTATCTTTTGGGCGTATCTCAGCAGCCCTTCGATTGAGGCACGACAGGTATTATTCACACTGCATTGCCCAATAAATTGAGAATCAGACAAAATATCTGACTAGCTCAAGACCAGTTGATTTTTTTTCCTATTTTCTAAAAGAGTCAGAGAGAACTAAACACAAATACACACACACACACACACACACACACACACACACACACATCACCACCACCACTGCCATCAACTAAGCAAATTTACAGAAGACTGTATGCCCTTCGTTCCCTCCTGCTCACCAAAATAGTCCTACCATAGTGGTGAAGCAGATTGGTCATTCACTGTAACATGAAAAGCACTGCCACCTGTGGGGGATTGCTGCCGAGGACCTTCACATAGGGCCCTGCACATATTATAGAAAGGGCTTTTGAGATCGAAGGCTTTGTAGCTCAGACAGAGTGGGTGGAAACTTGTTCACTTGGCCATCCTCATGTTCCCTCTCCTTCACAGCCCTCCCACCTGACAGATTATTAAGCCTGTTGATTCTGATGTTTTCTTTGAAATCGGCTATTACCATCCAGCCCAATTTCAGATCCTCCCTGTCTCTCAGCATGCTTGCTTTGTGCTGGTCTTCTTGCCAGTTTGCTCACATCACCTTTCACATGGGTGTTTGAGATTTCCCGGGAGACAAAGCACATACTCTCCAGCCTGGCACGTGGCATTCTCCAGGCCCTGACTTCAGCAGACCACTGCCTCTTCATTTCTCAGCCTGAGCCGTGGCCTCCCTGCAAGGTTAGAGGGGCCCTCAGCATTCTTCTTCCCTGCCTTTGTTCCCACCTTGCCCCTCCCTGCAGAGCATTTGAACCCCTTTGGCAAGGTGCTGAATTCCTCTTGGTTCCTTGAAATTTGGCTTGTGTCTTCTCCTTGGGAAAAACTCCTTGGCCTGCCCTGGTGAAGTTGACCACATGCATCTTCATGCCCCACAGCACCTGCCCCCCAGAGTTCCAGTTCAGGGTGAAACTGGAACACATGGCGGGGGCCTGTCTTACCCACTAGCCTGTGAGCTTTCTGAGGAGAGGGACTGAGTCTTAGTACCCGGCAACACCACCTGGCCAGGATGCCTGGCTTGGCAGGATGTGTGGCTTCACTTCACAACCACTTCAGCCTCAGTGATTGGGATCATGACGCATACCCTTGCTTAGCTAGCTACCCAACGATACCACTAGTTAGGAGCGCTACTGGCGTGGGGTAGAGCTTAGGAAAAACACTTTCTCTGTCAAAGGAGCATTTCCTAACGAACTTGATTAGGAACTTGAAGTCCATGGCGAACCCAGTTTTTCTCTCTTCTTCTCATACATGGAAGGGGTCACAAGTGTAGACTGCAGATTAGAGTTCATTTCTACTTAAATAAGGCTTTGGGTTTTGCAGCACTAAAACAATGTTACTTGCCTCAGACAGGATAGTCAAAATAGCATGCATTAAATCAAGAGAACTTATTTGGGGATATCTGCAAACAACTTCTCTATTTGTGCTTAAAAAATTGTATAGTTTCATTATAGAGGACAGAATGTGGGAAATAATTTCTAGGGCTTTTATGTTGCCGAGGGTAACAGTTCTTAGGTCTAGTTGTTTCACACACATGTGCCAAATGGGATTCTTGTGTCATATTGTATTTGTGATGGTCTCTCATCCTACTTTTAGGACTCCAAGGGTGCCTATTTTCTGCTACTTATACAATATTTATACACTGACATCAATGATTTTTAAACTATAAAGTAATAATTAGTTTCTAAAGCCTGTGTGTTTGTGTGTGTGTGTGTGTGTTGGGGGGGGTGGGGAAATGTCAACCAACAGAATTTAGCCATTTCTTCTGAATTTTAAAAATTCCTTAAAAATTTTAGTCATATTTTTTATTATTTGTGCCATTATAATAACAAATAAGTGAGATTTGAAAAAATATATATTAAAAAAAAGAAAAACAGTTTTTGCCTTTTGACTTAGAGATATCACCAATGATGTCATTTCACTACGTATCCCATCCTGATGTTGAGTGGGAGAGTTAGAACTGTAATCTTGGTTTCAGTTTGTTTTTGTTTTGGTTTTCCCCCTGCCATAACACACTATGTTCCAGATTTTCATATTCACCCAGGTATGTGGAAACTTGGGGAATGGTGACTGAAATGTGGTTGTTGTAATTGTTTCTATTGTTTGCATCCCTTTGCTGTCAAAGACACATAAAATGAATAAGTGATTAATTGTGCAAGGTCACATAAGGCAGTCATGTCATTCTAACGTCATTCTATTCAATTTGTGAGACCACATGCTCCGTTATTAATAGTGCTTCTAATATTATAGTTACCTTGGTTTGATTTCTTTATAAATGACTCTAGCTAAAGTACCCTTTAAGAAACTTAAAGTAATGAAGAAGCGGGTATTTTCACAGTCTAAAAAGTTATTTGAACAGGTTGTTATAGAGGGAATTCAGGAGTTGGCTGGAGGATGGGCTACATGACCTTTAAATGATCTCTCATGGATTCCAAGATTCCAGTGCTTAGGCTAATGGAAACATGTAAGACACGCTGATCCTCTCAAGTGACATGATTTTGTTTGTTGTTTTGTCACAGACTGCCTCTTTAAGGTGTGTCCTATGAACCGATATTCTGCCCAGAAACAATATTGGAAAGCTAAGCAAGCCAAGCAAGGGAACCACACCGAGGCAGCCTTGCTGAAGAAATTACAGGTAAGAGCCAGGCTTCTATTTGTCTGGCTTAGGCTAGACCAGGTACAGCAGCAACAAAAAATCTATTTCCTAGGCTCGTGATTTCACTCAGTCCACAGAGATTTAGAAGAGTAACAACACATTGAAGCTGGAAGGGACTTTTAAGTGATAGGGTGTGCCTACTGATTCCCTGGTGTGTAGGTAATACGTTCCTGCTGCTGTTTTTTAGGGTGTGCCTGACAAATTCAGATTCACATTAAACTGGAAACCAGTTCAGAATCTCTGTAGGAATAGCAGATCCAGTTATATTTTACTTGGCACAGTACTTTATTATTTTTTTTCTGAAAGATTGGAAAAAGAAAGTCTGGTGTTTCTGATTTGGCTGAGGACAAATTTGATAAGACTTAATTTGTGTCATTAAAATGTCTGTTACTTTCATCATTGAAATTATGTTTTGAGACTTCTGAAATTCATCTACTGTCCTGGCTTTTCTTGCCATATTCCTCTGAAGTAATTATAAGACCACCGAGCCTCGGGCTTTTCTAAAATTTCCAACATAAAAACTTCCCAAGATATTTTTGGCCACATTTCAGCATTAAATTGAGAGAATCATCACATTATATTATAATCATGTATTTAATTATTGTCACCCTACCCTAAGCCCCAGGAATAAAGTGGCCAACCTATTTTATTCATGGTTGCATCCTTTGTGCTCTTTGTTCCTAAAAAAAACAAAAAAAACAAAAAATCCTTATTTCTTTGTCAGTTATTGTATTCTGTTTGCTATGTTTTCACTCTGAATATCATTTTATAGCATGCTGCAGAATTGGAACAAAAACAAAATGAATCAGAAAATAAGAAGCTGTTGGGAGAAATCGTGAAGTACAGTAACGTTATCCAAGTAAGTGTCGATTTACTTTCTCTTAGAAGAGGTGAACATTTTATGGATAATTTGCATTTGGTTAGGATACCAAATAGCATTAAACATTTGGGGTGCAATAGTTTGTTCTTTGGGGGTACTTACAGATGATGTGATATTTCAAGTTGACATTCAGCACACTATTTCAGGTGTTTAGTAATAAGTCTGCTATATACACATAAAGAAGTGAGCTTCTCTAGATGCATCCACAAGTTACTGCATCCAAAAGAAAAAGATAGGGAAACTTGTAATAGAGGTACTAGGTCATGTAATAAAATAGCCCTTTAGTATTAAAGGGGGCTAACGTGTAACCTATGAACCTTTATCTTTTCACTTTGTAGAGAGAGGAAAGTTTCAAATTGTACTTTTCGATGGAAATTGTCCTTGACTTGTTATTAGAAGAGCTTCCATTTCAATTAGCGTGCACACTGATTTATCGCAGCTGCATTCCTTTCTTGTGTTTCACTAGATTTATTAGCTTTTGACTTGGTTATTTGTTACTATATGCCCCACCTTGTTCCAAAAAGAATGTAAGGCATTTTCAGAAATACCACATAGAAATAAATAAAATAGAAATAAATAAGGCAACTGGGTCAAAGGGAAAATAAGTGTTGAACAAATTAGTGAAGTCAAGGGTGAGGCATGTTTATAAAAACCAGTCTGTCAAAGGATCTCTTACCCTTTGGGACAGCATGGATGGACCTGAAGAGTATGAGGCAAAGCGAAATAAGCCAGTCAGAGAAAGACAAATATCACATGATCTCACTTATATGTGGGTTCTAATGAACATTATAAACTGACCAACAAAATAGATTCAGAGACGTGGAAGCATGGAACAGACTGATAGATTTCAGAGGAAAGTGTCGGTGGAGGGGAAGAAATTAACTAAAGAACTTATATGCATAGCCCATGGATGAAGACAATAGTGCTGTAAAGGCGTGGGTTGGGGTGGGAGCCGGGTGGAGGGGGGAAAAGGAGGAAAACTGGGGGACATCTGAAATATTATCAATAATAAAAAATACATTAAAAAAAGGAACAAAACAAAACACTCAGGTGGGTCCAAAAGAAGTGGGGTTGGCCCATGAGGGTTTTCAGTGGTTTATGGTAAAACCAGAGGCTCAGTGCACGAAATTTGTGCACCGGTAGGGTCCCTAGTGGCTGCTGGCTGCCAGCCGGGGACTTTCTTCATTCTGCACTGCCACCTGGTGGTCAGCACACGTCATAGTGAGCAATCAAAGTCCCAGTTGGTCTATCTCCTGAGAGGACAATTTGCATATTAGCCTTTTATTATATAGGATAAAAACCAAGGATATTATAATGAGTTTTTCAAAAAGCTGATTTCTTTTTTAAGTTAAAGAATTGCCCTTGCCCTGGCCAGTGTGGTTCAGTTGGTGGGGTGTCATCCCATGTACCAAAAGGTCGCCCAATCCATTCCCATTCGGAGCACATGCCTGGGTTGTGGGCTCAATCTTCAATAGGGGGCATGCAGGAGGCAGGTGATCTACCTCCCTCCCTCCCTCCTTCCATTCCTCCTTCCCTTTTGCCCTCCCTCCCCTCTTTTTCTCCCCTCCTCTTTCTCTAAAATTGATCCCCAAAAAATCTCACCCAAAAAAAGAAGAAAAAGAATTGCTCTTTATTTTGAGATATTTTCCTTCTTATATTGTATTTAAATGACCATTTATTTTTGAAATGATTGTAATAATAGAAAGGAAGGTTGTTTGTTTTAGTCTTCCTACTCAGTAAAATAATGTTTTGGAAAAGTTTTGTTCATGCAGTACAAAATAAATCCAAGAAATGGCACTGCTGGGCTCATCAGAGAAGGGGTGGCTCAGCATCCGTAGAAGTTGTACAGCCCGTGTAGACTGTGCCGTCTACCTCCCGACAGAGGAAGGAATGGGGATGTCTGTGTGCAGGGATGGTTATTCATACTAAGTGTGTCTGTACATTATTTTAGTTTTGTGGTTTCTCTGTAGTACGGTTTGTTTTTGTGGCTGTGCAGGAATGTGGTTTGGGGGAACTTCCAGGTCCCTTTGGAAAGCATGGTTTTATTTTATTATTTATAATGAGAGGAAAATCAGCCAGAGTTGTTTTCTGGTTTTCCTCATGTGCCCACTTCATTATGAAGCAGAGTGGGGATGGAGGTGAGGAGGAATCCAAAGAAGTCAAGTTGGGAAGCTGGTGAGTTTGGAGTTTTTGTTTAATCTTTACCTTGTTAAGTGGGTCCATGATACGTGTACGAATGTATACATGTATTTAACAGAGGAAATCCCAGAATGAGGTGGTAACCCATGTCTTCTCCCTACAGCTACTGCACATAAAGAGCAACAAGTACCTGACTGTCAACAAGAGGTTACCTGCTCTGCTGGAGAAGAACGCCATGCGCGTATCTTTGGACGCTGCAGGAAATGAAGGGTCTTGGTTTTACATTCACCCCTTCTGGAAGCTGAGAAGCGAGGGTGACAATGTAAGTACATATAAAATTAAGAGAATGACAGTGCATTCATAAAGACAATAATTCTTCATGAGAGAACCCATAAAGTAACAAGGAATTAAGAGTTCTCAATCTTCACCTATTATTTTAATATTCCTATCTTCAATAGGTTAAAAGCACTTATTTGTCATACAAATTGTGCTCAGGAATTTTAAAAGGACAGAGTTTAAACTAATAGAATATCATCTTCCAACGCGAATTTGTGTCAGAGAACTTAAGTAACCTTAATGTTGGCTGTGCTTTAGAAGAGAGAGGTGGGGCTTGCTTTTCTGCCTAATCAGGAGGGAGCCTGGCTGTAAGGAAGCAGAACTCTGCCCAGCACAACGTGTCTGCTCCTTTGAATTAATAGAGTAACACAGTGAGCCATGGTGGTGTTTTGTTCGCTGGCTCTCTGGTCTACTGTTTACAGTCTAATACATCTTAATAGACATGTAATGGATGCAGAGCTATAGCTTGGCACTTGCTCTTTGATGACATTTAACATACGTTGTGGAATATGTGCATATTGTTTCCTGTAAATTTTGGCAGTTGCTAAATTTTGTGCTGGTTTACAGAGTAGAGAAAATAAAAATTACGGGAAATGGTTCAATAAGACCCACAGTAAGATATTTTTATGTGTAATAAAGTAGCGGGGGATAGTCCTTAGCACATAGGAGATGCTCAATACATGCTGATTGGTAGTCAATACTGAATACGTTTCCTAAATAGAATACCCCACAAATATGGGGTCAGGTGATCAAGAAAAAAAAATCATTGAGATAAAAAAAATTATAAGTTCAGAACAGTATAAAAATGTAATTATTCTGATATTTTTTTCAATTATATTTTAACTAGAGGCCTGGTGCACAAATTTGTGCATGGGTGGTGTTCCTTGGTCTGGCCAATGATCGAGGCAAACTGGGGCTGTTGCACCCCCAGGGCAGCTGGCTTGGGTGTGGGATCGTGGGAGATTGGCTGTGGTAGTGCACTGACCACCAGGGGGCAGGTCTTGCATTGAGCATCTTCCCCCTCGTGGTCAATGTTGCATCAGCTACCAGCCAGTCATACTGGTAGCTTGGTCTTTTATATATATAGATCTTGTTGGATATTTATTGTCTTAGAAATGTCTTCCTTTATAATGAATCTATTTTTCAGTGAATTTTGAAGTACAAAGTCTATTCCACAGGATGCAAGCTTCATGGTTTAATTTGTTAAAAATTATCTGGTGATGTCCTTCTAGGTAAGGTTCGGGTGCAGCATGGCATGAGAGATGTAATGCACTTTAGGTCTTGTGTTGATTCCTCAAGAAACAAGTCTTGCCTTTTTTTTTTTCTTCTTCTCTTTTTCTTTTGGCATCAAGTGATATGTGCTGTGAGCATGATACATATATTTTAATTTGAATAGGTAGTTAATTACAATCAACTCTCAATTATTCAGGGGCTGATTATGTTTATGAACAACTTATTCCTTTCCTTGTTTTGCTTGTCTTCCCCCGCCCTCCCCCCAAACCTCCCCTGACTGCCTGAGTAGTGTCCCTGTCTTTAGGAGGCCCATGAAAATTAAATGTCAAAATAGACAAAACAGGAGTTCAATCACTGAAGGAATGTGATGAAATGATTGGATATAACAGGTGATTAGATTAGCTGTAGATTAAAAAAAAAATGCATTCTATCCTGTTTATTTATTTATTCTATTTGTTCCTTCCCTGCTTCCAAGTGCCTTTCAAGGGTCAACAGAGAGTTGAATGTAATGAACTATTTGAAATCATTAGTTGTATTGTGGAAATAAAAAGAAGCCACCACCCAAACACTAGGTCTTGGTTAAAATGGACATGGCAATTGTTAGGTGCCACAGAAATCCTTTGGTATAGATGTGCTTCATAAAGCATGGCTGAAACAACCCCCCGCATCGCTGTCTGCTGAAATGGCTCACTGTTGTTGCTCACCACCGTGCAGCTTTTGTGTGTGACGGAGGATGCTGTGAAAGCATAAGCACAGCCACAACCCTGTATTTGCCACGTAAATAGTTGTATTGTAATGCTCATTTTCTTCCTTAGGAATAAGCAGCATTTTTTTTCTAAAATATTAAGTCTACAGTATTATATTGGAGGCAAATGCAAATACTGTCACTTCACAACAAATGGCTTAATATTTACTGATTTAAAGAAACCATAATAAACTTAGAAGAGGAAATTGCAAGGTTCAAAGGACCTTTAAGATTATTTTTTTTACTATTTAGCAATTACTTTCAGGTTATAAGTATTCAACAAGATGTTTGGTTACTGAAATGAAACACAAGAATGAGGCTGGGGAGAAAAATGCTTATATCTTCAAAAAGCAATGGTTTCTGTATCTTTGTCATATGTCTAAAGAATTTTGGGATAGTTTGGGGGAAAATAGATTCATGGATTCCTCAACTTCCAGCTGTATAGAAGCCCTTGCTTGCTGTTGAGTAGCTAGGAAGTCACTGGGGGAAGCCTTGAGCAGAGTACATAAATATTTTATTTTCATTCATCTTCCCATGATTGAATAGTCAGTTTTTTCATTTTCAACTTTGATCTAAGAAGACATTAGTTCTTTATCATGATGGTAGATTTTAAAAGTGAGAAAAGGATAGGCCTCTTTCAATCAAGAGAAAAATTCAACTCTTAAGGAAAGAGACTCTTCAAAAAGCAAGTAGGTTTTGCTATTTTGCAAAACTGGACTCCTTGAATTTATAGCAAAGTCAGGGCTAAGACTGATGGTCTTGCTTTATCCTGCAAGGTTCTTTCCCCGATACCAGATGCCACTTCAAAAGAAGGGTAACTGCTAGATGTATTGAATATTCTTCATTTTCAGTAAAATCCCAGCTTGAATTTCACCTGGCTGTTAAGTAGAATCGATAGAAGTGCTTTTGGAATTGAAATGTTTAGATGTTTGTGCACTAGAGCAAATGTGATGTGGCAGAAAATGTCTTTATCTCAAGTCCTGTATTTAATAGATAGCTTTTCAGAAGACAGCTGACTTCCATCGGTGGATCAGGCTCCAGGCTGCACTCTTCTGAGGATCTTTCCAAGGTCCATATTTACCAAGTTATCTAAGTATTCTTTGAGAGGAGGAACTATTTCTTATCCTCTTTTGTATTCCTCTATTCATCTCTTACTGTTCTTTTTCATTTCTTGTGATTGGCATACTGCTTGTTTCATTTGAAAGTCTTATTCAACTCTAAGTCTTAATCATTAGGAAATGACCTGGATATCAATGAATTAATGTTAGACTCTCTTTGTGGATACTGTTCTTATGAAACCTTAGAATTTGGAACATTTTGCTTATGTGGCTAGTCTCATTATGTAAGTTGTTATAATATGTAAGTTGTGCCTGGCCGAGGTAGTTCAGTGGTTGTCAACCTATGAACCAGGAAGTCACAGTTCAATTCCTGGTCCAGGCATATGCCTGGGTTGTGGGTTCTATCCCTGCTTGCCAGGAGACAGCTGATCAATGATTCTTTCTCAACACTGATGTGTCTATCTCTCTATCCCTCTCCCTTCCTCTCTGAAATCAATAAGAATATTGATATTTTAAAGTACATATAATATATGGATTGGCTCAAAGCTTCCAAACAACTATAGTAAAATAGTAAGACTTAGAGCAGTGAATATTAGTGCAACCAAAAGTATTCTTCTATTTGGAAGAACATAGCTAAAATATAGAATTACATTTAGCAACTTACTGGCTGATATTTACTTTGGTTCAGATAAGAATGACATAGTAAACCAGACCCAACTGTTCTTTAAGAAACTGGAAAACCAGATGCAGCCTCGCCAGGCTGTGGTGTCAGTCCCACTGTTTATAGTAAGGAGGACACTCAGCCTTGCATGTGGCTGAGTCAGAGCTGCCTTGGTGTCATGTGCAATAACAAGTTGTGGTGTCTTTTTTTTGAGGATGTTGGGAATATGTTTATGTCATGTTGACTTCTATATGTTCTTGTTTATATTTAATTTTAAGAAATACCAATTCATTTTTCAAAATTAAAGATACTATAAAGATATATTGTGAGCCCTGGCCGGTTTTGCTCAGTGGATAGTGTTGGCCTGCAGACTGAAGAGTCCCAGGTTTGATTCTGGTTAAGGGCATGAACCTTGGTGCAGGCACATCCCTAGTGGGGTGTGTGTGGGAGGTGGCTGATCGATGTTTCTCTCTCTTTGATGTTTCTCTATGGACTACCTATCCTCTCTCTCTCTGTAAAAAAAAAAATCAATAAAATATATTTAAAAAAAGATGTATTGTGAAACATCTTCTAGCCTTTTTACCGTCACCCCAGTTCCCACCCATCTCCCAGTTAGCCTCTAGAAGGGTTTCTTAAGCATATACTTTTACTCCCTTCCTTCTTTTTTGACACAAAAATAAACCAGCTCTGCCCCCTTTACCTCTCCCTCAGCACTGTTTCTTGATCTCTCCTTGTCTGTACACAGGGAGTTTCTATGATGGGTCTGTGTGTCACATCATCTGGCTGATGATGACTTGAAAGGCAGGGAGATCTTTAGTAGCTATTTCTGCAAACCAGGCTTCTCTGTCATATTTGAATCTCCAGATATGTGACCACAGTACCATGTGTGAATGTGGATTCCTGTATATAATTCCTGTATATATAATTCCCATAAAAGCTTAATTTACATGAAAATGTGAAATTATATTTCTTAATATCTTGGCCTAGGTCTTGGTGTAGAACAGGGAGAAGTTCTGTTTATTGTTGTCAAAGTCCTAATTTGTTTCTCAGTTGTCTATCAAATGTATTTCTTCTAATATTTAGTTGCTGTGAAATATGCATAAGGAAGGTATTTGTTTTCAATTCCCAGATGGTGAGCAATTCTATAAATGGCAGTGTAGGTACTTCAGTAATAAGTCTTTGATGGAACTTAATGACAAAAGCAACTTCACTATCTATAAAATTAAACTGTTCATTATTATAATTAAGAATGCATAAGTTAATTTCTTCACATTTTGAGTTATAAATAAAAGTGCTTAAAGATAAAGCAGATAATGATAGCATAAATGAAAAAAAAAATCAACTTAGACTTCTGTAGAGCATTTTTCCCATATCCAATTTTAATTTTAATTTTAAATTGAACACCAGGATTAAGGAGCACTATTAGTTTGATATGTTTAAGATAAAATTGAAGGAGATGCTTAAAGCCACAAACAGTACACATAGTTCTGTAAGGTCGTTCCTAATGCTACATTTTCTGAACCCAGAAGACATTAGGATGTTTAACAAATTTCTGAGATGATAGGTAGTGTCAAATTTAACAGGTCTGTCCTTGGTTCCAGAGATAATACAAATGCATATCATTACCTACTTCTACTTGAAGTGGTTCTACTATTTAGGCGGATAGGTTTTTGGGGCAGTTGCATTCACTGTGTCTGTCTGCTGTGCTCACAGCATTAATACCTTGTGGGAGGAATAATGACCTGTTATTAACGTTAAGAAAGCTCTCATTGAAAAAGAAGACTGATTAAAAAAAAGGATCTACACAAGCTTTATGAGTTCAGACTGTTGGGCACTATGGGACATGATTATCTGATCATTTATCAGAAGAATTTTACCTGAAAGAGAAAAAGAATTGAACGGAAGCTTGTATGGAAGATAAAGAGGCCAGGTGTTAAGTCAATAAAAAGGACTTTCATAGAGTTATGTTTAGCTTCAAATACAGACGATCCACGCAGTGTCTCAATGGCGACTTCTTTCTGATTCCTAGATTGTTGTTGGCGATAAAGTTGTTCTGATGCCCGTGAACGCAGGGCAGCCACTGCATGCGAGCAACATAGAGCTTCTCGATAACCCAGGGTGCAAAGAGGTACGTTCAGGAGGAAAACAAATGAATTTGTTGATTTTTCTCATGAGAGAGGAAAAAAGGCATATAGTTCCTTGCATTGTTTTCATAAGCTTAAGTCTAGGGATGCTGATTAATACTCCTAAGGCTCAAATAGATAATGAGTAGTTATTATACTGCTATTTTCAGATGGTCCTTTGGAGACATTTGTGTGGAAGTATCTACATCATTGTCCAAAGTTGTCGTTTTTCACCTTTTGCTAGTTGAAGAAATAATTTCTGTTACAACATGGAACTGCAGTGGTATAACTGGACATTTCTTCATTAATAGGTGAATGCTGTTAATTGCAACACCAGCTGGAAAATCACTTTATTTATGAAATATAGTTCCTATCGAGAGGATGTGCTGAAAGGTGTAAGTATGTGCTGCACAGAACATTTGCTGGAAGAATCAAAGGTCGTTTTACTGAACTTCCAGATGCAAAGCATGTGCATCCCCTGGTGTTCATTGTTTAGCATGTGACTATAAACCTATAAACCGAGAATGTGGCTGTATACTCACAAAAAGTGTTTCATTAGTTTTTTTCCTGTATTTTGAAATGTAGAAATAATCGTTAAACACTAAAAAGATTATCAAAATCAGAAAGATACGCTTGGTCCTTATGTCTTATGGTCAGCCTTTTCTTGATAATACAGTTTTCTTGACTTGTTTTTCTAGGGTGACGTCGTTAGATTGTTTCATGCAGAACAAGAGAAATTTCTGACCTGTGATGAATATGAGAAAAAACAGCACATTTTTCTTCGTACAACCTTGCGTCAATCAGCCACTTCTGCTACTAGTTCTAAAGCGCTCTGGGAAATAGAGGTGTGTGAAATATTATTTGGCTTTTAATAAGTATTTACATCAACAAAACAAGGTTCAATAGGCTGATTGCTTTATCATTATAGGCTTCATGTATGATAGACCAATAAGACATTACTTTCTGTGAACTGACTTGCACCTCTTTATTGCTGTGACCGATTTGATACATTACTGCTTCCTTTACCTGTCTCCTTCTTGTATAAGATGGGCATATATGTGATTTTGCTTTTAAAAAATCCATTGTGACATGTTTGTTGTCAACATTGATAAGACTGAAGGCGATATGTCTCACTGCCATTGGAGTTAAGATGGGGTAGGATGACTCACTTTAAGTGAACATCAGACCTACAATCCCTGCAAAGAACAGTTAGTTCTTCTGGGGATGCCATTTGTTTCCTATTGGGATGAGGAGAGCCATAGTTAAGGATTCATTCAACCTTTGAAAAGTATTTTTAAAATGTCCCAATATGGTAGAGTAATTATGAAAATGTAAGATATCGATTTTTCTTTACAGAACCTTTCTATACAGTGGAGGAGATAACATATGCACAATTTCTTATAAACAAGCCAACATCTGATAAATTCCATCTTGACTTAATGAATATCCAGGCTTATACATTGGATCTCAACCACCTTAAATCCAATTACTTCCCCTTTACAGCATATATTCTCTGATACTTTAATATCCTAAAATGAAACTCATAGGTAATATTATCTAAATATTCTCATGATTAAAAATTAATAAAATGCCCCAAATTATAATACGATGGAGAAATAAAAGGAAAATACTTTATAATAAAATAATATGTACTTCAACATGTAGAATTGTACTCTAGAAGATAGTATATGTATACCTAGCTTTGAAGGATACACAAGAGAAGTGGTAAATGCAGAGGGTAAGACAGCATTCTATGTGAGCACAGGAAAATGAAAGAGCAGAGGTGCATAATTAAACTCTTTAGTGCTTAACAGAAGAGACTTAATTGTACATGATTATAAAAGAGGGAAATAACCATAATTGAAACAGGGACAATAAGGCAAATTACAGACTACTGAAACAGAGAAATGAAGTAGTATGATGTTTATGCATATGAGCTGAGCCTTAATTATAAGTGTAACATCAAAATAATTCTCTAAGTGATGACATGGTTTGTAATAGAGATGAAATAGCACAAAAATGTATTTTCTATCTTGAAATCTGCCACTTGTTGAGGCATCCTTTCAGTCTGTGGCATACAGGAGAGACCATATCCCTCAGGGGGAGATAAGGAATTGAGAAGGTGTTGGGGAAAAGAGCCATCACCCTAGACTTCTCCTGACAACTTCTCTCATCCTGGTAAGACTGAAAGATAAGTTACCTGAAAAGAAATTGATAATTAAAATATGCATTTTCTACCATAAATTTCTTATCAGTATGCTCCAAAAATTAAAAAATAAAATAAAGGGATAACAATAATGTGAGATACTATTTTAAAACTTTATTAATGAAATACAATGATGAAAAGGCCACATAATGACTTCCCTCTACAGTGAATTCCCTGCATTTCATGTGCCTCTGCCTATTTGATGTTTGGCTCTAAATTTGTTGAAAGGAGTTTTGAATCTTTTCAATATATTTGCTATTAATTTTATAGCTTTGGCTGTAACTGTACCACTGCATTGAAATCCATTTCAACAAAATGCATTAGTTGGAAATGTTATAACCCGCTGAGCAGTCAGAAGGGAGAGAGCGAATAAATTATTCAATAATGTTGAGATGTCTTGAATTCATTTAAGTTTCTCTCTTCAGAGTGTATTTCTCTTAAATTATTGGCCTTCTCATATAACTTGATGTAAATACTTTTTAGTATGATTATGTATCAAAGTATTACCAATTTATATTTGTGGCGGGTTTCTTTCTGTAGGAGATTTGAAGGAAGTAGGCTGGGACACATTTCTCTGTTGTATAGTTTATCAGTCAGGAAGTCTGAGCATCAAGTGTTTCAAGAAAAGAGGTATTTCATATAGGAAATTAGGTTTCAGTGTTACTGGAAGGACTGGATGGGGAAACAGGTCGGGAGCAATGGTCTTATATGAGGATCTGCAGTGCAGTAACCCACTACTGCCCCTCCTCTGAGCCCGTCCAGGCTTCTCCTCCTGTGCTTTGGGAGTCCTCACCCACCCATGCAGTGAGCCTGCATCCCACCCTGTAGGAGCCTGCACCCCACCCTGTGGGAGCCTGTACCCTACTTTGTAGGAGCCTGCATTCTACCCTGTAGGAGCCTGCATCCCAGCCAGTAGGAGCCTGCACCCTAGACTGTAGGTGTCTACTCCCCCTCCCCCCGTAGGAGAATACCCCCCACCCTGTGGGAGCCTGCATCCCAGCCAGCAGGAGCCTGCACCCCACCAGGTAGGAGCCTTCACCAGGCAGCTGCCACCACCTTTCCTGGAGCCAAAAGAGGATCCTCTCTATACTTTGCTTCCAATTCTGATGAAATGTCTCCAGAACCCCACCAGCCAGGCTTCCTGCCCCTGTAATACAGGGAAGCATGGGAGGGTGAAGGTGGGATGGCCCTGTATGTTAACATGTGTGAATTGCAGGATGTATGATGTCTTGTCCTCTGCCCTTTATGCCAAAAGCATTCCTCCCAAGTCACTGTGACAAATGAAAACATCTTCCTTTCTGTATCTCCAAATTGTCCCCTAGGGAGCCGTACTCCCATTGCTAGGCCTACTATAGGCTAGTTCTTAGTCTGGGATCAATGGTGATTTTCAAGTTATTTGTTAATCTCTAGTATGTGTATACAAAATGTGTGTGTGTGTGTGTGTGTGTGTGTGTACATAAGAAAACCAAGATTTATCAGATTCTCGAAGGTATCTATGGCTCCCCCAAGGGAGCAAGAATTCAGACATTGACAAGGTCACAGATGCTGATGTGATTAGCAAAGGATTTGTGGAAGAAGTTTGATTTGAAAACTGAGCCTTATAGGATGGGCTGGTTTTAAAGACTTTATCCACTTGGAAGTATTTTCATAATTATCTCATTGGAGCTATTGGAGTAGGAGAAGACATAGAAGATGGAGTCTAACAAAAGGCATAGGAAGTTGCATATATATTAGCACACAGAACATGGGACTGAGCAGGAGTTCTGGAGTGATCAGTATTAATAAAAAGAAGCTAACTGTTGAGGGAGAATGATGAAAAGTACTCCTAGCGGTCTGGTATGTCTTATGATAGTTATCACCACAACAATCCTATGAATTAAACCCACTTTATACACGAAGAAAAAGGCTTGAAGATGTTAAATTATTCACTGCAATAATTCCATAGTACCTGGCTGGGCTGGGACTCAAACACAGTCATCTTCAGGCTGTAAAGCCCGAGTCTTACTACTGCACCAAACTGGCCATTACCACCTGTTTCAGATCTTCTGCTTTTATTCTCAACCAGCCTAGTGGCTCAGCATTTGGGGCAAGGCCACTTCCAAGGACAGGCATCAAAGGACCTGGTGCTAGCCAGAAGCACACATGGGAAGGGCCAAGAATTAAATTGTCCAGACCTCCAGGCCTGGGCATTTGTGGTTCTCTCTGCCTGGAATGAGCTCTTCCAATCTCTCTGCATGACTGTCTCATTCTTATCTCTGGGTTTCTGCTCATACATCACCTCCTCATGCTGTGTGTCTTGTCTTAGGCTGAGGTCCATGCTAAAGTAGCCTTCCCTGGTTCCTCAAATCTTATTCATTGAAAGCTCTAGCCTTGTTCTTTGCTGTGTCCCTATTGTCTAGAAGACCACCTGGCACATTACAGGTTTTTCATACTGTTTGTTGAATGAATGCTTAAATAACAAATGGGGGGAACCCCACCATATTTCCAGTTTTGGCCTGGGACTATGTCTTTTCAGTGAAGCTGTATTTGCAGACATAAAGCGTATTATCATGCATGTACAGTGAGTTCACTGTTATGTCCTTTGCTCGTTTATGGGGACTTTTATTTTTTTGCCACGTTGTCCTCTCACGAAAACACAGATTTGAAGAGTTAGCATCAGCAGGCAGGCACCCTTTGTAAACTGTTGGCATTTGCTTGCCAGGTCCATGAATATGCTTTAGCCATTATGGTCCCTGCTCTTTCTGTCTGCAGGTGGTTCATCACGACCCATGCCGTGGGGGTGCGGGGCAGTGGAACAGCTTGTTCAGATTCAAACACCTTGCAACTGGGAACTACTTGGCGGCAGAGGTAAGACTGATGGATGTAGTGCTATGGAATCTCTGATTCTGAAATAGGGAAATAGGCAGTTAGGTTTTCTAAAATATATAATATTTGCAGGAGCAAGTCCAAATTGGGACATTATACACGTTTCATTACTGCCTATCGTGTTCTGGGTTGACGGATACATTTTTCTTCAAATGTGAACATTAACTGAAGCCTTCAAATAATCTTTGTCTTAAACAACATAAAATGAGAGGCATGGGTACATGGAACAGATTGACATATGTCAGAGGGAAGGGGGCCGATGAAAGAAGGTGAAGAGATTAGGCAAAGAACATATATGCATAACCCATGGTCATAGACAACAGTGATGGCCAGAGGGAGGGGGGATGAGGCCTGGGGCTGGCATGAGGTGAGTAAAGGACGGACAATGGGGGACATCTGTAATAGTGTCAGCAATAAAAATATTAAACAGCAGCAGAACCCTGGGGGTTGGTTTACTGGAAGGTCAAGTGGAATGGGGTATCTGATTTGCATATTCATGTGATTGGTCCTAAAATTTCCCATGGAGCTTCACTCTTTCAGAGTGTCTGCATTGGAGAGGTGATCAGCTCATTGTTGTATAGTCTGGGTAGTTTCAGGTTTATCCCCAGGGGCCACTGTTTCACTGTTGGGTGGCTTTCATTGTTGACAACCCTGGAGAGGAAAGGGTTTTCTTGCCCAGACATAGAATTTTCTGAGAACTGTCAATAAATATGGTAAAAACATGTAAGCTCTTTTCTTTCTCCGCTGAAAGCATTGCTTATAATCATATAGACAGGAAGGGTGGAGAAAAGTAAAAGCATAGAGGTTTTAGAAATGATTTGATTAAAGGGTGGTTATCTAAATTGAAAATAATTTAGAAAATACTGTTGTTTTTTTAAAGATGTATGAAAAGATCTTTTCATTCTACTCAACTCTGTTTTTGTTTTTCAACTTTGTTTCTTCTGAGATTTACAACCAGCATTTGGGGTTTTTGGTATTACTTATCTAACTTTGGGGTTTAGATATGAGGGAGGGTGAGAAAGTGGGGATGGAGAACTGATGAGAAAAAGGTGTGGGACACAGGACATTTCTATAAACATGCCGATCCCCTATCTAAACTGGCACCCACCCCATGCCCTCTCCATCCTATTAATCTGTGTTTACTGCCATCTGATTTGTTGTGCATTTTCTATTATACATACTTATTATCTTTCTCTATCAGAATGTATGTTCTATTAAGAGAGGGAATTTTCTTAACATCACCACTGTTTCCCCTGCACCTAGGACAGTGCCTAGAACTTATTTGATGAATGTATTTGGGATGAATTAAGGAGTATAAAGAAGCTATTCAGGCTTCTATACTGGGAAGGAGAATTTAGGGATTTGTATCTGAGAAGCATTTGGAACCACATTTGGGCAAATTAATCTCTCTAAGCTTCAGTATCCTCTGGTGAAAGGGGGATAATCACAATATTTATATAGTAAGATTACTAAGAGAATTGAATGAGGTAAAGTGCTTGGCACAGTGAGTACATGGCTCAAGGTAAGTGGCATGATTCATTTTATTATGTGATAAATGAGGATTCTTCTTATTTTATATATACCTGACTCATTATTTATGAATCCCTTCAGCTGAATGAAATATAGCGTTGCAATTTATGGGCTTCTTATACTTGTTTTGAAGTTTTTTGAAAACTGTTTGAAGCAAAGTTATTATAAGTAGTCAGGTAGAAAATTTTTATCCAGAATAAGAATTAGAAAAGTCTACTAGTTGTCTCAAAAAAGATAAACTAGGATTAAAATTCTTTTGGCTTTTATGTTCATTGTTCTTTTTCTTAATTCACTTTTCAATCAATGGATGTTTTAGCTACAGATGTTGTCTACAAAAACGATATAATTACATATTGTTAGTTTTCCTCATTAATTTCTGTAATTAAAACTGTGTCATTTGATACATTCAATTGGATTCTTAAGAATTAAATTGTTGATTAACTTTAATGAAGATCCATGTCCTCAATACATACCGTATTTTTCGGACCATAAGACGCACTTTTTTCCCCCCAGAAGTGGGGGGGGAGGGGGAAGTCCCTGCGTCTTATGGTCCAAATATAGCCTACACATATACTTTAAAAAAAAAAAGTTTTTTTACTTGCCCGGCTCTGTGTGGTCTCTGTGTGCTTGCCCGGCTCTAAAATGGTTCTAAATGCTGCTGTTTACTTTACAGGGTTGATTACATGTGTTTATGACTGTGATGTTGGGTTTTAATGCACATAAAATATTTTAGGACACTATTTGTTTCAAAATCTTTTTTTCTTCATTTCCGTTCTCTAAAAACTGGTGCGTCTTATGGTCCGAAAAATACGGTAAATGAACTCATTAAACACTGAAAAGTAGAAAGCAGCTCAGACCTGTACAGAACTTGAAGGATTATCTTTTCATTGTATTTCTAGAGAACACGACTTCAAATGTCAGATGCTATTTCGTTCATTAAAGAGTCTGATGTGTTTGTAGGATCTCTTCTGTCATCTTTAATACTTTAGATAACATATTTTTTTTTGGCAAGGTGAGAGAAGGAGAATTAAGCATTAACATGTATCTGAAAATTAAAAGCTAGGGATCTATTTTCTACTGACTTTAATTAGTATAACAGATTGGGTGATTCTGTGTAGTATTGTAGTGTCAAAAAAGAAGTCATAGTTTCAACATACTGACATTCATTAGATGGGGTTTTACACTTCATATGTCGGCTCTGTCCAGACAAGTCCTACCTCAGCCGCTTGTGCTGCTGGTGGGAAAGTGTCCAGAGGTGTGGCGAAGTCACAGCGGTTGTAGTCACTGCCGCTTGACAAAACACTGATTTTCAACAATAGGTGGAAACTAGCCTGTGACAGTTGAAAAACAATGATCATCCTTTTGCTTTTTAAAGATGCCCAGATCTTTCATTGTAAAGCATTGTTCATGTCATTGAGGCGGGGTGGGGAGTTCCCAACTGCTGAGTTGTAACATCCTAGGAGCACTTGTTTTATTATAAGAGAGAAAAAGCTCCATGGCTTTTATTCATTTTATTTTAATATCCAGAGACTACTTAAAAAGTAAGACACACATGTTGTGATGTTGAAAATGCTGGAGTTGTAATTATTTTGGAACTTATAAAACAGCAAACACCATCTTTAAGGTTTCAGACCTGCTTAATAGGTTTCTTTAGTGCCCATGAACTACACAGCCCGGTAGAGAATGCTGCAGGTAGAGCAGGAAACAGAGGACTTAGTCCTTGCCCTTTCTGAACTGTCTAGTGTAGAAAGCAGCACATAGTAGATGACACAGGATTATCAGCGGGCAAGGTCGTGGAGGGCTGATTATGTGTGTGTGCAGGTAGAGTCAGGTTCGTGTGAGATTAACTAAAGAAGGCTCTTGCTTGAGGTGAACTTTTCCATGGTTCTCAAATAAAGCAATACACCCAGGTTGGCAGAGAAATAAAAGGGAAATCCTTGTTGACATTACCAAGGAGACAGATAGAGATGTGGAATGTCTAAATAATGTAAAAAGAGAGGGCAGCTGAAAGAAATGGGTTCCAACCAGAATTACTGAGTGACAAACCCTTTGTTTGTAGGCTTTAAAAGGAAGTGTTTGAAGGGATCTAATTAGTAACAGGAGTGAAGTTGGAAGTTGATCCTGGCATCTACTCTGGAGGTCGGGATTGGACAGCTATTTGTAAACATTTGGTAGATACCAGTGATGTCATTAGAAAAATCTATTTTCCACCCTTGAAGAGCTCTCAGTACTGTGAGATAAATGTATTGCAGAAAATTGGATTGTGGCTGGCTTATGAGAAAGCACTGAAGTGCAACACAACTTTGATAAAGGTGCCAGGGAGGTACAAGGAAGGGGGAGGAGGCCAGAGGAGGACTTGCCAGTGGAAGAGGAAGGCAGGTGCGAAAGAGTGTGCTCAGGCAGTGGGGACAGCTTTTCCACAGGGAAGGAGGCCGGGGGTATTGTACAAATGAGTTCCATGTACAATACATATGTCACATGTAGGTGTGGTGGTAGAAGGTTGGAGGAGAGGGGTGGGTCCAAAAATAGAGGGCAGCTACCTTTTTCAGGCCACATATATTAAGCTAAAGAGAATAGGTTTTATCTTTAAAGAACTGTGTTTCAAATAAATCTGTGCTTAAAGAGGAACTAGGGATATATCCCAAGAAACCTGAAACACCAATCACAAAGAATGTATGTACCCCTATGATCATAGCAGCATAATTTACAATAGCTAAGAGATCTGGAAACCGCCCAAGTGCTCATCAGTAGATGAGTGGATAAAGAAGCTGTGGTATATTTACATCATGGTATACTATGCAGCTGTCAAAAAGAAGGACCTCTTAACCTTTGAGAGAGCATGGAAGGACCTGGAGAGTATTATGCTCAGTGAAAAAGCTAGTCAGAAAAAGACAAGTATCACATGATCTCACTCATATGTGGTATCTAAGTAACAAAATCAACTGATGAATGGAGTGGATCCAGAGACATGGAAACATGGAACAGGTTGCGAAATCTCAGAGGGAAGGCGGAGGAGGGTGGATGGGTAGGAGGTAATTAACCAAAAACTTTGCTTAAGCCATGGATGCAGCCAGTGGGGTGGTGAGGGCCCGAAGCGGGGGGTAAGGGTAGGCTTGAGGGAGTAGGTGGGGGAAAAAAGGGGACATATATAATACTCTCAACAATAAAGATATTTTAAAAAGGGGAAACAAAAGAAAGAAGGATCTGTTACCCTTGAGACAGCATGGAGAGACCTGGAGAGTATTATGCTAAGCAAAATAAGCTAGTCAGAAGATGAGCCCTGTCTTCTTGAATTTCTATGGAGGCTTCATTATATAGTTACTAGAGGACTGGTGCATGCAAATTCGTGCACTGAGGGGGGTGGTCCCTCAGGTTGGCCTGCACCCTCTTGCAGTCCAGGAGTCCTCAGGGGATGTCCAACTGACACTTAGGCCTGCTCCCAGCAGGGAGCTGCAGTCTGGCCTCCCACTACAGGAGGCGACCGAGCAGGACAGCTTCCATCACCCTGCTGCTGGTCACCGCCCCTCCACCCCATCGCCATCCCCTCCCTCTGCCCATTGGCATGCACCTTGGCTGTCCTGGCCCCACCTGCTCTTTGGCCCCACCTCCTGCCAACCAATTGTTTCACTGTTCGGTAGATTTGCATATTATACTTTTATTATATAGGATGATTGATTAAATCATTGGCCTTTGGTGAACAAGTCACCATCCTGCCTTGTAAAGTCCCAACCCTGCAATCATAGCCTCCATCCTTAGGCTACCTAGGGGCATTCCAAAGTCAACTTTTTAATGTTACAAAAGACACCTTTATCTCTCTCACCACCTAGGAAACTCCAAGGGTTTTAGAAGCTCTGTGCTAGAAAAGAGCTGAACACCCAATATTTATTCTTTATTATAATTCACAATATCATAGATACTAAAGTAAGCAGGGACCCTTATTCAATTTAGAGATTCCAACAGTACTGCTTTATAGAATTCAAGATTTGTTTTGGAGATCTACACAGTGCTATAAAACTGTGGACAAAATGTGGAATAAAGTATTTAATTATGAATGAAATAATATATTTGTGACTTCATCAGGTACTGCATTATGGTTCAGTTCTCTCCCTATAATATCTGTTTCTGTGGGCCATTCATGTAAAAAGGTGGCATACACAGCACAATTTTCAGCTGTCAGCACACTCACCGCCAGTTTGCCATAGATCTTTTACTCTTGTCACCTATTGGTACAGGAGAGTTAACAGCCATATCTCTGGGGGAGAGTGTAATTTTATTAATTTTGAATATGATAAGGGAGCCTCAGTAAATAGTACTTCCCAGTCATGGGAAGAATTATAAATCAGGCATCACAATTTATGATCTGCTTTCTACACCTTCTTTCTTTGAATATTACTAAAGCAGGATAGATTTGAGTAGTGAAAAATAATGCTACCAGTTAAAGATTTTATATTGCCTTTTTAACTTGCTTATTTGTTTGTAGGTAGGCAAAACTTCCACCAGATGGCAGTAAATACTTATTTTCTAAATATGCAATGGCCTTTGGATTTAATTAATTAGTTAAAAACAGTATTCAAGATCCTGTACATTGGCATATGATGTTATCATTATTAGGGCTATAGTTTTAAATATCCCTAAATTTATCTGGAGAGCAGGGTTTGTATGTATGTATATGGATATGTATGCATACACACACACACACACACACACACACACACACATAAATACAATAGAACATACATACCTGATCCTGTATACACAAATATTTATGTAGCAGATATTATACTAATATATTAAGTAAAAATTATATATCAAAATATAAATTGTGCCTGGCAATATAAGCATTTAGTAAATGTTATTCTTCTTTTTGTTTAGACTTATTAATCATAATAATAGATTGAATCTGAAAGGCCAGTAATTAGTAAGAGGAATATACATATATGAACATTTAAGAATACACACATAGTGACTTAATGACTTTAATGTCATGTACAAGAGTAATAGATTAAAGAACATTCTATTATTAAAAATTAACATTTTTCTTTTGAACTTACATGTTTTTGGTTTGTTTCTTGCTATTGTGTTAGATGGAAGTTGTAGTTGTCTTTCATTTGATTGTGGTACGACCATGACTTCCACTGCTTAGATGTTTCTACACTCTCTGCCTGCCACTTTTCTATCCTGATGTGACATTCTCTATGTGACTTTTCTTTCTAGTCCTCTTTGGCCATTTAAATGAGAACTCCCTTCCAAGGTTAGAAGTGGGTTTTGGTTCTTTGTATTCTCTTGTTGTCACTCACTCCCATGGCTTTAGTGGTCCATTAATTTGATCTCAGATGCCCCACTGCCATTGAAACTCATATAAACTCTCTCTCTCTCTAAGTTATATATCTATATCTATATCTATATCTATATCTATATCTATATCTATATCTATATCTATATCTATATCTATATCTATATCTATATCTATCTATCTATCTATCTATCTATATATATACATATATATATATATATCTAAGATGGAATTATTTTACTGCAAAATAGTGAATTTTCTTAGTTCAGGGTTACAAACTTGAGAGTCATGATAAACATGTTTTTCTCTCTTAGTTTACACCTTTAGATTCCACTGTCTGAATCTGTAAAATCTTCTGTATTCATGTTCTCCTTCCCTTGTCAGCACTGCTATTTTTGTTGGCTCTCTACTACCTCTTACTCCAGCCTTGGCTACTTTGTCTCTTTCATCCTCTGTCTCCATGGCCAGTTGAGGATTTTTAATGTCTTGTTTCTGCAAATGTTTTCTCAAAGATATTCAAAATTATTCTGAAGATGCAAACCTGTTAGCCCGGGGCTTCCAATCCCCATTGGTCTGTGCTGGACTTCCTTTCCACCCTAGGCCACACCTCTCCCCCTTAGGAGGCAGGAAGGGAGTGATGCTGTCGAACTAAAAGACGTGGCGTTGGAACCTTCAGACCAGTGCTTCCAAATCGCCCTGCCCCTCCCCAGCACAGAGACTTTGCACAAATACTTCCTTTGATGTGTCCCCAGGGCCTCCTCTGAAAAGGGGTTAAGAATCACTTCTAATAGGATAATTATAGGGAGGAAGGATTAACCGTTAAAAGCATAAAAAATATTGCTTAAGTGACATTTATGGGTCTTCTCTGAGCAAATCTCATCTTCTCACTTACATGGCACTCACTCCCTTGCACTGCCTGTCTGCTTCCCTCCTTCTTTCCCTCTTTGCCAGTTACAATTCTGCCCATCCTTCAAGGCTTTTCTCAAATGCTACCTTCTCCATGAATGTAGTCAGGGTTTTTGTTTTGTTTTGTTTTGTTTTGTTTTTGGTTTTTTTAGATTTTAGACAGAGGAAGGAAAAGAGAGAGAGACAAGAGAAGAGGAGACAGATGTGAAAGAGACAGATAGATTGGTTGCCTCCCACATTCACCCTGACAGGGTCCTGGGATTGAGCCTGCAATCCAGGTATGTGCTCTTGACTGGGAATCCAACTGGAGACCCTTTGATGCACAAGCTCATGCTCTAACCATTGAACTCACCAAACAGGGCATGCATTTATTCTTGAATAAATTTTCTGACCACAGATTCCTCCTTCTGACCTATATTATTTATAAATTATTCATTTCTGTCTTATATCTCTTGCCACATTCTATTTTGTATTTAGGCTAACTGTATTTATGTCTTATTTCTCCTCCTAGATTATATGGTCTCGTGGTCAGGGACCATATTCTCTTTGTATTTCCTAAAATACCATATGCCACTGTACTTTACCCATTATAAACGCTCTGTTAATAGTTTTTGGATAATTGATTGGATAGCGTATTAAATCTTTTTTCCCCAATCCAGATTTATAATTTATTTTTAACATAAGGAAATATTTTCTTTAAAGTAGTAAAATAGTCAGGAATCTCCATATGACCATGTCTTTTATCTTCTTTTTGAGAAATACATTTTCAATTTGTCCTTAGTTTACTTATGTTAATAATTACTGTCCTTATTATATTTAGAGAAGGAAAGCAACAGTATAATTACAACATACATTGAAACATGTATATATTTATTTGGCCTTTAGTTAATATTGGTGAATTTATATAGCCAGAGATTTATTTGTGTAGCTTCTCTTTTCCCCACTTCTCCAACTCAACCTTCTCCTCATCCTCACTGTTATCACTTTAATAAATTCGCTGAAGCAGCAACCCTATATTAATTATTAAAAGAAAAGTTTGCAGTCTGAAAGACAACACATGTGTAAAATTCATTTTTCTTATTGGAATGACACTAAACTCCACAGTCCAAGCCCACAGACGTATTTTGTTGTTTGCTTGTTTCACTAGTTCTCATATTAGCTCACATATCTGATATCTATTCTAATAAAAGGGTAATATGCTAATTAGATTGGATCAACAAACCATCTTCCGGATGTCGGACTTCTTCCGGACAAAACCATGGTGGTGAGGGCTGAGGCAGAGGCAGTTAGGGGCAATCAGGCCAGCAGGGGAGGGAAGTTGGGGGAGAGATCAGGTCAGCAGAGGAGGGCATTTGGGGCAACCAGAATGGCAGGGAAGGGCAGTTGGAGGCAACCAGGCTGGCAGGGGAGGGCAGTTGGGAGCAACCAGGTCGGCAGGAAGGCTTTTGGGGTGAGATCAGGCTAGCAGGGGAGGCAGTTAAGGGCAATCAGGCAGGCAGAGGCAGTTAGGGGCGATCAGGTCTGTAGGGGAGAGTAGTTGGGGGCAAGATCAGGTTTTAGGGGAGGGCAGTTGGGGGTGATCAGGTAGGCAGGCAGAGGCAGTTAGGGGTATCAGGCAGGCAGGAATGTGAATGTTTAGGAGCAAGTGGTCCCAGATTGCAAGAGGGATTGGGCCTAAACCAGCAGTAGGACATCCCTCAAGGGTTCCTCGATTGGAGAGGCTGCAGGCTGGGCTAAGGAAACTACCCCTCTACCCCTGTGCACAAATTTTGTGCACTAAGCCACTAGTATATCTGATATATTTCTCCCCTTTCCAATTTTCTTTTCTTGTGTGTATAGCTTGTGGAGCATGATCTTGACTCATTGTTAAAACTTTCCTTTGCTGTATTTTTGAAAACTGGTGTCTGAGTTATTAGTCAGTGGTAGAATTTGTGGTTTGTAAAGTGAACTCATTTGAATGCTTCTTCAGAGGAGGTAGGATTGTCAGCTCTCACCGTTCAAAGATGTCAACTCTTCTTATAAAGCCCATACACCTGGCATTTTAGCTCCTGTCTTCAACTAAAGTTTGAAGGTGATGTTTTAAATTGTAATGTTTGCTAATGGTTTCTTTCTTAGCTTCTTTTCATATTATACTTAGTTAAGGGTACAATAGTGAACTGAATTAAAGATCATTGATCTTGTTAATGTGCTTTTAATAGCAGTTCAAACTAGTTTTTGTTGTTGTTTGTTTTTTAGCTTAATCCTGATTATCGAGATGCCCAAAATGAAGGAAAAAATGTGGTGAGTAGAATTGTTTTGCCCACCCCCCAAACAAATCCCAAATATATTGTTTATATTTTATATGAACAAATTGAAAAGTTAATAGGAAATTTCAAGACAAGAGTCTCTGAGGGAGATTCTCTGAGTAGAGGCTGTGGTTCAAAGCTAAAAGGGGAAAGATGAATGATACGGCTTAGATTATAAGGTATCTACCCTGTTTCCCCGAAAATAAGACAGTGTCTTATATTAATTTTTTCTCTCAAAGTTGCACTAGGTCTTATTTTCAGGGGATGTCTTATCTTTCCATGTGCTAGGTCTTATTTTCGGAGGATGTCTTATTTTCGGGGAAACATGGTACTAGTGGATATTTAGGGATATTTCTAGCAACTTGAAAGCCATTTGTGATTGAACACTGAAGGCAGCTAGCATCTGAGAGATATGGTTGGTCTAGAGTTAGTTTTCAGAAATGAGAAAAAGTTAGGCAGGAAAAATGGAATCATGGCATCATATTTAAATAGGACAGTAGGACAATCTTTTAAAAAAAACATATTTTATTGATTTTTTTACAGAGAGGTAGGGAAAAGGGTAGAGAGTTAGAAACATTGTTGAGAAACATCGATCAGCTGCCTCCTTTACACCCCCCACCGGGGATGTGCCCACAACCAATGTACATGCCCTTGACTGGAATTGAACCTGGGACCCTTCATTTCGCAGGCCATTGCTCCATCCACTGAGCCAAACTGGTTAGGGCCAATCTTTTTATTCGGTATAATCTGTGTTCTACTTACAGGGGGACATGGAAGTATCAAACAACTAGATGACTAATTTTTCTGATATCCTACTCAAAGGGCATCATATCAAAGTTTCAAATAGTGCAATTGAATTGAATTGAATTTCTGAGCTCATCTCCTTTCAGCTACATACTACTTGGTGGTGCCGCTAATAATTCTGGGCAGAGCTGAGTGGGAGAACAGAGAGTATGAAAGTTTATGGAGCAGCATAAAGAATATAAGTAATAAATCCATGAAAGTTCACTCTTTGTGTTAGTTAAGCTTTCACTTAGACGTGATAGATTTTTTTTTCCTTTTGATTCTGGAATATAATTTCTTCACTCACCTCTAACGGTGAGAAAGGGCACTCTTTTGTTTGAGCAATACTTTAATTGCAGGTCACACAGGTGGTTCTGCCTTTGCTGTAGAAGTTTATGACTGGATGTCATCTGTCATCTCAGAGACACATCCAAGTGAAGGCATTTTATATTTTATTCTATTCTTTTCCTCTCCAAAAATCCCCAGCTTGAAAGTAAATAAAACCTAGAACATGGAACAATAAAGCTAACAATAAGGCTCCTCATTTTATAGACCATTTACCACCTAGCAATAATTACGTTTCTATGTAAAAAATAGAAAACAAAGGAGCAGCTAGAGTTTCACCTATGAAAAATGAAACCAATTTCCCAAAGCAGAAGAGAATTCCCTCTCACCTCAGATCTGGGCTCCAGTAACACCGAGTTCACTGTGACCTTGCTAATTACTCTCTTTCCTAATTTTCCCTGTGTTGTCTGTTTAATATCCAGTTGATATTTCCCCTGTAATTTATCAACCTTTATCAAAACGCTGCCTTCCGTGCATGAAGTGTCAAAGGTTAATGCATGGTGCTGCTGAAGTGAGGTGGTGTGTGTCAGAGCTCCCATTAAGACCCAAATTGCTGTATTTATTCTACAAAAGAGCCTGTTATTTCCAGTCTTACAAATGTAAGGCATCCACAGGGACTCTGTAAATACTGGAGCTGTGTCAAGCCTGACCGGAAACCTGACAGTCATTTGTTTCTTCTCTTTGAAAGGCAGCATCTTTTCAAATGGCTCGTTGAAGGCGGTTTTGGGGAGATGGCACCGCCCATTTGAGCATGACCATGTTTATGTGGGATGTGGTCTGATTTTTTCAAGGGCGTGTCTTCTGTCTGTGCTGAGGATTCTTGACCTCAGCAATATTGATGTCTTAGGTCGGATGATTTTTTTGTTGTGGGGGCTTTTCCTTTGCATCGCAGGATGTTCAGCAGCCTCCAGGGGCGCTATACTCACTGGATGCCAGCCGTGGTGGCTCTTCCTATCCCAAGCTGTAGAACTCTTAAGTGTATCTGGGAATTGCCAAATGCCCTCCTGGGGACCAGACTTTCTTCCTGTTGAGAACCATCAGTCTTCCCCCCCCCCCCTTTTTTCTTTTTTTAAAATTCATTTTTATTGATTTTACAGAGAGGAAGGGAGAAGGATAGAGAGTTAGAAACATCGATGAGAAACTTTGATCAGCTGCCTCCTGCACACAGTAGGGGGATCAAGCCCACAACCACCGTGCATTCCTGATCAGAAATGAACCCGGAATCCTTTTAGTCCATGGGCCGACACTCTGTCCACTGAGCCAAACGGGTTAGGGTGAGAATCATCAGTCTTTGTATATAAACATACACAAACAAAAATGTTCTAGGAACTATGAAACTTGAAAATTCTATTCTGTAGAATTTTCTTTTTTGGGGGCGTGGGGTGGGTGAGTGGGTTGGTGTGTACCGGATTCTGAAAGACCACCATCTGTCACGTCTAAGTAAAACATTTCCTTGAGTTTGACTCTATAGTCATCAGTGGTAGTGTGATAAGGAAAAGAAAAAGGGGTCATATTGAGGTTTTGTTTGAGAATAACGGATTGTTGAGGAACCATGGCAAAAGAAGCGTCTGCAGCTTTAAATGGCAGGATCGTGTCTGTTACATAAAGTCAGCAGGCAGAGCCCCTGAGGGTCTGAACAGAAACACAGATGCCTGCACATCATTATGCGCCTGTGGCCTCACACAGGTCTGAATCAGCCCCGAAAACGCATACATTGTTTCTTACAGAATGTCTCTGGCTCCAAACAACAGAATTGCAACGTGATGTCTCTGCTAAAAATCCGATGACTCACATGTGAGTCAACAGAGAAGGTGTTACAGGAGGCTAACTGCCGAGCTGCCCAAGGACAGGCAGGCGAAGCCAGGCAAAGCCTGGAGTTTATGGGCCTGGTTTTCAGAAGGGATTTTCAACTCCTGTAACGCGGGAGGCTGCCTGCCTTTTCTTCCAAGTGAAAATGCTCGTTTTATAAGAGCCCAGCAGACTGGGTTAATATTCTGAGGCACTGCATTCCCTAAATTGAGTGTTTTGGATAGCTAGCTGATTTTAAATTTAGCACCTGTCTAAGCTCTGTTGTACCTTAATGGATTCTCAGGATGCAAGAGGGAAGGCCTGGTGCTTCTGTAATTCTCTGTGGGGAGCTAGTGCTTTTGGGTCTTTTTCCCACTTAAAAAATGGTGTGGATTTATATACAAAAGCCACAGACACATAATTTTGAGCAGAACTGTCTTTGTGTTACAGAACTGTGAGACTGAATTTCTTATACAATGAGGCTTGAGCCATACATTTAAAACTTGTGATATCTATCGCCCATTATTTATATTTTACTCCTTAAAAATATTGAGGGTCTGGCTTGAATTTTACTGTCAGACTGTTTCCGAAGGAGAGTTTAAGAGATTGGAAGCAGAAAATGTAAGAATGCAGCACTCTTTAAAAATTTCTTAACAGGTTAAAAGCTCTTATTCACACTAACAATTATTAGGCTATTTATAAATGAAACTTATCTATTCATTAAAGCTTTTCCCCCCAAGCACCTAAGTAAATTATTTAGTAGTACAGTAGTAGATTCCACTTATCCTATGTAATTAAAATTAAACCATGGGTCTTAAATAGTGAGTAACTCAGAGTGACCTTTTAAAATTAGCCCCAAGAAGTGAGGTTTTTCCATGCTTAGAAAAGATTTTTAGTGTTCAGTATAAAGTAGGTCTCTGACGACTTTGGTTGGGACCCCCACTGGGAGATGTTACCAAGGAGGATTGGGTAGGAGGGCAATCTCAAGGTCTTTTCATAAGTCTAGAAAATTCATTTTATTACCATTGAAGAAGGGGAGTGCATACAGGTGGATCGACTCTTGCTAAATGAACTCACAAAGGACTGATGTATAAACCACAATGCCAACTTTCAGCTGCTAAGTATACCTAAATCATTGAATCAGTTACTCCTTGAAGGAAAATCTATATTATTAAAGGCTAAATTATAATTATAAGATTGGTGTGCAGGGCTTAGGAAATTAGATGACACATATTCCTTTTAGACATACGGGATTCCTCCAAGAAGCCTGGAATGCTAATTTGTTGCATTGACACGAGGCAATGGTAAGAGGTTTTACCATCCCTCCAAATAGCTATATTTGTTACATTCCCCTCATGCCCAGGCCCTGGCAATCACGTATCTACTGTAGCTATGGAATTGCCTCTTCTGGACACTTCACATATGGATTCATACAATATATGGCTTTTTGGGTCTGGCTTCTTTCACTTAGCATAGTGTTTTCAAGATTCATGTGTGTTGTAGAATATATCTGTATTTCATTCTTTTTTTATGACCAAATAATATTCCAGTGTGATTATACCACATTTTGTTTATTCATTTATCATTTGATAGACATTTGGGTTCTTTCTACTTTTTGGCTATTATAAATAATGCTGATACCAACATTCATGTACAAGTTTTCATGTGGTCCATGAGTGTTATGATTTCTCAGCATCCTCACCAATAGTTGTCAGTGTCTGTCTCTGTGATTATAGCCATCCTAGTCCATTTAACTAATTATTAATGATGCTGAGCATCATCATATGTGCTTTTTGTCCATTTGTGTGTTTCCTATGGAGAAATGTGTATTGAAAGCCTTTGCTCAATTTTTAATTGGGTTGTCTTTTTACGATTGAGTTGTAAGTGATCTTTATATATTTTGGATATAATTCCCTTATCAGATATATGATTTACAAATATTTTATTGACTCTGGAGTTTTTAATAGACATACTTTTTTAGAGTAGTTCTAGGTTCAAAGCAAAACCCTGGCAATTTCTCTGCCTGTTCACAGATGAGAGGTGCTACCAGTTTGTGCGCCATTTGCAGAAGACATCAGAATGATACTACAAGTGTTTTCTGGTGCAGGGAACATGCTATTCACAATCTTGGGATGGAAATGCAAGTGAATGTTTTGCAATGATCAGGTGTAATATAATACTTTATTGTCATAACAGCCATTAAATAAATGCTTGTGGTTGGATATGGACTGCATTCATTTGCCTTTTGAGCAACTTCGTATGATGGTAGAAAATGGTGCTCTCTCTCTCTCTTTCCCTCTCATTTTAAAATTTAATAAATTTCAATAAATATGTATAAATAATTATATTTCTGTACTTGATTACCACACTTATATTATGTTTTGGTCTCTTGTGCATCAAATTCTTCCACAAAGGATTGGGACGTGGGGAAGTTCAAGTAGAAATACCTAATCGTCAATCTTGTGTGGTTGCCTGCTTAAAATGGTAAGGGTGTCCTACAAATATTGACTGAGTTTCACATCAGCATGAAGGCTTTTATTTGTGATGATCACTTTATTTCACTTCATATGTTATTGTAATATGTTCTTGGTTCTAATGGATCTAGCCAATGAGTTGAATGGGAATGTTGCAGGTGATTCTCCTTCTCTCCAGGTTAATGTCCCATTTATGGTTTTGGATTCAGGCAGGAGCTCTCAAACACTGTCATGCTGACTCTTTGACATGAAATCTCGATGATTCAACACACTCCTTCTTCATTGTGTTTGTTTTAAATGTGGAATGGTCAAAATTACTACTATGTAAATAGGTCTACTAAAGGAAGGGACCAGAACGATTGTGACTTTCAGTGCCTGGATACTTTGCCCAGATTCAGCCACCCCTCCAGGAGAGTGAGGCTTAGCACTGTTGATAATAATTGCCTCAGAGGCTGTCAGGCGTGACCTGCTATTTTTGGTTAATGTGAAATACACATCGCTATAATCCAATGAAGAAATAACATGCAAATTTAAACCTTATATCCAAAGAACTGGAGAGTTTAGCCGGAAATCTGATAAAAGTAAATAGTCTTGTATCTCCTCAACAGAGAGATGGAGATCTTCCAACTTCAAAGAAGAAGCGCCAGGCTGGGGAGAAGATCATGTACACCTTGGTCTCAGTCCCACATGGGAATGACATTGCGTCCCTCTTTGAACTGGATGCCACCACTCTTCAGAGAGCTGACTGCCTGGTTCCTAGGTAAGAAAACAAATTATGGTTAAGTGATAATGCTTCTTTGAATAATTTCACTCATAGGTAAGACATTAAAAACCATAATGTTATATAATTTTTGTGATATAAAGGGAGAGAGCATAAGTGAAGAATAAAGTGTGTAACAAATCATGCCTCTTTTGTGAGTAGGTTCACATAGTTTCTTTGAATAATTTCACTCAAAATTATTCAAAAAAATTCTGAAAAATACATAGCATTCATTTATTATTGCTTTCATGGATTTTGGTTACTAAAATGGAAAATAATCTCAAAGCTTTCTATTAATATTGATATAATTTATTTTTATTGTATTAAATCCCAGATAGCTTTCATTCATTCAATCAGTCACTCAGTCAACAAGTCTTTATTGAACATTGATGAAATCCTAGGCATTGCACTTGGCATTGGGAAAACAACATGAACTTAAATTTAAATGAGGGAGAGAGGTGATATGCAAACATAAAATATAAGGTCAGGTAATGAAAATGCTTTGAAGAAAAATTGCAGAGTTTGGAGAGAGTTCTATTAGGTATTCAGAAATGGCCTTTGAGTTAGGACATTTGAGAAACTATCTGAATGATTTCAGGGTTCAGTTCTCTATATTAGGAGTGTTTTAAGCAGCAGGAATATGAAATGGGAAAATCCTGAAATTTACCATGTATCCTGAAGGACCAGCTGGGAGACAAGTTGGACCTAAGTGAGCAAAAGAAAAGGGAAGGAGGATTGGTAATGGTAGCTAGAACGTAATGTAAGAAAACATCTTACATTCTTTTGCTTGTATTTGATTACTTTAGTAAACCTCTTTTGCCTACATTCGTCTGCCTTCCATCAATAGTATAATGATGCACTCTCTTAGATAAGCGATTTTTAACCTTTTTCATCTCATGGCACACAAACTAGTTACTAAAATTCTGTCTCACACCAAAAAATACATCATATTTTTTTCCAGATCTGACGGAAAAATAGGCCTTAATTTGATTTCATTCACACCAGACAGCTATTGTTGTGTTGGCTGTTATTTTTCTGTTTGACAGACTAAGGGAAAAGAGGTCAGTTGTTCCATGTTTTAAAAATTCTTGCAGCACACCAGTTGAAAATCGCTGCCTTTGATGCACAGATGAGTCTTGCCCATATTATTATGTCTAGTGGATAGTTCTAAATTGTCCTTGATAGAGCATTATTGTACTTGGCCTTGGTCAAATGACAGTGGTGAGGCTTATGGTCCTTACACTAAATGCGGACATTATAGGTTGCTTTCCGGGAGTATAAAACGCTGCTTTCTAACACTGCTGAGGAACCCTGCTCCTTGAACTTCCCAGAGGCTTTTGTGGTTATTCTCATTCAGGAGAAATATTGCCCAGATCTTGTTTTCCTGTGAGGTGTACCTCACTCTTCCCTGTTCTGCCAGCCTATAAGATTCCCTCTGAAGCTGTTACCTGACCCAGGTCTCTGGCCTTCTCTTCTCAGTATTGGGATCTTAATCCTTATAAGACTTTCATCCTTTTAGATTTAAAAGCAAAATGGAGTCCTTCTTGAACTCTGACCAAGAAGTTTGCTTAGGGAAGTGATGAAAAGCTACTACTATAAAGTGCATACAAATCCCTGAGCCTTGCTTTATATAAGAGTTAATCTATTACTACTTAGAACCTTTGAAGCCTTTCTCAGTGTAGAACGGAATTTTGTATGAACAGATTCATTTGTCATTAATTATATTAAAGCGAATGTTAATGAGCACTTAATAATAACTACACTTATGCTAAAGCTCTTGAGCACTTTCTAAGTGCTAAGCCCTGCCAAGTCCTTATTTATTCCTGGCAGCACTCTTACAAATAAGGAACGAGAGACAGAGCAGGGCTTTTCAAGTGGACTGAATATTGTAATCACTGGGAAGCACTGGGATCTCTCTGCTCTGGCCAGTGCAACCAGAGGTTAGGCTGTGGGATGCAGGCTTTACTTTTTAAAATCATTACCCAGGTATTTGATCCAGAAATGTGGGAACTAAAAAAGTCTTTACTCTTAACCACGAGGCTACAATGTCTTCATGTTTCAGACATTCAGATTATATCAAGATCTTAATAGCAACATATTTGTGTGGCAAATGAATTATCCATTTTCATATTCTTGCAAAATATGAAATTATACTGAAGTGTAAAATATCTTTAGTTTGGAACCCAGCAATCTAGGTTGACTCAATAGCAAATATTGAACAAGTATGGGAGTAAGAGTAGGGGCAGCAGCCATAGGGCTGAATAAGAGGTGGCCCACACTTTCCAGATGCTTAAAGGACAGTTGGGAAGACAAGTGAATCTAAATAACATCTCCTGGGTAAATCAATGCAGAAGATGGTAAGACAGTTATTTTAAAACTTCTGATTGTTTGGACAATGGATGGATCTTTGCTATTTTAGATTTTTGAAAACCAGTCTTTATTTTATTTACTTTGATGAATGAGCAGAACCATGAAGTTGAATGAACCTCTTGCTTTTTCTGGTGCCCTTGGCATTTTATTTGACTTTCTTTTATTGCTTTCTGCCTCATGTTGTATGACTCATTTATGTCTATTTCCTACTAAATTCTCAGGAACTTGAAAGCAGAGGATTTATCATAATGGTATTCTTTTAATAGATACAACTCATATATGTTAATGAAATGATAAGAGAAGATTCACGACAATGATTATATTTGAGTTGAAAGAACTTCTGGCTTTCTCAGGCACTCTCACAGTTCTTATACAGTTGATCTTTATTATTCCCAGTACCATGAAGTAGCAATACTGAGCCATTGCTCCTAGAGGAAATACACAATTAGGTTCCTGTGAGCCTCTGGTCACAGTATTTTTGGCAGTCATTGAACATATAACCTTGTTTTGTGTGTATTTCTGTTTAAAGACACCTTATTTAATCTGTGCTGTTGATTTGGTAACATTGAACACTCAGCTGTTAGCTCTGTAACTCATGTCTGAATAAAGCTTATCTAACAGGAGTATTTTATCCTTAAGGCACAGCACAACCTTGCTCTTGGGTTTAGTAAACCGCACTGAGCTTGGGAACTGTTTAAAGCAAGTGTGGAATCCATGAATAATGAGATAAACAGTGTGTACTTTTACATGCAGGTGATTAAACTACAGAAAAGACTACTGTCATAGCCAGTTTGGCTCAGTGGATAGAGCATTGGCCTGCTGACTGAAGGGTCCTGGGTTTGATTCCAGTCAAAGGCACAGGCTTGATCCCGGCCCTGGTTGTGGAGGGTGCAGAAGGCAACCAATCTGATGTGTCTCACATCGATGTTTCTCTCTCTGTCTCTCCCTCTCCCTTTACTTTTTCCAAAAATCAATAGAAAAATATCCTCAAGTGAGGATTAACCTCTCCCCTCCCCCAAATAAAGGACTGCTGTCATTAGTTTTAACTGAGTTGGTTACTTGATCAATGCTTGTCGCGTTAGCATTTATCAGAATTTCATGGAGAGCCTGTGAAAATACTCATTGTTGGGTCTTACCCTCTGAGTTTCTGAATCAGTGGACCAGGATGAAGCCTCAGAATTTACGTTTTTAACAAGTTCTCAGGTGATTCTGACACTGCTGGCCAAGGGACCACACTTAGGTAATAATGCTGCATGCCTTGAAAGATTCTATAGTCCAGAAATGTTCCTTCAACCAGACTGATCGATACTTGAGTCAATTACTAGTCTAAAATACATCTACTCATATTGAATATGAAATTGTTAAATATATTAATATGTAAGTGGGCTAACTTGATAATATGTTTTATATTATTTTGCTTTTAGGAACTCCTACGTTCGGTTAAGACATTTATGTACCAACACATGGGTAACCAGCACTAGTATCCCTATAGACACAGAGGAAGAGAGGCCTGTTATGCTGAAGGTAAATCTTCCTGAAATGGTTTGATTTTCAACCACATGTGTGACTAGGATTAAGGGATGACTGACATATTTCTTTCAACCCATCCTCGCCAGTATTAGAGATTATGGGAATTCATTTAATCATGCTCTCGTGTCTGCCAGCTGCTTAGGTAGCTGAGCTAAAGGGCTGGGCTCTGGCTGGGCTGTGAGGCTAAGGAGGAGGCGGCATAGATACCAAGGTGTGGGGGCAGCCTGTAGTCAGGGGAGAAGATTTCAGGACTGTACTTTCTCTGTTGAAACGAAAGCAAAGAGCAAGTGTGATAGGGATACGTTTGGGGACAAGGCAGGATGTGGGCATGGACAATCTGTGTTCCTTTCGCCTTTCATAGAAGGTGTTGTGGGTGGGAATTATGTGTTTTCAGTATCTACTCCTGTTTTACATTTCTTAAACCGTTCAAAGTGTATTGGTATTTAAAGTATATTGCATGGTTATTTAAAAAGAAACAACTCATCTGAATGGACAAAACCCCACCACATTGCAGATTGGAACTTGCCAAACAAAAGAAGATAAAGAAGCATTCGCTATTGTGTCTGTCCCGCTGTCTGAGGTGCGAGACTTAGATTTTGCCAATGATGCAAATAAAGTGCTGGCGACCACGGTTAAAAAGCTGGAAAATGGCACAATAACTCAGAATGAAAGGAGGTTAGTAGCTTTTAAAAGTGACTCTTAAATCATCAGGACTCAATTGTTCACTCCTGCAGTAAATCTCAGGTGAATCTGTGGATAACCAGTACTAGAATTCCTATAGACACAGATGAAGAGAAGGCCTCTTTTGTTGAAGGTAAATGTTCCATTACCACAATGATATTCTTTTAATGGATACACTCATATATGTTATACTCTATGGGGAGCACTCTAAAGCAATCTTTAAAAACCACCGAATCTTTAAAGACTGCTTTAGAGTGCTCTCCATAGCAGCACACCTGATTCTGATGAGCAGGTCATGGTGAGTGATTGAATGGTGACATTCAAATCTGGTGGAATATTTATTTTTTCCACTTTAGTTTGGCTTGAAAACAGTTGTTTTTCATTACTTTCTGATCTTTCCTCTTGTTTTATTTTTAAATATAGTTTTTATTGATTTCAGAGAGGAAGGGAGAAGGAAAGAGAGATAGAAACATCAATGATGAGAGAGAATCATCGATTGGCTGTATCCTGCACACTCCAACCTGGGCATTTGCCTTGATTGGGAATCAAATCGCGACTTCCTGGTTCATAGGTCAATACTCAACCACTGAGCCACACTGGCGGGGCTGACCTTTCCTTTTCATGTTTCATAAGAGATTCACAGTATCTTTTGCTGCACTTGATCTGCGATTTTCGATTTCTAAAGGTTCTAAAAGAAGTTGTATTTTTGTTTTTGTTCTTACTTATTCAAGATACAGTTTTCTGCTCAGCTACCACAAAACCCCCCAAATATATTATACCAGAAAACAGTCTTCATGCTGTAGCGCTCTGTTCTTATAACTTCCTCAGAGAAACTGGATCCTTAATTCTTCAACTCTGGTTTTGGAAATAAGTGAGAAAGAGAATGATATTGATAGATGTTAAATTATTTTATCCATACCTCGTGTTGGTACTGTGTTAGGCACTATAGATATATTTTATCTAATTCTTCATACATTGGAACTCTCATACACAGCTAGTGAAATGATAGTTGGTATAAGCACTTTGGAACATAGTTTGATAGTGACTAGAAAAGTTAAAGAGGCAGCACTCCTTTTATAAGTGGAATCATGCGGTGTTTGTCCCTCTGCAATTGGCTTATTTTACATATAATGTCCTCCAGGTTCATCCCTGTTGTCACATGTGACAGGATTTTCTTATTTTTAAAGTAGAGTAATATTCCATTATATGTACACTGAGTGGCCAGATTATTATGATCTCTGAACACATAATAATCTGGCCACTCAGTGTATATTCTATTTAATAAAAGGCTAATATGCAAATTTTCCCCTCGACCAGAAGTTTGACCAGCAGGCAGGCCAGCCAACTGCCCATATCCCCTCCCCGTGGCTAGGCTGGCCGGACCCCACCCATGCACGATTTATGCACTGGGCCTCTAATATATATACTGATTGGCCACATTATTATGCGTTCAGAGATCATCATAATCTGGCCACTCAGTATATATATTGCATTTTCTTTATCCATTCATCCATCTATAAACATTGAAGTTGTTTCCCATATCTCAGCCATTGTAAGTCATGTTGCATAATAGTCTGACTCTTAGAAACGGAGAATAGAATGGTGGTTGCCAGTGGCTGGAGGTGGGGAGGGGAAATGAGGAGATGCCTTTTAATGGGTATAAAGTTTCATTTATACAAGGTGAATAAGTCCTAGAGATCTGCTTCACCACACTGTGCCTGCAGTTAACAGCACTGTCCTGTGCACTCAAAAATTTATTAAGTGGGTCCATCTCGCTAATTACCACATGCACATGCACAAAAAAAGAAGCGGACTCTCCATGACTCACCAGCTCCCCTACTAGGCTGAATGATTTTGAACATCTGTCTGAAAGATGCTCCTACACATGTGCACCAGCACGCATTGTGTAACGAAGTTCAGCCTTATTCTAAGTTACCGCAAACTAAAAACCACCCAGTGGTCCATCACCAGCTGAATAAGTGAATCTCGTCTTGGTAAATATCATACAGTGGAACACAGTATAGCAATGAAAACAAATGAACTGCATCTATGTATACTTAACAACATGGATAAACCTAATAAATCTTGGATTGAATGAGAACTAGACACAAACTCATTCACGCTAATAGTATTTGTGAGATTTCAAAGCAAGCAGAACTGAACTCTTATTTGGGGTGCTTAAGCAATTGGCAGAGCTATAAAGAAGTGCAAGGAGATAATTGTCACAGAAGTCAGGATGGTACTCACTTTAGAGGAGGCTCTTGCAATGTTCCATTTCCTGTTCTAGGTGGTGCCTTCATGGGACTCGAATTATAAGTATGCCATAATGAAACATGTATGTTTTATGAACTTCTGGAAATATATCTTACAACGCAAGATACATTTCCACCCCTGTTAATGGGAAAACACTCATAACTATGCAAACAAGTGGCATAGCTGTTTCTCAGCTTCCTCTGTTCATACCTGTTTTCCTAACAAAAATGCATTGATGACAACTAATTGTGCATTCAATTGTACCTCCACTCCTCTGGGGAGAATGAGTAAAGGTCAGAAGCTGAAACCACTGCTCCCTTTGCTATGGATGATTAAATACCAGAACCAAGTTATGACCAGTAAGGGAATCCATCCGATGTGCACATACTGATACCAGTTGTTATTTGCTTCTTACCTATTAACGCTTCCTTTTGATGAATCCATTTTGTAGTCTCTGTCACTCCACATATGCTCAGAAGTTTATTCAGTCTCACAAAGTCCCCCTGGCTAGGGATTACAGTGATTCTTGAAAAAAAACCCCAAAAAAACCAGACAAGGATTAGGATTATAAGCATTTACCACTATGGGCTGTAACCCTGTGCGAGGTACTCCTCTTACTGCTGGGGAGAATCTTAACCTCTCAAGGTTAATTCTGAGGAAGGTGGAAGGATCAGGATTAAGCAGGGATTATGCATTTTTATTCCCCCTGCTTCCTTCCCTACTGTTTTAGAGAGAAAAACATCCTAGCATAATGAAGGTCTTGCTTGAGAAATAGGAAGTTGCAATTATTGGTCTTAATTTAGTAATTTTAAGAAAAAGCCACCTTCCATCAAAATTCATTCAAAGCTGCCTGGCAGAGTTGAATACATTTATGTGACTTTTCTCGGTTTTAGAATTCAATATAAAATTCTTTCTGAAAATACCTCACGACTCTGACTTTTCCCCCTCTCTGGAGAATGAAGTTATTATTAGACACTCTTTTACTCCAGGAAGAATGATGCCAGGTCAAAAGGAAGGTGTTAGAATATTGCAGATTTCTTTCAAAATGCCTGTGTTGTTTGAATTCTCTCTTTCCTTCACCCTGGAATAGACTTTGGAGGTACAGTTCCCGGGTTGTGCTCCTCAACTTCAGATATTTTTCCATCACAATTTTTGATCTCATTCTGCAGAGCTGCAGCAAGAGGGAAAATGGAGGGCGGTTAACTATGTTTAGAGCTGGAAGAAGAGGCACATGCAATCGTAAACCGGAATTTCTGCACCACGATTCTACCTCTGGGGATGCAGAAAAAAATACTGGGTTTCTCTGCAGTGTTTATAGTTGAATATTTATTTGTTTCTCATCTTGCTAAACTGTCAGTGTGCGCCAGGCAAGGGGCCCTGAGGCTTGTATGCAGTGGTGACCAGCGCGCACTGTGGCCTTGTCTTCAAGCAGTTTCAGGGCTCACGGTTGGTTCTGGTGACAGAAGCCCAGCAACCAACAGCATGTGCGCCCAGATTAGCAGTCCTGACGGAGAGCTCATGTCTGCCTATAGAAACATCATGGGAGTCCCCTTAAGCTTTATTTGCCTGATGTTGCCATCTCTCCATGAGTTATCTTTTGCTTGGTATTTGAGTAGATGCTTCTTCTGCGGTACCCATTTATTCCAGATTTCCTGGCCATTTTGTTTTAGTCATGTCTCTCTGAGGAGCAGAGAGATAGGTTTTTAAAAAAATCTATTCTTATAGTCTTAATTTGCTCAACTTTGATACATGTGTTGGAATTACTTTGATATTGAGTGGTATTTTGTTTTGTTTGTTTTTTCATTTCTTTAGCTTTTTTTTTCTTTTCTCTCCATTTATTGCTGTCTGTTAGGTTGATGTTTATGTTTTTCTCTCCTTTTTTTCTTTTTCTCTACTGGTTTAGAAGCCATAGATAATATTTTTATTATTTAGAAATTGCCCTTATGTTCGTAGAACATAAAATTCAAACTGTGTGTGCAAACGTTTTTAACTATATATTCTTTCTTATAAAACTTGAAGATACAGGGTGGGGCAAAAGTAGGCTTACAGTTGTGAGTACATGGAACACAGAGTTTATTCTTATATTCTTATATATTAATTATTGCATTATTTTCTATATGAATAACTGTAAACCCGCTTCTGCTCCACCTGTATTAAATATTTCCTCATGTCAGGGGAGAAAAGTACCTCAGAAAGCTTTAATTATGCGCTGATGTTCTGCCTGCCACCTTTCTTGTAATAGTTGTCTAGAACCATTGTTCTGTGTTAATTTTCATTTTAAGTTTTTATTTCATTGGGTTTAATAATTACAAAGAAATAAGAATCAAATTATTATGGATCACCTTTTCTTAGTTTAGCATCTAAATTGTTGTTCAGTTATTTATTATATCTGCTAATATACTTAATGTCTTCCTCCGCTTGCCTTTATTTCTTGCATCTCACTTCTCTCTGGGTTTGCTTTTCTTCTTGCTGAAATTCATGCTTTATTCATTGAGGTTATAAATCTTTTAGTTTTTACATATATGAAAATATCTTTATTTTACCTCTACTCTTAAGTGATACTTTATGCATGGAATGTTGGATTGAAAGTTATTCTTCTTTAGTACTTTTTGTTGTTAATCCTCACCAGAGGATTTCCACCCCCCCCCCACCCCAATTGATTTTTAGAGAAAGTGAGAGGGAGGGAGAAGGGGGAGAGAAATAGAGAAAGAGAGAGAGAGAGAAACATTGATTTGAGAGAGGCACATTGATTGGTTGCCTACCACATGTACTTCACTGGGGCTGGGATTGAACCTGCAACCCAGGTCTGTGCCTTTGACTAGGAATCAAATCTTTGACTCTTTGATGTCTTGGGAGGTGAGGGAGGGGCATGTGTGCACATTGCTCTAATCACTAATAACACTGGTGAGGGCTTCGAAGTCTTTTAAAGTTATAATTTAATTATTTTCTGTTATCTCTCGTTCCAATTAAGAATTCTGCTATTAATGGGATTGTTATTCTTTATTGCATTTCCCCCTTTACTTTCTTGTAATTTTATAGATTATTTTCTTTGTTGTAAAACTTTTATTTTTATTTGTCCTATTTGATGCTAAGTGAATGCTTTTAATCTGAATATTATGTCTTCAGCAAGTCTGGAAAACTTCCAGCCATTTTCCTTCAAATATTGCTTCTATGTGTTTTTTTGTCATCTCTCTTTTGTAACTCCTATTAAATGCACGTTGGAGCCTCTTAATTCAACCTCCTGTCTCTTCCCTTTTTATAATTTAGCTTTTAAAAATGTTCAGTGCTGCTTTATGGATATCTTTTGATACTGTCTTAAAAATCACTAATTTTGCTTGTAATGTATCCAGAATAGTTTACCTTCATGAATTAAATTTTTATTTAAATGATTATGATTTTAGTTAATGGTTCCTTTGCTATATCTGTCTATTCATTGCTCATATCTTACTTTCTATGTTAAAAGATAATTGCTTTCTTTATCTCTTTGAGGATTAAAAACACTTTTAAAAATTTATTTTAAAATTGTTTTTTCTTTCTTGCTTGCTTTTTGTTGGCCTTCTGATATTTTTAGTATGATTGCTTAGTCTGTTTCTATTCAAAGATCATTTTGTTTTTCCTATTCTATATATTGGAGAAATTGAATGTGGTGAAGATTGCAAGATTTAGTTTGAGTCAAGAGTAAAAATAGTAATTCAAATTTAAGAATTTGGAAGAATAGCTATTTTTCCTAAAGCAGAACTATTGTGTATTGCTGTTCACTCATGGAAAAGCATCAGTGTTATTCTCCTATTGACTGATTGTCAATGGGGCTCACATAGCTTTATTTCTTAATGGTCATTACATCATTACAAATATTTGATTGGAGCTGGATGTGGGAGTGGGGACTGGAGGAATTGGAGAAGGGATGTTCTTGTAAAGATTTTGGTCACATTAACTGCATTAAATATTTTGTTGATTAAATAATTTTTCATTATAAAATACTTGGTTTTGCAGTGTTTCAGTTCCTAGTGTTCATTAACTTCCTCTCCCAAATGAACACTGTATAGTAAAACTTCCTTTTCATTTTCCTATAGGTTTGTAACCAAATTATTGGAAGACCTTATCTTCTTTGTTGCTGATGTACTTAACAATGGGCAAGAAGTTCTGGATGTGGTTATCACCAAGCCAAACCGAGAACGTCAAAAATTAATGAGGGAACAAAACATATTGGCACAGGTGAATGTTTTCATGTGCTAAATTTACATATTTTGCTCTTTGAATTATACAATCAGGAAAGTCCTTGGGTTAGTTATTTATTGCTGTGTAACAAGTCACCCAAAGTCTTGGTGGCTGAAAACATCAGATACGTACAGTTCCTGTGGATTGGGCATCTAGCAGTGGCTTGGCGGGGGCAGTTCTCACTCGGGATCTTTATAGCAGGCTGCAGTCATCTCGAGGCTCAAATGGGAGAGGAGTCACTTCCCAGCTCACTTATATGGGCCTCTCCACAGGGCTGCTTTGAAATAAGGCAGGCAGAGAAAGACACAGGATCTCACTCATATGTGGAATCTAAAGGGCAAAATAAACTGATGAACAAAATAGATCCAGAGACACAGAGACATGGCACAGGCTGTTGAATCTCAGATAGAAGTTGGGGTGGGTGGGTGGAGATCAACCAAAGAACGTGTATGCACATATGCATAACCCATGGACACAGACAGTGTGGTGAAGGCCTGGGGCAGGCTGTAAGGGGTCAATGGGAAAGAAAGGGGAAATCTGTAATACTTTCAACAATAAAGATTTAAAAAAAAGTGGGCAGCTTGCCTTTGTTAGAGTAGTCAAAGAAAGATCAAGAGAGGGCATTCAGATGGAAGCCACAGTCTTTTTATAATGTAACTAGAGGCCCAGTGCACGAAATTCGTACACAGGGGTGTATTTGTGTCCCTTAGCCCAGCCTGCACTCTCTCCAATCTGGGACCCCTTGAGAGATGTCCAGCTGCCCGTTTAGGCCCAAATGGGCAGTCGGACATCCCTCTTACAATCTAGGACTGCTGGTTCCCAACTACTCACCTGCCTAACAATTCCTGATCACCCCCTAACCATTCCCCTGCCAGCCTGATTGACACCTAATTGCTCCCCTGCCAGCCTGATTGCCCCTATCTGCCCTCCCCTGCTAGCCTGGTCACCCCTAACTGTCCTCCCCTGCAGACCTGGTCACCCCCAACTGCCCTCCCCTGCTGGCCTGATTGCCCACAACTGCCCTCCCCTGCTGGCCATCTTGTGTGTTGGAGTGATGGTCAATTTGCATATTACTCTTTTATTAGATAAGATCCTTGAAGTAACATCCCATCAGTGCATTGTCAAGGAGACAGGATCCCACAAGGGTATGCATTCCAGGGATTAGCAATCACTGGGGGCTGTCTTGGAGGCAGCCTACCACAGCTTTCAAAAAGCTTTACATGGTTAGACTATCTCCAGAAAATGTGCTGGGATAACTTTCTAGGTAGAATTTCCAGGAGAACTTGGAAGCTTCCTACTTCTTTCTGTCTCTTCCATAGGAAAATAGGGTAACCTGTTCATCCGCTCACAAGTGCCTTATATAATATTCTAGATTTTACCCTGGAAGTTCTTTCTGAAATGGTTTAAAATATAGCAATACATTAATTTACTTCCTAATAATATGCACATATGAACATGCCTGCTTTTATGCATTCTTTTTGTTCTGTTAATTGCTATATAAAATAATGGCCTCTGCATTCTTAAACTGTGGACTCAAGGAAGATACTTAAATAAAAATCACATTAATATACATGTGCTCTTTGTAAAGTTGGGAAAGGAAAACAGGAGACATTGTCAATTAATATTCTGTAGCTGATTGTCTAAAAATTAACATTTTTCCTCAAAGATAAGTTGCAAATCTAATGAGACAAAATCTTTTCTGACAATAGCTTTTGGGGTGTGTGTATAAAAATGTTTATCTCAAGGACTTTTAGGACCTTGAATAATTTATTAATATTTTAAGCAACATGTCAAAACTTTATTTCAGTATTATAAGTATAAAATTCAAGGTGTAGTGAATATAGAATTATTGAAGAAACATTAATTCATATTATATTTCATGAACTAATGGGTAATTTCTGTTCATTTTGCTTTCTTGTATTAATGCTCATGCCCTTGCCTAGGTGCTTTAAAAAATTTTTGTATTGCTATTTATAAACATGAAGGGAGAGAGGGAGAGAGAGAGAAAGAGAGCGAGCGAGCGAGAGAAACATTGATGTGAGCAAGAAACATTAATTGATTGCTTCCCACATATGCCCTGAGTATCAAAACTGCAATGTGGGTGTTTGTTCTACTGGGAATTGAACCTACCACCCTCTGGTGTATAGGATGGTGCTCCAACCAACTGAGCCATTACTGGCTAGGGCCCTAGGTGCTCTTTTATAAACTATTTACTCATCTGCCAGCTCATCACTAAGTGATCCTATGTCCTGTCTTTCCACCTAAAAGAGTTAAATTCCTCAATGTTTTTAAAATACTTCCCAATTAGTAACTTTAAAAGAAGAATCTGGGTCACTGGGTATCACCAGCTGTCCATGTGGGTCCCTATTTGCTGATAGTTTCATTGGTTTGGCCACATCTTTATGTACCAAGAACAATGAATTGTTTTATAAAGAAGTTTAGAAGCAATATTTGGAGGCAATTTTCTGATGTCAGCTTCAAGTGAAAATACATGTTTTTTTAAAAATATTATTTTGATTTTAGAAAGCTATAGAATAGATGTAATAATAAAGCTGATAGAAATCAAACTATATTTTAGTCCATCTGAAAATGTTGATGTAACTTGGTACAACCCAACACCTTTATATTTCTTATTTTAATAAAATATAATATATCTAATCAAAATTAAGTGTTTTATTTAAATAATGTTTTTGTCCTTCAGTTTAGGGAATTCTTTTATCAGTATTTTTCTGTTTCTTAATATATTATTGATTCTGTATCCTAAATCTTTTTTTTTTAATTAATATTTCAAAAGTGTTTTTGAATCATTGTGCTTATTTAAAAAAAAATTAAAACACATTGCAAAACATCTATCTTCATTCATCAGAATAGGTGGCCTTCTTTTTGCTTTGTTTTCTGGCAGGTATTTGGGATTCTTAAAGCACCCTTTAAGGAGAAGGCAGGCGAAGGCCCAATGCTGAGGCTCGAAGACCTGGGGGACCAAAGATACGCTCCCTACAAGTACATGCTGAGGCTCTGCTACCGTGTTCTGAGGCACTCGCAGCAGGACTACCGGAAAAACCAGGTCAGAGGGCGCGGGTCACGACCGCCGTCTCGTATTTACAGTGACTGTCCCAGAACATATAAAACAGGAACGGAAAACGGCACTTTGCAATGGAATGTGTCATATTGGGAACACATTAAAGTGACCTGTGTGTATTTTTGAGCTGAAATATGCATTTATTCTTCCGTGTAAAATTAGAATCGTTGAGGGAGGATGCCTGAGTCCTTCTGTGCGCATGGTATTACTCCTGCCGGGCCGAGGGCATGCAGGATGTCTATGTAAAGAGGACTGAGACAATTCTCAGCTTTTTTAGGAACATGTGAGGTATCACATCATTATGTAAAGGTCAAAGAGGTCATTGTCTTGTGGGAAAGATATGGCTTGTGCATCTGAAATATGGGGGAGAGGCAGAGAGGAAATGTGAGAGATAATGTATTGCTGGAATTCAGAAGAGGGAGAGGAGCTCCGTTGTGGCTGAGGGAATCCAGGAAGGCTGCTTAGAGAAGGAAGCATAGCAGTAGGATGGTAATCATTTTCATAAATTGTAAGGGAACAGGCCTTTTAAAAAAGACGGATCTATGAAAAGAGAATGATGGATGCTGGAAAGGGCACTTTTGCCCAGAGACATTCCCAAGTGCAGAGACAGAAAAGCCAGGCATATCTAGGGACATAGATAAAAGACGTCAACTGCAAGTGACATTTCTTTTGTCTAATTTTTTACCTTAAAATTATGTAATATTTTGCAATGTGTTCAATAATATACATGCTTCTTTGTTTAAAATTATTAGGTAGACTAGTGTCCCATTTTTTCTCTTAGCCAGTTTGAGAGTTGAATGTATAATTAGGAAATCTACTGGTGAGTTTAGTCCGTGAGGAGGAATGGTGTGAGAGAGGGTTGGTAAGGCAGGTTTGGCTAAGTCACATGTAGGGCCTAGGATTTCAGGCCTAGAAGTTGGAGGTAATTTGGGAATTAGAGGCCTGGTGCATGAAATGGTGCATGGTGGGGTCCCTAAACCTGGCTAGAGATCAGGGCCAATTGGGGCCATATTGCCCAGTCCCTATTGGAGCCAGGCTAATTGGGGCTGATGGCCAGGGGATGGGCAGGGAGAGGGACCATGGGAAATTGGCCAGTTGGTTGGGGGGAGGGACTGTAGGAGATTGGCCGACTACAGAAAGGGGCGGGGAGAGGTTGATTAACTTAAGAAGGTTGGCTGTGGGAGCACACTGACCACCAGGAGGTAGCTCTTTCATTGGGCATTTGCCCCCTGGTGGTCAGTGTGTATCATAGCCACTGGTCGACCAGTCATTCCAGTCATTCAGTCATAATGGTCACTTAGGCTTAGATAGATAGATAGATAGATAGATAGATAGATAGATAGATAATGGTATTTATTGAGTGCTTACTTTGTACCAGGCTCAACTCTGAGCACTTTTTACAACTTAACTCAATTACTACTGAGTTAAGATGAAGAACCAAAGCACAAAGTGTTTAAATAACTTGCCAAAGATTATACTGTTTTAAGACTGAAGACAGTATTCAAACCCAGGCTCTTACTCATCACACTATTTCCTTTTAGTAATTTGAATGGTTTTTGGCAAGAAAAAAAATTTTGCTCTAGGAAAAATGTGTTAAAATATATTGGTTTTGAAATTCTGTTTAAAGATTAAGGAAAGGCCTAAAAAGAATATGTAAAACAGATTAGTCAGAAGATAAATAATAAGACAAGGGGCAAGAGCGAGGAAGGAAGCTATATAAACAAATCCTTAAATATTTTTTAATATAATCCTACTTATAAACATCCTTCTTCCCAAGTGAAGATGCTGTCATTGGAATTATTTGTCCCAGCTTCACTGTATTCATTTGACATACCAAGATAAAGGGCTGTCTTTATTTTATTAAGAAAAAAATTAAGTTCCAGAACATTAAACCCGCTTTTTGTTTTTTTTTTTTTAGAGTATATGACTGTGGATGAACCACCTTTTATCTTTTTTGGGATGATCATTGAGCTGACAAAAGGAAACAATTCCCATCATTCCCTAGAGTTAGATTTTACTTTCCCTCACGTTCCTTGCACATTCCAGTTCAATACTTTTCTCATTTCTATTGAACTAAGAATGCTTTGTATTAATCATAGAACAGTTTTCTAATATTATTAGAACATGATTTTAAAATGTAAGCTACTTACGTTCTACTTTTTGCATAATTACTGTGTTTCCCTTTACCTGTAGCTATGTTTTATAGGGTAGCTACAGATAAATAGTTCTTTTGTGATTTAGCACTAACCCATATCGAGTTTCTGTTTATTATTATTTATAGGATTTGGCAACATCTCTAATTTATTTTGATTTTTGTCAACATCTTGACCTATTTATCAAACATCTTGGAGGTTTGCATTATACTATAGTATAATTACAATAGTCATAAAAGTGTGTAAATCAATATATGTCTTTAAAATGATGTATTAACAGAAGACAGTTCCTTTATTTAATTGGCTATCCAACATAAAGCCATTATTTTGAAAGGGCACAAAATTGCTGCCTGAAATACAGTATAATTAAATTAGATTTGTGCAACCAATATAATTTTCAAGGAATAGATAGGTTCCAGAAAAAAAAAAGGAAAAAAAAGTAAAAGCAGAAAAAAAAGCAGAAAAAAAAGCAAGACTAATTTCTAATGAATGAATTCTCCCAAATAGATACAGAGATACATTTCCAACGAGAGTAGCCAGGAAACTGAAGTGAAAATGTTTTGATTGTGGGAGGGGGTAGGCTTACCAGTCTTGCTTGTACACAGACAGTGGGAAATGATAGTGGCTTGGATATAGGAGAGTTAGTGTGAAGAATAAGGAGCACATCATATAATGCATGATTGACACTCCTCAATGACTTTCTCTTGCCCATAGCATAACATCTTTGTCCTTTACTACAGCCAGAGAAGACCTACCTCTCCAACCTCAGCTCTTGCTTTCTCAACTCTAGCTCCAATGGCCACCCTTTGTTTATAGGTCACAAAAAGCTTGGTTTCACTACCACAGAGCCTTTTTCATCTGCTACTCCCACAGCCTAGATGGCTTCTCTCCCCATGTTGCCTCCTTTTTATCATTTCAGTGTTTTCATAATTTCCATTCTAGCACAAATGTCACTTCCTTAGCATCTACTCTATCTGAAGTTGCCACCTTTCTCCCTCATTTTATTTGTTTCACTTCACTTATCAACATGTAAAATTATCTTATTTATGAGCTCATTTACCTGCCTTTTTTCACACTAGATGAGAGCTCTATGAAAGCTTATCTTATTTACTGCCATATGCTGAGTGCCTGGAATGAAGTAGGCTTTTAAGAAACATTATTGGGTGAATGGATCTGATCAATTAAGTGATTAATCATCTTTTCTTATTTGATAGCTTTTTAAAGGTGAAATGTGGTAGGAAATTTTATCATTATTTTAAAGAGAAGATTTAATAGATCATTGTGGCATATGGTACAAAAAGAAAAATCACTTAGATCTACCTGCATAATTCTCTGTGTAACAGTATAGATCACAGAGTTATTTTCTTTCCATAATTATATTGAAATCATTGGTTTTGACTTTTAATGAAGGCTAGAAGAAGGGCCTCTATTAGGGTGGTGAAATCTTTAGTTGTCATGTCATAAGAATTGTTATTTTAACTAGGTTTATTTATTTTCTCACTTATACTTCAAAAGTAGAAGCACCCATATTCAAAAATATCGATACTTCTAGGTATATAGTTTTTTTGTTGTTAAAATTTAAATTTGGCATATGTTAATATTTTCATTTCCTTCCTTAAAAAGTCCTATTTGTTGAAGAATTGTTTACTTGGTCTTCTTTGGACAATAATTTTTAGTGAGTTTTCTGTTATGAATAATTGAATTAGTGTTGCTGACCGTAATGGAACTTGTCATTTCTAAGCTGTTTTGGCAGTGTATTCTGACAGCCTTTCTTTTTGCAGGAATATATTGCTAAGAATTTCTGTGTCATGCAGTCCCAGATTGGCTATGATATTTTGGCAGAAGATACCATCACAGCTTTGTTGCACAACAACAGAAAACTACTAGAGAAACATATCACAGCAAAAGAAATAGAAACATTTGTCAGTTTACTCAGGAGAAATCGTGAGCCAAGGTTTGAAGTGGTTCATGCATCATTCTTTTCTAGGGGGGATGGTGGCTTTTTTGCTGTATTCTTACAACTTTTTAAAGTTGAAATTCTTTTATATACTTTTTAAGGACAAAACTAGATGAGGCTTATTGCTATAATAATTTATGATAATAATTTATAATAATTTATGCTATAATAATGTATGATAAAGAGTTATTGCCTTATAGCAGATCTAAACCTTTTCTAGGTATATTTAAATGTAAAAACATACAGTTTTATAGTACTTTATAGTATACTAGAGTCCTGGTGCATGACATTCATGCACTCAGGGGAGGGGGCTGTCCCTCAGCCTGGCCTGCGCCCTCTCGCAGCCTGGGACCCCTCAGGGATGTCAGCCTGCCGGCTTAGGCCCAGACATCCCCTGAGGGGTCCTTAGTGCTGCCACAGAGACAGAAGAGGCTCTGGCCACTGTTGCTTCGCTTGCCAGCAGTGAGCCCAGTTTCTGGCTGAGCAGCACTCCCCTGTGGGAATGCACTGACCACCAGGGGGCAGCTCCCGTGTTGAACATCTGACCCCTGGTGGTTGTCAGTGTGCATCATAGCGAAGGGTCATTCCATTGTTTTGTTGATTTGCATATTAGGGTTTTATTATATAGGATTCATATATATATATATATATATATATATATATATATATATATATATAGTGTTATATAAATTCTTGCATGTTCTCATGAAATACACTGGTTTGTATATTATTACCCACATTTTAGAGATGAAGAAAAAGAATACCAGGGTATAGTTTATTCAAGAATAGCCCAATAAGAAGGAATAGAATAGGTGGTATATCAAGAGTCTCTGATTCCACATCAAGTTTTCTTTTTATTGCATCATGATAACTTATCTGGGAGAAATGAATGCTGAAAAGCCAAGGCAATTGATAAACTTTTCTTAACTAATAATAATTAGCACAGCCAATAAATGTTAGCAGGTGGAAATGGGCCTCTGATTGCACTTTGATTAAGTGTGTGCTATATTCCTATTTTACTCAGGACATCGTTAGCTTTGATCTGCTTTTGTTTTGATATTCAACTTTGGGGTTATTTCACTTTAGGGCAGATAAATGGTTTCCTAAACATTGTAAATCAATGTGCTATGGGGTGAATGTCACCAAATAAATAGAAGTGAACTTATATCCTTTTCAGAAATATTTGTATTAAATATAAATAATTTGATGTTTAACATGTTTCTAATGATGTAGTAGATGAGAAACACATTGTAAAAATGTGCATGGAAATCATATTTAAAAATATATCTTAAAAGTCATGTTTGTTATATCCCCAAATTTGTTTTTGTTAAGATTTTATAAAATGCCTTTTTTTAATGTTCAATTTAATTTTTTTTTTGCCAGATTTTTGGATTATTTATCTGATCTGTGTGTGTCCAATACCACCGCTATACCTGTAACTCAAGAACTCATCTGCAAATTTATGTTGAGCCCAGGCAATGCAGACATTCTCATTCAAACCAAGTAAGCCCAGATGATAGAGTCTTCTTTTCCTGTTCATTGTTTATAATCATTGTACTTCTTTGTCATATTTCTTAGTGAAATTCTTACTAGATATTGTTGTTAATTCAAGGCTGGTTTCAATGCAAATGGACAACCCGCTGGAGAGCTCCATTCTTTCAGACGACATTGACGATGAAGAAGTTTGGCTCTACTGGATTGACAGCAACAAGGAACCTCATGGCAAAGCTATCAGGCACCTTGCTCAGGAAGCCAAAGAGGGCACCAAAGCTGACTTAGAAGTCCTTACCTATTACCGGTAAAGTATTGGAGAGAATCAGAGTTCTCAATCTCACATACTCATTGAAAGAGATTCTCCAAGACTTCTAAAAGTCAGCTATCTAGGAAGAGGCAATTTAAAAAGTCGTCATTACTAGGGTAGCTAAAATATACAGTATTATTTAAAATATTAGAAATAAAAGTTAATATCTGTGTACTCCATATATACCTCTTGCAATTTCCTGATTTCCCACTAATTTAGAATTGTTGGGATTGCTGTGTAGCAAATGTTTTTTTCTATTACTGATTAGAGTGGGTGCATCTGAGAGACATATTAGGAGCTAAGAAATGGAATTGAGAGAGAGCTGGAACTTGGACCAGGGAAGCTGACTCAGCTACAGATGTGGCCTCAGAGGGAGGTAGCCAGTAGTTTAAGGTATATAGTGCTTATATATATAATAGTAGAGACCTAAGGCTTAAGAGACAGTAGTGTCTACAGTTACACAAATTCATTGGTGGTATATGGCAGCCAAAGTTCTGATGGTAGTTTCTGGTGGTGGGTATATTGCGAGCAAGAACCTGCCTGGTGTCTTTGAACTTATGGGATGAAAACCAAGGCAGAAGCTCTCGGGTTGAGTTGGGCCCAAATGACAGGAATCTAAGAAAGGCAGGGAGTGCCTCCTGTTCCCTGGTTTCTACAGTTCAAGCCACAAAGCTGGAGGCTAATCCTTGATCTCAGAGGCTGATGAACCCAAGTGTCTTGAGACCATTTGTGTGGATCACATTTGATTTAGGAACTGAGTGGATCTAAGCTTAGAGTGTAGATACTAGAGTCCAGGGCTGAATTTCATGTGAGCTGTAATCACAGTCATCAGGGTGTATCTGTGATCCTAGGAAACTTAGAACAGAGACTCCAGTGACTGTCTCCACCAGATGCATGTTGCTGGAACAAGTAAGGGAAATGGCAACTGAACGGGCATCCAGACAATTTCATGTATATGTTGTTAATGGATTATTTAACCTACTACCAACTAAGTTTGACTCCAGTACCACATACTATTAGAAATATTGGTGTCATAAAAGTAGATACTGACTGATCCTGTGATGTTAAGAACTTTATCAAGACAAATGATATAATGTGTTTAACATTTTTAAGGTACCAGCTAAACCTCTTTGCAAGGATGTGCTTGGATCGCCAGTATCTGGCCATTAACCAGATTTCGACGCAGCTCTCTGTGGATTTGATCCTGCGGTGCATGTCAGATGAGAGCCTGCCATTTGACCTCCGAGCATCTTTCTGTCGCCTCATGCTCCACATGCATGTCGACCGGGACCCCCAGGAGTCCGTGGTGCCTGTGCGCTATGCCAGGCTCTGGACGGAAATCCCCACCAAGATCACCATTCATGAGTATGTTTGGGAAAATGTCTCAAAGACTTTACATTCAGTAGATGAAATAAAAATAAAATGACATCAATTTGGAAATAAAATGCAGAGAAAGGCATTTCTGTGTTCAGATTATCTTCCAAACGCAAACGAGATACTCTTTTTTTAGAGAATAAAGTGACAACCCTTGATAATAGAAACATCATTCTGGAAATATAAACAGAAATCATATTGCCAATAGCTTAGCAAGTTGTTGAGTACTTAATGTAATGCATGCTCTGAGTTAGATGCTTTACATGTGTTACCTCGTTTTACAATAGTCCCATTGTACAGCTTAGGACACAACATCTAGAAAGGGTGATTATTAAAATACAAGCTTAAAAGCCATAAAGTTAAAGTATGTATATCTTCTTATCTTAATGATTGCAATAAAGTTAACTTGCTTTATATTCTATCTTTGCAGATATGATTCTATAACTGACTGTTCCAGAAACGATATGAAGAGGAAATTTGCACTGACAATGGAATTTGTTGAAGAATACTTGAAAGAAGTTGTAAATCAGCCCTTCCCTTTTGGAGATAAAGAAAAAAACAAACTGACATTTGAGGTATTATGAGAAACCATGAAGTTATTCAGTTTTTCCTGTAAAAAATTAGATACATTGAGCATAAAGATTTTCCCCCCATTTAGGATGCTTTGGTAATCAGGCAGATTATTTTATGAAGTTATGATTCTCTCTGCCATTCATTAAAAATACATTTGATGCATTAATTATACCTGATGTCCAATACAAAATATTTTACTTATGATTAGTTACTGTTTTCCTTGTTTTTTGTTTTTTTGCTTTTTTTTGTTTCATTCCATTAATGAAACAAGGCAGTTTTGCATATTTGTGATATGTTTGGATACATTTTTTCCTTATCCACAGAGGCAGTGTGTTTAGCATCATTAAACTGAATTGAAATACCTCTAGTTATAATATTATCTAGGGGATATAGTGACAAAACTATAGAGAAGATGCTGTTACTTGTTACCTGGTATATTTGCTACCTACAGTTGTATAAAAAATTACTCCCTAGTCTTAGCAGCTCAAAGTAACAAACATTTATAATGACAACATTTAGTTTCAATGGATGAGGAATCTGGGAGTGCTTAGCTGTGGGGTTCTGGCGCAAGGTCTGTCATAAGATTGATTGGGGTGGCAGTCACCGGGGCTTCTAAGCTCACCCTTGTGATTGTTGGTAGCCAGACTTTCTTTTTCTTTTTTAATATATTTTATTGATTTTTTACAGAGAGGAAGGGAGAGAGATAGAGAGCTAGAAACGTCGATGAGTGAGAAACATCGACCAGCTGCCTCTTGCACACCCCCTACTGGGGATGTGCCCACAACCAATGCACATGCCCTTGACCGGAATCGAACCTGGGACCTTTCAGTCCGCAGACCGACGCTCTACCACTGAGCCAAACCGGCTTCGGCCAGACTTTCTTATTGGATGTTGACTAGGTAGCCTTTTCACAGGCTGCTTATGTCCTTATGGCATGGTGTCTGGCTTTCTCTGAGAGAGAGAGAGAGAGAGAGAGAGAGAGAGAGAGAGAGAGAGAGAGAGAGAGAGAGAGAGAGAGAGAGAAGAGAGAAGAGAGAAGAGAGAAGAGAGAAGAGAGACTATGCAAGTGAGCGCCCAACATGGAAGTTGCAATCATCTATGACCTAATATTGGAAATGCATGCCACCACTTCTCCTGCATTTGTTTGTCACACAGATTAACCCTGACACAATATGAAAAGGGAATGCATTGGGGACCGTCTTGGAAGCTGGCTTTCATACCTAGTGTGTCATATAGTATCCAGAAGGCCACAAAGCAGCATAGGGAACCTATAATTCTGGACAAATTCATAGATAATAGCCATTTATTAAAGTGATTCATTAATGTAACCATTTAGTAAGTGGTAGCCTACTGACTTAAATAATTTAATATTTAAGAGGTAAATAATCCTAATGTAACCTTCTTTAACCATCTTTAAATATCTAAAATCTTGTCTTCTTGCTTCCTTGGTGGGAGTTTTTTTTTTTTTTTTTTTTTTTTAAGATTTATATTGATTTCAGAGAGGAAGGGAGAGGGAGAGAGATAGAAACATTAATGATGAGAGACGGTGGGGCTTTGATGAGATTGATGAACTTGTCTTATTTGGAAATAATTCTAAACTTAAATAAAGAATTAATGGTTGCTTTTGTAATTATTTAAATTCTTAGTTGTTAGAGAATTAGAAAGTTTAGAAATAACTGTTCTAATTTAGATAATAAAACATCAATGTTAATTTTAGTTCCTAATGTTTTCTTTTCTTTCTTTTCCTTTTGTTTTCTTTTTTTTTGTACTCTACCTTTCTCTCTCTCTCTCTCTCTCTCTCTCTCTCTCTCTCTCTCTCTCTCTCTCTCTTTTTTAATTAAGGTGGTCCACTTGGCTCGGAATCTGATATACTTTGGATTTTATAGTTTCAGTGAATTGTTAAGGCTCACAAGAACACTTCTGGCTATCCTAGACATTGTACAAGTCCCCATGTCATCGTATTTTGAAAGATTAAGCAAATTTCAAGATGGAGGTAAGAATTTTTGAGAAAAAGTTATATTCTTTTGGTCTTGTTGGAGACATAGAACAAATATGCAGAGAAGTGGTGGTTAATGTGTACTTACTAAGATATGTGAATAGATGAAAAGTAATCCCATGGTTGGACAGTGATACTAGGCTGGATTTACAAACATATTGTAATGATAACATTTTGAGAGACAAATTTATAAGGTCAGTGAGTTCCATCTTTAGCAATTAACATATGGCCAATCCACTAGGGACAATGTTACTTGTTTAAAGATAAAAAAAATCTTAATATTTATGATCATTCTGGTATGTGGCATAGGCTGGCTGTGCTGTATAGAAGGCCATAGAAAAATGCCAAGAACAGGCCCACTGAGCATCATACCAGAGAAACAGTGAATGCAAAACCAGTGTGAGAGGCAGTGAAGTGGATGAGAATGGGCTTTGAGTCAGAGTTCCTGGCATCAATGCCAGCCTTTACCATTTATTAACTTAGGCAATGCACTCATCTTTTCCAAGAGTTCCTTTTGTCATTTGATATATAAAGACAATAATATTAGTATCTTCCTCACACTTTCTTTGTGAGAATAATGTGAATGTATATTAATACAATATATTCAGAGCATTTAGAACAGTGCCAGCCATAACTCAATAATTTGTTTTTCATGGTGATTGTCTTTATGTTGGATGCCTAGAAATCCCCTGAGGTGTAGAGAATGGTTGCAGAAGGTAAACTGAAGAGTGCATTCAGGATACACACCACTAAGGAAGTGAGGAAGTTGGGATTGGGCAGACAGAGAAGCTGATCCACAATGCAGGTGCAACTGAGACCTCAGCAGATCCTACAGGGAACTCTCCAGCTAAGATGGCCCTTTGGAGTAGTCACAAGTAACATAGGGAGCTGAGCTTTGGATCATTGCATCAGCCAGCTACTGACTGCTGGCTTGGCATGGAGGGGGTGTGTAGCCATGGGTTATGCAGTTCTTTTTGGGGAAGGGTCACTCTAAATGACAGCTATGAGTAGTCAGCACCCATGATTCCAAGAAGCTAGGGGAAAGGATGCCTCGGTCTGAAGAGGAGATATAGGTGCAAACAATATATCCATCACAATATGCATTGCAAGGTTAAAAAATACTAGAAAACCAGAAATCTAATTTCAGACATAAGGAAGAAGTATCTAGTTAGGAATTGTAAATAAAGAACACCCAAGTTTTGATTAGCAGAGGGTGAATGTGGTATACTTAGTTATATGAGAAAGACTAGTGGATGAGTGGGGTTGGAGGGGAAATCGGGATTTCTTTTTGGGCATTTTAGGTTCAAAATGCCTATTGGCATTTAAGTGAAGGTGCTACGTTGACAGTTGGATATATGAATGAAATTTAGGGTAATGTCAGGCTAGAAAATATAAATGTGAGAATCAATGCATAGAAGACATTTAAGAGAGCAGACTGAAGAAGGCCATGTAGGGAGGGATTTCTGTTTGGGAAGAAATGTGGACTAAGGATTGCATCCTGGGATGTTCCAACACTCACCCATGAGATAGAGCAGGAGCCAGCCAGAGACTGGGACAGAGTGGCTGATGGATCAGGAGGAACATCAGGAGAATGTGTTGTGTTGGAAGCCAAAGGAAAAGTAACGCTAGATAATTAAAATAGTTTGTTGACTTATAGAAATATACTTTCTTGATAGCTAGTAATCATTGGGTACTCTGTGTGCTAAGTGATTGTACATGGATTATCTCCTATGTAGTGTTACTTGTACTTAACTATGATACACAGTTTTTTACTTCATTATTAAAGATCTGAAGGAGCTATTAAGTGCAAGAATATATATATATATATATATTAGTAAATACCTAAGCAACCATCCAACCAGTAGCTATGACACACAATAACCACCGGGGGCAGATGCTCAACACAGGAACTGTTGAGCTGCGGTGACTTGGCAGCTGCGATTCTCAGCTGATGCACCTGGAACCAGAGAGGAGGGAGCCAATTACAGGGTGCATCACCCAAGAACCACCCTCTAGCAACTCAGGACCCCTCAGGGGGTGTCTTGGAGCTGGATTCCCACAGACCAGATTGAGAGACCACACCAGTGCATGAATCAATGCACTGGGCCTCTAGTAAATGTATAAACAGTTTGACTAAAACATTAATTGGAGAACAAAAAACTGAAAACCACTTATATATTCATAAATAAGTGATAGGCTGAATAATTTCTAAAACAGCCACCCACCATTTAAAAGAATTATCTGCATTCATTACAACAAAAGTTTTCTATATTTCCTAAAATGGACAAATCTCACTGAAATTGAATTGAATAAACAAAGCCCATGAGCAGGGCATGATGACACCTTAAAAAAAAAAAGTATGAAACGCCATAGTTTTACTCCAGTATTAAAAATGATTCATGATAGTTTTTATAATTATAATTCTCTAAGAAACTTCTTGTTTTGCCTATAGAAATACCCATATGTGTACTGCACAAACTGAAACGCAAGTGGTTTCTCCCTTTTGAGACTGGTACTAGTACCGTATTTTTCGGACCATAAGACACACCGGACCATAAGACGCACCAGTTTTTAGAGAAGGGAAATGAAGAAAAAAAGATTCTGAAACAAATAGTGTCCTAAAATATTTTATGTGCATTAAAACCCAACATCACAGTCATAAACACATGTAATCAACCCTGTAAAGTAAACAGCAGCATTTAGAACCATTTTAGAGCCGGGCAAGCACACACAGACCACACAGAGCCGGGCAAGTAAAAAAACTTTTTTTTTTAAAGTATATGTGTAGGCTATATTTGGACCATAAGACGCAGGGACTTTTCCCCCCCACTTCTGGGGGGAAAAAAAGTGTGTCTTATGGTCCGAAAAATACGGTATGTCATGTAGAGTAGCATCTTTTCATTTGAAGAAATTCATTTTCCTAATTTGTGGAGGAGGTTTGTGGATTTTGACTATAGTTTTGGAATCTAAATGTGCTTATCTACAAATAGAGCAGTAAATATACATGAAATATTTTATTCTAGTTCTTGTTGTATTGAAATTAATTTGAATTTAAGGACCATAGTTTTTATTTTATTTTATTTTTTTTAGCTTATCTTTATTGTTGAAAGTATTACAGATGTTTTAAGATCACTGTTATATTATTTTTAAAGATCACTTCTCTTGATATCTTCAATCTGGAGGGTAAATTACTTCTTTTACACATTCCTTTGATTGGGTACATTGTGAGAAAATATAGTTTGTTGTTAAGCATGATTTGATAAAAGTTATAATTATATCACAGATGACATACCTGAGAGAAGCTTTCTTCATTTCTTCTCAAGGAGTCGTTTTTGTTGTTCTAACATCAAATGCTTATTTAGTATCATTAACTTGCATACACTTGGAAGGACAATGTTTTTTTAGTTAAACATTCTAATCTAGATTTCTTTGGAGCATGTATACTCGCAAGACAAAAAATAAAGTACTGTCCTTTTTGTCATATTGCCTTGAGGTGCATTTGAAAAAGTTTCTATGCGGCTTTATTTTTACACTACAAAGAACAGGAAAGAATGGACTCACAGGGAAATATTATTTGGTCATAAAGTTGCCAATAGTGCAGATGTATTGAGTTATGCATGGATTTCAGATTGTTTAGTAAAAAGTTTCCTTTTCAAGTACCAATATAGACAAGCATATTCAGGGAGATCCCTTAGTCAGTAATCTGCATTCCTAATAATGAACTTGCAAGAAATAAGTCTTTCTGTCTTTTGCACCACTTGATCATTTATTTGCCAATTGAGATTCCATTTTATAAAACTGTTATTGAGTTTAGAATTTTGGTTCATAAATTTTAAAGTTGACACTTATGTAGGGGACCAGTCTTTTAATATATTCTTTAAGTAAAACAACAGAGGTTAAAATAAAAAAAAAGGGGGAGACAAAGCAACATTCTGTGCCCCTAGGTGTGCACACAACATCATCGATCTCATATTCCTGACAAAAATTCATAATATCTAATCATCATGAATTACCAGAGAAATATAAATTGTGGGATAGTTAGTAGAAAAATTGGCTTGAACGAGAAAAAAAAAGTCAATGTCATGAAAGATAAAGGCTGAGAAACTGTTTCTGATTAAAGGAGAGTAAAGAGACAAGGCAACTAAATACAATATGTAATTGTGGATTAGGAAAAATATTATCTACAGAAACATTGTTGGCACAATTGGTGGCATTTGAATATGTATTGCATAATAGGTTGTAGTATAATATTGTATCAGAGTTTCTGAATTTTAATAGTAGGGTGGTTATGTAAGAGAATGTACTTGTTTTTTTTAGCAAATACATGCTGAAGAATTAAAGGTTTAAAAAGTCACTATGTCTGCAACTAACTTCACATATTGCAGGAAAAATATTATAATATGCAGAGAGAGAGAGAGAGAGAGAGAGAGAGAGAGAGAGAGAGAGAGAGAGACAGACAGACACCAAGGGAGGACATAAATGTGTCAGAATTTGTGATTCTGACAATTCTGGGCAGAGGGCATCATAGAAATTCTTTGTACAATTCTTGCAGCTCTTCCCATAAATTTGAAAGTATTTAAAAACAGAAAGGTTCATAAATTAAATAATTAACCAGAAGGAAAATGATTTATTACATGTAAGCCAACACTTCAACATTAAAGCATTATATCATAGCTCTACTAGAAGATGCATTATTATAGCTGAGTTTTTGTTGGACTATAAATTCCTAACAAAAGGTCTATTAGACTCCATAAATTCTTAACAAAAGAAGCAAGAGAGAACTCATTTCTGAATCTCCAGATGTGGAGACAAGATCATCAGTCCTGGGAAAAATTCTTACAGTGCAGGGTGAGACAGGTTGATGCCAGAGAGGAAATCCTGGGATATGGAAAGTACCTGGGGGAAAAAGAATTTCTTTTAAAGTACAGCTCATAGGGCCATAATACCCAGAGCGGTGTAATCTTGGCTCTTTTATATTCAAACTAGAGGCCTGGTGCATGAAAATTCATGCACTCGGGGGGTAAAAAAAATTCCTCATCCTGGCCTGCACCCTCTCACAATCCAGGGGATGTCCACCTTCTGGCTTAGGTCTGCTCCCCAGTGGACCGGTCCTAAGCTGTCAGTTAGATATCCCTCTGGCAGCCTGTGAGCCCTCCCACTGTGGCTGCACTTGCAGCCATCAGCCTGGCTTGTGGCTGAGTGGAGCGCCCCCTGTGGGAGTGCAAGGAACACCAGGAGGCAGCTCCTGTATTGAGCATCTGTCCCCTGGTGGTCAGTGCACATCATAGCAATGGGCTGTTCCTGGTTGGCTGTTAGGGTCAGTTTGCATATTACCTTTTTATTATATAGTATGATCTGGACTATATTTTCCTACTTTAGTGAAACCTTATTTTCAATTGGGATTCATGTTGCAAAGCACAAGATTTTAAAAATAAATTTTATAACCATTTTTGCTAGACCAACCAGTTCCTTCAAGCAGTGATAATACTTTTCTTTTCTCCTACTGTGCCTGGAAATCTGTATCCTTCTGATCCACTTACCTCTTACTAATTCAGCCCAGTAGGGGTTGGGCATTCAGAGAAATGTGTTGAGTGGTTGTTTGGCAGGTCAGACGCAGGGGAACGGGAGAACAGGTATGCTCGGAGGAGAAGGCGTACCTTCCCCAGAGTTCCATTCCAGCTGGCCTCGGCGGCACCTGTCTTCAGTAGGTTGTGCACGCGCAGCCTGCATTTGCTTTTCTGGGAAATCCTGAGGGTTTAGAAGTCCATGATGAGTGTTTCAGGCCGTGGGGGTGGCTGGCTTGGAAAGTGGCAATTACAGAAGTTTCTCTCCTCTGGGTCCTTGGGCACAGCGTAGCCCACCTCTGTGCCATGGTGAGTTGTCCTTATTCTGGAGCTGGTTGGGGTCTGAGTCAGGCTCCCAGGCTGCGACTGTTCACCACCAGGGCGGCTTTTAGTTGGCATGCTCAGCAGAAATTATCAGGCTCAGAAGCAGCTTTTCATTGTTGTGCCCCAGGGTGGTCCATTCAGAAAATTATTCAGGCATGCTCACAGGGAGATGCAATCCAGTACCTTTCATTGGCTGTGTCTCACTTAAGGAAAGAAATATTGTTTCCAAACAAATGTATTCACTCCCAGTAGGCTGTGTTATTGAGTCAATTTGCTTTGCCTAATACCTATCATTTGCTCTCAGTGATTTAAAATGCACAGGCACCATTTAGTATACAAGTAATGGATCTTTTGGGTTGAAGGATTATGTCAGGCAGTATTCTTTTTTGTTATGTATAGAAGTTCAAATCAAATGTATATACCAGCTGATAAACTGGGTGTTTTTAATGTACTTTTGAAGGTACATTCCATTTTAAAAAATTACACATTTTTCTCTGTATTCTTTCTGAAGACATACACGCACATTCTAAGGGTGGATGCTGCTACTAATTAAGACCACTTTTTACAGCAGGGTGGGTATATGCATTTTGTTTATAGAGAGTCATTTAAGTAGTTGAGGACATGTGTGACTCTTATACATTCTTCTTTAAAAAAAATAATTTATTGAATTTTTTACAGAGAGGAAAGAAGAGAGACAGTTAGAAATAAACATTGATGAGAGAGAAACATTGATCAGCTGCCTCCTGCACACTTTCTACTGGGGATGTGCATGTAACCAAGATACATGCCCTTGACCGGAATCCAACCTGGGATCCTTGAGTCTGCAGGACAATGCTCTATTCACTGAGCCAAACCAGTTAGGGATCTTAAACATTCTTCTAACGAGCAACATAATATGTGAACCTTTAATACAGTTCCTCATGTTGTGGTGACCCCCAAGCATAAAATTATTTTTGTTGCTACTCCATAACTGTAATTTTGCTACTGTTAATGAATTGTAATGTAAACATCTGTGTTTTCCGATGGTCTTAGGCTCTATAACAGCAGTTCTCAACCTGTGGGTAGTGACCAAATATAGGAAATATTGTTTCTAAACAAATGTATTCACTCCCAGCAGGCTATGTTGTTGAGTCAATTTGCTTTGGAAAAAAAATCTCTTAAAAGTTGGTTCCCACAGGTTGAGAACCGCTAGCAGGGTCACCTAAGATCATAGGAAAACACAGATATTTACATTACAATTCATAACAGTAGCAAAATTACAGTTATGAAGTAGCAACGAAAATAATTTTATGGTTGGGGGTCACCACAACATGAGGAACTGTATTAAAGGGTCGAAGCATTAAAAAAGTTGAGAACCACTGCCCTAGGAGCTTTGGGACAGAGTAAGAGTATGCTAACTCTCCATCTACCATGTTTCCCCGAAAATAAGACCTACTTACAGGTTTCCTTCTGAGTGAAAAATAAGGCATCCCCTCGAAAACAAGCCCCTTTCCCTCCCCCGCCACTAGGCTCTGTCTCAGAATGCTATTGCTAAACATGAAAGATTTGGTCCACTGATTCCGAAAGAAATTGAGTCACAAGAAATTCACTAGGAAATTCAGGAATTGGATTGTTATGATGATGTTCCAGAAGATGACGACATGGTTATCAGTGAATAAATGAGTAAATTCTTGATAATATAGAATTCACAGTTTGTCTGGTTTGTGTTGACAACTACCGTACTACCGTATACAGGTAATAAATTTCCTTTATTTTCATTTTACAATAAATGTGTACCGTATTCTTCTTCATGGAAAAATAATACATCCCCTGAAAATAAGACCTAGCGCATCTTTGGGAGCAAAAATTAATATAAGACACTGTCTTATTTTCAGAGAAACAGGGTAGGAGTAAGGAACCAGCGCTGCTTCAACTTAACTTTTTCTTTTCATTTTGCATTGTCAGGGACTTCACATGATCCACTTTAAAATGCTTTTTTTTTTTGGCAGCATAGATGCATTAAAAAGGAGAAGGAAAATTGAGATGGGAGGTGGAGCAGAAACATTTCTTGATATTGTTATACCAGTGGCCTGGTGCATGAAATTCGTGCATGGGAGTGGGATGGGTGGTGGTGGTGGTGTCCCTCAGCCCTGCCTAAACCCTCTCGCATTCTGGGACCACAACTTCCTAACTGCTCACCTTCCTGCCTGCCTGCCTGATCGCCCCTAATCACTCTTCATGCTGACCTTCTCTCTCCCAACTGCCCCTCCCCTCCAGCCTGATTGCCCCTAATTGCTCCCCCACCCCTGCTGGCCTGATCACCCCCCAACTGCCCCCAACACTGCTGGCCTTCTTGCCCCCAAATGCCACACCTTCTGGCCTGATTACCCCACTGTCTCCCTCCCCCTGCCGACCTGATCACCCCCAACTGCCCTCCCCTCCTGACTTGATTGCCCCTAACTGCCTCTGCCTTGGGCCCACCACCATGGCTTTGTCTGGAAGGTCTCCCAGTCTAATTAGCATATTACCCTTTTATTAGTATAGATGGGTGGGAAAGGAAGAAAATATTTGCAGGAAAAGTCTGACACAAAACAGTTTCTTCCTTTATAAAATTAGGAGGTGAGTCTACATATGATCTTTATCATTGCTTTCAGTTAAAAATTCTGATTCTCCCATGATTAGTATGCAATTCTCATTCCCTCACTGAGTGGTATTCTTTTTAATGTGTATTGAAAAACACACCTGTAACAGATAACCATGAAGCATATCTCCTGGTGGGAGTGCTCTGTGGAAAGACACCAGCTAGAATGCCTTGAAATAAAAAGCTTTAGTTCACTTAAAATTTTGAGTGTCTCTCAAAAAGCAAGCAAGCGAGGAGGATCTTACCTGGAAAAATATCCTCAGGGGAGTGGGAGAGGAGAGAGGGGATGAGAAAGAACAGAAAGAAGGTTTATTACAGTGACCATAACCAAAGGGCACGTGCCTAAGGTACAAGACAGCTTCATATTAAGGACTCTTTAATGCCCCTTATTTTCTTTTTCTTTCTTTTTTTTTCTTTTTCTTTTTTGTTGTTGTTTTGTTTTGTTAATCTTCACCTGAGGAGATTTCCTACTGATTTTTAGGGAGAGTGGAAGAGAGAGGGAAAGACAAGGAGAAACATTGATGTGAGAGAAACACATCAATTGGTTGTCTCCTGCATGAGCCATGAGCAGGGCCTGGGCCAGAGAGAAGCCTACAACCAAGGAGTGTGCCCTTGACTGGAATAGAACATGGGGCCCTTTGGTCCACAGGCCAATGCTCTATCCACTGAGCCAAACTGGCTAGGGCCCTTATTTCCTTTTAATTTTTCATCTGACTTTTTCTCTTTTTTGGGTCTCTCTGAAGAATTTAAGTTTGCAGTAGAGCTCACAGTTCTTGGAAGTGTTAGCAAGTTTTACTTGCAGGGGAAAGATACCACAACTACCAGTCCTCATTTGAAATCCCTTTCATTGGTTTCTGGACTTAATTTTTCCCAGCACCTTTCTGCCTCTCAAGATTCTTCTTTAGATGGCCTTCCTCTACCTGTTCTCCCCCATCTTTGCTATCAGCAATGTCCCTTTGCTTCAGATAGCACATTTTTATCTCCAGTCTGTGTCTTGTTCCTCACACCTGGCTACTTCCCATATGCTGCTCCCTCTGCCCACACTTCTCTCTGCCCAAATCACGTCCTTCCAGTAAAGGAAGCTGTAGACTCGAAGAAGACAAAAGAACAAGTAATGCAGTCCTATCACAGTGATGGCTTTCTCTGGTCCCTTTGTGTATATGTGTACAATAATCCCCCCTTATTCATGGGGATATGTTCCAAGATCCACAGTGGGTAGCCCAAAACTATGGATAGTACCAAGCCCTATACATGCTATGTTTTTGCCTATGTATGCACACCTTTCTACTCAGAGGAAGCACTTTATAGCTTCTCTTTAGCATATTTCAATGGCTAGCATCAGAACTCTTGTGCTTTTATTCTTGGGCCATTGTTAAGTTAAATAAGTTACTTGAATGCAAGCACTGTAAGACCATGACAATCTATTTGATAACCAAGAAGGCGACAGCATGGAGATGCTAGATAAAGGGATGATTCACATCCTGAGAGGGAGAGCAGGAGATTTCATCACACGACTCAGAATGACTTACAATTTAAAATGTAGGAATTGTTTATTTTTGGAATTTTCCATTTAATATTTCCAGACTGTAACTGACCACGGTGGTCCATGAGTAACTAAAACCGTGGAAAGCAAAACCATGGGTAAGGACGAGGCTACTGCCCTCTGTCAGGGGAGCATGCTCTTTTCACGCCTTGTGAATCTTGCACTGATTTTTAAATGACAACAACCATGACAACAGTCTCCCAGCAGCTCCAGAATTACTGATTGCAGGTTTTGTTCTCTAGGAAGCAGTCTCAGATAGAGATTAGTAGAAGGGGATTTATTAGGGAGAGCTGTTAGGATGAACACCAGTGGAATGGATATGAAAGGATTGGGCGGAGTGAGCATTAGGGCTGAGAAGCAGTTTTAGTGGAGGCTCCTGCTGGTCTCCCATTGGAGTGAAGGGGCTGAGCCTTTATGCGCCTGTGGCTCTCCTGGGATGGACTTGTGGTCTTCCTTGAGGAACTGTGTTCAGACCAGTCAGTCCCCATTTGAGGGCTGACTCTGGAGGGCTGCCCTCAGGGAGGCTCATGTGGCAACTGAGTCAACCGTCCTCATTACTTGAAAGGGAATCTGGGCGGGGCCACCCCAGCACCCAGCATCCATATCTTCCAGAAAAGTACCAGGGTTGGCAAAACTGTAAGTCAAGATTAAGATCTCATAGGAAACAGAGAGTTTCAAACAAGTGATCTATGCCAGGCTCCTTTAAGAAATCAAATGCATATATAAAAATAGGAGAAGAATAACTGTGAAACATGTCTATTTTATACTGCGTTTCTACATGTGCCAGGCCAAGCATTTGGCAAAGCATTACTAAATAAGGGTGCCTGTGATTTACATTCAACACCTAGCACACCTCTAGATCTTTCGCCTATTTTTGTCTTTAATCCTTTTCACAATCCAGCCAGTTGGTTACTATGGTAACTCTTTTGCCCAGGAAATGGGCTCTTAGAGAGGTCAAACGTGTTGCCTAGGACCATACAGCTTGCAGCTTGCTGAGCCAAATTTTGAATTCAGGTTTCTTTTCTTTTTCTTCCCTTTTTAAAAAACACCCTACAGCTCTATAGTTCATGTTCTTTAAGGTGCTATCACACTGCTTCCTGTACAGATGACTCCTTCGTCAGCAGAGCCTCTGCTTTCTACTTTTTCCAAGTTTCCCAAGAAAGTTTTGTATAAAATAGCAGGTGTTTACTAAAGACTTCGATTTAACTTAAACTAATTGTACTGGTCGAAATAAGTTTTTACACCCAGACTCACCTTCTTAGGAGGCATTGTTGGGCTTGTCTCAGAAACAAAGTTTCAGTCACAAGTCTTGGAAGTTTCACCATTTAAATATCTCTTGAAGCTGAATGTTCCTCCTCATTCCCTGAAGTAGATTTTTCCACATTGCAGCCTAAGGATTCTTCCAGGTCACACAACCACCTTTTTACCAGCTCTCACCGTCTCTGGAGAATAATCACCCATCTCCCTAACGTGGTGCCCAAGGGTCTTCACAATTTGAGTTAGTTCCCTCTAGTTCTAGTTCTTATTGTTACCCCAGTAATACTGAACAATTTTATCTTCTTAGATACCTTTCTTTTTTTATTTAATATATTTTTATTGATTTTTTATAGAGAGAAGGAGAGAGGGATAGAGAGCTAGAAACGTTGATGAGAGAGAAACATCGACCAGCTGCCTCTTGCACACCCCCTACTGGGGGTGTGCCCACAACCAATGTACATGCCCTTGACTGGAATTGAACCCGGGACCTTTCAGTCTGCAGACCAACGCTCTACCACTGAGCCAAACTGGTTTTGGCTAGATACCTTTCTATGAGCTACTAATACTTCTTTCATACATACTTTCATAATTTGCTTATCATAGGGTGAATATATGTAAGTCTTATATAAATATACATGCATTTGAAGGAGCCAAATATTTAGAGACTGTAATATTCTAAATACATATTTGTGTCTTTTTTTTTGTTAACTTTGTAATAATTTTTTTTTTATAAGTCTGTTTTTTCTCATGGACTTACAAAGGCTCCAGGACTCTCAGAGTTACTACCTAGGTAATTCAATAATAAAGATTTGAACTTATTGGTGGAGAAAACCAGAGTGGGAAGGACAAACTATGAAAATAGATTTTATTTCTGGTTCTGTAGCTGACTTGTACCATGCCTAATATACTATAATTACATACAAACTTGATTTTCAAAATTATCTCTTGAGTGAAATGCATTTGATGAATTATATAAATTACATATCTTACATAATAATAGATAAACATGTAAATTGACCATATCTCTGCTACACCACCAGCCAATAAGAAATAACATGCAAATTAATCCAACAAAGATGGCAGTTATTTTGCATACACAGATGCTGAGTGAAAGTGGGCGGGATGCAGGCATTCTGCCCCACCCTTGTCTCTCAGGGTCTCTGGGCAGCGTGGGAAGGCAGGATTAGAGCAGAAAGAGGCAGCTTCTGGAGCGGTAAGAGACAGCTCTAGGGGCTGAGTGGAAAGGGGCGGGGTTGGAGTGAAAAGACTGTGCCAGTAGCCAAAGAAAGGAAAGACCATTCTAGCATGAATCTTTGTGCATCGGGCTTCAAGTCCTACCTAATAAAAGAGAAACATGTAAATTAACTGCACCTTTGCTACACCCACAAGTCCTATTCACCAGCCAATCAGGGCAAGTATGCAAATTAACCCAACCAGGATGGTGATTAATTTGCATATCCAGGCCAGAGTGAAGACTGAAGGCAGCGTAGAAAGAAGCCAAGTGCTGCAGAAGGGAGCAAAGCTGCAGAGAAGCAAGCAAGTGGTGTGGGGGAGAAGGAAGGGAAGCAAGTGGGGTGGGGAGAAGCTAGGGAAGCAGGCAGGGCAGCAACCCCAGCAGGAAGCCAGATTGCAGGAAACTTCCTGCAATGGGCCACTAGTTTTATATAAATATATATGTATTTGAATGATAAAATAATTTCTAGATCTTGACATTCCAAACATATGATTGTTTTTCTTTTATTACTCATGAAACTTTAGTTTGGCTTTCCAAACTACCCAGGAAGGGGAGATAACATGACAAATGCCAGTTCATATTAAAATGCTTTCTGGTATTTTGTTCCAGCAATTTTAATTTAGCAACTTTAATGATTAATGTTGTACCTTTACAGTGATCTGTGATGCACCAAGTTAACAGAGTAATATGGTTCAGATACTCATTTAACTGTGTTGTTGATCAGTACATTTCAGAAGGACATAAAAGGGGGTGTTGCCTTCACAATTTACATGCACACTGAGTCATCTATCTCCACAACTTCCGTATGGTTCTCATTCAGGGATTACACATATAAAGCTTTAATGCATAAAGTGATTTTTGTTACACTTTGTTATTTGTTTGACTCAGTAGAGGCAGAGGACTCTGATTCTAGGTTGGTCTGTGTTTCTGTGGGATATGTCAGAAACAAAGGCGTCATCATCCAGCGCTTTGGGTTCTGGTTTCCCGAAGGTATCAGCACACAGTGGGTGAAGTTTAGTGTGGATATTATTCTTATACTGTAAGCTGTACAGTGACTCTGAAACGCCTGGAGTTACCGAGGAGTGGTATGAATGACTGCTGGCACCCAGGAAGTACTACTAATACTACTAAACTGAGTTACTAGGACAAAATCAATATCTAAGGATGACCTCACAAAAAAAAAATGAGAAGGATTAAAGAGGACCATGTTGTCCTCACCTCCTCTCTTCTCCAATGGGTTTCTCAAATTACAGATATTAATTTGAGCCTCAGAATCAGATGCCTCAAGGTGTTAGTTAATAAGCTGGGGTAGGTTTCCCAGTTCTCTCAATTTCTGGTCAAGAGAATTCCTGTGATCTACAATAAGGCACGCTATGGGACCTTCACATATAAAGTGATTGTAGAAATAATTTATGCAATATATGTACTGCAGACCTTCATGTAACACCCATTACTAATGGTCTTCTGGGATCTCCTCTAACACTGAGCAACCAGGTTTTATTGCTGCAAAAGGCAAGTCTCTGTTATTTCCAGCAGCTCCAATTATAGGTCTCTTTTGTTAGGTTATCTGAAATATACCTCCCTCTAACTTCGAACAAGCAGCCTTACTTTTGTTCCCCAGAACCACATGGACATCTAACATCACTTCCACATGTCAGTTCTTTTTACGTGTGAAATCGGTCAGCATGTAACCCGAGTGTTTTCTCCACTCAGTGCAGTTATCTGCAGTTGCTTTAACAGTTCCTCTTATTATTCATTGTCATTGATCACTGGTTTGACCAGCACAGAGTCAAGGACAGTTCTTTCTCATTCATTTTGAATACTTTACTTTTATAATGCAGCCTAGTTGAAAATGCGTGTTTCTGGCAATGATGACATAGCATTGATCCTTACTGAATTTGAACATAACTAAAGTTCTAATTTGTGCTGTTACATAACATTTCCCCCATCATATACTCAGTTGATTAAAAAAAAATATTTTTTATTGATTTCAGAGAGGAAGGGAGTGGGAGAGAGAGATAGAAACATCAATGATAAGAGAGAATCATTGATTGGCTGCCTCCTGCAAAACCCCCTCTGGGGATTGATTCCGCAACCTGGTCATGTGCCCTTGACAACAATCGAACTAGGGACCCTTCAGTCTGTAGGCCAACGTTCTATCCACTGAGCCAAACCGGCTAGGACTCAGTTGATTTTACTTGAACCTAACTGCAGGATATTTTATATTTTGGTTTTATCTTGTTGTATTTAACCTATTAGTATTCATCCTGTTGATGTAGTTTGGGATTTGATGGAGTCATTCACTATGTTAATTATCCTTCCTTGTTTCATGTTACTTTTGCATATGAGAATCATGCTACTTCACCCATTACTGACAAAAAAATATTTATCTGGTCGAGGCAACAGCAGAGCAGAAAGAAACCAGAGGTCCTCTGTACTCTAATAATGATTAACTGACTATACTCTTTGGCTATAATTATTGAACTTGAATCACATATACATTATTCAACGTATGTGCATCTAAGAGTTTTTGTTGTTGATGGTGAGGGGGATGTAAAGGAGATTACCTGGGAAAGGGCACAAAAGAGATTTCTAGGGTAATGAAAATGTTCAGTATCTGGATGACATTTCATTGGCCTGGTTTATATGGGTGAAGGCCCTTCCTTGTCAAAACCTTTGAAACCTTTTATTAAAGATATGTGCATTTCTCTAAATTTAAATTACATATTAATTGTAAAACTCATTTAGCATGCACATTCACTTGGATTCTCTTAAGAATTAAAAATCAGCTTCACAAGTTAAAATCTTGAGGTTTTGAATATTGAAATGACTTTGTCAGTCTTTGACAGTAATGGAATCCAAAATAAGATGTAGAACTCAACCACTATTTTGAATGAATTGCTTTTTCAACTCATCCTTTGAATAATACTTCTTTAGGGTGTGGGATGGGAAAGTTTCTTCTAAGCAGTCAGTAATAACATTACTGCATGCTAGTAATATGTTTTCAGTGGGTTTTGCCTTTGTTCTATTTCTAAGCTCTTGGTCAGTTGGAATCTGTAAATGGGTTATCAACACAATGTATTCAGTGAGTGTTTATTTGGAGTGAAGAGAATTAGGTGTCATATTATCTACTTTGTCCATTGAGTACTCTTTATAAACTGCTCCTCCGTTGAAGGACTCTTCCTTTTAGAGGTGATATTGTGTGTCAGTCATGCATGGTGTAAGAAGCTATGAGCTGTTTTGGAACCACATCTATTCATTCATTAGTGAGGTGGTGACCACTAAAATAGAACATAATGAAATTGAGAAGACTTGTTTTTCAGTGGTGTAGTGAAAGCATGCACATATTCTTCACTTTTTGTTTTGAAATAATACTTTGCAACTCTATGGCAGTTTTTATTCTTCATGATGGTTTTGCACATCTTGTATAACATTTTCCTCACAAGAAATTTGGGACATATCTTACTAGGATTAAGATTTTGAACATACATAGATGAAGTAATTTGAGGAAGGTCACACTATTGTAATCTAAATCCATCACTCCATTCAAGGCCTAGATCAAAATTATATTTCCTCAGTGAATCTGCTCTTCACTTTCCTTATCCTAAGATAATTTTCCCAATTAAAGACAACTTGTTAAGCAATTTTGGGTACTGCCCATGCTTTATTAGTAGTGTCTCACCTGCCTTTTATTTGTTCTTAATCTCCTTTTTTGGACATGGGTTATATTTTCCTAGCCATATTGTAAATTCTTCTACTTCTCTCATGTCCTTCCATCCCCTGTGCTCATGGTATAGAAGCCAGATGATCAGGGGTTTCTTAGTAAATGCTTTCTGAACAATGGATGCCCTTAAAATTAAATTGTATAATATAAACAAAATTCCACAAGGAGTATGTGGCCCTTTATATAATCATAACTGGTTGGATAAGATCACTTGGGAATAATGTGAGCAAATTTATTATGTGATTACCCTGTTTTCCCGAAAATAAGACAGTGTCTTATATTAAATTTTTCTCCCAAAGTTGCGCTAGGTCTTATTTTTAGGGGATGTCTTATCTTTCCATGTGCTAGGTCTTAGTTTTGGAGGATGTCTTATTTTCAGGGAAACATGGTAATAATAACTCCACATTTTCAGTACAGATTGTTAATTGAAATGTTTTCTTTTTGGATTTGGTAGGTTTTCCGAGTTCTAGTATGAAATCTTTGGAAACTTATAAGTTGATAATTTTTCAGGGAAGCAACAGGGTGTGGGGGCAAACATGCACAATTACACTGTTGACTTTAATCTGTGGCTTTGTCACTTCCCCACCCCCCATACCCTGCTATGAAGGGTGTATGTGGCTTAGCAACGTACATGGGATACGATATGCCCTTACTAAAGGGAGATTCATTGTTTACCTTTACCTCATTGCTATATTTCATAGTTTTTTTTTTCTTTTTAACAAGTGAGTGTTAAAGTAACATGCAATTATATATGTTTTTAAAATAAACTTAGGTAAGTATAAAGGAAAGGAAGCAAGAATTCACCTTGATGAAAAATGTCATACCTATAATGTAATGACATTTATTTTTTTATGCAAGCCTTACAAAAAAGTCATTCTCATTTTTATTAATTCATTTGTTAACCTAATCTTTTTCTTTTATTTGTGTATGAATCTAACAAGCATTTATTGACTGACTGTTGGATGTCAGACATATTCTAGCTGTTGGAGACAGCACTATACCAGCCAAATCCCTGTCTTCCTGGTGTTTCTGTTCTTTTTTGAGGGGGAGACAATAAACACATCAACAAATATAAAATATGATGTGTGACATTGATAATGTCATGACTGAGATGTAAGACAGGTGCATGCATCCGGGTGATGGCAGTCCATTAGAGCGGATGATATTGATCTGAAGAGGTCATATTCTACCAGGAATCAGAAAGGATTGAGGGAGCAAGAGCAATGACCAAGTGGGTAAAGGAACTCCAGGCAAAGGAATAAGAGCAAGCTTATTCCAGGTCCAGCAGGTGGAGTAAAAACTCGAGGAGGACTGGATCTCCAGCTCTGCAAAAACCCTGTGCTCTAACTTGGAACTGAGAGTGCTGCTCATCTGTTGTTCTTGGGGGGTTAACTTCTGCTCATCCATTTAATCCATGTTACCTTTTCCTCTGCTTACATTGCTAGCTTAATTAAGGCTTGGATCTCCTGTGAATGCTTTTGTTTTCTTTGCATACAGAAAGGCTATTTTACAACCCAGACTCTTAATCACACGGAGGAAGCACTGCTGCTGAGAATGTTCAAAATAGAGAACTCCAGTATTAGAGTGTAGGTGTTTTCAAGCCAGCGGAGGTTTAGAAGGAGCTACTCAGCAGGGATGGGAAGTAGGAAGATTTCCTGAGTCATATCTTTTTAAAAAAAAATCTATATTTTTACTGATTTCAGAGAGGAAGGGAGAGAAAGACAGAAACATCAATGATGAGCGAGAATCATTGATTGGTTGCCTTTTGCATACCCTACACTGGGGATCGAGCCTGCAACCCAGGCAAATACCCTGACCAGGAATTGAACCGTTACTTCCTGGTTCACTGGTCGATGCTGAACCACTAAGCTACACTGGCTAGGCTTGAGTCATATCTTTATGGTTTAACATCATTGTGTTTCAAATGAATTATTATAACAGCAGATGCATTTACTAAAATCCAACTGTAAAAAAACACATTTCAGGGAAATAGGAGTGGTTTTCAGATTATTTATATTTTGGCTTCTATCACTATAACATTCAGTTGACTTTAGTAGTCATAGAACAATGAAACCACTGTGAACAATTATTCACAGAATTCTTCTAATCAAAAAGCTATTTTCTCTTATGAGTGCTCAAAAGGTTGTCTCTTTATCTGAAATCTGAGCAACGAGACAATTCAAATTATCATTTTTATTCTATGTGCTCATAGGAGAAAAGTATTTCTAATAGAGAGAGATAATAATTAAAGACGACTTAAAATAAAACTCCAATGGACATAAGGTAAATTTAAATCAAGATCTTGTTAAATGTCTTATACCTCTATAAGCCATATAACTGTTAATGATTGTTTCATCCAATCATTTCAGTGTTTGTGATCACTGAAAGTAAAATGACTTGAGTAGAGAAAAATTAAATTATGGTTAGTACAGCTTTAGTGTTATGTAAATTTCTTATTGCTTCCCACTTCTCTGGAATTGGTAATATAAACTTGGCTCATTGGAACCATCAAAGAAACAATGTATTCTCAATCCATTCCCAATTACCATTACTATATGTATTTACTATATTTTTTGAGGGCTTTAGAATTAGTGAAAATATCTATATAATCATGTAATGAAAGAAACTAAAAAATCCATCTGCTTTTTCTTTTTCTAAGCAATTCCTTCATACTTTTACTGAACAAAGATGACTCCCATATTTTCAAACCACTTCCATACACTATATATATATATATATATATATATATATATATATATATATATAAATAAATTAATTCTGGCTTAGTATAAAGACATAGAAAAGCTGAATTTCTAGGGTATAATTTGTCCAGAGGATTTATATTATAATACAGTAGCTATTATAATACAGTAGCTATTATAATACAGTAGCTATAATACAAATTAATTATGGTTGAAAAGAGAAATAGTAAGATTTTTTCCTTTTGCAATGTTGAAGTCTGATCATCTCTGACTCAGTCTAGAATTAGGAAATTTTCTGTAGAAAAATGGATCTTAGAGCCTTGCCCGTCTGTGATTTATGTGGCATTTGACTTATGTTTTTCAAGCTGTAGTCATTCACAATTTAAGCACTTCTCACCACCAAGCAATCCAGGAAGTAGAGCATCTTTTAATTTGAGACCTCTGAGTTGGCTGTACATAGAGGAGAGTTTTGTGGTAGCCATGTGCTCCAGGCATCTTAGCATGTGGTACAACAGGAATGAACCCTTCCATTTCATTGACAACATGTGTTACATATTATTATGTTTCTGGCCTCTAGGTTTTAATGTCTTGGTGACAGGATCTATATTGGGGGAAGGATTGTCTGGGCTAATTTTCTGGGCAATAATTATTTGGATTAAATTGTTATTTTCCATGCAAATCTAAATAAGATGCAGGCACTATGGGTGCCAAGGATTTCTGTGTGAAGCAGGGGTAAGAATAACAAAGGAGCCTGTTTTGTGTTAGTGGTGAGAAAGCATCTCTTGGAGGTGAACACATATACATACTCGAATCAGGTTTCAGATAAATGTGTTGGTTGAACATGGATGACCCCAAACCATTGCCAGCAACCAGATGTGCATCCCTGCAAATCCATGTAGCAAACAGCGGCGGGGGGGGGGGGGGGGGGCGGTATTTGGAAATACAGTACTCAATTTCTATGGTGGTTTGAGAACCACAGACAAGGAAGTATTCTGCCTTGAGGTTTTTCTGATAAAATAGGGCTGTCTGAAATTCTTTTTCTCAACCTTATCCAAACTTGGAAATTGCCTTCCATATTTTTTTTGTTTCCCTGTCTCTCCTCCCCCTACCCGCTTCCCAAGTCTCCCTCTCCCCTCCTTTATTTTGCTTATGCAAGTAGCAATGTAATAAAAGGTCCTAGACTCTCAGAATGAGACACCATGTTAATTTCTTCCTGGAAGATGCCACTCTAGAAAAAAAAAATGTTAACTTCTTTGCCTCCTCAAAAATATGCTATTTGAGCACAACCTCTTTTATGTATACTAATTTAAGTTCTGGATAAGATAATAAAGTTTAAAAGGCATTCCACCTTTCATAGTGTATGTATATAAAAAGCCTAAGCAACCATTACCACCATATATCTAGACAACCAGACAACCAACTGGTAGCTATGATGTGCACTGAACACCAGGGGGCAGATACTCAACACAGGAGCTACCCCTTGGTGGTCAGTGCACTCCCACAGCCAACCTCCTACAGCCAGCCGACCTCTGCTGTCCTTCCCTGCAGCTGCAGCACTCTATCAGCCCGACTGGGACTGGGTGAGATGGCCCCAATCAGCCAGGAGGATACAAATTCATGCACTGGTGTGTAAATAATACTGGTTACCAATAGCTCAATGGTAATTGTTGTTTGTCTGCATGGGACCATCAAGATTCTTACGAGACATCTTTTGAATATTTTCCTTTGTTTTATTTGTTTGCCTTTCAATCCTGTAGGTGTTCCACAGTTTTTCATTCTTGACCTAGAGCTGAGAGTGTTACCTCATTCCATCTTATTTCCATTGTCCTTTCTCTTGGTTTGCACCCTGAGACGCTCAGGGAAAGAAAAATCCTTGGCCAGATTGTTAGACCTTTGCGTGAGGCCAAGCTCCATGAACACCCACGAAGCAAAGACCACTGTTTGAAGGGAAAGTACACAGTTGTTCCTTTGAATCCTGGCTGCTTGTTGTGGGAATTGAGAATGCGGAACAACAGTCAGTCTGAAGAATGTAAATTGTAGCTGGGTCAGGAAGATCCTTCCGTACAGCAACTCCAGTGCGTGTAAGGGATGAGTCCATGTGCAATTTTTTTGGAGCAACCCGATGTGCTCCAATGAGTGAGACGCCACACTCGGAAGAAGAGGCAGATGATTATTTCAGTGATCCCCTCACTGAAATAATCATGCTTGTCACTGATTTGTTTCCCTAATTGCCTCTAACACAACTGCCTTTGTGGATTTTGAATAATGATTTTCTGTTCAAATAGGATGAAGGAAAGGGAACTATATTGGCTTCACATCCTTCCTCGTCAGATAAGGCTTTTTCCTAAAATAAAGTTGGAACCATCTTCCCCATAAACTCTTTTAGAAGCCATATGAAAAAAAAAAAGAAAGTCCTTGGCTTGAGGGTAGATTAGGACACTAGTCACTATTTAAATGTTTCGTGTCTCTTTATTGAGGAGATTAACACACTTTCTTTTATGGTTCTGTAAAAGTTAGAGCCCATAGGTGTGATTGTTGGTAGGAACTAACATGTTACAGAAGGACCTGATTTGAATGTCCTTAGAATTGATAGCAACGTACTCTTGGTGCATCATTTGAAAGCATTTCTGAGAAAATTAAATTTCCATTTCTAAAACCTGTCATTTTTAAATGTGTCTGCAATGCCTTAACTTTATCTGCAAGGAAAGAGCCACAGCAGTGCCGATGCTACCATTTCCTGTGCTTTATACTCTTCCTATCCTGTGGTCAGTCTGGTTGTGACCAGTCTGATTTTATAGTTGTTTCACTGGGTGTTGAGTGTGATGATGTAGCGTCTTTTCCCATGCAGGAAACAATGTCATGAGAACCATCCATGGGGTGGGAGAGATGATGACCCAGATGGTGCTCAGTAGAGGCTCAATCTTCCCCATGAATGTGCCTGATGTTCAGCCGAGTATCCACCCCAGCAAGCAAGGGAGCCCTGCCGAGCAGGAAGACGTGACCGTGATGGACACTAAGTTGAAGATTATTGAGATCTTGCAGGTATGTGTATAATGAAACCAAGGTGACAAATACTTACTGTTCCAATTAGTTTAATTTCTTATACTTTTTGCTTCAAATCACTGTGAAATACTCTGAAATGCTATGAGTTAATTTTATTTTAGGATAATAAACCTGATAAGAAATCTCACATTGACACTACTTAATATATTAATTACATATTTTCACATTCATGAAATATATTAATGGTGATATCTAGCAATATGGAGTATTTTGAGAGGGATAAGCCCTCTTTCCCACGTATTTTATTGTTTAGTATTAACCCTAATTTACTTTTACCTTCATTTAAGATGGATTTCAGAGCTGGCAAAATTAATGATTGAATTAAGCCCTTTTTCTATTTTTTAATTGAGTTTGGCATATGATTTCATGTATCCAGATTTATCATTGCATCAAGAAACTCAAATAAAATTTAATTTGTTATTAATAAAAATGTTGATAATTGGTTTTAATTGATTTTAGTACTTTATATGAATGATTACCTCTTTTTGTATTTTTGTTTCTAAGAGGCCAGAAATAACATGGGTATTATATATATAAAATCATATATTTATAATATATATTTTTATATATAAGTAAATATATAAAAATATATAAAACAACCTAGCTCTATGAATTTTAAGGAGAAAAATTATCATTCCATTGGTTTAGTGAGTAATTTTCCTATTATTATAGCTATGAATGCCTAACATACATATATTTTTTAATTTGAAAAGTAATTTTATGAAACTTCAATTATATGTCTATAGCAGGTTTGGAGAATGAAGCCTGGAGTTTTCAAGGGAGCATTAAGATTCTGGATACAGTTTACTGTCTTCCGTCATAATTTAAAGTAGACTGAGCTACCAGAAGTGGGTTAGTAGTCCAGGAAGGGCCTATACATTTTTATTTAAAGTAATTAGATTTATAATCAATCACAAAAGGTTTTACAGTTCCTCCAGGAACTCAAAGGGCTGAATCTGAGAAATATTGGCAGGCCTCCCAACACTGTGTTTGTCAGTCTGCCCTCGGGTGGCTCAGTTTTTCGGGCATCGTCCTGGACACCGAAGGTTGTCGGGTCCATTCCCAGCCAGGGCACATGCCCAGGTAGTGTCACCATCCCCAGTAGGAGGTATATAGGAAGCCACCGATAAGTGTTTCTATCTCCCTCTCTTTTTCTCTCCCACTAAAAATAAATAAGCTATTTTTAAAAAATTGCTTAGTCTTCCTGTTCTGAAACTGAGGAAGGTTGTAATCCCTCAACCTGTGGACCAAATGAGCCCACAACCCCTAGTTCTTGTTGACCCTCTGGTCTCTGTTTTGTGTGTGTCTGTGTCTGTGTTCCTGAGTGCTGTTCTTGAATATGTTTCTTTCTTAGAACATCCTCTTAAAGAATGTCTTTAGGGCCATGCTCCTTATGTAGGTTCCCTGCTTTCTGCTGGCTCTCCCTCCTCACTCAGGGACATCTTTTCTTTTCCCCATCACTTTACATATCTCTCCTTTTTGGTTTAATTTCTCTCTTATTTTTTCTCTCTCTTTATTTATATATATAAAAGGCTAATATGCAAAGTGTCCCCGTGGGAGTTTGCTGGGAGATCAGTAGTTCTATTGCTTGCTATGATGTCCACTGATCACCAGGGGGTGTCATGGAATGAAGGAAGGTCCTTGTTGGTAGCCAGCAGCCGGTAGCTGGCAGCCGGGGAAGGGAGGCCCCAGACAGCAATCAAAGGAAGGCCCCAGCCAACAGCTGGAAGGCCCCTATTGGCCCTGCTTGCTGGCCAGGCCTAAGGACACTACCAGTTAATGAATTTTATGCACTGGGCCTCGTGTGTGTGTGTGTGTGTGTGTGTGTGTGTAGATTATATATATATATATATATATATATATATATATATATATATATATATCCCTCTCTCAACACCCTTTTTCTGTCTTTGTTTTCATTCTTCCCTTTCCATCTTTCTATCTTCCATCCATTGGTTGTTTATAAATAAATATAGGTTGGGGGCAAAAGTAGGTTTATAATTGTGAGTATGTGAAACACAGTCTATTCTTGAATTATTTATTCATTATTTTTTTTATACAAATAGCTATAAACCTACCTTTCCCCATCCCAGTATGTTAGAGGAAGACAATTTTTTTACATTGGTTATATTTATAAAATATAATTCTATGAAGTTTAGTAACTTCAACTAAAAGTTAATGTTTCATTAATTCTTATTTTATGAATTTGTTCTTTGCATAGGTTTAAAATAAAAATGCTATTTTAAGCACTTGCAATCTCGCTTCTGCTTCCACCATTCTGCTGAAAGCTGCCAACTCCACTGACCCTTTCTCAGGCCTTGTTTCCCACGTTCCGTCTCCTGCTTTGAAAATCCTGTCAGGTAGAATCGGTTCAGACAACCTGTGCTGCAGTGCTCACCACATGCTAATAAAAGAGTCTCTTTGGTGTTTGCTTTCCCCTCTAGAAGACATGCTCTTCAAAGGCAGGTCTTCTCTCCTTGGAACCCTGTCTGTACCCTTGGGACTTCCCTCGGCACCTAGTTTAATAAATGTTGAACTTAACAGGACATAGCTGACATGGAGCATGTGTGCTACCCGTAAGGAGCATAAAGGTCTAGGGGAGAGGGACTAGGAAGAGGGAGAGGGATAGAACAAGGGAGAAGAAAAAAGTAGAAGAGGGAAAAGGAGAGCCCATTCGGGGGGTGGGGGGATAAGAGGGAAAGAGAGATTGAGCTTTGACTTTGGACCTATAAGTTTAAATAAAGTGCTGGGTGAGCAAAAAGGTACAGAGATTTAAACTGGGCCTTGGAGGGGATCTCAGAAGCAGGTTATTGCTGAAGGAGGAGACTATTCAAGGTGTAAAGTGGACACAGAACAAATGTGGGAAGGCGAGAGAGGAACTGCAGGCAACCTGTGCTATTGGATCAGAGAAGCTGGAGAGAGAGAAGGAGAGAATGGGCAGGAGGAAGGGGGGAGGAGTGCGGTGCAGAAGTGTCAGTGTGAAATAAGGTGAGATAGTAGCACAAAATACCAAGTTTTCTAAAATTGCTTGGCCACTGTTTCCTGTCCACATGAAACTCATAAGCATGTAGGGGACATGATGGTAATTTCCCTGGGACACAGGTTACTTCAGGGTCTAGGGCAGGCACACCAGCATGGAAAGTAACCGTGTAGGACCACTTCTTTATTGTTTCCTTTCTTGACTCAGAAACCCGTAGAACATATTTTTCCTTCTCAGATCTCCACTGGGTTTTACTCCCCCGATAGTTTCCTGATTATGTGTATTTTCCCAACTCGCTCATTGGCTCCTGGAGGGCTGTGGGCCAAGTGTTTGCATTCTTCATAGTGCTGAGCACAGACAGGAACCTGATGGGTCCAGTCAGGAGAGCAAGGACAACAACACACACCCAAGGAAAACAAGCACCAGGGAGGCACAGCCATGGTGTATGAGGATGCGCTGACCTCAGCTGCCCTTTAGAGCATAGGCCCAGGACCGATGGGGGGACAGCCAGAATCCACGCTACGATAGCTGACACCTTGGCCTTTCTGTGCGAGAATGAGGGTCACAGCGCCAGCATTCTCCTCCCAGAGCCAATGGACTCTCGGTGAAGTGCTCAGTGCAATGATGTTACCATTTCATCTAGACCCATAGGGTACCTCTACCTGAAATATTCAGACAGTACTCATGGGAAGGTTAAGTTTTCTTCTTTCAAAGAAAATCCTTTGGGATTTTACTGACATCGATTAAGGAAAACACATCACACTTCTTAGTCTATGGCTGAAGAGTGGTAAGCAACTGAAGTGTTAGGCGTTTACCAACACACTTCTATTGTAACTAGTTCACGTGATATGTTGATAGTTTTATGTTCTTGGTGTTGTGCAATGAAATGTATTTTTTAACCATTGTGCTAACAAAGGGAAGTTATGTTGTTTTGAATGTTTCTTGTAGTTTATCCTGAGTGTCCGACTGGATTACAGGATCTCCTACATGCTCTCGATATATAAGAAGGAGTTCGGAGAGAGCAGTGAGAATGCTGAAACCTCTGCCAATGGCTCTCCAGATACATTGATCCCAGCAGGTACCTCTTTTGTGACAGCTTTAACTCTTTGTATTTTCTTTCCCTCAATACTGGAAAACACATTTCATATTTTAAAAAACACAGTAGTACTAATATTTCTAAGAAACAAAATGTGGAAATAATCCCCACTAATGACACGCAGGAGAAGGGACTGAATGTGGCAGGACATTAAATAACTTGCCTCGAATGTCAGGGAGGACATTTGCTGTTACTTGGTGCTTGAGTGGTTTCTTTTTGAATCTTCAGGGCACTGTAAGGCGGAGGGACTGTTTATTCCCTTTTACAGATAAGAAAACTAAGGTCGGAGGGGTTAGGTTGTTTGCTGAAGGTCATGAAAGTCTTGGAGCAGGGATTCTCTCTGAAGTTCCCCCAACTCCACAGTCTGAATCTTTTAAGCACGATGCTATTTTGGCGAAAACCCAAGGGGAATTTTTTTTTTTTGGGGGGGTGCTCTGGATCAAAGAACAATGTGAAATACAGCCACGGAGGAAAGCTGTTTTGTAGGAAGCCACTGCGCAGCTTTTGAATTAGGAGAAGGCATTTCCCAGTGTGAATGTGTGACTGTGGGTGTTGGTTTGTATGTGTGTTGTTTTTCACTTCTCATGGTTACAAACTATTAATGAATTTCATTTTTTCCACATTTATAAGAATAAAGCCACCCTATCTCTGAGTGGAGGACCATAATGATGACAGAGCATAAAAATAATTCTAAAAGTTTTCTGACTATAGAAAGTATTTGATGAAGCCTAAGAAGTATTAAATTGACATTTTTCTGGGTAGTGAACTGTGTATTAATGAATTAGCCAGTTAGCAGAATTCTTTTTCTGGGGATAAGGTTCGTATGCAGATATGAGAGGTTCTTCTAAACCCAGTAGTCGGCAAACTCAGTCAACAGAGCCAAATATCAACAGTACGATTGAAATTTCTTTTGAGAGCCAATTTTTTAAAACTTAAACTTCTAATACCACTTCTTCAAAATAGACTCGCCCAGGCCGTGGTATTTTGTGGAAGAGCCACATTCAAGGAACCAAAGAGCCGCATGTGGCTTGTGAGCCGCAGTTTGCCGACCACGGTTCTAACCACACCACTGTGGCAACATCAGGAACCCTCCTCTTTATACGTCAATCAATCTGACAGGAATGATTCAGTGATTTCCAGAGTTTAGTTAAAATGGATGCTAGACCAAATGTTCCCCTGTCTGGCTCTGTCCCACCCAAAAGGCAGCGTGCCTCTGCAGACGGGGAAGCTTGCCTAAGCGAGCAGTCACTCCTGGCACGTTTGCAGCAGTGTTGTTTTTATGCTTCCCAGAAGTGCAGAACCCCAAAGGGCTGTTTCCAGGAATGATGTGGCAGGACGAGAAAGTCTTGCTGGCGGTTGCATTGACAGTAGCATAAAAATTACTGGCTCTCAGAAGCCAGACTTCTGGAAGCAGGCGCGCTAAGTGTCAGTGGAGTGTGGGAGGGAAAGTCAGGGGGGCACGCCCAGAAAGCCAGTTGTCTCATTTACCTGATTTCTTCTCGCATGGGTTGTATTTGCAAGCGAGAGCTTTCTGCGGGAGAATTCCCTTTCCCTGTTTATATCTTGCTCTGTTTTCTTTTTATGCTTTGGAGATGATAAATAAAGTGTGTACTTGTTATTTAAACATGTTATCTTAATCAAGATATCTTCAAAATGTTAGTGATGGGGATGGGTGAGGAATCATGATTGGTTCATATAAAAAGTTAAGCACCATGTCCTATGGGAAGGGATGGGATTTGAGAAGTAAGCTTAGGTTGTAAGTCACAAGGTTCATTATAGGTATATTTTGATTCTTTCAAAAACTTTATCCTAGCCAGTGGCCATGGACAATAGGGGCATAGGGGAGGGTTTGGGATGGGAATGGGGAGGATGAAGACAATTATGTGATACCATAATCAATAAAAAAAGGGGAAAAAAACTTTATCCTTTCATGTCATCGCCCATTTAAATGTTTATGTGTGTGTGTGTGTGTGTGTGTATGTGTAGTTGATGCACCTATACATACACCTGTATGGGTGAGGCAACTTTGTAAATGCCGTTCTGATCTTTTAAACATATCTTTGAGGATAGCAATGTATATTAAAAATGTAAAATTCACTTTAAAATATTGATGTCTAAGGTGGAACTGTATTATAACTTTTAAAACCTTTAATTGATTCTGGTGTATGAAGAAATTGAGACAGAATATTTTTAGCTATATCACTATACATATTGTGACTTAATTACACTACGATAAAGAATAGGTTTTTCCATTTATCTTTGCAGCTATTGTTCCTGATATAGACGAAATCGCAGCTCAGGCAGAAACTATGTTTGCTGGAAGGTACAGTAACATTTATGTATCTTTATCTTGTGAATAAAAATTTACTTAGAATTTTATTGATATTTTGTTATTGTTCACCTCCTATATCTATTTAACTTTAGATTATAATTTTTGCCCCCCAAAATGAATCTGATAATTTACTGTAGAAGAGAAAGCATAGCTTTTCTTTAGGGCAGGTTAAAAAAAGGACAAGAGAACTGAAATCAGTGTATTTTCCTGAATTCCTTTATCCTGAATTCTTTTCTTTTCTTTCCTCAAATAATGACAGCATAGCAATGACCTTTGACTCCCCTGGTAAAAATATTGCTGCATCTTACAAAACATTGCTTCCATACAGCTGAGAAATTTGAGACAAGAAAGTCACTTCTTCCAATGTCATCATTAACTTTATCTGTGAGAAATACAGATATTTTCTGCCAATTGGAAATATCCAGGATCAAAGAAGATAAGATGCCTCTGGCATGACCGCCCAGCAGCCCTGCTCTTTGTTGTTTGTAACTTGTTTCCCTCTTTGTCGGAAATGAAACTAATTGCAGTCAAAAAGAAAGTAACATGCCTCAACTACAAATTATTGCGCTCTCAGCATTCATTTTTTATTACAGATTTGCCACGAGAGCCTAAACAAGTTTATATACTAAGCCTTTTGTCGCCTTTTCTTTGGTTAGAAAGACAAACAAGACAGAAAGATCAAGGGAACCAAAAACGATTTTTCTCTGTAGCAAACATTTGGCTTGGCTTTGTTTTTATATTGTTTTGCCCATTTTTGTTGTTATCATGTGTGTTTTCCTATCCAAATATTTTATTATTCTTGAGAAGGGAGGGTAAACCAGTGTCCGATTTTCACCATAAAATAAAAGGACTTTTTATCCAGAGGAATCTTGCTCAGAGTCCAAACACAGGAAACACACAGAGCTGTTGTGGGGATGGTGGGATGTGTGTGTGCATGCGCACTGCACCTCCTCAACCCTGCCCCATCAGACACAGAGTTCTGTAGGCTCTAAGGGAAGTCAACCCTTGGTGCACATCCAACCTATTATGTCTTCTCAGCAGACACTTTGGGTTGATTCAGTTCCCTATCTTTTTTCATTGCCTCGTTGACTAACCCATCCCCGTGTGCCTGGAAAACAGTGCAAATGCTGGAAACCCCTGTGCCCTGGACACTAGAGGACAGTTGGTCTCCCTGCTTTCATGGACAATCACAAGCTGTTCTGTTTCCTTCTCAGTTACACGAGAGAAGAAAAAGAGTAAAAATGTCATCCTTTTTCCTTTCCAAATTTTTTTTTGGGGGATGGGAAGAGGAGAGTGCTATCTCAGAATGTATACACAGTTTTAACTACTACCTATGGGTGGGTTTGATATCAACACAACTGGTTTTAGAATTATTTTTGGCTTTCTAGAAAGGAAAAAAATCCAGTTCAACTTGATGACGAAGGCGGCAGGACCTTCTTGCGGGTCCTCATTCATCTGATCATGCATGACTACCCTCCTCTGCTGTCAGGAGCTCTGCAGCTTCTGTTCAAGCACTTCAGCCAGAGAGCGGAGGTTCTACAGGCATTTAAACAGGTGAGAGGGCGCCCTGGGTGGCTCCAGAGCGGGAGTTCCATAAGTGCTGCTCAGGACACCCAATCTGGCTCCCCACTGCAGACTTAAGGAGACTGTGCCGCTTTTCCTGGAGACACGTTCTGTTTTAAAGATAGATAAGGCCTTGACATAAGCCATGGCATGATCTATCATATAAAGAGTGCCCACAGGTGATTTTAAGTTAATATCTTTAATGTAAATGACAGGCTCTATGATTTAGGAAGGCTACTAGGGGATAATGCTGAGATTAGGAATTTTGTTGCTGCTGCTGCTGCTATGTCGACCTCAGATTTACTGATAAATTTGGGTAGGACAATCAGTAGCACTGAAATATAATGTTATGTGATTGAAAAATGTTTGCATCCAAAAGAAAGAAATTATTATGGATCTAATCTTTTTCGTTGTCATTTAAAAAATATATATATTTTATTGATTTTTTTGTACAGAGAGGAAGGGAGAGAGATAGAGAGTTAGAAACATTGATGAGAGAGAATCATCGATCAGCTGCCTCTTGCACACCCCCTTGGGGGGATGTGCCCTCAACCAAGGTACATGCCCTTGACTGGAATTGAACCCGGGACCCTTCAGTCCCCAAGCCGACACTCTATCCATTGAGCCAAACCAGTTTCGGCTCATTGTCATTTTTGAATGACATTGAATCTTGTGTGTGTGTGTGTGTGTGTGTGTTTTATTCCTGAAGGAAGATTTTTATTTTAATAGGTCACAAAAATTCTTTTTTTTTTTAAATTTCTTTATTGATTAAGGTATTGTATATGTGTCCTTATTCCCCCTTTAATTCATCCCCCCACCCCCCCCCCTGCACTCATGCCCTCACCTCCCTGTTGTCTGTGTCCATTGGTTAGGCTTATATGCGTGCTTCAAGTTCTTTGGTTGATCTCTCCACCTATATAGCTATTTTGAATTGTGCTGCTATGAACATAGGGGTGCATATATCCTTTCTGATTCATGTTTCTAGTTTCTTGGGATATATTCCTAGAAGTGGGATCACTGGGTCAAATGGGAGTTCCATTTTTAGTTTTCTGAGGAAACTCCATACTGTTCTCCACAGTGGTTGCACCAGTCTGCATTCCCACCAGCAGTGCACAGGGTTCCTTTTTCTCTGCATCCTCTCCAGCACTTGTCATTTGTTGATTTGTTGATGTTGGCCATTCTGACAGGTGTGAGATGGTACTGCATTGTTGTTTTGATTTGCATGTCTCGGATAATTAGTGACTTTGAACATGTTTTCATATGTCTCTTGACCTTCCTTATGTCTTCTTGAGACTTAATGAATAATACCTGAGTGCTTGCATATGTTTCACTAATATTTACTTTATTTATTAGAGCATTGGTCTTCATTAGAAAGCTTTACAAGAATATAAATTACTTTTTTATTTTTTTAAATAAAAAGGAGTAATTATTTATATAAATTGATATAATTATGCATTTATTTGTATGCCATATGATACATATAGGTTATGATAAAATAAAAGTTGATATCATGAGGTTTAGACTGTATTGGTATGTTCTTACACTTATTTTTATGTTTCTTCTTCTTTTTAAAACAGAGAGAGTCTTAGAAAAATTAACTTTCAAAGTGAAATTAAAATTAGGGTATCTTTTATTTCAAATTACTCTTTAGCACTTAGAAGAGCTTTGTTAGGGTTCATTCCTTTTACATATGTAATTCTTTATAACATGTGAATATACTGGATAGAGTTTACGGATACTTCCAGGTGAATTTTCTAAGTCAATATACATCTAAATATCAATAAACATTCCAGTAATGTGAATCTTCAACTGATAGATAAATATGTAAAAACTTGGAATTTTAGACATAAATGAAATAGGAATACAGAAAGTCCTTAAGTAAATTAAGGGTTGAAATTCTTCTGTTTCCAGGTGCAACTGCTGGTGTCAAATCAAGATGTAGATAACTACAAGCAAATAAAGGCAGATCTCGACCAGCTTCGACTAACTGTAGAAAAATCTGAGTTATGGGTTGAGAAGAGCAGCAGCTACGAAAATGGAGAAATGGGTGAAAACCAAGTGAAAGGTGGTGAAGAGCCAAATGAGGTTTGTTTTCAGTATCTATTTTGAAATAATTCAAATGATATCTTTTAAAACATAGGCCCCACAGTCAAAATTGTTTATAAAGATTTATTTTTTCTGAGTAACCGAACATACAATTTTCATTTGCCAAGTCAATTAACTGCATTAACCCGCACTCTGGGTAATTCTTGTCAATTGCTACTACCTCTTACCACATCTGCCTACTTTTCCACTGTAAATCGTGTAATCCAGGAACCAGGATGATAAGAGGGAGTGAGATGGAGGAAAAAAGGAATGGGTCTTGAACCTAGTCCTAAAAAAAAGGTGAATTTTTGTTGTCATCGTTCACTGTGGCTATTTATTGCGACTTGTAAACTGTTCCTTTCATTATTGTGATAATAGTATCTAAATGAAAGGACAATATATGCTCTATTATCAACATGAAAATACCAAGTCTTTGTTTGATCTGAAGAGTAGTGAGATGATGATGGTAAGTCTCTGCTGTATTAGTTTCAGTTTTCAATGGAGTAATTACTTGCTGTTTTCACATTTCACTATTTATGAAATAACCATTAAAAATTTAAAACAGTATTTAAATGATAATACATAGATAAGTAAGCCAGTACCAATGTCATCGTTGAAGATAGAGTAAATTTCTTAAAATGTCTGTATGGGCAGGTAGTTAGTCCCCACCAATTCATGTATTCCTACTACTAAGGTTAGAAATTTTTTTGACTTCAGGTCATGATGATGCTATAAGTTCAAACTTGAACACAACCTTTTCATCTATTATGTCTTTTTTGCATTAGTTAGTAAGATTATTCAGTACAATTTAAATAGATGTGGTGATATTGGTCATTCTTGTCTTCTGATTTTAAAGGCGATAATTTTAATATTCCACTACTGAACATGTTTATTTTATATTTTTTAGGATACTCTATCAATTGAGGAAGTGTCTTTCTATTCTTTCTATTCCTTGCTGGCTAGTTTTTTTTTTTCTTTTACCATGAAAAATTATTTATTTTAATTAGATGTAGCTGATGTACCTATCAATATTATTTTTCTTTAATCTACTAATTTTAATAACATGAATCATAAATATAGCTTCTCATAGTAAGCTTGCATTCTAGAATAAAGGTATCATTGTTAATATTTATGTTGTTGGATCTGGTTTGTTAATACTTTGTTTAGGATTTTACATCTATGTTGTCAGTTAGATTTGTCTATAATTTTTCTTTCTGGTACTGTTCCTGCCAGGTTGAGATTAGTTCCATTAAACAAATAAGGTGCAAAATATTACCCTTTTTTTGTGTAAGATTAGAATGATTTATTCTGTGGGTGTTTGGTAAAACTTGTCTATAAATATGCCTGAGTCTTGGATTTAGTTTAGGGGATGATTTTAATTACAGATTAAGTATTTTTAATGCTTACAAATTTATTTATATTTTCTATGTTGGGTCAGTGATATATTTTTCTAAGTCACATGTTTTCAAATTTGCTATTATTTGTTCAGAGTCTTTCATTATCTTCTCCTGTATCTGTAGCTTCCTACCCTTTTTTCATTATTTATGTTATTTATTTTGTCTCCTTTCTTTTCTATGCCTTAATTTTACCACAATTATCTATTTTATTTATCTTCTTTAAAAAACCAGTTCTTGACTTTGTTAAGCTTCTGGTTTTGGTTGCTATTTTATTATATTTACTCTATTCTCTAACCTTTTATGTTGGCATGCTTTTCAGGCTTTAAAACAATTTAATGGTATATTTTTCTTTTAAGAAGTTGCCTTCCACAAATTTTGACAAATGGTATTTTTATTGTTCAGTATTAGATATTTAAACATTTCCATTATGATTTCTTCTTTGGCCCAGAATCATTTGGAGGTGAATTTTAAAATTTCCAAATGTGTAGGTAAATTTTTTTTGTTGTTACTGAATTCTTAATTAATGGTGGCAAGAAAAAAATCTGGTTATGATGATATCAGTTCTCCAAAATATTTTGAGACTTGGTTTGGCCCATTATGCCATCAGGTTTTGTAAATATTCTATGTCGCTTGAGAAGAGTGGGAATGAGTACAGGATTCCTTAAATATTGTGCTTAAATCATCTGTCTATCTACTACTATTTTTGTTTTCTTGACTTATCAGTTATTGAGATTTACTGTTATTTTCTACTACAATGGTAGGTTTATAAAATTTCCCTTGTAGTTCTATTGATTTTTACTTTATATGTATTAAAAGGCTATTTTATTAGATGCTATATATTTTATTAGATGCTATATATTTAACATTATGTTTCACTAGGAACAAAATATTTTTACCAGTTGAGAATTCTTTCTTTGACTTCTGGTTATATTAATGCATGTTTTCTGGCTTTCTGTTGCTTGTGTTGAGAAGTTTGCTGTCTGTAGACTAGTGCCTTACTTTAATTATAAAACCCTAGTTAAATGTATGTTAAACCTTGTTATTGCCTCCAGACCTATTAGTTTCCTTTTTTTAAAAAAAATATATTTAATTGATCTTTTTACAGAGAAGAATGGAGAGGGATAGAGAGTTAGAAAAATCAATGAGAAAGAAACGTCATTCAGCTGCCTCCTGCACACACCCCCTACTCCGGGGATGTACCCTCAACCAAGGTACATGCCCTTGACCGGAATTGAACCTGAGACCTTTCAGTTCACAGGCCGATGCTCTATCCACTGAGTCAAACCAGTTAGGGCTATTAGTTTCCATTGTATATTTCCCTTATATGGGACTTTGTGCTGAATTTGAAAAATTTCTTTAGAATTCATATGAATCTACTTAGATATGTCTTATTGGCCATTTACTCCACCTATTGAATTTTAAGTTTCAGCAATTATATTTTGAAATTATAATTGCTGAAACTTAAAATTAGATACTTGAAATTAGATTTTTTTCAAATATATTTGGTCATTTATGATCACTTTTTTTGTTGCTTGCTAGTTTTGTGATTACATAAGGATCTTTTATAATCTGTATGTAATAATTCAATGATCTAAATTAAATTACTTGGGAGTTTTTTATGATTCTCACTTCATTATATTTTGGTCATCTTTGAAATGAGCTTATATATTTTTTAAAACAAACTTTATTTTCAGAACATTTTCAGATTTAGAAAAAAAATTGTACAGAAAATACAGAACTTTCTCACATATTAATTCTTCTCCCCATTTCCTCTGTTATGAACATCTTACATTGGTGTGGTACATTTGTTACAATTGATGTGCCAGTGCTGGCACATTATTATTAAAGTCCATAGGTCCCAAGAGATGCAAATCAAAACAACAATGCGGTACCATCTCACACCTGTCAGAATGGCCAACATCAACAAATCAACAAACGACAAGTGTTGGCGAGGTTGCGGAGAAAAAGGAACCCTCGTGCACTGCTGGTGGGAATGCAGACTGGTGCAACCACTGTGGAGAACAGTGTGGAGTTTCCTCAAAAAACTGAAAATGGAACTCCCATTTGACCCAGTAATCCCACTTCTAGGAATATATCCCAAGAAACTAGAAACACCAATCAGAAAGGATATATGCACCCCTATGTTCATAGCAGCACAATCTACAATAGCCAGAATTTGGAAACAGCCTAGGTGCCCGTCAGCAGATGATTGGATCCAAAAACGATGGTACATCTACACAATGGAATACTATGCTGCCATAAAAAAGAAGGAATTCTCATCATTTGCAGCAACCTGGATGGAATTGGAGAACATCATGCTCAGTGAAATAAGCCAATCAATGAAAGAGAAACACCACATGACCTCACTCATTTGTGGATGATAAAGAGCATTATAAACTGATGAACCAAAAGATAGATATAGAGACAGTGTATCAACAAGTAGACTGTCAAATTACAGCGGGGAGGGGAGGAAGATCTGGGGGAGATAATAGATCAACCGAAGGACTTTTATACATGCATATAAGTACAACCAATGAACACAAAACTCTGGGGAGAGAGGGGATGTGTGGGAGGGAGGGAGGGAGGGGGGCAAAAAAAAATCAATAAAATATTAAAAAAAAAAATAAAGTCCATAGGTCACTCTAGATTCACTCTTTGTGTTTTATCGGGTCTAGTAATAATTAATGTCGTTTTTAAACATTCGTTTAAAATCTTGCTTGGCGTTGACTTGTATTGACATAACCTTCAAACAAGTGGTATCTACAGAACGTGTGAAGTGCAATTAACAAGTTTTGTTTGAAAAAGTTTGTTTTTGGTTTGGTTTTTGTTGCAAAACTAGGGCTAAGAAGATGGCGGATGAAGAGCATATTCGGCACTGCATGCTTTACGAGTTCCAATTAGGAAGAAAAGCAAGTGAGGCTGCAAAAACATCTGTAGTGCTCTTGGTCAAGATGCAGTTAGCGCCTGAAAATGCCAGCGTTGGTTTGAGAAATTTCGCGAGGGAAATTTTTCGTTAGATGACAAGAGTGGTCGAGGCCGTGTGTACAATTTTGATCAAGAAGCTCTTCAAGCTCTTTTGGTGCAAAATCCTCAAATTACCCAACAAGAGCTTGCAACAACTTTAAATTGTTCACAAAAAACAATTTCCAATCAATTGCGTGCACTTGGTAAAGTCCAAAAGTTTGGAAAATGGGTTCCTCATGAGTTGACCAACAACAACCGTAATCAAAGAGTCACAATTTGCAGTTCGCTCCTCTCTCGTCAAAAACCGTTTGCCGTTTTTAGAGCAAATTGTTACTGGAGATGAAAAATGGGTGCTGTATGTTAATTTGAAAAGGCGGCCTCAATGGTTGGACAAAAATGAGGCTCCGCAGCCCACGCCAAAACCTGACTTGCATGCGAAAAAAGTGATGTGTGTTTGGTGGAATTTTAAAGGAATTCTTCATTATGAACTTTTACCATCTAACCAAACCATTACAAGTGCAGTGTATAGTGCCCAATTGGAAAGGTTAGCCCAAGCTTTAAGAGAAAAAGAACCCGCGCTGATTAATTGGAAGGGCGTATTTCTTCACCATGATAACGCACGACCGCATACTGCAAGAATCACTGCTGAAAAACTGCGCCAGTTGGAATGGGAAGTTCTCCCTCAATCTGCATATTCTCCTGATATTGCCCCTTCCGATTACCATTTGTTTCGTTCTTTGCAAAACTTTCTTCTTGGAAAAAAATTTAATAATGAAGAATGCCTCAAAAATGCATTGACCGAATTTTTTGCATCAAAATCACAAGAATTTTACAACAGAGGGATTAAAATGCTTCCTGAGCGTTGGGCACAAGTAGTAGAAAACAACGGCAACTATATTGTTGATTAAATTTTGTTGTATTGTTTAAATAAATTCAATTAAAAAAAGTATTAGAAAACGACATTAATTATTACTAGACCAACTATAGTTTGTTTATCCATTTACCGATTGCAGGGCATCTTGGTTTCTTCCAATTTGAGGCCATTATGAGTAAAGCAGCTCTAAACATTTGAGTAGACATTGAGCTGCTATCTTTGACTTCAGACCTGGAGGTGGAAATCTGTCATGTTTCCTCCTTAGAGTCTCTGTGATGGCCTCTGGCTGTGGCCAGGGCACTGCTAGCCTGAGACCAAGTCAGAAGGCAGTGGTGTGGGTGAGCTCCTCAAATTTGACACTTGCTCAGAGTAAACTTACTCTCTGGGTTATAGAGCTAGTAGTATTGGCATTTGCCTTCAGGGAAACTTACCATGTTCCCTTGCAGCGTGGACCTCTCTGATCTGGCTTCAGGTTACACTTTTTTTCTTTTATAGATGGAGGGTGGGCTCTTTTGGGGTCATCCTTTATTTTCTGTGAATCTAGAAATGTACTTAAAATAGATTATATATCTAGGGTCAAGTTGTTTTTTAATAGAGGGCAATTTGCAGGTTTAAGTTCGCTATTCTTGCAGAAATCCTTGGGAATGTGTTTACTTAGATGTTTAGTAATTTAAAAATATTTATGATGAATCTAGATTCTTTAACTTCGTATATGGAATGCCTCTGAGGCTTATGCTTAATCCAAAGAAGATTTCCTTTGCCTCTGTGAGCACCTTTAAAATACATTTTGTAACCATATGAAACAAAGGTTTTGGCTTGGAATTTTAGGACTCCTTAATTAGGGGGAATGCTAGTCCTAATCTTGAGATAAGCGGGCTTATCTTTGTATGTAGGAGTTCAAGAGACTTATTCTCCCCCGCCCCTATTTTTATGGCTTCTGCCAAGCCAAATGCAAGACAGGTACTCCTTTGCTCTTCTGTGGGCCGCATCTTTCCCTACTTTATCTCTGTGGGTATCTCCTTTAGGTATACCTGGTTCTAAGGCGGGCTCTCTGATCAGACCTTCCTTCTTGCCTGGGAACCAGGCTTTGCTTCCTTTCCTTGAGTGTGTGTATGAGCCATGTTAAAACTCAGTGTCCAGCCCTGGGTGGTGTGGCTCATCGTTCCATGCACTGAAACATTGCCTGTTTGATTCCCAGTCAGGGCATATGCCCAGTTGCAGGCTTGATCCCTGGTAGGGAGAGTGCAGGAAGCAGCCAATCGATGCTTGCTCTCATATCAATGTTTCTCTCTCTTCCTCTCTCTATAAAAAAATCATTTAACAATCTTTAAACAACAACAAAAACCTGTGTCCAGCTTATCATGTACAGGCTGATGCCATCAAGGCCAACAATAAATCCAGTATTTGATAATCCCTTTGAAAATTTGATGTCTTTCTGGCCTGCATTTGCTTCCTTCTCTTAACTTTAAAGATATTTTAAATATTTCACCTATCACTCAGAAGTGTTGTGCGCTCCTACTTTGTCATATTCTATATTCGACAGTTCTCAACAGTGGGAAACTCTTCTTTATTTCCAGCCCCTGTATTTATCCTTGAAATGTCTGTACTCAGATGCCAGGTTTGAGGCAATGTCAGCCCTGTCTGAACTTCCTCTACTTGATTGCTGTCAAGTTTCCCCAGAGCAAAAATCTTTGTTTTGAACATTCTGCTTAAAGTGCTATTTCAGTCTGCTCACCATCATGCCTCCTTCCCATACACACCTGAATTTCTGATTTCCCTTTGAATTTGATACCTGGAATCAAGTCTAATATTCGAGATTTGACACTTGGTGTCAAAGAATGAGCACCCAGAATGGATATCATTAAAACAGTATGACATGACATTTGATTCAGTACTGAACTGTGGAGTACAGGAAAGGGAGAGGCCATTGTGGGCCTGGCTGTTGCAAAAGGTTTCCCTACTTGGAAGGATTGGGAGGATTTACTTAGCTAATGGATTCACGAATAGTAACAAGAGAAGTGGAGTGCAGCAAGAATAAGTGATTTGTATTTGAAGTGACTGGAATTTAGGAACCTTTGAAGGTTCTTGGGTTGGGAGGGGTGTATACTGTCTAGGGAATAGTCTGGCAGAACCCAGGGTGGTTCAGCAGAACAGGAGACTGAGAGGTGGGGACCAATTAGGAGCCTGTTGTCCATGTTCAGGGGTGAGGTTATGTAAGCATGAACTAGGGAAACAACTGTATACAAGTAGGTGGATTGAGAAGCCAGGAGAATAGAACATTATAATTGATGAATATAAGGTGAAAAAAAAAGTTACTAACTTGTACACAGCCAAACAATCCGTGTTATGCAATGAACAAACTGCCAAAGACAGTGACAATTTATTGTCAACAGGATAAAATATGTCACAATCCAAATGGAAACAACCAATCACAGGCAGCACTCTAGCTGGTCAATATAGATAGTTATCCTTTGTTGTAAACCCTTGTAAACCCTACAAAGGCTCTAAGCACAGGACGATTGGCATTGTTTCCAAACAGCTCACAATGATATAAGGACGTGTCTGCTTAGATATCAGAAGACCAGATAACATTAATTTGGTTCTTCATTTTAATCATAAAAAATGTTTCTAATAACATAAAAGTGTTTTTTTTTGTTTTTGTTTTCCCCCCCTCAGCGATAAGTTTGGTTTACTCTGGGCAATAAATGTGAATTTACGATCTGTCAACAAACAAATCTCATATATGGTCCAAAATGATCCCATTACTGTACTTGAATCTCTTATAAATAAGAATATAGGATGAATTTGGTCACCTAATAAATCCATTGTGTTATTGTGTATTATAGTGTTTCCCTTTATTAAACATATCTTCCAGGGCACTAAAGACTATAGCATCGTTGCTGAAAGCTTAAAAGCTTGAGTATAGCAAGTTGGCAGTATGAGTAGCATTACTAATTCATCACATTCAAATACATGTTGACTTCTAAATATAGGAAGGAGGGATTAACTTAGGGAACTGTATCCGTGTGGGTTAAGTCAGGATTGCCCTTTATGTTCATCCACCTTTTAATTAAGGGTTGAGAAGCAGGCCACTTGGGTATCACAGTGCTTCTAAAAGAAATGCCCACTCAGGTTATCTATTTTGGCTATTAATTTTTCTTCACAATGATTGTACCTATATGGGTATATCTATATTTATCTCTCATCTATAATCCCTATCTGTGGTTCCTGCTTCTTTAAAATAAAAAACAAAAACAAAAAACACACTCTCACTGATCCAAAGTCTGATGTTTTAACCATCTACCTAGTTTTTTCATTTTCAGGGTTTCCAATAGAATCTTCATCATATTCTTGCAATTCTAGATTTATATCTGCTGGGTTTTGCTTCACAACTTTTTGCTCTTTTAATGGATGTGTGATGTAAGGAATAAAATGAGCTGGAAGAATGTCCCCAGGGGCTCACTCTGGGTTGTCTGGACAACAAGCTGGCCAGACTGGTTTTGTGAGTGAGGGTGGGGTGGAGATGGGGCGGCTATCTTCTCTTCCAAGAGGCTGTACCCTAATTTGGCTTCTGATGGGACCTATGGCTTCTGCCCTTCAGGAGGAGCAGTCCAATTCCTGTGGGTCCCATAGCTGGAGTCCCTGATCAATTCCAGAGAGCCTGGTGCCAAGCCTGATAACCTATCTTGATGGATAGGTTACTCTCAGACTTGCCCTGTAAGAAATTTCAATGAGGTAAGGCTTAGGCGCGGTTACTCAGAAATGTAGACCCATAATCTTGTTGAGCAGAGAGCTCAGTACCTTTTTTGGGGGATGATGGAAAGAAGGGGGATACATGTCATCTCTTCTCTTGTTGACACTTAGCTTGTAGTTTCCCTTTTCCAATAAGGCTATTCATTATCTATGCTGGGTGATGCTGTGGAGTATCCTGGACATGTGGCAACCAGAGGGACCCACCTGGGGCAAGAAGTAGTATTTCTCACTTTATGATGTTTTTAAACAGCCTTGTATGTAAAAGTCCTTTCAGAAGAGTTCCTGAATGTTTGCATTTAATGATACAGTCTCATTGCTGACTGTTTTGTGTTCTTCTGAACACCAACTTTCCTCAGAGGCACTTGAATTTTAGTTTGCAGATTTATCTTAGTGAGAGAATGAATTTAATTCCTTTCCTTCTTTCCCTCCCTTTCTTCCCTTCTCTTCATTGTTTCTTTTTTTCTATTTCTTCCTAGGCACACCTTCTTTGACTGATGGTCCACATCCCATTACTCTTTAAAAGCAGACAAGTTTCCATTCCTTGGCTACTACATCTGATCCTTTTTCTTTGATGAAGCAAACAGGCAAGGAGGCAGGTCCCTCTAGATTCTAGAAGGGTATCTTGAAAGAAAATTGTGCTTTCCCAATTGTTAGTACTTTGGTTCTGCAGAGCAGGAAATACCGTAGTTCTGTATGAACTTTGTTTCTTTGGCAAAACTTGTGATTGACAGGCTCACGATGAAAGTAACTGGTAGTATGTCTAACCTTCATGACTTAGTCCAGAAACGTCCATGAGTTTTAGACAGCTCTTCCTACACTACCAGGCTGAGGGATGCTATTGGAATTGCACAAAGAACTTTTATCCATTACTTTTGGAGAGTGATTTTCTGAAATTTCCTTTCATGGGATTTATTTTCTTGTTTCTGGTTTTTTTTGTTGTTTGTTTGTTTGTTTGTTTGTTTTGCCTCAGACCTCATCATATATTTTACTTGTTTATATTACATTATGTACTCCTGTCCTTTATGTCTCAGATAAGGCTACCGAAGATAATTGTTAATGATGAGTATCACTTAATAAGGCCTTTAACAAGACATGGGTCTGAAAACTAATTTTTGATTTTCAGCCAAATGTTACTGTACACATCTTCATTCTCTCTCTTTGGTTATAATGTGAATTCTTATGTAAAATGGTTCTTTGAATTACTTTCACTATAAGAATCGTTCCCTGCTTGTCTTCTGGCTTACATTAAATTAATGCTGTTTTAGCATAAACTATCTGACTTGTATTTTTTTTCCCCCTTTGCTATTTGTTCTCAATTAGTGATAAGTTGTTAGTGAGGATTAAAGTTTCTATATGGTTTCTTTTCCTCAGAAAATGGCTTCGAAAGGAACTATGAAAGTTGATTCATTCAAATCAGAACACATATCATGAGGCCAAGCATAAACATTTCTGCAATGTTTTCTTGCTGAAGAGTGAGTCTAACTGACGGTGCTGATTCCTTCCTCCCACATCTAACCCCCTCCTCACAGCTATGTTGGTGTGGGTTATAATATGAATGTGACCAGTGAAGTTTTCCCCACTAACATATCAGGTTCCAGACTTAGTCTTTATGGGCTCTATTGTATCATTCCTTTCATTTCCTGGATAGTGCTTCTAAGTCACCCTGCGGACTGAAGGGTTGCCTGTCCTTTCTACAGGCAACAGTATTATATATTATAATATACATATATTGTAAAAGGTATCATGTAAAAAGTATTGTACATTTCTGTATTATAATGAATGTGTTATAATTGCATTCTTATGAAAACAACTGTTCATGTACATCGAACATACTTATCATTAGTCTAATATTTTTCCAATACCTCTCTAAGCAAATGATACATGCCATTAGCACATTCTTTCTTGTTACCATATCAGAGATACAGATAGTCAAGGATAAAGGGGTGTTTTCTAGGACCTCTGATTAACCATTATTAAATACTCATCCACATGACATCAAATGAGTAAAAAAAAAAAATACTAATATTGTATTTGTGTTGGGAAGGGAAGACAGGTTTGGGATAAGGTTAGGAACATGCATTTACCCTCTGGAAGAGAAGGGCCTGAGTTGAGCGATGTCTGGAGGGAAATTATCTACTAAGAATCGTGGACACAGCCTCTTCTGTGCGCTGTGGATCTCAGGCTAAGTCTTCAAGCAGCCTGAGGCTCCAGCGAGGGAAGCAGAAACTGTACCCATGACCCAGGATGATCCATATTAGTTTCACATGCAAGGTCAGATAAGTAGATTAAGGATAATTTTGGGGATTCTTCAACAATCTAGATATCTCCCCTAAATATCTATTACACGATGTTACTTTTAGGTGGCAGGAGAAAAATTACCCAATCTTCCCATAATGAGGTTATCTGAAGGAGGTGACATTTATTATAAGAGCTTCAATTAAATCACAATCTGATTGGTCAATTACATATAAAAGACTGATTATTAGATTTTTAAAAATGTTTTGGAGGGAGGTGGGAAGGGAAAGGGAAGCTATTTGACATCTGAAGTTGGGAGGAGAGTGATTGGTAAATGACTGAGTTGGGTTGAATAGAGGTTACAGAAAGAGAAGGCTAAGGATTCAGATGGTGAGCAAAATGCTTTGCAGCCCTGCCAAGGAGGGACATCCTTTAACTTCATTGGGGGTGGGGACAAGAAGAAGACATGCACTAAGTTATTTTTTAAAATTATTTTTTTAATATATTTTATTGATTTTACACAGAGAGGAATTGAGAGGGACAGAGAGTTAGAAACGTCGATGAGAGAGAGTCATCGATCAGCTGCCTCCTGCACACCCCCACTGGGGATGTGCCCGCAACCGAGGTACATGCCCTTGACCGGAATTGAACCCGGGACCCTTCAGTCCGCAGGCCAATGCTCTATCCACTGAGCCAAACCAGTCCCAGCTGCACTAAGTTATTTTAATCATTCAGCTGCAAGTGTGGGCAGTCCTACATTGTTGGATTTGGAAAGTTATTTCTTAAAAGCATGATTTCCCTTGTTTAAATGAGGGAGATGGATCTCCATTATTGGTGCCAATGTTTAGTTCACTCTATAGTTCATATAGTATTATTTTCTTGTATCATTTTACTCTTGATATATGAGTGTCCTTGTCTGATGCAAAATAAATTGTGAATGGAGGCTATAAGATCCAATATTTGATTAGATATTCACTCTTTGAGTCTTTACCTAGAATCCTGCTGCCTTTCCAGTTTGCAGACTCTTCTAGAAAATTCTAGATTCTTCTAGTCTATTGTTGATGTATTGTTTATGAATCTACTGCTTTATGTTACAGTATATGCAATGCAGTTAAAAATCTCACTGCCTCTCTAAAATCACTTAACTAAGTAGTTTTCCATATTGCATTACAGGGAATAATGTTAAATTCTTCCAGATAATAGAAGGCAATTAGAATAAAGTACCAGGACTTTTGGAGTGCAGTCATTTTTCTTCATCACTGTTGTCAAAATGAAAATTTGGATATCTATAAGCATCCACTGTTCTTAGTATTGCACATTTTTTTGGAGCCTACTCTGCTTCAGGACTTTGAATCAAATTACACCTCTACATTTTCCACCTTACTTGTATTTTGTCACTAGAATAAAGCCAGGACTTTGTAGAATTGGCCACTGACCTAGGATGAAAGTTGTATAAGATATAAAAATACAACCAATTTCTCCTCTTTGCTGGAGGAAAACTTTTGGAACACCTTCAACTTAGAGCATTTGGGCATCAAAATAAGAAAACAAAACAAACCCATGCTTATGTAATTTACATAATTCTTAAATTTCCCTAATTACTGCTTTGGAATCATCCAGATGTTCTATGGGTCCATATTTGTGTTCAGTTTAATTATATTAAATTATTTTCTTAAATGAAAATGGGCTGTTTATTGAATTCTTCAGTGTTGACTCCTTTTGTAGACTGCTGGCAATTTTTAATCAAAATAGTTATTCTTAATGATTCTTATACTTAACAGAGGTTAGCATTGTCTATATCCTCCCCTAGGCTGAACTAAAGAGCTTTTTAGTAATGTAGTATGCCTTGTGTGAGATTACTTTTCTTAAAATAAGACAGTTGCTTTTTCTTCAGGTCATTGTTTAAAAAATAGTCTTGAATATATCTGCCAAAAGTTTGCCTTTATTTTAACTATTTTTTGTTGTTGTTTTTTTTAACTTGATATAGATCCAAAAGCTCTATTTTCTACCCTAGGAGCTTTGTTAGTCCTTAGACTTGGTAATATCTTAATCCTGCTTTGTGGAACAAATTTGGTTTTCTTTAATATTTCTTCTCTTCTAGAAAAAAATGAATGTGATTAAAAAAAATTGCCTTTAGAAAGGAAAAGAGAGAGAGAGAGAGAGAGAGAGAGAGAGAGAAAGAGAGAGAGAGAGAGGTTATATATATATATATATATATAATATGTATATTAATGTGAGAGAGAAACATCTATTAGTTGCCTCCTGTACACACCCTGCCTGGGGATTGAACCAGTAACCTAGATATGTGTCCTGACCAAGAATTGAACCCACAACCTCTTGGTGTACAGGACTATGCTCCAATCAACTAAGCCACCTGAGCAGGGCAATAAGGTCTTTTAAAAATTCAGCTTACATCTAGCCAGTGTATCTCAGTGGTTGAGCAATGACTCATGAACCAGGGAGTTTACAGTTTGGTTAGATTCACAATTAAAGCACAAGCCCAGGTTTCGGGCTTGCTTGCCAGTAGGAGGCATGCAGGAGAAAGCCGATCAATGATTATCTCTCTTCATTGATGTTTCTAGCCCTTTCTCTCCCCTTCTTTCTCTGAAGTCAATAAAAGCATATTTAAAAAATAAAATTCAGCTTTCACATTTATGATCAGAAATGGAAATTTAATTACATTTTTAGATTTTGCAATTTCCACTTCTCACTCTAAGATATTGTTGCTATCAAATAGAAACCCCATTTTCCTCATTCTCTTATCTCCAGTCTCTTTCTATCTAAATATTTCCCATTTGTATTAGCACGTGGGCTCCTTCCCTCCTCTGCACTGGCTTCACTGACATATATGGTTTTTCATCTTTTTCTATAATGTTTTAGGATTCACTTAGTGTTTATTGTCTTGCAGACAATATCTTGCTTGTTTTTCTTTCTTATTTACCTGGAGTGGAGTTGAACTGCTTTTATTTTCCTCTTAGAATTTATTTGTATAGATAAATGACACAGCTCTGGAATTCTATAGTAATGCTTTGAAGGCTTTCAGTGTTCATGTTTTTTACTTTTTACAGTACTAATTCTATTGAATGAAAGGGACAAGGTAGTCAGAAAGGTAGCAGGTAATCTGGAAGAGTACCATCTATATATATATAAAAGCCCAGTGACTGAATGGCAGAACCACTAGAACAACTGGACCACCAGGGGGCAGACGCTCAACACAGGAGCTGCCATCTGATGGTCAATGCACTCCCACAGTGGGAGCGCTACTTGGCTGACTGGGATGAGCTGTGCTCTCATAGTTGGCTGATCCCTGCAGGCCACGCCCCCCCCACCAGTGCATGAATCTGTGCACCAGGCCTCTAGTGTCACAATAAAACAAAAAGAGCGGGGTTTAAAGAAAATGGTAGTGAACCACCAAATCAAGTGCTAAAAGAAAGTTGATAATGAAAGTCATTGGCACATACAACACTGTTAGCACAATTTGTTATAGATTATTTTTTCAAGAGATTCAGTGGGAACAGTAATTGGAGATGCAAGACTACTTCCCAGAATGGGCAGGATCACTGCAAGTGCTTGGTTAGCCTCAACCTGACCATGTTTTTAAAGAGACGAAAAAGAATCAGTAGAGGGTAAAAACTGCTTGTGCACAAGAGAAAGAAGGAAGCTGGGAGAAGAGGCAGGGAAGATGGCATTTAAAAAACCCGTGCATCAAGAGTTTTTTCTCTCTCAGGTACAGCAAGGAAGGTAGAGTGGCTTGTGGGTAATACTGGAAGTATTCAGATGGAAAAGGGAAATGGGTGAAGGGGATTTTCAGAGGCTCAGTAAAATTGGCCTAAGAGGTTACTTGCTAAGGTAGAGTTCAGGTTGGGAACCTCCATCTTTGACAATAGTTGACTAGAGAGAAGCAAAAAAGGAATATAAAACTTACCAAGATGTGGCAAAGGCTCAATGCTGATCAAGGTAATCTGCATGCAATATTTCATTGACATTCTTTGACTTTCAAGGAAAGTTTTTTTCTGTCTTTCTTGGTTTGCATTAACTTTGTGATTTGTTATGGAACAGATTAGGAACAACAGCTTGGAACAAATGAAATAATAATATCTATTGGCTTTCTATATTTTTGTTACTTTTTCCTGAGTTTAGATTAGGGCCATCTTTAATTGAAAGAGTTCAACACCAATGTAGGTGTTTTTTTATTTTTTTATTTTATTTTTTTAACCTAAGTTGAACTAGACATTTTTTCCACGTGCAATTTTGTACACATTGTAAATCAGGGAGGTAATCATGTTCTATGTTACCTAATTACACACTTTCTTGCAATATACACGGTCAGTTCTTGCCACTTTCTGCACACTGTGATGTCTGTTTTTCCACAATGCCTTTGGCTAAGGAGACTTCTTCACCTGACAAGTATCTCCCAGTCTCCCACAAATCTCGCATACTTAACTAGTTTTCATCTTTCAAGACCTTGGCTTCAACTTGACCTTCTTCATAAAGCTGTCTAATGCAAGAGCTATTTCCCTTCTCTCTCTGAGTAGTGAATTCTGCTCAGTTCAAATCCTTATTTTTATATTTCTCTGTTTTCTTAGGTAGACTCTGATTTTCTTGTGGGAAGGACCTTATCTTATATTTCTTTTAGACCCATTCATCTTACCTAATACCAGGCAGGAATTGGGTAGTAATAAGTGTTCATGTATTAAGTTATTTGTAACTGATGTTTTATTTTCATATGGTGACTCCAATACTTGATACTTAAAATCTGTGCACTATATATTTGTTTTTTATTATATGCCACAGATAATGGTTGCTATAATGAAATACTTTTTTTTTTTCTATTTCAGGTCCGTTTAATAAACTTTATTCACTTATTGATTTTAAATGGGTTATTTTTAATATAAATGTTATTTTACTTTCTTCATTTTCATGGTTTTGTACTTGCTTGGTTGGCCTTTAAGGATGTCATGGTAACCTGCCAAGGAATTTTTGGGTTAAGGCGTTCTTTCTTCCCATGTTTTTCAGCTATTATTACATTCTTCTTTACTCTTTTTTCCCCCCCCTTAAGTTCATCCCTGATGACATAATTATACTTTTATGCCCTGAATTTTTACTATACCTTCTCTTATAGGCAATATAAAGTCATGATTTGTCTGATAAATTTAGCATAAGAAATACTCTGATGATGTTGTATGTAGTAACTTTTTGTTTACTTTTCTTATAATTTGGTTGTTATTGGGAAATGGTAATTTGAATGACTCATGCAAGCCAAGGAACTTTACATTGGATAAAAGAAAATAAAAAGGAAATGTCTAAGTTGAATAATTCATTACAAAATGTATTTATTAATTTTTTACAAAATAAATAAATTTAACACTATGCTACATATGGCATAAACATATATATTTGTGTTTATCTTAGGAATCAAATATTTTAAGTCCAGTTCAGGATGGAACAAGGACACCTCAGATTGACAGCAATAAGAGCAATAACTACCGGATTGTGAAAGAGGTTAGAAGTAAACTCTTTTTCTGTGGGTTAATGCTTGCATGGAAAAGAATTTTTGTGCAGCTTTTATATTAAATATTAGGTTTGTTATAATTACTGCTCTTCTTTTAAAAGATTTTGATTAGGCTAAGTAAACTCTGCATACAGAATAAAAAGTGTCGGAATCAGCATCAACGGCTACTGAAAAACATGGGAGCTCATTCGGTGGTGCTGGACCTTCTGCAGATACCCTATGAAAAGGTTAGTTCTTAGCTACTTGTTTTCCTTAATTTTTTATTTTGGTGAATATTTTTAAATGTATAGCAAGGTTACAATGAACATTTTTTTTCCTTGAGCTATTTGAAAGTATGACTCCCATCTGATTCCCTATCATCCTCAAGCCGTTTAGTGTGCACTTTCTACAAAAAAGGACACTTTTCTATGTAATCACATGACTGCCTTCCAAATCAAGGAAGACTATGACACTGAATTGCCACTCAATCCTCATAAGCCATTCACATTACTTCCATCATCCTAAGCATGGCCCCTTGATAGAAAGATCCTCTTGCAAAACAGGTGCTGTTGGGTTGTCATGTCTATTTAAATCTCCTGATGCTGGAACTACCACAACATTGACACCTTTGAAGGCAGACCCAACTATTGGGAAGACTGTCCCTTCTTTTGAATCACCTGATGTTTCCTCATGATTAGATTCAGTTGTGCATCTTTGTCAGGATCTTAACAGAAGTGACGCAAAGTTCTTCCCACCACTTCCTGCTAGGCTGCACAGAATTGTGATTTGTCCCTTGTTGACAAATGACATTCACTTGATGAAGCTGTATGCCAGTATTCTCCGCTGTGAAGTACTCATTTTTCCTTTATCAATAATAAGTATTTTGTGGAGAGTTTCTTTGAAACTATGTAAATATTCCCCCCCTTTAAAAAATTTTTATTACTGATTTCAGAGAGGAAGGGAGAGGGAGTGAGAGGGAAAAGCATCAGTGATGAGAGAAAATCACTGGTTGACTGCCTGCTGCACACCCCACACTGGGGATCGAGCTTGCAATCCAGGCATGTGTCCTTTCTTGTAATTGAATCATGACCTCCTGGTTCATAGATGGACACTCTACCACTGAGCCACACCGGCTGGGCTAAATTTCCATTTTAAATTACACTTTCAATTTATTCATTTATTTCTACCAGTATGGACTTGTAGATGCTTGTTTTTCTCAATAGGTTATCCTAGTTTTCTATAATAGTATTATTTATTTAGATTCTCAGATTGTTACAGAGTTAACCAAGGAAGTGAGCCCTGTTAAGCCAGTGTCTCTGTCCTCTCACATGTCCCATCATACTTTGCTATTCTGAACATTAAAATGTTCTAGGTTCACTTTGCATTCTTCTTGCTTCAACTCAGGAATGAGAGAGTGGGGAAAAGTAGGGGAGAAAGCAAAGAGAAAAAGGAAGAGGTGGAAATAAGAGACAAAGTGAATAGCAAGAGGAGAGACAGAGAGAGGGAAGAGGAGAGAATGAAGATAAGGACACAAATACACAGAGAGAGAAATTTAGAGGTGGGGAATAGAGAAAAGTAAGTAGGGAGGATAAACAGGCTGGGGTAAGACAGAAAGATAAGGGAACAGGAGCAGAGGAGTAGAAGAGGCAGGAGTAGGAGGAAGAAGTGTGGGACAAGCAGTGGGAAGGGAGAAGGTTAAGAAAAGGGGATATAGAAGGTGGGGAAAGAGGAGAAAAAAAAATAAAACCCCCAGGAAGATCTGAATACATAGAAATAGTGGGAAAGAGGAGAAATCCAAGAAAGGAGAGCAATGCAAGGAATTGGAGGGTGCAGCAGAGAAGGGGGGACCAGAGAAAATGTGGAACCCAGAGAGAGAGGTAGGGAGCATAGATGTAAGGCAGAAGCAGGAGAAAGAGGCAGCTCTGATGGGAAAGCAGTGGCAGGTAGGAAGGTTGGGGAGAAAGGGAGGTAGACTGTGAAACAAAGAGAGGGTTGAAAGAGAGGACAACTGATAATAGGAGGGTGAATAAAGAAGCTGGAAATATCTAGAAAATGGGGGAGAGGTGTTCTGTGGAGATAGATAACCAGGAAAGGTGTAGAAACAAAAGAGGCACAGAGAAATTGGAGCATGAAACAGCGGCAGAGAGAAAATAAGTGCATGTGTGAAAGAACATATTTTTTGAGAGTATTTTTGTTCTGACCTGTTTGTTTTTCTGTTTCATGGGCCAATCTTTACCTTACAGAGTGATGAAAAGATGAACGAAATAATGAACCTAGCCCATACATTCCTGCAGAATTTCTGTCGGGGAAATCCACAGAATCAAGTTCTTCTTCATAAACATCTGAATTTGTTCCTAACACCTGGTGTAAGTATTTTAGTGACTTCTAATATTTATAGTAAAGTGTCCATCAAATTTATTTTAGCAGCGTTGATGAATAGAATTTTATTCATCACCTCATTTTTTTCCCTATTAGGGAAGGGGTTCTTGCCCTAAATGTGGAGATATTTTATTTCCGTTAAGGAAACAGTTAAAGACACTTGAAAAACTATACAAATTTTACCTGCAGTTGAAGATTTTATTTATATGTATACTAGAGGTCCGGTGCATAAAATTCCTGCATGGGGGGAGGGGGTGTTCCTTAGCCTGGCCTGCACCCTTTCCAATCTGGAACATCCCTCTCACAATATGGGACCCCCGGCTCCTAACTGCCTGCCTGATTGCCCCTAACTGACTCTTCCTGCAGGCCTGATGGCTCCCAACTGCCCTTCCCTGCTGGCCCAATTGCCCCCAACTGCCCTCCCTTGCCAGCCTGATTGCTCCCAACTGCCTTCCCCAGCTGGCCCGATTGCCCCTAACTGCCCTCCTCTGCCAGCCTGATTGCCCCTAACTGCCTCTGCTTCGGCCCCCACCACAGTGGCTTTGTCTGGAAGGATGTCAGATGTCTAAAAGATGTCTGGTCAATCTGGTCTAATTCGCATATTACCCTTTTATTAGTATAGATAGTTTAATCTTAGGAAAAAGAAAGAACTAACTATAATGCCATGAGTAAAATACATACAAACAACTCAAATGTAGAGTTTACTCTGCCCTGTAGAATGTGGATCAGCTGATACTATGGAAGAGCTGACTTTGAATAACCCGATCATTAAATTATTCTCAAGAATACTGTTGCCCACATGTTAACCTGGGTGATAATCAGCTCATTTTTTCCAACTAAATTTGTTTGTGAGCTCAGATTTCTTTTCATGGTGAATGATCTCACTGCATTTAGTCAAAGACTTGCACAGAAAACTCACTGTGGTTTTGCATAAAATATAAAATTGATCTCAGGCAGGGGCATTCATCTAAGTACTGTAGAAGGAATAGAAAGTTGATCATGTCAGAATCACAAGGGCACGGTCCTCTCTCTTTAGCTCCTTGAAGCAGAGACCATGCGGCACATCTTCATGAACAATTACCACCTGTGCAATGAAATCAGCGAGAGAGCAGTGCAGCATTTTGTGCACTGCATAGAGACACATGGCCGCCACGTGGAGTACCTGAGGTTTTTGCAAACGATTGTAAAAGCAGATGGTAAATATGTGAAGAAATGCCAGGATATGGTCATGACAGAGGTATGTTCTCGGTTTGCACGTTACCCACTTTACACAAACAGTATGCTCAAATAAGTGTTTTTTTGTTAATTTAGAGCGAGGGGGATAAAAAAAAAAACGACTTTGGAAAATAATTTAATCATGACTACTTAAGCACAAATATATGGTTGCTTACCTCCTGTGAAGTAACATAAGTTGATTTTATAATTTTCTAAGAGCTTTTCTTTTTCTTAATGAAGTTGTGGATTTTAAATAAAGGTGAAATCCTACAAAATGTTGTAGATTATTTAGAATGAAAGTGACAACATTTTATATTTGTAAGTTTTCAGTGCATTACAAAAATGGATTAAACTCTGCTTTTTCCAGTGCCTTTATTACACTTCCTGAAATCTCAAATGGGTGTTCTCTACTACTATTTGCAGAGGGTTTTGAAAGGAATTGAGTTCATAGAAATTCTTCATCAGTGGTTTATCACAAGTGAAAATGTAGCTATTTAGAGTAAGTTAAATGTTTAAGGAGAACAAATGAATGAAGTACTGAATTTATTTGGCCGTTTTCATTGTGATGTTTGAAATTGAGTGAGAATTATGCAATGAGTAAGTGACTCACTAGGAACCAAGGGGTATGGTGGAGAACTGAGAGTTCTTTGAGCCCATTTGGGTCAATCATTGCCCTGTGACCTAATGGCTTTTGAAAGGCCTGTATGAACGAAGACATCTTTCAACCATGGGTACCAAAAAATGATATAGTAGATTATATTGTTTGGGGGGATTTGCACAACTATGTACCTTCACTTTTGGAATGAGGGTGATTTCTATGTTGAAACAGTAAGATGTGCCCTGCATGGGAATTGAACTGGCAACCTTTGGGTTTGCTACACAATGTCCAACCACCTGAGCCACAGGGCAAGGCTTTGAATTTTTAATGTAAATTTTTGTTGTTAAACATTTTAAGGAACATTTTGACTTGTGATATTTACCATTTTCTTATCTACATTTACATTTATATTAGTTCTTCATTGCCTATAAGTGTGTGGGAACTAATATGATTTTGTATTATTATTATCGAGGAAATTCTTGCCCCACTTACCACTCCCATATCCCCCCTGCTGGTTTTGGTAGAGTTCATGACTGATCTCTGAGCACCTGACTAGTATCCTTTCACCGTCCCGCCTTGGTATAGTTCTGCTTTTGCAATGTTATCTCGGTTTTTGCAAAGAGATACACGTTTCCAAATAGAACAGGCCTTTGGCAATGATTGCAAGGATGAGTATTTGGTCTGCTATGTAGACTCTCTTGTTATCATTTCAGTTGATAAATGGGGGTGAAGATGTGCTGATATTTTACAATGATAGAGCATCATTTCCCATCCTTCTCCATATGATGTGTTCAGAGAGAGACCGAGGGGATGAGAGTGGCCCCTTGGCCTACCACATCACCCTGGTGGAGTTGCTGGCAGCTTGTACAGAGGGGAAAAACGTCTACACAGAAATCAAGTGCAATTCCCTTCTGCCCCTGGACGACATAGTGCGGGTGGTGACCCATGATGACTGCATCCCTGAGGTAAGCCTGGCAAAAGCTTAGCAGCTATAGAATTCTACTAATTTAAAGTAAGTGCCAGAAGTTCTCTTACTCCTACTTATGAGGAGATAATACATTTGGTCAAGGGATTGTGCTTAGTTATATGATTGTGAAAATTTAAAAGAGCATTAATGTGTTTCCTTATTTAGTTCTTTTAAAAAATATATATTTTTATTGATTTCAGAGAGTAAGAGAGAGTGAGAGAAAGATAGAAACATCAACGATGAGAACACTGGGGATTAAGCCCCCAACCTGGCCACGTGCTCTGACCAAGAATCAAACCGTGACCTCCTGGTTCATAGGTCGATGCTCAACCACTTAGCCATGCCAGCTGGTCTCTTGTTACATTCTATAAAAGCTACGAAAGGTGATAAGCCTTATTAAAGTATAGCCATTCGAAGCTACTGTTGGAGTCTCTGAATTCTAAATATGGCCCTGTGAGCAAAATACGAGATTTACTTGTAACTTCTAGTATATTCTTGAGAATGAAGAAGACCGTTCAAAAATAATTCACAGCCATTGGTAGGAGAGGCATGGATGAGGCTGTAGGGTCATCTGTTGGACTCTGTAGGGTCACCTTGCTTTATAGAACAGATGCGTTCTTGGAAATTTGTTTTGTTCACACATCATCTTTTACCCTCTGTCCAGCTTGGTTCTGGTGCTAAGGAACAAAACTCATTAGAAACTGGTTGTCTGCCAACAGGATTAACGAGGTTTCCAGGAATGGACATTGTAATGTCCTCTTTAGCAACAATCACTATTGTGCTGTATTGTTGCAAAGCTCATAAATGTGTTACACTGAATGTGATATAAATCCAAACATTTTAAAGTAGTCACTTCAAATCTATCAGGTTAGGTTAACTTTCCTACTTCCAAATCGTCCTATGTATATTTTTGTGGGATTATTGGCACCTCAAACCAGAGGTACTTCATGCTCTGATTGGCTTGAAATAAAGAAAGGAAACCTAGTATAGTGAGTAACTCCATGGATTCTGTCTTTCCCAGAGGCCTTTCCACACGCAGCTCTCTCTGACCACACACCCTGACCTCTCACATTGTGCCACTTCATTCTCCCTCCTTCACATCTTGATTCCAGCATGACTTCTCCAAGGAAGACTTCCCTGGCCTCCTGGAGTAGGTTCCATCATTTGAAATTTGACACTTGAATTTAATTAGTTATTAATATCTGTACCCCTTATGCCCTCTCCTAAGGTTATAAACTTGATAAAGTCTAGGTCTATAATCAACTGAGGTCTAGAAACAATGAGGTCTGTTTCTATTTACCACTATATTGGCTGAGCCTAAACCTACACTTAATAAATATGTTTTGAATGAATGGACGAATGAGATAAAGAATGAATCAGAATCCTGGACCCATTACTTGGTAGCAGTTTGCCTGGCTCCAATAGGTTATTAACCTTTCTAATCTCCAATTTCCACAGTTTAAAGTGACATAATTATAGTACGGATCAGATAGGATTGTTGGAGGATGGAATCAAGTAAGACATTATATACTAAATGCTGAAGGTGTTGGACAGGCAGCAAACAATGGGTACATATTAGCTGCTGTCAAGGTGATTATGATAATATATCAAATGGCTCTGATGTCACCCTACCCTGTGGTCAGACCTTGCACAGGAACCCTGTCACTGAAAGTGTGTCTTGGACCTTGGTCAAATAGGAATAAGCACTGAGGACATGAATGCTGACCCTGTATCACTTGTGGTTCTAACTTGGATTCCAGGAATCCCCTGAAATTGCTTACATGATTTCATATATTTGTGAGTGTGTGTATGAATATAACACACACACACACACACACACACACACACACATTATACACACACATATACACATTTCTGGGGATATTTGTAACAGTCTTCCTATTTTCAATAAAAATAAAGAAAAGAAAATTGAAAACAAAAAAACTACTGCCCTACACATTTTAAAAATGGTACAAGTTGGCAAGACTCATCCTATTCCTTTATGAGGAGTTTTGCTAAATCTGGAAAGGAATTTTACTATATCTTAAAATAATACTTTTTTTTTGGTAAACTGTGAACCTGTTTCTTCTCAGAAATAGTAATTTCAATATTTTTGAATGATGATAAAGTATTATGTAGTCCACACATTTAAGCATTTTACTAGAACTCTCTTGGTTGCAAGTGACAGAAACCTAACCTCAACTAGTTTAAATTTTTAAAAATACAGGGATTTTGTTGACATCAGTAGTTGGGAATTGGAAGGATAGTTGTTCAGAAGGATCAAGAGGTTTGGACAATGTCAGCATTCTCTCCATCTCTTGTTCCCTTTTTCTTTGTGGTTTTGCCCTATTCTCTTCTGAGCATAATTTTCCTCCACATGCCTAGAGAAGATGGCTTCTTGGAGTTCAGTTTTACCTTGTCCTACTTTAGCAATGAAGTACAGGGGTGGAGCAGGGGAGGGAGAGGGAGGGAAAGAATATAGCAGAGTCAGAGAAGCAGGGGAGGGGAAAGGAGAGGGAGGAGGAGAAAAAGAGGGGAGAAGGAAAGGGTGCAGTTTTGATTCTTAGTGTCTCAAATAGATAGACTTGGTTTAAGACCTCTGGGCCCAAAAGAATGGAATACAAGGTCACGTGTTTACCCTGGCTCAGGGGATGGTGTGTTTTAGTAAAAGGAAGGAGATGGGATTGCTTTCTGGGAAGTCACAAAACTTGCCATAAGGTATTATGGGAACTAACACAGATTTTATTTAAATTTTCATAATTGATATTTGAAAAGGAACAATGAAGAAAACTCACGTCCTTTTGTATTTGAAACTTTCACAGGTTAAAATTGCATATGTGAATTTTGTTAATCACTGTTACGTTGACACTGAAGTGGAAATGAAAGAGATTTACACAAGTAACCACATTTGGAAATTATTTGAGAACTTCTTGGTGGATATGGCAAGGGTAAGTCGTACTTTGATCATTAAACAGTACTTCATGTTTAGTTGTCTATATATATATATATACATATATATGCATATAAAACAGTATTAAGCATCCACATGAAAACCTAAAATTAAACTCACTACCTCTGGATATAATCCATTATATTACAAAAGTTGGGAATGACTTCCATAAGATCATGAGTGAAATTTTTGTATACAAAATACCCAGTACAGTGGATAAAGCAACTAAATGTTCATTTTTACTCTTACAACTGACTATATTGGTCTATTTTTAAATGGAAACTTAGTGATCTTTTGATCTCAGTTAGAGCAGTGTTTCCCAACCTTCTCTCATGATGAGAATCACCTGGTGGAGTTGTTAAAACACAGATTCCCGGATCCCAACTAAGAATTGCTAAACTAGAATTTTTGGGAACATATAGATAAAATTGCATACCTAACTTAGTGCTCTGTATATAAAACATGTCTTAGAGCACTAGTTAAGTATACAATTTTACCTATATGTTCCCAAAAATTCTAGTTTAGCACTTCTTAGTTGGGATCCGGGAATCTGTGTTTTAACAACTCCACCAGGTGATTCTCATCATGAGAGAAGGTTGGGAAACACTGAGTTAGAGAGACATTGGGCAGAGGTCAGTTCTTATACAACCATTTTTCAGGAATGCAATTGCAACCCCGGCTGGGAAGGATCTCGAGAGGTGTTGATGACTGCCTTCAGACAGATAGCAGCGTGAGCCCATGATTCAGGATGTAGCATTGCTCACTGTTGCGTCTTCAGAGGCTTCTCCATTGATTGAACCACTTAGTGTCTTTACTCTTGCCAGTCAAAATATGTTCTTTTCGCTCTGAGTCCATTTCCTCATGCTTGGCTATTTGAGCAGGAAATGAGGAGCAGGTTGGTATTTTTTAGATACCATCTAGCATATATTTTGGTCTATTAATATTGAATAAATAAATGAGTGAATTAAGAAAGGAGAGGATGGTTTTTGATAGCTTGCACTTTAATTTGATAGCTGTATTGGTATTATTATAAGGTTAAATGTAGTCTTTAAAGTAATTTTAAAGTTAGTGTGGCTTATCCTTTTTTTAAATTTTTTAAAAATTATTTATTTATTTACTTATTTATTTATTTTTAAATATATATATATATATATATATATATATATATATATATATATATATATATATAATTGAGTTTTTACAGAGAGGAAGGGAAAGAGATAGAGAGCTAGAAACGTCAATGAGAGAGAAACATCGACCAGCTGCCTATTGCACACCCCCTACTGGGGGTGTGCCCACAACCAATGTACATGCCCTTGACTGGAAACGAACCTGGGACCTTTCAGTCCACAGACTGACGCCCTTACCACTGAGCCAAACTGGTTTAGGCGGCTTATCCTTTTTTGCATGTTGAATTATCATTATGTTCAGGGTCTATTATTTGAAGTGTTTTTTTTTTTTTTTTTTTTTTTTTTTTTTAATCTTCTCTGGTTTTCTCTTTAAAGTTAAGGGACATAATGTTGAAATAGGAGTTTCACTGATAGAAGATAGTCTTTAGAGAACTCCTTGGATCTATTATGCTGGCCTGTCCCAGAGCTCTGGCTTCCTGCGTTCCTGAGTGCTGGTAGATGAGAATAGGCCACACTGGGGAGGGACTTGGAGGAGATTGGGTGGTGAGGTCCGTATTTCCACTGTCTTATTAGAAGATATGCTGACTGTTACCCATTAGTTCACTGCCTCCATACAATTCTTTCTGGGAGGAGGGAAGACAAAGGGGATATAACAAAGAACTAACTTCAGATCCAGACATCCAAGAGCAATCTTGGATAATACAATGAACCATGCATTATTCCGGTCCAGGAACTCTTTTAGCAGGGTGAATGAGGTCCCCTATGCTCAAGCAAGTGTGAAGGAACACAATTCCTGTTCTACTTCATTTCTGTAGAACTCAAAGGCACTCATTATCTTTCTCAGGTAAGCCTGCACCTGCGGAGAAATCATCCTGTTCTACAGAGGATTTACATAGCACTCATAATTGCCACCCCTCCTCACCCCCTCACTACCACCCCTGCTGTGACCTTATGAAAGTCCTTGTACATGATCGGAGACACGTATCTCCAGAGACCTTGAAGTAAAGGATGGTTTATATGCTGATGACTGAGCTTTAAAACTGCACGTGCAGGGAGACAGTAAAGAGATTATGGACTGATTTGCAGAGTTGCACGGTGCTATGGGCTAAAGATAAGCTTGAAAAAGATCAAGGGCACATTCAAGGCAGCATGAGCTGCAATGCTAAAGGGATTTTTATTTTTTAAACTGAAGAGAGCTGATGATAGCTGCCACTGATTATGCTGCCTTTGAAACACTCTTGCAGTTGATATATATATTCTTTTTCTAAAAAAATGTGTACATGCAGGAAGGAGTTTTATTTTCACTATTTTAAGTAGACAATGTTATTTATTGTCTGAAGACTCTAGGGGAACGTCAGAATCTTCCTGGTCAATTCACTTATTATGTCTAACCACAACAACCTAGCTGTACTGCAAAAAGCGTTTTTCTCTCTCCTTGTTTCCCCTTTATTTACATGTTAAAGCAGCAGCTCTCTTCTCCCCTTACGAAGCATGGCAAAGGATCAGCCCTCCTATTTCAGGGAAGGGACAGGAAACCTGATGTTACTATATCTAAGATTTCTCTTTTTCCCCCTTAGAAAGGTTAAGAAGGTACCACACACTTTCAAATTAAAATATTAAAAAATGTGGTTAAATGAGTAGAAGGATAGCCTTATAGGCAAATGTTCAGGTCAGTAGAGCAGTAGTTCCCAAATCCAGGTAGTTCTCAAGCATCAGAATTACATGGAGGATTTGTTAAGAAACGATTGCTGAGGCCCACCCTCAGAGTTCCTCACTCAGTAGTTGTGCTACTTTGCATTTTTAGCAAGTTCCCAGCTGATGCTGAGGCTGCTGGTCCAGGGGCCACACTTTGCAAACCACTACGGTAGAGCATGGTAGTTGAGAAGAGAGTTTTTAGAGGCATTAGCTAGACCAGGGTTCAAGTCCAGATGCTTCTGGCTCTTATTAGCTCAGTTACCTTGGGCAAGGAACTTACTCTCCGGAGTCTTGAGTTTCCTTATTTGTAAAGCGAATATGATAACACATTCCTCATAGGGTTATGGAGAGGATTCAATGAGGTATTGCATAGCACATGCTTGGCACCTGGTAAGAGAGCTGATAATATTACCCATGTATCCATATCATGGAAACATCACTGGTATTATAAGGTTGTAGGTAGCCTTTAAAGCAATTTCAAGAAGTTTCCCCAAGACCTGCACCAAATAAGAATGTTGAGGATAACCAAAAGGGAGAGCATCCTGTGTCAACAGGAGCCAGGAACCATGTCCATGAAGCTGGGAAAGCACAATAGCTACTTAACGTAGAGATGGACTAGTTACAACAAAGGTATGAAATCCTGGCACAAGTGATTTACATCAGTGAGAAATGGTAATCTTGAGGAAAGGTATTTGGTAAATTGGACATGAAGAATTATGGGATCTTAGGTTTGGAAGAGACTGGCAGTCGTAGAGTTCACAGCTTTTAGCACATGCCTGTATATTTCCATAAAAAATGATATCACTGTTTTTTGAAACAACTGGTTCCATTATTGCACAATTTTAGTTTTTGAAAGCTCTAATTTTGAGCTAGATTTCTTTTGTAGTCTAATTTTTACCTATATCTTCTTCTTGTATCTATATGGAATGATTCAGTTCAGCAAAGCATAGGTGTTGACTATAATAAACATGACTTTAAAAATGATAACATTCTACAACTTAAAGGGACTTAAGATCATTTAGGTTGACCTCAGATTTGACCTCTTTGTGGAGAAATTATTTGCTAGCAAAGGGTGACTTGCCTAGCTGGTAACAGAGCTGGGAAGTCTGCTATAGCCTAATCCAGGACTTTTCCCACAACAGCTTCTCAGATATGTTACAACCGCTCTCATGTCTCTCATAATTTTCTCCATGTCTTTCTGGGCTTGTTATAATTTTCTTTTTCTTTTTAAAAAAATAAATTTTATTGATTTTTTACAGAGAGGAAGAGAGAGGGATAGCGAGTTAGAAACATTGATGAGAGACAAACATCGATCAGCTGCCTCCTGCCTCCACCAGGGTTGTGCCCGCAACCAAAGTACATGCCCTTGACCGGAATCGAACCTGGAACCGTTCAGTCCGCAGGCTGACACTCTATCCACTGAGCCAAACCGGTTTCGGCTGGGCTTGTTATAATTTTCAATATACTTTTGGACTCTCTCTAATTTATTAGTGTGTTTTATATAAATATATATAAATATGGTATCTGGGATGGCACCACATGTCTCAGGCAGGGATTGTCAGCATGAGGCATATGATTATTTTAGTAAAAATTTGGAGAATAATCTTTTACAGGCAAATAAAACACTAATCGGAAGTAACATTACCACATTCAAGCTATCTTCTGTTATTTCTCTGGAGTCAATTCTTTGTCTGTTATCAGCTTGTTGTTTGCTCTTAGGTAATGCTTTCTATTAAGTCACCTTAACTAGTATCTTTCATTTTCCTGTTTGTGTCCTTTTTTCTTTGATCTTGTTAAAGATTCATCTAAGAAAATCTTTCTGAAAGACTTCAATAAATTGGTGCTAGGTTGTTTCACACACCTCTTCCATTCTGATTTTCTAACAAAGACTGAATCCACTTCCCATAGATACACTAGATTTAGGCAGGCAGCAAAGCATTTAGACCCACGAAAAGTTGTTCCACTGTCTTATGAGCATTTAACGGCAGCCCACTTTGATAAAATTTCAGTTTATAGGGCAGAAATGCTTTTCTTTGCCTTTATAATTGATTGTTGTTGTGGGGTCAGGGTTTGGGAGTCATTATTAGAAAGCACATGGAGGGAGGTGGGCTGTGGTCCATGTTAGCTTCAGACTATATTTTGTCTTTTGAAGGTGTTCCCAAATTTGCTATCAATTTCAAGATTCTATAATGGCCTGTAGTACTCTAAATGATGTATGGGAAGAATGAAATTAGACCAAGAAATAACTTAGAGGCGCACCTAACACAGTGTCATGGCATTGTCTCATCAGTCACTGCTTAACAAGATACATCCGAGTATTTTATTTTCAAATAGATCACTTGAGGCATACTCTCCCTTTACTGAGCCTACCAAGGCATTGGAAGTACAAATTTATATGTACTTAGAACCACACTTTCTAATTTTTTTTTTAATATAATAAGATTGAATAGGTTTTCTTTGACTGATGGTTTGGTTTGGTTATAATTTTCTTGACTTTCTTAAGTGGAAGAAACTACTGAAAAGTCTCACATTAAAGGGTTATTTTTATATGGTTTTATTAGTTAACAATGCAGAGTAGTGAAGGGTAGAAAATATTCTATAAAGCCTATTCTTTGTGTAGCACCTTTCCCTCAGGTATAATTCTATTTTTCTCCTCAACATTCATGCTGAATTATAATGATGGTGCCACATGCAATGCATTCTTGTGTGCCTATTCTTGATTGATGATTGGCTGGTTCCTGGCTTGCATCATACTTTCTGCCTTGGCAGCAATGATCATAGTTGATCAGTTCCTTCTTGAACACCTTTTCAGTTGGCCACCAGGACAATAGTCCTGTTCTGTTTGTCTTCCACCTCACTAGCCACTCCTCAGTTTGCTATTTCCTCTGAATCTTTCAACTTCCAACGTTGGAATGTGCCAGGCTCAAACTTTAGGCTTGATCTCTCTGTGTGTATGATCACTTACTTGCTAATCTCATCCACTCTCCCTACAGCAATGCCAGGCTGATTGAAGCATGGACCCATCCTCAGATGTCCAGTCTCACATATCCAACTGCCTATATGACATCATTGTTTGGCTATCTAATCACCAACTCTTCATTCACTTTCATGTCCCGCTAGAAGTTAATTCCCCCCCCCCCCCCCCAAATCTTTTGCATCTCAGTAAATGGCAATTCCATTAATCGGCAATTCCATTATTCAGCATTCAGGCAAAAAATTTTGGTGTCATCTGTAAATATTACTTTCTTACACTCTAAATCCAACCTTTTAGCAAATTCTGCAAACTCTAACCTTGAGATAGTTACAACAGGACTGCTTCTGGACATGGCATTACTGCCATCCTGCTCCAAGGAACCATTAACTCTCATCTGAATTATTGCAATAGCCATAAAAACCTGTTTCCATGCTTCCAGTCTTTTTAAAAAAATGTATTTTTATTGATTCCAGAAAAGGAGAGGGAGAGAGAGATATAGAAACATCAGTGATAAGAGAGAATCACTGATTGGCTGCCTCCTGCATACCCCACACTGGGGATTGAGCCCACCACCCAGGCATATGACCCAACTGGGAATCGAACCGTGATCTGGTTCATAGGTCCAAGCTCAACTCCTGACTCACTCTGGCAGGGCCATGCTTCCACTCTTGCTCCCTCACTCCATCCAGTCTCCATAGCAGCCATAATGATGAAAATGAATGATAATAGTAATTTTGTTCGCATCTCTCCTTTGCTCAGATTCTGCCCAGGATAAAACTCCTATATGATTTGGCCTCTCTTCTGTCCTCCCACCCCTTCCCCATGTCCTCTTGTTCCCTCGCTAGCTAGCTCCCATCTACTGACCTCATTGCTGCTCCTCAAATATGCCAAACACAGTCCATCTCAGAACATCTGTGTCTTCCTGGGGTGCCCTCGTCCTCTAGGTGTCCTCATGACTTCTTTCCTCTCTTCTTTCAGGTCCTGCTTAAAAGTCTTCAGAGACTTCCACTGACCACTCTATGTAAAGTAGCAGCCTTTTCCCTCTGTCCCTCCTTCACTTGCTTCTTCCCACCTCCTCTGCTTGACATTTTTTATATGCGTGTTTGTTTCTACAGAAAGAAAAAAGGCCAGAGATTTTTGTCTGTTTGATTCACTCTACCTACCTCACTTAGAGCAGTGACTCACACATAGCAGGTACTCAGTATGTTTTATGGGACAAATAAATGTCAACTGCAGCTAAAAATATCTCAAAACAGAATTTGAAAACAAAGTAAGTGTGGCCTCAGCATAGAGATAGGTAGCTATATTAATGAAATTAATTGCTTGAAACAGATTTTTACATATGTAAGATATTATTATATAAAAGAAATGGTCAACCATTTTCAGGGATGAGCAAACTTTTTCCAAAAGAGCAACATAGTTAATATTTCAGCTTTCAGGCAACTATCATAACTGTTACGGCAATTACTAAAGGGAAAGGAGCCATAGGTAAGAGGTAAATGAATGATATGGCTAGATTTGAACCATGAGCTGTAGTTTTATTTCTCCTGAATTATCAAATTAATGATATAAATTAGAATAGTGATTTTTGTAATTTTTTTCACCTATTGATCACAGGTAAGTACAGGGTGGGGCAAAGTAGGTTTATGGTTATTCATTTAAAAATAAAACAGTAATTACTAAATAAGAATATGATTGTAAACCTACTTTTGTCCCACCCTATAGAACATTCTTTGCATGGAATAGGCATTCAACAAAATTGTTCTTTAGAATTAAATCAAAATGACATTGAAGGACACAGGCTATTTGAGGTGAAATGAACTCAGCTCCTAACCTAACATCATATAATATAAATTGCAATGGAATTTAGAGATAATTTGTGAAATGATAAAAATGTATGGAAGATAGGTAAATATTTATCAGTCTTTGGATTAGAAAGTTCATTTTAAGCAAAAAAGCAAGGAATGAAATTAGCTAAGAAAAATAATAAATGTTTCATTATTTGAAAAATTTGAATTTAAGTATATTAAACATACATTAAAAATAACGAACATCAAAATAGGAAAAGTTATATATTTAAAAAGTTAATGATCCTTACATAAATATATGAAAAACACTAACACTATATAATATTAAAATGGGCAGAAGCCTGGCATACATGGTTGATAGAGGAGGAAATAAGGTAATTGCCTGAAAAAAATAGTCAACTGTTAAGATTTTTAAAAAATACAAAGGAAAATAAGATCCAGTTTTCAGCTATGAGTTATAAGAATAAAAAGATAGTATTAAATCTTGTTTCACATACCTTGCTGACAAAAGTGTAGACTTAAGCTGTCTTTCTGGAAAGTATTTTGATGTACATTTAAAAAAGCCTCTATACCCTTTTAATGTGTCAAGTAATTTATCTTCCAAGGATCTGTCTTCAGGGAATAATTAGAAATAATATGAAGAATTTATGATCAAAGGAGTACAACATACTCTTATGATAATATACAAATAGAAATATTTAATTTTAGAGAAATGGCTTTAAAAATTATGTTATATCTATAAGATGATATAAAGTCACTTTGAAGATTTTTAACGAGAAGTGCTAATAATAATTGCATGATAAATATAAAAAAGAGAATACAAAACTGATTATCTAGATTGATTTTAATCGTAGAAATATATATGGTAGAGCAGAAAGATTAGAAGAAAAGATTCCATGACGTTAATCACGATTTGATCTGGATTTTAGGTTTGTGGATAATTTTGTATTTCTGAGTATTGTGTGAGGGTTCCTACCATAAATATATATTGAGGATGGAGGTAGAGGCAGAGTAGCTATCTTAACTTCTTTCTCTTTCACTCTGATCTCCAAGCAGAGCCTGGAAGCAAGAGCTAGTTTGTGGGAATGAGGAATCATACAGTGTTTTCACACATAGGTTGTTGATAGCCTAGTACATGTATTATTGCCCACAAGTTGTATAAAACTGTTTACATATCCTCCTCTGCTGATTCCTTTTTTTTTGGTGAAACATTCCCAAAAAATCTGAATCTGAAAGTAAAGGATTTTGCTCAGGGGGGAAAAAAGAATTCACACAAAAGACCAACAAAAAGGAAAAACTAAGGGGAAAAAAAGATTTGTATTTTTGTTGTTGTTGTTATGTATACCTCAATTCATCCCAAAAATGAATTAAAGTGTGATTGTGCATTAAAATGATCGATAAAGCTTGCCCTTTAAACTAAGTATTTAGAGCCCTGGCTGGGAGGCTCAGTTGGTAGAGTCTGGTCCCATACACCAAAAGGTTGTGGGTTTGATTCCTTTTCAGGGCACATATTTAAGTTGTGTGTTGGTTCCCTCCCTGGTCAGGGTGCATATGGGAAGCAACTGATTGATGTTTGTCTTTCACATAGATGTTTCTCTTTCTCTCCCTTCCTGTCTCTCTCTAAAAAACAAATAAAAAACCTAACATATCCTCAAGGGAGGATTTAATTAAAAAGAAAATAAGTATTGAGAAAATGACACTACATGGAAAATATATGTGTGCAAACAGGTTGAAACTTTATTTATTTATTTATTTATTTATAATATATTTTATTGATTTTACACAGAGAGGAATTGAGAGGGACAGAGAGTCAGAAACGTCGATGAGAGAGAAACATCAACCACTTGCCTCCTGCACACCCCCCACTGGGGATGTGCCCGCAACCAAGGTACATGCCCTTGACCGGAATCGAACCCAGGACCTTTCAGTCCGTAGGCCAACTCTCTATCCACTGAGCCAAACCGGTCCCGGCCAGGTTGAAACTTTAAAAATATAGGTATTACACATGAAAAGTTAACGAATATGATGTGATTTTATTATTGACAAGTCAATAAAAATAAATATCAGGAGAAAGAAGTATAGTTATTTATTAGGTTCTTTTTTACTGAAAATGTTTTGAAGATTTAATTTTAAAAGTGTCTTCCTACATATCTTGCCTATCTACAGTATTACAGCAAGGCTGAAGAGGTGAAAATGTTGTTTATATGGACAGAAAAAAAATACCCTTTTTAAAAATTCCTCACCCAGAGATAATGTTTTATTGATTTGAGAGAGAGAGAGAGAGAGAGAGAGAGAGAGAGAGAGAGAGAGAGAGAGAGAGAGAAACATCTGTGTGAGAGATAAACATCTACTACTGGGGATCAAACCTGAAACCTAAGTATGTGCTCTGACCAGGAATCGAACTCATAACCTTTTGGTATATGGGACAATGCTCCAACCAACTGAGCCACTCGGCTAGGGCCAGAAAAAATATCTTGAAAAACAATTTGAATTCTTTATCCAAATTAATTGAGGAATAGAGTCTACACAGTTTTGTAAACCCAGACTTTAAAAAAATATATTTTTTACGTTTCACTTAATTTATATTTCTGATGATAATATATTCAAATTATATATACTTTTTAAATTATACTTTATATTATTGAGAAGATATGTTCAAATTATGTGCACTTTAAAATTATAATAGAACATAAATAAATAAAAAACTTGATTATAGCTATATAATTAGTGGTTGCACTGAAATGGAGACAAAAATAAATTTGTTGTTATAAATATATACTAATTTACAAATTATGTGTCTTGTTTTATTACCCCAAATTTTGCCAGCTCATCAACAGAATATCCATGTCTGCAAAGTAATAATTAAATTCATTTGTCTGACATTTTGGCTACGTTAAAATTTTTTTTAAACGTAGACTTTTCATTACCTGGGATTTTGAGGGAAGCCTTTAGCTAGAGATAAATTGCTGCTATTAATCCACTGACTAAAGCAAATCTTGCTGCCTCTTTAGCAAGTGTGCGTTTGCAGGCACTGCAGTGCTATACTCTTCTAGCTTCAGAGAACCCCCCCCCCCCCAACTGTGTGAAATGTCACTGGGTGCGGAGAAAGGTTATTTGGGCTGCGGATGGTAGCATTGGTCTGGTACCTATTCTGCTTTAATATATTTTTATCTTACTGATCAGAAATTTTCACTATAAAAGCCAGTGCTGGAAAGATACTAAATGCAATAAATCCTGTTTCATATCCATTATGGGAAAATTGATTTTATATTATTCTGGAGCCACATTAAATTTTAGTCCTTGCTTAGATGTTCCACAAATATAACCTAACCCAAAGTTAACCTAAAACAAAATAATAGTCCTTTCTTGTTCTTCCATTTTTAAAATTAATTGACTTATTCATTTCACAACATTTATTGAATGTCTTGTGTATGCCACGTACTATGTTATATGCTGGAACGATAATGAAATGATTATATAATTTGACACAATTTACTTTCTTTAATTGCTCTGTTTCTTATAATAGCTTCTAATACGGCTCCATCAGATAGATGTCATTTGATAGATGAAGAAGAAATGAATTGCCCCCATGGGAAGTAACTTAAAAGCAAAACAAATCCTCTGCTCTTTCTTTTATTTCCATTTAGTAATTACTGTTATTTTCAAACCAAAGCATTGAGACACATGGTTGGAGAAGGGAATATTTCTCTTTTGTGAATTTATTTGTGTAAAAGGTTTTAAAGCAATATCATATTAAATTGCATTTACTTATTCTTTTTATTAATCACCTTATTGAAATATCTGGAACATATGGCCACCATAATATTTACCTGCCATATTAAGTGAATACTTAAACTTTCTCACTCTGTTTTTTTCAAACTTCATACTCACCCACCTCTTTATTCTTCTTTTTATCTTCTTGTCCTTTCATCACCCATCTTTGTTTTTCATTTGCTTTTAATCATGTATCTTTGCTTTTGCAAATTTGTCTACCCTGACATACTTGGGAATGTACAGTTTAGCAAAATTACAAATTTCTGCCACATTAAATCACATACTATAAAGTTCAAAGTCTATGTTCTCTGATTTATCCTCATCTCTGGCATTGTCTCTTCCCGCTTTGCCTATTCTGAGAAGTTGGCCCACAGATGCACCCAGGTAAACCTGTGGATGAAAAAGCCGAAATTATCGGAAAGGATTTTATCCTCTTTTAGCTTTCTATTTCCCTTTCCAGATACTTTCCTCATTGAGGCTTGGTACATCTGTACCATTAAGCCCCCATTAATCACACTCACCACTTTCTTATCCTTATGACTGTTTCCTCTTTGGCTCCTTCAGATTGACTGGAAAGGTGTTTTTCAGAAAATCTAAGCTTGGGCATGGAGGGCGAAGGTTGTGTCCAACAGTAGGGAGATACGGTTCAGGAAGAAGGGCTGCGAGAGGGGAAGGTGCCTGTGAATGGATTCCGGTTCTAGGATGAGATGGTAACCAAACTTAAAGGAGGAACTACTACAGATTTTAGGCAGAGGCATTTCTGTTCAAAGCAACTTTCCAAAGCAGAAGAAATGTTATAAACCATCACTTCAGGCCATTTTTAGAAGGTCCCAGGACTGAGTTATAATTCAAAGATGTGATAGAATGTATTGAGCTGTTCTATTTTTATCCCCCCAGGTTTGCAACACAACCACAGACAGGAAACACGCAGACACCTCCCTGGAGAAGTGTGTGACAGAGTCTATCATGAGCATCGTGAGCGGCTTCTTCAATTCTCCTTTCTCAGACAACAGCACCAGCCTCCAGGTAGCTTAACCCATCACGTGCAAAGCATTCCTACACACAGATTTTATTTGCCTTACTCAAGTAGGAGAAACTTTAACCTGATAAGGAAGTCTTCCCTACAGTTCTGAGGATGACACTTCTCATGTTAATTACTGTTACTCTCCTTTGTGAGTTTACCGAACTTTATTTTAGATAGAGAAGTCCCATCTTCAAGTTAAACTGTTCTTGCTCCCCCTCTAAGCATAATGGGAACTTTCATATTGTATGATTGATGACTGTCAAAATAAATGACACAATTATTTAAATGGATAGGCATTTTTACTCAGTTCCATGTTAGTAATTTGTCCTGAAAGAATTAGCAGTGTTTTATATAGCATAATTTTTATTCAAGTATTTATAGACTTCAAAGTTGCCATCCACCACAAACAGGGGGGTGGGGGAGCGCGGAGCTAAATAAATCCACTGTATCTGTAGTATTTATTAAAAATAATGTTTTAAAAGAAATATTTATGGTTGGGAAAATGAACATGCAGTAAGATTTAAAAAGGCCACAGAATTGCATTATACTGTCATCCATGTTTTCATGCATACATATATGGAAAAACACAGTACAGTAATTATCTTCAAAATTTGGATACTGATTACCCCTACGTAGTAGAATAATTGGTAATTTTCATGTCAGTGGTTTCCAAAAATTTTACAATAACTGTATATTGATCTTATAAAAATATAATTTCAATTATACTTTCTTTTGGAAAAACTTTTCAACTGTTTGATTGAACCATTTCAAAATTGTTGTCTCCTCTTCTTACCCATCATATGGAAACCAAAATGTATAGTCAAACAAATACATTCAGAACACCTTCTCTCTATTTATACTGATAAATAAACCAGAGATTATAAAAATGTACTTAAGTTCATGTCACTGTCTTCAAGAAATGCCATATTTTTCTGATTAAGAATATAGTTCAAATGCAAATAATTGACTTCCTATAGTGTCTCTGGCTCATGCTTCTCATGAAATAGGTATGTAATAAATAATTTTGAATTAATATGCATTTAATAGTTCTGAAATGAAAAACATTGTATTATGTTTCATTTTGATGAGCGACTTTGATAATGGATAAATACTGTATCAGGGTGTGTTAGTGGTTTAGTGGCCTATTTGCCTTTCTTCTTTCTGTCTTCAGACACACCAGCCAGTTTTTATTCAGCTGCTGCAATCTGCCTTCAGAATTTACAATTGCACCTGGCCAAACCCAGCCCAGAAGGCCTCTGTGGAGTCCTGTATCAGAACTTTGGCAGAAGTGGGTAAGTCATAGCGTCGGATTTTACATTTTGTTGAAGAAATCAGGCTTTTGGCTAATAGGGAATATTAAGCAGCTTTTCAGTTTATAATTTAGTAAGAAAAACAGGTATAATTTCTGAAAGCTAGCCAAAACCGGTTTAGCTCAATGGATAGAGCATCAGCTTGGGGACTGAAGGGACCCGGGTTCGATTCCGGTTAAGGGCATATACCTTGGTTGTGGGCACATCCCCAGTAGGGGATGTGCAAGAGGCAGCTGATCAATGACTCTCATTGATGTTTCTAACTATCTCTCTCCCTTCCTCTCTGTACAAACTCAATAAAAAAAATAAAAAATAATTTCTGAAAGCTTAGCAGTAACGATTAGCAAATGATTCTGAATATTGTGTAATTTTGGAGAGGATAATATAATTATGTTTCTTTTAGAAAACTATCTTAAAATTTAATTATTTTATTGTTTAATTGTTCTGTTTGTAAACTTAAACTTAATATTACATATAGCACTTTTAAGCCAGTGAAATTTTATAAGAATGAGTTTTGTTTAATTATCTCAGATTTCAGCCGAAACCAGTTTGGATCAATGGATAGAGCGTCGGCTTGGGGACTGAAAGGTCCCGGGTTCGATTCCTGTCAAGGGCATGTACTTGGTTGCGGGCATAGCCCCAGTAGGGGGTGTGCAAGAGGCAGCTGATTGATGACTCTCATTGATGTTTCTAACTCTCTATCTCTCTCCCTTCCTCTCTGTACAAAATCAATGAAATATATTTTTAAAAAAATTATCTCAGATTTCATTCTGGAATTGTCTTGTCTATTAAGTAGCCAGTCTTCTTAATACCTTCAACTGATGGTAGGCTTTATTGAGGATTTTTAGTTTTCTAATTTTGTTTGACATCTATCAGTATTTATTGAGAGTACAAATGGCAAAAATGAGTAAATTCTAGAAAGAATTTCTCATAGATTTCTCTCTCTTCTTTTTAAAAAAAATGTATTTTATTAATTTTTTACAGAGAGAAAGAGAGAGGGATAGAGAGTTTGAAACATCAATGAGAGATAAACATCGATCAGCTGCCTCCTGCAAACCCCCAACTGGGAATGTGCCTGCAACCAAGGTACATGCCCTTGACTGGAATCGAACCTGGGACCTCTCAGTCCGCAGGCCAATGCTCTATCCACTGAGGCAAACCGGTTTCGGCTCATCTTTTCTTTTGTTGACATTAACTAGGGCCACCTTATAGATGGTAGAAGAAAGGAGGGAAATCAGGGGAGCTTCCATTCTCTCCTCAGGCTGGTTCTGCAGGCATTGGGGAGGAAGGGCAGCTTACAGTGTGTGTCATTACTGCTGACATTTTTTGAGCATTTACCATGTGCAATGCTAAGCATTTTACATTCATTATCTCACTTAATTCTTAAATAGGGTTATTGAGTATTTACATTTCTTAGTTGCAGAAACAATATTTTAGATGAGGCAACTTGGCTAAGGTTATAGTATGTGCTCAGTAAATATTGGATACTGAATGAATGATTTAACTAATTACTGACTTTTTAAACATTTTTTAGTCTTTTCCCCATACCTAAGTGATTTTTATATTGACAAAATTTAATGACTGCTCAATTTTAATTAAAATAAGTTAAAAAGTAGTTAAAGCCCAAGAGGACAATTGAAAATTATTAACACTAAGAGACTAATACAAGGCTTGATCAATTTTTTTTGTATACTAAAAAGAAACAGAATACATTGTAAAGAAGATATCAGTCACAATATCCCTTAAGCATTTAAGTAAAATGTTAAATGCTTAAGGGATAACTTCACAAGAAGCATGAGAGAATTATGATAATACCATTTTGAGGGACACAAAGGATTTGAGGGCTGTAAATAAAATATTAAAGTTGCTTATCTCTGAGTAGGGGAGTTATAGATGAATCCAGTCCTATTGTTCATGCTTTTACACAACTTCTGAGCTTTTAATAGTATACATTCAAGTTATAATAAAACATAACTAAGAGCATTTTTATTTGGATCAAATCAGCTGGGAAATTGACTAACCAGTAAAAAGACAAAATCCAAAGGAAAAGCAAAGAAATCTGATATGTTTTTCATAGGCACACATTATCTCAGCTGCCAAGTATATGTCTATATTTTACATTTTAAAGAAGTCTCTTCTCCCCCCTTTCCCTTTCTCCCTCAATGTCTCCTCTTCCTTATTTTCCTCCTCTTCTTCCCCCCTCAGTATTTAGCAAATGCAATGGGGAAAACACCAGTTGGCCCAGCACAGAGCATAGACAGCATGCTGTTCATAACATTTAGAAGCTGAGACACAAAGAACTTTGAGGCACAAGTGAGAATCCATGTTTTGCTTTCATCTCAGTTCGGACCTCAGTGGTATTCCTTGTGTAGTCAAAGCATAGCAGGATAGCAGAGCTTCGGGGGTTTAAAATAGTCACCGACACTGTGTTAGTCTAAAGATAGCTTTTATTTCTAAGCTACAAGATTTCATTCTCTACCATTTCCTCTACTGGCCAGAAACCTTATGATGTAATGGGAAATCCTAGTTACTTTTCATATGCAATGAGAAGCATATGTGATGGGAAGCATGAATTTAAAAAAAAATCTCTAAATCAATGATCAAGAGAGATTTAAAAGAGTGATGTTTTTGTGTAAACCCTCAGTTTCATCTTTGTGAGAGGCATGCTTTCCTCCTCTGTGTTTCTAGGTTCGATCTGAGTAGTTATCAAAGCTCTGGGAATTCTGTACCTACTGGTCCTCTGCATCTGTACCTCTCCTTCCTCCCTCTCTATAAAGGCCTTTTTTTTTTTTTTAACCCATTATTACTTCCTTCTTGGACCTGTGTTGGAATTCACTGTTCTGTACTTCCCTCTTTCCTCAGTTAAATCTGCTACCAGAGTAACCTTCTTCAAGTGAAATTCTATCTATTGCAACAACAGAGACCTCAGCCGTCAGTGGCGTTCCTTAGCCTAACAAAGTAGACAGATTCCTCATTGCAACATTCGTGGCTTCCACAACACAATCACACCTTCTTCCCTTTTGACCTCACTGCTCACTGGTTCTCACACCCCTGCTATGTGACAGCACAGTGAGCCATCATGTCCCATGCATTGCTCACACCATAACCTTTTCCCCCTAGTGTCTATCATTGCCATCTCTCAGTGCCTTTTTCATTCCTCAAATTCACCATAAAAACCATTCCTGACCCCCAATTGACCACTGATATTTTCTTATGGTCTTCACTTTATTCTAACTTATATCACCATCAATCTGCATCTTAACTGCTCTACTTGATTTTGAGAGACAATAATTATGAAGTATCTATCAAAATGAAATTAATGAAAAGCTATTGTCTAGAATGAAGAAGTTGAAAAGCAAATTCTGCTTTGTGATGGTTAGGTTTACCTTTTTATTTATTGGTGAATGCTGATCATGGGAAAACATATAATTGAAATGAAAGGCATTTAGAAGTGAACATTCATGGTAGTAAAGGGATCTAAACCCATCTTACTTGAGTAGTGATTAAAAACACTTTAAATATTAAACAAAAGCTATCTGAAGGAAACATAATAATTATTTCCCAACACTTGAAGGTTAGAATGAACTTCTTTTGCAGCTTCCTAACACTAAGTTTTTAACTAATATATGACAGCTGTAAGAGGCATATTTTATACCACTGTAAAGAATAACTATTTTACAATTATTTTTCTTTTAAAAACCTTAAGGTTCACATTTGATTCTTCCCTTTTGCTCACTTCCATTAAACACAACAGCAGGTTCTCTGGGTTCCACTTGCAAAGTACGTATTTTTTTCTTTGTCTTGTGAGACACCCTTGTTCAGATCCACCATTATCTGACATGAACTGCAAAATTGTCTCTTTACTCAACTCCCTTCCTCCATTCCTGTCTTGCTACAGTCCATTTCCTAAATAACATCAAGATCTCAAATTGCATATCAGGTTATATCACTCACCTGCTTGAAAGTTGCCATTGCACTTAAGAGACATATTTCTTACCATGGCTTAGAAAGTCCTTCATCATCTGAGCTTCATCTACTTTTCCTGGTTTCTTACCCTCTTCCCAAATTCTACAAGGTTAGATAACTCACCGAAGGTCACATGAACAGGTGAGGACAGAGCCTTCTAGACAGACATGCTAGCAGACATCTGTGACACTCTACTATCACAAATCAGTTTATACAACATTATCCATGTTAAACCTTGAAGATACATACTATGGATAAATATGAATGCCCTTGGTCAGTCCTTGTTACTCAGTTTACTCATTTATATAAAACACAACAGTATGTGCTAAAAGTACTTTGAGAAAAAGCATCCAAGAATGACTTTCATATTATTGCATTTAAAAAAGAATTCTGTTCCATATGTTTCATAATCTTCAAATGATTTGGGAGGATTAATATTGGGTACTTTGTTGGCAACAAAGTGTTTTTTCCAAATGGAAATTCTGTAAAATATCTTTTACAAATGGTTTGAATAATCGACACTAATCTTCAAGCCAATTGTTCTCCCACCCCCAGTTTAAACATGTATAAAATATTAACCCTTTGAGAAAAGAAATTTAGTCTCTGTTAAAACAAACATATTTATTTTTATACATCTAGGATAGGGGTGTCGAACTCAATCAGAGAAGGGGCCAAAATCTAAAATCCAGCCTAAATCGCGGGTCGAATGGTTTACTGAACAGTCATAAACTGTCATTGTGATGGAAACGCAGCGGAGTGCAGTGATGACAGAGCGGTGCGGGCCACATTGCAAGGCCTGGCGGGACTGATTTGGCCCGCGGGCCTTGTGTTTGACACATGTGATCTAGGATGTTATAGTTGACTAGTGGCTCCATGCACAAATGAAGATTTGTGCAAAGATGGGCCTTCGTTCCCCTGGCTGCTGGCACCACCTTCGCTCTGGCCAGAGCAGCCTTTCTGCCTTCCCATGCTGCTCAGAGGCCAGGAACAGCTGGGGTGGTGCATAATGCCTGTATCTTCGCCATGGTGATGCCGTAAGTGTCCCTCCCCCAGCCATTAGGCGCCTGTGAATGCAAATTAACCCACCAGCTTTGTTGGGTTAATTTGCATACTCACTCCTGATTGGCTGGTGGGAATCATGACGTTATGGTCAATTAGCATGTTAGGTAGATTGTAAAAAGAAGTAGACATAATACATTCCTGTAATTATGGTTTTTAAAAACTCCATTATTATTTTTTTAAAATTAAATCTGCATATATTACAAGATAGAATCAAAATCTTATAAAGTTTTTCATGTACTTAATTCAGCTGACTTATAATGATCCTTCATTATGTGAAATACCTTATTTTAGTTATTGGGGAAATTCAGCCTGTCAAACCATATTTCCTGCCCTCAATGAATTTCTAGCAAATCCAGGGTAAATATAATAAGTACAGAAACTACAAAGCAGTAAAACTAAGTATCTTATCTATTATATAGTTCTAGAGTCTGACTCAGTGCCTAGAGCACAGTAGCTACTCAGATATTTATTGCATGACTCAAATAAATGGATAATTGTAAATAAATGAATAAACATTCTACTCTTGTCATTGGCTGCATAATATCCTACTGTGTGCCTATATTTTAATTTATTTAAACCCATTGTTTTTTATATATGTTGTTTCTAGTCATTTTGCACATGAGGGAGAATAAGGTTATCTAGGAACAGAATTTCTGGGTATTTTAATTTTGACAGATATTATTTTCCATAGAGATTGTTCAATTTACATGCCACAAGCAACGTAGGAGAGTATCTTTCTCCTTAACAATGTGGTATGTTCTCTAATCTCCCAATTTTTGCCAACCTTATAAGTAGAAAATAGCATTACAGTTTTAAGTGTTTATCTTTTTATAAGTGAGGAAAGTAACCTTTCTCTATGATTAAGTCATTGTTATTTCCTTTTAACGAACTGTCACTTCTTAGGCTTTGTTTGCTTTTTCTAAAGGTTTTCTTTTTCTCAATAATTTGTTTAGCCCTTTATTAAGGAAATGAACTCTTTGCATATAAGTAACTATTTTTTTCTTAAATTTTCACTCTCCATATGGACATTTATTTATGTAGACAGAAATTCACTTTCTTTTAGGCTTTTCAGATTCTCTTTTATCTTCAGAATGTCCTTGATCAGTCTGATTTTTTATTTTATTTTAATTCCCACTGAGAATTTTCATGGTTGTAGGTTTTCTGTCTGTGTTTTTGATGTGGCTGTTTATAATGTTGAGCTATCTGGAATATATTTAGTTGTAAGGTATAGGGGCATAGCATCAACTTTATTTTTTCCAGATGACTAGTCAGGTGTGCCAATACTAGTTCTTGCATAACCCATAACATTATATTCTTTATTCAATTTGGGGATTAATTCAGTATAGTTTGAGTGCCAAACAGGAAAAATGCATTTCATATCTTTAATGTTCTTCATATTTAAACACACTAGTGCTTCAGTACAGATGTTTCCTGGATATTTTCACATGATACAGAATAGGTGCCACTCTCTGAGCACCCCGTTGGTCCTTTCTTTGCACCTGCTGTTCTTGAGGGCCCATACAATAGGGCTTGACAACCAACCACGTGTTCTAATTAATGCTTGCACTTTCTGCTGCCTTTCCCCTACCTGTCAGTTTATCTTTCTCAGCATTTTTTTTTTCCAGGGCACCTCTCACTGCAGTACGTGTGTTCTCAGGCATCTTGGCCTGGCAGATATCATCAGTAATTTTGTCTAATTAACATTTTTACATAATATGCAATATTTAATGAATAATAATTAGAAATCGATTTTGATTGCATCTTAAAATGATTGTGAAGACTTGTCATATCCAGAGAATTTTCACGGTTTATAAGCCTAATTAGTAGGTTAGCTTAATGATCAAAGTACCTGTGGATAAAGATAGCTCCTTTGAAGGCAGTAACTTTCTCTAGGCAAGGTTCTACAAAAGACAAATGCATATTAACCATCCATGCTCTCTCCCATTAGTTTTTTAAGGACTCCTTATACTTATTTTTCTGACCAAATATTCTTAGCAAGATGGTATCTCAGTTGTACTTAGCAGCATTTCTTTTCTTTTAAAAAATATTTTTTTTATTGATTTTTAGAGAGAGAGGAAGGGAGAGGAAGAGAAACATTGATGTGAGGCGGGACATTGGTCTATCAATCGACTTCCTCTTGCACACCCCCTGTCAGGAATGGAGCCTGCAACCTAGGCATGTGCCCTGACCAGGAATCAAACTAGGAACTTTTGGTGCCTGGGACAAGGCCCAACCCACTGAGCCACATAGACCAGGGCAGGAGCATTTCTTTTTTAAGCATTTTAAATGCTAATGTGACCACTAAAGCACACAGCTGGAGTTAATGCTACATACCAGAAGAGTGACTAGTTGTAGTAAATTCATTAGTTCCTTTTTATTAAGAAGAAGAGAAGACAGGGAATAACCATTATCCCATGAATACATCCTCGTTCACATTTCACTATACTATTCATAACCATTTTTCTAGCTGAATAAACATAAACTAAGTTTCAATCATTTTTTGGTTGCATTTGGAAAATATCGTTCCAGTTATCAATGTCCTTGTGAGATCATAAATGAATTATTTTCTTTTTCTAGTCACAACTTCTTTTCTGTTTTAATTTTAACACAAATTATATGAAAGCCAAATTTGCATTGTTAAATTTTGCTTTCAAATTCATATTTATAATATTTTGACAGTGCAGAGAATCTATTTCAGGCCATGCCTTTAAAGGTATTAATAGTTTTACATTTACTTGGACACTTTTTATTAGTATCTGACTTAACTTTAATTCCAGTTCTGTTTTCCCCAATGGAATAGTTAATTTCCTTTTATTCCCAAGAAATTGTGATTTAGCCTTTGGCTAGAATTTATCTGTAGTCAAGAGTAGATACTATATCTTATCCAGTTAACTTATATTGTGTAATTTGTGCTAAGATGGGTGACTAGAAAATACCAGTTAAAGTGGCACAGTTTTGAGAATAACAAACAAACAAAAAATTCCTTCAACGAATTTTGGAATATTGAAGTCTTCTCAGCCCGTGGTGCTGGCTATAGTGGGACAGTGGCAGACGCTGTCAAGGACATCTGGGAATATGGAAGGTGGGTGAGATGTTCCTGACCTCATTTGTGTGTGTGTGTGTGTGTGTGTGTGTGTGTGTGTGTGTGTGTGTGTGTGCGCGCGCGCGCGCGCGCGCGCGCGCACGCACGCATCCGCTGCTAAGAGCAACAGAGGTGTTGCCATTGGGCTTTATTCCCACTGTTGTCATTAAAAAATATTCATTGAGCACTTCTTTGCATAAGTTACATTCATGGCACAACACTTATTTGATGGTTGGTTGTATCGAATGTATCTGATTTCGAAAGGGGAGATAGGTCCCGACGCCCCTCCCCCATTTGTTTCAGTGGAAGTGGAAACTGGGTTATAATGTGTTTCGAACAATATTAAGGCTTAGGGTTTTTGTTGCTAAGAAAATAACAGATAAGCAGTATTGTCCTCTCACGTGTAAATGTTTAGAGCAAACCCAGCTGATGCGTGAAGCAGCCAGAAGAGTCTTGCCAAGATTTGCTCACTGTGCGGGATTAAGTATTTATAAAAATATGTGCAGCTTGGCAGTGTCTGTCCCTCAGATGGGACAGGAGTGCAGTTGCTCTGCTGTGAGTGACGGACGGAAACAGACACAATGTATGCTTTGGAAAAGGGAAATTTATGATGAATATTAGGAAAAGGCTCACTAGAGAAATCCAGGGAGTGGTGCGATTGATTGTTTAGGGTTCTCTTGGAGGTGTTATTATTTCCTTGAAACTTCAGCCGGAGCTGTTTTTTAAATTGGTAACTTTGTGTAGATAGCTAAAATTGTTTATTTTCAAAGAAGTTTTTAAATACCTTTCACTTCAGTACTGCCTACTGTTGTTGCTGTCCTTTCATTATATGAAACAAGCCAGATTTATTCATTCATTCTCACTCTCCCTCTGCCCCCATTCTTTCCTTCCTATTTCCATTCATTTTTATAAAGTCTTCTATTGACTATCATTATAACTTGAAATGATACCCTTGCATATCTATCTCTTGATTTAGCAGCTCTAAATAATATCTACATGATCCACATGAACAATGAGGGAATTAAATACTGCCTTCATTTTTCCCCTTATCTGCCTCACTCTGTGTTCTAACGACTGCTTACTAGATTGTAGGTTTTACATTGTTATAATTGTAACATTTGTATTCTACTCTAAAATATAATGACATATCTTATAGGTTGATAACATTAAAAAATACATTTTCAGAGCTCTATAATATGCTGATGGGTAAGTTGTTTTTTTTTTTTTAATAGTATAAACATTAGAGACAGAATATAGTGCTGTGATATGGAACCTTTTCTAAGGAAGAGAATTTCACAGTCAATAATGTCTAACAGGTCTTTCCTTTGTTTCTAGCTTTGTTCTCTGCTTCATATTCACACCCAGTTGCCACAATTTCTTGTATTCATGTCGAGTCGACATTTCCTTGGATTCCTTTCTTGTTTTGGGAGGGAGTAATTTTCATAGGGTTTCAGAGAAAAAGTTCTGAACCTTGCATATTCTGAAATATTTTTATTTGGGAATGACATTTGACTTTTTAAAAAAATATGTATTTTTATTGATTTCAGAGAGGAAAGGAAAGGGAGAGAGAAACATCAATGATGAGAGAGAATTGTTGATCCACTGCCTCCTGCATGCCCCACACAGGGGTCAAGCCTGCAACCTGGGCATGTGCCTGAACCGGAATCAAATGGTGACATCCTGGTTCATAGGTAGACACTCAACTGAGCCAAACCGGCCCAGCTGACTTTTTGTTCAGATGGGCATAAACTTTTAGTTTCAAAATCTCTGTCCATCTGGTCTTTAAATCCATTATTGTACTACTTCTAGCATTTAATATTTACTGATTGTGGGAAGTCTGGTGACAGTCTGATTTTCTATAGGAGTCCCGCCTCCCCCCCTCTGTTCCCCAGAAATTCTTGCAGTTTTCTCCTTGCTGTTGGCATTTATATCAGTTTGGTAGGGCTGTCATAACAAATTACATAACCAGATGGATTACAACAGAAATGTATTTATTTATTTATTAAAAAATATGGAACACTTCACGAATTTGCATGTCATCCTTGTGCAGGGGCCATGCTAATCTCTGTATCATTCCAGTTTTAGTATACGGGCTGCCGAAGCGAGCACTAACAGATATTTACTAAAACAACGCTCTTTCGAAAGACTCAAGGGATGAATCTGTTCCAGACTTCCTCTTAGTTTCTGGTGTTGATTGGCATTTCTTGGTTTGCAGCTGCGCACATCCAGTCTTTGCCTCAGTCTTCACATTGTGTTTCTCCCTGAGTGAAGTCAGGAGCTGTGGGGCTGCTGAGATGCTGAGGCTCTCATCTGTCAGTGCCCCCTGTCCATTCAGCACCACTGCAGACAGTGACTGGCTCAGCCGCTGAGAGGTGCTCCTGACCAAGGAGGGGCTGGAGACAAACTTGGGGATGAGGGGCTGTGGTGGGAGGGCAGCTCCCGGTGCAGAGAAGACAGAAATTGAAGGTTGATTTCTCTACCAGCAGTCTCATGTACTCGTAGATGACAGGGCTGACCCAGAGTTCGGGTTGAGGGACTGTGTAAATGATATGCAGGATTAGTGTGTGTGTGTGTGTGTGTGTGTGTGTGTGTGTGTGTGGAGTCGGCTCATCTTTTGCTGGAGCTGTCTCTTCTCTTTCCCCCATTCTGCATTGTATTGAGGAAGATCTCTGAAGTTCCTTCAAACTCTATTCCACTTCTCTGTCAGGTCCTAACACCTGAATTTGGCATTTTCTCCAGGTAGGTATCCCGCTTTCTGGAGAGAACATTTCTACATTTCCTAACTTGATCCTCTGAGTAGATCCTGCTGCTGCCAGCTCCTCTGTTTATGCTAGTCTGAGAGAGGAGGGTCTTAATTCCCCAGCTATTCAGATGTTCTTACTGAGTGGGTTCGCCCAATGACTGCCCCAGACCCTGTACCACTCTTAGTGTTGGTTGACTGTGCACCTAGGGAGGCCTGTTCTAACTTGAATCTCTTGTAAAACAGTTTCACCTCTTTCTTCTCTGAGGGACTAATCCCATCCTCACTCCTCAGAAATGGCTCCACGTTTCTGTTTTCCTCATGGCAAGCCTTCTCATTTTTTAATGTTGTTGTATAAGTCTGATAAAATGTGACTTTCAGTTGATTTGGGGAAGAAGGACATATACTGTGTGCCATTTTCTTTTTTCTTTTTAACATATTTTATTAATTTTTTACAGAGAGGAAGGGAGAGAGATAGAAAGCTAGAAACGTCAATGAGAGAGAAACATCGACCAGCTGCCTCTTGCATACCCCCTACCGGGGATGTGCTCGCAACTAATGGACATGCCCCTGACTGGAATCGAACCTGGGACCTTTCAGTCCGCAGACCGAGGCTCTACCACTGAGCCAAACCGGTTTCGGCCTGTGTGCCATTTTCCAATGCAGGTTTCATACATCTTCCATTAAAACTTTTTTTTTTTTTTTTTTTTTTTTTTTTTGCCAAAACCGGTTTGGCTCAGTGGTAGAGTGTCGGTCTGTGGACTGAAAGGTCCCAGGTTCGATTCCGGTCAAGGGCATGTATATTGGTTGCAGGCACATCCCTGGTAGGGGGTGTGTAAAAGGCAGCTGGTCGATGTTTCTCTCTCATTGGCGTTTCTAACTCTCTCTCCCTCTCTCTTCCTTTCTGTAAAATATCAATAAAATATATTTTAAAAAACAAACACAAAACCTTTTTTTCCCTAGGGTATTTTGCAACTTCACATTTTGTGTATGTGTGTACGTGTGCACACACACACGCACACACACTAATTAATGAATGGGCCAGCAGGATTTCCTTATGTTTTCTTATTTTCCTTGGCAACTGGGAAAGTACAAATGTGCATGTTTGTCATGCAGGGTGTTTCTATAGTGATGCTGTAGGAAGCACATTTTGAACATTAAGCATAAGAAATCAAATAAGTTCTTGAATATTTAATGAGCCCACTTTAATAGCTGGCCTTAAAAATTGACATACTTTTATGTTAAAAGCTTTTGAAGTTATATAAAATAACTTAATAGCAGAGTTTAAAGATTTGATGCTTTTTCTATTTAATTAACATATAACATTGTATTAAGGTGTACAGTGTAATGATTTACAATAAGTATATTGAAAAATAATTACCATTATAGATTTAGTTGACATATGTCACCTCACATAATTACAGGTTTTTTTTGGAATACTTTTAAGATCTACTCTTTAGCTACTTGCAAATATATAGTACAATATTGTTAAGTATAGTCATCTTCTGTCCATTATATCCCAGATCTCATGTATCTTATGTTTTACTTTTTTATTTGTTCTCTGTTTATACAATTATTTTGATAATGTGTAGAAAGCTTTAGTCAAATTAAGAGGGAAATATTTTAAAATCTTTCTTTTTCAGCAAAGAATCGTGGAATTGCTATTCCAGTGGATTTGGATAGTCAAGTTAATACTCTTTTCATGAAGAACCATTCAAATATGGTGCAGAGAGCAGCCATGGGCTGGAGACTGTCAGCTCGCTCCGGACCCCGCTTTAAGGAAGCTCTTGGAGGACCTGCTTGGGACTATAGAAATATTATTGAAAAGTTACAGGTACAATGCGAGCATGAAATGGCATTAATATTTTCTAAATTACATCATTAACATATGTAGTTACACAAGTAAAATATGTTTGAATATATTCCAATTCTAGTTGGGGACCAGGCTTTACTTTATAACTTCCCCCTGGTGATATTGGATTAGAGCCTGCACATATGAATTCATTTTACCTTAATTACTTCTGTAAAGGCCCTCTCTCCAATTGCAGTCACATTATGAAGTACAGGGGGTTAAGACATGAACCTGGATATAGGAGTTTTGCAGGAGACACAATTCAAACCATAACAGATCTTCCTACCCATATAATTGTAGAGAATTTCATTGGAGCAAATGAGGGTATTGTGTTAAAGAAATGATCAAGACATGAACTGGAATAAATATTATGAGAGGTTACATGTAGATTAATGCGTGAAGTTTCAGAGTTTTAATAGATAAGCATTATATGTGATTAAAAAGACAAGTTAGTTTCAGTATGATGAACTTGAAGGCTATTCAGGTCATTAAAGGTCATTTCAATTTTGGGGGGGGGGAATGTCATTATACATAATTAAGCAGTTACTGGTTTGCAGGATAGGATTAACAGGAAGAGACTAGAGGAAGTCAGATTAGTTAAGAATTACTTAAGATCCCAGCCAGTTGGTGGTATGAATGCAATGAATAAGCAGGTGTTGCAAACAACAATGAAGGCCGGGTCAACAGATTGGTGGCTATTGGATGGGAATAAAGGGTGTGAGAGAAATTTAAGAGGTCCTGATGATTGGAGACTAGGTGATATTATTAAGACTCTTTCTTGTAAGAGGGAAGGGATTATATTCTATACATTTTTTTCAAACAATATAACAAGGAATTTTCCCATTGGGAGAAATGGTCATTTCTAGATGACCAATGACACATTGAAAACTTTTTTTTTGGTAGCTTTTGCACAGGCATGTTCCAATTCCAATTTAATGAATATCTGTTTTGTGTCTTTTACAACCCTAGACAATTCAAGGGCCGTACCAGTGGTTTTATTGGCTTTTCATCTTGTGTGTATATCTTTAGAAATCATATAAGCTACCATCCTCTCCCTTATCTTATAAATGACAACAGAGACCCAAGCAGCACTGACACAGAAAACCAGACTGTACTGAAAGAACAGATATTGGGTACCATGGGAAGGTGGGGTATATCTGTGAAATTCCCACATCTCATTCCCAGTTAGTATTCCTCAGCTTGTCGTGTCTTCAAAGGATGAAGTCTGACTTGGGTCTTCATACAGGTTCTCATGTGCTTTCTTCCTTAGGATGTCGTGGCTTCCTTGGAGCAACAGTTCAGCCCAATGATGCAGGCGGAATTCTCAGTGCTGGTGGATGTGTTGTACAGTCCGGAGCTGCTGTTCCCTGAGGGGAGTGATGCGAGGATCCGATGCGGTGCTTTCATGTCCAAGTAAGTGGGGGTGATCTGCGACCCTGTTAGTGCAACCAAACCGAGATGGCCTGTAACATTTCTGCTTTTTACGCTGCTGCTACATAAGGACAGTCCACAGAGTATTGTCAAAGGTCTAAAAATCCATGTTAAAATATACTTCCAAAGTAATTTGATGTCATTGAACTTTTATGCTGGTGAAAGTCATATTTTACTAAAATTTACTGCAAGTGGAATGTGTCATGATTGGCACACAATATCACATCAAATAATATTTTAGTTCTGATTCCTTTCTACAGCTACAAGGTGTGACCCTTAAAAAGATTCCTGTCTAAAGTCACCAAGTTTCACTCACATAGAAAGCAAATGGAGCTAACATTTATTGAGATCTCACTATGTGCATGATGGTCCTCTGTGGGTTTACCTATTTTATCTGATCTGCATAAATACTCTGAGAGGTCAGCCTCATTTTAGAGATGAGGAAGCTGAGGGTCGTGTATGCATCAGGTAAAGAGCAATTATGTCTCAGACTCAGAACTCTGCCATGGAAGCAGATGATCCTCCTCTGCAGATCTTTCATTTACTTATTTTTCACAGCATTTTTGTGGCATTGTCAGAGCTGTTATAGCTAATATATTTATCCTAGAATATTTTCATGTGAATGGTAAGTGAAAAATTTCAAGAAAGATCTGCAAGTATTAAGCAGTTGTGAGAAAAAGTAGCATAAACCTCAGAATGAAGAGAAATGTCTTAACATGGAGGACACTTCATTGAGTGATTTGCAAGCAAATCACATGTAGACTCAAGACCGCCAGGCAGAGCTACTTGGACTTCTTGGGAGAGTATCTGGATGGGGAGTTGGTTGAGGCTGCCAGTCCCCTTGACCATCTCCCATCACAGCCAACTCCTGTGTGGTTGAGGATATGGAGATATTGCTGGGAATGAGGATATTACATCCTTGGACCTTATTTTATAACTAGAAGTTTGTACCTCTCAATTCTTTTTACCTTTTCACCTTTCCCCCTTCTACCCTCCCATCTGGCAATCATCAGTTTATTCTTTGTATCTATAAGTCTGTTTTGTTTTGTTCATTTTTCTGTTTGTTTTTAGATTCCAATTGTAAGTGAAAGCATATGGCAGCGTTTTTCAACCGCTGTTCCGCGGCACACTAGTGTGCCGCGAGATGTTGCCTGGTGTGCCGTAGGTGCAGACAAGACAAGAATTTTATAATTTTCACTATTTTGTTTACTTAATATTTCATAATAAAGTAATTATAAAAATATTGTACTTTCTTTGTGTTTATTTGATTCCTATTCAAGAGAATTACTTTATATATAGTCAATATAGGCACAGAGTTAAATTTTTTAACATTTTCTAATGGTGGTGTGCCTCGTGATTTTTTTCATGAAACAAGTGTGCCTTTGCCCAAAAAAGGTTGAAAAACACTGGCATATGGTATTTGTCTTCTTCTGTCTGACTCATTTCACTTAGCATAATATCCACTAGATCCATCCATGTTGTTGCAAATGGCAATATTTCACTTTTTATGGCCGAGTAACAGTACACACACACACACACACACACACACACACACACACACAAATAATGGAATATATCTTCCACATCTTTACCTATCATTCATCTATCAGTGTACACCTACGTTACTTGCATATCTTGGCTATTGTATTTAATACTGCAATGGACATATAGGGATGCACATATATTTTTTTCAAATTAGTGTTTCCATTTTCTTCTGATAAATTCCCAGAAGTTATGAAGCTGGGTCATAAGGTAGTTCTAATTTTAATTTTTTTGAGGGATCTACTTCCTGTTTTTCATATTGGCTGCACCCATTTTTAATTCTACCAACATTCTATGAGGGTTCCCTTTTCTCCATATTCTCAACACTTGTAATTGTCTTTTTTGGAAATAGCTATTTTGACATATGTAAGGTGATATCTCAGAATGGTTTTGATTTGCATTTCCCTAATAATTACTGGTGTTGAGTATCTTTTCTTGTGCCTTTTGGCCATCCATTTGTCTTATTTGGAGAAAGGTCAACTTCCCATATTTTAACAGATTATGTGTTTGTTTGTTTTTTGTATTGTATGAATGCTATAAATTTTAGATATTAACCCCTTGTCAGATATTGTATATTGTTTGAAAATATCTTCTCCCATTCAGAAGGTTTCCCTTTCATTTTGATGGTTTCCTTTGCTGTGAAGACTTGGCTACTTTATTTCCATATCTCTTCTTGTATTCTTACCCCATCACATGCCCTATTCATCTCTTGCTTTGTTCTCATTCTTCCATATCATCTTTCCCACTGCCATTGATGGATTCCCCCCCCCCCCAACCCCCACATGTTGGCAGGGTTATTCAGGTGCTTTAAAACAATGGTAACCTATTTTCTATAGAGTAAATTCCAGACTCTTCAGCATGATATTCCCAGTTCCTTCTTTCCAGACCACATCGTTTACACTCTCCTCTTCCAAGACTTTCAGTGTCAGCTGCCAGTGAGAGAACTATCATTTCCTGGATGTGAGGGTCAGCTTTCTGTCTCCACCTGTTTGTTCCTGCTGTTCCCTTTGCAGGGATGCCTTCTACCTCTCCACTGTCCCCTGCCAGGTGAAATCTTCATAGTTAAATGTCATCCCTGTCTTTGAAACCATCTCTGTCAGCCCTAGGCAACTCCCTCAACAGAAGGTGACAGCTTCTTTGTCTAGTTTATGGCATTGCCACTACAGCTGCTATAGCCCTTATCATGTCGTGTAAGAGGTGTGCAGCCTAGTTTTGCTGGCACTCTCTTCACAGTACCTCTGAGACTCAAGAGAACAGTGAACAGAGTCATGTCACCACAGAGTGGGGCTTCAGATTGGCTCTGAAGTCATATGGACCTGGGACTATTTCCAGATGCCGCTCTTTAATAATTATGTAACGAGAGGCCAGTTGCTTTATCTCTCTAGACCTGAGTTTTCTCATTAGTAAAATTAGATTGGCATTCGCTTATTATAAGGATGAGTTAAGAGAGTCCATGAGAAGTCATTGTCCATCACACTGACACCTGATAAGCCACTTTCTGGCCATTATCTAGTGAAATGTCACTGTCCCATAGCACTCTGTTATGTCACTAGAATCACCACATCATTCCCTTATAACCTACATCATTTTGTTTTTCCAGGAAGACATGTCTCACATGGTCATCTTACAAATCAGCTTAGTTAAGAACCATCTATGCTAAGCTAGAAATTCTAATGATGAACATTTCATTTGATTTTGAGTTTTTGGGGATGCTATGTAACTGTGATCCTCAAACTTTTCTCTTGACAGAACACCAGTGCAAAAGTTACCACTATAATATTAATCAGAATTTTTGTTCAAATTATAGTAAACGAACAGATGTCTTAATGTTACCCTTTTTGTTTTTGTTTTTCTTCTAATCACAAAAACTGCTTGCTTTTACCAAGCTATAGTGGTGAAAAATAGCATATTATTATTATTAATGAAAACTAGAAAGCAGCCCATGATAAGGTTGCAATGTTGTATACTGCTAGTACTGTATAATCAATGTAATATAGTATATAGAAAATAATATAGCATAACATTACATAAAAATGTAATATACTGCAAATATCCATATTTCTCCCAGTAAAATTGTTTCAGTTCATATGATGATATTAAAGATAATTAGCATTTCATTGTTTTTCAGAGTATTGTGTCCCATTAACAATATACTATCTGAATAAATTTAGAAGCACTGAGATATACTGCCTGTTACACAATGGAAGCTTTATAATGCAGAGTCTATAGCTTCAATGTAATTCTTAAAAAATTTTGAAAACAGGCATCTATCTTGTTTACTTCATAATCTTAAATAATAGTGTGATTTATTTCCCTCTAGTATGTGATAATATACAGCTTGAAGAGAAATCACTGTCCTATTTAAGGTTTAATGTTTTGCTTTAAGGTTGATCAACCATACAAAGAAACTAATGGAGAAAGAAGAAAAACTGTGCATTAAAATTCTTCAGACTTTACGAGAAATGCTAGAGAAGAAAGACATCTTTGTGGAAGAGGTATTTCTAAAAACTTTTTAGTGCGTGAAAATAGAGTAGAATTTCTAGAATACTGTCACCAATGAATTACAAAAGGTTATTTGTAATTACTTACGTTACATATTAATGGCCTGTGCACTTAGATGAATTAGATAATTTGAGTTTTTATGGTATTCATCTCTCCTGTCTGCTTTCGCTTGAGAAATATTTAAGATTATAATGGCCCAGATAATTGGCTTACTTGATTTTATGATGTTTTATCTTGAATATGTATATTTTTTTCATATAGCTTCTGTGGACCAAATGATGGTGTTTTTTTTTGTTTTTTTTTTAACAATGAGCAACTGAGGTGTATTATTAAGATTTTGTATAAAATTCTGCTTCGCATTGCAATATTCTGTGTATTTTGGCACATGTTGATTTTTATTGTAAATATATGTTCATGTCATTTTCTATAATATTTTACCGATTATTATGAAGTAATACTTTTAAAATATAAATGGGTTAGTAAGTTTCTATTTTAACTATGTTAATTTAATTATTGCACAAATGATTTTCAGGGAATACCAACTTATCTATAATAATAAAAGGGTAATATGATAATTAGACCGGTTGTCCTTCCGGACGACCTTCCAGATGAAGCTGGGGCTGTGAGGGAAACCTCTGGGTCCCGGGTGCCAGAGGGAAGCTGGTACCAGCAGCGGGGGGAAAGAAGGCCTCCTCTTGCATAAATTTCATGCATCAGGCCTCTAGTAGGTAAAAATTGTCAGTCTGTTATTAAAAACAATACTCATTAAGAGATAGCTAGCAGCATGTTTAATATCCAAGGTTGTATACTTATGTATAAAATATAAATCTAGTGCAGTTATTTTTTTTAGATAGCTACTTTTTACTTTTATGTTTGGTTTCAAACAAAGTTTTTATAATATTCTTCATAATGTTTTGATTAGTTCCTATAAATACTAATCATCTGATATGTTTAAAATTGGAAGAATTTTATTTGACTTATTTGTGTATATGATATCAAGTTCCAAAAAGATTGTAGTTGTAGGTTTATCTCCTTTTAAAAAATGTCTCATAGAAAAAAAATTCAATGGAATCTTGAATATTAATAGAAGCTGCATAGCTTCAAAATACTCTATTTGAATCACATGCTTGACTCCGTAATCAGAATGACTTGCTTTACAGTAGTTCTCTTCATAATTTAAATGGTGAAAATTATCAAAATAAAGACAGAGCAATTTTAACAAATGTTTCTGTGACACAGGATTCAGGGAAAAAATGTATAAGTTTGCATATGTGGTATGCTTTTAAAAAATGGCAGAGTTCTTTAGGGCTTTTTGTTGTTGTTGTTTTGATTTCTTAAAATATTTTTGTAAATTGTTTCTTTTTGACTGAAGTGCTAGATCCTAACATAGAAAAATGGGTTCAATATAAGTTTTTGGCGGAAGTGTGAGGTTTATGATAACAGTTTAACTTGTGTTTAACAGGAGATAAATGACAAGCCTCCCAATTTTCTGTAACAGATTATTATTGAATTACTCTAAAGAAAAATAGGAAAGAAAACAAGACTTGACTTTGACTAGTCAAGAGTATTTTAGTGTATTTCCTAAACCACCCTAAATACATTATGCTGGTATCTGTTTTCTTTCCTGTTCCCACTGCTATCACTATTTTAAGATTTCATTATCTTTGTCTAGAAAACTCCAGTAGTCCATTCAGTTCCCTGAAGTCCATTCAGTGCCTTTTTGAAGGGAGGCAGAGCTGCTGTTCTCATAAATCCAAGGGGTACCATTTGCATAAAATACAATGTGAATGTCAGGACATAGCCCTCAGAGAAAGTTAAGATGAGAAAGGCTAGTTGGGGTTATTCACTCAGTCATCTAACACATATATTGTGAGCAACTATTATTGGTTATTGTGCCTGGGCACTGGGAATAAAGCCATACATGACCCAGCAAGCTGAGGGCCATTACGTGGTGCAATTCACATGCCAGTGGACTACTGTAATAGTCTGCTGAGATCACGAGAGCATTTCAGAAACCCTCGGGGACTCTGCAATGTCCTTGGTGTTCCCGGCCCTGCATTATGTCTGTCTCCTGTGCTCTCCCCTTTCTCCCCCACCCTTCCTCATCCATTAGATGCCAAGAATCTGGCTTTTCCTGCACTGAAAGGTGCTACATCTGGAATCATGGATTGCTAAAATCCATACAAGCCTATATCCTCCTAGTGTTGCCTTTGTAGAATAGCTAAGGGGTAGTATTTATCAATTGTTTCAGCCAGTGGTGATTACTTTCTCATTAGAAAGTCTCAGGAGATTTGTGCCTCTCTTTAATGACTCTTCAGGCTGTGTCTGGGTGTTCATTCCAAGCTCCTTGTTTTATAAATGACGTCATTCAGACTCAGAGAAGTTAAGTGGTTTGCCCACCGTCACACAGTGAGTACCAGAACAGGGTTTAACCAAAACTCCTTCCTCTATGTCTAATCTTATTTATTAGAGCACAGCCAACTTTTACAAATGCATCACTCTTAAGAAGGATTAGCATATTTTGTCCAGCAGGTTCTGGGATCCAATGTTTAAGTCATGGACAGAGAGAATACAAGACAGGATGTAACATTCCAAATGGATCAAGGTTTTAAAAAGGTCTAAGAAAATATTAAAGAATATGGAAATGCAGTCATTTAACTAAGAAAAGAAGAACGTGAAAGGGACTTATAAGTATTACTTCTTAATTTTTATGTCTACTAAGGGTAGAATAAGAAAAAAAATATATTTAGGTGAAAGAATTCTAGAGTTTAGAAAACTTTAATTCTACGTGTTTTGGAAAGAGAAGCATTTCTACCCGTGGAAGTAGAAGACTGTTCTTTCCCCAGAAAGCATTAAAGGAACATATATTAGATCTAGAATGATTCTCACATCTACTCTGGGACGGAGTCAGGGCAAGGTGACCTCCACGTGTTGTCCATTGGCCCTTCTTAAGTAGTTGGTGCTCAATTGTCCGTGACCGTGGAGGGGAGCTGTTAATGACTCACCAGTCTGGGTGACATGGCACTGGGGAACAGATTCAAAAACTGGTCAGACCCATTATTTTACAACCCATGTGCTCTCAGAAAAAAGCCCTGATTATCAGTAGTGGATAATTGGCTATGTTTTCATGATTGTATTAGTTTCCTATTTACCAAAAACTTTGTGGTTTTAAACCACGCAAATTTATTATTTATTATTTCAGAGGTCAAAAAATTAAAATCAAGTTTTTGGCACTGGTGTATTCATTATGGAGACTTTAGAAGAGAATTCATTTTTTTGCCTTTTGAAGCTGCCTGCATCCCTTGCTTTGTGACTCCACCTGATGGAATAGCATCTTCCAATCTCTCTCTCTCTCTCTCCCAACCTCTCTCTCTCTCTCTCTCTCTCTCTCTCTCTCTCTCACACACACACACACACACACACACACACACACACACACACACACGTCACCTCCCCTTTTCATACTCTGACCCTTTTGCGTCCCTCTAACAAGGACACTGTGATTACATTGGACTCACCTAGATATATCTTTGATTAAGATTCTTAACTTAATCACCTACGAAGTACCTTTTGCCATGTAGGGTAATATAGTACACGTTCTGGTGGTTATGGCATAGATATTTTTAAGAAGGCTTTTATTCAATCTATAATTGTGATCCTTTTACTGACAGTAAGAAATGATATGTAGAATATAGAGAGTTTACCTGTGGCTCACTAAAATGACTATGTATCGAATAGTGCAGTTTAAGTGCAAATGAACATCTTAAAATGCTTTAAATTTACATAACTTAGCTGTTTTCAAAGTATTTTAAAATATTTTGCTACCTTTCAACACCAATTTCAGGAAGTACACAGAGTAGGCAGTGTTATCTCCACATTTGCAATGTGGGAACATACAGAGAAGTTATTTGCATTAAATCACATAGGTTAACTAATGCCTTGTAGTCTAATACTAATCAACTAGATTTGTACTATGTGCATTGGAGTATTCCCAACAGATCTCTCAGAATTAAAGCAAAACAAAACACTCATACCTTAATACGACATTTAAGACTACCTATTTAAATGATAAATAGCATCTTAAGAGCAAAATTCTATTTTCATTTTTATTTCTTTGGTCTCCAATACCAGAAGTAGATGTGTGTTGTGTGTGTGTGTGTGTGTGTGTGTGTGTGTGTGTGTGTGTAACTGCTAAATTTTTTTAAATAGAGCAATGAAGCACAAAGTTGCTTCATGGTTGAACCAGATGCCCTTTAAAGCAATTTCCACCTTTGATAACCCAGTTTTCTGATTCTGTTGGCCAATTCATCATTTAACTACCATTTTATCTGATAGCCGATTATTTTACAAGCATTTATAACTTATAATACCTTTGATTTCAGGTCCTAAATTAATTTCACCTTATATTCTTTCTTGTTTCATGTTTTTAAGTTTGTGCCAAAGGTTGAGAGAGAAGTGAGTGGGCAACATCTTTAAGATTACCAACAGAGTAATAGAAGCAAAGGAAATGCAATTTTCTGTTATGTGTATCTGCATGGGAAGTCACCTAGTGACCATGTATGTACTCTATGTTACAGTAGGTGATAATACTTTTTATTAAAGGACAAAACATGAAAATTGTACATAGAAAGTCTTTAAGAGGGAAAGTTACCCAAGTTTTAGAAAAACTCAGTGTATTACTTATTTAGTCAATTCTGATAGAAAAGCAAGAAATTACAAAGAATGTAGCTAATAACCTTGAGAGCTCAGTATGCCTGTGGGATTGACCATATTCAAAAGGCTTTTAAAAAAAAGATAACAACAGCAGGTATGTTTATTTGCACATAAAAATATGTATATTGGGAAATCTTTTTCCCCAATATACATATTTCTCCCTCTCCCTTTCTCTCTGAAATCAATAAAAGAGAAAAGAAGGACCCTTTGAAAATGGCCTTAGGGCAGCAGGATTCTTAATGTTTCCAAACCTTAAAGCCATTTTATTCTACTGTTATTTCCAAGACTTCTCTATTACAAAAGAGGAAATACCCGTTTGGAACAGTGTGCTTTTGCACAGAGTAGCTTAATGACAGCACCATGCCTTTGTTTTGTGGATTTAAAAAGGTATTTTAGGTCCAGATCTGAATAAGGATTTCCTAGAGGTGATAATGGAGATAAAAGGAACTGTGTGGATTGAATAGAGGTGGGCTGATGTGGGGCGAGGGGGTTGGCTGGAAAAAAGAAAGGTTGTGGTCAGAGGATTGGTGTGGTTTTAAGGTTTTGGGAGGAGGTATCAATTTTCATTTTATACTCTTTACATTTCATTAAGATTTATAAAATATAAATGATTTCTCTCACAAAAAGAAAAACATCTATAAATCATAAATAGTCAAGGTTTCTATTACACTGATCCTAAATAAAATTTGTATCTCTGAACTGTAGAATAGGAAGAGATAATGAACACTGTACATATTTAGGGACAGCCTGTAGAACTGGAAGTGTGAAATACCTTTCCTTACAATGCAGTGAAAGAAGTTGATCTATTTTGAATGCCAATCATAATTTTTCTTGGGAATATATTCTTATTTACCCTTAAATTACACTGACACACATATAATGTACAAAATAATAATATTTAGTCAAGTTCAATATTCTTAAATTTTTCAGGTTTAAACTGCCATGTATTCTTGGAATACTATTGCAGAGAGATCTGGGGGGAAAAAACTCTACAATATCTATGGTGAATTTTTAGCATTGAATATATACATATATATATATATATATATATATATATATATATATATATATATATAGTAATTAGTGGCCCAGTGCATGAATTCATGCACATTGAAAGGAAATTAATTAGAAGAAATATTTTAATATTACTATTCACCCTTTCTCTGTAATAGAAGTGTCAAACAAATTCACAATAGACAGTGACAGATGGAAACACACCCGTGCAATTGGTGCCAGCGAGAGCTTTGTGTGTGTGTGTGTGTGTGTGTGTGTGTGTATGTATAAACTTGCTTAATTAGACCTGCTTTCTGATTTAGCTAAACTTTTTTCAGCCCATGAAGAACCTCAACTTCTCTTTCAGGTAATTGCCAGCAACACAACAGAAAATATCAATATGAAGCTGATTATTATTATAGATCAGACAGGGAAAACAAAGGGTGAAATATTTAACTATAGTAGTATTTGACTATATTCTGTGCATTGAGAAAACCTGAAGACATTTTCAAGTTCTACCATTTCTTACTTCTTTTCATTAGGGTCAAGTCTCTAAACTTCCTAAATCTCTGTTTTCTGGCTAATGAAAAGAAAATAGGATTTTACCCAGTTTCCTATCTCCCTTCTCTAGGAGTTCTGTGAGGATCAGATGAGATGAGGCACATGAAAACGCTTCACAAACATTTGGTTGACTATAAAATGTTTGCACCTGGCTATAAAGCAAGTTGTGTTCCTGGGCTGAAGAAACTCCAAGGAGGCTAGTTGCTAGGGAGAGGAAGCCGGGCATTGCTATGTGACATCATTACCCGGCACCAACAGCTACCATTTCTGGGCTGGGTTCTGGGCTGCATTTTGTGCAATGGGGTCTCAGCAGCATCGGCTACAATTTGGTGGGCTGTTGCTCTGGGATGGTGATGGGGCCTGTGTCCCACTTGGGGAAGGCTGAGTATTGCTTTGTTGGCACCAGGTCCTTGGTGCCCTGTCTTTGTAAATGGCCAGTGCATGGTCATGGCAGCTCCTGCATTGAGTGTCTTCCCCTCTGGTGGTCAGTGCACATCATAGCAACCATTAGGACAGTCAGAGGTCACTTAGCATATTAGCCTTTTATATATAGATAGTAGCTAACATTTATCAGGAACTTATCCTGTATCAGATACTTATTCTGTAACAGTAGTTCCTGATCCTTTTATGTATTGCATCTTCAACTGTATGTTAGAGGAAATGTTATTATCTCCCTTTTACTGTGAGGAAGCTGAGGTGCAGAAGTTAGGTCACACATCCAGTAGGTGGGAGAGAGCTTGTATTCCAGCCCAAACAAATGTTTTGTTTCCTGAGCATGATGGAGCCAATAGGTTATATGACTTATAATCACAGCCCTTCTGTTTTCTCATATATTCAACTAAATAAAATGAAAAGTGCTTTCAATTTTATTCTTTGCAACATTTGCATGTGTACTGGAAAGCATAAACCATTGATTCAGTGAGCCACTTAGCAAAAGCTTGCAGATTTTCAACCAAACTGATTGGGAACACGGTGATGCAGTAGTTGCAGGGGATGTTTGAGATTTACTTTTACAGACCTGCAGATCAGTACCAGAGCTCCCAAACCCCATCCTGCCGTCAGGGTCTGTGATGTTAGAGCCCTGGATATTCTGTATAAAAGTTCCAAACAGTGCTTTCTAGGATGACCATTGCAGGCAGTTCCTGGTGGAAAGGTGGCATTCAACCCACAGCACAGCATCAGATCGAGGGCTACAATCCTTACAAATGCCCAGGTGGGGTAACTGGTATTTATACATTGAACATTGATGACAGATGGTGGCTTCTCGATGTAAAAGCTGGTATCTGGAGTGCTGAGGAATACAGATCTTTAAGAAATGATGCCTTGAGTTATTTTTCAGATATCTTCTATCTTTATTATTTATTTTTTTTACTCTCGAATTTACTGTTAGCTGAGTTAACAATAACGTATTCTTTTCCTAAGCTGGAAGAATACACCATTGTAAATAACCCTCTATTTCTGATTTTGAGGAGCAGCAGAAAGAATAAATCAGAATTATACCAAGGAACTTAACTCTTGCATCAAATATGCACCCTGTCACACCCAGAGGAATTGGGTTGTTGTGATTCTGTAAATTGTATCAAGCTCCTCTTGCTGGAACAGTCTTGCTGAATCACTCTCCTTCCATGCACACACTCATTTCTCTTTCTAGGAGGCAAATAAACAAACTTAAGCAGAATTACTACACATAGTGTGGTGTAGCTTAAGGATTTGACAACTGTTTCACAATTTCAGTTTTAGCATCAATTGCATTATGTAAAAATGCTTATTAAACATATTTTAGAAGTGAGTGCAATTTTTTTGGTAATATTCTGATGCTTTACATTGGATACAGTAAGTGATGCTGCAGATATGCTGTATCATCTTAATCATTCCTATATTGTGATTGTGTGTGTGTGCTGTTTTAACTAGATATCTCAGTGGTTGGAAGTATGGAACTCTGTCCATGTCTCCTTAGAATAAGTGATCTATTTTAGAAACACAATTAAAATACTTTCCACTTTAGAATTTTTATGTTATATTTTTATCAGGGCAACAAGATTTTGATCGTTAAAGGTGAGTATAGCCCTAGACAATTTGGTGCAGTGGATAGAGTGTTGGCCTTGGGCCTTCAGGGCATAGGCCCGGGTTGAGGGCTCAATCCCCAGTGTGGGGCCTGCAGGAGGCAGCCGATCCATGATTATCTCTCATCATTGATGTTTCTCTCTCTCTCTCCCTCTCCCTTTCTCTCTGAAGTCAATAAAAAAAACAATATATATATTAAAAAGGTGGGTACAAAAGCAATGGCTTTTAGAAATTCACTCTTCACCTATAGGGCTGGTTTGGTCACTTAATCCTCATAGCAACACATCCAGGAAATGGCAGCACAGAAATGTTACAGAACTTGCCCAAGGTCACACAGCAAAAACTTAATTTAAAAAAAAATAAGATGGAGCCTGGCTGAAAACTCAGGCTGTCTGGCTCCGACCCTATGTTTACAACCACTACATGAGACTGTCTTTCATTGTATTCTCATACCAGCTGCAAAGCTGTAGGAATGTTACCCATACCCATAGCTGTCAGAGGAAAACAGTTTTCTTGTTTAAAATAACATAAACCACCTGGAGATACTTCTTCTTGCGATTAATGAGTTTGATCATCTATCATTTACTGATTTCTTCAGGATGCGCTTGGTTTCTGCCCATTTCATCTGGTGCTTGACAACCTCAAGCATTTTTGTACAGATCTTAGTTACAACAAAACAACACAAACCATTTTGAATATTTGCAGATGGCTCGATGCAATTGTTGGGTTTATCTTTCCTTGGTTGTTCTTAGCCTTTCGCTGAGCTTTTAACGAAAACTCAAATTGTAGACAGTACTTCTTGTAGAGTGATGGAACAGGGAAAACAAGTGGAATGTGATAACGTACCCAGGTGGCAGCTTGGGATAATGCGTCGGTGATACAAAATGATCTAAATGAGGGCATGTGGACAATTAAAATCAGATCGAATGCTTATAATTAATGTCACATGGATGAAATAATGTCAGAGATACCAACTCAAAGACATGTACTTATATGATTTTCATTCCAGGTATGAGTTGATTTCATTTTCTCTCAAATTGCCAAAGTACAATTAGGCAAGTATTCTCAAAGGGTGCGCGGTAACCAGCAATGATCTCACCCTTGGGCATAACTTTGAGAAGGATACTTTCGTTAGGTTTCTCACCATCGACCCTCATTTATTCCTTCTACAAATAGGCTACACCATTATGTAGAGTTGGCTAAGGGTCCCCATCCCCAGGGAAGAGTTAGACAAGACCTCTGACTGCTAGGCCACTGCCCACTCTCTAGGAAGAGAATGTTGATATAAGTTACCAGTCAGTGTACAACGTATTAACACTGAATTCTTCCTCTCCCCCTAGCCCCACTGTCATCTCCATGACATTCTATGTCCTTGCCCTGACGCTGCCATTTCTTTCCTCCACAGCCTCCCAGACTTTTCTATCCTGCTCCATCCCCCTCAGCAAACTTACCTCCTTCTCTATGAGTTCGCTCCACCTTCTACTAGTAGCTTCACACGAAGACTCACTCCCCAGATGCCACCCTGCTTTCTCAGCAGCTCTGTCTGTGGAGTCTCTTTTCTCTCAGCTACCATGTGAAGAGGCTGTGTGTCCTTGTTGCTTCTCACGGCCACTTCTGGACTTATTTCTCAGCTCCTTGGAGGGTAACGAAGGCCTTCTGTCTGTAACACCCTGGCATCCTCCAACATCCTTGCCACTCTCACCCACCCAAGACTTTGGAACCTGGTGCACATTCAGTGTCTGGGCCCCCAGACTTGCCCTTATCAGGTGTGATTTTCATCCACATGGGCTATGCATCCAACACTCTGGCCTTTCAGGCTCTTGACCTCTGTTTCTTCACTAACCTTTTCTCCTCAACATCCATCACCTGCTTTTTCACTAACACCTAGGAAGTTTTCCTCACCAGGGACTGCTTCTTCATAATAGCTACTTCAGCATCCCACTGGCTGAATTTGACTCTCTCCCACTCTGCTCACTTGTTTAGCTACCTCAGTTAAGACTGTCCTTTGACCTGGTCAGGACCACTGGCCTCTCTCATTTCCCAGTTGCTCAGCTTGTGCCAGTCCTCTCCTTATTTAATTGGAGATTTCTTTGTCACAACTGTTGAGCAGCTGCGGAAGACAGGGCATAACAAACAATCCTAGCAAAACAGCATGGAAGAGGGGAAGGGTGGTTCCTTAATGAGAGAATTGGAGTATTGTGGCCAAAAGATGGGGGAAAGGATGCCAGGAAGGCCAAAACAAACAATGACCACTCCAATTTCTTCTCTCATTTCTGCTTCTGGACACATTGACTTACTTAGATTATTTAAGTTATTTGGCTGATTTTCTTGCTCATGTTCCACTTAAGTCTGAATGCCACTTCTTTCCAAATGAAACCAGAAATCTTGGCTCACTGTTCCCTTTACAGAAAAGCTGCTTCTTCCCTGTGTACACAGGCATTCTGTGTTCACAGCATTGAACGGACCGAGGGTATCTTTTCTCAAGGCTGAGAAAACATATGGCTGAGAGTATGCTACTTCTCAGCCCGTAGCCTTTTGACAAGACATCTGCTACATTTTTTATTCTTGGATCATGGACTGTTGTTTGCCAATTGTTTTCATAAATATTAATCTTTGAAATCTTGACTAAGAAGTTGTTCTTTTTGGATTCTTTTCTTCTTTGTATGCACCATCTTTAAATAATTGTCTCATAACACAAGATTTTCCCTCACGAAAAATTCCCACTTCAAAAGTGGGGGCTAAAATTTCTAATTTAAAAACTCGTGGGTTGTTTTGTATTTGAATCCTCTCTCCCTTTCCTTCACTTAATGAAATTGATTGCCATTGGAATAATGGTTCTGCATTAATTTTGCAAAAAGAAGTCTTGAAGATACCTCTGAAAAACATTTAAGTTTAACTTTCCCATGCACTTGATTGATTTAGTCCCACAGTGAATAACTAATTCCTTCTTGGTCTGAGAGTATAAACTTCAGACCCGAATCATGATTTTGAACTGGACCCTATTCAGTATGTTCACTGATGGCATTTGATGCGTGTTAATTTCTTATCATATTTTTGTATGAGAGACAGCGAGTACACACCTCTTACACTGAAGGGTGCTATTTAATGACTGTTAATAAAGTTTTATAGGTCGATGTGGCCTCTCCCATGCGCTCATTGGCACATATAAAGCATTGTAAGTGCTATAGGCATTGTTTGGGGTTAGCTCATGATTTAGTTTATTTGGCACATTTTAAATTGTTTTAATTATTAAATTGTTCTAATTATTGCTCAATCAGTAAAATAATTTTTAACATTAACAATGAAATGCACTTTTCATCGACACTTGATCTGACGGCCTGTTAGGAAAACATCATCTGCGTGTGAAGCCAGTGACAGCAAACACGGCAAGTGACTAATTTTGAAGGGAGATTATATAATCACCCCACCGCAGGTCTTCTCTTTCTTAGTAAAATAGCTGTTCACCATTAAATGCAATTTAATTTAAAAGCAGATTGCAAGCTCTCATTATAAGATCTTGAATGGTGTGCTCTATTCTCAGGATTTCCTAAGTAGCTTGGGTTTTCCTTTTCATTTCTTTGAGCTAGAGTACTCTACTATTAAAGGAGAGTTAATAAACTGGAAAATGTGGTAACTCGCTGATGAGTGATGAAATTATTATTTCTTCAGCTCTATCTAGAATCATGTAAAATTATATTTAGAGTCAGAGAGATTCATATGTTTTGCTATCTCTGAAGGCTGTGTCATGGCTTGGGAATGTATCTATCTCCCAGTTGAGATCAGCACTGCTTCCTCCTGGATCTGTTGGCAGGAGCCTGCTCAACTCTGTGTGTCTGCCTTCTCTGAGAGTGAAATGAGATTCACATGTTTGCATCTTATTCTTTCCTGCCAGCGATACTTTCTGGAAAGAGCATTTTGAGTATTTCAGCGGTGCCTCTATTTTAGGGAAGGAGGAGAATCTCACAAAAATGGGGAACTGTTCCAGAATGGGGCCAGAAGCCCAGGAGTAAATGAAGGGCCCACTCCCAGGAGGCCTCTGCCAGTGGCTAGTGACTCCATGTGGTTAGGAGGACGGGCATGTTGAGCAGTGTTTTTCTGGTTCAGGGATTGGGCACCTGAGGAAGATTATGGGGAGAAAGCTTGGTCTCTCTCTTATGGTGTTGGTGGATAACCAACAATTACGTAGAATATGTCATATGTTGTAGCATATGCTGTGATAAGATACAAATGAATGAAATACCACCTATGTTCATATTCTAGGTTTGCCGTGACAAAATACCACAGGCTGGTAAAAAAAACAGACATTTATTTTTTTCACAGTTAGGGAGGCGAGATATTCGAGATCAATGTGCCGGCAGGGTTGGTTCCTCAGAGGGCTATAGGAGAAGGATTTGCTCCAGAATCTTCTCCTGGGCTTATAGGTGCCCATCTTCTCTCTGTCATCACATGGTCTTTCCTCTGTTTCTGTGTCAGTGTGGGGCATGCAGGAGCCAGCCGATTAATGATTCTCTCTCATCATTGATGTTTCTATCTCTCTCTCCCTCCCCTTCCTCTCTGAAATCAATAAAAATACATTTAAAAGCCAGTATTTATACTTGTCCGTGGCTGAATTCCTCTAAATTTAGCTTTTTACTCAAAATGAATGCACACAACCAGTGTGTAGTAAATGAATGATTAAAACTAGGTTACTGACATTAATGTGGAAATCTTTTCTCTGATGTTATTCACTACTGTTATTTTTCAGTTCATTTATTGAAATGTCTTACACTGTAATGTGCTATGCTTGTTTGTACTACACATGCGCCTCAGATATTTCACCACACAGAATACAATGAGGTGCATTCGGAAGGTCCGTGGATATTTATGGTAATCCAAGGGAACTTGACACAGAAATTAACATGCTGGTTCCCAGTCAGTTATCTTTTATCTGATTCTGAAGGGTATTTAAGATAAAAACAATTTACTGTAATTAATTTATTTTACCAAATACACTAAGCACTCAGAGGCTAATTCTAAACCTAAAAATGTTAATAGTTCAGCACTAATAGTGAGTTTTAATTAAATCATAAAAGGGTGTACTCAGAGAGATTTATTTTTGGCTTTTGTGCAGAACATAATTTTCCATGATTTAATGTTTGTAAATTAGATAGAATGCATTAAGAGAACCCAAATGAGAAAATAAGATAGTTCTGCAAAATAGTATTTCTTTTTAGCCTCTGAATTTATTGCTATAATCCCATGTGTTTGACAAAGCTCCATGCATGAGGGTTTCTACATGGAACCATACTCATACCATTTAAGAGCCCAACAGGGGAGAATTTAAGGTGGAGACTGACCTCAGGGAGGATTATCTTAGGTGCACTTCTTGAAGTGAGAAGTGGGAAGCAGGAGACACTATGGGTGGAGATTATGGCTGCTCTGATTCTGGTATTTCATTGCCCCCAAGGGAGGGTCCAAGAATAATAGAATCTTTCTCCATTTATTCTTAAACAATCAATAAAAGAGAATGGAAGAATGAGGCTCATAATATCATTAGTATCATCAGAAGATTATTAATGTTGGCAGCACAGAAATGGAGTTTCCGTGATAAAAACATGGATATGAAAATGGCTCAAATAATTCCAAGTATTCCATGGCCTCTGGCTTTCTTTGAGGACAACAGATCTATAACATTTCAGAACAAATGACTGAGAAGTTAGCTAGTGTTCTAACCTTAGATAAATGAGAAAACAAAAAAATCATCTACAGATTCTTGACTATATACAACTTTATTAAATACTAGAGGCCCAGTGCCCGGATTTGTGCATGGTGAGATCCCTCGGCCTGGCCTGTGGGCATCAGGCTGAAACTGGGACCCCTCATGCCCTGAGGGGTCCCGGATTGCAAGAGTGCAGTTCTCAGGTGACATACCCTGGAATCAGGCCCCTTCCTCTCTGGTTCTTGGTGCATCACCTGAGAACAGCAGCTGCCAAGTCACTGCAGCTTGCTGCTCCTGCATTGAGTGTCTTCCCCCTGGTGGTCAGTGCATATCATAGCTACCAGTCAGAGGGTCTGCCCCCTGGTGGTCCTTGCATATCATAGCTACCTGTTGGATGGTCAAATAATCGGATGATTGCTTAAGCTTTTATATAGATAGATGAACTTAGTCAGTCTGATTCTACATAGACCAAATATGGCAATTGAAGTAATCTTGGAGTGTGCAAGAGCAAAGGTCTGGGACCTTGGGGCTCCTGCTGCAGCCCCTATTAGCTGTGGGATCTCAGACTCCTTGGTTCTCATCTGCTTCATCCATCAAGTTAAATTAAAAGTCAAAGCTGAGCCACATGATCTTTTGAGATCTCCTCTCATGTTTCTCCCATTCTCCTTCTGTTTTCTAGATTTAGATTTTTAGTGTGACCACAAAATAAGTAAATTTTGAGGGTAGACTTAAAGTGCTTCCCAAGCTTGTACATTTATGGAATGACTGTTATGTGCCAGGACCTGTACCAGTTGCTAAAGATATAATGATGATAGAAAACAAAAAGGAATGAAAGGAAAAAGTTCATTCTTGTGTGGATCTTGCATGTTGAAATCTCACCCATGTTGCATGTTGGTGGGAGCCAATGATAAACCAATAAATAAAGAAATGTGTCAGGAAAGGAGAAATACTGCAATGGAAAAATGTAATAGCCAATATCTATTGCATGATCATAGGTACTGGGAATCATTTTTGGAATGTTAAATGCACTTTATATAGATATTTAATCCTCATAGTAACTATATGAGGTAGGTATGATTCAAATTTCCATTTTATAGGCAACAGAGCTGAAGTGTAGAAAAGTTAAGTCATTTGTCTCCATTTTCACAGACAGAACCAGCCAGTGACTCAGCTGGGATTAGAACACAGGCAGTCTGGTCCTTAAGATCTTTATTTCTTAATATTAAATTACTTTGTTGCTTCTCTCCGGGTAAAAGCTGAACAAGAACAACAAAAACTGGGAGGGGGTTGGTTTTATGTAATTGTTAAAAGAATACCTCTTTGACTGGATGTGGTATTTGATGGAGACCTAAAGAAGGTAAGGGAACTTGTCATGCACCTCTCTCCAGGGCAGAGGAGGTAGCAAGTGCTAAAGATCTGAGTGAGGAGCTTGCTTCCAGTATTGGAGAAATAGTGAGGAAACCAGCATGGCTAGACAAGAGTTAGTATAGTGATAGGTCCATAGATAGATAGGTAGGTAGGTAGGTAGGTAGGTAGGTAGGTAGGTAGATAGATAGATAGTTAGATAAATAGATAGATAGATAGATAGATAGATAGATAGATAGATAGATAGATAGATAGCACTAGGTCATGAGATCAGAGAGGTGGCAGCAGAGGGAGGGGGAGGCTTTGTAGGACATTATAACACCTTTGATTTTCCCCAATTTGGACGGGAACCATTGGGATATTTTTGAGTGTAGGACCATAGGAGTAAGTGAAATATGATTTATGATATATAGCAAACTGTTTGCTATATAGAGAATACACTTAAGTGTGACAGCAGGGTTAATTTTCAAGAGGTTATTATAGGGATCTAGGTGAGAAACAAAGATGGTTTGGACCAGGTTGGAAGAGGAAAGGTGGATTGTGCATATGTAATGAAACGTGAATGAGCAGGCTTTGCTGGTTGATTTAACATGAGGTATAATAGAAAGATGAGCCCCCCCAAAATCTCCAAGGAATGTGGCCCCAGGAACTGGAAGAATGGATGTGTCATTGACCATCAAGGAGAAGACCATGGAGAGTCTTATCCATCTTACGGGTCTCCCATGCTCAGCGCAGCAAATACATAAGAGTATGGAGCTAAACTAGTTAGGTGAGGAATTCTTCCTACTCCTGCCAGGTTTCCTCAAAAAAAAAAAAAAAAAAATACAGAGGGTTTGTTTGGCCATGAGTGTTAGCCAAGAAACTATGTCTGCTTTGCATGATATTTTGAACATCCAAATGGCAGCAATATCAAAAGGAAAAATGCAGCTTTGATTTGGAGGGAAATTGAGTTTCATGAGTGATGATCCTGAATTTAAGAAAGATATATTACATAAAGTTTCATTCTTCTGCTATGTGGAGAGCAATTTTGAGCAGGATTTCAGTGACCTGTGACAAATATTATTCCAATACAACCTCCTCCTCAGGTTTTCCTAAGGATGGGTATTGTGATACGTGACTAGGGAAGAATATGGGAGAGAATGGTGGGATAGACACTATCTTTCTGGGACAGATGCAGTGTTCCTAGAACGTCATAGTGTATTGGATCTTATATTTAAGTCCAAATGAAAAGTCAATGCCCTGTATGGTTCTAATTCAAACTAATAGTTAGTGTCAGGGATTTGGAACAATTGAGAGACAAAGGAGACATTCAGACCAAGATTAAAATCTGAACTTAATTACTGGATTACCCACTGTAAATCATGCTTTAGGTCCATGTTTGTTAATAGTGTGCCTCATCCCATTAACAACTCAACGCTCCCCCGAAGGGACCAGCCTCTGAGAGTATGGCCGAGAGGAGCCCAGGATTCAGTTATCTGCCCACATGAAGCTCGTGCTTTAATATAGAAGGCATGTCATGTGAGTACATGTGAAAAGTAACATATATGTAAAGCCTCTGCTACCTGCTAAGTGAATTATATAGGTGTTAGAGGCAAAATATTAAGTCATACACCAAAGACATTTTGACAGGTTTGGGATGGCTACAAGCCATTTCCTAGGAATTATTCATAAAGCTTGGGACTCTGAAAATGTTACATTAACTTTGCAGGAATAGATCATTATGGGCTTTTGGTCCCAGGGAATTTTAGGAAGGAGGGACAGTTTTAGCAGGTTCTTGAATATCCCAAGGACTGAGTCTTTTGTGCCCTCCTCACCCTGAATATCTCTAATTAGTTAGCTAGAGGCCCAGTACATGAAATTCGTGCATTCTTGGGGGGGTCCTCAGCCAGCCTGCACCCTCTCACAGTCCAGGAGCCCTCAGGGGATGGCTAAGCTGTCAGTTGGACATCTTCAGCGCTGCTGCAGAGGCATTAAAAACTCCCAACACCACTGCTTCACTCACTAGGTGAGCGGCACTCCCCTGTGGGAGTGCACTGACCACCAAGGGGAAGCTCCTGCATTGAGAGTCTGCCACCTGGTGGTCAATGAGCTTCATAGCAACTGGTCATTCCCTGGTTTGGTCAATTTGCATATTAGCCTTTTATTATTTAGGTTAGCATCACCATCCATCAAACTGTTCAGTCAAAACCTGAAGTGTCATTCTTGATTGCTCCTTCTCTCTCGTTGTACACAGCAAATGCTCCTGCAGTCCCATTGCTTCTACCTATCGATGTATTTTGCACACATCCAGCTGCCTGTTTGCCTGATCATCCCCTGGTCTCAGCCCATTATCCTGCTCAAAGACCTGATCATCTCCTGCCTGGACTGCTACATGACCCCTCGCTCACTTTCCGTGCCCATTGTTTGTAACCTCCACTTCATTCTTTCCCTGGAATAATAGTTGCAAGTCATAAATCAGATGATGCCTTTCTCATGGTACAATCCTTTGATGTTTTTCTATTTTTCTTTAAAAGAAAATTCACATTTCTTATCAGAATATAAATAAGGCCCTGCGTGTGCCATCTCTTAAACATCTCTTAAACATCTTTTCTTTATTTAATTATATTGTAGCCACAATGGTCTCCTTTGTATTCCTCAGACAAAGCAGTCTCTTCCCATTTAGAGGCTGTGCACTTGCTGTTCCTTCTGCCTGACATGCGGTTCCTCTGGCTCTTTGTGTGTCTGACTCCTTTTATCCTTTAGGTCTCAGCTTAGTTACCATACTCTCAGCTCAGATGCTTCTATGACTTTCCCCAGTTGTCCTGTAATATATCATCCTATTCATTTTTTAAATAGTACATTTCAGGAAGTGGCAAACATCTAGTTTCATTTTTTTTGTTATTGCTTACTTATTATGTATGTCCTTAATAGGCCTGTATTTATTACTGTATCTGAAGTACATATCAAAGTGTCTTTGATTATGAATAAAGAATGTGGCTTTATGAGCAGAAGGGAATGAAAAGGGCATTCAGGGTCAGGTGAGAGAGTGAGCAAAGATCTGGAGACCAAGTGTGCCTCATAGGTAGGCAGCAGTATCTGAGTCCTGTTCATGGGAAGCCTAGCAGGCATGTTGGCCAGGAGGTTAGAGATATAGTGGCTGAAAGTGAAATAGTCTAAAGGGTAAGTACAAATTATGTTCAAAGAAAGGAACAGAAGGTTAACAGCAGAAGAGCCATATGGGGTTTGACAGGGTGAGTCCAAGGTGCTGGAGAGAAGGTACCAGAGAACAGCGGGAGCGGTGCATAGTATGGAGGGCAAGGGGGTAAGTGCAGAATAGTTCAGGGTGCAGTTTGTGAAAAAGGGCATCCAGAACACTGTTCTTGTTGGGAGCAATCCCGTTTATATGCTGCAACATCTGATTTCACTTGCACCGGGATACACATTTGGAGAGTAACACAATTTATGAAAGGTCTTAAGTTAAAGCTATGGGACTAGAATTAACCTTGCAGCCAGTCACCGTGAAGCTCCTGAAGAAAGATGTTTGATTGGAGAGATATTCTGTAAGGTGTCCCTTGCAGTGATTCCATCGCTGAGAAATGCTGCCGGTAGAGAGGTTGGGTAGGAGACAATAGTCATTGTCCAGCTAAGAGCTTCTGAAATGTATTTCTGAGGCTCTTATACTTGAAAAGGATGGGCTTTGTATGCCTTTTATAAGTTCCAAATGAAAAACTATTCAGAGGACTTCATACAGTGAAGGTCTGAGGGCCTGGGCTTTGGGAAGCTTTCCGAGAGAGGTCAGCAGGACCCTCCAGGGTCTCTTCTTTGCCTTTTCTTGTCTTCCATGTCCACGCTCCCCTCCTGGTAGTGAAACTCGTGTTTTGCACTGAAATCTTTTGCGATTTCCTCTTTCTAGCTTTTCTCTAAGAGGACAGGTAAATGGATGGAAGCCTGTAGAGCTGGGCTGCAATACCATGACTCATCAGTAGGTGCCACCATCTCACAAATGATTTCTCCTGCTCCCAGACTCTAGTCTATTGCTTTAAATGCATAGTTTATTTTATCCCATGTATATGTTGAGTTCTCCATAATTATAAATATGTGTTCAGATCACATAAAATCAAAGAATTTTTCTAAATCAAATAGTTACAATATATAGTCACATTTTATTCAGGATTCTGTTGTTTAATGATCCTTGTATTCAATTGGTTGCCAGTTTATCTTTAGCTACTTTAATATTGCATTACTTATTTTGATAATATTTTATATCGGTGCAGTTACAGATAAATCTTAAAACCAGGAAAAATATGGTTCATGTACTTTGTTTTATTTTTTATTTTTTCCTTCATTTAATATTTCCACCTTCACAGAAAGTTCTATTACACAGTCCTGGGATAGACTAACCTGATCTTTCTTTTTGAAAAAAATCTGCAGATACCACCCTGTGCATGTGATCAGATTTTGTACATAGATATATTTTTTAAATTTTAAAAGAAGTATGAATAGGTGTTTATTTTTTAGTGTATATTATTTTGGAAATTTTATTTTTTTACATTTGGCCACTATATTAGCAATAAAATAGAAAAAAAAGGCAAGGGATAAATGTCTAGCTATATAAAATAGCTTAATATTTTCAAATCTATTATACTACTTGATAACTAATATACTTAATATTTATAACTGTGGATTCTAATTGATCTCTGGAAGTACAATAATGAGTATATAAGACTGGGAATTAACAGGAGCCCCTGTGGCTCATGTTTAAGAAATGCCAGCTCACGTTTGATGGTTGGTTAGACTCTATGCAGTGTCTTAAATGTGTCATTCCCACACCTCCCCAATTTGAAAACTCATTTGAAATGGCAGAGATAATATCATATGTCCTCATACATAGGCAAAATACACTCTTTTTCTTTACCCTCACACTTTATTTCCGATTACCAAATGTATATGTTTTTCTCCGATTGACCAATTCTCCACCGACAGCTGAATGTCCTGTATTGTAACTCAGTTCTGACTCTGTCTACCTAGAGGTAACATCAGGCAGCACAGAGTAAGTCCCACAAGACTGTCCCCTTCCTTCGGATGTCAATAGCAAGTCCAGGTTGTTACCTGTGCTTCTAACTGACTGGCTATGAATCCGAGGTCCCTAAGACCCTGCCTCAAGTTTAATAATTTGCTAGAGCAGCTCACAGAATTCAGGAAAAAAAACCAAAAAAACAGTTTCCTTACTAAGTTACAAATTTATTTCAAAGGGTCACACACTCAGGAACACCCAGATGGAAGAGATGCCTAGGACAAGGTAAATGTGGGGAGAGGTGTGGAGCCAACCGGAAGCTCTTCAAACACTGAACTTCAGGGATTTTTATGGAAGCTTAGTCATGTGGGTATGTGTGATGGATTGCTATTTTTAAGCCCCTATTCCTCTCTGGAGAGAGTGGAGAGTAAGAGCTGAAAGTTTCAAACTTGAAATCATGACTTGGTCTTTCTGGGGACCAGTCCCCATCCAGAAATCTGCCAATAGATGCCTCATTAGGACAAAAGACACCACTGTCTGCAAGGATATTACAAGGGATTTAGGAGCTCTCTGTAAAGACACTCAGAAAATTACAAGACTTTTAGGAGTTTTGTGTCAAGAACTGGGGTTATGGACCAAATATTAGCTGGAACAGGGGCCAGAAACCAAAATACATGTTTCTTATTATGTCACACTTAGTCATTTGAAAAGTAGAAGATTTGATAGCTGCTTTCTTCCGGGCTTGCTTAGGAGCTGCAGTGTGATACGTCTTCTCTGCTGGTATAAGCTTGCGTGCCGTACGACTGATTTTAATGCACTGTTTCTACCAGTAGGGAAATGGTCCCTGTTTTATTTGTTGCTATGAAAGTCTTAAAACATGTGACTGTCCATGTGAACACTCTGTGCAGATTAAAGCTGCAGGGCATGATTGGAGGAGACGCGGACTGCCAAGCCACCGGGGGTGGCTAAGAAGGCGGCCCCTGCCAACGACAGCGTGGGATTATGTAACGCCTGCAGTGTCTGGCACTGTGCTCCACCGGAGACACATCACGTGTTGTGCAATGCTCTTAGTCCTGAAATTCAATTAGATTGCTTTGAACGATCCGTGAGTCTGCATGAGATAAGCTTTTACTGCTCTACACTAGAAAGCAAATGGGTTGATTAGCTGCACATAAATTGGGAAATTGCCATTGTAATTCCAGCAAGGATATTTGCATTATATATATACATCCTCTTGTGTGCCACAGAAAAGCAGAATTTAAGCATTATGTAACCTGGATAAATAAAGGAAGGGGGAACACAGCCCTCACATTAGAGAAAAAATATTTTCTTCCAGACACTTAGCAGTAGATTTTCTTTTCTAAAACTAGATTTTTGTCATTGTTTGGAGGAATCTGCTTAAAGCCTGCCAGTATTTCTTTTCTTTCTTTCTTTTTTTAATGCCATGATCTATGAATGAGGATAAAGAAATTGATAGTGATAATTTGGTGGGGAGGAATTTCATTAGGAAGGATTTAAATTGTGAGTTCAATATCCTTTTAATATTGAGCAAGTTTACTTTCTTTGTGAAATTGTAGCTAGTCAATTTAAGGAATTAGGGGTCATCAGAAATTAACCCCGTATTGTTTGGCTGAGACTTCTCAATGTCTTTTTACTAAAAGAGATCTGGAATGGAGGAGGGAAGGTAATAGTGAATGTTGAGAAACTGAGAACTCAGAAAGAAATTGAGGGTTATTATCATTCTAAGGGCTTCAAGAGCCACTGTTAAACAACCGAAATCAGTGATGTGGGCTCGACCACCCAGCTCCTTCTACCCTTGTTTTTCTCCAAATAGGATTTCAGGTTTCAACCGAAAGTCCTGGTGAGAAGTTGATGTTCATTGAATTTGTTTAGAACACTGAGTTGAAACTAAAGGCACTGAAATGTCATGCAGAGAACTTCCATTTTGTTATGCCAACAGGGCTTAGGTGTACAGTTTCTTTGTGATTTGGGGTGAAGTGGTCTTGAATTGGAGCAAAATCAGCGCTGTTGTAGGATTTTTCCCCTGCTGAGAAAAGGCTTGTATTTCACTCTTATCCTTTAAAAAACCTTGTTAGGACACAACATTTGCTCATGATAACCCTCAATCCTGACTTGAATGTACATGGATATTCATTAGCAGGTTGTTTTTTAACATGTTACATTAAAACCCAGATTAAAACAGTTTTTCATTTTAATAGATTATCTACATTTTGTGTGAGATTTAACATGCATATGTATTTCCATTCGTTGAATTTTCCAAACCATCTGCAGTAGATATTCCATTTACCTGCAGGGAACACTGATGGGTAGAGAAATGCAATGTGCTATCCAGGGCCACACTGCAAGGAGGGTACTGGATAGGGTTTAAAGACAGAACACATGAATCTTCATCCACTATACCAGTGATCACCAAATGCTGTTGCCTGGACTAGTGACAGGCTGGCCATATTTCTAGGAAATCCTATTTGTTATGCCTACAGTATAGGTCTGGGAAGCTGACATCTTAAAATAACTTCCCAGGCAATCAGGATGCAGGACCAGAATTGCTAGCTACTTCACGTTTAATATTTTGAGCCAAAGAGATAGCCATAGCACATCTCTGCTTATGCTGTTCTTATATTTCTATTCTTCCTTGTGATGATATGTACATACACACCATCCTGTGTATTCAAACCCACACTGTAAAATCATAGTTCATTCTTTTTTTGTTTCTTGGTAAAAACTTTCATAGAAAATAGATCTTTCTAGGATAGGCATAAAATATGATGTGGCTACCATAGAGTATACTGTAGTAGTCAAAAGAATATAGTGGGGAAATGTAATACCGTAAGTAGTGTCTGCTATCCGAAGGCTAGCTTCCAGGTCTTAAATTGGAACTAGCTGTTGTGACTTTCTTAATGAGTGGATTCAAAGTTGGTATTCTGAGGGATGGTTGCTGCATGTTTACAAAATAATGAAAAGGTACTAACTAGCTCATTCCTTACCCTACCATAATTGAGTCTGTTGGATTTTTTTCTCCTTTCCTATTTGCATCTTTTAAAAAATATATTTTTTTATTGATTTCAGAGAGAAAGAGAGAGGGAGAGAGAGATAGAAACATCAACAATGAGAGATAATCATCAATTGGCTGCTTCCTGCATGTCCCCTACTGGGGATTGAGCCTAAAACCCAAGCATGTGCCCTGACTGGGACTCGAACTGTGACCTCCTGGTTCATAGGTCGATGCTCAACCAGTGAGCCACACCATCTGGGCTCCTGCTTGCCTCGTTAAACAATGATGTATGCTCCATCACTGCTGGGACTGGGGCCTTATGAGATCTTCTTTATCCTTCCACAGTTACCTCCACATCTTTCTGCAAAGATCTTATTTTGTACCACAAATATTTGTTTGAAGGGGGAATATTTGCAAAGGCCATATTGGTTCTGTGAACCTATATACTTTGACCAAAGAAAGCATCATGGTTCAGGCTTTGGATAGACTCAAGAGGGGGCTCTAATTGCATACACCGAATCTGAAAGAAAAAAAAAAATACAGTCCTCAGTTAATGACCAGGGTACAGATAATGTTGCAGAACATGTACTTTCTAGAAACACATTCTTAATCTACTGTCTTAGTACACTTATCAAAGTGTATGGCTGGCAGCTGTTAAGACATTTTCACTTAAAATTTAGTATATATGTAATACTAGTATTACATAATACAGTTTTCCAGGTGTTGCACTTTTGAATAAGTAATTAATAATAAAGCGTGTTACGGTGTTTTCAAGCTCAGTCATGAGTGAATAAACTTTTCTTTGCAGATGAACTAACTATTCATGTCAGCTATACGTATCTATTGAAAATGTACCGCCTCACAAAAAATGTTCCAGGTAATAAAATAAATGAAATCAGCATTATACGGTTGGTTAGGTGAAGTTTCTTTTTGAGGATTTATACCATAGAAAGGAAATATCCAAGGGCAGAATCTGTTTGCTTTTCATGTATTTTCTTGTACAGTGACTCATATTGCTACGTTAAAGGGATGATGGTTCAGGAAATAATTTATCCAGGTACTTCAAAAAGAAAAAATTATATTTTTGACATAAACACAGTCTTCCAATACCTGACTTCTGTTATAATTTTTCAGTTATATTAGCCTATAGAAGACCCACACTCACATATACCTAATTTCATGCATAAGTAGAGTGTGTTTAAAAAATAGAAAGATTTGCTTGGTATGTTAATCATGTTTGAGTTAGAAAAAAAATGTGGTTTTTTTAAAAACAGATTATTTAATATAAAGAGTTGTCAACTACGAATTGAATTGAAGAAATAAAAAACTAAAAGAGCAATAACATGTCCTATGGGAAAATATCTAGAAGCAGCTGCCACCTCTACGACTGTACCAAAGAGAAGAGGTTATAGTTACTAAATTTAAAGCCTGAGCAGTGGGGACCCCTGTGGCTGGATGTCCACAGAGTCTGAGGCCGCCAGCAAAGGCCAGGAGCAGACGTTTCTGAGGGAAGGCCGTGTTGGAAAAAGGACAAGCTGGGTTTGTTGTACGGATGGGCAGGAGGAACCACCCCTGCAGAAGAAGAATGTGAGGCTGGAATGCCACTCCCAGCAATAGGAGCAAAACCAGAGGTCAACAGGAAGCCAACAGGAAGCAGACAAGAGGAACATTTCTTTTCTTCCTCCAGCCTCGGAGTGTCTCTTTCATGCCTCCTACTGTTGGAAAGGAGCCTGGACCAAGATCGCAAAGCAGAAATAAGACTAACTAAGATTTATAAAAGTCCAGCGCCAGCAGTACAAGGGCCAGTTTGGAGCTAAGAGGCAATAGCTTAATAACGAGCAGGCTTGAGTTTCTTTGAGAATCTTACGAAAATTCTTTCAAAGAGAAGTTTTTTTTTTCCCCCTTAGTTTTTATGTATTTTATTTGCTTCTCATAGAATTTTTTTAATTCTATTTTTCAATGACAGTTTATATTCAATATTGTACAGCATAGTGGTTAGAGTTAGACAATCATATACTTTACATAGTGTCCCTCCCAATAGTTCCAATACCCACCTGGCCCATACATAGTAATTACAATATTGGTTATACTCCCTATGCTGTACTTTATATTCCTCTGACTGTTTTATAGTTACAAAATAGAAGTTATTTTAAACTTGGTACAAAAATATTTAAAGAGAAGTTTATCTCCCACTTTCATGACCCTTGTAGTCTATTCATACCGTCCTTCAACTAGATAATCACTATTAATTTTCTTGTACCCTTTCAGAACTTCTTTATGCAAATACATGCAAATGCAAATATGTGTTTTTACCTCTGCTGCTGTCTTATTTAGCATACTACACTTTTTCACCTTGCTCCTTTTACTTAACAATACATCTTATTGATCTTGCCATATCACTACACAGAGAGTTCCTTCATTGTTTTAAATCTCATTATCTTAATGATTCTTTTACTGTTTTCAGTAGTTTTTTATTATATTCTCTTTGGTGTTCCCAGGATAGAATGACATCATCTGTAAATACTGATAGTTCCCAAATTTTATATCTCTAAAATCATTTCTATCTGTTAATTGTTTTGGCTTGTACATTCAGCACAATATTAAATATTAATGGTAATAGTGAACATTTTGTCTCTTTCCGGCTTTATTGGGAATGCCTCTAATATTTTCCATTAAGTATGATGCTGGGGATGGGCTAAGATAAATACATTTTGTTTTGTTAAGGAAGGATTTATTTTTTGAGCTTTTTAACAAAAAAATCAGAAGTGTTGATTTTGTCAAACGGATTTGTAGCATCTGTAGAACATGAGCATATTACTTTAATTTTTATACTAAAGATATATCTGTTTCCTTTAACTTTCTATATTGTTAGTAAACTTCCAAATATTTCTGCTATTGAACCATCTTTGTATCCCTAGAACAAACTACACTGGGTTATGGAATTTGCTAACACACACACACACACACTCACTCACTCACATACTCCATTCACTCTGATACTTATAAAAGGTTATAGGTATTTGTTATTGTTGATCACTATTTGTTAGGTTTCTTCATCCGTTTTGCTTATTTGATAAGAATAATTTGAAAATACCTATAGAAAATGAGGGAGATGCTACTTTTCTCTTTTTTTCCTTTTATTTCCTTAAGAAGGAAAGGTTTATTATTGACACTTGAGGCTAGTATTTGGATTGGCCAGGAAAATTATTTAATTAACAAATGATATAAAGCTTCTAGTTTTTTGTGGGGCTTTCCCCATCTCCCCTTTTATACTTATGGGCCCTTCCTTCCTTCCTTCGTTCCTTCCTTCCTTCCTTCCTTCCTTCCTTCCTTCCTTCCTTCCTTCCTTCCTTCCTTCCTTCCTTTTGTTGGTATTGGAGCAAATTGTTCAAGCTGAGTAAGATTTGTGGATCCTGTTTCCCCCTGTTCTTTTGCATGTCTTGTTACTTTTGATAGTGCAAAATATGTGAGCACTGGAGTAGAAATTACTTGCTATATTTGTTAAACTGTCCAAAGTTTAGGGGAATAATTTTCTACCATAATTTTCTTACTTTCGGTTAATGAGAAGATACACAGATTCCATTCTGTTTGGAGGTTAATTTTAGTCTGTTATTATACATCCTGGCAACAGTAGACAATTGCGTTTTGCCTGAAGTTTAAATGCCCGTTTTAATTGGCAACTTAAAATAATTTACGGTCACCTGTTCTTTAAATCAGATTCCTTTTTGGTTATTATCAATAACCAAACTTAAAATGGTTTGAATTAAGGTTGAAGGGGAAGCTTTAGACTTAATTTCCCTTTTAAAATATAGTTCTTGACAACAGCCAGGCTGTGCATGAACCGAAGTCAGTGTTCCAGCAGTGTCACTAGGCGTACAGCAGCAAGATACGGGAGCTGACAATTTTCAAATGATAATAACTGGTTATATAAGTCACCCAGGATGGCTTGAGGTACTATTATTTCCAGACAGACCTGGCAGTAACACCTGCCAGGGCAACAGGCAGTCAGACGAAAACATTACAATATGCTTTTAAAAAAATACATTTATATATATTTTATTGATATTTTTTACAGAGAGGAGGGGAGAGAGGGATAGAGAGCTAGAAACATCAATCAGCCACCTCCTGCAGCCCCCAACAGGAGATGTGCCTGCAACCAAGGTACATACCCTTGACCGGAATCGAACCTGGGACCCTTCAGGATGCAGGCCGACGCTGTATCCCCTGAGCCAAACTGTATTCGGCTTCAATATGCTTTCTAATAATTATCATAACGTCCAGTCAGGGTGGAACGTGATTGATCCAGTGCAGAAGAACATCTTTCTTAGGGATTGATTGCAGGCTTTAAAATAGCATGGCTGTGGTACATATTCCTATAAGTAATTCTCAGGATAGCATTGGAAGAAGTAGCAATAATCACTTCATTCTTTGTATCCCAAACTAAATTGATGCAAATTTCAGCCGAGACCATCTGTCAGAGCTTGTGTCCTCTTCCTTCCCTTCACACTTTCATGTTTCCTCTCTCTCTTTGTAAAAATTGCAGTTAATTAGAAGCTTTTTGCATGAGAACTGATTATACCAGTGGCCGGCAAACTCATTAGTCAACAGAGCCAAATATCAACAGTACAATGATTGAAATTTCTTTTGAGAGCCAAATTTTTTTAACTTAAACTTCTTCTAACACCATTTCTTCAAAATAGGCTTGCCCAGGCCGTAGTATTTTGTGGAAGAGCCATTCTCAAGGGGCTAAAGAGCTCCACGTGGCTTGTGAGCTGCGGTTTGCTGACCACTGGATTATACTAATGAAATTAATTCATTTTTTTGTTTTTTTGTTTGTTTGTTTTTTTTTTGTTTTTTTTTGCATAGCTGATGAAATAATAAGAAATAAAAACAAGGCCGTGCTTCACATTGTTCCTAAGTATTACATCATTCTTAGGAGACATATTTAACTGAGGGATTTCTAAGTACTTCCAGAAGCTTATTAAACCTTAGGCTATCGCTGTGGAAGGGAAATTGTTTTTAGAGGTTCCAAGGTGGGACAGACGACAAGGTTGGTAGAAACACAGCTGAATTCTAGAGAGTTTGATGTCAGTTGATTTTCTTTCTGAGCAGCTTTTATGAGGCTGGATCTATTCCAGGACACCTACAGGGAGAAGTGTGTGTGTGTGTGTGTGTGTGTGTGTGTGTGTGTGTGTGTGTGTTGAAGTGATGATAGTTTGGAGACAATGGAAAAATTGGGTAGGAAAGATAAGGCAGAGAAAGAACAAATGCTGCACCAAGTTAAAGGAAACCTAAGAAGACACTGGTGTCAATGAAATGATGTTCCCAGATGACTTTCCATGGCAGCTTCATGACAAATGTGAGCTCAGAGTCAGAGTGTCTTCAGGAGGGGCTGTGGGGGGTGCGGGTGGGGGTCTGGACAGAATACCTTTCAAAGAGTCCCAGCCGGAGCTGCCCTGGACAAGACCAGTGGCCGCCCATCCAAGCTGACCCTCCCTGCCTGTATTGTTTACAGTCACACTAACCAATGAAGCAGGTCACCCTGAAAACCTCTGTGGTTGCATAGAATGCAGGGTAACTTACATTGACCTAAGAAAGGTTCAAATCCCGCTGGCAGGGCAGCTCTCCGATGACCTCACCCCTGCCCCCTACTCTCCAGAGCCCTGGCTTCCTGCCACCATGGGGCCTGCATTCTCCTTGGGTGCAGTGCTTTCTGCATCAGGGTAAAGAGGAAAGGACATCAGAGTCCCACATGGGCTGATTCTGTGTCCCTTCTGCTCACCTTCTGTTTGCTCCTTCCCTGTCACGTGGCCCCAGCTGACTGCACGGAGGACTGGGCAGTGCTGTCTTGCCGTGTGCCTGGGAGGAAAGGGAGAGGATTTGGTGACCAGCTGGCCGGCCTCTGGCACATGGCCCCTCAGCAGTAAACCAGAGGGCTTGTCTTTCACTCGTTGCATCGGTAACAACAGACTCACAGGGCAGGGCTGTCTGATGGATGTGTATAAACATGTTTTCCAGAAGCAACAACCGTACTCATATTCTTTTTTTCCAAGGGGCTTTAATTTAGCAATATCATCATGAATCTTAATTCTGACTTAAGCAGAGGCTTTGAAAGCGCGGGGTGGAGATGGCTTTCGCAAACCTGAGAGGTCCCGGCGTAAGTGCTGCTTCCCAGGGCTGCTGAGTGCGTCTTCCTGTCCAGTGTCTGCTCAGACACTTTACAATTAAACGCTGGCTCCTGTCTCTGCCCATTCAGAGGTAAAACACGGGCAGAGGGATGTTTGCCTTGGAGGCTTGAAGTGAGGTAAAGAGTAGATGAGAGGTTCCAGGAGGTCATGTCAGGTGACAGGAGCTGCAAAGCACGAGATTTTAGTGCCCCAAATGCTAAGATCGTGTGGAAAGGCATCGAGGAGGTCAGAGCTGAAGAAACTGTTGGAGGCTGAAGGCTAAAAGTGGAGCACAGAGAGAGATGCCTTAGGCTTTCAGACTTAATTTGCGGCTGGAGTGGACATACGGAAATTCCCTTCTGCCCTACCCTCCCCCAGCTGTTTACGCATCGGTCCCACACATGTCCCAAACATGGGCACACATATGTTTACATGTTGGTCTCACACAAATTCTTCAAATTGGATGAAGAATATTTATTTCATAGTATGACTTTTCAGGTGATTTTGAAAAATGAGAATCTGATTCTCTAAAATATTTCCATTAGGCCAGGATTGTGCAGGTGACAGAATGCAGGTGCATATGGAAATAGAAAAAAAAATACCTGAGACACTATTGCTTACAACAAACTATGAAGCTCGTGAGATGTGTTTGTGAACAATCTGTTCCATATTCATAGAATTTAAAGTTTAGTAAGAAAGTCAATTACCAACCAGATAGTCTGAAAGGGATCAATCTCTTCCTCCCTCCTTTCCCCCACTCCCTCCCTCCCTTTCTTTTCTTTCTTTCCCTTAATTACTCTGAGGGAGAAGGCCAGAGTGCTATAAGAGTGTGGAACTGGAGGGTGCAAGTTCAGCTAAGGGAGGGGTGTCCAGAAAATAGTTTTTTCAGGAAAGTGACATTTGAGCTGAGGCCTTGAGAGGTGACAAGGAGCTGGTGACAGCAGGAGGAGCAGTGGAATGGAACAGGAATGGAGTGTGTAGCAGGTTCGAAGGCCTGCACTGCTGACCAGCTGTTATGGAGAGCGATCCTTCCCACCTTTAAAACATTAGACCCAGAAGCAAATGGGACTGCAGAGAAGGGACCAGTTATAGCTCAGATGAATAGGGACAGAAAAATGGGAAGAATTCAGGGCATCGAGATGACAGGGAATCTGAAATGGGAGGAGAGTGGGCAACAGGGAAGAGAAGTTAGAGAGCAGAGTCCTGCCTAGTGTGGGTGTTTTTCTAGGTGGAGTTCTTTTACTACCAACTCCTGGCTCACCAGTTCCAGTGAACATTTTCTAATTTTTCAAAAACTTGTCATTATCTTCAAATTTATTTAAAACGTGTGCACACTTTTCAAGGCTGCTTGGCAAATGCTAAGGCCATGGCCTCTTGCTGGTATGCTGGGTGTTCTGCTGGTTTGCTGTGAGCATCCAGTGACATGTTTGTGAAATGGTCCTGATCAAATATTGCTTTCATTTGATTAAAGTGTTCTGATTTATTTATCTCCTTTATTACAACAATTTGTGTGTGTGTTTTTTTCCTTCCCTCATGCTGGACCTCATGTAATGACTAGACTATGATCCAAAGGAAACAACTTTCCCAGGCACATTGATTATCTCTTGAGTTCCAGGAATAGAACCAGACCTGATTGCCTAATAGTGGAAGTGAGTTGGGGACATGGAAAAAGCTGATGCCATGACTTCCTCCCTCTTCCTTCTCTCACATGTTAAAGGTGTGAATGAGCCCGTGTGTGGTCAGGTCTTCTCAGCAAAGTGGTGGAAGGAATGTCTCCTCTTCTCATGGGAGCTACACGTGTCTTTGCCATGCTTTGTTTTGTTAATTTGGAAACGGTTAATGAACAGCACTGCGATTTTTAGACTACATCTGGAAGATGTGTAGTCTTATTTCATGGGAAGAAGCAGAAGGGCGGTGGGTGGAGTAACCTGGCTATAATTACAGTGTACATTTATTTGAAAAGATCAGCATATTAGTGGCCAGATTAATTAAACGCAGCTGGAATAATTCAATATCCTTGATTCCTATAAAAGCTAAGTGTTTTTTAAAACTCTTGAGGTTTGCTGTGAACCTGATGGTGATAGATGCATTTTGAATATGTCTCTTCCTAGATTATGAATTCTAACACGATTTAAAGACTATCTTTTTTTAAAAAAAACAACTATGTTTCCCTTTTTACCACTCCCCTCAAAAAAAATCCAAACCCTTATTTATCCACTTATCCACGAAGTAAATTCTAGCACCTTTCTTTGGAAAGATTTATATTTGTTTACTAATATGTGAAGCATACTTTTTGTGAAGTTGTTTATAATGTTTAGTTTCTACACCTCAAGTGGTGTGAGGTATCCATGGAAACTGTCTAGCCTGTGTTCTGTGCACTGGACTGCCTTCCCACACAGGTCAAGACACAAGCAGGCCTAGATTCTGGCTTGATTTATGTGCCTTAAGCATCAGGCAGTTTTAACAAGAAATTGGCTCCTAATTGACACATACAATTTTATATTTAATTTGTAGTTTGAGCCTCTTCCCATTTTACTAACAGATGTAACATTCAAAACGTGTGCCGTCTCAATACATCTGTTGCACAGATGCACTTAAAGGCAAGAACTCTGTGGCAAACAGCAGCTGCGCCTCCACTGGGTAGCAAAAATTGAGAAAGAGCCGACATTAATTTCTGTAAGATATGTATTTAAAAGTAACTGAAGGAGGGCATTTCTTTAACCAATCTAATGGATTTATTTTATACTTGAGGCCCGATGCATGAAGTTTGTGCAAGGGGCTTGGTCCTCAAAGCCTGGCTGCCTCTCGGCCCCACAGTCCCGAGGCCCCACCCACTAGTCATTCTGGAAAGTTGTTTTGGAAGGTTGTTCCCGAAGGTTGTGCTGCTGTCCAGTCTAGTTAGCATATTAGCTTTTTATTTTATAGGATCATTATATCAGCTTTACTGAGATAGTCACACATCATAAAATCCACCCTGCTAAATTCATCCTGTGAATTTTAGCGTATTCACAGATCTGGAACAATATGCACTGCCTAATTTTAGAACATTTTTATTATTCCAGAAAGAAACCCCATACCCATCAGCAGACACTCCCCATTCCTCTGCCCCCAACTCCCAGCAACCACTAATCTGTTTTCTGTTTCAATGGATTTGCCTCTTTTAGACATTTGTGTGTGTGTGTGTGTGTTTTATAACTGCCTTCTTTCACAAGGTTTTCAAGGCACATTCATGTTGTAACATATCAATACTTCATTCCCTTTTTATTGCCAAATAATCTTCCATTGTATGAACATACTGCATTTTGTGTATCGCTTGTCATTTGATGGACATTTCGATTGTTCCTACTTTTTGGCTATTATAAATAATGCTGCCATTAACATTCATGGACAGGTTTTTTGGGGACATATGTTTTTATTTCTCTGCTGCATGTCCCTATGCTGGAAATTGTTGGATTATATGATAACTCTATGTTTATTTCAGAACTACAAAATACAATAGATTTCCAAAATGGTTGCAGCATTTTATATTAAATCAGCAGTGTATAAGTGTCACAGTTTTCCACATCCATCAATTTGTTTATTGTTTGTAAATATACCTCTTCTCTCTATCAGTGTTGTCATTTTCTTTACTAATTTTAATGCAGGCCCAACTCAGAGCAGATGACATCAAAACTTAAGATGGTGGTAAACTTAGGTATCATATAGAATATGTAGCAATGGAAAAGGGAAAACACTAAAAATACAGTTTTATTATAAGTTTAAATCTCCAAATTTCTGGTATAATTATCATTTTGTCTTGCTTTATGTAAAATGAGAAATAGGTATGAGAGTATCCAGCGTGCTGTGCAGCTCAGTCGTGTTGCAGTGCCAGGTTAAGAGACATTCTTATTTTTTCATTCAATATAACTCTTCTCTTCAGATCTAATATGCCATCAATTCTGTCACCAGAAAGAAAAAGAATGCTGCCAGTGAAGCTGTAACACACCATTGATTTCAGAGTGACCTATAATCAGAAATGCTAAAATGTGTGTGTCAGTTGGTTGAATATCATCCGTCCAATGCACTGCCAGGTGGCCTGTTGGATTCCCAGTCAGAGCACATGGCCAGTGGTGGGCTCCATCCCTAGTAGGGGGTATGCAAGAGGCAGCCAATCAATGATTCTCTTTCTCCATTTCCCTTTCACTCTCTCTAAAATCAATAAAAACATATTAAAAAAATATATAGTAGAAAAGAAGATGTGCTTGTTTACTTGGAGTTTTTGTTGTTTTTGAAGGCAAACCGGTCATCTGTGCTTACTTATATCCAGGGAAGAAAGCAAGAGTTTTCATACCTCAAAGATTTGATAAACAACTTTACAAATATGCATTAATATCCAGGAGTATAAAAATGATATGTACACATGCACACACAGACAAAGAGGGGAGGGTTAGTTATTGACTTATTCTTTCCTAGTTCAAGAGTATTAGATCAGCAAGCTGTAGCTGCCTGAACTGATTCATTTCCCTCTCCTCTTCAATTTTCTAATTAAAAATAGCTGATTTATCTCTAATTTAATTTATTGGAGGTTTTAAGCTTTCTTTTCAGCCTTCCTTTTCTTTTGTCTTGTTTATTTCAGAAGCTAACGTCAGCAGTTGATTCACAGGCCCATGAAAATCCAGGTTGGCAGTGCAGAGCTAAGCTTAGCACCACAGCACAACCCAGCAGCTAGGCTTCCGTAGCAGCAGATGTGCTTTGCATGTTGTTAGCAATAAAGTGTTAATTTCTTAGTGCCCTGGATTTCAGTTGCAGTTCTAGATAAAGTAGTTAAATATCTGCTGTGGTGTATGCCATAGGGAATACAAATAGTTTTCAAAATGGTGTTCGAAAGATTGTATAAGCCAAGTCAAAGGCTTTCTGAAAAAGCCTTATTCTAAGGTAGGGGTTTGGCCCACTGTACTTTCGTCAGCTCAGGCATCTTTCTGTTTGTTTGCATAGAGATCTCATTCGCTTTTGAAAATAATTGTATGGGTGCTTTGAAATATTGATGAATGTTCACAGTTTCCACTAGTTCTAAATCACTGTCTCATAGATATTTCACTGAGAAATTCTTTGAAAATTATGGTTGACATATGGAACACAATTAGGAGCTCATGAGAGCAGATATTGCTTCTATTAGAGTAGATGGCATATAGGGTCTCATGGACAAGCTGATGAAAGAAAGGATCAAAATTAGGTCTACATAATTTTTAATGTCTAACAACAAACACTAAAAGAAAGAGTTTTCCTTTTATGTTGGGAAAATGAGATAAAATAGAATTTTCTTTAATTTTATCATGTTTTGTAAGTTATGACCCAAACAATATTTCTAAAGACAATGGTGACTTTTCTCTTTTTAAAATGACATGTTCACATAATATTAGAGATTCTGTTGCTAAGTCAGATCCTACAGAGTCAAGGTGGTTTCTGTGTTTTTCAGTAAAAGATGAAAACTCTATTTCAATAGATATATTGTAATAAGGGAAGAACTTGGACTGGACTTTGGCATATTATTGTATTCAGATTGAGTGTTGGAATTGTTCATCCTTATTTTTAAGTATTCTAGTAGTTTGCTGCCTTCTTTTAGCCATAGAACCATAGACAATAAGTTTGTACAATAAAAATATTTAGTATGCAAATAACATTGAATATGTGTATCTCAAACATTTGCCAAGGTTATAACACATAATATACAACATATGTCACAGTCCTTAATAGATGGCATTCAACACCAAGTTTCATTGGTAAATATAGTGATCACTCCTTCAGGATCATTGATTTATATGTTCAATCAAAAATAATTATTGAGTATTAATGTGCCATATTTTGCATGAGGTGTTGAAGTTCATGGTCAGCCAAAAAGAAAAAAAAAAGGCACAGTTTCTGTGTTCATGGTGCTCATTATTTAGTAGAGGAGGTAGAAATCATCTTAAGATTGATGTGAATATATATAAAACTAAACCACATGGTGTTATGAGAGGATTGAATGAGAACTGCCTTGGTGAGGTTAGAGAGGAAGACTGATGTGACTGAGCTGAGCTTCTAAAGGTTGATTAGGAGTTAACTAGTAAGCAAAGCTGGGAGTTTTAGACAGGTGGAGGTGGGAAGTGGGAGGCTCTGAAAGTCTGGCTGGCAAACAGGAACAGCTTCTGCTAGTGTCTTGAAGCTGAAGGGAGCATGATAAGACATTGTAAGTCTTATGTGCCAGGAGGAAGATGTAGAGTGGTTCAAAAAACAGTGATGACAATGGTTCAGGATTTGTAGGTGTCAGGTTATGAATTCTCACCTAAGCCAAGCTATTTTTGGTCAGTGTTCAAAGAGAGGTGAAAAGCAGCTGAACCTGATATGTAGAAAGCAGTCATAATTATATTTAATATAAGGATTCTATCGGGTCTAGTAATAATTAATGTCGTTTTTAAACATTCGTTTAAAATCTTGCTTGGCGTTGACTTGTATTGACATAACCTTCAAATACGTGGTATGTACAGAACGTGTGAAGTGCAATTAACAAGTTTTGCTTGAAAAAGTTTGTGTTTGGTTTGGTTTTTGTTGCAAAACTAGGGCTAAGAAGATGGCGGATGAAGAGCATATTTGGCACTGCATGCTTTACGAGTTCCAATTAGGAAGAAAAGCAAGTGAGGCTGCAAAAAACATCTGTAGTGCTCTTGGTCAAGATGCAGTTAGTGCCAGAAAATGCCAGCGTTGGTTTGAGAAATTTCGCGAGGGAAATTTTTCGTTAGATGACAAGAGTGGTCGAGGCCGTGTGTCCAATTTTGATCAAGAAGCTCTTCAAGCTCTTTTGGTGCAAAATCCTCAAATTACCCAACAAGAGCTTGCAACAACTTTAAATTGTTCACAAAAAACAATTTCCAATCAATTGCGTGCACTTGGCAAAGTCCAAACGTTTGGAAAATGGGTTCCTCATGAGTTGACCGACAACAACCGTAATCAAAGAGTCACAATTTGCAGTTCGCTCCTCTCTCATCAAAACCTTTTGCCGTTTTTAGAGCAAATTGTTACTGGAGATGAAAAATGGGTGCTGTTGTTAATTTGAAAAGGCGGCCTCAATGGTTGGACAAAAATGAGGCTCTGCAGCCCACGCCAAAACCTGACTTGCATGCGAAAAAAGTGATGTGTGTTTGGTGGAATTTTAAAGGAATTCTTCATTATGAACTTTTACCATCTAACCAAACCATTACAAGTGCAGTGTATAGTGCCCAATTGGAAAGGTTAGCCCAAGCTTTAAGAGAAAAAGAACCCGCGCTGATTAATCGGAAGGGCGTAATTCTTCACCACGATAATGCACGACCGCATACTGCAAGAATCACTGCTGAAAAACTGCGCCAGTTGGAATGGGAAGTTCTTCCTCAACCTGCATATTCTCCTGATATTGACCCTTCCGAATACCATTTGTTTCGTTCTTTGCAAAACTTTCTTCTTGGAAAAAAATTTAATAATGAAGAATGCCTCAAAAATGCATTGACCGAATTTTTTGCATCAAAATCACAAGAATTTTACAACAGAGGGATTAAAATGCTTCCTGAGCATTGGGCACAAGTAGTAGAAAACAATGATAACTATATTGTTGATTAAATTTTGTTGTATTGTTTAAATAAATTCGATTTAAAAAAGTATTAGAAAACGACATTATTACTAGACCTAATACTTTAATGTAATATTGACTTCATATGAAAAAATATTATGTTCTTATTTTCTAAAATATACTTTAATTGATCTTTGAGAGAAAGAGGAAGGGAGAGGGAGAAAGAGAGAGAGAAACATCCATGTGAAAGAGAAATATCAATTGGCTGCCTCTTATATGTCCCCTATTGGGAATGGAGCCTAAAACCCAGGCATGTGCCCTGACTGGGAACTGAACTGGTGACTTTTGATGTATGGGATGACACTCACCCAACTGAGCCACACCAACCAGGGCACAACATAATTTTTAATTATAAAGTATAATAACATAATAAGGACCGATGAACTCCCTTAACCAACTGTAGAATGAGAACATCTTGTATCTTCCTCCGTGCTCTGGCTGCCCCTCTCAGAGACAACTGATAGCTCGTATTTTTCATGCCACACTGTATGTCTTGTAGGACTTTTTCCCCTCTCCCAACTTTATATTGCTAAGATTCATCAAGATTGTTGTGTGTAGCTCTGAGGCTCTAGTTCACTCATGTTCACCACTGTATAATATCGCATTCTGGGTATCTACCACAATTTATTGGTCCATTTTCTGTAAGTGGATATTTGAGTTGATTTTCGTGTTTTTATTTTTTTTGCGTATTGTTTGTTTTGATAGTAATACTAACATGAATGTGTAGGACATGGTACTATGTGTCTCCTGGGGCACATGTTTTGGAATTGCTGGGTGAGAACATGTGTTTTTCAGAGTGGGTGTACACAAAAACCAATTTTCATTCTCACAATTGATCCACTACTCTCCAGTATTTGTTTTTTGTAAGACTTACTCTTTGCCAATCTAGTGGGTTGATAAATGGTGTCCTATTATCATCTTAATTTGTGTTTCCATAATCACTAATTAATACAGGTGAACATTTTTTCATGTTTCTTGGCCATCTGTGTTTCTTATATGACATGCTATTTTAGTTCCTTTGTTCACTTATGTGTCAGATTACCTTTCTCACTGATTTGTTAATCATTCTTTATATATTCATATATTCTGAATTTTAGACCTCTGCTGTTTCACAACCCCCTGGGTACTTAATGGAGAATGAATTAGAAGACATCAAGTGAATATGGGGAGAATGATTAAGAAGCACAGTCTTTCCTAATGAACTGTTATTACATGAAAATTTTATAAATATATTTAGTATTTTTCTTATATTTCTTACATTGATTTAAATTGGCTTCTGAAGAATTCTACTTTGTACATGTACTAGGGATGGTTGAAATCTAAGTGCGGTAGGTGTTATTTTTATGAAACCATGACATACTGATCAAGTTTGCTTCAAAGTAATGTACAAAATGAATGCTGTTTTTCATTAGCCATTTCTCAAAAAATTGTGGAAGGCTGGAGTGGGATATGTATGTCAGCAGTTAAAAGCTCTGGCTGTCTTCCTGGCACTGGCTGTTGTAATATGCTATATAATATTATCAATTGTGCAAGTCTTCTTTTCCTTTAAGCACTAAAAAGTATTACAGTAACTGTTTATTTAGCATTTGTGTGGGCTAGGAACATAGAGCTTTTCATATGTCATTTCTAATCTTTAAAATAGTCTGGCAGCATGGATATTATTATACACAGATGGGGAAACTAAGTCTCAGGGCAGTCAAGTAAAATTCTAGAGATTAAAAAAAAATAGTGGCAGAACTGAGATCCAAATCAATTGCATTGGTCTCCAAAACATTATAATTTCCACTAAGTATACAGCTTTTTATTGCTGGGTACTTCCATAGTGTCTTTGTATCAAATTGTGTGTAGATACTCTCATTTAATTCTTAAGACAAGATTTTCCTTTGAAGTTGTGCTATGCAGACCTCCTCTTCATTCCTAGACTCCATTATGTATGTATCTCCTATCTTAGGAACTTCTAAATATACTCTGAATTTATTAAAATGTAGCTTCATACTTGTTTTGTTAAAGTGTTTACGTTGATGGATAATTAGTGCAAGTGTTAATTTTCTTCCTTCTTTTTAAGGACAGTTTCTAATATTTTGAGAAAATATTTTTCTCTCACTTTCTCGCTCTCTTCTCCCCCATCTCTGTCTCTCTTTCCTTCTTCTTCTTTCTACCATGTTGTTGCCTGACAGCTCTTAGATTCATGTGTTCTTCTCACTACCCTTTGGGTCAACATTCTCTTGATTGTAGATCAGTAGATACTAGCTTGTAACTCAGAGACTTCACTGGGAACGTAAGAGACTCCACAGAGACAGGAAGGTGAGTACAGGGCTGCAGAGGCACGCTGGTCTCTCCTCTGCATGTATTTATTTATTTATTTATTTATTTATTTAATTTTTTAAATCAATCTTTATTGTTCATATTATTACACAGGTTCCTCGTTTCTTCCCCCTTCCACCAGGTTCCCACCCCACCCTCTGCCCCCTCATCCTCATCCATTGGTGCACAGTTTATGTTCAGTCTCTTCCTCCCTCCCTTTCCCCGATAGTAAATCCCTTTTCAGATAGCAAATCTGTTACTTAGCATTTTCTCATATCAATAATACCTCCACATGCCCAATGATACACTTCACAAAAAAGACATTTCCAAATAGGACAACCAGCCTCATCCAGGCCCCTCCCAAGGCACTCACAGATCAACACCCCAGCACTATACTAACTCAACACATCCAGATATAAGCCTTCATCACTTGATTCAGCAGACCCTCAAGTTCCCGCAAAAGTTTCCAGCCATGTCTGAGAGGCAGCCGTGGGGCAGGGGCAGGTGAGGAGCGAGCTGTTTTGGGCCTGGCTGCTCCGGGCCTGGCCTCTGTTGCTCTGGTTCATTCCACAACCAGCTGCTCCGTGTCTGGTCACTGCCGCTCCCGACCTAGTTGCTCTGGACTTGGCTGTTGCTGCTACAGGCCTGGCCACACCCGTCTTGGATGCTCTGGGCCCAATTGCTCCGGGCCCGGCTGCTCCGGGCCTGGCTGCTCCCAGCCTGACAGCCGCTGCTCCGGGCCTGGCCGCACAAGACCCGGCTGCTCCGGGCCTGGCCGCTCCCAGCCTGGCAGCCGCTGCTCCGGGCCTGGCCACACCAGACCCGGCTGCTCCGGGCCTGGCCGCTCCCAGCCTGGCAGTTGCTGCTCCGGGTCTAGTCACTGCCACTCCCGACCTAGTTGCTCTGGACTTGGCTGTTGCTGCTACAGGCCTGGCCACACCCGACCTGGCTGCTCTGGGCCCGGTTGCTCCGGGCCCGGCCGCTCCGGGCCTGGCTGCTCCCAGCCTGTCAGCCGCTGCTCCGGGCCTGGCCGCTCCCAGCCTGGCAGTTGCTGCTCCGGGTCTTGTCACTGCCACTCCCGACCTAGTTGCTCTGGACTTGGCTGTTGCTGCTACAGGCCTGGCCATACCCGACCTGGCTGCTCTGGGCCCGGTTGCTCCGGGCCCGGCCGCTTTGGGCCTGGCTGCTCCCAGCCTGGCAGCCGCTGCTCCGGGCCTGGCCGCACCAGACCCGGCTGCTCCGGGCCTGGCTGCTCCCAGCCTGGCAGCCGCTGCTCCGAGCCTGGCCGCTCCCAGCCTGGCAGCCACTGCTCCGGGCCTGGCCACACCAGACCCGGCTGTTCCGGGCCTGGCCGCTCCCAGCCTGGCAGTCGCTGCTCCGGGTCTGGTCACTGCCGCTCCCGACCTAGTTGCTCTGGACTTGACTGTTGTTGCTACAGGCCTGGCCACACCCGACCCGGCTGCTCTGGACCCGGTTGCTCCGGGCCCGGCCTCTCCGGGCCTGGCTGCTCCCAGCCTGTCAGCCGCTGCTCCGGGCCTGGCCGCACCAGACCCGGCTGCTCCGGGCCTGGCCGCTCCCAGCCTGGCAGCCGCTGCTCCGAGCCTGGCCGCTCCCAGCCTGTCAGCCGCTGTTCCGGGCCTGGCCGTACCAGACCCGGTTGCTCCGGGCCTGGCCGCTCCCATCCTGGCAGCCGCTGCTCCTAGCCTAGCTGCTCCCAGCCTGGCAGCCACTGCTCCGGGCCTGGCCGCACCAGACTCAGCTGCTCCGGGCCTGGCCGCTCCCAGCCTGGCAGTCGCTGCTCCGGGCCTGGCCGCACCAGACCCGGCTGCTCTGGGCCCGGTTGCCCCGGACCCGGCTGCTCCGAGCCTGGCCGCACCCGGGCTGGATGCTTTGGGCTTGGCTTCTGCTGTTCTGGGCCTGGCTGCTCCCAACCCGGCTGCTCTGGGCCCGGCTTCTCCGGGCCCGGCCACTCCGGGTCTGGGTGTTCCTGGACTGGCCACCCTGGGCTTGGCCGCCTCTGCCTCAGGCCTGGCTGCCACTGCCCCAGGTCTGGCTGCTCCAGTGCTGGCCGTTGATGCTCTGGTTCTGGCTGCTGCTGCTCTGGGGCCTGGCCACTGCTGCTCCGGGCCCGGCTGCCACTGCCTTGTGCCTGGCCACTCTAGGACTGGTCGCCGCTGTTCCAACATTCTGTCCCTTTTTCTTTCTTTCTTTCTTTCTTTCTTTCTTTCTTTCTTTCTTTCTTTCTTTCTTTCTTGCTTTCTTTCTTTTTTTTTTTTTTAACGCATTTATGTTGCAATGTTGGCTGGTGAGTTGAGTTCTGACTTAGTCTTTGATTTTTCAAGATATTCTTTGCATTCTTTCTTAAGTAATTTTACTATTGTTTGCTCTCACTTGATTTCTTCACATTGAGAACTTCTATGGTTTCTTCCTCCCCGTCCTGGAATCTCAGCAGGTTGGCCTGTGGCACCCCTTTGTTCTCCGTGGGCTCCTGTGCTGCTTCAGCCTGTTGCCGGGGTTGGCGCCGCCCAGGAAGCATCCCCGGTCCTTGGCTCCGTTGCCTGCACTCAGCGGTAGACGGCTCAGGGGCACCCCCCCCCCCTGGGGGCCCCATCGCCCGGCTCCTTGCTGGCGCCCGGCTGGCCGGTGTCCAGCGGGGGCTCCTGCTCCTCGTTGCGATCCTCCAGTCTGGAGCTTTCTTTCTCTCTCCTGCGAGGGGAGTCCAGGATCAGAGTCAACAGACTGTCCTCTGCGCGCAGTGTGCGTGACTCCAGGGGCTCGGCCTTTTGCCGTGCTCCCAGGACTCCACCTCACAGCTCTGTCTCCCCCTGCCCAGCCTGGGTCCCCAGAGACTGGCCCAGACCGGGAGTTCAGGCGGTCCGGTCTGAGGCTCAGCGCTGCCGGAGGCTTTGTTTCTTCTGGCTAGGGTAATCCAGCATCAGAGTCAACATTCAGTCCTCTGCGCACAAAGCGCATGACTCCGGGGCCCCCCGCCTTTCGCGCAGTCCCAGGGATTTCACCTCACAGCCCTGTCTCCCCGTGCCCGTGCCCGGGCCTGGGTCCCCAGGGACTGGCCCAGACCGGGAGTTCGGGGCGCTCCGTTCTGAGGCTCAGCGCCGCCGGAGGCTTTGTTTCTTCCCGCTAGGGTAATCCAGCATCAGAGTCTACATTCAGTCCTCTGCACACAAAGTGCACGTGACTCCGGGGCCCCCCGCCTTTCGTTTTTCCCCTGGGATTCAGCCTCCCAGCCCCGTCTCCCCCTGCCGGAGCCTGGGTCCCCAGGGTCTGGCCCATAATGGGGCTCAGCGCTGCCGGTTCCGGGGTTCAGCCCAGGCTGGGGTTCTATTTCCTTCCCGCTAGGGAAAGCCAGGCAGCATCCAGCCCTCTCCTCCTCTCCAGCTGCGACCTCTCCGTGCGCGCGCAGCATGTCTCTGTACCTTAGGCTTTTTTTTCAGCTCCTCTGATTTTCCTTCTGGTTTTCTCCCACCTTCCTATTGTAGAGTTTTCAGTCAGTCGACTACCTGTAGGTCTGGGTAATGTCCACTCTACATTTTAGTTGTATTCCATTGAAATTGTTGTGAGCTGCTGCGGTTAGGTGTCTACCTGAGCAGCCATCTTGGATCCTGTGCATGTATTTATTGTTCCTTATCTCTTGTGATACCATTTGGCAAAGTTGAATGTATGTATAATTCTTTACTGAATTATGTGGAAATATAACACTTAAGTATCATAGCACTTGAGCATCTAAAGCAGCAAGCTAAATATGACTTTTCCCACCTTCCATTGTACGTCACATGGCCCTTTAGTTCAAGGTGGGTTCTCACATGTATTCCCATCTCTTCCCAATCCTTCTTTATCCTCTTGCATTCTCTGAGACCTCCCATAATCTGACTTTATTATTGAGCTATATTTCTCTTCATACCATCCCTCAGAAACACAAAGTTCTCCCAGAAGCTTTGAAATTACCACTTGAAATTCCAGTTTCCTAGCTTTTGCTGTGAGTGCACATGTTTGCCTTGGCAGCATATTGATGTCATTTTTTCACTAACAAATAGTACTCCAGTAGCGTCCTGTACTCTCTATGAGGGATTATGGGCTTAACTTCAGTGGCTGCGTGTAGTGCCATTCGAGTGTAATTTTATGAGGGAGTGATTTATGATGTGTGAGTCTAGTAGTTTTGCTTCGGTAGGGAAATGATATCAAAAGTTTGCTGAATTCATCTCTTGCTTATTTAATCTTCTGTGAACCCTTTATGTTCTGGAGATCAGATGAAGACTGTTTACACAGAACACTAAACAATTATCAGCTGAAAAATCCATTCTCAAGTACAGTTGGTGAGGGGTTGTGTAAATTCTCAACCTCTGAGTTTAAGCAAGACCCTATATTAAATCGGTTGAAGTGTATGAGTCTGTGGAATCTGATGTCAGTCAGTATGCTTCCTGGAAATAAAATACTGAGAGTCTTTTATTATACCCCAAAGAAAATAGTTTTCTTTCCTTCTTACTAGTTTTGGGGCACAGATGCATCCCCTAAAAAGCCTCCTCAGCAGCCCTGTTTGAGGAGGCTAGGATATTTGATAAGCCAGGAGCAATGACTGACATCACTTTTATCTCCAGCACCATCGTCCAAAATGTAAATATCACCTTGGCCGGTGTGGCTCAGTTGGTGGGGTGTCATCCTGTGCACAGAGAGGTTGATTCCTGGTTAAGGCACATGCACATGTTTTGGGCTACATCCCCAGCAGGGGGTCTGTGGGCGGCTACCATCCATGTTTCTCTCTCTCTTCCTCTACCTTCCTCTCTAAAAATCAACAAAATAATTAAGTATAATTATTCACTGATTAAATTCACAAATGGAATCGAATGGTCTGGTGAGAATTTTTTATTTTGAAAAACAATGCCATATGTCTCAACTCCAATGTATTTGAACATTCTTTTAGCATATGCTGCACAATTGTTTTTTCACAACTCCTTTCCTAGTTCCTGACACATAGCAGAAATGTAATATGTGTTTATAATGAGTATTTTTTTTAAAAAAGAGAAGGAAAGAAGATGGAAGTAGATTGTCATTGTGGTGTATGAATAATTGGTTTGAACATTTTCCAATCTTTTATTTATTTATTTAAATTCTATATTGTTTAAAGTATTACATAGTTTTCTTTTTCTCTCCTTGACCTCTCCCCAGCCACTCCCACTCCCCAGCACATGCCCTCATCCCCCTACTTTCTGTGTCCATTGGCTATGTTCATATGCATATATTCAAGTCTTTTGGTTGACCTCTTACCTTCCTACCCTCCTGCCTTCCCACTTAGGTTGGATGGGGACTGTTTGATGCTTTGATGTCTCTAGATCTATTTTTGTTCATCAATTTATGTTGTTCATTATATTCCACAAATGAGTGAGATCATGTGATATTTATCTTTTTCCAACTGGCTTTTTTCACTTAGTATAATGCTCTTCAGGTCCATCAATGCTGTTGCAAATGGTAAGAGTTCATTCTTTTTTATAGCAGCATAGTATTCTGTTGTGTAGATATACTACAGTTTATTAATCCACTCATCTCCTGATGGGCCCTTAGGCTATTTCTGAATCTTAGCTATTGTAAATTGTGCTGCTATGACTAGAAGGGTAAATATATATCCTTTCTGATTGATGTTTCTGATTTCTTGGGATATATACCTAGAAGTGGGATCACTGGGTCAAATGGGAGTTCCGTTTTTAATTTTTTGAGGAAACACCATACTGTCTTCCACAATGGCTGCACCAGTCTGCAGTCCCACCAGCAGTGCATGAGGGTTCCTTTTTCTCCAAATCCTTGCCAGTACTTGTCATTTGTTGATTTGTTGATGATAGCCATTCTGACAGGTGTGAGATGGTACCACACTATTGTTTTGATTTGCATCTCTAGGATTAGTAACTTTGAATATGTTTTCTTTATGTCCTCTTTTGAACAGTGTCTAGGTCCTTTGCCCATTTTTTTGATTGGATAGTTTATCTTCCTTTTGTTAAGTTCTATGAATTCCCTGTAAATTTTGGAGATTAAACCCTTATTGGAAATAACATTAGTGTGTTCTCCTATGCAGTGGGCTTACTTGTTGTTTTGTTGATGGTTTCTTTTTTTTTGGCCACTTTAATATGTATTTTATTTTATTATTTTTTTCAAATTTAATAAATCTTTATTGCTCAGATTATTACAATTGTTTCTCCTTTTTCTCCCCATAGCTCCTTTCACACGGTTCCCACCCCACCCTCTGCCCTTACCTCCCCCCCATCCTTGTCCTCATCCATAGGTATACGATTTTAATCCAGTCTCTTCCTGCATCCCCATACTTCTTTCCCCCTGATAATTATTAATCTACTCCCTTTCTTTGCCCCTGATTCTGTTATATTCACCAGTTTATTCTCTTCCTCAGATTTTTAATTCACTTGATTTTTAGATTCACTTGTTGATATATATGTATTTGTTTATCATAATTTTTATCTTTTTTCTTCTTCTTCTTCCACTTCTTAAAGAATACCTTCAAGCATTTCATATAATACTGGTTTGGTGGTAATGAACTCCTTTAGCTTTTTCTTATCTGTGAAGCTCTTTATCTGCCCTTCAATTCTCAATGATAACTTTGCTTGGTAGAGTAATCTTGGTTGTAGGTTCTTGATATTCATAACTTTGAATATTTCTTGCCACTTCCGTCTGCGCTGCATAATTTCTGTTGACAAATCAGCTGATAGTCGTATGGGTGCTCCCTTTTAAGTAATTAACTGTTTTTCTCTTGCTGCTTTTAATATTCTCTCTTTGTCTTTTGCCCTTGGCATTTTAATTATGATGTGTCTTGGTGTGGTCCTCTTTGGATTCCTTTTGTTTGGGGTTCTGTGTGCTTCCTATACTTATAAGTCTATTTTTTTCACCAGGTGGGGGAAGTTTTCTGACATTATTTCTTCAAATAGGTTTTCATTATCTTGCAGATGCTGATGTTGGCATGCTTGAAGTTGTCCCAGAGGCTCCTTACACTATCTTCAACTTTCTGGATTCTCTTCTCTTCTTGCTTCTGCAGAGAGTGTCCTTTTCCTCTTTGAAATCCAAATCTTTGACTTGATTCTTGTGTTCCTCTAGTCTACTGTTGGACCTCTGTATAATATTTTTTATTTCAGTCAGTGTATATTTAATTTCATATCCTCAAGGGTTTGTTAAATTTATCGGCCTTTTCTAGGAAATTCTTGAAAAAACTTATAACTGTGCTTTTGAACTCTATATTCAGTCTTTTGTTCTCCTCCATTTCTTTCGTTTGAGATCTGTTTCCTTGTCTCTGCATTTTTGCTGCTTCCCTGAGTTGGTAGGATGGCTTTGTGTGTTTGGTGTTCTATATGGCCTGGTGAGTCAGCCTCCCCAGTTACCTGAGGTAGACACTCTTGGTGCTCCCCTTTGTGGACTGTGTGTACAGCCTTGTTGTAGTTAAGTCTTGATTATTGTTGGTATCACTGGGAGGAATTGACCTCCAGGCCCATTGGATGTGAGTATCAACTGTGTCTTCTCTGGGATACCTTCTGTATTGGCAACAGTCTTATTGGATCAGACTTGCAAAATTATAAAAGCCTCTCAGCTTAGATGGGGCGGAATCTCAGAGCTGAGCAGACAGTCTTGGCTTCCAGTCAGTCCTGCCCTTGTTCGCGCGCCTCAGACCTCTGCCTTCCGTGGCTCCCCCGAGTTTCCACCTGACAGTCCAGATTCCCCCTGCAAGAGCGTGGGTGCCCAAGGAGCTTGCCCAGAATTGGGTTGGGTCTGTGTAGTCTGGAGCTTCCAACTCCTTCCACTATGGATAAGCTGCAGCAACCTCCGTGGTCAGAACTCTCTGAGCACAGTCACTCACACGTGACTGTAGACCCTGTCTACTGCGGCTCCTGTCTCCCCCTAGTCTCCCAATCTCTGAGTCTCTGGGTGCCTTTCTCTACAGTCCAGATTCCACCCATATGAGCCTGGGTCCACGGGATTTTGGACAGGGTTGGGGTAGTGCAGTCGGAACTGGGTTCAGTGCAGCCAGGGGCTTCCTTTTCCCTCCCACCAGCCAGGCACTCTGCCACCCTTCCTCTCATCATGCACATCTCCCTACCTCAACGCTTTGTGGCTCCCCTGATCCGTGAGCCTCTCTCCTTCTTTCTAGTTGTAGATTTTTCCACTCAGCAGCTTTCCTTTGGTTTTGGATGATGTCCATTCTGTCTTGTAGTTGTTGTTTTGAAACTGTTGTGCGAGGCAGCAGGATAGGTGCTTACCTAGGCCACCATCTTGGTTTCTCTCTTGTTGATGTTTTCTTTTGCTCTGCAGAAGCTTTTTATTTTGATGTAGTCCCAATTGTTTATTTTCTCCTTAGTTTCCATTGTTCTAGGTCTAGGAGCCATATCTGTAAAGATATTGCTTTGACATATGTCTGATATTTTGCTGCCTATGGATTCTTCTAAGATTTTTATGGTTTCCTGTCTTATGTTTAAGTCCTTTATCCATTTTGTGTTTATTTTTTTGTATGGTGTAATTTGGTGATCTAGTTTCATTTTATTTTTGTATGTACCTGTCCAATATTTCCATCACCATTTACTAAAGAGACTGACTTTACTTCATTATATGGTTTTGCCTCTTTTATCAAATATTAATTGAGCATAATGGCTTGGGTTGATTTCTAGATTCTCTGTTCTGTTCCATTGGTCTGTATTGTCTGTTCTTGTGCCAGTACCAGGCAGTTTTGAGAACAGTGGCTTTGTAATATAGCTTGATATCTGATATTGTGTTCCCTCCAACTTTGTTCTTCTTCCTCAGGATTGCTACAGCTATTTTGGGTCTTTTTTTTTATTCCATGTGAATTCTTGGAGAGTTTGTTTTAGGTCTGTGAAATATGCCATTGATATTTTAATGGGGATTGCATTCCATCTATAGATTGCTTTGGATAGTATGGTCATTTTAATGATGTTGATTCTGCCAATTCATAAACACAGTATGTTCTTCCATTAGTTTATGTCCTCCTCTATCTCTTTTTTCAATGTCCTATAGTTTTCTGAGTATAGTTCTTTTACTACCTTAGTCAAATTTATTCCTAGGTATCTTAAATTTTTTGTTACAATGGCAAATGGAATTTTTTTATGATGATTGTGTCATTGTGTTAATGAAAAGCATCTTGTGAATATGTGTAATAATTATTCTTACTGAAGTTTGTATTTCTCACATTATGAAAACTGGGGGAAAGTACCAGGGGAAGGTGTTGGCTTATACTCGTTGGAATCAGTGAAATTCAAACCATTAGACAGCTACATTATAGGGAGATTAGTCACCTTTTCCCAGAGGAGTTCCTTGATGATGTAGTTGATTATAATGATGGGCCTAATGCAATTCCATTAGGATACAGCTGTTACAATGATTTATTCGAAATTAAAGATGTAGCTTTTTATCCGTGGAAATTCAAATGAGGAATAATATCTAATCAGACATGCTGTCTTTAAATGAAAAGGCTAAGGAAACACCAATTAGGATAATGGCATCAAATTTAATGTTAAAAGACTATGTGAGGTCTATAGGCACATGCAATCGCACCCTTGAAGGTGTTGTCCAAGCTTATTCGTAGCTAATAGTTGGTCTTTGAGGGGAAACCCTAAATTAAGCATCTTTAATTTGCAATTTTTATTACCTTTTGAACTTTTTAGTTGAGGACTCGGTTTTCTAGGATTCTGGTTGTGGTGTCATAGTTTGATGATGACTTGATTATACTGTCCACAATGGGAAAAAAATATTACATTAGTATATAAATTTCCCAGGGGAAAGGGAGCAGATTAGTTTACATTGCTAAAATATTCACTCCCAATGCTGTTACCTCCTATTAAGGCAAACAGTCTTGTGCTCTCTCAAGAATCAAGGAAAATCTTCCATCCTTTCTAACACTAATAAATTTTTGTTATCTTTTCTACCCACCAAAGTCACTAATTTCTAAGCTTCTTAATTTTTGATCCATTGGAGTTGGTGCAACAGGAAGTGGTCAGGATAAAAGCTATCCTCCCAGATATTCACAAACTGTCAGCATTACTTCTGGCCACAGAAGATGACTTTTTATGGAGATGTTTTGTTGTAATTTCAGAAGGTGATTGTTAGTTATCTTGGCTCCGTTAAACTTAGCACATCTGGGATGTGTTCACATGAAGACATTGGCTAAAAGCTGTGTCTTGTGGCCTGGAATTGACTCTGATATGGAAAACACTGGAAAGGACTTTTCTTCTTCTTTTTTTTTTTCTACTTGGTCTAATCCAACAAAGACACCTTCGCTGGGAAGCCCAGTCAGGAATTCATTTTGAAATTGAAGAGTGAGTACAGAAGTCAAACTCCTCAATTGTTGTAGAATTCTTTTCAAAATGGCTTCAGATGCTTTGAGTTCTTCCCCAAATTTCTGCCATGGCAATCACCAGTATAGCTTTGAGACAATAATTTACAACCCTGGCACTGGAATTTCTGACAGTGGTCCTATTATACAATCACTTGGTTTGAATGTAACGAATTTGTGGAAAGGACTTGCATCTGTGTTCTCAGCACTGTAGCCCATCACAGAGAGTGGAGGCTGTGAAGAAGGCCCAGAACAGGTAGGAACACAGTGTTTGCCTCTCATCCCTCAAGTCAGAACTTGATATTTGCCAACAGAAATCAGTTCTGCTAAACTTGTGATGTAGCAATATCTAAAGGTTTCTAGTCTTAAAGGAGGGTGATTAAGACACACAGAAACATAATCTTGTTCTATCAGAACCTATTCTTTGTTTATTTTCAGCACCAGTTATGGAGTTTGAACCAAGGTAGAATTACCTCCACTTTAGTTGAAATTGTAAGGAACATTTTATATAGTGAAGTGTAAGCCTATTAGCTCATGAGTACATACTTCCAAGGACTGATTAATAGTGGACAAATTAGGATTTTGGGGTAGTTTTATAATTTATTATTTTTTGCCATTTTCCTAGTATACTATAATTTATTTTACTTTTGTGGGAAGGTTTGGCATAAAGTGTGAAAGCACTTTGTGAATTATAAATGAATTCATGATCTGGATAATGTTAATATGAACAACAATAATGTCAACTTTACATAACTGATAAAGCACTTACTGTGTGCCAGGGACTATTTTATATATTTTACATATTTTCACCTATTTGATCATGACAGGAAACCAATGAGGGTAAGTGTTATGAGTATTCCATTTGACAGTTCTAGGACTGAAGCGCAGAGTGGTAAAGTAACTTGCTTAAGATCCTCCCATTGGTATGTGGTGTAGAAGGATTGGAACCCAGGCAGTGTGGCTTCAGAGTTAAGTACTCAGATCTGGGGAACCCCCTCCCCTTTCTATGACATTGCCATAGCGAACAGTTAGAAAATATGTGTTTCTAACGAGGCTGGGATTGAATGAGGAGAGTGTTGTCATTTGATTTTGATGTGTTTGAATCTGATAAGTACCTGTGTATTTTACTTTATGTGCCTGAAGAGAATATAGCAATAATGATAGATAGGGTGTTTTTAAAAAATTTGATGTTTCACAGTTCCACTCTGTGGTTGGTTTTAAGCAACTTTATTCTTCTAACAATATAAAAGGCATTTTTTAAAGCAAAGGGTAAATTGTGGTTTTCTATTTCTCCATTTTTAAAGAAAATGTTTATCTCTTGGTTGGGTTCATGGTGAGAAGTGGTTAAAGTCTCTCTAAGAGAATCAACAGGGAGCTATTTCACAAGGACTCCAGCCTCTGGCTTCTATTCACAGCAGGTTCTCTTCTAGACAGTGACACTGACTTGTGCAATTTCAAGGAAAACAGGCCTGGGCAGCTGGACCAAGTGTATCTTATAGGCTTATGGCGATAAGCAATACATTGGTCTGTAGAGTTGAGATCCACGATTGGTGCAACAAACTGAGATACCCTTTAAAGAAATTTAGTTCTTCAGTACATTTTTCTCCACAACTTACAACTTCAATCCATAGTTTAGGGTCTAAAACTCTCTTATTGCACCTATTTCTACTGTGATGAAATACATAGCAAAAGCTTCTTTGACTCCAAAGAAATGTTTTGTTTTTCCTCCCCTTTTGGAAGGTCATTTTTTAGCCAGATGAAAGTAATTCAACTCATAAGACTTTCCCTTAAAAGAAAAAAGGAAACACTTTTAATTTCTTGTCTTCTCCTGGCACCCCACTTAGGTTTTGTAAGGGATAGTAGAATTGTATTCATGGGTGGAATCAACTGTTACATCCCACTATTTCTTCCAAGACCAGTCATCACCTTTACTCCGATATCGAACAGTCTTGAAGGAAGTATACATGAAGTAGGAAGCCATCACAAATGTTTGTGTTCTAAGAACTTAAGTGTCAATAAATAAAAGTTGCTGTAAAGATAAACAGCTCAGGACACTTTGACTGTCTATTAAAATTCAAAGTGACATTTGGGATGGATGTGTTGTACACAGGCTGTGCATAAGATGGCTTTCCTCTGGTGATCTCATGGGTTAATGGGAGGTGTACATGTAAAGCCTCTTCAGAGTCCACTGTTTCCTCTTCTGTGCTTCCACAGGGCCTCACCTGCATCTTTGTTATAGAACTGACCTTATTGTAAACTCCTGGCATTTATAAATTTTATTCACTTACAGTAGTTCCAGAAACACAGTAGGTACCTAATGAATATTTGTAGATTGAAGAGGGAAGGTAGGACACGTCCATCAGTAAGACAGAGGAGCTTTTTAGGCAAAGAATAAGAAGTGAACAAAGAGAAAGACTTAGAAAACTGTAGTGAGAAATCATCACATTGTTCACTTCCGCTAAAATACAATATAATGTGCGAAGGTGCTATTCGAAGCTACAGTTGAAAAGATAGAACAGAAAGGATTTCGCAAACCATTGACAAGGTGGGGGAGGGTTAGTACTAGTAAATGATCTCTTAAGTTTGCAGCCTGCATGACCAGAATTATTGTGATCCTGTTAACGTAAATGGAAATTGAAAGGAGAACAAGTTTAGCAGAGAAGGACTAGTCTGTAGTGAAAAATTGAGTTCAAGGTGCCAGCAGAACCTCCAGATGTTCTAAGGAATTCTAAGTGGAAACAAGATGATAAGCTTACCAGAGAGAGGTCAAAGCTGGAGGAAGTACATTTGGCAGTCAGTCCTACAGAAGCGATTATGCAACTGAGGATCAGACGAAATTGCCGACGGGGGGAAAGGGAAGTTGAGAGGAGGACAACATGAGGACTGAGGACAAAATCTTAAGGGCTTGAGAAAGAAGGATAACCAAAGCATGAAAGAGAAGAAGCTATGAGAGCCACTTGGCACAGCACCCAAGGGAGGCTTAGCTGGAAAGGGGGCGTGCAGCGAAGTGTAAGGAAACAGCCGAGGTGTGTAGTCAAGAACTGAGTTCAGGTGTTGCTCTCAAACTGTTAGCTGCATGGAGTGCAGCTAATTCCATAGACTCTTGGGCCATAGTGTCCATATCTGCATCATGGGAATAGTACCCCAGTAATTGATATGATCATTTAAAAAGTTTAAATGAACAAGTGTTCTTTAGAAATATTTTTTAATTACTCTTTCTATTAAAATAATAATAGACAATACAGTGGAAGATTTGGAGTTATCTGTATTGCTTAAGTATATGCGAGTGACTATATCACAAAATATATTGTTTTACAAATATCTTGTAACCAGCACAAAACTAAAGACTTAGGAATTTTTAAGTTGCATGTTTTATAAAAGAATACACTGTTGGTTTTTACCCACTGTCTTTTGAATAAAGCTCTGGGAGATTAGATATAATTTACTATCTTAGTAAGCTTAATTTTTCAAGCACTTATTGTATACCTGTCACGTTGCTAGCACATTTTACTAAGCTAATCTAATTAAGGTTTTGCTTTCCAGTTCTTAGGGTGTTTATTTATCTATTGAATATTTCTCTTCAGGTGCCACTAATATTCTTACCAACACTGTGACCCTAAGCTTTTGAAGACCCCAAATTTATAGCACTTGTGATTTTTTTATTACAGTCTGTTGAAAAATACTGTAATTTAGTCTTTATTTCTGTGAGAAGCAAAACTGTTATTTTATTGGGAAATATTTGCAAAATTTTGCCTTCCAAAACCTTATGCAGTATATAAAAATTAATTTTTTCCACATCTCAACATCATTGATGGAAATACATTTAAGTTGCACTTTAATGTACTGGATATTTTTCTCTTTTATCAGAAAAAGAAATAATAACCAACACTTTCTTATTCTTTTTTTTTTTTTTAGGGTAATACATTAAGGAAAATACTCCTGAATCGATACTTTAAAGGTGATTATGGAGTTGGTATAAATGGACCCCTTTCTGGAACCTATGGCAAATCTGCACCAGGGGGAGGTAAGTCTTTTCCATTTTTCTTCTTTTAAAAATTATCTTGTAATCTTCAGCTAGTACTCTCATATTTCACTTAAAATAGCACAAATATAAAAATTTCATTTATAAAGCGCTATTAGCCATTTAAAAAAAGGGAGGAATCCTGCTATTTGCAACAACATGGATGGACCTTGCAGGCATTATGCTGAGTGAAATAAGTCAGTCAGAGAAACACAAATACTGTGTGATCTCACCATGTCTAATCTAAAAAACAAAACCCATAGAAACAGGTGAGATTTGTGGTTGCCAGAGGTGCCTACAGGGAAATTAAATAAAGTGTTCAAAAGATACAAACTTTCAATTAAAAAGATATATCCTAGGGATGGCTATACATACTTAACCATGCTATATTGTACATTTGAAAATTGCTAAGAGAGTAGACTGTAAAAGTTTTCTTCATAAGGGCAAAATTTTAATTATGTGAAGTGGTGAAAGTTAACTAATATTTTTATGGTCATCACTTTGCAATAATACATACAGTATATCAAATTGTTATGTTGTGCACCTTAAGCTTATGTTATATGTTCATTGTATCTAAATAAAAAGTCAATGAAAAGCACTATTAAGAACCATTCTTCCATTTCAGATTCATAAAATGATGGATTTGAACATTAGTATTAATTTTGTCTTTTTACTGGAAATTAAACTAAGTTATAATTTATTATATGTAAATTAAAAATAAAAATAAATCTAACTATTTCAAAAGAATTTTTAGTAAGAAATAATTTACAGATGGTATACATTTCATAAAAAGTTATGTTTTTAAACTTTTGATTTTTAAAAATCCAAAGCTTATACTATATTTAACTTTGTAAGCAATGAGTACCAATTTTAAATATTTGTAAGGCTTAAGAATTTCAAAACCTTAGATGTTAATAATGTCTGTAATTAAGGTTTATTTATTTATATCTCCTAATCACAGGAAGTTTTTCTGGGCAGGACTCAGATAAGATGGGGATATCAATGTCAGATATTCAGTGTCTGCTGGACAAAGAAGGTGCATCCGAACTTGTCATCGATGTTATAGTGAATACCAAAAATGACAGAATTTTTTCCGAAGGCATTTTACTTGGCATTGCCTTGCTCGAAGGAGGAAATACACAAACTCAGGTACCTGCTTATCATGATGAGCGTTACATCTATTATTTGTGGTTCTGATTGATTTGTCATAGACACTAAGCAAAAGTAATGTGTTTTCTTTTAGCCTCTCGTGACTACACACATCTATAAACCAGTCTTGTGTCCCATTTTCCTTATAAATGTATTTGATTTGCTATAGAAACATGGAGCTTTGCAAATTATTCAGTGAAGCAGAACATTCCCTAGAAGTAGCCTCCCTAACATTATACCAGAAATTCTGATTGGCTTAGGGACATTTTAGGCTAACACCCTGCAGATAAAAGTAACATTTGGCTCATCGAAGAAGTAAATGTTGAGATAATAAGCATAAACTCCTCCCACAGTATTTGGCATTATACCCAATAACATTCACCTCCCATCTCAATTTGTCCCTCCCTTATATACAATGTTAGAAGTTTAGAGCAGTAACATACTGTTGCCCCTAACCTCTCAGTGCTCAGTACCCTGATGCAGCTGAGTGGGTGAATTTTTCACTAGCAGGACAAGAACTATTTCATTTGTTCATTCAACTTAAGGCAGGGTGATTTGAAAGTCATCATTCATCAATTTGGTGCTCTACTGCAGTGAGCAATATGCTCACCTGTGTGTGAGGCTCAGACTGCTGTTCTGAAGGGACCATTTTCATTTTGAAACTCCTGCCAAGTTTCCCTGGGCTCCTCCCTATCCCCCATGCAAAGGCAGAGCAGAGAATGCTAGTGAGCCTGAGGACTGGGAAATGCTCATAGGCAAGGTGCCTCCTCCTCCTCTTAGTCCTGCCACTCACTACCTGCTCCTTCTAGGTTTGCCTTTGTCAGAGAAGGAAACTATGCTACACCTAATTGGAAATTCCAGGATTCATTGTCTCTATTCATGGCAAATGGAAGTCACATCTAATTAAGAACTAGGATATAGTCCTTTACTTAGCAATCCAATACAAGGAACAATAGGAATTTTGTGATTTGGCATAGCCAGTAACAGGGAGCTTTAGGAATAAGGGCCTCTTGAACAGCAAACAGCACGATGACCAGAACGTAACCTTAAAACACTGATACTTCTTAGTTAGAAAACAAGTCTAGTGAATTATGGATCCTTAAAGGTTGAGGCCACATGCTTTGAATACCTGGTGTCTGGCATTATGTCTGGCCTAATCTAGGGGTTAATAAATGGATAGGAGTGATGGCTGTATGAATGAACGGGTCTTCACAAAGTTTTCCCTATCTTAGGAACTTTGGCAATCACTCCTGTATTGGGATCCCACAGCACTTATTTATTTAATACTCATGTGGTACTTTAATTCTTCTGAGGGACGTTAGTGGTGTGAAAGGAGTGGGAGTGGCAGGATTTAAGTGGTTTTCTTGACAATTGTCTTTCTTTTACAACCAGATAATCAGTTTGGATTTTCTAGAGAAATTTGTCTAGGCAACTCTATAATGTCAGATGTAGATTATCCAGAGAATGGAAGTGAAAGATTTTTGGGACAGCCCTAATTGGTTTGGCTCAGTGGATAGAGCATCGGCCTGCTTACTGAAAGGTCCCATGTTCGATTCTGGTCAAGGGCATGCACCTTGGTTGCAGGCACATCCCCAGTGGAAAGTGTGCAGAAGGCAGCTGATGGATGTTTCTCTCTCATCGATGTTTCTCTCTATCCCTCTCCCTTCCTCTCTGTAAAAAAATCAATAAAATATATTAAAAAATAATTTTGGGACATCTTTTGGTAGAAGCAATCCTTGGAATTATAATGCTTTCTCAATTCCTGCTTCTGGGCCACTGAGGGTCATTAGATGAGATTATCTTTGTTGTTATTTGTATGACATCTTGCCTTTCCAATTCAATTTCATCTTTCTTAGAGTAGGGTATCATTATCCAGTGCTTTGTATCCATGAACAAATATTTGTTAATGAAACAACATTAAATTATTTTGTATGTGAAAACCTTCTAAGACGGGTTACGACAGTTTCATTTACCAGCTTTACCCTATTCAGATTTCTCATCTATCCATACTGTTGTACAACCCAGAAGTAAGCTGAGTGTTCCTGGCTAGAAGAGGTCTACTTGAGGTCAACTGGAATCCTAATCCTTGCTCTTTAGTGGAATAAAACTCATGACTCTCCCAGACTTCTGCTAGTCTCTATAAGGATGCCACATTTTCAGAGATGTCTTAGCAACTAATGTCTCGCTTTCTTAGTTCATGGGTTCTCTTGATACCTCTATACCTATGGTACTGAGATAGGACTCTGATTCCTCTCCTAGCTACATAAGTCAATTTATATATGGAATATACTTTATTTTATTTTATTTTTTAATATGGAACGCTTCACCAATTTGGGTGTCATCCATGCTAATCTTCTCTGTATCATTCAGTATATGTGCTGCCAAAGCAAGCACAGAATATACTTTATTAAAGATTGGTTGAGGGGGAAGATAGATAATACCTCTTAAGTATCAGGCACTGTTCTTACTGCTTTACATGTATTAACTTGGTTAATCCTTACAACAACCTATTAGGTAACTTTTATATTATCTCATTTTACCAAAGAAGAATCTGATATACATGGTTTAAGTTCCTTATCCAGGATCACATGGCTAGTTAGAAACAGAATTAGGATTCAAACCCATGCAGTCTGGCCCCAGAGTCTATGTTCTTAACCACTATAAACATCTCCTTTCTATTAAGTTGCTTTTTATGTGTTGGTTTTTTTTTTAATCCTCACCCAAGGATATTTTTCCATTGAGTTTTAGAGAGAGTGGAAAAGAGAGGGGAAGATAGAAACATCTCTGTGAGAGAAACACATTGATTGGTTGCCATCTGCACAAGCCTCAACCAGGGCCGGGGCTGGGGAGGAGCCTGCAACCAATGTACTTGCCCTTGACAGGAATTAAACCCAGAACCCTTTGGTCAATGCTCTGTCCACTGAGCCAAACTGGCTAGGGTAACATCTCCTTTCTAAAATAACCTTTTACCTCTTCACTCTTGGGAAATTTCTCTGACTGATTCACATGTGTCAAACACAAGGCCCACGGGCCAAATCTGTCCCGCCAGGCCTTGCAATGTGGCCCGCACCGCGCTGTCATCACTGCACTCCGCTGCGTTTCCATCACAATGACAGTTTATGACTGTTCAGTAAATCATTCGGCCCGCGATTTAGGCTGGATTTTAGATTTTGGCCCCTTCTCTGATTGAGTTCGACACCCCTACGAGTCATGCCTAGTCTTACTTTATCTCTCCAGTTCCTCACTTCATTTCCCTTCTCTGCCCTGGGACATCTAGTCTGCCCCTCCTTCTTGGGGAAAGTACTTCCTCTGTCACACATCTGTTTATCTATCACCCTTCACTCCTGAAAAATACCTTAGAATTTCCCTATATTCTATGCAGCTTATGGAGGCAGTTTCCTAGACAAGAACAATATATTTAATAAGAGAAATCCTTATGCTACCTCTTGAGGTTATATACACATATATAGAGCACACTTATTATCTTTGTGAAAATCATAATGTTCAAATTTGTAAAGCCCTGGTTTAAAAAAGGGATGTGTAAATAAAAGCTTAAGTTTTGAGCTTAAGAAGTTACATGATAAATTTACTGATTTAGAATTAGGTATTCTAGATTTAAATCCTTGCTTCACTGCTTACCAGTTACATAATATTGGGCAATTCACTTGTCTTTACTAAGCATCATTTTTTTAAATCTATAAAGTGGAAATAAGAACACTGTTTATTCATCACACAGTTGAAAGTATCAAAGAGATAATATATGTCAAGGAACTATATAAATTATAAAACTTTGTTTTAATAAAGCCATGAAGTTCCTACAACTTCCTCATTAATATATTGCATTGCCCTTCAACCTCTAACTCCATTATATTGAAAATATTAGGGTTTAAGCACCAGCTTAATTTGTGGGACTGTAAGGTCTGTGAATGCTACATTTATCCTTTGAATTAGCAGAACCAGCTCAACTGTTTCTCTCTAGTTGCTATGGTTACTGTGGATTTTTGGCCTGTTATTCTTGAGAGGTTGCTAGCCTTCTGCTTAGGAGCTTCCCCTTGTAGATATGAAGCCAACTTCTAAAGGTACATACACCATTCGGTGAATATACATTGTTGATATCAATAATTTCAGGACAGGCAACCATGTCAAGACCTGATGTCATTAGAGTCTCACCTGTGTTTCATAGTTCCAGGCATTCCTGCAGGAAAGCACATCTGCAGAGCTAAACTCCCCCAAATTGGCTGTTCAGATGAGTTGGAATATGCTCAACTCTACTTGATCTGGAAATCGTTGCTTTTTCATAAATTTCCTTCACACTGTCTCTCAGCGAGGTTATATAACTCTAAATCATCACAATTACTCAGGCTATTATCTTTCTTAAATTTTTACTTTATTTCTCTTGTTTGTTCTGTGTCTAGCCCACGGTTTTAGTATTAATAATTTTTAATCTCCCTACCCAGTGCCAGTTCTGACTTCTCTAGAGAGTATCATCTTTCCCTTCTCCTTTCTCTTCTAGATGCTCCCCTGAGTCACTAAGCAGAAAGTGATTAGGGCAGATACTTCCAAGGTTCAATATTTCCATTTCTCACTAAGATATATTTTAATCATATTTTTGGTATTGAGGCCTTTCTACATCATTACAAACCATAAAGCAGAATTTATCTTATGGTGGGCTTGTCCTGGAACCCATGCAAAGCAATGTAGCTAATGAAGCACCAAAGGACTTAGTGCCTATTTATCAGTGCATTCCTGTGAGTGAGGTTACCATGGTAACATATTCTAAATTAAATGTACTGTAATTCAGATAAAAGGAAAACAACTCTTTGCAATTCTCCATAAACTAGTTTGTACAGAGTGATCATTGGATTAGTGGCTGGTTTCTTCCCTAGATGTCAAACTCATGAGGGCAGAGGCTGTGTTTGTTTTCCCTTTTCATTCTATCTCTAGTGCTAGCAAAGGGCCTGGTACATAGAGACACTAAATAAATGTTGAACCAATACATGACTCTATAATAGCATAAAAATCAAAGAACTTTGCATACAACTTCTTATAGTGCCTTTGTAATTTTTAAAAATAAATAGGATGAATTAAATAGCATATGAAAATATGTTGGAAAGTGCAGAGCAAATACAAGATATTATTAGTATACATTAAAGAGTACAGGAGACTGGCAAAAGCTGTCAGTTTATTATTTATGAAACAATAGAGGGCAGCACATTAAATGTGTTCCTTCATTTAGAATCCTTATATTTACTTCAAGCATAAAAACACTTTTTCTCTGCTTGGGTATTGATATCTCAAAATACGTTTTCTTGCAGTATTCGTTCTACCAGCAGTTGCATGAGCAAAAAAGGTCAGAAAAATTCTTCAAAGTTCTATATGACCGAATGAAGGCTGCTCAGAAAGAAATAAGATCAACTGTTACAGTGAATACCATAGACTTAGGTAACAAAAAAAGGGATGATGACAATGAATTGATGACATCTAGCCCACGAATAAGAGGTAAAGAAATATTTGTGTGTTGGGGAGAGAACAGAGGCTAACATAGTGTTTAGATCTCACTTGCCTTTGTCATCTCAGTTGTCTTAGTCTAATCATCCCAACCGGGGCTCTGAATATGGTGTTCTATCCTTAAATTATTATGGTGAAGGTGTTGACTTTGAAGCAACTCAGCAGACCAAACTCAAGCAATGCATTATTGATGCAAAGCAACTACAGCAGATCCTTGAATATCATTGTTTCATTCAACATAGATCCTTTCATTATGACATTGATGAGGTGCCAGATGAATTTAACTCTTATTTATATTATTTAGCCTATGGTAAAATTGGTCTTGTTACACGTCATTTTGCTTGAAGTCACAGAAACTGTGGGTGGCATTAAGAGAGAACCTACTGTAGTGATATGAAGATGTTTGATTTCATTGTGGGAGGCATGGTAAAAAAAACAAAACACAAAACACAAAAAACAAAACAAAACAAAAAAAACAACTGCCCCAAACCTTCTGAGTATTAATGAAATTTCTAATTTAAGAACAGAAATTATAGCACTGATTCTAAAGAAAGTGTCTTGGTTTTTCAAATAATAAAACTGAACATCTGTGTAGTAAATACAAATCATAACAAATGAACATTTTGAAGTTTGCCATATTTTCCTACCTTCTTGTATTATGACCTCTTCTATTTTATTTATCGAAAAGACATAAATCCTTCGAAAACTGGCTAAGCATTAAGATCTGATTTTAGTGTCCCAGTGCAAATTTAATTTTTTAAGTTGCTAGCTCAAGTTCCTTTGGGAAAATTATTGCACCTCTTGTCGGGTGATTTTTATTCAGTTGTTGAAGAATTTGGGTACCTGGTTGTCTTTTTATTTTAATTAGCAAAAGAAAAATTAATTTGGAACCATAAGAGTGCTGTTTTGTTTTCAGTAAGAGATTCATCACTGCATTTAAAAGAGGGAATGAAAGGGCAATTAACAGAAGCTTCTTCAGCAACATCCAAAGCGTACTGTGTATACAGAAGAGAAATGGATCCGGAAATAGACATTATGTGCACGGGATCCGAAGGGGGCAACGCGGAGGACAAGTCTGCAGAGGAAGTGACGATGAGCCCTGCAATTGCCATCATGCAGCCGATCCTGAGGTTTCTTCAGTTACTATGTGAGAATCACAACCGGGAACTGCAGGTATTGTTCTGGTTTGTGTAAAAGCTGAGAAAACGGCCTACGGTTATAAGTAATTAAACTTGGATAAAAATAACAATTAGTTTGGGAGAGTGCTTTGGAGGGATAATCAATAAAACCAATAGTGCTCTTCTGAAATGGGGAGGAACTTTTGTCTCTGAGTGATGAAACATGAAAGGAAAATCCCTGTATGCATGAAACGTCGGAATGGTCAGGTTTCATTCTTTGCATCCTCATCCTCAGCTCGTATCTTTTTAACTTGGGTGAACATCATCTAATCCTGATATTCTGGTGTTGGTTGAGTAAGGTCACATTTTCTCATCTGTGCCTTTATAGTTTTATAGATTTCAGGGCATTTCATCATTTACAGTCTATTTCTTGAGTGAGGATATAGACTACACTTATATGTCTTCATTAGAAGTAGAGTTAACATAGGAGAGGGTTTTGTGTTTTTTCTTTTCTTTTCTTTTCTTTTCTTTTCTTTTCTTTTCTTTTCTTTTCTTTTCTTTTCTTTTCTTTCTTTCTTTCTTTCTTTCTTTATTTCTTTATTTCTTTAATTCTTTCTTTTTTCCCCCCACAATGGAAATTGATGCCTTTGCAAATTAATATAGTCCTGCTCTTATATGTGCTTTGGTATATTTCCCTTTGTCAGATAGATTAAATTAGGGATAACTAGGAATTTTGGCGCTTTTTTTTTAGGTGGTGGTGGGTATTATTTGTACACAATGCTTACATCACCATGGCAAAACCACATGAAAGGTGAGATAGTTTCTAAGAACACATATCCAATATTAAAGAGACAGCAGAGTTTGAAGTTGTTTTTTTTAGTCATTGCCTAGATTAGCAATTTTCAATGGGTATGCCGTAAGAAGCACACTGGTGTGCCACAAGAATTTTTAAAACATGAAATACCTGGCTATTCAGTCAGGAACACTGACCTCTTTTCACTTAGATAGTCAAATTTAAAAAAATGGCAACAGCCAACACAATAGCTGTCCAGTGCGAATGAATCAAAATTACTCTTATATTTTTTGTCAGATCAGCAAAAACCATAACATTTTTTGTGTGTGCTGTAGAATTTTAGTAATTAGTTTATGTGTGCCATGAAAATAAAAAAATAAAAAATTGAAAATTGCTGGTCTAGACTACAGGTGTTCTGAATTCGTAATATGTGTAAATTTATGTAAATTTAATTAAATATTCTCCAAGGGGATACATCTGGAATTAATGGTAAAAGCTATGGCTCTTGGTGACCACTGCACCACACCTGGGAGAGGGCTGCTGTAGCACTGTCAACAGACAAGGCCAGACGCATTATTCCCAAAGGGAGGACACTGGCTCTGCCTCCATACTTATCCATACAGACCCACCTAGTCTGTCGATGTAGGAAATAGATATATTATATAGAACCTGTTCAAATATTTCACTGATAGGAATGTGGGATAAAATAATTTGGAAATGCTACTAATAAAATAGCTTGTATTTAATAAGAATAAGTGGTGGGTTTATCCAATAGCTAATATATAGAAGCAACCCAACTGATGAATGGATACACAAAATGTAGTATATACATAGGATGGAATATTATTCAGCCTTTAGAAATGAAATTCTGACACATGCTACAAGTATGAATCTTAGGACATTATGCTAAGTGAAATAAGTCAGTTACAAAAAGACAAATACTGTGTGATTCCATTTATATAAAGTACCTAGAGTAGTCAAATCATGGAACAGAAAGTAGAATGGTAGTTGCCAGGGGCTGAGGGAAGGCTGAGGGGTGATTAGTAATAGGTATAGGTTTTCAGTTTTACAAGATGAAAAGGGTTCTAGAGACATGGATGTTGATGGTATGTCAGCATTGTGAATATATTTAATGCCATTGAACTCTACACTTGCTAGTAAAAGTGATTTAAGGTGGTAAATTTGGGGGTATTTTTACCACATACAAAAAATTGAGGGGAAATTACAAAAGCAAACTAAAAGAAAAAAAAGAGTAAGTGGAACAAATAAATTCAAGCAAATAAATCTCTATATATAAAAGCCTAAGCGACCATTTGTCTGTCCGACCAGTAGCTATGACACACAATAACGGCCAGGGGACAGACACTCCGACCAGTAGCTATGATGCACACTGACCACCAAAGGGCAGATGCTCGCAGGAGCTGCCGCGCTGCAGTGACTTGGCAGCTGCCGATCTCTGGTGATGCACCCAGAACCAGAGAGGAGGGAGCTTGATTCCAGGGTGTGTCATCCAAGAACCACTCTCCTGTAATCCGGGATCCTTCTGGGGATTGAGCCAGTTTCAGCCCAATCCCCATAAGCTAGGCCAAGGGACCCCACCTGCGCACAAATCTGTGCACCAGCCTCTAATAAATATATAAATATAAGTAATAAATTAAATTAAAAATTAAAAGTTTTTATTTTTGTTTACCCTCTCACCAGGTTTACTCCCCCAAAGAAATTACTGCTAACAATTTGTCTTTCCTTCCAGAAATTTTTATGCACATATAAGCGTGTCAGCCTTTCTAAAAGCACATTTTATAGTGTTCCTGAACTTGCTTTTTTTTACTTAGCAATATATTTTATTGCTAAATCACTTATTACTAGTTTATGTTTATATCAGTACATATTGATGTACCTTATTTTTATAGCTTCACAATACTGCAGCATTTAGATTACTGTTATTTATTACAATGGCTATGCTTTGGTTTCCAGTGTTTGCTGTTACAGACAGGGTGCAGTGAATCTCTTTGTGGAATATATAGAAATAGTAACATTGGGAACTGGAGTTGTAAGTTAACTGAAAATTTTAATAGGAGCTTCCAAGTTGCCCTCCATTTACTGTTTGAAGCTGCACTTTTTTTTTTTTTTAAGTTTCATTTACTTGGAAAACTTGATTGTTTTCTTTCCCTAATTAACTTCTTTATAGTTTCCTTTTCCTTCTTCTCTTCCTGTTACCTATTATTTAACTCTCTCTATATAGTTTCAGGATAATGACATTGAGACAAGCTTGATAAGAATTATCCTGATAAATATAGATGCTTGAGGAAAAAACAAAAGAATCTTCTTCTCTCCCCCCGCCCCCCTTAAATCCAGGAGAAAATTAACAAACACAACTACTTTCTTAAATAGAGCAATTCCATTTCACATTGCCATAGGGAGCAGAGCACACACACACATTCACACAGAACTGAAAACAATTACCAATTACACAGGGATTTTTTTTTCTAACCCTTAGGTTATATTTTCTTTTGCCTTCAGAACTTCTTGAGGAATCAAAACAACAAAACAAATTACAACCTTGTCTGTGAGACCCTCCAATTTTTGGACTGCATTTGCGGAAGTACCACGGGTGGCCTGGGCCTGCTGGGTCTCTACATCAATGAGAAGAATGTAGTGCTGGTCAACCAGACTCTGGAAAGTTTGACTGAGTACTGCCAGGGCCCGTGCCATGAAAATCAGGTAACCAGGAAAGCCGTTCTCCACGCAAAACTACTTCTGACTAATTAGCAAAGGGACCCAAATGTTGAACGAGCCAATCCTTGTGTACATTTAAAAGATCTTTCTTCTTGCTTTGCCAGATGTTTTTATTTTCCTAACAAAACATATGAGGACTGAATTATAGACAGGCATATACTATGCCATCTTTTAATTTAATTTCATTGTGAAAGAAATTGTATTTATCTGCATGAAAATGTTCCAGATAAAAATCAGACTTATCAGAAAGAGAGAAACATGTTTCTTCATTATTGCTCAGTTTTCGTCTCTTAGTGAATCTTCCCAGGATTTGAGGAATAAACTTCCTTTGGCTTCTACGGTTCCATTTAATCCAAAAGTTAAATGTTAGTTATATTTTAAAGGTAAAAAAACTAAGGTGATTCTGTTGATTAATTCCATATGGTTTCTAGGGATTTGATGTTAAAGAGAAGTTATTTTTGTAACATTTTGTTTTCTAGTCATGTATTGCTACTCATGAATCTAATGGAATTGATATTATCATTGCTCTGATCCTAAATGACATAAACCCTCTTGGTAAATATCGAATGGACTTGGTGCTTCAACTAAAGGTAAAGTAAATCCACTATTTAGAGGGGGGAGAAGTGACATTGTCTATATAAAACTCCCTTTCAGAGTTTCTCCAAATCTCTAAGTAGCTCTTGTAGAAACTAAGATATTGTCATATTTTCAGCTAATGAATAGACAGAATGGGCTAGTGAGAGCACCATGCACACGAAATTCCTGATAAAATGGAGGGTACTTTCCTGGAAGTCCTTTTAAGTGGCTCTTTGTTTCACCATGTCTCTTCTGTTGTTATTTTATGTTTTTTATTACATGGAAGAGCCAAAGGTGCTGAAACTCACTGCACCCATTTATAAAATTTACCTTAACTTCAGAATTCTAGCTGGCAAGTCACAGCTATTAGACTGTGGGAAAGGGAGGCACAGTTTCATTTTATGGCTCTCTTCCTTATAAAAGTTGTTTCCTTTTACATTAGAATTTTATTCCCCCCCCCCCCCCAAATTCTATAAGCCATTTTCACACTGCCTTTGAGAAGGCACTTGAACTTAAACTGCACACGTACTTCCCAGCAGTTCCATTAATCAGAGCTCAGGAACAGGATGACATTACAAAAAAATTCCTTCAATTTTTTGTACAAATGGGAATAACAAATGAAGGTACAAAGACGCTATATAAATCTGAAATACAAAGTCATGATATTCAGTGGAGGTGAATCATGAAAGACCACATTATTGTGTTTGGTGTTAAACAGGTAAACAAGTCATTGGTTAAATGACAATTTTCCAGTTAAGACAGGTCTGTCTAGTATCATAGCAAAATGTAATTTTCACTTTGTATATTTATGGCCAAAAAGAATGAAATTTTGGTAATTCTGCTACTAAGCATAACTACTGATAGATAACATACCTATGTACTGCTTATGTGAAGATTGTGCTAATGGCTTTTAATAAGAAAGTGTCTTTAAGAGGTGAGTTTGTATTTTTTCATTGTTCTCTGTTGCAGTATGTATTGCTTTGGGTCCTTCCATCCATGCATTAAAGCAAAGGTGATTCTTATGTAGATTGAACTTGTGTCCTTTCCCTCATTAGCATCTGCTTCAGATAGTGAACCCAGCCTAAGTCTATGTGGCAGTCAGCTTCATCTGAATTACTAGAAAAAAAATGTTTATTTCATCTTAAATTCAGCTTTAGCCATAATTCATAAAAATATAACTTATAAAAGCCTTGGCCTCTGGCTTCTTAAATCCTTTATTAGTCTAAAACAACCCTTTAAACCTAATTTTTAATTGATATAACTTAATTACTGGATGATTAATCAATTTAAAACAAAGTATAGGCATCCTGATTATTTACAAGCCCAGACCTATCTATATATATAAAAGGCTAATATGCAAAGTGTCCTTACGGGAGTTTGACTGGGAGACTGGGAGTTCTGTCGCTTGCTATGATGTGCTGACCACCGTGAGGTGGTGCAGAACCAAGGAAGGCCCTGGCCAGCAGGCAGAAGGCCCCAGTTGGCCCTGATCGCCAGCCAGGTCTAGGGCACGAATTTCATGCACCAGGCTTCTAGTGTTAAATAACTAAATGATGGGGTACAAATATATTCTTAGCTATTCAAATGACAATGCTTTTTAGAAAAAGAATCATTTAAAATTGTATATATTACTAAGTACAATTTAGGTATACCTCTTCAAAATATGACAGTTGGATAAATAAGGGTATGTAAAAAATACCAAATGAATGGGTTTGACCTGAAATATTTAAAGTATTGTTATCTACCTAAAAAATTAGGTGTGTGTACTTTAAGAAAAAAAAAAAATGAGGCTTTGACATAATGGCCAATAGGACAATATTTGTAAGACAGAATGATAGTGTCAAATGTTAGGGGGCTTCTCTGGGTAGGGTGCTTTTAATGATAAAATCTAGATAAATTAGAGAAAACTACATTTTAATATTAAGATTTTATTTTATATCATTTATATAATTTTTCTTAGTTATAATTCTAAGTATACTTATTTCTATATACTCATTTGCTATACAATTTTATGATTTTTTTTTTTCTGCATATGTCTTTCCCTTTACTTTTTAATTTACATTTCCTAACTGGTTTGTAACTATGAAGGGCTGAATCAGTAAATAGGTCATTTTGTTTTGTTTTGTTTTAAAGAAAGCCCTCTGTTCACACTGACACATGCATTTGATTTCTTGGTGTTTATATGTATATAGGCTTTTGTACTTTCAAATTGATTTAGATTTCAGTAGATCATTTACAAAATTTCTATTCTCCCAACATAGTAGGAAAAAGGAGATTTGTTAGAAAAAGCACCATAATGCCAATAGCATTCTGAAATTGGATGTATTTTAAAGCTATTATGTATTGGGCCTGCTGAGTGAGGTTCATTAGAGAAGACTGCTATTGTTGCTAAGGTTTTATAGCTTTGAATTCTAGGGGTCATTGCAAATCACTCCAAGGATTTCAACTATCCTTAAATCTTGAAACCTTATTTTTAAGTATATTATTTGTACTGATGGGATGTTACATTATAAAAACGGGTTTTAGGATTGATATAAATATACAAAAATTTTAAATGAAACAGAAAAATTAAGGCCTCTCCTACAAAATGCTAAAATCTTTTCAGGATGGGTCCATGACATTGATATTGTTATCATCATCATCATTGATAGTCATTTAAAGATAGTCTTTAGATTTTACTTCTGAAAGAAAAGAAAAAATAGAATTTGATATTAAAAACTGCTCAGTAAAATAAATTTCAACAACTTTCACAAAAACTCTGTAGAGATGTCTGCATACCAAACAACCGATTCAATTTAAGTTTTCATCCTGTAAGATGTTAATTTTGAGTTGTTGAGAACCACCTTAAGCCATTTGACTCTACTTCTTTTGTGCTTCCATCAAAGATTATATGTGGAAATTGAGATGTTTTGAACATTACAAAAACACTGTAGAAATATCTCTCCAGTAGCTTTTATCATCGTGCAATTTGCCACAATTCTAGGGCAGCACTATTGAAAGCAATGTAAAGAAACCTCTTTCTAAATGTTGAGAATATTGTGTTTTATGGGTCAAGACTTTCTGTAACTCTGTGGAACCGGTTTTAGATTATAAATCAGTTGTATCAGAAACATTTTTTATATCTATTGGTAAAAGTGTTTGAGATAACATATTTATAAACCAAATTAGAAAACCTCAAAGACAACATAAACTGTTTTCATTCTTTATTAAACAAAGATAGAAAATATTATTCTTCTATAACCCAGGTGGTAAACATGTTGCTTATATACTGACATACTGTGGGACTAGATATCTGTAAATTTATATTGTATCTCTAACTCATGAATTTCCAATTTTATAGATTAAATTTCAGTAATTATTTTTTAAATTTAAAATTTTGATTTGATAACATGTATTAATGTTTCCTATTAAAATCAATTTGCTAAATTCTTTAAATTATATACCATTTATCTGAAATATGTCATTGATACTGGTTCACCTTACTGTCTTGTTAAATGTCATCATAGAAATGCCCATTAGGAAATAGTGAAAGAATACATGATAATATTTGAATGCATTATATATAAAGTCAGTCTTGTTTTTAAAACACCTTTTCACCAATATTTAAAATATCCTTTGTTACTATCTCTCATGATTTATTATTTTTATTTTGTGTTGACAATAAAGTAAAACATCCTATTTAAAAATGCTAATAAGCCAAACCAAATTAGCAATTTAAAATTCCGTTTGGTTTAAAAAAAAAAATGGCCTTGGTAATCTCAATTAACAAAGGCAGGGGATCATTAATCCATGAAATCGATTTTTTTCTTGTGCATTAACCTGGTCTGTTTCTCTAGAACAACGCCTCCAAGCTTTTGCTGGCCATTATGGAAAGCAGACATGACAGCGAGAATGCAGAAAGAATTCTTTTTAACATGAGACCCAGGGAACTGGTAAGGAAACTTTTGAAACCCATGTTAATATGTATCACTAAAAGGGATAAGTTTGTAGTATGCATGTCAAGAAAAAGTCTAGTGACTTTTACTGCTCAACCAAGGCATTACGACACCTTACAAATATCTCAGAAGGCCTCAGGAGGGCAAAGGCCAGTGTGATTTGGGTCCCTATCATTTCAATGGTTTATCCACTCTTAGCACTAAACTATCTGCAAAGTCTTTTGACAGGAAAAAGTAAAGTTTGCTTTAGTTTCTGTATTGGAATATATGAGGATGCTATGTGAGACAAATGTTTGTACCACTCAAAAATTATATTTTACCTCTTTCTGAACAATGCAATAAAATCAATATCTTTTGTACTTGTTTTTATCAGTGAAATATTACATAATGCTTGTTTTAGAGAAAATTGAAGATCTGATGGGAATTCCACAGAAATCATTAGAGGGTCTTCCTATTGTACAAGTTATATTTTCCTCCTCATGTGTGACATGGAAATCATGGAGTAATATCACCAAACCTTAAAAGCATTGGGTTTCAAAAGCATTAACAACATCCTTAAACCTTATAGCTTGATGCTCCAATGACTAAATCCTAGTCTTATGAGAACTATTGTTAGTGCTATGAGAAAATTCTATGGAAAGCAATCTTTTGCTTTCTTTTTAATAGTAAGGAAGGAGCCCTGGCTGGGTAGCTCAGTTGGTTAGAGCATCATCCCATAATGCCAAAGTTATAGGTTAGATCTCTAGTCAGGGCATATACAAGAATCAACCAATGAATGCACAGAAAAGTGGAAAAACAAACCAATGTTTCTCTCTCAAATCAATAAAATAAAATAAAAAAATAGGAATGGAGTCAAGGATGGAAGATAAAAATAAGATGCATTTTGATTTACCGTATGTATAATGAGAGCCTCGCATCTGCAAGGCATTGGGCTATGAAGAGTAAGAAGAATTTTCTTTGGTTTGTATATTGGAATATGTTGGGAAGATATGTAAAAAATGTTTATTATCCCTCAAACATTACATATTTTCTGAACAATAAAAATTGATAGTGTATTTATGGTTGAAAGGGACAGTGGGTTATATATTTATTCAAAAACAGCACTGTACAATTGCCTGTTGAAAATACTGCTTTCTCTGCCCACAATACATTTATCTCATCATCCACTTCCTCCTTATGACCCACTCTCAACCTCTTGACATTTATCTCATCATCCACTTCCTCCTTATGACCCACTCTCAACCTCTTGACTCAGTTAGTGCCCATGCCCTATGCTTAATTACTAGTACCTCAAACTTAAGTCTTGCTGTAGGATTGTTGTGTTCTTCACTTTTAAAAAAATATGCAATTTTTTAAATTGATTTTAGAGAGAGAGAAAAGAAGAGGGAGAGAAACCTTGATATGAGAGGTATCTATCAGCTGCCTCCTGCACGCCCTCTAGTGGAGATAGAGCCTGTAACCCCATCACATGCCCTGACTGGGACTATAACCTGTGACCTTTTTTATTTTTATTTTTTATATATATATATATTTTATTGATTTTTTTACAGAGAGGAAGAAAGAGGGATTGAGAGTTAGAAACATCGATGAGAGAGAGTCATCGATCAGCTGCCTCTTGCACACCCCCCACAGGGGATGTGCCCGCAACTAAGGGACATGCCCTTGACCGGAATCGAAACCAGGACCTTTCAGTCTGCAGGCCGACGCTCTATCCACTGAGCCAAACCGGTTCTGGCTAACCTGTGACCTTTTAATGCATGGCATGACACTCAACCAACTGAGCCTCGATGGCCAGGGCACCCTCTAGATCAGCAGTCACTAACCAGACCACCTATGTTCTGTGAGGTCTGAAAGGTTGGCAGCCTCTGCTCTCCATGGTGTTCATCACTTGAGGGCACATACTCTATTGAATCCACCATTGGGTCCTCAGAGCAGAGGACGATGTCCACACCATGGATCTCTGTGACCTAGAAGGCACTTAATAAATAACGGCTAGATATCACAGTTCCAGAGTCTCCTAATCCATCGGAACTTACGGCACTGTCATCATTCAAAACTCAAAGCAAAATTCTCCAAGGAAAACAAGAAATAAATATTGTAGGGAAATACTTCTGTGCTAATTTAACTAAAGCCATTTTCATTTAGAGCTCTTTGATACTTTTCAAGTCCTGGGAAGCATTCTAGCTTTTAATTGCACCTCATGGACAATGTAAAATTCATGTTGTTTGTGGCATTCCAAGCCTTGCTGGTCCCCTTTGTTTCTTTGATAGGTGGATGTGATGAAGAATGCCTATAACCAAGGATTGGAATGCGATCATGGAGATGATGAGGGTGGAGATGATGGTGTTTCCCCAAAAGATGTTGGACACAATATTTATATTCTGGCCCATCAGGTAAAATATTTCTATCTTCACATGACTTTTGTGTATGGTGTAAATTGTCTCTACATAATTAATTTCTAGCTTCATATACTGTGGTCAGAAAAGATGATGGATATAATTTCAGTCCTCTTAAATTTATTAAGATATGTTTTGTGGCCTAACATGTGATCTATCTGGGAAAATGTTCAATGTGCGTTTGAGAAGAATGTGTATTCTTTGTATGCAATGTTCTATAAATATTTGTTAGTCTATCTGGTTTCATTTAAGGCCAGTATTTCTTTATTGATTTTTTCTGTCCAGATTATCTGTTCATAAATGTAAGTGGGGTAATTAAAAGTATCTCACTGTTATTGTATTGCTGCCTGTTTTCCCCTTTAGGTCTATTAATATCTGCTTTATATATCTAGGTGCTCTTATATCGGTTACCTAAATATTTACAAATGTCAAATCTTCTTGTTTTTTTAGTTTTTAAATTTTTATTGCATTCATTAGGATGACATCCTATATAATAAAAGGATAATATGCAAATTGACCAAATGGCAGAACCACCAGTCACTATGACATGCACTGACCACCAGGGGACATATACTCATTGCAGGAGCTGTCCCCTGGTGGTCAGTGTGCTTCCACAGGGGGAGCACCGCTCAGCCAGAAGCCAGGCAGTGCTGCTGTAAAGACTTAAGCAGGCAGGTGGACATCCCCTGAGGAGTCCCAGACTGGGAGAGGGTGTAGCTGGGCTGAGGGACCCCTCTCCCCCCAGTACACAAAGTTGTATACCAGGCCTCTAGTTGGTTAATAAAATTATATGAGTTTCAGGTATACAGTTCTATAATATATCATCTTTATATTGTGTTCACTACCCAAATAAAGTCTCCTCCCATCACTATTTATCCCCCCTTTACCCTCTTCTACATCCCCTTCCCCACACCCTTTTCCTCTGGTAATCACTATGCTGGTGTTGTCTGTGAAATTTTTTTTCTTTGCTTAATTCTTTCACTTTTTTCACCCATCTCGAAAGCCCCCTCCTCTCTGATAGCTGTCAGTCTATGTATCTATGAGTCTGCCTCTATTTCTTTTGTTAGTTCATTTTATTCAATAGATTCCACATATAAGTTAAATCAATGGTACTTGTATTTCTCTGATGGGTAATGTGATTCCTTCAATTCTGTTTTTCTTTCTCAAGATTGTTATAGTTATTTGGGGTCTTTTGTGCTTCCATATACATTTTTGGAATATTTGTTCTGGTTCTATTAAATATACCACTGGTATCTTAATAGGAATTGCATTAAATCTATAGATTGCTTTGGGTTGTATGGACATTTTAATTATGTTAATTCTTTCTATCCGTGAATATAGTATATGCTTCCACTTATTTGTATCTTTATCAGTTTCTTTCTTCAGTGTCTTATAATTCTCCAAGTACAGAACTTTTACATCCTAAGCTACATTTATTTATAGGTATTTTTTATGCAATTTTAAATGGGATTGCTTTCTTAGTTTTCTGATAGTTCAGTATTGGTATATAATATTGTAACTGATTCCTGGATACTTATTTTGAATCTTGTTATTTTACTCAATTCATTTATCATTTAGCAGTCTAGAAAATCTTTAGGGTTCTCCATATATATTATCATATTATCTGCAAACAAAGTTTTATTCTTTTCCAATTTGGTGCCTTTTATTTATTTTTCTTGTCTGATTGCTGTGGCTAGGACTCTAATACTATGTTGAATAAGAGTGGTGAGAGCAAACTCATATCTTCTTGTTGGATTAACCACTTATCATTATGTAATGCTCTTCTTTATCTCTTATTAAACTCTTGTTTTTAAAATCTATTTTGTCTGATATAAATGAAGCTACTCCAGCTTTCTTTTGGTCTCCATTTGCATGGAATATCTTTTAGCATGCTTTCATTTTCAATCTATGTATGTTCTTACATGTCAAGTCTTGTTTGAAGTATATAGATGATCTTTTTGTTAGTTTGTTTGTTTTATCCATTCAGTTACTCTATATCTTTGGTTAGGGAATATAGTCCATTTCTATTTAAAGTAATTATTGATAGGTTTGTGCATTTTTTGTTTTATCAATTATTTTCTGCATGCTTTTGTAGTTCCTCTCTGTTCCTTTCTTCTCTTGCTCTCTTCCTTTGTGCTTTGATTATTTTCTTTTGTGGTATGCCTATTTTTTCCTCATTATTTGTCTATTAACTATAATTTTTTGTTTTGTTGTTATTATGAGGCTTATATAAACAACTTATGTTTATAAGAATCTATTTTAAGTTGATAACAACTTCAGTTTGATCTCATTGTAAAACTCAACATTTACTCCACACATTTTATGTTTTTGATGTCACATTTTATATCTTATTATTACCTGGTATATCCCTTAACTGGTTATTGTAATCATAGTTATTTTTACTGATTTTGTTTTTTAACATTTATAATAGCTTTGTAAAAGTTAATTTTTCTACCTTTGCTATATATTTACATTTACAGTAAAATTCTAAAAGATGTTGCTATTGATTGTAATACAGTTGGATCATTGAAAAGATTTTTAGGTCTCTCATAGTATGTCTATGTCTATGTCTATGTCTTTATCATCTATATCTATATTTATATCTATGTGTATATGATAGGAAAAAAAGAAAAGGGCAGATAGGTTATAGCTGGAAGAACCAAAAAGTATTTTAGGTATTGAGGAACTAAAAGCTAAGATGAAGGACAAGTTGAAGGAAATAGAACACAGAGATTTAGAATGTGGAAAGGGTATAGTTTTAGAGAGAAAGAGAAACCAGGTGACAGGAATTGAGTCAAGCTAGAAAAGTAATGATTAGAGATTAAATGTGAGTAGAAAGAATAAAATCACATGCTGAGAATTAAAATGATATTGGCTAATGTAACAAATAGAGAAATGTGATGACACAGCATATGTGTGAGAGCAAGGAATTACTTCAGAAGCTGTAGCATTGTGGAAGGGAATCAGCAACGCAGAGGAGGATAGGGTGAGAAGTATAATAGAAAGTTGGGGAATATAGCCACTCATACTTTCTTGACTGAAAGCTGGATTTGCTCTGTCTGGAGAGTTTATTCCCTCTGTATGACTGAGCAACATCATTAACAGGACCCGATCATGGAGCTTTCAAGTGGGAAATGAACAACCAGACAAGTGAAGTCACCACTGGAAGCAGCAGAGTGATAGATATTTGAGCCACATTATACTGTCCATACAGACGATGCTTAAAAATGCAATCTAATATTACTAGTATAATGTGAGTAACCATAAAAATGCCAAGGTTTAGCCTTGGCTTGTTAGTAGTTAGAGCACCCATCAGGCTGTGGACCAATAGGTCACAGGTTCTATTCCCAGTCAAGGACATGTACTTTGGTCGCAGGTTCAATCCCCAGCCCAGGTTGGGGCATAAGTGGAGGCCACAAATCAATGTGTCTCTCTATTCTCTCTCCCTCTTTCCCTCTCTCTCTCTCTCTTTTTTCCCTCTCCCTCTCTCCCTTTCTCCCCCTCTCTCGCTCCCCCTCCCCTCCCTTACACTCTCTCTAAAAACCAATGGGGGGAAAATATCCTCACTCCTCAGGCAGGATTAAAAAAAAAGTCAAAATCAAGAAAGGACTTATGTGAGGTCAGTTCAGTTTTAAGCATTAAGCAGAGAATACAAATTTAACAACAGGTTAAGGTGGATATTGAGAAGAATGAAGAATGAAAATAATGAATGCATGAGCTAGTCATAAATCAAAAGGTAATGGTACAAAACATGAAAGAAGTTAAAAATAAAGACAGCATAAAAGGCAATGATTTTGATGGATTTGAGTTTACGAGAATGCTTGGAGATGACAGATTCTATTCAAGGATAATGGTGAAATTGTCCAAGGAATGGGAATTCAGAAGCAGTGAAAAAATAACAAGGGGTTAAAAAGAACATACTGAAATGAAGAGATGTGAAAATGGCTTGAATGAATATGTAGAAGTTTATTAATTTTTCAAAACTAAAATGTTAGAAAAGCAGTAGTTTGTAGAGCCCTGGTGGTACAATATAGAAATACATGAAGAAAGACAGACTTCAGGAAGAAAATGTCAGACTGGTTAAGGAGAAGGAAATGCTGAATTGCTGAAGCCTTTAAACCTTGTGATTAAATTGTAGGAGTGTAAATATTAAATAAGAGTTTATATGGGTTCTTTCTAGAAATTCAATGAGGGAATAGGCAAAAACTAAGTAGTTAGCGTAATAAATGTGAGAGGTCAGTCAGAAGGCTGATGGACCTTGGGCTCTAGCAAGGGCTAAAAGCTATGCACCAGTTGTTATGGTTGAAGGCAATCTCCTAATCTGATAATCTTGTACTGTTTACCCAACCTTACCTTCGATATGTCTGTTTGGTTTGCTAAAGAGCAAATGTATATCTAGTTTAAAAAAAAGCTATGGGTACAGACATTCAGAGAGCCATTCTACTAGAGAAGGGCCTCTGCCTGGTTCCCCCAATAATTTCTAAATTTATATTTCTTATATAGTATATCCATTTATGCTTGGCCCCTTCTCTAGATTCTGAATCCTTGCTGCAAAAGGTTGCGGCAGGTAGGAATGGCAAAATATATGAAACAATGTACATAACAGACATCTTCTTATTTTTTTAGAGTGACACAGAGAATTATTACCTTGCCAGGTATTATCAATAAATACGTTTTCATGAACAATTCAGCTTTCACCCATAAAGAGAGCACATGGTGCTCTTTTGATCTTCCCACCATGACTTCTTTGGCCCTCTCTACGCTAGGATATATTTGGTTTCTTGGGAGGCCAAACACGGTTGCTGAGTTCCTTATGAACCTATTCTCCAAATAGCTACCACACCAAGGCACAAACACAAAAAAATAGTGATTGTAAGCTTTGCTGCCAGAGGGAGCCATGTATCTGTGCTCCAAGGGTTTGGTTGAGTCCAGGTTTCAAGGCTTTCTTTCATTCTGACTATGGGATCATTCGGCTGCTGCATGCTGATGACTATGCAGATTGGTTTCCACCTTTGCACTGTTCAGTAATTCCAAACCCAAGGTTCAACTTCCTCCTTGTTTTACTATTATCAACTTTTGTACAGACAGTTTATTTTGGTGCCCTCAGACTTTCAATTTTTGTTGTTATTCTTTTTATGGCAGTGAGGTAGTTCTGCTTTTCCTACCGTGACAACCTTTTTGGTCATTCTTGTGGTTGGTGTTACAAGAAACAAATAATGCTTCTTGTAAGTGGCTAGTCTGATCTACATAAAACTATAAATACTTTAAAAAGGGAATTTCTTAAGCTCTGATACCATGGGGTCGTGCAGAGAATTTCCTTAAAAATTAAGATATGCGTCCTTTTGGGTTTTCTGTCATCCACATGCTCTCCTCATACCCCTCTAGGCTTGGTTTTTTGTTTGTTTGTTTTACGTTCTGCTTTCTTCCTGTTCTTTTTCCTCTTTATTCCCGTGTTTCTATACAATAGTCACTGCCCACAGTCTACCAGGCGTCTTCAAACTACGGCCCGCGGGCCACATGCAGCCCGCAGAGGAGTCTGATCCGGCCCGCCAGGTTTTTTGGGCAGTGAGCGCAGCCGAGGTATTACAGTAGGAATTAGTAGTTCATATAGTCCGGCCCTCCAGCTCTCTGAGGGACCGTGATCTGGCCCCCACTTTAAAAAGTTTGAGAACCCCTGGACTCTAGACAATTGTTCAGTATTTTGGATATGTTTAACATATATTAGGCCATATTGTTTCGCTAGTCCCATGGACCAATTTTTGTTCTTCTGTTTGAGACCTTTTATTTTCTCCCTAGGCTTTATTGAGATATAATTGACATATAATAACAATGAGTAAGTTTAAGGTATATGATGCATTGAGTTTGTACATTTATTTATTGTTAAATGACTACCAACATAGCATTAGCTCACAACTCCATCTAGTTACATAGGTGAGAACTTATAAGATCTACTCTCTTGGCAACATTTCAATTGTATGGTACATTATTATTAGCCACAATCACTAGGCTACACACACATCCCCAGAATTTGTTAATCTTTTAACTGGAAGTTTGTACCCTTTGGCCGATCCTCTACCCCCAACCCCTGATAATCATTCTAATTTCTCTGATTTTGACATTTTTAGATTTCACATAAAAGTGATATTATGCAGTATTTGTCTTTCTCTGTCTGATTTATTTCACTTAGCATAATGCTCTCAAGGTTCCTCCAAGTTGTTGGAAACAGCAATATTTCTTTATTCAGCTATAAAGCTGAATAAGATTCCACTGTGTGTGTAAACACACACACACACACACACACACACACACACACACAATGGGGTAAAGGCAGGTTTACAGTTGTGAGTACACTAAACATAGAGTTAATAAAGCTATTGTAATAATCATAACCTACATGTATGCATATATGTATGTGTGTGTATGTATGAATTTATTTATTTATTTATTTATTTATTTATTTTTGGCCATTCATCCATTGATGGATAGTTAAGTTGTTTAATATCTTATATCTTGGGTATTGAGAATAATACTGCTATGTCTATGTAATATCCTCTGTTTTAATACTTACTAGAATAAGAAGTATATGGATAAATATATACTTTACAGGAAGAGAAGGAGTATTAGATAGCAAGCCACTAGAAAGCAAAAATAACTCCTGAGCTCAAAAAGCAAGAAAGAATGTATCACTTTAAATTGGCTGTATGAAATTTTTTTTAAAATACCGGCTTTATAATTTTTCATGATCATTTCCCCATCTCACTAAATGGTGTTGAAATTGTAATTTTAATGTCTGCATAATTGCTCATTGTTTGAATGTACCATAATTTATTGAGCCACTCCTTATTGTTAGACATTTAAGTTTCTAATGTTTTTGATATTGTAAATTATGCCGTGATTAGTAGCCTCATACATTAACCTTTGCCTGACATGCTGATTCTTTCTCTAGATTGAATTCCAATAAGTTTAATTACTAGGTTGCAGGTAGTAACTATTTTATGGTTATCGATGCATATTATAAAATTGTTTCTCACAGTGTGTGATTATAAAATTGTTTTTACAGAATCTTATTGGATTCTAAAATTAAGATCATTTAAAAATATTTTCTAAGCTAATAGTGTTTAGACCATAATAACCTCTCAATAAATGTGTGTTAAATAAATTAATGAATTGTAGATTAAATGGGATTTAATATTAAGTCATATATTTGGGATTATTAATAAAATGTATATTTTTAAATATGTTATTTGCTCATTTTTATCTCTCTTTTGAATTACTTAAAACTGTGTTTATCCATACTGTTAGGGTTTATTTTTTTCCCAGTGAATTTTAATTAAGGTCAATAACCCTTAGTTATAATTGTATCACCTACTTCTCCATCATTTATTTTCTCTGTAAATATTTTAACAATAGTTTTCTTTCATAACCTTGAGATCTGTTAAACATTCACCTAAATTTTATTCTAATGTATAATGAATTCAGGTTTTGTAATTAATTATATAATTTTTCATGTTATCTTGCAGAGATGCTAACTCATCTCTAAAGATATAGCCCAAGACTTAGCAACAACCATCTATCGATATTTGGACAGGGTTTGTAGGAGTTGCGTGGATGTGATGTAGAGCATGGGTCACAGAGAGACCTTTAGTAGAAGAGATCGGGGTTAAAATAAAACCATCTTCAGGGCCAGACAGGGCTTATGAATGAGCAATGTGGGGGCAGGTGTGGGTGGGGCATCTGGTGATAATCTTCCAAAGCAGGCCACCATGGCTTACCTCTGCTGACTTTTTAAAAAATATATATATATTGTTCAGATTATTACAGGTGTTCCTCTCCCCCCACCTTAGCTCCCCTCCATCTGATTTCCAACCCCACCCCATGCCTTTACCCCTGCCACTGTCTTCATCCATAGGTATAGGATTTTTGTCCAATCTCTTCCTGTACCCCTCAAACCCCTTTCCCCCTGTGAATTGTTAGTCCAATCCCTTTCTATGTCCCTGATTCTATTATATTCACCAGTCCATTTTGTTCTTCAGATTTTTTTATTCTCTTGATTTTTAGATTAGCTTGTTGGTAGGTATATATTTGATGCCTTTTTGTTGTTCATAATTTTTTTACCTTTACCTTTTTCTTCTTTTTCCTCTTCTTAAAGAATACCCTTTAACATTTCATGTAATCCTGGTTTGATGCTGATGAACTCCTTTAACTTTTTCTTGTCTGTGAAACTCTTTATTTGACCTTCAATTCTGAATGATAGCTTTGCTGGGTAGAGTAATCTTGGTTGTAGATCCTTGTTCATCATTTTGAATATTTCTTGCCACTCCCTTCTGGCCTGCATAGTTTCTGTTGAGAAATCAGCTGACAGTCGTATGGGTACTCCCTTGTAGGTAACTAGTTGTTTTTCTCTTGCTGCTTGTAAGATTTCCTCTTTGTCTTTTGCTCTTGGCGTTTCAATTATGATGTGTCTTGATGTGGTCCTCTTTGGATTTCTCCTGTTTGGGGTCCTGTGCACTTCCTGAACTTGTCTATTTCTTTTCACCAGGTCTATTTCTTTCACCAGGTAGAGAAAGTTTTCACACCAGGTAGAGAAAGTTTTCTGTCATTATTTCTTCCATTAAGCCTTCAATATTCTGCTCTCTTCTTCTGGCACCCCAAAAATCCGGATGTTGGTACCCTTTAAGACGTCCCGGAGATTCCTTACACTATCCTCACACTTTTGGATTCTTCTTTCTTTTTGCCTTTCTGGTTGGGTGATTTTTGCTTTCTTATATTCCAGATCTTTGGTTTGATTCTTGGGGCATGTTGATCTATAGTTGAATTTCTGTATATTCTGTATTTCAAACTTTGTATGCTTAATTTCTGGATGGTCCTTTTCCATTTTTTGGTATTCTCATTAAGGTCCTCACCAAGCTTCTTGGAGGTCTCATCAAGTTTCTCAAAGGTTTTTAGAAGATTCTTGAGTAATCTTATAAATGTGATTTTGAACTGTGTGTCGTCCAGTAGTTTACTCTCCTCCATTTCTCCCATTCATGTCATGCTTCTGTATTTCCTCATTTTGGCTGCCTCCCTGTGTTGATGGAGTGGCTTTGTGTGGTCAGTGACCTATAGGGGTCAGTAGCTGGGCTTCCCCAATCACCTGAGGTGGTCGCTTTTGCTATATCCCTTTGTGGGGTTGGTGCAAAGTCTTGGTGTAATTAAGCCTTGATTGCTGTTGGTACACTGGGAGGATTTGACCTCCAGGCCAATTGTCTGTGAGGACCTGCTGTGTCTATAAAGGAAGAACTGCTGCACTGGAGACACGACTTGTTTCAGTGGGGCTTTGGTGCTTACTGAGACCGTCTCCCAAATGTGTCACTTATGGGTGTGAGGGATTGAAACTGAGCACTAGAACTCTGGTTTCTGGGTCTCAATGAGGTGCAGTTCAGCTACTGTCTGAGGCCAGTACTGTCGCAGAAGTTACAGCGTGAACCACAGTCCTGTCCTCCTTGGATCTATTTGCCCCAGGTTGCAATTTTGCTAAACTGCAACAGAGAGAGCCATTCATATGCAAAGTCCGCTGCTTAGAGCTTTGTTGTATTGTGAGGGGCGGAGTCTAAGGGCAGAGTCTCAGGACATCAGTAGGCTGGCATGTGGCCAACCGTGATGGTTGCTGTCTGCCACCTCTCTGATGGTGTCCCCGCATCACCCTGCATCTCGCACCACAGTACAGCAAACAATCTCAGCTCTGAAAGCAAGCCAGCCTCACTTTCTGACCCGATGGCAGACAGTCTAGCCTTTCCCCAGAAACTGGATTTCAGAGAAATTGGGCGCTTGTCTCTCTTTGGGTTGAAGAAAGTACCACCCTCCACCAGCCTGGATCCACCACCAGCCCTTATCGCGTTCTTGCCCCCCTAACTTAGTTTTTCAGTGCTTGTGCCCTGAATTCTCCTCTTTCATTTCAGTCTAGTTGTAGGGCTTCCTTTCAGCCAGCTTTCGTTTGGTTTTTGGGAGATAGACGTTTGTTTTATAGTTGTTTTTGAACTTGTTGTGCATGGCAGCCATTTAGGAGTGTTTACCTACACCACCATCTTCATTCCTCTCTATAGATGTGCTTTTGTTAAAGTGGAGGTATGCCCAAAATACACTTCCCTAGGGAGTCAGGAGATAACTCATGGAAGAGGTGACACTTGAACTGAATCATGTAGGATGCAGGGGTAGTGGGAACATTCTAGACAGAGGCAACAACTTCTGAAAAAATGCACCATACATATTTTAGAGAAAGGAGCTTCTTTTGGGACTTTATGTAGTATCTACTTATGTTTTTTTTTATATATAAAATTAATTATAATAATTTAATTCTAAATCTTTGATAATGATACTGATTATAGCCACTTAACAGATTTTGCATGAATTAAAAAAAATGAATGAATGCCCTGGCCAGTGTGGCTCAGATGGTTGAGTGTCATCCATCCACTGAAAGGTTGCTGGTTCAATTTCTGGTCAGAGCACTTCCCTAACTTATGGTTTCGATCCCTGGTTGAGATGTATATGGGAGGCAACTGGTCAATGTTTTTCACATCGATGTTACTTTCTTCCTCTATCTTCCTCTTTCTGTAAAATCAATAAAAAAATTTTTAAAATAAATGAATGAATGAATGACTAGGATAGGACATACTCTAAAACGCTAGTATTTTATAGTTTAAGTATTATAATAAAAAACTGAATAAAATATTTTTCTGTTATTATCATGATCAAAGTCAATGATATTTCCCCCCTACTAGAGTATAAATTCATTATGCACAGACACAATTTTTTCCCTGTTTCTATGCCAAGAACATACTTAGCATATAATAGATACTCAAGAAATGTTGGGGGGAAAATGAATGTATGCTGATAATATTTTTATGTAATACAGGTATTATGTAAGATTTATAGAATCCTGCAAAACTGATCTTAGCATTCTGACAGTAAAGGATATTATTCAACTATATACTTCCCTTTTAATTTTTGTAAATCACTCTTTGCCAATCATATGAACAGACTACATAGGTACGGCCCTATATTATCTTTCCTCATGCTAGGCAATTTTATTACTTTGTTTGTTCATGATGTCACCACTCCTCTGAAACTAACAAAATATCTTCTGTTCTTAAAACTCATTTTAGTGTTATCCTAGTTCATCTGAGATCCAATTAAGACCTGCTTACTGTGTTTTCTAAGTAAATTCCCATCAACAATGATCTTATCTTGGTTTTGAATTCTTATGTTTCTTATCTTCACCCAAAACTGCATATATACCTTCACACTAACTTATGCTCGATATCATCATAGAATTGTTTTTTATTTCATATATGTATGTCTTGACTACTTAATTAGTAGTAGAGTCACAAAATCTAGATACCCATGAGGCCTCATTTTTTTTTTTTTAAAGAAACTTTCCATGAAGAAAGTATCATGGGGAAAGAATGCTTAGTTGAAGTCTTCTAACAGACAACTATGTATCTTTCCAAGCAACAAGGAATCATTGAATTATACTCTATTTAAATGATCCTTCAAATATACGGTTAATGGGAGCAAAAAAAAAAATGCAGTCTAAGAAATGAAATTGGGCTTTCTGTAATTGTTAGTTTGGTGTAAGGATCATGAAGCTAAGTTTAGTGGAAGCAATTATTTTTCTGTTGAACATTTCATGTTTGGTAGATTCATATTTATTTCTGAGTGATATAATTATCAAGGCATCCATCCGAATCCTAACAGCATAGAAGGCCTTGGCCATATCTTTGACTCCTTATGTCTGCTCTTATTTCAGCTATATCCATTGAATTCAAAGTTTGTTAAGAGAGCTAGAGATATCAGGCAGGGATGCTTCTATATATGTATATTTTTTCCAGTCAGAAAAATACATAGCATTTCTGAGCATATTTTAGATCCTTGGATTAATATTGTCCCCACAGAAAGCCGTTCAGGAGAGAGGATGGTAAAACCGGTCATCATGTTTCAAGGGCTGGGATTCTTTAAGTCATGATGAAGGAATTTGCAAGATGTCCTCATAGTTCTCATTAATTAATTTTTTTCCTTAAAATAGTCCTCATTAATTTATTTTTTCCTTAAAAATGTCATCTCAGAGCTACAATTACTTGAGCTATATTCATTTTTAAGGGATATGCATATACATTGCTTTAAATAGCTAAATTTTAATTTATTCTAGTCATATGAAATGTATATATTACGCAGATTGCTGAAAAGGTTTTCCTTTGAGACTTAATGCTGCTTAACCTCACTGTAGCTTCGATTTTCTTATCTAATACATAGTAATCAGCATTGCTTCATTTACTTTAGAAACAGAAGATGGGTTTGTAATTGGATGCATAACTTCCATCTTTAATATCTTTGAAGAGTTTTAACTAACTTACAATTACTTCATCTTTATTATTGCCTGTAGTGCAGAAAGTGGAAAACACAGCTGGGATTTTAAGCTCACAAAGGCTCTTGTAGCTCAGTGATATGTTGACTAGAATAAGGTACAAACAGCTTAGTAGCTATTTACCCCCGCACCCTCTATTTTCTCTATTAGCTATTATGTCACTCACTTCTTTGACTTCGGCTTTCTTATCCATAAAAATATGATGGGAATCCATGACCTATATTTGCAGAGCACACTTACAGAAACCTATATGGACACTATAGACTAATTGGACCATGATGGCTCTTTTACTGGAGATTATATATATTAGATATATATTTTTATTGATTTCAGAGAGGAAGGGAGAGGGAGACAGAGAGCGAAATGTCAGTGATAAGAGAGAATCATTGATCAGCTGTCTTCTGCATGCCCCCTACCGGGGATCAAGCCCACAACTCGGGCATGTGCCCTGACTGGAAATCAAACCATGACCTCCTGGTTCATAGGTTAATGCTCAACCACTGAGCCACACTGGCCAGGCTGGATATGTTTGAAGTAATGTAACAGAGTAACTAATAAGCTACTGGATATTCCTGTATTTATATTTTACCTAGTTACAAAAGGAATTTGAGGTTGAATAAGAAATGCACTTGTATAATTAGACTGTTAGAATACAAGATCAAAAGCCTTGAGAAGGAAAAGGAATCTGAGCATGCTAAGGGTCTTGGTTAATATTCTTACTGTTTATCAGTGGTAGCTCTGAGTTTTTTGGTAACCAACAGTGAAAAATAATGGGTGATACAATTAATACCTATGCTATTCATAATGACCAACTTTTTGCTGGTATGTATCCTAAAATGAATTTATACAAGTTTACAATGTTTTCTGAACAGTTCTATAGAATATACCTGATTTTTAAAAATGCACATAGCTATTTGTAATCCTTGGGGATAAATAATGATAAAAATGTCAGAGTTATAATCAGAGTGATTATAAATAAATCTGAATAATACAGCAGTCAAAACAGGTAAGGTTTAACTTTTCAAAATTTGAACTTAGTTGAAAACAGACATTTTTAGATATCAAGAAATTATTTTATTAGGTTGTAGAAAATAGACTTCTCCCAATTGCCCAGCTACATGAAAAAAAAAACAAAAAAAACCCCAAAACTGCTGTTAGTCTTGGCTGTAGATATTTAAAAATATAAGCAACTAAAGGAATTTGGCCTGAAAGCCTAACAAAATGGCAAGTTCCTTCTCTGAAATAAGAAAACCAAGATCAGCTATTTTCCCCAAGCCCCAAAAATGTTTTTTATGTTGCTACCACAAAGCAATTTGAGGTAATAAGATATATGATTATTAGCTAATTTTTCTTTGAGCATTAATTATTCTGTGTTTCTTGGCAGCCAAGGAAAACACACACACGCACACACATGCCCACAAGTAAGTTGCCCTGGTTAGGTGGCTCAGTTGATTGGAGTGTTGTCCATGCACCAAAAGGTTGAGGATTCGATTCTTGATCAAGGCACATGCCCAGGCTGCAGGTTCCATCCCCTGTCAAGGTACATATGGGAGGCAACCAATTGATTTTTTTCTCTCACATAGAATCTTCTCTCTCTCTCTCTGTCTCTCTCCCTTTCTCTCACTAAAGTCAATAAAAACATATACTCAGGTGAGGATAAAAACACAACAACAAAGAATGTAAGTTATATCATTCATATGTGATAAAAAAAACTTCACCCAATAATGATTAGTGAAGTACACAATTTCTGTTAATTCTAAGAACTTATTGAGAGAACCTTTATGTAGTAATATTAATGATTGGCGCTATGATAGATACTTAAATAAGTACACCTTCTTCACTAATATAATTTAGTAATAAAAACTGCCTACCAGGCACCACCACCAGCAAAAACAAAATAGCTTAGCTGTAGCCAACCTCCTGCAGGCCCTACCCCCACCTGGCCCCACCCCCGATGGCCCCCACCACACTAATCAGTCCCCAGCCCCCCCAGCCATCCCTTCCCCTGATTTCTCCTCCCTATCCCAAACAGGGGCCAACCTCCTACAGCCCCTCCCCAGCCAGTCCTGCCCCTGATGGGCCCCCACCACCCTGATCAGCCCACAGCCCCTCCCCTCAGCCTGCCCTGCCCTCAAGTGGCCTCCCACCCCAATCAGGAATAAGGCCCTCCAGCCAAATGCCTACAGCCCCTCCCCCCAGCCAGCCTGGCTCTGATTGGAAACCCGGATCAGGGCAGGCCAGCTGGACAATGTCCTGCTGTCTCCTCCTCCCAACAGGCCTGGCCCTGATCTTCCCTGATTGAGTCCTGGCCTGCTGGACCTCGCCCGTGCATGAATTCATGTGCTGGGCTTCTAGTACACATATAAATTCCCCAGTTAATCGCTCCCCACCCATCCCCCACCCTCACCATTGCCTTCCCTCTGAAATTCATCAGTAGGTTCCATGTGTCTGTGTCTTTGGATCTTTAGTCAGTGTATATTTATTGATTATCCACTATTCTCACTCATAGGGTAAAGTAGTGAGCAGACAGGCCAAAATCCCTCCCCTCATTGACTTATATTCTCAGAGATGTTTCCCTCCTGAAGTCACATGGTGTGTTTCTTTCAGGAACAGGTATTCTACAGAGATCAATCTATTAATGGATTGTGATTGCATGGGGTATAAAAACGAGATCTATTCTCTGTCTTTATGGAATTGACTGTTTATTGCATGCGACATAAAAACAATCACATGTGGCAAGATGAGTATCTTGGAAGATGTGTAGTTGCGGTGCTCTGGAATCTCAGTTAGGAGTGTACATGGGAAGGTGAGTTTGTGGCAGAGACAGAGAGAGAAGGGGAAGATGTAGGAAGAGCCAGAAGAGCCAGAGGAGCAGAGAGACATCGATTTTTCTGTTTTCCATAATTTGATCATTCACTCAGCATTTAAGCAGGGAATTCTGCTTCTTCCCAAGCCCCCAAGCCCACTGGCCCATAACTCTGTTCCCTTTTATAGTAAAGCTGATAATAGTTGCTATCTCCAATTCCTCTCTTTCTGTTCTCTCTTCAGTCTGTCCCTGCCTCTCAGCCAGGCTTTCATCCCTTACTGTGACACCAAAACAGCTCACATGACTGCCACCTTGCTAAATCTGATGGCTTCTTCTCATTCTTCATCTTATTTGGCCTGTCGCTGACACTTCACAGAGCTGGTCACTCTCTCCTTGAAATAATTTCTTGACTTCACTTTCCTGCAGCACAATTTCCTGGTCTCTTTAGGTCTTTACCAGCACCTTCCTCACCATTTCCTATTCTTTTCCTGTTCTCTTCAGGAGGGTTATAATCAGTGTGTTCCATGCTTCTCTTCTCAGTTGACATTCACTCCCTAGATGAGCTCACTCAGTCATGTGATTTTAAGCACCAGCTGTACCACGATAAATCCCAAATTTATATCTTTAGCGTGGGCCTCTTATTCTGCACACCAGACTGGTACATCCAAATGCTTGGTTGAGATCTGCATTTGAATGTCATTTTCAGCATCTCACTCTTTATCCATGTTGGAGCTCTTGATGTTCCCAGTCTTCCCAACTTAGATTCAAGCCCAGACAATGACTCCTAAACCTGCGCTCCTCACTGTTACTCTAACTCAGTGCTGAGCAAATCCTCTCCTGTCTGTTCTTATCACCTGGTATTTTCTCTAATCATAGATTATGTATCACTGAGGCACTATAGGCTATTTATTGTTTTCTCCATTAGACTCCACATTCAGTAAAGGCAGGAATTAACATTTTTATTCATGAATGTGTTGCCTACTATATATTACTGTGTTTGATACAGTAAATGCTTTGAGTGAGTGAATAAACGAGTATTACAATTACAAGTGCTATAGATGACTAGAAATGAAACAGGTTCATATTGCTGGAGTTACTGTAAAAGGCTTTTATGGAAGAGCTTACATTTTCAGACAAAGAGAAGATATAGATACATAGCAAAAAGAGAGGAAGGCACTCCAGCATAGGTAAAGAATGAGCAGAGGAAGAGGTGATACACACCTTGATATGTGTGAAGGATAGGTGCTCTGGGACCTTGCGGCAGGGATGGAAAAAGCAGTCTGGTGCTGATGTGGGAGGCAGCAGTGGAGGGCATATCTTATCAAATTCCCAGGGCTTTTGTCCCAAAAAATAATTCAGTAGAAACATTTATTGAAAAGTTGACAGAACATAAATTTCTGCTAAACTGTTCCTTACGGGACTTAGTTCTTATTTATGCCACCATAAAATTATCAAGACATTAACGATTTTATAGAATGCTAAACACAATAGCACAAAAACAAATGGCACAGAATGCTGCTTTATAAGATTTCCACCAACTGAAAAGCATCCTTCCACGTCTTGCAAAGATCTTTTAATGATGGGACTTGTATTCATGCACTAATTTATGCCTTGACATTATCAAGTAAGTATTTAAAGATAAATCAATTAGATGATACCCCTAGGGAAATAGAATTAGTAAACATGCAAGTCAGAATAAAAAACCCTTATGTCAAAGCACTAAGAAATATTCTGGATATATGTTTGTGGGTATGTGAGTATGGGTCTGACCATGTTTATTGATTAACTTTTTAAAAAATATATATTTTACTGATTTTTTTTTACAGGGAGGAAGAGAGATGGATAGTTAGAAATATCAATGAGAGAGAAACATCAATCAGTTGCCTCCTGCACACCCCCTTCTGGGGATGTGCAAACAACCAAGGTACATGCTCTTGACTGGAATTGAACCTGGGACCCTTCAGTCCACAGGCCGACACTCTATCCACTGAGCCAAACTGGTTAGGGCGATTAACTTGTTTTTCCAGCCCAAACATAAATGAAGAAGAGTTAACTTTATCCTAAAGATACCTGGTAGAAATATGAGATGGGATGGAATGTTAGGACAAAGAAAGCCAACGAATGGCCTTTGTCAAATAGATCCAGTGGTAGGATATTGAGATGGTATATGAAATAATATTTTTTCTGATTTAATGCTGAGAGACTCCTTTGGTATGTAAGTTTTAGCTCAGCTTTTGTGTTTTGTGGCTGTTGGTGGCATTTTGAGCTTCAGAATTACAACAGAGGCATAAGAAAGAGACTGATCATTGTAAGGAAATAATGTTGGAAGATAAACTGCTGAACTAAAAGGTCAAGTTTCAGAAAAGGAAATCATTTCCTTGGCCAGGCCAAAAAAGTCCCTCCTCCGCATCACAACCAAATAGTTACATGAAATTATATACTAGGGGAAAGTTCTGGAAAGTCCCTTGTCGGGGTTTACATGATCAATGAGATAATATTGATCTTAGGACTATAAAATTGTGTGGTTCAAAGATATCTTCTAGAATTTTATGTATATATGTATGTATGAGATTATCTATCTGTCTGTCTCTCTGTTTAACATTTTGTCACTTACCTGAAACCCACAAGCTATTTGTTTACATTTGTGTTACGTTTATAAAGGGTTTGCAAACTTTTTACAAAAGGCCATATGGTAAATATTTTAAGCTTTTCTTGTTATATTGTCAGTTGCAAATACTTAATTTTCCACTCTCATGCAAAAAAACAAACAAACAAACAGTAAACACATAAACAGTACTGAAAAAAATCAGCATGGCTGTGTTAAAATGAAACTTTAAAAACACAGGTGACAGGCCGGATTTGACCCACAAGCCATGGTTGGCCAAACTGTGCCTTTGATTATTTTTTATAATATTCACAGTCATAATTGCCCACATTTGAAATATTCTTATGAGTAAGAATGGAGAGCTCATTTACTTTTAAGTATTTTTCTTGTTTTTATTTATAGTGCTCAGTTCACTTTGTATATGAGTAAAACACACACACACACACACACACACAGAGGCATACACGTAGATGTTCTGCCTGGAGAAAGGAGAACATAAGAGGTTCTTTCTTTCCATTGCTGTGATTCTGTGACTTCAGTATTATGTGAAAAGGAGAAGCCTGAACAGAAATGGGAATTGACTGACCAATTGACAGGGCAGGCCCATGGCCATTTCTTAGATTCAGAGTCTGAATGAGTCAAATAGAATAGAAGCAGAAGAGGGGGGCAGGAAGGCAGAAGGAATTGCAGGAGACGGATGTGAGGGCCTAGGTCACAGGGCAAATTAAAGAAATTTAGTTGCGGGGAAGGGGATAGTCTACTTACATTTGATACAAAACTTGGGAAACACTGTGTATTAAAGTTGAGGTAAAAAAAAATAGTGATTCTCAAATTGTAGTGTGCATCTAATTCCTGGACCTTGTCGCTGTAGACTCTGATTGAATGGGGCAGAGCCCCAAATCTCATTACTGTACAGTCTGGATGTTTTTATTCAAGTTGTCCATAGCTCACAGTTTCAAAAATGCCTCTTCAGACTTTTTCCTTCTTCAGCTTCCTTCCCTAATTGTCTGCCAGTCTGGTCACCTGACCTCCACACCACCTCTTCTCATTTCATTCCCTTCCTTCTCCTTTTGTGCTTTCCACTTTCCTGCTGTCAAGATAATCTGATTATCACCTAATATGTAATTTTTTTCAAATTTGTCAACTCCACCTCTCAGAAATTAAAGGAATTCATCTCTGCTATTTATCAACAGAAAAGAAAAGTCTCATATCAAAATGATTGAGTAAAAACCACAACCCTCTCCTCCTTGGGTGTGTATTCCTGGGCCCCAAAGGCAGTGTGAGAATCTGTGAGTCTTGGATAACTTGCAGGGATAGAGAGGGTGGGTGGATAGATGACAATGCATTTCACAAGATTGGAAATAGAGAAGGGCTGGAGGTGGAATGAGGAGAGAAGCTTGGTTCTAGACCTTTGGTATTTGAGGAACTTATAGGACATTGGGTTGGAGGTGTACAATAGGCAAATGATTGTACATATGTACTGAATTCTCAGTAAAGAGAGCCAGGCTTGGAACATCGATGTACAGAGATATTAGTATGTCAATAATACCGTATTTTTCGGACCATAAGACGCACTTTTTTCCCCCCAGAAGTGGGGGGGAAAAGTCCCTGCGTCTTATGGTCCAAATATAGCCTACACATATACTTTAAAAAAAAAAAGTTTTTTTACTTGCCCGGCTCTGTGTGGTCTCTGTGTGCTAGCCCGGCTCTAAAATGGTTCTAAATGCTGCTGTTTACTTTACAGGGTTGATTACATGTGTTTATGACTGTGATGTTGGGTTTTAATGCACATAAAATATTTTAGGACACTATTTGTTTCAGAATCTTTTTTTCTTCATTTCCCTTCTCTAAAAACTGGTGCATCTTATGGTCCGGAGCGTCTTATGGTCCGAAAAATACGGTATTAGAAACTGTGGTTATAGATGAGATTTGCCAGGAAAAGAACTGGAATGGAACCCTGAATAAATACCACCTTTAAAGAAAGGAGGAGAAAGAAAAACCTATGGAGCAGGTTGAGAATGAAAGGTCTGAGGAAATGGGGCATGAGAGCGAGCTAAGACAGAGAGACTCAGGAAGAAGACTGGGATCCATGGTTCCAAAGAACTCAATGCACAAGGTGCAGCCATCAACCTTAGCAGGTCACCAATGGTCTTACTAAGAACAATTTGTATTGAGTGATGAGGCCCCAAACTAACAGCAGTGATCAGAGGAGGCTGTGGGATTACTACCTAAACAGTACTCCACATGCACATCAGAGTCAGAGAAGCAATGATTCAGAGCAGCCAAAGTATCCTATTCTGGTCTTGATCTTATGCAGAATGAAAGTGAAATATCATTTCGAAAACCTAGAGGGGAGGGAAAATGAGATTAATACTGGTGGCATTGCAACTCAAGGTGTTTTGCTGTCACTTGGAGTAACTTTGTACCTTCAACCCAATGCAGTTGCTCTTCTGAAGAAGTGTGTGTGTGTGTGTGTGTGTGTGTGTGTGTGTGTGTGTTTAAAATGCCCATCCTCCAACATTTTCTAAGCCTCCTTATATTTATACTAGAGGCCTGGTGCATGAATTTGTGCATGGGTGGAGTCCCTCAGTCTTGCTGGCAATCAGGGCCGAAGGGCTGATTGGGACAGGCCAGCGGAGGGGAGGAACCACGGGAGGTTGGCTGGCTGCAGAAGGATGGCTGTGGAAGCGCACTGACCACTAGGGTACAAATCCTGCATTGAGCATCTGCCCCCTGGTGGTCTGTGCACATCACAGGTACCATCCAGTCATCAGGTTGTAACAGTCACTTAGCCTTTTATATATAGAGAGAGAGACTAGAGGCCAGGTGCATGAAATTCATTCACTGGGGGGCCCTCTCAGCCCAGCCTGCCCCCTCTCCAATCTGGGATTCCTCTAGGAATGTCCAACTGTCAGTTTAGGCCAGGTCCCAGGGACTGGATCTAAACTGGCAATCGGACATCCCTCTCAAAATCTGGGACCACTGGCTCCTAACTGCTCCCCTGCCAGCCTGGTCGCCCCTAACTGCCGCCTACCCCCCTGCTAGCCTGGTTGCCCCTCTCGCTCCCCCCCCCCCCCCCACTGGCCTGGTCACCAATGCAGCTTGCTGTTAAGTCATTTGGTCAACCTCACTAACCCCCCTGCCAGCCTGGTCGCCCCATACAACCTGCTATTCATTAGTTTGGTTGTCCTGCTGGCCTTGTTTTGCCCCATGCAGACTGCTGTTCGGTCATCCATCCAGTTGTTTTGGTCATGACAGCCCCTGGCTTTTTATATATTAGGATTTGCTTTCCCCTGAGCACAGCAGTTTACCAAAATGCAGTGCCTGTAAAGGGCTAATAGGAAATACTCCTGGTTCCAGTTTGCAAAGGCAGATCTCTATCTGCAGAAGGGAGATTTGTTTTAGCTTGTACCCACTCTGCGTGGTGCTCTGGGGTGCTCATCTGGTAGAGCTTGCTATGGGATCACAGCGACGGTGCTAATTAAATGTCAGTGGGCTTGGGAGCTGCCTCGAAGCCTTCATGCTCAGATGGCTGAGACAGAAGCAGGAAGCGGAGGCACATCAACTTTCCAGAAGCTCATTAGGGTTGGGCCCGGCTGGAATTCAGACAGCTTTCGTGCTCAGATCCTAAACGGATACTGCAAGAGGGCTCACAAATGAATTCCTAAAGGAGTAAATGAACATATCTATATATTTTTTAACAGAAAACAATTTCTCTTGGCAAGATTTTCTTGAAATCACCTCCTATTTTATTGACTAACTCATGCATTCTTGAAGTGCCTCATATTTAACTTTTTTAAAGTTGATCACTCCCACATGTTCGAAATTGACACCAACTAAGGGAGAAGTTTTCTAAAGTAATAAAATAAACACACACATTAAGAAAAGATCAGTGCTTTGGGTACAGGTGGTGACAGGCAGCCAGACCTTTCTTTCCAAGCTCCTCTTGATGACCTGACATCGCCTTTCCTGTATGTTGCAATCTGAGTTGCTGTGGTTCAGGGAATCAGTCTTGAGATGGTCATGTGCCTCTTCCTGCAAGGAGTGTGAGCTCCCTTTCTCAGGGGGTGGCATGCATGCTTCTCAGACCAGGTATCCAGTTAGAAACCTGGCATTCAGCTTGACTCTCTCCCTCCTCGCCCCCAGACAGCGTGTCCATCACTTCCACCTTCTGAATGTCGCTCAGATCAGCCCCGTCTTCTCTCTCTTGCCATCAGTTTCCTCTCCTGCCATCATCATTTCTCATTTCTGGACAATGGCACCAGCTTCCTCTCTCTTTGCCTCCATCCAAGGTCCTTTTCAATCCCACACGGAAGTCAAAGGGATTATTTAAAATGCCAACCTGTTGTGTCTGTTTCCTCATGAAACATTGAAATACCTTCCATTAGAGCAGAGCATATGCCCATTAACATGGCTTAGGAGCATTTTTATGATTGTGTTCCTGATTATTCTTATTTTTTTAAATCATTTTAGCTCATATTTATCAAGTGCTTCCTTGATGCTAAATGAGACACAGTACCTGAGACACTTGATAAATATGTCTCAGGTACGGTGTCTCATCTAATCATCATAGCAGCTCACTGAGATAAATATTAATAAAGCACTGTTATTAACCTCATTTTGCAAATAGTGAAGCTTAGCAAAGTTGAGTTGCTTGCCCATAGTTACTCTGTTAACAAGTAGAACAGAAGGGATTTAAACTCATGTCCGTCCAGACCCTGTTTAGCATCACCACTGTACAATCCTACTTTCTAGCCATCTCTGCCATCAACCCTTTTCTGGCACAGAATGTTCCAGAATCTTCCCTCATCCTTCACTACCATCTGGTTCAAAACCACCACAATCTCTCACCTGGATTATTGCAATAGGCATTTAACTTCTCCCCACTTCCATTCACCCATGCATTTCTTAGTGTCTTCTCTAATCCAGCAGCGACATCAAACCCTTAAAAATGTCATGTAGATAATGTCACCTATCTGCTCAAAACCTTCTAATACTTGTGAATTTCTGAACAAAAGTCAAATTTTGGTATTGGCTTCTAATGCCCAATATGATCTGGTTCCTCTGCCCCTGCCACCCACCTCTCCGTCACCTTTCTCCCTACCTGCTCAAGCCGCCTTGGTCTCATGGCTCTGCTTTGAATCCAAGAAACATAATCAATCCTGCTTTGTGCCTTTGAGTTTGCTGTTTCTTCTGCTTTTTTTCTATTAACTTCATCTCTGGCCATTTGCTTTAAAATGGCAACCTCCGGCCCCCTAGTGCTCATTCCTCCCATCTTCTGCTCTCTTTTCTTTTGTGCATTTTCCCATTTTGATAAACCATATATGTGTTGGTTTATGTCTCGCCCACCACTGGAACATCAGCTCTGTAAGGACAGGAGGCTTGTGGGTGTTGTTTAATGTTATGGCCCTAATGCCTAGAGAATTACCAGGCCAGAGGAGAGGTTTATAATTAAGTATTTTTGAATGAACATGCAAGGAATACACTAATTATTGCCTTTAGCTCATAATTGCTCAAGTTATAAGGAGTTTGTTTGTTTTGGATTAGGTTAAGTGGGTCTTGGTTATTTTAACATGCTTTATGGATCTGATAGTATTGTTTCCTTTATTGATAATTCACCATATAATACCAAAGAAGCTTATAATGCAGGCAGTAACTTTGTCTGTAGTTTCAATATGTTTGTATTTAATACCTGTATCCTTAAATGTCTTCTCTACCAGTTAGCGATATATATATATATATTTTTTTAGGAAAAGAAAATGTGGTTTTCTAAGTTATTTTGCCTCTAATTTTTCCCCTCCCTTTCTCTCTTGTCTTTGCATGCCTTCCCTTTGTCTTTTCATTTGCAACTTAGATAATTTAGCTTCTGAATGACTAGATAACATTTAAAAGGTGTTGGGTGTCACCTATTGAACAAATAACAAAAATACATGTTCAAAATTCTTTGTCTCTTTTCACTTTGATTCAGCTGATCTGGATCCTTACTTAGAGTTCAGATTTACCTTGCCATCTCATTTTCTCCTTCATTAGGTCTGCTTTTGAAATGCAGAAGTTCACTTGAGCAATAATTCTCTCACTTTTGAGAATCACTCTGGCAAAAGCTGGCCCTTTTTTAAGCAGCGGTTGACGGGACAGTTAAACATAGAGATGGCACTAGCATGATGTTTCTCAGTCTGATGTAATACAGAAATAGAAAGCTGCAAACTGAGGTTGAGATACTTTCAAGCAATTAAACTTCAAGTTCCTGAAAATTATCTCACAGTGCTTCTTCTCAATCCCTCACGTTCCACCCCTGGTTTTACATCGGGCTAATTTGTGCACTTCAGAGGGGATCCCTGAGCACACTGGCAATGTGAGAACTGGTGTGGAACTCATCATTGTAAATCCAAGCCTTTAATTAACCCACTTCAAAGAAGCTTTGTCAAGACCATGAACAACAGGAAAGCAATGGACTCTCTCTTAGAGCAGGTATGTCCCAGAGGAGAGAGGAATTGTAGTAGCACGGTACTCTTCTTTGAACCTGGTTGGTTGAGGAACTTATGGAGCATTAGGAGCACAGGTCCTCCAGTGATTCTCTTTGATATAGTATCGTGGGTATTACTGTTATTTCACTGCTGGGTAAATTACACAGGAAAAGGCCAAGTGAGTTGTATGTGTTCCAATGAAGGGTCAGCGGCAGAACCGATGCTAGTCCCTCAGTGTGGCAATAAGCCCACTCCCCCCAACAAGCACTTTGAGAGCCAGGGCTCTAAGTTTTCCCAGTCAACCACAAGGCCTAAGTTAATGTGGTCAAGGGCCTCAAAAAGATGGAATTTTTCACCTCATTGCCCTGGGGGGAATCGCTGTGAACAATGGAAGAATCAAGTTGCTTTTGAGGACATAAGCAGTGCTCTAATTCCTAATATCCTTGTGTTGTAAGTGAATGACTAAATCACTTTATTCCAGAAATAGAAATTAAATCATCTTCCACATTTACAAATGGTAATTCTACATTTTCTAAAAGCCAATCTTTTTTGGAAAATTAACCACATTTACCTTTAAAAAACTGAACAAACAAAAACACTCTGTGCCGTTCATCCCTCCAGTCATCCATCCATCCATACGTTCACTATTTATTACGGAGCTGTTCCATGCTGAACAGATGCAGGGGACACAACAGTGACAAAGGAAAGTTCCTGTCCTCCTAGGGCTTACATTCTATGTAAGGAAGTTACATTAAAATCAAGTAGTTAATAACTCTCACGCACATGTTATTATTTTAATTACTATGGAGAAAGATCCTTCTGTTCTAGTGTTTCCCAAACCACATTTGAAAAATCCCTAGGGAGGGGAGATGATGGTAAATCCCCAGCAAATTCATTTCTAGATGCTTGAAGAAGCTACTGAACTATGGTCTATTCATCTCTGGATCTGAAGGAATACATAACTTCCTTATAGTGATGCTGTGAGAGATTGATGCTGTGAGAGACATTTCCCCATCATTGGTGGGAGTGGAGTTCTTGGGGGTACTGCAGAAATAAGCATTTTCAGAATCCCCCCAGGCGAATGAGATGTGGTAAGAGGCTTTATTTGCTTGGAATTACATTCCTCGGAAATGTAATTCTCATGCCGCTTAATTCAGTCCTGGAAAAGGAGCAGCTGTGGGTTCAGCAAAGCCAGAAGCAGGGCCGGGGTCCAAAGTGTCCTTTCCATGATGGAGCTGGGTCCAGCAGAGCATCAGGCTAGTGAGTCTGTTGTCCTTTGTGGAGTCCATATGGCCATGCAAAGGCAGAGGAATGTGGCCCCTGCAACAGGAGTCCCTCCCCAGAGGGCCAAGAGCCAAGAGGGAGAGGGGCTTCTATATCTGGTAGTTTAAATGTTCAGGTTTTGCCCCTTGCAGGGACCACACCTATTCTGGCCACTGACTGGTTCCCAGGTGTGACTAACAGGTAAGCACCTTCCCATGTCACACAGACCTTCCTGGGCATGCGTCTGTTGTCCAGTCCCTGCCAGATCCAGTCCCAGTGATCTGCGGGGAATAGACATGGAGAATGTTTACTACAGCTTCCTGGCAAAGCTGTATAAATGGCATACCTATCATCTAGTCTTCTCTTTACTCCGTCCCTGTTAATAATAACCAGGTTTTTATCACAGTATCAGTGAGACCCAGAAATTTCAAAGACTTGTCTTTATGTTTTCTCTCCGATGCTTTGCCCTGCTTCAAGGGATGAGCTATCATCAAACATGTATCCATTAGAATCCCTGAAGATATTTTATTGATTTTGCTGTAATTTCAGACAGACCCTAATGAATAGGAGTCTGGATCATCTGAAAATTAGTTGTGTGTGTGTTGTTGTTGTTGTTGTTTTAATTTTGGTGAACTTCTTGCCCCTTTGCAGGCATGTTTGTCTTTGTTTGGACACAGTTGTAATGGAAATGACAAACTGACCTCTAGGAATCATAAAGAATTTAGTTTAAATATTAGATAAATAAAACCTCTTTAAAAAAAAAAAAAAAAAAAACAGGAAAAAAAGCTCCTTTAGTAAAGCTTCTATGGTGAAGGCTAGTGCTGGTGTTCTAGGGTCCCTCCTTCAGTCCTGGGGGGAGAGGAGGAACCAGTTCCTTACTCCCCTCAGCTGCTGAGTGTGTGGCCAGGATGAGAGAAAATAGTCCTGAGATGCAGCTTCCTCGGGCAGGGGGTGAGGGGACGTCTGTGGCCCTGTGGTCTGCGGGTCCACAGATCCTCCACAGTGGCCTCCCACAGTGCTCAGGGGCTGCGTTCTCTCCCAGGCTCGCCACACGCCGTTCCTCAGAATGGACACCCTCTCTGCTTTCTTTCCTGCTCATTGCCGGCTTTGCTCTTGGCCACACTTCCCTCCGGGCTTTCTCTTTGGATTCTTAGGAGCCTATTTTGGAAGGCCAGAAAAATGAACATTCTTTCTTTCTCTCTTCTTCCAGTTTCAGTCCAAGTTCTGCTCAAGATAATATAGACAAATGTGTTTGGCTAGGGAATGAAGACATCTGGGAAAGAGAAGAAAGAACAAGAATTAACTTTTTAAGAAAGACTGAGATTTGTTGTTTTTCGCAACTGCCCTATTCGGTTACACTGTTTGGTGGAGAATCCGCGCTTTGATCCACTTTCCACAGTCCTTCTGTGACACCCTGGGCCATATTCTCTCCTCTCACTCTCCTCCTCCCCCCGCTCGTTCATGTTCTCACCCTGCTCCGCTGGGAGACCCACCGCTTCTGCCTTGAGGAACGAGCCCTTCACTGTTTAACCTCAGACTGAAGCTGGGCATTGATGGGGGTTCCCCGAAGCCTTGATTCTGCTGACTGAAGTGGAAAGGGAGTGCTCTTCTGGTAGGAACGCTTGAAGCTGATTTCCGCCGAATGTGTCTGAGGGCAAGCATCCGCTGCCACAGGGAATAATTTCTTGCTGAGACCACACAGCTGAAACGTCGCATGTGGAAATGCCTTTTCTTCTCTTCTTCTCCCTAACACAACTTTGACCCTACTCCTGAAAGAGTAAGGATTCTGGCATCCATATTCTAGAGGAGTAGTTGTTCTTTGGGCCGTTTTCTTTACAAAGGACCTCCCAGTCCAGAGTAACTCTGGACAGATGGCACCATTTCCAAGTGGATCCCCTCTAATCCCCAAATTCCTTTACAGATAGAAGGGAAGAGAATGCGTAAGAAGACCTCAGTTTATCTGGCCACAGCTAGAAGAAAAAGTCCTTCATGTTGTATTTTGTATTGTCTTCTGCTGTGTATGTCTCCACCACTCCCCTCACCCCAAATACATATGTTGGAGCCCTCATGAATGGTGTTTTTGCCCTTATAATAGAGAATGGAGAGAGCCCTCGTACTTTCTGCCTAGTGAGCTTATATTGAGAAGACATATACTCTTGAGGAAGGAGCCCTCTCCAGACACCAAATGCTGTAACTAATGCCTTGATCTTGAACTTCCCAGCCTCCAGAAATGTGAGAAGTAAATTTCTGTGATTTATAAACCACCCAGTCTGTGGCATTTTTGGTTACAGTACCCCAAACAGACTGAGACAGCTTCCTAGGGCTTCCATAACATATTACCACACACTGGATTCCTTAAAACAGCAAACATAGACTCCCTCTCAGTTCTAGGAGCTGGCAGTCCTAAATCTCAGTGTCAGCATGGCCATGCTCTCTCTAAGGTTCTCAGGTAGGATCTTCCCGCATCTTCTTAGCTTCTGCTAGTTGCCAGCCACCCTTGGTGTTCCTTGGTTTGCATCCTTTCAATCTCTCCTGTCATCAGATGTCATTCTCCCTGTGTGTATCTGTGCCCAAATTTACCTCTTGTTATAAGGATACTACCTTAATCCAGGAGGATCTCGTTTTAACATCATTGCATCTTCAAAGAGCCTATTTCCAAATAAGGTCACATTCACAGGTACTGGTGGCTAGGTCTTGAATGTATCTCTTTGATGGAAATAGTTCAAAATAACCAACCATCTTCTCTATGCAGATTCCTCATGCAGGTATTTAGTGTGGCTCCAAATTCTTATCCCACCCCCCATATTCCATGACTATTTTAATGCAGAATTTTCTCTGCACAGAATGACTTCCTTGTGTCATTCTCTTTCCCCTTTCTACATGAACATTTTACCCATTTCTTAAAACTTTTATTAGATGCATTTCTTGGATGATTCTCTTTTGAAAGCCACAAATCAAATATGATTCCTTGTATTTCTGCCTTTATTTTCTTCATATGAATTACATTTCAATAATTGTTTGAATACTTCCAACTATTGTAGAAAGTGGGTTGTTTAAAAGAAGAAAATAATTCTTTTTTTTACCCTATAATTCCACAATAGTTTTGTGCTTTGCACATAGGGTCACACATCAGAAAAATAGATGTTTTGAAAATACAGGGCTTGTGTGTTTGTTTTAAACATGTTAGAATAAGTAAAATCTTAGTTTATACACTCTTCTCTGGATTGCTCTCTGCTTCAAACAGGAACAATGTTAGATATAAAAGCATTGTACAGTTATTATCTGAAACATATAAGGCAATTATTCTGCCTGCAGGCTCCGGCTCATTTTGTGATCTTTGGAAAGGCAGTTGCCTTTACCAATTAATAAAAGTAGAACTCACATGAAAAATTTCACAAATGAGAAGAGCCAAAGAATAATTATTATTGAATATCATTCAAGTGCAATTGCTTGATGTTTTTACTTCATTCTTGTGTGGACCAAAATGAAAACGAACATGAAAATCCTAATGATACAAAGATAAATGTGAAATAGAAGTTACTAAAAGTAAAAAGCCTGAGTTTGTCATCTTTATTTCCCAATCCTGGTTTTTAAAAAAACTGCACAATGTTAGTCAAAGACCCTGCTATAGGTTATATGTGTACTTACAAGTGTGCATGCCTTTTATGTATACATACACATTTTTATTCCTATTTGATATTGCCTGTGTATTTAAATTAGAAAATGTGTTATGATTAAAATTGAGGTGATTGATTTTACTTTTTTCTTTTTAATACGTAATGAGTTCAAATAAATTCCTAGCCTTTATTGGCAATCTTTTCCTGGTGGGTGATATATCTTTTTTTTTTTTTTATAAAGATAACTATCCACCAATGCTTTTGAGCCCTCTGCATTAATATATAGGCATCTCTGTTCATATATTACATCAGGTTTAGTGTTTGTATTTATGAGCTAATAAGAGCTATTTATTGGTAAAATTATTTGGGCACCGCTTATTAAGTAAGCACCGCGTCCACCCAATATATTGCAATTGTTACTACTTCACCTAATAAAGATTGTTGTGGATTGAAAGTATTACTAGGACCCAGAGATTTCTTGCCCATGATATTGTTCCCTTTTAGCATTCAGTGCTGCTGCCCATGCTCACATTCTCATTATTGCTCATATTTATTGTTGGTTGGTGTTTCAGACCATGCTGTGTAGTGACATCAGCTAATTTCAAGTATTGTGGTAAGGGTCTCTGTCAGGTAACATTGGATATCATAGATGGCTGTTCTTGAATATCTTCATTAGCTGCCTTTTAGTTTTTAATTAGGATTTAAATTAGATTTCTTACTGTGATGGCTCCCCACAAATGTGCTATACTCCTCCAGAAACTTACCAAGTGTTTTCACCATTGGTTTCCAAAGCACTTAATAGTAAATAGTAAATGATGCATTTTCTTCTTTAAAATCTGGGGTTGTTTTCTTTATTTAGTCATATAAACAGGAGCATGGCAGGGAATAGTAAACCAAATGTGGCTACAGAATTCTTGAGATGGAAACATGCTTCTCATGTGGAAGGCATAGTCCGGAGTCTAGTGTGGCAGGGACTGTGGGGAGTTCAGAAGGGTAGCGGGACAGGTTTTGTAGTCCTGTTGGCCCTGGCGAAGACTTGGCTCTCGCTCTAAATAAGATGGTAGCCTTCAGAGGGTTTTGAGCAGAAGAAGCATGATCTGATCAGAAGGATAGCCCTGGCTCCTGGGTTAAGGCTAGACTCTAGAGGACAAGGATGGAGGAGGGAGACCAGTTAAAAGGCTACTGCAGTATTCCAGGTGGTTGTGACCAGGGAAGGGTGGAAGTGTGAGAATCAATTTGGCCATAGACATAGACATAGACATAGACATAGACATTGACGATGGTTATTCCTAATCAATCATTGTTCCCTACACTTTGTCAACAGGCTTCATTTCAATCATCTCATTCTCACTAACTCTTCTTAAGCAGAGCTTCAAATTGTTCTAGCACCTCCACTCCAATACATTTTTTAAACGACATCAGAAGCTACAATTCATTGATCCAGTTCATTGTCCTTTCTGGCTTCATTTCCTTCCCTATTCAGCTTAGATTTCATGGGCCCATTTAAATTCGTTGCATGGCAGGAACCAGACAGCTGAACCTCTATCAACAAAAACTCACAAACATGTTTACTGGCCTCATTCACTGACCTTGCAGACAGGTGTCCTGGCCCGCACTGGGTGAATTGTTTCTATATAAAGGCAAACTCTTCCAGTTAGATACTAGATCTTTCCATTCTTACTTAGTCAAAACGTTGCTCTAGCAAATGTGTCTTCTCTCTCAAAAACCAAACAAAGATGGTATTATAATACTCGTCTTTCAAAAACCCTTCCTTGTACCTTATCCATTTCTCTAGGTATCACCTATTTCTTGGCCCCTCACAGTACTTTTCAGGAGTTCACCTCATTGTATTTTTACTTCCTCTATTCCCATTCTTAATTGGATGGAAAATAATACAATGTTATTAAATAACAGCACAGGAATAAACTTTGTTTCGAGAACTCCCAACTGTAAACCTACTTTTGCTTCAACCTGTATAAAATAGGAAATAGTTTTCTTGAGTGATTTATAAATATTCCTAAAATTCAGTTCTAAAATAATAGCTTCTAAAATGATTTGCTCTAGAGCAGCGTTAATGGAATGAATATTTAATTTACCAAATTATCACTTACAAAGATAATGATTATTGGCTATATAGGTTCTGGATTATTGTTTAAAATTTATCTCCATTCTTTATAATCACAATTTCAATTAACATCCCACAAACAATTCAAATACTTATTTATTAGTCTGTAATGTTGATAAAATATTGACTCAAACTATACTGCTTGAGTTCAATACTGGCTCTATTATTGTCTAGCTATGTTATCACAGACAAGTCCCTGAAATGCTCCATGCCTTAATTTCCCCACTTGAAAAATTGAGATAATAAGAGTGTCTACCCAGCCCAGGCTAGATGGGCTCCATTGGTTGGAATGTCATCCTATACACCAAAAGGTTGTGGATTTGATCCCTGGCTGGGGCATTTATAGGAGACAAGCAATCAATATTTTTCTTCTTTCTCTCTCTCTCTTTCTCTTTCTCCTTCTTTCCTTCTCCCCCTCTTTCCCTCTCCCTTTCTCTAAAGTCAATAAAAACATGTCCTTAGGTGAGAATTAAAAATAAAAATGAGTGTGTCTTCAGAATCTCTAAGTAGGGTCAAATGAGATCATGTGCTTAAGTGTTTAGGACAGTGCCTGCAACAGAGTAAGAAACAGGAACTGTGTTATGAATAAAATAATTCTATGGAGATTTTTTGTTACTAAAGCCTCCTGGGAACTTGAGGCAAAATAGAATATCTAAAAGGTTAAAGACATTTCAAGGTTTTGGGAATTATTTAATATAACCATAAAATTGACAGTGGAGGCACTATTAGTTATCTACAAAGTGAGAGAATTAGCCAACAAATGCCATAGGCATTCAAATGAGAAAGATTACTTATAGTGACAGTGGTTTATAATTTACGGTGAGATTTTTGTTTTTTAAATGTCTCGTTTCAATTATAATAAAACTGAGATATGTACCCATAAAGTGCCAGTTTTGATGTGTGAATAGGCAGAAGCATAGGAGTTCAGTACAAACTTGATTAGATGCCATAAGAGAAACTCTTCTGAAACACACATACCTATTTTCGTGTGTATAGGAAGCTGCCATTATATCGGTCCCATCCGCACTGGACTGTCACACTGCTGACCAAGTTGTTTTACATGTGCATGTACTTTAAATTTATTATAGGGGGCCGAAACCGGTTTAGCTCAGTGGATAGAGCGTTGGTCTGTGGACTGAGGGGTCCCAGGTTAGATTCCGGTCAAGGGCATGTACATTGGTTGCGGGCACATCCCAGATAGGGGCTGTGCTAGAGGCAGTGGTTGATGTTTCTCTCTCATCGATGTTTCTAGCTCTCTATCCCTCTCCCTTTCTCTCTGTAAAAAAATCAATAAACTATATATTAACAAATAATAATAAAATAAATTTATTATACGGGATTAACAATCACTGGGATTTACTTTTACCTGGCACAATTATACAATTATGGAAGATACAACTTTAATCAACAAATATTAATTGAGCAACTACTATGGACAAGACACAGTTTTCTCATGCCAAGAACATATATATTCCCAAATAAAAATGTAAAACTGACGTAGTAATAGTGGATTCTTGTGATTTCATTGTCTATGCCTTTCAAATAGACATGCTTTCCTGACATGTCATTAATTGCCATGAGCCCCGGAACTTAGAAGCTCTGAGCACAAGGGGACAAAGTAATTTCAAAGTTTGTCTCCAGAAAAGGGAGTGGGGAAGATCTAAAACTTGTTTTCTCTCTCTTTCCCCCTCTAGTTGGCCCGTCACAACAAATTATTACAGCAGATGCTCAAACCAGGATCAGATCCAGATGATGGAGACGAAGCCTTAAAGTATTATGCCAACCACACGGCACAGATTGAGGTAACTCTCCATTACTTCTTGAAAGGAACTAACTGTGAAAAGATATATGTACTTTCTATTTTCAGACCTTTTCCGTAAGTGTTTCCCAGAACAGTGAAGCCAAACTGATATAAACTGTAAAAATATGCACTAAAAGATGAGAGGTGAGGAGGGATCTACAAAAATTTGAGGCACGCAACGTTTTTTCCAAGTTATCTTTTGTGTTTTGGCCAGGACTGTATTTAGTTTCCTTTTGTAACTAATAAAGTAGTTTTGGTTCTGTTTTGTTTTGGTCGTGGAAGCTGTCATTGCAGAGCAGTGATGTTTTAGAGGGAAAAAAAAAAAAATATATATATATATAATAGAAGTGGTCATTTAAGAAAAGGTTTCTTTTTAAAAATTATAGAAGGCTTATTAAAATAGAGTTCTCTGTGTAAGAAAGCATTCGAAAGTATAAGAAACACTGAAGTCACTAATAATGTTTTTATATTGCTGGTATGAACTTGGGATGGTTTAACAGTTTCCATTCTCAGTATGTGACAGCTGACCTTCCCACCCCCATAAATGAGACATTCTTTAATGGCCAGTGGCAGCTCAGAAGGTGTGGGTCCACACAGACTTATCATTATGTGTTGTGAGACCCATCTGGCTGTCATTTACCAGCTATGGTGTCATTCTGACGCTAGTTGGCAAGGCTAATCGGGCAGAAGTGAGGAGAGTGGTTGACACTTGTCGCTAGTAATTTGCATCCAAACATTCATTCACTTTGGTGGATATAGTTCAGTTTTCAGCAGAGTGCATGGTGGGTATCACTGCTCTTCACTCTCGTGGTATACGGTCACTGGACCTTATTGTGTACTGTTGCCAAACCTTTGGAATAATGAGCATTATGACCTGTGTCACAGAATGGATCTCTTGCTAGCATTTATAAACATTAATATTCCTGTGGCTTTTGTGGGAGACTTGACCTAATGGAAACTATTAGATGGACCAGCAGCAAAGCGTTGCTTTCTGCATCAAGTGCTTAGGAACCGGAGGCTGGCAAAGTCAGGGCGCTGGGGAAATGGATACAAATAGATCACCAAACCAGAGTGGTTCTAAAGAAGGTCCCAGAAGCCAAAGTGCGAAGCTAGGTGATTAGAAGAGATCGGGAACAGCAGGGAGAGTGGGTGAGCCAGAGGTGAGGATTAGGGTGTGTGAGAAATGGGGCTATAGTTGAAATCCTGCTTTTATTGGTTTCCCAGCAGTGAGGTAAGATTTAGCTGGAAATACATGAATTCATTAAATACTTACTGAGCATTTACGCTCTACCAATTCTCATGCTCATTCAAAGACCACCTCATATAACCTGCCCTCCTTTCTTCACAACATTCTTTCATTCCCGCTCCTGCCACAGGGTGGTCATTCTGTTAGTGTAACATGTGATATTGCTTCTTATGTGCCACTTGTCCTCTTCATGAGGCAGGTCTCAGTCATCTTTGTATTTCCGAAACTGAACACTGCATCTGGCATATAACCACAATGGTGAATGTTGTGGAAAATCAGAGTTTGTCTATAAGTTATAGACTCAAAGATCCTGGGAAGTAGGAAGCACCTTGAGGATTATCTGGTCTACTCACCCATCCAAGGAGGAATTGCTTTATGATAGCTCTGTTCTGCCTTCAGTTCTTCCTGTGCTAGAGACTTCAGTACTTTAGGGGGAACTGATCCAATTTGGAACTCTAATAATTAGGAAAAAATCTTTTCTGATCAAGAATGCACACTATGCCCGACCAGTATGGTTCAGTGATTGAGTGTTGACCTATGAACTGGTCAGGGCACATGCTGGGGTTGGGGGCTCAATCCCCATTAGGGGGCATGCAGGAAGCAGCTGATAAATGATTCTCATCATTGATGTTTCTCTCTCTCTCCCTCTACCTTCCTCTCTCTGAAATCAATGATGATGATGATGAGGAGGAGGAGGAGGAGGAGGATGAGGATGATGAGGATGATGATGATGATGTCTTCACACAAGCAGGCTTTTCCATCTTTCTCCTCAGCCTTCCTTGTTATGTTACTGATGTCTCGCCTCCTGGCTGTAAAATGGCTGCACAGTTTCAGGCATCATCCCTTCATATGACCTTTTGTTCTCAGCAGGAACAAAGAATATACAGGCAAAAAGCACTTTTGTGTTAGCTATTTTTTGTTGTTGTTGTTGTTATTATTTTGTTGGTCTCAAAGGCTCTCTACCTTTTTGGAAACAAAATCTTTCCTGAAAGCCTCCCTTACCCCCCAGGATATTTCTCCTCATGCCTCATTCTCCAGAAGTAGGTTACATGCTCACCAACACCGAATCAGTGGCAGAGGGAAACAGGCCACTCTTCTGGTTTAGGCCAGTCTTGATTCATTCTTGAGGGTTGGTCAGCATATGCAAATGTGAACCTTTAGATTTGGTTTTCACAGACCCTTGTTACATAGTAAAACTATATGGAAATATTCAGCCTGGTTTGTTTTTTTAATCTAACATTAAATTGTCACAAATACCAAATAAGGAAAGTTCAAAATAATTAATATTTATATATAGGTATATGCTAGGATGGATATTCTACCTAACAAAAATTATGGGTTACCACAAATAGGAAAATATGTAAAGTATTCCAATAAAGGACTGTCTAGGGTACTTCAAACTGGCCTGTTTTGTTTTTTTCTTCATTCACTGATTTCATAAAATATCTTTAACATAAAAACGAAACAAAACAGTATGCTAAGGCCAAGGTGCTACAGGCTAAAGCGCCTGTGGATTAATGTTTGCAGATTGTCCGGCACGACAGGACCATGGAGCAGATAGTCTTTCCTGTCCCCAACATATGTGAATACCTGACGCGGGAGTCCAAGTGCCGTGTGTTCACGATGACTGAAAGGGACGAGCAAGGCAGCAAAGTGAACGACTTCTTCCAGCAGACAGAGGACCTCTACAATGAGATGAAGTGGCAGAAGAAAATCAGGAGTAAGTACCGTAAACAAACGGTGAGTTTGGGGTGTCGTGGTAGACCCATTGGTACTTTGGGACACAGGACACTCCTTAGTTAAACTGGTTTTTAATTTCTTGCCATCCGATGTTCCTGAGATCCCCTATAGCCTTAAGAATGTAAGTTCAGTCTACCGCTGGAGCCAAGACACCTGCAGCTTCATGCAACAGAAACCTCTGCCTTAGATCAGCTTCCAGTGCTGATCCTATGGTTTTATAAATATGATGAAATACGAGGTTGCAGTTGTATGTTTTAACTGTAGAACAGCTGCAGGTTTGAAGTCCCCACATGGGCCCGGACTGGCCTTAACACTCAGCGAGTGGCATGGAGATGCCGGTCCTGGCACGCTCATCCTCTCTCGCCTTAGGATCTTAGGATGGAGTGGATTGTTTCACGATTTTCTGAAAGTCTTTCTTTCCCCATATCTGTACATTGCCAAATCAAATTAAAAATTATGTGATGCTTGTATTCTCACAGTTATCATTTTAAAATAAAATAAAAATGAGTTTCTCAGGCCTCCCATTTGTTTGGAAATACTCAATCTACAAATTTAAAAATTTGAGAATTTAAAATAAAATTTCATTTTCCAACGTAACTAATATCATGGGCTTTCAACAAAAATAGATAGAAGAAAACTCTTGATTAGGTCTTTTTCTTTTTGTCTTTTGGGGACGTTTTCCAGACAAGCAGGCGTATGTTCCTCAATATCTCTATTCAGCATTATGTCGTCATTCTAGTGTCCTAGGAATTTTAACAATTGTGGGTTTTGAATTTGAGTGGATCCTGAGACACACCATCTTTGAAGATAAGGTGGCGGCATGCATTGCCAGACTTTCCTAGCAGAATATTTGAAAAAATAAAGAAATTAATCTCCCATAGCATTTTACTAGGTAGAATCTTATGAAGTTCAGAGGAAATTTTGGGTGTCCAGAATACATATGAATACTTGACGTTTTTATTTGAGAAATTAGAAAAACATCCATTTTTATCTTTGACAAAAGGTAAATTGAGAAATGAACTCATGTTTGTGGGGTCTGAGCTTTTTTTTTTTTTTTTTTTTTATAAATATTTTTTCATTTATAAAAAGAAATCTTCAAATAAATTCCAGTACATGGTTTACTTTAAAAAATTGGAAACACCTTACTGTGAGGTTATAAATAGGATCTAATTCATTTGATGGATCCATTACCAATGTCTGCTTCATCCTCTTCTAACTTCACCTTCATATTCTGCTTTTAACAGTGAGGACTCCTTATCCCAAATTATGGAGATGCATATGCTTACCGTTTATGATACATTAGTAACTTAATGTCATGGTTAGTTGTAGCCTATTCTAGTGTTGAAATGCTCCCTTCCCAGAGAAGATGACACAATGTATTTAAGGGTAGTTTAGTTTATCAGTAAGCAACAGATCCCAGATATTGGAATTCACAGAAAATAATTGGAAAAGTTAAGCATTTTCATTTTTATTTATGCTTTTCCCCTTCAATTCATTCCATATTAAGTTAGAGAATGGACAAGACCTGAAAAGTCATGTGGTCAAACTTACATGCATTACACATCTGTTCAACTACTTAGGAGTGGTAGAAAAAAAAACACAGATTTTTGTTTGATGTAAATTGTATGCAATAGATGCATTTGCTGTTTCTTTTCTGATGACAAAGAGTTCCTTTTCTGAAATTATTAAGCAAAGCCATTGTCACTTGTGGGTAGTTATTGTATATTTCACTTTCTTCTGCTATTGCAAACCCAATAAGTTCTTGTAAAATCACTATTCCCAAGAAGTAGTACCATGCCATGCTATTAAGTTTCAGAATTTCAGGTAACTGTGTCTGTGTCATAGGAATTTTCATCAGAGATAGATCTGTGCCAGGGTTTTGTTTTTGTTTTTTTATTTGACTTTAAGGCATTGGCATGGGACAAATGTATTAGCTTTACTATTATATATTATATAGCAGTGTGTACCATTCCATTAAAAGTGGCCTCAAGCAGCTGCTAACCTATCTTTTCCCTAATCTTCTCTAGGGATATCTTAGAGAGAATTAATACAGAATCACCTTTCCTATCCATAATTAGCAATTGCAAAATTATGCACCCTTCTACAATGGTTTGATGAAGAAATCAAATAGAAAACTTCTTCATGGTATTGATTATCAACTTTTAAAATAGGGCATATTAAGTGTTTATTTAAATATGCTTTAGACTAGTTTACAAAAATACTTTTAGGAAAATGTTATTGCAGTAGGGTTGATGTGTGGAAACCAAAATTTATTTTTCTGTTTTATCCCATTGCACGTCTTCCTTGCTAGATAATCCTGCTCTGTTCTGGTTCTCGAGACACATATCTCTCTGGGGGAGCATCTCCTTCAACTTGGCCGTGTTCATCAATTTAGCTGTTGCTCTCTTCTACCCATTTGGGGACGATGGAGATGAAGGCAAGTGCTTGTCTTTCTTTAAATGATAAATATTTTAAAGTTCTAAAATAACACTCTCAATGCAGATCTTAGCTGATTAGAGCTTCAAAATAATAATGATTTAATTCTTGTTAAATCAATTTTTCTATAGTTGTTAGAAGTAGAGGATTGTAGTAAGTGACATAGGCAGAAAACTATGGTCAACAAAAATGTTATTTTTAAAAAACTCAGATACAGAAGAGCTATTTTACATATTGATAAATAAAGCACTGAAAGTTGTTATTTCTACCTATTATTGCCCAAAGCATTTTTATACATCATCATATCAATTATATAAATACTAGTGGCCCAGTGCACAGATTTGTGCAGATTGTAAGGAAATTAATTAGAAGAAATATTTTAATAATGCTGTTTGCCCTTTCTCTATAATAGAAGTGTCAGAGAAGTAAGAAAATTAGTAAAATGAATATGAAAATAATATATAAATTGATTAATAAATAATAATAACATGATATAACAACAGAAACATAATATAAAAACTACAAAAGCATGATATAAAAAAACATTGATAGAAACAATGACTGATAAATTGATTAAACTTATTCTAATATCTCCCTGTATACCACATTAAGAATAAAAATATTTTCAGAGTGCTTGACTAATTTGCCTTGTGATAAAGTATTTATAACTTTAACTTTAATGTCACACACTCTTCGAATTCAAGAGAAAGCAATATATAACTGACCATGTCCAAAAACAGGTTCAGGCAGGAATATTCCTATTCTATCTAGAATTTGTCCTTGTGATTTATTAATGATCATTGCAAATGCTGGCATCACGGGAAACTGTCTTTGAATTAATTTAAATGGGAGGCATGTGAGATGAGGACAAATATTGTGTATGCACGAGTCAATGTTTATTTTTAAATTGCCAGTGTGCATCATAGGTACTGCTGGTTGGTTAGTCAGATAAATGTGCAGTTGGTCAGTTAGCCTTTTATATATATTGATATGAGAAAATTAAGAGTTATGCCAAAATATATTCATGTGATTACTTTAAATAGTGGAATTTACATTTTTCTTCTCTTTGTTTTCTGTCTTGTAATGAGTATTCTGTTTTTATAATGAGTATACATGAAATCTGAAATATATTTAAAAATTTAATATGACAGAATATGATAATATCCCAGAATAAAAGATTAACTCATTTCTAGACTAGGGCTTCTTTACATGAATGATTGACTATGGAGTTAATATTAAACTAATATTACATGAGGTTTTACAAAGGCAAAGACAAGAAAAATTATCTCATAGTAATGAAATGGGAAGTATAAGAGAAATATTTCAAAGGGTGGGACTGTAGAAATTGTTTTAAGTCTGGAAGAGTGAATGGGAAACACTGTTACTGGCTTGGGATATGGTCAGGTGAATAACTTTGGAGTGTGTGTGGAAAGAATGGGTTGGAGGAAAAGATGAGTTATCCTATATAATAAAAGCCTAATATGCTCAGTGTCTGGTTGTCCTTTCAACCAATCAATGCGTAATATGCTCATGATATGCCTAGGCCACTCAACTGCTCACTATGACATGCACTGACCACAAGGGAGCAGATGCTCCAAATGGTAGGTTAGCTTGCTGCTGGAGTTCAGCCTGTCAGACTGAGTGAGACAGGCTGGATATGCCCTGGAGCCTTCCACGGTCCCTCCCCAGCTGGCCAACCTCCTGTGTCCCTCCCTGGCTTCAATTGTGCACCAGTGGGGTCCCTCAGCCTGGCTGTACCCTCACAATCCAGGACTCCTAGTGGGAGGTTGGTTTCAATCCAATCCCGCTCAACACAGCAGCTGCCGCCTGGTGGACAGTGCATACCCATAGGGGGAGTACCCTTCATCCAGAAGCTGGGCTCATGGTTGGCTAGTATAGCAGCGGTGGTGGGAGCCTTTCCTGTGGGCCTAAGCCAGCAGTCAGACATCCTCTGAAGGCTCCTAGACTGTAAGAGGGTGCAGGCCAAGCTGAGGGACCACCCACCTCAGTGCACAAATTTTGTCCACCAGGCCTTTAGTCAGTGAATAATCACCACAAGAATACCCAAGATGTCTCATCTGTCCGTAGGATTATTGTGAGACTTTAATGAGGTTTTATGAATAAAGCATTTAGAATAGTATCTGGAAATCATTCAATAAACTTTAGTTGTTGTAGATGTTGATAGAAGGTAAATGTTACTACTACACAGGGAAGCCCAATGAAAGAGATGGTAGGATAAGAGCAATGCTTATTTAAATCTATAGCAGATGAACTAGAGGTGAACAGGAAGGAAAATAAAACCCCATGAGTAATTTACTCTTTTAAAGGTCCAGTAAGATAATAAATATCAAAGTTCTAACATTTAGGTAAGATGATCATGACTAAAGTTTGACCTTTTGGAAGGCATTCCAGTGCTAAAGGAAAGATATTTGACAGTGGAGCGGATGTATGAGTTAAATAGCAATGACAAACATAGCAAATATCTGGCCACCCATTGTGGGGAAGGTACAAATACAACAGGAAGTGGGACAGCTTTCCTCTTCACTGTTTCATCTCATTTCATGCTGAGGGCACCCTATAAGAATGGAACTCTTATAGGAAAGAAGTCCATCTTGAAGTGATAAATTAGTATCATATGCACACAGGTGGTAAGACTTGTAGAAGCATAAAGTCTTAGATATGGAAATTATCTAATATCAAACCTTTATTTGACAGAGAAAGGGAAGTGGACCCATAGAGGCTAAAATATGGCAGATGGCAGAGTAGAGGGTTCACTGGTTCTAATCCAAGACTTGTCTACATGGATGATTGGATTGGAAGAATAATAGGAAGATAACAAATCTTTATACACAACATAATTTTTTTCTGGGTTCCATTCCATGCTATTTTTTACTTCACATTAGAGCCAATGTATGTAGCCTCTGCTGACCCCTATTGAACATGAAATATTAATGGTGATGGGCAGTACCATCCCTCGAGACATCTACTCATTTAGGAGAAAGTAGAATCCTTGATGCATTTTTATTTTTAAATATATTTTATTGATTTTTTTACAAAGAGGAAAGGAGAGGGATAGGGAGTTAGAAACACCAATGAGAGAGAATCATCTATCAGCTGCCTCTTGCACACCTCTGATGGGGGATGTGCCCGCAACCCAGATACATGCCCTTGACTGGAATCAAACCCAGGACCTTTCAGTCCACAGGCAGATGCTCTATCCTCTGAGCCAAACCGGTTTCGACCTTGATGCATTTTTAATTGTTACCTGACTAATACCAGAATAGTAATATTAATCATAATGATAACAATGGATGCTATTTATTGATCAGATCGGGTTAGGCCAGTGGCCGGCAAACTCATTAGTCAACAGAGCCAAATATCTACAGTACAATGATTAAAATTTCTTTTGAGAGCCAAATTTTTTAAACTTAAACTTCTTCTAACACCACTTCTTCAAAATAGACTTGCCCAGGCCATGGCATTTTTGGAAGAGCGACACTCAAGGGGCCAAAGAGCTGAATGTGGCTCTCGAGCTGCAGTTTGCTGACCACTGTTATAGGGCCCTCCACCTTCCCACCCATCTGCAGATAATATTTCATTGTCAGGCTTTAGGAGCTCTGTTTTAACTTGTTTAGGAATCCATGCCTTATGTGTGTGGCTGTAGGCTTGTTTTGTTTTGTTTTTTAATTTGGTTAATTGGTTTCTTTGTTTAGCATATGTTTCTACAAAGAAGAAACCTGTGCTGAAGTTGAGATGTGAGCCTAAGCTGGGTGTGGCTGTGGCAGCAGCTGTTGATGCTAGGGAATCGCCTGGCTGTCCATTCAGAAGTTGAACAGTGCCATGCCTACCATCCCTGCCCAGTTCGGCAAGGGTGGGCTCGTTAGTGGAGTAAACTGTTGTTGAGGGAATTTCTTATATCAGATAGCATGTGATTTAAAAAAAATACATCATATTTGAATGTGGATGTAGTTCTTTTTCCCCTAAAGTATTTTATGTTAAAGAAAATACGTTTCTCGCCAAAGCCGGTTTAGCTCAGTGGTAGAGCATCGGTCTGCGGACTGAAAGGTCCCAGGTTCAATTCCGGTCAGGGGCATGTACCTTGGTTGCAGGCACATCCCCAGTGCGGGGTGTGCAGGAGGCAGCTGGTCGGTGTTTTTCTCTCATCGACATTTCTAGCTCTCTTTCTCTCTTCCTTCCTCTCTGTAAAAAATCAATAAAATATATATTTTTTTTAAAAGAAAAGAAAATACATTTCTCAAGGTGATTTTGATTCATTCAACTCAGTTACAACCATTATATGCCAGGCACTCTGCTACACCCTGGAGATACAAAGGTTGGCAAAGCTGTCCTTTCTTCAAGGAACTCATGGTCTAGAGAAGGAATGAAGTAAAGAATAAAACACAGTAGTGAAGACCACCTTTGGATTTACGGGTGGATGTCTACTCTGATTGCAGTGAGGTGGAGAAAACAGAAAAGTCTTATGAGTCTATTAGTATGTGTGAGGCCGATGATTAGAGAGACTGGAAAGTAAAAAGCAGCATGTTCTGTACAGGAAACTATCAACAAGTCAGTGTCAGGTAGACAGGAGAGTTCCATTCTGTGAATTAAATTGAGGACTCTAATTTTGCTATTTGACTCTTCTTTTTAGAGGATAAACTTTATACTTTCTAAGATTTAAAAATGTATAGAATGCATTCTAAATTTCTTTTCATTATAAAAGCAATACATGCTTATTATAGAAATCAATACAAATATAAACTAAGTAGAGAAGACAGACCCCCTTCCTATCTTCATTGGGTAAAAGTTGGTTTGATAGTCCATATTGTCTTCTCTAGGGTTTGCCAGAGGATTTTGGTTTATATATATATATATATATATATATATATATATATATATATATATTTAGCATTAAATCTTCAACTATAAATCAATGGTTCTTCTTACAAAATATGATTTAAATTATTGTTAATTGACAATACTATAAATTAATAGCCATTTTATATAACTTTTAAGTTTATTTATTAATTCACAAATACATATTTAGCATGTATTTAGCATACTTAGCTATTTATCTAGCATGTACCTTGAATATGTGAATTCTTTCACTAAAGGGACCAAATGCCCAGTTTTAAGTGTATGATTATAATTTTTTGTTTAATCAAAAGGAAATCTCAGCAAGTCAAATACTATCTGAGAAAAATAGTCAAATTGTGGTTAGGTGATCAGGCATTCATGACAAAGCAGAGTATGACTATCAGAGTCAAAGCTGAGACTTTAAATAAGAATAACACATTGAATCATTACTTATAAATTGTACTGGAGTCCAATGACTGGCTAAAATTGTTAAATGTATAAAGATGTTGGCAGTTTTAGAGTGAAGCTCCACAGCTTGGGGAATTTGTAACTGGAGATTTAGTTGCTTAAAACAAGATGACAGATTATTTTGATTTATTCATTTAGTCAACAAATATTTATCTGTAACAGCATGCCAGGCACTGTGATAGACCCAGAAATGGTCCTTACCCTTACAGAGCTCATGTTTTGATGGTGTCCTGACAAGTATGAGAGAAAGTTGGAGGCATTATTCTCTTCGTGGCTCTTTGAGATCTGTGAAGTCAGGGCAGTTGGTGGTCAGGCTATGTTTTGTACACATAGGGTGCTTCCAAGCCAATATCATAATAAACATGAGTTGGGTGCCCATTTTGTTAATATTGCCAGAGGACAGGAATTGCAGGTGATTTCCATAGCAATTTACCCCTTTCTTCATCTCCCAAGTAATCTTATCAGATCATAAATTTGGTGAAAGGGCAATCAAATCTCTCCTCCCAACTCTCATTCATCATTGCTTGCTATAAGAGATAACATGATAAGAACAAACATTGCAAAAATAAGCACGTCTAAACCAGTGCTGTTTGCTATCTGAATTGTTTTTTTTTTTTTTATGTCTAACAGGATCCTCCTACCTACTTTTGATCTTTTAGCACTCACTGTGAACTAAAAGCTTACACAGAATTCATTGCCAGAGTCCAGATAATCCCATGGTTTTGATGGTAACACAAAAGCTCTACATACCACAGCCCTGCGGTGTTTTGATACAGAAATTAATTTTATAAATTATAAAGAGGTGTGGCCAAAAGATGCAACGAGTAGAAAAATCTCCCTTTTGTTGTTTCCCCTCTGACTTCATCAGCCTGTTCACATGTTTGAGGTTTTGGCGTTGGTCTAATGAGCCCAAGAATGTTGCCCCTTAATTTACTTCTGCAAACCCGGCACCACGTGATCTTCGGGGGGGGGGGGGTTCCTTGAATCCACATGTCAGTATAAACTTGTACATTTTTTTTTGACAGAACAAAATTTTAAATACCTTTTTGGACAATTTCAAAAAAAATTTGTTTCTGATTATTTAAATAGCTTACAAGTTTTTTAAGAACTTGAATTGACCTTCAAACACATACACTCATACATATTCATATATATTCTTGCATTTATATACACACACATGTGTTTTAAAAGTTACAATTTGTATCTATTTAATTAAGACTGGATATTCTACATTCTGAATTCTTTAGAGCCGTGGTTGGCAAACTATGGCTTGTGAACCACATGAGGCTTTTTGGCCCCTTGAGTGTAGTTCTTCCACAAATCACCATGGCATAGGCGAGTTTATTTTGAAGAAGTGGTGTTAGAAGAAGTTTAAGTTTAAAAAATTTGGCTCTCAAAAGAAATTTCAATCGTTATACTGTTGATATTTGGCTCTGTTGACTAATGAGTTTCCCCACCACTGCTTTATTGGAATCTATAATATAGAAACTTGATAATAATAGAACCTGACAGAGTATGAGTTCAGTGGAAAAATACACGATTTAGCTGTCCATTTAATAGCCATTAATTGTAAATTTTAAATTAAGGTTCCCAAATGGGATACTTCTGTCAAAATATTTAGCATATATAACTCCTGTAGGAGACAAAGATGAAGAAATCTCAGAGTTAATAGAAGGGGCATAATAGTGAGCATGTAAGAGGCCTGAAATTAATCACAAACTTTCTAGAAAGAAATGTAATGAATAACGTGTTCAAAGAAATCTCCTCTAAACACAGTGTGTGTAGGGTGTTTTGAAATTGTGTCCCATGCTTGACGTGCTGTACGTGTTATATGAAACACAGCGGCAAAGGTTTTAACATTTTCTAGATTTGTTCTTGGTAAAAATAAACTTTTTTCATATTTTACAGGTACACTCTCTCCATTGTTCTCAGTTCTTCTATGGATAGCAGTTGCAATCTGCACATCCATGCTATTTTTCTTCTCCAAGCCTGTGGGTATCCGGCCATTTCTTGTGTCTGTAATGCTCAGATCAATATATACAATAGGTCTTGGGCCCACGTTAATACTTCTTGGCGCAGCTAATGTAAGTATTTTGCTTTGTACTGTTATAGATTAATTAAAAGTGTACTAAATGTAAAAATTCAACTACATGCTTGAATTCATGTATACACAGTAAATTCTAATTTATTATGAATCCGAATTAACCAGAATTTAATTTGTACATTCTTAATTTTGAGAGAAAGAAAAAAAAATGACAAGTAAAATTTGATATATTTACGAAGGTAGCCCTTGGGGCATGACCCAGTTCTGCAATCAATTTAATCCAATCCAATTTTATTACCTTCTGCGTCCCATACCAGCAGCTATTGACAAAAATGACTTTGAGCCACTCTTAACATCCTAGTGACTTCTAAATCATCTAAGAAAGATTAAATTATATTCAGTAGAATTTTAGAACTGAGTACCTTTTATAAAATGACCAAGGAAAAGCGGTTGCTATGTGAGAAAACTATGAAACTGGGCTCTTTTTATGTGAGCAAGACCTATAAACTTGTGAAAGGCATAGATGAGATTCATTTTTTTTTTCCCTAAGTTTTAAAGTGTTAGAACAAGAAAGCACATTTCAAAATTTAAGTTAGGTAAGTTTAGAATAAGTAAGCCAAAGTACTCTTCCCAATAATGGCAGCTGTGCCCAAGAGAAAATTTTACAGGGACTGGACAACTTCCTGCAAGGGCGCTACGAAGGGATAGTGAAAAAAGGTAAATCATCAGGCTGATGAAAGAGCTAATGGCCAGGTAAACAAATAAATATTGTTAGTATGTTTGCTGCATACCTGAAGCATTTTTTTTTTAAATATATTGTGGGTTTCTAGCAAAATGTCCTGTATTCTGATAATCTATATTTAGGTATTATCTCCCTTACTACATTCAATGGTTCTTAAGGATAATAATTAATTATTCAATGTTTGGAATATCATTGGTATTCAACAAATATCCCTTAAATAAATTAGCGAAGGAGTGAGTGAATGAACGAGGGAAAGGTTATTTTTGTATTATACAGTTACCCTGCCTTGTACGTAAAATACATGGCAAATATTTATTGAAAATGAATAAATTAAATAGCCAAAATTTTGAGAATGAGAAAGCTGAGCTAATTAGAAAGTATGGCTAATCTGTTTCTGGTTTGAATATAATTATTTAAAAATTACATGTGGTATATATGACAGCTCCTAGTTAGCTAGAACATTCCGTAAACCAAATTGCCAATTATTCCTCAATCATTGTCAATAAAAGAGAGTGTACTACACATGCAAAGAGATCTATCAGCACAGAATTCTGCAAAGTACTGAATGTATTATTGTATAAATTTCTTGAGGGCAGAGGTTGTCACATTCATAGATATAATCCTACCCTCCTCACTCCTCCCAGCTCCCATTTTTTACCTTAATACCTGGCACTTAAGTATTTAAAAAATTGCTTACATGAACTGAACTTATACTTTCAGTGTTTTGGAAATAAGCTACTTCTGCAATATTGCCCATCAGGCTAATTAAGGAATCTTCATGGATGTATCTAAATTTTTACAAGCATATTGGTGTGTTGACTTTATTATTTTTTAAATACATTAAAGGGAGACATCTGTAATAGTGTCAAAAATAAATAAATAATTCTATAATAATAAAAGCATAATATGCTAATTAGACCAGACAAACTTCTGGACAACTTTCCGGACAAAGCTGTGGGGTCTAGATAGAGGCAGTCTCTGCAGCTGTGGGGGCCGAGCTCCTTGCATGAATTTCATGCATCAGGCCTCAAGTAAATAAATAAATAAATTAATTAATTAATAAACCATTAACCATCGAACCAAATTACTTGAAGGAGCAAGTAATATTTATAAAGAGGTAACTGGTCCTGAATAAGACATTAATCTAAGAGAGAAAAATCCAAGTTTCATAAAGTGAAATCATAGCCACGTTGAGTTAGGCCAAAACTATCAAACCTTCATGGGCCTCTTATATAATAGTCACTGAACACACCAAGAAGTAGAGGACGAGGGTCTCATCTCCCAGAAGCTTCAAGAATAGTATGTAAGGAGATAAGGAATATGAAGGTGAAAAGAATAATTAACAGTAGTAATGATATCATATATAGCAATAAAGCCCGCTATTTACCAAGCGCCTAATATATGGAATACAGTTTAACTGTAAAACGTTGCCATTGTGATCGTAGAGTGTTTGTAGTTTGGTCCACAGAGCTGTTTATGGACTCCGTGGCTTTCAGAGTGTTGAGCAAATGCAGAAAGTCCCTTTTTTGGAAGAGGATTCAAGTGGGAGGAAAGAACCTGGATCTTTGTTCTAAGCTGATAATCTATGTATTATCAGTTTCTATTATTATATCTCATTTTTATCTGCTTGTTTCTAAAAATTGGAGTCTCGTTTAAATTGCAGCTAGTTTCTCTATCTTGTCACAGGAGTCATCTCAGTATTGAGATGTTTCAAAAGATTCAGATGTTTTTCTCTGTTATAAAGTATATCTTATAAGCCAGTACAGTTTTCTTCCCATTCCCTATGTTACATTTTTAGTCATTGATAATGGAAATTAACATTTTATTTTTGCAAATATAAACACATTTTGTAAATTTGGGATCAGTTAATTTTTTAATACTATTAGTATTTTAAGTCTCATTTTAATAAGATAATATTTCCAGTCTTATGGTTGTTACATAATGTGTTTAACCATTTCATTAATTTGTATTGTTTCTATTTTAGATATTTTTAATAATAAATAATAATGTAGTAAATACCTGTGAAATATCTTTGAATATCTTCTAAACACTCATTATCTACCATTTTTTCCCCTTTTTAGGAGTGTCTAGAAATGTGTAATTTATTTAATGGCATTTATAAATCATTTCCTTTCTCACAATTATTTGTAATGTGGAAGTGTTCCCTTATTCTTGGATTTGGTCTCACCATTTTTGCAGAGAGGTAAAGCAAATTGGAGGTTAGCAGACAACTGTCTATTAATGCCCCAGTGTCAAAATTTAATAGTGTCATGCCCATAGTTACTTACAGTTTCCTGGGAAGGCTCATGATACTGCTAATCTATAAGGTTCTATGTGTTCATTTAACATAAATAAATTCAGTTATATATTCTGAATCAAAACTGTCATATCTTCTCTCTCCTCTCTCTCTCTCTCTCTCTCTCTCTCTCTCTCTCTCTCTCTCTCTCTCTCACACACACACACACACACACACACACACGCACACACACACATACTATTTCTCATATAATATGGTCACTGAATATTTCTAACTTCTAATATCAGTTGCAGAAACAGAAAACTGCTGCAGTGCTGGCGGAAATGGTAGTATCTGTCAAGTTTAGTAAAAGAGCAAACTTATACCACCCTTGTTCACTGCACTGTTAGTTGGAAATTTAGAAGATTTCCAGGCTGATTTTCACTACATGAAAATTTTGCCTTAGACTTTAACCTTAGAAACTTATCCTGCCTAAGATATAATGTCACTGAAATGGAGATTGTTTTAATCACATCATCTCATTTTTGAAGGTTGATGGAAATATGATAATATAGTTCAAAACAATTCAATTTAACTTCTCAATAAATAGTAGACAGTCTTTTTTTTTTTTTTGGTAACAATTTATTCCTGGAATATAGGTCATGTTTTCCCATAGGAAAAATGTAAGGTGGGGATAGAATTTCTGATCAGGGACATAGAACCAAATAAGATGCCAAGGATAATATAAAGGCAGTTATCCATTTCTGCAATTACATAAAATGGTAAAGTTGAAAGGACATCACAAATAATTCTAGAGCTATGAGGCACCTTAAGGCTTATTCGCAGCTACGCATTTCATTTTAGAAATGAGTATGCAGTGTCCTGTTAAAACCAGGAGAGTTCAGCAAAGTATTTAATGACAGAGCCAAGGCTGGAACCCAGGTGGTCCAGCTTCCCACGCAGGGTCTTTCCAGTGGACTGCAGTGTTAAAGTCCTGCAAAGACATCAATTTCCTGGCCCAGTTCGCTCAACCTCCATGATTGGTTGCCCTTGCCATAGAAACAGGGATTGTTATGTAATGGTGTTGACGAATGAAGGACTGATCAGACAACAGCAAGTACACTGAGTGGCCAGATTATTTTGATCTCTGAACATATAATAATCGGGCCACTCAGTGTATATCCTATATAATAAAAGGCTAATATGCAAATTGTCCCCTCCACCAGGAGTTCAACCAACAGGCAGGCCGGCCAATCACCCATGTCCCCTCCCCCTGGCCAGGCTAGCCGGACCCCACCCATGCACAAATTCATGCACTGGGCCTCTAATATATATATATATATATATATATATATATATATATATATATATATATATATATATATATATATATATATTACACACACACACACACACACACACACACACACACACACACACAGAGTGGCCAGATTATTATGTGTTCAGAGATCTTAATAATCTAGCCACTCAGTGTATGTCATGACATAAACCAGAGTTCAACTTCTTTCCTACCCATTTATTCTTGCATTTATTTTTCCTTGTTATGAACACTTCAAAAGACAACAATTTCTATGTTTCTGGTCTCTACAGAAATAGGTGGGTGCCACTGCCAGCATCCACTCCCCCACACTTCAAGGCTTCATCTAGAGAACAGGGATATATCCATCAACGTCTAACCCTCAGTCCAGACTAATAAAAAAAAATCTGAAAACGTAAAAGACAAACCTTTATTTTTTATGCAGAAGTAGCAGAGACCCTTTTTAGTTAGAAAAGAGACATTTCTTGCTTTTGCATTGAGAACTGAAATGTATTACTCTTTTGAGAATTTGAATTCAATGCATTACTTTCCTCAGTGTGAAGAGTTTATAAATAAATACTTTTTCCTGCATAATTGTTTTTATGATTCATTTTAGGAAAGTAGAGATCTGGAAGCAAAATATAAATAATTTGTCTTAAGCATATCACTCATCCTTCTGAAAAGTCAGAATTCTAATTTTTAACTATATTTTATAGAATTTCTTATTTCTGTTTTATATTGATGAACATAATGGGCTAATCAATATAAATGTAAATGATAGTCAGTCAAAACAATTGAAAGAGTAAAGCGCCAAATATCATTACATCATTCAGACATCTACTTTTCACCATTTTCATGATGTTTATTGTCAAATGCTAAATTTATATCAGCACCTTGTATATAGTTTCTCAGTTTTTAAAATACTGACTTCATATAATATTAAACTTGGTCTTGGTTAGTGAATATAAAGACATCTGTTCCACTGTAGCTCTTTTCAATAATGATCTATGAAGATGTAATAAATGAAACACTACATATTGAAGTAAGACTATTGGACATTATTTATATCGTTAGCAAGTTAGTGAAAGAATTGATAACATTGATTATTGAGAGGATAACTAAGTAGCAGGGAGGAGATTTAGAAAAGGTTTGAACTTTTTAGTTGCTATGTTGTTGATTTGATTTAGCTGTCTTCACACATACAATGCTAGCCCATTTCTCATTTTATCAGTATTGATTTGGACTTCAGAAAGTTGAAGGAAAATGTTTTTCCAACTTCACATATTTCAATTTTGCTTCAAAGTATTTTGCTCCTTCTTATGTTATAATTCCATGAGGCAATTTATTTCCTATACATTGAAAAAAAAACCCAACAATGTTGTAAAGAGAAACCTTTCCCCCCAAGGTTAGATTTGGATATATATAAAGACAAATATGGTGCCAATAGATAAAGAACTCAGAATAATTTGGAAGAAGAAATTGAAATTTTAAACTCTGTAATTCTTTCCTTGATGACAAAGAGCAAAACTAGTTTCTTTGGTTTATAAATAGTGCAGTGATTCTAGAACCAAATACATGGTTGTGATAATTGTGTTCTTTGGAAATCATCACACAAATCTGTTATTGCCAAAGACTCTTAGTTTACGTTTTCCGTATTATAAAATTATGCCACAAAAGGTAATATTAAACATGGTTTTAATATAATACGTTACATGATACCAGGCATACTAAACACTCCAACAATGTTTATTGAATTTACCACCCATAGAGCTTAGAGAATATCTGCACACATTATATTTATCTTAACCTACATATATAGGTATATTTACAATTTTTATCTATTTAAAATAAGTTAAATGCAAAAATAATTTTTATAGCTTATTTGTTTAAAATAATACTCAGTAAAGAAAGTCAAGGTTAAAAAATAATAATAACCAAGGACTGATATCTGGAAGACATTTTTCTTTTAAAGTTCTAGTATAAGAGAAATATTGCATAGGTTACTTTCAGTATGGGAAATATAATGAGTGGTATTTAGAGTCATTGCAGCCCAGCTGGTGTGGCCCAGTGGTTGAGCATTGACATGTGAACCAGGAGATCACGATTTAATCTTCAGTGGGGGGCATGCAAGAGGCAGACAATCAATGATTCTTTCCCTCTCCCTTCCTCTCTGAAGTCAATAAAATATATACTAAAAGTAAAATAGTCATTTCCTTAAGTGCTTCATACGCTTTATGAACTATTTAATCCTCTGACTAGCTCTATACGTTGGGAATCCCTTTATTCTAGTTTTTCAGAAGAAACAATCAGGCCTATAGGTGCACGACTCAAGCCATGCCAGCAGTGGCGAGAGCACCGAGATTTCAATTCAGGTGCATGCCAGCTGCATAATGGGGGCCCTTAATCATGCTCCCTGCTTTTCCTGGAACTGCAAAGGATACCAGTTGTTCTTGCACTATGTTTCCATGTAGATTTGTAAGTAGTGCTGAAAAATTACAAAATGAAAAATCGCGAAACAAAACCACACACTTGTGGACAATAGATTTTATCAGTGACCTGTTATTTATGTGCATTTGGAGGTAAATAACACAGTAAAACCTTTTTCTTCCCCCCCCCCCCCCTCTTCAGCTTTGTAATAAAATAGTATTTCTGGTGAGTTTTGTTGGAAACCGTGGCACGTTCACCCGAGGGTACCGAGCTGTCATCCTGGACATGGCCTTTCTCTACCATGTGGCGTATGTCCTGGTTTGCATGCTGGGCCTCTTTGTCCACGAATTCTTCTATAGCTTCCTGGTGAGTACATCTCTCTGTGGACAATTGCTGCTGGGGAAAAATGCACAATGCTTCTTCCTTTGATTTTATTTTTTTTTTCAAAGCAGGGCCTGACATTTAGGACACATTATGTTATTTTTAGAGTTTCCTAAGCAAAGCATGAATTGTTATTATTTTTAGTCTTTTTTTTTTCCCTCTGAGAAACTACATCTGTGGTGGAATTCTTTCTTTCCTCTCTGAGAAAGAACCAACAGTCCACGCTTGACCCAGGTTTCACAGAGCAGGCTGCTTGTGGTTCAGTGAAATCATATATCCATTTACATTTAGAGAGTCTCCGATGGAGTGTGGAAGGATAAAAAAGGGGGATATGTTTCCTTTGTACTGGAATCATTATATTTTATTTATGGTGCCAAGTATGTGTATCTTTACAGTGACAAATAAGTAAAATGAGGGAGAAAAGTGACAACCTAGCAAAAAGACAATGAGTTGTTTTAAGAAAAGTCTTACAGTTTCAGATTTAATGTCATTGTTAAGCTTATCTACATATACTTAACTCACTAAGTGAATTTTCAGATTTCTTCTACAGATTTCTGGTGTGTTTGTGTATTTTTGTGGAGTTTTTTTCTGGCTTTCAGTTTTTCTTCATGCATATATGTTTTACGGCCATAAACCAGGAGAGGAATCAATATAAATACAATAGATGATGTTTTGAAACTTAAAGCACTACCCGGTTAGCATTATGCATAGAAGCAATTTATTTATCTCCCCATCCCAGAGCTGACATGCAGGAGAGAGCACTTCTCAGGAAAATCACCTGAAAACAAGTTGAAGATCTAAAACCGTTATGCTGACCCAGTTTACTCGCCTCCTGCTTCCCTGTTATGTTATCTAGCACACCCGTGTAGGAAAGACTGAAAAAAAGCTAATTTTCCATTTACTTCCAAGCACTTGAAAGAGCCACAGTGAAGAGTGGATTTATCCCTTAGGTTTAGATTAAAAATTATCTTCCAGATGGTTAATCAGATTATTCACCAATCAAAGGAAATCTTTTTTTTTTCTTCTTCCCTGTTTCAGGGATCCCAATGAATTCCCTCTCTGCTTTGATTCACCTGAAAAATTTCATTTAAAGAAATCTGCTGTGGTATACAATTAAATTAAATTAAATTTTTTTTAAAAAAATCTGCCTGTGACCTACAGGGGTGGGCAAAGGTAGGGTTATTGTTATTTTTATGGGAAATAATACAATAATTAATAAATAATCATACAAGAATAAACTCTGCTATTGTTCCTCACAACTGTAAAACTACTTTTGCCCTGCCTTGTATAAAGTCCTAAGGTACCCAGCACTTTATCCTGACTATGATGTGTGTCTGCCTTCCTGTCTATAAGATGAGTAGGGGTAGTATAGGAGACTAGTATTAGCAATATCTATTAAAATGATAGTGTGAAATGAGGTATGTAAATATTTGTTTTACAAGTAAAGGTATTTGACAAAATAAAGTTGTGTTTGAATGATTGTATGAGTTATTAAGAGTAATGTTACTTTATGTTACTTAACCTTATTTTTTAGTTTTATTTCCTCTTGTCTTTTATCTCTCCAATCTTACACTAGGGATGCTGATGTTATCTGTTTTCATTGGGTTGGATATGGAAAGGAGATAGTCCATTTTGATGTTTAGAGTCCTAGAAAGAAATTGTAATGGACGTAATAACAAAATGGAATTTAAACATTTAAAAAGTATTTTTTTTTACTTTGAAATTATATGAATATGCATTCCTGGTTTTCTCCACAAATGTCAATTGTTTATTCAAAATAATAAAACCCACACTCTAGATTTTTCTTCTAGAAATAAACAGAAAGAACCATCAACCTGACCACGTTTTGCATTCTCAAGATTCTGATTCCACGAGGACAGGATGGGGCCCAGGCACATGCAGTTTTTGCAAGCATCCCAGAGGCTTCTGGAAAGCTCTATACTTCCAGAAACTATCCAGAAGTGACCCAGAGCCCATTGTCACTTTTATCTCAGTCACTATTGAAATAAACTTAAGAAAAACCTCCTTATGTCAAGTAGATAAGTTCACGTCAGAGTGCTGTATTTGCATTAGTTATTTGTCTGTTCTGAAGAATGTTGACTTCATATCCAGAGTTTGCTGCTCCCTCCAAAAGATACACAGCAGAATAGTTAAACCTTTTTGTTTTGTTTTTTACCATCATAGAATAACAGTTTCTAAGGTGAGCAAACCAGTTAATAACTTTACAGCAATTGTTTGTAAGACTACAATTAGATTGGAAAATGACTGTGTAACCCTCAGTGCTCAGGAAAGCAGGGTATAAGGGCCTGGTGTTTCTGAGATGATGCAGGACATAGATAACTGATCATTTCAACCAGTTTAGATGTTCCAATCACTCTCACAGGTAGCAGAAGACAAACCTCTCTTATTCAACTTTTTAAAATATTCTTTATTTCCAAATAGGTATTTATGGCTTTTTTAAGATAATATTAAATTATTGCTTTTAACCCGCTTTTGGAAATAAAACATGTAGTTGATAATGTATAATTTTGCGTAACAATAAGTAAAAGTGTTTCAGTGTTGACTACAGATAGCAAACACATACCTAGTAGGTTCTTGACTTGTGCATAGATTTTCTCCTACTAAACACATAATGGAAAACAATGCATTAGAGAAAGTGGATTAGCAAAATTGTGTATTAAATCTTTGTTTATACTTGTTTCCAAAAGTATATACTAAAGTAATATGTTTTATCCTCATTAAATGCCTTTATTAAGGAAAGGTGTTTGCATTTCTCAACTATTTTAAAATTTCATATCTATTTCTATTGCAGCAGGCTCATAAAATTATTCTCATAATTTCACCTCTAATCTCTTGATTAAACAATACATTTCAGGAGCCTATCCATTATTCATCACTTAGGTGAACTTAATTCAGCACTCTCACTTTAGTCATTTTACATAGTCTAGAATCAGCTGTAGAATATTAGTAAGAGTAAAAATAAGAAATAAGAAGCCAACAATGGACAGAGCGTCGGCTTCGGGACTGAAAGGTCCCGGGTTCGATTCTGGTCAAGGGCATGTACCTTGGTTGCGGGCATATCCCCAGTAGGGGGTGTGCAAGAGGCAGCTGATCGATGACTCTCTCTCATCGATGTTTCTAACTCTCTATCTCTCTCCCTTCCTCTCTGTACAAAATCAATAAAATATTTTTTTAAAAAAAGAAGCCAAGTTGGTTAAGTATAATACTACAATTTTTCTAAATTCACATATGAAGCGATGCTGTTTCATATCTTATACAACTGAAATTATGCTGGTTACAAAACCAATAGGTGCATGATATATGTTGTGTTAGGGTTCTCTTTATTGAAAAACAGTTCGTTAGTACATTTCAACTGGACAGCAATATATATTTTGGTTCATTTTTAAAGTGTCATTTAGGTTGTAATTTTTTCATAGATAAATTAAAATGGCTTGCATTGATATTTGTAATGACCTTTATACTTATTCATCTTTTACTCCTTGCATTTTTTGTGGATTTTTTTATTTTTTTAGCTTTTTGATTTGGTGTACAGAGAAGAGACTCTGCTCAATGTCATAAAAAGTGTCACCCGGAATGGCCGCTCCATTATTCTAACTGCAGTCCTCGCTCTCATCCTGGTCTACCTGTTTTCCATTATTGGGTTCCTTTTTCTGAAGGATGACTTCACTATGGAAGTGGATAGGCTGAAAAACAGAACTCCCATTACAGGTATTGCTATTACCACTAAATGAGCTTTCTCGGGTGGCAGATATGATTTGTAGGGAGCTTGTTAAGAGGATTACAGATAAACACTAATGGAGGAAATGTTTTCTTTCACTCCTTTGAAAAGATGCCTTGTTCACTAAAAGCTCACAACTGTGAAATACTTGTAGGCTGTATATTAGCTGTCAGTGTGTAGAGGAGTATTCCAGACCAGCAACATTATCCAAGCCCAGTATCAATAAGGAAGTTTCCATGACTATAATCCTGAAGACAGTCAACAACTTCAGTGAAGGGTAATTGCTTTGGGATGTTATTCCTCCTCTTTTTCCTTCTCTCCCGAGAACACACAACATCATTTACAACCATCCTGTGTAATCCTATATAATAAAGAGCTAATATGCTAATTAAATCAAACAGCAGAATGACCGTACAGACGAGCTTCCAGAAGAAGCTGGGGCTGCAAGGGCCCCTTGCACAAATTTTGTGCATCAGTCCTCCAGTTATTCTATATGTGTTTGCTCACAATACATCATAATTGTGCTTAAATAATTGGAAATGATAAATGTTTTGACCTGAAACCATCATTGAGTAAGAAATTTGGGATAGAAAAAATACTCAAAATATTGTCATTAAGGAGCTCAATCCATCAGTATGTGGCCATTAAAATTACTGTATAATATTTTTATTGGCTAACTGGTTAGACATTATTTATGCTCACTGTGATTCTTATAAGGGCTTATTCTTCCTATCTTATTTTGAATTTTTACTTATTATGCTTTCTAAAGATTTCTTTTAAAAAATAATTATTGATTAAGGTGTTACATATGTGTCTTTATTCCATTACCCTTCCCCCCCTCATGCCCTCGCCCCTCTGTTGTCTGTGTCCATTGGTTAGACTTATATGCATGCATACAAGTCCTTGGTTGATCTCTCCCCCATACTCTCACCCTCCCCTACTTTCCCTCTCAGGTTTAATGGTCTGATCGATGTTTCTCTGTCTCAGGATCTATTTTTATTTATTTTTTTAATCAATTCATGTTGTTCATTATATTTTATAAAGATTTCTTTTTACCACTTTCCTACCTTTTGTTGTTTTGGTTAAATTTCTTTGTTACTCTTTTTCCTCCTCTTCTAATTTACTGAATAGAAATCATAGTTCTGCACTTTGCTGTTAGCTTCTGTGCATGATTCTGCTGCCTATGGGTTATAGAGAATGAAAACCACAAAATTACCCACTCTCCCCTCAAGCTATTAAATTTAAAGGTATGATTTAATTAGATGTGCTTTATAAGCCATACTTTTTCTTGCCTTTAAATATTTGTTAATTATTAAACTAATGATATTTGGTAGTATCTTTCTTAGAATATGGGAAAAAATTAAGTGACATTTATATCTTTTATTAAGTCTAAGTGATTAAAACACAAAATAGAAAGATCATAGTTTGAAAGTTATTAAACTTGAGGCTGAATTTCATACTTATATCTTAGTCTTGATTAACAGGAACATGAAACATTGTATGTTACTGTGTTTGTTGTTCCTTAAATATTACTTTTTCCCAGAGTTTTGCAGGTGAAAATAATTGGAACAAAAGCTCAGATATATAAATACTCCCCTAAACTTGCTTTTACTAAACTGTCTGTGAATTATAAATTACTTATTCTCAAAATTCTTCAAGTTTTAATTGCTTGCAAGGCATTGCCACATTGAGCTATTCAGTTCAGGGTGAGTCTAAAGCCAAAGCATAGTAACTCCTGAATTAAAATTTATACAATAGCTATTGTTCTATGAATCCAGTAGTTGATATTTTTAATTGTGTTACTTAAAAGGAAATTAGTGTCATATTATGACAATATGTTCCTTAGAAATATAAAGATACCTTTTTTTCTTTTTTGCTTATAATATAGATAACACTAGACCTAAAATGTCAAGATCTCTACTAAAAGCACTTATGAATATTTACATAAAAAGCTGTTAAATAGGAGAAAGCATTAAATACTATGAATCTGGAATATGAGACATCTAACAAAGTTGAAATCTTGATTCTTCATAGATTGAGATTTTTGTTTCATAGACTGAGAGTGAATGTGATACCAGGCCCTGGGAAAAATACCCTTATTTTCATAATATTTTTAGTTTACTTCAATGCCATATATTATATCTATTGATACAGGGCATGACATTTATTCTTTCTGGTATGGAACACTCTTTACTCCCAAGATTGTGTGTAATTATTGAGGAAGACACACCTCGGTAACGTGAAATTTGAAGTGCATAGTATGCAGTTTTTGTGTTAGTGTCAAGTCATAATCAGAAAGCCAGGAGACAGGAGCCAAGAAGGGGAAGGTTGAGAGTCCTAGAATGGAATGGCAAGAGCTTCTCAGGTACAAAGGAAGTGGAGGATAGAGAATTTGCACATGAAAGTTGGGAATTTAGGAGAATGCAGATCATATACCTCTGTGAACAGTGAAATCTGTGGCTTGATAGGTGAAGGAGGAGGAACCTCCACTTAACAACATGCAAGGAAGATCCATGTCTTAGAAAAGCCCATAGAGTTAGAGGGAAGATTCTGTTGACAAGCAGAGGTGACAGTGTCTCTCACACATGTCCCTTCTCACCCTCATTTCCTCTGATCCAGAATACAGCAGGGACCTCTTTATGTGGATTCCTCACCTTCAGCCTCCATTCTGCCTGCCGCAGTCATTCATTCTGACCACACCTCTGATTCTGTCTCTTATTCGTTCAAACGCCTTTCTGAGATTGGTGCTGGCTGTGGGATGCTTGGTTTATAATCAACCTGGAAGCCCAATTAATTCTGTTGTCATGCCTGGGTCTTTGCCGATCTCTGTCCCTTTTGTCACACAAATTGCACCTGGAATTGCCCGTACCCCAATACCTGCATACTTATCTCTATACCATATTCTTCTTTTTCACAGGAAGTAATGACGTTCCTACTATGACTTTAGCTTCCATGATGGAAACATGTAACAAGGAAAACTGCTCACCCACGATACCAGCTTCAAACACAGGTCTGTAAAAATGACTCCAGAGCAGTATGCACTTATTACATCCACAGTTATGTTTATTTGATAGAGTTGCTGTTAAAATTTCATGGTAGTTTGAAATAGAAAAATGGAGGCTGAAAGAACCAAGAAGTTTCAAACTAGAGAAAGGATTTATGAATCTGCCATATTATATCCTTAGTTTGTTCCTTCTATTATTTCTACTCATGGTAATTTATCAAACTTACCCTGTCATACAGGCTGTTAAAAATTCTACTACCATATTGCAAACCCATACCTCACTAAGCAAAACCCTTTTAACTGTATCACCTTTAACAAAGGATCTGGAAACGCATGGGCTTAGAATTCAGAAGTCTTGGTTATAACCCTGATCTTGCCACTTTCTAGCTGTCTGTCTTAGACATGTTATGCAAATTCCCTGGACTTTGTTCAGATGGATTGGCAAGAATGGGAAGGAGGGAGGAAGAGACAGAATATGATACTTCCCCTGCTTCCAAAGGAGCAAATGGAACCATGCATATAAAAATCATTTTTAAACTCAGATTGTTCTCAGTAGTTTGGAAACTTTGGCATATGTGAAATTTAATGAGCTATAGCAGGAATTAGTGATCTGTTTCCAGAAGCAGCAACAATTTAGAGTGTATAGGTCTTTAAATAGTTCAAGAGTTTTATATAGGTACTAGAGGCCCAGTGCATAACATTCATGCATGGTAGGGTCCCTAGGCCTGGCTGGCGATCAAGGCAGATCTGTGGTGTGACTGGTGGAGCGATTGGGGGGTAGAGTGAGGAGTGTTGGTACCCACCTTGGCTGGCCTGGTGGCTGGGGGCAGCTCCTGTGTTGAGTGTCATGGCGACCAGTCATTCTGCTGTTCAGTCGATTTACATACTAGGCTTTTATTACATAAGATATGTGTGTGCCTGTGTGTGTGTGTGTGTGTGTGTGTGTGTGTGTGTGTATAAATATATGTGTGTTTGTGTGTGTGTGTATAATGGATTTAGTCTACATTATGCTAATGAAGGACAACATTGGAGTCAGGGAAGATGCAGGAAGAGTTAAGCACAGTGTAAGGATGGATTTCCCCTCTTAAATCTGGGAGCACATTGTCTGGTTATAAATGATATGCCTTCATTCCTGAGTTGCCTTTTCCTTGAGAAGTTGAACTATTGCTTGAAGAAGAATGGAGGGTCCCTTCTACTGACTTAATGTTTAGTGCTTTATACCCTAAAGGGAGAAAAAAGCACAGGGATACATTTGTCCCAGCTGTTACAGGCAGTAGTCACCAAGAACTTTTTTCTTCCCCTACCTCCTGGGAACCCAGTCAAAGCTTCCAAACAATTAACTGGCTCATTCTCTGCTCAAGTAGCTTACTGTGCTCTGGAGTTTCTAAAGTCCTGTTACACACATCCTCCAGTTTCCCCTTCAATTCTTCAGCCTTCTTCACAATTTGCAGCACTGAGTCTTGGGTAAAATTCCAGGGGGAGACGTTGAGGGGTGGTATCTTATTGCGGATAGTGGGATTTGCAATCACACCACACTCTTGACCCCGTAGGTGGCTGACTCTTGGCTAAAATGCCATTCTTCACATAAATGCCTATCCTGTACTTATATGATTGGGAGTTTGGCTATTTCAAGTGTAAAAGCATGCATTTATTTCTGTTTATTTCTGCCAACCTGTAATCCAAGGGCCATTCCATTTTGTCCTGTAAATAAATGAAGAGTTTTCTGGCCAGCTGCTCTCTAGGTTTTAAGTCTCTCCCAGTTCTAAGGTATTACGCATGGTCCAGCTGGTCAGAAAACTCCTCATCTATTCAATTCTGTTAAGCACTATACTCTCTCGTCCTCAAGTTTGATCAGCTATAGAACAGGGGTTGGCAAACTGTGGTCCATGAGGAAATCTGACTTGTCATCTTGGACTAAGAGTGGTTGTAACATTATTTTAAGGTGTTTTTTCCCCCTTTATAAAGAAAGATATGCAGTGGAAACTGTACATGACACACAAAGCCAATTTGTCACCTGACTCTTTAATAGAAAGAAAATTGCCAATCTCTATTCTAAGATATTTTTATTAAAGGTGCTAGAAATTCTGCATAGGACAGTGCTAGGGACAGAGTTTTTAGCTTGCTTCTAGAAACATGCCTTCACACTGACTTAGTCACCATTAGCACAGTTCTTTAGCCACATAGAAATTTGTCTTAAATAGACTATCATTTATCCCATGTTTCTCCATCTTAAAAAAACAACAACACAATTATTAAGCTCCTTGCCAAAGCCCAGATACATAATGTCTCCCACATCCCCAATTTGAGGTTAGTCTGAATGCATGCTGGCCTCTCTTGATCTCTTCTCCTTCCCACACTGTCACTTTAATGATATCCACTTTGGTGTGTTATCTTGGGGACCAGCATCAAGTTCATCTGTGAGCAGCTTGAAGAATCTGTCGCAATCTCAAATTTAGATCTGCAGATGCCTCTGTGCTCTTATCATTATCCATGATTTCTTAAAAATTACAGAGAGGGATTTTGAAAACTTGGACATGGTTTAAGTAGTTGGTTAAATTAAGTCCTATATAATAAAAGCCTAATATGCTAAGTGTCCAGTCGTCTGGTTGTCCATTCAACCAATGAAAGCATAATATGCTCATGATATGCTAAGGCTACTCAACCTCTCACTATGACATGCACTGTCCACCAGGGGAAAGGTGCTCCAATTGGTAGGTTAGCTCTCTGTTGGGGTCTAGCTAATTGGGACTGAGATAGGCTGGACATGCTCTGGAACCCTCTCATAGTCCCTCCTTGGCTGGCCAACCTCCTGTGTCCCTCCCTTGCCCCAATCATGCACTAGTGGGCTCCCTCAGCCTAGCCTATGCCCTGGCACAATCTGGGACCCCTTGGGGGATGTCAGAGAGCCGGCTCCTGCCCAATCCCACAGGCCGGGCTGAGGGACCCCATTGGTGCACAAATTTGTGCAGGGGCCTTTAGTAGCTAGATAAAATTAAATAGTTCAGGATCTGTGGGGCACCTTGAATATCAATTATTATCACCAGGATATGTTTCCTTTTCTATTCAACATTTTTCCTCCTTAACAGAGTATGAAAAATAACGTTTTTTACAATTTAATTTCTTGTTAGCACAAACATTTTAATAACATAGTTCCAACGTATATAGTAACCCTATTCCTGCATTGCTCTTGTATAACTGAATATTACTTAAAGAAAATACACTATATGGTTTGATTTTTAAGAATAGAAAATTACTTTGCCAGTGAACCAACAACAAAGCTAGTGTTCCTCCCACCAGTCTAGAACCATAGCTGACGCATGTGTCTTGCACAGCCATTAAGCTAGTGATGCTCATCCCAGCGTGGGAGCCGGAAGCTCCTGAGGCACCATGAGGTAACTGCTCCTGGAGGGAGGTCTTCCAGGTCAGACATGGTTTAAGCATATCCCAGGTCCTGGCTAACCAGCTCTTATAATTCTGCAGAATTTAGGCTTTCTGCAATTCCCCAGGCACTGATGTTGATTCTCCTCTAGGCATTCTATTGTAATTGTTTCATATGCTATTACTAATGGAGATATTTTAATCTTAACTTTGAAAAACTAAAGTGAATATTTTTGTAAAACAAGAAATTAATTGTCTACACAGTACATTATTTGATGCTGGTAATAGTAATAATTTTTAAAACCTTGTATATTCATTCATATACCAGTATTTGTTGAGCCTATACTATTGGCCAGCCAACATGCTAGGTATTATACTGTTGAGTAAACAAACAAAAATCCTGGCCCTTAATGGAACTTATAAAATAGTGGGGGAAGCATAAAAACAGTTATAAATTATGGTGAGTCCTGTAGGCATCACTATGAGGGGTAGTCATGAGAGAGCCCGGATGTAGAAAGATCAAATAGAAAGGCATTCCTGAGGAGGAATTATTTAAACTGAAACACGAGGTGAGAAGGAGCCAGTCAGGCCAAGAGGAAGGAGAAGTGTATCTGGCCCCAGGGATGCATGAGTCTAGTTCAAGGATAGATGGATGCGACTAATTATCCTCATGTTATAGGTACAAATACCGAAGGACCTTATGTAAGATCACATGGCTAGTAAATCAATCATATCTCTTACCCCAAAGCCTGAACACCAGCCTTCTCAGTTTTATTGCCTCTTAATTACTAAATGATTAATCCCTATAAATTATATTTTTCCTAACCCAAATTTAGAGATTGTTAAAATTCTGCCTATTGAATTTCCTTTCCAAGAATACTTGGATAGATTTTCTTTATGCATATCATATTCTAAAGGCAGTTCCTTAAATATTCTCTCTTATGTGTTTATCAACTGGGATTAATTCCTTTCTCACCCCTGCCTTGGGGATATTTAGCAATGTCTCCAGATATGTTTGGTTGTTGGAACTCTGGGAGAAGTGCTATTAGCATTCAGTGAATAGAGGCCAGGGATGCTGCTAACCATCCCACAATACACAGGACAGCCCCTCCACAAAGGACTATCCATCACAAAATGTCAGCAGTGTTGAGGTTGAGAAAATCTGTCCTTTTACGAAGTCTATTTGGATATTAGTTTGTAACTCTGGACACAAATGTGTAAAAGGCTTCCTATAAAAACCTCTACAACCTCTTACCTAAAATATTACACAAAGAACACCTTCTCTTTTATCTATGGACTGATGGGGACAGCCCTTCTTCCAGGTGTATTGTTCAAGGAGCAAAGTCATCTTTTTTCCTTTCTCATTTTTCAAGGCTATACTTGAGATGGGAATGGTGGGAAGAGGCAGAATGATGGGCAGAGGTGGTATGATTTTTCATGAAAAACTCCCAGTGTGCCACGCCAGCACAGCCAATGGTTCGGTGAGCCTGAGGGAAGGCAAAAAAGACAGACAAAGGGAATAAGCTGGACCTAGGTGGATCTTCTGTGCCTGGCTGAAGCCACAGAATAGATCCAGACTGCAAGCTGAGCCTTTATTTTATAGTCAGAGGTAAACAAAGCAATTTATAATGTTCTTGTAAGTTTCACTTGCTTTGGCAGCATTTGCTGCCCCTCCCACAGCCCATTACCCAGGAAAGATATAGGGAGGGTCACAAGGTCAAGCTTAATTATGCATAACGCTCCCTACACCCCAGAGTAAGGAGGAAAGGATAGTGGAGGAATTTCAGCACCAGAGGTGTGACAGAGAGGGACATTGTTGAGAGAGATGGTGGCAATAGCCTTTCATACTCAGGGATCACTCCTAAATGAGTATGAAAAGCTACAGGTATGCCTGTATCCGCCTACTCTTTCTTCTGAGCCCTTTTTGCATTTAATATAGTGAGTACTAAACATCATCTGATTGAAAATTCCATGAATTTAATCTTCTAGCCCTTGCCCCCTTTAAATTTTGGCCATATGTATTTAACTGCAAAAGTAACACGAAAGCTAGAACCTGGTGTTTGCAGTGCAGCATGTGTCACTTAGATTTAAAAATAACTTTTCTATGTCTAAGACCAGGATTACGTTTTAATTTGCAAACCCTAGTGTGCATTTGTGATGGGCTTGGCTTGTTACCTTGTGGACAGCAGGACCCCATTACAAAGGCCCAGACACACACAGCAGCATAACAACAAGCCTTGTGGCGACTGGGAGGCTGCAGCGGAGGAAGGTCCAGCCGATGCCAGTGGGTCATTGTCCCAGCAGCAGCATGGGAACTGGCAACCAACGGTGGCTGGAAAAAAAGATTTTTATTTCATTTATTGCAGGCCTCCCTGACTTCCTATAAAATATTCAATAAAAATAAACAAAACAAAACAAAAAAAAGGATTTTCCAGAAAAGTAAGGCCTGTTTGAGACAATTTACAAAAAACAAAATATAGTCACAGTTCTTTTCTATGTAAAAATCATTTGAATAGATAGAAAAGGAAGTTCACAGATGGCTAACATTTAGAAGTAATTCAAATTTGATAGTTTTGGTATTATATTGTACTTTAATGAAAAAGGTTGATGAATCAAGAAACTGATAAGCTTCCTTTTGAGTGCCCAGTGTTTAAATTTTTTTTCCTATTTAAAAATTTTTTAAATCAGCATTTTCATAATGACTTGATTTTAATTGAAGTTTAAGACTAATAAACAAGGTGTTTTAAATTACACTCAAATTTTAAATATATCCCAATGATAATCTATTGCTTTCTAAGAAACCATAAAAATGAATAATTTAATTATGAAAGCAGAAAAAATAGCATTATTAAATGCTCCTGTTCAAGCCTATGTTTCTCAACCTCAACACTATTGACATTTTAGCCAAACACCTCAGCTAGGAGGGAACTATTTCAGAACCAATAGAATATATTTTTATTCCTTTCTTTATATGAAACATTTTATTTCTATTATGAATTAAGAAAAAAATACTTTATTTTACTGATACTCAACCGAATACGAGAATAACTTTATCTCATGCTGTTCAAGTACAAAATGTATTATGTTAAAACTATGATTTTGCATAAGAGTTTACAGCCATCTATACTAATAAAAGGGTAATATGCTAATTAAATCAGGAGACCTTCCGGATGTCCTTCCAGACAAAGCCATGGTGGTGGGGCCGAGGCAGAGGCAGTTAGGGGTAATCAGGCTGGCAGGGGGGTCTGTTGGGAGAGGACAGTTAGGGGTTAGCAGGCCAGTGGGGAATGCAGTTGGGGGTGAGCAGGCTGGCAGGGAGAGGCAGTTGGTGGCAAACAGGCTGGCAGGAGGGAGGCAGTTGGGGGCAATTAGACCAGCAGGGGGGGGGCAATTGGGGGCGATCAGGCTGGCAAGCAAAGTAGTTAGGGGCAATCAGGCAGGCAGGCTCGTGAATGGTTAGGAACCAGAGGTCCTGGATTGTGAGAGGAATGTCTGACTGCTATTTTAGGCCTGATTCCACAGGGATTGGGCCTCAACTGGCAGTTGGACATCCCCCAAGGGGTCCCAGATTGGAGAGGGTGCAGGCCAGGCTGAGGCAGATCCCGCCTCCCCCGCCATGAACAAATTTCATGCACTGTGCCACTAATCTATACATATAAAAGCCTAAGAGACCAAATGACTGAACCACTGGTCGACTAGTAGCTATGATGTTTACTGACCACCAGGGGACAGACACTCAATGCACAGGGTCAGGCTCCCTCCTGCCTGGATTAGCCCTGCAGGGATCAGGCCTGCAGGGATGGGGTCGAGATTGGCTCTCTGACATCCCCTGAGGGGTCCCAGATTGTGAGAGGGCAGAGATAGGCTGAGGAACTCCTCTAGTTTATTAATAATGGCCATTATGATACCTAGAATTTGTTCCACCCTATGTCCCAAACAATGTTTTAAGTTCTTTACCTGTAAATATTTAGTTCTTTTCTTTTCTTTCTTTCTTTTTTTAATATATTTTATTGATTTTGTACAGAGAGGAAGGGAGAGAGATAGAAAGCTAGAAACATCGATGAGAGAGAGTTATCAATCAGCTGCCTCTTGCACACCCCCTACTGGGGATATGCCCGCAACCAAGGTACATGCTCTTGACCGGAATCGAACCCGGGTCCCTTCAGTCCCCAGGCCAACGCTCTATCTATTGAGCCAAACCGGTCTCGGCTATTTAGTTCTTTTCAAATGTCTCCATATTAGAAGTCTGTTTCTACTAATTCTTCCCGTTCTCTGTTAAACAACCATGATCTTTCATTTCTTTTATCACTACTTCTGTTTTCATCATTACCCCCTTGCCACCATTAGCTAGACCATTTTTCTTACATCTTTTCTTTGCTATCATCAGGTCCCTCTGTTCTTCTTAAGTCCTAATTGAACCTTCTTCTGCAAACTAATAACCTATCATTCCTCTTCCTTTCAGCATCGAATGTTCCTATGTAACATTGGCTGCACTCTCTCCTTCTGTTTCTGCATCAACCATCTTCTCTTTCACTACTTGCCATCTTATTATTACTACGTATGACCTAATTGTGAAATCCAGCTACCTTTTGTTGATTCTCATTGCCTTTGGCCCTTCTGTAATCTTGACATTTTTTTATACCTTTTCCATGTTTATATTACTTTCTCCCTTCACCTGGAATCCTAGTACTCTCCCAACTTTGTCTTCTCTAGCTTTTTTAAATGTTTTCTCATCTTCTTATCCTATAAACTTAAGAGTCATCTGAGCCCTAACTGATTTGGCTCAGTGGATAGAGCGTCGGTCTGCTGACTGAAAGGTCCCAGGTTCGATTCCGGTCAAGGTCATGTTCCTTGGTTGCGGGCACATCCCCAGTAGGAGGTGTGCAGGAGGCAGCTGATTGATGTTCTTCTCTCTCCGATGTTTCTAGCTCTCTATCCCTCTCCCTTCCTCTCTAAAAAATCAATAAAATATGTTTTTTTTTAAATAGTCATCTGAGAGTCTTTCCTTATCTTCATCAGAGCACCCAATTCCTCCTCCTGAATTGGCTGTTTCTATGACCTAATGGGACCATCCTTTCTTTTTTTTTTTTTTAAATAAGTTTTGCCTTTATTTATTTATTTTTATTTTTTTAATTGATTTTCCACAGACAGGAAAGGAGAGAGATAGAGAGCTAGAAACATCAATGACAGAGAAATATCGACCAGCTGCCTCTTGCACACCCCCTACTGGGGGTGTGCTCGCAACCAATGTACATGCCCTTGACTGGAATCGAACCTGGGACCTTTCAGTCCGCAGACCGACGCTCTATCCACTGAGCCAAACCAGTTCAGCGGGACCATCCTTTCTCAAGTCACCTCTGGCTGGAAGCATCAGTGTGCTATTTAATGTTGTCTTCTCCCTGGTGCCTGGAGTCTTGTCAGCTCCCACTCATTCATTCTTTCCATCCCCGCTGTCATTGCCCTGTTGAGGCTCACAGCACATCATGCCTGAATTATGGCAGCTGCCTCCTAAGGGGTCTTTCTACCTCTGCTCATTCTCTCCCGTTCAATTCACCCGCTATATCACCACTGCACTACTTGTCAGAAATCACTGCTTTGAATATTTCCTTGTCTTCCCACAACTCAGGATTTCTGCCATGGTCCATCGCTTGCCAAATAAAATCCCAATCTCTCTCGAGCTTCACAGAGGGGTCCCTCCTCTGCATGCTGTGTATTTGCTGTTCATCATAGCAGCGAGTATTTTTTTTTTTTTTTTTTTTTTTTTTTTTTTTTTTTTTTTACCTCTGGGCTCTCTGCTCTTGCCATGTGAAATGCCTCTCTACTCCTGTCTCAGTCCATGGAATGTATTATATATTCAAGGCAAACTTAGAATCTACATTAATCCGAGGGACTCCCATGGTATTAAAGGTTCTCTCCCTTTTCTAGCATCTTTTCACTACTTCTGTGGCTTTTATCACATGTTAATTTGTCTTACTACCTAAGTACAGTTAGTGTTCACTCGACATTATGGATAGATTTTCGGAAACAACAGAAAGTGAAGCTAGCGAAGTCAGCTAATTGATCTAAACAAGAGTTCCGTTCCGGTGGCATCCCCTCATCATTATAAAGAAACGATGTTGAACAGAATGACATTATTCAAAGACCTGCAATACATGTTTTATCTCACACTGTTTCACCACCTACATGGTTAACCACCTACCTCTGCTGGAAGTTCTCCAGTGGCTCTCCACAGCTTCCAGGACAAAGTTTAAACCCTTCATCTTGTCATATGAGTGTCTCCTAACCTGATGCCTGCCCACTTCTCTTCTCACGTCTGCATCCACCCAAGGTCCATCGTTCCAATCCACTTGTAATTCCCCAACGCCTCATATGCTTTCATGCCTGTTCTGCCTTTGCTCTCCCCACTTGATCTGCCTGGAATGTTTTTTGCTTCACTGGTTTGACTGTCCAAACAGGCCTGTCTTTCAAGATTCAACTCAGGTGCCACCTCCTTCAGGATGCTTGTCTCTGACACCCCAGCCCGGGAGAGGCACATCCTTCCTGCCTCTGCAGTGCCCTGTGACACTGCACTGCCTTTGCCGGTCTGCTAACCTGCCTTTCCTAGGGGAATGTGCGTTTCCTAGGGGCTGCAACACTTTCATCTTCCCACCTGTATTCCTAGCACCTAGCCCAGGGCTGTTAATGTAGTGAAACCAGGCAGGTTTGGTCTGGGGAAGCCAGCTGGATATGTAGATAGGTCTCCACCAGGTCGCATTTACTTAGGTGAGTTTGCTATGACTCAGGGCCTGGCTTTCAGCCTGAAAGCCTGGGAACATGGCTTAACATATTGTGAGTGGATCTGTCTCACCAAGGTAGAATCTTATTAGCCAAGCTCACAGAGCCTACTATGTAAAACTGGCATGCCTGTGCACCCGTTATTAAGGAGCATGCTAATTGGACTGTTGCTGGCCTTAACCTGACCTGAGAATTTCTCCCCTGTTTATGTGTCACCCAGAAAGCCAAGTCTCTCAGTGTGTATTTGCAGCCAGTTTACTTTATTTCACAATGACTAATCACATGAGTCGTGTGTGGATTTTACTAGCTCACCTGTTAAAGAACAAACAACCTTATTTCTGAGTTCTTGGGGGAGAGACGGTACTCATCAGTAAGCCTTTAGTAAACATGTGTGTGACATTGATGATTGGGTAAACGCATGCAGATTCCCTCCACTAGATAAATGATTGCTTTGATTGAAAAGCTAACTGTGGCAAAATAACATAGAGACCTATTCCATCTGACCTCATTACTAGAAAACCCTATTTCTCTTTTGAAATTTCTTTAACTCTCTTACATGTTTCTAACTGTTTTTCTCCACATTCTTCCTAGCCATCACATTAGAACCCAGCACCGGATGTCCGGCACCTAAATGGCACACTGCAGACTGAGCTCTCTCCCTGCTTTCTCTGCCTACCTTGTCTCTTCTGCTGCTCTGGCTGCTGCCACCACAAGCCCTGCCTCTTCCCCATTTCTCCTCCCTCCAAAACCAGTTTTATGTCTTCTGCTTTCTAAGTCAGAAAATTGAATTGCCTTGTGGCTCACCTCTGAGGTAAGTGGTCCAGCGCAGGCTCTGCTGAGACCTTTGATGCTGCATTTGGTGGCTGCACATCCCTACCTTCAGCCCTCCTTCCAGAGTGCATGGTTTATGTTAGAGAAGTAGTTCTGTTTATGTTAAAGAAATAGCTCTGAATCAAGTGAAAAGACCGGGATCCCTCATCCAAGTGATGTGCTAATAAAGTCAGTTCGAAAGAGGAGAATCAGCCTTTTGTATCGGGTCTAGTAATAATTAATGTCGTTTTTTAACATTCGTTTAAAATCTTGCTTGGCGTTGACTTGTATTGACATAACCTTCAAACACGTGGTATCTACAGAACGTGTGAAGTGCAATTAACAAGTTTTGCTTGAAAAAGTTTGTGTTTGGTTTGGTTTTTGTTGCAAAACTAGGACTAAGAAGATGGCGGATGAAGAGCATATTCGGCACTGCATGCTTTACGAGTTCCAATTAGGAAGAAAAGCAAGTGAGGCTGCAAAAAAACATCTGTAGTGCTCTTGGTCAAGATGCAGTTAGTGCCAGAAAATGCCAGCGTTGGTTTGAGAAATTTCGCGAGGGAAATTTTTTGTTAGATGACAAGAGTGGTCGAGGCCGTGTGTCCAATTTTGATCAAGAAGCTCTTCAAGCTCTTTTGGTGCAAAATCCTCAAATTACCCAACAAGAGCTTGCGACAACTTTAAATTGTTCACAAAAAACAATTTCCAATCAATTGCGTGCACTTGGCAAAGTCCAAAAGTTTGGAAAATGGGTTCCTCATGAGTTGACCGACAACAACCGTAATCAAAGAGTCACAATTTGCAGTTCGCTCCTCTCTCGTCAAAACTGTTTGCCGTTTTTAGAGCAAATTGTTACCGGAGATGAAGAATAGGTGCTGTATGTTAATCTGAAAAGGCGGCCTCAATGGTTGGACAAAAATGAGGCTCCGCAGCCCACGCCAAAACCTGACTTGCATGCGAAAAAAGTGATGTGTGTTTGGTGGAATTTTAAAGGAATTCTTCATTATGAACTTTTACCATCTAACCAAACCATTACAAGTGCAGTATATAGTGCCCAATTGGAAAGGTTAGCCCAAGCTTTAAGAGAAAAAGAACCCGCGCTGATTAATCGGAAGGGCATAATTCTTCACCACGATAACGCACGACCGCATACTGCAAGAATCACTGCTGAAAAACTGCGCCAGTTGGAATGGGAAGTTCTCCCTCAATCTGCATATTCTCCTGATATTGCCCCTTCCGATTACCATTTGTTTCGTTCTTTGTAAAACTTTCTTCTTGGAAAAAAATTTAATAATGAAGAATGCCTCAAAAATGCATTGACCGAATTTTTGGCATCAAAATCACAAGAATTTTACAACAGAGGGATTAAAATGCTTCCTGAGCATTGGGCACAAGTAGTAGAAAACAACGGCAACTATATTGTTGATGAAATTTTGTTGTATTGTTTAAATAAATTCGATTTTAAAAAGTATTTGAAAACGACATTAATTATTACTAGACCTAATAACAAAATACCCAAACGGGTTGTTCATGGATCAGGTAGATGGAATTAGGTGGATTCTTTTTTCTCCTTTGGTGGTGGTTGTTTTTACACTCAGGCCTTGACAGGCAGGCAGGGGCCACACAATTCCAAAATTCAGTGCCACTGTGGCTCTTTACCTTTGAAACAAGAAAAATATATTTCTGCTCACTCATCAACATTAGGAAATCTTGATTCCAGTGTCTATTTATTTATTTATTTATTTGTTTGTTTATTTATATATTTTACTATTTTAAATGACTAGGAGATTATTACCAAGTTGGGTAATTTTGCCATTCAACAACATAAGACTAGAAATTTTTCTGTCATGTTATATCTTTTTTTTCTCTCCCCCCATTCCTCCCTAAATATTTTCATATACATTTGCATAAAATAAGTTGTTCACATAAATACATTGTGCTTTTTATCCATAGCCCCATGCTGGTCATGGAGCTTAAGAAAGCTTAGACCTTAAGCAAATCAATGAAATAACATCTGCCTGGATTTTAAGCACCTACTATGTGTATACCAATCCCTGTGTAATAATACTGTTTTGCATTTCTTAAATATAATCCTCTGAAGGGTTTAATCCTTAAACAAACCTCCCATTTTACAGGACAGGCTATTGAGGTTAAAGAACTTGCCTAAGTCCGAGTTCTGGAAGTGACTAGAATTTGAAGCCAGGCCTGCCTAGCTTCCTTCTGCACTCTTTTTCCAGCAATACTTTTGGTTCCTGGGTTTTCAGGAGGTCTCACCACAATCTCCTCTCCCCACAGCACAACAATGCACACTAAAGATTAGATTTCTTATAGTTTGTCCTTCTCATGCTGTCATTTTCCACTGATGGGAGGAAAAACTATTTCAGTGACTTGATCAGTCCATGTCAATCATGGGCTGCCACATATAAAATAGGTGTTATGTGACTTCAGAAAATTGTGTTATGGCACGGTTATGAAAAAAATTATATATATATATATATATATATATATATATATATATATATATATATATATATATATATATCTGGAAGCAGGAAATTGTGTATTTTTAAAACATGAGTTAGGCCTGGTCACTGTGGCTCAGTTGGTTGAGCATCATCCATGCCCGAAAGATCACCAGTTCAAATTCTGGTCAGGGCACATGCTTGGGTTGTGGGCATGATCACTAATAGGGGGTGTGCAAGAGGCAGCCGATCAAAGTTGCTTATCGATGTATCTATCCTCTCTCTCTAAAAAACAAAATGAAACAAAACAAAAATACCACATATTTAAAAACAAACAAGAAGCACGAGTTTGCTGCATTGCTGAATTTGTGTGTTCTTATAGGTGATGAAGAGTATGAAGACGGAATTGAAAGGACGTGCGACACTCTCCTGATGTGCATTGTCACCGTCCTGAACCAGGGCCTCAGGAACGGCGGTGGCGTGGGTGATGTGCTGAGAAGGCCATCAAAAGATGTAAGCAGGAGGAAAAGTATTTCTTCAAGGAGCACATAATCATTTTTTAAAAGTCTCTTAACATTTACTATATATATAGTTTTCAGGGTACTATCTTGTGTCTTGCTTTACAACTATAATGATAGCCATTAAAACCAGTTAATTGTATACTATGATTACATAGACATCACTAATGTACTAAAACCTATATTGTTAGCAGGATTATGAATTTTGTCCAAGTTTGAACTGCGTATTGTGTTACAGCAACAAAATCGTGATTCGAGAAGTTATATAGGAGTTGAGTGTTACATAAGTAACAGAAACTTGACTGTCTTTTGTCTATCAGGTTTCTTAGGCATGAAGATTTTCTCTTTGCCTCTGCCTATGAGTAGCCTTTATTATTTATCCATGATGAACATAACATTTAAATAAATTCTAACAGGATTTCATATCTTAATATGGTAAGGCTGAAAAATTTCTCATTGGCTGCAAACACCAGGCTGGGAGCTTGAAAAAAAAATCTCAGTTCTCCAGCAGGCTAGTTGTATCATGTGGTCAGTTCATGTAATGTTTCCTCTTTATGGCATAGCTGTATTACATGACCTCTGTTGTGTACTTTAATACTGTTCATCAAGTAGAAATAGCTTGAGCTGTATGTACTTGACCCTGAATGTAAGGCCAAGAACAAAACCTATTCCAGAACTTGACAAATCATTAGGTTCTCCTCAACTCCTTAATCTCTTGACTTTTGGAATCGATATTTGTATGTCTTTTGTGCAACTTGTGGGATGCAATCTGCCGCACCAAAATGCATTTAGCATGCTGACTTACTTAATAAAAAGCAAGTCTCTCCATGGCAGGGGTGTGAGTGGGGGAGGGCAGGTGTAAGTCCCAGGGAATGGAAGGGGTTCTAGGAACAGGCTGTGAAGCTTTTCTCATTACATTTAAAGAAAATGAAGGTAGAAAGCGTGTCTTATTTTTTCCAACTTGGAATATTATTTATATTAATTTAGCAAATATTTATTGAATATATTCTCTTTGCTAGCCAATATGCTAAATTGCCATGCATTGAAAATGTGTATGCGTATATAGTTTTATTTTAATTTTTTGTTTCAGGAGCCCTTGTTTGCTGCCCGAGTGGTATATGACCTTCTTTTCTATTTCATTGTCATCATTATTGTCCTTAACTTGATTTTTGGTGTCATCATTGATACTTTTGCTGATCTCAGAAGTGAGAAACAGAAAAAAGAAGAAATTCTAAAGACAACCTGCTTCATCTGTGGTAAGTGTTCTCAAGATACTAAGATAATAGGTGACACTGCCCAGGAGGGGCTAGAATGGTATTTACTTGCCATGCTTTGGGAAAAATCATTTCAAAATAGAAGCTAGATAACATCCAGATTATGTAACTGAGCATTCGACTGGGATTCTCCGTTCCATAAATAGATAGAATAATTACATCCCAAGGCTATCTTACCATTACTTCTACAATTCCTATGATTCACTGACTATGGAATATGTTGCAAAATGCCAAAAGGTTCCATCAACTGGTTAAATGGATTTTTTATCCCAGTAACATATTGATTAAATAACAGAATGATTATTTTGTTAGATTATGAATTCACAGATGTTTTTTCAGTAACTTGAACTTTTACTCACTGACACTTTTCATTTCTCTCTCTCTCTCTCTCTCTCTCACACACACACACACACACACACACACACACACACACACACAATGTCCTCCCTTCTCCCATTATTATCTCTCTCAGGTCCAACCTTTTCTTTGTCCTCATCATTCCCTTTGGCTCTACCCTCTTTTCCATATACCACAGCTTTCTGGTTTAGTTTTCTCTACAGCTGGCCCAATTACCCTAGAATCCTTTCCAATCCTGAAATAACCCCCAGCTCCAGATTATACTCATCATCTATTTTTTCCCATGTTGGGCTGAAGAATCTTTTGATAAAAGTCACAAAACCAGCATAAGAGCTTCACTACAACATTTTCTTATACAACTTGAATGGGACCCTCAGCAAACCCCATTCCCTTTTTGGTTTGCCTTTTGTCAACTGTCTCATTTCCCTATATAGTAAAAGTTGCTAAGAGAGTTTTTAAAAAAATGATTTAAACCATGCATTCTGGGAGGAGGACTGATGGTGGCTTTTCCAAACCTTTCCAACATTGCTCCACCAGTTGGAGGCACACCAGGTCGTAACCTGTAATAATGAGCTACATTCTAAGGAAGAAACAAAGTAGACATGCCCTTCTTCTACTGTGGAATTCAAACACAATGAGTATTGTTGCTCTGTCATGTGTTGAGGGAAATGATAGTGTTCACAGGTTGCTGTATCTCTTCAGGTTGAGGTAGGGGGCAGGCAAGAGTCAGAAAAGGCTTCTCAGAAGAGATGGTCCCAGAGCTGATGGTAAAAGATGGAAGGGAGGTAGTCATATCAAAGTGAGTAGAAGCAGAGTGGCTGGTGTAAGGAAAGGCATGGAGGGGAGAAAAATATGATGAGAATCTTAGGTTACTATAAGAAGCTCAGGGTTGCTGGAACTTACATTTCTGAGCAGGGCATGCCAAGAGAGGAGATTGGCCAGATCATATGTAGCCTTTTATGTTAAAAAGCATGGTCTTGATCCTATAGGCTTGTAGAGGATGGTCAACCATTAAAAAATGTTAAGGAGAGGAAGACAGGGTTTTATTTTTGATTTGGAGCTCTGTGGCAGGAGTGGGAGGTTGTTCTTCAGGGGACAATACTGGAGACAGAGTAACCAGGGATGAGTTTATTGCCATAGTCCAAGTGAAAGGTAACAAAACCTTAATTCAGGAAATAGTCGTGGCAGCATTAAGGGTTGAGGACAGAATCAAGAAATATTTAAGAGAGCCTCTCCAGTGTTGCTCAGTGGTTGACCCATGAACCAGGAGGTCATGGTTCGATTACAGTCAGGGCACATGCCTGGCATGTGGGCTCAATCCCCAATATAGGGTGTGCATGAGGCAGCCAGTCAATGATTCTCATCATTGATGTTCCTATGTCTCTCTCCCTCTTCTTTCCTCTCTTTGAAATCAATAAAGACATATTTTTTAAAAAGAAATATTTAGGAGATATGAAATCTCAGTGATTTGGAATGAATATGAAAGAGCTGGGGTACCTGGATAGATGGTAGTATCAACAGCTGAATTTGAGACTAGAAAAAGAAAAACAAATAAGGTATGCACTGAACACCCCAGTCAGATGCATTCAGCACAGAGGTCCACATATGAGTTCCGACAGTAATTGGGGAATCCTCAGCCTACATATGGTAGGAAAAGCTGGAGTCTAGAAAAAGACTCCTGAGTGAGAAAAGAAGATGGAGGTCAAGTGGAAAACCTCACCATTGAAAAATTAAAAGAGAAAGAGATCACACATAATACAATCATCAAGTCCAAGAGATGTGAGGCGAGCCAGGGCTGTGTGGCATGTTGAAATGAGGGGGGAAAATATTTTTGGAAGAAAGAGATTGATTATTGATTGTCAACACAGAGAAAGTCAATCACATATGAACTGAAGTAGAGCCTTTGGGATTCTCATTTAGGAGGTTTTGCTGGCTTTAGATAGAGTAGTGTCCACGAGGGTGAGGACAGGTACCAGACTGCACAAAGCTAAGGGAGGGACTTGCCGGGAAGGAAATTGGAGGAGGAAGAAGCGTCTTCTCTTTATATGTCTAGATTAGGTGGTAGGAAGCAAGACTTTTATGGAGCCAAGCATACAATAATTTCAGGATTTGGGGAAGTGAACCTCTGTATTGAAGGGTGAGTTCCAAAGAGAAAAAAGATGCTGCCCCTGAAAATCTCTGTGTTTCATGGTCTTACTTTCACACTGCTTCCTCTCAGCCCTTTTCTTTATGATCATAATAACTATTATGTCAGCGTACTACCTCTGAAAAATGATGGTGTTTTTTTTTTTTAAGATGTTATCCATAAGGTATGAGCCTCATTCTAAGACATGATCCTGTTTCCCATATTCTAAAGACAAAAAACATGAACAATATAAGAAGGCCATCACTTAACCACCATTCCTGCTCCTCTAAAGTTTCACTGTCAAATTCTCTTTGGCTTTTTATAGTTATTAAAAAAGCAAGCCTATAACCTATAAATTCCTTAAAACATCACAATAACCTTCATCACTAAATTGAAATGTTTTTCTCCAATTTCATAATTAATTTCCTGCTGACCTTTCCTTCTACCTTGAGTTGTACATTCTCTGATTTCATCGCAAGGTCCTATTTTTTTCTCGAAATCCTTAGAGAAGAGGTTCTGATTTTATCATTGACTCCTTGTCTCTTCTCTCTGCCCTCCTCTTTTACATCACTTTATTGCCAAATATGCCACCACACTCCACGCTCTCTCCAGGCTTCTGTCCTTTGTCTTCATCTGTTGACTGACATTATAAGGGTGTGACTTCTAGCAGCCAACTTGACTGTGTTTAAAAACCAGTGCATCATGTCTTTCCATCTCCTCCCTCCAATCCAGCAACTTCTCCTGACTTCCATATTGCAACCGTTGACCTCCCATCAGTTATCTGAATTGGGAACGTCTCCATAATTTTTAGTATCTGCTCTTTGCTCTTCCAGGTGCACTAGGTACCATGTACTAATGAATCTTCTTTCACAGTCTTACTCACTGCCTTCCACATATTCCCATAGCCACACCCTGGCTCACCCCCAGTGGCCTGCTCAGCTCTGCTAGGCTAATTTTTCCCCTTTGGATTCATCATTTCCAAACTCAGGCTATCAAGAGCATTGCAGTCTATAGCTTCAAAACTCTAATTTTCCTGGTATGTAAGATGCCTCACAATTGGGCCCCTTCTTTCTTTGCTTACCTTTCACCCAGTGTTCTTATTTATAGCTCAAGTTATAGTCCAATTCTATTACTCCTCTGTAACTCTCCATGTGGTCCCAGTTATGGTTTTCTCCAACATGGTCTCAGTTATAGTGTTTCTCCAATTTCTAGAATGTCCAAGCTGCTAAGCTGTGAACTCCTGCCCTCATTCTGAGTTGTAGGTCTTATTCCATGAAGCCTTCTCTGATCTCACTAACCAAAATCAAACATATCACTCTGTTCCTAAATCCCTCATATCACTCTTAGCTATATGATTATGTATATATTCTTTTTTATTTTTTTAAATTTCCTGCTGGATAAGCCACTCAGCCTGTTGATTTTTTAAAAAATACATTTGATTTTTTTTTATAGAGAGAAAGGGAGAGAGAGAGCTAGAAACATCAATGAGAGAGAAACATCGACCAGCTGCCTCTTGTACACCCCCTACTGAGGATGTGCCAGCTGCCTCTTGTACACCCCCTACTGGGGATGTGCCCGCAACCAACGTACATGCCCTTGACCGGAATCGAACCTGGGACCTTTCAGTCCGCAGACCAATGCTCTACCACTGAGCCAAACCGGCTTCTGCAATTCTGCATACATTCTTGTTGCCTTATCTTCTTTGTGGGATGCCATTTATTATTATCCTATTATAGAAGATGCATGGACTTATCGACATGTCCTGACTAGGTGATGTTAGCCAAGGTTCCTTTCACCTTGAACTATTGTTTCCTTATCTGGAAAATGAGAATATAATGCCACATTTGGGGGTTTGGTGAGTTTAAATGAGATCCATTTATTGGGAGTCCTAGCTCAATGCTTAGCCGAGATTAAGCACTCAATACATGTTAATTTCTCTTCTTTAAGAGCTCCAGACCCATGTCACATCCATTTTTATGCTTCCATAGCATGTATTGGGAACCATTCATAAATATTTTCTTAATGAATGACTATCCAATTATTCAGCTCCAAATTAACATTGGCTTTATGCCACTGTGCCTTAAAACCTATAAGAGAAAGTTAAAACAAGTAAGTACTAAAAGAATATATATGGTAGACAAAAATATCTAGGTGCACTAATTTCGAGTTATTCCAATTTTTGTCACATGGGGGCCATGGTCTCGGTGGTGTACATGTGTCTGCAGGGATGCAGAGAAACCGCGAGGCACGGGGATGTTGATAGGTGGTTCATTTCTCAGAAGCCTCGTGTTTATTTCAAAATTTGAGTGGCCACTTAGGTAACTTAACCTCAGAGTAGATTTAAATTGTATTTTTATATTCGTACAAATAAAATGTTGTAAAGTAGAATGAATTTAGTGTGAACACTTAAAATAAAATAGAAACATTTTTAACTATTAAAAAGTGGTGCCTGGCACTTTTTTAGCTACTAATCCCTGTAGCTTAAGGTTCTCTACTCTGCCCTGAAAGGACCTTCAGTTCAGCACAAAACATGTGATCAGTGTTATGATAACATGTATCCAGAAATGCATTCATTCCTGGACTTGCTTACCACATATAAGATTTAATATATACCATATACATTATATGAACTTAATTACAAGAATGATTTAAACATTTGGGATAGCTAGGGGCTGTGCTAGTAGCCTATAAAATAGTTGTGATTAATCTACAAATGGTTCTGGGGAGAGCCAGGTGTTAAGTTGTGATCCAAAGACGGACAGTGTATAAGTAACAGAAGAGAGAATCTCCGCAGTGTGAGAGAATTGGCTTTAGGAGTGTGCGTAGTGACACCCATAGCAGCAACAGAGGAGGTAGATATTATGGCAGGCGATGAGAGCAGATGGGACTTTTCTAGCCTTGAAGGCAGTGACCAGATGTTTGAGAGTTATGACTCAGAAAACAATTACTAGTGATCCAAAAGGCGGTCATGATAGGGTGATAATTAGCAGATGACAGAGCTGAAGCAGTAAACATAGAAAACAAATTGGCTCTGGTGTCTGTGACAGTGATTAATTTTGAATTACTAGAGGCTGAAAATTCAGTGAAAAGGAGGTGTCGACAGAGCAGGTGTAACAAAATAACAAAATGGAGAAAGGATTTGTTGGTGTCAGAATTCCTATCATAAGGATAGCCAGGTTCCTAGAATTAAAGATCTTTCTAGATTATTTACTGAGAGATAAAGGCTGTCTTGTGAGAGGGGGGCCACTTATGTTTCTCTCTCAGTATATTAGTCCATTATTATCTATATAAAGTCATTCACTCACTTATTTGTTCAACAATTACTTATTGAGCATCTACTATGTGCCAGGCTATTGCAGTGAACAAAAATAGATAAAAAGCACTGCCATTATTGGGATTACTTTCCAACGTATGTAGAAGGTCAAATGATGACAAGAGCTATGGAGATGAATTGGGATGCTGGTTGTGATAGGTGGCTGTGTTCCTTTATTTTAGTCATATTGGGTAGGAGACAGCATAAGTATAGTCTTATTTTTCCTGAAAAGCTAGTGTTGATCACATGAAGTTCCTCTTATGCTTTCTTTCTTTCTACCTTGATCATCTTATCAAATACCCTGGCTTTCATTGTTCATCTTCTATCATTTACCCTTGAATTCTTATATTTACTAATGAACTCTCTTTTTTGAAGCCTCCTACCTAACACTCTAGTTTGGTTGTTCTACAAGCATCTTAAACTCAGCACATCCCAAATCAAATGTATCCTCCCTCCCAACTCTGTTTTTCTCTTGCTTTAGTGATATTACCTTCAACTCAGTTAAGTCAGGGAATTCAGAGTCATTCTTAATTCCCCATAAATGTATAGCATTAATTGCATGTCATGCTCTCTTAAGTTTTCATTCCAAGCTCCTCTCCAGTCTCTATGGATTTACTCAATTGCTCTGTCAACTTTAGTTGAATGCCTACTGTTTACCAGCTGCTATGACAGGTTCTGGTAATACAAAAATACATCAGACAATAAGGTAGTAGAGGCTGAGATAGAAATTGACACATTTTTGTAGCAAAGTATTATGAGCACAGAGAGGATCAACTAACTGGCTATGTCTGTGGGAGTCGGAGTGGTGGCAGTGGTTGAGCTGAGTCTTGAAGGAATACCTGGAAGGCATGAAAGAGAGTACCTGGAGGCACTGAGTTTTCAGAGGACTTCATGTGTTTGGAGAATGATGAGAAAGTCGGAGTGATTACAAGAAGTGGATTGTCAGAGCATGAGTCTGAAGATCACTTCAAATTCCTTGGTTGACAGAGATTTCATTAACAGAGGTGAATAAAAAGAGCTAAGGAAACAAATTTTTTAATCAGTTGAGTTTGACATGCCCGTAAGCTATCCAGGAGGATTTATGTCCAGGAGGGCTTTGGAAATAGCAAGTGAAGTTGAGAAGAAAGGGATAAAGGTTGAGAAATCACCAGCGTGATGATGGTTGAAGCCATGGGAACAGACAACAAAGCTTAGAGAACAAGAACCAATGAAGATGAAAGATAACCAATCCCCTCTTTTCATTTCCCCTCCACCACCCTGGTCTCTGGCCTCCACCCTCAGCCTCTTCTCCCACCATCTTCCTCTAAATCCTGCCACAGGAAGTTACTGAAAGCCCAGCTCTGAATGTGCTTGCCTCTGCTCAAAGCCTTCAGAAGAAAGTTCGGGCTCCTCAGCTTTGTACTTAAAGCTTATTATGGTTTGTGCCAAATGTACCATTTCATCTTCATTTCCCAGTGTTCCTTTCTAACCACATCAGAGGGATGGACACTCCCCCAAACAGGTCATCTACTTTTACCTCTAGCTTTGCCATGTCATTTCCCGTGCCCAGATGGCAAGAAAACATGGCTTTGGCATCAGAAATATTTTCATTTAAATACTGGCTGACTTTTCCACTCACCAAGGTGTTGACTTGAGCAATTAATTGAATCCCTCTGAATCTGTTTCCTCAATATGCTAAAAGGTCAGATTGGATTATTGGAATTCTAATAGCATATTTAGACATCTTTATAGTTGTCAGCACAAATATGTGCTAAATAAAAATTAAATATCTTTCATTACCATTCCACTTGCCATAATCGTGTTTTAAGGCCAGACATTCAAAGCTTTACACCTCTTCAAAACCATTTAAAATGTATCTAGTGAGAATTCATTTTGCCTTTCTCTATGTTTTGTTGGCAGTTTATACCACTTCAGAATGTCTGTTGTCTATTTCTTCCACCACATTATGGATTAATTGATAGTAAACACATTATTTCTACATAATTGATAGTAAACACATTATTTCTTTGTGTGCTATGTATCTTGCAACAGGTAGATAATTGTTTAAATTGAATTCTGAGAAAATAGACTCCAACATTTCTCTCTTTTTTTTTTGGAGTAACATCTCTGTTGAAGTATGAGTTATATACCTTACAACCCACCTGTGTAAAGTATACAATTCAGTGGTTTTTGTATATTCAGAGTTAGGCATCTATCATCATAATCAATTTTAGAAATTTTTTCATTGTCCCCAGAAGAAATCTCATACCCTTTAGCTTCGTCATTCTCCCTCCCCCAATTTTTTATCCTCCTCAGCCCAAGGCAACCATGGATCTACCTCTGCCTCTATAGATTTTCCTATTCTGGATATTTCATATAAATGGAATCATAGAATATATGGTCTTCTGTGACTTGTCTCTTTCACTAAGTATGATATTAATGTAAGTAACATGAATCAATACTTGATTTATTTATTTTTGAATTTTATTTTTTTTAATTTAATAAATCTTTATTGTTCAGATTATTATAATTGTTTCTCCTTCCCCCCCCATAGCTCCCCTCCACCCAGTTCCCACCCCACCCTCTGCCCTTACCCCCCCCTCACTGTCCTTATCCATAGGTGAACAATTTTTGTCCAGTCTCTTCCTGCACCTCCTGTACCCTTCCCCCTGAGAATTATCAGTCCACTCCCTTTCTATGCCCCTGATTCTATTATATGCACAAGTTTATTCTGTTCCTCAGATTTTTAATTCACTTGATTTTTAGATTTACTTTTTGATAGATATGTATTTGTTGTTCATAATTTTTATCTTTACTTTTTTCTTCTTCATCTTCTTAATGAATACCTTTCAGCATTTCATATAATACTGGTTTGGTGGTAATGAACTCCTTTAGCTTTGTCTTACCTGTAAAGCTCTTTATCTGATCTTCCATTCTGAATGATAGCTTTGCTGGGTAGAGTAATCTTGGTTATAGGTTCTTGCTGTTCATCACTTTGAATATTTCTTGCCACTCCCGTCTGAGCTGCATAGTTTCTGTTGAGAAATCAGCTGACAATTGTATTGGTGCTCCCTTGCAGGTAATTAACTGTTTTTTTCTCTTGCTGCTTTTAATATTCTCTCTTTGTCTTTTGTCCTTGGCATTTTAATTATAATGTGTCTTGGTGTGGTCCTGTTTGGATTCCTTTTGTTTGGGGTTCTGTGTGCTTCCTATACTTATAAGTCTATTTCTTTCACCAGATGGGGGAAGTTTTCAGTAACTATTTCTTCAAATAGGCTTTCAGTATCTTGCTCTCTCTCTTTGTCTGGCACCCCCATAATTCTGATATTGGTATGCTTGAAGTTGTCCCAGAGTCTTCTTACACTATCTTCAACTTTTTGGATTCTTTCCCCCCCCCCCCCACTTTTTCCAGTTGAGTATTTTTTGCTTCTTTGTATTTCACATCTTTGACTTGATTCTTGCTTTTCTCTAGTCTAATAATTCTAGTCTGCTGTTGTGTCTCTGTATAATATTTTTTATTTCAGTCAGTGTATGTTTAATTTCCTGAGAGACTATTGTACTAGCCCAGATGAGAGATGCTAATGCCTCAGACTAAGTGGTAGTGGTGGGGGTGCTGAGAAATGATCAGATTCTGGGTATATGTTGAAGGTAGAAGCAGAAGAATATCAATATAGATGGGGTGTGTATGTGTATGTGTGTGTGTGTGTGTGTGTGTGTGTGTGTGTGAGAAAGAGAGAGAGAGAGAGAGAGAGAGAGAGAGAGAGAGAGAGAGAGAGAGAGAGAGAGAAGAGGGATGGATTCAAGATTCAAGGATGACTCTTAGATTCTGGCTTGAATAACTGAAAGAATGGTGTTGCTATGGAATGAAAAGAGGACTGTGGGTGGAGCAGGGTTGGGAAAAAAGATTGAATTCTATTTGGGACATGCTGAGCCGATGATAGATCAAATAAGATGAGGCATAGCCATCAGCCAGCTAAATTTTATGGTATTTTCCATTAGAATATCCAATAATATAATTTAAAAGGTCACTCCTACATTTGGGACAGATTTTGTACTTATTGTGCTTTGTGTCTTAATATTGAAAGGGTCTTCTTCATGCCTGAATGGCTTAATGGCCTTTTCTTTTCTTTTTTTAAAAAAATATGCTTAGGAAAAAAAATAGCCAGGATTGGAATTCAATTTCCTGGTTTCTTCTCTAATATCTGAACTGCAAAACCAGACTGAATCCCAACATCCCATTTTACTTGGCCTCCTAATCCATTTTCCGTGAATATTTTTCTTCATCTTCATTCACTTCCTTTCATCCAATCTTCAACTTTTGAGGGGGAGGGGGGGAAGAGTATTACTACCCAGATTCTTTCCTCATTGTCCATCCAGAGACTGAAAATGTGCCCCGGAAGTTGAGCAGATGGTCCCCTTCCTAGGCTGGCTGGAACACAGTCATCTGAGGTGTGGACGGGTCTCTCAGTCCTTATTGCACTCAGAGCCCAGATCATGGTAGACATTCACTTACTCTTCACTGGTCACAAGTGGTTTGAAGAGATGGCTCTTGGCTGTCTTCCCTCATTTTACCCAATTTCCTGGATTAAATGACTTTTTTTCTTCTGTCCTGATTAGCATGTGTGCCATTTCTTACACAATCAATTTTACTTTTTGTACTTAGACTTGTGGTCCAATTTAATTTCACTATTTTGGTATGGTTCTATTTGAAATTATCTGTAAATTTTATACTTATAATAATACATTCCCAAGAATCCATTGGGGAGAAATGTTAGTTGGGAAGAAATCCATAAACTATGGCCTTTTTTTTTTTTTCCTGGAGGTCTTATGTATTATGTTGTTTTTAATCATAGCAGAGTAACTTGACGCATGCTTACAGAAAGCATTTTTTCACACATTATTGTGTTTTGTTTTTAGGTTAAGAAGGAAGTGCTGGTTAAATGACAGATTACATACCTTGTGTTTCTCATGTTCTGCAGGACTCGAGAGGGACAAGTTTGATAATAAAACTGTGTCATTTGAGGAGCACATCAAGTCAGAACACAACATGTGGCATTATTTGTATTTCCTTGTCTTGGTGAAGGTTAAAGACCCAACTGAATACACTGGACCTGAAAGTTACGTGGCTCAAATGATTGTGGTGAGTGATCAGGGGATTTGATCTTGAACTGTATTGGATTTTGGGTGCTTTTCCTTCTCTACCCTACCCTTGTTCCATTTTGTTAACTTTTAAACGTACTGTCAGTCACTGCTATACTGGTTAAGTCACTGATTCCCAGTGGACTTCTTAGTTATATAAACCAAATTTAAATTGGAGGTGCACAGATATTTATTGAAGAATTAATTCTGCACCATCTGTAATCTTCTGACTCCATACCTCCTGCTATGCCTCAATTCCAAAAACCTGGAACTTTCCCATTGGCAAATGTGAACAGAAGAGTCATACTTTAAGATATTTCTTGAATTTCAGCACTCCAAGGTTTAAGGAAGTGTTCGATTTCAATGGGAAAATACTGTCTCCATGCACTTTGCATAGGTATCAGCAGTGGTAATTCATTTGCAGTGATCCTGCCACATCCAGTTGCGTATAACTTCTCATTAATATTAGTAGAGTTGCACAGAGGGTATTGTTGTCTATGATCCAAAGCTTCATCTGTTTCATAGATGATTAAAACTGACTGGCTTAAAGAGAAGCCAAAGGTACAGCTTTCCTGTCTCCATGATACACATTTAGTGAGTGTCATTGCATCTGATATAAATTCTCATATTCTTCTAATAAACCTAGCTGTGTATTGGATTTCTTTTTTCCAAAAATCACCTGGCAAAATTGCATTCGCTATTTGAGAATGAGGCCTTAGAAGCATCATGATCCTCTTTGCTGCTTGGTGCCCAGGATGACATTTGGTGAACACCACAAAGTGACAGGACAGCCATCAGTGGCTCTCTAGCCTTCACTCTGGGAGCTTACCATCCACTCAGGAAGACAAACTATAGCATGGGGAGCATCTGAAGAACATGTTCAGAGGCTAACATATTAAGGAGTGCAAGTTAATATTGCAGCAGTTTACCTTACTTGACAAAATTTATGTCACAGGAGACTTAATGTAAATTATATTTTTATAATTCCACATTTCTAGTGCATTTTTATTGATTTACATCCTACTATAAGTTGTTTCTCTGCATTCTTCATATGGTAGTAAACAGAACATAATATTATTTTATTCCATATATCTTTTTCTGCCCTCTCTCTCTTCTAAATTAGGAGAAAAAAGTAACCATTTTGAGGATATGAACTTACAGTCATTATTTTATAGCCTTGATCTTAAAGTGCTCAGGGACTATTTGTGTGAAACATATTGTTTCTGCTTGATGGGGAATAAAAGCTTGTAAATCATTACATTGGAAGTGTGACCTCACATTGTTATACTTTATCAAAGTTTTAGTAAATTTAAAGTAGGTTTATAGTTGTTTATATGGAAAAAGACGTGTAGGTTATGATTATTACAAGAGATATAGAGACAGTAAAGCAACAGGCAGACTGTCAAATTACAGTGGAGAGGGGAGGAAGATCTGGTGAAGATAATAGATCAACCAAAGGACTTATGTACATGCATATAAGTACAACCAATGGACATAAAACTCTGGGGAGGGAGGGTATGTATGGGAGGGAGGGTGGCAAAAAAATCAATAAAATATATTTTAAAAAAAGAATAAAACGATGGCACTTATGAGACTGTACCTCAGTGCACTGTGCCACTGTGACTGGAGACCACGTCATGGATTAGCAGGGACAGTGTAGTGACAACAGTATGCATCTTAAAGCCAGAAGAGTAATGGGCTCAAACTTTGGTTTCTTCACTTATTTTGTTGTATGGTCTTGGATAGTTTGGGTGAGTTTTGAACCTACTTGAGACTCTGCTTCCTCATCTAAAAGGCAGAAAATGTTGGTGGGATATTGGTGAGATAATATGTAAAGTGATTTTAGCACAGAGTTTAGGGCCTCAGTAATTTACAGTTTTCACTGTGACTATCCATATGGAGTCACCATGGAGGCTATCATATTAGAGAGAGGTGGGGAGGAGGGAGAACTATAAAGAGAGAGGAGAAAGCCAGAGGCAGACCTCTCATGTAGGAAAAAGAAGAAAGACAAGTAAAATAAGTAGAAAATAAGACAATACGAAGGGCAGAAGGAGAACCAGAAAGTGGAGTGCGTGGACAGCCAAGAGATGAGCATTTCAGTGTCACAGTTCAATGGTATCATTTGCTACAAAGAGGCCATAAAGACGAGACAGGTCGAAATTGTAATTTTGGAAATTGTAATGAGGAAATCAGCAGGTGCCTTTCACCATGAGAGAAGATGGCTGTGAAAATGTAGACCCATCTTTAGCCTTGACATAAAGAGCAGTGCTCTGCCAAGCACTTGTACTTGAATTGTTAGGTATCCATGTACGTACCTGCATTTCTGTCCGTCCTCTTTTGTCAGCATTCTCTCCAGGACCGTTACAGAAGGGAGCCAACACGAAATGTCTCATTCTCATCCAAGCAGCGCACATCCAAGACAGCAGGCACTGTTCCTGAATGCTAATGGTCAGGGGAAGGAAGAGTGATATTAAACTCAGAACTGGTGGAAACAAAAAGCCATTCTCATGGAAAATTGTTCAATTTCCTGAAATCCCCGATTTGAAAAACTTCTAAAAATCTATAGCTGATGAACCCAATTCAGAAAATCTGTTAGTTCCATCTCTGTGGAGATTGTAGTTTGTAATCCTGATCCTCCTGTAAAGAAAGAGATTTTAGAACACATAACAAGTTGAAGTACATCGGCAGCTCAGTTTAAAGACTTCTTTTCCCCCTGTCCAGCAAAGGGCTAACTACTCATAACAGTTTGGTAAGAAACCTCCCAGACATGTACTGCCACTTTTATACAGGTTCATTTACCAAGTTGATTTAAGTGCTTGTTTATTAAAAGGTCTTTGAAAGAAGCTATAAATTTTTGTAATTCATACAGCTTTCATAATCAAGGATTTATGCAAAAGAAAGTGAGCAAATTCCTTATATTTGTTCCCAAAACAACTCATCTGAATTCTACTACACTAAGTAACTCAGATTTGTACCCTGGAGCCCTTAGGAAATGCATCCTAGCTTTTGGTGAAATGAGAAAAAAAGAATATAACAAATTTGGGAGATGTTTCTCCTTTCTGTATATTTATTCACCTCCAATGTCTATACTTCATTGCTATGTCAACAAGGAATATGGGTTCCAATATGCACTAAAATATACATTGTAAATAAATTAATATATTGTTTCTAGATGTTAGAACCTAAGGAAGTATGTTTGTGCCTCTAAATCCATCTAAGGATAGGGTCAAGAATTTGAAATATTAATAGAAACTGCAAACTTCCGTACCCCCACCTTCAAACTATGCCATGCTGTTCAAATATCCTCTGTCTGAGTATCTGAATTAACACAGAGCATCTTCTGGAATACTGTTATGGGAGATGTAAGTAGATCAAGGTATTTTGGAGAATAGATTTTTGTCTTGCAAGCAAACTATCATTTTTGATAAGAGTACTGATATTTTGAGCTAGTATTTATTGGGAACAGAAAATGAGAAGGGAAAAAGAAGGACTGTGCAGGAAAGTAAAATAATGAAAGGGAATTTTAAAATAATAAAAAATTAGAAGGGAGAATGTAAGGGATAAATCCTGTAGCCTGTATTCACAATGGCCTCTGAGCATCATTAAGTCCTTTCGCTTCTCCCATTACCCAAAGGATGATGACCGAGGAGGAAAACACAAAATAGAGATCATTAGAAAAAATGCCCAAAGCTTTTAGATGTTGCTCTGACATTTGGGGAACATTTTCAGATTTTCAGTGCTTATTTGCTGAGATGTTATAGGGGCCTTTGGGGGTATTTGCTACTTAATTTGACCAACAGCAGGATCAAATCCCAGGTGCCCGGCAGAGAGGCACCACACGTGTTCAGAGATTGGCTGCCTTCCTCCCAGAGAGTGGTGCTGGGCTGCGGCCCTCCCTGTGACCATGGTTTTGGGGGATTATTTTCTCATGACACTTTTCAGTTTTTCTACTTATTTGACTCTTGACAAAAAAAAAAAAAAAAACACAAAACTATTTCCTGACACTGTGTCAGTGTCGACTAGGACAATTTAAGTCATGTTTTCGTTAACATGATAATTGTCTTGACACACACACAAAAAAAAGATTGTAAGTTTCTTGAAGGCCCCAACTAGGAATAGAGTGGCTATTTGTTCTGTAATTACAGAACAGGACAGGTTAATATCTGTGATATGTATTAAAAGCAATTGGATATACCTGGAGTCCCTCCCACAGGCTAGCAGTCGTACTATGGGCTTGGTACATAGGATAACTAAGAAATAGCCTCTTCCTGGGGAGGCTTGAAATGCTGACTGAGTGAATAAATAAAATCAGGAGCCTAATTAACACATGAATGGTTTCTTCTCAGACCTCCGGTTGTAGTTGGACACAATTTACAGAAAGATGCACCAACATGACTGCAAGAGTTTGGGACATGAATTTCTCATTAGTCAAATGTCATCTTTCCCCTTTTGGAAAATCAGAAGATAAAAAGACAGCGGGAAGGGTCAGGCCACCTGAACCAAGCATAATGAAGGCAATAATAAAAATCGGATTTGAGAGACAGGCGTCTTAATCTCTCTGTCGCCTCTCCCCCAGCATTTCTCCGGCCCAGCGCCTCCCACACACGCACAAATCCTCCTGAGTGTGTCTGAGCTGCTCCCCTAGCAGGCGGCCAGGCCTGTGCATCCGTGGGTGTGTCGGCACAACTTACCCTTCAGCAAAATTCTTTTTTAAAAAAAATATATTTTATTGATTTTTTTACAGAGAGGAAGAGAGAGGGATAGAAAGTTAGAAACATCGATGAGAGAGAAACATCGATGAGCTGCCTCTTGTACACCCCCTACTGGGGATGTGCCCACAACCAAGTTACATGCCCTTGACCGGAATCGAACCTGGGACCCTTCAGTCCGCAGGCCGACGCTCTATTCACTGAGCCAAACCGGTTTCAGCAGCACGAATTCTTCGTTGTAACCATCTATTAAGACCTCAGAGAGGGATCCTCCTTTTAAGGAGACAGAAGAGAAATGGAGTCACTCTTGACTTCAGCTCCATAAAGGAGAAAAAGAACTACCCCGTTTCCAGATGCTGTTTTCTATGTCCAGAACTCAACATAAACGTTGCTCAGTGAAGCAGTATTTTCCAACAGTAACTGTCAGAGGTGGGGGATGCTTGGGCTCGTGAAAGACATCACGTCTTCTAAGATCTATAGGCACCCCTCCTGCACAGGCACCCTCGGCCAACTTCATTTTTGCATTATTATCGTGTGTCATTATGAAATTATATGTTCTGATTCTATTATTTCTAATCTACACTAATTGTGTAATTGGATCTAATTGAGCCAATTATGTAACTGCTCCACCTTGAAGACCTATTTGAAAGACTTGAAACCTTAATAAGACACTTTTTAAAATGTTTACATATCAGGGCAAGCCCAGGGGGTCTTTGCAGCTCAGAATGCACAATTAAGAAGCGAACGTTTACATTCAAGGAGCCACCTCCTTCACTTTCCACAGTGTAAGTCCACACATGTGTCCTCAATTTAAGAGGGACCTTTTTCAATTCCCGGCTCTGGATTTCAGTGTCATCATGGAATCTCTCCTCCACACTATTCTACTTTCGTATAGAGTATTTGTATATGAATTGCCACATTTTTGCACACATTTTAACATCTTTCTAGGCCTCTCCTTAGTTTGTAAAGTAGTGACCGAAATGGTGAGTACTTAACTGTGTGGCTGTACACAGCGTCATCTTGAAGACCATCCCAGGGCTCAGGTTATCAGACCTCCGTGCAGGAAGCGGGAGTAGAATTTGAGCCAAATAGTGTCCTCATGAAATTCGTGTTAGGAAGCAGGACGGGGAATAAAGACGAGGGAAGGCAGGTGAGGTGCTGACTCAGAGATGTCAGCAGCTACTTCCTGAGTTCATCGGAAACCCAGTTTGCTGGTGTCCAGGTGATAGTCCTCCAAGTTCAAGAGGCAAAAAAAAGGATTTTGTTAATTTTCCCAACCAGTGTCGAAGGAGAAGCTCTGGGTAAAGGAGTAAACCTGGCAGTAGATTCTTTGTAGGATTTCCACCTACAGAGTTGGTGGAAAGACTTCACTTCTCCCCTTTGCCCTTCAATAAAATAAATTCAGCCAACCAGTCAGCACCCAGAACAGAACCATCTGAACTGTGCCTGGGTCTTGCAGGCCTCCTGCTGTGCCAGGCCCTGACCTTTAGTTGCTAGATCATGGGGAGAAGGGGGAGGCAGGGATCCCAGAAGAATGTAAGCAGAGGAGGCTGCAGAGTTATGGGCGGGGGGGGGGGGGGGGGGATAGGTAGGGAAAATTTGAAGGGTTTGAGACAAGGGCTAATTTGATAACTAAGAGCCCTGTGTGGCTCAGTGGTTGAGCAGCAAGCTATGAATCAGTAGGTCATGGTTCAATTCCTGGGTTGCGGGCTCAATCCCCAGTGTGTGGTGTGCAGGAGGCAACCAATCAGTTATTCTCTTTCATCCTTGATGTTTCTCTCCCTTTTTCCATGAAATCAATAAACATGTATTTTTTTTTAATTAAAAAAAAACAAAACTTAGCAACCAGGAAAACCCACAAAGCTTTAACAACTAGTACAGCAGTATCTATATATACCAGTTATATATGGACTCTGGATAGACTAAGACCTTCCTTAGCGTTACTATGAGGATTAAATAAAATCATGCATACTAGTGATACCACTGCTAATTTCCTGACATATGATGAATGCTGCCTATATTCCAGGCTCTGTGCTAATTGTTTGACGTGAGGATCTCTTGTACAGCCATGTAACAACCCTAGGAGGCAGTCTGCTCTTACTATCTCCATTCTATACATGAGGAAACCGAGGCTTATAAAGGACTGGTAACTTGCCCAACATTGCAAAACTAGCAGAAAGGGCTGCTGTGCCCTTCACGTTCCAGGCACACGCAGGTGATCATAAATGCCCTATTGGTATTCAATGCTCTGGGACCACGTGTAGAGCTAGAAGCAGTGGTTCCTTTGCGAGCAGGCCAGGCCACCACAGCCAGTACTCACAGCAGGATGCCTTGTGCTAGGCAGATAAGGGACTGTCCACACTCAGTCCAGGGCAGGGAGTGGAGCTGGCAGGAGATAGGAAGTCAGCTGACCACCCTACAATGGCAATAAGGCCAGAGAGGAATCCTAATAGGAAAAGATGTACTCGCTCAGAGCTGGTGAGCAACTGCAGCTTCCCACAAAGAGAAGGCACATTACATCCACAGTTATGGCAATGGCAGGTGAGAAAGACAGAAGCCACAGAATGTTCCCATTTAATTTGACAAGCATTTACCGGGGAGCACTATGCACTAGGCACTGTTAGAAACAAGAATAAACACCGTCAGTGACCTCACACCGTCTTACTGTAATAAAGAGGACAGCTATAGTCACCGGGAGCTGTAGTGCAAATCAGGGCTCTGGTGAGAGACGTAATAAATGTACAAACATGGCAGCTGGAGAAATCCCAAAACCGATTCTTCCGTGATGTCCCTTCTTAAAACCATTCGGTGGTACTTAGCATATAACCCACCTTATGCAGTCCGGCCCCAGCCAACTTCATCAATCTCATTTTATCTCCCCTTTCTTAGCCAAGTATGCTTCAACTATGATTCTTTGCAGGAAAAATGCCATACGTCTCTCCTGGTCAGAGCCTTGAGATGTGGGTGCCAACCATTTATAGTTGTTTACCAGCTCTTTCCATGCCTAGTGCCTTCCTCAACACCCCCATTCCAGCTGTCCCCCTGTGGAGCACTCACATTTCTCTGACCTGCCGTAAGATGGTGTTTATACTGTTGACATGTTTATTTCTCTTCAGTATGGCTTAGGCATTCACACGTGGCTTGGACATAGCAAAGGTGTGGTCAATTTGCATATTACTCTTTTATTAGGTAGGCTAGTACTCAGTAAATGAGTGCATGGGCTAGGCTCCAAATGTAGATTTTTCTGGGGGCTGATGTCTATGGTATACCTTTTAGCTGTGCCTTTTCCTCAGAAGAATCAGGTAAACTTTGATTAAGACCAAATATATGTATGGCAAGTGTTGGAGAAAAGGTAGAGGGGGGGAAAACAAACTAAAAAACAAAAGGCATTTTTTGGAAGGAAGAAAACTCTTCCTGCTGCTCCAGTCATTTAAGGAATTTGAATTCTTGGTGTCTAAGCTGCAATAGTTGAGGTATGGCACAAAATGACTTGAAAATGCAGATCGATAAACCATTGCCCATCAGGTTTGTTCCTTCAGCAAACACAAGCTGAGTGCTTTCTGTGCTCCAGGCCCCAGGCTGCTCAGGGAATCAAGGTTGAGGCAGGTATTGTAACTACCTTCAGGAGGCAGAGAAATGAAACAAAGGAGAGGCGATGGCACTGTGCAGCGGGGAAGCCTGCCGCAGAGCAGATGGCCTGGAAAGGGAGGCTTCAGGAGGTCACGCCTGGATGCTTGAGTGAGTCAGGGAGGCGTGGATGCAGCAGGTAGAGGGAGCCGCGGGCCTGTCTGGGGAGAGAGTGAGGCCCTCCAGAGCAGGAGGTCATGTGGAGGTCAGGAGCCAGATCACAAGGACTTTGTGTGCTTGCAAGTTTTTCCTTTACCCTGAAAGCTCAGGGAAGCCCTTCAGAGATAGTAAAGCAAAGAGACAAGGTTGGGTATGTTTAGAAAGCACGTTCCCTGGCAGTGTAAGAAGTGGATTCAAGGGGGCCATCCTGGGTGAGAGGAAGGCAGTCAGGAAGGTTTCATTACCCAGGAACAATCAGGAGAGCTGTAATGAGATGGAGATTGAAAGGGAGTGAAGGCTATGACAAGATTCAGGTAGAGGGCTCTCTGCAGGCGGGCAGAAGGTTGTTTAGGTCCCTGGCCTTGGTGAGTTCTTACAGGTTGAGAGGTGGGGCTCAGATCCTAGGGGTTCCACAGGAGTTGTTTGAGGAGATCACCTCAGTTTGCCCAGGTACAGTTTGGATGTCGAAATATGTAAGTTCAACACAAAACGGAATACGTGGATCTGTAATGCCAGCAAGAAGTGAGTAACAGTCAATTCACACAAGAATGCAGTCTCTTTTATTTCCTAGGGCAGTGGTCAGCAAATTTATTAGTCAACAGAGGGGCAAACTGCGGCTCACCAGCCGCTTGTGGCTCGAGAGCCACAGTTTGCCAATCACTGTCCTACGGTATCCCAGGAGCTTAGAGCAATGCCTGGTATATAGTAAACTCTCAATGAAGATTTGATTAAGTGCTCAGAAAGATTTGTAAATCACTGAAGTATACATGATCATTGAAATCACAGATTGGATGAAACTGTCCAAGGGGGTTATATAAAGTAAGAGATCACACCCTTTGATGGAAGGTCACAGAGCTCTGTTATTTAGTACCAACAATAACTGATCATCATCATCATGTCAAGAGTCTGCCATCCAGACTGAACTCATCAACAGGAGAACCAGAAAGGAGGAAAAACAGTCTTCATTGGAAGACTCTGAAAGATCTAACTTTCCATCAGTGACCCTGGAAATGTTCAGGTCGGTGTTTGGATCTCCTGTGACCCAGTGCTGATAGGTTTCATGAGATTGTGCTGCAAGCCCAAATGCTTTGAGCAAAGTGATTTGGATTCGCTTCAATATATAGAAGCCTCTTTGAAATCATGATCTACCCCAAGTCACTTATTTTAAACACGTAAAGGGACGTTCACATCTCTGATGCTCATAAACTTAATAAAAAGATGTCTCCCGGCTGTGCCAGGAAAGAGAAAAACCCAGCAAAAAAGAACTCCAGAAAGGAAGAGAAAGAAATTCACATCTAGTCATTACTGTAAGATCTTGTTCAATTCTCAGTTGGCCCACTGGAACAGTAAAAATCCACGTTGTGGGACAGATAGCTTTTGCTCAGAAATGCTGGCTTTCTTCCAGAGAGTAGCAGATGCCATCAAAATGCAAGTTGTGGGAACGAGCACTATGTACCGTAAAGACACACGACTGCTGTCCAGTGGTTTGTGATAGACCGGCGCAGCCCATGCCACGTCATGAGTGATTCGTGAAGACGGCAGTCAGGCTGATGCACTGCCCTTGCGTTACGTAGGGGGATCAGGCAAGCTCATGTCCATGGGATTTGGGGCTAGTTTTACCCAAGGGACTTCCTGAAGAATAATTGCTGAATTTTGCAAAAATGATTCAGCATTTGTGTTCCAGGGATTAGTCATTGATGTCAGGCCAGTGGAGCCAGTTGCTTTAATGTGGATTTAGAGATCATGGCTTTTTGAAATGATCGCATCTGAGGTTTGGTTACCCCAGGTCTCTGAGTCTGTTTCCTCATCCGTAAACGGGGATAATATCCCTCTTTGCTATGGTTCCTATATGGATTTAGGAAAATCACACATATCCTTGTGTTTAAAAAGGCTCAATAATCCTGGGTCAGGGTTATTGCTCAACAAATACTTGGTTATTCTACTTCTGTTTAAAAAATTTGGCTGCTCAAAGAAATATGGCTAAAATTAAATATGACTTTGCAGATGCAGAGCATTGCTAAGCTGTTTAATGTTCAGTTACTGATTCTGCTATGTTCCTCTTAGAGGTTAGGCAATGGGAGACTTCCACTTCTTCGGTAAATACCACCTGTGAAATCCTGAGCTCTGGGCGAGCTCCTGGAAAGGGGACAGAGGAGATCAGGCCGGGTGTGGCCTGTCACAGCGCCTCCTGTTGAGAGTAGAAGGCCGGTCCTAAAAAGTCAGCAGTTGTTACAAAGTTAGCGAGGGTGACCCCTGGGACAGATCGGGTAGAGGGACCTTCCCCTCTTGTGGCCTGCCTCTGACTCAAGTCCGCATGGCACTTGTTCCTTTGTTAAACCAAGTCAGGAAGGCGCTCACTTCGCCACTTGAATTGCTTGAACCAGTGATTCCGTTTGAGCTTTATAACTGATTACAGGACAGATCTTACCCGGAGGCATGCTGTGATGCTATCGGGTATGTCCCAGCGAGGACAGGGCAGGCTGTTGTGAAAGGGGGAGGCAGGAGCTGCCAGAGTCGGCACAAAGGTTATAGAAGAATGAATTCTATCTGTTCACCTGGAGGCAGAGGCGGAGAGGCAGCAAGCTTTGCCTTTATCCTGGCTGGAGGATGGGAACAACAGAGGACATCTGTTTCATTTTCCAAAGAGTACATTTTCGGCTTCTTCAAGTGAAGAACTTGCAGTGTTTTTCAGTCCTGTAATCACCTTTTTCATTTTTTCAAACATTTGAAAAAGTTCCAGCACAAAGCACACCTTTTGCTTGAGAAAGAATACCCTGGCTCTCTCTGTTTTTTTCTGCATGGGCATCCCACTGTGCTGCATGGCTCGGGGAGTTCCTGTTTCCCCAGCTGAGGACCATTTGGAAGCACTAAATCCAGCTTGAAATATTATTTTAGAAGACAAAGACATAGGGCCAGTGGCTATATAACTCATTTTGGGGGAGATGATATTCTTCTTACTTGAGAGCATCATGTTCTCCTCACCTGTTTTCTAGTAAATATCTCACTTCTGCCCAAATAACCAAGAATGAAGTGAGCATGTGGGGTGTTAAAGGGAGTTAGTGGAAGGATGCTGTGTGTGAGTGACACAGTGTGGCAAGCTGCGTTAGACACAGACTCGGGACTTTGGGAGTCTTGGGCAGGTCATTTAACCTTCCTATATCTCAGTTTCTTCATCTGTAAATTGGGTAAACATTTCTACCTCTATTTCTTTGAAAATCAAACAAGTTAATAGGTTAATACACTATCTGACACATAGAAGATGTTTCACTAAATTTTAAAATATACATGGGAGTCTGAGGATCAGAACAGCTTTCAGGATTCAAGAAATCATTATTTATTCAACAGCTGTTACTTAATACCTACTATGTCTATAACCATGGGTTAGCGATTAGGGAGACACAAATGCAGGACAAGTAAATTCTCAGCCTTTAAGAATATTGGGCCTAATTGAGGGAGCATAATAGATGGTCATGAAGGTTGGATGAGGACAGCAGGCAGCAAGATTGCATGTGCTACATACCAATCATGAGCTGTTCTTCAGGTTAGAGAGAGGATGTTGTGTGTAAGGGAAAGAAGCAGATTTGAGTCATGGATATCAAAGCATGGGTGGACACACACCCTGGATTAGGTTGGGGCTAAATGGTAGCAGTAATGAATTGCTCAATGTAAGGACTTTGTGCTTGATCCCACAAAGAGGAGAGACTGATGATTTTTAAGTAGAGGAATGACATGATGCTTTAAATGGAATTTTTAGGAGTCTCACAGTAGATAGCAGGATGTAGTAAAGAGGCACAGGTTGAAGAAAGGGAAACCAGTGACAGTCACACTGATGATAAAGATGATGGAAAGAACCAGAATTGGAAAGGAAGGGATGGGTGAGGTGGAACAATGATTTGACTAGGAGTGAGGATGGACTGTTGTCCTCATTCCATCACCCATGAACCAAGTGGGCCTGCCCACCACTCTACCTGCCTCTCTCCCTGTGCCCAGCCTCCCTGGCTTTTTTCCTGAGTTTTCTAATTCTGCACCCTTCTCTCCTGCTGATCCCTTTACCTGAAATGCTTACCTTCAGAAACTAAAATCCCCATTTCTGGCCAGCCCCACTAAAGACCCAGGCCCTCTATAAGAGTACTTTGTCATATTTTACTCAAAGCCCTCAACATTATCTGAAATTATTTGCCTGCAAATTTATTAACTATTTTTTTAATTGTCTCTGTTTTCCTGGAAACTGGACTCTTGATTATTCTCATCACTGTTTCTCCAGTATCTAGAACTGAAGAAAAGGGGCTCTCAACAAATATCTATTGAACAAGTTAATGAAATAACTGATCTTTGAGGTCCTTCCAGTACTAACTTTTGACTCTCTGATTTCCCCATCTATCTATATTAAAAGCCAATGACCAGAATGCCAGAACAATTTGTTGCTTTGACACCCACTGGAGTCAGCCAATCGGCTTATCAGGGACAGGGCAGGCTGGCCAACCTCCCATGTCCCCTCCCACCCCCGCCGGCCCTGCCACACATCAGTCCCCTAACCCCGATCAGGGATGGGACAGGCCAGCCAACCTTAAATGCCCCTCCTCTCCCGCCCCACCCCACCCTAGCTGGCCTGAGCTCTATCAGCCACCATCGAGGAGGACAGGCTGGACCCCACCTGTGCATGAATTTGTGCACCTGGCCTCTAGCAAAAGATAAAATAAGAAAACTGATTGCAGACAATGGAGTTAGTAGAAAGGAAAAGAAGAATGTGATTAAAAGTTGGGTGAGTTTAAGAATACTTTTTTGACTGAAATATCAATAGTTAGTGCTACTCCCCCTCCCCCCTTCAAACATTCAGGAGAACAGTGGTTTTGGTTGCCAGTTCATTCTATGCATGAAGACAATGGGCCTGGAGATAACAAAATGGGTTTAGGAGAGAAGACAGATCAAAACTAAAGATGGAGCTTTAAAAATCACATATGACTCATGTTTGTTAACTGAGGATAATAAAATGGATGTATTTAAAACTATACGCACAGCTATAGATATTGGAATGAAAATGCTGAATCTGCCATGATATTGTTTTTTGTTTGTTTGTTTGTTTGTTTTTAATGCATGTCTTCCTTATTTAAATGTAGTTTGCATTAGGGCAATGACTCTGTTTTGTTTGGTGCTATATCATCAAGACTTAGAGCAGTGACTGGCACTTGTAGGTAGGTACTTAGTAAATATTTTCTGAATGGATGGGTGATTGAATGGATAAACAAATGAACAAGAAATAAGTAATAAGATATCTCTAGTGGCTCAGAGTCCTAATAATGCAGATGGTAACTAGTAAGCAAAAAGGTATAGAAAGAAGAACACAGATATTACTATCTGAGTTCATGCCCCAGCTTGGCTACTTACTAGCTTAACCTCTCTGCCTCACTGACCTCCTCTGTTAAAAAAAGAAAGGTAATATTATTTACCTTAACCCTTAAAATTGTGTCTGAAGACTTCTAGTAATGGATAGAGAGAACTTATGGGGAGGGAACTATAACTTCAATCCATACATGTTCAATTGGAACCCCTGATCAGCGATCCAACAGACCTAAAATGGGTCTCTTGAACATGGAAGACTGAGTTAGAAATAAAGCTGTATAAGAGAACCTGACTTGGTTATTTAGCCTCCTCTTGCTGCCTTTCATGAAAAACAATGGAGATGAATTAAATCAAGAACCCTCGATCTCTGATATTTTGTGGTTTTATAATCAGACCACAAGTCTGGTTAGACTTGAAAGCCGGAGGTTGTTAGGAGAGTTACGTATGAACCTTGAAGAAAAGCAGGGGAGCTCTTTGCCTTAGAAGGATCTGCACATCCTCATGGTCACCAAGGAATCCTACAATGCCAACTAAATCTACTTGGCAAGACATAACCAGTCACTGAAAAGCATGGTTCAGATGGTTATCATTTTGTTGCCAGCTCTGATCTGAGTAGAAAAATAGCAAAGAAGATAGAATTGAAGCTGGAATCAGATCTATTTAGGTCAATAACACATGTCAGCCATATCTTTTCTCTCTCATTCTTTCTCTAAGGAAGTACTATCTAAGAAGGAATAAAAATCAGTTTCATTAATGAAAGACAGGGCACAGGCTAAGGATAATTAGATAGAAATAGTGATAGGAATGTGGGCTAACATACATGAATGCAATTTCTCAATCTGGCAACATGCAAATTATTTTATCTGGGTATTATCATAGTGGCACAGTGAATCTTCGCAGAATAAAAAACTCGTTCCTACTGCTCCTTCTTATTTTTTCCACGTATATGTCTTAGTTTGGTTCTTCTGCTAAGTTTCTTCTCTTCATATAATTTCATTGCTGCATTAATCTTCCATGTCTGCATTATGAGTTTTTGTCAGATTTTTATATTCGGTTGCAAAACTTTGTGAAACTTTATCCTCTCCTAGCCTCATCTTCACATCACTATCTTGTTCTTAGTAGTTTGGTGGTTGTGAATGTGATAGCAGCCAAGATTACATCATTTTTAATAAAGGAGAAAATATAGAGTATGTAGAAATTAGATGAGCTATAGAGAAAGAAATCAATCAGGCTGGCAAATTGCATCTGTGGGACACAGTGCAAAATGCTTGTTTCATGTACTATTTATTGAACAAGTTTGTGGACCAAGATGGTTCAAATGTGTATGGAAAAATAAGGAGCCATTTTGTTCAATTTCAGTGACATAGATGCATTTTGTTTTTACGTCGTGAAATCTTTCAATATTTCTAACAATCCTTGATGCAGTATTTTACACAGTTGTCTCCAAAGACCTTCAGAGATAAAAGTATATATCTACAGTTGTAAATAGGGTGCATCCAATTTATCTATAATAATAAAAGTATAATAATAAAAGTATAGTTAGACCAGACAGCTAAACGACATTCTGGACATCCTTCCTGACAAAGCCATGGCATTGGGGGCCAAGGCAGAAGCAACCAAGGTTAGGGGCAACCAGGCAAGAGGTTAAAGGTGATCAGGCAGGCAAAGTGGTTAGGGGTAATTAGGCAGACACGCAGGTGAGTAGTTAGGAGCCAGTGGTCCAGAATTATGAGAGTGATGTCTGACCCCTGGGATTGGGCCTAAACCAGCAGTCAGACATCCTCTGAGGGGTCCCAGATTACAAGAAGTTGCAGGCCAGCTTGAAGGACCACCCTCCCATGCACAAATTTTGTGCACTGGGCCTCTAGTATATAATAGAAGCCTGTACAGTCACTCTACAGAATTCAATAGATCAAAAGTTGCAATATAACTTGAGAATTTGGGGAAAGTTGAGGTTGTACATAATCCTCAAAGCTCACAATTAAACTGGCATTGTTTTTAATCAGTCCCAGTTCAATGAGTGTGGGTGTTCAGTCCCCAAGTTCAATGAAAGTATGAGCGATTTTCTGTAGGACCAAGTAGTCAATTTATGCTCAATAGATCATTTTTATTGTTTGTTTGTTTGTTTGTTTTCTCAGAAGGAAACATTCAACCAAAGTACACTCTCCCAAATTAAGAGGTGTTTCCCTCTAGTGATTAATGTAAATAGGGGTGTACAAAGGAGGAGGAATATTCCCATCAAAACCTGCATTCTCTTTAGTCTTCTTATCCTAAAAGAAATCCTAAAACCATAGTGGAGAAGAACAAGGGAGATTGCATTTGAGTTATTACAACAATAAAAGAATGTATCTTATCTCCAAGATAGGGCCGAGATAGGACTATAGTTGGGTGATTCCTGATAAAGACAATCCTGCTTATGAACAATATAATCATAATCTGAAGCCTCTGTCTGTAAAATAGATACCTAATAAACATCAAAATATTAAACTAAAATTACTAAAAAGAATTGTCCACAAAGGCTTTATAAAAAAAAACAAAAACAAAAAAACACCTCATAGATAAAACAGGGTGTGAAATTGTAGTTAAAGCTCACATTGCCCTTCATTAGATGTTTACAGTTTAGTTGAATTTTCTTATTTTCCCCCTCTGTTACTGTAATTAGCCATTAAGCTAGCAGAAACTACATTTTCTACACCACATGGGTAATGTCTTCAAAGTTGGCAAAGAGAACAACAAGGAAAGCAGGTTACACTGTTTCATGAAGAGACCAACTGAAGTAGGAAATGAGAATGTTTGTTGCATAATCACTGAAAACTTGTCTACAAGCAAAAGAGGATATTAAACTGAAAATTAATTTAAAATGGATTTCATCTGGTATCTTTTTTTAAAAATTCTAAGTTATTATTTTTATTTTCTAGTTTAAACTAATTTATACCTTTTCTAGTAAATTTCACAGTGTGCAAGAATAACACTGTTTTTGCCGAAACTGGTTTGGCTCAGTGGATAGAGCATCGGCCTGCGGACTGAAAGGTCCCAGGATCGATTCCAGTCAAGGGCACGTACCAATAAGGAGTGTGCAAGAGGCAGCTGATCGATGTTTCTAACTCTCTATCCCTCTCTCTTCCTCTCTGTAAAAAATCAATAAAAATAGATTTTTTTAAAAAAGAAAAAAGAATAACACTGTTTTACCTAAGAGTACTCAAATCAGAAATGGTTTCTACTCAGGCACCAGCTTTGTGAGCAGCATTGTGGAAGGGTTTCCTCTTACTCCTTTTACTCTTGGGCCTGGACTCTTAGCGATCTTCATCATGTAACATTGTCTTAATCAGACAAAGTGGTTTTTAAGAAATATCCTATTTAAACTCTTTAAATGATAGGTTTACTTTTTAATGAAGTCCTTTTATTCCTTTAAAAAGTGTGTAAATATTTTCTACAGTTTACTTTCCATAGAGAACATATTTTCTGCTTCTTACCTTCTTTAATAAGTGCACAAAAGAGCACATATATTTTGTAAGTTAAAGCTCTAAACTCATATACACATATAATGGCAAACAAGCATGCACAAGTTAAAGTTTTAAAGATGTCATGTGTACTTAATGAAAACTCTGATCTATTGCTTCTGAACTCCTATGTCTTGAGTCTGAGGATACAATATGTCAAGGAAAAAAAATAATTTTATAAAAAAAAATGATTCATGTAATTAAAGCTGCAGGAGCTATTACTTGAATCCTGGCGTGTTTGGGAAATGTGCAATGCTCTCTTACATTAAAAAATATTGTTAGGTATGCAGGCTAGGGGAGTTCCTAATTTAATTTTCATTCTATGTAGTCCCATTGTTCATTTTATTTTCCTCCAGTCCTCTGTGTTCAGACATGAAAATTGACTTGCTTCGAGTTTCCAGTTTAACCTTGCTAGTAGTAAACCCAGCATAAAAGCTGTGGCTTGCTTTGGTACCCTAGCTGAGCCAGTCAACTTCATTTCACAACTTATGTTCATTGTTATCATTCCCAAAATTTATCCGCTGACTGTAGATAGAATACTGCTTTGCTACAAATGCTCTAGTCAATCAAATCAGAATGCAATGATATTGGGCTGCCGCCTGGGGAGGCTGACCCAGTGCAGCTCACCATTGATTTCTCAGGGACAGGGCTTCAGATAGGTGATAAATTCTAGATCCTGTGCTAATCATTGCAGGCTCACATTCTTGACGCCATCAGGGCACACAGAATGAATTAGGGTGGCAACACAGTAATCAGAGTCAAAAGACAGAAATGTGGATAAATCAGAATGCCTGTGCATTGAGTTAACAAGGTAAGTTATAATATGCAAGCAGAATGGCCACACATGATGGCTGGTCAGTGTAAGGTTTCCTGAGAAACCAGATTATAATCAGAAGGTTACTTAATAAGCAGAGGTTTGGAACAAGGGGTGGAAGTTAGTTGCATGATATGAGTGTTCAGCGGATCAGACTGAGAGAAGCTGACACAACCTCATCCCTGCACACAGCTATAGACGAGTTTAAAAGAATGCGAATCCTGTGTGACCTTGAGAAACATCTAATCCCTCGATGTGTCGGTTTGCTTCTCTGTAAAGTGAGACAGGACTGATGCCTACCTTAGGGTTATTGTGAAAGCCCATTTGGTACTATTTATTAAGCACATACTATGTGCTGGGCATTATGGTAGGCACTGAAGAAGAGCAGTAAACGAAACAGACAAAAATCCCTACCCTCATGAAATTTATGTTGTAATAGCAGACAATCAACAAAATAAGTAACATAGTATGCTACAGGTGAAGGATGGATGCTGCAGAGATAAATCAAGCAGGGAAAAACAACCAGAGGGGTGGACTTCCTTTTGAATACAATGACATAATGAGTATAAATATGACAGAACCTAGAGTATCATATTTTTCAGTATTATTATTATTAATACTAGTACTCTCATTTTATCTTCCATGAGGAACATCTGGATTCTCGCCAGATGTGTCCCACAGAGCACTATGCTCAAGTCAGTTCTGCTGCCTCTTGCCCCATCTGTCCCGAGCTGTCTTCCTTCTGATTGACAGAATTGCATTAGATGTGTTAATTCCACTGGTTAACAGTTGGGTCTTCCTTTGTTCTGAGAGACATTTTATCCATAAGGAGTCATTATATCATTTCATTTATCAGGAGTTGAGTTTTTAAGTCTAACTGCAAGCATTCTAGAGATGTCCATTCTGAAGAATGATGTGTAGGACTCTTTTGTAAGATGAGATCATATAAAAGGATTGCAGTGCTTCATGATCTCCAGGGAGAGGGTCTTGTGACCTCAAAATCAAAAGTTTGCATCCTAGTCCTGACTTTTCTGTGATCTATGTGGCACTGGGTAAGCAATGACAGGTGTGTGCCTCGGTTTTCTCTCGTGTGTCTTGGGAAGAATTAGGGCTGCCCTTCACGGGGTTAATGAGAGAATAAAATGAAACAACAAATATGAAAAAGCAGTGAACTATTTAAATACTCTGTGGTTGAAATAGTACCAATTTTTGATAATTCTATAGATTGTTTCTCCTTCATTTTTCCTTTCCTATCTACCAACATTTTGCCCAAAAAGCAAATAGGATTTGAAATAATAATAAAGCCTGGGCTCAGAGAATCTGAGGCTGAAAGAACTAGTTCAGCCTTCCAGATAAGCTCAGGAATCCCTTTCCCAAGGGAGATCAGAGAGCAAAATTACCCAAGATCCACTGCCAGTAGACTCCCTATTTTGTGTCTCCCCGTTAGGCATTCCTTCAATGACATTACAAAGAGCTGATGAGGGAAGTGAAGGTACTGACCAAGATGCAAGAGAAGATTCTGTAAATGAGGTTGAGTTGCCACGTAAATGTGAGGCTTCAGTGTAATGCCAAGAGACCAAAACATTTAGATTTTATAGGTTGGAAAATGGTAGTGTTTGAGCAGAAAAGCAGCTTGTGGCACTGGTTTTATGGCGTAGAAACAAGGGTGTGATCTGAGAGACCTAGTAAAAATATAATTACAAGTAATCAGTAACTAACTGAAAATAGCAGGTGGGGGAGGGATGATAATAAGGACATTTTGAGCTTCACGTCTAAGAGAAATTGATATGTTTTTATGTATGTCCTTTAAAGAAAGCACATCTGTAAAAGTCTACACACAGTCTCACAGGGTGCAGCCAACCCCCAAATATCTGAGTTCTTGCTGGGCTTGTGTGCCAGGCACTAAACAGAAAAGGTTAGTGGTCCTTAAGGGCATGAGGCATCAGGAAGCATAGAAAGACATGTTTCCTAAATTGTGACTTTGGCATGGAGGCTCCAGAAGCGTTGTGCACACTGTTTTAGTCTTGATGAAGAGCACATTCTTAGGCGCTCCTGGTTTGATCTTCAGCTCAGGGTTGAGGTCAGTTGACAGTGACCAGCATGAGGGAGAGCCCGCCCGGTGCTGTTCATGAACTGGACCAGGTGGCACTCTGTTCTGTTTACCACGCAGCAGTTCCAGTCTGTTTAATGGGGCGTTAGCACTTGGACACCAGCTAGAAGCCCAGGAATGTAGTGCCTTCCAGCCCCTGGATCCCTGGCCACTTGGAAGCTGGGCGTATCAGAAATGCCTCACTGCCTTGCATCAGCCGCCATAAGTGTATTTATTACAATTATACTAAATTCCATGCAGTAGGGTGGTGACGCTGTGGCTGAGGGAATAGCACAGGAGACTGGGATGGGGCTGGGTGGAGGGGGCAGGAAGGAGGAAATGGGGGTCATCTGTAATACTGTCAACAATTTTTTTAAAACAGAATTTGGCTGACAAAGAGTTTACACTGCACAGTGCATCTTTTATCCTCTAAAATTTGTCCTTGTAATAAAATGGTTGTTAGTATAAATAAGGTTTTATAAAATTAGCTGCTTAACCTGATAGTACACATCAAAAAATCCCTCTACTAGGCGTGTTATTGGAACGTTGCACATGAATGTATTTTATCTTGAATATTGAGACATAATTCTCATGCAACTAGACACATTGTTGCTTAGAGAAATCCAATTATTATTCCTTTAGGAAAGAAGGCTTTTGAAATGAGTTTTAAATAACTTTTGTTTGGTTGGTTTGGGCATTAGCCAAAAGGCACCTGAATCTTAGGTTAAAGATAATTAGATATATTTTTTTTTAAAGAAGTTGTGAGGTGTTTTTGTGTGTGTGTGTGTGTGTGTGTGTGTGTGTGTGTGTGTGTGTTTAATATATTTTATTGATTTTTTTACAGAGAGGAGGAGAGAGGGATAGAGAGCTAGAAACGTCGATGAGAGAGAAACATCGACCAGCTGCCTTTTGCATGCCCTCTCCTGGGGATGTGCCTGCACCCAATGTACATGCCCTTGACCAGAATCGAACCTGGGACCTTTCAGTCCGCAGACTGACGCTCTACCACTGAGCCAAACCGGCTTCAGCAAGATAATTAGATATTTTTGCCAGTAGTTAGTAATTGTGGATAATCTAGACCAATACAATTTGTATTATATAGTTGTTTTGCCAAATCATTCCCCACATTTCTTTTAAGGAAATTAAAGAATGAGGCAAGAGGGACAAAGATCAACTCTGATGGACAGAAATATGGATAAATTATGCTTATATAATACATAAATCATGACCAGGCATATAGATCATAACCAAATTCTTAAATAATGTTGAATAGATGTTGCTCTAATTCCGATAACATAATTCCCAACTCAACACGATTAAATGTGAGGCTCTGGGTGACATTCTTTTAAATTTTAAGTACCCCAAATATATATATTTTTTAAATTATTAAACTTTGGGGTGAACAACTACAATGCCTTTTTAAAGTATTTATAACTGTTACACAAATATGTACTCAAATTACATTAAAATCATAATATAAAGAAGTATTCCTATCTGCGTGGGGACATTTATGGGCTATAACAGAACATCTGTTGGAGAGCTAAGGATAAACTTGAGTTCTTAACGGGATCTTGGAAGCCTTGGCTACCAACACTGGCAACGCCATCAATTTTCCATTCCTGGCAATAAATTTTAAATCCAAATAAATCCTGTTTGTAAGGGCACTAAAAAGCCTTGTCAGCTCCGAAGTTAAGTAGGCACGCATCCACTGGCCGTGTATTGAAGCCAGAGACCGGGCCAAAGTGCACACATCTCCTATAATCTAATTTTCAAGCCCAAACTATGGCAAAGCCAAATACGGCTCCAAAGTCAAGGCTTCTTTAACACGGTTCATAGCATGACCCCAGGCTTGGGTACCAGGCAAAGCAAAAGGTCAGCATCACTTCTCTGAAACAGTGACCTTTGAAGAGAGGTGGTGATGAGAGAAGAGATCAACTTGATGTGTCAAAGTGGCTCTCTGTGCCCCTCGGGTAAGATAAATAGGAACGGAGGAAGTAAAGGGATTAATCATGTGTTTACTAAAATATAGAAGGGCTAAAATAGCCCTGCAAACAAGCCTCCTCCCTCTCTTTCTAAGTCCCAGTCCTGATAGACCAACGGAGTCAGCTCTGACTGGGAGGGCGCCACCCCTTTGGCCAGAGCTCTTGCAGAGAAACGGAGACAAAAATAGAAGTCTTCCATTCTGAGGTGGCCTCCCTTTTCTCTCCGTGTGTCAGTGATTTTTCAGACAGTGGATTCTGAGAGCCAGGGTAGCTTGAGGAATTTGCCTTTTTTTAAAGTGGGCGCGTATAGGCAAAGGTTGCATTTGCGGATATGGAACAAATGAATAGGCTCCTGGTTTCCACAATGTTACTAAGCTGTCGGGTGGGACAGAGTGGTGGGAAATCCCTCTGAAATTCCCAAGAAGCGATTGATGTGGGAAAATGTAACAGCTCACGTCAGGGTGACTCCCTGTTCTTGTCTCTGAAAATCTGTGACTTCAGGGATGTCATAATCCCATGAGGCCAGTTGCAGAGCTCTCCTCCCACTCTCATTCTCTTTGCCCCAAACATGTGTTTCTGCATGCAGCACCCTCAGTGCCCTGCCCTCGCTCCCATTCCATTCTCCACCCACCAGGAGCTTCTGCATGGCGTTCATTTTCCAACATCATTTTAGCAAATCCTGACAGACATCCTAAAAGATAGGCATTATTTTTCCCATCTTCAGAGGAAGCAACGTAAATAAGAATCTTCTTCAGACACCTGATGAGGGACAGAGCTGGGAGAATGGGCTGCCTTCACAACCCCCTGCCCTTTAAATCACAGCCTGCTCTGTTGGATCTCTGCGCATGTGAGCCCCATCTCAGCTGGGGACTATTTGGAGTGGGTGCACCTTGGTTAACGTTAGCACAGAGCATACACCTTCCTCACACATGTCACTTAGCCTTTTTCCTGAGGACCCCTCACCTCCAGACCCTGGTGAAAAAGCAGCAGTAGTAGCAGAATTATTTTTCTCCTTCTGCATCTTCTGTTTTGGCTTCTATGTTTATTCACCTAACATTTATCGGAAGCCAACTATGTGCTGGACACTGTTCTGGGCTCTAAGGACATTTGAGACAAAGTTCTGCCCTCCTTGAACTTGCACTCTATTGTTGTTGGAAATAGACAAGTGTGTCAGGTAGGCCTTGTCAGGGAACAATGAGAAAAGCAAAGCAAGCAAAACGTGTAGAGGGGAATGGAGGTATATTATATTGCACTATCAACCTCTCTAGGATGGTAACATCTGAGCAGAGACCTCAATGGAGTGAGTAAGCAAGTTCTGGAAAGACCCAGGGGTCAGCAAGAGCCAATCCCTGGCAGGAGTGGGTGGGTTATGAGGAGGAATACCAGACAGTCCAGTAACTTGCCCTACTGAGGAAGGCAGAGGGTACAGGAGAAGGTCAAAGACTGAATCGCCTAGGGTCCCCTGGGCTAGGAAAGGAGTTTAGGTTTTAAGCTAGGAAAATTTATTCTAAAACATATATCAGTGATACCAGTGCTTTCACATTTTGATTCAACAGCATTGATTATTTGTACCACACAAAATCTACTCCTGACAAGGGAATATGTAGAACAAACCAGAGTAAATAGTTTAAACCAGAGAAAATTCACAGGCTGGTGGTTTTCAAATTGCTCCTAACCCCGCAGGCGGAACGGATAGAGGGTAAAAGAATGTATTTAAAATCACAGTCAAACAGCATCCTTTTTCACTTTATCCTTTTGCCATGATAAATCTTTCTGCCTTGTGTGGTCATATCCTGTGTGCATAGAGCTGCAGGTCTCTGACTGTGTTCTGTCTTCTGTATCTCTTTTGAAATGTTCACTCTTGCCGAAACCGGTTTGGCTCAGTGGTCTGTGGACAGAAAGGTCCCAGGTTCGATTCCGGTCAAGGGTATGTACATTGGTTGCAGGCACATCCCCGGTAGGGGGTGTGCAAGAGGCAGCTGGTCGATGTTTCTCTCTCATCGACGTTTCTAGCTCTCTATCCCTCTCTCCTCCTCTCTGTAAAAAATCAATAAAATATATTTAAAAAAAAGAAAGAAAGAAAGAAAGAAAGAAATGTTCACTCTTTATAGGTTTCAGACCAGCAACACTTAACAAAATTAGATGCCCAACTAGCCTCGTTTCCTGATTGCTTGTCCATTGCTTTTGGGACACCCTCCCACCTCCTCGCCATCTGCAGCAGCTGATTTCCACATGGCCCACAACCAGGTTGGTGCCTATTTGACCCCAGCTATTCCATTCCAACCCTAGTTAAGGGCACTGCAATTCACTTCTGGCACTAACCACCCAGAGTTAGCACAACCCCCATAAGTTAGAGGGTGTGACCCCAACACCACTGTCCTTACTTCAGATACCAACCATGCTTCAGGTGCCCCATCTGCACTTGTGAGACTGGCTGCAATTTCAGTGGTTCCCACAATCCCCTCAGGTTCAATAATTCACTAGAGTAACTTGAAGAATTTAGAAAAACGTTATATTTCTTTCTAGCTTCATTACAAATGGTACGAATCAGAAGGGCCAGCCAAATAGACACCTGGGAGAAGGTCTGGGAGGGAACACAGAGCTCCCATGCCTCTCCCGTGGAATCCGGGGCATCACCTATATGTGTTTACCAACCAGGAAGTTACTGAGCCTCAGAGTTCAGAGATTTTAGTAGGCTTTTATAAGACTGAATCCTAGGCCACATGATTGAACTTTAATCTTCAGCCTCCCTCCCTACCCTGGAGGTTGGGTTTTCTCAGAGTCCCAACCTCTAGCCACTTATGCTTGGTTTTTCTGGTAACTGTCCCCCATCCTGAAGCTATCTAGGGGCTCAACAATGTCATCTCATTAGCATAAACACAGGTGAATAGGGACCTTATGAATAACAATGGCATTTCTCTCATTTTACAAGTAGGAATTGCTTCAGCATCTATTTCAGTTTTCCAAGTCTTTTATTCAGGAAATTCCAAGGATTTAGAGTCTTCCCTTGGAGACCAGGCACAGAGACCAGTACCGGTCAGATTATTTATTGTACAATAGTGTCCCAGCCAGGGAGGGTGTGGAACCTGGGAGTGAGCAGGTCTGCAGTGGGTAAGAGGGCAATGGAGGAATAAGCAAATTGGAAGGAAAATGTGAGAATAAAACTGCCCCGGCTGCTATGGGGGCCATTAACATGGGTGTGTGTATATATATATATAGTTTCAACTCTCAAGTTGTGCATCCTCTAATTGAGGAGACAAGAAATAAACTCAAATTAGGAAGCAATTTAAAAGTTGGTCACTGTTCATTATAAAATGTCTCAGGGCAGCATCTGCATTCTCATCAGCAGCCAATCACAACCAGGCATTATAGCATTTTATCGACTGGCTCCATCATGTGTCAGAAATGAATTTTTCATGTGGGAATTGCTTCAGCTTCTGTTTGAGTTTTTCAAGTCTTCTATCAGTTTGCTATAGAAGACTTGAAAAACAAGTAAAGACACCAGGGAAATGTGTCAAGTAGGGAAAAATGCATAAACCCTAAATAGCATCAGTTGAAAATGTTGTGAAATTGCATGAAGATGAAAAAGGTATTTGATCAATGGCTGATCAATGGCTATTTCTACATTGCATTTATATCAAATTGCCCTGTGACTCATGGCTGCCGTTCCTGTTCATGAACATGTTGGGCCTTTTGTGTCTTTGCATTTTATCATAATCATCAGCCTAGGGACCATTATTCAAAAAGAGCCACCTGCCTTCATTTGGAGTGGCAGTGGACTAGACTCTTCTTTCAGCCTCACTGTGTCCTGGGCAGCCCATAGCTCTGCCCTCTTTGAAGTTTCCCTGGCTCATTCTACTTGAAGTTACCTCATTTCTTCTCCCATGTCCCAGCTTCTTGGCAGAGTTGTGTGTCATCACCTACAACTTCTGGGCTCATTATGTTCAGAACGACATTGTCTGTGGACTCCATATTTGGCTAAGCAATTTGATTTTTAATGTCCGCCTTGAATTCATAACTCACAGAATGACAAGCTGGAAGAGGCATAGAGACACCTGGGGTAACGTGCTAGTGGTACAGATAAGGAAACTGAGACTCGAGGAGTAAGACGTTTTCTCCCTCTTCTATCACATAACGAGATTTTGGCTGAGCTAAAACCAGAACCTAGTGTCCTGACTCAATTATACTATATTGCCTCTCCCATAAATGGAGCATCACATTGAAGAATCACGCATGAAAACAAAACAGGCTAAGCTTTGACTGACACTGACAACCTAATCATTTTATTGAATAACTGCATAATTAAATAAGTAAACTTGATCCGACTGCTGGAGGGACTATTTGAAAGATTTTTGCACTCCGATCTCTTCATCTTCTAGTCATCTTGAAAGGAACATTATTGTTAGAATTCAGGGAGACCAATAGGGGTGTGCTTAGTAAGCCCTGTGTCCCTTTTCAGAGACATGACCAGTTGCATTTGAGAAACCTTGAGAAGCTCTGAATTTCCACCCACCAAAACTTTGAGATCTCACATTCCAGCCTCAGAGTCTAACAGTCAATCTGCAACTTCCCTGGCTATGTACCACCCTGTGGTAAAATATTTTCATTCCTGGTGAAATAAGAAAATGATTTCATACTGACTAACCCAAGTCAGCATGGGAATCTGCTCATCATGATCACGAGATGCACACAAGCATGTATGAGTAACCGAGAAGTAACAAATCAGATCTAACTGCTTTGCTAGAGGGCAGACACATACAAGTCGGCCTGGTGAGGAAGTGGGGTCCTGTGTACTGGCCACTGTTCTGGCTCAGGTTCTGGCTCAGGTTCAAGTCCTGGTCTCAACTTTCTCACCTGCTCAGACTGAGCCCTGCATGGAGTCTGCTCAAGGTGCCATAAGATGAGAGAGAAACCTTGGGGTATTTAATAGGGAGCTGCTTTGAATGAAAAAGCACATGCAGCATTTATTCCAAGAAAACTGTTGTATTCAACTTAATTTTGGTGAAAAGGATGTACTTTCTACACTAATTTGAAGAAATTAGCTTTAAAAGACTGGCTTTATGTGGGGGGGAAAAGAACAGAAACAATTTAGGTTGGTGTGTGTGTGTGTTTTCCATTTCAGTGAGAGATGTAAGATATTCAAGTCAAGTTCTTTAAAAACCAAGAAAAGAAACCACAAAGCATTTGATATGGGGAAAGAATCATAATTACACTTTTTTCCCCTTACTTTCAGATTATGGTCAGTTGATATACAGAGGAAGGGAGGAATGAAACAAAATGCACAAAAGTAGGAAGGAAAAGACTGAGAAACAAGCAGACAACAAAAACAGAAAGATACAAGCAGTGAAAGAAAGATGAGAAAAACCAAAAGAGGATTAAAAGAGAGAATGAGTTTTAGGGACTAAAAGAAAGGATGAGCGAGTGTGTCTGTCATGTACTTTCCTATCCGACCCCTAAGCACAGCTCTCTGTTATTTTTCTTCTTTTTTTTTATTAAGGTATTATATGTGTACATATCTTTTTTTAATATATTTTATTGATATTTTACAAAGAGGAGGAAGGGAGAGAGATAGAGAGCTAGAAACATTGACCAGCTGCCTCTTGCACACCCCCTACCAGGGATGTGCCGACAACCAATGTACATGCCCTTGACCGGAATCTAACCTGGGACCCTTCAGTTCGCAGACCAACGCTCTACCACTGAGCCAAACCGGTTTCGGCTATATGTGCACATATCTTACCAACCCCCTCTCCCACTCCCATACATGCCCTCCCTACCCAGAGGCTGTTGTGTTTTTCATTCTTTGAAGTCTCCTTCCATAAGCATGAGAATGAGCTGGGGTTTGTTCACTATTGTTTTCCCAGTGACCAGCACAGACATAGAAAACACACTAAGAAGTAGTAAATGAAGGGGTAAACAAAGGAACAAAAGAAGAAAAATGTGCAAGAAAAGAGAGTCCTGTGGTCCAGAGGATGGGGTGATGGTCCCCCAAGAGCTGGTTGTTTCCTCAAGAGCCAGAGACTCAGGAATACAGTAATCTCTGCAGGTCATGTCATGAAACCTCACCCATGTTCTCTTTAGCTCAGTTACTATCTTTCTCTAAGCTTGAGAATATTTTGCCTCTGTTTCTTTTGGAAACTTTCTGAAAATTGATGTTTTCACCATCCGCACCTTGGGTATCACTATATCACCTGGTACCTTCTCTCCCCAGGCTCAGCCCCTTCTGTCCCATCAGCCCCCAGAGTCTGCCTTTGTAGACCAACTCTCCTCTCAATTGCTGCCTTCTTGGTTCTCCCAAGAGATGTGCCTTCTCTTTTAACCAGCTGGTGGCAATAGCCTATCTTCCCAACCCCTCGACACTAAGGGCCTTAGAAGAGTCAGCAGACTCTGCCCATCACCACCCCTTCACCCTCACATGAAATACATTTTCCAAGCCTCCACATCGCTATCCTCCAATACCGCCTGGTCCCTCCTGTACATTCATCACAGATTTTGGTCCATGGCGGCCCATAGACCGCCCCCCCCCCCCAAATCCACCCTATCACTGACCTCCCCCGAGATGACTTTAAGGCCTTTGGCATGATTCATCCTGAAAATTATCCTCTGAAAATACAGTGATTTTTTTTAATTATAGTAAAATATGCATGACATAAAATTAACCATTTTTAAGTGCACAGTTTTGTGGCAATAAGTACATTTACATTTTTATGCAATCATCACCACCATCCATTTCCAGAGAATTTTCATCTTCCCCCAAATAAAACTCTGTAACCATTAAATACTAACTTCCCAAATTCACCAATATTTTCTTCGATTTCAGGAACTCTAATCATAGAATTTTTACTTCCTAAAGTTGTTCTATTTATTGAATTTTAAAATTTATTGTTGCACGTTCTGTCCACAGTCTTCAGTCTTACCAAGCAATCCTGATGCATACAGATCTGGGCTGGGATCCCAACTAAAACATTTGTTAGCCTCAGTTTCTTCATTTGTAAAATTCAGATGATAGATAATACTGTACTTAATCCACATACTAAAGAGATAAAGAACTGAAGTTCATTGGATGATTGAAAGGATTCGGTGCTTATAGAACCTGCAGCACAGGTGTGAGAACTTTCCCATCCCCCCCTACCAGTCCCCACAGTCATGCTCCTCATTCCAATCACTGCTTTTGTTGTCATCCTTATCCTCCTCACACTTAGTCTTTTTGATGCCAATTCCAGAGGATACCCCATTCTCTATTGATCTAGCTCTCTGCCTCCACTGCACACCCACCTGGGCTATTGGTGACCAATAGTCTTTGCTGGAGTCACTAGAAGGCATGGTCCATCCTGTCAGTTGCAGACATTTAATACGCCCCCTATTTGACTTCCCATTCCCCACACCAGCTTTTTCAGCTCTTTTCCCTACACTCCATTTCTCTATTTTGCCATCACCCCAGGGGTTGTCATTTATCTTCTGTGCTTTCATAGACCCCAGTTCTTAAAGTTTAGTGCAACAAAAGAACAATGCTCAACCCCTTATTTGGTGAGAGGAGATGAGGTTGAAATCTGCAATTTAAACAAGCAGCCCAGGTGATTTTGGTATAGGTCCACTATTCTTGGAGAGCTGTCTGAAGCCACAAGGTCTTTGAGAGCAACATCTTGTCTTCTCTGACTTGCATCTCTGAATACCTGGCAATAGATGTGGAAAGATTGATGGAATGAATGAATCTGGCTGTCACTCTGCATTTCAGAATAAGTTACCTTTCTCCTTTTGAAATGCTAATTAGCTATAGCAGTTTAAATACAGTTTAAAACTCTTTAAGATGTTTTATTCTTAATCCTTGATCACTCCTTTTCATTGCCATTGGGGGGTAGGGCATTATTAAGAACTTGCTATTCTCAGACTAGAACAACAACTACCAAAAAGGAAAAAAGAACCAAAGATAGGGCTGGGTGAGAATCAGACAGAAGAGCAGAGATATATATGTTGGGCCTTTCCATGGTATCTTAGGGAGGAACATACTGTGTGAACTCTCATTTTAAGAATCTGCCAGGCAAAAGTCTTCGTGGCCACTTTGTAGTGGGCTTTTCGGGAGTAGAAAACATCTTAAGCAGGAAGGTCACTGCTGGGGATGTTGGAAGAAGGTGACATAGGGAAACTGGTAAATAAGGATGCAGACTGACATACCTCGTCAGTGTTGGGAACATACCCCACTTTAAAGGCTTCACATGTGAGCTTTCCCTGTTCCTAGTTTGTGACATGGATAATGTAACTGTTGGGGTCTCTTGTTTCCTCATTTGTGAAATGGGGACAGTATGATTTACATTGCAGGCTTTTTTGAGGATTCCAGATGAAATGTAAGTAACGCACAGCGATTCTCTGATGTTGGGCCATCAGGCAGTTTCCAAGAGGGCTGGGTGTATCTGGTTAACCCTTTGTCTCTACGACAATGAAGGGGACTCGTGTGCACACATACCTGCACCAAGTCCGCCTAGAAAAACGGAAGTGGGACCAGCCTTTGCCCTCTGGGGAAGTCTGCCTCTGAAGCCTCACCCCTTCTGTAGTAAAATGTTTCCAAAGGGAGCAGACAGAGTAACCTAGGGCCATGCCCTCCCACTTCCCTCTTCCTGAGCCCAGCTACAGCTTGTCTTGGGGAAGTGGGAGGTAAACTCATGTGGGTGGCTGGAACTGAAACATTTCTTTTACCACTTTCCTGTTCCTCCACCCTTTCTCTTCTCTGCCCCGGGGATGTGGGGAGGAGAAACAGCTCATGCCTGTGCTGCACCCACACACTTGGATCTCCTTTCCCCAGCCTCCAGAGCCTACCTCATCATTCACCAAGATTCATTGAATGCCTGCAGGGTGCAGGGTGCTGTTCTCAGTGTTGTATCCCGGACCTCCTTAGGAGCCCATAGGAAGTTGGTTGAAATATTTAAGATATTCCCCCAGCTCCTGAGGAGCAGTATTTAACCCCCATTTCATTCCGACCCTCAGCCCCTCTCCAGCCCTGGCTAGAAAGAGTGCTAAAAATCTTTGATTTATATGTTAATAATAATGAACACCTATCAACAGTCTTCAGGCTCCCTTCCATACCTACACCCTTGTTCCTGAATATTTATTTGCTTTTAGGAGAAGAACTTGGACTGGTTTCCTCGGATGCGAGCCATGTCTCTTGTTAGCAACGAAGGTGACAGTGAGCAAAATGAGATTCGGAACCTGCAGGAGAAGTTGGAATCGACCATGAGTCTGGTCAAACAGCTGTCGGGTCAGCTGGCGGAGCTCAAGGAGCAGGTCGGTGGGTCCAGGGAGCTGGGGCTGAGGGAGGGGGAGTCCTTCACCACCTTGAGTGAGGGAGACCCAGAGACTCCTGGGAGCAAGCTCGTGGGATTTATATAAAGAAACCCCTCCCCATCTTGTGTGACCCTTCTCCTTCTCCGAAAAGGGGAAGGAAGGCACGGATGCCAAAATACAAAGACCTCTTTGCACTTTTTTTAAAATAGAAACTCATATTTTCTGCCATCAGAGTAACTAAACTCATTGGAAAGGCAGATCGTCATTAGTTATCTGTCATCGCAGTGCTCTAATCATCCCCTACATCGTGTAAAATTGTTAGCATCTGTAAAAATAATATTGAAAGTGACTGTGGGAGTTGTTAAAATGACTCTGGTGTTGGGGGTGATTATGTGACAAGCAAGGGCTGCTTTAAAAGAACCATGGTTCCTGTTTCTTAACCACAGAGATGGGGTTTGCTTTGTTTTCTCTGTTTATGGAAATGCACTTTGAAAATATCCTCTCTGTTTTGAAGAAACATATTCTCTTTGATCCCAAGACAGCCCTGTAGGTGCTTGGGAATGTTAACCCAAAACGGTGTGGCTCACCAGCTCTGGAAAAGAGTGAGAAAGAAAAATCAGCTCAAGACACTGTCTCTTTCTCCCCAGATGACAGAACAAAGGAAGAATAAGCAGAGACTGGGCTTTCTCGGATCAAACACACCCCATGTGAATCATCACATGCCGCCACACTGATACCATGGGGGAGAGCCGTGACTGGCCTTTCATCAGCGCCCGGCCTGACCGCTGAATACAGAACTGAGCTGGAGGGGAGTGAACAGTGCCTATTGTTGAGAAGTTAAAAACAACCAAGTGCCAAGATGCTGCCTGGTGTAGCTCCGGGAACAATTTATAACTGTGTTTTCATGGTTGAAAAGAACCAAACTCAAAATGCAGCGGCTGGAAAGCACACATCATGCATTCTTAATGCAACATGAAGTGACTTGCTCACGTGGACAGAGAGGGCAGGGAGAGGCAGGGCTGGAGGAGATGCCGTGCAGGGAGAACCACCTTTTGCTAAGTCCCTAAAGAGTCGGTTTTGTCTTAAACGCTGATTTGCAACCTTTGTCACGGTTGGTTGGGCTTTCTTTTAATTATGGCGCATAGGTCAATGATACAGGAAGTCATACTCGGGTGGCTACGTTTTTTACTATAGGAAATAACTGGAAAGATTAAAAAATGAGAGTTGCAAAGAAACATGTTAATGCTTCCAAACCGTAGCTGTCACAGGGCAGTTTCCTTCCTTGTAACACGCAGCACAATGGATCTGCGGCTCTAGCAACTAGTGCTGGGAGCCTGTGCCCCTCAAGCGGACATCACAGGATATGATTGCCTTCTCCCAGATCCAGAGGGGCTCTCAATAGAGAGCACAGAAGGGGATCTTCAGAAAACTTGGGAAAAGCATGTGGTAAATCATGTATAGGCTAAGATTTTCAAAGATTTGAGGAAGAAAAAGCTACAGTAAGCCCCAGGGGAAAGTTTTTTTGAGCATATGTGTGCTATTAAAATATATTGAGATTAATAAATGAAAGTGATTGAAGATGACAGGAAATACTGAGAAACTTATGATAGTGGCATTTTATAAATATGGAGTAAAAGCTATTTGATTCATGTTTGCTGTGCTTAAAAGGAACTGAGTGGTTTTATTGCTGCAGTTGGGGAGGGAGGGGAAAAATCCAAGAACTTTATTGAATACTCAAGAATATGAAGCATATCAATTATATATTTTAAATTGTATTTGTGAGAGCTTTTCAGAATGTAGAAAGATAATAATCTCTTCTCCAAGTTATGTTAAATGAATGCGACCAGAATTTGTGGAAGGAGAAAATAACCTGCCATACCCATGCTATTCTTAGAAATAATACTTCCAGAGTGTTAAAGCAAAATGGGATATTGAAAGTGTTAGGGGACCACTGTGTGGCCAGGGAGCAAGGCACAGGCACCCAAGTCTGGGAGATTATTTGCAAGTTGACCTTTAGCCCTGGCTCCCCCAAGAACAAAAAATTGCCTGCAGAATCTTACTCTGACCTTCTTACCACCAAGGTTGAAGGTCTGGGCAAGGTTTGTGATGGCTGTTTTTAAAGCTTTGAGGTTGTTTTGATGTCATTTAAGCTATTGGGCCCTAAAATTTTTACAGTTACTCTAGGCAGATTAGAAAGGATGCTTGGAACAGCCCTGTTAAAATATAGACTTTGAGAGAAACTGTTGAAACCTTGATCAACAAATGTTTGCGCTGAATCTCCTGTCACCCCCTTAATCCCAGCCCCTCCCCAAGTTGAGAATTCTTCACTCTGACATGATAGTCATTTTTCTTGACCAGTTGCTGAAGGACCATGGTCCAGAGACGAAGAGATTGAGATATATATCTGCAGGCAGCACAGAACTTTGAACCTATTAGGCAATCAATAAATGTATGAGAATCCCACCATCACTAATCACCCTTAATTCTTTATTAAAACTTTAAACCCTCTCACATATTTTATTTTTTAAATGTCTTCACCAAAACCTAAGTAGAACAAAGCAGCCATTGTTTTCACCCAAGACCATCATTGTTATAACATTATTAGATAACTATTTTAATTAGGCAGAGAGTTTGGGGAATAGGTAAAAGAAAAGGAGTAGATGGAGCATGTTCTAGTATAGGGACCTAACTCACAAAATCAAATATTTTTGATGTCTGAACAGCAAGAGAATAGATTAATTTTTACTGATGAGAGCAACCTGTCTTTCAGATGATGAACTGTGTAGTATTTGCTGGCTCTGAGATAGTTCTTTTTTTGTAGGACTAAGACATTGGGTTAGTGGTAGCTCATTGTTTCTCAGCATATAGTCTCTTTAGTTCTGAAAGATTGCAGCTAAAAAGATGCTTATTTGTTCAGAATTAAAATATTTCTCAGTTGTGCTTCTTTTTCTTTTCTGCCTAAGTACTGAAGAGATTACAAGGCAAAATGAACAAAACAAAGCAAACAAAAAAGGCATTTTTGCAGGCTATTAATTCATGACAAAGATATTAATGCAGAAATTTGACATCTGATTATATGTTACATATATGTTTGTAATGCAACTGGAATATTTTACCTATACAAGTATTAGTTAATGTTATCATATTTATATAGTGACATTAAATGCAATCATTGTTGAATTTGATGTTAAGGAAAATTTTTCCTATTTATTTGTTAAAATCCACATAAGGTTAAATGTATCAGTCGATGCTGAATAGTTTAATGAAAGTAGGTTTCTTAAATTAAAATATCATTTTTAGATGAGAAAATGTTTGTATCATATAAGATTATAATATAAATAAATTGTATACTTGTAAAATTTATCATTTTCTTCCCCTTAAAAAGTTAGTTTAAAAAAGGGCTTACTTTCTTAAATATTGAACTTTTTTCTGTTGATGATGAGAATGCAGTTTCTAGATGGTTGATAATATCTGGAAGATATTTCATCCAAGTCAGAACTGTGTGCATATGTCATATTCTTCACTCACAATCCATTCTTTTGAATGCTCTTTTAGTTTATAGTTGTTTTATTACAAACAGCAATGCCCCGGGACTAAAATGAGTGGAAAGACTGGGGATCTGGGGTCAACAAAAGTGAAGACTGGGGCTTCCTTATGATTAGGGGAAAGGAGTAAATGACAGATGCTGGGAAGAAAAGAGCTTACCCCCTCCCCCCGCAGTAAACTGGGACATAATAAGTAATTATTGCACAGACATAATGACATACCAGATTATAGACTCAAGAGATGCTGCTTAAACATGCAGAGGACAGAGCTTTGTGGAAGAGTAGCTATAGGGAGCTACTCTAGGCAGTAGAGTAGCTCTGTTCCTTCAGCTGGTCTTAAAGTTACACGGAATAACAGGCGGCATATTCTGACCCACAGACCCTTTTCAATATGCCATGACACATATTATAGTGCAAAACAGAGTGGACCAGGCATCTGAAACAAACATAGATGCCACAGGAACCAGGCAAGTCACTTGAATGGATGAAATGGTGGCGTCCACACCATACATGGGAAGCAGAGAGGCCATGTTTCTATTTGCAAAATTTGACAACTCATTCCAGTATTTAGAAAATCCCTGAGGCCAGTTGAAGCCATCTAGTCACTCATTTGTTATATCCCTTCTAGTCACTCATTTGTTCTCTCTGAAATCATTGTAAAGCTATTCCATTTAGTAGAAGAGAAGACTAAAACCAAGCACAGGAGCTAAAATGCATGTGAAACTTGAGAAATTTGCAAACAAATCCAGTTATCATCTCTGAACTGGCAGGTTTCTACAGACTTGGATAATTTATCCAATTATCAGACCAGAACTTCTCATTTCACCAATAGATGGTTTTCCCCTCAAAGTAGAGGGTTGCTCTATTTGCTGGGGGGGGGGAAAAAACACACCACATGATTCTAATATATGTTATGATCAGATAAGTATAATTTATAAATTATTAATAAAATTAGATTTGTATAACTATTTTACGTGTGATACTTTAAGTGTCTTGTTCATTACATACCATGTTTCTAAATAACATATCCATTGGTATGAAAGTTATTATTATTGCTATTTTACTTAGAGAGAGACATGAGGGGCAAAATATTGATGACTTGAACTAATCTGATGAGCTAATCCAGCCAGTGGTTGGCAAACTCATTAGTCAACAGAGCCAAATATCAACAGTACAATGATTGAAATTTCTTTTGAGAGCCAAAAACTGACTTCCGCACATGGGCCACGAAGTTTCAATCACACAGTACTTGCGCGCCCACACATGGTATTTTTGTGGAAGAGCCACACTCAAGGGACCAAAGAGCTGCATGTACTTCTGAGCCACAGTTTGCCAACCACTGAGCTAATCCATATGGAACATTGTGCCCAGCATTTATGCAGAATTGGTCAAAACCCTAATTGGCCAACTGTCTAATACCCAGCATAGACTAAATGGGCACAGGGCATTTGATCATCCAGGATTTCCTGGTTGTTAACACGCAGCACTTCAAATGATAGTTTCTCTCAGGTGAGAGGAAATCTCCCGACGGCTGAAATCAAAATGAGTTGCTTGTCTCATTTTTAGTTCTTATAAGTGTATTTCTAGTATCACGTGAGCTCACTCATCTCGGGAAAATGATGAACATGAGAGACCGATGAACAAGAACAGCATTAATCAGACTGTCGGACCTCAGAGGGGAGGTAAGGGAGGGTGGGGATAAGGAAGAGAGATCAACCAAAGGTCTTGTGTGCATGCATATGAGCCTAACCAGTGATCATGGGCAACAGGGGGGTGAGGGCATGTGTGTGTGTGTGGGGGGGGGGGGTTGGGATGGGAATGGGGGATGATGACGAATATGTGATACTTTAATCAGTAAAGTAATTTTTTAAAGTTTTTTTAAAAATGAGTTGCTTGAATCACATGCAAACCATGAATAGAGTTCTTTGCTCATGTGGCCTTTTTCCAGTATGCCACAGTTTCTTGAAGACGTATGGCAGAAATTGCTTTGTTTTGTTTGGAAATCAGAGGAAAGGTTGGAGGAGGGCAATTGGACAATGAGTTCCTCCTGTAATGAGTGTAATTGGCACGAAGGGCAGGAGTATGCAAGTTGAGGGGAAGGCGATGGATGTCCGCAAGTTACCCTTCCTTTGGCCAACAAGGGTGCTTTGTGTCTTACGAGGCCAAGTCTTCAGGGCAGAACCACAGACTAGAAATCGGTGAACTTTAGCCTCTCCTAGGTTCCTCCCGACAGCAGGATTGCTAAGATATCACATGGAGTCAACTACACGGCAAACAAAGAAACACAGAAGTCAAATTTTATGCAGATAGAAAATGCTTAAGAGCAGAAATTACAATAGTTGTTGAATTCAGTTTAACTCAATTTAACAGAAAATTCTGGTTTTTGCACTTCAATATGGATTTTCTTCTGAAGTCTGTTTCCTTTTAACTCCAGTTATTGGGGTAAAAGCAGGTCCAGGTAGAGTTGCCCTCCTCACAGCTGTGGGAATGTGCATACAGAGCGGATTTCCTCAGCACATCCTTTCAAAAATTCTCCTCTAAAATTGATATCTATAGGAAAAAAGGTTCTGCCGCTGCTCCCTGCTCCCATAACTGTTCTTTTAGTTTTGTTTTTATAATTATCTTCCCTTTGGACAATTTTATCTGTCTTTCTGTAAGCCATAACCTGTTCCTTCTCTTTCAATGTAGATCAAATGTTTCTTTGTGATTCTGATCTTCCCAGCAGTATATTAAAATAAAAATTCTCTGAAGACAATACCTTAAAATTAGACCCAGTTTTATAAAAAAAAAAAAAATATTCATTTATTTTATATTAACTTGACTTTATCAGAGAAGCAAAATTATGATAGATAGCATGGACTGAGAGATTTACAGTGGGGTTTCCTATTATGCAGTCATAGTGAACAGCTCTTTGGAAAGCTGGCGCTTCTGCATCTGGTAGTGGGTCTGAAGTCACTGTAAGTCAGGGGGGCTGGCAGTCAGGATGAAAAGCTGGGTGTGAAGCAGGAAAGAGCAATGGCAGACTGGAATTCATGGGGGCAGATTTGTATCTATAATACTTCTCACCATCTCCAAACTCTATGGCCCATGTGACCTAAAAAAGAAGCTGGTGGCCTTCACCATGGAGTTGCGTGTGCCTCTTACCCAGGACTCAGAACTCAGAAAACTGAAAAGGGTCTAGTAGGAGCTGGAGCACTGCAGGCTGGCTGCTGCCCCACACCAACCGAGCCAGGAGGTCAAGCTATGAGCTGCAACAGTGCTTTTGCCTACTTCTTCTGAACTTAATGGCTATTGTTTCACTTCTAACTTCCACATCTCATGAAAATATCTCCTGTGGTCAAAATTAACCTGTAAGCCAATGAGAAAGGAGATTCTGGGAAATGTAGTTCTAGCTAAGCCAAATTGACGTAGTAGTACAAAGCCACTTCTCTGGAGTAGGCCTTAATGCTCTATTAATACCAATAGCGATGCTCTGTTTTATAATGGAGGCACAGACACACATTTGCTAGTACCCACTGCACTTTGGTGGAAACACACGACTAGTTCTGACCAATGGATTGTGAGTGCAGTTGACGAGCTGAAGCAGTAAAAAGTCTCTGGACAACCTCCAGCTCTTTCTCCCCCACATCAATCATGGAGGTCAAGATGAAACCAGTCTGAATTCCTGAGTCACCTCTTTGAAGGGAACTACTCTAGAGACCTTAGATAATCTTTTTTATTGTGTTTTTATTGATTTCAAAGAGGGAGAGAGAGAAACGTCAAATCATCTATCGGCTCCTCCTGCATGTCCTCTACTGGGAATCAAGCCTGCAACCAGGGAATATGCCCTGATTGGGAATCGAACCATGACCTCCTGGTTCATAGGTCAATGGTTAACCAACTGAGCTACACCAATTGAGCTAGAGATTCTTAATACACACAGCAGAAGTGGTCTGAGTGAGAAACTTTCAGGTATTAAACTATTGAAATTTCAGAGCTTTTTTGGTTGTTAAATAAATGAGATTGGGGAGTCTATGATTGTTACTATAGCATTAACCTCCCTACCTAACATATGTATAAGTTACCAGAAAATTGACCCAAGCATAAAACTTCTGGAATGTATTCAATAAAAATATAAAATAAAGAAATACCTCTATATGCAAAATACTCATTAAATCATTATATATAATTCAAAATTTGAATGCAGTCCAAAGATCCAATAATTTGGGTATGTTTAAAATTTATGAATTAGTCATGGGATAGAATAATATAAAATCTATGTGAAGTATATAAAATGAGACAATCTTAGAAAACAGGCAGGATAAACTTAAAAGGTGGCTATAAATTAAATGTACACTACTAACTATATAAAGTATGTTTCTCAAAATTTAACAAAATACTCTATAATTAAAATTATTTTAAAATAGCTGTAGTGTTATACATTATTCCTGTTATTTACTTTCTAAACATTTTTAGGTTTTAAAATTGATTTTGTAGTTTAATAATATTTTTAAAAGAAATTAAAGTTGTATTTACTCCATCAAATATTTCCTAAGAATGTATTTTCTCAAAATATTTATGTTTTCATAGGATCACTGAAATTGTAGATTAATGAATATTATAGCCACAGTTTATAATGGTTTAAATAAGACATTTAAGAAAAATTACATGATATTTCTATGGACAAGAGAGAAAAATTTGTCCTGTATCAGATTAGTTTTCTGCAAGTGAACAATTCTAAATGTGAGATTAAAGTAAAATATCCTTGGCCTATTGTTAGATCTCTGTCCTTGGCCTTTTCCTGACCGACATTTATTTCAAAGTCTGGAATAAAGAAGTACATGGTAAAATTATAAAATGTGGAGCTGACATAAAGTTGGGAAAGAGAGTGAATATGAGGAACGATAGTGTAACAATAATGTCGAAAAACTGAACAAAGCTATTCTAATGAACTTTAACTGAGAAATATAAAGTTTAGCTCCAAAAAGCCCAGTTGCATCAATAGAGGATACAGCAGACAACCATTTGTGTAAAAATCAAAGAAACCTTGATATTTTCAACAACCTTTAGGTCCATATTTATATATTCAGTTATTTTAAAATGCTTATTTAGTGCTTATTATATTTTAAAAATATTGCAGAGGTCCAGGCAAAATCTAATAAGGGTTTTATTTTAGAGAGCAAGCACTGGGGATAGAAAGAGGGGTTGGTTACAAGAAATATTCAAAAGGAGTATCTACAGAATATGGTGTTCAATTGGGTGAGGAATGAGGAAGGAGAAATCCAGAATGAGTCTTGGGCTTTTACTGGATGGATGGGAAAATGTGATGCTGTCCATTGAGATAGGGAATACTGGAAGGCGTAGACTGGGGTGGGGCTATGGGGAGACTAGAAGATGCATTTATATTTGGACATACTGAGTTTTATTTAAGAGACATCCAGAGAGAATTATCTGTTAGATAGTTGGATATATAGGTATAGAGTTCATGAAAGAAGTTGGTACTAAAGAAAAAATATTTGAGTCATTGAGATATACGTGACAGTAAGACCAAATGAATAAACAAATGCTAAAAGACAGAGAGTAGACATTAAAAAGAGAAGAAAGTCTAGGATAGACCCCCAAAGAAAATCATAGATATAAGAACAAAAAGGAGAAAGCTTTGACTCACTCTCTTAATTTATTTGAAAACAGGTAGTCATCCCCTTTTACGTGAGAACTATATTCTGAATCAGTCAGTTTCCATGTCAACCTTCCCTTCCACCCTTTCTTCTATCAAACTTCTTATTCTACCTCTAGAGATAGATTTTCTGTATATGACACCACATATAAGTAGAATGGGGTGGATGAGAAGTAAGGTGCATCCTGACATGTGTGGACAATGGAGGAAGAGTGTTGTGAGTCTGCAAAGGAAGGGCATTGGGAGTAATGCTTACTGGGCATTGAGGTTCTCAATATATTTTGAATAAAAAGTAATGCACTGCCGAAACCGGTTTGGCTCAGTGGATAGAGCGTCAGTCTACGGACTGAAGGGTCCCAGGTTCGATTCTGGACAAGGGCATATACATTGGTTGTGGGCACATCCTCGGCAGGGAGTGTGCAGGAGGCGGCTGGTCAATGTTTCTCTTTCATCGACATTTCTAGCTCTCTATCCCTCTTCCTTCCTCTCTGTGGAAAATCAATAAAATATATTTTTTTAAAAAAAGTAATGCACTGCATCTGACTCCTAGAGAACATAGAATCAGGGTAGAAGGAAAGCACTTGGGCTTCTTTAAGGATTACTTGCTGGGCATTGCAATTTGGAGGGGCAGCCGTTCATATAAACCTGTTCAAGCAAGAGGAGCAGGGTGGGAGTGAAGAAAATGGTCTTTTACCCAAAGGAACTCTGGATTCTCCTTCCTCCAGCACTGCCAATTGATAGCAGCTGGAAAGGCAGCACTGAGCAGGCTCAAGGGAGCACAAGATGCCCTAAGGAAGCAAGTCCCAGCCACACTTAGAAGTCAGCCTTCACATCGCAGAGATACCACTGAATGCTGAACTGAAAAGGAAGTGACAGAAGAGCCTTCTCTGTACCTAAATTTTTAAATTTGGTTACATGAAAAACTACAGATAAATATAAGCTCAAGAGATTTTAAATGAGAAGCATATTATCATCACCAGTTCAAATTCACTTTGTAATCCTAGGTTACAAATTTTGGGCTTCAAAAAAAAAAAAATCTGAACTTCCATGAGTTCATTGTAAAAAGCTATGTCCAAAGTGCTGAGTGAGACTGTACAGATGAGATGACTTTTGAAGAAGTGACTGGGAAATTAGAAGTGGCCAAGGAAAGTGGCTCAGGGAAAATGAGCATTTGAAGCACAAGCGATGGGAAAGCAAACAGAAAGGGAGGAGGGGAAAAATGAATGGTGTTCACGGAATGACCAAAGTCACATGTGGTTAGTGGGTCCTGGAGAAGTAGCAAGAGCCAGGCTATGAAATTACTCCAGATCATTACCCTAAAGAGCAGCTGGGTGAGGAAGGTGCAGAAGCATTTTATACAAGAAACAGAACATGATCAGATTAAGTTTCAGAAATGTAACTGGAGGGAGAATAAGGGACCAAATGAAGAGGAAGGAGCTATCAACAGGGAGGTCAGTTAGCTAGAAGGTTGTTGTAAAGATCCAGCCAAGAAAACGAAAGGCCTGTGCCAGAGCAACAGCAGTTTGATGAAGAAGCGTGGACAGACCCAAGGAACACAAATAAGGTAAAGGTCCAGGATTTTAGACCAATAAAGGGAGAGTTGTTAAGGATTACCTTAAGGTTCTAATTTGTGAGAAAGGGGAGATATCCCTTGGCAGGGAGAGAAAATCCCTAACTGTGAGTATGCTTATGACCTATTGAATTTCAGGAATCTACAATGCATCCAAATGAATATTGTAATAGACACTGCAATTACTGAGACCAAATGATATCATCACTGTGATCTAACACCTTCTTTTCAATGCCCGATAGCTGTAAAGACATGAGTGATGGATAGTAAATATTTGGCAACAGGATCCATTCCCCAAGCATTATAGATGGAGATGCAATCATCAGGGCATACTTTGAGTTTAGTTAGGTAGAACCAAGATTTTATCAAGTTTTATAGTGCTTTGACATAATATTGTTGCTTTTAATCTCCCCAGAATTCCTAAAGGTGGGTATTTAATATCCTTCCAAGGTAATATTTAATATATTTTCAGTTTTGCAGGTGAGGACTCGAAATCTGTTATCTTAGTTATCACACGGTTAGATAAGTCTGGGCCACTTTCTTCCACTTTTGCCTTTAGATACAGAACATCCTCACGAGACTGCAAACCCACTGAGGTCAGAATTGATTTTATTAATCCTTATGACCCCAAATATGTATCACAGTGCCCAGAACATTGATGTTTATCAATGCATGATAGCACTGAATCACAGGATCCATTCATTTGTGGGATGAATAAATGGATTCCACACATCTAACATTCCAGAATTCTTTGCTTTGTTAAATAACACGACTACATTCCCAAATAAATAGTTTCATGGAAATGAAAAAGTAAAGGCATTAGGCAGGTGTTAGTGATTTCACTTCCTGTGAAATAGCTTGGAAAAGTGGGGAGAGTCTATGAGTTAAAATAACACATATGGGAGACGAAATGTTTTAAAGAAAATATGTAAAAAGAGATATTTCCCTGTGATCTAATTAATTTCCCAAACCGCTGGCAGGAAGACCCTTTCCTGAATCCCACCTGAATAAGCATTTTCACTGCTCACTTTCCAAGGGCGTGTCCACACCCCAGCCCTCCTCGCCTGCCCTGCCTGCCTCTATTTTATTACATGACATTTTCATTGAGCTATTGAAATTGGATGTGTCAGACACATTAAAAGCAATGGCAGTTGTGGCAAGTTAGTTGATTATTTTAAAATAAACCAAGAGGGCCATGTAGATGTCAAGGGAATAAATTGCTCTGTTTAGCAACAAGTGATTTATTTAACTACTGTGGACAGGGTCCAAGCAATGCCAAACTGCATACATTTTGGAAAAAAGCTGAGCTATTTTCTCAGAAATCTCTCATGTGGGACCAAAATAAGAACAGGAGAAGCTTATGGGAAGATTAATTAAATTCTTGATTTGGGAATGACCCCAAGGAATGAATTTTATTTCCCATGTGCTACAAAATTGACCTTGTCGTATTTCTGAAGGTGAGACACATACTACAAGCATCATGTATTAGTATTGACCCAGACTCCATGGCCTTCACTCACACTGCAGTAACAGCCTTTCTCCCCAGCTTGCATTTACGTCTCAGAGCAGCGAGGGTGGAAAGGCAGAAGTCTGGGATTTCATCCTTCCTTCCTCTCACCATTCAACCTTAGTTGGTGGCTGCTAGGTACAAGGCAATCAATACATGGTACTTGGTTGGAATCTAAAGTTGCAGAAACACAGCACAGCAACTAAACACACGGGCTGTGGAAAAGGGAGGCTCAGATTTGCATCCTGATTTTGCCACTTACTTGCTGAGTGACTGTGAACAGGTTTCTGGCCTTTCTGTGCCTAACTTTTCTCATCCGGGGATGAAGGTAGTAATAGTACCAACCACATGCAATTGATGTGAAGTTACATGAGCTACTACAATGCAGAGAGGCCCCCCTGCGATTGTCCTTTCTCGTATCATTGATCACCACCACCCCCCCCCCCCCCCCCCCCCCCCCCCCCCGCTCCATCAGTTCATCCCCTTGGCATACACACATGCTGTATGTGGTGGCTCCCTTGAAAAAGTATCCTTGGTCAAACATCCTCCAGTTTTGACCTTATTCCTTTTCTCTCATTTGCATCAAAACTCCTGGGAAGAATTGTGCATTTGCTGTTCGATTCACTCCAGTCAGACACTTATCTTTTGTTATTCCAATGAAACTGCTCATCAACATCACCCGTGACCTCCATTTTGTCTAATCTAAAGGCCAATTCTAAAGGTCTTATGGAATACAACTTTTCAGCAGCAATTGACCCATTCTTGATACCCTCTTTCTGAAACACAACTCTTTCTGGGATTTTGTTCCACTGGCTGCTCTTTCCTAGTTTCCCTTACAGACACTTCCTCACTGGACTGCCCCACGGTCCATCTCTGGAACATGTCTCCTCTTTTTCCTCACTCCCTAGAGAATTTCACTCAGTCTCCTGGTAACTACAAATATATATATATATATATATATATTATATATATATATATATATATATATATATATATATATATATATATATATATATGGCAACGACTCCCAAATCAATACCTCCAGCCTCAAAGCTTCCCCTGAGTCCCCAGACTTCAACTGACTCTTCATACCTCCACCAGGATGAATACTAGGACTCTCAGTCTCAATATAGCCAACCCTCGTTATTCACAATCCCACATTTGCAAATTTGCCATAACTTGCTTGTGACTCCAAAATCAATACTCTGGGTACTTTTAGTCATGCGCACACATGTGCAGAGCTGTGAAAATTTTGAATCACTGGACATGCATGGTCCAGCTGAGGTCCAGCATAGCAATACTGTGCCTTCTTATTCCAGCTCTCATATTGTAAATAAGCATACTTTCAAAATCTACTTAAGGTCACAATTTTCCCCCTTCATTTTTGTGCTTTTTGTTGGTCATTTTACTTTTTAAAGTGGTTCCATAGTGTTGTGCTGAAGGGCTGTCTAGAGTTCCTCAGTGCCAGGAGGCTGTGATGTACCTAACGGAGAGGATGTGTTAGATTAGCTGGATTTAGGCAAGAGGTGTAATGCTGTTGGCCATGAGTTCAATGATAAAGAATGAGCACTGTGCATTAGGTGTCTTTAAACTGAAGCACACATAACACAAGGTTAAGTGTTGGTCAGTGATGAAGACTTTGGTGAGCAGGGGCTAATAGGATGCCAACCCCACAATTCTCCCAGAAACAATGGTTCAGTGTTCGTGGTGATGTAGTAGAATGATAACTATTGCAAATAATGAGAACTGACTGTATATTCTCCCACCCTATTTTCACCTCAGAAAATAACTTCATTCCTCTGGTTGCTTAGGCCAATTATCTTTGTTAATCTTTTCCTCTTACCTCCCACATCCAATATATCAGCCAGTCCTCTCGTATCTTCCTTTGAAATTGCTCCACTTCTTATACCTTCCTTGTTCCAAGCTTTGATGTGGCAGTGCATCATATTGGTCACCCTACTCCTACCCATGACCATGCCCACTCCCAACACAGGTAAGTCATGTCTTTTTGCTACTCTGCTGAGAACCCTCCAATGGCTTCTCACCTGATTCAGATCAAAGGCTTCTCACCACATCCTTCGGCTATATTGTCATCTTTGCGTTCCTAGGACATAATGATGTCATCTCACCTCAAGGCCTTGCCCTTGCCCTTGCCCTCTTCTCTACTTCAAGCATTATCCTCTAAGGATTCACTTCCTCACTGATTTGTGTCTCTCCTAGCTGTCAGCTTATACTAGGTACTTCATTTAAAATTATGCTTCTCTTATTCTCTATCCCCTTACCCTATCTTATTTTTCTTCATATTTGTTATCACCCAATATACTATAAACTTGTTTATTATTTCCTCTCAATAGAATATAAACTTTTTAAAAATCATCACCTGAGGATATTTATTTTAGAGAGGGGAGAAAAAGGGAGAGGGAAAGAGAGAGGGAGAGAGGAGAGGTGGAGAGAGAGAGAGAAAGAGAGAGAAAGATTGATCTTTGCCTCGTGTACACTCCCCAAACAGGGATTGACTAGGGATGAAACCTGAAATCTAGGTATGTGCCCCAACCAGGAATCAAACCTACAACCTTTCAGTATAGAGCACACATGTCAAACACAAGGCCCGCGGGCCAAATCCGGCCCGCCAGGCCTTGCAATGTGGCCCACACCGCGCTGTCATCACTGCACTCCGCTGCGTTCCATCACAATGACGCGCGGTGACATAGGAGGCTTGTGATCTCGCCGGCCGCCTTGCCAGCTGCCGTACTTGCTATCTATTACGCATGCGCATAGATAACAAGTCACGCGAGATTCAGGAGGAGTGACCTATAGTCCGGCATCCGATGTGGTTGTGCGGGTGGCAGAGCAGAGGAGAGAGTGAGTGTGCGGGCATAAAAAATACACAGCAGAAGCTGCCAGTTCCTGGCATAAAGTGCAGGCATAAAAATCGCAACAGAATCTGCTATCTGTACCCAGCCAGGCATTTATTGACTGACTTTTTTTTTCTCCACTCCATCTGCCAAATCAAGCTATCCCTGTGCAGTTTTCAACTTTTTCCTTCTAACACAGATTTCCAATAAACTACATCTTTTACTGACAATATTGATCCCAAAATGTCCAGGAAAAGAAAAGTTGACGGTGAAGGCAGACAATTTAATGACAAATGGGAAAATGAATACATGTTTGTGCTTAGAGAGGGCAAACCAGTGTGTATATTGTGTTATGAGACAGTGTCGGTGATGAAAGAGTACAATATACGTCGTCATTTTGACACCAAACATAATGTTAAGTATGGCAAATATACTTTGGAAGAAAAGCATAAAATTGTTAAAGAACTAAAAGGCAAACTACAATCACAGCAGCAAATGTTTACAAAGGCTACAGCGAAAAATGATGCTGCAGTGAAAGCAAGCTTTATAGTGGCTGAAGAAATTGCCCGTACTTCAAGGTGTTTTTCAGAGGGTGACTTTTTGAAGCAATGCATGCTAAAAGTGTGTGAGCAAGTATGCCCAGACCAGATACAGAGTTTTCAAAATGTCAGTTTGTCAAGAAACACCATTGCAGATAGAGTTCAAGAACTCTCAGGAAATCTATCATCACAGCTGGCCGAACAGGCATGCAGTTATCTCGCTTTTTCACTTGCTATCAATGAAAGCACAGACAACACTGATACAGCGCAGCTGTCCATCTTTATATGTGCTACGAAGACCGACCTCTCTGTCACTGAGGAACTTTTGGATGTAGCTGCCATGCATGGGACGACGACTGGTAGAGATATATTTGAGGCTGTGGAGAAATCTATAAATAATTTTAAATTACCCTGGGAAAAGTTGGTGGGGCTAACTACCGATGGCGCACCTTCAATGTGCGGAGAAAAGAAAGGCTTGGTTGGACTAATGAAGGAAAGAATGCAAAAAAGTCACTGCCACACACCCTTGATTACTTATCATTGCATTATCCACCAAGAGGCTATGTGTGGAAAAGTTCTGTACATGAATGACATAATGACCACAGTCATTAAAACTATTAACTTTATACGGGCACGTGGCCTGAATCATCGCCAGTTCCAGCAGTTTTTACAGGAGGTGGGTGCAGAGCATGGAGACGTGCCATACCACACAGAAGTAAGATGGCTGAGCAAGAGCGCAGTCCTCAAAAGATTTTTTGAGCTCAGAGAACAAATTGCTCTTTTCATGGAAAGTAAAGGAAAGCCCTTGCCTGAACTGTCAGATCCCGCCTGGCTATGTGATTTTGCTATGATGTGTGACATATGCGAGCATCTCGCCCAACTGAATCTGAAGCTGCAGGGACGCAAACAAGTCATCATGAAGATGTCTGACATGATCACAGCATTCCAGCGTAAACTTCAACTATGGGAGTCCCAACTGGAACAGGACAATCTTGCCCACTTTCCCATTTGTTTGAGTATCTCAACCACTATTTCTGGTACTTTTCCTTGCAGTCGGCTGGCTACCAAAGTTAGCCGTTTACTAAGTGAATTTGAGCGGTGCTTTTCTGACTTTAGAACACAGCACTCAGGCTTTGACATCTTTGCCAATCCTTTTACAGTTGATGTCAACAATGTGCCCCATCACCTTCAGATGGAGATAATCGAGCTTCAATCTGACAGTGGCCTGAAATCAAGGTTTCAGGATGTTGAAATTGAAGACTTGTACCCTCTACTGCCCCCTGACTCAATGCCAGAGCTCCGACTTCATGCTGCCCGTATTCTATCCATGTTCGGGAGCACCTATCTTTGTGAACAGATGTTTTCAATAATGAATCTGAACAAAAACAAGCACAGATCACTCATTACCGATGACAACCTCCATGCTGTTTTGCGGGTTGCTACAGCCCAAGAAATAAAACCGAACATTGACTCATTGATCCGGGGAAAACGGTGTCAGACATCTAGCCAGAAAACAAAACAATGAGCATTTTAGGTACATTCCAATATTACTGTTTTGCTTGATACCAATATTACTGTTTTGCTTGATAGCATGTGAGTTGGTTAACAGCACTGTTAAGGAAAAGATTGTTCCACTCATTTTAAATTCACATTTCTGGTTAACACTGTCAGTTTATGACTGTTCAGTAAACCATTCGGCCCACGATTTAGGCTGGATTTTAGATTTTGGCCCCTTCTCTGATTGAGTTCGACACCCCTAGTATAGAAGATGGAGCTCCAACCAACTGAATCACACTGGCTAAGGCTAAAATATAAACTTTTTTTTAAAGAATAGTTTATTGATTTGAGAGACAGAGAAACATCAACATGAGAGCATAACATTAATAGGCTGCCTCTTGCACATTCCCTACCGAGGACTGAACATGCAACCGGGCACGTGCCCTGACCTGGAATCAAAATGTCAACCTCCTGGTACACAGGATGACACCTAACCAACTGAGCCATGCTGGTGAGGACTAGAATATAAACTTTTTGAGGGCAAGAGCGTTTTGTGCTATGATCACTGCTGATTCCCCAGTACCTGACACAAAGTAGATGCTAAATAAAATTTAATAATCCAATTGATTCTTTGATTTCTTTTAGATGGCATGGAGATAATATCACTCCCATTTCACCCTGTGACTTACCTGCAACAGTGTTAAGGCAGCCTTCAGACTGCCTTCCCTGCTTACTTAGCATGGCCTTAGGGCCGTCTTCAACAAATCTGTTTGGAAAAGGCACATATTCACTGTTGACCTAAGCAAGGCAAAGGACACACTACATCTTAAAGCCAGGTAGCAGGAATGTCGATATTGTCTACTGCCCCTTCCTCTTGACTTTGGTGAGGGGAATTAAGAATAACTGTGTACTTCAGAAAATACCATCTTAAAAGCTCTGTGATAGATGATGTGCTTTGATTGTTTCATAAATTACCTGTTTTCTCCCCAGCATGGATTGTAAAGGAGACAGCTTTATTCTCAAAAAAAGATGTGCTGTTTAAAAATGTTCATTCCCATACAGGATGCACCGGAGTGAGATCACCATCCAGCCAACCGCGGTATTGTGTCTCGGGACATGCATGGAGATTTCATCTTGAAAAGTTAACGGCAAGATTGTCAGGTGTCAGGGCCCCTTACCAAAGACTTTGCTTAACTTGGAAAGAAAAGTTTCCCTTGGAACATACTTCTTAGTGAACAGGATTAGGTGTTGCTTCATAGATATTAACTAGACACCGAGTAAACCATGGGCTTCAGTAGGGGAAGTAGCTGCTTAGCAAACTCACTCTTCAGTCTTGGTCAGCAAGCCAGAATGTTAAGGCAGCGTCAGGGCTGGAAGCCACGTGCATTGAGGATCTAAGAGACCACCCACAGAGTCTTCCTTCTTCGAGGCTCAGGCTCCTCAAACAAAAATCCCACTCTGTTCCCAGGCCGGAGAGCCTCCAGGGATGGGATTGCTCAAGCCTCGGTTCACAGACATGTCACTGTATTCATTTGCTCCACATGTATACATGCAGGTTAGCCCCATCTACCACAGTCCAAATCAACAGAGAGTCGGGGACTGTGATATTTATGGCAAAAAGAACACACACACTCATTGTGAAACATTTGAAACATACAGGATGAATCATGAATAAAAAGAGGGCTCATAATTCTAAGGCCCAGAGATTAAATACTGTTACCAATGTAGTGGCTCTCCTTGCAGTCATTTGCTTAGATGGGTAGGAGTATATATAGTTTCAAGTCAGTTGGATTATTCCAACCTTGTTGTTTTATAATATTTTTCTATTTACTAAGTACGAACATTTTCTCAGGTCATTAATTATTCTGTAATAGTGATTATTTTTTTTTGAATGGCTGTCCAGTATGCCAACATATTTTATGTAATGACACTTACCAGATTAATATTTAGAAAGTTTCCTGTTTTTATCCTTAAAAATAACACCGCGATGAAAAGTGTTGAATGAATTTTTATGTGCATCTCTGACTATTTTCTAAGAATAAATTTACTTAGGTAAAATCACGCCATGAAAATATATGAGCATTTTTAAGGCTTTAGAAAGCTTTTGCCAGTGAATACTCTTCATAGAGCATGAAAGTGTCCCTTTTCCAGCCCTAACCAGTTTGGTTCAGTGGATAGAGCATTGGCCTTCGGACTCAAGGGTCCCAGGTTTGATTCCAGTCAAGGGCATGTACCTTGATTGTGAGCACATCCCCAGGAGTGGGTGTGCAGGAGGCAGCTGATAGATGTTTCTCTCTCATTGATGTTTCTAACTCTCTATCTCTCTACCTTCTTCTCTGTAAAAAATAGAAAAAATAAAAAGGAAGTGTCCCTTTTTCAGAAGTGGCTTTTAGATGAGGCTACCACTCTGGGAATGCCTTTCAGGTGCCCCTCTCCCAGACGGAGCTAACCTGCATGCCCAGAAGCTTCACAGGGCACCTCAGGGCCTTCTGGGCCACATTTGCTCCTCTCTGCAGTTGGGCCAGCTGCAGCCTGTGGAGGTCAGGTGATGGGCATGGGGTCATGCAGCCAGCAGTGACTAAGCCAAAACCGCTCCAGCTCCCCAACCTTGCTCAGATCACAAGGCTGAGAGCACTCACTTCCCTTAGGCCCATTATTCCCAAATAATTTTGAAAAAATCAAAAGAGGCCACTTGCACTGGAGTTTATGGATATAGAATTTTGGAATGATTGGGTCATCCCCAGGACTTTGCTAATTGGCGATATCAAATGCTGTGCAATCCCACCTTCATTTTTCCTTTTTGGAACCAATCGGGGAATGACTTTGTAGGGTTTCCCTTCATGACACAATTTGCAATAAAGCTTTGTCATGGGTCTATCCAGGTGTCCAACCGAGCCTGTCAGACTCAGAGACGTAACTGCTGAACTGAATCAAAACAAAAATTCTCATTCATTATGACTCATACATAAAACTCACGCTGCCTGGTAAGGCACTAGAGCACCCTCACCAACGTAAGAAAACCCTGGTGACACAGGTTGGCCCTAAGATAAAGGCCTCTTGCTACTTTATCCATTATTCAGTAAACTGAATTAAACTCAGGTGGCCTATAATCAACCAACCTAATAAGACTGTTTCTCCGCAGGCAGGGAGAGTCCACAGTGGGGCCATGCTTCCATGAGTTCACTGTCTGTTTCTGGTTACTCCCTGGAATGATGCCTGTGAAGTTAGGTCCTCCATAGACATTGTGCTTTGTTCTGATCCTTTGCCATAGACAGTGGGAGTTGAAGCCCACGTGTCCCTGTAAATGGTGGCCCCACTTATACAGGGGGTAAGAGAAAGCAGGAGACTGTCGACTTATCCCACAGCTGGATTTGGGGGAGGAGTCCTTGAGACAGAGTAAACTGGAAGGGATGAGGACAGTGAAGGGATGGCATGGTCTTTGGTGCCTGTAAGAATCTTGAGAGTATTTTTGAGCTCTGGGCGGAAAGGGGACTCCAGCCACTTCTACTGGGACCCAGCTCTGCTCTGATAGTGTCCAGTAGATTGACCCTGAGTTCCTGTGAGAGAACTTTGGGTCAGGGAGATTTTGCAAATGCCTGTAGGGAAGATTGGGGTCAGAGCATGAAATCTAGTTGTAAATTCTAATACATCCACCACACCGAAGTCTTCTGTTTTAATGACCAACCCTTTATTGCTTGGCATGTAGGCAGTTTCTAGGTTTTCATTATTAAAAACAATACTGTGTTGAATATAAATTTTGTTGTTGATGCTAACGTGAGGATATTTTTTCTATTGATCCCTAGAGAGAGTGGAAAGAAGGGGGGAAGACAGAGAGAGAAAAACATCAATATGAGAGAGACACAATGATTGGTTTGCCTTCCGAGGCCAAGGATCCAGCCTGCAATCAAGGTACGTGCCCTTGACTGGACCAAACCTGTGACCCTTTAGTCCACAGGCCAACATGCTAACCACTGAGTCAAACCAACCAGGGTGAACATAAGTATTTAAAAAAAAATAAATAAAATATATATATATATATATATATATATATATATATATATATATATATATATTATTGATTTTTTACAAATAGGAAGGGAGAGAGATAGAGAGCTACAGTAGAAACATCGATGAGAGAGAAACATCGACCAGCTGCCTCTTGCACACCCCCTACCGGGGATGTGCCCACAACCAATGTACATGCCCTTGACCAGAATCGAACCTGGGACCTTTCAGTCCGCAGACCGACGCTCTACCAATGAGCCAAACTGGCTTCAGCGAACATAAGTATTTTTAATAGATTTCATTCATTGGAGCAGTTTTAGATTCACAGCAAAGTTGAGAGGCGGGACAGTGAGTTCTCATATATCTCAGGCCCTGTGCATTCATAGCCAGCCCCTGTGTTCACATTCCCCACCAGAGTGTTATACCTGTTACAGCTGATGAATTTACAATGGCACACATTTTATCACCCAGGGTCCATAGTTTGCCTTAGGGTCTGAATCCAAAGATCTGAGAACCAGGGGAGCCAATGGGGTAAATCTAGAATAAATCCCAGTTGGTTGTGGTGCATACTTCTTTTTATACTTTATTGGATTAATAGATTTGCTAATATGTTGTTGGGGATTTTTTAAAAATCTGTGTTTTTAAGAAATATTGGTCTATAGTTTTATTTCCTTATAATGTCTGCTTTTGGAATTAAGATAATGTTTGTCTCATAGAATGTATTGGGAAGTATTCCCTCCTCTTCTATCTTCTCACCAGTGAAGCTATCTGAACTTGAAACTGTCTGTTTTAGGTTATTAATTTTTTATTCAATTTATTTAATAAATATAGTCCTGTTAAGATTGTCTATTTCTTCTTGTGTGCGTTTTGGCAGATTGAACCTTTCAAGGAATTAAAAATATATGTCTGTAGAGTTGTTCACAGTATTTTTTTTATTATCCTTTTAATGTCCATGGGATCTGTGGTGATGTCATCTTTTTCATGTTTGATATTACTAATTTGTGTCCTTTCTCTTTTTTTCTTAGCCTGGCTAGAAGGTTATTGATTTTGTTGCTTTTCTTTATTGATTTCTTCTTTTCAATATCATTGATTTCTGCTTTGATTTTTATTGTTTCTTTTTTTTCTGCTTCCTTTGTATTTAATTTGCTCTTCTTGTAAGATGTAGTAAAAGCAGTATTTAGAGGAAAATTTATAGTATTGAATGAATATATCAGAAAAAGGAAAAAGATTTAAAATCAATCAACTGAGAGTTACCTTAGAAAACTAGAATGTGTATTCTGTGGTTGTATGAAATAGTCTGTAGAAGACCATTATATTCGGTTGATTGATAATGTTATTGAGTTCAACTAGGTCATTACTGATTTTCTGCCTGCTGGGTCTATCTATTTCTGATATAGGAGTGTTGAAGTCTCCAACTATAATAGTGGAATATATATTGCCTCTTGCAGTTATATCACTTTTCACCTCAAGTATTTGACACTCTGTTGTTGGGCACACATTAGAAATTGTTATGTCTTCTTGGAGAACTGACACCTTAATCAGTATGTAATGTCCCTCTTTATCCTTGATAACCTTCCTAGCTCTGATTCTGTTCTGTCTGAAATGAATATAGCCATCTATGCTTTCTTTTGATTAGCACCAGCATGATATATCTTTCTCCATCAATTTACTTTTACTCTATGCATATCTTTATATTTAAAGTAGATTTCCTGTAGGCAACATACAGTTGGCCTTTTTTTGGGGGGGGGAGAGGGGGTCCACTATGACAGTTTCTGTCATTAAACATAAATTTTATATCTATTTCTGATTAAATTCATATGCATATACCAACATATTTAATATTGTGTTTATCCACTTGGAAATGAAATTTATTGAGTTACTAGATGCCTGGTGCATGAAATTTGTGCACGGTGGGGGGGGGTATTCCCCTCAGCCCAGCTTACACTCTCTCTAATCCGGGACCCTTAGGGGAATGTCCAACTGCTGGTCTAGACTGGCAGTCAGATATCCTTCTCACAATTCTGGACCACTGGCTCCTAATTGCTCACCTGCCTGCCTGCCTGGTTGCCCCTAACTGCCCCCCACTGCTGGCCAGGTGTCACCCCCAACTGTCCTTCTCTGCCAGCCTATTCCCCCCCAACTGCTCCCCCTGCCAGCCTGGTTGCCCCACACAGCCTGCTGTTCAGTGTTTGGTCATCCCTCACTAACCCTCCTGCCAACCTGGTTGCCCCACGCAGTCTGCTTGTTGAGTTGTTTGGTCATCCCTCAGGCTGGCCCTGGGCAGCTGAGCAGCTGCCATCCGAGGCTTGCCTGTGCCTCAGATTGGCCATGGTTGGCTGGGGCGCTGAGGGGACTAGGGGACTCTGGTGGCAGGTGCCCAGTAAATCTGAGGGGATTGGGCACTGTCATCTGTGAGGGTGTGGCAGTCAATTAGCATATTCCCTCTTTATTAGATAGGATAAGTTGAATATTAGTCTGCACATACATAAATATACAATTTGATGAATTTTTGTAAATATTTACATCATGTAACAACCTTCCCAGTGAAGATGTAGAATATTTCCATCTCCTTAGAAAATTCCTGTGTACCCCTTTGCAATCTCCTATCTCTTTCTCACATCTCCCTGGAAATCACTGATTTTCTTTCACCATAGATTAGTTTTGTCAATTCTAGAACCTCATAGAAATGGAATCACACAATATTTAACCTTTTGTATCTGGATTATTTCACTTATAACATATTTGATTTATCCATGATGTTTTATATACCAGTAGTTATTCCTTTCTAATGCAAGGATTCCATTTTATAGATATGTTTTCATTTATTTGTAGATAGTGAATTGAATTGTTTTTTAAACTTTAATAAATAAAGCTGGTTTGAATATTTTCTACAAGTCCTTACTGAACATAAACTTTTTTTTTTTCATGAGTAGATACCTAAAAGTGAAATTTCTGAAGTTTTGGTAGGTTTATGTTTAACATTTAAGAATCTGCCAAACTGTTTTCTGAAGTTGCTGTCCCATTTTAACCTCCTACCAACAACTGTTCCAGTTCTCTTACAGCCTCACCAACACTTGGGAATTTTTAGTCCCTTTAATTTTAGCCATTCTAATGGGTATGACATATCATTGTGGTATTAATCTTTATTTCCCTGATGACTACTTGTATTAAGCATGTTTTCATATGCTCATTGGCCTTTAATAGATCTTCTTTTGTGAATCCCTGTTCACATTTTACCTGTATTTTTTTATGTTATCTTTTTAGTATTGAATTCCAAGAGTCTTTTTTTTTAATATATTCTGAATTTGAGTTCTTTTTCAGACAAGTATTAAAAATGTTTTATCTCAGTTTATAGCTTGCCATTTATTTTTTTTCTTTGAAGAGCAGAGATTTTAATTTTATAAAGTCTATTTTGCTAATTTTTTTCTTTTATAGCTAATAAATTAATATTTGTATATCATATTAGGAAAGAGTAGCCATTTGATTTTAAAACTCTAAATGGTTTCAGTTTTGCAGTTAACCATGTTATAGATGATAATGAGCAGAGGACAAAAGCAAGCAAGCAAATTAACTTTTCTTTCAGAAGCTTAACTACAAAATAACTCATCTTAAACCAAGAAGTCTGAAGTTTAGTCAAAGGATCCGAGGTACTAAGTAACCAAAGCAAAGGATAGGACAATAATATCCCTATATTGTATACATGTTGCCACGAATGTGTGGTCTTGAGAAGAACTCTATGGAAGATTTAACATTTTCCCCTGCCTATTGACTCCCTCACAAGAGGGAAATTGAAACCCATCTGACTAACAAAGTAAATACAGGTTAAAAAAGTTTTTTTTGCTTTTTTTTTTTTTTAATTGTCTAAAGTTTTACATGTCTCCTTTTTCCCCAATTGACCACCACCCCCAAAGCCATTCCCACCCCAGGCAAGCCCCCACCGTCCCAGTGTCTGTGTCCATTGGTTATGCTAATGCACATGCATACAAGTCCTTTGGTTGCTCTCTAACTCCCCCTCCCCTGCCATTTGTCTCTGGATCTATTCTTGTTCATCAAATTATGTTGATTATTATATTCCACATATGAGTGAGATTATGTGATATTTATCTTTCTCCAACTGGCTTATTTCTCTTAGCGTAATGCTCTCCAGTTCCATCCATGTTGTAAATGGTGTACAAGTTCCTTTTTTATAGTGACATAATATTCCAATTTTGCTGATATTTATTTGAGAATAGAATTAAGTGGCAGTTTTGAAAATAATGTAGAAAAATTGTCTTCTACCTCTTTTATGTGGAACAAAAGCATGTTGCTTATATAAGCCTTGCTAGTACATAGACATAAAGGACAGACAGTGCAAGGAATGCCACAAGTTCCGCTAGCCCTAAATGTCACCCTGGAAACTCTCCATTAACAAGGGGACAGGATACTGACCTTGAGTTTGAATTCAGCTTTCTTTGACTGTCAGCAAGTAAATTACTCTTTCTGATTCTTTTAAATATCTAAGTAGGAATGCTACCTTTTGTGATTGTTATAATCATTAAATGACATAACACATGTGGAAATATCCAATACAGGCCCCTTGTTATGGAGGAAAGATAATAAAGTTATGTTTAATCTGAATGAGTTGTATATTCAAAGTTGCTCTTTAAACCAAAGGACTCTATTAAGATACCACTGGCCGTTTGCACCTTGTCTCAAGGTAGCTTTTCAGACTTGCTTGTTACTTAGTGAGGACCCTATAGGAATGCACCACCAGGTAATCACTTTTGAATAGAGACAACGTCAAATCCCAAAACACCATCAGAAAGATTAATGCACCCCTATGTTTATAGCAGTGCTATTTACAATAGGCAATATCTGGAACAATCTGAGTGCCCATCAGTAGATGAGTAGGTAAAAAAGCTGTGGTACATTTACACATGGAATACTATATGACTGTAAAAATAAGAAAGATCTTTTACCCTTTGAGACACCATGAATAGCCCTGGAGAGTATCATGCTAAGTGAAATAAACCAAGTAGAAAAGACAAATATCACATTGTTTCACTTATATGTGGACTCTAATGAACAAAATAAACTGATGAATAAGATAGATCCAGAAATATGAATGCAAGGAATAGACTGACGGATCTCAGAGAGAAGTGGGGTGGGAGTGGGGAGGGTAGAAAGAGATTAACCAAAAAATATATATGCATATATGCAATAGCCTATGGACACAGTCAATAGCATGATAAAGGCCTGAGATAGGGTAGGGGTTGAGTGGAGGGAGGCAAAGGGGGTTAAAAATGGGGGACATCTGTAATACTGTCAACAATATGAATCAAGTCAAGTCCAAGAATAAAGAAGGAACCAATCAAAGAGACAGATAGTCCCCAAAGTGGCTTTCATATCTCGAGCAGAGTTTCATCTCTTGGCTGAGGTGTCACACCAGGACAGCCAAGGTGGATTACATTGGCTGGTGCCCTGGAGGAAGGGAAGAAAGCCACAGGGGTGCAATAAAAAGGAAGAAGCAGAATGCAAAGTCGCCAAGTCAATGTTTTCTTATTTCACACTTAGTTCTTATCTTAAATCACTTACTGTTGCAACAGATTTTTCCAAATCATAATGTGGCTAGCATTCTTGTGGATACTATAGGTTATTCAGAAATTAGTGCCCATATTCCTTAAGTAAGCCATTTAGATTTAAAATAGTTGGTGATACAGGGCCAAAATTATTGATAAAGACTCTGATAGTTTATTGTGTGTGTCCACTTGACTGGGCCATGGGTGCCCAATAGTTTGTCATACATTATTCTGGATGTTTCTATGAGGGTGTTTTGGATGAGATTAACATTTAAATGGATATATTGAGTAAAGTAGATTACCCTCCCTGATGGGGATTGGCCTCATACAACCAGTTGAAGGCCTAAGTAGGACAAAAAATTGGCCCTCCTCCAACTAAGAAAAAAATTCTCCCTGTCTGATGTCCAAAATCCTTGGGACATTGGCTTTTTCTCCTGTCCTCTGACTCAACCAGAAACATTGGCTCTTCCTGGATCTGGAATCCCCAGCTTTCAGACTGGAACTTCACAATTTGGCTATTCTCGTTCTCAGTCTTCAAATTCAGACAGGAGCTAAGCCACTGGCTCTCCCAGCTCTTCAGCTCACTGACTCACCCTGCAGATCTTGGGACTTGATATCACCCTGCCCATGAGCTACTTTCTTGTTGCTAGTAGAAGGCACTGCTCTGGGGGTATTGTCCTTTGTTAGTGTCCACTCTTGCTTACAGAACTGGAACAAGATCCTGCAGGATTAGAGCAGATGGGAAACAGCAGTATGGGTAATGGTGTGAGGTTGAAATTAATCATGACTGTGGTTGAAGACAAACAATGGAGAGAAGCAATGCAAGATTTATTTTATTAAGCAAATATTTGCTGGGCACCTATATGGTGTGCAGTGCCACTTGGAAGAGCAGCTTATAAAGAGGAAACAAATAAAGAAATTGAAAAGAAAAGGTAGTCTAAGTCAAAAGGAATAGGCTACAGTTAAAAAGTGAATATATATCCCTCTGAAACTTAGTGATAAAGATAAGAGAATGGATGTTAAGGAATAAATAATTCGAGTAAATACTGGAGAGTCATTCATTAAGACTTGTATGGTCACTCACTAGTTTACTTACAGGCAGTTGCAAGGGAGTTTGGGATGAAGAATAACAGAAAGGGAGACAACAAGAAGTAAAACACAATCCCAACACTCAAGGAGTTCACAGTCTAATATCGTGTTTCCATGAAAATAAGACATCCTCCGAAAATAAAACCTACTTACAGGTTTCCTTCTGAGTGAAATATAAGGCATTCCCCCAAAATAAGCCTCCCCCCGCCCTCCCCGCTAGGCTAAACATGAGAGATTTGGTCCACTGATTCTGAAAGAAATGGAGTCACAAGAAATTCACCAGGAAATTCAGGAATTGGATTGTTATGATGATGTTCCAGAAGATGATGACATGATTGTCATTCAATAGATGAGTAAATTCTTGATACTGTAGGATTCAGTTTGTCTGGTTTGTGTTGACAACTACTGTACTACCGTATAGTATACAGGTAATAAATTTCCTTTATTTTCATTTAACAATAAATGTATACCTTATACTTCTTCATGGAAAAATAAGACATCCCCTGAAAATAAGACCTAGCGTATCTTTGGGAGCAAAAATTAATATAAGACACTATTTATTTTTGAGGAAACAGGGTAGGAGAAGCAAACAAATAAACACGTAATACAATATAATGTTACAAATGCAATAACAGAAATACAAACCCACCCAGATGTGTTAGGGTCTCAAGTTGCCTCAAGCAGGGCTCCAACCATGGCATAAGAGACCTGCCTTGGCTGAAAGTGTAACCAGCTTTGAACTTGGTCCTTCATGTTATCAGGCCCCTTTCTCTACTGACAGCTGAAGGAGATGACTTCTGCATGCAAACAAAGAGCCCTCTGGCTTTTACACTTGGCTTTCATTTGGCTGCTACTCAGCTATTCATTAAGTTTCTGCAGAGTGTCACTGATCTTTAGCAGTAGCTATCCAATATCATTCTCCTTATACTACTATTTCCTCCATATATTTCAAGCACCTGATATATTACATCCTATAGTGTATCCTCTTCCACCAGTACCTTCCCAATTCATCACTGGTAAAAGTTTTGAACCCTGGATAGCCACCTTGTGTGAGGGCTACCTGTGATTCACTTTCCAGCAACAATGACCTCTTCGTTGCCAGCCTGCAGTCAAAATCTAACTTAATATCTATTTTCTGAAACCACTCCTAAGTTGGGTTCTCCAGAAGGTGATACTGAACAGAGTTTGGGGTCAAGATACATATTAAGTTGAACACCTATAGAGGAAAGATGAAGGAACAGAAACAGGTAGAGAAAGTTGAATGTGGTGGGGAGCCCAAGAACTAGGATTGCTCATCAGACATCCTGTGTTGGGCTGGCAGCTAGGACTTTTTTTCACTTTCTTCAGTCATAGATGTGGGCTATTCCTGTACAGATGTGAGATCAGGCAAAGTGACTCTCTGCAGCTGAGGCAGATCCTAAAGAAGCTGATGCTGAAGACTGTGAGCTAAAAACAACAGGACTGCAAGTCATTCTTTCAAGGGGGATCTGGACAGTATATCTTCAAGTCTACCATGTGGTCCAAGCCAAGAGAGATACAGTAAGAAGTTATATATACTGTATATGACATAGATGATAGATAGATAGATAAATGATAGATCTATATAGATGCACATACATATGCATACAGACAGAGAGAGAGAAAAGAAGAAGGAAGAGAAGGGAGAATTATGGAATAGCATTAATATTTTCTATAAATGAAGAAGGGCAAATTAATTTGCAAAGATCAAGGATGGTGTGGCTGAAGATTTGATAATGTACTATTTGGAAATATTGACTGGAAGGAATGTTTTAAGTCTTCTGACAAAATTTTCAAATCCCTCTGACATTGCAGATCAGTAAATTTAAAGTGTAAATTTATAGAAGATAAATGACATCAGACTTTGAGTTTATTCCATCGTCTCAGATTGTCAAGGGAAGGTCTAGAGAACATAGTGGGTGCAGACCAGGGCTTGGGGTTGGCATAATCAACAAAGCAAATTGTCAAATGGATTGATGATGAGCAATGTTGTAACAGATGACCACGGAGCCCAACCTGACTGAGTGTTAACCTGAGTTAGCAAGGTTTCTCTGAGCCAGTATGGTAGTAAGAATTATAAGTGACTGAAGCTAGTGGATGCATAGAAGAGAATTTTTAGTTCTTATGAGTAAATGGAAGAGAGAACAGATGAGGAGGTTGTAACAGAAAAATGAAAGGAAAAAATTAAGATCTTGGCTAGGAAATCTAGGAAGAAACTCAGGATATAGATATATAGAGGTAGGAAGCTGGCACAAAATGAAGAAGAAACCCAGAAAAATCGGGTAAAACAGGTAAATGTGAGTCCAATGAGTTATCATCATTGTCATTTAGAAGCTTTTAGAAAAGGCTGGAACAATTATATTTGGATTTTGGATGCTGCACAGAGCAAGATAATAAATGCCATGCCTGGCTACTGGGGATTTATTATTTAAAACTTCTGGGAAGAGGGGTTTTAGATAAAAACCAATTCCCCCATTCCTTGAGAAAAGACCTCACTTGCTTCTTCCAAATTGAAAGAAACCAGGGAAATGCTTTGGCGACAAGTATTAGGTCTAAAATGCTAAAATATGTTGAACTCTTCTGTGGTGGACTGAGGGCCAGAATACATTTTTTAAAAACAGACATTGAATGGCTTCTTCTTCTTTCATTTTCTGCCACAGTGTCTGCTAGGCAAGGAAAATGACTCATTAATAAATTGAGTGCCAGAGGCCTGACTCACTCAGAAACTTCTTAACCACCTCACCCAATCTTATTATACTTTAGCTAATGATATTCTCCAGCTTAGGCTGTCAGAATTATGCCTCATGCATGGGTAATGGGTTGTATAGCTAGTACTAGAAGTAGGCTAGCAGTATTAACTCCCATTTTAGTAATGTGGAAGCTGAGCTAAGGGAATCACCTTAGGCTAGACATTGAATGCTCTAAGGTGAAACTGTACTTCTTACCACCAAAACCAGCAAAATATCCACAGCAAAACAGTTCTAGAGCAGACACCCCAGGTGATTGTTTGGGGTCTGAACCCAGTGGCCACACAGGAATAACTACCAAATTTGAAGAAATGATAGCATGTCTACTAATGAGCAGCTTAAGGGCAGGAATAATTTCTTATTCAACTTTATATATCAAGTTTCGTAGTACAGCGTTTGATAAGAAAGTACTCAAAAAACAGAGATATTTGTTAAATGAATAAGTAAATGAATGATCTTAAATATCAATTTTTTGTGATTACCTTCTTTCCTGAGATGATTATTATAAATTTCATGCTTTGTAGCTAAGCCAAACTTTGCAATTCTCAGCAATGAAGTGCACTCAAAATGCAAGTATCAAGGATAAGAAGATTATTGCATTACAGAATTTCCAGTCTCCTTGGACTTACTCTTTGAATCAATGTTTGATGCTAATATCCACGTGGTTTCTGAGGCAGCGGTAAGAAGGAATCACATGATTTCAAACAAGACCTCCTTCTGTGCATGGGCTCCCCAAACTCTTACATTTTTGTTTACCATCCGAACCTTAGAAGCTTCCATTGTAACGTCAGTGGTGCTAGTCAGGGAGAGAATGTATGTCATTCTCATAGGAGTCAAACCCAAACAATAAATATTTACTGACATATCTGCAAGGAAGTCAATTGGGGGTTACAAAATGCAAGATACAGGCTTTGTCTGAAGGTGTTTGCAATTTACCTGAATAGAGAAGATAAAGAAGTGTGGAAAGGTTACAATAAAAGGTATAACTACCCTGTTTCCCCAAAAATAAGACAGTGTCTTATATTAATTTTTGCTCCCAAAGATGCGCTAGGTCTTATTTTCAGGGGATGTCTTATTTTTCCATGAAGAAGAATATGGTACACATTGATTGTTAAATGAAAATAAAGGAAATTTATTACCTGTATACGGTACGGTAGTACAGTAGTTGTCAACACAAACCTGACAAACTGTGAATCCTATAGTATTAAGAATTTACTCATTTATTGAATGACAATCATGTCATCATATTCTGGAACATCATCATAACAATCCAATTCCTGAATTTCCTGGTACTCCATTTCTTTCAGAATCAGTGGACCAAATCTCTCATGTTTAGCCTGGGGGGGGGGTCTTATTTTGGGGGAATGCCTTATATTTCACTCAGAAGGAAACCTGTAAGTAGGTCTTATTTTCGGAGGATATCTTATTTTCATGGAAACACGGTAGCAACTGAAGATAAAGAACACTTGTCGTAGGGAAGCCTATGACTGTGCAGCATTCATCATTTCCCTTCTTGATTCCTACCAGAAGCCAGCATTATTCAAGTATTTATTTTATTTAGGTGAGAGAGGAGAGGATGACCTCCTCCCCAGACCAGGTGTAAGTCCTAATTACTAAGACAATTAACATGTGACATTCCCTGTGCTACTGTTGTGGGCCCAGCAATAGGCGTGTGACAAATACTGGCTCAACCTGATTGAAGGCACCTGATAGTCCCACTCTTTGCCACTATATGAAAGTGAAGAAGAGTGTGTCCATAGGTGCTTTGGGCAGCCACCTGATGACCATGACGAAACCAGACATGGGATGGCAGAGTGGAGCAAACGTGGGTCTCCAAAGATGTAGTTGAGTCTCTGAATCAACCTTGGAGCCTGTCCGAATTCAGGACTTCCTGCTACATGAGATAATAAATTTCTTTATTGCTTAAGCTGGCTTGGAGGGGGATTTGTTTCCAAAAGGATCTCGAGAAGACAATGACCAATTGCCAAATGTGTGGGCAGATAATAATGACTGTGAGAGTTAGAACGGGGAGAGTTCACATCAGGCTAGAGCAGTCAGGACAGCATTCAGAGAAACGGAGGCTTTAAAAATGAACAGAATTTGCACAAAGGAGAGGCGGGAGAAAGGCATTCCAGGCAAAAAACAGAAGATGAAAGGGATTTGAGGAGCAGGAAAAGAATAGAGAGTGCAAAGTGAGGAAGAAAAGGTCAGATCGGATTTTAGAAGACCTTGAAAATCAAGTTAAAGTACCAGGGGCAAGGCTTTAATAAAGAGTCGGAACAAGCCAATTATCTGTCCCTGCCGGAGCATTTGAAGCCAGGCCCATCTACCACAACATTGTACTCCTGCTGCTCCATAAAAAAAAGTTTTAAACATTAATGGGTATTTTAAGCAAATGGCCCACACCACTGCCCCTTTGCCCTGACCTGCCTTGCTTTGGTCTCATCTCTCTGGCTTCACATTCATGGCTCTGGGATGCTAATGTTGATCCTGTGTCTTTGCTTTCTACAGAATGGTTTCTCATCCTGCTCACCCCATCATTTTCTTCTCGCTTCTGAACTCTGGTGTAACATGCTGTCTGCAGTAGAGCCCCACTGTGTTCTTGTTGGATACTTTACTTTCTCACAGACCACACAGGAGAGAGGAAGAGGGAGCAATACATATTTTTATTGATTTCAGAGAAGAAGAGAGAGGGAGAGAGAGAAACATCAATGATGAGAGAAAATCATCGATTAGTTGCCCCTACTGGGGATCAAGCCCGCAACCCAGGCAAATGCCCTAACTGGGAACCTCCTGGTTCTTGGGTCAACTCAACCACCCAACAACACTGGCTGGGCAAGTCTGTTAAATATTTTAAGGATGATATCATATTTCCTCTAGGCATTCCCTTTTCCATACACCTAGTTCTTTTGATCAACCCTCATTTTGACTTTCCATTAAATTGGTCGTTCCTTTACAAATAAAATCTGGGTTCTCTGTATATTTTTTCATGCATGGCATTCACAGTTGGATACAATACTATAGCTATGGCTGAGACATATGGTGACCATTCAAGACCTATGTTGATGCAAACTATTAATAAGATAGTGCCAGGTTTTATGATGACCATACCACTCTGTTTGTTCTAAATGAGTTTTCTGTCAACTAAAAACAGTCTTTATGAATGCAAAGCTCTCTCACAGACATGTTATGTGGAGGTGTTGTTCAGATGCAAATGACACCTTGGAATGACCGTTGGAGAGACATTGACCTGGTTTGAATCTTGGCTCTATTATATACTGAGACTTCAGGGAAGTCCATTACTTTGTCCAAACCCAGTTTTTTGTTTTTTGTTTTAACTCTAAGGAATTAAATTTACAGAGTTACTTTAAGGATTAGAAATCAAGTATATAAATGCTAGTCTATATAAGTACACACTACATTATAACTTTTTAAAACCAATTTATTGTCATTGGTAGACTTAGTTCAAAATATAAACATTCGGAGCCATGTAAGATTAGGATTATAGCTTCTTCATGTTAATCCTTTACTCCTGCTTCCTGTCAACTGCTACCAGAAATCTCCTCTGATTTAATAATCTTCATCCTTTGGGTATGGTCAACAACTATTTATTTTTCCATTTGAGTATCCTTTTCTCCAGTAGTCCTTTGGCTATTTTGCAGAAAAAGAAGGTAGCTTCTTTCTTGAAGTCAGAATATACAGTATACCTATTGCCAATATGATTTAATTTTTTATAATTCTACTAAAAGCACCAATATAGGATTCAGTGATCTCATGAACCTGAAGAATGGGGCTAATTTAGAGCAGGTAAAGGAATTAGACTATTTTTTCTCTACATTTCCATCAATTTCACTTTTACAAAGACATTCTTCTTTGTTAAAGTGGAAACTCCCTTTTTCTTTCCCTCTACTTACTGATTGATGATTCTGTAAGTCAAGAATTTGTCAGATGTTCTACTTTTAGCCAAATGAGACTCCCTACAGAAGCCCTCCTGGTTGGAGTAGGCTTCTAAACACTATTGAGATCTGGGTCAGGAAAGTGTCTTCTCTGCCAGCTGGTCACAAGTGGGTTCTCTTTCTTAACACCACCCATATGCCTGTCTGATGTTCTCATACTCAAGTTTATACATTTCTATATGTGTGTACATCTTGACATCTTTTTCTACAGGGTTAGATTTTTTTTTTTAATCTAATGAAATTAGAAAATTTTCACCATCCATCACTCCCTTACATGTTCCCACTTCCCTCATTAGCTTAAATTTCAGTATGGAAATAACTCACAATCATCTCAACTTTTTTTTTCCTCCATCATACTCACCTGATTAAACTGGTTCTGATTATATACTAATATTGTCCCTACATCCTCAAGTCTTAACATTTCTGGGAAAAATTTATATAACTACACTGAATAATATCACTTCAAATTTATGACCACAATCTTCAAATGGGTACACAGCGCTGCTTAGCACTACCATTTCATTTCTCTAATAGTTTGTTTGCCACTCCTAGTTGACTATTTTTTCATATATCTCCTTATTCCTCAAATTCCCAACACCCACCCCTCCCCTCTCCTACTGACCTTCTACATACAAATCTCCTTTGTTTTCCTTTGTGTTTGTTGTTGCCTCTGCCTTGACTGCTCCCCTGCACTCCATCTTTTCAACTTCATGACTTACTCCTTTGTTTTATTTATGTCTATGTTCAGGTATTACTTCAACACCTGAGCTAGGGAAGCACCCTCCATCACGAACTGTCTTTTTCCTTCATAATACTTATTTTCACCTGAGGGATTTTATATATGTCTTCTATTTTTAGTCAAATACATAATTTCTAATTGTCACTTTCAGAATTTCCATATGCATATTATTAATTCTTTCTGGATGCGCTATCACACTGCTATTCATAATATCTACCCTACTCAATCTAGATACCTGCCTCCTAAGCCTACCAACCTGCTGTTCCAAACTGCACAGGTTGCTCTCAATGTAGGTTGTATAGCTATTATTTTAAGTCTTCTTCTCTTTATTCTTTTCCTAAGTTGAACCCACTTTTGCTAGATAACATGTTTTGCTCTCTCTCTCTCTCTCTCTCTCTCTCTCTCTCTCTCTCTCTCTCTCTGTTTAATTCCTTCTTTGTGCTGAAGCACGTCTTCTGTGAACTAGGACCTTTAGACTCAAAGACCTCAGAGTTGTAAGAACAGGAAGTACAAATTTCCCAACTTGTGGTGATGGTAAGAAGGATCTCTCCTATTTCCTCCCCTTGTTTCCTAGATCCATTTATTCTACCAATTGGAGGCATCACACAATATCATAGCCATTGATTTATAGCATATGCCACATAACAAATTATTGTAGTTGTGGTTATTTTAATGTGTTTTTTTTTTAAACTTTAAAACTAGAGTTGTGATTTACACATCACCATTACAATATTAGAGAGTCAGTGGCAATAAGCTTTCTTAGCATTTGTGTGTTTGAGAAAGTCCATCTTATCTTCATTTCTAAAGAACAGCTTTTCCAGGTATAGTATTTTTGATTGACATAATTTTTTTTTCTTTCAATGTTTTAAACATATCATCCCACTCTTTTTTGGCATAAAAAATTTCCACTGAGAAATCTTTTGATAGTCTTATGGGGATCCAATGGTTTCTTATTTTACTTAGAAATTCAAAATCCTCACCATTATTCTCAACTATCTACATTATCAGGCCCTATCCACCTTTTCAATCTCATGTCTTTCCACTTTCCCCTTTATCATCCTCCAGCTATTCTGGCTTATTCTTTGTTTGAAATTTTCCAGGTAATCCTCCCTCAGGGTCATTGTGAATGTGGTTTCCTCTGCCTGGGTCTTTAAATCCCCATTTCTTCACATTGTGGATTATATCCTAATTCACAACTTCACTATAATTTTACACTCTCAGAGATACCTCATCTGACCACCTCCCCATCTAAGGTATATCGTCCACCTCATTGCATCTCTACTGTCAGAGTCTTTAAAAAAAAATTATAACTTTATTGATTTCAGAGCGGAAGGTAGAGGGGAAGAGAGATAGAAACCTCAATGATGAGAGAGAATCATTGATTGGCTGCCTCCTGCAGGTCCCCTACTAGGGATCAAGCCCACAACCCAGTCCATAGGCTGACGCTTTATCCACTGAGCCAAATCATCTAGGGCTACTGTCAGAGTCTTAATCTTACCACTTCTTTTTCATAGTTCAAATACTAATCATGTGAAATATTTTTATTTATTTAATTGCTATCCTGTTTTAGTTACTCTCCTTCTCCTATTTTTAAGTACGTTTTATCATTAAAAGGCTACTGTCTCTTTCATTCAGTGCTCTACTCTCAGCCCCCCAATAAAGTTGGCACTCAATTCATACTTGTTGAATAAATAAATGAATGAATAAGAAATTCCATCTAATTCTTGAGTCCAATTCCAACCAATTTTATTAATTTGCATAAAATTAAACCCAATGATGTATTTATGACCCAACCATAAACCTTCTAACAAGCTACCCTCCATTCCTCACCTCCCAAGCACATACATTAGCCAGCCTCAATAAACCTTGGCTAACTGTAGAATATCACAGCCTACTTCTTGAACCTACTCACTTCTAACCACTCTGGATCAAATTCACAACCTGGGCCTCAAATCTAAATCCAGAAAAGACAGTCATTGATCTATTAGTTCTTTCCCTTTCATCTCAATTCCATATTCTTAACAGAATTAAGTGATAAAGCAGCACCTGTGCTCCAAGTAATTTTTTTTGTTATTGTTCAAAAGTTTGGCTACTCAAAAGACTCTCCTGAGAGCTTTTGATTCTTTGCCTCCTGGCCTCTTCCCTTATCCCCATCTAAGGTGTGCACTTGTTTTGAAGTCTCCACAGACACAGTGGCAGAGGACCAAGCTACCTTCATCATCATCTCCAGCTCCCCTGGTGAATTCCCCATGCTCTATGCACACCCATTAAAGGCTGCTTCCCATTGTTCTTGTGACTCACCATGACCTTTCCCACTCTGTTTCTTCTTTCCATGTTCCTACCTGCCACCCTCCAGATAGAACCGATAAAACTGTTTTCCCAGGTGAATCTGTTTTCCTCCTTCCCCCCATGATATTGAATTAAAAGTCTTCTGGTTCCATTAGTCTGGCTTCTAGGTAGACACATTCCTTCTGTGCATGTGAAATATCCATGGCCAAGAACCCAGTATCCCAGCATCTTAAGCCAATGGGCCCCAAATCTAAATCCAGTTTATCAACACTATCAGCACATACCTTAGTTGATCTATTAGCTCTTTTCCTTTCAATTCAATTCCACATTCTTAATAGAATTAAGTGATAAAAACAGCACCTGTGTCCCAAGAAATTTTTTGTTATTGTTCAAGAGCTTGTATTCTCTAAAGACTCTCCTGAGAGCCTCTGATTTTCTGTTTTCAAATTCAAATGCTATCTCTTTGTTTTCTCTTTGCCACCTCCAGGTTTCCTGAGGATGGTCTGGACTTTGAGCATTTTACAATCAATATAACATAGGCCAATATTTCTTTGTCCTCATACTTCTACATATCTCAGGGATCTTTCCATTAGAAACACCAGAATTATTCATGCTTTAAAATATAGTTCCTTCTGAAGTAGAAATCCCAGAGTCAGGAGATCTGCATTTGCCACATGGAGGAGAACAAGCTGGTGGAAACAAAAGAAATGATAGAGGAAAATGAACTGAGTTCCAGGCAAGAATTGTGATGCTCAAGGATTATCTGAGAACTTGTAAAACCTCCAAATGTAAATGGAGGAATCAATAGAGCATCTCATGTAGGTTTTTTGTTTTTGTTTTTTACTTTTATCACATACCGTAAACTTTGCAGAATAATTTGCCTCTGAATCAAAAGTTTTATGGGAATATCTCTCACATTTAAGTTACAGAAACAATATTAAACAATAATAGCCATTGGGAAATGAGAACATCATGCTTCTTTCCAAATTGATTAGTCAGTTTATTTTATATTAGTCTGTTTATTTATGTAATTATGAGTGCCCGCTAATGTTTAAAACTGCAAAGTTATAGCAAAAAGTGCTTGAAGAAAGGCAGTCATTAATATATTAGCTCTAGATCAAAATAGCCACCACCAAGAGAAGAGAATCCAGCAGCACCATGGGATTTAGAATCAGACCTAGGTTCCATTGTCAGTCTGTCAGTTATGAGTCTGGAACATTTCATCTCTAAATTTTCTTGAACCCACATATAAAAACAGAAGACTCTTTTATAGGTTGTTCTGAGGATTTAATGAGATAATAATAGGAAAGCACCAGCACAGTGCTTCATACATGACCACCTATATGTGTTTACTCACTCTTCTTCCTACCAGATGACTATTCCAAATATGACGTTTCAGACCCCATATAATGTTAAACATTTATAGCTATGTCCCTTCAAAAAGTGGGATTAAATAGCTTTGTTCCACTTTCTTCAAAGGTCATTTAGAACATCTGTTCTATAGCTACCCAATAGTATTTAGAAAAGAAATTTTCAAGCTTTTGCTGCTAGGGGGATGTTTAATGTTGGAATATAGACAGTTTCCATGGTATCTGTGTTTCAGCCCAGTGGGAATTTCAATTCAGACTTCAAACCAGAAATTTTAATTCTATTCAAAAAGTATGTACATGGAAGAGGAGCAATAAAGCTCAATGAATCAAAACCCATTGAGAACAGCACAATCCAGTACACTGAGGGATGGCATTCATCTGTCTAGTGATAAAGATATCTAATCGCATCCCACATTCTTAATTTGCTACAGGCAATTTTGTTTAAATTAATGTAGAGTAAAATGTAAAACTACAGGTTTGTTTGTTTTTTTAATTGCGAGTTCAGTCATTCTCAACAAAACATTTTGTTGTTTCCACGAAGTTCAAGAAATCTCCAAATGAAGCATAACCACAGGAAAAACAAAACCAAGGCAAGGCCAGAGTGCCTTCAATCTTATCCCTACCCTCCTTTCCCATGGCAGACAGCTCATTCCCACTGGCCTTGGATCTGGCATCAGAATGACAGCTAAACTGTGGAGCCCAGAATGAGTAAAGTCAGGTGATCAGCTCTGATTGCAAGTCTCCTGCCTGTCTAGGTGTGCTGCAAACCATGTTGGCCGAGGGTACAGCTCCCTTCACAAGGATAAAGAGAAACATGCTCTGTCAGATGATACCGACATGTATTTGCCACTGGTTGGCTGAAAGGAACTTGCTTCTCTGTTGCTACTCATTTGTCTTGGACTTTTGACTCACCATGGCTTTGTTCCTATTCTTCTGAATGCCAGGCCTGGCCCTATGTGGCACACACCTCTGCTTTCTTCTGGCACACCCCCCTGACCCCTAGCACCAGACCTCACGTTAGATGCTTATTTGGTGCAGCTCTTGCTCCCTGAACACAGACAGGTCTTTTTAGGACTTTCCCAGCAGCCAACTGCTTTCTGCTCCTGCCACTGGGCAGAGCCTACTATGGTCTGAGCAGGCAGTCACACTCGCCGTTGTCCTTACCTGGTCTGATTAAACTAGTTCTGGGAAGCTGCTCTGTGGGGCCCAGCTTTGCCTGTCCTGGCCTTGTCTGGCCTTGGCACTGGGGGGTCTTCACAGCCCACATCTTTCCTCAAGGGACAGCTTGTACCTGAGTCAGCCCACGCCAAAAGGGCGGCCTCCTCTTCCTTTTCTGGATTTGTGGTTCGCTCGTTATTCTTCATCCCGACCACAGTTGCCTTGGCAGCAACACATGCCGGGGCCTGCTGGGAAAAGTCTGCACTCCAAGTTGGCACCTGCTCCTGCTAGCAGACAGGCCTGAACTGCTTGGGAGAACACAGGCAGGGCAGGGCGACTTAGGTATCGAACTGACTGGGGCAGCGTTGGCGTCCTCTTACGTGGAGGTGGCCGGCAAAGCAGAGTTAAGGAAATTGCTTCTTTCCTTTCTCCTGTTCACAATCAATCCCTATGCCCCAGGATGGCCTCCGCTGGCAGGTTGACACCCAGATGATTTCTGATGGCCTACGTGCCGACCGCAAGGCGAGCCTGAGCACTGCCAGCTCAGCCCCCACAGAGAATCCCTTCTCTGGGGATGGGAGGTGCTTTTCCAAACCCCAGAGAGCTGGAATGTGTTGCATGCAGCAACAGTGAACAGTGGTCAGCTGAATCAGAAGAGCAAAGGGATGGCCTGTCTGCACGGGAAATGTTAGTCCAGGCTCTGAAATCCGAGACAGGCAGAGAGAGAGAGATGTAGCCACAGAAGAGCTGTCGTTTCCAAAACTGATGGAAGCGTTCCAAAAACCTTGCTCTGCCGTATGTTTGATTACACCAATCCTCGGGATGGCAAATGCACCTCCATCTTCATTACAGCTTGGGAAAGGATGCACACAGACAGGTCTTTGACTTCTGTTTCACTCTGTCCATTCCAAATGGCTGCTACTAAGAAGAGGGAAGGAGAAGAAACATAAATAATGCTCCATGGACTGTCTCATTTGCTCTGGAAAATCTCCTAAAAGGTTAATGTTGTGCCTCATGCTTCTGGGCATGTGTGGGTCACATGCTGGGAGCTGGGAAGCGACTCCAGACTCCTGCTGTGGTAATGCCCAGTCAGGCGGAGAGGGAAGGCTAACAGGCAGCACAGACATACGCTTTGGTTAAACCAAAGGGTTATGTCCGTGACCAGAGATTGCATGAGGTCTCAGTTTCTTTCCACGGGAGAAGGATGATGAGAGGGGAGGACAGAGTGATTAGGCCGCATCAAGGTGTCCAGAAGGGAGTCAACTCTTCAGATAAAGCAGAGATAGAAGCCACCGTCTGCCTCAGATGATGCTGGAAATATCAGAATCTCTCCTCCTTCCCCCCCAAAAAAGGGGCACCTCAATTCCTTCTTGGCACATGATGGATTTTCAGTGCCAACTATCCTGATCAAGGCATTTTGCGGGCAGCAGTAAGTAGGGGAGGAAATGGGTCAAACCCCACTGGAGACTGTCTCGTGGGAAAAAGCCAAATGGCTGAGTTACTCTAGTTGCCCATCGTCTAAGAGTGCTCACGCTCCAAGGCAGGGAGCCAGGCCTCACACGACTGCTCAGCGGTAGGTGCCAGAGGACCTGGCTGAAATGCTGCTCTGCTGAGGGGGAGAAAGTGGCCATGTCCTGCTAGGAGGTGGGGGACTCGTTGGGTGAGCATGTCTCTGGAGGTGGGATAGAACTCACCCAAAAGAGGCAGGGCTGTAGGATGCCTGTGAAAACGAGGCAGGAAGTGCAGCTGGCATACTGGAAGGTAAACATGGCTGTAGAGGCAGCTGCCCTAACTAAGTACTCAAATGGAGAATCAGACCAAACCCTCTGAGGGAAGCAAAAGCAAGAAGAGTGAATGTGGCAGCCGGGTGGCCTGGGCTCTGAGGACCAATGCCCAACTTTCCCCGGCCACCCATCAGCCTCATGGGGTTCCCGTTCACTGGCAGAGGCTCTTGGATCCATGTGACATCTACTCCCACTGGTGTTGCAGGTGGGCCTTGTGCCCGGATGCTCTATGAATCACCTGCAGCAGGAGGAGATCATCGCTCTCCCATCTGCTGCCCCTGCTTTCAGCTTCCAAATAGAACTGGTAGCTTGGAGGCCAGGAACCTCAGCCTTTCTTCCCTTTCCAGCCCCGCCCACCAGAAGTGAGTGGACCTGGGAGGGCTAACCCTAATGCTATCTAGCTGTCCAGGGTGGGGCCGCTGTTGCTGCTAACATCCACCTGCAAATGCAATTGATTCCGAGTGACATTGGAATGGGTCCCTCAGAATCAGGAAGTAAACAGTCTGTCTGAGAACTGCAGGACCAGCTCCTCAGAGATCAAGTCTGGCGAGGCTCATTAGTCCTTCGGATCCTGCCAGGGACGTGGCACAGGCATGGCCATCTGAAGAGCCTGTTTGTTTGTTTGTTTGTTTGTTTGTTTTGGCCACTTGGGAGGAGGAGACTAAGTGGCAAATTCCTATTGTGCTTTTGCTTCTGTTAATAGTCTTCAACCTCACCACATTAACTTAGGGAATCTTACCAGAATCCCTTAAAGATGCCAGCGACCTTTAGGGGTCTTCCGTCCTGGTCTCTTGTTTCCAGGAAGCTCTGTTCCATGAAATAATTCAAGACAAAAGGGAAACGATTTTAGCACAAGAGATTCATCCTCTTCCCACCTGCAGTATCTGCTAGATGCCCTGAAAACTTCACAGACGAAAGACTCACTCTATTAACAATAATATGCACTCAAGCTAAATAAAATTTATGGTGGAGGCTTGGATTGATTTCTTAAAAAAACAACAACTATTGATTGCTTTGTATATAACAGTTACCAATGAAATTGAGGCTCAAGGAGATTTATTAACTTCCCTGTAGACATAGCTAATATGTAGGAGGATCAGGATTGGAACCCACATCTTCTCAAGTCCCAGGCCAGTGCTCTTGCCATAATGCCATAAGGAAATGAAGGAAATGAGGAATTGGATTCTTAAACTCTTAAGTATGGCATTTCTTTTAAACGACATAGTTTCAAAGAAATGTATCTCTGAATTTGCAAAATAGTATCTTTGCCTTTAAGATTTATAAGAGCTCTGGTCCCACACACTTTGGGAGTCACAGGCTTTGGTGCAGCGATGGCCCAGTTCAAGAACCACACCACACACAACCAGTCCCGCACATGGCACAGAGACAGCACCAAGAAACCCCTTAAGATAGAAATCTCTTAAGGGGGTGAACCCCAAGTTCCTGAGGGACATCCACTTTGCCCAGAAGCACAAAAAGGGCCTGAAGAAGACGCAAGCCAACAATGCCAAGGCCATGAGCACATATGCCGAGGCTATCAAGGCCCTCATAAAGCCCAAGGAAGTGAAGCCCAAGATCCCAAAAGGGCAGCAGCCACAAGCTCAAACAACTTGCCTACATTGCTCCCATTGTTTTCTCTTTGTTTTTCATTCAACTGTGACAGGACCACAATTCGCTAAGATACACTGAGATGTGTAGATAAAATATAGTTTTGTTTTGTGCTATAGCTTCTCTGGTCACTCAATTTATTAGACAACGGGGAAGGGATAAGAAAAGGTTCTGTAATTCAGATCAGCATGCTTCCAACTTTTTTGTGCATAAGAATGAATCACCTAGGAATCTGGTTAAAATGAGAATTATGGTTCATTAGGTCTGTAGTCAGTGCTGAGTTCTGCATTTCTAATGAGCTCCCAGCTGAATTGGGGCCCACATTTTGAGTAAAGCTTTTAGACACTACAATAAGCTTAGTCTGGTATTATAATTTAAATAGTCTCTAAGTAACTCTTCAGTTTCTCTTATATAAAACTAAAGGCCTAAGGCATGAAATTCATGCAAGAGTAGGCCTTCCTTCTCTACCCCGCCTCTCCCTCCTCCTTTTCTTCCCTTTCCTCCTCCCCTCCAGCCCCCCTACCCCCACTCTGCTGCAGCACCGCTTCCCTCTGGCATCTGGGACCTGGGCTTCCCTCCCAGCCCCAGCTTCATCCTGAAGGACATTCAGTCTAACAAGCATATTATGCTTTTATTATTATAGATACTTAGTCCTTCAGAGTTCTATCTCCTGCCCCTGCTTCTCTCTGGGACAGAGTCTGGGTGTAAGGAAGAGGGATGTCTTCAGGGACCTCCTGGCTGAATGAAGAGATGGCATCTATGAGTCTACATGGAATGCTCTGAGTCACACCTAGCCCCTGTTGTGAAGTGGCTGGTCTGGGCTCTTCTATGGACTGGTGACCACTATGGTTGACTAGTCTCTTCTCTGGGCCTGGCTGTGTTCATACTCTCAGAAACTAATCTTATAGATTGATTATACAAAGATATTATCAATGATGTTGACTTCCTGTGTTGACATAGAGAATCTATGAGTATTTAGAGAATTATAAGCAACATGACAGGCGGAAGGAAGTTTGGGGGCAGAGTTTTTTTCAATGCATTTCAAATCATAGGTGACTACCTAGGGATAGAGACATACTAAAATGCTCACTGTCTCCAAACCTTGGATTTTTTTGGTATAAGACATACTCATCGCCGAAACCGGTTTGGCTCAGTGGATAGAGCGTTGGCCTGCAGACTGAAAGGTCCCAGGTTCGATTTCGGTTAGGGGCATGTACCTTGGTTGCAGGCACATCCCCAGTAGCGGGTGTGCAAGAGGCAGCTGATCTATGATTCTCTCTCATCGATGTTTCTAACTTTCTCCCTCTCTCTTCCTCTCTGAAAAAAATCAATAAAATATATATATATATTTTTTTTAAAAAGACATACTCATACCATAGTGTTTTTGCTCTACACAAACAATACTTTTTAGTGTCCTCCCAGAGCTGCAGTGAAGCCCAGTGCATCTGCTTTTGGTTTCATCTCAATCCAAGTGAAACCTGAACTCTATTGAAGAAGATGGAAGTTAACATCAAGTATGCCTGAGGACCCTAAACCCCAAATCTTGAGGATTCCAGAGCTAGAGTAAAACTTAATTATAGATGACTTTTTACTATTATTTAGTCATCCATTCATCTCATTTATCTAGCCCAAAACATTTGTTAAGCATTTAAACGAGTCACACACGGAGCGATGCACTAGATGTGAGTCAAACTTTTGAGGTAACTGAACACACGAAGTTCAAGGCCACAAGTCAATAACATAAATTTTCTGTTGCCTTCATTTGCAAAAGGAATATAGCATAATTTCACTCCCATGTAAACTTGCTTTCAGAGCAGTCTTGACTTAAGTCCTGTTGAAAATCCCTTTAAGTAACACTCTAAAGAGTCCCTGACAGTTTCTCTGGATGCTGCAAACCAGAGGCTTTTAAAATGCTCTACAGATTCTGCTGAGAGCTCTCATTTACTTGCAAATCCACTTGACTATCAAAAGTGAAGTGAGGAGAGGAGCCAACGTCTTGTAAATAGAAAGAGGTCATTATTGCATTGATGGAACCAAGTTGCTCAAACCTTTCCACCAAACTAATGAATTCTCACAGCCCCTTTTCAGCTTGTTTCACATTTTTGGAAAGAAGGAGCCGACAGATTGGGTGACTTGCCCGAGGCCACAGAATGTGCCACCACCAGAGTTTGGAATAAGACGTATCGTTCCTGGCTCTCCGAACCTTTCGCTGACAGGCCTATCTCTTTGGTTTCAGGGATACCAGTTGCTAGGAAGACAAAAAGAAAGGAATGAGAAAGTGTCATGTAGCTGTATTATTTTTATAACCCTATTGTATGTGACATCCGCCCCTTTTGAATTTGCTCAGTAGATGGGGAAAGCTAAGGATTTCATTATTCTTAGAGCAAATAAGTCCTGGTCACCAGTCCTGGAACTGACGGGAGGGCTGCCAGCCCTTGATTCTTTGAAAAGGGAATGTTGATGGGCCAGCCTGCAGCCCAGCCTTGGATTGAGCCAAGCATGTCAAAGACAGGCAATTTAGCCCTCTATTGTGGAGTGGGAAATTAACCAGATGTGGGCAGCACTCTGTGAATGAGCAAGTGTATCACATCCTCAATAATCTCGTCTCTCCCAAAATGTTGGGAAGTCAGCCCTAACGCTCAAATTCCTCTGTTGATTCTTGCTAACTTTCAGACTTGGTCAAAAGGGACTAGATGGATTCTGTTCTTTGACCAGTCAACACCTGATGGTTCGGGCCTGGACTGCACAGTCCGGCTAAAGTCATGCTGCTCTTCGCCTCCCTGTACATCACCCCGGGTCTGGAACTCCCATTGTGAACACGGCCTGAGGGATGGCCTCTCCATGGCACCTAAGTAAACCACACTTGATGTTTCAAAGCCCAGCATATGGCCCCTGGGCCCTGTGCACGGAGCCTAGGACTAACCTGGCTGAAGTTAGCTTCTGCAGCTGGGTTGTTTCCCCTTCACCCAAGCCTTCGTGCTAGCTTCCTCTTCCTTCTCGCCAATATAAATTTTGGCAAGTTTAGAAGGGTGCCCACACCCATGATGACAAGATCAGTATGGATCATGGTACAGGTCTATGTCACTGAAACTGTGGGAGGAGACCAGGGGTTGGCAGGATGAATCATACAGCCTTCCTTCCCAGGGCCTACCTATCCGCTATCTGAAGAAATGACTTAACCCCAGGAGTGCAGCCTGCACAGTGCCAATGTTAGCCAGAGTCTCTGTCCTATATCCCAGGTCGTAGCGAACCCTGCTCTCACCTGACCTGGATGAGTGAGGGTGTACAGATCTGAGGGGATATGTTCACCCGAAGCACATAGTGTCCTTCCTGATCACTCTCCAGGGCCCTGGAATTTGTGTCCAAACACTCAAGGACCATTTTCAGGACCTGCCTGAGCTTTTTCCCCAGGTTCATCTCTGACTAATGGGCAGTAAGTGCTGTGTTGGGAGGTGGGTGATGGAGATTGGGGTTGTGCACCAGTGAGCAGGGGTCCCCACAGAATGTGCATAAAGTCTCTCCTGATGTGATTGAGAGCCTCCCTGTGTACTCCTGCCCAGGGGCCCGTGCAGGCCAGGGCACGAGGAAGTCCCAGTCTTTTCTGAAATGCATTTCTAATCCACATCTACGAGGTCAGCTCATTAATTCTCATGGGTTTACCAGCTTCATGCTAATGACATCTTAATTTATATTTTTTTTCTCCACTGAACTCTAGAATATCTACTCAATGTTCATACCTGGCTATATCACAGGTCTAATTTATTTACTTTTTCCACAAAATATTGCATTCCCATCTCCAAGTTTTCCTCATCATAGTATATAATGTCACTATCCACCCAGTTGCTCAAGCCAAAGGACCTAGGAGTATCCTTATTTGATCTCTCACTTTTTCCCTCACAGCAAATCCATCAGTGAATTATGTTGGTTCTACCTCAAATCTCTATTTCTCTCCTTCCTGCCATCTCTTTGGCTCAAGCCACACAGGTCTCTTGCTTGGACAACTGGAGTAACTTCTTAGCTGGTTTTTCTGCCCAGAATGACATATGTGCTCTTCTTTTCATATGTGAGACCTTGCTTGTGTCCTGTGTAAAGGGGGAAAAGACCTCTCACAGCCTTATGGACAGGGCCCTTGTCTGTCTCTCCATCCCTCTCTCATGCATCCCTCCTTGTCTATCACTGTTCAATCAGACAGGCCCCTCAGTTCCTCCAGCACCTTAGGCTATTCCACACCCCGCATAGCCAGCAACATCCCTTCATAAAGTTTCTACTTAAATGTCTCTTCCTCAGAGAGTCTACCTTAAGCTATCCGGCGAAACACGGTACTGACCCCTGGCTCCCTGCATGGATTCTCCGTCTCATCCCTTCTTCGTCCCCTGAATAACATTCATTGCACATGAACCCATTATTTTAAGTGATGCTTTTCCATCTGTCTTTCCTAAGAGAAATATAAGCTCTTCAAAGGCACTGCCATGTCTGTCCCCAATGCCCAAGGCAGTGCAAGAAACACTGGTTGTGCATAACCTGAAAGCTGGGACAGGATTTGGAGGGCGTGGCAGACACATAAGTAAAAATAATATCTGCTACCTCCCTGGGGGACCCAGGCCTAGTCATTTTCCCACACTCCAAAGCGTCAACCACTGATGTTTAAAGTTCCCTTTTCTCCTAATCACTCTCATTGTTTTCTAGATCCTCAGTTTGCCCTCAAGAGTGCCCCTTTTCATCTGTTTCTCTAGAAAGGATTTAAGGCCCAGGCTAAAGCTTAACCTAAGAAATTCCACTGGGCCTCAGCTATTGAGAGACACTGGTTTCCGCCAGAGAGTGACAGGTTTGCCCTGCTCTGGGCGGCCCGTCCTCAGAGAGCCCTGTGAGGTTGCTTGGCCACTGAGATTACAGAGCACCTCTCTGTTTGGGGTGGGTTTTCTTCATTTTGTTTTCTTGTGTGCTCAGTGGCTTGTTCCTAACTCCCGGCCAATCACCGCACTGCCAGATGGTGCGAAAGATTTACCGGAATTTCGTTTTCAAATAAACCACAAGCTTGGATGAGCTAATGTTGTTCCACATAAAAAAGCCACAAAACTGGACGAATTAGCGTTGTTTCAAGAAAAAGGAGAAAAGGAAAAAAAGAAGAGGAAAAAAAAACTTGTCCAAGCCATCAGCTCTGCCCTCTGAAAAGGCTCTGATAGCTGCATTAAGACTCTGGGGGTTGGGGTCATTCTTGTGTGAGGCCACCACACCAAAGGATGAGTGTGGAGGGAGCACTCCCTCCCTTTACCGCTGACTCCACAGAATAGCTTGGCAGTGCTGTGGGCGATTGCATTCTCCTGTGGGATTGAATTGTTTCTGTCAAGTTCATCTCAGTTACACCGAGAGCCCAAGGATGGCAACGGATGGTGCATCCCGTCGCCATGGCTGCAGTGTCTTCAGACACAGACTGCCTGAGCCTTCCTGGATGGCAGGTCACCTGATGCTGCTCAGTGGCGATGTGACAGCAGATGGCTTGTTTACCACAAAGGCAAGGGTGTTCCAGGCAGGCCCCACCTTCCACAGCAATCGCAGTAGAGACCGGTGGACAATGCCTCCACGATCAGAACCCTGGATTCTAACCCCAAATGCACCACTTACAGTGATGTGATTGATCATGGGCGGGTTGCAAGCCACTACAGAACACTGCTTTCTCATATGGCCAGCATGGCTCAGTGGGTGAGCCTCGACCTGTCAACCGAATCATCCCAGTCTGATTCCTGGTCAGGACACATGCCCAGACTGTGGGCCATGCAGGAGGCAGTTGATCAATGATTCTCACTCATCATTGATGTTTCTATCTTTCTCTCCCTCTTCTGTCCTCTCTGAAATCAATAAAGATATATAAAAATAACAACAATAATACTGTTTTCCCATCCTTAAGACAAAGATAATAATCTTAAACCAAAGAGGTTGTCTAAAGACAAGTTGAGATCAAAGTCCTTTGAGCTGTGCTCACACATCTAGTCAGTGCTCCCTAAATGTGGAGGCTGTGTGAAGATGATGTCACGCTGTGGCTGTCCCTTCAGCCTCCGCACTCAGAGCCAGTGCAGAGGAGGTGTTCCGTCTGCTTCCTGTGGTCAGCTGAGTTGACCAAAATACCACGCAGTAAATCAAACCAGGAATCAATCAATATAACTCCAGCTGAAAGAGCCCTTCTCAAAAAAATCTAAAGAATTACCTCACCTCTTTCATCCTGTCTTCTCAACCAAACACCAAAATAGACTGCTTTTGAACTTGGTGGTACAGTAGATTCCCATGAATTTTCCGTTCCTCTGAAATTTTAAATCATAAATATACATACAAATACTCTGAAGGAGAATCTGTGATCCAGGGCTTGGAACTTCATTTTGTTACAAGAGATAAAGAAATATGAAACTTATTTGAGCAGAAATTCAGATTCAGGGACTTGATAATTATAATAAAAATTAGAGGCCTGGTGCAAGAAATTCATGCACGGAGGGGGGATTCCCTCAACTCAACCTGCACCCTCTCCAATTGGGGTCCCCTTGCAGGATGTCCGACTGCCCTTTTAGGCCTGATCCCAGGCATCAGGCCTAAACTGGCAGTCAGACAACCCTCTCACAATTTGGGACCACTGGCTCCTAACTATTCACCTGCCTGCCTGCCTAATTGCCCCTAACTGCTTCTGCCTGCCAGACTGATCACCCCTAACTGCCTCTCCTGCAGGCCTGATGCTGCCCCCATCTTCCTTCCTCTGCTGGCCAATTTGGTTCTGATTGGTCGGTCCCTATCCCAGCATCAAAAGCTTAACCTCCTAGGCTGCCATTGGCTCCCCACAGTACCCAAATTTGGTTCTCATTATTCAGTTCCTATGCCAGTCAACATCAAAAGCTCTGCCTCCTAGACAGCCATTGGCTCCCCACAGCACCCAGATTAGGTTCTCATTGGTGAGTTCCTATGCCAGTCAGTGTCAGAAGTTTCACATCCTAGGCAGCCATTGGTTCCCCACATCACCCACCTTTGGTTCTGATTGGTTGGTTCCTATGCCAGTCAGCATCTCCAAGCCTATCTCTGGGCCTGATCAAAAAGGCAGGGCTTAACAGCAGCCCCCATGGAGGATGGGAGAGAAAGAAAAGCCTGACTGCTGGCAAAGATCAGAAAGAAAGAGGGAAAGAAAGAAGTAAATACACTGATCAACAGCTTCCACTGAGGCTGCAGATCAGATTCTGACTCACTTTCTGGGTCTCAGTCACCTTGGCAGTCAATGTTGGGTCTCCAGGCTGCAACTGAGCAACCCAGTGCTGACTTCCAGTTGGTCTGTGTTTGGTCTCAGGCTATGCCCCTTCCTAAGTCCCAGGCTTTAGGCTTGGAAAGTGCCTACCCCCCCTGCCCCTCTGATAGCAGGCTCAGCCCCTCCAATGGCTGGCTGGGAGTGACCTGGGTGCCAAGAAGGCTGTGTATGCAAATTAAGCACCATCTTTGTTGGGTTAATTTGCATACTCATTCTGATTGGCTGTGGAGGTATGGTCAACTTACATATTTCTCTATTATTATGTAAGATAGCTACTATTTATTGAGTACTTCCTAAGCTAAATAACTTTATATGCTTTATTTTATTGAATATTCATTATATATGTATAATATTTTCTTCATTTTACAAATGAAAATACTAGAGAGATATTTTACTAGATGGGAGAAGTTCATATCTGCTTAACCATAAGGCCTGCTCATGCTATTCCATCTCACTAAAATATTATTTTTGTGGCACTAGAGGTGAACATTAGGCTAACATTGAATAACAATGATAATGTGGCAATGATAATGATCATCATATATGACAATGATATCACTAACATTATCATTACTGAATGCTTAAAAAAAACATGAAAAATGCTCCCTATGCTTTCCCTCAGACCTCATGGCCACCCTGTGAATTAGAGACTCTCATTGTCTCCATTTATAGATGAAGGAACCGAGTAGCAGAACCAATTGTATGTCAAAGTCACATCGCTGGCGGTAGGTAGCAGAGCTGGGATTCAGCTCAGTCTGACCTTGACCTCTATGATGCTCCTTCTCACAGCAGAGCTGCCAGCATCCTGAAGCTCTGCCTGCTTCAGAGAATGCTCTCATCATTGTTGATCAAGCAGGTTGCCCTGAAATTTTTGCAGCACCCACCACAGCATAAGGTAGATCCCCACCCCTCCATCACAGACCCCCTGACGACACACACAGATTTGGGTTGTGACTTGCAAAGGAGGAACCGTAAAGCCTCCGACTTCTTGCTGGGCACGTTAAAAAGCACCTCAAGGGGTGAGAAAGGAGTTTACGAGAGATGATTTGTTGATGTGCAAGATCTATAAAGTTTGACTGGATTTCTTAGAAATTATTTGAAGGACAAATCAGTTCGAGGCCATTTTCTTTCAAGGCTTGTTTCGTTTTCTCGGGGTTTGTTTTACCTCCCAATGTAACGAACAGCAGTATATCTTAATTTCCTTTTCTTTTCTTTTTTCTTTCTGGCTAAAACCAAACCTTTGAACTCCTCAGTGGAAATAAACAGGTCCCTCTCCTTGCTTCTCAGACTCCTTTCATTTTTTAGGGTTTACAGGAGGCTGGGAGAAAGCCCCATTCATTTAGAAGCCTCTGTCTGCACCCCGACGCTCCCGGATCCTGGCCGGGGGCCTGGAAGGAGACTGCCAATGACCGAGATAGGAAAACCCCTGTCAGGTCAGCCACAGGCCCAAGTCAACATGCGTCGCCTCACAGAGTGCCCAGCTGAGCCTCACATGCCCCCACCGTCCCCGCAGCCGCTGGTCTCGTGAGCCTGCCCGGGGCCTGCATTTCAGAGCCTCTGCAGTGCTTTCCCTTCCCAGGGCCCCACTGGGCACTGACTCACTGCCTATCACTCTTTACTAGAGGTTCCGGATGAAGCAATGCAGGGGCGAAATTCACCGCTTCTACTCCCTAAATCTGACCATGACTCATTATTCCACAAACACCAAATGGTTCCACATCCTCCTCCCTCCCGAGAAAGAGGCACAGGGCCCGTTACATAAGCAGCAGCCTACAGCTGCTCCCTGGTAATTGAAAGTGAAGGCTCTCTGCCTGGGAGCCCTGCTGGGAGGGACATGACTCTCTCCTCACACCACGATCCCAATCTTTATGAGGGGGGAACGCCTCTCTGTGAGCAGACACCCAGGGCCAGGCTGTGCTGCGGGGGGTGGTTTTTTGCACAGTAGGCCTGATGTTTGGAATGCCTTGTATTTTCTGCCTTGTTAAAACACGGCCTTTCCACTGTGTCTCTGATCTTATCTCACGATGAGCTGGAGCTGAGCTTCGTGGGCAGAATCCGCCCGGCATGCTAAGCAGAGGAGAAAACATGGGGTGGGGTTTTGGTGCCCAAGGACCCACCCAAAGAGGACCACCCAGGAATGATCATCTTAGGGAGAGGATTGGAAAGAACAGTCTTTGTGTGTGTGTGTGTGTGTGTAACAAGCTCAGTGCTGTGATCATAGGAAATAGAGTTGAATTGCAAAGCCCAGAGTCAAGGAAATCGTTGTTTCTCTGGTTCAGGGACAGGAGTAAGTAATTTCAAATATTGCTCATGGACAGAAACAGAGGGGTTGGATATCTCTGGGCTCAGCAATCCTGCTCTCTTTCCCAGCCTGCACAACCAGGGCATTACTTTTGAGGAGTGGTGGGAGGCACAACGAATTCTGAACACCCATTTCTGGAACCTGTCTCGCTCAGAGAAGGCTTGATTATAAACACCAAGAGAAGTACAAGCTGATGAAGAGAAGGCGATCTTTTTAAAATGCCACCCCTAGGGGTGTGTGTGTGTGTGTGTGTGTGTGTGTGTGTACCTGGCTCCTTGGGCAAGACCACAACCCTCCTTAAATGGGCCTCATTGTCTGCAGGAGCTGAGCTGGGGAGGGCTGCAGGGGAGGAGTGGTGGGTGAGGGAGCATATTGGCCTCCGGCTTGGCAGTGCTGCCGCCCTCAAGGGAAATGTTCCAGGAAACATCCCCAACACCACAGAGAAATGAGATCCAGGAGGAGACTGGCCTGTGGGGCTTAGGAGGGCCAATAAAACAGGGGCACTTGGGTAAGAAATGGAGATGGAATGGCGTTGGTGCGGTATGCCACCAGGAGTGGGGCACTGCCTTGAGGTTCTGAGCCTTTCCTGAAAGTCACAGGCATAGTACTATGGGCTGAATTGTGTGTTCCTCCCTGCCTTCAATTCCTATGTTGAAGTCTTATCCCCTCTCTTCCCCCCACTATCATAGAATGTGACGGTACTTGGGGAGAAGATCTTTAAAAAGATAATTAATTTAAAATGAAGCCACCAGGTGAGCCCTAATCCCATGGGACTGGTCTTGTCCTACGGGGAGAAGAACAGGACACAGACACAAGCAGCAGGAAGACCATTTGAAGACACAGGGAAAAGAGGACCATCTCTAGGCCAAGGAGAGAATCCTCAAGAGAGACCAATCCTGCTGACACCTTGATCTTGGACTTCTAGCTTCTAGAACTGGGAAACAATAAATTCTTTAAGCCACCCAGCCTGTGGCACTTTGTTGCAGCAGCCCCAGCAGACTAATATACAGGGTGATCCTACAATCTCCCTACATTTAGAGACCTTGGCTTTACTTTGAAGCTCAAAGAACTACTCAGTTTATGAGTAGTTCTCAGAAGACAAGCTAGGGCATGGAGAGGAAAGAGGTCTTCTTTGCCCTGTTACGATCCCTGAGTACGACTGGAGCTGTGGAGACTGGGTCCCATAAGCCTTGGCGAGGAGAAACCCGAGAGTTTCCTGAGGCCCTGGTAGGGGAACAGTTCTGTGCGCCTCTGCTCCTGCCTGAACAGAGTGTGCTCAACCCAGGGAGGGGGTGCATTTTCCCTGAGCCCCACGTTTCAACTCCATCTATCTGGAGACCCACCAGGCAATTAGCAACCCCTGTTCAGTTGAGAAACTGCCAAAGAATTAGTTTATCCACATGCCTTGAATATATCAAGAGAAAGCAATCCCAGGCTTTGGCTTAGAAGGTCTCAGCAGACCCTTCAGGGTGAAATCCCGCCTAGACACAGTATTGGATGGTCGGCTGTTAGCTTCAGTAGAGCTTAGTTTTGTGTTTAACTCACCTGTGAGGCAGGTATTAGTCACCAGCATCAATAGGGCCTTACCCCACCGGGTTTAGTCTTGTCTCACCGTCCGCAAATCTGATATTTTAATTAAATAGTCTGGTTTTGGCTTCTTCCTCCCTTCCCTTCTTCCTTCTCATAAGGTCTGTTTTAATTAAACGGTCTTTGGCTCCCTGCAAAGCTAACCTCAACTGTGAATGTTCCTGGTGTGGGCAGGAAAGGTTGAGTACAGCTGCCTTTGAAAGCTGCTCCACTTCTTCACGCCCACATGAGGCAGGGGACAATGGGGCACTGTGGGCCAGCCTCAGGACAGTCCCTCAGAGCCACTTCCCCCCCACACTGCAGGTAGGGGTGGGGCCATAAAGGAGCTGGGGTCTCCTCATTTCCTTTGGGACAAAGTTTAGAGACCCCTCCAGATAACAGAGCACAGCCAGCTTCTTAGCACATGCCGCAATTCAGAGCTGAAGCATATTTTAGAGGAGGAAATTAAACCCTAAGCCCATAGGTAACAGCGAAATCTCTGACACAAATGCCTCATAAACTTGGAACTTCCAGCACAGCCCTGAGAATGCCGTGCGCTCCCACGCACTGACGGCAGGCCTGGCCCTCTGCCAGGGCGTTCAGTTGCAAAGCTGGAAACTCCCTGACTTAAAACAATGTCTGGGTGTTTCTGCTTCAGAGGAGCTCTGAAGGAGGGTAAAAAGTTTAATAAATTTGTTGTTGAATGTGACTTTTGCATACCTGCGTGTTTCAGCGGCCTTCTCTAGCATGGCTATTGTAACTGTGCCAGCCATAAAAGGCAGGGCTGTAAACAGACTCAGTGAGCCGAAGGATGAGATTGCTTCATGTTTATTGTCCACTGTGTAGCAGCGTGCTTGGGCATTGTGTAAGACAAGTCCCCCTCCAAAACACAGGACATAGTCCCTGCTTTCTAGGAGTTTATAAATCAAAGAGTCCAGATAGATTCATCATATCTTCAGATGTGTGTTTTTAAAACCCATTACCTTTTCATTCTAAAACCCATTATCATTTCTTCAGCTTCTTCCATCTCTCTCCCTTATCCTATCACTTTCCCCACCCCTTCCTCTACTGGCCTTCTTCCTTCTCTAGGTCCTCCTTTACTGGGCTAGATGTTCGAGCACATCTTTTATTGCTCTCAGGGTCAAAGGCAAAAGGAAGTACTTTGTGTTGTTGTTGTTTTAATTTATCTTTACTATTGAAAGTATTTCAGATGCCCCCCCCCCTTTTTTTCTTCTCATTGACCTCCTCCACTCCCTACCCACTCCTCCCAGGTCTTCACCACACTATTATGTCCTTGGGCTAAGCACATATACATATAAGTCCCCCAATTAATCACTCCTATCCTCCCTCCACCTCAGCCTTCCTTCTGAGAGTCATCAGTCAGTTCCATACTTCTTTGTTACTGGATCTATTTTGTTCATCAATTTATTTTGTTCATTAGATTCCACATATGAGTGATATCATGTGATACTTGTCTAACTCTGACTGGCTTATTTCGCTTAGCATAACACTCTCCAAGTCCCCAAAGATCCTTATTTTTTACAGCTGCATCGTATTCCATGGTGTAAATGTAACACAGCTTTTTTGTCCACTTATCCACTGATGGGAAGTTGGGCTGTTTCCAGATCTTAGCTATTGTAAATTGCACTGCTATGAACATAGAGGAGCATATTCTTTCTGATTAGTGTCTCAGTTTTCTTAGAATATATTCCTAGAAGTGGGAACACTGGGTCAATTCCATATATTCCTAGAAGTGGGAACACTGGGCAGTTCCATTTTTAATTTTTTGAAGAAACCTCATACTGTATTCCACAATGGCTGCACCAGTCTGCATTCCCACCAGCAGTATACCAGGGTTCCCCTTTCTCCACATCCTCACCAGCACTTGTCTATCACCAACAAGTCAACAAGTGCTGGTAAAGTTGTCTTTGAAGTAATCTTCCCTTCCTAACCCAACTTTTCTTTGCTGAAGTTGGCTTTTAGGAGGCATAGAATATAGAGAAGGAAGAAGTGGATACAGGAACTTCTGGTCAAAATGTGTTGGTTAGCAGGGGGGCATAGAGGAGAATACGCAAATGGTACATTACAGTGAGGAAGGCTAATAGGAAAAATATTGATTCATCTGCACTATGGGGTTGGAGGAGAGTTCTATGGGTACCCTGGACCACCAGAAGGAGGATCAAGTAGTGCAGGAGCAATTTAAGCCTGAAACATTTTTGGAGGCAAGAATGACAAAACTGAAGCTGCCCTACTTTGGAGACATCATGACACAGCAGGGTTCTTTGGAAAAGACAATAATGCTTGGAAAATAGAAGGCAGCAGGAAAAGAGGAAGACCAGACAGGAGACGGATTGACTCCATAAAAGAAGCCAAAAGTCGCACGTCTACAAGAGCTGAGCAGGGCTTTTGAACACATCACTCACCAGGAGCCAGAGCTGATTCAAGGGTACATAACACACGCATTACAGGATTTCAGAGATGGAAGAGGACTTTGGGCACTTGTGAACCCACTCCCTTACTTTACAGATAAAGAAAATGATACCCAGGAAGATTGTCAATTTACACAGAGAGCATAATCATCAAAGTGTCTGAGATTCAGGCCTTCCTGTTTCTAAGTCCATGCTCCTTCTTTAGGTAGATTTCCTCCTAGATGCCAAACCAACAGATGTGATTGGAAAGGCCATCCACGAGCCTAATATTACCCTACCTTCACCTTTGCTTGCAAGTTCTTCTCTCTTAGCCCATCACATAAAATGAAGTTGCCCAGGGATGTCACTTTCAGCTGTTACCTGTGAGAATGGAGGGATGGAGAGAGCATTGAGTTGGGAGTCCTGACCTGCCCCCAGTGATCTGGGAAGCCTTGAACAATGCATTTAGCAGAATAATCTAGACCAGCACGGTCTAATAGATTTTTGACACACATACCACTAACGTGAACCACTTGCTTGTGGTCACATTTTAAAAAAGTAAAATAAAAGAGATGGGATTGATTTTAATATCTTTTCCTGAACCTAGTCTAAAATATCATTTTGACCTGTCATCAATAAAAAAAAAAATACATTAGTGAAATATTTTACATTCTTTTTTCTTTCTTTCTTTTTTTTTTTGTACCACCTCTAAAGTTTTGGGTGTGCTACACCCACAGCAGACCTCAATTCAAACGAGCCATTCTATACGTTCAGTGGCCACATGTGACTAGTGGCTACTATATCAAAATGTGTCTGCTTAGAGTCCTAGAAATTCTTCAAACGTACCTCTAGAAGTATGTGTGTGTGATGAATTTGAGAGAGGTAGAGATGGCCAGCTTTGGATCATATACTTCCACTTCATGCCAAATACTTCCAGAGTTAACTGTTTTAAGTATTGGACTTTGGCGTGAGATATTGTTGGGAATTTCATAGCTAAATAAAGAAGCTAAAAACCTTTGCACAGCATAACCTGCAAGTTGCGCTAAGTGCCCAGCTCAGCTTCTGGAGACAGAAAGAAGAGTAAATAGTCACTCCCCAGAAAGAAAAGGGCCAGGTGCCAAGCGTGGAAGTGGCCCCACACTCCAGCTTGTTGTAAAAGACACATGGCCCCATGGGCTATGGCCTGTAAACTAGTGTGTCAGGTACAGACTGACTCTCTTCCACCTGGTCAGGTTAATAGATAACAGCTTCAGTTATAGGCTGGAGCTGTGTCTGGCAGGACTACCCTGGGGCCCTAACCTTTTCCATCCGTCAGAGTGTCCAGAATCTGGGCTGATTCACACATGGAGGTAATAGGACGAGCTTACTGCAGAACACAAAACTTTGGCTCTCTTGCTCCCTGAGCATCCTAGCTTGCAGACACTCTGCTCATGAGGGCGCCACATGTGGCTCCAAGGATTTTCCCTGTTCTCGTTCTTTTGAATTGTAACATATAGGAAAATCCAACAGTGAAACAGTTGCAAAATTCAAACAGCTATATCAGCAAAGGATTCAGTGTTGGAGAATATCGTTAAATCCAGCTTCAATTCCAGCAGCCAGCACACCCACACATTTCCTAGGGCCAATAAGGGATGGAACTCATGGCTCCAGTCTTTTGAAACCCAACTGCTCAGGAAATTTACCCATTTCTGTTAGATTAGTTTTCTTCATTTTATGAGTTGTTAAGTAGCCCCACTAAATTTAGTGAGACACATGGTCCCCACCCTTCTGGAACTTCTTAAATATTACGGCAAAATAAAGATGTCCTCCTCAGCTGTTGCCTAAGGATTCCAGAGTTAGGAAAGCTAGAGATGAACAGGATATATAGCAGGTCCTTGACAAGTTTACATGACCAAGAAAACAATTAAAAACAAAGCCTAGAAAGGCTATTTTTCACAGATTAGAAATAGGACTACCATATGATCCAACAATTCTACTTCTGGGTATTTATCTGAAGGAAATGAAAACAGTAATCTGCACCCCTGTGTTCACTGCAGCATTATTTATGCTAGCTAAAAAAAATGGAAACAACCTAAGTGCCCATTGACAGATGGTTAGATTAAAAAATGTGACATATACATAAATATGTATGGCGGAATGTTTTTCAGCCATAAAAAAGAAGAAATTCCTGCCATTTGCGACAGCATGGATAGACCTTGAAAGCATTGTGCTAAGTGAAATAAGTCAGACAGATAAAGACAAGTACCATATCATCTCACTCATTAGTGGTTGGTGGGCAAAATAGGTAAGAGGATCAAAAGGTATAAACTTCCGATTGTAAAATATATAAACCCTAGGGATATATTGTAAATCATAGTGTCTACAGTTAATATTGTATTGTGTATTTGAAAATTGGTAAGAGAGTAGATCTTAAAAGTTCTTGTCACAGGAAGAAAATTTTTGTAACTTTGTGTGATGATGAATGTTACCTTGATAACTAGACTTACTGTGTTGATCATTTTGCAATAGACCTTTATATTAATCATTATGTTGCATACCTGAAACATAATGTCATATGTAATTTATCTCAATTTTTTAAAAAATTAGGTCTATTCCCAGATCCATCCCTTAAAAAAAAAGGAACATTTATAATGACATTATTTCGAAGAAGAAGAAGAAAAGAACACACAAAAAATACACAGCTTATACATTTTTCACTTTCTAACTCTTCTCCATTTATTTCCTTCTGGTTAATGGGATTTGGTTATTTGGATTGAGTGTTAACAGAAATTCTCTAGTTGTTTCTCCAGGTAAAAGGGAAGATAACACCTAAGAGTCCAGCAACATACAAATGAAAGTAATAGCCTTTTATGTGCCAGAAGCTATGCTACACATTTACTGTGGCACATTATGTCATTTAATTTTATGACATCCTGTACAATAAAGAGGTAATTTGTAATTGGTCGTTACACAGAGACAGTAACCACTGATCAGCAGGAGGGCAGGGCAGCAAGCTATGAGCAGTGGGTGGGGCGGCCACAAGCTACCAGGCCACTAGTGAGTGATTTATAAAAGAGAAACCATCTCAGTGAGGATCAGACCTTTTTAGGATGTGGTAGTACTGGAATTTTAACTCAAGCATAAGGGCCAGAGCCCATGTGCCTTATCATCAGCTTTCTCTTGCCATCCCATAAGTGGCCCAAATCTGTGCCTCTATAAAAAAGAAAATTCTATATAAACTCATTGGCCATAATAGTAGAGGAGAGAACAAATAACTATGTTGCTACTCAGCATTTACTAATTGGGGAGGGTCTTTTACTGAAACAACATATACTTAGGTTTGATAGACATAGAGATGCTCCTTGTAATTGTAATGTATGATTGATCGAAAGAAACTTCTTATCCCTGTGGGAAGCACCTTTCCTCCTAAGCACATATATCTTTCCTTACCCCACATCCTTAATTCTTGCCAAAGACTGGGACTTCTATCTTTTTTCTAGAGGGGGAAAAAATGAGATAAGTGGTTTCAAATGGTTTCAAGTAGTTTCTTCACTTGGTCCCAGGATGCTGAGCTCGTTGGCCATTCTATCTTTTGGATAGTTTGTCCTCATGCCCTCATATTTTTTTAAAATATATTTTATTGATTTTGTACAGAGAGGAAGGGAGAGAGATAGAGAGTTAGAAACATCAATGAGAGAGAGTCATTGATCAGCTGCCTCTTGCACACCCCCTACTGGGGATATGCCCACAACCAAGGTACATGCCCTTAACCAGAATCGAACCCGGGACCTTTCAGTTCCCAAGCCGACGCTCTGTCTATTGAGCCAAACCGGTTTCGGCCTCATGCCCTCATATTTAAATGCTGGATTGCCTCCAGCATGGTCCTTGGTCCTCTTCTCTTTTGATGATACTCTTATGGAGATCTCATCAGTTTCCTGGTTTTATTTATTTATTTAATTTATATTTTTTAAAGAAACTATCTTTATTGTTAAAAGTATTACAGATGTCTCCTCTCTGTCCCGCATTGACCCCCTCCATGCTACCCCCGCTGCTCCCATGGTTTTAAATACTCTCTTTATTGGGAGGACCACTGAATGTATATCTTCAGCCCAGACCACTATCCTTAGCTTCAGACTTGTATAACAAACCACCTGCCTGACATCACACAGTTGTTTCAGTCCTCTCGACCTTAACATATTAACTTGAACCTGCTCTTCACGTTCTCTCCCCTCTCTCAGCAGATAACAATTCCATCCTCCCAGCTTCTCAGAACCAGAACCTTGAAAGCAGGAAAATGAGGACAAAAATAGTACTCATTTCATAGGGCTATTACAAAGATGAAATGAGTCAATATTTGTCAAGAACTTGGAACAGTGCCTGGCATATAATTAGTACTACATAAACTTCTGCTAAATGATTAAGATAAACAATCATCTTTGGCTCTTCCTTCTCTCACACCCCGTATCCAATCATCAGCTAATTCTATTGGCTCATTTTTAAAAATATATACAAAATACGGTACTTATCTCCTCCATTGCTGACACCCCAATCTAAGCCACCATCACCTCTTGCCTGGATTGTTGCAATGGCCTGGGAACTGGTCTCCCTGCCTCTGACCTGCTATGGTCAATCTCAACACGGAAGCCAGAGTAATCCCTTTAAAACAGAAGTCAGATTATGCAATTGTTTTTGTTCAAAATCCTTCAATAGTTCTCATTTTACTCAGAGTAAAGTAAGCAGGCATTCAAGTGCTCCACAAGATCCTTCATGCTCTATAAGCCGCACCATCTACCTCTGAAGCTTATTTCTATGTCATACCTCCTAACACTCTGTGCTACACCCACATATTTTCCCCTCTTGCTCTTACATGAATATACTAAGAGGCTTCTGCCTATCTTTTCTTATATATTCTGTTTTCTCTATGCTTGGGTTGCTTTTTCTCAAGTTAGTTGCATGATTTCCTCCTTCATTGCCTTCAGACGTACTAAATGTCACCTTGTTAGAAAGCACCACATACAATGGTGACTGCCATCTTTATTATTTCCATTTTCTCTTTCTTGCTTTTCAGGGCTTTCCAAAGACCTCACAGAACAAACATCAGCAACTATTTGTTTATCGGTTATCTCTTCACCAACTACAATGTAAACACCATGAGGACAGAAAGCTGGTTTTGTATTCTGCTGGACCATTCATACTAGAACAGTGCTTGACACAGAGCAGATGCTCAATAAATATTGGTTGTTGAAGAGTAGTAAATATGTGAAGCCCCATTATTTGTGCAACTGCTCACTTGCTCCCTCTTAAGATAGGCTTTGTGTGTACAAAACCCAAGGAACCCACATTTTGGAGAAACTCTGAAACATGGGATTCTTCATGCTCAACTTTTGCTGAGGGAAAGAAAAGGAGTTAGTCTATGAATCTGAGTTAACGTTATCTAATTATATCTGACAAAGGCCCTCTTCTGCTTATGGCTACTCAACTAAGAAATGGCCAGTTTACACATTGTATCTCCCTCTCTCAACCCACTCCAGGTCTTCTGGAAAGCAACAAAGCTACGAGTGCCCAACGTGCCACCTAGTAGATGAAGTGTACCACGTGAGTAAAGGCACAGAGATAAAAAGTGGGTACAAAACTTTGAGGAAAACAGAGTAGATAAAAGAGAATAAATCGTGCCAAGGATATATAGCAACTTGAATGCCAGGCTATAGGTTGTAGTCTATGGAACATGGTTAATTTTTAAAAGCACAATTAAATACATTCTAAAAATTGATTGAGCAATCTTAATGAACTGTACTTTAAAGATAATAAAGATAAGCTTCTTATCTAAAGCAACTTCTGATAAGAATTAAACACTTTAGATCTTTTTTATTTCTTTATAATAGCTATACTGAGGTATATATAATAAAATTTACCTATTGTATATATGCAATTAATGATTGTAGTGAATTTAGGGTATTGCTCAAGCACAACATCCAGGGTTGAAGGAGTTTCCTTTTATTCTTAGTTTGTTGAGAGTTTTTAATCGTAAGTGGATGTTATGTTTTGTCAAATGCTTTTTCTGTATCTATTGAGATGATTATGTGGTTTTTGTCCTTTATATTTTACTAGATCTAAATCTGTATACGAGATTTGTGAACTTGGGAGGGGGTCCCTCAGCCCGGCCTGCACCCTCTCGAAGTCCAGAAGCCCTCATGGGATGTTCTACTGATGGCTTAGGCCCACTGCATAGCCATGGCTTCTGACTGAGAGGTGTTCCAGATGTGGGAGTGCAATGACCATCAGAGGGCAGCTCCTGAGCTGAGCGTCTGCCCCCTAGTGGTCAGTGTGCATCACAATGACCAGTTGTTCTGCTGTCCAGTCAATTTGCATATTAGCCTTTTATTATATAGGATATGGATTTTCAGATTTTAAACCAACTTTACATTCTTGGGATAAATCACAATCTTTGACTTCATTTTATATGTTTCTGGATTCAAATTGCTAAAATTGTGTTAATGATTATTGTGTCTGCACTCAGGAATGTTATTGGTCTGTAGTTTTTGTCTTGCAATGTCTCTTTCTGACTTTGGCATTAGGTAATACTGGCCTCATAAAATGAATTGGGAATTGTTCCCTCCTGTACTTTCTGAAAGATTTTGTGAAGGACTAATACTCTTTCTGTACAGTTTACACTTAAACAAGGTGGACATTAGGGGTGCCAATCAGTCAAAAATCCATCTATAACTACAGTAAGTCCTTTTCATATTCAGATTCCCAACTTTGGAGTTGACCCTTAGTGGAGAGTCAACTGAGGAAGAAGAATTAGTTCTCAGTCTAACCCTTCTGTATTATTTGATTATTTTTTTTACTATGTGCATGTATTATGTTGACTTACAGAAATCTTTAAAAGTTTATAGTTTCTTCACAAGTGAAGAATCAATGCCACCTAAATGGGTAGTACTAAAACTTTGCCAGCCAATATGAGCTGGATAGTATTTATTTTTCTTTAAAATCATGTGTCCTATACAATGAAATAAATCCTGTGCTTTACTCCTTTGATATAGAAACACAGATCATTTTCAGTGCTGCCCCATTAAAAAAGTTCTCCTGACCCCTTTCAACTATCTTTCCCTCCTTTTAAGATGACAATGTGTATTAATTCAGAATAGTTTTCTGTATTTGTTCCCTAGGGCTGTTATAACAAGTTACCACTAACTGGCTGGTTTGGGAGTCCAAAAATCTGTAATAAGTTTCACCACACCCAAACCAAGATGTCAAAAAATAAAAGTTTTCCCCTCTGGGGCTCTAGGGAAGAATCCAGTCCTTGCCTCTTTCAGCTCTAATGGGCACCAGCATTCCTTGGCTTGTGGCCACATCACACCAATCCCTGTCTCAATGGTCACATTGCCTTCTCTTCTATGACAAATTTCCTTTGCCTCTCACAAGAACTCATGGATAATCCAGAATAATCTCCCTATTTCAAGATCCTTAACTTAATCACATCTCAAAGTCATTTTGTTTTTCCATATAAGAAAACACTCATAGGATCCAGGAATTAAAACATGGATCTTTTGGAGGTCAGTATTCAATCTCACATACTTTTATTCTTTGGATTTTTTTTTTATCATTAAGCCACTTCTAATGATAAAATCACTGTGAAAGTGATCCATAATAATAAAAGCATAATATGCAAATTGGCCAAACAGCTAAACAATTATCCAGACAACCTTTCAGACGAAGCCAGGGCTTCGAGGGTCAGCCGAGGCAGCTGGGGCTACAAAGGCCTACTCTTGCACAAATTTCATGCATCGGGCCTCTAGTATATATATAATGGCAGAAAGTGTCCACATTATTCAGAGTTAAGAATTTTGCTCAATTATAGTAGCTTCTCTTACTATTTTATACCTTTGATCGCCCTATCTTATTTGATATTTGACTTCCGTTTTCTTTACTTTTAACCAATATTTTATCTTATATTATTTCTTTAAGTTAGCAGAGGATAAATATGATGAACTGAATAAAAATATAGCCACAAGTAATTCATGTTTATATTTATTCTCTGTTAATAACTACTCTGCTCAAGTCCATCATAGTTTTCTTCAAACATTAACTTTGTTTTTTCAAACGTGTTTGTTTGACTTTTGTACATATTTGTTTTAAACAACAAGAAATTTGGTGGATACACAGTCTCTGTTTACTTGTAGTCTTCAAGAATGCCTCTAATCACTAGGTGTTTAAAACTTCATCCTTTTACAAGAAAAATATGTATTTTTAGCCATATTAGAAGTAATCACAGAGTTCTTAACAAAAATCATCTTCCTTTTCTCTTGGATTTTCCTTTCTTTTTCTTAAAATTCTAGAAAGGAAGAAAGAAAAGAAAAGGAAGGAAGGAAGCAAATAAGGAAGGAAAGAGAGAAACAAAGTCACATAGAAAAGAGATACTTGAAGGAGTTTCAGAGGTCAACACCCCAAAATATTTACTTGTTCACGTCCTTTCACTGACTGAGTCTTCCAGAGTGGTGCCAATCCTGGAACAAAGAGAGACCATTGTGGTTAAACAAGTGGCTCAAATTGAAGGTTCTCATTTGGCTCTCAGAGGGAGACCTGGTACTCTGTGTAAGTATGGATAGACTAGGCCACTTGTAAATTACTATTTATTGGTTTCTTAAACCAAATGGTACCTTTTCTTAATGGATATTAAGTCCTGGGGCCTTAGTGAAAAAGCCATCGGCTGTCTCCTCCCTGTTGTGTCCCTGTCCTTAGCCATGACAAAATATCTTATAAGTTGGCTTTGAAAGATTCATGTCTTGCATGACTTGTGTGTGAATATGCTGTTCCATTTACATTAATGATGATACCATTTCAGGTATATATATATATATGGCTAATATGCAAAGTGTCCCCTTGAATGTTTGGGAGACCAGGAGTTCCGTCACCCGCCATGGTGTGCGCTGACCACCAAGGGGCAGTGTGGAATGAAGAAAGGCCCCTGCAGGCAGCCAGCAGCCAGGGAAGGAAGAGTCTAAATCAGTAGTTGGACATCCCCTGAGGGGTCCCGGATTGCGAGAGGGCCAGGCTGAGGGACCCTCCTCCTCACTCTCCACCTGCCCCTCTGCACAAATTTTATGCACTGGGCCTCTAGTTGATTTTACAAAAGAGCTTTAAGGAAGTGTTTGTTTTATTTTCCAACCTAGCCCTTCCTCTTGCATTTACCAGGGATTGTTCATTCTCCTGAATTTAAAAATCTAATGTAATATTCAATTATAAAAACATAAAATATTTTCAGAATCCAAACTCAGTTTCTACCCTAATCACATATCTTTCCTATTTGTGTGTGTCTATGCTCGTGTGTATACATAAGTGTGTATCATATGTGGGAATGAGAAGCAGATGAGATAAACTTCATGTTTCTCTACTGCTTACAAATATTTCAGTGGCTCCCAAACCACTTCCCATGACCTACAAGCCCTTCTATGATCTGACCCCAATTTACCCCCTCATCCCTGTCTGGTAACAGCTTATCCTCTGACATTGATCAAGTTTCCTTGGTTTTTCTTTCTGTTGCTTTGATTGCCCAACTTCCTTCCTGAGCATGGGCTCTTGCTGTTCCTTCTGCATGGAATGATTTCTTCCCAGATCAATGGCATGTCCTGAAAGAGGCCTTTTCTCATCATCCCAGGGTGGCCCTGCCCCTTCATTTGCTCACATAAGACTTTGTTCCTCATAATACTGACCCTATCTAAAATGTTCTATTTATTTGTTTATAGTTTCATTGTCTGTTTTTCCCACATGAATGTAAACTGCATGGATCTTTATACATCCAGTTCCTAGAATGCTGACTGATACAAACATGTATAGGAGTATTGAATATTTTACATTTCCTTTCCCTCATTTTTTAATCCTGTGACTAAGAGGTACAGGCATTCTGAAGAAGTTCAGAGAATTCAAAGATCTATAGATCCAATTCTAATAAAAGTACCTCAGGGCAGAAAATCAGAAAAGGGACAGGAGTGCTGGGATCTAGAATAGCTGGTGGATTTGGAGATGAGAGCTAATACCCATTTCTGTACCCATCACATTCCCATCCACACACCCTAATCTCAGCTGGCCTAGCACAGCCAAGATATATCTTCTTGGTCACCTCTTCCCCAAATTATACTTGGAATATGGAGCACATCAATAATTTAATAATCCAGGTACTGTTGGTCATTTCTAATGAATGTGTTTCAGGACAGCATGAATAAGCAAGCTGGAAAGATGTCACAGACTCCTACAACCAAGTCCCCAACCCACTGCTCTGGTCCCATGCTGACGGTGCTGCTTTGTGGACTCACTTTGGGTTCGGGGTAAGGCTTGGCAGAGGAGACAGCTGCAGGGACAGCCTCCTTTCTGGAGCTGGATTTCTTGCCACGGAGGAGGAGAGCTGAAATGGAAACTTCTAGCTGAAATGGAATAGAATTGGAAGGCCGGAAGCAGGGAAAGAGGCGGGCCTGTCGTTCTACCCCAGGCTGAATTACTTTCATTATTGCTCATTTTGAGTTAAGTTAAAAGCACACAGATTGTCTTTTTCATCTTTTTTCTCCTTTCAGTAGTTATCCAAAACTCCAGAAATTGCTATAATTTAAAGTTAATGAAAAGAAAGTTCAGCAGCTGCATCATATTTCATGCCATTCTTTTCTTTTCCTCGGTCCAGCCTCACCCGGCCCCTCCAGCCTTGATGGTGTTGCCAGGGCACCTCAGAGCCTGTGCTGAGGCCATGGCAGGCTTCCCATGGCTGATTTCACATTAGTCACTTGCTGGGCGGGAGATAAGCAGGAGTCTGGTCCTTTTATCAAGTTGAGCAGGGAAGAATGGTTCTAACGATTCCTGAGGCATTACCAATGATGCTTTACCTACTGTCTTCGAAGTCCAACGTTTTTAGCTTGAGGTTGAATATTCAACCCCTCCCTCTAATGCAGTCAGGAGGAACAAGACCTGATTGCTTTGGAAGGAGTTATGCAATCCACCCACCAAGATTCTCCAGTTATTCCCTGTTTTGTGTGTTTACATTAGTGGTTATAAAAAAATCAGAAACAGTGGAAGGTTTTTCTGCAGCGTGATTTCATTAACAGCATCAGTGATTCCCAGGTCAATGTTTTCTTTCCCAACATAAAATGGACTTCAGGATGTATTAGTGTCAGGCCATTTCATTACCACTAGACATTTTCTTTAGGTCCCCTCCCCACTTTTTTTCTTGTGGACTGGTAATTGTGTGACATCTCCTGAGAGGTCCATTGCAACCCCATTAACGGCAAAAAGACTGACACAACACTGGGAAGATTGATTATCTGATAAGAAACGCCTTATTACTTGTACATTGAAACTTTCCATGCATCTAGAAGGGCCAACACTGAAATTATGGTGCTCTTTATTTATTTTTAAATATATCTTTATTGATTTCAGAGAGAGAGAGATTAACAGAGAGAGAGAGTTAGAAAAATCAATGATAGAGAGAATCATTGGTTGACTGCCTCCTATATACCCCATACTGGGTGGGGATCAAACCTACAACCTGGGCATGTGCCCTGACTGGGAATCAAACCATGACCTCCTGATTTATAGATTGATGCTCAACCACTGAGCCAAACCAGTTGGGCCTAGAACTCTTTAGAAATACTAACATATAGCTCCCAGAGGACAGGTTTGGCTTTGAAAATGACATCACCAAAAGCATAGGAAGTTGACTGGGAAGGAATATCCAATGCATATTGGCAATAGGAGCATTTAGAGTAGAGTCTTAAAGTAATCCTATATTTGAAGATTTGGAATTGATGGGACTATCATCCCTTATTGCAAATCTAGTGCCACAAGGAGAAAACCTAGTGCATATTAGTTATAGAAAGGGTTGTTACATTAACCAAAGACCAGACTTTAACCTAAAAGTCTGGTCTACCAGAAAATCCTCTAAGAAAGTATAGTCTGGAAACTGCTCTATATTTTGAATGTTAATTGTGAGCAAGTATGCCTTGATGGCTGTGTTTAGGGATAGAAAAAAAGTTTCCTCATTGTCAAGTCAATCCATAACTGAGTAGCTTTCCTGAGCACCAGGTCAAATATAATAAAACAATTCTTTCCTCTTTCATCTTGGGCCCACATTTTCAGATTTAAAGATGGGTTGGGACACAAGGTTGATAATAGGTAATGCTAATGATAAACATAGATTGAGCCCTTCAAATGTCCCAGGCACTATTTCAAGCACATTATAGATATTAATTCATGTGATTTTCACAATGACCCTATGAGGTAGGTGCTCTTATTCCAATTTGATGGATGTAGGAACTTAGGTATAGAGTAGTTAGGGAATTTGTCCAAGTGTTTATAGCTAGTAAATGGTAGCAAAACCTAGGCTTGAACTGTTAGCAACCTGACTGTTTCTAGAGTCAATTTTTAACCAAGGCAGAGAGGAAGCTCCCTTGGGAATTTCAGTTATTAATGCCATATAATCACCACCAAGAATACATTCTCAAAGAGGTGGCTTTGGTCTGCTCCTCGGTATCTCCCAGTCTCACTTAGAGCTACTTCTCTTCAACAGGGTCTTAGGTCCTCCTGAATCACCTTTTCTGTTACTCTATTCACTCAGGGTCTTTGCAGTTGATGCAGATGATAAATTTTATTATATTCTTTAAAAGGAGTAAAAGACATATGCTGGAATATATTAGCAAAATAAATGTAAAATTTTCTTCCCCTCCCAGAAATAAACAAGACCTTGCTTAGCCTACCTGAGAATATTGAGCAAGGGTTTCCAACTTGTTGAAATCAGAGGGTTGCATAAATACAGATCCCAATCAAACAGTAAAATATTTTAACTTATATGGCAAAGAATAAAGAAAAAAAATGAAAGAAGAATGTATGCCAAATATTTATGCTAAAAAGGAAAGAGAGAGAGAGAGAGATTGAACCAAGTAACCTTGAGCATGTCACTTACTCTTGTTGGCCTCAGTTTGTGCTTCTGTAAAATGAGCAAGTTGGACAAGAAGGATTCCTTCCAGCTCTAACACCATGGTTTGAAAACAAGAGGCACATGTTAAAGAGAAAGCTTCAGCAGTAAGCTAAGAGAGATTGTAAAACATTATTCCTTTTTTATATGTTTCCTTATTATAGTAATACAAATATAATAACTTTGATTGTAAATAACATGACTCAGAATTTAAAACTTAAAAGCAGAAAAATATTTCTCCCATTTTCTTTATATTGAGGGCCATGACTGAGCTTGGAAAAATGCATAGATGTAGAGTGTGTATGGGAATATAATCAGGAAGTACAGGATAAAGGATGTTTCTAAAAAACATTTATAATTTCATTTTTTTAAAAGCCCACCTGAAACCTAATTCCTCTTCCAAAAGAACACATGAACCTTTAGTAAACCCTAAGTTTCTACAGAACATAGTATGAAAACCCTGATACATTTTAAATACCTCACATTTTATTCACTCTGACAGTCCACCCCTTTTTTATCCAGAACTGCTCTTGAGAAAAGAGTATAATACTCTGCACAGAGATAGCCAAGGGCATTTGTGCTAATGTCTCCCAGTCCTCCCTGGTTGTGGTTCTTCCTCTAAATGAAAGAACAGCAGAGAAAGAGAGTAAACATGGGGCGTGTGGGAGGTGGTTTGAGGTGGAGTTTGGTGCTCCATGTCTATTTTTTTGATGTCATAGTTCTCTTTTGGAGAACTGGATGTGTCTTGGAATGTCTACTGATGGGCAGATCAGATCCTATTATATGAATCCTAAAGGTAAGGAAGGCACCCCTCCCCCAACAGGATAGTTTACTAATGTCTGTATTTAATTTTCATTTTTAATTCACAGGCAAGTAGTGAATCTAAATCTCATTTATCTTAGAGCTTCAGAGTATCCAATTTGTCCATGTATAGCCCTCTGCATTTAGGATTGAACAGAGGAGGCTTGCATTTGAAGCCCACTTCTGGCACCAGCCCAAGGGGTTTTGGGGGCAGTCAACATGCCCTTTAAGAACAGTTAAGAACCTCTCTTGGGTTCTAGTGTTGACCTCTAGTGTTGATCTATCTGGACATAGATTCATAAAGTTCAAGAATACCAGTTTGCTATAAGCCATCTTATGAAAATGGGAAAATTGGACTGGAAATGCCCGATGGTCCCCTGGGCAGGATGGTTCCCAGGCTATTTATCTGTTGGAGTAAGAATGAAACCAGGGATGGAAGGTGGTATAGCAAAGGTAAGAATTTATTCTATATAAGAAAAGCTTAATATGCTAAGTGTCCAGTCATCCAGTTGTCCATTCAACCAATCAATAGTATAGTAATATGCTAATGATATACTAAGGCCACTCAATCGCTCACTATGAAGTGCACTGACCACCATGGGTAGACACTCCGACCCGTAGGTTAGCTTGCTTCTGGGGTCTGGTTGATCAGGACTGAGCAAGATGGGTCGGACACTCCCTGGAGCCCTCCAGCAGTCCCTCCCTGGCTGGCCAACCTCCCATGTCCCTTCCTGGCCTTGATCCTGCACCAAGGGGGGTCCCTTGGCCTTGCTTGCACCTTCTTGAAATTTAGGCTGTGGGACCCCCACTCCCAAGTGCACAAATTTTGTGCACTGTGTGTCTAGCTGAGAAATAAGCACAGAATCCCACATGAGGAGAGAGAAAGTGTCCTACAGCACAGACTCCCACATGGGGAGGGGAGAAGAGTCCCACTGAGTCCCTTTTCCTACAGTTTATAAAGACTGCAGTTATTTTTGTGCCTCAATAGCCCCTTTGACTGGTCACTATCCCCCTTTGATTTGGACACTTTAGCAACTCCTGAGCTAAAGCCTCATGTGAAGTACATGAGGTCCCATCCTTCTTTTTTCTTATTCTTCTCCTATTTCCTCTGGGCTTTCTTCCTCCCTCTTTGAATGAGAGGCTTCCTTCTCTTTATTCTGTAACCATTTACCTTTTGCTACTCGTAGTTCCCTTGTCTTATGGAAATGCACCCTTCACAGCTCTGTAGCTCTATACTTTTTCCATGAACCCCTTAATTTCTAAAATTTTCTAAACCTGCCTATTTCACTCCTAAAAACTCCTATTTTGTCCCTAAAACTTCCCCTTTTATTATTGTCAGACAGTGGTCCTTGCCAGAAATTTGCCAAGGTTCTGCCCCTGCATGGAGTTGAGTCGCTGGTACTAGGCAGGGGCTCAGAGCTGATGCCTGGGTAGGAAGAGGATACTCACCCAGCTAGCACTGAAGAAAGAAGTCATGTGCAAACGCTGAATTCATAAATCCACCAAGTCTCCAAAAGAGGAATGGAAGTTTTTCTTGTCTCAGTGTACTCAGCCCATTGCTTGAAGCTCTTTGTGACTTTTTACCCCCTTAAAGGCACATGAGATATTTATTATAATCTGGAGTCACCTATATCTATGGGAGTGGGAGAACAGCCCACAGGATGGCTTTGGGCTCTAAAAGTCTTACTCTGGCCCTGGCATATCATCCCCCCGGTCAGTGTGCCCAGAGCTCTCAGATACCAGGACTTTGAAGCCCTAATCCAGTTTGCCCCCTACATAGAGATCACTGCTAGGAAAGAAACACAAGGAAATCATGTGTATTGCTCTTCCCATGTTTGCTGGGAAAAGGGATTACAGAAGATAAAATCTATTAATTAGTGTGTTTTTGCAGGATGCTTAGCTATAGAAATTTTAGGTGCTAGTACTGTTCTCTTGGTTTCCTGATGTACCCCTAAATTTTAATTTGTTGAAAGTTTATACTCATCATCACTATCACCATTAAGCACTTACAGATAATCATTCATTCATTTACTTTTCACAAAAACCCTGTTATTATTTTTCAGATGAAGAAACTGAGACAGGGAGACACAGAGAGGATGGGTGGCTTACATGAGATCACACACTGGGATTTAAACCCAGGCAGTCTAATTCCAGAACCATACTCTTAATGAGCATAATAGATGGCTTCTCAAAAACTTATAGACACTTAATTCAAAGGGTCCTTAATGTAACATTCTGGGATTTCCCAAGTCTAGCTAAAGAAGGCCATATTATTGTATATTATTTTTATGTATGTGCTCAAAATATGTAATTTGTGCTTAAAGAATTTTTTGCTATAAATTTTATTTTTATTGCTAACTTGAAGTGATAGTTTATTTATATTTCAATTCTAGTCCTTTCTACTACCCTTAATTTTCGTAAGTGTGTGTGTGTGTGTGTGTGTGTGTGTGCGCGCGCTCGCGCGTGCGTGCGTTTTATCCTGTCTTCAAAATTCCCTATGCCAAAAGTATGTTTAAACATGGAATACACCAGTGGACACATGAGAAGAGATCACAACACAATTAGAAGTCTGTTGGTTTGGTAAATTTCCATGATTTCCAGTTAGAAGAAATTTTTCTTGTAGCTTTTGGGTAGAATTTGAATGAAGCTATTCTTTTAAAAAGAGTGTGTTACTATCTATAAAAATAAAAGCCTATGTCACCATCGCAACTGAACGGACGACCAAATACAGACGGCATGGGGCGACCAGGCCTGAGTGGGGGGGAGGGGGAGGCAGGATAGTTCTAGGCAATCGGGCTGGCAAGGGGGTAGGGGAAGTTGGGGGTGACCAGGCAGTTAGGGGCAATCAGGCAGGCAGGCAGGTGAGCAGTCAGGAGCCAATGGTCCCAGATTGTGAGAGGGATGTCCAATTGGACATCCCCCGAGGAGTTTCGGATTGAAGAGGGTGCAGGCTGGGCTGAGCACCCCCCCATTCACAAATTTCATGCACCAGGCCTCTGGTATTATTAATAATCTTCAGATAAGATTATTATGCAGGGATAGAGTTTCTAGGGATAGAGTTTCTACAAGTTCCCTAGATGATTCCTTCCATATATTATACATTCATGCTTGGGAATTTTTTTCTACTATGTATTTTAAATCCTTCTTACACAGCAAGTTAGCATTATAAAGGAAGATGGATTTATAATGACACTTCCATGAGCTACCCTGAGCTCTGCCTTTTGAGTTGTTCTTGCTGTACAAGTAGTCCCCACCCATTTTTGGATGCAACTTGTATTCAAATAAAATGGAAACTATCCCATTTTCTCATTTGAGGTGGACTTGAATTCCACCTTGTGTCATGGAAATTAAAAAAACAAAAGAAGTAGACTTTTTTTTATATTTCAAAATTGATGGGGTTTTCCAATTACGTGGCCTAAAAGTTTGCCCTAACGCGTAGGCAAGTAGTTTGGGCTTCAGAGACCCTTGTAGAAATCACTCTTCTAAAACTAGAATGGAAGCCCCCTTCTACTATCAGCACTTTCTAACTCGGTGAGCAAAATATAATGAGACCTGAGCCACATTTGCACACAAAACTCAGCACAGCAAGATTCCTTACATGCTCAGTGCTGGCTGCTGCTGTCCAGAGATCCATGCATTGAACCTGGAGGATTGGTGCATGAAACAGAGGTGTTAGGGAAGTGGCAGGGGCAGCTGTGGGAGGGGGAGAGTGTCCCTCACCCCTTTTCTCTTTGCGGCCCAGGCATGCTTCACACAAGGCTGCTGGAAATGGCTGCACTTCACCAAGTGCAGGGAGGGGCCCTTTCTGAAAGCGTGGCTGAGGGCTCACACAGCCACAGAGCAGCGAAAAGAAATGTGTTCCTCTACCTGAAACTAATCACGTAGCTGATCCCAGATGAGAAAATGTCTGCTGCAGAAAGAAAGAAGTAAGTGCCTTGGGGGATCCTTGAAAGACTACGAGGTCTCTGGGGAAGAGAGAACAGGCTAGGGCAGGCTGTCCCGTCTCTCTCTCTCCAGCTTCTCTCTCCAGGGCTGCTCTGGCAGCAGAACCAGATGGAAATGTCACCTAATGCAGAGTGTTTTATTCCTCCTGGTCTACACCCTGCCTTATACACTGAAAGCTCCTTGGCAACACCACACAGCGGCTCTTTTCATTTTTAATTGAATCCTAAGAGGTATATATATTTTTTTCTAGAGATGCCAGCTCAAAGTAATTGCTAGAGCTCCCAATAGGGCTAATCAGAGATTCATTGAAAATAAAGATGGAGAAGAAGACCTTACCCAAAGGGTTTCTTTCATTCTGCTCAGAAGGCTCTTGCAGTCCAGGGCAACGGTCACAGTCCTTGGCATTGCGGGCTATTAATAGGAGTCTCAAAATAAATCCCTGCCCAGTGAGATAAGAGAAACTGATTGCATTGCCTGCGTATCTCTCCTCTGGTGACCAGACACCTTCCATTTTCATCAGCTGTTTATCAAAACCAGATTACTAAAAGAATAATCAGATCAGAATTGTTTAGGCCTGTCTTACTCTTGAATTACAAATGACTCTCATGTGCTGCTTGGGCAAAGGACTGTGACCTATAGATGAACTAAGCCTCGTATTTCCTGCACCTTGTCCTGAACTCAGAATTTCGCAAAGACCACAGTCGTTGAGCTGTTGCTGATTATTGATCTAAGCAAGATAGGCAAGTCTCGCCTCACTGGGGCTGTGGGTACGTGGTAATAGAGTCTATCTTTTTGATAAGTCATAAGTCACTAATGGGTTATTTTGCGCTCTCCCAAGTGGAAGACAATGGAGCATTTAGTAGATTGTGCAGTTACGTAAGACATCTCTTTCCAAACAAAGAGGAGGCAGAACATCCAGCCAAAGGGTTGAGTACAGGAGGTTGTGTGGTCTGGTGGTTCCAGGGAGAGACGCGGGGCCAGGGCTTCCTGGGTTCAGCTACCAGCCGAGACTCTGACTCAGGAGGAGCAGAGCCAAGTCTTTTGGCTTGAGGCGGATAGACTGTAAAACCCAGGAGAGAGAAAACCGCAGGTCTGTGCTCAAGGACTCTGGGGGAAAAGCACATTTTGAAAATTTAAAATAAAATAAAAAAATGATCACACTGTTAAGTTACAATTTGGGACTTTTTCAACAAGAAATTAGCATTTTTCCTGCTTATTGCCTGGCATGTCCTCCTCTGGGCAGCAGTGGGAAGCCAAGCCTGTCTCTGAGGGTGTTCTGTGTGGGATGAATAGAGAAGCCGGGGTCTGAGCAAAATCAGTCAACCTTGGTGAGTTGTCGCAAGTAATGCTCAGGGAGCCCGACACTGGGGGAGAAGAGATTCTACCTTGAATCTCTCCCTCTTCTCACTTTCTACCTTCAACAAGAAAAATGCCCTCTTCTGAAATAGTAGGAGAAAAAAAACCCTTCCCTCAGATTTCTGGATGCTTCTCTTCAACCAGTTTGAGTAGAGATTTGCTCAACTACAGACCCACAAAGGGTCCCAAGTCTCAGTGGGAGTAGGGACTGCTGGGAAATGCTCTCAAAGTTCCACCAGCTCTGAAACTGGTTCTTCTGATCAGACAGAGTAGGTGGCCACCTACATGGTTGGGTTTGGAGGACTATTGGCAGGTGTCTCCTCCCCGGCATCATGCCTCATTTCTCTGGGCCTGAAAAGTCTTCTGATCTTTAGGAATATGCTATTAAAATGAAGACAATATTTATAGAGCTCTCTGTATGTAGAGCCTTAACCTCTAGCACTTGAGTTAACAATACCACAGCTGAGTCTCCTATAAATGGGACAGGGGATAAAAGAGGGGCAGATTTTGCTGTGGAATGAGGTTGGGGCAGGGAGGGGGACTAGCAGTCTCTTCTCTGGAAGATATAAATCCCAGAAGTGGACGTGGCCTTCTTGGTCATTTTACCCAGAGCTGTACAGGGAACTTTAAAATCTAGGAGTCAGTGAGTGTAAGGGCTGATTGCTCTTACTCTAACCCTAGCTAGGTCAGATGGCATCCAGGGTTTCACTGGTGGTCACCAGATATAAGCCCCAAATATACCCATGAAGCCACTCCTCCCTACATTTGCCTAGGTGCCCATACCCAGCTATTGGTTAAATAGCTAAACTCAGTGTCCCATGTCTTAGGCTTCTCTATATTAAAATGTAAACTCTCTCTTCTTTTTTAATTGCATAACCATCCTTTAATTACCTTTAATGCAACCTAAAAATAAAATTTATAAAAAATTAAAAGTCTGCTTTTGCTCATTAAAGTCCCTAAGGGAACATTGTCTATTCTGTAAAAGCCCATGAATCCAATCCTGAATGGAAGAGAAAAAAAGCTTGCATTGAGATTAGTGCCAACCTTAATCACCTACTTTTCAGACTCTGGTTCCTCTATTTCTGACAACTCACTGTGGCCAGCTAATTAGTCTCCCTACCACTTTCAGGCCTTCCCTTTGTAACCAATGGTTTAGCAAACACATGCCTGAGAAGATGTAGGGAGACTAATTAGGTAAATTTCACAAGTTTACAGTCATCTTCTCTGGTCCCAAGTGCTACTGCTCCCTGTGGTCCTTGAGAGTCATCCTCTTGCTCTTTATAATCACACCTGGTCAGGCAATGACTATCCAGGGAGAGCTTCTGGAGAGAGGGGTCTGAGGAGGAATGCAAACAGAGTAAGTGGAACTCCCCACACAGAGGCCAAAGTCTCTAGGTTTAGGGACTCCAAAGTGCCTGCTGACATCTCACTGTTCAGCCTCCGTATCAGATATGAACCAAGCCTCCTCCACAGTTCCTGGCCGAGCAGGTGGGCCTGGACCCCAGCTCAGAAGCCTCTGCCTCCTTCTCCAGCAGGCTCCACATGGAAGAGGAAGGGCAAGAAAGGTCCCCCAGATGAATCCCCAGGCCTCCTCTCCCCACCTCACCCCCAGGCAGAGAATCTTATTAAACAGAAGACTTCATGCCTCAGTTGAAATCTTTGCACTTGGACTATTGTCCGTGTATCTGCTCTTCCCCAAGAATAACAGAGGAGTGTATGCCCCACACCTTCTGGTTAAAGGATCTTCCCAAACAACAACAAAAAGACTTCCTCTAAGAACCCATGCTATGGAATAAACATATACAATATATATATATATATATATATATATATATATATATATATATATATATATATATATATATATTTGTTGGAAGGAAATGACAGAATGAATGGTCTCCAAACTGGCATGCCTATCATTAGTCTTACTTCCATTTGCTTACAATTTGAATTCTTAAAAAATACCATAACCAATATTAGTCCTGCACTTCATAAAGACTAACTTATATAAGATGTAATTGTGTCAAATGAAAAAAATAATTTACAATAATTTATTATGAACTATAAAGATGGACTCTATTAAGAGAAAAAGTAGATTTTCTTTTGTAAAACTTCAATAATTAAATTTGCTACAAATGTAAAGATTCATGTATTTTCATATCCAGCCTGGAGAATGAAGCTCCAGGAGGTATTTCCCAACTATGCTCAAAAATAAATGTTTTTATGATTCTTGAATGAGAATCAGTGACCCACAGGGTCAAGCATACCAAAGGTATTTGATGGTTGGTTTTTAAATAAATAAGAGCTTATATTTATACAGTGAACTGGTAATGTATCAAAGCTCAATAAAGTATTTTTTTTACAGGAAATCAACATTTTCATTTTTTTTCTTTTTACTTCTTTTTTCTTTTCTTTCTTTCTTTCTTTCTTTCTTTCTTAGAATCTTTCTTGTTGAAAGTATTACATATGTCTTTTTTCCCCCCATTGACCTCCTCAAGCCCACCCCCAACACCCATCCTATGCTGTCACTACCCTATTGTCTGTGTCCATGGGTTATGCATATATGCATATACAAGTTCTTTTGTCGATCTCTTCCCACCCACCCTCCCCTGCCTTCACTCTGAGATTCCATAGTCTGTTCCATGCTTCTATGTCTCTGACCTATTTGTTCATCAGTTTATTTTGTTCATTAGATTCCACCTATGAGTGAGATCATGTGATATTTATCTTTCTCTGATTGGCTTATTTCAAAAGTTTTGTTTTTTAAAGTTGGGTTACACATGCTTCTGTTACATTAAATGAGAATTCATGCTATATAATAAAGAGGAAATATGCTAATTGACCCTCATGCCATCACAAAGATGGAGGCATCCACAGCCAATAAGGAGGGAATATGCTAATTGACTGCCTGCCCTCAAAGATGGCGGCTCCCACAGCCACAAAATGGAGGCACCCAGTCTCCTTATCCCCACCAGGATGGCAGGTGGGCCCAGCCTTGCCATGTGCCTGGCTCTGGAGTCCCCCAGACCGCTCAGCCCCCAGCCACCCAGGGCTGGCCCAAGGTACAGGCAAATCTTAGATGGCAACTGCCCAGCTGCCCAGGGCTGCCGGAGGTTCAGGTAACCATTGCCAGACAAGGCTTGTGCTGCCACAGTGGCAGCAGCAGAGGTGTGATGGGCATTGCCTTTCCCTGATCACCAGATGGCCTCCTGTCCCTGAGGGCTCCCAGACTGTGAGAGGGGGCAGGCTGGGCTGAAGAACGCCTCTCCAGTGGATGAATTTTCATGCACTGGGCCTCTACTATGAAAATAAAGAGAAATGTCTCAGCCTCTACTTCTGTCTGGGAGAAGAACTGGGAGAAGACAGCTGAATTCAAGAACCATCTAGGTGTATAAAGCAACAAACACAGCCAGCATACCATTCCATGAACTGGCATCAAAAAGACCTGGTGCTATCTGACAGTAAAAGCAAAATTTCTGTTTGAGGCCCATTTGCTAATGTTTCTGGGTAATAAAAAGGAAATCACAGAGGGAAGAGCAAAACAAAGCTACTTCTCTAGTTGGATTTGGGGGCAAAAACCTGAATCAATGAGAAGTGTCACAAGGTACATAAAACTCAGCTAAGGAAGGAAGAAACCAAATGCGTATTAAGCTCCCTCTATGATACAGGCACTTTGCTAAGTGCCATTTTATTGAACTTCCCCATGGTGCTGTGAGGCAGTGATGTTTTTCTCCACTTTACAAAAGAGGAAGTGAAAGACTAAATGGTTTATCCAAAAATCACAAAGCCAGAAAGTGACAAATGTCCAACCCTAAGACCTACAGCCTTGAAAAATAAGGATAGGAAATCCAGCTCAGAGTGTGTGTCCTAAATCATTCTCTTTCCTTGTGCCTTCTACAAGCTTTTCTAACTAAATTAAACAAAAAGAACCCGTGCATTTTATAGCACAATCATCTATCTAAATAGCCTCAGAGTTGGTAAAAAGGACTCCTTGTATTCGGATTTGAAATGGGCTAGGCCAGCTGATTCTCTATGTAACTAAATGTATACTGTGATCGAACATGTGACACTCTGCATGGATCCCTTTCTTTAGCTTTACTTGACATTAATGGATATAAATGAAGACCAGCATTCTAAGTACCTTTGGCAAGACATTTTCCAGCTCAGGCTCCCTTTGCCTGGGAAGCATTTACCACCTTAACTGAATTGATGGGTGTAGTGTGTACCAAAGTCAAGATAGTACCTGGAACAATGGGTCAAAATGAATATTAGTTCTGGTCTATCCCAAAGCCAGATTTTTAGAGTAAGCATGAATCTGAGAGATTGTACATATACCAGTTTACATGCAATGTTTCCACACTTTAAAGCACATCCAAACACGGTGTCTTCAGAGATTATGAAAATTTTATTAACAAAGAAAATCCGCATGATACACATCCCATTTAAAAACAACCACAGCAGACACAGAGGTGACAACTGTTTTCTATTCACTATTTTGTCAATGCCAGAAGAATGAAATCACAGCACCAATGCACAGACCAATATTTTTGAAGGGGATAATCATTGAGATAATAAGTTACTAGAAAATCAGGAGAAACAAATCAAGATATTCATTTTATAGGCTGTTCCACTGAGTCTTTATCCAAATAATGTTTCCTCTGTAAATATACTTGACTATCAAAATTATCCTGAATAAACAGTGTACATCTAAAAAATGATAGAGTTATTTGAGGATAATAAGAACTGAGAGCCAACATGACTTATAGAAATCTTTGCTACATAGCAATAGCCCAGAGATAATTTCTACAAAAGGTCAAGGTATACTTCCCAATAGGGTGTGATCCATTTAAGTTCTTTTCTGATTTTCTTTTTTCTTTCTTTATTGTGTGTGTGTGTGTGTGTGTGTGTGTGTGTGTGTGTGTGTGTTTAATTGATTTCAGAGAGGAAGGGAGTGGGAGAGAGATAGAAATATCAATGATGAGAATCATTGATCAGCTGCCTCCTGCATGGCCCCTACTGGGAATCAAGTCCACAACCCTAGCATGTGCCCTTGACCAGAATCAAATCCGGGACCCTTCAGTATGTAGGCCAATGGTCTATCCCTGAGCTAGGGGGTGATTTTCTTTAAATACTGCTCACTGTTGTCCCTCAGAATTTCCTTTGTATACCCTCTACCCAACCCTTTACTAAAGACCTATAAACATATTCAAGATATACTGCATGCAAAAAGGGAAGTATCCTATATAATAAAACCTTAATATGCAAATTGACCAAATAGCTGAATGACTGGTCACTATAGCATGCACTGACCACCAGGGGACAGATGCTGAAATCAGGAGTTGTCCCCTAGTCATCAGCGCACTCCCACAGGGAGAGCACCGCTCAGTCAGAAGCCAGGCTCACAGCCGGTGAGTGCAGTGGAGGTGATGGGAGCCTCTCCCATATCTCTGGCTGTGCTAAGGACCCCTCGGGGTCCTGGACTGCAAGAGGGTGCAGGCCCGGCTGAGGGGAACCCCCCTCCAATGCATGAATGTTGTGCACCAGGCCTCTAGAAAGAATAATAAAATATTCTGATGTCCTGGACATGAACAGAGAACATACACATAATGGGTCCTGGCTATCAGAACAAACACATTTCTTGGGAACCCCCTCAAGAAAGAATATAGACTTTTAATCCAAAGAAGGAGAAAAGTTAGGCCTGTGACTTGACTACAGTTTCTAGGGCCTAGTGTAACTGTATTTTTAGGCCTCGCTCCAAGGAGCTGCCTACACAAATTTGGATGGAGCGGGGGAGGCACAGATGGTGGTCATGTGAAGGCACAGACTGATCGAGTGGGCTTGGTTACAAAGTCGGTACATTTAGGCTGCTGTATTCCTCCTATTTCAAGTACTGCCAAGTCCAGGCTGTTTCCCCTCTTTCCAAAGTCTTGATTCATTTAATTCTCCTGAAGGAGGTGGAAGAGGAGGAGGATTGCACAAATCTGAGTGTTTTATGGCTTAGAGGAGACAGTCACCATCTTGGCTTCCTGTCAGATTTTAAATGTAACATTTTGCTAAGTGTAAAGCTGTGCGTCTGTTCCTTTTCTGTTGCCGTTATCAGAACTTCAATATTTGCAAAACAGAAACTCAAAATACTTCAAATCAAGCCCAAAGCAGTTTGTTATTCATGTAACACAGTTCTTACATGTATCAATACACAGTGGGTTCACAGAACAGGCATCTTTTCTTTGCTTCTTTCTTTTCCTTCCCTTTTGTTCCTTTTTTAACTTACAACTTTCATTTCTTTGGTCATGTAAGAATGATTTGATTACACAATAGCAAAATCCCCGTTATATATATATTCTGATTATTATCAAGCTTATCACCACATCAGTTCTTACTGGTTGCATTATTTAGAAAAAGCAAGCCCATCAGCTAAAGTATTCTGCTATTTGAAATACCCTGTGAATCTCTTGTAAAGCATAGAGCACCTTAGTGATGTGCAGAATTCTAATTTTTGAATATAAAAATTTGTAGTGTTTGCTATAAAACATTGTTAAAGGTATTCAGGGTGTGCTTCCAGTGGTGCTGAACTCTTAGGAATTAGCATTAAAGCACTAGTTTCTCACTCTTTAAAGAACAGCAACCTACAACATTTCAGATTCTCAGTCTTTTTCTTCTTTATAAGGAACACTGTCAAAATCAAAATGGATTCAATTATAGAGATTTTTAAAATCGGGACACAAAGTATTTTTCAGGTCATCATCAGGATGCTTGGTTAGGTCCATGTAATTCTTGCATGTGGTCAAACATCTGCTCCAGAGTCTTATCCTTTAATCCCTCCAATGTGCCTTCTTGGCCTGAGCTAGTGTATAAGAAGGCCATTTTCAAAAGGCAAGTGAATACATTAAAAGTTTTTAACATCTGTTAATCAGGTGTTTTATCTGGAGGACATAAAATATAGTTATAATCCTCCAACTAATTGACTTAACGTTTTTCTTTTTATTTGTCTTTTTTTCAAATATACTTTTATTGATTTCTGAGAAGAAGGGAGGGGGAAAGAGAAATAGAAGCATCATTGATCGGCTGCCTCTGCATGATCCCCACTGGGGATCTAGCCAGTAACGAGGCATGTATCCTGACTGGGAAGCCAAACCATGACCTCCTGGTTCGTAGGTCAATGCTCAATCTGCCAGGCTTGTCTGGGTATTTACATTGGGTAGAAATCAACACTGTTATCACCATCAGTATAATTATTCATCTGTCTTCTAAGGCAGACAAGAAAATGTTTTTCTTTTAGGGTAGAATTTCATAATTAGTAAAGTTTATAAGCCATGTGGAGAGGCAACTTAAACTCAATTATTATCTTAAATTTCAACAGAGCATAATAAGAGAAACAGTTCTTGGTAATATTCATACTGCGTGAATTTGCATTCTGAGACCCTTCCTTAAAACACTGACATTGTTCCAAATTTAACAATAACAATAACAGGGAACTTGTGCTTTTTTATGTCAGTTAATTAAAAACAAAAGCAAAAACTACCTCCAAGTCCATGTGCAAATGCTCAATCAAAGAAGGACTTCAAAACGTTTTAGTCTCTAGGTTTCACTGTGCATACAAATCAGTAATAGGATTGCATATCAAATACAGTTTCGTGAATGAAACACATGGGCATTACCCAATCTCCCTCAAAAGTACTTAGCTGCCAAGAGAGACACTTCACAACTGATCACAAATGTGCTATTTGTATAACCGTTCCTGTTACAAATGCTCTTGTTTTTGTTTAGATGAGTATATTTAACCTGCGCTATTAATAAAATTGTTTCCTCCCTTATACAGCAAGAAACCATCTTCCGGCCTCTCCTTTGTGAGAGTCACGTCTCCTAACACCGACTGTGCTGCCTAAGTTCAGCTAGGGGCTTGTTAAATAGACTTCTGAGCATAATTATAATGAACAATTAGCTAGAAATTTGTTGTAATGATTTGTTGTAGATGATAGAATAGAAGCATAATGTGATTATTGTAGGCCTTCTCCATCATTAAGAATACAACTACTACCAACTTTCAATTATAGAGGCGCAGACAATCACCTGAAGCACTTAGCAAGCGATCTACTTACAGAGCGGGGCCCAGGCAGCTGGGGAGAGAAGGCTGCCGCCCCCGCCCAGGTGTTCATAATTATTGAGCCTTTTGCAAAAGTCTCTTCCTTTCCTACTAGGCTGCTTTCACTTGTTACCACGGAAAATAGAGAGTCCACCTGGCAGATCAACTCTTTCCCCGGCCCCTGTCTTTCCCCCAGGCACAGCGAGGGCTTCCTGGTGGAAGGTAGGAGGGCCTGGAAAAGATTCCACAAAACTGAGCATGTGGGCCTGAAATGGCAATTCGCACCACCAAACTAGACTAACAGGAAAGAAGATTATACAAGTAATGGATAAATTGAATATAAGGAATAAACTCCGGACTGTGAAGGTAAATCTATGCTATCCTTTCCCTATTCAGTGTCCTTTTACTGTCCCAAAATCAATTTGGAGCTCTTTTTTTTTTCATAAGAATTTATAAAAAATACTATAGAAAACTTGAAGAAATACTCTTTCATTTTCTGAAAAATATAAAAATATTTGTTTAGAACCGTGAATACTAGTTATTGTCAGGGTTTTTTTTTTTTTTTTTTTTTACTATATCTTTCTTCCTTTCTTCCTTCCTTCCTTCCTTCCTTCCTTCCTTCCTTCCTTCCTTCCTTCCTTCCTTTCTTTCTTTCTTTTTTAACCTCAACTAGTCAGTGTGCTGTATTTCTCTCCCACCTTTGAGCAAGAGTGTTAGACCTTTTGCTGCTGGCCTTCAGAAGCTGAGAGGGAGTACATCCTGTCACCCACATAAAAGACCTGGTACCTGTGCTTCCACATCACAAAGCAGGCCAATAGGCACACAAGGCCAGACACCAAGTTAAGAATCATCTGGGTGAGTAAGAACACTTTGAAAGTGAAAGTGATGCTGGTGCAGTCAGTCACATCCTGGTACACAAAGGTCCTGCTGAGGGGCTCAGAGGAGGGCAGTTTGCAGTGGCAGGCGTCGAGTGTGGCCTCACAGGTAACCCGGTTGAGCAGTGTATAATGGTGGGCAGCAAAGGCTGCAGCCAGCACACAGACCATCAAGCCCAGGGCGCTCAGCAGAAAGTACAGCAGCTGCAAGAAAGCAGAAGAAAACCTTTCTGGTTACAAAGTACATTGAATGACTTGAGGAAGCTAATGAATAAAAGCTGTTGTTTTTTTCTTCTCTCCCAGGAAGTTCCCTGACAGAGGAGCTCCTCAGAAACCAGTTCCCAAGACATGAAAGTGGCTCCACGTTGGTCAGTAAGCAATCCTTAAATGCTCATATTTTCATTTATCCTACAGATGTTGGGCGCTTTTCATGAACGGAGCTGAGAATATTATGTATCTGTGGCTGCTTGTATATGGATGTAACAAGCAGCTTCGATGAATCCCAAGCACAAGAGGCATCTCTGAAAGGCATGGATTCTTTGGATCTTCTCATCAAAGCTATCTTAACCTTGCACACTATTTCTAATTTTCAAATCATTTGAAGGATTATCAAAAATAATCCATGTTTCTTCACCTGTGAAACAGTTTATTGAAACCTCTTATATCTCAGGCATATAACAAGAGTAATTTATATTCCCCACATTTATTCTCCCTTGGAGAAAGGGAGCCAGATAAATCCAAAATGGCACCTTCACAAAATTTAAGAAGGAAATAGTTAATTTGTGCTATTAAATGCCATTGCCTTGGTCCAAGCCCCAAGATTTTCAGTGGCCATATTTCCTTCCATCACTGGCATACTTAGGCTAAAAAATGTAGGTTTATTTTGAGGGATCACTGGGGCAGGATATTTGAAATATTCTGGGTTGTTCTAGAATATTCCAGCTTGATGATTGACTTCAAATTCTTGGTGCCAAGAGCCAAATTAAATTGTGCAGGCCATGTTGGTACCCATTGCAATTGCCTTTCCAATGCAGCCAACACAGAACTTGGAATTATTTGCTCTGGGAACATGGGTACATCTATGACTTTACCAGGGAAGGCTCAAAGAAAAGAGATAATCTGCCACCTGAGGGTCATATATTTAGTAGGATGGTCCAAAATTGAGTTTTCTCTACATAAAGATTTGCCCAAGCCAAAACCGGTTTGGCTCAGTGGATAGAGCGTCAGCCTGCGGACTGAAAGGTCCCAGGTTTGATTCCAGTCAAGGGCATGTACCTTTGTTGCGGGCACATCCCCAGTAGGAGGTGTGCAGGAGGCAGCTGATCAATGACTCTCTCTTATTGGTGTTTCTAACTCTCTATCCCTCTCTCTTCCTCTTCGTAAAAAATCAATAAAATATATATTAAAAAAAAAAAAGATTTGCCCAAGACATTTAATATGTGTACAGCAATACTTGGTGATGGTTAGGAGCATGGACCAGGACACCAGACTGCCTGAGTTCAAATCCCGGTTCTCCCCTCACTGGCTATGGACTTTGGGCTCATTAAACAATCCCAGGTGTACCTCGGTTTCTTCCTTTGTAAACTTGGAATGATGATCATAATAACTTCCCAAGATTATTATAAGAATCAAAAGAGTTGGTATCTGTAAAGGGCTTAGAAAAGTGTCTGGTGCATAGCACTATTTAAGTATTTGTGAAAGAAATAAACAAATTAGAGATATAAACAGTTGTCAGATCTCAGGACTCAGGCCATCAACTCTACTGGCTTTGTTTTATTCCCTGTCATGTGGGAGGAACGGGGCAAACTGAGCTTATAGGAAGATGTAAACATTTAAACACTGCGATTGCTCCGTTTTCACTGAGCATTTTCAATGTGCTCACAGCCAGCCCGGGAGAGCACAAACCCTGGTCAGCGGTGCAAACCTCACACATTGGGATTCTGCTTCTCCCACTCCCTGAAAGCATCGGGCCAAGTAAACAAACAGGAGTGAGAGCCACAGCATCAAGTTTCTTATCCATTTTAAAACACAAATGTAGACTTGATCCCCCAAAGCCTGTGGGCTACGTCTGCGGCGCTGTAGCATTTTTTTTTTTTTTTTTTCCTTTGTGGCTTGAGTTCATCTGACAGCAACAAGCTTCTGGGTTAGAATCTGTCACTTAAAATCCAGGGGCTTGTTTTGCCTACCCGGCACGAATACACTATCAATGAAAGTGTTTACGATGACCTTGGGAATGCGAGCAAATATCGTTTGATAAAAGCCCGGCTGGGGACGCATTAGTCTGCGGGTGTGGTGCGTCTGGAGCTGGGCAGCAGCTGATGGAGGCGCGGTGGCCCTGGGCGCTTATGTAACCGATCCTCCTGCGCTGCTGCTTCTCCTCGCGCTGCTGCCTCTAATTGGTACCGGGCTGCAGCTTCAACGTTTGGGAACGACAGGGGAAGGGAGTTTCGGCTTCGATTTAATTACCTTCCCCGGGTGGCAGGCACAGGAAGGCCCCTCTACAGCATGCTGCCTAGGAGATGGCAGCTGCAGCCCAGGGGCCTCGGGGATGAGGGCAGGAGGCAATGCGCCTTAAACGCCCTCGTGGGAATGTGGCCCCGCCGAGCTCCTGCAAGCACATGAATCAGACACGTTTCCCAAAATCCTCAAGGTGAGCCCCTAGAAAGCCGCGCCACTAGGAACCGCAGGAGGCCCCAATCCACGAAGGAATGGCCTGCCAAGCCCAGGGGCCCGTGGGAGAAAGAAAGAACATGATGGTGGCACCCAGGGTGTGCCAAAGGGCCTCTGGAGAAGACTGGGTGTGCCAGCTTGAGATGAAAAGTGGCTATTGTATCTTAAGAAAAGTGTGAGTGGTGTGTGTGTGCGTGTGTGTGTGTGTGTGTGTGTGTGTGTATGCAGGCTACATCAAGGTATCAGTCTTCCATAGGAGGAAATACATTCTCAAAGCTAAGGCCTGGGCTTCCATGCCGGGGCACCAAAATGTGGTTATGCCAGTGAAGAACACCACAGGAAAGATGTATTTCATTCCTCTCCTCCATCCCCCACCAAACGGTGTGAGACGCTCACGGGAAGTCTGCTGTAATCTGTGGTGGCTTTGGAAAGCCTTGCGATTGACTGAAGTTCGTTTTCTGACAGAAGATAATACAGTGGGCATCTTAGAGAGCTGGCAGGAAGAAGCATCACTGAAGGTCACCGGGAGGAGAAAAGGGCCTCAGTATTTGTCAGTGTCTGTCACAGGTGGGGAAAAAGACAGCTAATGAGATGCTCCTGGTGGGGAATTCTCAGCCTGGCTGACATTGGCAGTGACATTTTTTTTTCCTTGCTCCTTATTTTACCTGCAGATGTTGGGAAGGCTTTGGAGGACTCTAGGAAGCTGATGCTTTTGCCTCTGCTCTCTCTAGGATCGTCTGGGGAGGAATGAGGGCCTTTCACACTCTATGATGAATCCAGGTGAGAGCATTTTTTTACCTGGTGGATGAAGTCCCTGTAATTTTTTTTAAAATATATTTTATTGATTTTACACAGAGAGGAACTGAGAGGGACAGAGAGTTAGAAACGTCGACCGGAATCGAACCTGGGACCCTTCAGTCCGCAGGCCGACGCTCTATCCACTGAGCCAAACCGGTCCCGGCTGAAGTCCCTGTAATTTAACAGGCCATTTCTTACGAGGCTCTCTGGCTTTTTGCTTCTTTTTTTTTTTTTTTTTTTTTTTTTTTTTTTTTTTTTTTTTTTTATCATCACCAAGCCTTGCCTTACAAAAAAATAAACATGGACTGATGCCTGCTTTATCTGGCCCTTTTAAGGGACACTCTCAGAAAAAGTAAAATTTCTAACTGTGGGCATATCCACCAATATTTTTTTTAAGTAGCATCCATTAAATTTTTTAATTGGAAAAATAATGTCTAACTGGAGGACATTTCAAAATTAGAGAAAAAAACTACAAAATGCAGCTATCATCTCACCACTCATAGACAACAATTTTTTAAGCACATAAGAGCTCATTTCTTTCTGCAGGATCATGCTGTACATTTTGAGTGGCCTGTTTTTGCAGTTAAAATAATGTGAATTTTTTTTCACTCAAATAACTACCCTTTTTCAACATTATATATGTACATATATATCAACACACTGCTTTTTTTATGCCAGCAGCTCTAATTATACTAGAATATACTATCATCTTATTTTCTGCATCTTTGTAATTTCCACATAATATAGTTTACTTCCTCTTATGCCTTATGCTTTCTTGTTATAGTGAACAAGAGTCTCCAGTTTTTATGTATTTTCTTGTAGAAGAAAAGTAAACGCGATGTGAGTGGACAAAAAAAAAAAAAAATACAGAAAGCTTTTTTTGTTCTCTGCTATAGCTGTTGAAAGAAAATGTAGGAATTGGATTTCTACTCACTCTGGTTGCTGAGTTGGGTGTTTATCTCCCTCAACTCTGAAAGGGTGTGTCCATGTTTCCTTTTAGAGTGGATTCTATGTGCAGTAGAAACGCTGTGCATTTGAACCGGCTCCAACCGGGCACACTGTCTCTAGCAGAGGAAAACTACATGCACATATAGGACACACACATACTTGCTAAACCATGCACATCCCAACTCCCTGTCCCCTTTGCCCCAAGACTCTTGGCACAGATCATTTGGATGCACCCAATGTGCTTTTTCTGCTTTAGTGACCCTGCCTACAAGAGGAAATACGCTTAGACTGCTTTGTTATTAGAACATTTGAAATAAACCCCAAGATATGGAAGTGGGCACTAACATAGGCATCTTTTCCCTGGCAAAGTGTTTTTGCTGAACTGATGCATTTTCAATATTCCTTTTAAGGGCACTGAAAGGCAGACTTCATACGCCAACCCAGTTCATGGAAATTAAGACTTAAAAAAAAAAAAATTAAGCATTACATTTGAAGTCTGGATCAATGCCCTCCTAAAACATTTTTTGGCCTGCCTAAAATGCAATTTCTGGGATAATCAGATATGCAACCCTTTAAAAAAGCACTCCTTTATTTTGTACGTGGGTTTCTTTCTATGTGACAATAAAAGGAAAAGAAAAATGACAACTTACTTTCATAATAAACTGGATACATGTCTGTTCGTCAACTTGATATGAGACACAAAGCATAAACAAACCAAGATAGGCCACTAAGCAGACCTGCAATGGAAAACGGGGGATAAAGGATGTTATCAGGGCAAACCTTGCATTCTAACAGCATCAGTCTCAGTGTCTTCCACCAGAAACATCCTTCTGATCCAGGTGTTCATTTCATTTACTTATCTTTCCTTGCTATGTGTCTCAGCTTGTGGAATTGAGGTGTTTTTTTTTAATAGTAAAATCAGTTTAGCCGGGATTTATTAAGTCCTTTTGATGTGTCAGGTGCTATACAAAGTCCTTCAGAGCATCCGATGATGAATCAAAGTTCCTCAACCTCAGTAAGTGTACAGTCCAGTCCAGGCCAAGATAAGTGCACACACTCTTCTGAAGCAGGGCATTATATATCAGATGCTATTCAGAGATGGACAGAAAGAGGGGAAAATAACATTGTGTTGGCCAATTCAAAAAGGCGTCACTAAAGAGGTGGATTTGAAATGGTCCTTGAAAGGGATGATGATCATAATCATGATCACTAGCACTTACTGAATACTGACTTTGTGCTGGGACTCTCCTAAGGGCTTTGTATGGATTTCTTCACAGAATTATCGCAATCCCCTCGTAAGCAGGAGCTAATCGTCATATCATAAACAAAGAAACAGAAGCACAAAGCTAGTCAAGAATGGAGCCAGCACTTGAACCAGGTAGCTGGAGCGAAACAGCATGAGCAATAGTGCAGAGGCGGGATCTCACAAATTGTGCGGGAAGAACAGCCAATGTGTACCCAAAATTGAAATAAAAAAATATATACAGCTCCCTGAAAAAAAAAAAAAAAAAAAAAAAAAAGAAGAAGAAGAAGACTAAAACATGGAACCATCAGAAAAGGTAGGTTACAAATCTGGTGTTGTAAGATTAATTTAGTAAGTGGTGGCGCACCCTTGAAAACTTTTGAGCAGGAGAACGGCATGATTCAAGACATGTTTTAGGAAAATAAGCAGTGGTGTCATGTCAAGTGAGTTAGCAGTGAGAACATCAAGATATTATTTTACTAATCGAAGCAAGATTAATATGCCAGGTGGGACAGGGCTCAGAGGGTGGCAGGCAGAGTCAGAGAAAGAGGCAGAAAGGAAAAATGTAGCAAAAGCAGAAGCTGTACATCTTAGCTATAGCATGTCAGGGAGGGCCCTGGAGAGGGAGAAACAGAGCAACTTCCAAGCTCTTGAGTGTCAGTGATGGAAAGAGATGGGGTGTGCCTGGATGGAAGATGGTTGGCAGGAGGAATGGCAATTTTGAGGAAAAAAGATACCGGACTGGATAGTCAAACCAGATTTTCTTGTTAGTGGAGCTTTTGAAACCACGTTTTTAGCGTTTATAATCAATGCATATCTCTTCACACTCAATTTTGGAAACCCTAAAATGTTGCTAAGTTCTACTTTAAGATGGAAAATATAAGCAACGGTATTGCATTTTCTGGTAAGTACAATTTTCCTAGAGACAGATGTTGGAAGGGTGACTGAGAGTCACCTAGCAAGTCATCACATAACTAGTTTGATGATATTCATAATTCTTGCCCCTAGGGCCTCCTTCAAACCCTAGACCATTCCTGCTAGGGAGGCAGAGCTGTTGACTTACAAGCCAACACACCATTTTAAGGTAACTTCCAAGAACAGCCAATGTGTACCCGAAGTTGAAATAAAAAAATATATACAGCTCCCTGAAAAAAAAAAAGAAGAAGAAGACTAAAACATGGAACCATCAGAAAAGGTAGGTTACAAATCTGGTGTCCTATTCACCCTTAGATTACAAACACATTAAATTGCTTGTGCCCTCGTAGGTTCCCAAGTTGAGAGTTTCTATTGGGCCAAGAGGCTAAAAGCCAAGCCTCTGTAGTGGAGGCATTTGCAAGGTTTTTCATCATTAGGACTAGCTGCATGGCTCAACAGCAGTAGATAACATGCGTAGTGGAGAGACTCAGACTTAAAATTTGTGAGCACGGTATGGACTGGAGACGTCCAGGTAGAAAGCAAAGCAGACAGGACCCACAGAGGCAGGTGTCCAGCCAAGGACTGGAAGATTTGGAAATAATGACAGTGAAGTTTGTGTAGCCACACTATGGGTGAGGCTTTCAAGTTAGGGATGAAGTTCTTTCTCAGAACTCATTTTAAACATATATATATAAGTGAGGTATGTGTTTGATAAGGACTGTAAAGGCCTGCTATGTATTCTCACATTAAGAATTTATAGAACAGCCCTAACCAGTTTGGCTCAGTGGATAGAGCGTTGGCTTTCGGACTTAAAGGTCCCAGGTTCGATTCCAGTCAAGGGCATGTACCTTGGTTGCAGCCACATCTCCAGTAGGAGGTGTGCAGGAGGCAGCTAATCAATATTTCTAACTCTCTATCTCTCTCTCTTCCTCTCTGTAAAAAAGCAATAATATATATATATATAATATATATATTTATATATATATATATATAATATATATATTTATATATTTTTTTTTAATTTACAGAACAGAAACAATGGGGAAAAGATCCCCTTTTTGTTTATTGGCAACAAACAAGATGGAGGCTTCTAAACCTACTTCTAAGGTTGTCAAATCCCTAAGCGCTCCTATGCTCCCTATTAGTGTCTGTCTGTAGGTGCATGTGGTCAGGCTTTCTCCCACATATCTCACTTTGTCCCTCGAAGCTGCTGTGCCTAAGTTGGTAATTGCCAAGATTTCTTCTTTGTGTTTCCGAGAGACACATTCCAATAATCAGGCCTCACCAAATAGCATCTTAGAAATCTGACTCTGTTCCTTGTTTGAACACATTTTCCCATTCCAATAGGATCTACTCTGTAGCCTTAACCTAGGCTGCTTTCCAGCAAGAGGTTGCACAGGAGCTTATGACCTCATTGCAAAGGACTTCACTTAGTCGATAGACTGACATTTTTTGAGGACGTGCAGTAGCCAGACCTGCGGCACAGCTCTGGGAACTGAGGTGAAAAGATAGTGTCAGCCTTCCAGGCACTCTCAGCCCCGTGAGAAAAGAGAGAAGAAAGTCACAATCCTGTGTGAGTACTAGGACCCTGTCCGCTGGGATACACCAAAGGGGTGATTAACCCAAGGATAACCTGGGAAAGCTTCCAGGAGGAAGATGGGTTTTGAAGGATAAAAAGAAATTAGCTAGGAAAAGGAGGTGAGGAAGAGTAAAGAGAGTAGTTACAGATACAAAAGCATTGAGAAACACGGGGGGGGGGGGGGGGGGGAAACATGCAAAGACTCTGACAGCTCCAGTTCAAAGGGTAAGAGAAGAGACAACAAAAATGTGTTCACAGAGATGGACAGGAAGTAGGTAGGACACAAAGGACTGTTAGTTCATTTGAAGCAGCGGAAGGATATGATCAACTCTGACTTGTAAAATGGTCCTTCTGGCTGAGAAGAATGGATTGGGAGAAGAAGACCCGCTAAAAGGCTGCTCGTTTCTGGAGAAACGATGAGTTCCTGAGCTCAGGTAGCAATGGGAATAGAGGGTGGGTGTGCTTGAGTGACAGGCAGGAAGCAGAACATATAGGCTCTAAGGACTAACTAGATGTGAGGGCTGAAGGACCGGGAAGGGCCAGGCAGGTGCTGGCTACCTGACCGGAGCTGCCACGTGGATGGTGTTGAAATTTAATAAGTCATGAGACACAAGAGGAGGAGCAGGATGGGAGTGGGAAGTGGTGATGCCACATGGACTCAAAGCCCAGCCACATGAGTCCAGAACTGTGGACCCATGTGCGCTGGAGACAAGCATTTGTTAGTCATCAGCATTCGTAAAGCAGTAGAAATAATCAGAAATGCTACACCATCCAGAGAAAGTCCCGTGAAAACAGAAAAGGGCCAAGGAAGTTACCCAATTATGGAGAACCTTTAACTCTTTTGAACAGGAAGCACCTCAAATACACTTCTTATAATCATGCTTGTACATCATGACATGTCTAAATATTATGAAACTAATCATCTTTTGGATTTTTATTTTATTATTATTAAATATGTTATGTATTAATGTTAGAGAGGGGGGGAGAATGAGAGAAACATCGATTGAGAGAGAAACATAGATACGTTGCCTCCTATATGTACCACAGTCAGGGATCAAACCTGTTAATCTGGGCATGTGCTCTGACTAGGAATTGAACCAGTCGACCTTTCAGTACACAGGGTGATGCTCAACCAACTGAGCCACACCAGCCAGGGCTCCTTTTAGATTTTTTTAAAGTTTCACTTCTAGGTCTCTTTGTATATGGTATTTGCTATAAAGCCTGATCAATTCAACATACTGCAATTTCTTGACCTTGTGATAGGGCTCAATAGAATATAGGAGGTGGTATTTCATTTTCTTACCTACAGCTTTGCCTAATAAGACAATACCTCTCTATTTATTAAATCCTTAAAAATGAAGTCTTTATGGCCACAAGGAGGAAACCAGATTTCTCATGCCACACTGAGGGTCTTGTTTCCTGAGCTGGCAGAATGTGGACGCCCCGGGGAGACAGTGTTCTGGCTTCCCGGGCTGGGGAGGGGGAGCTCATGGTAATGAGCAGTGAGACCCGCCAGCCCGATTTGGAACAACATTCCTGGATTCTGGGCCAGAGCTTCCATTCGATATGGTGCACGAGGCCCGAGGAACAGGAAAAAGGCAGTTATGTAAGGTTTTCAAGAAGGCATTTGTCGGACCAGGCCTGGGGCAGACAGGTGGTGTCACTGAGTGCAAAGCCATAATATGACCTGGGTGACATCAGGAAAACCAGTGCTGAAGGAAGGGCTGCGAGCCTTTAAGAGCTTGCTGAGATTTAGTGCATGGTCAGATGGATAATTATGTTGCTAATAAAAGCTTGAAGTGCTTTTTAATAGAAAAGAGAAAGTGACAATCACCATCCTTTTCAACCCATTTTTGGATGCACATTTCTACCATTTGTTTAGGGTCAAAAGAACTAAGGCTTGGATTCTGCTTCCTGTATAAAGATATTCTTTGTCTGCTCAGCGGGAAGACTGCATTCTCTCTTGCGAGTTAGGGAGTTAAGCAGGGCCGAAATGTTCTCTGAATGTTAAACCCATCTCTAGATGTCTGAGTTCTGAGTCTTGTCACACACCGGATCTTGTCTTTGTTTTGGTTATACAGCCCTGTCTTTTGAAGGTTAGCATTATGAGTAAAAGGTGAATGCTGGACCAGTGTGTTGGAGATTTACCTACATATTATTTTGTCTTTTTCATTTTAGCCAAGCTAGAAGGTATCACCCTACAACACTATGTGATATTTTGTGGTATTTACTTCTCTCGGTGTCATATGTATTTATATTCTGATCTTGTGACATTCATACAACCTCCAATTTATTTGTTTTCTCCTTTTCATTGTCGACAGAGCTGCTTGACAGGGCTATCTGGGGAATACAACCTTCTCTTGTCAAATGCCTTTTAAGGTTTCTCTCCTTTTTTTCTTCATCACTCCCCTCCCTGCCATGCATGTACCTGCAATGTGACTCTATTTCTGTAAGTTAATGAACTTTTCATCTTTGTATTTAAAGTGCTTTCACTCAGCCAATATACTAACAAGAGGAACACTCTCTTCTCATGTGTGCATAGCCCACTGATGAACAAAGATACAGCGGAACTGTAAACGTTCCTCTGGATATTTCTCAAAAGCACTCCTATGGATTTTCATCTGTTCAATAAGATTTGAGCTAGACTATAAGAAATCATTTTCAACAAACTATAACTGTATGGCAATCTGTCACCTGAGTGCAGGCTCACTCGGGAGAAGTGCTGATTAGCACACAGTGTGTTAGAGATTTAAACAATGTACAAAAGAACATTTCATGAGGATCTATTAAAGGATGCATATTGGATCGGGATTTCAGAAGGATGGGAGAGAATATTTTAGCACACCTTAAGCATTTTATTTTATTTTATTTTTTTTACTGGATTCTCATTGCCACTGCCTGATGGCAAGATAAAGTTGAGAAACACTTGAAGGGCCTGGTACAAACTGGTCCTATCTGATCCAGTAGGTCTGGGCTGGGCACCTAGAATTTGCAATTCTAACACATTCTTGGGTAATGCTGATGCTGCTGGTCATGAGGCCATGCTCTGAGAACCACTAGTCTAAGTGGAAAAAACAATCTCCTAAATGCTAACACCTGGTGTGAGGTCTGTTGGAATGGTTAGGGGTCTTCGTGTTCACTGACCAGTGGAGTTTCCCATGGAAGTCTTGGTTATAATAACAAGATGTAACAATAATAGTTTCCCCCATCAAGATATTTAGTCTTTGCTATTGTGGGACTCCTTAAAATGCAGGGGAACTCCTGTCTTCGTTGCTACTTAAGTATGACCTCATTTCAGAGCCTATAGCATACATGTGTCTGGTCAGTGGTTTGGGAAACATCTCTCGTCATCAGTGAATGTATGTGATGTGACACTCTGCTAAGGCTGACAGGCATGGCTCGCTCCACCCCAAGTCAGAGCAAAGCAATCACCTCCAAAAATGCACCGCCTCTACAGTGGCATGCTGGGAAATGTTTAACCAGCAGCGGCAGGGGCAGGGTCCCATATCTGTATTGTGGCTGATTTCAAGCTACGGACGTGACGTCACTGCGCACAGCATCAGGGTGGAATGTGCACAATCAGCTTTCACAAACTCATCAGAGATAGTCTAGCACACTTCTGCACTCCCACCACGTTTTCTGCCTCCCCTGAGGCCCTGATCTTACAGAAGCGTCTGGTTGCCATGTGAGATTAGCTTGTAATTACAAATTATAGTTTATAATGTGTAGCCACAGGGGATTCCTTCCAAGGCCCCCTGTGAATGCCTGGAACTATGGATAGCACCATGCCCTACATATACCATGTCTTTTCCTATGCATGCATACCTATGTAAAGTTTAATTTTTAAATTAGGCATAGTAAGAAATGTACAATGACAACTAATGATACAATAGAACAATTAATACACTGTAATAAGAGTTCTGTGAATGGGACCTCTCTCCTCCTTCTCCCTCCCCCCGTCTTTGTCTTTCTCTCTCAGCAAAGTAGCATGAATCGCTTTTTCCTTCACAATTTCACAGACAGAAGATTTGTTCTTACTGTAGATCACAGCAGCCTCAGCATATGATTTTTTTTTCTTCCCTTATTAAGAACTTCCATGTTTTCACTTTAAAGGAATTACAGCTTCTCTTTGGCATATTTTAATTGCCAGCATCACTACTCTTGTGTTTTGGGGCATTATTAAGTAAAATAAGGGTCACTTGCACACAAGTAATGCAATACCACAACAGTCAATCTGATAACCCAGACAGCTCCTAAGTGACTAATGGGTGGGGAGTGTCCGCAGCGTGGAGACGCTGGACAAAGGGATGATTCACGTCCCAGGCAGAATGGAGTACAACAGCACGAGATTTCATCATTCTCTGCAGCACAGCAACCAGTTTAAAACATATGGATTGTTTATTTGGGGTATTTTACACTGAATATTTTCAGATTGGCATTGCCTATGGGTAACTGAAACCATGGAAAATGAAACCACAGACAAGGGGGGCTGCTGTATATGCCAGGAATTGACCTAAGCACTCTGCAGAGTATCCCGTTTGGCATTCCCACAAATCCTATAAGGTAGTTGCTATTATTTACCCCATTTTGTAGGTGAGGAAATTGAAACTCCGAAAGGTTTTATCCTTTAAGGTCTCATAGCAAATACAGAGTTGATAGCTGTACCCGTCAAAGCGCACAGCCTACCTCCCCCATTGCATGGCCTGGCTGCTTCCCTGGTGGGATTTTGACAGCACTGTTGAGTGAAGAGAACTGCAGAGTGTGGAGAACATTCCATCACCTGCTCCTCTCCTGTGCTGAATGGTTTGAAGCCCACTCCTGAGACAGAGTGGCCAGGACAGTCCTTGAGGCCCAAACAAGTGTCTATGCTGCAGAAAGGTGGACCCAGTTTTCTTCATACATAAAATGGGGAAAATAATAGCTTACAATTTGTTTTAAGGATCACAAATAATGTGCCTGGAATTATAGTTGGCATTATTTTTTTTCCATCTCATATGACCTCAAACTGTGCTACTATAACTTGCTCTGAAATTTGAGCAAAAATAAATAATACATGTAAATGTAGGCCTCTATCACATCTTAGAAATAATCTCATCCTGTTCATTTAACAAATATTCATTATGTACCTACCACACCATGCCAGGTACTCTTTGAGGCTCTGGAGATACTACAGTGAACAAGAGAGACAAAAATCACTACCTTCATAGGGCCAATGCTTTAAAGTGGAGAGGCATATCATCTATAATAATAAAAGCATAATATGGTAATTAGACCTGACATCCTTCTGGGCAGCCTTTCAGACAAAGCTGGGGCTGCGAGGGAAGCCCGGTCCCTGGTGTCTGCCGGCAACCAGAAGAAGGAAGGCCTACTCTTGCACAAATTTCGTGCATCAGGCCTCTACTAAACATATAAGTCAATGGATGTCAGTTGTTGAAAAGGGCTATGAAGAACATGGCATTTATCATCATAGCTTCTTCCCCATAAATATGATATAGTGTAATAGGAAACTACAAATAAGTCTTTAAAGTGATATATTTCTCTTAAGAATCAATTGGTAATGCCCAGCAACACATGAAAAAAAAAATATATATAAATATATATATATATATATATATATATATATATATATATATATATATATATATATATATGGAGGCGCTATCCAGTTTGGCTCAGTGTATAGAGCTTTAGTCTGTAGACTGAAGGGTCCTGTGTTCGATTCTGATCAAGGGCACATGTCCAGGTTGCAGGCTTGATCCCCAGCAGGGGACATGCAGGAGGCAGCCGAACAATGATTCTCTCTCATCACTGATGTTTCTTTCTTTCTGTCCCTCTCTTCCTCTCTGAAATCAGTAAGAATATATATTTTTTAAAAGATGGTGGATTCGTGGTTGTTTCTTAGGAAAGCCTTTCTGGTTCTGTTATTTTAACGACACATATCCACTGTAAGTTACCTATGATCTCAGAAGTGCCATAAAAAATAATATACCTGCCCCTGAGAAGGGGCAGAAGAGAGTAACTATACCAAGTTTTACAGCAAAATGGGCTGCCTACCAAAAGACTGACTGAAGCAGTATATCTTAGCTCTGGATCTGACAGACCTGGGTTCGAAACCCACCTCCAACACTTTCAGCTTTTGGCTTTGGACAAGTTAAACTCTGAGACTCACTTTCATCATCACTGCCAGGATAACAATAAATCGCTGGGAGGATTACATAAGACAGCATATGCAAAGGGCTTAACAAATACCCAGAGCTCATGAAGTCAGTACATATTTGTCAAATAAATAAAAGAATGCTTTCATTTAGTGACATGTGCTACTTTTGCTTTCATAGCAAGGACCCACTTTTCACAAATCTTTCCAATAGTGTTGACATACACAGTTTGCAAACACTTAGCATTATAAAACGTCTTTCCTTTCTGCTACAAGACTGTTTATTACCTACTACCCAGGAAATACCAATCTTGGTAGTAACTGTGGCACACTGTATATATTTTTCTGGTTACTACTGTGGTTTTACAAACACAAGCATTTAATTTCTGAAAAAATGCTGTTCAGCTAAAAATTTTTCTCTCCACAACAGATCCAAAATTAATATTACTTTAAAAAAAAAAAAAGCATAATTGTTTCAGCCAAACTTAGTGCACTGATATTAATGGGAAATTCCAAAAGTAATAGCCATGTAAGATTCAAACTCATGAATCTATGGCAGAGATGACTATTGATCTGAGGGACCAGACATTAATGTACAGACATTAGAACCCGGGACGCATTATAAATTACCAAAAAAAATGTTTATTATTGGCTTTATTAAACCAAGCTCAAAATAGTCGCTTATTTTCCACTACAAACAAAACTATCGCTAGCAACTTTTGCTTAGAATTGTTTCACTTGGCCTAACATATATCAGGAAGATATTCCATTTGCCTAGAGCTTCACAGTTTTGCTCTTATTTTTCTTTAGAGTGAAAATTGCCTACAAGGATTTCTAGTGCAGAAATGCTCTCTTCATACAAGAACGAAGTTCCACTCGGCCCAGGAAGAGGTTGGGTTTAACATACATCCTATCTGTGCATCTCCACATCTTTCTTTGCGGGTTGCATAGAACAATTTGTAATATTTACTTTGCAAAGACACCTCAGAGATTTTTTTTTTTTTAAGATGGTAGAGATCTAGGTAAAAATAGGTCAGTAAAAAGGTAATTCTAGAAGACTAATTCTGTCCTAGAAAATTATTTATTTTCAGGGTCCAAAGAGAAAAACACTTGTTCAGCCCTATCCATTCAGTCATTTTCCCCTTTTATTATTATAACTAGAGGCCCGAGGCACAAAAATTTCGTACAAGAGTAGGCCTTCCTTCCCCGGCTGCAGACACTGGCTTTCCTTCCACACCTGGGACCCAGGCTTTCCTCCTCTGGCTGCCACCAGGCAACTGAGACCCAGGCTTCCCTCCCTCAAGCACCCAGGACCCCGGGTAGCTTTGCTTGGGCCTCAGCTTTGTCCGGAAGGACATCTGGAATGACTTCCCAAAGACATTTGGTCTATATGCAGTCTAATCAGCATATTACCCTTTAATTAGTATAGATTATCCTTTTGCCTGAGGAGTACATATCTGACAGGTTTATGTCTGAATTACTGTAAATGCACAGGACTTTTCACCTGTGAGTACGCAAAGACACTCAAACTGATTCAAAATAAATTATTTATGTGCTATTAATTGAATTGAAAAACAAAAGCAGGTCTACTCTTACTTAGAACATTGCTAAAGCTATTGTAGATCTCTTTGGAAAATAAGTGGTAAGCATAAAATTTCTAAGAATTTATGAGGCAATCATTTTTATTTTTATTTTTATTTATTTTTTTAATGAGGCAATTCTTAAGGACATGATTGCTCATGTAATTGCCAGCAGTGAGGGTACATTCGCTTGCTCTGTTGTGGTAAAAGCTCTACTTGGTCAAGAAGTTAAGGAGCATGTACATAGGAGGCTGACATCTTCTTTAAGTCACATTCTTTCTGATTCAAAGTAGCTGATTTTGCCGAAACCGGTTTGGCTCAATAGATAGAGCGTCGGCTTGGGGACTGAAGGGTCCCAGGTTCGATTCTGGTCAAGGGCATGTACCTTGGTTGCGGGCATATCCTCAGTAGGGGGTGTGCAAGAGGCCACTAATCGATGACTCTCTCTCATCAATGTTTCTAACTCTCTATTTCTCTCCCTTCCTCTCTGTACAAAATCAATAAAATATATTAAAAAACAAAGTGGCGGATTTTATCCTGATTTTAAAATGTCACATAACCAGAAATATACAGATTTCCTCTGTGCCTGTGGAGTACTGGTTCCAGGATCCTCACAGATACCAAAATCTATAGCTGCTCAAGGCCCTTATATAAAACAGCATAGTTTTGTACATAATCTTCACACATTCTCCTGTGCACTTTAAATCAAGCATGTCAAACTGAAAGGCTAACATGAGCCAAATAAACAAGGTTTAAGTTTATGTGGGCCGCAAAAAAACAAAAGCTTCAATTTTCATAGAAACCAGGGTTTATTTGGAAAAGTATAGTATATAAAATAGAACAAGAGCCATGACAAAATTAATGTTTTCTTCCAGACTCTTGGCATCTCTTCTTTGGAGGAAGTCTTGTTCGCAGTGATTACTTTCAAAACTGACCCAAGGTGAATGTCAGTACTTCTGGATCTGACGGGAGACTTATTTCCTTTCATAATAGTAAATAACTGCTCACACTGTTATATTGGCTGGGCCACAAAAATATTCATTGTGGGCCACATGCGGCCCACAGGCAACATGTTTGACATGCTTGCTTTAAATCATCTCTAGATTACTTGCAGTTCCTAAGCCAATGTAAATATCATGTAAATAGTTGTTATACTGTATTGTTTAGGGAATAATCACAAGAAAAGGTCAGAACATGTTCAGTACAGAAGCAACCATCGTAGGCCTAATTACATAGTATGTACACGTCAGCAGCAGTTTAATATTTTTTCAAATATTTTGATGTGACATATACATATACAATTTTGGTGTATATAAGCATTTATATACACTAAGTGGACAGATTATTATGATCTCTGAATGCATAATAATCTAGCCACTCAGAATATATATATATATATATATATTAGAGGCTCAGTGCATGAATTTGTGCATGGGTGGGGTCCAGCCAGCCTGGCCAGGGGGAGGGAACATGGGTGGTTGGCCAGCCTGCCTGCTGGTCAAACTCCTGGTTGAGGGGACAATTTGCATATTAGTCTTTTATTATATAGGATATACACTGAGTGGCCAGATTACTATGTGTTCAGAGACCATAATAATCTGGCCATTCAGTGTATATTATATATCCTTTTACATATGACATTCTAGTATATCTTTGATTTTCTTAACCAGTGTTGCACTGTACTTTGCATTGCCTTGTAGTTTAGCAAGATCTGTTGTACAAGCACAGAAAGATGGGGAAGGCAAGCGAGAAAATGATCCTGATGGAACTGATAAGAAGTTGGAACTTGTGACCAACAGTCAGATGAAGGACATGTGAATCCCCCAAATCCTATGGATAGAGTGTGCTTTCCTTGATGTTGCTGCCAAAGTAAAGCTGGAAAGCCAAAGAGATCAGTAAGAGGTGGACCAGTGCAAAGTTGCTGCAATTGGTAAATTCCAAACCTTTGCTCGACCATGATTGCAAATAGCTCACCATTTTCCTGAGTGTTTCATCAATTCACAGAACACTGGGAGGAAACTCTGACAACTATCCTAGTGCATGACTTATCAGGGATGGAAACATTCAAGTGGAATTCCTTTGGTTTGGTCTTATTTGAAAATTAGAACAGACTTATATATCCATGTTAAGTTTCATATTTTATGAGAACTGCTGGGAATTTCTGCAATTATATCCTCAAAAGACAACGCGCACAAACAACAGAATTGGGAAGTAATTAAATTAGTTTGGGATGAAAACTGAGCTTACTAGTCATAGGACACGAATTGTGCCTTTGACCTAAAATGTCCTTTAATTTCTTCATTCTACAATTATGTACTCCTCTTTCAGCCATTTTGAATCCAGTAATATTCTTTCTTCAAACCCTGCTCAAGGGCCTCCTCTGCCCAGAAAGGCTACCTTGTATGCATCACATCATTTATTCCTTAAAGCAATTAATAAGTAAATATATATATATATTTACTTATTGAATATATTAACTTATTGAATATATTTACTTATTGAATATATTAACTTATTGAATATATATATTACCCATTCTATAGGAAATATTGATTCCGAAATGTTAAGAAACTTGCAAGTTAATTCAAAGATTTTTTAGAGTATCAAGAAATTTTATTTCTGCATAATATTAAGGACTAAATGATGTGAAACCCTTCTTCCTATAAAACACTTCTAAATTCTGTGAGCTTCTACAGGTGAAACGATGGAGCTAAGACCATGGCATAACGGTAGGTTACACCCTTACACAACCACACACAAAAAAAAATAATTAACCCACTAGCACTGAACAGCATCACAAAAATTGTTCTGTCTCAGCTGATGGTGGGTTGAAGATTTTGAGGGTTTCCAACTACCTGAATGGCATGAAATCTATTCCAGTGAGAAAGTAGAAACTAATTGGACAGAAATTCAGGGGGGAGGAGGGGACACAGGAATTTTTCAACAAATAAGTTGTAGGGGGGAGAGAGGGAGGGAAGGGAGAGAGAGGACAGGAAAAGAGAGAAGGGGTAAATCTTTGAGTAAAAAGAAAAAGAGAAATATATGAACCAACTGCAGTTTGTAGATCTTATTGAGACCCTGATTTTGACACACTATGAAGAAATATTCATGAATTAATCATAGATATTTGAACACTGATTTGATCCTTGTTAGGCGTGATTGGTACTTTATTTTTAGTCTTCATCTTTTGACTTACATAGTGAAATATTTATGGATGAAATGATATAACATTTGGGATTCACTTCAAAATAATCCAGTGTGTAGTATATGGATATGGATGGAGCACAAAGACATACAAGTGAAGCAAGATTGATTATAAGTTAATAATTATTGAAACTGGTTGATGAGAACATGAGATTAATTAAATTATTTTACCAACTTTTGTGTATGCTTGAAATTTTCCGTAATAATAGGTTAAAAGAAAATAATGGTTCCTGGCTCATACCAGTGGGACACCTGGCAAGACAAACCGTCTGGAAGGGTTATACTATCCAATAGACCGCACAAAATTATCACTTATTAAGCCTTTTGGAAAATGAATTCACAAACCAATTATAGAAGACACATGAAAAAGCAACTTGTTAGTGAAGGCCAGCATATAAGCATGTGTACATGTTCTCTCTTTCTCTCTCTCTCAAAATTAAGTCACCTGAATTTGAAATTATAAAACTAATAAATACGGCCTATAAAACTTGACAAATCTGCATGTAAGTAGGAGGTTGTTTTATTATCCTCTATGTAGGCTACTATAGATTTAGAAATTTTTCTAATTAAAAAATAATTATAGAATTGGTCAAATTTATTCAAATCCACACAAAAATGAAAATAAAAAGGATAACCAAAAATTTTTTTAAATATCAATAGTTACAAATTGGTAGACCTTGAGGTCTACCTACATTTGTTTTATTGCAAAGCTGGAGGCCCTCTGACAATCTCAGCCTTCCTCCCCTTTATCTTTTTTGAACCGCCCAGGTAGGACTAATTACACCCTCCATTGTGCTACTTTCTTCAGGGCACCACTTCAACAGTTGGTTTTTTAAACTACATTGTAGTTACCCTGTTTCCCCAAAAATAAGACAGTGTCTTATATTAATTTTTTCTCCCAAAGTTGCGCTAGGTCTTATGTTCAGGGGATGTCTTATCTTTCCATGCGCTAGGTCTTATTTTCGGAGGATGTCTTATTTTCAGAGAAAACACGGTAGTTGTAGGAGTGTCTTCTACCAGACACGGAGCCCCTGAGGGCCTTGGATTGACATATGGAAAGACAAAGAGACACTGGTTAAGATGTGAAAAGTTTCTGTCTTACTAGTAAGTCCTCTTTCTTTCATAGGGCTTTGTTCTACTTCTTATCAACCACCTAACTCGTTCTTATGATGATTTATCAAAAGCTAACCGTCAATAAGTTTTATAAATATCTACTTTGCAGAATAATCCATTTCCAAAGACTATAAGCAAAACGAAGATTGTGTTCCAACATTGCTCATGAATCAACAGGAGGGGTATAATCGCTCCATATTTGTGGGGAAAATAAACAACCTATCAGTGTATTTGTTTCACTGTGGGGTTTCTCCAGTCCTCAGAAGGGAAAGGAATCATGGACATGTGAGTTTTTGTGTATTCTAGGAGTATAGTTATAGGCTGGGATTTATTACTCAGGCATAATTAAGTAGTTTCTCAAATTAAGTCCCTCTTTAGAAATGACTGCAGAGATAATTCTACATTAATACCCCTGATTCACCTATCTGAAATAGTAAAATAAATAAAAACGTAGGAAATAGCACAGTGTACAGCAGTTATGCAGTAAATCAATATAAATTCAATTATATAACATTGTAACAGGAGTATGAATGACAGAACCATCCAGTTCAACCTTTAAAAAATATTATCAAGTGGCTTTCTAATTGAGAGCACTTTAAAAGACACACATACAAACAGAAACCAGGATATAACGGAACATTAAGGGACATAAAATATTATTTCTTCTTTGAAAAGTGTTTTGTTCTTTTCAACATGAAGAGGTCAGTGTCCCCAAGCAGCCTGCAGCCTCTCCAACATTTCTCCTCTTCCCTTCCATGGCAACATGGGTTAGCGAGACACTGAGCTTTTTGTGAGCTTTTTGTGATGTGTGTGTGTGAGGAGCGATGCTTCAGGGAGGTCTTGAGGTGGAAAATTTGTGACGCACTGGCTTCGGTGACTGAACGAGAATTATTTATCGAGGGTTCTGTTACACAATAGTTACGGTCACCCTATGCTCATTTTAAAAATTGTATTTGGTCTCAAAGCTCTTAACTTCGATTGAAGCCCTTGAATAGGCACCCACACAACTTGTTCATGGAATGATTATGAGATGGAGCTAACCAGCATGCACTGGATCCCTCTAGTTTGGAATCTCACCAGCTGAAAGCACGAAATACCCTTATTGAACAAGTAATGTGTGAACTAACACAGCCGCGTTCTGTCTTGAAACTGTGTGCAGTCACAGGGAGATGACCTTTTATTGATTACTAGAGGCCCGGTGCACGAAATTTGTGCGGGGGAAGGGGGGAGGGGCACCTTCTCCAATCTGGGGTTCCTAGGGGCATGTCCCTGTAAGATCTGGCCTACACTGGCAGTCAGACATCTCTCTCACAATCCAGGACTGCTGGCTTCCAACTGCTTACCTGCCTGCCTGATTGCCCCCTAACCACTCCCCTGCTGGCCTGGTTGCCCCTAAATGCCCTCCTTAATAGGCCTGGTCACTCCCAACTGCACTCCCCTGCAGGTCTGGTCCCCTCCAACTGCCTTCCCCTGCTGGTCATCTTGTGGTGGCCATCTTGTGACCACAGGGGGTGGCCATCTTGTGCGAGAGCATGATGGTCAATTTGCATATTACCTCTTTATTATATAAGATAACGTGTTCACCTTATGAGTCCTAGTTTGCCCTCTCCTGGCCTTGGCTGCTCCAAGGGAGAATCATCCCGTGTTTTCCCTAATTGCACAGCCCCCTCCACCTTCCAACAGAACCGATCAAGACTGGAATGCTTTTCCCTTATCTTGGAAAGGGCCGTCTTCATAGCTTTCCTGGCACAGCTAAATGGGAGGTAGAGCTCAGCCTGAGCCTAATAGCCTGATCTGTGTGCCGCACCTGATACTTTAGAAGGAGCTGGAAAATGTTTCGTTTGTCTCTCCTCACCACCACCACCCCAACCCCTCTCCTCCCCCCTCCCCCCCAGTAATAAAGCTAAAACTCTCTCCCTAGTCAGGGTCTTGTTAACATATTCACAATTCCCCCTCTTTTCTTGTCACCTGTCACTATCTTCCACCAGAGAAGAGCCTTGATAATACCCTATCTTAAAGGGGGGGAGGTTTCGTGGCTCATTACAATGAATGCTGAATCCAGCACTTTCAAAACAACAGTTGAGTGGGATGCCACTGAAGCAGCATCCTCCAGCTTCCTTGCAGCCTCCCCCAGCCCCAGGGCACCCCCGGCCAGAGGGGCGGAGCTGCTTATTTCTGCACCAACCAAAGCAGGCCCCAGAAGCACTTCTTTGGCAGAATCTGAGAAGGCTTGTTTATGGACAAACCCTGTGCTTTCTTATGTCCACTCACTTGCTGGCCTTTAGCCAGCGCCCGGGACACAGGACTGAAGTACATTCACGACTGTGCTGGGCAGGGCATACGGCTCTAGCAACATCAGATCAAGAGTATCAACCTTAAATATGTTCAAAAATCACACCGGAGATATCACAGGGTGCCTCTGGAACGCCGGCTATGCCTTCACTTGCCACTCGTTTTGGAACTGGGATTGGACCAGCTGTTGAACGAGGCATATTGGACTGCTCTAGTCAGTCTTATCTTGTCTTTCCCTCTGGGATGGCTGGGGTGTGTGTAGCACTTGACAGAGGAAAGCAAAGTCCAGTGGGGATTTGTAAGCAGGACAAACAGGATCCTCTCAGCAGCAGCCTTTGAAGATCTGCCAAAGGGAAGGGCTACCTCGGAGATGCAGGCTCCTTCCTCTAAGAGGATGTTTTATCAAGAGGCCCAAGGTGGGAACAGCCCGGGGGGTTATTTTGGCCCTCTCCACAAAACCAAGAGTATGACTCTCACTTTCAGAATCATCATTAAAAAAACGAAAGCAGCAGCTGCATATTATAAAGAAGAGCCGAGAGGCTTTCCTTGGGTTCTGAAATCACCGCGCAGGAGATCACGGCCCCTCAGAGACAGAGGGCTCCTCTAACGGCTGCACAACTGAGCATCCTCACAGCACTACTCAGCTGGCCACCCGCATTCCCTTGCCCCAGAAGCCAAGGCTTCAGCCAGCTAGAACCTGAGGAGTCACTCTCCCAGCACTACAGGAAGGCAGAGACTTACCAAATGGTGGCTCCTATGCCCTAAGGTGCTAATGCAGCAAGGAAATACCTATGCTACCCTCAGACTGTATTTACTAGCTACTGTGTTTTACTTTGGCCGAAGTTTGACAAAAGACAGAATCTCTAAACACAGTTAAAACAACCACCTCCGTATGTTGCATGCGAGCACAGAGCCACACCACCTCCTTGCACTGTCATGTGTGAGGTTACTGGTTCAGAATTCTCATCAGAAACATTCAGACTTCTGTCCCATGAAAACCACAGAGCCTTCTTGAATAAGTGGACAAATGAGCTTAAAAATGGAATACTACGCAGCTATATATAAAAAAAAAAAAAAGGAACTCTTACGATTTGCAACAGCATGGATGGAACTGGAGACCATTATGCTAAGCAAAATAAGCCAGTGAGAGAAAGATAAATATCACATGATCTCACTCATATGTGAGATATAATGATCAGCATAATTTGATGAACAAGAATAGATCCAGAGACAAATGGGGAGGGGAAGTTAGAGAGCAACCAAAGGACTTGTATGCATGTGCATTAGCATAATTAATGGACACAGACACTGGGGCGGTGGGGGGCTTGCCTGGGGTGGGAATGGCCGGTGGGGGGGGAGGTGTCAAGCAGAGAAAAAGGAGACATATGTAAAACTTTAGACAATAAAAAAATAAAATCAAGTCACACATCATATATATATATATATATATATATATATATATATATATATATAATAACTGATGCATGAACTTACATCCCTATGGACTGAATTGTGCCCCCTATCCCCCACCAGTTGCATATGTTTAAGCCCTGATGCCTGAAGTGACTGAATTTGAAGATGGGCTTTTAAAAGGAAATTAAGGTTCATATAGAGAGAACAGGCTGACAGCTCAAGGAGGTGGGGGCTGGGGACGAGGGGGGAGAGAGATTCAGAAAAAGAAAAAAAAAAGAATACAAGAAGAGAAAGAACTCATGGACATGAACAACCGTGTGGTGATTGTGGAGGGGAGGGCGGCAGAGGCGGATATGGGGCGAGGGGACAAATGGTGATGGAAAAGTAAAATAAAGAAAAAAATTATGTTTAATATATCACCGTTAAAAAAGAGGTAACTAAGTTAAATGAGACCATAAGGATTGGATCCTGATCATACAGGACTGGTGGCCTTACAGGAAGAAGTGAGAGAGCGCCCTTTCTCCACGTGCATTGGGGGGTGCACAGTGAGAAGGCGGCCCCCTGCGAACCGGGAAGGGGCCCTCGCCAGAGCCTGCCGCTGCGAAGCAGACCAGGAAAGGATGGGAAGTGTATTCTGCTTGTTGCCACATGTGTAGGCATCCACATATGAGTTTTAAAATTAACCAGGGTGATCGAGTGTGCTGCCTCGCTCAGGCATCTGACAGTTACTCCTGCCAAGTTTTATATCAATGTGCTGAGATCTGAGGCGGCATCCCAACCGGTTAAAAGAGATTCTTCTGAAAGCGGCTTATGTATAGTTTATGATTTAAATGCTATTGCCAACATTCTTCTTTAAAAAAAAAAAAAATGTTCCTCTTCAGCTTAAGAACTCACTGTAATAAACCTGGACTGGAATATTCACAAGAAGCAAAAACTACCAAGTTAAAATACAACACCATGAGGTCCCATCCGGCTATAGATTTTGATGGGCTCTTTGGATCAGCATTTCTCTAGTTTGCCAGGATCTGGGCTCAAACAAATGAAGTGTATTTTGCAGTGAAATGATATCTGATTAAACTTTAATGATGAGATCCCATAACTGTCCTGCAGCAACATGGAAATATGCAACTGAACTCTTCACATGCCCTTGGGCATGACCTTTAATGCGAGGCTCACCCTTCCGTGTACAGCACAGGCAGAGACCCAGTGAAAGAGCACCCTTCACAGAGACGTCACAGACAAGGCTAAAGGCAAGAAACAGTCCAGAAAACATCCATTTCCTCAGAAGAAGCTTAAAGCAGACATTATATTGGCAATCTAAGAAAACTGTTAGACCAAATATTGGAAAAACATATGTCATTGCTTTCTTTGTTGAAGAAAGACACCCCGCATTCAGTTATAGTCATCCTAATTTGCTATAATTTGTCCTAATTATGGAAATGTAAAATAAATTAAACAATCTCTTTTTCCTCCTTTAAAATAAAAATAATAAAAAAAAAACCTTACAGGCATTTTATGACATGAAATAAACGTCTCTCCAACACTCACCTAATGTGTTCTGAATATTTCTGGAACCCAAGGACCCCAAGAGATTTCTTATTGTTACCTCAGAGTTCTTTTAAATGTTACCAATAACCTTAAATTTGTCTGCAACCATAGTTTTTAAAATGTTTTTACATAAGTTCAAACAGGAACTCTGGTCATGCAAGTATAGAATAAATAGAGTTCCACTCTATACTTTTCAGGTACCCATTATGTGTGAAGATACTTAATATCTCCATGGACATATATTTAAAGAGAACAAATTTCTCTACTTTAATTCTATATACTAGTATTTCTATAATAATAAAAAATAAAAATAAAAAACACCACAAATGATGATTGACATCTCAAAAGTATTCAGAGATTGACTTTCTGAGTTGAACTTGTCACACTACTGGATTCAAAATATGAGGACCTGCCCCTTCTCCTCCTTATCTTAAAATGAGAAAGAAGAATCAGGGATCACTGCCTTCTTGTATCAGCATTCTCCCTCACGCCTTTATGTATCTGGCTTAGTATGAGGCTAGTCGAAAGGGGAAAGCACATTTCTCCTAATATTCTGAGTATCAAATGATTTTGTTCAATCTTAACCTGCCTTATCCTTTATTCTGTATTCCTAAAATTCTTTCAGGCAATATGTTATTAAATTTATTGATATTCCCTTTTATTTTCATATGCATTTTACATTTAATTGTTTGCCCTATTAATTCAATTATATTTTATTTATACTTAGTAGGAGGCCTTCATGTATAAGATAATTTTCCTACCATTACTTATTATAATAAATTGAGTTAGGCCATGTAATTATCACCCCTCAGCTCCCAATAACCCTGTGACAGTTGCTATGATAAAATTATTTCCCAGAGGTATCATATATGCAACATTAGATTTTGGAAGCATGTTAAAGTCCCGATATAAAAAGAAATGCATTATTGTGCAATGTATTTCTAAAATATAATTCCAGATTAAATTGCTCAGATGTCAATAAACCTATATAGAAAATTGATACCATTTTTAGTTCCTGCCTTGCTTTAGGATCTGTCCCTAACCCAATGCCAAGCCTTCCTCACTTCCAGTTTCTTTTCATAACCATGACCAAATTATTTAGCTAAATCATCATATATCAGTTTCTCTACTTACAAATTATGGATAATAACAATATCTGTTCCAATTACTTGCTATATATCATATACCTAATTATGAATTTCAGGGTATAATCTATTTTAAAATAAATAACCACTCAATTTTCCCTACCATTAAATCAAATTAAAAATAGATTTTTAATATTGAATAAATCTGCATTTTGAACTCCTTAGAGTATGTCAGATTCTTGACAGGACTCTTAATCATGACAGATTGATATAGTGAGTTTTATGAATGATATTAAGGAAATGAAATATTCTTCCCTTCCTTTTAAGCCCTTTCCTTAAACTTTCTGATGTGATATCTATTTATCTCTATATCTATCTCTATCTATCTCTATCTATATCTATCTATATCTATCTATATCTATCTGTATCTATATATCTATCTATATTTATATCTATATATATCTATTTATCTATCTATATCTATCTATATCTATATCTATCTATATCTGTATCTATCTATATATAAATATATATGTAAATCTATTATAAATTTATTATAAATCTATATTAAATATATATTATATCTATCTCTCTATATATAAATATATAAATATATATAAATATAGATAGAGATAGATAGATAGATAGATAGATAGATAGATATAGAAAGAGATATCTCAGGATTTTTATTCAAGTTGGGTGGAGTATGGGAGCAATAGAAAGAGAATTGGGAAAGCTGAAAACTACAATAGGACAAAGAAACCCCCATTTTCCATGAGACTATTACCTCATTGGCAAGGGCCAAGAGACTAACAAATACTAAGCATCCCCATTGGGGATGAGAGACAAGAGTCTGCTCTTAAATTGACTACAGAGTAGAGGTGCCAAAATAAATAAATCACTGTAAGTGAAATGCTTTGAAAGGTAAATGGACTTTAAAAAATTTTTATGTGGGTTACATTTTGTAATCGGAAGTATTCATTACTGTCAGATATGGTAAAGACACGAGTCCATCAGGATCTCCAGAGATCTCCTCCTGGTAGATAATTCATTATTTTTTGACCAATACCTAGCACAGTGGATACCCCCAACAAATGTTACTGAATGAAGAAAAATAAGCCAAAGTTCACCTACTCCAAAATTGCATTCATTTGAGCAAGAAGTAATTAAAGACCCAAAGTTCTCAGATTCCTTCAATCCATACTCACTTTTCATCAGTAAGAATTCTGGAATGATGAGCAACCTTAAATGCCTATTTGACCCAGCTACTCAAGCACTGGTAGAATAAAAAGCAGAGCAAACGTCTACTACTTAGAATCCCCTACCTTTAGCCAAGTTCATCCTCAAAGACCCTGTTTCACTTTGCATTGTCATTGTGGCATGGCTTACAATCCTGAAGCCATTATAAAGAAATTGAGAGAAGAATGGCACTTTGACAAGTTACTTTGGTCTCCATAGTGGCTTCATTCTATTTTTTTTCCTTTACAGGAACCTTTTGTAACTGAAGTAAAAATACTTCAGTCAGGAAGTCACATTTGTGGATAGGCAAGAAACAGTTTATATGTTTTCCTAAAGTTTCACTGGCCATAACTCTCTGGTCATAGATCACCAAGGGCTTCTTCGATCTATAACCAGAAAGCCCCTGGATATTCAGCAAGTCACCTAAAAATTGGTCAATGAGAAGCCACCTCAGTGGCTTAGTCCCTATACCAAGATTCAATTATGGGAATGGCAAATGCCCCAAACCCCAGGTCATTGAAAAATGAATAACTAACATGAATTAAGCGTGCAAAGCTATTGATAGGGTGAGTGCATCAGCCTGGGGTTCCTGCTTGAATTCAGCCTAAATTCTGAAAGGAGGTTCGACTTTGCCTTTAGCCCCAGGGATTGGCCTGCCCTGCTATGGTCTATCAGGTCTCTTAAACAGGACCAGAAGCACCCCATATTTCTAGGCAAAATGATCTGGGGGGTGGGGGAGATCCTTTCCTCCAAGTTAATTTTTATAAACCTCCATAGAGATTCAGAAAGTACTGGGCTAATATAATACCACTAAGATTGCTCATAGCAACTTGATAGAGAACAGAAAAAGTGAGACAGCCAAATAGCTATCTCCTTCGGGGTTCAAACTGGTCTGGAAACTGTAGCAAGTCCAAAATGACTGTCCTGCAAGACCAGAGATAGAACTGAGCCACTTCAATTGATTTGAAGAGTGCCTCTACCGATGATGGTTCCGCTCACTGCTAATAAAAAGAGCTGACTCAGTGAATGCTCACCATGAGCCAGCACTGTCCTAAGTATTTGAACATGTCTTAATTTATTTCATCCTCAGGACAACCCTAAGAGGTAGGAATTGTTATAAGCATAGATTTCGTCAATGACAAAACGGAAACCCGGAGAGGTTAAATAACTTGCCCAAGTTGCTCAGAGAATAATGGCCGAGGGAGGACTCCACACCAGGTGCAGTGTTTGTGCGTCTGCCCGTCCCCATCCTGCCTTTTCCCACCCCTGAAAGCTTGGAAGCGTGCCCCATGCACAACCACAGGCAGTGAGATGAGGACAACAAGCCCGGGGTCTGTGGGAGGCAGTGTCATGTTGCCTGCAGCGCTGGCCCAGCTGGGATGAGAGTTTGTCCTTGCCTGGCTCCTCTGGGGCACTCCTCATCGGTCCCAGGTCATCTCCGTGACCTGCTCAGCTCTACAAACACACTCCACGTTTTCTAAAGAAAGCGTGAGGTTATAAAGACCGGGACAGATATCACTACAAAAAAAAAAACTTGAAGTCAATCCTACATTATAAACTAGAAAACTGGAAAGAAGAGAGACGTGGCTATAGATAACACTTTTTGTGCCACACGCAGGCAGTATCCATGAGATACTCCTAATAGGAGCTCTTGAAATTTCAGAATTGCATAATTTGTATGGTCGGCCTTAAACATCAAGACCAAAAATTTTTCCCATCTAATTTGCTTTCTTTTGGTACTGGGCTTTTCAAAGTTGAAATAAAGAAAAGATAGAAAACCCATTCTCAAATGATATTCAAAACCATTGATGAAGGAGTTTCATTCCTTTTTTTCCCCTTTAATTTGCCTAGCATTCAAGTCCTCTCGTATCTTGACAGTCATTGGGGTGACTAAAATACCCAGTATACCTTAGTGAAAAGCTATTTTTAAAATCACTTGATTTAGAAAACTCCAATCATGATAATTTCGTGGGGATTCTTAGTACACAAATTAAAAGTTTTAAATTGCTTGGCAAGAATTTGTGAGTTCAAATAATCTTAATTAGGAAAGCCCTACCTTGATGCATATTTATCAGTTGTTTTTAGCAACTGCCCTGATACAAAATTATTTTGAGGATTGCTCTGTGAGTTATAGCTCCCGCGGTCAGTAATAGCAGTAATGACGCAATAGGAGACTAGGAGCCAGAAGGGTGATTCCAGTCTTGCCTGACTCCACCACTCATAATCTCTGGATCCTGAGAATGTCCCTTAACTGCTCTCAATCTGTTTCCTCCTGTCCAAAGAGGAAACACACTTCCCACCTCAGAGTGTTGTTTCATGGATCAATGGGATTTCGGTAAACCACAAGGCACCATTATATAGCATAATGTTAAAACTGGGCTCTGTACAAAAATGCCATGTTAATCATTGTAGGACATTTCTCTTAATTCCGGGCCCTTATTCTGCAAGAGGTTTTAGAAAATAAACCAGACTCTACAGGCACATCGTACACACACACACACACACACACACACACACATATATATAACAAACCAAATGTGGTGGCAGTGTGGCTCAATGGGAAAAGTGCCCATGTAATCTGGTGCAAAGGGAATCAACTTGGCTGATGTGGCAACTTTGCCAACTCATGACCCTCAGTTCTCCCATTTGAGAAATGAAGTAAGAAATATCCGATTAAGAATGATGTGGGAATTAGAAAAAAAAATAATTTAAAAAAAAAAAAAATATATATATATATATATATTTTTTTTTAAGGCCTCTAGCAGGACAGGCACATAGTAGGTGCTCAATAAATAGCACCCATTTCACATCCAAGAGGCCATTTCATTAAGCCAAATATGCCTGCCGTGGGCCTCCACACGCCCAACAGCTGAGCAGTGTTCTGCTCAGAACAGTACATCCATTAGCAGAGACCCAAGGAAACCTCTGCCAGGGCCGGAGCCCTGGGCTGATCCCACTGGAGCCTCCAGCAGATCAAGCGTGTGCTTGCTGCATTCGCGTTTCCTGCTTTAGGCTACACTGTTCTGTAAGATGTACTCATGGAACCTCACATGTGAAGAATACAATGAAGGCGAACCCATAAGGGCACCTCCAAGGACAGGATTTTTCCAAACCTACTTTTTTTTTTTTTTTTTTTTTCTTTTAACTAAGATGAACTACTTCGAGGTTCCTTGCTTATTTAGGGATAGGGGTAGGGGTGGGGGGTCCAGGGACCAGAATAAGGAAAAAGCCAACGTGAATCTGCTGTTGTTCTGGGGAGGGAGCTGTTCAGTTTGATCAAAATAAAACAGCCTTTGGCCTCCCCAGGTCCAGAGCGCGTTTAGAGTCAGGCCCCTTGGAGGCATTTGGAGCAACAAGCAGCAGAGAGGGCGCCAGTCCTGGGTCGCCCAGCCTGGCCCCCCAGGCACACCCGGGGCGGCGGGCATCCGTGTCCCCAAGCAGAGGGCGAGTTAGCGGGCGTGGAGCTGGGGAGGGGCGCATGCAGCTGGGTTAGTTAGTGGTGCCTCGATCATGCGGCGTTGCATTCCTGCTCCGGCAAAACGCGCCCAGGCAAAAACAGACTCGATGCTTACAATGATCCCAGCCCAAAATGGAGTGTCCCTGACTAGCAGGGAGGGGCTGATGCTCGCCATGAGGAAGCCCACCACGGTCACGGCGATGCCCAGGGCCAGCTGCAGCAGGGCGAGCAGCAGCGGGAACCGGCAGCCGCAGCACGTCCGGGCCTCCTCCTCCCCGCACTCCTTGGGGAGACCCTGGCCCTTCTTCGGCCCCATGTCGTCGGGCCCGGGGGCGCTCCCGGCCGGCAGCCCCCCCTGCCTGCGCTGGCCGCGGGGCGGCCTGTCCTGGCCCATGGCGGCGGCGGCGGCGCGGGCGGCGGGCGCGCGCGTGTGTGGGCGGCGCGCCCTGGGCCCGGGCGGCGCTGGGCGGGCTGAGCCGGCCCTGGTATTCGGATTACGGAGGCTGAACAAATATGGAAAACATTTGGAGCCGCCTGGCCGGGCCTCCAAAGGCCACAGGGAGCCCGCAGTGCAGCGGGGGGAGTCGAGGGGGGTCGCCAACTGCCAACGCGCTGGGGCGCAGCGCCCTGCTGGGCCCGCGGGCAGGGTTTGCCCAGAGCCCGTGGGAGCTGGAGAGGGTCCCCGGCTTCTTCAATACCCTGCACTTTAAACAGGCTGGCTGCTAGCGAAAGGGAGGAGAGGGGGGGAGAGGATGATGTCTGTTGTCATCCTTCCAAACCCCAAGGTTTTTGTGTGTGTGTATGTGTGTGTGTGTGTGTGTGTGTGTGTGTGTGCGTGTGTTTTGTTTTCTGAGAGGTGCAATGCAAGGTGATGAATGTTTAAATCATTCCGGTTTAATTAATAGACAATTTCATCTAAACTAGGCATCGCTGAGCCCCAAGCTGTGAAATCGTTTCCAGAAGCTAAATTGTTTTTTTCTCAACAAAGGCACGGGCGGGCTCTTGTTCTTTTTTAAATTCTGCAACCCAGCTGACAAAGGCGTCTGTCTCTCCCATTGAGGTATTTGCTTTGGAAATGACTGTTTATAGAGATGCTGGGCTCATTGTGAACTCTCTCGCACGTATTTGTTTTTGAAAGCTCTTTTTAGTTTTGTATAGGGAGTCCCCAGCCAGTCTTCACTAATTTCCACAACAATGCCTACAAAGAGGTGGGGGTAGGGGTGGGGGTGGTATTAGGCAACTAGGACTCCTCGGGCAGTTGTCTCAGGCTACATTTAAGACATTTTAAAAGCACCTATAGTGTGCAACAACATTAAGGATGTTCAAGGAAGAATTTGGACCCTACCCAAAGTCAGAACTAATCAATAAAACGGATTCTTCTTATTCCCACATACTTCCCAGTACCACTTAGAATTTCAGTGAAACCACTAAGAAATGATTCCTTCCCTTTGGAGTGTTTATATATTAACATTGGTATGGTCACGTGAACAATCAGGAAGCTGCATTAAAAAAATAAATGGTGTTGCCAAGATATTATACTAGAATAGATGCTCCTAGATTGTTCTATCTCAGCAAATTTAAAGTCTCACTCTCTGCTCTGTCTCCTCAGAAGTATACCCCAATTGTCATCAGCTCTCCTTGTAAACGGCCTAGTCCACACAAAGGTACCTTTGAAGCTATAACATATATTCTTCCTTCAGTTATGAAACCTTGCTTCTGGATCAGTGAGGAAAATGAGGTCCTTGGAAGGCATGCAATAGCTTAGAAAGCAGAATCCAAACCTCACACCCCAGTGTTCCCACTATGACGGCAGAAGCAACCCCTCAAACTCAGGAGTTGCACTGACATAGGGTCATGGTCAGCTGCTTTGGGCCATTACACCATTTGGATTTCTAGGAAGAACAGACAAAAGCTGGTGTTACACAAGGTGCCCACCTGATTTGGGCATGACTGAGAACAACACAAATGACGAAACAGAACAATACTTACTTTCTTCTGTGTAAATGTACTAAACATTTTTAGGAAACTAATGGATGACCTGGAATTACTTGTTAGTGTGAATAATATAGCTTCCAAATACTGAGTCTCTATTCTGTTCTGTAACAAACACATGCTAGGTGTTTTACATAATTTACTGTTCCTCCTTAGAAACATCTTATAATTACAGTTTCCACTTTTAAAGATGCAAAAATGAATATCAGAAATATTAAGTAACCAGATTAATAAACCACACCCCTAGTTGGGGATGGAGGTGAAGGTAACCAAATGTGAACTCCGGTGAATTACCTATAGGCAAACAAATGGGTGTTAGGCTGTTTAAATTGTTAGTGATTTTAAACAATTTAATGATCGTGGGTAGTATTTCATCTATTGCAGATTTAGCCATTGACCTTGAACCTGTACAAAAATATCTTGATTCACCGCCATAATATACAGGGGCGGGCAACAGTAGGCTTACAGTTGTGAGTATGCAAAAAATAGTTTATTCTTCTATTACTACTTATTGATTATTGTATTATTTATTTCTATTACAACTGTAAACCTACTGTTGCCCAACCGTGCATACAATAGTTGATGGAGACCATTATTGCTATTCCAAATTTATAAATAGATACAAGCTCTATTGGCTAACCATACTGCTGGGCTGTCATTTAGTTTAGAATAAAATATCCCTATTCCTCAAAACCTTAAATTAAGTATAAATTATAATAAAGAATTGCACATACATTCTTTTCTAAAGGCTTCCTTTTAATTGCCTAGCTGAGACAAGTTACAAATGAAACCAGTAGCAGTGAACAGCAGCCCAGATAAATTGTAATCCTCTAGGGCTGATTACAACTGCCTACTCCAGTTTTCAGCTTCCAGCGAAGCAGGCAGCCTTCCACCTGCTCAGATTTCTGGCTGCATGCTGGGATCTGGGCCGGAGGGATTGATCTTTGGCGATGCCACAAGATGATATTGATGAGGACAATATTTTCACTTAATTCATATAGGAAAGTAGAAACAAAGAACAGGGTGAGGAAAGTTGTCCAAAGGTTATTGATAGAGAGTAATCAGGGCTAAAATGGGATCAAAAGGTCCTTAAGGATGCAGCAGGCAGAGCACTCCCTTTATTATATATTTTCCATGAGAAAAATCACCGTTTCCAGCTCTTCACATAGTTTAACAGGAATGAACATGGGTTTTTTTAGTATTCATAAATTATAATGTCTCTCTTTTATAGGATAATAACCTCTTCAGATATTTATATTTCCAAGAAGAAAGGCGAAGTATAAACGAAGTGTTTTCAGATACTCTATTGGCTGCTCCTATAATTCAAAAATGATAGAGATTATAAATTAGAAAGTGCAGGAGAGTAGTCAACATATAGGATTTGAGGTTATTTTGATCCTCTGGGGAAAATAACAAAATTAAGCTTAGTGTCTCTCTTTGCTATATCATAAATTCAACACTATTTCGAAGTGTTTCTGCTTTAGAAGTTCAGAACTGGGATAATGATAACTCTTTTTAAAACTAGTGTCATTAACAAAATGGCCTTGGGAAATCTACCTGAAAATCATCTCCAAACCAACATATTTCTGAACACATGATCTTTGACTCACCAAGAACAAAATGATTTCATGAAAAAAATACTACAATTCCACGGTCTATATCAAATCTCTTTAATGTATAATTAAATATATTAAAAATGCACAGTCAGATTTCATTTAAAGAAGTATCAGACACTCCAGAGAGAACAATTGAAGTCACCATTGGTTCATATGTCTCACTGGCCTCCATACATGAGTCTAGAAATATTGCTGATCTATGTGTGTGTGTGTGTACAACAAATAAACTCTCTATTTTTTTCCTTTTTTATTTCTGTCATTAATTCTAAATCTGTCTTTTGGATCAAGTTTCTTCTCAAAATAATTGCCCTATTTATTATTTTTTGCATAGCAGTTTATATTTTCAAGTTAAATGTCTTAAGGGCAGGGTACTCACTATGGTAAACAGAGTGCTTATAACTCTCATTCTATGAAGAGTCTGTAGAGATGGTTACTATCAATCATTCCCTAATGCATTCTACATATTTATATGATGTTACTTATAATGATATCAATGTTTTATGCATAACTTTGTACATGTAGTTTTGTCCATGTAATGTTGACATGTCCACAATAATGAAGAAGAAATATACTTATTTTTCTTAAGAAATAAAGGGAGGCTGTGCCTGGTGGATCAGTTGGTTGGGCATTGTTCTATGCACCAAAAGGTTGCTGGTTCAATTCCCTGGTCAGGGCACATGCCCACGTTGTGGACTCAGTCCCCAGTAAGGTAGTGCAGGAGGCAGCCAATAGATGATCTCTCTCCCTCTCTCTTCTTCTCTCTCTTTCAAATCAATTTAAAAAGACAAACTTTTTTTTTTAAAGAAATAGTAAGAGAAGAATGGATAAACAAATTGTGGTGTATTCATACTACTTGCTAATAAGTAGGAGTGAACTGCTGATATAAGCAATGACATGAATGAATCTCACCAATAGTTTGCTGAGGGAAAGAAACCAGAACAAAATAACACTGTATAATTCCATTTGCCTATACTAATAAAAGGGTAATATGCTAATTAGACCAGAAGAGGGGACATCTTCTGACTGGCTTCCTTCCAGACAAAGCCACAGTGGTGAGGGCAGAGGCAGAGGCAATTAGGGGTGATCAGGCTGATGGGGGTGGGGAGGGGAGACAATTGTGGGCCATGAGGCTCTCAGGGGAGGACAGTTGGGAGCCATCAGGCTGGCAGGGGAGCAGTTAGGTGGCGATCAAGCCAGTAGGCAGGCAAGCGGTTAGGAGCCAGTGATCCAGGATTGCGAGAGGGTGCAGGCCAGGCTGAGGGACCGACCTCTATTCCCCTCTTGCACAAATTTGTGCACCAGGCCTCTAGTATAAAAATAAAAATGCAAAACTAACCTATGATCATTGAATTTTAAAAAAGTGATTTGGACTTAGAAAGAGAGAGCTGACTAGAAAGGAGCAGGAGGGGGCTTTCTGGGGTGACAGAAGTCTTCAGTATCCTGCCTTGGGTGGTGGTTACATGGGTATAAACAATTGTGAGAACTCATTGAACAACATTTAAGGTATGTGTATGTGTATTGTATGTAATGATGTCTCAATTTCTTAAATATAATAACAAGAGAAATACAAGGAGTCACTGTGTACCCATAACTAATTAACAATAAAAAAAAATAAAGTTCATCTGGTTCATTTAATTTAAATTACCTTACCAAATTCTTTTCTTTCCTGCCTTTGTGGCTCCTCAGAATTAATTATCTATTCCTGTCTAATAAACCACTCCAAAATAGTAGTTTGGAACAACAATAATTATTTATTCCATGAGTCAACTATTCAAACAGGGCAAAGCAAAAATGGTTTATTTCTTCACATTTTCTGGGATCTCAGCTAAAAGACGAGGAATCATCTGAAGTTTTGACTGAGGCAGGAAGATCTGCTTTCAAGGAGGCTCACTAATCTGATTGGCAGGTTGATGCCTTGCTATGTGGCCTCTCCCGGCATTGGCTTCCCTCGAGGGCCGTTCCATGTCTTCACAACATGGTATCTGGCTTCAATCAGAATGAGAGATTCGGAGATTGAGAAAACATGGGGAAACTATCCTTTTTATGACACAGCCTCAGAAGTCACTTAGCATCACCTGACCCTCATTCTGTTCTTTAGAAGGGAGTCACTAAGTCCAGCCCACATTCAAGAGGAGAAAAATTAAGAAAGAGTACCAAACAATCAAAACCATATTTTAAAATCACCATACCTTCTCCTCAACATCTCCATGAACTGTACTTCCTTTGCTGATCTCCTAAATGTTCGTTCCTTTCTTGTCCTCTTCCTTCTAACATGATACGCTTCATGGTTTCAATAAAAAAAACTCCCCAATCTACCCAAAGAGCCCAGACTTCTTTTCTGAGTGCTAGATCTGCAAATGTAACTACCTACCCACATTTTAATTTGAATGTCACAAATTCACTCTGTCCTTGAACTCCACAGAGAAACCAAATAAGATAAACATAAAGCTGCCACAGACTTTAGTGGCAAAATGGTCATTGGTAGCCTTTGCCAAAAGCAATCCCATATAGCAGTTTCAAGATTCCAGTGAGTTTAAGAGGACTGGGGGTTGGGGGCGGGGGGGGGCGCAAGGGGTGTAAAGAAATCTGTGGAAAATCTTTGCTATGAAGAGGAAAAAAGGAGAAGAAGCTATAGCTAGAGGGTCAATATCCTTTTTTGGACAATTGATCAGATAAGTTCCTTGAGGTGGGAGAATTAGTCATAAGGAAAGCCCCCTTGGAGACTGAGAGAGGAGGAAAGAATGAAAGCCTAGATAACGTGCAGTTGTGTTTGCAGGAGTGGAAGGAAAACATTTGAAAGAACTTGTATCTTCTAGGCTATAAAGAATGTAGGAACAATATTTTTATTCTAAATGAGGCGGATTTTAGATATAGAGCCATTCTAACTCTACATCCTAGCCCACAGCACATGCTATTGCTGTATCTCATAAGTATAGATAAATTTTAAAGAAAATACATAATTTTCTGAAAAATTTCTCTAAAAGAACACATAATTTTCTATGAATTACAATAAGAATAATGTCTAGAATATATGTATGTATATATGTACATACAATACACATATTTATAAGTTACAAAATACTCTTACATATTATATCTTTAAGTCTTTACTCTTACATATTATATCAATGAGGTTGAAATTTGTTCAGAGTAGTTTAGTGACTTGCCCAAGGCTACATTTTTTCTTCTTACTCTAAGTCCAGATATTCCTGCCAAGGCCCAGGATAGCAAGAACAGATGCTGACTAGGGTCTAGAGCAGCAATTTTAAACCGGTATACTGCAAGAATTTTTAAAGCATGCAATACCTGACTATTTAGTCAGAAGCACTGACGTCTTTTCCCTTAGACTGTCAAATAAAAATAAAAAATGACAACAATCAACACAATAGCCATCTGGTGTGAATGAATCAAAATCATACCTACTTTTTGTCAGATCGGCAAAACAATATATATTTTTGGTGTGCCTCAGAATTTTAGTAGTTTATGTGTGCCATGAGATAAAAAAAGCACCACGAGGACAGACACCAGGCTTTCTTAGTCATGATTGGTCCTATGCACAGTACAAATAACATTGCGTGATGTTAATAAACATTGATAAATCATAAATACAGTTTACATACAAGATTCATGAGGATTCAGATCTTTCTGATATAAATATTATTTCTTTAAAATCCTAGAATCTCATATTTTCTCTGTACATTAAAATTTTTGTTTTAAGAATCATCATCTTGAGGAACAACATAACAGGGATACTTTAGATGCATTATAATTAGGTTTTTAAAAATAATAACATTATAAAAACACATCAAAGTTATTTTTTCAGCCGAAACTGGTTTGGCTCAATGGATAGAGCGTTGGGGACTGAAAGGTCCCGGGTTCGATTCCAGTCAAGGGCATGTACCTTGGTTGTGGGCATATCCCCAGTAGGGGGTGTGCAAGAGGCAGCTGATCGATGACTCTCTCTCGTTGATGTTTCTAACTCTCTATCTCTCTCCCTTCCTCTCTGTACAAAATCAATAAAATATATATTAAAGTTATTTTTTTAAATCCTTTGTGTTGTAAGCAAACTATATGATTTTCACTTTGACTACTAATCTTCCTCCTTAGTTTGAATAACTGAGTCATTGTATGACTCCAAGCAGATTGATATCTTCTATCATTTTTATAATAACGTAAGTTTCCATAGAATTACAAGCCCCTGAAGTTGTTTCCATAGGCAGTCATTATCATATTAACAGACATCTTCGACCTTCAGACAAAACCCTGTAGGGCTTATTCTCTTTTCTCCAATCATTCTCCTATGAATTCACTCTCCTTCTCAAGCAGCTGCAAGTGCCAAGTGCTAGGCTCAGACTGCCTGACTTCCAACCTCGTCTCTAATTCTTACCAGCTGTGTGATGTGGACAAGTTCCTCCACCTCTCTCAGCCTCAATTTCCTTTCTGTAACATGTAAATATTAGAAGTCCTTGCCTCAGAAGGTTGCTATGAAGTATAAATCCAATAGTTCATGAAAACACAGAGAACGTTTCCTGGCATGGGTAAGTAACCCATAATTGTTAGCTCTCATCCTAACCCTGCCCTCTTTTCTTAGTTCCTTCCCTTTCCTATGCATTATCTTTCTCTGAGATTTCTCTTTGGCAATTCTGCTTTTATTGTTTCTCCTCCTACACTCTCCATAAAAAAACAGAACCCTCCCTATCCTTCTCTTTTACTCACTGCCTGGTAAAGTTTCAGCTACTGAATTAGAGCTTTACTTCACAATGTAATTTTTCTTCCTCACCACCACCTGTGTATTCTCACCCAAGTCTGTAATTCTGGGACTTTTCCAGAATGATCCCTAGAAAAAGATGTCTACACCCCTCCCGCCCCCCCTTCTTCTAGTGTTTTCTGTTTCTTTTGAGTGCCTCATCTGACCTTTGACCCCACACCCTGCTTCAGGGAAGTGGCCAGAATCAAATGATGTCTCTCACCCACCCCAGTAATCTTAAAAGGACCTCATTTTATTGTGTAATCTTTTGCTAAGCATCTTGTGAAGGCTGCCTCAAAATAAGCATGGAATTCACACTTGGTTTCCCCAATGGGTTTCAAGTTATTTCACAGAAGTGACCGAATTGCTGCCACTTTAAAAACAATGTTTTCAGAGAGAAAGAGAGGTGGGGAAGTAGGAGAGGGTATAGGGGGGATAAAAGGTGATGGCAGGAGGCCTGATTTGGGGTGGTGAACACACAATACAATATACAGATGATGTGTTATAGAATCGCACACCTGAAATCTATGTGATTTTATTGACCAGTGGCACCCCAATAAATTCAATAAAAAAATTTAAAAGTGTTTTAATAATCTAACATCAAGCTAGATTAAAGTTTAACAGAAAAATGTTCACATTTTTCATGTTATATTCCCTAAAATATCACTCATGGGATAGTGGTGTCTAAAGACTCATCGAGATGGTGTGAGCAGTTGCTTGGATTGCAAGACATGGACATTTTTTTCATTATCCTCTAAAAGGCCATCTATAATAAAAGCATAATATGCTAATTAGACTGGAGGTTCTGGATGAAGCTAGGGCTGTGAGGGAAGCCTAGGTCCTGGTGTCAGAGGGAAGCAGGTGCCAGCAGCCAGGGAAAGGAAGGCCTTCTCTTGCATAAATTTCATGCATCGGGCCTCTAGTTACATTATAATGTTATTTTAAAAAAACACCTTAGTTTTCAATAGGACCTCACTTCAATTATTTCACAAGTTAACGTTTTTGCCCCTTCTTTTCTATGAGATAAAATGTTTCTATTAACTGACTAATTTATATGATAGTCTTTCTTCTATGGGTGCTCATTTAGAAGGAAAATGGATTATGCCATTAAATGAAATAGATATTTACCAATGATGGTCTTTTGTCAGAATTCCAGTTTATACTAACTTTCAAAGTGACAGCTGACTTGTCACTCTTCTCCAAGAAGAGTCCACAGTGCCAATCACAGGAGATGTGACCCTTGAATGGTCTACTTGAATGGTCTACTTCAAGCCCACCATCTCCGTGAAGATTTTCCTAACCATCCAAGCTATTGAGCTATTTCATTTTAAAACTTCCATAGTTTTAAATGTATTATATGTATCATATAAGTTTTATTTATATGATTTTATGTTCTTTTTTTTTTGTACAATAGACTTTACTTATAAAGCATTCTTGGTTAGCTACTGTGTTAGCACAAGGAGAACTGAATAGGACAGATTATAATAGAGTGTAATAAATAATAGCAGTTTCTAAATATGCACAGTGCTTTGAAAATCCAGAAAGAAAATACCTCACTCTTTGCCCATCCAGATTGCCATCTGTAGGCTATGAAGCAGTAATCTTCTCATCATCTCATTTTCCACTCCACACATTGATTGCACCCCAGGAAGTTGCTGTAGGTTTTTTAGAATCCAGAGCACCCACTGGTATAGCGATTGGAGGTAAGACAAGCTTGCTTGCTCCTTTTCCCCTCAAGTTTTCACCTATAAACAAGGTGGCAGGCTGAGTCAGGGGCTGCTTCATTGGAAGGCTTATGTAGGTTCCCCTTGGTGCTCTTAGTTGATGGCATGTTCCTTTTCCCCAGTTTCTTCCTAGCTGGCTGCAGTAGGATTTGGGATGATTACCAGGTGCTATGACATGGCCAGGATGACCAGCCTGGGCTTTGTGGTCCAGCTAAGGATCACACTGCAACCTGCAAGGATATCTGGGTCCATATGCAGTTAGCAATTTCCCACATTTCCTGTGTTTGTGTCCCTCAAGAAACTCATGAGGAAGGGCGACTGTGGTTTGGAGTAGATCTGCACACCCCTTTCATAATACTATCAACCGTGTCTCCAATTTCTTACATTGGTCATTTTGGGTAGAAATTGGAACTTAAATCTATTTTTTAAATTTATCTTTATCTTTATTGCAGGAATTATTACAGCTGTCCCATCTATCCCTCCCTTCCCTCCCCCCCAATGACTCCCTCTTCCCCGCTCCAGGAAAAAGGAACAAAACTTTGATCTGTAATTTTGTGTCTCTGTTTTCAAAACCATTCTTTTTAAGATAAGATTGCCTGATTGCCTTCTGTAAACTGTCCTGTAGAATCTAGAGAAACTATGGTTTTAGAATGCATTCTCACCACACCCCCCTTCCAAGTCACCACTGAGAAAACAATTGTAATGATAAAACAGTGTTAGAGAACTATCACTGTTGACTAATCTCCCTTTAACAATCAGACTGATGGAGTAAAACTTTGGTCCTAAATAACAATGTTGTTTTACCACATCTCTTTTGCTACTATCATGTCTTCAAATAAAAGATAACATGGAATTTGGGTAAACAAAGAAGCAGATAAAATAAAAGTCTTCGAAACTGTATTGACAACAGCTGTTTTTGGATTAAAAACATATATATGAGTACTAAACTCTAAGCAAGGAAAAAGATTTTCATAGAGATCACAGCTTTTTTACTGATATGAACAAAGTGAGAAAGAAAACAGAAGTAGAACTTGTGTGAGATTCTATGCACTGTAAGAGATTTGTTCTGCTTCCTGTTAAGGCTACTTCTTGTCCTGAAACAGTATCTTCTTTGGAACACAGCCCAACTGGTATGGATTTTGGTGGGTAAATCCATGTGTACATCTAAGTGGACTAACAGACAATAGGAATGTTTTAATTCATTCCTTCCAGAGCCATCCATTCTGCTGAATATCTTGAACTCTGTATGAGATGCTGTATGATTATGGAGTAGATGAAAAGACAAAGAACCTGATTTAATTTTCATTCCTCTCAAAAGATGTCAAATACCTTTCAAGTTTCTATGTATCATAAAATAATGTTTCTTTCACTCCAGAATCTATCTCTGGACTAAAATTGCTTAGTTATTTAACCATGAACCTGAAAACTAAATTTTAGATTGGGGGGAAAATATGCAGCATACCCAGAAAGTCCAGAGGACGGTTAAGAAGGAAAAATTAAATTTCTTAAATTTAGTGGTTTGGATTCTATTCTGTAGCAATGAAATTCTGTATGTGATGTTGTATAATGGCGGTGCTTTTTGGAGTGGTGTGGAAGGTGAAGGAGAAAGTCTCTTCCTGCGTTGTACCTCTGACTAGGCTCTGCAAGCGCCCTAGCATCTAAAGGTGTCAGGACATTCCGTTCATTTTGTCAAGAAAAGAAATCTTGCCACTATGTGCACAATCGTGTGAATGAATATTCAGCACCTCCAACTCAGATTCACGGCTAATGATCTAGATTTTGAATTTTCAAGGGCAAATTGCGTGGCCTCCTTCTAGCATGCTGCCTTTCCTTTTTAGCAGTTTCATCATTTGTTCACACTTCCAGGGGAAGTAAGAAAGAAGATGAAACATAAATTCACCAACTTATTTCAACTAAGTCCTTAATCTTGCCAAGGTCTCTGGTTCTAAGAGAACTTGTGGAAGAGCTCTGTTAAGAAACAAAATTTAACTGAGTAAATGTAAAGATGTAATTGGCTTTGTTAAATGATTCATAAATTGAGAAGCAGCTCATCTAGCAAGCAGGGAGACCCTCCAAGGAGTTAAAGGAGGTGGAAGGCTTTTATAGAAAAAAAGGGTAAGGGAAGGAAGTCATCAGCAAGAGGAAATTATATAAATTCATTGGAGGAAAGTAGGAGTTCAGGTGAAGACAGTTTCTCATTGGTTGAGCCCTGGCATTTCCATTGGCTGGGCTTGTTGCTGGGCAAGAGGAAAACCTCCCTTCCCCCTGCTGGAGTGGTAAAGTAACTGCACTTCCTGTTTGGGGATGCAAGGTAAGTCTCCTTCCATTGGGTCTATAACTGCTGTCTTCTTGTTTGGAGTGATTGACAACTTCCTGTTTCAGGTAATTGACCTTGAGTGGTAGGACACGAGAGGTCCCTCCACAGACCATCCCTACTCGTTTTAGTTCAGGTTGCCTTTATTAATTTTCAAAGCATGGAGCCCTCAAAGGGAGCCACCAGAAAACATAGCAGGGCACACATTGTCACACCTGGACAAACTGTGATCTCTTCATACAAAAAGACAGCAACCTAAGGAAATATTTCATGGCACTGTAATAAACAAAGAAATACAAAAATAATAAATAAATGCCTGACTGAATCAGGATCCAATCATCAGAAGGTTTCAATTACCCATGTGCTGAGCATCAGCAAAGAGACTATAACACTGTATGTGTGTGTGTGTGTGTGTGTGTGTGTGTGTGCGCGCGCGCGCGTGCGCGCCTGTGCTTGTAGAGAGCCTAAGAGGGGTAAACAACTGAATTTGGTCTGTTGTCTCCTTCAATAGGAAGCCTTGTTCTAAGGGGCACAAAATTTTGTTTGTTCTTGAGAAACCTTTTGTCTGATTTGATGGGATCATTTTATTTTTTTATTTTTATTTTTAAAATATATTTTATTGAGTTTTTACAGAGAGGAAGGGAGCGAGATAGAGAGCTAGAAACGTCGATGAGAAAGAAACATCGACCAGCTGCCTCTTGCACACCCCCTACCAGGGATGTGCCCACAACCAATGTACATGCCCTTGACCGGAATCGAACCCGGGACCTTTCAGTCCACTGAGCCAAACCAGTTTCGGCTGATGGGATCATTTTATAGGGCGTCGTCAGAGGCATTTGGAACTAAGGTCAGTATTTCTGATGCTGTATGGGTGTAGTCACCAGAAACTAAAAACACACCCATGCAGAGCTTTTATTTACTGATGACAGTTTAAGGAACACAGAGCCCAAAGCAAAACTATGAAGTATACGCCCTAGCTGGTTTGGCTCAGGGGATGGAGCATTGGCCTGCAAACAGAAGGGTCCCAGGTTCAATTCTGGTCAAGATCCTGTACCTTGGCTACAGGCTCCTCTCTGACCCTAGCCCTAAAAATGACCCTGACCCTGACACTCGCTCTAAAAATCAATGGGAAATATCCTGGAGTAAGGATTAAAAACAAACAAACAAAACAAAACAAAAAACTGTGAAGTACATGAGGCTTCTCTTGACACAGACCCACCTTTGAATCCTCCCCTATCCTGATAGTACCATGGCCCCTGCTTCCCATACCCCATGTATGTCAAATAAGCACTTGAAAAGATGTGCAATATCATTAGGCATTAGGGGAATGCAAAATAAAATCACAAGACAGATAACTACATGTCCATTAGGATAGCTAAAATAAAAAAGATGGAGTATTCAGAGGGATGACAAGAATATGGAGAAATTCTTATATACTATTGTTAGGTATGCAATATAGCACAAACTTCTTTAAAAGTTTAATATACACGGACCATATGATCCCAGCCAAAGAGAAATGAAAACTTACAGTGAGTGGCCAGATTATGATGATCTCTGAATGCATAATAATCTGGCCACTCAGTGTATATCCTATATAATAAAAAGCTAATATGCAAATTGTCCCCTCTACCAGGAATTCGACCAGCAGGCAGGCTGACCAACTGCCCATGTCCCCTCCACCTGGCTAGGCTGGCTGGACCCCACCCATGTACAAATTTATGCACTGGGCCTCTAATACACACACACACACACACACACACACACACACACACACACACACACTGAGTGGCCAGATTATTATGTGTTCAGAAATTATAGTAATCTGACCACTCAGTATATATCCATACAAAGATATGTACACAAATGTTCATGGCAACTACATTTATAACAGTCCTAAAATGGAAACAACCACAGGGAAGAATTGCAAAATAATTAGTCCAAGAGAAAATATCCAGATGCAACAAGTACACACAGTGTTAAGAAATCCTAGAAAAAAATGCACTAACCTATAGTGGCAGAAAGCAGATAAGTGGTTTCTTGGAGATGGCAGTGGAACTGAGGAGGGGCAGGAGAGATGAGCTGCAAAGAGAGGAGAAGTTTTTAGAGAGTGATGGATATGTTCATTATCTTGATTATGGTGATGATTTTATAGGTGTAAACATATGTCAACATATGTCAAAACCTATTAAATTTCTGCTTTTAAGATTCTTTCTTTGTCTTTAACCTTTGGCATTTTAATTATGTCTTTGAGTTCATCTTCTTTGGGACTCTGATTTCCTGGACTTGTAAACCTATTTATTTCACCAGGTAGGGATAGTTTTCTATGATCGTTTCTCCAAATAGGTTTTCAAAATCTTTCTCTCTCTCTCATCTCCTTCTGACACCCCTATGATGCAAAGCAGCAAGAAAAAAGCAGTTAGTTACTTACAATGGAGCACCCATCTGACTGTAAGCTAATTTACCAACAGCAACTTTGTAGGCCAGAAGGGAGGGACAAGAAATATTCAAAGTAATAAATATCAAGGACCGACAATCAAGATTACTATACCCAGCAAAGCTATCATTTAGAATTGAAGGTCAGATAAAGAGCTTCACAGACCAAAAAAAAAAAAAAAAAGCTAAAAGAGTTCATTACCATCAAAACCAGTATTATGAAATGTTGAAGGGTATTCTTTAAGAAGGAAAAAAAGAGGTAAAAATGTGAATAATACAATGGCAATAAATACATATCTATCAACAATTGAATCTAAAAATCAAAATAAATGAATAAGCAATATAATGAACAAAATAAACTGATGAATAAAATAGACCCAGAGGCATGGAAACATGGAACAAATGGATGAATCTCAGAGGGAAGGGAAGATGGGGGCAGAAAGAGATTAACCAAAGAACTAATATGCATATATGCATATATGATGGAGAAAATAGGATGGTGAAGGCCTGGGGCTTGGGTAGGGGGAGAAAACCAGATAGAACTGGGCAATGAGGGTAAAAAGGGGGGACATCTGTAATACTCTCAACAATAAAGATTAAAAAAATAAAAACTGAAACAAAAATAACTTATTAGATTATATGCTTGCAATGTGTACCATTTATTATATATCAATCATATCTCAATAAAGCTGTTAAAAATGAAAAAAAAATAGGTAGATGTGATCAATATTGTAGTTTAAGTGGAGCCTGAAGAACAATCAATATTTAAACAACATAGTATTATACTTAAAAATCAGGTGTGTAGAATAAATTAGTGATGATGCCATGAAAGTGTGACTTTGACCTTCAAATAATGTCTAACATTTTTTCATGGCTACTGCAGGGAAGTTTCCTGATTTATTTTTACTTCATCTTTACTAGGTTGTAAACAAGGTATATTTATTTTCTTAGTGACCAACCCTGGCCATTTCCTCCCAAGCACTCTTTCAACTATGAGAGTTCTGCCTTCCATGTCCTATGATGTTCCACTAAAAGAAATTTGTGAACTTAATACAGAAATCACATGTATCACATATTTTATTTGAGTTTTTGAGATGAATGCAAATGAATTTTTCCTTGTCTACCAGTTTTATAGTATTAAATAAATCTTCATTTCTTTATTTATCCTTGAACACACCATATAAATTTAATCATCCACATGTGTGAGTCACCATCAACAAAATTTAAAAAAAAATGATCAGGGAAATATATTTTAATGTGCTGGGATTTAGCTTCTAAATTTCTTGAAAGAGAAAATTTGAAGATACAATGGCTAGTTCATCAATTCCCTAAAACAGCTTTCTAAGAGAAATACCATGGGCTTCTTATACAAGATAATGATTAAGCATTTGTATTTGCCTTTCCTTCCCAAGACTCTATTTAATTGCCCAAAGAAGTGTAAAAAAAGAAAAAGATTAAGCATATAAGAGTGGAGAGAAATAGGGAGGAATATGAAAGACATCAACAAATATCTGGACATTGGGAAGTCTAAGGGAGCATGTTAACAGTAGTAGACCTGGTTATCCCCCAAAAGAAGGGTTGTGAGTCAGGATTTCAAGTAGAGCTGTAGGTAGGCTCTAGGTTCTACATCTGCAGGTATAGTGGGCAAAGTTCAGAGGTGGCCCTGAAAACTGGGGACTTAAATAAAGATCTCTTTAGAGCACATGTGTCAAACACAAGGCCCGCGGGCCAAATCCATCCCGCCAGGCCTTGCAATGTGGCCCGCACCGCGCTGTCATCACTGCACTCCGCTGCGTTTCCATCACAATGACAGTTTATGACTGTTCAGTAAACCATTCGGCCCATGATTTAGGCTGGATTTTAGATTTTGGCCCCTTCTCTGATTGAGTTTGACACCCCTACTTTAGAGAATAGCTGCACCTATCATTCCTATTTCCACCTCCATTTTTTTATTGTTAAGGAATTGCAGAAAAAAACCTTCATTCCACCCTGAAATCCATCCCCACCCTCTTTTATAAGGAAATGAAACAAATTGGGATTCCTAGGATGGCAGATCATGCTCCAGAGTAAAGTTTCCCCAATTCTGGAAGTTGGAAGTCACCCAAAGTCTGCCAGTCATTGTATCCTGTCCCTTTGTCTAAGTATGAGCAGGCACCCAAGGATCACAGAATCTATATATATAAAAGCTGAAGTGACTGGCTGACCAGCTGACCAGCCAACTGGCCAGTAACTATTACATACACTGACCACCAAGGGGCAGACGCTCATCGCAGGAGCAGAAACCACAGGCATGGAAAGATGGAACAGACTGATGAATCTCAGAGAGAAGGGCGGGACAGGGGAGGGTGGGAAGAGATTAACCAAAGATCTTATATGCATACTAGAGGCCCAGTGCATGGATTTGTGCACCCGTGGGATTCCTCAGCCTAGCCTGCAAGGATCAGGTTGAAACCAGATCTCCAACATCCCCCGAGGGGTCCTGAATTGTGAAGGGTGTAGGCCAGGCCAAGGGACCCCACCATGCATGAATCCATGCACCAGGACTCTAGTGTATAAATAAAATCAATAGGACAAAACAGAAGGATGCAAATGAACAACCCTCAAAAAGAACAGGGGAAATCTCAGAAACAGAAGAGAAGTAGCTAAAAATTTTCATCAGTGTCCTCACAACTATCAATAAAGATATGGCATCCAAAGCATAAGAATTGGAAACCATCAAAACAGCAGATTAGAACAAGAGGTCTGATGATTCAGAGAGAGAATGAGTAAGAGATCGCCCATATGACTGAATAAGCAGCAGGATAAGGGGGAGACATAACTTGGAAAAAGGACTTACTCAATAAGTATTTATTCAATAAATTCAAAACAAAATATCAGATTCTGAATTGAAGCAAATTTCCTCTAGCTTACTTGGAATTAGCAAATCATAGACCACAAAGATAAATTAGAGTAATGACAATAGCTGATTAGAGAACAAGAAATGGAGCATACAATTCAGGGATGTTCTTATAGAATTTTTTTATAGTGTTTTGATACTTTGAAAGGATTTCAATAGTGTTCATCAATCTACTTGTTTGGGTCTTAGTAAATACATGAAGACTTTTAAAATAGCACTATATTCTGAAGTCTATTTTTAATATCATTGGACAAAGAGGGTCTGTTATTGGCATAGGATATTTCTTTCTGAGAGCAATTGGAATTAATGCCATACATTTGAAAACAGGTTTTTTAGAGTAGCTGTATAGAGTTAAGATTTATAGAGTTACACTGAGCATAGCATATTCCAGTTAATCCTTATTTAACTCCTAGTTTTAAGGATGTGTAGTGGTGGTTAATATACACTAACAGTGTATACTAAGTTAATATACACTCAGATATACAAAGAAATACAGTTCCTTTGTTTCATTATAATTTTTCAGATTTTTTCCTGAGTCCCACATTGTTAAGGAATTGGAGATATGTGGGGTGGCTGGTGTGTACATATTTTGCTCAATCTGCAGATGTTTATCCTGTTCAATCATTTGCAGTCTTTTCAGATAACTCACCTCCTTCTTGGATGACCTTAGGTAAGTGCTCAGGCATTCAAAAGTCAGCTCTGTCCTTCTGGGTGTAGGAAAGGGGCCTGAGGCTACTGCATCCTTAATAGATGCTTAGGAGAGATGCAGGAAGCTGGGCTGCTTTCTGGACTGGTAACTGCTGAGGTGTGACAAATGCTACCTGGTTTTTGAACCTGGTGGGGGTAGGTATGGGAGGCAACCAACTGATCAATGTTTCTCTCTCACATCAATGTTTCTCTCTCCTCTCTCTCTCTCTCTCTCTCTCTCTCTCTCTCTCTCTCTCAAAACATCAATAAAAACATATTTTAATCACTTTCTTTATCTTTTATTCTTGCTAATGGCACATTTCTCCAATATGTCTAAGACACAAATTCTGCCCTCAGAGAAATTTGTATGCAATGTCCCCTATCTCATCAGTCACTCAATCTTACATATTTTTCCTCTGAAATGGGTCTCGTGGTCCTCTTATTCCTCTTTTCTATTGTCATCATCTCCTTATATCTGAATCTCAGCTAGAGTCATTCAATGTCCCACCCCCCTCTACACTGCCCTTGTTCTGTCACTAAGAGCACAGCACCACCTTCACTTATTTCTTGACCTCAATGGTGCTGGTGCTCAATTAATATTAGTAGATATGTTTCCATTTCCCAGTCCCCACATGGTTGTGTCTGAGCAGCATCCACAGGGAGGGAGAGAGGGCCATCTCTAATATCAGTGTTACTTCCCTCAGGTGGAGCAGCTGTCAGTGCTGGCCCTTTCTCCCACTGGGTTGTCCCAATACTGCCCTGACAGCCTCAGAACACTGGGTTGGGTGGATCTCTCTCTGGATCATTAGGGCATTTTTTTTAAAACTTCTTTGCTTCATCTTTCTACAGATGCCTTATAGGTGCATAATAATTCCTTAGTGCCTTTGCCTTCTGTGTGTGTTTTATGCCAGTCAGATAGCTCATCCTAAGAATGTTGCCCTTGTTATTAATTCCATCCTACTGTGTCTTGAAATATTGAAAAAGCACTGTTAAGGAATAGTGATACGATTATTGTAAAGATACAGTGTGATTTCATGAATGGCTATTTTCCTGACCAAAGGGGAGGAGGAAATGAGCAGAGCGTTCAGAATCTAGACTCCAGGACCAGTTCCCCTTCAGAAAAATCCCCATTCAACGTTTCTCAGGACGGCCTTCTGTGGCCATTCATCGTGAAGGACACAGAACACTGCTTGCGTCTCTTCAGAGAAGGAGTGGCAGTGTGCTCCGATGGTACAACTGTTGGTAAATAAGCTTGGTTGTGTACTTTGAATGAATACTGGCTCCCTGGGTTGCTGGAGATAGAAAGCAGGCAAGACTTTAACAGGAAGCTCGCTCTTTTCTTTTCTGAAGAGCGATGTGGTAAAGGAGGAGATGGAGACGGGGAAACTGCTGAAGTGGAACAGGCCGAGGTGCCCAGTGTCAGGGTCCCCTGCAAGCCCACAGGCAGCTTCCGCTGGTAGAGAGCTGCTCTATTGCCTTTTGTGCACTCTCATGCTTGTCCCAATCTTTCTTAGGAAGATTTTTAATATGCAAGCCATGTAAACATCCTCCAGGGGGAACATGGAAATAAAGACTTATTTTTTAAATCAACAAAGTCGATCACTTCTACCCAGTCACTGTAAACCACTTCTAGGTTTTTATTTCTCTCATGTGTGTGGAATATGACTCAATAATATTCTACCCTCTAACAAATGTTTGTTGGATAACGGAAAGTAATTGCATGATTAAAGGCTATACTCATATACTTACATCCATTTGTGCTCTGATTTTTTTTTTTCCTACGGTAACAAAACCATTTTATTTTTCAATATTGGTAGGTAGTCATTGCTTTCATTTTATGGTTTTGACATTGAGTGGCTATGACACAATTTGCTGAATAATACCTATAGACTGGGAAATGTTGACATTTTTCTGGATTTTTTTTTTTATTATGGATAACAATGTGACAACATGCTTATTCTACATTTTGTGGTCTACTTCTTGATAGATTCTCTAGATCACAGGTAGGGAGGCTTTTCCTGTAAAGGAACAGATAATGAATATTTCTGGCTTTGAAGGCCCTATGGTCTCTGTCTCAGCTACTCAGCTCTGCTGCTGTAGTGTAAAAACAGTTATAACCCATACATTAAAGAACAAGCATGTCTATGTTCAAGTAAAACTTTATGTGCAATGAAATATGAACGTACTTCGTTTTCAGAGGGTCATGGATGCTATTCTCTTTTGATTTTGTTTCAACCATGTGAAAAATGTAAAACCATTTTTAGTCCACAAGCTGCACCAAAGTTGGCAGCAGGCTGGCTGTGGCTGGCTGGCCTACAGTTTGCTCTGTCGCCCAGGGATTTCTGGGTCACACGATGTGCCATCCATCAAGTCCTTGCTGGTAATTCCGATGGCTACCTTCAATTATAGCTCTTGGTCGTTAAATTTCTGCATTCATGCATTTCAATAGTCAGCGTTCCCATCCCAGATCCCATAATTATCAAGAGACGTAAGCCAAAGAACTGCTCTTGCAGTTTCTGATGTCTGGCTGGTAACTTAGAGTGACAAGACTGCAGGAGAGGTCATCTGATCCAACCTCCTGCGGTGGCCACCTGAAGCAAGAGCAGTTGAAAGGTGTCAGAGAGGGCTCTCCGGGATTTCATCACCTAACCTACAGCTTCCCGACTCAGGCACATTTCGTCCTAACGCTTCCGCTGAGCACCTGGCCAGCTGCCACCTTCAGACACAGAGATAATTATGAAGTTAATCTCGCTGCATTTCTGTCTCTACCCTGGGCTGATAATGGCGAACAAGAACTATTTCCTTTGGTGGATTGTGAAACTGAAGTACAAGCGCGCCTTTTCTCTGCTAGGATGGTGACTCAGAGGAAAGGAAAACCACCTCTTCTGCCTCCAGGGATAACTGTCAGGATCATGTTCATATTTATTAAGCATCTACTGGTTGCATGCCAAGGAGTGAGGCACAATGGCAATTAGTCCCATTCATTACTATCTATTTTTATTCCTCTCCCCCCCCCCCCCCCAAATTATTAAACTGTAGCCTGGGTGATTAGATTGCTTCGGGACAGAAGTATAGAATTTAAAATATTCAATTAGGACACAGAGCGAGGCAGCAGCAGTTAAAACACTGTGTATTAAAATGGCAGCTTTTACCATTAAGATTCCCCAAATCTAGGAGCGTCAGACTGTAAGATGTGCTGAAGGCCAGAGGACTTGGTCAGACTAGGAAGCACAGCCCCCTGCTAGAAGGAAACCTTTCCCCAGCCCCCTGCAGATGGCATTTGCAGGTAGCTTATCTCATCTGCCAGTTTTCCAAATTATTTCTTCATTTTAAGATACGAAGCACAGTTCTCATTCATATTCCAGCAAGTTAGTATTTTTCAACTCAAAGTGCTCATTCAAGAACTCCTGCTTATATATCCCTCCACCAGCGTGTTCTATGTATGTTTTACGGGATGTTTGAATAAAACAGGGAATCAATTACATATAAAGAAAATAACCATTTCTTTTTATTGGAATGCCATAGAATCTATGGCCAAAGTTGCTCATGGCTGAGGGTCACTAATGGGTAGAGTGTTATTTCACTATTATTCCACAGTCTGGAGGGGGGAGGGGGTTGCTTGTCTTTATCTTTACAAATAAAAGAAGAGAAGAAATCAAACGTGGGCTTAGTAATGATGTGACTGGCTCTAAGTCATATAGGGCTATTTAGGCTGCAGAGAAAAGAGGAAAATCAAAATTGCTTTGACCAGATTTTTTAGTGTTCTTCCAAAAACAAGATGAACTGCAATATGGACAAGTATGAAATGATATACCTTCAGGGAAAAGAAAAGTCAACCAAGAATACCTATACAATATAGGAAAGGATCACCGATTAGACCTCAATACAATAGGGAAGAACTTGGGCTCATGTTCAACAATAAACTGACTTAAATCAATATAACGATGCTCCTGGAAGGTAAGCCAGTGTAAACTTGGGATATTTTGGTGTTTGCCATCACATCATAGGTTCCGATGTACCAAAAGCATCCTTTGTTAAACAGCAGGATTCTAAAACAGAATTTGAGATCACCTGGAGAGTCTTTAAAACAAAGACTCTGGTGCCCAACACTGTAAATATGATATAGTAAGCCCTTGAGAAGGGCCCCAAGAATCTGCATTTCAAAGGCGCTGGCACCACGGTTCCTATGCAGGGTGCTTTCCGGACACACGCTGAGATCTAAAGAGGGATGAATTCCTTCCGGTCCCTCTGCGTATGCTTCAGCTGTTGACTGTCCATGAGTGACCTGCCTACGGGGCTTTGCACAGACCTCAGAATGAAGAAACTACCTTTGTGTGCAGGCTACCCACTTCTGCTTTTCATCCCTTTAACCAATGTAACTCTATTAAACAACTGCTCAAACGACATGCTCAAATGATTTGACCATTTCTCTGTTCTCTAAGCTTCTTGAACACGGAGAGTGTTTTGTTCACCCTCATGGCCTTAGTGCTTAGCACGATGGAGCCCAATTAAATTTTTTTTATTTTTGGCATTTGGGGATGCTAAGTACAAAGTTATTGATTTTTTTAATGTTATAAGATATGATGTGACATATACCTGTATTTGAAGGAATATAAATCTCTGAGTAACTAAATAGTTCCATTTATATTCATTCTTTATTACCATGAATGGAAATATTTTTCTCCCTTATTCTTGTGCTTGGCATTCACCCAATTCTACCTGCTCTACCTCTTTTCTTCAGTCACATAATTATTAAGCCCCCATTTGATTTCTTCTCTTCTTTTATTTGTAAAGATAAAGACCAGCAACCCCCTTCCTAATCTTACTTTCGAGCCATTTCAGATTGCCTTCACAACTGATTATAATTGATCACAGAGAAGGTATTAATTGCCTTCTTAAAAACAGCACTGCATTTCCTCCCCTTCCTCCAGTCAGGTTTAAACCTGTTTTCTCTCAAGTAATAACTGCTTTCTGTTTCTTCGTGCTGTGATTCTGTGGCCTCTTTTACATCTAGCTTCCATGGTCATAGGCCTCAGGCTTTCTCCTCCTCCTCCTCCTCCTCCTCCTCCTCCTCCTCCTCCTCCTCCTCCTCCTCCTCCTCCTTCTTCTTCTTCTTCTTCTTCTTCTTCTTCTTCTTCTTCTTCTTCTTCTTCTTCTTTCTCTCTCTCTCTCTCCTCTCTGTCTCTCTCTCTCTCTCTCACACACACACACACACACACTGAAGCATACCAGTACACTATTTGATTCTGAACATTCTTCTTCTCTTGTCCACTCTAGTTAAACATCTTCTTACTCACTTACCAACTTCATTTGGGTATTACCTTGTATATTATTTTTCAAATAATGTATAAGCTTTCCCATTATTTTGAAGTTGTAACTTAATGGGATTTCTTCTTCTGCCATGAACATTTTATGTTTAAACCAAGCGAAATTTTTTTTAAATCAAGTTCTACTGTGGTTTCCTCAAAAACGCAATCTTTGCTCACCACAGAGTTTGAGCTTCATTGAACTGTTGCATTCCTTAAGTTGCCATGGCATGCTGCAGAAAAAAAAAAAAATTATATCCCCTGGAGATAGATGAGTGATGTGGGAAGCTGTTTCCTTTGGAGACCATAATGCTGAGAGGCGGTTGTACTTTCTTCAGTTTTATGAAGAGCTTTGGGAGACACAATGCTACTAGGTATCCATGTCTAGCAAGAATAAATTCGAGAAATAAAATAAATAAAAATGAATGGAATAAATAGGGGTTTTAAGTTGGAGTGCTACAAATTTAATAGCGGGAAGAACTCGGCTGCAATAGACACTTGAGAATGAGAATAGCAAACTCACGTGAAAACTTCGGATTTTCACTTGCCCAGAGCAGGGCCTGGCTGAGAGGCTCTTCTGTAACCTCGCTGAACTGAATGGGTTCCAACGAGGAAGCACAATTACGTGGATGAATATGAAAATGGTTTTTCTCAAGTTCAAACAAGACACACACAAAAAAGCACTTGATACTATTTTCATACTAGATCAACTGAGATGCAGCAGGTGCCCAAAGAGCTAGTGGGGCAGTGATCAAAAGGACTGGCCAGGCGTTTGTGACACAGGATGACCGAGGTTTGGATGGACTAATATGCACTGAAAACACACATCTGCTCACTTAGTTCTCCGCTGCCAGGGCTGACAGCAGACCCTGAGCTCTGACACACGTTTCTGTGAAAGAGAGGCTAAGGGACTGTTATATTTTATAAGTAAAAGGCAGTCCTGTTCACCTATCTTTTTAGGCTTTTATTGTCATAACAGCTTGAATTAAAATTAACCTTAAGATACAATTAGCAGGGTAGGTATTCTTGAGAAAGTTCATGCTTTTACAAGGTCACGTCTTTAAAGACTAAACATAGAGATGCTAGCAAAACTTCCCAAGGGATCGGACTTGTTTGGAAAAGTCAAGGTAGAGGCTGCCGCCTTCGGCAAGGTCCCCTCGGAGGCCCAGACCTTTCAGAGAATCCTCCTTACAGTGCCTCCCCACAATCAACGACATGTACTGGGTGTGTATTGCATGCCCAATGCTATCTTAGGCACTTGAACAAAATAGAGATCCCTGTAGCTTCCATGAAGTTTGAGAATAAAGAATAAATATAGCCGAGACCGGTTTGGCTCAATGGATAGAGTGTCGGCTTGGAGACTGAAGGGTCCCGGGTTCGATTCCGGTCAAGGGCATGTACCTTGGTTGCGGGCATATCCCCAGTAGGGGGTGTGCAGGAGGCAGCTGATCGATGACTCTCTCTCATCGATGTTTCCCTCTAACTATCTCTCTCCCTTCTTCTCTGTACAAAATCAATAAAATATATATATTTAAAAAAAAAGAATAAATATAATAAGGAAATCATGAAGTATGTTAAGAAGTGATAAATAATGAGAAAGAATAATAAAGAAGGGCTAATCGGGGATACAGGAGTGTAGCAGAAGGTGCTAAATTGCAGAATTAGAGCAGCTGGGGCAGGTCTCACTGAGAACAAAGATGTGAGCAAAGAGTTGCAGGAGAGAGCCCAGAGGCCGGCGGGGGGGGGGGGGGGGGGGGGGGGGGGGGGCCGGGAAGACTACAACAAAGACCCTCCCCACCCCCGCCCTTGCACAAGGCACTTGTTGGGTCCAAGGAACAGGAAGGAGGCCAGCGCTGCAGGGGAGTAAAGGAAGAGAAGCAGAGGAGTCGAGGTGAGAGGGGTGGAAGCAGATGATGAAGGCATGTGCAGACCTAGGTCAGTACTGTGGATGAATTTTACTGTGAGTGAAACGGGAGCCACGGCCAGGTTGCAAGCGGAGGAGTGACAGGAGATGGCTTTTACTCTAAAATGCTCACTCCAGCTGCTGTGTTGGGAACAGGTGGGAGAAGGAAAGGGCAGAAGCAGAGAGACTTTCTGAGGCTCATGAAAGATGAGAGATGACAGTAGCTCTGGCCAGAGTAGCAGCAGGAGAGGTGAGAAGTGCAGGGGAAACCAAGGGGATAGCAGGTTACAAAAAGGAAGGAAGCCCTGCCGGTGTGGCTCAGTGGTTGAGCTTCAACCCAGGAACCAAGAGGTCACCAGTTCAATTCTAGGTCAGGGTCAGAGTTCTGGCTCAATTCTCAGTTGCGTGGAGAGAGGGGGGGCAGTCAATCAATTATGTTTTGTTTTGTTTTTCTTATAAGTGTTTCTGTCTCTCTATTCCTCTCCCTTCCTCTATTTCTAAAGACAAAAAAAAATAATCAATAAAAACATGTTTTTTTTTTTCTTAAAAAAGGAAGGAAAATGGTTGAAGAGCTGCCACAGATAAGTAGTACCTATAAAGCAAAAAATCACACATTCCCTTTTTCATCAAGGAAACAAAGCAAACCATGATATTTGTATGGTTTATGTTGAATGCTGCTGCTTGCATTTCTCCAAATGACTGACAGTTTTGACTGTAAAGATGAGTTTGCTCCGGCCACTATGGTTGAAGAGCAGCGTATTTACTCTTACAACATAACACACCCATGGCATGTGTGTGTTTCCATTGCAGTGATCACTGGGGCCTGCAAACAATGTGAAAACTAAAGTGGCAGGTCTTTTGAAAGGAAAAGCCCCTTTGGGGGCAGGGGTAAGTGAGGAATAGAAAACACGTGTCCATTGGTCCACAAGGGCATTCTTCTGTTTTCTTTATCTTGACCAAATATTGACTGTCACGGACTGTCCAAGGCCCACTCTATGCTCTGGGTTCTCTCCTTCAAAGTGGAATTCACGTCTCCCCTGCAGCCCCCACATCCACCAAAGTGCCTGCTCTGCCTGCTCCGCTCCTCAAGCAGGTCTGGTTTCACTTCCCACCCTTTCTGCAGCCCCAGGCCTCTGTGCAGTCAGAGGGAGAGGATTCCTGCTGCAGGCAAGATGTCCACTGAGATCTGCAGATCCACCCAGGATTGCTCCTCAAGGCACAGATGTCAGAGCCAGTCCCCTCATCACCCAGGAAGGGCCTTTCTCAGCAATGGACCCTCACCGAGGGCCGCCCATTCCACGAGCAGGGACTGTGTCCCAGGCACTGTGCTGGTTGCTGAGAACACCACTCAGGAAGCACTTGTTCCTGCTGGAAGGTTAGAAAATCGGTTTTTCTCATTCAATCAACATATGTCTCTTGGTAAGTTCTGCCTGCCTCTTGAGATTCTTCTGGACAGGAATATTCAAAGACCACATCTATTCCTATTCCAATATCCATATATCAGCCCTTTCTGTGTCTGCAGACATGATCAGCTTCAGGAATGGGTACAGAAGGAACCCTGCTGCTTGAATGACACCTGAGCCACCGTCAAATAGCTCCTGTAGCTATCCAGAAAGACAAAGTGCCTCAGCTGGGCACTACCCCCTGTGCTGCTCTACCGGCCCCAGGAGACCCCTGCCTGAGTGTACACACCCATCGCTCCAGACAGATCCCCGAGACAATACGCCCACCCCCATGTTCCCCTGGTGGCCAATCTCTAGCTTGGTCATGTTGCCATAGTCTTCTGCCTTAACTATCCCAGTTTCTTCATTTTTACTACTCATAATGCCGTGGTCGGCAAACTGCGGCTCTCAAGCCACATGCGACATTTTGGCCCCTTGAGTGTGGCTCTTCCACAAAAATACCACGGCCTGGGCAAGTCTATTTTGAAGAAGTGGTGTTAGAAGAAGTTTAAGTTTTAAAATTTTGGCTCTCAAAAGAAATTTCAATCGTTGTACCGTTGGTATTTGGCTCTGTTGAGTAATGAGTTTGCTGACCAGTGGCCTAGGGTATTAGTGAGACTCCTGCTTGGGTGATTCAGTTAATTCATCAGACAGATAGACAGCTTGGGGGCCACTCTGCTGCCCTTTATGACCCTCCCACCTACAACAGGGCATATTGCAGCAGGGTCAGACCTCTTGGCCTCAGTATCCTCTGCCGATCTGTTTATCACACCCTGGAGGCTGATTCTGCACTCCAGACAGTACCCCGTCCCCTCTCCACTCAGTAAGGCCAGGGCTGAGAGGAACTAGCCTCCAGCCATGGAGCAGCCGTGCCTTTCCTGGACCGTAGCCCTGGTCACATGGCTGTGGTGTCCATGAGGAGTCTTCATTAAAGACAATAGAGCAGAGGACACTGTGGCCCACCCCAGGTGCTGGCAGGCCAACCTTGGTCTTGTCAGTTGAAATGAAAGATATCCTGACCTCAACTACCTACCCCTGTGCCTCCGAGCTGGAACACACTATGAACTACATTGGCAGGATAGATGTCAATGTCATGTCCATGGTATGAGGTCAATCTTTCAACAGCATTCAACTGGGACTTCCAGCCCCTGGTTTTCAAGGGGCCACTATGTGGCAGTGGAGTACATGGGACCCTAGCAGTCTGCGACGAGAGCAACCCTGCGACGAGAGCAGCCTCCCTCAACTGGGGCCTTATCTGCCTTCCTGATTATAAGGGGAATTGCCAGGGCTTTTCAGAGTCACTAAGCATAGTCGGAGATCCTGAAATGCAGATGGTAAGAAACCCCTATCATTCGGAGCCGCAGGTGTCACAACCAAGCTATTGTGCCTGCTCCATCCTGACCAGCTTATTAGAGTCTGGGGATGTCCGGTGTGGCCAGGAAGGTCACAGAGCCTGGGCAAGGTGGGTTCCTGCATGGCCATATCCTGGGGAAGAGGAGGCCCAGAGCGGTAAGTGGGTGAGGCTGTGCAAATACAGAAGAATTAAAAAAGAAAAGAGCTGAAACTGGTTTGGCTCAGTGGATAGAGTGTTGGCCTGCGGACTGAAAGGGGTTCGATTCCGGTGAAGGGCATGTACCTTGGTTGCGGGCACATCCCCAGTAGGGGTTGTGCAAGAGGCAGCTGATCGATGTCTCTCTCTCATCGATGTTTCTAACTCTCTATCCATCTCTCTTCCTCTCTGTAAAAAATTAATGAAATATTTAAAAAAAAAAAAAAAGAAAGAAAAGAAAAGAAAAGAAGGAAGACAGGGAGAGAGGAAGGGAGGGAAGAGAGTAGAAAGGTAGGAGGAAGGGAGGAATCACACGTTTCAACATCACTGAACACTACGTGTGGTGACTGACAGCGGTGTCTCTGTGGGCCTTTCTGAGCCACTTGGTTTCTTTATTTTTCACTCAGAGCCTCTTTGGCCAAAGGAAAAACAGGTGGTGTGGGCCTAATTATCGCCCTGTGATCCTCCCTTTCTCATTTCCTTTTTTTGTCTTTCTAGTCATGCCGTATTTGCATTTTTACCCCACCACTCGAAGAAGGAGATGTCATTTCTGCTCTCTCACACCCAGTCTTAGCACTTCCTTTCCCAAGGCAGCTGTTCGAATGGAAATACTGTGGGCTTTCTAATGCTTGCTGCAGACGGGCCATTCTAATCCTGGCTCTGGTATTTATGAACTAAGTGGTTAACGGGTGACTTCTCTGCGTTTCTATCCCTTCATCTGTGTCAGTGAAAATCATGTCTATTTCAACGGGTTCGTGTGTGATGAAAAGTGACCAATAAGTCTTAGCTCCCTTACTCCTGTATAGATGCTTTCTTCTTTTTATTCTTCACGGTGTCTTATTTTTACTCTAAGATTCTTTAACATAAAATTCTTTGTACTTTTCCTTCCCTGTCCTTTCCCTGACTTCATCACCTTCTCTCTGCGCTTTGGGGATCCTGGCTGAATGGGTAAGTATATGTGTTTTTGTCTTAGAGAACCCGGAGGTAGAACTCAGATCCCCTACTTCCCATCTCTCTCACCACAAACAAGACACCAACTTGCCCTGTTAAATGGGGATAATCACAGATTTCACCTTATACGTTGTGGCAATCAACATGATTATATGCATAAAAAGCTTGGCCCAGTGGGCTTCATGTGTTGTACATGCTCACCAATGTTAGCTCTCTCCTTTGTCCCTCGATTTATTAGTAAATCTTGCTCTTTGCCTTATAGTCATTGTGAATTATTTGCCTTCATGCTCTTCTAACCTCAGATTTCCTCTTTCAGGTTAACTCTTCCCCTTTCTGCCAAATTACTCTCTCGCCTATACATGCATTACAAAACCTTGCAAGGGGCGTTGGTCTATTACTACGCCAAAGGACATTTTCTTAAATGTTAAGATTTTTATTCCTTTTGAGGTCTTACAGTTGTATGCATGGCCATGTAAAGATAAAGCTACGGTCGTTTTTTATATTGTTGAAGGCTTACTTATTTCTCATTTTTCCCTCTGCCCCCTGGCAGGACAGTACCATCCCTTTCTATTTCACAGATACCTGCTCCCATCCCCTTCATCTGTAGCTCTCTATTTTGTTCACAACGATTTCTTTAATTTTCGCTCCTTATCTACTGATTCACCCTTTCCTGATCAATCTGCACCAGTAACTTTAATTCTCTCTATTATTTGATCTACCCAATCTAAGAAGAAATAAATGTTTCCCCAGTGGCCTTACATTATAGGATAATACACTAGTCATTAGCTTAAAATCAGCCAGCTGCCAATTTCTAATTCAATGGTCATAGAACATGGCTTAGCTTTTTATTTTCAAATAAGTAGATATCCCATGAAGAACAGAGATTCTCCAGCAGTTTGAAAGAGAACCAGCTATCGCTCCCAATAAAAGGTATCTCACCCATGAAATCTGATCTACTTCTGGGTCCAATCGGCTGTTTTCTCTGTTATAATACTGTCATGCCCAGATTCCTCACTACATCTACCATTACAGTGCCCCAACTTCTAGGCCCAAACCCCACTTCTTCCCAACAAAACTCTGGCTCCATATCTTCTATGGTCCTATGTGACTGGACCCAATTCCACTCTGCTCTAAACATACTTCACCTCTCAGTTTGCTTGCTGATAACATGCAAACAAAGAGCAAAAAAACACTCCACAAGATTCCTATCAACAGCTTCTAGTATTTGAACACAGAAGTAGATACAACATCCTGGGCTTAAACATTTTTTTTTTAACTCTATCTCATTTAGTTCTCATAGGTGCCATTTTATTTCCGTTTTATAGATTAGAAAATTCAGAGATGTTAAGTACCTTCCTCAAAGCCATTTAACTCCTGTCAGATCCCAAGGTTTGCTCTTCTCTGCTCAGTGCTTCCTGAAAAGGAATTGGTGAAAAGGAGGAGGTGGGCTATTCAGAATTTCTGACCCCTAGGACTTCACAGAGCTTCACCAAGGCCCTGCTTTCTAGAATTTCAGGTACCATATTGATGGTATTCAGAACATGGGAATCAAGTCTTTCATCCACAGGTTATTATTCATTGGTAGGTATAGAGTGCTAGATACCCAGTATGCAATAAGGGAGTTGTGCAGTCTGATTTCAAAAATCTCACTGTAGTATAAAAACACTTGGTTTTCCACATCAACAGGGGGTGAGTTGCAGAAATCTTCATGAACCTTACCATCTTTGGACATATCAGGGATCTACATGAAAAATGAAAAATATGGAAATGGGCCTTTCTAAATTGCCTTCTTGAGCAACCAGCTCAGGTTCAAGATAGGTGCATTGAGATAAGGTTTTTGCCCTAGATAATCTATCTGCTCTAAATAAACCACTAAAAAGCAAACATTGGAAACCTTCCTGAGGCTACTCCAAGATCTTCCACAAGATAACCATTGCAGAGCCTCTCCAAGAGGGAGAACAAAGGTTCTGAGTCATTCCTGAAGCATCAGGCCTCAGAAATCCCAAGGTCTTTGTTCTGCCTCTGGACTCATTCATTACTATGGATGTAAGTTCCAGTTCTCACAACTTCAACTTTATTATAAAAGTTGAGTTTAGCCATGCTATGACTGATGGGCATCACCGATGTGGCAGTCACAAAGGACCAGTACCCAGGATTCATAGGAGCCCTTGCTGATAGGTGGCAGGAGTCAAGGAAATCTACCACATACAGATAAGGCTGTGCCTTTCCAATAATGCTGATTATAAGCCTTTTTGATACTTTTTATTTCTAAAAATAAACCACAACTTTGAGTGGTGTCACCCCCAGTTCTAGTGTTTATTCATTTAACACACATCCATTCAGGAACTATTTAAGTACTTAGTGTGTGCCAGGCACTATTCTAGGTGATGGGATACAGCAATACATAGTCATTTCAAGGTTACTGTTCTCTAGTGGAGGAGACAGAAAGTAAACATACAAATAAATAAGTGCACAAAATAATTTTAGGCAGCAATAAGTATTTTGAATACTTCTGTAACAGTAATACTGATACTATCAGCGCTTAATATGATTCAGGCAATGTTCAAAGTGGTTTACATATATTAACTCATGTTATCTTCCACAACCCTATGAGGGAAGTATTAGTTACTTCTATTTAACAAATTATAAAATTGAGCCATGAAGAGGCTAAGTAATTTGCCTGAGTTCATGGAAATAAGATAATATGCAGAGTGGTGATGTGGGAGAGGGGCTACTTCAGATTAGTCAGGGCAGACCTCTCCTAAGACATTTTATTAGACAGAATTCTCCAAAGAACTGAACAAATAGGAGAGGTGTGTTTGCACTCACACCATACAAACATGTGTGTGTGTGTGTGTATGTGTGTGTGTGTGTGTGTGTGTGTGTGTGTGTGTTGTTATGGGCAGGGGTGGGGGAAGAAGGGGAGATATATACACAGATTATTACCAAGTACTGACACATGTGATTATGGAAGCTGAGAAGTCTCACAGTCTGCCATCTGTAAACTGGAGAACAGGAAAGCCCGTGGGTGAGTTAAAAGGCCTGAGAGCCAGAAAGCTGATTGTGTAGGTCCAAGTCTGAAGGCCTGAGAACTAGGAGCACCAAAAACAAAGACCTATGTTTCAGCTCCAACAATCTGGCAGAGGGACTTCCTTGCCTTTTAGTTCCATTCATGTCCTCAATGGATTGGATGATGACCGTCCATATTGGGGAGGGCCATTTGCTTTCCTGTCTACCCATTCAAATGCTAATCTCTTCCAGAAACACCCTCACAAACACACCCAGAAATAATGTTTAACCAGATGTCTGGGCATCCCATAGTCCAGTCAAACTGACCCGTAAAATATCTGTCACAGCGATGACAGATATTTTACTGGAGCCCGAAGAGAAGGAGTCAGCTCTGGAATGTTGGGAAGAAAGAGCATTCCTGGAAAGGGTGCATCTGTATTACTTTCAACAATAAAGATATTTAAAAAAAAAAAAAAAAAAAAAAAAGAACATTCTTGGCAGAGAGAACAAACAAAGGCTCTGAGGTTACTACAAACTACGTGCGTTTTAGGAAAAGGAAGGCCAGGGTGGCTGGAATGTGGAGTTTGAATGGGATGGTGGCTGATGATGTACAGCAGTATTGGACATGCTAAGAGCTTGGGTTTCTCCTAAGAACTATGGGAAGAATTTGAAGAGCTTAAGATGGGAAGTGCTAAGATATGGTGCACATTTTTAAAATATATGGAAAATGGGCTGTAGACCTATCAGGAGTGAAGACGGAGTAGTTAAGAGGCTTTTGCAGGAATGTGAGTGAGAGGTGATGGTGATGAAAACTATGATGTAGTAGAGAAGTGAGCAATTCAAGATGTGTTTTAGAGATAGAATTAACATGCTTTGTTGTTGGATGGAAGGACAGCAATAAAGGAATTAAAGAGATTGTTTATGACTACTGCGCTTTCAGCCTGACATAGTGTCTTGGGATAATCAATTATATTTTTAGAAAATTTCCAAGACAGTTATTAAACATATCATTAAAAGTTAAATTATATAAATTATAAAAAATGCTATAAATCATATTTTTTTAAAGTTGATAAGTATTCAAAACATTATTTCCTAATTATTTACTTTTACTACATGTTTACTAGTATCTACAACCTTGAAGTTATTTATGATGATTTAACTGCTTGGTGGAAATATCACCGAATGGTGAGTGGTTGCACAGCTTCTCTACATTCGGTGACATCGCATTGGTAGCATGAAATCAGCCACAGCGGGAGTATTTACACCATGGAAATTGCAAATGCTCTAGTCAGGGCTTGATTTAGTGTTTTATTGGTAGTCTAGACTTAAGAAAGGGATGGGGGAAACAATGCAGATTAGACTTGAAAATGTGTTGTGTCTACTGTCGCTGAATTATGAGTAACACAAAATGCTGAGAAGTGGTCTTCCAGCATTCAGAAGTCTTCCCTGATGCACTGCCTCTTCCCTCTCCCTCTTTATTTCAACCGAGGGACTAAGCCACCTATTTCAACCATGGTGGTTTACACTGAAGGAGAAAAAAAAAACAAAAAAAAAACAGCTGTTTTGTTTTCATTTTCTATCAGGCCAAGGCACTTCAGGAAGATTAGATAGCATATAGACAAATTTTTAAAAATATTTTTTCTGCATATCTGAGTGTAGTGTGTTAGTAAAGTTGCATCCATGCTACACGCCATTTGGAATAGACTCCCAGGGGCTCCTGAGCCTGTCAGATGTGCTGAAGCCAGATTTTGTGGAGCCCGGGGAAGCCAAACGCTCTGTGTGAGCTAACTGCAAGCTCCCAGAGGGCAGGCAGCTCTGTCTGTCCCCTGACCGAGACCTGGAACACTGGCTGACACACACTGAGTATTGAATAAATAAGTGTTGAATGAATAAATTATTTTTAACCTTGTGACAGTGAAAGTTTATATGAAAAGTGCCTCTGAACAGAAGCTTAGAGACCCAACAGAGGATGTTAAGCAGCAGTCATGCTGGGTGACAGAAAGAAAAGAATTAATACCATGTACATGACTATTTCTCATGGTAGAGAGGAAATGTAAGCAGGGAAATAACGCCAGTACTGATACAAACATCCCAGAGTCACTCCGTCTCCCTTCACTTTCTCTCCTTGCTCCCTTCTAGCATCTCCACGAGGATTTAGTCATGTTTGATGATTTTGTTCAGGTGTTTTAACAAAAGCTGATCTCATGCTAGCATTATAGCAAGATTATTAAAAAAAAAAACTGTTCAAAAATAGGTTATGAGTTATCAGAAAGAAGAGTCATGGAGATTTCTAAAATACTAACCTCTTTATTTCCAAGTCCCACTTGAAAACCCCACCAGGATTTGACATTCATGTGCCCCAAAAGCAATGTAGAAGAATTTCTGTACCTTAAAAACCCTGGAAGTAACTGTCACAGCAAATCATTTCTCAGCCACGGCTCACACTGGCCAGTGAAGAACATTCTTGAGTCCTCTAGGGAGCAGGGCCAAACCAGTGACTTCAGACTTCAAAACCCAGGCGTGATCCTGGCTTAGCTCTGCCTTTGCCAGAGGCAGAATTATCCTCATGCAGCATACATCACAACCCAGTGACAGCTGTCTCTTCCCAGGCTTTAGGAAGGGTCTAACAACACAAGAGCCTTATGCCTCCTTCCAAAACCCACCAGCCCTCACAGCATTGAGCTTTTTGCTCATTTATTACCAAGTTTTCTGGGGTCTCAAGGATCTCCCGGAACATTATATTATAGATTATAGATTATAATGATGCCAATGATCCTCAAATAAAAATTTACAAGGACTCTCCTTAAAAGGAAAAACAGAACTTTCACTGGACTTGCCTTTCTAAAAGGGACACACATGTAAACAAGCTCTTTCAAAAGCATATTTAAACCATATGCTTTGGACAAAGAAATAACTTAGTTATTCCTAGGAAATAAAAAGCATTACCTTAGCCAAAACCGGTTTGGCTCAGTGGATAGAGCATCTGCCTGCGGACTCAAGGGACCCGAGTTCGATTCCGGTCAAGGGCATGTACTCAGGTTGTGGGCACATCCCCAGTAGGGGGTGTGCAAGAGGCAGCTGATCGATGTTTCTGACTTTCTATCCCTCTCCCTTCCTCTCTGTAAAAAATCAATAAAATATATTTTAAAAAAAACAAAAAAACATTACCTTAAGTGAAAAAATAATTAAACCAGTGTTACGGTATCAATATGTTAAACTAGAACAGACTAAAACGTGAGGGTGCCATATTTGGAAAAGCGTTGTATAGACACTATCAAAAGCTTTCACTGGCCCAGCCAGCATGGCTCAGAGGTGGACTGTCCATCTATGAACCAGGAGCTCATGGTTCAATTCCCAGTCAGGTCTCCATCCCCAGTGAGGGGTGTGCAGGAGGCAGCCAATCAATGATTCTCTCATCGTTGATGTTTTTATCTCTCTCTCCCTCTCCCCTACTCTCTGAAATCAGTTAAGTAAATAATATATTTTTAAAAGCTTTCACTGAAATATGTTGTTTCCTGTTAAAATACTTAGCCGCATGATGTGGCCAGCGGGCTTGGTGTGACATGCCGTGTGTGACCTGCCATGTGTGTGAGTTGGGTAGGAAAAACCTAGCCCCTTGTGCTGCCCCAGAGTCAAATCCCCTTTTTGCTCTCTCCACAGCGCTTTCTTTCTTACAACTAATGCCAGCATGGCCCTGACCCCTTCCTGACACAATCAAGAGGGAGCTATAAACCATGGGTGCCCTGGGTTAAGATGGTGTTCAGTTGGCCGGAATTGGCTTCAAGTTTGAGACAGTATACCATACAGTAGAGTTATGTGCCCATGTATCTTCTCACATTTGAGAAGACGGGAAAATGTATTGACCTTGAGAACATATATATCCAAGTATGGGGGATTTAAATTCTAGAACCGCTCCTTAAAAACTTCAGTATGTATGCACCTGTGTATGTATGTAAGCGTGTGTGTGCGTGTGTGCGTGCAAGCGTCTGTGTGTGATCATGGGATATCAGGTTTGACTAATAAAGAGTATAGTATATGCCCCATATAGAATAACATTTCCAAAGTATTACTGTTGTTACCATTACTATTGTTGACAATAACAACAAGGGACAAGTATTAAATACAAATTAGGTGGCACACATGTTCATTTATTTGCTTGTTTAAGTCTCATGAGAAACTTATGACCTTTGTGGGATTAGCAATAAAAGAGCGATATGAAACAATGAGACTAAGAGAGGTTAACCATCTTGCTCAAGGTCAGAACTAGAAAAAGGCGGGGCTTCAAGTCTGGTGTATGGCTTCTCTGAAGCCTAATTTGTAACCTAAAATAAACTGAGTTTAATATTGATATCATCAGGGACACAATTTTATCTTTCTTTGATGATTTAAAGAATAAACCCTATTGGCCTGGCCAGTGTAACTCAATAGTTGAGCATTGACCTATGAACCAAGAAGTCATGGCTCGATTTCTGGTCAGGGCACATGCCTGGGCTGCAGGTTCCTGTGGGAGGAATGCAGGAAGCAGCCCATCAATGATTCTCTCTCATCATTGATGTTTCTCTCTCCCTCTTCCTTCTTCTCTGAAATCAATATACTTAGCCACCAAAGGACTTGTATGCATGCATATTAGCATAACCGATGGACACAGACACGCGTGGTTGGGCTTTGCTGGGGTAGGAATTATACATATATATATATATATATATATATATATATATATATATTTTTTTTTTTTTTTTTTAAATCCTATTTGTGATAGTGACTCAGAATCAGCAAGTCAATCACTAATTAGCTCATGGTGGGTGTTTTAAAAAATATAAAGCATTAGCATTTCCAATCATGACAATCATGTATAAGTAAACTTCTGTTGCATGTTGACAAATGCAGCCACACAGGCAAATAGACATAGTACTTTTGAGATGGAATTTACAAACTGCAATACATCTAGACCCAATTTAAAAATATTTTTCACATCCCATGTAAAGGAAGTAAGCCCTCTATTCATCAACATATGGTAAGTGTTTCTCCACATTAGTTAACTATTCCAGAAGAAAAATCTACCATTATTTTAAAATCCAAGATGGCTTAAAGTTGTTCTAATTACAAACCTTAAACATGGGTAATGCTTCATTGGGAATAAAGAGAATTTCTGATTTAAAAATCCAGGCATTTGCATGGGGCATGCAGCATGTCTGAGGGTGTAACAATACAGATGATTGCACTAAGATTGGCCAGTAACAACTGGGCAGATGCAGGATTTTGGGATTCTTGTAAACTCCTCATTGATTTTCAAGACAGGTGTGAATGGAAATAACATAAGAGCACAACTCAAAGAATCTCATAATGATCAAGTAAGCTTTGGTGTATTCAATAAAAAAAAAATTCACTGTGTTACAATCTTGCACTTGGTTGTTTTCACTTGAAGTAGACATAGTTTCAGAAAATCATGCTTGAAGCAAAGTGGAACTGAGTTTAATCAGAGTGCAAGGTGTCAAAATGGAAAAACCTGATGTAAAACCTTAACTATAGCTTGCTCCCACCCCTGAATTTTCCCCTTACATCCACTCTATTATTCTTCATCACACATGCTCACTGTGTTATATTTATCTCACAAAGCCAGTGGGGTGATTCACTGCCTTGGCTTTACTCAGATTGATTTAGGGTCTCTTCCCCGTCAGTGCCCAAATGTACAATACAGACAAGGTAGCATCTCACTTTATTCACACCCATCACTTCCCCTCCTTCCCCCATAGAGAGAACCTAGGCTATTCCACCTAATTAGAATCTGGGGAAGAAGCCAGGTGACACCAAACAGCCTCAAGGTAAGGATGAGATATACAGCCTCCTCGGAGATAACCTGACACTCAGTGAGTAACAAGGTTGGGAGAATGGAAAAGCAGCCAGGGCCTTAAGTGCACAGTGCTAATTTATGAGTTGTGATCCACCAATGAGATCTGAGTCCGTTTCTCAACACGAATTTACATAATAGAATCCCAAACTACAGAATAATTGTAACAATTATCTATAATCCCTCAACCATTTCTATTTTATAAAATGTACTTCATTATATGAAATTCAGATCTAAAGTTCTAATAAGTTGTTTTATACACAATGTTTCTAAAACAATGGTTCAATGAGTGCAAAGACAGAGGTGTGAACAGTCACCCCACCCCCTCAGATACCTTTAGAGACTTTTCAGACTACTGTCTATCAACCTTAACCACCCACCCATAAGGTCTATGGTTCTGCTGAGGAAGGGTGGGGAGAGAAGAGGTGCCACATCATTTAGAGTCATTTCTGACCACAAAGACATTTCTATGTCGCATTAAGCCCCATTTGATAGCACCTCCGTGCCTTTTTATCATCTCTAAATATCATTGTGCTTTACTTTTTTCATACTGTAGCTAATATTGTTTATTATATTCTAGAGGCCTGGTGCACAAAATTTGTGCATCAGGGGGTCCCCTCAGCCTAGCTTGCACCCTCTTTAATCTGGGACCCCTTGGGGGATGCTCACCTGCCTGATAGCTCCTAACTGCCCCCCCTCCCCAGCCAGCCTGGTGCCCTTCATTGCCCCTCCTCCCCTCCCCACCCCTCCCCCGATGGCATGGTCGCTGCCAACTGGCCCCTGCGGGCCTGGTCACCCCACTCAGCCTGCTGCTCAGTCATTTGGTTACCTTTCACTAAGCCCCTGACAGCCTGGTCACCCAATGCAGCCTGTTTGGTTGTTCATTCAGTTGTGATGGTTGCTTATGTATGTATGTATGTATGTTATGGAATGTCTTGTATGTATGTATGTTATGGAATGTCTTGTATGTATGTATGTTATGGAATGTCTTGTATGTATGTATGTTATGGAATGTCTTGACTGAACTAAGGGTCAGATACAGATATTTCCAGGAAGTGAAATTAAGCAGCACCCTTATCCCCACCTATACAGTTGCATTTACTAATTTGGTTATGTGTTGAAGAGCATCTTGGGAAAAATAGTTTAGCCCTACCAACCTGAAATCTTTGTTCAACTACATTAATCTTTGCTAGTGGGATAAACTTGCTCTGCACATTGAGGTTTTATTCTTGTGTGTTTATGAGTAAAAGTGCGCATTTTAAATACTTAGTTTTAGGTTGAATCAATCAAGTCTTAGAAGTTTAAAAGTTTACTATTGATAGTATTGAGCTTATTGCCAGTAAATAGAGATTGTGATTTCCTATTTTTCACTTTGACATTTACCATGTCTTCTGTTAAAACACCCCTTAAATATGGAGAAACTGAGAGCCTCATACATTTCTGATGGGAATGCAAAATGGTGCAGCCACTTTGGAAAGCAGTCTGGCCATTTACTATAGGACCCAGGATTCAGCTCCCAAGAGAATGAAAGCATGTGTCTAAACAAAAACTTATACATGAATGTTCACAGTGGATTATTCATAATAGCCCAAAGTGGAACCATCCCAAACGTCCATCAACTAATGAACAGATAAATAAAATGTGGCATGTTCACACAATGGAGTATCATTCAGCAATAAGAAGAATGAAGTACTAATACCAAGTATAAGATGGATGAACCTTGAAAACTTGCTAAGTCAGTGGTCGGCAAACTCATTAGTCAACAGAGCCAAATAACAACAGTACAGCAATTGAAATTTCTTTTGAGAGCCAAATTTTTTAAACTTAAACTTCTTCTCACGCCACTTCTTCAAAATAGACTTGCCAAGGCCATAGTATTTTGTGGAAGAGCCACACTCAAGGGGCCAAAGAGCCGCATGTGGCTTGAGAGCCGCAGTTAGCAGCTAAGTGAAAGAAACTAGCCAAAAAGGACTACATCTTGTATGTTTCCATTTATCATAGATGTCTCTCACAGGCAAATCCATAGATACAGAAAGTACATGGATGGGCTCTTGGGGCTGGGAGGGTAGGGGAGAGGAAGCAAGAGCGCCTCATAATGGGTAAGGGGTTTCTTTTTCGGGTGATGAAAATGGTCTAAAAGTGTGGTGATGGTTGCACAACTATGTGAATACACTAAAAACTAACTGTACAACTCACATTGGTGGACTTTATTTGAGTCGGGATGTCTCCCATTATTAAAATTCCTCTTTTTTCCAATAATATAGTAAGATAATCATTTACAGTTGCTCTACATTTCAATGAAATGAAATAACGGTTAGAACATACTTACATAGTGCCATACTTATATTTCAATAAAATTGTTATAAAAACGACTTACAAATAATAAGTTTGCCTTCACTCACTCTCTGCAAAGTTAATAGTGTATCTGGAGAGGGTAAGTTTCCTGTAAGTATAAACGTTAAGGCGAATCTGCATTTTGAGGAATCTCACAAGTGACTAAATTAACTAATATCAAAGAATCACTGCTGGCGGTATAGTTTCTCAGCACAAAATGTCCCTTCTACCTCTTAGATTGAAATTGCCTAAACAGAGGTCAGGATGAGGGTAAGCCTGGGGGTGCTCCAAGAACTCACCCTGAGAATGAAGGTCCCTAGCTAGCACTATCACACAGCTGCAGGTCACTTGACACCAGAGTCCACCCCGTCCCAGAGTGTCCAAAGCAGGTGGTGTATTCTGGAGGAGGGCTTGAAGATGTGGTCTGGAGAGCTGCATTACTAAAACCTGTTGTATCATTTCTATTTACTCTCTGACACTTGCAGTGGGGTGAATCCTGAATAATACAGTAGTGCTGTCTGTCCAGTGAAGTCTGAGATATTCTGATTACACAAATGTAGGTAAGGATTTGACAGGCATGTCAATTTGAGTTCTTCTTAAACTGAACAATAGACAGACTCTCTACAATTCATAAAACATTGATTTGATTTGGTGATGTCTCCCATTATTAAAATTGCTCTTTTTCCCCAATAATATAGTAAGATAATCATTTAAAGTTGCTCTATATTTCAATGAAATGAAATAATGGTTAAAAACATACTTATATAGTGCCAATACGTGATTATATATCAGCAAATTTAACATTATGTTGAATAATCTGAAAAGTAAACTTAAAAATGAATAGAGTTTGTATATTATTGGCAAGAGAGGATGGGACCACCTTATACTTTTTAATAGGAACTTAGGCTACAAGTTGGGGCTTGATTTATTATTTTGTCAAGTGTTAAAACTCAAGAAAGTGATAGAGAAAATGTTGATTATAATGTTCGTAGTCATTCTATTGTGAATAGCACACAAAAATTCAGGAAATTTTTTCCAGGATATGAAAATTATCTGATTTTGTAAAGAAGCTGTTCATATCATTCATGAATGAGTAGCATGTTAATAAATGTCTTTATTGTTTCACTTTCACCTTATTAACATGAAAACATCAACCAACATTCATGTCAGCAATACACTGGTGAATTAATTGCTAAATAGGGTAACAAGGAATAGAGTTGGGCAAAAATCAAAAGCATTCCGTGATGCCCTGCCGCATGGCTCAATGGTTGAGCATCTACCTATGAACCAGGAGGTCATGGTTCAATTCCCGGTCAGAGCACATGACTGGGCTGTAGGTTCCATCCCTAGTGTGGGGCGTGCAGGAGACAGCCGATCAATGATTCTCTCTCATCATTGATATTTCTCTCTCTCTCACCACACTCTTCCTCTCTGAAATCAATAAAAATATAATTTTTAAAAGCATTCAGTGGGAATCAATTGGTTATATAGATTCACAGGAGTAATGTGTAAGTATGTGCTTTACTACATATCCTTTATAATTAGAAAATGTGTACTAAACTACACACACACACATTTTTTTTTTTGTTGAGCAATTAAATGAGTTAAAACATATTTCCCCCAGAGGGCCATTAAACATTTACCAGCATACGGCTGCCTCTATCCAAACCTAATAGACATGTGGTATTATATGCAGTATTAAAATTATTATATTACTATCTATTTATGGGAAGTGACTAAAATATTCATAGCAAATTCATGATTGGTGTTTTTTTTTAATGTTGATAAGCTATGCCATTTGGGTTCCAGTAAAATTTAAATGGATCTGTCGAATGTCATAAAACTTAGAGAGGTCGTTGGTTACAGTGTCTCTTTATTGGCCCCAATTTACACTTGATAATTGATACTTCTTTCTTCCTTCACAGATGCTGATCATCAGAGACACCTCAGGAAAAGAGCAGGCTAAGAGACTTTCCCGGCTTCCTCCATGGAATGGCCTGTCAATCAGCCAGCGTTTGGACCTGATTTAATATATATGTTATTGATTTTTTTTTTTTACAGAGAGGGAGAGGGATAGAAAGTTAGAGACATTGATGAGAGAGAAACATCGATCAGCTGCCTCCTGTACACCTCCCACTGGGGATGTGCCCGCAACCAAGGTACATGCCCTTGACCAGAATCAAACCTGGAACCCTTGAATCCGCAGGCTGATGCTCTATCCACTGAGCCAAAACAGATTCAGCTGGATCTGATTTAAAGTGTCCAGCCTTTCCCTGTGCCATAGGATAGCTACTAACCACACAGGGCTACTTAAACTTAAATTTAAAGTAGTTAAAATGAAATAAAATTAAAAATCAAATGCAGTAGTTAAACAAACCACATTTCCAGTGTTCAAGAACCACGTGCAGCTCGTAGCTATCATATGGGACAGCACCGGTGATAAAACCTTTCCATTGCCACAAATAAAGCCCTTGCACAGCACCAAGGCTGAAGTGCCTTCCACATCATAGATGATGCTTTACAATCATTAACTGGGTGATCAACTTTTACCCTATTTTTCTTATAGCTGAAAAGTTAAAAGAAATCAAGAATTTGTTTTTCAGGAGAAAAGAAATCACCCATAATTGCATTTTTGAATATTTTGAGTTGCTTGGTCCTCAAGGTAGGGACTCATATCTTGAGCATCTCTTATGTGTCAGACATGATATTAGCCACCCTCACAACAGGCCTATCCTATCCTCACTCTATTAGGAGTATTTTTTAAATATATTTTATTGATATCAGAGAGGAAGGGTGAGGGAGAGAAAAATAAAAATACCAATGATGAGAGAGAATAATGGATCGGCTGCATGCCCCCTCCTGGGGATTGAGTCTACAACCTAGGCATGTGCCCTGATCAGGAATTGAACCATGACCTCCTGGCTCATAGGTTGACGCTCAGCCACTGAGCCACGCCCGCTGGGCCCTATCCTCACTTTATACATGAGAACGCTGAGGTCTGCATAGGTTTAACACTTGCCTTTCACGACCAAACAAATAGCAGCAAAGTTTAACCTTGTGCTCAGAGTGTCAGAGAGTCCTTCTGGCACCATGAGCTCTCTCCTCTCTAAAAAAAATCTCGGGTAGTGGATAGATGTGATCCATTTTTGTCTGGATGCTGCGGGGGTGGGGGCGGGGGAGGAGGAGGGTAGTGAAGGGAGAGTGGGTGTGCAAGGGGGCAGTAAAGGGAGAATTGGGAGCAGTCGCTCTGTATCATGGGCCAGCTGGAATCCTGGCTCTGCCACTCACTCGCTGTGCAATGTGGCCAGACCCTTTCCCATGTGCCTCCGTCCCCACCTTTCACAGATGTCATTATCACCGTCCCTATGTCAAAGTGTTGTTGGGCAATTAAATAAGTTAAAAGTCTAAAACAGCACGACACAGAATAACTGCTATAGCATTTCTTGCTATTATTCTTAGGCTAGCTCGCATAAAGAAGAAATAAGTCTATCTCCCATGGGCCAGCTAACGAAGTTTGAAACTTAATTCATCCATGTCATTCACTTAAGACTCGAATGAGGCTTGAACTTGTGACCAAGCATGGGCTGACAGCATTTTCCCTCGTTCGTGCACAATTTGGAACTGAGTGACCTCTCAGAAAAGGGTCTACAGAGTGTGATGTAAAAGCATAAGGTTGTGGCCAGTAGGGCCCATTTCCAACGAGCAAATGAAATATAATTATATCTCATTAGTGGAAAATCATATTGACAGGCCTGGCCCTCAGTTTTATCCTTGTTCACCTATTAGTAAAGGGAAGGATAATTGAAAGCCATAGGTTTATCTCTTGAACTTAACATACGTTACTTATTCCATCCGTTATTTTCAAACCATATTCCAGGAGACTCATCATTTTGACCAGGCAGCTCACACGGGGAAAATAATAGTTCCCACAGAGTGCTCGCTCACCTACTGGACCCCAAGTGTTCTCCAACCCGTACACCCTCTGTTCAGAGGCGGGCACTGCTACCTCTGCACTCCGTTTGAGAAAATCGACACATGAATGCTTTGCCCAAGGTCACACAGCCGGTCAGGGGGGAACAGCATCTGAACCCAGGCCTTTCTGACTTTAAAGCCAGAGTTCACAAAACTCTGCCACCAGGAGCAGGAACATGAAATCATAGGGAACAAGGACAAAAACATCCACTGTGTCTGTTTCATTACCTTCATACTGTCTGAGGCAGGATTTCTAAGATACAATAAAAAACAAGGTTACAGAAAAACCATTCACGTCTCCATCCAAAATCACAATAGACCGGGAATGTGTTCCTGCTTGATTGCCACTGACAGTAGCAGGACTGCTACTGCGGGGCTGTATTTGGTCAAGGGCAGTGGTCGGCAAACTCATTAGTCAACAGAACCAAATATCAATAGTCCAACGACCGAAATTTCTTTTGAGAGCCAAAGTTTTTAAACTTAAACTTCTTCTAACGCCACTTCTTTGAAATAGACTCGCCCAGGCCGTGGTATTTTATGGAAGAGCCACACTCAAGGGGCCAAAGAGCCACAGGTGGCTCGAGAGACGCGTTTGCGAACCGCTGGTCCAGGGAGTCTTATTAGGAAGCCTCTTTACCAGGAAAATCAACGGTCTATCTGAATACATAATTAGGGAAATACATAATTAGGGAAATTTGCCAGTTTAAGTGCCAGGAGTAAATGCAAAGTTGTTTGAGGAAAGAGCCTCCAAGTGGTGATGCCTCCGTTTCAGGAGCATGACTGACGACCCCAAGGGGGCTTCCCTCACAGCAGTGGCAGGGGCGCCAGACCCGGTCCCTGCCTCCCACGTCTTGCTCCAGCTCTCTCTGGTCTGCACTGACCCCTCCCTTCTTGCATCCTCCTTGGCTACCAGTCTGGCATTCTGATGGATTGACTTTGTTGGCTCTCAACCCTCCCACTTTGTTCCCCAGACTGAGGCTTGACTCCTACACCCAGGCAGGGCCCGCTCCTTTCTGTGCTCCTGGTAACCAAGCTGGTTGGCACTGTCCCAGGACTCCCTCCTGCGACCCTCTCAGCCCAACCCATCTGTACACACAGCTCACCTTGACGAACTCTGCACTCCTCCACAGGTCTGGCCTCTGAGCACGGTGACACAGATGTCACCTCTCCCACCCACAGGCTCCACAACACCTGTGGAGCCCAGCTGGGTCAGTGCCAGCCCCAAAGCCTCGCCCATGCACACTGTGAAGGAAGCAAGATTCTGTGAGGGAGAAACACCCACCCAGCGAGACTGTCGGGGAGCACACCCATTGGCAGAGTTTACTGCCTTCTGGGCCTAGAATATGTCCATCCTGGCCCATGGCCAAGGGCAACTCCAGAAGCACGAGCCCTGCCCCCAGCAGAAGTGCCCACCATGTTGCTAAAGGCCAGACTCCAGGGTTTCCTGCTCTATCAGGAGCACCCGGCCATCCTTCATGCTCTCTATTTCCTGATCTCCCATGCCTGGGGAGGCCAAGAAAGAAATACACAGTGAGGGCGCTCCTGCCCATAAGAGCAGTGCCAATATACACAAGGCCTAGGAGCGGGATCGGAGGGTATCAGCAACGTTATTTCCCCACCTCAAGCAGGTAGAGGACCTTCAAATGCTATGTGGCTGGGTTAGGAGTTGTCTGTCATTCAAGCCTTTCCCTGACCCAGGGCTTCAGTTCATACATGACCTGGTGGAGCGCCTCCAGGAGTCATTCAGGAAATCAGCCGAGGGTCCTGTGCTCAGTGCTGTGCTGGGCAATGGGGATATGGCAGCAAATAATTCAGGTGGCTGTCCTCTTGGGGCTTCCACACTAGCGGGAGATACAGACACGGAGATGGAGGGAGATGGTAGGCACACACAGTAGCAGGGGAAGTCTTGGGATCTTGGGAATCTTCCAATCAGGGTGAGTGTGATGAAGAGAATTACAAGGTATAAATAAAGGAGCTGAGAGAAGGAGACAAACCTGGTCTAGGAACTCAGAGGAAGCTTCCTGGAGAAAGTGATGCTTCAGATGCCAGCTGGAGGAGGAGGGAGGAGCAGGAGGAGGAGGAGGAGGAGGAGGAGGAAAGTGTTGGCAGAGGTTGGGGAAGTGGGAAAAAGCATTCCAAACAGTTGGGACAGCATTCGAGAAGCTCCTGAAAAAGCAGAGCATATTTTAAAAAAATAAAAATTAAAAGAAAGCCAGTATGTTGGAGTATAGAAATAGAGGAAGAGAGATGAGATGAAAGATGCTGGCAGGGGCCAAATCACATACAGTATCTTCCAGGCCACTGAATAATATTTTAAAATATATTTTTATTGATTTAAGAGAAGAAAAGAGAGGGGGGGAGAGAGAGAGAGAGAAAGAGAGAGACAGAGAGAGAGAGAGAGAGAGAGAGAGAGAGAGAGAGAGAGAGAGAATCATTGATTGGCTGCCTTCTACATGCAACCAACTGGGAACAGAGCCTGCAACCGGGCATGTGCCCTTAACCGGAATTGAACCTGGGACCCTTCAATTCGCAGGCCGACGTTCTATGCACTGAGCCAAATTGGCTAGGGCAAGAATTTTTATTTTTATTTTAACCTAATGGGAATGGGAAACAAAGGGTTTTGATCAAGGGGGAGATATGGACAGGAAAACTGATCTGGTCATAATACAGGAATGAAGTAGGTGTGATGGAGGGAGACGGCAGGCACACACAGTAGACATCAGGTGTGAGATGTCTGTGGTCAGCTCAACCTCAGCTCCACTGACTTCGCTACCCGGCTCTCATCACAGGTGAGAGGCTGGGGAGTGACATTTCCCATGCTCCCTTGCCCACAGGGTTCCAGCGTAGATTGTGCCAACGAGAGGCCCTGGTGCCAGATGTGGAAAGTGGAAGCAGCACACCATATTTCTCCGGTGGCAGCTGCAGCTGTGTGCAGATGTGAGGTTGACAGTGGCTTCCAGGCGAGCTCCTGCAAGTTGGCCTCTTTCAGCAAGGTAGGCCGCTGAGCTCAGTGGCACTCAGGTTGCCCTGAAACATCTGACTCTCAACATCTCCTGAAAGTCAGCAGCAGTTCTTCCCGCCCTCATTCCCCCAGCTTATGGGTCCAAAGTTATGTATGCTTCTAATCTCCTCCTTTAAACCCTTCCTACTTGAAACAGCTAGAGTGGCTTCTGTTTTCCTTACCAAAACCCAACCTTTGGAGGCAGGTAAGACATTCTTACAGTATATGGGGTGAGAAGTTACAGGGGCTTGGTTCAGAGCGGTGGTGGGCAAACTGCAGCTCACAAGCCACTCTGTTGACTAATGAGCTTGCTGACCACTGGGATAGGGGCTTAATCCCAAGGAACAACAACAGCCTGTAATTATTGGAATCCAGAATCTAGGTCATTGGTCTGCAAACTCATTACTCAACAGAGCAGCAAACCGCAGCTCCAGAGAGCTGCATGTGGCTCGAGAGCCACAGTTTGCCGACCACTGCCCTGGAGAATTTTAATTATACTCATTTTTTTAAAATCATTTTTAAAACTGCTCCAGAACAGAGAAAATTAGTTCAAGTTCTGTCCAAGTCTCCTCCCCAAAGAAACCTGCTAGGGCAATGACCACCCAACTGGAGTCAGGGTGAGGGCTGAGGCGGGGATGGAGCAGGAGCTTCTTACCAGAGACTGTAGAGGGTAGGGAGCACCAAGGGAGCAAACCAACTTACAATCCACAGTGCAGAGTTTACATTCAAATACCAAAGAGAGGAAGTTCAAACACTGAGCCACAAGAAGAGATCACAGCGTGGGTAATGGAAGCTGGCAGGTCTGGAGACAGAGCAGATCAAGAATATGCAAAATGAATATGTTTTGGAGGGGGTGGGGGTGGAAAAGGCATTCCCACCAACATCAGGCAATGAAGGCAAACTGGGGGAGGGTACTGATGGTATAGATAGCCTAAGGGAGCAGGGTGGAGGGCATTTTCCCTGCCCATCTTTCCATCCAGGGGTATTTTGATTATAGCAGGACAAGGCTTATCCAGGCTAAGATCACTGCACTTTCCGGAATAATTATTACAGAAGCATAGCTGCATGTGTATCTCAAATGCACCAAAGTACTGCCTTTGGAACATGAAATAGCTTTAGGACAGCTACTCATCCTTCTTGGTGACCTCTCCTCGTTGAGAAATTATGACCCGTTAAATTGGAAGGTCCTTGAAGATAAGGACTCCCTAATGCTCATCACAGTATATGGCATCAAAAAGCACAGGAAATAGCCCTAACTGGTTTGGCTCAGTGGACAGAGAGTCGACCTGCAGACTGAAAGGTCCTGGGTTTGATTCTGATCAACAGCATGTACCATGGTTGCAGGCACATCTGCAGAAGGAGGTGTGCAGGAAGCAGCTGATGTTTCTCTCTTATTGATGTCTCTAACTCTATTCCTCTCTCTTCCTCTCTGTAAAAAATCAATAAGATATATTTTTTAAAAAAATAAAAATAAAAGCACAGTAAATATTCACTTAATGGACGAGGACTGAATAACAGATTCCAATAGATTGGTCAGTTTTGTCCAGTGAGCTAACCACAACCTTTATCCTGGTGACCATCTTTAGAAAAATATCTCCAAAATTTTCAACTCTAATATCAGCAACACCACTCCACAACTATTATAGAATGGGAGCAAGACTGTCCCCTCCCACCATCCTCCTCATCTCTAAACAGCCTCTGGCAAAGGATCCCTTCACCTGAGGTGGCTTTACCAAGGGAAGTGAAAGGCTTCAGGAGCTGAGAGGAGAAGGTGACTGCTAGAATCCTAGACTCCTGCAGGTGACAGTACGCAGCAGCACACCTCACGCCTCAATGTCCCTATCGCCTGGCTTTGCTATTTACTACGTGGCAAAGTCAAGTTCCCTTAAGTTTCCAAACCTGAGTTTGTCCACCCATGAAGCAAAGTTGAAATGGAGCCTAGTTCAAAGAATTAAGAGAACCAAACAATCTTCCAACGACGCCGGCCTGAACACGTCCACACGAAAGTGCCCCGAGATGCATTCTCTTCTGGAGTTCACATCTGGATTCCAGTCTCAGGGACTGGCCCCTCTGCTTCCATGCTAGTGCACTCACCCGCCTATTCCCTCCTCCTCCATCTACTCCAGAACCCAGCTCAATCACAAAGCTCTTCTCCTCACCCTCTGACCCTAAAACTATTGTAGGCTCATCCATATGGCCTGAAGCAGAGGGAGAGCGAAGTCCTAGCTGCATTCAGGTGGAAGCTATCAGAGAGTGCGTTTCTGCTGGGAGTTTCTCTCTTCAGCTCAAACGGCAGGGCAGAAGGCACAGCCACAGACACAGAACAAACAGGGGACAGATGCCGCCACATAAAAAGGAAGACAATCGTTTCCCAGAAAACATGCAGTTGCAATTTGCATTCTACAGGAAGGAGAGCAAACCCTGTTGAATTTCCTCCCTAAGCAGATTTCTGCAATTATTAGAACTAAAAAAAAAAAATAAAAAATAAAATACAGATTTAAAAAGCATGTGCTTAAGGAGTTAATTAAGTTTGTGCAATTGCAGATGGAAAGGCTGAAATTGGTATTAAATACCCTCATACACTAAAGGGGCATTGCCAACACATATGGCATCGTTGGGGGGAAAGACCCAGTGATGAAAAAAGGAAGAGGACCTGAACAAGCCATTTCCTTTCACCGGACTACCCCCCAGATGGCCAGTGCCAACCCAGTATCTGACCTCTGCTCCCTCTTTACTGAAAGAACCCTACATTGTTGAGGGAGCCTCGGCTAGGAAACTGTTTTTCGTCCTCCTGGAATGGGATTGGAGATAAGATGTAATTGGAAGTCATTGGGTGGAACTTACAGGAAAGCTCTTTATAAGAGACTCGCTCAGCTAGGGGCACCCTTTTACCCATCCCTGAAGGAGCTCCAGCAGCCCCTGAGGACCAGGAGGCCATCTTGTAGGTAGATGGTGAAGAGGGAACAAAACATTAGGAGTGTGGAACACTAGCATCCTTCTGTCTTTGTAGATAAAAAACTCCAGAAGCGTTGAACATATGGCAAGTTCAGGACCATCCAAGTGAGTGTGTGTGATGATCACGTAAATACAAAAACACAAGTGATTTCAGCAGTGAAACTCATTTCCTAAACTCAACTTCATCTGTGCCTAGGTGCTATGCAAACACTAAGTGCATCAATGTCTTGAGCTGTGTTACATAAATGTAAAATGTGATTCGTGTATATGTTTATAACCATAAACACACACTAGTTTGTAGTCTACAGAGACCTAAGTTCTTTGACAAATTAAACAGGGATATTTGTACTATTCCTGGTAACTGTCCATAACTGGAAAATCCAACCCTCTATTGGGGGATTCTAACTCTTGTATCTTCAGCAAATAGCATTATCAATATTTTAAAGTCAGATTTGACCTCTGGTGAGTAGCAGCTGGTTCTCCCTTCCTCTTGAGATCCTTCTATGAGGTGGCTTCTTGCAGTGGCGTGCCCGACAACACTAACCGCCCTGCCTGTAAGTAGTGTGCATACCCAGGAAAGGGATTCCTGGGGGAGCTTTCACACATCCCTGATCCATCATCCCGCTCTGTCCAGCCCTCACTCTGCATTCCACCTTGATTTTAGTGTCAACCTTCAATGTTCTTTCAAATTTCTATAAACTCCACTTAATGGGGTACATTTCTCTTTTGTGTGAAAATGATATAGACTATGTATAAATTCTTGTCCACCACATCAAAAAGAGGTGATTAACAAAGGCATTTGCTGCTGGGCCGGCGTGGCTCAGGGGTTGAGTGTCGATCTATGAACCAGGAGGTCATGGTTTAATTTCCAGTCAGAGCACATGTCTGGGTTGTGGCCTTGGACCCTAGTGTGAGGTGTGCTGTATGCAGGTGATTCTCTCACATCATTGATGTTTCTATCTCTCTCTCCCTGCCTCTCTGATATCAATAAAAATATTTAGTAATTTAAAAAAAGGCATCTGTCCATCTTGATGAGACATTTTCACAGCAGTACAGGCTGGAAACTCTACCACCCTGGGCATATCTGGGGCCCCTGAGGCCACGAGAGCTGCACAGTTAGTTCGAATCAGACCCAGGGTCCCAAAACACCCTCGTCACCTCCTCCCTCTAGGACAGCAGAAGGGCTTGCAGAACCCAAAAGAGGCAGAAAGCCTTTCTTCTCTGCGGAAACGAATCCTCTCAGGAGAGTTCTGTTTCTACTGGAAATCCAAGACTTTGCAAGCAAACATGATAAGACTTTGCAAAGTCACTAGAAGAATATGAGTGTGGGGCTTAGAACACTTAGGTGGGCTGAGGGGAGGGAGGTGAGAACTGGGATAAGTGTTCCCTTTCATTCGAGTCTCTGTAGGCAATGATTTCCCTACTTAACCAGAGAAAGGCAATGGAAACTGCTTCTCTCTCACCTATTAAAAGGAGAAAGATGGGTATCTTTAATTGAAAGCAAGGCATCACAAAATTCTTTAATTATAGGCTCAAAGAGGCTTTGAGCTCATCTTGTATCTCCTTGGCTTTCAGCAGGATGGTATTAAACCTTTCTAAAAAGATAAGACTCAACCTATTTTTAGACATACCCAGAGAGGGTATTCTGTCCTCTGTTCCTTTGTGAGACCGGGATTTCCACACACCCCCCTTTTCTAACCTCACCACAGGTAAACTTTTCCTATTCCTCACCTGAGCCTTCACATTAGAATTTGGCTTGGTTTGCTCAGTGGAAATGGTGACCAGCTGGTCACCGTTAGCCTTTTCTAAACTGTACTTCCATCTTCCCCTTTATATGACATTATAACAATTAAATAGGAATTGAATCAATAAATTTGGAGCTAGATGCCCAGTGCCTCATTCATTGACAAAAGACTATCATCCTTCTTTTTCTTATATCTTTTTCTTTCTCTTCTATCAGCTCCAATGCTGTTTCTCCCTTCCCCGTCTCTCTCCCAAATTGCTCACGTGCACACACACAAACATTACAACACATGGGCACATTCCCACTCCGATAAATTTAAGAACACCTCTTGGATAGCTGGTTAACATTTAGACCTTGGCCTTCACTAGTCATAACAGGGGGTAATAGTTAAAGGCACAGACTCAGGAACCCACTGTCAGGGCTTAAATCATGGCTCTGGGTTCTTGGGCACATTTTGTAACCTCCCATTCTCTCTATTTTCTCACCTGTAGAATGGAGACAATGCTAGTATCTATCTTGTAGGGCTGTAGAAAGGGTTAATGAGTTAACTATAATGGTGTCTAGTGCTCCAATTGCAAGTGCTATCTAGTTGTGAACTATTGTTATGCCCTCCTTGAAGCAAAAGGACATTTGGAGGCAATTACTATGCTATGCCTGATATTCAGAAGGCATGAGTTTGAGAAAGACAATGAATAGGACTCAAATTTAAGGGTAGTGAATAAGCAGGGAGTCATCAAAGTGAAAGTTTTTTTTTTTTTAAAAAGAGACAAAAAGCAAATAGAATAAAATTACAGGGAAAGAGGAACAGCAGACATTTATCTTAACAGGAGATGTAGGAAGAGAAAAACATAAGGGGAATGAAAAAGGGAGACAAGAGTAGAAAGATGGACACGAGAAAGAAAGACAGCAGAAAAAGACTGAGCATTAGAAAATATTCTACTTAAATTAGAAAGGACTCCATTTACAGTTTGGGCTGGGTATCAGGAAAAGGACTGGAAGAGAAAACAAAAATGTTGGCTATAGAAGCAGGGAAACCCAGGACAAAGGTGATAGGGGGAGAGGAGATAGAAGTGATAACATAAAAAGATTCCTTTGCAGCTACAGGCCTCTGTGATTTCATATCAAGGGAAGTCCTTTCAAAAATGCACACGTCCATAACCCACGAGGCTTCTTTCTCTATCTCTCCTTCCGGGGTCTGCCACAGACTTAGTCATAAGGTCTGTACTGATCAGATAGATGCCTGCCTTCTGTCTTGTCTACTCCACCCAGCAAGGCCCAGATGCAGTGACCCAGTCTTGGTTGCATTTTCACTAATTGCTCTAGCCATCCAGTGAAAATTTAGCTACGGAGGAAACATTTACACTCTCTTCCTTCCCCAACCATTTACAAACCTCTAAGGGAAACTGGTATTTTAATTTTTTTTTTAATTTTCATCTTAACAGCATTCTTTCCATCCCCACCACGGTGGCTTTTTTTGGTCAATTTAGAAGAAGAAAAAAATGATACAATACTGTAGGGATAGGCCACGTTTAGGGCTCCAAACAGCCCTTCCCACCAAAAGGAATTCATCACCCAACCCCTGAGAAACAAGAGAAAGGCTAGATTGAGGTTTAACATAAATTTTTAAAAAATACTTTTTTAAGTATTATTAAATTGTCTGTTGATGCAAAGTCAGTCCCCCTATTGGAGGAAGTCGAGCGACCTTAAAAGGCCCTCTACAGTGGACGGGCCGCGAGCGTCTCCTCCCGCCGGGGTGAGCTTGGGCCGCCGCCGGAGTCACGGAGCCAGACACGGCGCGCGTCCCCGCCCCGGACTCCGGAGACTGCGGCGGCGGCGCGCACCGGGGCCGGGCGGAGACGCGACTCCCGCAGACACGTGACCGCCCCGCCGCCGCTCCCCGCGACCCAGATCTGTCCCCGGAACCCGCGCCCCGCGGGGCGAGCCGAGGGACACGTCGTTGACAGCCCCAGCCCCCGCCGCGCCCGGGTGCGTGTGCATTCGGCGTCCTTCTCTGGGTTCACGTGCCGCTGGCAATAACGACTGTGTCGGGGGGACACCCGGGAGAATGTGGGCACAGAGAGGAGAGACCTTCGGTCTTAGATCTATCCATATACATCTTTGGTTTTAGATCTATCCACATCCATCTCCATCCCGCTCCCGCAGACCTTGGGGCGGGAGACCAGGGATTCCCGCAGGATCTGCTTGCCCTTGGCCTCCAAGGCCCTTTGCCGCTGGCCAGGGTCGGTGCACATCTCCCGCACCTCCCGGGAACTCTCACTGGCACTGAGTCACGTTCCCGGGCTGGGCCGGGGGACGGGGGTGGAGGTAAGCCCGGCTCCCGCTGGCCCGCGCTTCCTCTCGGAGTCGCCCGGGCTGCCGGGGGAGCAGGGAGCGCGCCCGCCCGCCCGCCTGCCCGCGCGCGCGCGTCCCGGGTTCCCCGCGCAGTGATGTGGCAGCCGCGGCGGCAGGTCGGATCACGTTGCTGGCCCTGTGCTGGTCCCCGTTGGAGACGGGATTAAGGAGGGAGGCTTCAGAGGTGCTAGCGGTAGTAAACGTGGGCTCCGCACGCTCCCGGCGCCGCTTATCGCACGAGGTGGGAGGAGAGGGGAGAGGAAGCGCGCAGCGCCTCCCGGGCGAGGAGGGGCGGCGGAGTTGAGCGGGCGAGATACTGCTGCAGAGCTTCTCCGCGGCAGCCCCTCTCGTGCCACCCCCTCTCCTCCCCTCCCTCCCTCTCTCTCTCCCTCCTCCCTCTCTCTCTCTCCCTCCTCCCTGCCGCGCTCCTCCGGGAGCTCCCGAGGCCCCAACGTCATCCGCCGCTGCGATTAGTGGCACCGCAATTCCGGCGGCTGCGGGAAGTTTGGGTGGCCCAGGGACACCGTCGCCCAAAGACTCTCTTGGATTGCGACGTTCAGACCCAGGGACATTCTGATTTATCTTCAAGCCTTTATGGGAGAGGGTTTCAAGTTGTCTCTTGTCGGGGCCAAGGCCAAAGGGTTCTCTCCCCCGCCCCCCCAGGCCACTGAACGGTGTGCAAACAAGTCTCCCCAAATTTCCTTCTGGACTGAAGTTTACCCACCGCGAATTCTCTTTCTCTTTCCTTTCTCTGGTCCAAACCAACAAGCACAGTCGGTGGCAAAGCAAAAAAAAAAAAGCTACGTTCACGTTCCTGTTCCTGCACCGTAATGACGGAAGGAATGAGGGAGTCACATTTCCGAGCCGAGGAAGCCCCGGCTGCCCCGCACCCCCACCCCCACCCCCACCCCCCGCGGCACCCCTCTTCCTCTCCCAGCTGACTGCAGCGCCTTTGGGAAGATGAATAGCTTGGCTGAAGTTGTTTTTCCTTTCCGGTGGCCCTGATCAGGTGTCCCCGCCCCCCTCCCTCCCTCCCGCCCGCCGCTCGCTCTCCCTGGCAGACTTCTCCCGACGCCCCCTCCCGGCCCGGCCCCTCCCCTCCCGCCCCCCTCCGGGCCAGACCGCGGATGGTACGTTCCGCACGTGAGCCGGGTGCTGGTCTGGCCGGCGACGCGCGTGCCCTGTGGCCAAACACTGCCCGGAGTGAGAGCAAACTACCAGCAGCGCCGAGGGGCCGGCGGGAGTGCGGGTGCGAGTGTATGCGTCTGTGTGCAGGAGGGCGAGCGCGGCGGCAGGGGGGACCGACCGCTTCACACTTTCAGCCCTGCACTGAAGAGGGAGAGGAGAGACTGGAGACGCGCAGATTCCCCCAAGATCTCTCCAAGCTACCGTCCCACCGATCATAGAACAGGGGACCCCCCCTCCCCCCCCAAAAAAAGCGAAACAGAGGAAACACGGACAGCGGTGGAACATGGACGAAGGAATTCCTCGTTTGCAAGAGAGACAGTTACTGGAACATAGGGATTTTATAGGGTAAGGTGCACGCACCCTTGCGACTATCTTGTCTGGGCTTCCGTTTGATTTTTTTTTTTTCTCCTCCTCCTTCTTCTCAAGAAAGTGGTATGGAGCGGGCGAGGGCAGAGCCCCCTCCCGAATGGGTGCCTGATGCTGATTTCTGTTTTGCAGCCTGGACTATTCCTCTTTGTATATGTGTAAACCCAAAAGGAGCATGAAGCGAGACGATAGCAAGGTAAGAGGAAGTTTCCGATGTTCCCTTATAACCTGCCTGGAGAGTTAATTAGAGCCATTGATTTCAAGGCGGCGAATCTCTGCCGGCAAATACATTCCAGCCCTAGAGCTTCCAGGACTGTGAATTTTAAGTGGTTTGCTGGATACTCTCAGGGGGAGCTTGAACATCATACCTGAATTTAAATTTCATTTCAGAGCAGTCCAGGGGAAAGAGGTTTCTTTGGGCATAGTTTATCACACAGTGTGTGTTTTGGGTGGTGGGGGATATTGCTATACCTAGTAAATACATGTTTATCTTAGTGTTTTCTCTCTTCCATGACTCGCACCTATTAAGGATACCTATAAATTACCGCATAGATTGATAGAAAAGAAGAGAAGAGACCGGATTAATGAATGCATTGCTCAGCTGAAAGATTTACTGCCTGAACATCTGAAGTTGACAGTAAGATGCACATTTTCCTTCTTTGCTGCTCTCCAAGGGCTTGTGAATATAGCCTGGTCCTCACTACTCCCAGAGATATAAGAATAAATGTAAATATCAGATGCCTTCCAAGTTATGCTATAGTGTATAGTTTCCCACAAACTCGGGAGTAGGTGCTCATAACTGAAGGGGGGGATCATCTATAACCTGTCTTGTGGAAAGCTCAAGAAGTATAGGAATAGTGTTTGCTTGAGTTGCTTGTGCTGAACGGGGAGCCGGTCAAGCCAAATGTGTGTTTTTAAGTCACCAAGTGCCCCATTCTCTCTCTTGCACCAACGCAGACTCTGGGGCATCTGGAGAAAGCGGTAGTCTTGGAATTAACTTTGAAACACTTAAAAGCTTTAACAGCCTTAACGGAGCAGCAGCATCAGAAGATAATTGCTTTACAGAATGGTAAGTCCTTTCAGGGAGGCCAATCCACCCCAGGAAGCCGGGCAGCCCACAGAGGAGCAGTGTTAGGACTCTCTCCCCGCCCCCACCTCCTTCCGCGGGCCCAGGAGCTCACTCTCATTTGTGAAATGGCTTAGACTTTCCCTTCACTGGAAAGTGCCCATTTCCTGAAGCATCCTAGAGGCTTTCAGCAGAACTCAGAGGAATTTGAAAAAAAAAAAAAATTAAGTGGCGATCGCACCCTCTCCACTGGGGTTTTTCAGCTGAGAGTAGAGCGCCCCCCTGCTCCCCCCCCCAGCCACCGCCCCCCCCCCCCCCCCCCCCCGTCTACAACCGGTGGATTATATCACTGGAATACAGGGGGGAAAGCAAGATCCCTTTAGTCAGTGCAGGGCCCACGTGATAAGCAGATGTTTTCACGTCGGTGTGTTTTTTTTTCTTCTTCTCGCCTCCATTCCCATCCCTCCCCCCCCCCCCCCACTCCATCCCCCTCCTCCTCATCCTAGGGGAGCGATCTCTGAAATCGCCCATTCAGTCCGACTTGGACGCGTTCCACTCGGGATTTCAAACATGCGCCAAAGAAGTCTTGCAATACCTCTCCCGCTTTGAGAGCTGGACGCCCAGGGAGCCGCGGTGCGTGCAGCTCATCAACCACTTGCACGCCGTGGCCACCCAGTTCCTGCCCGCCCCGCCGCTGCTGGCGCAACAGGTCCCCCTGGGCAAGGGCCCCGGCGCGCCCTCGGCCGCCCCCGCCCCCGCCGCCGGGGCCAAGGCCGCCGCCCCCGGCCCGGAGCGCGCGGGCCAGAAGCTGGAGCCCCCGGCCCACTGCGTGCCCGTCATCCAGCGGACTCAGCCCGGCGCCGCCGAGCTCGCGGCCGAGAACGACACGGACACCGACAGCGGCTACGGCGGCGAGGCCGAGGCCCGGCCCGACCGCGAGCGGGGCCAGGGCGCAGGGGCGAGCCGCGTCGCCATCAAGCAGGAGCCCCCCGGCGAGGACTCGCCCGCGCCCAAGAGGATGAAGCTGGACGCCGCCGGGGGCGGGGCGGCGGCCGCGGCCACCGCGCTCCTGGGGCCCGACCCCGCCGCCGCCGCCGCCGCGGCCGCCGCGCTGCTGAGACCCGACGCCGCGCTGCTCAGCTCGCTGGTGGCCTTCGGCGGAGGCGGGGGCGCGCCCTTCGCGCAGCCCGCGGCCGCCGCCGCCGCCCCCTTCTGCCTGCCCTTCTACTTCCTCTCGCCCTCGGCCGCCGCGGCCGCCTACATGCAGCCCTTTCTGGACAAGAGCGGCCTGGACAAGTACCTGTACCCCGCCGCCCCGTTCCCGCTGCTGTACCCCGGCATCCACACCCCGGCCGCCGCCGCCGCCGCCGCAGCCGCCGCCGCCGCCGCCGCCTTCCCCTGCCTGTCCTCCGTGCTGTCGCCCCCTCCCGAGAAGGCGGGCGCCGCCGCCGCCACCACCCTGCTGCCGCCGCACGAGGTGGCACCCCCGGGGGCGCTGCACCCCCCGCACCCGCACGGCCGCACCCACCTGCCCTTCGCCGGCCCCCGCGAGCACGGGAAGCCGGAGAGCTCTGCTCAGGAAGATGCCTCGCAGCCAGGAAAGAAAGCCCCCTGAGGCCTGGCGCTCCAGGGTTCGCGCGGAAGAATGATATGAATACGTTAAAACACACCCTATAGGTTGTTTAAGGGAGGAGGTGTCATAGATGCACGCCAGGCTTTAAAAAAACAAACAGGTGTGTTGTGTGCATTGGGGGTTCCTGTTTTGCTCATCTTCCACCACCCTACCCTCCAGCACACTAACATCTCTTCCCCACCAGCTAGCTGCAAAAGGACCTCTTCGCTTGATAGTCTCTCTCTCTCTCTCTCTCTCTCTCTCTCTCTCTCTCTCTCTCTCTTTTTTTTTTTTAAAGAACTCCCCACCCAAATAAGTTTTGCCTGCCTTTAGGCCTGTTTCATTTTCTTTTAAAACGCAGACCCCTGATACTCTAGGAAGTCAGAAGGGTCTGCTCTGCGGTGAGCCAATGGAACCAGGGTGGGAGGGGAAGGGGTGGGGGTGGGGGTGACGGTGGCCAAGGAGCTGACGTGGAACCGCAGAGTTATCTGTCAGTGACTCAAAGCTGTCCTGGCTGCTTCAGGAGGCTTTCCGCAAACAGAGGGATAATCTCTTAGCCTTGAGTTTTACTCTTCAGTATTTTGTAATGTATAGCTTTTTCAGAGACGTTATTTTTTCAAAGAGGAAGAGGAGAGGATGCAGTTGCTCACGTCTGTCCGCAACCTATTCTGAAGCGGTTTGAATGCTATCCCTTAGTAATTTGCACTTGTTTTAAACAGACGCGGAGTTTGGGCCATTGTCAGAACTTAAGTCAGGGAAGCGCCTGGGTGAGGAAGGCCAGAATCATCCTTAGTGCACTTGCTGGCACTTTAAGAAACTGTCCATGAATCAGTTGACCCATCTTCATTATATAAATGCTTGCATAGAGCGAGAGAGAGCATCTGTTCCCACCCTGCCATTATTTCATCCATCCTTTTCCTAAATTTTTATAATCTTCTTGTAAAAAAAAAAAAAAAAAGGAATGTGCACTGAATCTAAAAAACAAACAAGTCCAAAATGCTTTGTCCTTTATTCTGTTAGACCACAGAAGTGGAGGAAAGCATTAAACTAGTCCGTTTTCATTGGAAATGCTGTCAAGATTTGAATGAAGTCCTGTGAGGCCTTCCTATCTCCAAGTCTATGTATTTTTCTGGAGACCAAACCAGATACCAGATAATCACACAGAAAGCTTTTTTTTTCTTTTTTAAATAAGGCTTAAACCAAGACCTTGTCTAGATATTTTTAGTTTGTTGCCAAGGTAGCACTGTGAGAAATCTCACTTGAATGTTATGTAAGGGGTGAGACACAACAGTCTGACTGTGAGTGAAGAAAATATCTGGGTCTTTTAGTCAGTTTGGTGCATTTGCTGCTGCTGTTGCTACTGTTTGCCTCAAACGCTGTGTTTAAACAACGTTAAACTCTTAGCCTACAAGGTGGCTCTTATGTACATAGTTGTTAATATATTCAATTAATGATGTCTGACATGCTATTTTTGTAGGGAGAAAATATGTGCTAATGATATTTTGAGTTAAAATATCTCTTGGGGAGGATTTGCCGAAAAGTTGCACTTTTGTTACAATGCTTATGCTTGGTACAAGCTTATGCTGTCTTAAATTATTTAAAAAAAAAATAAATGCTGTCTGCAAGAAACCAGCTGGTTTAGAAAAAATTTAGTATGTGAAGATAAACTACAAGTTACCTTGATATTCTAGTATTTTCAGCACTCCATAAATTCTATTACGTAAATATTGCCACACTATTTTGTGATCTTAAAATTCTTACCAAGGAATAAAAACTTTAATATGCAATGTGAGATTGTCTTAATAATTAAAAAAGGCATAATGGATGCTCGATTGATTTTAAAATGTCTATGACTTCAGGGATGAGAGTCATCCCATTTCTCAAATATACAACTTTGTCATTGGCATGATATCACACGTTTCCAATCTCTTGCGAGCCTACAGGCTCTGGCTGTGTTTACCTGCTTGTTCCCAATGTATCTCAATGAAAAGTGCAAAAGAAACAACTACCAATAACTTGTGTGGTTTGTTTATGTCAGCCCCAACTCGCTAATGTTTTTTTTTTTAGGATTGGTGAATTTTTTCACTCTTCTCATCTCTGACACCAGATGGCCTCTGTTGTAAAGACCTGGCATGTATCTCTTTCACTGAGACCTGTATAAATAATGCTACCACGTAGGGATGGCTGCATTACTCAGTATATGGGAGCTCCTTAACCTTTATAAACTAATTCTTTTGTGGGACTTCCTCCTGGAATTCAAATAACGGAAATCATTTCTAGGTTTTCCTCAGATTTATAATCAAACTTGTGATCTGATACCAATGGGGTGGCGGGTTGTCAATGTTTAGTTTCAGTAATGCTCTTCACCAGCCCCTTGATGGTTGAAAGGTGTGGAAAGAAGAGTCAAAATTGATGAGAGGCAGAAAGAGTGCTCCCTCTGCTGACTTGATGACAACAGAACTGCAAGTCATAGAAAGGGGAGCCGGAAGGAACCTCAGAGATGAGTCTGTCCAGCTCCCTGCATTTATAACGTGAGGGAAAGGAAGCCCAGAGGTATCAGATGTCTCCCAAAGTTACACACCTCCTGGAACCAGCTTCCGGGGTCAGACAGGTTGTATCCCCCTTGTCAGTAAACCCAGCACTGTATGTATCTTGAACCAAATAAATTAAATTTGGGCAGTATTCATGAAATGTCATGAATAAACTACAAGAACAGGTGAGATAATAATTAGAATCCCAGAATGATAAAATGTTCCAACATTTGTATAACTTTCATATAATAAAAAAAAAGCCTTGGGGTTGGACCAGATATTATAGGTTAGTTTAGTCCGAATGTATATATATCCCTGCAATGGTGAAATTTTAGCCAAATTTCTTTATAATCTGGGATTATTCAATTTAAAACAAATATGAATCTCGAGTCAACAATCCTTCTTACATACAGTATTTCACAAGTCAAGTTTACATACACTACTTCTCAGCAAATTTTATAATGAATCGATAAATGGCCTTTCCTCCCAGAAGAGCTAAGCATATTTATAAGGCACTAGAAAGTATAATTTAATAGCTATTTACAGTATTTAGTCCTGTCATTGTGAAAACTATTTTTTCATTTAGTTCTCTGTGGCCAGTGATGCAGGCCAAAACTTTGGTGACTGCCCATCACCTGAGATTTGTTCAAATGCATGTAAAAAAAACCCCAGCCTGTTTCTGTGTCAAGGGTCAATTCTGAACTTCTCGGTGGGAGGTGATTGGCAATTGAGAGTCTAGGAAGGCATGGCTGGGCAAATTAGACAAAGGCCTTTTACTTCGTAGAAATGTGCAGAGCCCTCGTGAATGAATTAAGACCATTAGAATGCCAAAAGGCGGCTGTACTATTATGACAATAGTATTTCACTTCAGATTGCAATCTAATGTGTTTCCTTAAAACAAAATCTGTTGGCCCCTCAGATCAGTATATTTAGGCACACCCACTGTTTTGTGTTGTTTTGATGAAGTTCACAATCATCATACAGCTGCACACGTAAGTCCAATGAAGGTTCCAGTTTTGCATAGAATGTAATAGGAGGCTGACACGGAAAACTATCACATATTTTCTGTGAGGAAGGTGGGGTTGATACTAAAAACCATGTGCAGCATGTACTATAAAAATATGCTCTTAGAAAGGAGTCGGGCATTCGTCTTAAAATTAGATTTCTTGCACTTGTTCAGTGATTCCATATCGAAAACTCCAGGCAAGTATAAAACTATACCTTGTTTAAAGTTGGTACCAAAAAAAAATTCTCATTTTAATAATGCCTAATGTATCTGACCTCAGAGAACGACATGTGCCCATGAAACACTGGTCCAAGACATTGAACTTTCTGTGTCCAAGTGCAAACATTGTGGGGTTGTTTTTTTGTTTGTTTGTTTGTTTTCTTTCTTATTGTAGTGGAAAGCCTACTGAAATATGCTCTCCATGTCCTGTAAGGTATCTTACACTATGTATGTCTTAGAAAGAAATACCCTGTCCATAGTTAACCTCTCTCAATGATTCAGGGCTGTCATTATAAACACCACTTTTGTACTCTGGGTGTCATCTGGGAGTATTGGCACCTGCATTAAATTCTTTTTTAGTTCTTCAAGCTGCTTTTTATAGGTTTTTTCAGTCTCTACTCCTGGTCAGGCTGCCAGCTGTCACTTCTTGATGTGTCAGAGAGCCTGCCTCTGGCTCTTATCTAATTTGCCACTTACCTCTGACTTACTGAGGCCTGAGAAACCATGTAACCAAAACCACACCCATTTAAAATATGTCTAAAATTAGAATAAATAGACTGTAACACAGTACCTATTGGGCACTTCTCTAAATTGTGTGAGCTTGCAGAAACAGTGGAATGTTTTTCCTCTCAACCTTTTTTTCTTCATTTCTTTTAATTTTTGCATTCTTAGCAAAGTTTCATATCAGAACACTATGCAAAAGCCTTCAGATACTTTATATATATATTTGGTCATTTTATTTCATAAGAAATTAAAAAACAAAACAAACAAAACAGCTTGCTCGTGGTTTTTTTCCACAAGAACCACAAAATAAATTTCCACTCCAGTAACAAATTATTTGATCTGATGAACACTTCTGTCAGGTTGATCGGAGTAGGAGACTCAGGGTCATTAGGGAAAACTGATTCAGCCCTCACATTGATTCATGGATGGCCCTGGACCCTGCTTCCGGTGTGCAATCTCCACCTCCGGGTTTTGGACATCTTGATTGGCAGGTCCAGCGAAAGCTTTCCGGGGAACTGGCAGGGAGGGAGTGTAGGCCCAGATGCTGCCTCTGAATTTATTCATACTCACTGGTCTCCCCCCACCCCTCTGGCTACAATACACCCCTTTTTTCCTTGAGCCTCTAAATTCAATAAATGGGTGTGGGTTGCAGATACATGTTTTGCTCCTATGTAAGTGTTTTGCAGTGGTCAGTGTTGAGGAATAAAATATTAATAATCTCAGAGGAACTCCAAGTCTAGTGGGGGTGACAGGCCCACACTAAAATGGATTATAATGAAACATGGCAAGTGCTTATTTGGGGGAAATACAATACTTGGAAGTGAGGGTAGCTAACTTCAGCTGGAGGGTCAGAAGAGGCTGTTAGAATAGCTGGGTTTTACAGAACAAACAGGTAAGGGAGTCCATGGGGCTCTCTCCAAGGAGAAGGCTCTGGCACACTCTGGTCCCTTACTAAGAACAAGGACAGTTTAATTGATTACATTTTACTTGAGTCTGAGCAAGGATCTCCTAACTTCTCAGTCTTTAGAACTTGACTGTCATACTGGCTCTCACCATCATCTTCTCCTGAGGATTTGAACCATAAACTGGGACTAGGGGGTCATGGTATGTCCTATTGCAAAGGATATAGCTTTCATGGGAAAAAAACAACAACAGCGTATCTTGAAAGCAGCTGTCTCACCTCATCTGCCTGTCTTATAAAGAAACTAAGGGTGACTTCTTTCCCTCCTAATAAGAAAAATAACATGATGATCCATGTTCTCCATTCACTACCCAAAGGGGGAGAGGAGAGAGGGGAGAGGGGAGAGGAGACCTAGATCTAGAGAAAGAAAAAATCCCAAGGCCTGTTTTCCAGGACAAAACTGAGACAAGCAATTTAGCCCAAGGTCACAAAGCAGAACCAGGATGGGAACCAGTAATGGTAACAAGGAGGGGACAGGTTGAGGTTTTCTCAGGTAATAAGTTCAAGTTAGTCCATGCCAGGTCCTCAGAGGCCAAAGTACACTCTGTTGGTGGCAAGGGAAAGATTACCAAGGTAATGGCCTTTCGAAATTATGGCATAGAACACGCAATAATTATGATAGAGAAATTCCAGAGTAACAATTTCCAAGGTCCCCTACAAAGAACCACATGATTTTACTGTCTACTCGCTTTGGGGATACCCAGAAATGTGCCTTCCCTGGGTTGGAAGTCCCCACCTGATCTGATGCGCTGTTCATGTCCACCTCTAACCCCCACTCTCTCTGCCTCTCTACCCGCCCCCCCTCCTCTTTTCTCCCTTTCTAAAGATTCTCCAGGAAAGAAGGGGTCAAAACAAGTTATGGAGCTGGACAGAGAGAACCTTTAAAAGTGAGGACATAGTAAAGTGAACGACTTGTGGCAGCTTCTATGGAATCTTTAGGCTACTATAAAATTAGCGACGGTTTCCATTGGAAGCCTTTTACATATGGATACGCACACGTGTATCCATAGACTAGGGGTGTCGAACTCAATCAGAGAAGGGGCCAAAATCTAAAATCCAGCCTAAATCGCGGGCCGAATGGTTTACTGAACAGTCATAAACTGTCATTGTGATGGAAACGCAGCGGAGTGCAGTGATGACAGTGCGGTGCGGGCCACATTGCAAGGCCTGGCGGGACGGATTTGGCCCGCGGGCCTTGTGTTTGACACATGTGCCATAGACTATCAAATGCTTCGCCACGGAGGTAGAGTATCTATCTGTCACATGCCTCTTTACTACTGCCACTGTACAGGCTCCACACTTGTGTTTCGAAAATTAGCTTTCACAAGGGACACTTCAGCCTGGATCCAATAGCCTAAGATTGGTTACATGGGAGTCATCAGATAAGACTACAATAACGTGACATTCAAACTTCTCTTTCTACGATCCCTTCAGCAGAGCTTGCTTTTCAAGCCTCTCGCTTTTTGACCAGGCTCCTCTGCACAGCTCCAGCAGCAGAGCTGTGTGATCCGCATATGACCGGGCAGGTGAGGAGCCCTGGCGGCGCGCCCGCGCCCTGGCGGGCCCTGCAGACGCACGTGGGCGCGATCAGGGACCTCGCTCCGAGCCCTGTGCATGGGACCCGCTCCTGTCAAAGCTGCCCAATCAGCAGCCCTGGCTCCCCAGACCGCACTCCCATCGCGGCCGCGGGAGGGATTAAAGCAGAAGGGGGATAATTCAGCTCGGAGATCCTCCCGGAGCTCTGGTGGGGCTGGAAAGCGAGCGGCATTCGGAGGTTGCCTAGCGATCCATCTCCCCGTGACATTCCCCGGGAGGCCGGCCTCCCCCGCCCGTCCGCCCGCTCCCAGCCCGGCTTTCCTTCCTCCCTCCCCCCGCTTCCCTCTCCCACGCCGGGGTTCAAAGTGCTGCCGCGCCGGGTGAGGGAGCCTGAGCCGGACGCGGCGCCGTCACGTGCGCCCGCACATGCTGGGGTGCACGCTGCGCGGCACGTGAGAGGGGGCGGGGGCGGGGGAGGGGGTAGCGGGGGGGGGGGGGTCTCCCGGAGCAACGCGCGTGCGCGCTGGCCCCCGCGCCCGCCGCCCTGGGGAGCCGGCGGGGGGGAGCGGGAGGGCTGCGGGGGCGGCGGGGTCGGGGGTGGCGGGCGGAGGCCGGGCGGGGACCGGGACCCGGGCGGGGACGCGCCCTCGGACAGCTGCACCACACCCTGTCCCGCTGCGTCCCGGCGGGCCGGCCCGGGATCGTCATTTCTCCCGAATTAAAGCTGGCTCCCGCCGGGGCGCCCGGGGCCAGCCTGACGCTGCAGTTTCTGAGCCGCCCGCCTGGGTGAGAGGAAGGTCGCCAGCCCTGGGCGGGCCTCGCTCGGGGCGGGGACTTGGTCGAGCCGGGGGTGCCAGGCCGGGATGCACCCGGCGGAGGCGGCGCCAGGATGCGGGCCAGACCGCGGTCTGTCTACCGTAGGTACCTGGACCGCCTCTTCTGGAGAACCCCAGGCTGTGGGTGGGGGTGGGCGACGGTGCAAGAGCAGAGATCCGTGCACAAATGGGAGCACTGCAGGTTGGTGCAGGCATTGCATCGTGCACTGGTTTCAGTTTTGCGAATTGAAATCCCACGGATGACGCACTAGGGAAATTATTTACTTGCGATACAATATATTGGGACTCCCCCTGCAAGGTGTAAAGAAAAAAAAAAAAAAGGAAAGAAAAAAAATTATTTTCTAGCACTCATGGATTCTGCTTGCTGCAGGAAAGTGGAGAAAATTAGTGTAGTCGGGCTGAAGGCTGGATGTTTTAATTTATAGATTTTAAAAAATGAGCAAACCACTTAGGGAAAATGATCAAGTGTTACAGTAACTTTTTGAAGTGGCCACGTTTTGTGATTTTTGTAACGCTTTCCAGAACGTGCATGTTTATAAGCTAAAATGAATAGATGGGATTTGGAGTTCACGATGCCCTTTCGTTTTACCCAACCTTGTTACAAAAGTAGGGAAGCGCCACCACCTGCAAATAGGGTTTGGTCATGTGATGGAAAGCGATCTCAGCTTTGCCAGTAATATTTAGACAGGTCAGGTGCCAGTGTTTGCTAAGATAGAGTGGCTGTGAACTCTCCAGTCTAAAGGGCACAGTGAATGCTGTCCTGGAGACAGACTGCTGTAAGCTGACGGACATTCACAAAGCACAAGACAAATTCATTGCTTTTTGTTTGCCTTATAATGATATGAATGCCTACTGCCCTATGATTGAGTTTGGATAATTCTCCCATACCCCAAATGTTAGGCTGTTTGCAAGCGACAGCTTAGCTATTAATAATATCCTGAAAGTATAAAAAGCAAAGATAGACTTCCGTCATTCACTCAACAAATAGATATTGATCTCTCACTAGGTGCCATGCACTGGGGATACAGCGGTGACCCATACAAACAAATCATCACCCATCCTGGTGCTTAAAACTAGTAATCAAGCCTCACAAGCTCCCTGGCATTTGCCAAGCAGTTGTTATTTATGTCAATTAGTGATCGTATTCCTCTGCATTGTTTTGTGTGTGTGTGTGTGTGTGTGTGTGTGTGTGTGTGTGTGTTTCAACTGGTGCAGTTGAAGAATGTCAGGTGAAAGGACTGAATCTCCAGTCCTATGCATTGCCCTACCCTTTCTCTCCCCCCTTCCCCCCTCTTCCCTCACCTCTTTGGAGCCAGCTCGCCTTCCTGCTGGCCTTCTAACAGGAGAGGCTTGATCCTTTCCCAGAATAGTTGTACTTGCTCCTCCATCTGTCTACAACACTCAACCCCCAGATGTCTGGGTGGCTGATTCCACCCCCCAACCCCCACAACCCTTTTTTTAGGCCTCTGCTCAAATGCCACTTCTTCCAAGAGCAGCCCATAGGCAAAATATAAAATACCATCCTACGACATCATTCTTATTTTTACTTTCTAATTTCTTCAGAGCAGGTATCACTGTGTGGCATCATGATGTTGTATATTGATGCATATGTAAGCACATGCATATAAGTAATTTGTCAATTGCTCGTTTCTCTCACTAGGATGAACAGGGACTTTGTTTTGTTTATCGTTGCTTTGACCACTTTCTGGGATTAAACAAGTATTTATTTATTTGCCTTTTATAAGTAAACATGTACTGATTCTCAGTACATATTTGCTGGGTGAATAAATGAGTGTCTCTGACAGCACTTTGGCTTGATTACCTCACCAAAGGCAACAGCACAATTCCAGGCATCCCTCTCCCTGTTATGAACCTGTTTCGTCAAAACACACCTGCTGTGTTTCAGGCGCTGTGTGACCTAGAGCTGTCAGCTGTGGCAAGGAGTCAAAGGCAGTTGACATCCCATACCCACAAATGGGAAATAATTAGAGTGACCTGGAAACTGAACGAACTTTATTGTCACAATAAAATTATAGATCTGTTACTTTAAGCATTAGTAGAATCCTGCTAACAGTCCAAGTGATTACAACTTCAGTTGGCCATTTAACTGAAGCACCTTCTTTGACATTTAAATGAAAGATTCTGATCATCCCCCATCCTCTGAGTCAGACTGAACACCCTGCAGTAGCCCTGTCGAAGTGAGTTTCAAAACAGGTGGAAACTCAGCTCCCAGATGGCCCTGGCCTGGGTAGAACTGAGTGGGACCCTCTGCATGCGACCCATAAGGGAACACACAACACGTGTAACTGAGGATTGGCAATCCCAGATGCTTCAGGTCTTTGCTGGCTCTGCCAGGTGTGGTAAACTTGGTCCCTTCGTCAACGATTTTCTCCAAGGCAAGAGCCGGTGTCTGTATTTATCAGTGTATCCGCAAGCACAAATCCCTGTGTTGAAATCCAAACCTCCTCTCCATTCCCACAAACATTGTCCTAGTTCCAAGCTGTATCATCACCTCACCTGAATTGTTGTAAGAGCCTTCTCAGTGGCCTTTGTCCAGTCTTGGTCTCCCCAAGTATTGGCCTCACCACTGGCACAATTAACTTCCTAAACACCAATGGTATGCTAAAGAATAAAGACTTCCCGTTACATAAAGAGGGCATGAAGGCTTAAACCTTCCCTTCCAGTTCCTCCTCCTTTCTACTCTCTCCTTTCTCCTGTACCTGCTTCCCCCTACCCCAGCCAGAAAATGGGCCTCGAATGTCCTATTTTCACTGAACTACCACCGGTTCCTGAACATGCTTTCCACTCTCAGATGCTTGTCTTGGGGTGGGGGGTGGAGGGGAACCACCTTTTGGAGGCCTCCTACTCATGTGACAAAGCTCAACTCAAATTACGTCTCCTCTGTGAAGTTCCAAAAACCCATCTTAGTCAAAACTTTACCTCACCCACTTCTTTACTTGGTGTCTGTTAGCCCTTTCTGTAAATCTCCACTTGCATGTTTAAAATCTCACTCCACAGATGTTCATGTGCAAGAAGTGGTATGTGTCCTTATCTTCCCTCGTTTAGTCTAATCTCAAACTGCCTCCACAGGGGCTGGTAGAAAATCATCTCAGTCACTGCCATCCTCTCCCACTCCCACCCCCTTTAGGTTTCTCAAGCCAGGCTAGCCGGGGAAGGGCCCCTTCATTCTCAGACTGTCCCAGGGAATTGTCCGTGTCCAAACCTGCTGCATGCTATCCTGCCTTATCTTCTGTACGAGTCTTGGCTGAGGCTGGAAGACCTAGGCCTTTGGGGTATCGGGTCCCCATTTCCCTCTGGGCCTTTGCCCCACCCAGGGAACTGCAGACCTGTGACCCACGGCCTATTGCTCCTCTCTGTTCTTTTCTCCTAACGCAATTTCCAACTTTAGAGATGGTTACAGGGATCAGGCAGTTAGCCCAAATGAGTGATTTTGGCTCGGTGTAACACCAGAGAGTATGATAGGGACCACAGTGAACTGGAGGCTGTGCCCCCTTAAAAGGGGCAGACATTACTCAGCTCAACTAATGGTCACCGGGTGAATATGAAGCCCAGTATCGCCAGGTCATCTGATTTTCCCAGGAGAGGCTGGAATCTAGATTCTAATGTGACTTTTAAAATGTTGGCAACTCTTTTTTAAACCTTCTATATCCTATTCATTACAAATGAAGCATATCTGTCAAAGCACTTTGGGACCTCTGCTTGAGGAGAAAATGCCAGGCAAAAGGTTTCCTTCAAGCATTTAACCCAAAACTTCCCTGAAATCCGTCTTGAAAGTGGGTGGAGGGGAAAATACGATGTGAACAGACACAGATTCATGTCTCAATAAATCATCCTGTCACACGAGGACGCTTCACGTTGCATTGTCATTAATTGGGTCTCTCACCTGGACACCCACTGCAGCTGGCACCACCTCCAGCCTCTGCTTGGCCCTCTCTGCTGGGCGTCAGACTGTTTACTTGTCTTAGCTCCTTCTCAAGTTTCCTTAATGACTCTTCCAGTACTCTCTCTCTCTCCCACTTACCTCAGAGACTTCTGCTTATCTCCAGATTCCTCATTCTCTGGAAAACCCCTGCTTCATCAGGAGAATTCAGCCCACTCTATCTCCCTGAATCTCAACCCTTCCTACCTACCTCCTCCCACACCCTCCTATTTCTCCCTACTGCTGGCCCCGAGAAAGGTCACCCTCCTGTTCGGAGCCAACTCTTCTATCTGTGCCATTGACGATGAATTAAAACTATCTATTAAAACTCCACTTTCCTCTCCACACAGTGAGACTAAATCTCCGTTAAGGAAGTTTTGTTACTCATTCATCATTGTATTCCTGGGGTACAGTACAATGCACACTAAACATTTATTGAATTGAATAAAGGCTTTTTTCTCTTTTTTTAATCTGGGGCTGTACCACAGTTCCTAACCATTTTTCTAGAGACATAAAATAAGAGTTGACACCTGATGCGTTGTAGGCTATTGATCTACAGAGAGGAGTTTCCCTTGACCCCAAGCCTGGGCTAAATTTAGAGGAGATAATCCAGGAGGGAATGTAGCTGGCAAGCTGGGGAGTTCTCCTGGGTCAGGTTGGTGCCATCCAGCTGTGAGTTTGCTGTTTTAATACCTCCTATCTGTGGTCTCTGATTACTGCTGGGGAGGCTGGCCTTTGGCATTGCTGAGGGGAGCAGGAGGGGAGCCTCTGTGACCAAGGTGTTACATTGCTCTGTCCCCTTAGGTTCTACCCGAAGACACCACTGCTTCTTCAGCAGATGGTCTCTTGGAAATAGACTTGATAATTGCCAAGCACTCTTACTCCTTGTAGGTTTCAAGAAATGTTTCTCTTCTTTCTAACTCAAAAAAATATTTTTAAATACATTTTTATTGATTTCAGAGATGAAGGGAGAGAAAAAGAAACAGAAACATCAAGGATGAGAGAATCATTCATCAGCTGCCTCTTGCACGCCCCCTTCTGGGAATTGAGCCTGCAACACAGGCATCAAACCATGAGCTCCTGGTTCATAGATTGACACTCAACCACAGAGCCCTGCTGGCCAGGCCTTAAGTTTTAAACTTTTAATATTTTTATATTTTGATGTTATTTTTAATCTATATAAATTATCTAAATATGTTGATCTTTAATCCTATTCTCATGTTTTAAATAGGTATCTCATATTCTATTTTATATTTTCCTTATTGTTGGCTTTCAACAGCTACTTAATTTGAATTTCATCTATTTAAAATAATTTCATAACTGACTTTATTTAGATTTTAACAAGTTATCTCAACCTTCTGATTTTCTTTTAACTTTCATTTTCTTGCTCAATCTTTATTTGGCTTATTTGATAGCCCATGTTGTACTTCTGTTTTATGAGTTTTTATAATTCTCCTGGCTTAAAATTTTGCCTATCACTTTAAGATTTTTTTTTTCTCAATTGTCACCTTTTAATTGGTTTCAAGTCTTCCAGAATTCTTTGGCATTACATTTTGATATTTATTCTCTCTTCCCTTCTTTGTGGCACTGTGACTTTCCCGCCTTTTCTCTTGCTTGTTATCTGTCAATCTAGTTCAAATAGTGACTTGTGAGAAGCACGTTGAAATTAGGAAAACTTCTCTGCTTCTGCCCTCCTTTCTGCCAACCATCGCTGTAAGGATTTTTTTTTTTTGCATTAATATTGATTTTGATACATCATTCTATGCAATCATTATTGTCACACTGCCTATTTTTAAATATATACTTTCTAATTGTTTTAATTCATTTCTTTTGGTTGCAAGGAACAGACTCATTCCAATTAGCTAAAGTGATGGGCATTTTATTGTAAGAATGAATGTGCAAAAGAGGAAACAAATCTCAGCCTCTATGTGGGACAAGCATTCCGCCAATATTACAGGAAGTCCTCCAGAAGAGCTGGACTGTTGTGGATTTGGGCCTCACAGGCACTGGAACCAAAAAAGAAAAATAATCAGAAGCAGATGCAATATCAGTGTGGATTCTTCCTCCCACACTTTGTTAGTCCATGTAACCTTACTAAAACCACATTTCAAAGGTAAGAAGGGAATCAGATGGACACACAGGAAGAAGAATAAAGCCACCCAAAGGGGGAAAAGCCCAGAGAAGGTAGCTCCAGACACCTCCTTAGCAGAAGACAGAGAAATGAGGTTTGTGCTCAGAAGCGTGGCCTATGAACCAAGCAGCACTGACCTCACTTGGGAGTTTGTGAGAAGCACAGAATCTCAGTTGCCATTTCATACTCATTGAATCAGACTTTCGAGTGATTCCTATGCTCACTAAAGTTCTGAGGGAACAAAACTGCAATTTTTTAAAAACCCACCCAAGGAGTCTCCAGTATAGACACAACAAATTAACATTCTCAAGTCCAAAATAACTGCAGCTGTGGTTCTCAACTCAGGCTGATTCTTTGAACCTTGCTTGCAACTGTCTTTGGTCTTTTTATTTTCTAAGAGAGCCTATTTATGTAATTTCCTTGAGATTAGAGATATTTGTCTGCCACGTTAGAACCACTTGAGAAATTTTAAAAATGTTAATGCTGTTGCATGGATCACACCCTTAGAGAACTTGATTGAAATGGTCCAGAATGCATTGTGATGACCTTGTAAGTTTCTGAATAACTATATGCTGTCAAGGTCATTATAATATGCAGCCAAAATCCAGAATCACTGAATCAAGGTATACAAAATCCATGATCCCTTTTTGAATAAGTCACTGAAAGATGCACATCGGACAACAAAGAAATGAATCAAAATAAAGAGCTCAATGCCGAAACCGGTTTGGCTCAGTGGATAGAGCATTGGCCTGTGGACTGAAAGGTAGCGGGTTCGATTCTAATCAAGGGCATGTACCTTGGTTGAGGGCACATCCCCAGTAGGGGGTGTGCAAAAGGCAGCTGATTGATGATTCTCTCTCACCGATGTTTCTAACTATCCCTCTCTTCCTCTCTGTAAAAAATCAATAAAATATATTAAAAATAAATGAAGTGCTCAAGATGAAAAAACTGTGTTGAGAGGTAATTATTGAATTCATTTAAAAATAAATTGCAACTAACTAACTTGGAATTTTGGTTAAAGGACATAATGATAGAGTTCTAAAAGTCAAATATGCTATTGTCTGCCCTCTATATTTGTTTTTTATTAATATTTTTATTGATTTCAGAGAGGAAAGAAGAGGGAGAGAGCGAAATATCAATGATGAGAGAGAATTGATTGGCTGCTTCCTTGGGGCCCCACACTGGGGATCAAGACTAAAACCCGGGCATGTGCCCTAACCGAGAATTGAACAGTGACCTCCTGGTTCATAGGTCAATGCTCAACCACTGAGCCACTCAGGCCAAGCTGCCCCCAATATTTGTATAATGTTTGGTGCACTCTCCCACAAAACCCACTATTTTCTGTGTTTTAGCATTATTAGTTCTAGGGTTCCACACAGTGATTGTTGCTGTATGTCCCTCCTTTTGCCCACCTCACCACAGGCAGACTATTCCTCTGGTGGGAGACTTGATCATGAAAATAGTGACTTCGCTTGTCCTTGTGCTCTCAGACTGAGTTTCTGGGAATATGGAATAGGAGACGACCAGGGAAAGCCTTGTGATGTTGGACCAGAATTAAAGGTATCACTATGAACTCGATTATATTTATATGAGCGGCACAGCTCCTGCCTCTCTGGGGCCTGCCTTGCAGATTCCAGCACTTCAGCTGCCTCATCCTCAGTCTCTTCTTCCTCATCTCAGAGGGCCTGCCTTCTCTGTCCGGATTCCAGACTGCTACACAGCAGCCAGGGCATTCCCCCCAACTCCCCCCCCCCCCCCCCCCCCCCCCAGCATGAGGTCTCTCTATGTTTCCCTGCCTATGTTGCTTTTTCTCTGAGGTCTGCAAACACTTGCCTTAAGCAATTTGTCTCGTTTCATAGTTAAGGCAAGAGGGCTGCTACCAGATACTCCATCATAGACAAAAGGAGAAATACAGCTTTTGTTATTCTTACTTGTTATCTATCCAACTATCTGATTTTTAAAAAAACCTATATATTTGATACGTTTATTTCTATTATATTGTTAAATTGTTGAAGTTGATCATTATATTGTGATTATAAAAGAACTTTTCTGCCAAAACTGGTTTGGCTCAGTGGATAGAGCATCAGCCTGCAGACTGAAAAGTCCCAGGTTTGATTTCGGTCCAGGGCACGTACTTTGGTTGCGGGCATATCCCCAGTAGGGGGTGTGCAGGAGGCAGCTGGTCGATGTTTCTCTCTCATCAATGTTTCTACCATGTTTCCCCGAAAATAAGACATCCTCCGAAAATAAGACCTAGCACATGGAAAGATAACACATCCCCTGAAAATAAGACCTAGCACAACTTTGGGAGAAAAATTAATATAAGACACTGTCTTATTTTTATTTTCGGGGAAACATGGTAACTCTCTATCTCCCTTCCTCTCTGTAAGAAATCAATAATTATATATATATATATATATATATATATATATATATAGAGAGAGAGAGAGAGAGAGAGAGAGAGAGAGAGAGAGAGCTTTTCTTCGATATATGCTGAAGTATTTAAGATAAAAAGTTATGTCTACAACTCACTTTCAAGTGATTTTGTCAATAATATGAACCACAATACTATGTAGAAGATATATAGAAGGGGCAAGAGAGTGATAAAGAATACGTGACAAATGCTATCAGCTGCAAACCTATATGGAGTGTAAATGGAAGTTCATCAGATTGGTTTTTGTTAACTCTTCTTCTAGAAGTTTGAAACATTTTTAGAATAAATAGTAAATGAATGTGAGCTGAACTTAAAGATTCACATCCAAAGTCAGAGTACGAAAAGGAAAAAAAGTAACTTTACAATCCACAAAAAAATCTGGCACACACCAGCCTTAACTAAGTGATCAAGGTTAACATCACCGGTGAGCAGTCATGTGGTTATTATGTACCCACTTCTACTATGTGATAAACAGATTTTCTTACATTTACAACCCAAATTAAATACAAATGAATACCTGTAACTACACCTTTCCTTAAGTACCTTTTCAAATTGGGCAAGTGTTAGATGTTTCACTTAATGTCTGCCTAGTTTCAACGGCAACTATCTCTAGAAATGAGGATATGTGTTTATTTTTCAATGTTATTCCAATATTATAGTCCAGAGAAATTTATGAGATTCATTGAATACACTAGAAGCTCGGTGCACACATTCATGCATGGATGGGGTTTCTCTAGGTGGTCTGTGGGGATTGGGCCGAAACCCGCAGCTCCACGCTGCCTGCAGCTCCTACATGCAGCTCCTTCTGTGCCTGCCACAGCCCTCACCCAATCAGTCCCAATCGGGAGAGGCTTGCACCTCTGCAGCAGAGCTCACCAGCCATGAGCCCTGCCTCTGGCACCCTCCCGAGGGGAGTAGCCTATAAGATGGGGCCAAAATCAGCACTCTGACATCCCCCGAGGGGTCCAAGATTGTGAGAGGGTGCAGGCCAGGCTGAGAGACTCCACCAGTGCATGAGAACAGCAAGTGCAAATGCCCTGAGTTCAGAGCACGGACAGCACGCCCAAGGAAGAGCAAGAAGGCCAGCCTGCCCAGTACAGTGTGCCTAAGGAAAGATTTGTAGGAGATGACACCAGATCAGGAGGGCTTGCCTTTTCAATTGATCTCTGCAAAATTAGGTGCTCGGGCCACTGTCCACCACTGCCCAACTTCATTCATGCCAGTGAGTGTGAAGCCACTCACTGTTTGGCTACTTCACCTATGAAAGCCCACTCTCATATAGTTGACCTAGCTGGAACCCACATTCCTCAGTTTCAAGGAGCTGATTATTTGGCATGAGTTGGCTTGCCAAAGTTTGGGCCACTTTGAGGGTTAGTGTGGCTCTATTTCTTTATAGTCATCTCTCTAGTACCAACCTAAGGAGATGGGGATTCCTTTTCTGGAAAAGTTGGTTGAGGTGAGAACGCTGATGTGCTGGTGTTCCTCACAGGATTTAGCATCAGCCCTCAAGACATCTAGAATTTTTAATATTCAACTCCCCTCCCCACACGTGTGGCTTTAGTCATGTTACCTTTCTGGCTGTCAGGGAGTATCTGTGTTAGCAGAGGTGAAGGTGAATGGCCAATCTACAGCTGTCAAGCTTCAAAGCACCCAAGGCCATGTTTTAGGAATCTCTTTCCTTCAATTTGGATCTAGGCCTACCACAAATGTTGTGATTTATCTTCACATTTGACAGTTTCTGCCCAAGGCCCATGTGATTGGTTTAGAGTACCTGACACCCCTTTCCACACTCTGTGGCAGAATATGTGCCCTCCTGCTCACACAGAGAACAAAATAATTGAAGAACCAGAAAAAGATAAACATAATATATCCTAAATTCTAGTTTTGCATTTTCCTAGGAACTCCACAGTTAGGATACTTATAATATTGACATTTATTGTTCCTGTTCATAAAATTATATTGTTGTCAAGGGTGTGTTATTGGGTTTTGGTTAATTATTTATTCTGGCATCTCCAGTATCTAGCATCATACCTAGCATTCAATAAATATTTCTTAAGTTAATTAGCTCATCTATTCACTCATTCACTCAAAATGACTCTAAATTTTGAGTGTCTCCAGTATTAGACAGAAGTAAAATTTGTTGGTACAGACCATTAGCTATGTAGTTGAGAAAAGCATTACATTACTTTTAACATCATGGGTTGAAAATATTTTTGCAGAAGTCTTATACTCTGTATTTATTAGAAGTTAACTAACAAGAGAAAGTTAAATTTCATAAAGGGATAAACTGGGGAGGAAATAGTGTTCTGAATGCATAGATTCAGTGCCCCCTGTAAGGTGAAAATGAGGTAAAATGCGTGGGGTAACTGATCCCAGTAACTCTTCTTCCTCTTGTTGCCGAGGCCTCTGTCTGATTGCAGACGTTACCAAGCTCGCAGAACTTCTTGGGAATCCTGCCAGAGTTAGGAGACCAGTCAACAGAGTGTCTCGAGTACAGCTCAGTAGAGTGAACATTGACAGAGATCTATATAGGTTATTTCCTTTCTCACACTGAGCTTCTTATCAATCCAGCTACCCTCCTGCCATCTCAGCTACTGTTCCTTCACCAGACCTTTTGAAATCCATAACAAGCAACAGGCAATTATAATAGATAAAAGTAGTGGAGTAAGTCTGAAAATGGCATTCCCCTAAAAAAATGTCTATCCTCTGATGGAAAGTTCCCATTGTGTGATCCCCTTTTGGGTTTTGGCATCGTGGACAGATAGAATTTACTTACTAACCCTGTGGGAGGGGGTTTCTGCATGGACCTGAGTATTCTTGACATGTTACTTCCAGGATATCGCTTAAATCCAAAAGTGCTTTCTTCAATACTCATCTTCAACAGAGGAGACATTTCCAGATTATATAAACCCACATGTCATCTAGAGAAAGGTAATATATCTAGAGTGGACAATTGCAGGAATTGGGATGCAGGTTATCATCAGATAATTCTATTCATGTAAAAGCAGTGTCTGGGTAGACAAAGTAAAGACAAAAATGGGAAAGCTTATGTGGATTTTAGATACTGGGGTTTGTTACCCAGCCCTGACCTTAGAACTCTTTCCCCATAAACTGGAAACTCAGCGTAGCTGGCTCCATTCTGCTTCACTCCATGATGTTTGAGCATCCCTATGGTAAATTCTACTTTGATTTAAAAGACCTGAGGGGCAAATCTTGGCTTTGCTACCTAGTTGCATAAACTTGAGGGAACCACATGTATATATTTTGTCTGCTTCCTTATCTACATTACGGAAACGGTGACGAAATAAGGTCCCCGGGTGTCAGGAGCTTCGTGAATGTTAAAACCCTAAACAAACATTGGTCGTCATTTGTTCCTAGGAAACCATTGAGCAGAGAGGTCAAGAGAATGGAATCCAACGTGAGGTAGCCTGATTTGAGTCTCACTTACCAGCTATGTGACCTTAAGTGTTATTTCTCTAAATCTGTTTCCTTGCCTATTAAAAGGATGGTTTTAATGAGATGAGGTAGTTATGAAGATTACATGACATAATCTAGAATCTCCTTGTATTTGCGGTTCCTGCTGGGTGAGTTCGGTGGCCATGTAATGCTGTGGGAAGAGTAGGAGGAGGGAAGACAGATGTAGCTTCCATTTGCAGAAGTGCTTTCTTCAATACTCATCTTCAACAGAGGAGACATGGCCTGCATGTCCCAGCTGCATTAGGTCCTTTCTGGGGCCATGACATCGCACAGAGTTCTGTACCTTGTTTCTCCCTCCATTCCTCCCCCCGCCGCCCCCTCCATTCAATGTATTCTATGTCGAGGCCCCTGTGAAATATAAAGGCTCTGCTCTTTCTGCTCTCCAGACAGTGTGACCAGCCTTTAGCCACCTGATAGGTTGTAAAACTAGTTTTCTTGGTGTTGTGCCACCTAATCACTTCTCATGTGAGTTTTGTGGTTGTTTTTTTCTGGGTCAGAGGAACATGAGTTCTTGAGTTCACTGTGGCAAGAGTCAATAGCCACTGATTAGGAAGTTGCTTCCTTAATGAGGTCATTCAGGATTTCTCCCTGAACTTCTGTCTGTTGCTGGGTAACAAACCCAGTAATCTAAATTCCACATAGCTTTTCCATTTTTCCAACTTGAATAAATAAATATAGCTTCGACAGAAACATCTTAAGATTCCCGGACTGTCAAACACTCTGAATTTGAACTGGTTGGCATTTTTACATCGAGAGCCCTGAAGTACTAAGCAAGTCATGTGGCTGTCTAGTCCACGTGATGGCCTGCCTATTAGGCAATTGTTCCCACAAATAGTTTTCATGTTTCCAGTATGGAAAAGACATATGATAATGGGTATTTGCTATTTGCTTATTACTGTATATGCTGGACACTGTTTAGCAGTGGTCGGCAAACTCATTAGTCAACAAAGCAGCAATTCACGTGGCTCACAAGCCTCAGTTGCCGACCACTGTCCTAAGGCAAGTGGAGATATATACCTCAAAGGGTAGGGTTTCTACAAAATCCATTGTCAGATTGGGGAATTGCCTTCGGCTGTTCAGGTGTTTGGCCAGTTGGAGGCAATAACATGTAGATTAAGATGCCCTCAGCTGTTTGGCAGTAAACAATCATCCTTTTCAGGTTTGGGAAATGCATTTAACCATTCCAGTGGGCCATAACATATGTGACTCAGCCCTTGTTGAATCACCAAGTTCCACCAACGTTTCAATGAGACTCTTGCCGTTATGACATGCTGGAATTGGCTTCCGGAATATAATGCCTTCACTGTAATATAAAGAAGAAATAAGCTGAAACCAGTTTGGCTCAGTGGATAGAGCGTAGGCCTGCGGACTGAAGGGTCCTGGGTTTGATCCCGGTCAAAGGCATGTAACTTGGATGCAGGCACATCCCCAGTAGGGGGTGTGCAAGAGGCAGCTGGTTGACGATTCTCTCTCATAGATGTTTCTAACTCTCTACCCCTCTCTCTTTCTCTCTGTAAAACATCAATAAAATATATTTTTTTAAAAGAAGAAGAAATAAGAGAAATCAATATATATTTAAGTATAGTCATACTGTGGAACACAATGAGATGGTCAGGTTCTTATACTCAGAACGAATATATTGGAATTGAAGAGATGCAGGAATATCTTCAAGTTGATTCTAATTTTTTTTTGTATTTGACATTTTGAATAAAGATAAATATATACCCAAACGTGCACTTAGAAACACTGTGAATCAAGAGCTACAAACACAGACGCTGACGGTAAGTTCTAGTGGGACTCAGTTCCACAAACTGAAATGCAGCTAGTGACACCATCTCTAGAGACAGTTAACAATTTTTCCTGGTCACGTTCTGAAGCGAAATATAATAAAGCATAGTCTTCCTTGAGCTTGCCTGGCAATGATATGCTTCAATGTTATTAAAAACCATTCTAAAAATGATGTGCTTATGTGCCTAAGCTTTAAAAATTACACAAAAGTTTCTCACCTTGTACATTTAAGGCAGGGCACTGAAGGCCGTGAGAGATTGTGTGACCGTCCCTTTTCACTGTATGGGGCTGCCCTATGCACTGCAGGGGGTTTCCCTGGAGGTTTGTGATAAGCTGGGATAAAAGGAACTTTTTTTTACTTTTTTGTCAGAGTGTCTGGAATTCACAACAGTCTAGCATATTGTTTCATAGAACTTTCAATTCATTTTTTATAAAATTCTTATTTGGAAAATCTTGGAAGAATTGAATGCAATACTGCAAGTTATGTTTGATCCAACTCGTCTGGAAGGTGATGCTACTAATCTCATCTTTTGACTAACTAAATAATTTTCCATATCTTGGCAAATATAGTCATGTTTGCAAATTATTTCCTTTAAAATATGGACTTCTAGATTCTTGTTTCTGTTTAGGATAGTCTGACTCCTCAGTGGTTCAGGACAAGGCAAGGACTGAGTGTGGGTTTTGTAAAGGTGAACTAATTCCTCGACTTGGCAAATTCCCTCGGAAACCTGCACACTGAATTGTCATTGCTTGATGAGCTGTTCAGTGGCCTCAGTAACATGAGTTGTTTCTTTTGATCAAATCCATAGTAGATAAAAATGATCAATCACTACTGGGCTGTACAGAGAAGCGAAGTCTAAAACAATCTTTCAGACGATGTTACTTTGTCACTTTACAAATGAGTCACAAAGTGAGAGAAGATAAAATGTGTTCACTGCTACTTCTTCTCAGGCAAAGAAACAACTCAAGTTTTTGTAATAAGAGGCCAGCTCTCGCCCTCTCTCCTCTCTCTCTCTCCTTTAAAATACATTTGTGTTTTTAAAATATATTTTTATTGATTTCAGAGAAAAAGAGAGAGGGAGAGATCGAAACATCAATGATGAGAGAGAATCATTGATTGACTGCGTTTTGCACACCCCCTACTGGGGGTTGAGCCTGCAACCTGGGCATCTGCTCTGACCAGGGATCTAACCTTAACCTCTTGGTTCATAGGTCGATACTCAACCACTGAGCCACCGTGACCAGGTGAGGCCTAGCCTCTCTTAAAAATATTGCAGCAAAGCAAATTAATATAAAGATAAATAGCAAACTTCTTAGGTAGTGAATCCATCTTCATTGTCTCAGGGTGTCAACTGATAAATCACCCCAAATCTGCTGCTTTGGAGCCCTAGAAGGTTTGCAAGGGGAGCTGCTGCCCCCTCGTGGACGACTGGTTCCTGCAGACGTTGGGCTGAAATAGCCAGGAGCCCTGGCCAATGCCTGGGGAATGAACAGAGGTGCTTTGTAAATGATGCAGGTAATTGAGGACTTTTTGTATATTATTCTTTTGGCACAAGAAGTTGTAACGCCTTGTTGTAATTGCCTGAAAAAGCAGTCTTTTGAATATTTTCCTGTCATTGCTTTGAGTTCGACTTTCTCATCATTTTCTGCCTTTCCCACATTAGGGCTGGCTGGCTGATTCTCAGGGTCCACTGCTCCATGAAAACTCGAGACCCCTCCCCCCCTAGAAACAAAACAAGAAAATAGTGCCATTGGGGGTGCTATAATACTTTTCCCTTTCTCCCACAATCTTTCTCTTGACTTGCTTTGGTATTTTTATTTGCTCTTGTGTGGGCACCAAAAATATAGCTTTTCTCCCACGGTCCTAAGTTCTTCTCTCTGGGATAATAATCAAATGAACAGAGACAGATTAACAGGAGAAAATGTCCAAAGTTTATTATACGAATGTACGTTCTGGGGTCCATAAGAACTTGACACTGAGGAGTTGAGGCTTATATGCCATTCTGAACCAAGGAGAAGAAGGCCCGGGGCCTGGGATTGCATGGGAGAGTACTTAATTCACAGGTAGGAGGAAGAGCAGACATGGGGGAAACAAATTCTTGCTGGGACAGGCTTTGCCAGATTTCTTCCTGTCTGCCACATACCTGCTCACCCCTATGTGCACCGGCTCCCTTCCTGAGGCAGCGTGTCCATCGGAACTCCTTTGGGCAGGAAGAGGGAGAGTCCAAGTTCTTCCTGAATCCTCTGTGTCTCAATAACCGGCTTAAAATCAGCACCTCCAGGGGCACATTTCAACACTTTGGCCCCTTCACTACTTAATGTCATTCTCCAGTAAAAACACGTTAAAACTTTTAAATATTAGCATGAATTTTATCCTTCCTCTTTATCTTGTGCAATGCAAATTATATGTGCAAATACAAGAACAAATATGCTTGTATGAGGGGCAAATATAACTCGTAATGGTGAAGTTACTGAGATTACACAAGTCATATTTTACAATGTCTACATGTATACTAGTGTGTACGTTGTTCTTTCAAGAATAGTGAATATGCTGAAACCGGTTTGGCTCAGTGGATAGAGCGTCGGCCTGCGGACTGAAAGGTCCCAGGTTCAGTTCCGGTCAAGGGCATGTACCTTGGTTGCAGGCACATCCCCAGTAGGAGGTGTGCAAGAGGCAATCTTTCTCTCTCATCGATGTTTCTAACTCTCTATCCCTCTCTCTTCCTCTCTGTAAAAAAAAAAAATCAATAAAATATATATTTAAAAAAAGTGAATATGCTGAACAGCAGTATTTCAATTGTTTTTATTGCACTTCCTGATTCGTGCACGTTAAACCAACACCCTCTACCTTTGCCTCCTGATGAGTAAGGACCGAAAGGTAAGGGGACTACGGGTATCCTCTCCTTGTCTTCTGTGTCAGGAGAGGCAGCAGAAGTGGTTGGCTAAGTAAAAGGAGTAAGAAAGGCTATGATGGGGTTTCTTGGCCATTTGTTTTTCTTAAAACACCATTGCCTTCTATCTGCAATAGAAACAGGTCATGGCTCAAAAGGATGGCCTCTCGCGGCTCCAATTCCTCATTTACTCAGTCACAGATGCACCACACCACCCTTGTGCGTGCGTGCCGGGAGCCTTGCTAACTCCCTGGCGCCGTGGGCCCGCTGGGCTCTGTGCTCACAGGACGTGTGAATGCTGCGGCGGATGGGAAAGAACTGGCGGGCATGCATGTTAAGCGCATCTCCTCTTCTATCTCTCTCTCTCTCTCTCTCTCTCTCTCTCTCTCTCTCTCTCTTTCTCTCTCTCTCTCTCTCTCTCTCTCTCTCTCTCTCTCCCTATCTCTAAAAACAATTCACTTATTCTCGGTGATGGTTTTTAAAAAGAATAAAGAAAGCAGGCCAAGTGTCATTCAGACTCCACTCCCGCCCTCGACCTGGGTCTCAGCAGCCCTGGCTGTGGATGAGGAGAATCATGAATCCCAGAGGAGAGCAACCCCCAGGGCCAGATCATGAGCCTCCGTAAAAGGGGGGAAGCTCGCCACGCCCACAGCGCACCACCAGCCGGGACCCCACCGCAAGGGGGTGAGGGATGAGCCACAAGGCGCGAGCCCAGGCCCAGGGATGAAATGTTCATCCCTCTGTGTGGATCCATGTTTCCAACTGACATCGTTTTCTATCTGCCCGAAGGACTTCCTTTACCATTTCGTGTCCTGCAGGCCTTCTGGTGATGCATTCCTGCAGCTTCGTTATTTCTGAAATCACAGGCCCCTGTTTCAACGAAGTGTTTCCCACTGACCTGGTAGCCTCGGCCCAAGAATCTACCACCGCAGCTCCGAAGCAGGCATGGCTAGGCTTGTATTCGCCTTTCCTACAATGGAAGTTTTCCGACAATGGAAGCTTTGGTGGAGTTTACTCAATTTCTATTAGATTTTATGAAGCAAAGTTCTGTCCCTTAATTATTAGAAACATTATATAATTGAACTCTGAGTCTAAACCACAGGCCCGTAAGAGAATGAAACCTAGGCTCCAATAGTCCCATCTCTGTTCCACCGCCACAAATATTCGTATTTTACAGATAAGAAGGGAAAGCAATCATGTCAGAATGAAGTTTATTTGCTGCCTATTTATAACAGAGGCCGTGTTTTATGTACCAAGACCATGTCCCTCTGCCTTGGATTGTTTGCTCACAGTGAGGAGAGTAGATTTCCATAAGATGTCCTTAAAGTCAGTTTTAAGATAGAACAGGAATAATGAGAAGTAGGCAGCAGCACATTAACTTCTTAACACACAGGGGTATTTTCTCTTAGCCTTCATTTACAAAGCCCAGGATTTGTCTGTCTTGGTATTCATACCAGTGAGCAGAATGCCTGACACATATTGGCGCTCAATAAGTGTGTTTGCTGCAGCGTAGTAAAGATTATGAAGTATCATCCCTGGTGAAGAGATTGATGCAGGATATTAAAAATACTACAGAGTGCAGAGACATCTAAATTATAAATCATTTAGAAAGGGGATAATGAAAACATTGATTTTTGAAATTTAAAAACGTGACCACTATGACTGTTCTATTGTTTTCCTTGAACGATCTGTATGTAAAATTATTGATCTCTGTTTAAGAGAGTTATAGATATGAATTTAAAAAGGAAAAGAAAAAAAGACTAGTTGGGAAATAAAACCAGTTTATGAGACTTTTAAAAGAGGAATAAGTGTTATTAAGGAAGGGTGAGTCAGAAGCAAGCAATTTTCGGAGCTGAAGGAAACCTTGGGAACCACCCTGGCCAGCCCTTCAACTTGTCAGGAGACAGCATGAGAGCCCAGAGGAGTGAAATGGCACTTCAAGTTCACACGATACAAAGCAGAAAACAAACCCCTAACCTAGTTGATCCCTCCCTAAAATCTATTTACTCTTTAACTCAGCCTGTCCTTAATGTTTTCTCTTCAACTTGGGAGATCAAATAAAAATATAATATTGGAATAAAAATCCAAAACAAAGAGAAACCAAGAAAGTAACTAGTTCTATATGCCAAGGTGTTTTGTTGTTGTTGTTTTTGTTTGTTTTTTTAAGTAAATTAAAAATCTGAATATTAATATCCACATCAGACATCCTCTTCCAAGCACGAGGGTTTCTCAGTGGAGGTAGAAATTGTGGTAACATGAGCACAAGTCCCCACATTTAAATAGGAATGTAAGGGTTAATTAATGGTAATATTCACAATGTCACCACGTCAAGGGCAAGTTTTATCAAGACCAAGGGAGTATAGCTACAGGGGCCTCTGGCTACCATAGAGCCAGAATAGAATCTCCTGCAGAGGGCGTCAGATGACCAGGCAGGAGAGCCGGCTGCGGTCCGCTGAATCACCGAGGGAGGAGAAGCCCTTTAAGTGTTATTAAGGGCTTCTGAGAACCAGATCAGGCCCGTGGCAACTGGAGAAGAAGGGTCTGACTGAGAACCAGATCAGGCCGGTGGCAACTGGAGAAGAAGGGTCCATGCAGCCTCAGGCTCTAACTGAGTGCTCTTCACAGGAAAACATTCCCACTCAGCTACACACCTTCTCCATGCTGCAGGCTGGTTTGGAGAATTAGGCCCTTTACAAACACACAGTTCACCCAGGTCAAGCAAAGTCTATTGAGAAATCATTTTCTCTGCATTGTGATAAATAGGAAGCATACATAAGAGAATCATTAAAAACTACTTTGAATCATTCAAACTTAGAGAATTTGCTTTGATGACATTACAAAGTGACGAAAAGTAGGTACGGTAAACGTATTTACATTTGGGCAGGAATGTTCATTCTGCTGATCTTAAATGAGAGATATTAAGCTTCATAGAATTTGGAGAAATAATTCAATAAGAGGGAGCTATGGGCATGGTAGAGAGAGAGCAGGATAAGAAAGAGCAGATGGAGTGGACATGGTGAGACAAGAGAAAGGAAATTGAGTCAAAGCACACCTGGACTCTGGAAATGGACATGGAGCTTGGCATGGGTGGGTCAAGGTGACCTCTGGTTATATATCTCAGGGATCTGGGCAGAGATGGGATGGCTGCATCAGGAAGGAGAAGTGAGCCTCCACTGAGCCCATAGGGAGAAATACAAATATTATATATTCCCAACTTGCATGTTCATGTTCTGGAGTCCATTATATAGATGAAGGCAGATGAGGAGTGAGAGGTCATAGTAGTGAATACCTCACTCTGGTTCTCTCCATGAGAGTTAAAACCAAATGCAGATGGTTAAGTAAGACCAAATGCAGACCAGTGTATCGGCATAAAGTATATACTGAGCATCGGTGAACAAGAAGAGCAAAGTCAAGTGAGAAGGGACCAGGGCCACAGCCATCTATTGTCATCGCTGTGTCTGCTTCCCTCTCCCTACTTCCCCCAGCATCTGTGTTAGTGCAGGAGAGTGAGGTCTAGGAGACCTGGAGTGGAAAACGTATAGGCCATGGAGCCAGTGCGAACAACAAACCCATGCTTTTGTTATCTCTTGTTAGTGATCTGACTCAGCTAATGAGTCTTTATCTTTCATATGCCAGATGGAATCCATTCATTCGTCTTTTCATTCAAGTATTATTTAATATATATATCATATGCCAGGGCCTATGGTAGGTACTGGGAATGGAGGGATAACAAATAGTCATAGTCCTTTTCCTTGTGGCGTGTACAGTATAGTGACAATAGATGTTAAGTAATTAGAAGATCACACTCTAATTATGATAACTGCTGTGATAGGAGATAAAGGACACTCTCCTATGTAATAAAGAGCTAATATGCTCGTTAGACCAAACGGCAGAATGACCGTCCGGACAACCTTCCAGACAAAGCCGGGGCTGTGAGGGCCGAGCCCCTTGCACAAATATCATGCAACTGGCCTCTAGTTACCATATAATAGGTGAACCTAATCAAGGAGGGAAGAGAGGATATTAAATAAAGTTTTTTAGCTAAAAAAATGGCTCTAGGTCTGAGAATTGGAGACACAGGGGCCTTTTCATGCAGGATCGATCTTTTGTTTTAATCTTCACCCAAGAATATGTTTTTATTGAGTTTTAGAGAGAAAGTGAGTGAGAGAAAGATTGATTGGTTCCCTCCTATACACTTGTACACATCCTAACCCATGCTCCTCAAGTCCAATTTGCCCTTTGTTTTGCTGGCCTGTTATCTTTAGAACATAAAGATCCTTTGCAGAGCAGTCTACTCCTGTCTCAAAATTACCTTCACTCACCACCCAAAATCACTCACATATAAACGTTAGCAATTTGCCATCATAAAAGATAAGAAGAGTCCAGATATGTGATGCTCTTTTCTCCTCTCTGGGGCTGGAGGCCGAGGACCAGGGAAGGGTGATACTGTTCATATTCTCTAGAAAACCCAGAGTTGCTAAAAATGAAAGGGAAAGAGATGGAAAATGAAAATACATTGGTTACATGTATCCTCCCATCACCCTGTAAGCTAAATGCAATTCTGTGTAGTGTTCTATGCACCTGCTTTTAATTGGCCCTTCTCCCTAGATATCTGTGGATTCCTCAGGGTCTCCCTCTTTGGTCTCCTCTGTCAGCCTGGAAGTGCAGATGTCTGTCCAGCTGCTGTCACTTGCCCTCTTCCTGGTGTCCTACAACATTCCTCCAACTTGAATGTGCAGCTGAATAATGTGAAGACCTTGCCAAAATTCAAATTCTCAGGTCCAGGGTGGGAACTGAGACTCTGCATTTATGGACACTACTGGTGACACCAAGACTGCCAGTCCTCTGACTATACTGAGTAACATGTGTTTACACTTCTCCCTGAGAAAATCTACCTCTTTATTTTAAAACTAGAGGCCCAGTACACAAAATTCATGCTCTGGGGAACGGAATGTCCCTTAGCCCAGTCTGCACCCTCTCCAATCTGGTCCCCTAGAACTGCCCCACAGGGATTGGGCCTAAACTGGCAGTCAGACATCCCTCTCACAATCCGGGATTGCTGGCTCCAAACCGCTCCCTTCCTGACAGCCTGATCACCCCCTAACCACTCCCCTGCCAGCCTGATTGATACCTAACTGCTCCCCTGCTGGCCTGATTGCCCCCAACTTCCCTCCCCTGCCAACCCAATTGCCCCCAACTGCCCTCCTCTGCTGACTTGATTGCCCACAACTACCCTTCCCTGCCAGTCATCTTGTGGCAGCCATCTTTGGCCACATGGGGGCGGCCATCTTGTGTGAGGGCAGAGGATTAATTTGCATATTACCTCTTTATTATATAGGATATATTCATACATATTTTTTGGGGGAGGAAGGGTGTTTCTTCTGAATTTTTAACTATTCTTTTGGTACAAATAGTTTCTATATGTCCATCTTCGGCTCTGTGAACTTCTCAAGCTTCATTCTGCATGTTCAAATGCTTCCTGAACATCTCAGTGCAGATCCTACCAGATCTCAACAGGACATGTGCAAAGCTTGACTCTCATCTTCTAGTTACCTTCTTTCCCAGTGGATCCATGTCCATTAAAGACATCACAAAGTGGTGGAATGTCAGAACGATGTCCACCAGCATCCTAGTGTCCTAAACAGACCCTGACCCCCTCTCCCCCCAAATACCAAATGTTTGTCTATTCAAAAGAATCATGGATATAATATTGAGGTAACTGTAACTGTAAAACTATGATAATCTGGTTTGTAAGCATTTTCTCTGATTTGATGTCTCATAAAGAAACTGTCAAGGCAACAGGCCACTTGTGGCATGCTAAACAGTTCTATGTGAACTGGTTCCTATGAAGCAGATTTTCAAGAACTTGCCTGGACTTTTGTAGCTCCATTTGAAGTTCCATTTGCCACGTTGCAGAGGGAAGCCCTCCATGGGCATTTGCGTGGAGAGGACCCTGTACGTTGTTGATCCACTATGTTTTCTCTAACTCTTTAAGTTTATTTGGTGTTAAAGCTCTTGGCATGAGTGTTAGGGTCAACTAGCAGTGGCAATATGGCAATTCCAGTGGTTTATTTGAGCATTCTAGAGACTGTACACAGTGGTGCTCAATAAGAAGAAAGGTTTTTATTTGGCTGCTATTATATGCCTTATAATCGAAATGTTATGCATAATGTATATACAGATATATACACATACATATGCTCATGTATGTGTGTATATATAAATACACACACATATATAGATACATAAATACTGTGATAGTTAATTATATGTGTTTACTTGACTGGGACTTAAGCCAGATGCTAGGCTTTGGGATTTTTGTGGTGCCATTGTTTGGGCCCATAGTCGGCAAACTGTGGCTTGTGAGCCACATGTGGCTCTTTGGCCCCTTGAGTGTGGCTCTTCCACAAAATACCATGGCCTGGGCGAGTCTACATCGAAGAAGTGGTATTAGAAAAAGTTTAAGTTTTAAAAATTTGGCTTTCAAAAGAAATTTCAATCATTGTACTGTTCATATTTGGCTCTGTTGACTAATGAGTTTGCCGACCATTGGTTTGGGCAATCCCTCTGTTTTTGTCCTTTCACAACAGTCTAGAACTTTTCCAATTAGGCCTAGCTGGTGTTTTCTCATGGGCTATGTTAGACATATGCTCAGGGAAAAATGGTGACACAAAGTGAAAAGTTGACAGTGGAGGAGAGTTTGGAGGAGATGGGAGATCAGGACAGTTTTCACGACAGGTAATTATGCAGATGTGTTACAGCTGCCTCGTCTCCTGGAAGCAATCTCCTCTAACTGCAGCCCAATCACTGTGACTTTGCTACAGTAAAGCAAATCTAATCTTCAGGGTCTTTTGACCTTGTTGGGCTCCCCATTGCCTCCTAGATGAAATATGGTCCCACAATTTGGTCCCGTCTCCTATCACTCCCTCCTCATCTTATCCCCATTCAGTGTACTCTCTACTTTGCTGTGAACTTCCAAATGCTCATAGTGGGAGACTCTATACAAGGAGCCTTGGGAACCTTTCTCAGAGTCCATGGACCTCAAGTCGTAGACTGTAACATTGATCACTCTATAGTAGAGTACCTGACAATGGCTTGAACTGAAATGTTATGCACATAACATAATGTATATATAGATATATACACATACATATGCTCATGTATGTGTGTGTGTGTATATAAATATACACACATATATAGATACATATATACTGTGATAGTTAATTATATGTGTTTACTTGACTGGGACTTACTTTCAGATCTTGAACTGAAAAATAGTTACCTTTAAGTTTTAAAGCTGCATTAAATTTGGAGGGGATGTCTAGCAAAGTCCTGTAGCATGCCTTTGGAAAATAGAGTAGATCAAGTTTGAGAGAATGGCATTTTCCCTATGAGTTTAATTTTAAATTGGGAAGGATTAAGGGTAATTCAATTCCAACAAAAATTTAATATCTTTAAAATGTCCCCTCTCTTCACATTATTTGATTTGAGAAGATTGATGGATTGAATGAGTAACTGGGAGGAGGGGTTGCTGGCTCACAGCCAGAAAAAAAGCCTATGCATTCTGAGTCAGCTGCTCGGAAACAGGAAGCCAGGCCTCCCAAACCTTTTTTTTTTTTTCCCCCAAAGCAACAGGGGTTGTGTCCAGAGAGCTCCCTATCATTTCTGCAGGTGCTTCCTTCAGGTCTTCACTCCGATGTCACCTCTTAAGAGCGGCCTCCCTAACTCACCTTTATAAACTTGCAATTGTCCCTTCAACTTCTGGCACTTCCTGCTGCTCTTTGCTGCTTAATATTTTTCTCCTTAGCTCTTACCCCAGTACACAATGCTATATATTTTTCTCTGTTCCCATTTCCCGCTCTCAAATAGGAGCTCCATGTGGGCAGAAAATTTGGCCTTTTTTTTGCTCACCACTGTATCTCCAGTGTCCACCACTCAGGAGGCAGTCGGTAGATAGGACGGAGTAGAAGCCAGCTCACTCTCACGAAGCTGAATGTAGCTCCTTCGTGGAGCCTTTTCTATTTTTTCCCCCTCACCTCCTGTGTGTGCTCCTGTAGCACTTTCCCTCATCAAAATTAAACTCATTATTGATCTGACATTAAAGCTCACATCTTCCGGCTGGGATGTATCACTTTCAAAGTGTTTGGAGATGATAAGTATTTTGAGTTTCCTAAAACTCAGTTATACCCATATAAATTAGTAATGATTTCAATGACAGCCGAATGTGAAAAAGACAGGATTTTAGTGAACAAATCAGATTCAAAAATAAGTGAGAGGGAGGGTAGGGAGATATGGGGGATATAAGAGATCAACCGACGGACTTGTATACATTCATATAAGAATAACCAATGGATGTTAAGATACTGGGGAGGGCATGTACGGGAGTGGGGGGGGGCAATGGTAAGATATGTACACATATAATACCTTAATTAAAAAAAAAAAAGGAAAAAAAAATGAGTGAGGTTCGGGAAAAAAAAATAACATGAACCAACCAGCCACACACCCTCCAACCCACAGAGTTTCAGGTTGCCCGTAACAAGTGAATCAAGTTCCTCAGTGTGGACCTGGTCCAGTCTCAACAGAGCTTTGTGCTCAGTCCTGGTGCCACGCTCAGGAGTGGCCTGTAGCACGCTCAGGAGAGGGGAGACTGGAAACAACATTATCAGGAAGAATTGGGAATATTTAGCCTGGGAACGAGAACACTATGGGATAGATGTCTTCAGAGAGCTGAAGGACTGTCCTCTTGCTGAGAAATGGTTTCTTTTGCGTGGTCTTAAACGTTAGAAATTACAAGGAAATCTATTTTGGCTCAATTAGGATACAGTCTTTGAGGGTTCTGATGCAGGCTAGGTTGGAGCAGGGGCCAGGGTACCACAAGTCCTATCGGCTCGGCGGGTGCCTCCTGTGTCCTCTTGGCTGGGGGTGGGGGCTGGCTCCTTGTGTACATCCTGCACACATCCATGCTCTCCTCAGCCTCCTCAGCCACACAGCATCTAAGTTCATTGTGTCCTATACTTAAGAATATCTATAATTTACTTTATGTTTGAAAATAAATCATTTGTGCCTGGCCAGCGTGACTCCGTGGTTGAAAGTCAACTCATTATGAACCAGAAGGTCATGATTCCATTCCGGGTCAGGGGACATGGCCAAGTTATGGGCGCGATAGCTTGTGTGGGGCATGCGGAAGATCTATGATTCTCATTGATGTTTTTAGCTCTCTGAAATCAATATAAATTTTTTTTAAAAATGTTTTTAAAATCATTTGTTACTAAGTATTCTGCTTCACTTGTTTGATTTTCACACTGCCAGCTGTTACGGGAAATTTTTATATATTGGCTTGGCATAGACAGAGACTATGTGAATGGCCCACCCTTTTCACTTCCATTCTGAACCCAAGTCAGATCCTTCTATCATTTTGGACACCTACTCATGGCAGATGAATGATAGTGGTTGATATCAAATACAGAGTCAAGTACAATGCTGGAAAACGGGATTCCAGCATACCAAAGGCTGAGTAAACCTGGTGCTGCCAGGAGCTTTTCAAACCCATGATATTCTCGCAGGAAAGACTGAAGGAGCTCTCCACGAGGGGAGACCCCCTCCGGGCCCCCCAGCACGTGGTGCAGAGTGTGACCACTCATCCAGAGGCTCTGAGTACTCTCCCCACCAGCCTCCTGGGGCTGTGGCTAGCTGTCAAACACCTGGGGCTTCAGTGCTCTGTTTCGCCCCCACCATTTACACATCAAGTTCTTTTGTTACTGTCCCCTTAGGAATGTCTACAACATTTTTGATTCTTGACTTCTCCAAGCACGAAGTAGATGCTCAAAATAAAAAATTGTTATCGAATAAAACCCAACAGCTGCTTTCTTAGTTCAGGTTACTATAGTGATTTACAAGCAGTGTGTCACAAGAATTTTAAACATGCAATACCTGACTATTTGGTCAAGGGCATAGACCTCTTTTCCTTTACATTGCCTAATAATAATAAAAAATGACAACAGCCAACACAATAGGTGTTAATGGATCAAAATTATACTTTTATTTATTTTTTTTTTGTCAGTTTGGAAAAAATATATTTTGGGTGTGCTACAGAATTTTAGTAATTAGTTTTTATGTGCTACGAGATGAAAAAGGTTGAAAGTTGCTGTGCTAACCCATATTTCACTACCGTATTAAGTCTTCCTTGGCATTCAGGATACAGTGAAAGGAAGGTCCTCACCACGGCAACCAAGGCTCTTCATGATGTATCTGCCTGCCTGCCAGCCTTCCCTGGCCCTTCACCGTCTGGTCAGCCTCACAGGCTCATCTTAGCATCTTCTGGTCTGTTCCAGATAGCACTCCCTGGCTCACATCCCTTCTCTAGGGTTTGCCAACACCGCCTGGGGTAGAACCCTCCTGGTGTGTCCCCCTGGCACTCTACTCTGGTTCCTTTACAGTACTCATTAGACTGTAATTTCTTGAGGTGCAAAGCAAATCGTGTTAATTTCAATCCAGTGTCTGGCCAACAATAGGCTCATGTCTGCGGAAGCATGAAGGAGCCGTGTGTGGTGCCCATTTCACAGGACTCCCTTGGCAGCACAAACGTGGAGTGGGCAGCAAGGGAAGCGTCAAGTGAACAATTTTTTCTTTCTTTCTCTGCCATTAACAAAATGTAAGACCTTAGAGAAGGACAGGAAAAGGAATTAAAATTCTACAAGTCCCCCCAGCTAGCACATAAAATAGTATTTTAAATTATGTTCTCATTTAATCTTTGCTTTTATAATGATTATTCATGTATGTAATTTCTTGATCAAGCTCTAACTTCTATTAAAAACTATATAAATGATACCCTGGTTGGTGGCTCAGCAGGTTGGAGCATCATCCCGTACACCATAAGGTTTTGCATTCGATTCCAGGTCATCGCACCTATCTAGGTTGCAGGTTCTGTCCCCGGTTGGGGCACATATGAAAGGCAACCGATGGATGTTTCCACACTCATGTTCCTCTTACCCTTCCTCTCTCTAAAAAAATCAATAAACATATCCTTGGGTGAGGATTAAAAATTACACATATAAATGACAATTTACATACTTCCACATTAAAGAGCGATTAAATGAAGAAAATGGGCACTGGTAAGCTTATGCAGCTTTACCGTAGAATATAAGAAAGCACCCTGGTGTCCAAAAGGTACAGATTCAATGCCATGTAAACTACCCCTCAGTTGTGTGATTTGGGGAAGTCCCCTGGGGGGCTGAATGTCCCTCCTAGTGTACCTCGACCCAGTAGGTACTAAAGTGTTAGTTCTCTTCTCCCTTATGGTTTTGGAGGTCTGGGAATACAGAGCTTCAGTGACAAGAAATTTCTCTTTTACTTTTGAAATTAAAAGGGAGGCATTGAGGCGACGCCGGAGAGCTGCTGGTTCTGAGGGCGGCGGTGCGTGGCGTCGGCTCCCAGGACGAGAGGGGAAAGTGAGGGCATCTGCTGCTTCTGACTGAGGAAAAGATGGTCAACGTCTTGAAAGGAGTGCTTATAGAATGTGACCCTGCCATGAAGCAGTTCCTTTTGTACTTGGTCGAGTCAAATGCCCTAGGGAAGAAGTTCATCATTCAAGACATTGATGACACCCATGTCTTCGTCATAGCAGAGTTTGTCAGTGTCCTCCAGGAGCGAGTAGGTGAACTAATGGACCAAAATGCTTTTTCTCTTACCCAGAAGTGAAAATATTAGATATTAAAAGTAACAGATTCAAGAGACTCTTCACTTAGTATCTTGTGTGACAGGCTAGACTTAGAGCCTTGCTAAGAAGCATGCTGTGGGAAAGACTCAGGGGTCATTTGTTCAGAAAAAAGCCCCTGAGCTGATGTTCTGTTCTTTTGTGTGCATAGTTTCCTTTTTTTACTATGTGTACCCTAGAATTAAAAAAAAAAAAACCCACAAAACTTTAACAGTTGGCAATAATTTGACTTTATATTATCTTTTATTAAAACATAAATTGTTTTCCTAAAAAAAAAAAAATAAAAAAATAAATAAAAGAGAGGCATTTAGTTTCTTAATTCAGTTTCACTTGGATGAAACAGTTCCCTTTTCAGCAATAGATAATTTTTTAGTTATATTAATATTACTTTTAGAAAAACGTAAATTTTGTGTTACCGATATGCAGACTTACTGTCTCTAGCATCCATCTTTTTTTTTTTTTTAATATATTTTTTATTGTTTTTTTACAGAGAGGAAGGGAGAGAGATAGAGAGCTAGAAACGTCGATGAGAGAGAAACATCGACCAGCTGCCTCCTGCACACCCCCCACCGGGGATGTGTCCGCGCAACCAATGTACATGCCCTTGACCGGAATCGAACCTGGGATCTTTCAGTCCGCAGACCAACGCTCTACCCCTGAGCCAAACTGGTTTCGGCTGGCATCTTTTAAAGGAAATAAAATTATTATTTTAAAATAGTAAACACATAAGAAACAAGTCAGCAATGTAATGCCCCAATGAATCCTAAAAATTTATTACTTGGGAAGATGTCAAATATTGATATTCTGTTTTACAGCTCATGACAATAATCAGAAAATATACACTTTGAAGTGAAGGTTGAAAGAAAAGAATAATTACATATAATATACAGACTACAGATACTTTATTTGTACATAAGCAAAGCAGTACTAAAAGCATATTTAGATGTGCACAATTAGTGAACGCGGTGATTTTCTGTTTAAAGCTGCACAACTCAAATCCTCCTGGGGTCAATAAAGACAGACTGAGAAATACATTTAGGGCTATCACCGTGTCTGGTTGTAAACCTTTTTAATCTCTCCCTTCCCCCCATATATATATGTATATACTTTATTGCCTTTATATTTCTGCTGGTTTAATATAATTAGTATACTAAATAGTTATCTGCATTTATTTGGTTTCTAAAAATATATAAAATGCATTGGAATAGAACTCCTGCAGCTTTCCAGCGGCCACTGTCCTGGCACGGAAAGCTCTTCTGGAAATGTAAAGCAGCAATTCTGAATAAATAGTGATTGTTCTGTCTTCTCCATACAGCTGATGGCCTTTACCCAAAACTCAACAATACTGTAGCAAAGAGTATAAACATGCAGTTAAAAAATGGACATAATACAAAAGTAATACTTATGAGTGGAATTTTACACAATAGAGACCAACAAAGACAACTTAGTAGGTAGAAGGGGGATGTGAACACAGCATTGCTATTTACATATAAATTAAGGCCCAATTTTTCCAAAGGCAGTGCACACGGGGAACTGCCCATCTGCCCACACCCTCTGCATACCTGAAATCAAGCGTTTTTGCTTTTTCTGTAGTATTTCCTCAATCCATTATTACAGTTCTAATTTGGAAAGACGTTCACAGAAAAGGCTTTAACACAATTTCTTTTTTTCTACCGACTGTTTTGCTCTTATTCACAAAGAAATTTTTTTGTGGAAAATTTCCTTTTAATGCAGGTTAAAAAAATGTATTCAATAGCTCTGGAAGCAAATGCTTATTTGCTCTTATTGAACACTGTTAAACTTCACATTTCATGTCATCCTACATTTTTACTGTGTCAGTGTTGTGTAAGCTCTAGTTTATGGCTATGACTAATTTGAAGTATGAGAGCTGATGGCTAGTTCAGTGATGACTGGGGGGATTGAATGGGTACCTCCTATGAATACCAACCAAAGTCTCACATGTAAATTCTCTGTGCATCAAGACAAAAAAACAAATGCTAACAAGCCAAAGTATCGCCTAAAAACAACAAAAGGACCCTGGCAACCCTCTACAGATCCTTCTGAGGAAGGTAGATACTTAAAGGGTCACTAATGTACTAATGCTATTTCAAATTACTCCTCAGTAAAAAAATTTTATCTTCCAATGTATTTAATACTTATAGAAAACGGCAATAAAGTAACTTGCAGTATAATAAACAAAGAACTTGTCATCTAATTTAGTATTTAGAACCTGAATATTCCACAGATTCAAATTTTTATATTTGGTATTTTTGTATACTATTGCCCAGTCCTCACCAATATATCCAAAGATGTGGCACTTACATATTCACAATGGATAAAAATGATTAGGAACAACTAAAGTGTGTTTTGTTTTTTTTAAGATGTTCTAGGGAAGTGAGTTTTCCTTGCGCTATTTTAGAAACAGACTTAGAAAATATTCCTTAGAGGTGTGCTTCCAGAGGTACTAGAACTGATTAAAAAGCAGGGCTGCTTAATGCATTCATCAAATTCATGTTGCTCTCTCTCCTCATCTAGGAAATATTTGTATCTGTAATTAGATCTGCAGAGATTACCTGGCAGCCTGAGAGCCCAGATGAAGTTATCAGAGAGGTCACCGTGATGCAAGGCTGGGGGACCCAAGGCCACTGCAAGGTGGAAGGTGCTGCCAGTCTCCCTTTAGTTACTAGATTGATGCCGGTAAGAATTTACAACAATTACGGTAATTCGGTACTGACTTTGTGTTTCTCACAGCCTGCCAAGCATCTTTACAATTTAAAACGGCAAAGTTTAACATACCTTTTAACATTTTTATTTAAATAGAATGTGATTTACAAAAATATTTTTCTTTGTGAATAAGATCACAATTTCTCTGAATAACAATAACAAAATGACTCTTAGTATAGGATGGAACCCTTTAAAAATAAGGCATAGATCGGGCATACATAAATCATTATTGTCACAAAATCTACAAATTATTTTGATTTTTTTAATTCTCATAATTTTCAACCATATGTAAATATGAAATAACTATTATAAATTGAGAGCAAATGTGTATAGGTTGTGGTTATTTAGATAAGAATTGGTTACTTCTCAAGTCATTTGCAAAATAGTATATGGCAAGGTCAACTCAGTAACTCCAATAACCCAAAGAAAGTAATCTTTAGTTGAGGTCTGCCATTTAGCTGGACTAGAAAAGGCAACTCTACATTTTACCTTCAGTTCTCTAGAAGCTTCTATATATTTTCATAGCCATCCTTATAATTTTCCATTGGAAATCTAAATATAGCAGCATTCACAGCATTCATTAAACCAAAAATAAGTCAAATGCATTTAAAACATCCAAAGTTGACCTCATGCATAAGCTATGACTTACATCTTTTTATTGTTACCATGGCATTAATACACTAATCCTCTGTTACTCTGTTGCATGTAAGAAATAGAGAGATGTATTTTCCTCAGAATGAAAAATTAGAAATTTCAGAAAAAGATCTTAATTATATCAGAGGGAATGTAAAAATGGCTAAGAGATATCTGACCACATCCCTTTAGATATCACTTGTGAGTCTTAAGTTAATCACTACTCATGAAAGGGGTGCTGACTAATTTTTGGTTTCATAAATAAAAAATATATATATACAAATGGAGATTAATGTCCTATAAAAGTCAAGCACAAAAACGAAAAAGAACACTGAATTTAACTTTATTTCCTTGGTAAAAAGTACCTAACTCCAACCCACTTTCTCGCTCTCTAAGTGATTGGAAAGATCACAATAGTCTATAAGGTACAGAGGAAATGATGTGCAAGTACTACCTTCCCCGTGGGCGCTTACACCGGGAGACTACACAAATGAAGTGGGCTATTTTAAAATGTATCCCTTACCGCAAATTTCCTAAAGGAGACTGACCTGGTCCTCAGAAATCTCTAACTTATATATTATGGCAACTCTGAGGACCCGGGATAGTAAAAGAATAAGGCAGGGCAGGGACATAACATAATGTACCAGGAACCCCCTTGCCTGTTTGAATCGATACTCAGCATTCACGTCTTTGTCCTGCAGTGCTGGGAGCACTGCAAAACTTTTAAACATATAATTTACCTCATGAAAGTACTTCTGTTCTGGTATGTGGTCCTTCATATACTGAAAATATTGTAAAGAAAACATATTAAACTCCAGATTAAAAAGAAATGCTGAATTATTTCAACCAAGTAAGCAATGGCTGGGACAAGTCACAAAGCAAATCCAAGGGGGTTCTTCGGAGTTCGTTTCGATGGTGGAGCGCACTCTGACGCTTGTAAGTCAGCATTCTTCGGGGTGGGGTGGGAGTGGGGAGTCTGGCCACATGCGCAGTCATAATCACAGGTACATAATGTAATTCAGTCACAAGGTAAGCATTAATAAAAAACAGTAAGACACCAATATTCACACATTAATTGGCTACATGGAATAAATTAAACTAAGCCAGTCGCATACTTTTCTTCACTCCTAAGTCACTTTTGTTTTTTAAATGTATACACACAGAATAATACTTTCCTAATGCTCTCCAAGGGCTACACATAAAAATGAAGGCTTTGCATTACAGCTGCTGGATAAAAATGTCAACACTGCTCATGGGTGGAAACAGTCTCTTTGTTCTTTAGCATCAGTGCACAAGGGTATGGCTCCAAGTGGTATGCGGTTTATGACAGGAAACGATACAGTGGCCTGTGAAATACATCTCTGTTTGTCATTGGCACAAATCAAAGAAAGGATCTTTACAGTCCGTGGTACCTTTATTGGGTCTCTCCCCCAAAGAGAGATTCTGTTATACATATATGCCTTCGGGATTGAAACCAGACGAGATAGGGTTCTGCAGAATCCGAAGGTTGGTGGGGAGTTGCCGGGATGAACCAGGCCGCTTCAGGGAGCCGGACTGGAATGCCGCCTCTAAACAGGAAACAAAGAGTCATCAGATGTACTCATCAGCTGGAGTACTTAGCAATATGAACAATTAGGACTTTTTCTGCCCCGAGGAACCCAATAACACATAGAGGCAATTACAATACACTGTGGGTACTGGGTGACTGACTAACTCTGCTGGCCCCTCTCAGCTGATACACCAGGTGATTCGAGTGGTTACGGGTCTTTTAAAGAAGGTGAGCACTTTGCTTCTCTTTCTTGGTTACTCAGAACACATTCATATACTGATTTAGAAGTGTCTTTTAAATATCAGGTCAAATTAATTAATTTTAGGAGAGGAAGAAGGGGCATTGGGAACAGAGAGAAGCTAAAACTCAAACAGACTATGACTCATACATACTTCAGGAAAAGAATATAAGATCTGGTGATTTCATGCTCACTCAAGTCAATAAATAATGTAAATAATATTGATTTTCCCCAGAAACAGTACGTACATTAAAAAACATTTGTTTTTAATGGCCCAAAAGTATTAGCTTTGAATGGTTAGGATGACACTTTTACTGAATGCCACACGTTTATGCAAAGTCAACAGGTGACAATAAAGTCAAAAAACAAAAACAGATTTCTCCACATCTTACCCCTTTCTATGTCTACGTGGGAGGCCTCTACTTCAATGGGCTCCGCTGGCAACACGGTCACCTTCGTCCCCGTCTGCTGGATAAACTGCTGGAGGTTGACTTGCCGCAGCTCTTTCGTCAGCTGCTCCAGCTCCTGTTCTTTGTCCTGGAGAGAAGTGAGAGTTATTAACTGGAGGTTCGGTACTGGCCACCTGTCCTGGTGACAGGCCGTCTGCTGCAGGGCTGAGGCGGATGCTGGCCGTCACAGGAGCACTGAACAAGCCAGGCTTAGAGCTACCACGGTAAAGAGGTCACTTCCTGTGTGGCCTGGGCCAAAAATAAGCAAATAAACGACAGCCCGGACTCTTCAATGTGATGCTTTCCTCTGCTAGGATTGCACTGTGCACCGATGAAATAAGTGTAATAGTCTCACCAATAAAATACTAGGCTTCCACCATCTCAGCTCTTACAGCAAGCTTGCTAAGCTGTTCACAATGAACTGTCCCTATCATCCTCTTCATAACTGACTGCAAGATGAATAGCCCTTTGGTCCATGAGAGTCAGGGTTCTTGTTTTCTGTAAACTGTTACAGTTCCCATGAGGTCCGTTACTGAGATTTGTAGCATAGCAGGAGGGAAGCAAGGTTCTCACAGGATTCTCACTACGGGGGTTTGCAATTTCTGAAGAAGGAGTTTTGAGAAATGAAGAGCCCTAAAGAACGGAGATCATATCTGGACAGCTGGAAAGGTCTAAGGCAAGGAAAGCATTCTGTGATTTAAATGGATTTTCTCTTTCTCTCCTTCCCTGCCCCATCTGGGCTGGAGGTGCCTGGGGACCTGGTAGGGCAAGGAAGACACGGTAGGAAAGAGTGGTTGTTTACTTACTTTGAGGGTGGGACGTACTTGGAGATGTTACTATTGTAGTTTACTAGCATTAGGTATCTTTCACTAGGTAGTGGGATTTACTAGCAATGATTGTCATAAATTAGTGTTTCCTGTAAGTAATATCAAAGGCAACACCATTTCCAACTGTGCCCTTACGTGTCAAAATGAATCCAAATAGCAAAATACTGGCACATTGGAGGATAACTTTCTACAGAGTGAGAAATTCCTGATTTTCAAAATAGGGGGGGAGGGTAGTTTTACCTCTCATTCTATAGTTAATGACAGAGAAATCATACCAGCTCTTCCTGGAACCTTAGCTTTCTCTGCTTCTGGAACGGCTCACACTAACATAGCTCCTCTAGAGCTACAATAGTAACTGGAGACCTCTTTATAACGTGGATTGTGAATGTTTAACAAGTGTTAGGAGCCACATGGACCGCACTCTGAACAGCAGGCTTCCACACCAGCGCTGTCCAGTACAGGAGGCACTAGACACATGCCGTCGAGCACCTGAGAGGTGGGCAACTTTAAATTCACTTAGTGCTTGTAAACAGCTCTACTGAGTATGTAATTTAAGGAGCCATGCTGTAATCAATGGTGGGTCTTTCTCACACCAGCTTCCATAACATCACCACCTTGTCTTTTCAAGAACGGATATGTATTCAAGGAACCTAAGGTGAGCGACGGGGGTATATGCGAAGACATGTAAGTGCTTTTAGACGGAGGGCTGGAGAGGGGAAAGTCGAAAGGGGGCCTCTGTGGCCTGCTCCTCAGAAGAGCGAAGGAGAGCAACGGGGAGAGGGAGAAAGGAAAGGGCTATTTTCACCCAAGGAAAGAAGGTGGGGTTAGCAAAATGAAGAAGCCACAGAGAAGCAGCCAACTGGCCGGACAATCCTCGGTAAACCGATCCTCGGTAATCTCTTTCGGCTAAAAAGAAACTAGAGATTCACTATCGCATCATTAGTGACCATTCCAGCTGAGATTCTGTTCTCCCGTATCTAATTACCCACCGCCGCCGCCGCCACCACAGGGAGACAGCCCTCCTGCAGCAAGGATCGGTGTGGCTTCAGTTCTCTTTGGTTACGTCTCACATCTAAGCTTTATAGTTAAGTCACGAGAATTCTAAAAAAGTTATACACTAAGGCAGGTGTCTATCTTTAAATGTAAGAGAAAATGGTCACTCATCAGAGATGTCAAAAATAGATGCTTTTAAATAGACCACTCTGCCGAAACCGGTTTGGTTCAGTGGTAGAGCATCGGTCTGCAGAATGAAAGGTCCCAGGTTCGATTCTAGTCAGGGGCATGTACATTGGTTGCAGGCACATCCCTGGTGAGGGTGTACAAGAGGCAGCTGGTAGATGTTTCTCTCTCATCGACATTTCTAGCTCTCTCTCTCTCTCTCTCCCTTCCTCCTCTCTGTAAAATATCAATAAAATATGTTTTTTATATATATATATATATGCGCGCCACTTGGTTTGCAAATTAAATGTGCACACATTGTTTATAAATAAATAAATAAATAGATCATTCTCTTTGTAAAAATGTACCTACCTGCAAGCGTTTGGTGGCTTGTCCGAGAGATCTTTCCACAGCTTTGATACCATTCTCCAGCCTCAGACTCTGCTGTCCTTGAATGTCAATTTCCCCTTTGACCTTACCGATCTTTCCCTTAACCTCTTCTTCATTGACCTGGGCCTCCTGGACTTCCCGTTGCAATTTTTCTGCCTCCAGACCGTTTTCCATAGTCTGGATCTGGGCCAAATAGTCCTTTAATTTGCTCTCGCATTCTGTTATTTTCTGTCTTATTTCCTGAAGTTGATCCTTCAGCTGCTTTTCATTTTCCTGTTCAATCTGCAACTCATTTTCCCAAAATTCTTCCTCTTCGATTTCTACATCATTTCTTTTGATCTTCTGCTCCAGGCGGACGATTTCCTCTTCAAGGCTAGAATTATATTTTTGCTCCCAAAACTGTATTTCTATTTCATTTGATTTTAGCTCCTTCTCAATGGACTGAAGCTTCTCCGTCTGCAGGCGGATCAGCTTCTTTAGCTCGTCTGCTGTTGTTCGGCAGTTATTCAGCACTTTTTGCTTAAATTCTGTTTCTTTACCTTTTCCAAAAATGTCCATTAACCCTTTGGCACCGCCTGTAAATGTTAACGATTTCCTCTTAGGTTCTCTCCGTTTGATAGATTTGTCCACCTGAGGCCTCAGTTTGGCCAAGGGGGGCAAGCTCTGCCTGTACAAAGTTCTCTCGGGAATCCGAGCCACGCTGTCGGAAGTGGGCCTCTCGCTGAGGGATGGCCCCGTCCGACGTAAAATAAGCTGCACGTCGCTGGCATACTGCCCCCACTTGTTTAAGGATATGATGGGATTTTCATGAGGTGCCAAATGTCTCTCAGTGTCTCTCCATTTTTCTATGAGAGTGTACCTTCCAGTGCGACCTAGGTTAAAAAAAAAAAAAATAATAAAAAATATATATATATATATCAACAAACTGTGGAAATGGCACATGCAATACCTAAAATAGGTATTGATATCAACAAACTGTGGAAATGGCACATGCAATACCTAAAATAATGAAATATATGAGGCTATTTAATAATCATCTCTTTTTGATAGCATCAAGGTTCCGTCCACACTCCTCTGAAACTTTCATTTGCAGACACAACTCCTTAACATATGAAACCGCATCAACTCATATAGGATGTGAACTGCACATGCTCTTCAGACTTGCTTTGAAATTCAACTTAATTCTTTACACCTCAGTGAGAAGCTTACACTCTTGTCGAATACCTGGTGGCCTAGGCCTTCCTGCCAGGGCAGGACCTGCGGCTGAGGCCAAGGAGGACCCTGGGATGCCCCACTGGAAGCCCCAAGGACCTGGTCCCAGGAAGCAGGTATAACTCCGAAACCTGAACAAACTTCCACTTGGTAAATCCTCTGCGTTCCCTGCACATCAGGGCCTGCGGAGATTGGAGGCCACTCCTCCTCCTCCTGAAAGGAGACATGAAGCCAGCTGGGCAGGTCTTTCCTGTCTCCCCGTGGGGCTGGCAAACCCACAGTTCACACCCAGCTATCTCCCTGCACACCTGCGGCAAATAAAATAAATCACCTCACTGGAAACAACCCTTCAAAATAGTTTCCCATGAAAAGAGGGGCCTGAAGAGAAGTCCTATTCTGTTTTGGTAGTAATTGCTTCAAAGAGTCTTTAACAAATTTTTTAAAGGCAAAAATTGTATTAAAAGCAAAAACAGAATAAAATAATATTTAAACAAAAAAATACACTGAGCCTAGCTAGAAATTATGGAAAAGTTTCAGAAGACAATATAATGCCACTGGCTTGAACAGACTTCCTAAATATTTCCACAAGGTGAGTGGGTTCAGAAGGATTATATTAATTTTGTTAAAAGTGTCCATTAGGTGACACTTGAAACTAATATAATATTACATGTTAATTATATCTCAATAAAATGAAGTGTCCATTAGCACTTAATGTTATTACAAAAAAATAAACTAACCTTGCCATCTAGAAATTACAATGCTTGCATATATAGCTATTGATTTATCATCCCTGCCTTCTTTTTTAATTTAATGAGCTTCTGAACCAACGGTAGTATTTTCTCAATGACTGTGTCATTAAATGGAAATCTGGATATGTAAATACGAATACCCATGCATGCAATTCAGAAGCAGCACCTGAAGAATGATACTGCTTTAAGCATGTGCAATGTTCTCCTTTAAGGGAACCTGAATGCTGGGAGCAGCTGAAAAGTTGGAGCTTTGAAGGCAAACAGAATGGAGACTCACTTCTGGGTAAACTACCTACTGGAAGTACCATAACTTCACTTCTGTATGAGGAGAGTAGCAGTTCCTCACAGGTTAGAAGAGTCAGAGTCAAGCACAATAAGCACCCACTACCACACATGGCCCACAGTAGGTACTTAGTATGTGGTAGCCATTATTAAAGACACTAGAGGCCCAGTGCATGAATTCATACACGGGTGGGATCCAGTTGGCCTACCCCGATGGGGGCCCATCAGTGGTAAGGCCAACCAGGGGGAGGGCCCGTGGGAGGGCTCCAGGGCATGTCCTGCCCGTCTTGCTCAGTACTGATCAGCGGGACCCCAGCAGCAAGCTAACCTACCAGTCGGAGCATCTGCTCCCTAGTGGTCAGTGCACGTCATAGCGACTGGTTGACTGGTCAACTGTCTGCCCCTTGGTGGTCAGTGCACGTCATAGCAAATGGTTGAGCAGCCTTAGCAAATCATTAGCATATTACACTTTGATTGGTTGAACAGATGACCAGACATTTAGCATAGTAGGCTTTTATTATATAGGATGATTAATCACATAACATTAGGCTTTTGTTATATAGGATGATTATACAACAAAATTAATCACATAACATTAGGCTTTTATTATATAGGATGGTTAATCACATAAGATTAGGGCTGAGCAGAGACCTCTATTAAACAGGGATGTAGTAAGACAATAACCTGACTTTAAAAAGACTCTTAGCCGAGACCGGTTTGGCTCAATGGATAGAGCGTCGGCTTGGGGACTGAAGGGTCCTGGGTTCGATTCCGGTCAAGGGCATGTACCTTGGTTGCGGGCATATCCCCAGTGGGGGGTGTGCAAGAGGCAGCTAATCGATGACTCTCTCATCGATGTTTCTAACTTTCTATCTCTCCCTTCCTCTCTGTACAAAATCAATAAAATATATTTAAAAAAATAAAAATAAAAAGACTCTTAAACAACTTTCCACAACTCCCAACCATGTAAAGCTGGACAAAGTGGGAAGAACAAAAGCTTCGGAGTCAGAAGGCCTGTGTTCAATCCGGCTTTGCCATCTACTTCCAATGTGCACACATTCGTACATTTCCTTTAGCTTCCGGTTCCTCATCATACAGTGAGAGTATTTTCTTACCTGACAATGTTGTTGTGACAATCAAGTGAGATGTCAAATATAAAAATGTTTTGTGAAATTGAAAAGTGCTGCAAATATTAGTTGTTATTATCAAACTATCTGGGCAAACAAAAAGAACGAAAAAGAAAGCCTTAGCACATAGGACTGGCTTCTGAAATCTAATTGGTTTGTAATGATTTTCATGTTAAAAATTACCAAGAAAAGCCACATGACAAATCTTCAAGGAACACGCTGCTTCAGAGACCATGGCACTTTGTGTTCTTGGCTCCACTGTTTGTTTGTTTTTTACCAATTTTAGGACCCCCTCCTGCTGTTGGACCTCTGTGTCTGTGTCTCTGTGTCTGTCTGTCTCTGTCTGTCTCTCTCTCTCTCTCTCGACTAGATCAGTAGTGCCCCTCTAATTCCATCAGGCCAATGAAGAATGTTTAAAAAGAAAACGAATCGTTATATTACACAAGCTAAATTAAAAATTTTAAAGGCTCTAATTTAGTCATAATTAAATATAAAGCTGATTTTTCCAATGCTTAATGGTTCTGCTGCCCTTTGAGAATGTCTTGGTTGATTACTTATTGCCACCTTTCCATTTTTGTTAAATAATGCACATTTAGTGCAATTAAAAAAAATCCATTTAGCAATATAAAAAAGCGTTTTAAAAAGATAAATGAATATCTTTGATTTTATTATAGAAATTGGGTTTTAGGTAGTTTATGCAATTAAATCCCATAATCATTATTGTTAATATCTATACTTGGCAAGGCTCTACAGATCCTATTTAATTTAGATAGATTCAAATTTCTCCTGCAAAAACTCCTTTAGTGCATTAAATGCACCTTGATGTGCCTTAAAACTAACAAAAAGGAACATCTATCAACCTGTTTGTGCCATTTGTAGTTTAAGCTGCTTTGGTACCTAAAACCAAGTAATGGTAAATAAAATACTGACTAGTCCTGGTCAGGTGGCTCAGTTGGTTGGAATGTTGTTCCTTGTACCACAAGGCTGTGGGCTTAATCCCCATTGGGGCATGTATGGGAGGTAACCAATCCATTGTTTCTATTCCCCCCCCCCCCCCCCACTCCTTCTCTCTCTAAAATCAATAAAAACATATTCTCTGTAAGGAATACACACACACACATACACACTATACATACATACATACATATATACACACACATATATATATATATATATACACACACACACATATATGTATGTATATACACCCCACTCTATTTTAGAGAGAGGAAGGGAGGGATGTGTGGGGGAAGAGATAGAAAGGGAGAAAAAGAGGGAGGGGGAGGTTTTGATGTGAGAAACATTGATTGGTTGAAATTAACTATTTCAATCATTATTTCACTTTCAGTCACTCTGTCTCTTGTCATTTCAGAATCGGTTCTATTTCTACTACCTGAATCTAACCTGTCAACATAGCCAAAGGTCCGAGTAGAAAGTTTTCTTTCTGTACTACCAGTCACATTCAACAGCTTGTATCAGAGAATGCTCTCTTTAGCTCCAGGTTGACTGGACTGCGCAGGAGCACTGCATCAGCTTACCGACTTGTGTACATGTGTTCATCTCGGTGGTTTCCCAAAGTGATTTCAGCTGCCTGGAAAACTCAACAATCCCAAATCCAGAATATATGTACTGTGCCGCCATAAAGCACATAGGCGGCCTTAAACCTAAGACTCTAGTCTTTTAAAGTTGCTTCACTATACATTTTTTAGAAACATGCAGCCAGTCTATACTCTGCTAATAGCATGACTAAACTTTTACTGTTGTTAAGCTGCAGAAATTCTGGGGTTGTTGGTTACGACAGCAATTTCCCGATTAATACAACTTCAGTTATTTCTTATAGTAGTGATTAGGCCAAATCCTGTAAAATTTTCACTTAGTGTTTTAGTCTGAATACCAATAACTTTCATTACAAGGCATAAAACTATTTAAGTGCGTATCAGCGTCCTGCACTTGATGCTGAGGTGATCGTAGGCGCGATGGAAGTGAGGACCCACCGCCTGGCTGGCTGCCAGGTGAGTCATCTCTTAGATGAATTCTTAATTCAATCAAGTATTTATGATACAGAAAGAGTTGTTAAGCCTTGGAGAAATATCATAAAACATCCTCATTCAAGGTGTCAACTTTTCAAAACAGGTCTGGACTGAGATGCCGAGGAGGCAAAAGTGGGGAGCAGGTTCTGTTAAAACTTCTTTTCTGCTTGTTCACAAACAAGGACACTCCTGAGTGCAAACAGATGAACTCACACCTGGGACACGTGGGCATCTTCCCTTAGAAATTCTGTGCAGAAATGTGGTTACGATGTAGACAAATGCAGCTTGCTGTACTTCCCAAGCGCCATGCCTTTTGTGTGTGTGTTTTTGTTGGTTTGTTTTTACTACTGTCTGTGGCTTGATTCCCAAATATAACACTTAGAAAGTTTGACACTTTCTAATCCTAGTTTTCACTAAGGAAAAAAACACAAAAAAACACACACAATATGGTAATATTTAATTCAAATAAGTTATGTGAAACTTTGAAACTTTTAAAAGGGAAAATTACTAAAATAAGTTGGTTATAAAGAATATGAAGTAAAATTAAATACCTAAATCCTCCCCTCTTTAATAGATAAACTTAAGTCCATAACATAGTATTAGTTCCAATTGCAAGAAAGTTTTGTTAGATGTGAAAGCCTAGGATTTTCAGCATTGTTTGATATAGGAGTGTGCTATATAGTATTTACAGCAAAACCAAAAGAAACCCCTCTATCTTTGTATTGTATATGGCATTGCCAACTTCTAACGGTGCATCTGCCACACTTGTCTCTATAAAATGTGAAACTGGATTGTTTCAACCCTGAGCTAAATTGACGTGCTTTCAATATAAACCAGCGTGACATAAAATAAACTTTTGATATGAAGCTCAAAGACAAAGAGGCACCGAACACCTAGCATGGGGCTGAACAGTTTCCTTTGAATACATGCTTGCTAAATAATGGATTTAAGATGTAAATATAAACTCAAACCCTTATTACTGGCTTTCCCGATGTAGATGTTTTTGCCTTCATCATGTTCCAAAAGGGTTTTGGGCCACTATAAAACACTAGACAATGTGATAAAGATAAACTGGGAGTAAAGAAGGAGAAAAAGTGCAACAGGGTAACTGAATTAGATGGAGCCAGTAAGCACATACTTGACAACTTCATCTTTACTGTATGATAAGATTTTAAAAGTACACATTACCTTTCTAGTCAAGATCCATGTTGTTTACTTTGTTGCATTTTCTTTTCTAAACATATACAGAATGAGCAGTAAGTGGGATTTTTCCAACGAGGGGCTTGGGAACGAGGACTCTAGGTTTTGACATCTTTCATTCCAGAAACCATTGTTAAGGACAAAGAGCAGAAGGGAAGATAGTACAGACTCTAGACTCAAGTTTAGTAAAATCTGGGAAGCGGGGGGGAGGGACCAGAGAGGCAGGGTCTTTACAGATTTACCTAAGCACAGGGAAGAGTGATAAAAGTGTGCTTGTGAGATGTATCATGAAAGCAAATGAACAAAACCCGTTAGAAATCAATGTTTAAGCCAAACAAGCAACAGGACCCATAAATCACTTCACCTCGGACACCAGGGAATTCGCTTACCTATCGCCTGAGCTAAGGCAATGACAACCTCCTGGCAAGTTGTGACTTCGGTGACCCCGCACACAATCCTCTGCACTCCATCCACCCAAACTTTAAGTTCCATGGTGCACCAGCCCGTCACCCGAGGGCCCTGAGACGGGGCATCAATGGTGTCAGGTCATGTCTCCTCTGGCTCTGCAAACACGGAGAAGGCAGTCTGTGCAGTCAGCTAAAAAGAGAAAAAAACATTTTTAATAGAATGAATCTTAGGATTTCTTCTAGTATGCAACTGTTACACAAAGCAGTTTTTAAAAATATATTTTATTGATTTTTTTACAGAGGTAGGGAGAGGGATAGAAAGCTAGAAACATTGATGAGAGAGAAGCATCGATCAGCTGCCTCCTGCACACTCCCTACTGAGGATGTGCCTGCAACCAAGGTACATGTCCTTGACCGGAATTGAACTGGGACTCTTCAGTCCCCAGGCCAACACTCTATCCAATGAACCAAACTGGCTAGGGCTACAAATCAATTTTAATATAGGATGATCCACTACCATCAATGACCATGTGCATCCTTATTTTACAGAACTGAATTCAGCCACATGAATGCAACTGACCTGTCATGACAATATTTCATAACTGTCATTTTCATAATTATAGTTTTAATTATAATTGTAATTTTAATCGTAAGGCCACTCCTATTGGGTAAATAAATCTCATTTACTTGCCTAAGTCCCATTGCTCAACATTTAAGCTGTTTCTTTTTTTAAAAAAAAATTATTTCATTAGAATCATTTCTGAGGTTAAAATTTTTTTTTTAAAGTGTCATGTTAGGAATTGTAAACAATGGAACCAGTTTCTACAGCCTTGCAGAGGTGTGTGCATAACTCCAGGCAGTCCTTTGTTATGTGTGTCCCTTGCCTTCCTCTCTTCCCGGGGGACTGAGTGCCTCTTCACCCCTCCAGGGTGAAGCACAAGGTTCAGGTGAACAGAGAATATTAGTTAAGGAAATGAATTCCTCTGATGGCTGACAACTTCCCCATAGATGTCCTTTTCTCATTGACTTAATTAGGGTCTGACAAGTTTCTTAAATTATGTTATTCTAATAATATAAACCGTAACCTTTTGTTACACTTGCCGTTTCCCAGTGTTTGATTTTTTGTTTTTTGTTTTTTTTTTTGTTTAGCTGCACTGATGTGAAGCAGAAATTTTTACTTTCTCCTACAGTTAAGCCGAATGCCTTGATTTCTTCTATTCAAGTGTCATCATGAGCCTGCTAAGGGTCAATTACACACGGTTCTTTTTCCTATGGGTACTGAAAATCTCCACTCTTCCTGCATTAAATATTTCATCAAAATATGATTTGTTTGTCCATTGTGCCGTGGTTGTCCAATTTTTCTGTGGTTTTTAAAAAAACATTAACGTTTATGAGGTGTGATACACACTGATTTAATTAGAAAGAACATGACGTTGAGGTTTACAATAACAATGGTGTTTCGAGATTGATGCCTTATTAAAAAGCTTCTTTTGGAAACCCTAAAAATTTTCTTGTGGTATTTACTACAAACAGTAATTTAATTATGTACAATCTCTTACAGGACCTAAGACAGTTCCAGGCCACCTGGCCACCTGGGTGAGTTGAAGGAGAATATCAATACTCCTACTTTCTCTAGGGACGTTACAAAAATCGTTCTTGTCATCCCGAAAACAAGAGAAAGGACTGACCGAATGTTACTTTCCCTGCACGTGCTTTAGCTCTCTCTGCAGTGCTAAGGCGGTTCATAAAACCCCCATGCAACCAGAGAAGGGGGCAATTGCCCGTGACAAGCTGATTCCGTAACGGTGTTCCTCAGCTATGAAGTCCTGTGAGCTCTTAAGAGTTTCTGGGGGGAAAGGGTTCTGAAACCAACGAATTGTAAGAAACACAGTAAATAAAATTTTAAAAGCTCCCTTAATGGGCTGGTGCGCACTCTACACTTCAAGTGAGAGGTCTATATGCTATTGTCCCCAATCCATTTAGAGAACATCTAAAGAAAGGAAAGAGAAGACTTAGGACTTAACAAAATTTGTTTCCTTCTCTGCTAGACACTCTCTATTAGAATTAGAATATGCATTATTCTTTCTTGGAATAAAGTTAAGTTTAAAAAGTGGCCAAACAATATATATTGTGTTAAATTAATATATTAAATTTGAATTATTTGATTTAAATAAATGAGCTGGATTAAAAAAAACACACCAAAAACTCCATGGCATTAAAATCTATTGAATACCTAATTTCTTATCATTAAAAAAATTTTAAACTTGGGAATCCTAACAAGAATGACAACAGATCTCATTACAAGTCCCTCTCCCCACCAAGAAACCTGTCATTTCAAGGAAACTTACAAAGCACTGTTTTAATGTCTACAAAGGTTTTGGTATACCACCACATATTTTCCTGCCTAAATTACCACAGTTTCACCTTGAGCTTTTAATCATTAAGTGAATACAAAGGAACATAAAACACATGTCCATCTGTTAACTATTACAGAGTTATAGAGATGTGGGAAAACACGGAGCACAAATAACACTGCCCGAGTTAATCTCAACCTGCAGGGTCTTTAGCCACTGGATCACAGACTTCCTACCACGGGTCATCACAGAGAAGCCCGAGTCTGTGTGTTTGTTTTAACACCACTAATATAACTCAACCTTGAACTGTTGAGGAGGGCAGGAAAAATGCCTTCATGGATCAGGTCAATGAACCCCATGGCCCCACATTTTATTTCTAGAAGGGCCGCTGGTCTTAGTACATGGCTCCTGTCGAGTTTGGGGCTGTACTGACAACAATCCCTAGGTTCCCTAGAACCATGAGAGTCATTTGAAGAATCCATCTTCCCAGCAGAGGCCCCTAGAACTCCCCGCTCTTTCTCTCAGACCCTCCAAAGCCCAACTCCGAAAGCTCTGCTCCCAGCCCCAGAGCTAGATAGGAGGGGAAAAGTCCTACATTGTAGGCGCGTGTGATGGACAGGTCATCTTTGGAACTAAAGACTCAGGAAGCAAAACAGGCTTTGGAATCCCAGTTGGAATTTGGAATGGTTTTTGTCCACGGAAACCATGATGCAGGTAGAAGTAAGGTTCTACTGTGAGGGTATGGATATAAGAAGTATGTGTTTTCATTATGAAGTTTCTATATTCACTATCATTTTAATAATTTTGGTAAGAACTAAGTTTGTTAGGTAACATGCCACTGCTGAACAAGTGTTCTTTAACTAAGAACGATTTACTATCTTAAAAGCCTACTGGAATTAAGCATCTGAATTTATGGAAACACTTCCCCAAGATCAGTGGAATTACATTCAATCCTCATTACTCATGGTTTCCTTATTTGTGAATTCATCAACTCACTAAGATTTTTGTTGCTGTTAATCCTCACCTGAGGATATTTTCCCATAATTTTTAGACAGAATGGAAGGGAGGGGAGAAACATACAGAGAGAAACATTGATGTGAGAGAGTCATGTTGATTGGCTGTCTACCCCATGAGCCCCACCCAGGGCTGGGGATTGAGCCTGAAACCAAGGTACATGCCCTTTACTGGAATCGAACTGGGGACTCCTCAGTACTCAGGCCAACACTCCATCTACTGAGCCAAACCAGCTAGGGCACTAAGATTTATTTTTAACCCTCAAACTAACACTTGTGGCACGTTTAGTCATTTACAGACATATACACAGCAGTGAACAATTTGAGTTCCCAGCTGAGGCTAGACAGGTCTTTGCTCTGCCTTCTTGTCTGCTTTCATTCTGTCAACAAGTGTCCTTGTCAAAGTCTATTTAGTGTTATGTTCTTGCATTTTTGTTGTTGTTATTTTACTGATTAAAATGTTCCCCCAAGCATTGTGATAAAGTACTATCTACTGTTCCTAAACACAAGAAAGCTGTGATGTGCCTTAGGGATGTGTGTTAGATAAGCTTTGTTCAGGCACAAGCTATAGTGCTGCTAGCTGTGAGTTCCATATTAATGAATCAACATTATATATTAAATTAGAGGCCTGATGCACAGATTTGTGCACCAGTGGAGTCCCTCAGCCTACCCTGTGCCCTCTAGCAATCCAGAACCCCCCAGGGGATGTCTGACTGCCAATTTCAGCCTGAAGCTGGCTGTCCAACATCCCCTAAGGTAGGTGTGCAAAGTGGCAGGCGGCCGGGGAGGACCCGAGCCTGGGCCAGGCGTCATTCCTGCTAATCCTGACATCGCTGTGCCTGCTGCCACTGCCACCACTTGGTAGCGCTACTGTGGAAGCAGGGGAGTATCACAACACAGCAGTTGCGCTTGCCAGCCATGAGCTAGGCATCTAGCACCTGTCAGTCAGCTGAGCAGCACTCTTGCTGTGGGAGCACTCTGACCACCAGGGGGCCAGATACTCAACATAGGAGCAGCCCCCTAATGGTCAATGCACATCAATGTCAAATGGTCAACCCGTCAACCAGTCGCTTAGGGTTTTATATATATAGACTAAAGGATCCCTAGGCCTGGGCGGTGATCAGGGCCGATCGGGGCCTTCTGGCTGCCGGCTGGAGCCTTCCTTCTTTCTGCACCACCTGCTAGTGGTCAGCGCATCTCATAGAGAGCGATCAAACTCCTGGTCTCCCGCTTGAACTCCCAAGAGGACACTTTGCATATGAGGCTTATAGATAGATAGATAGATAGATAGATAGATAGATAGATAGATAGATAGATAGATAGAGATAGATAGAGATAGAGATATGCTGTCTTTAAACAGAAAATATGTAAAACAAGGTGATGTATTGATCACATGACAAAACTGTTGTGACCCAAGGCTCTGGTGAGTAACAAGAGGTGACTGCGTACTTTTACCCAGTATAACTTCCTATGGTGGTAAACATTAAGCTTCTGTGTAAATTCCATTATTTCCTGGACACTAGACACAAGCATACAGACAGACAGCTTATTACCAATTTTAACATTTCCTTCGTTGCTAGTTTTGCTTAAGACCTAGGGTTACTGCATACCATAGCTTTCTTTGTAAAACCAGTATACAGATAAACTGAGTTATAATAAAGTTCTCACAATCAGAGTAGCTACTTTAATTAAATGAAATGCTGATGCTAGCCACTAGTTGCTGTTGTTGGTTTTTTTGTTGTTGTTGTTGGTTTTTTTGTGGGGTTTTTTTTGTTTGTTTTTTATCAGAGAGCAAAATTCAGCACAATGAACACAGTATATTCTGAATAGTTATTAGAATTACTAAAAATCAGATAGAGAAATTTTTCTCATACCCAGAAGTGTTAACAGATCATAAAACAGTATCAAAACCTTTTAGAAATAAAGTACTTTGCTAGGATGGTACTTATTTGTGAACTAACAGTTTAGATAAATTCTGACCAGTCAATTATTGCTCTGAGCAAAAATAGAGTCAATATGCAATAATTATAATTTTAAAAGCAGGTTCTTCACAATTACCTATATAAGAAAACAGATACAGGTTTCCAATAACTAGGGCTAGTCTCAAAAGTAAGGTCAGCTTCAAAATAATTCCTTCTACCAGTCTAATATACTAACTGACACCTTCAAAACGTCATTTATTTCCTTTTTGCCCCCTCACCCTCCACTCCCCCCCTTCTTCTCCCCCCCCCCCCCCCCCCCCCCCGCTGTCCATGGTATCTACTTGTAAAATCAGTCTAATACCTCATGGTAACACAAGACTATTTATTAGATTGACTTCATTTTTTTTTTTTAATATCTAGCTCACAGAACACTAATAAAGCCAGTGTTAGTAATAAAGCCTACACAACATCATACCTAGGAAGGAGTGAGCAGAGAAGGAGGCATGGAGAGGTCAGAGCGCCCATGGGTAGCAGGTTGAAGGGATGTCACAAAAATGATGGAAAGGAAGCAGACGCACACTATTCAGTCTAGATCAAGGCCTCCGAGGGCCCTCACAGCCCTCATGTAAGCCAACTCCTGACGGTTGCAATCTCTCTAGTGGCAGTAGCCTGGGTCGACTTTAACAGGAAGGCCACGTTCCACCACAAAATGCCACTAATCTTGCGTGGCACGTGCAATTTCTCTTTTTACTTCCTTTCTACCATTCCAGCCTTGCCACGTTCTCCTTCTCAAGACACAAGCCTACCAGCAACACTAAAAAAAAATACATTTTGTTCTATTTGGTTCTAAGGAAGCTGCGGATTCCTCACACCTGCAGATGTCAGAGTGGGATGGGCATATGCAGGTCCTTCCTCCAGGCACGTAAACGTCACCCATTTCAGAAAGCGTCAGAGCTAGCAACGCACTGGCCATCAATTAGTACCATCATCTCCCTGAACACGAAGGCTGAAGCCAGGCCAGATCATATCATTGGATCCAAGCCATGTGGATAGATGGTAGCAGAGCCAACCTTTGGAATACCATATTAACGTAGATTATTCTGAAATCTGAAATTAAATGACTAAGTTTTACATATATTGAAATAAATCCAGTGCCCAGTACAGATGTTATTGAGGGAGCTGCTCTTGTAAAGAACTCTGGTTAAAACAGACCATAAAATGGGGGTTACCACAGGCATAAGAACATTAGCATAAAAAACCTATATGTGGTCTGTTCTCGCTAATTTTCTTAAATGTTTATGGTAGGTGGAACAGCCGGGGACCTTGCAACTTAATTTTATTGGCACAAAAATCTCTTAAGAAACATAAAAATAATAGATCACTGGGTTCCACTTCTTGCTCGAGTACTATAAAAAGCCATCTGTTTTGCAATTACATCTTCTGTTAGGTCCCAGCCTACTTTTTTGGGCCTTCAGAAATAGTTGAAAGCATGTGTGTAGTCCAAGCTCTGTGATGTTTTACTCCTGGTAAAGCTTAGTATGACAAGAGACCATACTTTGAAAATCTTAACGTGAAAAATCCTCAACTCTGGCATCAATTATATTTGTGCTTTCTGCTACATGTGCTATTTCGTGCTCTCTTTCAGAATCGGTAGGAAACTGGCAATAAGCAGATAATGGTATAATGTTTCTACTGAAAAGAAAATCATTGTAGGTGATATTTAAAAGACAGATTTAAGTACAAATAGATTTGTGATCTTCCTCCTTAAGCAGATATACTTTGCTACCTTCATTGCAAACCAACACTTCAAAAGAAAACATGTCCTTGTTTTTACTGAACTAACCAGGAACAATAGTAAAAAGCTAACACTTACTGAACTCTTACTATGTGATAGATGCAAAGGTAACCGTTATATACACATATACAGTATTTTACGTAATCCTTTCTATCAGTAACTTGTCCAATATTACTCAGCCAGCAGGAGGCAGATCCAAATGTGAAAATGCTCAGAACCACTAAAAAGCTACTTATTTATAAGATAAAGTTATTGGTCGAGTCTGCAAGGACATTTGGAATCGCCAATCCTGGCTCAGGAGAGAAAGTGATTCAGCAGATGTGACAATGGGATCTATAAATTCCTATGCTACTAAGCTAGGTAATATATTTGACCTAACTGTTGCCACAGAACTGGGATGTAGCGAAGAACAGATGTTCAGTAATCAAATCGGACTTAATGAGGCATCCCTGGCCCTTGAGGTTTTTGCCAGAATAGAGCTGGGATACGAGGCAAATATCACCAGACCACCAGTGTCAATGGCCTTTCGACTACAACAGGCTGTCTGCAAAGCAGGATCATTTCTCCTCCAAACCTGAGTGTATGTGGCTACTTGATTACTGATTTTTTTACCCACTTCAAATTCTTAAGACACCATTCAGGTATAATGAATCAGTTTCCTGATGTCAGTATTCATGGTATTCTGCAATGAAACCCACCATTTTACTTAATAGAGGATAAAAAGACATGTATTTTTTATCTATGAAGTCAAAATCACCATAGGCTTCTCACTCATAATATCATAACTATTGAGCCCATCAATTCTGACACACAATTTTTATAGTTACAATTATGTGTGTATACTCTTCAAAAAAAATTTTTTTTTAAACTCATAGCCACAATAGTGACTTCAAATAGCCAAACTTTATACATCAAAATATGTTCTTTAGCAGGTATATGTTTCTAAACTAAATTAATAGGTAAACATTTCAAAGCCAAAATAAAATAATTTGGGGAGGAAATAGTAATAAAATAAATATATTACTAAAGGAAAATTTTAGCTCCTTGGATCAAAGGGGTTACCAGACTATAAAACTCGTACTAACTTTAATTTTAAGATTTAATTAATGCAGTAATTAATTAAAAAAACAGTTTAAATGTTTTTTTAAAAAAGATTTCATTACTAAATTTATTCAGTGGCTAAAGTACTAAATGCTTTTTTTAATTTATTATTTATTTATTTATTTATTTTTATTTTAATATATTTCACTGATTTTTTTTTTGCCCCCCTCCCTCCCTCTCACACATCCCTCCCTCCCCAGAGTTTTGTGTCCACTGGTTGTACTTATATGCAGGTATACAAGTCCTTCGGTTGATCTATTATCTCCCCCAGATCCTCCTCCCCTCTCCACTGTAATTTGACAGTCTGCTTGTTGCTTTACTGTCTCTATATCTTTCTTTTGGTTCATCAAAAGTACTAAATGCTTTAAGAGTATGAAAACCAGAGATTATATTTGGCAAAACTAAAGAAAGATGCCTAATTCCTAAGAATCTCTGTTAAACTGGAACTATTCCAAATCATAGAAAACCAGCGGCTCTCTCTATGGAGTACTCCCTCTTCTGTCCAAAGATTGTGCTTCCCCCACCCCAGCGGACCAACCTCTCCTCTCTCTCATCTCTCAAAGCTTCTCTCCCCCCCACCCCCTCCTTTTGCTGTAACTTGTTTCCTGAGCCCATTTCTTCTATGATTCACTTCTATCTCTGACTTTCTAAATAGATTCTCATAAAAAAAAAAAAAAAAAATGTAAGAAGTATCCATTCAAACAACGTGAAAAGGTAGTTTCCCCTTACTCTTTAAATAATAATTTTGTTTATTCTGTTTATTTCCTGAAGAAAATCTAATTAAGTAATTAAATCCCTAGATAATATGCAAAAATAGGTGCATTTTTGGTGATATTTTGAAGTAATAGGGCCCAGCCAGTGTGGCTCAGTGGTTGAGTGTTTACCTATAAATCAGGAGGTCACACTTTGATTCCTGGTCAGGGCACATGCCTGGTTGTGGGCTTAATCCCCAATTGGGAGGAGGGGGAGGGAGCAAGAGGCAGTCGATCAATGATTCTCTCTCATCATTGATGTTTCCTATTTCTTTCTTCCTCTCTAAAATCAATAAAAATATATTTAAAATTCCTTTAAAAGTTATAGGTATTTTAATAGAGACGTTAGTTATTCAGTGTGACAAAACAAATAACGCTATCGCCCCAAACTGCCACACTATTCCTCACCCTATCATTAGTAGCCATTCTCTTTAGCTACTGTGTGCCCTCTGCACTGGGCATGTGGTGAGCTTCAAATAGCGTGGGAAGTGCTGGACTGTTGAGTGGGCCTTCAGTGTTATTAAAGAAAATAGATACCAAGTTTGAGATGTGTACTGTGAGATTTCAGGGCACAAGACCAGATGTTTATTGTAAATATTGTCAGTGATGCTGTCTACTATCAGTATCCTATTTGTTGAATTGTGCTTACTAGGCCTATTCCCCGCCCTTTACAGAAGCCACAGCACCAGAAGATGGCTGTGAGCCGTCCATCAGCAGTCAGACTGAGAGAGGAAAGCTACACGCCTAACCTAAAACATGTGAATCAATATAAAAGGCTCAACTACAGGGTATTGCTACTGAAGAAATTAACTGTTTAAAAATCCCAGTACGAGTTCCAAATCGAACTGCTTGCTTAAGGGGAAAGCACCCTATTGTTTGTTAGGTTTAAATAAATTTATTTGCACTTCATTAGCATACCTGATTTCCATCATGTGTTTATGTTTTACCAAGTCCTACCTTTTCAGAGAAGAGAGCGAAGCTCAAGCACTGGTAATCCAGTGGTAATCCTGGCCAAAGGTCGCCTGCAGAAGTACCAACCCATGGAATGAAATGGGTAAAAAACATGGCCACGAATTCCTCCAGGGGCCACTAAAACCTGCCTCTTGCTCCCTCCTCAGTGAGAAGGAGAGCAGCAGCCAGGTAATAAATCACTATTTAGACAGTGACTGGGGATGACACTGGGAGAGTGTACATGTCTAGGGTAAAATTGGACTTTTAAAAACATGTTTTAATTGAAGCATAACGTACAATTTAAGTGTGATAAATTTCAAATGCACCCATCTAACCACACCCAAGATTAAGAAGAACCCCTCTCCGAGTCCCAACCCTGCCCCTGAAAGGCAACCATCATTCTGACTCTATCATCACCGTCTAGTTGTGCCTGTTTCCGAATTTCGTGTGAATGGACGACAGCTTTCGAAGTGGTGTCTGGTTTCTCTGGTCTAATAGTATGTTTGCTGAGCTTTGTGGCTGCTCCTGTGCACAGTGGTTCATTCTTTCTCACTGCAGTAGAGCTCTCCATTGTATAAATATTCACAACTTGTTCACCATCTACTGGTTTGGGGCATTCAGGTTGTTCCTAGTTTGGGCTATTATAAATAATCCTGCTTTGAACACTTATAGCTGAGTGCATTTCCTGCATCCTGCACCTGCCTGCTAACTGGTCCATTCCCCTGTCTTCCCATCCTGCCTCTCTCCCCCTATGTATCCATTTTATCGGTTGTTGCTAAAGAAAATCTTTCTTACGTTCAGATTTGACTCCACATTCCCTCTTAGAACCCTATAATGGCTCCCCATGGCCTTCAGGATAAAATCCAACCTCTTCACAGGTCATGGAGTATGTATGACCTCTTGATCACCTTGCAACTGTTGCAATTGCCCTGAGCAAAGCCAAAGCATTCCAGGTCTCTATGTATCGTTCTCTCCAGCATCTCTGTGCTGCATATGCTGCCCGCTCCTTGGAAAATGCTTCTGATTCTTGTACATCCTTCAAACTCACCTCAGCCTCCACCCAGGCATCCGCCCCCAATCTTTTGGCCTCTCTTCTGACTTGGAGGTGGCCGCTCTCCCGTTTTTGTTTTATCTCAACAGTTCTCATCTGCCTAACCCCTCTGACTCCCATACTACTGCTTGAAGCCCTAGCACTGTAGCTGAAATATGTCACACCTTAGTTTGCTCAATAGCACAGGTGCTAACTGCACAGGACAGAAACGAACAGTTTGCGTTTAACTGGGGAGAAGAGCACAGAACTAATGCAAAAGTGTCAGTGTGAATCCAGAGGTGACAGAATCGGTGTTCAAGAACTTTAAGTCTAGAAAAACCCTGTAGTATGGATTTAAACTCCTGGAATACACGTTAAATCTTATTAGTAGAGACACCATCGTAAATATTATACCACGCTGTAAAACTCTTCAATATGTCCTAAGGCAATACTTAAAGAAGGGATACTACTGTTCTAATCTACAATTTGTGATTTCAATGTGATTATAAATAAAATGTTTAATTGAAATCATTTGTATAGATATTAATTTGTACATACCCAGTGAAAGAAAATGTGCAAGTAAATTGTACTTACGAAAAAGTCAATAGGAAAATGACCACAAGAAGATAATACTAATGTTGAGGAATTGGAAAAAATTCGAAGTATAAATTCTCCTGAGACAGCTCTTTTTCAACACTTTACCACTTAAGCAAAGCTTTCTGCCTCCCTGAAAACAAATTAATCAAAATCGTCTAAATGTCACCAGCCACATGGAAGACATGTTCCACCCTAAAAACACAGAGGGTTTTAGTAAAAAGAATGTAAGGAATCTAATGAAATCAAAACAAAAGAATTGATAGAGTAAACAGCACAGATTTCTCAGCTATTTTTAGATTCCGGTTTGTAAATTACCTACCTAAATAAATTGTCTAAGATGATGAAGACACACACACACACTGCTGTGGTTAATATTCTCTCCCGTTTATAGCTTGGGAATATACAGAGTAAACCCAACATATGCTTTTTGCTCAGCTGCTCCTTCAAATATATTATTTGTTTTTTCAGTCAACAAGTTCTTAAATTGTTTGTTTAGCTCCTTTGGATGAGGAAAACAAAGTAACCTTTTTGATTTATGTCTATATTATTTTAGAAAAGAGTGAAGTTAAATAAACACATATCTCATTTCATTTTTATTTATTTAATGATTTAAAATATATTTTTAATGATTTCAAAGAGGAAGGGAGAGGAAAGATAAAAACATTAATGATGAGAGAAGCACTGATCAGCTGCCTCCTGCATGCCCCCCTACTGGGGATCGAGTCCACAACCAGGGCATGTGCCCTGAACAGTGGGGAATAGAACAATGACCTTTTCATTCACATGTTGATACTCAACCACTGAGCCACACCAGGTGGGCCCTCATTTTTTCATTTTTAAAACTAGACTCCAGCAGAAACCGGTTTGGCTGAGCGGTAGAGCTTCGATCTGCGGACTGAAAGGTCCCAGGTTCGATTCCAGTCAAGGGCATGTACATCGGTTGCGGGCACATCCCCTGTAGGGGGTGTGCAGGAGGCGGCTGATGGATGTTTCTCTCTCATAGACGTTTCTAGCTCTCTATCTCTCTCCCTTCCTCTCTGTACAAAATCAATAAAATATATTTTAAAAACAAAACAAAACTAGACTCCAAAAGTTCCAAACCATTTATAATAACTAGTAGTTATTTTTCTTAGTGTGATTCAGCCACACACAAAAAAGTTACTAATTAAGTTTTGGATGTTCTAAATTTGTAAAAGCAATAAACATTTCTGTAGAGCTACCCAGCAAAATTAAAAATTTGCATCTAAAGCTGAGAAGATGGATCCAACACATCCAAGTACCAGAGAGATGACATAAAGCCATAAAACTCACTCACTTGTACCCTAATTACACCTTCAGCATTACTGTACATTACAAGTTTACATCAGGGTGACCTGTAATTCTTTTTTAAGGCTGATCTAGACTTCCAATTTAGTATTTTAATACATGTACATATGTGTGTATGTGTGTATGTATGTGTGTTTATATGCACACATGCATACACACACAAACACTCTCTGCTTCCTTAACTACCGTTTAAATTAGAAGTCAGGGTTCCCTCATTTCTTCATAACTGCTAACGCTGTGAGTACAGTGCACACTCATTAAATTACTAAATTACCCAGTCGCTAACTGTTCAAGTTATACAGCAATCCAGTGTAAAAGCCAGGAGACGTATGCATCTCTGATTGCCTAAATTTCCACAAATCCACAATAATATCAATGTGTCTAAGTTATCAAAGAAGCAAAATAGTATAGACCTCTCAGGGATAAATTTAAAATGAAATACTCTAAAGGCTGTACATATGAACACTAATATAAGAAATCCTCAAAAACTCACATGTTTCAATGTGATGGATAACAACACATTCAGGGTAAGAAGTAGATTAAATAATTAAATTTTAGACTAAAAAAATCACACAGAATAAAACAATGCAAAGCATGCTCTAACAAACACAAATAAAATATTCATGCTAGTTCTATATCAATGTATTTAGTGCTTAGAAAACAATAAAAAGTTGCAGTCCAAAAAAAGAGTCAGCAGTTTCCTTACTTACAAAATGGGAATCAAAAATTCAAGGCCTAATCATTTACCACTGAGCAGGTGTTAAGGAGGCGGGAGAGGGACATGAAAAGAGGTTTCAGGATGGTCACATGGGGGCCATGTTTTCACAATCGAGAGGATATCTACAGACTGTCAACTGGAGCACTTCTAGAAGCATAAATTGGGCTCTTTTAGGAAGTTTTTGCACTGCTCAAAATTTACCTAGTGGCAGAATGACAGAATAAAGTTGCTACTTTTTAAAAATTCAAATCCAAACAATCAATTATGTGTATTAGTTGTTGCTACTTAACAAAAACAAAAAAAGTGTGTGTGTGTGTGTGTGTGTGTGTGTGTATAGATGATAAACAATGTCCTAATTTCCTTTTTTAAAATAAAAGAATATTAACATCTTAAAATTATGACTCAATAACTAAAAGCCACTGTTGAAATAAATCCAATACTGAAATAAATTTGTGGAGAGAATGATCAAAGTCAAGAAAATAAAATTATGACTTAACTTTAAATACATGACATAATTCACGTGCTCTGTAAATCACTATACCACCAGGGTCAGATATTCAGCAACACATAATTAAACAGAAAAACAAACAAACCCATACATAACAAATATTTTTCTTTCTATAGTTACTCGTTAAATCTAGGCAAATCAATCAATTTCTCTAAACCAAGTCAATAGTTATACCTATTTAAATAAATCACTCAAGAACTAAATAAAAAGTAAAAGCAAAAGTAATCGCCTCAACTCCCAGGTGGCAGAGTGATTGCTTCAAAGGTACCAGGGAAAGAACATGGACGTGAAAATGGTCAACTACTAGTACTATTCACACACCATCAAGTTTTATGCAGTGGGCAATGGGCTGTAATGTGAGAATCATTACAACTCTGCAATAGCATGTTCTATTTTTTTACCCTGAAAAATTCAAATAGTGTTGACAAGTGTTAGATAACTTACAAAACTAGGCAAAAAAACCCAAAAACCAACAGTTAACATTATTTTTTGTAACAATCCCCTCACCACCACTATAAAAGTAAAATTGAAACAGAACACCCAATAGCTGAGGTTAACTGATCTGTTCAAGAGTTAAGGTATAAAACTACTAGGTAAAGAATTCAGGTCTCTAATCTTCGGTCCTATAACACCCAGCCTCCACAGGAGTCTACCATAGGACTCTACCTCAGACCCTTATTATCACCCCCCTCCCTCCTCACTCCCCCTGACCACCAGATTTATCACAAGGAAACTATGAGCAGAAAAACGAGGCCACTTTAACCTGCTTAAGCAAAGCCAAGGAACGGAGACTGTCCTATCTGCGTAGCAAAGCTAATTCTTCTGGGGATCCTATGAGAGTCACCCTAGGAATTTCCGGTTTGAGCCGGAACTGTATGCTGAATGTCTCGAGGAGAAGCCTCAAGAAACACAGAGCCTTCGATCACGTTCCCGCCCAATCACAAGGAACACCGACGATGTCCCTTCCAGTTCTGATTCTATCGTCACTGAAATAGTTCTTGTGTTTTAAAAGACAACTGAAAACCAAACTTCAAGAATATAAACATTTTCTAGGAAAGGAAGGGCGGAAATTCCTACAATTATAGAGGAAGAATAAACATCTGTGAATGTTCCACAAACCTCTACGTAAAAAAAGACTGACATAGGCCTGAGAGATAGAAAGGGGTTGTCTTTAAAGATAAAGGAGTAATTTATCAGGCCAATAAATTCATTGTGAAGACACTAAAGTCAGATTAAATAAAACCAAGGAGGAGACAAAGCCATGTCCTAGTTTTGTGCCCTGGGAGTTGAGGCTTCACTGAGCACTAATTATATCTAGTTGGAAATGAAACAAGCTAAATAAGTTCCATTTTAAATAGTGCTTTTTTAAAAAACAAGAACAAAGCATTTTGAATTGTTTTCCCAAATTAATCTTGGGAATTAAAGAGTAGGTTATATAAGTAATTGTTTTTCTAATGTTTCCTGGGTAACAATGATGAAGGTATATGCTGCAGATATATTTACCGTATTTCCCGGCGTATAAGACGACCCCCTAATTTTACAGTTAAAACATGGGTTTAGGCCTATATTCCTGTATAAGACTACCGCCCCCCCCCCTTCAAAGAAAAGCCATCAAGATCTGCAGGTAATTTTTGTGCAATTTTGGTCTTTTGCCCCCGATTTTCGGTTGACTTTTTTTCGTTTCAAAAGTCGTCTTATATGCCGAAAAATACGGATCTATCTCTTACTTTGGGTTTTCTAACATGCCTCAATAGCTGGGGTTCTAAATACAAAATATAAAAAACATAAGTAAAGCCCTGGCCCGTGTGGCTCAGTGGGTTGGGCATAATCTCGTGCACCAAAGGGTTGCCACTTTGATTCCTGGTACATGCCTGGGTTGCAGGCTCGGTCCCCAGTGGGGGACATGCAGGAGGTGTGCAGGAGGCAACCAATCTATGTTTCTTTCTCTCTTTTCCTTCCTCCTTCCCTCCCTCTCTAAAAACCGATAAAAACATGTAAGTATGTAGCATCTAGGGTGCTCATACTTGAAAATGTAAAATACTTTCGGGAAATTGTTAAAACCACATATTTTAGTTTATTTATCTTTGTGGTCTTCACTGCATTTTTAAAAACTTCTAATCAGTTCTATTTCCAAAGGAACTGAGGATAGTCTCCTTGGAGACTCTGATCTTGAAACAAAGCTTGGCTCTAAGAACAAAGATATAAAACAGGAAAACATTATTCAGAAAGCAAACCAGCCTATTACAGTGACGTTAGTTCATCCAAAACACATATGCTATGTACAACCTGTTTATAGACCATCCCAGCTCGATATGATAGCTGACAGTGAAGGCGGATAACGGTAGAAAGACAGGGTGCCGATGAGGAGGCGAGATGGTAAGGATAGTATATGTCTCAGGCACTCAAACACAGCGCAGGAGCTGAGCCGCCTTGGTGAATACTCTCTACTGGAAACAAACTTTTCCATTGTTTCCCACTCAGTCTGGCTGGGACACAGTTTTCGTTTGGTCTCTGATTCTTGGGGAGAAACGCAGGTTGTGGAGGCTTAAAGGGCACCTTCCTCTCAGGACACGGCCACCCTGAGGCGCTTTCCCTGCATCCCTTAGGCCCATGTGAATGCCTGTGTGAGCACACACCCCACAAAATGAAGAGGCGCCCACTGAGCCGTCATGCAGGTCCATCAACCATGTGAAGGCTGTCCATGCTATGAAATGTCTTTGCTTTTGAAAACAGTCATCTAAATTTCTATGCTAATCTGATGGCTGATTATAAAAACCTAATAAAAAGTAAGAAAATTATTAATAATTACAACTTAGTAATAAAATGTTTAAAAATGGGGTGAATAGGATAGGGAGATCTGGGGGAGATAATACAATAGATCAACCGAAGGACTTGTATGCATGCATATAGGTACAACCAATGTACGTAGAACTTTGAGGAGGGAGGGTATGTATGGCGGGAGGGGGGGGCAATGTTAAAATATGTACACAGATAATAATTTAATAAAAAAAATTAAAAAATTAAATAAAAATGGGGTGAAGACGTGACAAAAGATATAATGGAATTTTGAGAGTAAAAGTTATAAACTTACTCATGCACTTAACATTAAAAAAAATAAGTGTTATTTATATGGGGGCGGGGGTGGAAACATCAGAAAGGATTGAAAAGATAAAAATATAAAGCCATCCATAATCTCATTCCTCTAACCCAGAAGGCTCAAACTCAGTCATAGCAAGTATCCTGACAACCTAGCAAGCCAGTTCATTTCCTCATTCATTCATTCACTCTTGAAATGTGTGTGCACGTGTGTGCGCACCTCTCTCGCCTATATCCATGAATGCTCCTCACTGAATTTAGGGTAAAATCTGGGTTCCTATCACTGCCCACCTCACGTCAGCCCTTTCCTCAGCTCCACTTCCCCTGGGCGAGGTAGCCGTACCTCCTTGCCCCACTCTGTACTGTCTTCTTGGCTTAGAACATCGTCCTCCTTCCTACTCACTGATCCCTGCGTGATGAGGTGGTGCTGGGGAGGAGGCACAGCCGATGCCAATGCCAGGCACACTGCTCGCTTCACCCACTAAAGAAATGTTACTAATTGTGCCCATCTTACAAATGGGAATGTAGAGGCTTCAAAAGGCTAACTGGATACAATTAGTACAAGATGCAGCTGGGGTTTGCACTGAGTCTAACCTCAGTCCTTGCTCTTTACCTGGAGGAAGCAAACCCCACAGCGACCTAGCAGGTTTGCATAGTAAATGAAAAAGTTTTCATCTTCACAGAGGAATATGCTTTAAAAAAAAAAGCCACATAAGCCTTTGAGATTATTTCTTTCTATAAAGATGGGTAATATTCACTTTCATCTTAGCTCTGTCATAAAAAACCAACAGCCCTTTATATTATTTATTTCCCCTCCAAAACAAGAATTGAGATAGTTATATTAATGGCATTTTTTTCTAAAGAAAACATTCATATTCTGGAAAATTTTAATGTGCTTTAGAATGAAAGTGTGAGGTAATACCTCACTACGTGTGAGGACGGAATATAGTTGAAAGAATATAAAAGGTTCTGGAAAAGCTCACTGTTCTTGTCATTTTATATTGCAAAAACCAAGAGTCTTATGAACAATTGTGGTTTTTCTGCTGCAATGAGAAAGATCACTATTTTACTTAGAACTTCAATGTTTACATGAATTCAATATTTACATGTAAAAATTCAATATTTACATTTTTGATCAAAAAAGGTCCAACATCTTCTGGGCCCTACACCACATAGTTTGGGTAAGAATTGGATCTCTCATTGATCTCATTCTACCTCATTGCAGACTATCAGGGGTTCAACTGAATCATTTAGCAACATTTAAACTGTCCTTAATTTATACCTTATTAAAGGAAAGTCAAATTTCAAGGACGGCTGAGGTAGCGGATATATTGAGTTCTTAACACACGTCTGCTTCATCTGCTGCAGAGTAAGATCACAGGTAGGCATTGCTCTCTGCAGTACATCTGCGGGTGAGAAGCTCTGTGAACTTATTACGTAATATTTTTGTTTTGGTTGTAAAAAGATTCCAGATGTTTACCCTGATGGCTTTGGTAGACACGTGGGATTAATGTTCAACACAATCGCTGGTGCTGGCACAGGGCCAATGTGTGTACAGATGTTGTTTAATTGCGTTGGCACCTCAGGCATTTCAAACAGCAACGCAATTCCTCAGCCGATATTCCCATTACTGATTCTGTTTTGTATAATTATAGAGTAGTGAGGAAATTGGGCATTGCACACACTAATGAAATCTATCTACTTCCTTTTACTTTTAACAGATTTGCAGATTTTTATGGATTAAAATTCTCTTACACTGCACACGGCAGGTAAATATAAAAACTTCCAGGAAATAGTTCCTTCAAAACTCTTTGCTGAACACCAGTGGAACAATTTCTGTATTCTTTTTTCTTATTGTTCTTTAAAAAAATGCATCTGTCCCAAGGGAACCATGGACTCAGCCAAGGAAGTCCCCCGTGGGTCCGAGAACTTGCCTTGGGGTATGCGTCTCTGCAGAAACAGCCCTAGAGGTTTGTTTTGAATGAACATTCCAAAGCTCCTCAACCAGATGACTCTAAAAGCCTACACTCGGGAGAATCACTTTATATTAATGACTCCAATTTCTCCCGCTGCCTCCTGGGGAAAAGGAGGCAACCATATGAATAATACTTTCACATCTTTTCCAAAGGACATTTAAAAGTTTCGTATGTGAAAATAAAAGAGTAAATCACTACGAAAATAGATGAGCCTGGCTAATAAAACATTCCAGGACTATCTAAGAGGAAGGATCTTCTCAGGGAAGCAAGCTCAATGGAAAAATTCCTAATCCAGTTTTCCAGACATAAAATTTCCAAACTTCCCAAGACCATGTGTTAGTCACTAGCTCTTCCTTCACGTGCTGTAGGCCGCTGTTATCGTGCACACACATTTGAACTGTATACACAGAAACACAGATTTCATTAAAATGACATGTGATGATGAGAAGCAAGGTACTTGGGTAAATTTGGAACACGTGTGTAAAATATATAAAGATACTGCAGCAAGCATCTTTCCAGATTTCTTGAATTTCTCTAAGAACTATTTTCAGTGAGAAGGGAACTGCTGTAGTTTTACATGCTTATCTGGGGGATGTTGAAATTTCTTCCACCCCACTCTGATCACGGACTCCACTTAACAAGCACCTTTTAGAAGCAGACACTCATTTTCCAGACCTTTATTTAAAAAATCTCTCAATCAACTGTTTGCCATTTCACCACCAGTAGTTCAAAATCTTGATTATCGCAGGCATGCATAATTTTATACCTGCTGTGCCTCTTGGCACCCACCTGGCTCACTGCCAACCAGAGCCCATCTCCCCTCAGCCTGGCTTGGACCTCTGTTATCCACATGAAGAAGTTTAATAAAAGGGGTTAGTCTTAATTAAGAACTCTATATTGTTTTCCTGCCATCATGATGAGAAAGGGTGTGTTTCAAGTGTAACACAAAGCCAAAATACACTCAGATAATCAAAGTCAGTGATATAGCTAAACAATCAAAACAAACATAAAACCTCAAACAACTAAATTTTGAAGTATTGACATTTTAAAGGTTTGGTAGTAAGCAAACCTAGCACAATATGACTTCCTGAATTCACATCTGAGGTTCAGAAATCGTAATGCTGGCAAAATCAAATATGGAAAGGAGCCTCGCACTGTACAATGCTTCATTGGTGAAGAAATGCCTCAAAAAAATGGAAGAAAAGCCTGCAAGTAAATTAGCTGGACACCTAGCTTCTGGTTGTGAAAGAAAGTGTATTGCATTATTTTGTCAGGCAAGAATCTTCATTTATGTTGAAAGCAGCAGCAAACAGCTGGTCAGAAGTCAGATATTTAAGAGGATCCCTTGTATCTTCTTCTGCTCCAACTTACTCTCTAAGACACATGTGTCAAACACAAGGCCCGCGGGCCAAATCCGTCCTGCCAGGCCTTGCAATGTGGCCCGCACTGCGCTGTCATCACTGCACTCCGCTGCATTTCCATCACAATGACAGTTTATGACTGTTCAGTAAACCATTCGGCCCGCGATTTAGGCTGGATTTTAGATTTTGGCCCCTTCTCTGATTGAGTTCGACACCCCTACTCATTAAGACCATAATGCAGGGGTCTGCAGACCATGGCCTGCTGCCTGCTTTTGTAAATAAAGTTTTATTGGAACATGGACATGCTCATTCATTTGTCTACTGTCTATGGCTGCTATGTGCTACAGTGTGAGAGTTGAATTGATATGATATGGCCAGCTAGGCCTAAAACATTTATTACCTGGCCCTCCCCAGAGACAGTTTGCAGACCCCTGACTGGACAATAATATGGAAGATAACCCTGATGATGCTGTGGCTGTATACTTGCCATCAGAAGTGCAGACATAAGAGGTAGCAAAGAGGCCATTTTTTTCTCTTTATATTAAGATTATAAAGGATTTTCTAACAGTATTTGTCAATAGTGAACATTTTTTGGTAAGAATAAGAAACAAGTCATTAAAATAAAACTTTTTTATTTAAAAAAATTCTATGAACACAGTAGTTGGATGTATGCTTTCTGCATAGTCCATAGTATCAATATTAGAAAGAATATGTGTACTTTATAGATCATCTCCACAGTACTTATACTTTGTAAGAAAACACTTGTGAATACTGAGTAATTATTACATTGTTTCCATAACCAACTACTGGATATCTGTATTTTTACTCTGGGACATAGTAAAATACCAAGTTTCCATAGAATATTACAATAGTGCATCATAAGTACTTTTGAAAATAACATGTCTTAGATTATCAACAGAGTAGTGGTAAATGATTCAAGAAATGTAACAATTAATCACAATTTGGCCTTGACTGTATTGCTTTCTTTGTGCCATAGTGTGAATATGTTTTGTGATACACAATTAACCTTAAAAACTAACCACTTGTCTGTATAGTATGTGTGGAGATGCTTTTTGAGTTCTCCCTTTATATCAGACATTAATCTGGGGCTGCTTACCTATTAAAATTTAATTTTAGGAAAAAAGAAGAAATCAAAGACACCTATTCGGTTTACAAGAGAAGTGAAACATTACCCATTAGAATAACACACTTTTCTACTACATTTAAAGTAACATGAAAATTTCTGTTTCAAACCAAAAACCTCAGCAAAATGCCTACGGCATTAGTGATAACTCTGTAGAGCATCACAGGCTGTAAAAACTACAATTTTGTGTATGACAGACAAAAATACAACATTAGATTACAAAAACTGAGAACCGATCTTATCAGACTGGTGGCTTATAGAAGTAATCCTACTAACCTCACAGAAAGTTCTTTGAAAACAAGTACGATTATGCAGAATGAATTAATTTTTTTCTTATAGTCCTTCTACTCAGGATTATGAAGCATGACAAACAATGTAGATTTAAACCGTCACAGAAATCCTCCATTGGTTGGAGTGCTGTCTAGTGCACCACAAGGCTGCGGGTTCGATTTCCGGTCAAGGCACATACACAGGTTGCAGGTTTGATCCCTGCTCAGGGTGCATATAGGGGCAACTGATAGATATTTCTCTCTCACATCAATGTTTCTTTCTCCCCACCCCCATCTCCGTTCCTCTTTCTCTAAATATCAATAAAAATAGATCCTCAGATGAGGATTTAAATAACAACAATAATAATACACTGTCACAGAAAATTTTAAAACCATGGCTCCTGAACAAAATAATTTTTTCTTCTCTCCTGAATACAGCACTGTTTTGATTATAGGAGAAAACTACGAAGAACGATTTCATCATTAAGTGTAACTTCTTCTAATCACTACAGCATGTCATTTACATATTAGAAAACAAATAGATTATAATTTTTAAAAATTTAGATATTAGCATAATATTACAGACCCTTTATAATAACCACCAAGGAGTTTATCCCCAGAGAATGATGTTTTATCCCTTCTGCTTCATTTTTATTTTAAAATTTATTTTTACTTTTTCATAGCATGCCTCCTTTTAAGTTTCCCTAACTCCTTTTTAAACAAAGTGAAGCACGAAGAAACAAACCAATAAAGATTGGCATGAAAGTAAAATTAACAATTTGGTTGCCATTCACTGACAGACTGAACAAGCAAGGATAAATACTTCTGATGAAGCAACCCATTTAATACTGTACGGTTGTTTCAAAGATAAATAGTAGCCAAAACTATATATCAGATAGCATAGTTTGAGATTGATAGTTTCTTCAACCAGCAGGTAGAACTTTTTTCTATAATAATTATTTAAACTAATAGAACATTTTTAATTTTAATAATATAAAAGAGTACCAAGAAGACAGTCATGTTAAGAATTATGTATTCTGTTAAGAAAGTACTTGGCCCTGGCTGGTTTGGCTTAATGGATAGACCGTCAGCCTGTGGACTGAAGGGTCCCGGGTTCGATTCCAGTCAGGGGCACATGCCCAGGTTGCATGCTCAGTCACAAATAGGGGGCATACAAGAGGCAGCTGATCAATGATTATCTCTCATCATTAATGTTTCTAACTCTCTCTCCCTCTCCCTTCCTCTCTGAAATCAATAAAAATATATTTTAAAAAAAGAAAGTATTTGGATCTTGAATTAAGGCCAATCATAAATAAGGAGAATAGCTGATGAGTAACAAAAGATGCAGCATTTAAACATGATGGCAAGAAATACTCATTTACTTGGAATGAGTACGTATATAGGATATTATAAAAATGACTAAGCATGAACATATGCACAGAATTTGAGCAGAGATCATTAAAACTTTGTATCACTTGAATTTGGGGCTTATCATTTTAGCCACCAGAGGTCACCCTTTCCCCAGAAAGATGAAAGCAGAGTTTGTGGCGCATAAGTCACTTAACAGTGTAAGTTATAAGGATACAACAACAAATCCATGTGTTTACAATATTCTCCTCTCTCCACCCAAACTATATCTAACAACAGACCCTCCCACCTTTCCCCTGAATGCAGACATACAGGTAATGGAGAACAGAAAAGAAAACAGCCTGAGGGGCTAAAATGTGCATATGACACCTGAGTCAAACAGTGAGCAACAAGCAGAAGGGGAACCAGTTCCCTGGGAGAAAAGAAGTTTGTAGAACAGTTACCATGCTACTGAGATATAATGAATAGACCTGGAAGAAAGAGGTTTCAGGAATTTTTACTGAATATTAGAAGTACAATCATTCCTGGACAATTTTCAGCTTAAGACTGCAGTAAAGATTTATACTGCTTTTTAAATTAGCTTTGTACTTAAGCTCTAAATTACCTTTGTACAAATCTGGCTTTACAAAAAAGGCAAATTAGCAGGGCTCCTTCAATGTTCAAAAAAAAAAAAAAATATATATATATGTGTGTGTGTATGTGTGTGTATATATATATATATATATATATATATATATATATATATATATATGCAATTAACTTGGAAAGAAAAGAGACCCTGGTATCTTGAACAAAATATTTGGTCAGTAAAAACACTCTTTCTCCTTCACATATAATACAAGGAGCTGACAACCAAAAATTTCAACCTCTTTTGTTTCAATTCTACTGAGTAAGAGATGGCTCAATTCTCTCTATTCACTGCCCCTTTACGGTAGCCACACATATAGAAATAAAATTCAAAGGTTAGCACAGGATTATATCATTTCAAGTATGTGGATTACAGTAGTCAAGAGACACCTTTAGCATAGACCCTTTATAATAACTACCAAGGAGTATAGAACCTTCCAAGACACAATCTTTCTTATTCCATGCAGCACTAAGGAAATCCCAAAGAAATGGGTATGTATTGTAGTACCCAGAAGATCTTTAGCAGCTTGTGAAATATTTGTTCAGAAAATGTTGTTTTGTATTCCAGCATATTGGCAAATAAGAATATTGGACATTATATTGTTTGAATATCTAACAATTTTATTTCCTAACTACAAAGGCAAAATGTGTTCATTACAGAATATTTAGTAAATGGAGGAAGACTACAAGAAGACAGTTACTTATAATCCCACAGAATATGAAGAAAGAGAATGAAGTTCTGAATGAAACATTTTTTTAAATATATTTTATTGATTTTGTACACAGAGGAAGGGAGAGAGATAGAGAGCTAGAAACATCGATGAGAGAGAGTCATCGATCAACCGCCTCTTGCACACCCCCTACTGGGGATATGCCCGCAACCAAGGTACATGCCCTTGACTGGAATCAAACCTGGGACCTTTCAGTCCCCAAGCCGACGCTCTATCCCTTGAGCCAAACCGGTCTCGGCTGAATGAAACATTTTTTAAATGTGCAAAAATTTAAATTTACACACTGCTTCAAATTCTATCAATTATAATACATCTCCACTCAGCTCATAAAATCCACTATAATCTGTCCTCCCTTTACTTTTCAACAAGTTCAGACCAAGAAACTCATGCTTGGTGGGGCCTATTTTCATATTCAGGTTACTCTCTCCTTATACCTCCTTTAATGACTCCACAGCATTGACACTGCTGGCCATTCCTTTGCAAACACTCTGCTGCCCTGGTTTCTTACATCCTATTTCCGTGTCCCACCCACCTGGTCATTCTCCAGGTGTCATCAATGTGTCTGTTCTTGCTCAGATTAGCATTCACTACTGAATTTCTGGCTCTGTCTTTTAAACCACTCATCTACACCCTCTCCCGAGTCATCAAAGTAATTCTCACAGTATCAGCTACTGGACACATGCTGGCAGGATTAACACAATAGATGCTTAATAAATGTTTAACTCTATTATTGACTTCATTGATCTCCAGGAACTTCTGAGCTCCAAGGCCAGAACCACACAGCAGAAGCCTGTTATCCCTATTGCTGAGAATGGTAATTGGCTAGAATCTAATTGTAGAAGCGAGTCAAGCAGTGAATCATAAAAAAATGACATATACCTTACACTTTATTTTTAATCAAATTAAGTGTCCAACCACTTGCCAATATTTTTAGAGTCAAGAGCATTATATAATATAAAGGATCAATTTACCAGGAAGACAATTATGTATGCACTAAAAATCACGTCATTTAAATATATGAAGCAGCCCTAACTGACTTGGCTCAGTGGTTAGAGCATTGGCCTGTGGACTGAAGGGTCCTAGGTTCGATTCCGGTCAAGGGCATGAACCTTGGTTGCGGGCACATCCCCAGTAGGGGGTGTGCAGGAGGCAGCTGATCGATGTTTCTCTCTCATCGATGTTTCTAACTTTCTATCCCTCTCCCTTCCATTCTGTAAAAAAATCAATAAAATATATATTTTTAAAAAACCACATTACAGATCAAATGGATCTAAAAAACATATAAAGAACATCCTACCCAACAAGAGTAGAATATATACTTTTCTCAAGTGCACATGAAACATTCTTCAGGATAGGTCAGATGTTAAGTCACAAAGAGTGTTAAATTTAAGACTGAAATCACAACACATACCTTTTCTAACCACAATGGAATAAAACTAGAGATCAATAACAGAAGGAAAACTGGAAAATCCACAATCTGTGGAAATGAAACAGAACTCTCTTAACAACCAGTGGGTCCAAAAGCAAAAAGAAATTAGAGAATATACTGAGACAAATGAAAACACAATATAGGCTGTCCTCGGGTTACTCAACGGGCGTTGTTTCCTGGTTACATCACTATCTCCCACTTATTTATAAAAAGAAAAAGTTCTGTCATGTTGACGTGTATACACATGTGCTTTGTTGTTTTTTTATTATTTATTTACCAGAAGTAAAGGTCAGGAATTGTTATCTTTCTTTTCAATTGTTCATACTGTTTCACTTCACTGCTGCTGTGTATATGTGCTCCATGTGAGTGACGTAGGTGCTTATGTAGGTGGGGTCCGACTCAGTGAAAATCGCGTTACCACGCCTTAGGAACGGTTCTCCGACGTAACCCGAGGATCAACTGTATATCAAAATTTATTGATGGAGCAGCAAAACTGGTAACTACTAAGAGGTATGTTTATAATAAACACCTATGTTAATTTTTTTTTAAATAAATATAACTTTTATGCCTTAAGGAACTAGAAAAAGAATAAACTAGGTACAAAGTTAGCAGAAGAAAGAAACTAATAAACATTAGAACAGAATAACATTAGAAAAAACTCAATGGCCGGCACCGGTTTGGCTCAATGGATAGAGCGTCCGCTTGGGAACTGAAGGGTCCCGGGTTCAATTCCGGTCAAGGGCATGTACCTTGGTTGCGGGCACATCCCTAGTAGGGGGTGTGCAAGAAGCAGCTGATCGATGACTCTCATCGATGTTTCTAACTCTCTATCTCTCTCCCTTCCTCTCTGTACAAAATCAATAAAATATATTAAAAAAAAAGAAAAAGAAAAAAGAAAAAACTCAATGGTTGATTTTTTTTAGAAATTAACAAAATTGATGAACCTTCAGCTAGACTAAGCAAAAAAGAGAAAAGACTCAAATAAAATTAGAAATTAAAGAGAAGATATAAGAACTAATACCAACAAAATACAAAGTATCAAAGACTATTATAAACAATTACTTATCAACAAACTGGAATACCCAGAAGAAATAAACTATTAGAAATATATAACCTACCAAGACTGAATCATGTTTTCGTAGGTTATATATTAAATAGAAATAGAAAATCCAAACAGGCCAATAATGATAAGAAAAGTGAATCCGTAATAAAAATATCTTCCAACAAAAAAAACCTGAACACTAGAAAGTTACAATGGTGAATTCTATCAAACACTTAGAATTAATGCCAGTCCTGCTCAAATGCTTACTAGTCCCAAAAAACTGAAGAGGAGGGAACACATCCATGCTCATTTTACAAGGCCGGCATTACCCTGATACCAAAGCCAGACAAAAATAATGCAAAAATAAAATAAAATAAAAAAAATAGGCCAATATCATAGATACAAAAATGTTTAACATTATACTTGCAAACTGAATTAAAAAGCACATTGATTATACAATAATTTCTTGGATATGACATTAGAATCACAGGTAACAAAAGCAAAATTAGACAAGTTGGAGTACATCAAACTAAAAAGCTTCTGCACAATATATGTAAAAATCAACAGAGTGAAAAGGCAACCTACAAAATGGGAGAAATTTACAAACCACACACACACACACACACACACACACACACACACACACACTAGAAGCCTGGTGCACGAGTTCCTGCATGGGTGGGGTCCAGCCAGTCCATCCTGATCAGCAGGGCCTGCTGGGGGGAGGGGCCACGGGTGGTTGGCAGGCTGGCCATGGTCAAACTCCCAGTGGAAGAGACAATTTGCATATTAGCCTTTTTATTGATTAGGATGTATAATAATCCTCACCCAAGAATATACTTATTGATTTTAGAGACAGGGATAGAGAGGAAGAGAGAGGGAGAGAGAAATTAATGTGAGAATCTCCATAGATGCCCTAACTAGGGAGGGATTGAACCCACAACCTAGGAATGTGCCCTGGAAATATAAAACTGAACCCACAACCTTTGGAATTATGGGATGATGCTCCAACCAACTGAACCACACAAGCCAGGACACAAAACATATATTTGATAAATGCTTAATACCCCAAATATATAAGGAACTCTTACAACACAACAACTAAACAAAAACAAAAATGGGTAAGGGACCTGAATGGATATTTTTTCAAAGATGATATACAAATAAGAAAAAATATATGAAAAGAAGCTCAACATCACTAATCATCAGGGATACACAAAACCACAATGAGGTATTACCTAATACTTATTTGAATGGTCATTATTAAAAAAAAGCAGCAACAACAAAACCAAACACCACAAAATAAGTGTTGGTGAGGATGCAGAGAAAATGGAGTCCTTGTGCACAGATGCTGGCTGCACTGCTGTAAAATGTGCCATCGCTAAGAAGCAGCATGGAGGTTCCTCCAAAAGTTAAAAATAGAACTACCATATGATTCAGCAACTCCACTTCTAGGTATTTCTACCCAGCAAAGCTATCACTCAGAATCAAAGGCCAGATAAAGAGCTTCACTAATAAAAAAAAAAGCTAAATGAGTTCATCACTACCAAACCAGAATTATATGAATTGCTGAAGGGGGTTCTTTCGGAAGAGAAATTAAATAAAGATAAAAATTATGAACAACCAATACGTAACTATTAACAAGTGAATCTAAAAACCAAAGAAATTAAAAAAAAATCTGATGAACAATATTAACTGTTGAATGTAATAGAATCAGAGGTATGGAAGGGGAATGAACTGACAATTCTTGGGGAAAAGGGGAGGGGGGATGTGGGAAGAGACTGAACATAAACTGTGCACCTATGGATGAGGACAATGCGGGGTGGGGAAAGGGCAGAGGGTGGGGTGGGAACCTGGTGGAGGAGAGCAATGGAGGGGGGGTGGAAAAAAGAGGAACATTTGTAATAATATGAATAAAGATTTATTTTTAAAAAAATTAAAATCAGGGTCCCAAAGAGATATTTGTACTCCTAAGTCCACTGCAACAATATAAAAAAGAGCTAAAAATAAACCCAAATGCTCATAAATAAATAAATAAATATGCAAACCAAAATTATTGTTCTATAAAAAATAAAAAAAAAATCCTATCATATGTTACAATATGAATGATTGGGAAAACAATTATATTAAGTGAAAAAAGCCAGTCACCGAAGGACAAATTCCACTATGTGAGGAATGTGTCATAGCCAAAATCACAGAAGCAGAAAGTAAAAAAGCGACTGCCAGGAAATGGGGAGTTGCCATTCAATAGGCATAAAATCTTGGTCATGCAAGATGAAAAAAACTCTAGAGAGCTGTAGCTTAACACTGTGTTTACAGTTAACATTACAGTAAGGAATACTTGGAAGTCTGTTAGTGTAGCTCTAATGTTACTTCAAATTAGTTAATTTAATTAATCGGAACTCCCTTTAGGGTTACTCGCAAGGAGACTCTGTGAGCAACAAATTCTCGCACATGTTTTTGATGTGGAAGTCCACAGTCAGTTTTGATTTTGAACCAAAATCTAAGTATCATGAGGGCCTCAACTCCTCCCAAAGGTTCTGGGAGAGGACCCCCTTCAAGCTTCTGGTAGCTCCAGGCATCCTGGGCTGGTGACCTCATCCCTGCCATCTCGGCCTCCCTCGTCCCATTACCTCATCATCTTCTGTCTCAAATACTCCCGCCGTCTCCCTCTGGTAAGGACAGATAGGGTTATATCAGGGCCATCCAAATAATCCAGGAAAAAACGTAAGATCCTTAACTCATTTCTTTTGCCACATAAGGTAGTATTTACTCTTCTACCATATTATATGACAAGAATATACTTGTGATATGCACTGAATGAGATCCTTATGTTCATTTTTTTTTTTTTCCTGTTACATCTTAGACAAATGCCATAAAGCTGCACATTTTAAACTACAGCTCTGAGGTACCTCCGGAGACACAATTTAAAAATCATTATCAAGCAATAAATATCCAGAAAATGAAATTCCCCTTTGTAAGAGAACTAGAGGCCCGATGCATGAAATTCATGCAAGAGTAGGCCTTCCTTCCCCTTGCTGCTGGCACTGGCTTCCCTCCGGCACCCGGGACCCAGGCTTCCCTCGCAGCCCTGGCTTCGTCCGGACATCTGGTCTAGTTAGCATATTATGCTTTTATTATAGATTGTTTTTAAAAACCAGTTAAAATCTTAGTACATTTTTACTTAATCCAAGTATTCCTTTAAAAGAGCAATAACTCAGGGCTCTTCTGTATATTATATTTTTCTATAGTCAGAAACTTTAAAAAATTAAACTAATTTAATTACACACAAACTCACACACCCTTCTACTGAAGCCTATGCATGAAAAACATTTATGTTAGTCTGTCCTGGGAGGCAAAAGTTTGGATTTTGTTGCGCTAAAGCCATTTTTGAGATTTATGGGTATAAAGTAATGAGACTACACTTAAAATATATAATTTCATACTTCACATGCATATGAGTACTGTACCCATTAGTGTAGGCAATTTGAGAAATATATACTTATTCATATTTTGCTATTTCTTAAACTATATTTGGAATCATTTTAGAAATTTCTGCTACATCAGTTTATTATATATCCGTGTTATACTTTTAATAGCCATACTTACTTTAAAAGGTATGGGTTTAGCATCCCTAAACTCACTCATAATTATTATTCATTGAATTTGAGAGCTATCTCTAATTTTTTATTTTTAAAATATATTATTTATATTTGATGGTATCACAGATATCTCCCATTTTCTCCCCCTTTCTCACCTACGTTTCTCTTCAGAATGCATAAATCTTTCGCCTTTTACCTCTTTTTTTAAAAAAGCAAGCTTACCCCATGTGACAGGTTTTTGCTATTACTAAGATTATTTTAAAAGAACACACCACAACCGAGTATATGCTGCTCAATTCGCGTGAAAAGGCCAGCACCGGAGCTGGTGCACTATAAACTGGAACCAGCTGTGTCAAGCAGATCCGCTGGTCACACTGGAGACACTGTCCAAGGCACAGACTGAGCCGCCAGCTCTCCAGGCACCCTGCATAGTCCATCCAGTGACTCCAGGGCAGCATACCATGTCACCACTATGGCCCAGCCAAACCATCGAGAATATAACTCACTTTGCCATGATGCAAGATTAGTTCAGATTCACCAGAATTTAGTCCAGTTCTTAGGAAAAAAGGGCTTATTGGGCAGTTTGGGGTGTATCTACTTACGTCATTCATTCATGACCTCGTTATTCTAAATAACTGACTACACAGAAGCCAACATCAGACATCAGGTCTGGGACCGAATCTAATTTTCCAAATCCCCTGAAAGGCTCCTCTGACAGGCAGGTCAACATCCTTGGTTTGGCCCACCATCCGCTCAATGCCCACTCTCCTCTGGGAGCGGGCCAAAGTGGAGCAGCTGGTCCAGCTACAGACACTTCCCCCGGTTCTCCCATACTCTCCTCCTCAGTGAGTTCAAGTTTTGAATAATTTTATGTGTTCAGTTTCCATGCATCATTATGATTCTCTAAGAAATTAAAATGATTTCTGTAGTTCGCTACTCATGCTGAGATACATACTTGAGTTTAGAAACTTTCCTATTTTTTTTTTAGTTTAGTTTATTTTTTTAGCTCATGAATTTTGTCAGTAAGACACATTAAAGCAGAATGTTATAAAATTTCAGCCTAGTTATATAATATCAAGAATTTTAAAGTAAGTTTCCAGAGCTATTTTCAAAGATAGTTTAGGCAAGAATAAAGTCTTCAAAGGTGGCTGACAATTACCCAAGTAACATTTATATGGACATTAATATTCTAATGGATATAGGTAAGAAGCATGATGAAATGAAGCAACACTTTTAAAAATAATAATAAACAAAAGTTAGCTTTTAAAGTGACACAGACACTCTTAAGTGTTCCTCACAAGAGTAAAGGTATGTTCTTTACCTTTACAAGAAGTATTAACACGTTACATTAGAAGTTAAACAAACCAATTATGCCTAACAATTCACATGCCTCTTACAGACATTTTAGTAGAAACGAAGTCAAGCTATCACATGGACGATTGCAGTCCATGGGGAAAGGAAAATGCTTTTTCTCATGAATGATCTCACAGGTTGTGTTGGTCATTATTGCTTCTCAACTCCAAATTAATCCTTTTGGCCTGCTCTATGAAAATGGATCTGGGTCCTCATGTATCTTTTCTTTGACGACTGCACCATGTCAAGAGAGGGCACTGGAGAGGCGCACCAGAGAGGCCAGAGGACAGGGTCCTCCCCTGTGTTTCCCCGGCAGCAGCTCCCACGGCAGGGCACGGTGGCTCCGTGGGCCGGGCCTGCAGCAAGTGCCAGCTCCTGCAAGGGCAGAGAGGCCAGCCGAACGGGCAGCTTCCCAGCACCAGCTTCACTGGTTTCATAGGATAGTGCTTCTGGTAAGATACCCCCTCAGCAGTTCCAGGGGTGGGTTTTTGGTATGTTCCATCAAGGACGCACCCAGGGAAACACAGCCAGCTTCTCCAAGGTCTGAATCTCCGGTCCAAGAGGCCTTTTCTCGGAGTATTCTCTCTCTGCCTTGGATAGCGTAGTAGCTATAAAGATAATATTACACCTGCTATTTATGTATCCGATAGAGGTCTCTCTATCTCTTATCCACCTCTTACTTGCAATCCTCTGTAATAGTTACAGTCCTTTAAAATAAACTTTCCCTGTTCAAATGACCATGACTGGACCTAAAATTAAACTTGACCAGAAGAAATAGAAAGCATTATTTTCCAGTTCTTCTTAGGATAAAATATCTCTACTAACAGTTAACGATACTGAACAACACTGGTGTAATAAAAAGACAAAACCAATCAGAAAAAATATTTTGTTTACCTAATCCTAGATGAATTTTTACTCCTATATGAACCAAAGAAAAACAAGAAAGAAAGTTTTCTCAGTTAATATTATTCATCTTTAGGAAAAAATATTCCAGTTGAAATATTAACATTGTGAAGCCAGTACTTTCATGGAAAAAAAAAAAATACTAGTCTAGTTTATGCATTGTACATAGAAAAGGAAAAAATTCAAGTAAATTTTACAAACCACTAGAAATAAAAGGGAAAGGTCTCTTTAAATAAAAGTAATAAATGAGCTTCAGATAATATTTTCATGATCTATCCTGTCTTGTAAATATGAGTAAAAAACATAAATGAATATCTATATAACAAACACAAATAAATAGCAGGAAATAAGAAAGAGGGGAAGAAAATATTTTCACACTTCATCAAATGGCTTACATGAACAACTGCCAGCAAACATTATAAGCAACTTAAATCCTAACAATGAGTTTACTGGCCTAGGCCTAGTCGGTTTGGCTCACTGGAGAGCACTGGCCTATGGATTGAAGAGTCCCAGGATCGATTCCAGCCATGGGCACATACTTTGGTTGCAGACTCCATCCTCTGGGCGGTGTGTTAGGCAACCAATCGATGTATCTCTCCCCCTCCCTACCACTCTCTCTAAAAATCAATGGAAAAATATCCTCTGGTAAGGATTAACAACAACAGCAAAAGTTTGTTAATTTTATATATTACCTTTGTAATTACCTAAAATAATTTTCTCATTCTATTAAAAACCTGCACAGAATTTTGCAATTTATAATGCTTTCTCATAGATTGGTTTATGTAGATAACAATATCAATAAAAAAAAAAAATCTCCTAAAATGAACTGTCACAAAGAGAAATTAAAAAAAAAAACATTTATAACTGCAGCAAAAAGAATAAAATACATAGGAATAAATTTAACTAAAGAGTTCAGAGACCTAATCATCAAAAACTGTAACACACTAATGAGAAGTTGAGGAAGACAGAATAAATGAAAATATATTGTGTTCATAAACTAGAATAATTAATAGTGTTAAAATGTTCATAGTACCCTAAACAATCGACAGATTCGATGTTATAACTAATGACATTTTTCACAATAATAGAACAAACAATCCTAAAATCTGCAAGGAACCACAAAAGACCTTCATAGACAAAGCAATACTGAGAAAAAAGGACAAAGCTGGAGGCAACACAATCCTTGATTTCAAATTATATTACAAAGCTATAGTAATCAAAACAGTGTGGTACTGGCATAAAAACAGACATAACAGAATGAAGACCCCAGAAATAAACCCATGCACATATGGTCAATTACTTAAGGCAAAGGAGCCCAGAATATACAATGGGAAAAGGATAGTCTGTTCAGTAAGTGGTACTGAGAAAACTGGATAGCCACAAGCAGAAGAATGAAACTAGACTACACCCTATCAAAAATTAACTCAAAATGGATTAAAGACTTGAACGTAAGACCTGAAACCATAAAACTAGGAGAAAATATAGGCAGAGTAAGCTCTTTGACATTGGTCATGGTGATGAATTATTTTTGGAAATGGCTCCAAAAGCAAAGGCAACAAAAGCAAAAATAAACAACTGGGTCTACATCAAACTAAAAAGCTTCTTCAGAGCAAAAAAAAAAAATCATCAACAAAATGAAAACGCAACCTAATGAATGGGAAAAAATATTTGCAAATCATATATCTGATGAGGGGTTAATATCCAAATATTCATACAACTCAAGAGCAAAGAATCAACCAATCCAATAAAAAAAAAAAGGGCAGAAAATCTGAACACACATTTTTTCAAAGAAGATATACAGATGACCAACAGGTACATAAAAAGATGCTCGATATCACTAATCATTAGGGAAATGCAAATCAAAACCACAATGAGATTATCACACCTGTTTGAATGGCTACTATCAAAAAGAGAAAAAATAATGAGTGTTGGCAAGAATATAGAGAAAAAGGAACCCTTGGGCACTGCTGGTGGGAATGTAAATTGATGCAGCCACTATGGAAAACAGTATTGAGGTTCCTCAAAACATATTAAATACTTATGATCCAGCAATTCCACTTCTATTTGAAGAAAATGAAAACAGTAACTCAAAAATACATATGCACCCCCATGTTATTTACTCATCCTATCCTATCTAATAAAAGAGTAATATGCAAATTGGCCATACCTCCACTACACCCACAAGCCATGCCCACCAGCCAATCAGGAATGAGTATGCAAATTAATCCAACCAAGATGGCTGCAGCCACGAAGCTGCAGCAAGCAGGAGGCTTGGGTTTCCTGGCAATGGAGGAAGCCAACCTTCCCTGCCGCCCTGGCTGGCCCAGGCCTACACTCAAGGCTACAAAGTTTCAATTATAGAAGATAAATAAATCTCAGACCTCCGCTTGGGTCACTGGGGGTCATGGCCACCCTGAAAACCACCACAGGCCCCTCACCAAGGCTACCCCACACCCTAAGGGAACCCCCACCCTGATCCGGGACACTCTTCAGGGCAAACCAGCTGGCCCCCACCCGTGCACCAGGCCTCTATCCTATCTAATAAAAGAGCAATATGCAGATTGACCATCACTCCAACACACATGATGGCTGCTCCCATGTGGACACAAGATGGCCACCACAAGATGGCCAGTAGGGGAGGACATTTGGGAGGGACCAGGCCTGCAGGGAAGGGCAGTTAGGAGCAATCAGGTTGGTAGGGGAGCAGTCAGGCATCAATCAGGCTGTCAGGGGAGTGGATAGGGGGTGATCAGGCTAACAGGCAGAAGCAGTTAGAGGCAGTCAGGAAGGCAAGCAGGCAAGCAGGCAAGCAGTTGGGAGCCAGCAGTCCTGGATTGTGAGAGGGATGTCCAACTGCCCGTTTAGGCCCCATCCTACCTGGATTAGGCCTAAATGTGCAGTCGGACATCCCTTGAGGGGTCCCAGATTGGAAAGGGTGCAGGCTGAGGGACACACACCACCAGGCATGAATTCTGTGCACCGGGCCTCTAGTTATTTATAATAGCTGAGACATAAAAACATGGATGAATGAATAAAGAAAATGTAGTTGCCAGAAGTAGAGAGGGTGGGTCAAAAGGTGCAAATTTCAAATTATAAATTTAAAAAAAAGTCATGGTGATTTAATATACAGTATGGTGACTATAGTTAATAATAAGACTGTATTGCACATTTGAAAGTTGCTAACAGAGTAGATGTTAGAAGTCCTAATTGAAAAAAAAAAAAAAATTCCCAAACTGTAACTATATAAGGGATCAGATATTAACTTGACTTATTGTGGTTATTATTTCTCAATAAATACAAATACAGAGTTATTATGCTGTACATGTGAAACTAATAATATAAAATACCCTTCTTCTTCGAACCCATGCTATCCTTCTTATCCCAAATTGTGACTTCCTTGAAGAGACAACGAGGATATCAAACCAGACAATATTACAAGTAAAATCTTGGACATGTGAGCTATGGTGTAACATTACTGGGAAATCTTAAAATCTCAGGTCAGGTAGAAGGTAATTCTTAGCCTGAAGGACCACTATAAATGAAGCAAAGAAAAAGCACCAGTTAGACTTCATAACCAGGGATAGTCGTTAGACAATCCAAAAATAAAATAAAATAAAACAAAGATACCAACCAATTAATCAATCCAACAAACTCCCGAACCAACCTTTAATCACTCCCAGGCTTTTAAAAGTTTAAAACAAATCAAAATGAATAAATTTCCCATGTGTTTCACGGGGAATGAGCCCTTCCTGCCTCCAGTCAAACTCTACAGTTGAAGGTTCTGATGCTCCAATTTTGGAGAATACAACTGCTTGACAGGCAAAATATAGGGTGAAAAAAAAGATAATAGTAATTTGGTAACAAATTATAAACTCCAACTGGCCACCAGCACTTCAAAGTAATCATTAACTGGAGTTAGTGGGATCTGTGGTCACAGTGTTACAGAGTTCTGTTTCTTGCTTTCAAAGTATAAACAGCTAAGACCCTATCAATAAAGAAAAAAATAGAAAGGTATTACTGAGAACAAGCAGGGTGACTGCAGAAACACTATTGAGTTATTTCTCTTAATTTTATTTATTTTTCCAAAAAGCACACTCAAATCAGCATTTCTTTCAACACGTTAATAGATCATCTACCGTTAGGTATTATATAATTTCTTCTCCTTACTTACTTTACAAACGTAAGGAAAATTTTCATTTCTTTTCAAACTAAGTAACTTAAAGTATAATGTTATTTAACTTTAAAAGATACACGTGAAATATGAGCAATTTCCCATAGTCTTGCACATTAATTTGGATTAGATCTCACCTCAATCTCTATACTGGTTGGTGGCCTATCTTTGAAGATATATTTTGATAAAAACTACTTTTCTAGTTCTCAGTTTTGTGTCTCAGATTTCAGAGAGAGAGAAAAAAAGAACACATTTAACAGATTTCTAGAAATTTCGACACTAAACACAGGCAAGAAGATAGTCTATTATTAAAGATATGCCTGCTCTTTGGCTCAAACACTCCAGCCCTGGATCCTGTGCCAAGAGGCTCTTCAATAATCCTACAGTGGGTGGAGCCCTTTATATCCAAGGGCCAAGAGAAACACTGGAACATCTATTGTATTTGACCGTATGTGAATTTTTAAAGCTTTATTTTCAATTGAAGTAGCAGTAAGGTCTGAAAGAAAAAAGGAACTGATATAAACAAACAAATCAAATTCTAACAAATTTTTATTTCCACAATTGCAGCCATAAGACAGTTTTAAATTTAATTCCTAAAGGGTTAGTATTTTGATCTCTGATAAAATTTGATCTCTGATAAAACTTAATGAAGACTTCACAGCCAAAAGAGTTTTAAATTTAATTCTTCAAGGATTAGTATTTTGATCTATGATAAATATTTAATGAAGACTACACAGTTCCTGCTTTCTGTATTAAAAAATAATTTCATTATAACAAACTCTGAGTACCACCAATTTTTTTTAATTTCAAATATCCATTTGAGAAAAAATTTCAAATAAGTAAATATTATAAATCAGTAATCAACTTGTCTTAGGTTTTTTGTTTTTGTTTTTTCTGACATGGAGATGACTTTTTATGCTATTTTAAATGAAATTTAACCTGCATTAAATTCAGTTATCCAGAACATTCAAGACTTCTATAGAAAAATATTGCATGCCTGTTTCTGGTCTAGAACATGCAATTATTTATTTATTATTTTCTTTTATTTTTTAATATATTTTTATTGATTCAGAGAGGAACGGAAGGAAGGAAGGAGGGAGGGAGATACATCAAGGAGGACAGCGAATCATTGGTTAGCTGTCTCCAGCACACCCCACGCTGGGGATTGAGCCCACAACCTGGGCATGTGTCCTGACCGGAAATCAAACCTGACCTCCTGGTTCATAGGTCGATGCTCAACCACTGAGCAATGTCAGCTAGGCTATTTATTATTTTCTAAAAGCAAATAAAGCTCAATTTAGACACACTAGAATTTAGAAGAAAGTTAATACAGACACATTTACAGTCAAGGATAGCACATATGTTTCATCATGCCAGAAAGGATTATCAGTATTATCAGCATGAAGACGCACCACGATCAATTAATTATGTCTGCCATGGGCACAGGTACCATACACATGACATATTTTGCCATCCCTCGTATGGGAGCTGTTGGTCAGGTATCCCTGAGTTCAAATCCTGACCTCTCCATTTAATAACTATGACTTCAGACAATTTACCAGTCTCCTAGGCTCTAAAATGGGAATACATAATCCTTAAATCTGTCAGAGCTAAATAACAATGAGCATAAGGACTTAAGTACAACCTGACATACAATAATTACCTAATAAAAATAGCTATTTGGTATCACCACAGGACTTTGGGTCTTTCAGAACTCGATAATGACGATTACTGAATATGATCTTGGAAGAGACAAACTGCTGCCAAAATGAATGCCGCTGGAATGAATGAGCTCTCAGCCTGTCGCTGGACATGTGGCACCGGCCAGCTGTGGCTGCATCTGCTGAGCAGAGGCACAAACGCAACACCATGAGTAACAAACATCCACTCTCCCATATTGTTTGTTCACGTAACAGAGAAATGTGCCATTTGCTTAGAATGAGGTTTAAAAAAATAATGGTTTCAAAAATAGAACCATTTTATTCTTCCTGAGACCACTCACCTACCTAGCAAGTATAGTATAAGAACTGGTAATTACACTCTTCCAAGAATTTCAGAAAGAGTCTCAATCTAGGTCTATTCAACACTAGCCACACTGAAAGAAAAAGAACATCTATCAACATGAAATCTACTATAATGACAAAGTGTACATGTAACCAAAAAACAAAACTCATCCTCTAAACTTAACCTTTAAAAGTTAGTTAGAAACTGCTTATAATACATAACCAGGAAGAATGAACACTATAGCTAAAAGGAAACTAGACCCTTTTATTATAAAAAGCAAACTTTTCAACAGTTAACAACAGGGTTAAATCTTAGGATGTTATTTGAACTCCTAACTCTGTGATTATAGTTTCTGATGAACAGGCGGCTTGGCCACTAATCCAGGTCCCATGACAGGACCTCAGTGAGCTCGGTGACTCTGGAAAGCAATGAAAGTGGAAGGACACAGGATTTCACGAGTCAGCAGACCTGGGCTCACTGCTAATTTTAACCCTGCCTCCCTGAGCTCCCTTACACACAGGCAAGGGCATTTCTTCATCTGTATGACACTGATAAGAATATTTTTCTCATCAGTTTGCTTAGGAGCACCAACCAAGTCTCATCTATTTAAAGAGTTTTATGAGCACTCAAGAGCTGTCCCACCAGGTGGCTCTCAATAGAGAAGCCACATTTTCCCACGGTTTATCAAATATACGTGAGTTACTGTATATAAGGAAACTGGAGAAGCTGGGAGGGAAGTCCTGTGGGCACCCCACACAAGGAGAACTCTGCTCTCTTTATAGGGTGAGCATTGCCAAGCTCCCTGAGGATGAGCTCATGCCAATGAAGAATGCCATGGGTAACGTGCTGCTGACTCCATGGGAACCTCATTACCTTCTTGCTCTGGGGGTACACTCTCCCTCACTTCGTTTCAGTAAATTTGGATGGAGGGACAGAGCGCAGGGATGGAACTGCACAGCTGGAAGGAAAGACATCATGGACACAGGATGTCCAAGAAAAAACAAATGTGGTTGCTAACCACAGTCCTCACACATTTTTAAAAATTAAACTCACATCATTAGTCATAATAAAAATAACATATGAGCACAGTTCTGTTTAGGTGTCAAGCATGATAGACTGATATGAGCCCAGATGGGAAGATTTCTTCTATTCTTCCATCTTAAAAAATACATGAAGCCATTTCCAGCCACTGGGGGGGAAAAAAAAAAAGGCTAAATAACTGCAATTCACACAATCAACACTCAAATATTCATTGGCAATTATAATGTTATTGGGGAAAGAAGAACAGATTTGGTTTTCTCACTTTTAAAATAGTAAATGCCTGACAGCTAATCTTTCAAAAGCCATTGGTAATATTTACTAAGCATTTACCACATGACAGAAACTATTCAAGGCGCTTTGCACGTATCATTTTTTTAAAAAAATATTTGCCTCTTTTTTTTTTTGAATATTTTATTGATTTTGTACAGAGAGGAAGGGAGAGAGATAGAGAGCTAGAAACATCAATGAGAGAGTCATTGATCAGCTGCCTCTTGCACACCCCCTACTGGGGATATGCCCGCAACCAAGGTACATGCCCTTGACCGGAATCGAACCTGGGACCCTTCAGTCCCCAAGCCGACGCTCTATCCATTGAGCCAAACCGGTCTCGACTGCACGTATCATTTTATTTAGTAATTCTCATAATAACCTCAAGAGGTAGATAATGTTATTAACCCTACTCTTAGAAAAAGAAACCATGACAAAGAGAAGTTCCACAATGTGCCCAAGATCACACACCTCATTAAGGGAAAGCCAAGATCTGAATCAGGGCAATCCGCAACCAGAGCGCAAACCTTGAACTAATATATTCTCCCATTCAATAAACAATTAAGCAGGATATGCATTACACTTAATTGTTTCAAGAGCTTTAAAGATGTTAGATTACCACTGAAGTTCATGGGTCAGTCTCAATTAATTAATCGTGTTATCACATTTACATGATTAGCTCAGGTGTTTCTGGGACTGAAGGTGAAGAGGAAGCAAGGGCCTGGAAGAGTAACTAACATTATGAAAAATTATATTGCTCATCAGGATGAGGAAAGCTATTCTGGGAAATATTTTACTTTTTTTTGGAAAAGAGGTTCTGAGGAAATTGGAAGGGCCTCTTGATTATGTAATACTGACCAAAGTCAAAGTCTACCACTTTCACTGGGGACTTCTTTCCATGGATACAGTGCTGAATCAGCTCTTAGAAATGGAGCTGACACAAACCAAAAGGCCATCAGGCCTCACCCCAAAGAAACTGCAATAAAGAACTTCTGTCGTACTGCTACCAGATTCACTCATACGTGAATGCAATATATAAAGATATAACTTTTGCAATGAAATAGCAAGATCTAAAAAACTATAGGCTCACTATTTCTTCCATAATTAGTCATACACTTCTTGCCATTCCAATTCTCTCTGTGAGCCACTTTAACGGGTCACTGGGCTCTTCCTCAGTCTCATAATCATCAACTTCCTAATTACAAAAGAATCACTGACCATACCCCCAACCACCTCCGTCCTTTCTAAATGTGTCTGCTGCCGGCCCCTCTGGACACCTCCTCATGATGGAAGTCCCTTAGAGCCATCTTTGTACATCTGTCCCCACTAGTCCTTCAGATGACTACTCACTTGCACACATTTGGTCCCAAATGTTCTTCCTATGAGAATCTGACAACTCCAAAAGCAAGATCAAGACTGGCCATGGTTCTCTGGTATACCTTTCCTGCTGCAGCTCCCTCTGAGGCAATCACAGGACCATGTGACAATACTATCACAGGACACAAAGCCAAGGAATCCTCTGGGTCCTGTGCACATTGCTGTGGGCTTTTGACTTCTAAGGGACAAAGATGGCTAATTTCTCAGAAGACCTCAGGAGATCTTTCTCAGATCTGCACTGGACAGAACAAGAAATTCAATTCTTAGGATTAAAAAAATAAAAGCAATAAACCTTCTTTGGATTCCAAAGATGAAAAAACATCATGATGGTATTAGGGCACTTAAAGCACTTAAAAATGACAACTAATCTAGAGAAGGACAATTTCTAGTTTAGTCTTCATAAGTAGGAGTGATCCCAATCAGTTTCCCTCTTTATCTCCCTGTTGCCTCTCTCCTGCTTCTTGGGTAACCAAAAGTCCCTCATTATTACCCTTTCATTGGTTATCCAAAGGCCCCAACCAATCATTCCCTGCTTTGTCCCATCACTAACAATAAAATTGTGTAGCCAAGAACATTTTCTTCTTCTTCACCACGTCTTCCTCGTGTTTATTAGTCACTTATGTCAGTAAAATATTAAGGAGAGGGGGGAATATCATGTTAACGAAAGCACATTAAATTAATCTCAAATGGGTAATATAAAATGAGATACAAGAGAGCTTTTCTACTGCCTCCCTTTTTTTTACTTTCTTTTTAATGTGTTTTTCCTGATTTTTTAAAATTCATTTTATTTTATTATTTTAGAGAGGGTCAGGGAGAGACGAAAACACTGATGAGAGAAAAACACTGGCTGCCTCCTGCATGCCCCCTACAAGAGATCAAGCCCGAAACACCCGGACATTTGTGCCCTGACCCAGAACTGAACCAGGGACCTCTTGGTTCTTGTGTTGATGCTCAATACTGAGCAACACTGGCTGGTCTCTACTGTCCCTTAAAAAGACTAGAGTGGCCCTAGCTGATCTGGCTCAGTGGATAGAGCGTCAGCCTGCAGACTGAAGATCCTAAGTTCCATTCTGGTCAAGGGCACATGCCGGGGTTTCGGGCTCAGTCCCCCAGTAGGGGGCGTGCAGGAGGCAGCCAATCAATGATTCTCTCTCATCATTGATGTTTCTATCTCTGTCCCTCTCTCTCCCTTCCTCTCTGAAATCAATAAAAAATATATTAAAAAAAAAATACTAGAGTGCCAATTCTCAGGATCAGGGTGACAAGGCAGTGGCAAGCACGGGTGTAAACGTAAGGAGGCATCATTCTCAAGTGCCAACACTGAACCTGCATGGCTCTGAGAGTGAGTGCCTCATTCATCCTGTGCCCTGTAGGAGCCTCACTCTTCTTATTCTCAGGCCCTGCGCCGTTCTGCCTACAGGTCAAATGGTGAAGAGGCTCCGGTGGGAAAGAAGGAAAAGCTTCAGCTGTTTTCAAGTCACTGCCCAGGGAGAAGCAATTGGTTCTACCTTACCTTCTAATTTTCCACTAATTTCTAGTTCAGTTTCTGGCTAAAATCTAAGCCCTTGGCTGGTGCCTGACCAACTTTCCTAAACAAAAAAGGAGTAACACTAGAGAGTGAGAACGTCTTCTGTTCTCCAGATCAATTACATGTCAGTCAGCTATTCCAGGCTCTAGCAAGCCAGATGCATGAGAAGCTACTGGTGTGGTCACAGGAGCCCTTCAGATCAACTTCAATGAGCATCATCGCTCTCCCCACTGATTTTTACAGTGAAGCAGAAAATAAATAAATAGCTTTATTATCCATTGTAAGACAGAAATAAAAAAGCAAAATAGCTTTAGTTTTATTTTACTTCCTCTACCAGCTATCTTTCATTCTTGTTCCATTTCATTTTCTCACCCCTGACCTCTATTGAGCTCATTCCTGTTAGGCTCTCACCTCTATCACTCCACTCAACTATTTTTTTTTTATATCAATCTTTATTGTTCATATTATTACAAAGGTTCCTCATTTCTTCCCCCTTCCACCAGGTTCCCACCCCACCCTCCACCCCCTCCCCACCCTCCATTGTCCTCATCCATAGGTGCACAGTTTATGTTCAGTCTCTTCCTCCCTCCCTTTCCCCGAGAACAGTCAGTCCACTCCCCTCCCATATCACGGACTCTACTACAATGAACTGCTATTATTGTTCATCAGGCTTTTCAATCTCCTTTTGTTGTTGTTGTTTTTAATTAATAAACTTTTACACTTTTATTTATTTATTTATTTATTTATTATTTTTATTTTTTTAATATATTTTATTGATTTTTTTGCCCCCCTCCCTCCCTCCCCAGAGTTTTGTGTCCATTGGTTGTACTTATATGTATAAAAGTCCTTCGGTTGATCTATTGATATTATCTCCCCCAGATCTTCCTCCCCTCCCCGCTGTAATTTGACAGTCTTCTTGTTGATATACTGTCTCTATATCTTTTGGTTCATCAGTTTATAATGCTCTTTATTATCCACAAATGAGTGAGGTCATGTGGTGTTTCTCTTTCATTGATTGGCTTATTTCACTCAGCATGATGTTCTCCAACTCCATCCAGGTTGCTGCAAATGATGAGAATTCCTTTTTTATGGCAGCATAGTATTCCATTGTGTAGATGTACCATAGTTTTTGGATCCACTCATCTGCTGAGGGGCACCTAGGCTGTTTCCAAATTCTGGCTATTGTAGATTGTGCTGCTATGAACATAGGGGTGCATATATCCTTTCTGATTGTCCACTCAACTATTTTATGAGGATGACCAATCACCTTCATGCTGCTAAATCTAAGAATCAATGTATATCAACCCATGCTCCTGATGCACTTTCTTCATTTGGCTTTCCTCCAATCTCACTAATTAGTAATCCTTCTCAATCTCCTATTCTCGATGCTTTACTAATGTTTGAGTTTTCCGAATCTCAATCATCTATGTATATAAAAGCCCAGCAATTGGAGCAGAATAACCAGAATGACCACGACCAGAACGACCAGTGGCTATGATGTACACTGCGGCAACTAACCAGCGTGATCCAGGCCCTAATCAGCCTGGTTGGCCTGGCCCCCAACACCCTGATTGGGGGCAGGGTCAGTTAGCCAACTGCATGCCCCCGACCCCCTCTCTGGCCCACTTGATGAGCAACCATTGGGACAGGCCAGCCGGACCCAACCTGTGCACAAATTTGTGCACTGGGCCTCTAGTAATTATATAAGTCATCTAATATTTTCCCTGGTGATCTATTCAACTTGACCATAACTTGAAATACTTGACAATTCCCATCTTTATATTTCTAGCTCAGACGTCTCTCTGACTTCAACCTCATATATATCTAGTCAACCTTGCCACTTGGACATCTGGTAGACATCTCAAACTCAGCATGTCTTAAAAAGAACTCTTAATCTTATGGCCTAATCTCTTGCACCCACACTTTCAATAAGAAGTTATGTCCACTGTGGTTTTTTGTTAGGAAAGTAGAGTGGATCATTTTAACTCCACTGTGTAGGATTGTCCTGTGCACAACAGAACGCCTGGCACCTGGCCCCATTCACTAAATGCCAGGAGCATCCCTTCAATCATAAACTGCTCTCACAAATTTCCCACCTGCTTGGAAACACTAGTCTACAAGTAAAGCCTATGATCCTAATGCAAGTTTTGACTCTGTGGTTTTATCAAAAGAAGTGTGGCCCTCGCCGGTTTGACTCACTAGTCAGAACATCCCTTGGACCAAAGAGTCGCAGATCCAATTTCCAATCAAGGGTACGTGCCTCAATCGCAGGTTTGATCCCCAGTCCTGGTCGGTCGGTCGGGGTGCAAGCAGGAGACAACCAATAGATGTGTCTCTCTCACATGGATCTCTCTCTCTCTTTTTCCTTCCATCCTTCCCTTCTACTCTCTCTAAAATTCAATGGAAAAAAATATCCTCAGGTTAAGATTAGCAACAACAACAAAAAGTGTGAACAATATATTGAATGGCACAAAGTGCTATCCATCATTGAGGGTGGAATTCTACTTCATTCAGGAATACCCTAGCATAGCCATTGGTTCTCAGCGCAGATAGTCCTCTTGTCCTCACGTGTTATAAGCTTAGATTTCTTTGGCAGGAGGGGGGGAGGAGAGAGGGAGGGAGGGGAGTAGTTATGATAGCTGGCAGCTCTGCATTATACATAACTTGAAGCCTTGGGAATGCTGCTGCTTTATAAATCCATTGTGCAGTAGTAAATTAGAGGAGAAAGTACCAATGGCTAGGAAAGAATGCTAATTGGAAGTAAAAAAAAATAAAAGTATAATTCAGGCCCTGAGAAGAAAGAGATATATTCACCTATTTGATCTTTATCTACTTGGCTAGGCACTGGGTCCACAAAGATGAGCAGAAGAGTGTTTGCCCTAGAGAATATATTTGGAGGAAGCAAACCAGTCTCCAACTCGGTCTTGGTTTCTTTAACATCAAATCCAAGTCTTCAAAGTGCTTTCCAAGTGAAAAATAAAATTAAGATTTTATATATATGCTTGAAATATGTGGTGGTATAGCACTGGGGAAATACAAAATGAAGCAGGCAAGACAGTACTAGAGCCAAGGTAAGACAGCCACATGACATTATTTTATTTTTCACATTAGGATATAAATGTCTAGATGAAATAACTATTTTATTAACAGCAAAAATTACAATTCACATTTCTATTTCTTGATATAGTAAAAAAAGATTGAGAGTATACATTCTAACAATCTTTGGAAGCAAAATGGGAAAAAAATTGCAGTTAAATATAAGTCTGTTTTTCTAAAAGCATATTTTGCTGTACAAAAAAAAAAAAAAAAAAAGAGCAATCTTTAATTATTTCATCCCACACACAATTCACATTCTGGTAAGGCAAAGTCTGCAAAGAATCTGCACCATGAAAGTGGCTCGAGCAGCTCACAGGAGAAAATATTAACAAACTGAATGGAACACTGAATCAACATGCTAAAAACATTATAGCTTTTAATGTTATTTATTTTTACCTAATTTTAAAGGAACAGTTTAAAGTAGCAACATCTTTTTGAAGCATGAGAATATGTTAAATACTTAATTTCTTGAGATTATACACAATTTATCAAGGAAAAAAAAGCATGACTAACTTTCTGCTTATGAAGATATCTGAATTTTAGGTTACTCCAAATCATTAACACTTCTACTTATCCTACAACTACAACTTTGTGTACTTCTAAATAATTTTGATCCTTTCAAGTAATGACCACAATTACTTATTTGCCCCAAACACATCATGCTCCTGTATTCTTTCTTAGGCTTTGCCAGGCTGTTCTAGGCGGCATTCTCCCCCTCCTTAAAAATCTACTCACCTTTGAACACCTGCTCAAATGATACCCATAAGCAGCCTTCCTTCACCTCTACCCAGTTAAAGTGCCCCCACAGCACCTTCTTCATTCCACTGCTGCATAATTGATGACATGACTATAATTAGTTACTACCTGTCTCACTCCCAGGAGATTCTCTGCAAACCTAAAGACAGCAATACTAGATGTGACTACAAAAGTGCTAATAAAGAGAACTATGGAAGGTGATGGTGAAAAGGCTTTGATCCTTTTGCAAGTGATCCAAACTTTGAGGTCTATCACTTCCTCACGTTTTGTAGAATTAGAACTTATTTATAAATTATAAGAAAAACACATTTTTGCCGAAACCGGTTTGGCTCAGTGGATAGAGCGTCGGCCTGCGGACTGAAAGGTCCCAGGTTCGATTCCAGTCAAGGGCATGTACCTTGGTTGTTGGCACATCCCCAGTAGGGGGTGTGCAAGAGGCAGCTGATTGATGATTCTCTCTCATCAGTGTTTCTAACTCTCCCTCTCTCTTTCTCTCTGTAAAAAAATCAATAAAATATATTAAAAATAAATAAAATGATAAAACATTAAAAAAAAAAAAAGAAGAAAAACACATTTGGTATGTATATTATCAATTTTTCTATCAATTTTCAAGGTGCAGCTAGAGTTTTCCTCCAAGGAAGTAAAACAAGCTCTACAGCGGACGCACAAAACAAATGTTCTTGATTCACACTGTCTACTAGATGCGTATAAATATTCATACTTGAAATATTTACCAAAAAGTTTCTCCTATTTAGATTATGATTCATCCAAAAAAACAGGAAAGCACGAAGGGAAAACTGCATACCACAGGAGAGTTTACAGGAACAAGTGGGTGTGGTTCAACAGTATCGCTCATGACTTTCAATGCCAAAAAAGTGCTTAATTCAAACAATATAGATCAGCCCTCCCCTGTAAACTGAAGAACCACATGTGCAGCGAGTTACGATCACCAACTACAATGTTAGTTCAACAGACTATAAAGATCCACTAAGGAAGTGTGAGAAGTACGTACGTAACACAGCAGAAATATCAATGCATAAAACTTACCCAGTAGCCCAGCTGAAGTAATTTATACAGACAGACAGAAGAATTACCTGGTCTGCAACTTCCAGATATATTAAACACAGGGGCACAATGCTCTTTGTCATTCCCAGGGATGCTGGGCCCCACATTCCCAGGAAGCACGATACCAGATGCACAGGTACACACCACAGTCTGATAGGAATGGCAAGCCAGGAATGCAGTCTGTTCAGCCCTGCCCAGTGACTCTGCAGATGCCTGGTTATTAATTTCTGCATATAGTTGGTCACAAGAAGTATGTCTTTACAGTAAGTATATTCTTTTCAAAAAGGTACATAATGAAATATTAGGTATCATATTTGTGTGTTTTTTAACCTGAATCCATTTTCAACTTTCTGAATATATTAATAAATACATTTTAGAAAGTCTGTAATAATAAAGTTAACAAAAATTATTATTGTCCTGTGTTCTTAGAGATAATCATTATTAGTACTTTTGAATACTGCCTTCTAATTTATTGTCTATGTAAATATGCTTTAAAAATATGTGATATAGCTGAAACCGGTTTGGCTCAGTGGATAGAGCGTCAGCCTGCGGACTGAATGGTCCCAGGTTCGATTCCGGTCAAGGGCATGTACCTTGGTTGTGGGCCCATCCCCAGTAGGGGGTGTGCAGGAGGCAGCTGGTTGACTTTTCTCTCTAATCAATGTTTCTATCTATCCCTCTCCCTTCCTCTGTAAAAAAATTAATAAAATATATTTTTTTTAAAAATGTGATATAAGGATATTATAATTCACGTTAGAGACCCAGATTTGTGCACCGGTGGTGTCCCTCGGCCTAGCCTGTGAGGATGGGGCCGAAACTGGCTCTCCAACACCCCCTGAGAAGTCCCGGATTGCGAGAGGGCACAGGCCAGGCTAAGGGACCCCACAAGTATGCATATAAGATCTTTGGTTAATCTCTTCCAGCCCTTCCCTCCCACTCTGAGATTCATCAGCCTGTTTCATGTTTCCATGCCTGTGGTTTCCACTCCTGCATTGAGCATCTGCCCCCTGGTGGTCAGTGCATGTCATAGCTATCAGTTGGCTGGTCAGGTGGTCAGCCGGACTCTTAGTTTTTATATATATAGACTAGAGGTCCAGTGCCTGGATTCATGCACCAGTGGGGTCCCTTGGCCTGGCCAGGGAGGGACTGCAGGAGGTTGGCTAGCCAGGAGGGACCACAGGAGGGCTCAAGGGTGTGTCCAGTTCATCTCAGTTCAGATCGGCCAGACCCAGTAACAAGCTAACCTACCGGTCAGAGCATCTGCCCCCTGGTGGTCAGTGTGTATCATAGCGACTGGTTGAACAGTCAAATGGTCGGATACTTAGCATATTAGGCTTTTATATACATATATATAGATTATGTCCTTTTTAAGTTACTATTATTTTTCCATTTAACTAAATAGTTAAACTAGATAAGTAGGTGGATAAAGAAAGAAACAGATTCTGTTATTGGCTACAGAGTAGTCTACCTTCTAGTTGCATTATATGAACAATAGAGGTCCGGAGCACAAATTCGTGCACAGGTGGGGTTCCTTGGCCTGGCTAGCAATTGGGGCTGATTGGGGGGAGGAATTGTGGGAGGTTGGTTGGCCATGGGAGGTTGACTGTGAAAGTGCACTAACCACCCAGCTGGTGGGGGGGGGGGGAGGGGCGGGAGGTTGGCCGGCCACCAGAGGTTGGCTGTGGAAGCGCACTGGAAGCTCCTGCATTTGCCCCCTGGTGGTCAGTGCGCATTATAGTGATCAGACTACTGGTTGTTTGGTCAACCAGTATTAATGGTCGCTTAGGCTTTTATATACATAGACTAGAGGCCCAGTGCATGAAATTCTTGCACTGTGGTGGGGGGGGTTCTTCAGTCCAGCCTGCACCCTCTCACAGTCCAGGAGCCCTTGAGGGATGTCCAACTGCCGGCTTAGGCCCGCTCCTTAGTGCTGCCATGGACGTGGGAGAGGCTCCCACCACCTCTGTTGAACTCACCACCCTAAGCCTGGCTTCTGGCTGAGCAGCACTCCCCCTGTGGGAGCACACTGACCACCAGGGGGCAGCTCCTGCATTGAGCGTCTGCCCCATCATGGTCAGTGCATGTCATAGTGACCATTTGTTTCACTTCAGGCGGAAACTGGCTCTCTGACATCCCCCGAAGGGTCTCAGATTGCAAGAGGGTGCAGACCAGGCTGAGGGACCCCACCAGTGCATGATTAGGGGCCGGGGAGGAACACAGGAGGTTGGCTAGCTGGGGAGGGACCACAGGAGGGCTCCAGAGTGTGTACGGCCCGTTTTACTCAGTCCCGATCAGCCGAACCCCAGCAGCAAGCTAATCTACTAATTGTAGCGTCTGCCCCCTGGTGGTCAGTGTACCTCATAGTGAGTGGTTGCATGGCCTTAGCATATCATTAGCATATTATGCTTTGATTGGTTGAACAGCCAACTAGACACAGCATATTATTAGGCTTTTATAATATAGCCTAATTAGATTCTTAACTCTCCCACTGCCAATATTAGAAATTATATAGATCGGCTTATGTGATATTTTATGTATAGGTTATGTGCATGTTTTTGAGTCTTTAATAATATAACACACAAGATACTACATTTCTTTGTTAAATATTCATATTAAACAAATTCTTAGATCTGTATCTGTTATTTTCTCATTAAACTGTCTACCAAGAACTAAAAAACTAATTTTGAATTGGGCATTGAGTATTTTCTTACTAATTTGAAATAATTCTTTACATATAGGTATATAAAGAGAGAATACTTTTAGTGATTTGGCATATGCTAAATTTGTTTTATTTTCAATGCAATTAAATATAAATCATTTCTTTTTAACCTTTGCTACTGCATTTTAGTTTATCTTTTCCCAAATCCAGCAGATATTCATGGGCATTCTCTGGTATATTTATTACTATACTTTTATATTAATTATTTATAATGGCATTTTATCAATACAACATTCTTCTGAGCTTTCTATTCTCTTCTGTTTTATAACATCATACTATTTTTTATTAGTATCTAGCATTACAGGTTCTCCTACATTATTATTATTCCTCTGTATATAAGCATTTTGTGGCTCTGATTTTTTCTATGAAAATGAAATTCAGAATCAATGACCTGTAAAAGATTACTGCTGAGATTTTGATTAAAATTATATTAAACTTACAAACATAAAGAGAATGAAAATAATTAGCTGTCTTTGTATCTAGAAGGTGTGTCCACATCTTCCCAGTAAAGTTTAATAGTTTCCTTCCTACATGCCATTCACATTTCTCACAAAGTTTAATCTTCAGCATACTTTCTGTTGCTACTATGAATAGGCTCCTTTTTCCTTCATGTTTTTGAACTGGTTATCACTACTATATAGGTCATATTAATATTATATATAATGAAAACTTATGACACTCTCTTCATTTCAGTTTATCATCTTGGTGACTTTTTTATTAACTATAAAATTTTATCCTTTCCAATTCTCTCAGTCCTTTTTCTTTTCTTAATTCACTATCTTGATATTTCAACTATCTTGTCATTTTAGTTAGTAGTGGTAATAGCTGGTTTTGCTGTTAATTCTAATAAGATAAAATTCTAGTGTTTCACCATTATTACTATTTTTGCTATTGACAGCTTGTTTCCAACTCTGTTTAAAAAATTAGATACTTCTCATAAAATATTAACTGAGGAATTTTCTAAACAGTGAGATAATGCGTGATTTTATTTTCCTTTACATTTTGCAAGTAAATGGATTGCTTAGGCTTTCTAAATATACCTTTATACTTTCTAAAATTTAAATTTTGTTAATTTATTGTTTTAAAATTAATTCATTTGATTAATATTCTCATATATAAGATTATTAACACTTTTTATCTATAGTTACATCCCATAACTTCTAATTTTGTATAACTTTTTTATTAGACTAGCCACAAACTCTTCCAATTTATTTTCCAAGATTCCTAAAATGAATGGGCACTCACACCCTTACCTCCTATTTCTCTTAACATTCCTTACTCATGGAGAACAATTTTAACTGCATATTATCTTAATAAACAAACAGTATTTTACAAAAGGCAAGAGAGAAGCAAAAAAAAAAAAAAAAAAAAAAAAACTTTTTTTTAGAAAAAAATTCTATTCTCTGTGAAAGATAGCCCATCTAAAAATATTATCTGGATACAATTTCTCAAAGTAAACTCATTCTGCTAATAAAAATGATATCTCATCTTCTTTACTTAAGTACACTTGTGCTTAAGATGATAACCCAAAATTATATAAAATAAAAATATTAACAATTTGACAGTAAGAAAATAAAAACATTTCCAGATCAACCAGATTCCAATACTCTTAACTTTAGCCTTGCATTTAACAAATGTGTATGGCAATTTTTTCAAATCCTGTGGTTTTTTTTTCCTTCATTAAGTAACCATATATTGAAACAATCTTGCCACCTAAAATAAATTTGAGATTATAAAAAAATGTCAACTTCAAATATACAGCTAAACTTTTCTTTTTTTACTCTACCAGGGAAGTTTCAAAATGCTAAAAAATGCACACTGCTACCCATGCTCTAAAAAGAGTAATGAAATAATTAGGTCATAATAGATGGCTCCTTTCTTGGAAGAAAAAAAAAAAAAAGGGATGATGAATGTGATTGGAATGTTTATTGTCACTGAAATTTTTCAGGCCTGGATTCCAAGTACATGCCTTGATGCAGGTTACTATGACAACTTAAATTACAGAAAACGGCCCCCCTTCTACCAAGCTGTTTTCTCCCCAAGATCATTTCAAGCCTCCTAAAATCTGTGTGCATGAATTACCAGTAACAACAATAAACCATCGCTTTACCAGTTTTACTCAGAAATGTCCCAATCTGAACCAAGAATAAGCATATAAAAATAAAGCTCATTAAGTCTACATGGGACATAAACTTAACCTGAAAACACACACATACACAGTCTAAAATATAAAATGTGGAGGGTATTTTGAAACTACTCTTCATTACCAGAGGCACAGTATATTACCACCATATGCTTCATCACAGAAACTATGGGAAATTACTGGTAAGGCCATTTTGAAAGAAATATATAGAGTTAAATCCTGTTTATTGTTATTTCCCCTCACTAATAGTTTTACAGGAAGGTACAAGGAAAAGGGACTGGGGGAAGTTCAATTTCAAACAGAAAGAAAAGCAAATAAACAATATGTGAAGTCTTATTGTTTTATCCAATCTGTCTTTTTTTTAACAGAAAATATGAGTTTGCTCTCATAGTTTCAAATTTATAAACCTAACAAACATGCCTTGTAATAAACTGAATTATTCTCTAACATCATGCTTTAAAAGAATAATGGCAGGGAAGATTGCATCTTTATGGAGAAAATGTGATTTAGTAGAGATTATCTGATTGCAAGACATTAAAAATTTAAAAATTTAACTCCACGAAAAAAGCTTAAAATCGTTTACAGTACAACAATACCGAGAATTACAAGCTGGTTTTGTTGCTCATCAAAGTTAGCATGCCTAAAATTAGACACCTCATTCATATAGTCTTGGGGAACTCACATACCCTCCCCTCTATGAGTAAGCTGGGTTACTTCAGTAACCAGCACAGGCAAAAAGTTTTATAAATTTCATGCATAGCTAGCTATACCCTAGCCTAGGAGCCCTTCAGTTATGTAAAACAAACAAAACTTAGTTTCAAAAGGAAAACAAAGCAGTGTGCTAAAGGAGCCTCTTTGCACTTGAAGTCAAGAATCAAAGCCATTTAATTTTTAGTGTACTGAGCCTTTGAGCAGAAACAATGAAAAAATGAAAACGCTTCAGCAGCAAACTCCAAGCAACTCATACATCTCCTACCTGTATTAGTGGGTAACTAGTAGCGTTCAAAAAGAAACAAAATCATTAAACTGTTCAAACTCATTGTATACAATCCGCAATATTAAACTTGAACTGCAATTCCTTCCTGGTGTAATTTAATAGTATATAAATCCACCTGAACAGAAATATCCCTATTTAATAATAGAGTAAGATGCAAATTAGCCATCACTCCGCTACACCCACAAGCCACACCCACCAACCAATCAGAGCACATATGCAAGTTAACCCAACAAAGATGGCGGTTAATTTGCATATGTGGAGGGAGGGAGGAATGAAGACGGAAGACAGCATAGGGGTGTCGAACTCAATCAGAGAAGGGGCCAAAATCTAAAATCCAGCCTAAATCACGGGCCGAATGGTTTACTGAACAGTCATAAACTGTCATTGTGATGGAAACGCAGCGGAGTGCAGTGATGACAGCGCGGTGCGGGCCACATTGCAAGGCCTGGCGGGACGGATTTGGCCCGCGGGCCTTGTGTTTGACACATGTGGCATAGAAGGAAGAGGGAGGCAAAGTGGAAAGCAAGGTGGCTGTGGCTGCTGGAGGGAAAGCACTGGCAGCGAGTGTGGGGCGAGATGAGGTGCACAGTGGCTATGTGTTCACCACATAGGCAGTGGCGGCAGGAGGCAGTGGGGGTGGTGGGTCAGGTTGGAGGAGCAGGTGAGAGACAGTGGCAGTAGTGGCCACGGGTGCAGTGGGGTGGGCGGGACAAGCGAGGCACGCAACAGGAGAGACGGGGGGAAAGGGGGGAGGGAAGCCTGGGGGAAATCTTGCAGGAATATTCCTGCAACAGGAAGCTAAAACTAAAATGTGCCTATCCAATCATGGTGTTAGGTCAATTTACCTACATAATACTTTTTTTTCTCTTATGCTTCTTTAGACTGTATTACAAATAGGCGCTACAATAGCCAGGGCTCAACTTCAATTTTTCAGGTCTCACACGGACATACACAATTGCCTTATTACAATCAGACTATCCTTGACTCTCAACACTAGTGGCCTAGTCCTGGTTTCCTAACCCACAAACAATGCAACAGCATCCAGAACAAGTGAATCAATGAGAATACAGACTTGTGCTTTTCCAGAAATCCACTCCTTCCACACAGCCTAGTAATTACTAGAAGGCTCTAAAGTCATACCTTTTTATTCCATGGGGGAAGGAATGTATGTGAGACCCCTGAAATTCATTATCTAGGCAAAAATGCATGCACATAACTTTTGCAAATGAGGGACTAAGGAATTTATGAGAAGGCATACTGGTTCATACTCTTACATAGTTTATTCACTTGTAAAATGTGAACAGTTTATTCATAAGTATTTCACTTACTACAAACTAAGTCAAATTATTTTCCCTCCTGGGACAAGCAAGTCACTTGAATGTTCAAGAGGTAAGAGATTACACACATCAAACATATGAAAAGCAAGTGGAAAATAATTTAGTTGTGTATTCTCACCTCCAAGGATTCTATGTGCCCTTTGCTTAATGGAGCCAACTAGTAACGCTACTAGAGATGGAAGCTCAGACACAGGATATATTTCAGGCTTATCGAAACCTTCTAGCCTTTCACTGTTAGAAACGCGTAGGTCTCTGGTTAATAAGAGGCTGTCCAATCAAAGTAGGGGTGGGAACCTTTTTTCTGCCGAGGGCCATTTGGATATTTATGATATCATTCGTGGGCCATACAAAATTATCAAAATAAAAATTAGCCTGCTATATTTGGTCAAACATTTAATTAACTCTAATGCCTTGGCAGGCCTGGACCAAATGTTTTGTTTTGTTTTGTTTTGTTTGTTAATCCTCACTGGAGGATATTTTCTCCATTGATTTTTAGAAAGAGTGGAAGGGAGGGGGAGAGACACAGAGAGAGAAACACTGATGTGAGATGGAGCCTGCAACTAAGATTCGTGTCCTTGATGGGACTTGAACCTGGAACCCTTCAGCTCACCAGCCAACACACTATCCAGCGAGCCAAACTGACTAGGGCTGGACCAAATGATTCTGTGGGCCTAATACAGCCTTGTGGGCAGGATGTTTCCCAGCCCCGGTTTAAAGCATTAGAAGAACAGTGTTCAGGAAGCCCAAGAGTGGTGATATAATTTGTAAAATTTTGCCTGGTCTTCCAAATTTGAAACCACAATGCTAGCAGCATCAACCCATTTTGAACCAAGGATTTACATCACAGTGGCAAAAGATACCACTGTTAACCACCTTTAGACATTTACCTAAATAAAGGGTTTTCAAATGACGATTCTTAAGAATTCACAGTGAAGCCGAAACCAGTTTGGCTCAATGGATAGAGCGTCGGCTTGGGAACTGAGAGGTCCCGGGTTCGATTCCGGTCAAGGGCATGTACCTTGGTTGTGGGCATATCCCCAGTAGGGAGTATGCAAGAGGCAGCTGATCGATGACTCTCTCTCATTGATGTTTTTAACTCTCTCTCTCCCTTCCTCTCTGTACAAAATCAATAATATATATATATATATATATATATATATATATATATATATATATATTTTTTTTTTTTTTTTTTTTTTTTTTTTTTTTTTTTTTTTAAGAATTCACAGTGAATGTCATTCTTAAAAACTTTGGGGGAAAAAAGTTTTTTAAGTCCCTATGAGTGATACTCTTCTAAGATGCAGTAAGGAACACAACGTACAGACTCACCTTGTTGAGCTGGAGTCTGTCCTGGAGCGGGAAGAGGGTGAGGTAGTCTGGAGGGAGGGCAGAGCACCAGGCACAGGCACCTGAAAGGGGACACAGAGTTCTCATCAGCCTGGCTGACTTTTATCTGAAAAATGCTACACCACCCCGTTGTAACTTACAATCATTAAAGAGCAAAAAATACACAAGCTTTCGGCTTCACATATTATAGTTTTCCCAAGAGTTTTTCCTCCCCTGGCTGACCCTTCCCTGTAGACACCCGACTTGCAGTACTTGTGGGGTGGGTTTGTTGGGTTTGGTTTCAATTAGTATTTTTTGTGCCTTTGGGAAAGGAATGTCAGTTGTTTCTTAAAAAGGTCATTTGGTGGGCCTAGGGTGTTCTAGGAAAGACTTCCTGCCTTCTCTTTCTCCTGACCCAAGCTCCCTGCGATCTCACAATCATTTCTTGAAAGCAGTTTAACAGGCATTTGGAAATTTGCCTGAGGACAGGGCCTAAACATGAAGCTGAAGGAGAAAGTCAAGCTTTTGGTACTAAAAAACACAAACAAAAAGCATGCAGCCCTGTTCCGTGGTGAGTGCAAATTACAACCGCTGGGTAGCAAAGAGGTAACTGGCACCAGCGCTCTGACCACTCCATCGCCTAATGCTGGGAGAATGCGAAACTCTGCCAGGAGGTTCGAGTCGGAAAGAAAGCCAAAGAAAGAAATCTTGGCTACACAGTGAGAATTGACGCAATTCTTGTGTCTGCTACATTCAGACTATGCCCTTAACAGATGTTTCTGCATTTATTTATAGAAAGGTTTACTTTAGTAACAAGACCATCTTCCTTCAACCATTTTTTTTAAATATACCAAGAAACCAAACTACTTTGATTATGAATAGAAAATGCTACCAAAAAGTTACAAATTCTTAGCTATAAAATAATATGAAATATCAAATTAGAAAGAGTGTAAAAAGAAAGAGCCGGAAGCCCCCAGATCTGTTGCAAGCTACCATAAAATGTCTAAACTTCAAACACAACCGAGGAAGGGAGAAGGGAGTCCAAATGGCCCCTTCCTTACCTGGGTTTTCCCTGCTCGGCTACTATAACCCTGAATGAAGACATTGTCTCCAAATCTGGTTACTACACCAACACTTCATATAACTTAACAGTTTTTATAAAAATGCCATTCATTTCCATATTATTTTTTTACACAGTGTTACAGCTGCAGTGCAAAGATGCCTTACTGCGTGCTTCCAAGTTTTACAAGAAAAAGAGACCAGCAGTCACATTAAATTTTTTTTTTTCCTAATGAAAATGAGTAGGCTTGAAGCCAACTAAATATCACAGAATTCCTGTTTCACCCTCTTACATCAGATGGGTTAGAGCCTCCTGGCTTCAATGGACCTACTACGTATCTCCTAGAGAAGCCAGGTGTGCCTCAGTGGATTGAGCATCATCCCAGGCTCCGAGAGGTCACTGGTTTGATTCCCAAGTTGCCAGCTCAGTCCCCGGTGGGGGGTGTAAAGAGGCAGCTGATGTTCAGGGCATATGCCCTGACAGGGAATCTGTGGCCTCCGTGATCATAGGGTGATGCTAAACCATCGAGCCACAATGCTGGCCAGACTGCTCTTGAGTTCTTAATCATCCAGAGAGGGAAAGAGAGGGAGTGAGAAATAGAAACATCAACGATGAGAGAGAATCATTGATGTGCTGCCTCCTGCACACCCCACACTGGGGACTGAAGTTCAGAAAGATGAGGTGACTTGATCAGAACCCAGTTCCTGCCTTTAGAGAACGGTAGGCACTCAGTAGGCGACAGGCAACACTGCACAACTCAGAGACTGCTCACAACCTTGTGAAGGTAAAGCCTAGAATACCCTTTTTGAGGACGAGGAAACCAAGATTTCAGAAAGATGTCTAGGCTCACATGGTCAGCGGACGGTGGAGCCCTGATGTGAGTTCAGGTGTTTGCTTTCTTCCTACCAGGCTTCCATCCCAGGGTAGTTCACATAACCCACGCTGTTCCCACTTTTTCCTGCACCTTTCCAGCGAGGGCTCATAAACTGATCCATAAACCACAGGAACTGAAATGCATTGTTAGTCTTACGATTATGTCCTTGAATGTCATGCAGGAAATCAAGACAAAGGAGAAAGGTAAGACAAGCAAACGATGCGATCGATTATTTTTAAGCAGCCACACAATCATTTTTGTTTAGACCAGTTTGAAAAAATCCATGTCCTCAACTTTACTAGACAAGCTATCCATTGATTGCTTGGATGGAGTCCCCTGTCCCTGGCTAACACTTTCACATCCCAGATACCAGGAAGCTGTTTTCAGAGTTTTGACAAATATCCATCAAATAAATGAGGTGTCTTCATTGAAGATCTGTTACTCCGATTTGAGTCAGCCAAAAGAACCACTGTTAAGTGCATATAGATTAAAGGACAAGATGGCCATATTAATAGAAACTGTATTTTCGTACAGAACACGCATCAGACAAATGCAACATTGGGACATCAAGCAAGCACCGAGAAAGGGATAGCATGATCTTTGATGTGGTCCAGTGATAAGAACGAACGCATGGCGGGGCCAAAGTTTCAAGAGAAAACATCAAACTGATGGCACTGTTGGGAGAGAAAAAGACCTGAAGAATATTTAGGGAAGAAGGTGCCTTCTGCAAAGCAGACATTAGAAAGCTGCCTCAGAGTGGGCAGGCTCTGAGGGAGGCGAGGTGCGTTGGCAGAAGAATTCTGGTAGGGCAAGTACACCCCTCGAAGAGCTGCTTTCTAAGACCAGGAAAACTTAAAACGTTAACTGGTTTTTAATTCAAATTAAGTAAACTACAAAGGTAATAAAACCGATGAAGTTTTCAACAGATAGTTTTTCTGAACATAATAAAAGGACACTGTTCTGTGTTGTGTGTGAGATCCATTCCCCTACTGTACAATGAGTCCCACCTCATTTCTTACAATCCCAGCACCGGGCAACGACTTGGGCACCCTCAAGGGTAAAGGATGGCCAGGAGGAGGGTCTAAATCACATGTGTCAAACACAAGGCCCGCGGGCCAAATCCATCCCGCCAGGCCTTGCAATGTGGCCCGCATCGCGCTGTCATCACTGCACTCCGCTGCGTTTCCATCACAATGACAGTTTATGACTATTCAGTAAACCATTCGGCCCGAGATTTAGGCTGGATTTTAGATTTTGGCCCCTTCTCTGATTGAGTTCGACACCCCTAGTCTAAATAAAGCAGGAACTTGACATGCTATTTCCCGTGGTGCCAATGCAGGCAGCTGGGTAATACAAATTTCTGTTTTCCTTCCCCCATCCAAGGGAGGATTCATTGGGGGATAGGCGGCCAATTTTTTTAAATTAAAAAAACAAAACAAAAACAGCCCAGTCTGGTTTGGCTCAGTGGATAGAGCATTGGCCTGCGGACTGAAGGGTCCCAGGTTCGATTACGATCAGGGGCGTATGCCTTGGTTGTGGGCACATCCCCAGTGGGGAGTGTGCAGGAGGCGGCTTATCGATGTTTCTCTCTCATTGATGTTTCTAACTCTCTCTCCCTCTCCCTTCCTCTCTGTAAAAAAACAAAAGATATTTTTTAAATGATAAAACAGATAAACTTGTGGCTTTAAGTTGTATTTTTGTATTAACACAAATGAAATCCTAAATATTGATTTTGACCACCACTTGGATGGAGTCCCCTGAGAAATTTTTCTAAGTACTAAACGTTACTCTAGTTAACCTTTTCTCAGCTTATCAACTTTGATTATACTGCTTTATTGCTGTCAATTAACCAATGTTCAATACTGCTACAAGACGATAAGAAAATTCCCAACACTGTGGTTGGAAACATGGCAGTTCTGACTAGAGGTCGTCTGCACGGATGTTCTAAAATTCCCTCCAATTTTTCCTAATGGTCTCAGAGAACTAGTGTTAAAATGACTGTACCTTAACAAAGAGTAAGTTCAAATGTGAGGAAGAGATTCGTTTTTAAAATAACACTAATTAACTGCAAGTGACAATGATTTTCATTGTTTAAAACAGAAGTTGATGGCAAATTTTCAGCATACATTAAAAAAAGCAAAAAATATAGAGCAAAGATTCTACTACTGAAGTTGAGAAATACTACAGTATGTTGCACAGTCAAGCATGCTTTAAACGATTATCTAATTCCTAAATTGAGCTGTTTCATAATGTATGTTAATCTTGAATAAATGTCCTCATTTCAGTTCAAAGAAAAGCATAAGCAATAAAGCTACCTTAAGTTGAAGAAAAGAGTATCCTTATGTTTAAACACTATTTATGCCAGGCACTCGTGCAGATTATACTTTACATATTTCTGAAACCTTATCATTTCCTGTCTTAGTGCCTGAAGGAAGGAAAGTCCTTAGATGGTGCCTGGAGTTACAGGTAGTCTCCCACAGTTTTTGGTTTAGTTTGGTGAACTCTTCCCTTTGCAGGTAGCATATGAAACCATGTATTATGGATTTCTATCAGTTCATACCATGCTCCAGTTCATCCCAGTTCACTGCCTAACAATGGCCCTGAAATTCAGGAGCCCAACTCCTGCCTGGCCATGCGGTTCAGTGGGTGAGCGTCAACCTCTGAACCCAGAGGCCACTGTTTGATTCCCAGTCAACCAACATACTTGGGTTGTGGACTCAATCCCTAGTAGGGGGCATGTAGGAGGCAGCCAATAAATGATTCTCTTTCAGCATTGATATTTCTATGTGTCTCTGCCTTCCTCTCTGAAATAAATAAATTTATTTAAAGGTTGGTTATTGCCGAGATCGGTTTGGCTCAGTGGATAGAGCGTCGGCTTGGGGACTGAAAGGTCCTGGGTTCGATTCCAGTCAAGGGCATGTACCTTGGTTGTGGGCACATCCCCAGTGAGGGGTGTGCAAGAGGCAGCTGATCAATGACTCTCTCTTGTCAATGTTTCTAACTATCTCTCTCCCTTCCTCTCTGTACAAAATCAATAAAATATATTTAAATAAGTAAATAAATAAATAAATAAATAAAGATTGGTTATCTTCAAATTGAACAACCCATCCCAACCTGGTAAAAAAAAAAAAAAAAAAAAAAAAAAAGCCTACTCCTAATCCCCAGGTACAGGGAAAATGGCATAAGCACATATGGGCCAGTGTATAAGAATAAATAAGAAGGGATAATGAAAGGAAATTATTAAAGCAAACCGAAGGGAAGTAAGTCAGCATCGTGGGAAACATGCAGAAGCCAATGGACAATCCAGAGAGAAAGTGCGTTAAGAGGAGCGGCCAGCAGAGGTGCTCCCAGAAGAGGCACGCTGCCCTGCACGCTGCCCTGCCCCGCTGCGGAGACCGGCAGCAGCCTGCACATCACAGGTCCCAGTGGGCACACTGAGCCCACGAGTCTCAATGGTCTGGCTCAATGGTCCGGCCTGCACAAATGTGGGCCCTGAGAAAGGAGATAACTACGAAGGATACATGGTGGTTAACTGGGCTCAAATTAAAAACAAACCAACAAAAACAGAGGCCAGTAGCCATTTCTAAATAAGGGTCTCTCGTGCGAGTTGCCTTTCGGGGAGAAGCCTGTACTGAACTGCCTGCCGGCACTGCGTTCCTGCCATCTGAGCCCCTTCGAGAGGGGTTCCAGAAATTTTATTTCAACCCACGCCTGAGGCGTTCCCTGTCCAGTCGGGGTTGTGCGGCTGTATCCCCATCAGCATTTTCGCTGACTGATTAGAGCCACTCCATTGTCACCGATCAGGGCGGTGAGAAACAAACTGTGAGGATTCGGAGTCCTCATCTGCACAGGACAGACCCATCGGAGGTCAGGGTGGGACCTCTCTCTTTATAAGTCAACTCCCCTAGGCTCAGGGAGCACACTTTCCCTCTCCACTGAGAACGGAAGACTGCATTTCCCACAGGAAAGTAGTCTTGCCAAAGCAGAGCAAGGCAGAGGGGGGCAGACAGGTGCAGAGCACGGCAAAGAGAAGCACATAGGAGCAGGGAGAGCAGAGAGAAGCACATAGGAGCAGGGAGAGTAGAGCATGGCAGAGAAAAGCACATAGGAGCAGGGAGAGCAGAGCATGGCAGAGAAGCACACAGGAGCAGGGGGAGCAGAGCACGGCAGAGAGAAGCACATAGGAGCAGGGTTGAGCAGAGCACGGCAGAGAGAAGCACATAGGAGCAAAGGGAGCAGAGCACGGCAGAGAGAAGCACATAGGAGCAGGGGGAGCAGAGCATGGCAGAGAGAAGCACATAGGAGCAGGGGGAGCAGAGCATGGCAGAGAGAAGCACATAGGAGCAGGGGGAGCAGAGCATGGCAGAGAGAAGCACATAGGAGCAGGGGGAGCAGAGCACGGCAGAGAGAAGCACATAGGAGCAAAGGGAGCAGAGCACGGCAGAGAGAAGCACACAGGAGCAGGGGGAGCAGAGTGGGGCTGCCGCACAGCGCGCTGTCCCACAGCCGGGCCGCTTCATGATTGAGCTGTGACACAGCCGAGCTGTTCCGCAGTCACGCTGTATCACACCTGAGCTGTCTGAGTGGAATCAAGTTTCCTTCTTCACGGCACCCCAGATTGGGGGTTCCTGTTGCTGCTGAATGGGTGCCAGGCACCACAAGTTGACGCAAGAAACGTGAGTTCATTCACACGATCTGAAATCAAGGTTCCGGAAAGAACACTGGCCTTGTCTTCTGCATGTGCTGGAGCAGCACAGACTCCAGACCAGGCGTCTTCAAACTACGGCCCACGGGCCACATGCAGCCCGCAGAGGAGTCTGATCCGGCCCACCAGGTTTTTTGGGCAGTGAGCGCAGCCGAGGTGTTACAGTAGGAATTAGTAGTTCATATAGTCCGGCCCTCCAGCTCTCTGAGGGACCGTGATCTGGCCCCCACTTTAAAAAGTTTGAGGACCCCTGCTCCAGACGAACAGCAAACTCCTCCACCCCGGCTCTGCTGGGAAGTGAGTTTGGGATGGCCATGACCTCCTTGCCCCTATTTCTCACCTGCAGGGCCCTTGGAAATAAGTGCGCCTAGTGCATCGTTTTAATAACTGACATTGGCAGCAGCTCCATGGCCTGGGGAGAGGCAGGGTCTTGGAGGATAATGACTTGATAAACTCCGACCTTGGGATGCTGGGGAAACCAGCCTGGATGTAACTGTCTCACCCTTTAAGAGGGCTGTGCTACAGGGCTACAGGGACAGGTGAATCCGTTTCTCCAAGCCAGAGCTGGAAAAAGTTTTGTCTAAACACTTCACTTCATAGCACTTTTTATATATCAAGCCACTGTTCTATATATCTTATGCATGTCCATTCGTTTTTCATTTTCTGATGAGGTAAGAGGCACAGGAAGATTAAGGAAACAATGACCCAGGTTACCAGCTAGTAAATGGCAAAGTCTGTACATGAGCCCAGCCCGGTCTACCGCAGTCTGTGCTCCCAACCTCCGGCAGCACCGCCTCTGACCGGGTCTCACAGCTCACCTTCCTGGCAGGAAGATCTTCTCTCCCCAAAATATAATTTTAGCCCCCCCCCCCCCCCTAAACTCCACATCTGTAAGATGGGGACAAGATCACTTCCTTACCAATGAAAAATAGTATTTCTGCGTGAAAATGCCTAACAAACATATGAAAAGATGCTCTATATCACATATTATTGTGAAAATGCGAATTAAAACAAGGAGATTCTACACACCTATTAGAAAGGCCAAAATCCAAAACACAGACACCCCCAAATGTGGGTGAGACTGTGGAACAACAGGAAATCTCACTCCCTGCTGGAGGGAATGCAAAATAAAAGACAGTTTGCCAGTTTCTTACAAAACTAAATATACTCTTTCCAGCAACTGTGCTCTTTGGTATTTACCCAAAATATAGCATAGATCCTTGAAGTTGGGATTGCTACGCCTCCATGATATACCACAAATTAAATCTGATACAGACATAGGAGTCGTCTAATGTTAACAAGGAGGATGGAAAACTATGGTACAGAAATAATCAATCGTGCTTTATATGGTGCTGACAAGTAAAACCCCAACTGCAACAGCAAATGCCCTTCACCAGTCCCTCTAAGGCTGTGGGCGGCAAACTGCGGCCCTCGAGCCACATGCGGCTCTTTGGTCCCTTGAGTGTGGCTCTTCCACAAAATACCACGGCCTAGGCAAATCTATGTTGAAGAAGTGATGTTCGAAGAAGTTCAAGTTTCAAAAAATTTGGCTCTCAAAAGAAATTTCAATCGTCGTACAGTCAAATACTGACTGCTGATACCTGGCTCTGTTGACTAATGAGTTTGCCGACCACAGCTCTAAGGCGACGGTCGCCAACTAGTGGTCCGAGGACCACTGGTGGTCAGTGATGTCCGAAAGAGCAGCGACTGCTGCTCTACGGTGAGGGTCGGGTTAGCCTACCTTCAGCAAAGCAGTGTGACAGCTCAGCCATGAAGCAGCAAGGTCATGCAGCATACCTGCCTGATCCCACCATCATGACCAGCAACTAAAAACACATTACCATCATCCAGGTGACCGGCCCTGTACTTTACCACCCAGGAGGAAAGGCCCCATTATGCCAGAACGAGGGTGGACCCAGGCACCGGGACATATGTCACCCTAACAACACACCTTTTTTCGCCTCTTAATAAAGCAACTGCTTCAGTGTCTCCTAATACTGCCCATAAAAACAACCGAATCTAAATGTATAGGATAATATGCTAATAATATCTTTCAACGTCCCCCCCTCAAGCGTTGTTTAATGTAGTTTGTGAAAGAAGGTTTTAATATAAAAATTCACTGAATTAAAATATTTCCTAATTTGCCGAAACCGGTTTGGCTCAAAGGATAGAGCGTCGGTCTGCAGACTGAAAGGTCCCGGGTTCGATTCCGGTCAAGGGCATGTACCTTGCTTGTGGGCATATCCCCAGTAGGGGGTGTGCAAGAGGCAGCTGATCAATGATTCTCTCTCATCCATGTTTCTAACTCTCTATCCCTCTCTCTTCCTCTCTGTAAAAAATCAATAAAAAAAATATTTTAAATAAAATATTTCCTAATTTTAAAAAATTAGCTTGGGTTTAAATTATTCTTTCAACAAGACTATCAAAACAGTCTGACACCTGCATCTCCTTTTATGCAAAAGTCAAAATCAGGGCATTTATAACGACCGGCCTTGCCTGCTCCCGTAGTAGCTGGCTGAGGCGACCAAGTACCAGGAAATCCTCTCTCACACGTTTAGGAGCTTAATACTACCCCCACCTACTCCCACCAGCTAACAGGAAGACACTGATATAATTTAAAAACAAATCCATAATCATAATAAGTGTTTTTGATGCTTTTAAAATGATGGAAATCACCCCCAAAAAATCAAAATATATAACTTCTCTTAAAAAAAAAAAAACTTGAAGATTTGCCAAAAGCTGGTCCACCCACAGTTCCTGAGGGCAGTCATCAGCAGGAGCTGAGTGCGGACGCCCCCTTTAGGTAACTCAAGTACTCTCTAATTTGCCACAGTCCTAACCACTCATCCTTTACAACCAACCCACTTCACCCCTTCCTGCCATCTGCCTTCCTGTGGTAATGAGTTTGCAAACACTGTCATAAAGCATTTGTAAATACCACCCACTCCCCCCACCCCCACCCCCCTACACACAGCAGGGCTAAACATACCCATGACAAGCACATTGTGTACCCAGAGCCTCAGGGAGGGTAGCTGATTGATCTGTCTGATGTCTCATTCTTTTGCTCACTCGCACTGCTCTCCCTCATCTCTGCTTTTTCTCCTTATGTTGACCTCATACTCTGAGGCCAGCTTTTCCCACCAGGTCCTTAGGTTAACTTTCTGCAGGTAAAAAAAAAAAAAATCTCTCTGCCAAAACGGGTTTGGCTCAGTGGATAGAGGATCAGCCTGCAGACTGAAAGGTCCCAGGTTCGATTCTGTTTAAGGGCATGTACCTTGGTTGCGGGTGCATCCCCGGTGGAGGCGTGTGCAGGAGGCAGCTGATCGATGTTTCTCTCTCACCGATGTTTCTAGCTCTCTATCTCTTTCCTTTCCTCTCTGTAAAAAATAAATAAAATATATATATATTTTTTAAAATCTCTCCAAGCCTATTTTCTCACTCATTAAAATGAGTGAATTTACCTTGTAGCGTTGTAAAGATTAAATGAAAATGTGGGTAAAGGACTTAGCACAGCCCTAATGACAACCTAGTTTTTGAAATTTATTTTTAGTTTTTAAAATTTGTCATTTTCGCCCTAGCTGGTTTGGCTCGGTGGATAGTGTCAGCCTGCAGACTGAAGGGTTACAGGTTCAATTCCAGTCAAGGGCACATGCCCGGGTTGCGGGCTCGATCCCCAGTAGGGGGCATCCAGGAGGCAGCCGATCAATGATTCTCTCTCATCGTTGATGTTTCTCCTCTCTCTTCCTCTCCCTTCCTCTCTGAAATCAATAAAAAAAAATATTAAGAAAAATAAAAGGATAACAAAACTACTACGCATACAAGAAATAATACATTCCGCTACATCACATACCTACTTAGTAGAGGGCATCTGAGGCGGTGCCTGAGCAGGGGCCTGCAGGACTTCCAGCACTCCCTTGCTGATTTCCCTGTTCTTATTTAGGCAACAATTTCATTTCTTACAAGGTGCTTTCAACGAAAGGCACAGAAATGATTACAGAGGAAAGGTCTTTCCCACTCTTTACAAGAAACATAATAGTGTCAACATAAGAATGTCCAAACCTATAGAGAATTCTTACCAGTTTATTTGAGCCATAAACCTTAAGACAATGCTGGAAAGCCAGGTCTAAATGCTCCACAGAATGGCAGTCTGCAACTTCTTTTGTGCATTTGGAATGAAGGGGAAAATTTAAGGATGATTACACATAGGTTGGATTACAGGATAGTTAAGATTATGTGTTCACTAGAGGGTGGCTATGCCTTCCAGGGGTACTCCTTGTGGCATTTCAAAGGTGTGTTAAACTGGATTCACAAGAACAATGGACAGGGCTTAAAAACCTTTCACTAAAGAAGTTATTGGCCTGAGGTATGACTCTGCACATGACCTGCCCAGTTAGGAATTTATGGTTATAGCAACCCTTTTCATCCACAAGTTACAGCATTTATTTTTTTAATTACCTTTTTTTTAAAGCCCAAATCACTGCCCATTTTGTTGTACTTATGTGTGCTTTTCCTTAAAATAGAATAGGTGAGGGAAGTCTTTGGTTCCCCTTCCCTAAATAGAAGGCTGCATGTAATTACATTATTAGGATTACAACATAATGTCCCACCTTGCCAAAACAAACAACAATAATGTGTTCACATTTGCGAGTTAAATAGGACAAAGACTCTGGAGACTTTTTAAAAACCTGGTATATTTGCTTAAATTAACAGGAGTGTGTGTGTGTGTGTGTGTGTGTGTGTGTGTATGTGTGTGTGTGTTTTAATCCGGGGAAAGGTATTTAGAAAGTTTGATGAAAACCGAAGTCGACTCAGTGAAATCCATAAATGTTTTCAACCACCATTCTTTTTCATCTTTATTGCTGAAAGTATTACAGAGGTCCCCCTTTTTCCTCCCACTGACCCCTTATTCAACCACCACTCTTGAATTTTGCCATTCTGAATCTGTTTGAAAGGGTCACCTTCCTCAAGAGACCTTCCCTGATCCCTCCCTCCCACCTCCAACAATTAAAAACTGGCCACTGCTTGCCTGTGCCCTGCCTACGTACCTGCGACATACCCCCTCCACGGCACTGAAAACGGCACGCGTTGTTGACTCATCGCCCCCACTAGCCTTGTACAATTCAAGGGTCCAGAGGACACAGCAGTCCCCAACCTCTCTCCTCCACAGTGAGGCTTCAGCATGGAATGGTATTTAAAATCAAAAGTGGGTTAGAATCCTGGCTCTGTCTCACTCGTCCTACCCATGGGAGTTTGGGCAAAATTATTCTGTGCCTAGGTAAAATGGGGGATAAAAAAACATATAGACTCTACAAGGTTGCTGAGATTTAAATGAGTTAATACATATAAAGTGCTTAGAACTTGACAGGTTGCATTCAGATATTATTATAAACTAGAGGCCCGGTGCATAAAAATTCCTGCACGGGGGTGAGGGGTGGGGGTCACAAGTGCTAGAGCCACATCCTACCACCAACTATGTGATCTTCCACATCTATTCTCCAGTGACTGCTCTTCTGAAAGGGAACATGGCACAACCACCTCCAAACCTCTCCTGGGGTCAGCATCACCAGGCTGCTATAGGAATTCTACAGGTTAGAATTTGGCAACAGTGGTTATAACTTATAAAAACTTAGTATTTTTGCCCATCCTATAAACTGCCTCACAACCTCGATGTCCTTTTTTGTTTGTTTTAATCTTTATTGTTGAAAGTATTATATATATAACAGTTGTTCTTTTTTAAAAAATATATTTTATTTGTTTTTTACAGAGAAGAAGGGAGAGGGATAGAGAGCTATAAACATCGATGAGAGAGAAACATCAACCAGCTGCCTCCTGCACACCCCCTACCAGGGATGTGCCCGCAACCTATGTACATGCCCTTGGTGGGAATCGAACCTGGGACCTTTCAGTCCACAGGCTGATGCTCTATCCACTGAGCCAAACTGGTTTCGGCAACTTAGTTGTTCTTAATCATGACTTTTGAAAGGTCAATTCTGGCCCAGCTAGTGTGGCTTAATGGTTGAGCATCCACCTATGAACAAAGAGGTCCCTGGTTCGATTCCCAGTCAGGACATAAGCACAGATTGCAGGCTTGATCCCCAGCAGGAGGTGTACAGGAAACAACCAATCAATGTGTCTCTCATAGATGTTTCTATCTCTCTATCCCTCTCCCTTCCTCTCTAAAGTAATAAAAAAATATATTTTTTTTTAAAAAGGAAAGAAAGGTCACCTCTGTTGCTCTTGGCAAAGTTAAGCAATATGTAGCTGGCCTATGAACAATGTTATTTTGAAGTGCATGGGGCAGCCTATATACAGATTTTTTTTCAGTCAACCCGCACGGACAGTTCAAGCTCACATTGTTGAAGTCACCTGTATTTGTTAAGCAAGATTCTTAATTTTTTTTAAAAAAATTTTGAAGTTGTGCACTTAACTTAGTAAATCATAGTGCTTAAAAATGATTCACAAAAATTATTAACTTATTACTTTGTTAACTTGTTGAATATCTGAAAGATGAAAAACAATATTCCTACTAAATACCTGTGTTTCCCCGAAAATAAGACATCCTCCGAAAATAAGACCTAGCACATGGAAAGATAAGACATCCCCTGAAAATAAGACCTAGCACAACTTTGGGAGAAAAAAATAAGACACTGTCTTATTTTCAGGGAAACGGTATATGAAGTCACGTATAGTACCTCCAATGACTGGGTGGATTATTTCTAGGAAAAAAACACACACACACACACACTCCAAATTAATCAGTTGAGTGAAAGAGGCTTACAAGAAATTAGGCTGTTCCTTAAATGGAAGAAAGAAAAAAAAAGTCACAAGAAGGTTATGGGCAAACTCCTATAAAGGCCAGCTAGTTTCTGTGTGTAATGATTATAGATAACCCACAATCTCAGCCATTTCAAAATACTTAAGTCACACCCAGCAGGGAGGAACCTATGCAAACATCTCACAGATACCAGAACAGGTGGCTGTGGTGCATTCCTTGGTCAGAATCCTTGGTAGCTGAAGTGGAAGGCCCGGCGTAATGACGTAATGGAGGGAATGGAACCCTGGGCCCTGAAGGTCCTGAAGTTGCTGCTTCCAATCTCACCTTGAACCCTCACTGCTGAAGGGACTATTCATTTTAGACTTTCTTGAAAGGCAGAGGCCAATTCCTACCTTTGTAAAACCATCCACAGCCAAGTATTAATTCCTTTCGACATAACAGGAGCTTTACACATGTTTGTGGACTGAATATAAACAAGGTGATCTCGGTACATTGAACTGGAAGACACTGAGCAGTACTCCAAGCCCCAGTTAATTATAAAACCATCTCAACAGTTCCTAGTGTAAAATCTGAATAAGACATCTTAAATCAGGACAGAGACAGAGTAACTGTGCTCCTCATACCCAAGCGGCAGAAAGCCAAACAAACTTTTAGGACAAAGTGAGATTCTTCCCGAGGGGGGATTATGCCACACCCTGGCTCCTTCCCTTCCCCACCCCACTACTAAACTTAGTGATATCAACACTATCCGTAGTTCTTCAACAGACCTTGTACTCCTTAAACACTGTGGCTTTGTGCCTATTGTTTTATCTGCAGGGAGTACCCACCCAGAAAATGCCTTTTCATTCTCAAGTCTTAGCTTGAGTGAATTTCCCTCTTAAATCCGACTTAGGAGCTCTCACTTACTCCCAACCCCACCCCAGGAACGCACATCTACATTTTATCCATTATCACATTCCAGAAAGTATTTCTTTAAATGCATGACCTAGATAAAAAGTATCTGGGAGATAAGACTTAAAAAAAATTTTATTTGTCATATCCAGCTCACAGGCACTCCACAGATACTGTTTGAACGGAACAATGATGAGTAAGGGCGCCACCCAATCTACCAACATCTTTTATCTACAAATAGCTAACCTCTCCACACTGGGTTCAAGATAGAGTGCTTATCCATCACTGTGTTTGGAAGAGGCAGGCAAGCTAGGAGTGCAGCCCCAGCAGTTTTCACCGCATTTGAATATTATTCCCATAGAAACAATACCAGCAATGAATGGAGTTACAGGCTGGGCCATCAGCCCTGTACTTTTTTTTTTAAGAGATGGTTAGTATTTATTTTAAATATGTTTTATTGATTTCTTATTTTTTATTTTTTTTACAGAGAGGGAGAGGGATAGAAAGTTAGAAACATCAATCAGCTGCCTCCTGCACCTCCCCCACTGGGGATGTGCCTGCAACCAAGGTACATGCCCTTGACCGGAATTGAACCTGGGACCTTTCAGTCTGCAGGCCAACGCTCTATCCACTGAGCCAAACTGGTTTCGGCTAGCCCTATACTATTTAAAGTAAGCATGTCAAACTCAAAGGCTAACACGGGCCAAATAAATGAGGCATGGGGGTGAGGGGGCCACAAGTTTGACATGCTTGATTTAAAGGATCTAAATCTACTAGTGATTGTAGGATTCTGAGAGTTAAAAAATATTAGTATTGTAAAAGTTTCCTGCACATGTTGTAGGCTGCTGTGGTCTAGACTAAAATCTTGTAGTGTAAATATCCTTGGAAAAAGATGTCTGAAGTTCCAGACCACCATGGACTCCTGGAACACTCCCACTGACATTTCAAATCAGATGATCTCACCAGTGACAACACTGCCTTTGAATAGTGTTGTCTTTGTAGATTAGGCATTCCTCATGTGTCAGATGGGCTTTCCTTGTTCCTTTTTCTTTCTGTTTCTACCTATTGCATTGGTATGATCAGGAAAAACTGGTTTAATGTTAGTAAAAATAAAACTTAATAAACAAATACCCTGGGGGGGAAACCAACATACCACACTGACGTCTTCACTCCAACCTCAGTTGGGCCTTAGCACTGCTGAGCTCTCCTCCCTCCTCCCTCCTCCCTCCTCCCTCCTCCTTGGCCCCTTCTCACTGAGCACCTAGGGCTGCCTGCCCCAGAGCTTCTCTGCTTTGCTCAAACCCCCACCTCAAAGCCATGTGCTTTCATTTACAAATAACCAACTCCCCTCATTTCATAGAGGAAATTAATGGCAACTGGACATAACTCCCCTCCATGAGCCCCATCCTCTCTAACCCAGATTTTTAAATAAGGATCTCACCATCTGGCAGACCTTCTCAGTCACTGTCACAAGTTCATCCTCATGGCCAAGTATCATCTCAGGATGATCAAAGGGAATGAAGGACTCGTCACAGTCCCATGACTCCAGAATGACAGGAAAGATAGAATCTGGCTCTCCTGCTGTGTTCACCCTGTACTGCACTGCACAGTCCAGCACAGCCCCAACGAACAGCACCCACTCTCCTTCATGCCTCGCATGGTCTAGCTGAGGTGGCCAACCGAATCTACTCAAAGCACTTTACAAATTTGCCTTTACCTCTTTAAAAAGCCAATCTTTTTGGTTATAAAATACATGCTTAAGCCGAAACCAGTTTGGCTCAGTGGATAGAACGTTGGCCTATGGACTGAAAGGTCCCAGGTTCAATTCCAGGCAAGGGCATGTACCTTTGTTTGGGGCACATCTCCAGTAGGGGGTGTGCAAGAGGCAGCTGTTTCTAACTCTCTATCCCTCTTTCTTCCTCTCTTTAAAAAAATCAATAAAATATATATATTTTAAAAAATATATGCTCAGTACAGAAAATTTTGAAGACATTAAAAAGATGAAAGTGTAAGATTAAGTCACCCATGAGAATGAACAATCTATAACTATAAGCAATATGGATGAATCAGATAACGCTTAGTGTGAAAAATCAAACATAAGATAGTACATGCTATATGAGTCCATTTACATGATTCTAAAATTACAGAATGCCATTAGAAGCTAGGAACATGGGGGGGGAGGGGTGCTGTGGGAATGCAGATAATGTCCTATTTTTTAACCAGGCCCTTGTTGCATGAGTATGCTCAGTGTGTGGAAATTCAATGAAGTGTATAATTATGATATGTACACATATATGTACATACAGGATTGGACAAAAGTAGGTTTACAGTTGTATGAGAAACAGTTTATTCTCATGTTACTTATCAATTATATTGTTTTCCATATGAACATCTGTAGGTCTACTTTTGCCTCACTATATTCACATATGCATAGATATATATACATGTGGACATATAATATCATATACTTGAAGACAGACACATATTTATACTTTGGTGTATTTTCTTCCGGGTGCTTTTTTCCCCTTGTGGTATGCCCATTTAAAAAAAATTGTGGTCACACTGCTTAAGCTTATATCCTGACACTTCACCTAACGTAAAAGCATATGAATTTACCCAAACTACTTAAAAGCTCCATTAACACTTTTAATGGCTGTGTAACACTCAACCGGGTGCCTATACCATAACTTACTTCACCAGTGCCCTGCTATCAACCATTTCCATGTTTCCAATGTTTATTACTATAAACTAGAGGCCCCGTGCACTTGGGGGGAGAGGGAGATCCTTCAGCCCGGCCTGTGCACTCTCACAGTCCCGGAGCCCTCAGGGATATCTCCAACAGTCTGGCCTCCCTCTGCAGGAGGCAACTGGGCAGGCCAATCAGGGGACGAAGCTGGTGAGTGGCCGGTCTTGTCTCCTTCCCTCTCCTCCTTTCTCCCCTCCTCTCCCCGGCTCCAATTGCCCCTCTGCCACCACTGGACACTGCCACCCCTTTATCGCCATCCCCTTCCTCTGCCTGCTGGCATGCACCTTGGCTGGCCTGGTGCTGCCTACTCCCTGGCCCCGCCCCCCACAAAGTGGTTATTCTGGTGTTAGGTCAATTTGTACATTACACTTTTATTATACAGGATACTGTTGTAGTGAATACATTTACCCTTTATATCACTTAGCCATTCTCTCCCCACACTCTGCTTACATATTTACTAGAGGCCCAGTGCATGGATTCGTGCACGGGTAAGGCCCCTCAGCCTGGCCTGCAAGGATCAGGTTGAAACCAGCAGTCTGACATCCCCCAAGGGGTCCTGGATTGTGAGAGGGCGCAGGCCAGGCCAAGGGACCCCACCCGTTCATAAATCCATGCACAGGGCCTCTAGTATGCATATAAGATATTTGGTTTATCTCTTCCCACCCTCCCCCTTTCCTTCCGAGATTCATCAGTCTGTTCCATGTTTCCATGCCTGTGCTTTGAGCATCTGGCCCCTGGTGGTCAATGCACATCATAGCTGCCAGTTGAACGGTCAAATGGTCACAGGCTTTTTTTATATATAGATAAAATTGTATACTATAGCATATTTATAGCATCCTCATTGCTCAATAACCTTTCCAAAATCACAGACCACATCACCCTTCCTCGTGTCCTCCACAGACCCTGCTCCTGAACACGAAAGGTACTTCTATTTGTTGAAGCCAAGTAAAACCTAACCATCTGAAGTTCAGTACCACCTCAGTCGTCCATGTAACGTGAATGTTTTAGTCAGCTGTATTCCCAACTCCCTTTAGTCTGCACGGCCAATTGCTTGGAGGTAGGTTAGCCTGGTTCCCCTTGAGGTTATAAACACTAGCTAGCACAACTAACAGTGCCACACTCCAAGGATCCAATGAGAATCAGACAAGTTCCTGCTGTCAAAGAGCTAAAAGTTGGTGGACAATTAACTATGAATCATGCTTCACAAAGTCTAGCAGGAAAGGCCACAGGAAGCAAAGCCTGACCCTTCCACTTCTGAGCTTTCCAATCACAACTGTCCAGCTGGGAACAAAGACCGCCTCAGAGGCCAACTCTGGAAACTCTGCCTGGTGAGTGCCTATGTCACCTTCCTTAGTCTGTGGATGGATGTGCTTGCTGTATTTAAAATGTTTTAAAGTATTTTACAAACATTACTAATCCCATCATATCTGATAATGCAAAAGTATAGTACATGTTTAAAGTGCTAATAAAAAAAAAAAAGAGACAAGCTGAAACTGGTTTGGCTCAGTGGATAAGAGTGTCGGCCTGCGGACTAAAGGGTCCCGGGTTCAATTCCGGTCAAGGGCATGTACCTTGGTTGCGGGCACATCCCCAGTAGGGGCTGTGCAAGAGGCAGCTGATCAATGTTTCTCTTTCATCGATGTTTCTAACTCTCTATCCCTCTCAATTCCTCTCTGTAAAAAAAATCAATAATATATATATACCGTGTTTCCCCGAAAATAAGACATCCTCCGAAAATAAGACCTAGCGCATGGAAAGATAAGACATCCCCTGAAAATAAGACCTAGCACAACTTTGGGAGAAAAAAATAAAGACACTGTCTTATTTTCGGGAAAACGGTATATATATATATATATTTTTTAAAAGAGACAAAATTATGATAGAAACAAAAGAAGAGCTTTTACAAATAGTTGAGAGCAGAGAAAATATTTTTATTTTTTATTTTTGCATATGCAGTAAAGACTGGGAAGAACCCTGAAGAGCAAAGGAGGAATGGGGCTGAGGGAGGAAAAGGGCTAACCGATACTTATTATAACCTAGCACAAATAATCAGTCAGAACAGAGAAGAGAGAGCTTTTTCCATTTTTGAATATACAACAAAATGGTCAGGGCCAAAAGGTGGAAATTGGCCCAATGCTAGTTTAGGAAATTGTTCTCGAACAGAATGGCTGGACACAGCCAGGGCTGAGCCCACTCCGGCTTCTGCGATTCAAGGTGAGGAGTGAACTTGGACACGAAGGGGCTTCCAAGGGCGCCAAAGAGTCCATGAAGGAGCCACCTGCCCCCGGAGGTTTTTAATGCAGACAAAGCCACTCCGCTTCAGGAAAAGGTGACCTCAGAGCATCCAGCAGCAATGGCAGGACTGGTTATAAAGCTTCAAAGAGCCCACTTACGCTCCTTGAACTGCATCGGGGACTGCGAGCTTACAGTCCTCTGCGTCACTTTGAACTTGTGAACAAATGGGCTTAAGAGCCTCTCAGAAGCTCACCTGTTTGAAGTAGAGAGCTTCTGAAATTAAAATGCATGGGGAGAGGGAACACATGCATGGATATGGGATAGGGAGAAGGCAAGTGGACTCCCATGGGAGTGAGCCCTCCCTCCTCAGGAAGAAAGGAGAGCCAGGCTGGGATGAGAGCTATGTAGTCTTTTGTAGGCAAAAGAGAGGCTGAACCACATGTTTGCTTATACACCCCTGGCAAGAAAGTGAAATGGTACGATCACTTTGGAAAACAGTTTGGCCGTTTCTGAAAGAGCTAGACATACAGCTCACATGATCTAGCCATTTCACTCCTAGGTACTTACCCAAGATAAATGGAGGTATATGCCATGGCAAAGATTGTGTGCAAATGTAGTAGCTTTATTTGAAAGAGCAAATATAATTAGAAACAACCCAATGTCCATCAATAGGTACACAGACAAATTGTTGCACATATATCCATACAATAGAATACTACTCAGCATCAAGAAGAAGTAAACTACTGCTACATATATCAATATAAGTCAATCTCCAAATTATTATTCTGGAAGAAGCCAGACCAAAAATGAGTACATACTATTCATGATCCCATTTATTTAAAATTCTAGAAAATGCAAACTGCTCTTTATATACGTGTGTGTGTGTGTGTGTGTGTGTGTGTGTGTGTGTGTGTGTGTTGTGATTTGAGATAGAGAAGAAAGGAAAGGGAGAGGGAGAAATAAAGATCTATGTGAGAAACAATGGTTGCCTGAAACCCCGAGCATGTGCCCTGACTGAGAATCGAACCAGTGACCTTTTGGTGCATGGGCCTGGCTAGGGGCAAGCTACTGCTATAGGAGGAAGGGATGATGAAAGAAAACAGTTTATAAAGGGGAGTGGGGAAATTTGGGGAGGTCGCTGGATATGTTCACCTTCTTGATTGTGATGATGATTTCATATTTATATAGATAGTCAAAGCTTCTGAAATGATACTTAAATGTGTTTAGTGTAGTGCATGTCAACTATATCTCAAAGCTATTTATAAAAAAGAAATACAAGAGGGGGGAAGATATTATATTAAAAAGGAAAAAAAAAAAAAAAGAGGGGGAGGGGGGATATAGCACAAAGAAGCCACTTTAGGTTTCCTGACATCTAAGCCATCTGGAACTAGAACTTGTTCTAGAAGTGGCCAAATGTTACCTTGAACATTGCAAAACATTCCCAACTTACCTTTCAATAGTATTTCTACAGTAGGGTTTCAGAGATCATAACCCTGCATCAATATTTTAAGCAAAAGTAAGAGTTAAGAGTTTACTTTTCTGTCCGATATCTATCCATTAAGAAGGACACACTAATCTTTTCTATGTATATACTTATACTGGAAGAATGATTTAATTTTAAGTGATTTTCCAATAATAACACTTTTGGAATTAAAGGTAAAAATGACGTAGCACTCAGAAGCCAATGACAGGCAACAGGAGTGACAAGGTCCATCAACCGCATGAATGAAACCTGGTGGAAACAATCACCTCTCTTCTCTTGTTACAACCCATCTGTCTGCTTTCTTATGGAAACAAGGAGTGAAACATATGCTACTGAATAACAAAATATCTTTTTTCTTTTTATTTATTGTAAGAAAAGCGTTTATTAATCGAGAAGGTGCCAACCAAGAAGATGGGAGACCTACTGGTGCCTCAAACCCCTGTTGCTGGAGTAGGTTAAGGGTTTTGAGGGGAACAGATATGCAGGAGTGCTGGTGGGGCCAGTTTTAACTGGAGGACCTTGGAACTTGGCATTTATGACAAAGGGTGTCAGCCCGGGATCGTTCTGGACAAAGGACCCTTGGCTTCTGAAAGAGTTCCGGTCCTTTAGTTCTGGTTAGGTTCTGCATGTGTGGGGTGGGCGTAGGGGGGCAAGACTTTGGTTCCGGGTGCAGCTGGAGGTCAAATTTCTCTCACAAAATATTTTTCTAAATGCATAAAACTTGGACAGCACTGGAATTAACTATAATTTATGAAATACCTGAATGTGACCAAAAAAAAAAAATGGCCAAAAACAAGTCTTATAAACCCTATGACAAGGCTGTGAAATAAATAGGTAATATTATTGGTGCTAAAGAGCTTCAGGCAAGTTGTACAAGGTCATCCAAAGTAACTGTTAAACCCTATGTACACGAGGGAAAAAATAGCCAGCGCTCCCAGCTGAAACTTTTTCTCCACAGTGGTGGCGATTTGTGATGCAAATGTCCTGGGGACAGGCACAGAGGCAAATCACATGATGTCCCCCTCCCCCCCCCCAATATTTCCATACAAATAAAATCTGGTCTAAAAACAAAACAAAATCAGGTCTAAATAAACACCAAAGCAGGGTAAAGGGTCTGGCTACAGAGGGCATCTCAATCTTGTCAAATCTTCCTGGCTAGGAAGCAAAGGGTAGGGAAAATGAGGGTATCCTAGGAGCAATTTCCTTGAGTGAAGCAGACGTATGAAAAGCTTACGGTCCCTCTTTATGATTTTGACCAGGTGAACTACTCACTCATCTTCTGTGGAACATTTGCCCAGAGCTCAGCACATAACAGGAGCTTTAAAATGCTGCTTTAATCCTCCTGTTCTCCCACCCGAGAGGCATTTGGATTCCGGCTGGCAAAATCTCAGGGTCCAGACCACTCAGAGATACAAATTTTGGGGGAAATCCAGAGGTTGAGTGCAAAGATATAAATCCTGAAAGAACTAGAATCAACTGCCAAGTTCCCTGTATACTTAGTGATCCACAAGATACAAAACCAGAAAACAACTGGGATTATCCTCTGAGGGTGTGTAGGAAAATTCTAAAAGGAAACAAAAGTCCTAAAAAAAAACAAAAAACACAAGTCAAAAGAAAATGTGGGTGATTATGTAAGAACTAGAGACGAGAAACACTAGCAATAAAGACAAAAGTACTTCCGAGTTATAGGGCATCAAACTAATATTGTGTAAAGAGCAACCACATGACAAAAATACTCAAACAAAGCTTTAAACCTTCTTTGGCCTTGTAAAGTCAGGAGACTTTTTGGCTAAAACAAGGAATGCTTTAGTTAGCGAGAAAGGGAAAAAGAACTTCCAGACCTCTAGGTGGCCCCCATTTTTAAACAACTACAGTACTCCCCTACCTTAGTGGTCAAAAGAAATCTATTTCTGCAAGTCACATCAACAGCTGGACAATACTAAAATCCTCAGAGCTGTAACTTTCATTATTCTACTACGGTTTTCCCTACTTTCCTTTGAAACCAGTCAATAGCTGCTGATTAATATGTTATCACATGACATGTATAATATGACATGGTAAGAATTTTTTCTTTCAGACATAATTACTTTAATGATGTACTTAGTAAAAGGATTATCTACAGCAGAAAAATCACAAGGGTAATACTAATTTATAGATGTCTCAGTTTATTATTATGAATATTTTCACAAGAGTCCAAATGCATTAATTTTACCTGGTATGTTTCACAGTATACATAAAACCAGTCTGGCCCTAACTAGTTTGACTTCAGTGGATAGAGCACTGGCCTGTGGACCAAAGAGTCCCAGGTTCGATTCCAGACAAGGGCACATTCTGGGTTGTGGGCTCAATCCCCAATAGGGGACATACTGCGGGCAGCCAATCAATGATTCTCTCTCATCATTGATGTGCCCCCCCCCTCCCCCTTCTACTCTGAAATCAACAAAAATAACAGCCAAAAAATAAAACCAGTCTAACTTTTCTGTTATGAAAAGCAGATTTAATAGTGCTAAGAAGGCAATCAAAACTCAAATATAAAACTGATGTAACTATCTTATTTATTATAACAATAACTACTTATTGCTTACCTACTATACACACACACATACAACCAGCACTGGGTACAAACTGGTGAATAAACCAGGCTTATTCTTGCCCTCAAGAACAAGAGAGAAATATTAAACAATGAAATAACATCTAATTATAAATTGTGGGAAATATTAAGGAAAATGATGACTGCGCTATAAGGGAGAAAATCAAGGGGTTCCAAATCACATGATGCTAAGGATGGGCTTCTCAAAGACTTTATAGAGGACACGTGAACCAGCACTCAGGACAAAAAAGTACTCAGTGAGATGGTCATAAGATAGAAAGGCCAACAGCATGAGCTACAGCCCGCAGGTGAGTCCGCTGGATAACTGCCAATGTGACGAGAGATAAAGGCAGCAGGCAGGGCACAAATCACGCAGGACCTTGTAGGCTTGACGAGAATTGTACATTTCATCCTAGGCATAGATGTGTTTCCTAAGAGCTTTGACGTCTTTCTTTTTCAGGATGTGTGGGGCAGGGATGAGAATGGGTGTAGTGTGCGTGCAGGAGGCCTCCAACGGGGAAAGATAACGGTGGCTCCAACTAGGATGGCAGCATAATGAAGACTGAAGAATCAGACACGTTCGAGAGAGGGTTTGCCAGCAGAGTGGATGGGACTTTGGGACAAACTGGTTGGTTGAGGGGGTCATAGAACCAAAGAGAGACTGAAGGATAATTTCAGCCTTCTGGCCTGAGCCAAGCCACTCTTTGGATGGATGAGATAAAAAAAAAAAAAAAATAGCAGAAACAATTGGAAAGGTTAGGTAATCAAAAGGTCAGTTCTGGGGTCGTCTGAGATGCTGCCATTCATTGGCCATGATGGGCCAGGCACTATGTTAGGTGTTCTACTTTACCCAACATCCCTTTTAGTAGCAATATTCCCATTTTACAGATAGCAAACCGTAGATCACAGAAGCTGAAGCAGCATAGCCAAACTCAATCAGCTCAGAGTGACAAAGGTATACCTGCCACCCAAGTCTGGCAGGCTGGCTGTGGGGTAAACATTTTTCTACTATACAGAGTTCTTGGAAACTATCTCTACTCTTTGAATTTTCAAGACTATGGTTGGAACAAGCTAGCACCAAAGGAGAGTAAACAAGTGCTACCTTATTCTTTAAATCTGAATCTTCTCCCACTCCCATCCCTATTCCGCTTCTTCATGCAAAAAGACTTGTAACAGTTTGGATACTATCAAGATACCTAGGACCTTAATGTTTTACCATAAATAGCAAAGCCATTATGCCAGGAATCAGCCATAATGAAAAGAGGAAGAATATTCAGCAGCAAATAATATCTTTACTCTCAAGTCTTTACATACATCAACATAAGATAGGTCAATTAATGAGCGAGAACTCTGAAAATCTAATCATTTCTCAAAATGATAAAGTAGAAAATGCAAGACACCCAGGACAAAAGGCTACAAAAGCCAAGCATTGAGATTCACATAAAAAAATCAAAACCTTAAAAAAAAAATTAGGTGCCCTGGCCAGTGTGGCTCAGTTGGTTTGGCGTTGTCTGGTGCACTGAAAGGTGTCCAGTCCATTCATAGTCAGGGCACATGCCCAGGTTGTGGGCTCAATCGCCAGTAGGGGGCATGCAGGAGGCAGACGATAGATGTCAGGCTCTCATCAACGTTTCTCTCTTCCTCTCCCTTCCTCGATCTCTAACAATCAATTTTAAAAATCTTTTTTAAAAATTAGGCAAAAAGAAATAATACCACAACCACGTAGAATTTGAAATCTGCAATTCCCAGATACCTAAATCAAATGCCAAATTCAGAGATCTCAACCAAATGCACCTAAAAACAACTTACACATTCTCTCCTTTTCAACTGCCTTCTCGTGCATGTTGACACTGAAGTGTCTTCCCTGTCAGCACATGGTTTATGCCCTTCTTCTCCTTCCTCCCCCCCCCCCACCCTGTTCCTGTGCTCTCTGATGTCCCCCTCAAGCTACTGAAACCCAGGACTTAGGCTTGATCAATGAGCCTAAAAGAATGAACTCGATGCATTGCTGCTAATTGTGTCTATTATTGAAAGTACCAGCTAGATACTCTTAAAAGGAGAGAAAATGAAGGAGATTTTTGAAAGGTTTTTATCAGCAACATTACGAATTACATTTGGTTGGGTCTGATTCTTCAATAGAACAATCACCAAATGATGTTCAGTCTTCTTAAAGTGGGGTACTGTGACATGTAATTTCTATGACTTGGGGAGAGTTCTCCACAGAGATAAATAAAATTAAAAGTACCATTAATATGCCCACTAAAAGATAAATACTCACAAACCACCCTCCTCAATGATAGTGCTGTGTCCTGCGCCCCGATTCTCATGTCCACCTCTCCCTGCAGAGGGCTAGTTGGCAATCACTAATGCCTCAACCACGAAAAGGACAGGATGCTGAAAACCCATCAAGAAAGCTTCCTATTTTCTGCTCCATGATCACTAACTCCTGGCAACCCAAGGTTGAGAGGAAAAAGAAAAAAACCTGAGATCTCCTACCAAAATGAGTACTCAATCCTCAACCGACAGAAAAACAGAGATTCGTACATATCAAAAGGCACTTCCTGGGGACACAACGGAGCTAACGAAACGCTGAGCCACATTATACTGAAAAAAATCCTGGCATCGCCACGCGGTAGTTAATTTTTTTAATGCAATGCTTTGACGTATGGACAGGGCTCACCTGACGGATTTAAAGCTGTGCAAACGTGCGCTGCATATTTATCTCTCCCTTCTAAATCCCTAAAGACCAGGAGCAACCCTGACCCGCAATCCCACCCGGATGCCTGCACAGCTCGCTGCCTTTTTGATGCGGAGAAAGTAGTGGTTGAGCCACGCCAGGCGGCTCCGCGATGCTCACAGAACAACGCAGCGCCCGACCACAGACCCGGTGCTGGGCTGGCGACACCCGGCGCCGCACTAGGACCCGCGTCCCAAGCGCACGTCCCTCCAGGTGGAATCTTAAGTTTTCCGCGATGTACCCTCTCCAAGTTTCGCGTGTGCAAAAACGGAATGACTTTGAAAAGTCACCTCTTCTGGACCCCCCCCCCCATCCAGATCGGCAGCCGGGGGTTTGGAGAATATAGAACATGTCCATGGTTCAGACCAAATTTTAAAACCTATCAACAAATCATTGTTTCGGAGAAAAGAAAAAAAAAAAAAAAAGCGTTTCACCAAACCGCCACCTTGCAAGCGAGCATCCGATTTCCATTTGGAGGGGGAAGAAAAAAAAAGATTAGAGAAAACTAGACATGCATTTCCCTTCCCAACAAAAGTGGCCTCTACCCTCCGCAGCCAAGGACACTGGGAGGAAACAGAGGGACGAGGAGCAAAAGCGCCCACTTTGGGGGCGGACGCGTGTGCGCGGCGGGGAGGTCGCGCACCCCCGGGGACCCCGGGAGACGGGGAGGGGGCGGACCGCACGGAGCAGCCCCAGGTGCGCGGAGGGAGCGGGCTCGGGGGCTCGGGGAGCAGGCGGGAGGGCTCCCGGACGCCCGCCCGGGAAAGTTCACACTCCATACTCACTCAGTTTCGCAACTGCGCCGCCCCCGCAGGCCGCCCGGCCGGCCGGGGCGCTGGGGACGCGGCGGCGCCCGGAGCCCGGAGGAGCCCGGAGGAGCCCGGAGCCGTCCCCGCCGCGCCAGGCTCGGCGGGCCGCGCGCCCCGCACCGGACGGAGGCCCGGGCGCCCTCACCTCCCGGCGGCGCTAGGTGAGCGCGGACGCCCCCGGCGGGGCTGCGGGCGTGTGCGAGGCGCGGGCAGCAGCGACGCGGCCGGCAGGAGCCGCCCCCTGCACGGCGGCCGCCACCGCGACGGCGGACGGGCGAGCGAGGCTGGGCGAGGAGCCGGCGGCGGGAGCGGAGCGGGCACCGGCGAGCGCGGCGGCCGGCTGGCTCCCTCCCGGGCCGGCGTCTGGGCGGGGGGCCGGGCGGGGGGCGGGGGCCGGGCGGGCGGCGGCTCCGCCCCTTGGCCGCGCCGCGGGCTGCGCGCGCGAGAGGAGCGGAGCAGGGGCGCCCCCCGCGGCCGGCGCTCGGGTTACAGCCGCCGCTCCGGTCCCGGCCCGCGCCCCGCCGCTTCGCCGGCGCCGCCGGGGGAGACCTGGTAACGGGACCGGGACGCCGGCGCTGCATTGTGGGAGCTTTCGCAGCGGCGGGGCCGCTCACTCCGGGGCCCCGCTCGGCTGGCCTCGCAGCCGCTGCGCCCCAGAGGCCACGGGGGAGGGGTAACCGGTGCCGCACTGACTTCCAGGAGAGCAAAATCTTCCATAGCCTGGGGTGTCCGGTAATACGGCCCTCCACGGTCACCCCGGAAAGGAGGAGGCTGTTCCCGCAGACGCTTAAAAAAAAAAAAAAAAAAAAAAAAAAAAAGCCCTTCCAAGCCCCAAGGACTTGAATTGGTTTGAATTGCTTTCGTCTGGAGTGGCAGTGATTCAGCGACCCCCTTCTCAGCAGCAGGCAATGACAGACCAGGAATCCAGAGCAAGCGAATGAATCAGACATGAATAACCAAGTTCAGAAAAAGCTGGGCTCAGACTCAGGAGCCCCCCCTCCACCTTGTCGCCCCCTCTCCCTTAACCCCCTTTAAATATAGCAACAAGTCCAGAAAGGAAATAGTGCTTTCATCTAGAAATGCATATATGTGTATGTTGTTTTCACTATTCCAGTTGTGTCTGGGGGGGGGGGGGCACATGCAGTAACTCTACCCTATGGACAAAATTCAGCCTTTGGTCCAGCTTGTGCTCACACATGCCCACACCTCTGCAATAGCTACTCATTTGGAGGGAGGTGGGGTGAAGGTAATGGGTGAGATGCAAGAAAGCATCCCGGTTATAAAACGCCGCTTTTAATTCTCCAGATGCTTTTTTTATTAATCATCAAAACAAGGATATTAAATGTGAAGCACAACTTGTTACAGCTCATCTTACTCGGGCCCGATCTGTTTTGTTTGTATTGAGTTTGGGTTTGCAGTAGTAGGCCTTTTGTTTCTTCCGCTTGTTTTTTGACCTTTAGTTACTGCGTGCGCAGCTCATTAGTTTCCTCTACCTCAGAGGTTAACTGAGGGGAGAGAAATGGTAAGACTCACATTTGGCTAATCAACATTTGGAGGGTTTGGGGAGGAGAATTCTTTTGGATTCAAACGTAAAAACCCAAGGGAACGTTATTTGGAGATGGCAGTAGGGCATGAATCCTTTGCCCAGAGTTTTCCAACCTTAACGTTACCATTTCCTAAGCTCTCATTCCCTTGTCAGCCTTTCACTCCACTGACCATCAGTCATCACCTAATTGCCAAATCTAATGGAAAATTTTAATCTCCATCCTGTGCCCTTTGTGGCATTTGCAAATGTTGACTTCTCTCTCCTTCCTTCTTGAAACTGCCCATCCCCCCCTTTTTAAGTTTGTTTTTTTTTTTTTTTCCCCCCTGTGATAGTCATCCCTGCTTTTTAGTGATCTTGAACCAGGCGGGAGTGTGTCTGCTTAAACCAGGATTCTAGATCTTACCAAGTGGAAAAACCTTATTATAGTTTCTGTGATCACTAGTAGGTCCTGAGGTTGATTTTAGCATGCATCGGGAGGTGAACAAGTTGACTGACTGATAACAATCAGTTCTCATGTGACCAGCATGTAAATCAGGATGAAATTTACTATGATTGAATAACCACGGTCACTATTAAGGAGAAGCATTCCTACTAGGGTCAAGGCACCTGGCGAGGTATCCCCACCTGTAAACCAGAGTGTGCCTTACTGATGGCTGTTGAAGTCCGTGAACTTACCCCCTGTCTAGTCGTGGCTAGATCCAGATAAATCCATTCCCTACCTCAGCCCCATGTGGTTAACGCGTTCTTTCTTCAGTGCTTAGTTCAATTTGTCTTAAGCTTTCACATCCCTGTTAAGCCCTCCTGAGATCATACCAAATGTCCTTAATGAGAGTTGTAAACAACTCTTATTTCTGGTTTCCAATTATATTCTCTAAAAGTAACCTAACTAGAAATCAGTGAGTGTTCATGCGCTTCAAGCCCTGTGACATAATCAGATTTGATTTCAAGAAAACAATCTGAGAGGATAGATTCAGAAAAGAGACTACCAAGGGAGAGAGACTTGTATGGAAAGCAGTGGGAATGAAGGGTGAGGGAGAGCACCTGGAGATACGTAATTACGTACCATTGCTTTCCTATTGCTAACTATGAACAAGTTACCACTGACAGTGGCTAAAAGAAATAAGAATGTGTTACCTTACAGTTGTGGAGGTCAGAAATCCTAAAACCAAGGTGTGGACTATGTCCTGGCTGGAGGCTCTAGGGGAGAATCCATTTCCTTGCCTTTTCCTGTGTCTCGTGATGCCATCTGCATTTCTTGGCTTGTGGCGTCTTCCACTATCTTCAAAGCCAACGACCTAACATTTTCAAATCTCTCTTTGTCACTTCTGCTTCATGGTTAGGGGGCCATTTCTTAATCTAGAGGCAAAGAAAATGGGAACAGGTGTAGCCACATGTCTAGCCATCTATGCCATGAACTGAATTAAATTATTTGCAGGAAGAGATGATAGTGTATTACTAGTCAAACCATCAGTGGAATTGTGGTGCTGCAGTGGTGACACATTAGTTCAGCTAAATCATGGATCCCTCAGCGACTTACATATGTAATTGAAACCCAAGGTATTAGCACACTTAAGAAAACCAGGTTCAAATCTGCAGTCCTTGGTTATAAATCCCTTTCTCTAGAAATCCCTGATCTCCCCTCAATGGCCCTCCCCTGCTGGCCTGATCTTGCCCTCATCTGCCCTCCCCTGCCAGCCAATTTGGTTTTGATTGGTTGGTTTCTATTCCAGTCAATGTCAAAAGCTCCACCTCCGAGGCAGCCATTGGCTCCTCACAGTTCACGGAGATTTGGTTCTGGTTGATCAGTTTCTATGCCAGTCAGCATCTCTGAGCCTATCTCCAGGCCTGATCAGAGAGGTGGGGCTGATCAGCAGCCCCCTCAAATGCCTGGAGAGAAAGAGAGAGACAAAGGCTGATCAACAGGGTCTGAGGCTGCGGCTCAGACCCTGCCTCTCTCTCTGGCTCTCTCTCCGGGCTTGATCCTCAGCCCCCACAGCAGTCAGTGCTGGGTCGCCACAGTAACCCAGAACTTACTGCAGGACTGTCTTTTGGTGTTCAATCTAGCCTTCAGTCGGTCATTACGAACCCTGGGTTTTTATATATTTGGATTCCTGATGAAAATCTTTTATGCATGTTGAAACACTGCAAAGATCTAGAAATATTATGATTTATATGACCAAGTAAAGGGCCTTTTAAAAACAACCAACAGTTCTCATATCTGTAGAAATGTTTAATAAGTTTCTTCTTTAAAAATGTTTAGTTACTAAATTATAAAGAATTAATTAAAAGACCCTCCAACAATCTGATGGGGCAGGAGAGTGATGATCAGTATATTTTGTTAAACAAAGAAGTGCAGAATGGAAAGAAAAGAAAGCATAAGTTATAAATGGAAACTACAACAGATTCTACCAAAAGGAATACAACCAAATATATCCAGAAATAGGATTTAAAATAGGATTGGGTCCTTTTTTGGTGGATATTTTGGGGGAGGATAATCCCATGAAAATGGAACAGTATTCTTTGTGTGTGTGTGTGTGTGTGTGTGTGTGTGTGTGTGTGTAGGCTAGATGAATGGACTTAGTGAGCTGAAATTAACTATGGGAATTCTACCAGAGCTTATACTAGGATCAGTATATTGGGGAAATCAATTAATGTGGTACTTGATGTTATAAAGACATGGAGTAAAATCTGGCCTAACTGGCATTCTTTCAATCTGAATGCCACTCACCAATCTCCCTATACTTCTTAATACTATAATTGAGGTTTATAATGATGACCCTGATAAGACTTCTGAATCATAGCAGAAAGATTTGATTATCTTCTGTGTTGCTTTTATGTACTTAATTATATTTTCATTAATTGCAGACTGGAAATTTGTTCTGTTTAATGACACTCCTGGATTAATCAGAGCCTCCTTATTAGGGACCCAGCCATCCACAATAGCAGATTCTGCAGTTCATGTGGAGCAAAAATACAGCTGATTAAAAATGTGAGATTTGTATTATATGATCGTAGCAAGAATAATTACTGCAAAATAATTTAGAATCATTCAGAATTGTAACAAATGTATTGATGAATAGTAAATGCTACATAGCAGAGAATGCTCTGGGAATGTTAGGGATTGTGGGATAGACCCAGAGAGGCTGGGATGGAACCGGGACTCTTGGGTAAAGGATTTTGTCTGAGGCTCACCTGCTAGTCTCCCCATTTCTATTCTCCCTCTGGCAGTAGAAATAGACTTATCTACTTATCTTTCCTCTGCTGGTCTCTTTCCTGCCCACCAGAATTTCAATCCCCACTGGCCTCCTCTGGAGCCGTACTTGGAGTCTGCCTTCAAGCAGCTTTTCTGCCCCTCTTCACATAACAAAGATTCGTGTTCAGCTTCTCTGGCGTTTTCTAGTAGTTTGATAGCCAACTATAATGGTGGGTGTGGGGAGAAGAAATAGAGTAAAAAACCCTACCCATTTTATTCTTCTTCCCAAAGTTAGCCTAATGAGCCAAGCCCAGCATGGATGCTACTGGTGGGTCTTTGGGAAAAACAGAGACCGTGGAGCTGATTCGCCTGCAGTCAGCGGAGCACCCAGAGGTTGTCCTGGAAGATTCTGAGTGACGGTTCTGGGGTGCAAGTCGGGTGAGGGAGGCAGACAGCTCCAGAGGGGAAACAGGAATGGGAGGTGGTACAGGAGCAGAGACAAGGCAGTGTATGGTGCTCTGCATTCTCTACCACTGCAATGTGTAGTCAATAAAAGTCTAACAAAATAGAGACTTTCCTTCCCTCCCCTCCCCTGGCCCTTTAGTCACAGACCTCCCACTGAAGACATCATCTTATTTTATTTTATTTTATTTTATTTTATTTTATTTTATTTTTAAACGTATTATTATTTTTTAAATATATTTTATTGATTTTTTTTTTTACAGAGAGGAAGAGAGATGAATAGGGAGTTAGAAACATCGATGAGAGAGAAACATCAACCAGCTGCCTCCTGCACACCCCCCACTGGGTGTACATGCCCTTGACCGGAATCGAACCCAGGACCCTTCAGTCCACAGGCTGATGCTCTATCCACTGAGCCAAACCAGTTTCGGCTGAAGACATCATTTTAGACAAATGGAAGAGAAGTTGATGACTGGGAATAGGGTTGGAGCAAGAGTGATGAGATACTGGCTATACTGTAGGCTCTGAAGGAAGAGAGAAAAAGCATTTTGTTTTTAATCTCGGGAGAAAAAAAGAGACATTTCCTATACCCTAAGGCTAGGGTAGAAATAAGTGACTATAAGAACTATTGATATTGAAATAAATATTGCCACTTTGACCAGAATCAGAACTCTGTACACAAATAAGCAAGGGGCTGGGGGTGGCCTGGAGCAGTACAGCCCGAGTGGATGCTGTATGGCCCAGAGGACGGGTTAAGACACTGATAGTGTCGTCATTCCCAGGCCTGACACCTTCCGGGAGAGGCCATTCCCTTCCTGCTGCTGCCCATCAGCCTCCGACCTATATGGGAGGCACGGCGATCCACTGAAATAAAAGAACTTGAAAAAAACTCTAAGGCTCTTTTCTCAGATTGAAAAGACACCAAGCCAGACCTTGGTTCAAGTCCTGCCTCTGCTTCTACCTGAATGACTATGGCATGATATTTAAGTTCTCTGGCTTTAGTTTTCTTGTCTGCAAACAAACGAGGGGGGGGGGGGGAAGGCCAGGAGGAGAGAGAATAATATTAGCAGCACATAAAGAATAGTTGTGGCCGAAGCCGGTTTGGCTCAAAGGATGGAGCGTCGGCTTGGGGACTGAAGGGACCCGGGTTCGATTCCGGTCAGGGGCATATACCTTGGTTGCGGGCATATCCCCAGTAGGGGATGTGCAAGGGGCAGCTGATCGGTGACTCTCTCTCATCGATGTTTCTAACTCTCTATCTCCCTTCCTCTCTGTATAAAATCAATAAAATATATTAAAAAAAAAAAAAAAGAATAGTTGTGATTCACTGGTAAAGCATTCAGTACAATGCCTGGTACATAACTGTTTTTATTATCTTCAGGCTGTTGGGTCAGAAGATACTTTCAACAAAGCCAATAATTTTTCTGTTTCAGTATACTCTGTGGCAGGCTGTGTTCTAAATGCTTCTCATATATTACGTTTTAAATACAACAGCCGTACCAGACAGAGACTATTATTATACCCACTTTATAGATTAGGAAGTCACAGCACAGAGAGATTGAGTAATTTAGTCAAGGTTCCAGCATTAGGGAGTAGCAGAGCAAGGATTCATACCCAGGATGTCTGGCCTCAAAGTCTGCATTCTCAACCACTGCAATATGTAGTCAATAAAAAGCGAGGCAAGAATTAAAAGTAGCTGAGGAAATGAAGCATAGGATTGGCACAGGTTCAAATCGAAAAGACTAGAATGAAATCGTGAATTGTGATCTGGGTTCCGCAGGTTCCTTTCACCTGGTGCCCAGAGTGTGCGGGGGGTGTGTGGAGGGAGGGGGGATGGGGCTGGCCCAGCAGCATCAACACCCCCTCATTATAGGCTATACTCGTAACAAAACAAGTTAGCCTGCTATTTTAGGATGATTGATGTTTCCAAAGTTATTTACAAGCCAATTGGGAAAGTAGCCCACAGATGACCGTGACTAAGATAACTATGTGCATTTTATTTTATTTTATTTTTATTTTTTATTGCAGAGAGAGAGAGAGAGAGAGAGAGAGAGAGAGAGAGAGAGAGAGAGATTGATTTGTTATTTCACTTATATATGCATTTATTCATTGCTTCTTGTGTGTGCCATGACTGGAGATCGAACCCACAACCCTGGCATATTGGCACTGTGTTCTAAGCAAATGAGCTCTCAGGCTCAGGGCAACTATGTGCATTGTAAAGACATTCCTGGATTTCTGTCTTTTACCAGCTAAGGGGACATCCTAGGAAGTGAGCCAGTGAGTGCTAGTTCTATTTAAATGAACTTTGTGGCTCTGGGCAAGAACCTTTGGCTTCCTCTGCCTCTCTAAGGTGGAAGCGTGATCTGCCAGTGGTTCCTTGAAGCCCAGCGTTGACGGGCAGATCTGGCTGCCTAATGAGAGTCCACGTCCACCCCCCTGTCTCCTGTGTGTCCCCCAGGTGTGGTTATTCCGAGAGGCCCATGTCCATGGGGGCTGCATTGTTCTCAGGGCAAGGCTTATAAAATTCCCTCACATGTCACATCTAGCTCTGCATATATGAATCATGCATTAAAGTAGTTGGTGCCATTGAAAGAGAAGAGAGGTGGCAAAATAGGCTTGCGCCAGCAATTCAAAAACCAACTAAAAAATTTCAGGAAAAAACAACAAAAGGAGGCTTTAAGATAGTTTTGCACTAGGAACGTAATGAGTGAATATAATTCTATTACCTATTTTTACTTTACTTTGTGACTTCACTCCTTGCATTTATTTTATATAGTATCAATTTCCGAGCATCCGTTTCCAAAAAGGTCGTTATCCTATGTATTCTAGGAGACATTGGAGCTTTATAACAAATAAATGAACAAAGAGTGGCTACCTTAAGAAGAAATAGGCTCAAGTTACTGGTTGCCCTAAAAACTGGAAAGTCCATGTACTAGTAGGGGTCATGACAGCTTGTCAAAGTGAAGGAAAAAAAAACAGCGTAATACTCCAGTGGTTCTAGACAGAAGTAGATCATCAATTCAGCCCTAGGTAGTTTCAGAGAGGAAACCAAGAGAAGGAAATCTTGTTCTTCTCCTCAGGGCAGAGATGTTTTTGTTTTAATTTTAGCACCTGGTGTTCCCTAGAGACGTGTTGGCTAAAACAAAAAAACACTTTATTAGAATCCAAGTGTTAGAAATTAATCAAAGGCGGCGGCAGGCGAGTCAGACTCCCTTCTCTTGTAATTAAGTAATCATGATTGTACGCTGGGGTCCTTATGGGTAAGGCCTCTTGTTCTGTCTGACCATTTTATACAGGAGCAAATAAAGAAATAAAAAGCAGCTTTTAGGAAAAAAATAAGTTAAAGCAAGACAAGCATGACACAATGATATATGGAAACCTAAAATGCCAGACCTTGGCAGTGCACACCCAAGCCCGAGGGCTGTGTCAGTCCAGGCAGGTGACCTTAATTACTCTTTCCATAATGATCATAAGATGGCTAAAAAGAATGGAAGACAAATTTGACAATATGAGTAAGACCCAAGAGGAAATGAAGAAAAACCAAGAGGAAATGAAGATGACTCAAGAAGAAATGAAAAATGACATCGCTACTATGAAGAACTCAATAGAAAGCATCAAGAGCAGACTAGAAGAAGCAGAGGACCACATCAGTGAGCTAGAAGACAAGATAGAAAAAAATACCCAATTAGAGCAACTTCTAGAAAAAAAATTAATTACTCTTTCCAGTAGGCTGGACTAGGAAAAGGGAAGAAGTGGTGATTTGGGTAAGGAACTACTTTGCACATAAATATTTATTTTACTGTGAGAGCTCAAGGATATCCTTGGGTCATGTTTTAGAGATAGTGCGGAATTTACATGAATGATTCAAGTCCCTGAAATTGAGAGAAAATAGACTATAAATGATTTCCTAATTTTTAAATATAGGCAGAAAGTAATATAGGCAGAAGGGGAGAGGCATTAGAAGGTAACATGAATGTGAAATGGGTTTGAAAGGCTTCAGGTACTGGGTTATAATCCTCCTAGCTCGTGGACAACATATTAAGAGTTCTTTTCTGGTTTTTTCTTTGGGGGGAAAAAAGTTCCTATTGATTTTATAATACATAGAGAGGAATGAGAGGGAGGGAGAGAGAGTGAGAAGGAGAGAGTAAGAAACATGGATTAGCTGAATAGAACCGGCAACTCTTCAGTGCCTGGACAGTGCTCAACCAAAGAAGCCACTCTGGCCAGGGCTTTGTGTGTGTGTGTGTGGGGGGGGGGGGAGTCCAAACATACTCTTCAGTTGTCAGCTCAGTAGTTACTATGCATGTAAGAGGTGCTTGAGTGAGTCTTTTTGTTAGAAAAATGAAAAGCAAATTAATACAGTTTCTAGAGCTCTCTCCAGAGATCTGAGCCTAAGTAAGGACAATTCTAAAGAAGATAGAATATTTGCAAATGAAACGTAATGAAGTCTTCTAATACAGTCAGTTTAAAATTTAACCCTTCTTCATTCTCCTGGCTACTCTATCCCCACCCTTGATGGCAAGATAACATGTAAATGGCTGCAGGGAAACTGTGAGGTGCGTGGATTAGCATCTAGAGTAGGGATGGGGGTGCTGGCTTCCAGGCAATTTATTTAATCTGTTTAGACGTCAATTTCTGCCTGGGTGAAAAGGGATGATGATAATGAGTGTTTACCAAAAGCAGTGGTTGAAGGATTAACAGTGTCTGACCTAGAATAAGCCTCAGTTCAAATTAGCTCTCGCCCTCAATCTTTCTACTGAAATCAGAAGTTTCAGGCTGGAAGCCTGATCTTTTAGCGAGATGCTTTTCCTTATGAGTTGTACCAGAAGTCACTGCCAACACCAGCTGTAGCGCTTAGCTCCAGGTGGGTGAAAATGAGACAGAAATGTTTCTCCATGTACAGTTGTTTTTGCTTTTGGTCCATTCTGCTGATAACTATCCTGTGAGAATTCTGTACAGCAGGGCAGAGTCTGAGCCAGAGAATAATATTGAAGGCTCCCCTTGCCGGCTTGGCTCAGTCTCTGAATAGAGCCTTGGCCTGTAGACTGAAGGGTTCAGGGTTCAATTCTTGTCAAGGGCATGTGCCTTGGTTGCAGGCTCCTCCCACGCCCAGGCCCCTGTCATGTGTTTCTCTCATATCGATGTTTCTCTCTGTCTTTCCCTCTCTCTTCCACTCTCCCTAAAAATCAATGGAAAAATATCCTCAGATGAGGATAAACAACAACAACAACAACATTGAAGGGTTTCTTGGTTTCGACGTTGAATGCCTGTTTATCACTTCATAAAGTTGACTTAGGGTAGTCAGTTTGTTTGTATTTTTTTAAATATATTTTTATTAATTTCAGAGAGGAAAGGAGATAGAAGCATCCATGATGAGAGAGAATCATTGATAGGCTACCTCTCACAACCCACCCAGCCCTCTACCCCGGGATCCAGCCCAAAACTCGGGCATTTGCCCTGACTGGGAATTGAACTGTGACCTCCTGGTTCATAAGTTGATGCCCAACCACTGAGCCACATTGGCCGGGCTCAGCTTGCATTTTTGAGTCACATGGCAGCTTTTCAAAAACTCTCTAGATGTGGACACAGAATTTCCATGGCCTCACTCCCATCCAAGTGGCTTGTAACAGAAGGAACCAGAGCAGCTGGGAGGGCCAGTACGGCATAGGCCTGAAGCAGTATGCTGCAGCTTGGAGTAATCCAAGACTGCCAATAAAGTTTCCTGTCACAGCATAAGTGAAGCCAGAAAATTTTGAATTATAGCCTATTGAGCTGGAGGGGGTCATCTCATCTAATCCCTTCAATTTCCAGTGGAGGCATCAAATCCAGAGAAGTCTAAGGACCTGATTAAGATAATGCAACTAATTAGACTCAGAGTTAAGACTCAAGACAGAATTTGGGGGGGGGGGGGTTATATTTAAATTTTACATCACTTCTACCCTTTGTCTCAGTAACTTTGATCTCTCTGCAAAATAGGTAACACAGCCATTAGCTGGAATAAGAGAAATTGGTGAGTGAAATTGTGCTGACATGTTTGGGTTTGTATTCATAGTCCCGGAAGCCACCAAGCGCACTTATTAAAGAGCGTGCAGCCCATTTGAGAACTTAAGTTTAATTTCAAAGGGTGCTTTCATTTTCAGAAGTTAGAGCAATCTTTGTTCCGTGTTCAGGCTTTCAAGGCTGGGCTCTCCAAACCCGGGGCGAGGGTTCATTGTGGCCGGTGCCACCGTCAGACCAAGTACTGCCTGGGAAGCTATTGCAGGCGGCTGTGGAGGAGCTCAGCGGCACGTCTGTGATGGCAGTACGTGCAGTGGTCAAGGGAGAGGAACCAGGATTCCTCGGTGACTCCCACCCTCAGTGGTCTGTGAGCAGTCGTCAGACGCACAGAGAGCAGCCCTCCACTGTATTTAAGACACAGAACTGACACCCAGATCAAGCTGCTCAAAAATGCCTTTTTTTTTTTGCTCAAGATCAAGCATCTTCAGAAAGCCACATTGTAAGCACGAGGGGGGTACTGAAATAGAACAGTTAGGAAGAAGAAAATAAATACTTGAAAGACACAAGGAGGCTTATACTGGGTATTGTCATAGGGCCCCTGTTCAGATGTATCTTTTCCGCCATGGAGATGCTTCTCATTTGCATTTTGGTATATTTTCCCTTCTTCCTTTTAAACCATGAACTCTCCTTGTGACAATAAAAAAAGAAAAAAAAGAAAAAAAAAGAAAAAGGCAGTCAGTCACTCCCTAAATTCCTCTGAGCTTGTGAACATTCTTTCTCTACACGTGGTCTCTCCTAATCCGAGGCCCTCCGGGCAGGCTGTAATCAAATTCCTGGAGGTGGGACAAGGGGAGAAAAGTCAATCCCAACCTGTTCTCATCCTTTTCCACAAGAGATCCCGCATGTGTCAGTCTTGCTTTCTTTCCCCCTGCTTGTCTCTTCCTTTACAAATACTTGTAGACAGGAAGTTGGTCCGAAGGTTGTGGGTTATTGTTAAGCTGATTAACAAATACTTGTAGACAGGAGCACATGAAGTTTTACTCCCTCTCCCTTCCGTTTCCTGTGGGTGAAAAAAAGGGGGTTCTATGGAAAGTAACCTCAGGAGTAATCTGATCATAAATTCCTAAGTGGTGCCGGAACCGGTTTGGCTCAGTGGATAGAGCGTCGGCTCGGGAACTGAAGGGTCCCTGGTTCGATTCCGATCAAGGGCATGTACCTTGGTTGCAGGCACATCCTAGGTAGGGGGTGTGCAGGAGGCAGCTGGTCGATGTTTCTCTCTCATCGACGTTTCTAGCTCTCTATCTCTCTCCCTTTCTGTACAAAATCAATAAAATATATATTTTTTTAAAATTCCTAAGTGGGCAGGTCTTGGTGGGTAGTCAGTCACACCCCAATCCTATAACTTCTTTACTGAAAGATATATCTGTGCCTTAATTGTCCTGCCCATGGTTTCTGTGCACTAGGTTGGTACATGTTTGAAATGTCCCCGTTCAGAAACTTCCTTGTAATACCTGACCATCCTTTCAGACCCCTCCTTCAAAAGTGTGCAAGATAGCACTTAATCTTCTCCCACCTCCCTGTAATCTTTCTTACCCCCCTCCTTAAATCTCAGATGCATAAAAGAAGAATTTATCTCAGTCCATTGAGATCTTGCTTGCAGGTATATCCTCTGTTTGGCTCAAATACATTTTTATAAAAAAAATTCTCTACAGCCCTGGTCATGTAGTTCAGTTGGTTAGAGCATCATTCCAATACTCCAAGGTTGTGGATTTGATCCTTGGTCAGAGCACATATAAGAATCAACCAATGAATGCAGAAATAAGTGGAATAACAATTCTCTCTCTCTCTCAAATCAATAAGTAAGTATTTTTAAAAATGCTCTACAGGTTTGGATGTTCTTACGTTGACATTCCCAACTCTTTTCCATTTACTTTGTAGAATCCTCTCTTCCTGCACCTTTGTTCATTATGTTCTCACTCCTATTTTGTTTCCAAAAATCTACGGGTAATTCTGGGCTGATCATCATGTTCATTTTTATTTATTTTATTATTATTTTTTTTTGTGATAAACCTTGAAGGAGGAAAAGCACCATCCATTCGGTGTGTGTCAAAGTGAAGAACCTTGGCTGGGACGCTTCTGAAAGTCCACTGACCGCCTGTTAGAGTGTTCCTTCCCTTCCCTACCATGTCCTACTCCAATTCAACGTCATTCCTTTATTAGAACTATTTCTTAAAAAAAATTTCTAGCCAACAATTTCATTTTGAATGCTACAGCACAGTATTGTCTTCCACTAGTTTTCATTGCAGATGCACCCCAGGAGGTAAATGAGCCCCTTTGAAATCATTTTGGAACCTGGCCATCTTTAAAACATTGTTTCTATGAGAGAATGAATTCCCAACTTCTAGAACATAATTTATCTTAAGTTGGGTTATTTCCTCTGAGTATGTGGTAACAAAAATCTTTTTGATGTGGCGACATAAAATCAGAGGCCTGCCTTGGTTTTTACCTTGTTGAATATTTTCATAATAGAAAAAAATTAACCCATTTATTTCTTATATTCTAGAGATCTTACAATGCATGATTGTTGGTTGTGTATAATTTACCACTATCAGAGAGTACATGGAGATTGTAGTTGTCTCCTGTTCCTGGTTTTCCCCTCTTCCTGGGCACAAGGAGAGACTATCCTCTCCAGTCTCCCTTGCAGCTTGGTGTGTCTGAGTACAAGATGTGAGGAACTTCTGCCTTATCTGCTTATCCCTGGCCTGAGGTTCCCTCTCTTCCCTCTGTTTAGCCCACGGGAATGGCGAGGACCAGAGCTAACCAGCTGTTGATGGTAGAGCAGCTGCCAGCCTGGGTCTCTGATGACTGAGCTGAGCAGAGCTGCCCACCCAGCTGGAATGCTTGTCTTGGACTATTACCTGGGAGACAAATAAACACATTGTTCTTCAAGCCACTGAATTTGGGGCCTTTCTTACAGCAGCTTAGCCTGTTCAGTAATACTTTTACAAAACTTACTTTACAAGGTTTCCTATGGTGAAGTGTCTTACCTCAGTATCTGAAACCATATAAGCAAAAACGTAATGTTCTTCAGAAAACAAAACTATATTCTTCAGCTGTTTTCCTCCAATTCAGATAGTGAATTTCCCTATACACTAAGAAATTGATAAGGCTAATCTAATCTTTCATTCAAACATGAAAATCTGTTTACCAAAGAGCTGTTATTTGAAAGGGGTAATATATTTTGGCCTTCATTTAATATACATAAATAATATACAAGAATACCACCCCAGAAGCACATTTCTTTGCTCTGGTATCCTGTGACAATCCCATTTTAATTAGGGACAAATCCTGTTTATGATCAAATGCACTCTCAGGAAACAAGATTCTTTAGGGTTTACTTTGATTATAATACAAGAATGAAAGAAACATGAAGCAAGGTTAAATCATTGAATTAAAAAAATGTATAATTAAGTTGAAGGTAGAATCACACACATTTGTTCATGCTTTTTTTAAATACCCACAATTGCTGTCATACCTGATGGTACTTCTTTGCTGCATATTTTTGTGTATTTGTTGGTTTGCTTTCTTCCTCACAAAGCAAAATAACACTTAGAATTGAGATTTTTTTGTAAAGTTTTTAATCAGAATAGATATTCAGATATGGAAATTAAATAGTGCCAAATTTCAAACATGTAGTCTTAGAACCAATAAGGATGAATTCATTTCTCACGATTCTAAAATTGAAGAGATAGGAAAGGAGTTATAAAAGAACCTATGATCTTCATAACCTCATAAAAGCTATGTGAATATTACAGTATTCTTAGAATTCTAGGTGAGTTCTGAGAAAATGCAACTTAAGAGGATAAAATGGGCATTGGCTACAAGAAAATAATCCATTTTCTCAACATATTTGAACTAATAGCAAATACATCTCACTCTTTTCTTTAATACAGTAGGAGGCTTTACTACTCTCTTTGCCAGTGCCAAAATTATGATAGTTGTTATCTAGATCTTCAGTGTGCATATGAAGATTTTTATTTCAACCTTAAAGTGACATCTATGAAACTTTGTCTTAGTAAGCATTGTTTCTCTCTTCTACCAGTTTCTGGCCATTTGACTAAGCTAGGTGGAAGCATTATAATCAGGAGGACTGCAGTGTCATGTGGGCTATAGATCTGAAAAGAACCTTGCAAAGTTTTCTGTGTTGAAAGATATAAAGCCAATATTATTGCAATTAACTGCTATGTGACAATTCATCGAGAGTCTTGGTCCAAAAAATTTGGAGCACTGAATCCTAATGCTATCTTTAGCACTACTTGGACAAATCCAAGCTGGGCCTCACCTTCGCATCTGAAGCAGAACACTGTATGGATAAGTTTTCCCCAAGCCCACTCTAGAGGAAGTCTGTGCCTTCAGGAAATGGCACAGCACAAAACCCTTTATTTTAAAATAAAAATAAAGACAGTCTCAAAGAGGAAACCGCCACAATGGGGAGGGAGGAGTAAATGGCCGAGGAATGTGTAACTCTGGGACAGGGGTCAGCAAACTGGACCCAGCAAGCCAAATCCAGCCTGCTGCCTGTCTTATTTTAAGTGCTAAGAATGGCTTTTTAATTTTTAAAAAAATATATAGTTTTATTGATTTCAGAGAGGAAGGTAGAGAGAGAGAGAGAGAGAGAGAGAGAGAGAGAGAGAGAGCTAGAAACATCAGTGATGAGAGAGAATCATCCATCAGCTGCTTCCTGCACTCCCTGCACAAGCCCCTAATCCAGGCATGTGCCCTGACTGGGATCGAAGTGACCTCCTAGTTCATAGGTCAACACTCAACTCACTGAGCCATATCCAGCCAGATGACTTTTTAATTTTTATGGTTTCCTTTAGTCCAAACAATAATAATATTTTAATACATGAAAATGTTACAAAATCCAAATATCAGTGCTCATAAGTTAAGTTTTATTGAAACATAGCCATGCTCATTCATTTACACATTGTAGCTGCTTTCACACTACAATAAAAGAGTTTATTAGTTATAACAGAGACCTGCAAAGCCTAAAATATTTACCATTTGTCCTTTATGGAAATAGTTTTACAACCCTTCCTCTAAAATATCCAAGGTAGGAATGTCCAGTGGAAGTTGGAATTTAGATTTTGGAATGATCCACAAGAAGCAGCGGTTTAAAATGTGAGAGTTGATGAAATCAAGAAAGAGCAAAGAGGTCTGGAGAAAGCACCTGGTGGAAGATCACTTTATAAAAAAAAATATTTATTTTCTTTATTGATTAAGGTATTACATGTGTCCTTATCACCCCATTTCTCTCCCACCCCCCACCCGCGCTCATGTTCTCACCCCCCTAGTGTCTATGTCCATTGGTTATGCTCATATGCATGCATACAAGTCCTTTGGTTGATCTCTCCCCCTTGCCACCACCCTCCCCTACCTTCCCTCTGAGGTTTGACCGTCTGATTGATGCTTCTCTGTCTCTGGATCTGTTTTTGTTCATCAGTTTATGTTGTTCATTATATTCCACAAATGAGTGAGATCACTTTTGACAGCTAGGAGAGAAGGGAGTGAAGAAGGCATAGTTAGAGCATCGTATGTTTCCCAAAGACAAGTAAGGAGTGAGTTCAAGATGAGTTGGTAAGAGCAGACATGTCAGAGAAACCAGGTCAGATGAATAATAAAACAATACACTGGACTTGGTGATTAGAGGTTATTGGTGGTCTCTGAAAAAAGCATTTCTAGGAAACCCTCTGACATTAGTTCATTTCAAGAAGTCCAGCAGCAAACAGATTTACTCTGGATAGAAAACCAAGAAGATAAAAATCTGAAGAGGTTGCAAAACCAAGGGAAGTTAGTTTTGGTTTGCTTGCTTGTTTGTTGATTTGTAGGCGAGAACTGAATATTTGTGGGCCTAAGAAAAACATAGAGATGATAAAATACAGAGACAGAACGCTGAGCAAACACCAGGAAAAGGAATAGAGAAGAGGCTGAAGTTGAGGAATAGAGAAGAGACTAAAAGTTGAATATGTAAAGGGCAAAGCTCCCTTTGAAGCAATAAGGAAGAAAGAAAAAAGTGGAAGCTCAGAGAAAATTTGGAGGGGGAGGTGAAAAAGGGTGTAGTGGCAGGAAGTGACAAGGTCACCAACGTAGAATAAGGGAGCTGGGATTATGATGGGACATTCCAGGAGGATAAACCAATAACTTCCTGTACCAATAACTTCCTGTATAAAGTTGTATACTAAAGGGTTTGAAAGGACTGCTGGGGGTAAGGGGGAGGTGTGGGAGAGTATTTGATACAGTTTTGTAATCTTTCCCAAAATTTTGTTAGCTTAGTGTAGGGATGATCAGAGACCAAGATTACTGTGGAGGACTCAAGAAAAGTTAAGGGGTGGAATGAGTGTTCAAGCAGACAGTGTTTAAATAATTTCTTCAAACTGGTTGCTAGAGCAAGAGACACCAGAAGAAACTTGACCAGCTAGGATTTAAAAAAAAGGATTCAGCCAAAACCGGTTTGGCTCAGTGGATAGAGCGTCTGCCTGCGGACTGGAAGGTCCCAGGTTCGATTCCAGTCAAGGGCATGTACCTTGGCATATCCCCAGTAGGGGGTGTGTAACAGGCAGCTGATCAATGATTCTCTCTCATTGATGTTTCTAACTCCCTATCCCTCTCTCTTCCTCTCTGTAAAAAAAAAAATATATATATATATATATATATATATATATATATATATATATTTTTTTTTTTATATAGTTGTCTGAAGCCTTTAATATATATATTAAAGGCTTCAGACAACTGAGACCAAAATGCCATTTAAGAGGGAGTACAAAAGATAGAAATCAATAAAGATAAGTAAAAGGGACCCCTATCATCACCACCAAATTTAAGATCTTGGAGAATTGAAAATAAGGTACCTGGTCATTGTAGGTACTATGGGAATCTCAGAAGAAATCTGAAAATGAAACTCTAGAAATATATGCTTTACCTTGGAAGGCCCTCATTCCCCAGGGAGATTTTTTGTTCCATGGGTGCTTCCCGGTGTCCTGTAGGTGGAGGTGATCAGAGAGACAGAACAAGTGATGTCTGAGCAGTTACCAATGGGACTAGGCCACAAAGAGTATCCTTAGCCAGAGAATGCTAACCTCAACCTAAGGTTGAAAGCGAGTAGTCCTTGGGAATGGAGTTGAACAATGACTCAACTCACTGACTTTGGCTCACTGGGCTCCCTTTCCTTCCCTTCCAGGGAAACAGTTTGAATGAATAGTAGCTGTGAAATACTCCCTTGAGAACAAGACTCCTCCTATACCCTAATAAATACTAAATGCTTTCACTACAATTTAAATGAATGACTTGCTTCCCTCTCCCTCCTTCCCCCATGCCTCACAATGAATGGCATGAGAATGACATTTTTCCCCAAAATGTTACACATGAATATGAATTTGTTGTAAAATCATGAATGTCTACCAGTTTTGTTGTGTGGGTGTTTTTTTGTTTTGTTTTGTTTTAGTTATTGTTGTTGTTTTATATTTTTATTTATTTCAGAGAGGAAGAGAGAGGGAGATCAAAACAATGGTGAGAGAGAATAATTGATCGGCTGCGTACTGCTTTTTGCCCATTGGAGACCAAGCCGGAAACCTGGGCATGTGCCCTGACTGGGATTCAAATTGTGACCTCCTGATTCATAGGTCAATGCTCAACCACTGAGCAGGCTGTGCTCTACCAGTTTTGTTGATTAAAAATTAATTTGCATAAACATTTGAGGAATGATGGGAGAGTAATTAATAAATAACTGAACCATTCAATTATTTGAAGTACCTAGTTATTAAAATTTACTAAAGGATCATTTCAAAGTGTATTTAACACATTAGTGATTTGGGGGGTTATTTGAAATGAAAAACATTTTTTTCCAGCTCCCATTTTACGTCTTCTCCCCTTGCTCCTAGCCCCAAAATATTCCATCAGAGATTCAGCAAAAATAGGAAGGAAGAGATTCAGATATTCCAAAAAGTAGATAATTTCCTAGTCTTCATGACATAAGAATACTGGCTCTCCCACAGAGAAACAAATTGGATGACAATTTTAGGATAATTGAATTGCTTGATGCTTTTCAAGTTGTTGGGAAACCAGAGCTATAAAAACCAATTTTTCCCCCAGTGCTACCTGTAGTTTCCTGTGATGGGAGATTTTCTGTTTACCCATTAAAAACAAAACACAGAGCCAAGCTTTACAAGTTTGTGAGTGGGTTAGTTATACAATGACCGTGAAAAGGAACCACCTGGTGATCTAAATGAAAACAAACTGAGTTGCCTGAATTTTCTGTAAATCGGGTATAATAACTGGGAGTGGAAAAAAAAATCTGGATAAAAGAGACTTGTAGATCCTAATTATAAATCATGTAAGGGTAAAAGAGTTACCATTGTTTCCCTTTCTGGATGGAGATTTGGGCTTTCAGGCATGAAACAATTGATAATGATACTAAACAAAATGATTGGTAGTTATGAAAGAGGCTAACGTAGTCAATGATTTAAGCTCTTAAGCTTGAATGTGCCCCTAGAACCGCCTGTGTAGCTGGTTAAAACAGGTTGCTGGACTCCACCCCCCAGAATTTCCAATTCAGTGGATCTGAGGGGACCATGGGAAGGGGCTGTGAGTTTCCATTTCCAACAAATTCCCTGAAGATGCTGCTGCTGCTGCTGCTGGCACTACGCTTTAAGAACCAAATTTAGAGCAATATCTAGAGACAGAAAGGTTTAATAAGAAAACAGTTGAAGACAGTGAGGAGAGCTAGAAGAAACTTTATTGGAGGAAGTTAAAGGGAAGAAGGAATGAAAACTAAATTAAATTTAAAATAATAGCAAGGGTATATTTCCTCATGAGGAGAATCCAAGATGGCTGCACAGGTAAACACCTAGCCGCAGCTGCACACAACAATTTCAATAAAATACAACTAAAATATAAAATGGACATTACCCAGAACTACAGAAAAGTCGACTGACTGGAAATTCTACAATGAGAAGCAAGGAGAAAACTAGAAGGAAGAGCGGAGGAGCTATAAAAGTCTCAGGTACGGAGACACGCGGCACGCGCAGAGTGGACGGAGCCGGAGAGGAGGGAGGCTGAGTGCCTGGCTGGCGTTCCCTAGCGGGAAGGAGATAAAAGCTCCGACTGTGCTGGGCCCCAGTTCTGACTGCTCTGAACCCCAGTTCTAGACCAGACTCTGGGGACCCAGGCTCAAACAGGGGGAGCTGGGCTGTAAGGCAGAACCCTGGGGGAGCGGTGAAAGGAGGTCCCAGAGGCACGCACATTGCGTGCAGAGAAGGGATGGTTGGCTGTGCTGCAGAATTGCCCTAGTGGGAAGGAGACAGGGGCTCCAGACTGCTCTGAACGCCATCTCCAACTCCACTTCCAACTGAACTGAACCCCAATACCGGGCTCCTTGGGGGAGAGCCTAGACTGTTTAGTAGCAGGTGAAATTGAGGGCACCTTTCTCTCAGAGGCGCTTGCAACGAGTACTGAAGGACCCTGAGACTCAGGAGCCGCATAGGGCGGGGCTGACGGAAGCCAAAGCTGTAGGCTCCACCATGAAACCCTGCCCCATCAGGGAAGCTGCGAAAATGCGGAGACAACGAAATAGATCACAAACAAAAGAAATGGAGGACAAAAAGTGACTGGATATAGAGTTCAAATCTACGCTTATAAGGTTTTTCAAGAATTTCCTAGAAAAGATCGATAAGACCTATAAGGATATGAAAAGGGATCAACTAGAATTAATAAGGAATCAACAAGAAATGATAAGGGATCAACAAGAAATAAAGAATATATTGTCTGAAATAAAAAATATTATACAGAGTCCTAAAAACAGAATGGAAGATCACAAGAATCAAGTCAAAGATTTGGAACATAAAGAGCCAGAAGACACTCCTCCGCAGAAACTAGAAGGCAAGAGCATCCAGAAAATTGAAGATAATGTAAGAAACTCCTGGGACAACTTCAAGTGAACCAACATCAGAATTATGGAGGTCCCAGAAGATGAGAGAGAGCAAGATATCGAAAACATACTGAAAGAAATAGTGACAGAAAACTTCCCCCACCTGGTGAAAGAATTAGACTTACAAGTCCAGGAAGCGCACAGAACTCCAAACAAAAGGAATCCAAAGAGGACCACACCAAGACACATCATAATTAAAATTCCAAGAGCAAAAGACAAAGAGAATATTAAAAGCAGCAAGAGCAAAGCAGGTAGTTACTTATAAAGGAGCACCTATATGATTGTCAGCTGATTTCTCAACAGAAACCATGCAGGCCAGACGGAAATGGCAAGAAATATTCAAGGTGATGAATAGTAAGAATCTATAGCCAAAGATAATCTATCCAGCAAAGCTATCACTCAAAATTGAAGAGCTTCACTAATAAAAAAAAAAGCTAAAGGAGTTCATCACCACCAAACCAGAATTATATGAATTGCTGAAGGGGGTTCTTTCAGAAGAGAAAGTAAATAAAGATAAAAATTATGAACAACAAATACGTAACTATCAACAAGTGAATCTAAAAACCAAGGAAATTTAAAAAAAATCTGATGAACAATATTAACTGTTGAATATAATAGAATCAGAGGTATGGAAGGGGAGTGAACTGACGATTCTTGGGGAAAAGGGGAGAGGGGAATGTGAGAAGAGACTGAACATAAACTGTGCACCTATGGATGAGGACAATGGGGGGTGGGGAAAGGGCAGAGGGTAAGGTGGGAACCTGGTGGAGAAGAGCAATGGAGGGAAGAGATCAATGGCGGGGGGGAATAAAAAAAGGAACATTTGTAATAATATGAACAATAAAAATTTATTAAAATAAAATAAAATAATAGCAAGGGAAGGTAAACTTTCATGAATTAGGCACTTTGCACTCACAGTCCTGCAATCTGTGTTTTAACCACGTTGTAATGTGATAACCTCCAGAGGAGGAACCAAGGGATACTCAGAAACATCACAATTCTGGATGGGTAATGATGACTGTAGTACAGTAACTGGGATGTGCTTGCTGCCCAGCGGGAGCCCACATGGAGTGGAAGGCCAGGCGCAGTTCCTCTCTGCAGAGAGAATACCTTACCCTCTCTGTGGGCCAGAGCATGGGGCCTCAGACCTGCCCTGCTGCCCTTCGCTGTGCTTTGCAGCTGGGACTTTGTGTCTAAAGACTGATCAAGGCAGGCTCACAGGTAAGTAATAAGTGAAACTCCAAAATATCCTCCACTGATCTACATTTTCAGGAATTGAAGTTAAGGTGCTTTTTTATAACACTATCCATGAGAGCTTGGCTCTCTGCCCTGCAAAGGAAAACACACTTTAGCTAGTCCCTTCCCCCTGTTGCTGATGAAAAGTGCTTAGCTGTTCAGCAAGCTTCAGCCTGAGCTCCCCTTTAGCAGGGCAGTGCAGAGGGAGATGGATGAGCACAGAGATGCTTCTATGATAAGGGCTTTGTTGCTTCCTTTCCCAAATCATCCCCAGAGCAAGCAGCGATGCAGCCCTGGTGCACGCCGGCCTTCTGGGACCTCCCGAGGCCGCTGCGGGGCGCTGGAGAGCGGCTGCTTGGGAATGACAAATGAGCCTCACAACCAGAAAGGATGTGACGTGTATCCCCTCACTTATTTTTATTGAAATATATATTTATTGATTTTTTTTACAGAGAGGAAGAGAGAAGATAGAGAGTTAGAAACATCTATGAGAGAGAGTCATCGATCAGCTGCCTCTTGCACACCTCCTCCTGGGGATGTGCCACAACCAAGGTACATGCCCTTTACCGGAATAGAACCCGGGACCCTTCAGTCCGCAGGCTGACGCTCTATTCACTGAGCCAAACCGGTTTCGGCCCCTCACTTATTTGTTAATGCAGTACAGCTCAGAGCTAGACACTAGAGCTCAGACTCCTCCCTGGACCCCCTGAAACACTCCTGGGATGTCATTTCCACTTCCTTGCCCATCACCTCTTTAGAACACTCTGGCCCAGGGTGTCTTAAGTTTGTAGAACTTAAAGCATTCACTGTGTGTACATGTGTACGAGTGTATGTACACAGGAGAGAGGCCAACGTGGGAATCTTACCCCCCCACACCGGACAGGACAAGGACAATACAATCAAAAAGTGGGCCTAGTTCTAAGCCACTTAAGAGTAGACAAGGAATAGGACAGATGGAGATCACAATACCATTCTTATTACCTATTAAGGCTGGGAGGGATAATGTGGATTAGGAGCACAGCAACTGAGTTTCCTAATGCTGCAGCTCAAAAACAGGCAAACTTATCCATCAGTCCAGGCCAGATGCACACACATGTCCTCGTGGGGCTCCCCTTATAAAACGTAGAGTGTTAAGAGAAGACATGAGCCCTAATTGGTTTGGCTCAGTGGATAGAGCGTCCGCCTTTGGACTGAAGGGTCCCAGGTTTGATTCCGGTCAAGGGCATGTACCTTGGTTTCAGGCACATCCCCAGTAGGAGGTATGCAGGAGGTAACTGATCGATGTTTCTCTCTCATCTATGTTTTTAACTCTATCCTTCTCCCTTCCTCTCTGTAAAAAAATCAGTAAAATATATTTAAAAAAAAAAGAAGAAGAAGAAGACATGAATATTTCCATTACTGTCATCATTCCTTGGGGAAGGATGTGGTCTGAAAGCAAGGGTCGAGTTCTGAAAGCCTTGCTTACTCTTTTCAAATTTACCAAATACTTTTCTCCTCCTTCGCTGAGGCAGAGTGATAGAAGAGTGAAGAGGCCTGGCGGTTACACTGGCTGAGGTTTCTCTAGATACAAGAAAACACCAGGAGCAGGAATACATAACCTCTCCTCACAGGTGGGAGAAACTTAGGTTAAAAGAAGACTTGCACTCTAAAGCCTGCATGATTCTGTGGCCTCCAGAAAGAAAACACACCAAGATTGGGGACAACAGAATGGTATTTGAAAAGCTAAGATTCTTTGAAATCTTACCATTTGGCTAAGTGAAATAAGCCAGTCAGAGAAAGACAAATACCATTTGATTTCACTTATATGTGGGATCTAACGAACAATATCAATGAACAAACAGAACAGAAACAGACTCATAGATTCAGAGGCAGACTGATAGTTGCCAGATGGGAGGGCTGTTAAGGGACTGGGTGAAAAAGGTGAAGGAATTGAGAAGTACAAATTGGTAGCTACAAAATAATCACAGAGATGTCAAGTACAGCATAGGAAATATAGTCAATAATATTGTAATGTATTGTGTCAGATGGGTACTTGGAATATTGGGAGGAACACTTTGTAAAGTATAAGATTGTGTGAACTCTATGCTGTACACTTGAAACTAATTATAAAATAAGATTGAATTTGTAGACTGTTATTGAAAAGAATTATTTAACAAAAAGCTAGGAGTCTTACTAAAGAATCCTGGGAAGATGCAAGATGAAGGAAGTACATATTGTATGTCGGTAGCACATACTTTGAGTCACTGGGGCTCAACAGCTGTTCATTGCCTGCAAGATTCAACATTGGAGTTGGGCCTGGCTGGTGGTGGAGTCAGTATTCCAAGGAGAGACTGGTTGATCTAAATTTCTTACATGGTTTTGCAGTCTGTTCCTCTCTGAGTAAAGGCTGGCTTTTATTTTCTACATATCGATGTCCATTAGTTTGTTCTGTAGGAAAATGGCTCAAATTGGCATTTGGACGCATTCCGAAAGGAAAAGAGAAATGAAAGGGCGGGTCATTCTACTCAAACAGAATGTGTGGTCAGGTTAATGTTTCCAGTAGTCCAACCTGCTACGAGTGAGACCCCACTCATCCAACCACCAATGGTGCCCTCTCCCTTTCCCACACAGGTCCAGAGGCTCTTCGGTTCTCCCTCGGCCCTGTCACATCTCCCATTAGCCTCCAATGAGAGTTCCATAGGTGGTGCACGCTTCCATGTGCACAGGATGAAGGGCAGAGTGTCTGCTGGAGAGCTCTCACCATGTGATTGTTCAATGTACTCGAGCTCCGCAGAGCCCTTCTGCAGCACTTTAAATTGGACTATGGTAATTATTCATACTGGGTCAAGTAGCATAATAACATTTTCTACTTTCCAAGTCCATTATCATTTGCTCTTTTTTTCTTTTGCACTCCCTCCCTCCTCACCTTCCCCTTTGGACTGACTGTCTCTTATCCTTTGGTTCTCACCTCAGCCTCTCCTCCTTCTAGAAACCCACCCTGACCTTCCCAGTCTGGGTGAGATGATCCTGTAATGATTCCTTCATCTCCTCCTGTCATGATTTGTGTCACCCTGCATGGAAACATTGCTGCACCTGTCTATGTTCTGTTTTCCATTGTGAGCTCATTGAGAACAAGAATGGTTTCTCATATTTCTTTGCATACCTATTGCCTAAACATGTTTGGCTTATAGTAGCCCCTTGGCAAATGTTGGTTGAATGAACAATTAAAAATGAGGTCACTTATTCAAGGTCTATAGTGAGTTAAAGGAAGAACAAGAATTTGAATTGTTTTGTTTTGAAATTAATTGTTTCCCTCACAAGTTTTTTCTGGGTTTAGCATTTTGTTTAAGCTAAAACAAAAGTAATGGATTTTTCATACTTGGTTTAGATAATGAGAGAAACTGGTAAATTCCTAAAGGTTAGATGTGAGTATCCCAGAGACAAATAGTGGGGCCAGATGTGCAATCATTGGATTCCTGTGTGGGTACACAGTAGAAACTGGGGCCCAAGACCATAAGGAAGCCTGGGGAGTGAGGCAGGTAAAAGGTGAGAGCAGGACCCATGGGGATGGGAATCTCTGGGGACACTGGATCTCTTCCCTGTGGCTGCTCTTGCTAATGAGGACAAATATTGGCATCAGTCACAACAACAGATAGGATACAATTTTAACCCATGTTCTATATTTGAAGTCCCTTGGGCAGATTTTTCAGTGCCTATGGTGATGGGTTGATCTACTGATCCCATGCCTGGATTTTGCTGGAGGGGAAAGTGCTGGCTGTAAGATATATAACAGTATTTATAGACAGACATGTATGGACAATATCATTGTCAATCGCTGTCATATAAAACAAACTTTAGCCGAAACCGGTTTGGCTCAATGGATAGAGCGTCGGCTTGGGGACTGAAAGGTCCCGGGTTCGATTCCAGTCAAGGGTATGTACCTTGGTTGTGGGCATATCCCCAGTAGGGGTTGTGCAAAAGGCAGCTGATCGATGACTCTCATCGATGTTTCTAACTCTCTATCTCTCTCCCTTCCTCTCTGTATAAAATCAATTAAATATATTTAAATAATAATAATAATAAATAAATAAATAAATAAAGCAAAATTTATTGTTGTTTCTCTTCCATTATCATTGTTCTAAGCGATATTTCAAGCTTTAAAAAGTTAGGAGGAAAAAAAAAAGTGAAGAGAGTATGGTGTTCAGTATTCTTTAGTTCCTGTTGAGATTGAAATGGAATGCTAGCTGTTCAGAGTTTAGAATGGGACCAACCATCTAACAAAACAAAACCCCCCAAATGCTAAACATGACATCAAAGCTCCCAATCAATTCACATTCTGCCATCTAACTTTTACTTCTCATATTTTTTTAGGCTTCCGTAGAGTTGACTGAGTTGAAGGGATTAAGAAGTACAAATTGGTAGTTTGAAAACAGTCATGACTCACTACAGACTGATTCATATGCCTTTCAGCATAATAATTATTGCTTGTCTCATTTTTGATTCTTATAAGTATATTTCCAGTAGGACACTATTTCATTCATCTAGGGGAAATGGTGAACAACATAGACTGATGAACAAGAACAGACCCAGAGATAAGGAGCCATGGGTCAGACTGTTGGACCTCAAAGGGAGGGTGGGAATAAAAGGGAGAGATCAACCAAAGGACTTACGTGCACACATATGAGCCTAACCAGTGGTCAAGGACAATAGGGGGGTGGGGGCATGAATGTGGGGGGTAGGGGATTGGAATGGGGGGTTGAGGACAAATATGTGATACCTTAATCAATAAAGAAATTTTAAAAAAATAGTCATGAGGTGTAAAGTATAGCATAGAAAAACAGTCAATAATATCCTAATAACTACGGATGGTGTCAGATGGGTAGGAGATTTATTAGGATGATCACTCTGTAAGTAATATAAGGTCTAATCACTGGGTTATACAGCTGGAACTAATGTAATAATGTATATAAACTGTAATTGAAAAATTATTTAAAGTAAAAACACACACACACACACACACACACACACACAACCCCACCAAACTCATTCTTAAAGAGATCAGATGTGTGGTTACCAGAGGTGGGAGTATTGGGAGGTTGAGGGGGAAATGGAGGAAGATGGTCAAAATGAATAAATTTTCTTTTTTTAAATTATATTTTATTGATTTTTAAAAAATATATATTTTATTGATTTTTTACAGAGAGGAAGGGAGAGAAATAGTTAGAAATGTCGATGAGAGAGAAACATCGACCAGCTGCCTCCCGCACACCCCCTACTGGGGATGTGCCCGCAACCAATGTACATGCCCTTGACTGGAATTGAACCTGGGACCCTTCAGTCCACAGACCGACGCTCTACCGCTGAGCCAAACCGGCTTCAGCTAAATTTTCATTTATAAGATAAATAAGTACTAGGGATGTAATGTATATATGATGACTATAGTTAACACTGCTGTGAGATATATAGGAAAGTTGTTAAGAGCGTAGATTTTTTTTTAAGTTCTCATCACAAGGAAAAATAGTTTTATCATATCCATATGAGATAGATGTTAAATCAGCCTATTGTGGCACTCATTTAACCATATATATAAATCAAACCATCATGCTATACATTTTAAACTTATACAATGATGTATGTCAATTATTTCTGGAAAACAATAAAGTCAATGAAATTAAAAACTAGTTCTTTGAAGAGATCAATAAAATTGATAAAATTTTATCCAGACTGAAAAGACTGATACTTGTGACCAATATCTCAAATGAAGGGGGAAACTCACACTACAAATCCAACAAATTTAATTATAGTCCTTATAAATTGAATGAGTCTATTCTTTTTTTTTTTTTTAATATAAATTATTGATTTTGTACGGAGAGGAAGGGAGAGAGGTAGAGAGTTAGAAACATCGATGAGAGAGAGTCATCAATCAGCTGCCTCTTGCACACCCCCAACTGGGGATATACCCGCAACCAAGGTACATACTCCTGCCCGGAATCGAACCCGGGACCCTTCAGTCCCCAAGCCGACGCTCTATCCATTGAGCCAAACCGGCCTCAGTGAATGAGTCTATTCTTAATTTTGGTTTTCATCAGCACCAACATTTAAGGATAGTAAAGGTTTATTATGAACAACGCATATGAAATTGACAAATTCCAAAAGAGAAACAAACTATAAAGCTTATTCAAGAAGAAACAGAGTACATAAATAGCCTGTATCTATAAAAGTAATTAACTTTGTATTCATTTAGTTGAGTCCACACTGGACTTTTTGACTCTGAAACTATTGTGCAATTAGGTGGTCAAGATTTACACTCCTACTATTCTACCTTTTTACCTTAAAATATCTCCATGAGCCTGTCCAACCAGTTTTCCATCCCACTTGATTCTGAGGATAAAGTGATCCTAGTCACTGATTTCCAAATATAGTTGGTTTTGCTCAAGCAGGCAGATGAGTTGATTCTCAAACAGGAATGGGATGAATCACAGAAAACTTTACAGAGGAAATAAAGTTTGATTTGTATATTAAAGGATAGGGATTAGTGTACATGGGGAAAAGGTTTCCCTGTTGTAGTGTCATGCCAGAGGATTTTTTATGGATTTCCAAAATGGCCTCATTCACCGAAGGGTTACAGAAAAAACTAGTCTAGAGTGCTTAACTTCTCTATCTGGATAGCTGTTGGAAGCCAAGGTCAAGTTGAGACTAATTAAATCCTACAAAGCATAATTGCTTGGGGGAAAGTTTTATTTTCCTCTAAGGATACAAATAAGCATTTAGTTAGAGTTAAGGTTTGAGAAAGATATTTTAAAAGTTATTGGGATTGATGAACAAGTTCTGTCATGGACAAATGACTAGCTTGGAGACCTAAAACAAAAAGAATAAATAAGTATTTTCTAAATAATACAGAGGTAGAAATAGTAGGGTTACCTGGGTCAGTACTAGATTTGGGTTTATTTAATATTTTCATAAATAAGTAAAAATTTCAAATTAAACAACAATATATTTTTTCCAGGTGCAAAGATGGCTGGTAAAATCTGAGGCATTGTCTCAGAGGCTGATTTAGTGGGCAGGAAAGTGGAAAATAAGCTTCTTTCTGACAAACATAGGTTATCTTGCACTTATTTAAAAAAGTCAGACTATATTTATAAAATAATGAGTTTCCACGTTCAGTCACACTAAAAACAATTCAGGAGTCACTATTAGTATTCTGTTTTTGAAAATAAAAATAAATAGAAAAGGAGAGAAAGGGAGAGACATTTTTTTTCTCTGTATGCTTGTGAAAATATTTTAATGTCATTAGAATGGTTCCTCAAGTTCCAACCAATATCACCAAGCATTATTAATTGCCTGGAAATGATAGAGTGTCACATTATACTCAAAATTCCATTCAATTAGAGAAATAAGGAATCATCATTTTAAGGAATCCTGCAAAGACTTTGAGGAGATGGCAGTGATGAGATATAGGTTGTAATTTGTAATTACATCTGTGAGTAGAGTCACATATTCTTTTTTCCTGATTTCAGTGCACATGAAATAATTATGTGTTCCAGACTGGAGTGTATTCAAAGTTCTCTTTTAAAAGCTCTTGTGAATTTACCACTTTGCTGTAAGAAAAATTTGCTCCTAATGCTATGCTTCCCTCTGGCCTTAAATGGACACCCTGACTGTCAGAAAAACTAATAAGTAGAACAACCTAAGAATAGCTTCTCACAAATCAAACTGGAGCTAATGTGAGATCCACCCAGCAGTAACCAAGTGCATGCTTCCCCAAATCATATAATGCACTTCTAAGCTTTGAGTATATCCTATTAACAAATTTAGGTTTGATTATCTCTGTGGGCTCAAGGAATGAAGTTTAAAGCATGAAAATGGCTTTGTAGTTTCAAGAAAACTAAGTAGGGTATTAAACAAAGAATATTTACTCCACATTTACTCATGAAATATGATAGCTATAATTTTTCTTTGGTTGAGGCCTCATATACCTCAATGCAACATGTAGGTCAGCATAACAATCCTTTCTAGATTTTTTTCCAGCTTTTTATTTTTTTTTCAGCAGCCTGTACATTTATGAGATTATAAAAAAAAACAAATCTACTTGAAAACTGCTGTCATGGCTGCTGCTTCAGATTGATCCACGCTTCAGTCAGGCAGTGAAAACAGCAAATGTTCCTGGGATTGGTGGGGCATGAGGAGATTAAATCATGAAAGCAGTTACTGGGGATAAAATTCTTCATTTTCCCTACTCAGATTTCTGATATCACTATTCAGTTGCCCTACCCTTACTCTAAATCCTGTCACCTTCCTGTTCTGAAGAAGTCTGTTTCTCTTACTTCAAGAAAATTCTTAAGGGGAGTCTGAGTGGTTTTGGTCTCAGACAAAATAAAGGCTGAATTAAAAAAATATATATACTAGAGGCCCGGTGCACAAAATTTGTGCACAGGTACAGTCCCTAGGCCTGGCTGGCAATTAGGGATGATTGGGTTCCCCACCTCCTGGCCTCCTTGTCCTCCTTCCCTTGCTCTCTCAGCATCCTGCTGCCACCACTGGTCACCCACCATGTTCTGTGCCACCCCCTGGTGGTCAGCACATGTCATAGTCAGCAATCAAACTCCTAGTTGAACTCCTAAGGGAACAATTTGCATATTAGCCTTTTATAGATATTTTTATTGATTTCAGAGAGGAAGGGAGAGGGAGAGAAAGACAGAAACATCAACGATGAGAGAGAATAATTGATTGGCTGCCTCCTATATGCCCCACACTGGGATCGAGACAGCAACCCAGGCATGTGCCCTGACCAGGAATTGAACCGTGTCCTCCTGGTTTATAGGTGGACATTCAACCACTGAGCTACATTGGCAGGAAACAAAGGCTGAGTCTGCACAAAAGTGTCACAGGTGCACACACCATGCTCTCTACTTCAATGGCTTGAATCAGATAGCCTCAAGAGAATCTCAGAGTTGGTCCTTCACAACACCCATAAAAAAAAAAAAAAACAAAAAAAAACTTTGATCCTGAGTGAGTGGCCTTGAACTGGGAAGAGAGGTCATCTGTCTTTATGAAGTCAGTGGCTCATATTTCTGACTTTACTCTTTATCTTGCTTACACAATTGTCTGTGATGAAATTTCTTAGGAGAGAGAGAGGACTGTGCTGCTACCGCTGGGATAAGCATCTTTGATCAGGGGAATGTGCCCAGGGCTTGGAGTGACAGCTGCATGTGCATCTTGGCTCAGGTGTGTGACCCGGAGAAGTTCTCTGAACGAATCCACATCTCCTTCTTTGGAGATAGTAAGAACAACAATGAGCCGACTCATCCGGTGGTTTTCCATCATGCAGATGGAAGGGTTGTGTTTGAAAATGCTTGGTAACCTGTGAAGCGCCCCACTAATGCTCATGTTTGTGATTGTTTCCTGTATTCGATAACCATGTTCATGTCGTTATTTCCCAAGCCAGTTGTCAGCTGGCTTCAGGATGGACTCAGAATTGTTTGAAGTGGACAATGACTGACATTCTATCATCCCGCTCTGCTTTCTATTCACATGTCATCCAAAAGTACACACTGTAAAACCCTTGGCCGGCATCCAATCATTGTTTCAAGAGCTGGAGCCGAGTTTCTCTTTCACATCCTGCAGCACTAACATAAGCTCACCTTCCCCTGGGACTCTCTCTACAGTCCCATCTTCATTTGCATCACTTCAGCTCTACAGAAGTGGTTAAGCATTTGATTGTTTATCTGGTTTTCGCTTGATCTTCAGAGCCATCCTTTGCAGACTGAGTTTTTGCACAGAGGCTCAGGGATGGAGACTTGCATGCAGGAAGCTAATTGGAGAGAGCCGTGAGGAACACCTGTTAGGGGGTCAGGGAAAAGAGGAGTCAGCATCCTTTCCGAGGAGACAGAGGGAAACTTGAATGGTGATATAATTGCCTGAGCAGTTCCCTTGCAGAACTCTAGAGCTGGAGTGGCCCTTCCTGAATTGGAACAAGAGTGCAGGGCCTTTGACTGAGGACAGTGCCTGTGTGTCATTGGCAGGCAGCTCCCCCAGCAGCAGAGGGAATGAGAAGCTCAGCCTACAGGGGGGTCTGGGCATGCAACATGTACCCCTCCACAGACGCGCAGAGTCATGGTGAAATATCAGGCTTTGAAGTATTTTAAGAAAGGAGGTCTCTGCTTTGTTTTTCTGCCTTGGAAAGGTAGGTAATACATAGGGAATGACATGTATGCCTAGTATATGGTTGGGGGCAGTGAGCAGGAATGAGGGAGAGAAGGTTCACCTGCTTTCCCCTTCACACAGGTCCCACTTGCTTTCATCCTATGGGCCCATTGTTAAATAAGCTTTTGCCAACAGAGCTCAGGTGGACTCACTCTGTTCAGCCTCTTGAGGAGGATATGACTGATGGGCACTCTCTCCTGCTCCTGCTCCCTCTGTCTCCCCGCTCCCTCTCCCACACTCTCTCCATCACTCCTGGAGAATATTTCTTGCCCATTCTCTGAGACATTAAAATAATATGTCCCTCTGGATGGAAGCTCACTTGGTGTAAAATCCATATATTACACCTGAAATGGTAAAAATGATAAAGGAACAAAAATATGTTTCTATAGACCACCTCTTTCTCAACAGCATAGAATTATTGCCCCATTCCCCACTCCCACTCCCCCCCACCCTCACTTCTACTCCCACCCTTGTGTGTGTACTTTGGGAAAAACATGGAGATGCTATATTTATAGCAACGTTTATCATGTATTGAAACCCTCCTAAATGCCACATTCTTTATGTATATTATTGCTAAGTATCTTGCACAGCAGGTATTATTCACACTGGTTTATAGAATGGGAAATTGCGGCTCAAGGAGTTTAAGTGAATTGCTCATGACCCACAGCCGGTAAGGGATAGAGATTTGAAGCTCTCTGTAGATCCAAACCCACATTGACTCTCTGTGAAAAGGGGTCTGAAGTTCTTTGCACCTCTTTGGGGTGTCTTTGGGTAGATGGTAGCTTTAAAAGGCAGAAAAATGTGTCTAGATGTGGCTAAATAAAGCTCTACTTAAGCCCTGGACCACACTTCTACAATTCACTTCATGTATCCTGTGCGTGATGGCAGGAGCTAATTGCCTACACACCCCAGCAATACACAAAGTCTTTATTTAGCTAGAAAAGTTTAATAACTGGTTTTTGCCTTGCTGAAATCAGCCGCTAATGTTCCCGGTAGAAAGTGGTGAATTTTCTTCTCGCAGCTGGCATGGGCTTCAATAACAATAGAAGAGTTAACTTTTCATTTGTTGTAAATCTTAAATAGGAAGAGTTGATGTTCAATTGCACCACGTCATAGTCCAAACTAAAAAGAATGTTGCCTTTAAGTTTTGTGTGTGTGTGTGTTTTTTTAAAATATATTTTATTGATTTTGTACAGAGAGGAAGGGAGAGAGATAGAGAATTAGAAACATCGATGAGAAAGTCATCCATCAGCTGCCTCTTGCACACCCCCTACTGGGGATGTGCCCGCAACCAAAGTGCATGCCCTTGACCGGAATCGAACCCGGGACCCTTCAGTCCGCAGTCCGACGCTCTATCCAGTGAGCCAAACCAGTTTCGGCGCCATTAAGTTTTTATAGGATTTCCCCCTCATACCTAACATCGAATCTGGTAAACTTTACTGGTTTTTTAGAAGGGGCCATCTGACCATCTTAAAGAGAATGCTCTTGCCTAAGTGATTGTTCCTTAGAATTAAAATGCTCAGGTTTAGCTGAAACCGGTTTGGCTTAGTGGATAGAGCGTCGGACTGCGGACTGAAGGGTCCTGGGTTCGATCTGGGTCAAAGGCATGTACCTTGGTTGCAGGCACATCCCCAGTAGGGGGTGTGCAAGAGGCAGCTGATAGATGATTCTCTCTCATCGATGTTTTTAACTCTCTATGCCTCTCTCTTCCTCTCTGTAAAAAAATCAATAAAATATGTCTTTAAAAAAAATGTTCAGGTTTAATGCCTTGCAATTAGAGAAGGACCCCAATCTTCACCACCAGCCCTCTATGGGAGCAAAAACAAAGTAGGTGTAGGGGCTTCAGTCCTTCTCTTGGGGCAGGAGTAAATAAAGATCTGTTTTCTGCCTGGTGGCGTGGCTCAGTGGTTGAGCATTGACCTATGAATCAAGAGGTCACGGTTCGATTCCTGGTGAGGGCGCAGGCCCAGGTTGCAGGCTCGTTCCCTAGTGGGGAACATGCAGAAAGCAGCCAATCAATGATTCTAATTCTCACCACTGATATTTTTTTCTAGCTCTCTCTTCCTCTCCTTCCTCTCTGAAATTAATACAAATATATTTGAAAGAATTGTTCTCTCCCAAGAGTCTTCCCAAAGACCTTCTTCCACAAGTTATATAATTTAGTATCTGTGTGCCCATCACACGATGTGTGATATATTTTTAAAATGCTACCGGTTTTAGAAAATGAAGTTAGGTCATCAAAATTAAAGCAGGCTAAGAGTGTTGGTGCAGGTTAAGGCCTTTATTTAAGGCACTGAGTTACTGAAAGAGTAGCCCTGCACCAAAACACTAAATGGCTGCAGAAGAAATCTGAGACACAGCATTTAATAATATTGAAGACTTGAAGAGACAGGAACTGACTCATGAGAAAAAATAGGATTGAAAAAAAGGGTCAGTGAACTGAAGTCTTAGTGACATTAGGATTTTTACTGGAGAGAAAAGGGAGAAATAGAAATGCGTTAGTTTTTATCTTAGTCAGCTTTTAAAAATATATATATTTTATTGATTTTTTTTTTTTTACAGAGAGGAAGGGAGAGGGAAAGAGTTAGAAACATCAATGAGAGAGGAACAATGATCAGCTGCCTCCTGCACATCCTCTACTGGGGATGTGCCCACAAGGTATATCCCCTTGACTGGAATTAAACCCGGGACCCTTCAGACCTTAGGCCAACGCTCTATCCACTGAGCCAAACTGGTCACAGCTATTTTTTTTTTTTTTTTTTTTTTTTACATAAGTGGTACACGGATGGTTAAATATTGCCTACAGGTGACTTAAGTAACTGACTAGCCAGTGTAGCTCTCTGAACTGTGACCATAGGAAGATGTGAGTATCTGGTTATGTTATTGTTTGGTAGAAGATTACAACAAGACCTTTGGTGACAGTATGATCCAATACAGCACCAAAGGACAAATGCAGCCACTCACCGAGGAAAGGAAGTCACAGGCAGCTTCCTCCATGTCAGGGAGGACTCAGGGAACTACATCATGAAGAGTGATTTCCTTCAGCACAAATGCCATAGGCACTAGCTGACAAATTAGGACATGAAGACACAGGGCTGTGAATATTATTAATGACACATAATTGTTATTCTTACAGCAACCTTATGAAGAAAGGCCAATGATACCATAATAGAATCACAATAATGGAACCCCTGTGCCGCTGACGATGCTGTACGGAGTTCAACCAACATTCTCCAGGCCTGCTACACACCTGTGAGATTTCTGGAAGGGGGGAAGTCCAGAACAGAGAGGCTGGCTGTCTTACCTGAGGGCTCACGATAGAAGGAATCCAGCCAGACACTGGCCCTTAGTATCTCGAACTTAACACTTTTTATCTTTCTTTCTGATCCACTGCCCACAGTTTCCTCCCAGCATGAAGAGAAATGCTTTATTAAGACTCTCCCCAACCCTCTTTTTATTTTTCAAGTTCAACTCAAGCCTCATCACTTTCTTTGTCAATCACTACATCCTACATCTCACCTCTGCCATCTTTTATAACCCAACATGCGTGTTGCCTATTCTTTTGAGAGCATTTGAAAAATATACATTGCCATGAAGTTCATCTTGCAAGATATATCTGTTTTTTCTTTTAATAGAAGACATAGGGATTGTGTTGGACTCTAAAACTATTTTTATACTTTTTCGGTTTTTACCCAAACTTGTTACATAATGCTGAACTCCAAACAGGCAGGTAGCAAATACATGGTAGTGAATGAATTAAATAGTGTGTTTATTAGGAACTGCCAACTTATTAGTAACAATTACCTGATAACAGTGGCTTTAAAAAAAAAGGATTGACATTTATTTTCTTTTATACATAAAAAAAAAAAAATGTCTGCTAGCAGATGGTTCTGGGCTAGGTTGTGATTATACAATATTTTCAGTGCCTCCAAGCTCTTGAAGATGTTTCCTCATGGTTGTAAAATTTGTGCTGAAGCTCCAGCTGTTATATGAAGAGGGAAGAAGGAGAAAAACCCAAAGAAGCATACCTCTCATTAAAGAGCTTTCTGGGACACCTAACAGATGACTACTGCATATGTCTCATTGGTTACCTCTATTTGTAAGACTGAAAATGTCATCTTTGGCTATGGGTATTGTCATGCTAAAGAAAATTAGATTCTATTCTTGAGGAAGAAGGATGCTGAGGAGGCAATTGCCAATCTCTGTCAGAAGCAGTGGTCAACGGTGCCTCTTGTTTGGGATTCAGTCTCTTGATATACCGTACGATTAGAGGTTCTCCCAAGATATAATGTGATGCATCTGGAGGGTGGGATCAATGCTTTGGATTTTAGACAAAGAAATATGAAAAGAAGTTATAATCACTACGCTCAATTAATATTTGACAAAGGAGGCACGAATATACAATGGAGTTAAGACAGTCTCTTTAATAAATGGTGTTGGGAAAGTTGGACAGATACATGCAAAAAGAATGAAACTAGATCACCAACTTACACCATACACAAAAATAAACTCAAAAGGATACAGGACTTAAACATAAGACAGGAAACCATAAAAATACTAGAGGCATCCACAGGCAGCAAAATCTCAGACATATGCCAAAAGAACTTCTTCACTGATACTGCCCCTAGTGCAATGGAAGCTGAAGAGAAAATAAACAAATGGGACTACTTCAAAATAAAAAGCTTTTTCACAGCAAAAAAAAACCATCAACAAAACAACAAGAATGGCTGAAACCAGTTTGGCTCAGTGGTAGAGGGTCGGTCTGCGGACTGAAAGGTCCCAGGTTCGATTCTGGTCAAGGGCATGTAGTACATTGGTTGCGGGCACATCCCCAGTAGGGGGTGTGCAAGAGGCAGCTGGTCGATGTTTCTCTCTCATCGATGTTTCTAGCTCTCTATCTCTCTCCATTCCTCTCTGTAAAAAATCAATAAAATATATTTAAAAAACAAAAAACAACAACAACAACAAAAAAAACAAGAACGCCCACTGTATGGGAGAACAATATTTGCAAATGATATCACTGATAAAGGTTTAATCTCCAACGTCTACAAACAGCTTATACAACTTAATAAAAGGAAGATAAATGAGCCAATTAAAAAGTGGGCAATGGACCTAAATAGAATCTTTTCAAAAGACAGAAGGAAGGCCAAAAGGCACATGAAAACATGCTCAAAGTCACTAGTTACCCAAGAGATGCAAATCAAAACAACAATGTGGTACTATCTCACACCTGTCAGAATGGCCAACATCAACAAATCAACAAATGACAAGTGTTGGCGAGGTTGCAGAGAAAAAGGAACCCTTGTGCACTGCTGGTGGGAATGCAGAGTGGTGCAACCACTGTGGAGAACAGTATGGAGCTTCCTCAAAAAAACTGAAAATGGAACTCCCATTTGACCCAGTAATCCCACTCCTAGGATTATATCCCAAGAAACTAGAAACACCAATCAGAAAGGATATATGGCACCCCTATGTTCATAGCAGCATAATCTACAATAGCTAGGATTTGGAAACAGCCTAGGTGCCCGTCAGCAGATGATTGGATCAGAAAACTATGGTACATCTACACAATGGAATACTATGCTGCCATAAAAAAGAAGGAATTCTCATCATTTGCAGCAACCTGGATGGAATTGGAGAACATCATGCTGAATGAAATAAGCCAGTCAATGAAAGAGAAACACCACATGACCACACTCATTTATGGATAATAAAGAACGTTATAAACTGATGAACCAAAAGATAGATATGGAGACAGTAAAGCAACAAGCAGACTGTCAAATTACAGCGGGGAGGGTAAGGAGATCTGGGGGAGATAAGAGATCAATGGAAGGACTTGTATACATGCATATAAGTACAACCAATGAACACAAAACTCTAGGGAGGGAGGGCATGTATGGGAGGTGGGGAGGCATGTACATGCTAAGATATGTACACAGATAATAATTTAATAAAAAAGAGAAAAAAATAAATTATGCATAAAAAATAAGTAAATACACATTAACTCTTGTGAAATAGGCTTCTAATCACTTATTCTGAAAGAAAATTGCTTTAATCACTGACATGAATGGAAGAATATGTTCTAAAAATTGGTTTAATAAGATAAATTAACTTTCTTTTTACTGATGTCTGTTTTAATAAAAATTATTTTTAATTAAATTATATTTGCTTTTTTTTTAAAATATATTTTTATTGATTTTGTAATGAGAGGAAGGGAGAGAGCTAGAGAGTTAGAAACATCAATGAGAGAGAGTCATCCATCAGCTGCCTCTTGCACACCCCCTACTGGGGATATGCCCGCAACCAAGGTACATGCCCTTGACCGGAATCCTTCAGTCCCCAAACCGACGCTCTATCCATTGAGCCAAACTGGTTTTGGCTTTGCTATTTTTTAATTTTTTAATTTTATTTATTTATTTATTTATTTATTTATTTATTTATTTATTTTTTAAAATATATTTTATTGAATTTTTTACAGAGAGGAAGGGAGAGAGATAGAGAGCTAGAAACGTCGATGAGAGAGAAACATCAACCAGCTGCCTCCTGCACACCCCCCACCAGGGATGTGCCCGCAACCACCATACATGCTGGGACCTTTCAGTCCGCAGACCGACGCTCTACCACTGAGCCAAACCAGTTTCGGCTATTTTTAAAATTTTTTAAATTAAATTATTATCTGTGTTAATATTTTACCATTGCCCCCCACCCCCAAATATACCCTCCCTCCCCAGAGTTTTGTGTCCATTGGTTGTACTTATATGCATGTATACAAGTTCTTCGGTTGATCTCTTATCTCCCGCAGATCTCCCTCCCCTCCCTGCTGTAATTTGACAGTCTGCTTGTTGCTTTACTGTCTCTATTATATTTGCTATTAAATAAACTATTGTTAAAATGAAAAAAAAAGAAGGAAAAAAAAAGAAAAGAAGTTATATTGATGAGTCAAGATCCTGGAGATGTCAAGGCAAGAGAAACAGGGTGAATAAAGTAAGTCTGAGGAACTGGAACTCTTGATGATGTTGAAAAGCAGGTACCACGGGAAAGGCATGGAAGAGCTAGAAAGCTAGGCAGGGTGAAATATGTGGTTTAAGTTTCCAGAGGCTTAGCTGTCCTAGGGAGTAAGGGACACACTTCAGGGCCTGGTTTGTAGAGTCCAGCTGAGGGTCTTAGCCTGGGAAGGATTACCAGGCTCCCAAGGCAGAGAAGCAGATCTAATGAATGAGCTTTTTTATGTACTTGTTAGCTGTGCCAAACACAAATGCGTTTTCTTTTTTTGTTGTAAAAACAATGTAACTACATTTTGGGAAACAAGGAGGGAGGACCTTCGCATTCCCACCATCTACACAACTCCTGTCTACATTGGTGTATTGCCTTCCACATGATGTGCATAATTACAACAATAGCTTTACTTATGATCATCTATAGTTTTATTTTAATTTAACATTAACATTTAACATTATAATGTAAGCATGTTGATGTTGTAACATATCTATTATATTGAATCAATGAGTTCTTGATAAATGTTTCCATTTTTTTTGCATACTCCAGGTCACCTATCAAGACCACATTTCTAAAGACTCATTAACACAGAACTCACCATCAAAAACACAGGCTCGAGATTTTGAGTGTATGTTTTGATTTTTGCAAATTTTATTACACCTTTAATTCTAATTTGAACAATGAGAATTTTTCATGTATCTTTGGATCTGCTTTTTCCAAAGAAAATTTGCAGGGGTTCAGCAATAAGGTAAAGTAAATTCTCACTCTACTAAATCATCCAGTCTCTCATCAAACTTAAGTCTTTTCCAATTCAGAAGGAAACCAGAGATATCCTCTAGCCCCAGGTAGAGAAATGCAAACTAATGAAAGTTTATAATTTTCTCATGTTGTATTTAAGGTAAGAATAAATAGAGTATCTTCTTAGTATGCTTCTAAAGGAAAACTTTGGATCTGGAGGTGGAGGAAGAACTATCTAATGTAATCCTTGTACTTACTAGATACTGACCTTGATTTGTACTCTGAACAAATTTATGTTAATATCTCTAACTTCAAATGGTTGAGGAGTGCAGCTGGCAAAAGAGAAGAGCAATGTTTTGCAACATTAAGATAAGAGCAATAGGAATATTATGGTCTCTAACAGTAAGACAAAAATGAGTCATGTCCCTCTTTATTTTTGATAATTTGGTTGAAGTTTCACAACCCTCTTGTTTGGTTTCACAAAAATGAGGATCTTGATCTTTAATCTGGAGCATCCCCAAATTTCAATTTGAAATACTTTACAGAACAACATGAAATATGTTTACATTTGAAGTTTACATGAAAATGAAAGGATAGGTGATCATATGTAAGATATGGTTGTAATTATGTAGTACTTCATACAGACACCAATTGTGTAGATAGTGGCAATGTGAAGAGTCTCCCTCTCTCTTCTCCAAAATGTAGTTATGTTGTTTTTATAACAAAAGGATTTCTACCCTAAAATCTCTTGTCATTGCTTCCTCCAGACTTCTGTGCTCCACCATGGTTCAATTCACTTATTGTTTTCATTCCTCTCACATTGTCACCTAAACTCATACAGCCTTATGGATAGAATCCCTACAAAAGTAAGCTTTCCACTGTAGGCTAGGCTGAGTAATCTTTATCCTTTTCCCTGGCCTCTTCTCCCTCTCATTTCACACAATGGAGTGTTCAAACACTTTCCACTTCTGCAGCCCCTTGCATGTGTAGTCTCCAGGGTTCTGTCCTCAGTCCCTTCTCTCAGTGTTCATTCTCCTGTGTTAACTGCTACTTGCTCCAATGTGGACAATTTTGCAGGGCCATTCCAGCTCCACTTTGCCATAGGACTCAATAGATACTGAGGCTCTGTCAAGATTTCACTGCAGTCCAATTGCTCCCTCTGCCCAATCTTCCTTCCTTCACATCTGTACAGATGTTGACCCTGAGAGCACACCCTGTAACATCCTGTGTGCACCAGCATTTTGTGAAGGATGAGAGTCCAGTAAATTACATTTTAGATAAAATATCTATGATATATATATATATATATATATATATATATATATATATATATATGTATGTATATATATATATATGAAATGTCACCAAAATGGAAGTAGAGATGACTATTATTATTTTGAGGGGTGACAGGATTTAGAAGGGGGTACCAAAGATAGAAGTGGCTGCTTATAGCAGTTTTAATCCCTGGCTCACCCTGTACCTTAAAACATTGTAAATTGTGGGTTCTTTAGGCTCTGTGCCCACGTACATGTATTTTTCCATTACTTGTGTCCTATTGGGAAATTTGCAAGGAAAATGAAAGAAATCCCGAAGGCTCCTGCCTAAGACATGCTCTTGGGGAAATTGGTAAAGCCTGTATTGTGATCCCCTGGCAGGCAATGATTAAGTACTGGGCTTCATCTTTATTAATAGAAAAAAAAAAGCAGTAATATTAAAAACAATATATTACCTGTCCATATTACATTAGAATTTCACTTTAAGATGATTTGTTCTAGCGAAAAATCCGTTGAATAATTACAGCTAAGAGGTTTTAGTTATTAAACTTGCCACAAGGGTCTAGCTCAGCTTCAATTAATTATTAACATGGATGGCCAGGACAGTTTTTTTTGTTGTTTTTAAGCATAGGGTATATCATAATTTATCTTTATGAATGATAAAGGAAACAGATATACATTTTACTGCATGAAATACATGCACATAAAAATTAAAGAATATAGAATTATACAAATTAAAAAGCGGGTGCCCCAGATTGCGGCTTCTCTGAAACAGTCCCATGAAGAGTTTGGTGTATATCTGAGAGAATATATCTGAGATATATTTATAATAAAAATGTGAAAATATTACAAAAACGTGAGTAGTGAATCTAACTGTTAAATTTCTTAGGCTGATATATAGGTAGGTAAGAAAATCTCTGTTCTCTCACTCATCCTTCTGCTCAGGTGAATCTTCTGTGTACATAACCCAGGAGCCTCAATTATTTCTAGAATATTAACAGTTTTCTTCTTGCTTCTTTCCTGGGAGAACATCAATGGAATCCTGTGTTTCCTTGGAAGTTCAACTTTTTTTGAGAATGGTGATGACTCATCTTATTGCAACCTGGTTAGAAGAACTTTTTATTTTCACCTTTCTAATATTTTGAGTCCCCCTATTCATGTCACAGCTAGATTTGCTTCTTTCATGTGTTCATATCACTTTCAATTTAGTAACAACAGAGATTTTGAAAGTCTCTGCTTCTTCCACCCATGCTGGTATATTTTTCATTTCACAGGTACCTGTCAATACTTGTTTTCTCTCCCACCCCAATACAACTGCATTTCCTGTGCAAAAGACAACAGAAGGCCTCAGGCGTTACTGCAGGAATGATTAACAAAGAACTGCAGTTTCTGTGGTTTGTAAATCATAAAATATGCTGCCATTGAAAATGATACCCGCTTTCTTGAGAATTCTAAAATGTAGAAAGTTTGGACACAAAAGATTAGAAATCACCCAATCTCATTTTACTGGGAGAACGAATTGTTAACAGTACAGCAGACTAATCTAATATGTAAACAGAAACTGTGTCACAACTAGGAGTGGCTTAGATTCAAATACATTTAGAGACGAGAATCTAGACAGATAAATCTAGATAAATAGGTTCAATGATTTGATGACAAGACTGAGCCCTTTGCATTAAGAAAGCAAATGTGGCCTGGCCAGCACGGCTCAGTGGTTGAGTGCAGACCTATGAACCAGGAAGCCAGGGTTTGATTCCCAGTCAGGGCACATGCCTGGGTTGTGGGTTCAGTCCCCAGTGGGAGAATGGGGGAGAGGGGAGATGTAAGAGGCTGCCAATGGAACATTCTCTCTCATATTGATGCTTCTATCTCTCCCTATCCCTTCCTCTCTGAAATCAATAAAAATAGATTACAAAAAGAAAGACAGCAAATGTCATTGCTGCTTTTGAACATTTCCAGCAAACTGGACAGAAACTAGCCAATCTTAAATAATGCCAGTTATGTGAAGAAACTTTTTGGAAAAAGGCTTAGCCATAGCTAGAATATTTTATTTGGGTGATCCATTTAAATTTTTCAAGTTTAACTAAAAATATATGGTCCTTAATTATAGACAGCCACTGTTCTTCCTCTAGGAAATAAAGGGATAAGTTCTATTGATGTTCTCTTTCTCATAAAAAAATAGATATAAACACCAAATGGTTCTATCTGCAGCACTGACTGTAAGTGTGACATTTCCCAGTTTTTTAATGAGTCATTTGCAAGTCTTTAAATCTTTGCTTTGGAATTGGCCCTCTCATTAAGGCCCCTCCTGGAAAGTGAGTGGGATCTCACTTCACAGCAGAGCGCTCTCAGGAGAGCTGAAACGCGTGCTTTTTCTCTGCCCCGGAGAAAACGCTGTAACATCAACCAGCAACCAAAGGAGGCAACTGGGATAGGAATTTAAATGTAAAAGGAATCTGTAAAATAAAACTGAGAAACATCAACCCACTGAAAGCTTGATGTACAATTCGGTAGACCTCCTGAGAGGAAAAAACATAAAGCTGCAATGCATCGGAGAAGCTGTGTCTCTGAGATTGTAGAACTGATAAACAACTCTTTACATCTGCATCCCACGGGCCAGGAACTTTTATCTTAAAATGGTCCTCCACCGGTTTTGGCAAGAAAGAGGACCCAGGTTCCATCCAGGTCAAGGGCATGTGCCTTGGTTGTGGGTACATCCCCAGTAAGGGGTGTGCAGGAGGCAGCTGACTGATGTTTCTCTCTGATCAATCTTTCTTTTTCTCTTTTTTTTTTTAAAAAAAAAAAATACATTTTATTGATTTTTTACAGAGAGGAAGTGAGAAGGATAGAGAGCTAGAAACATCAATGAGAGAGAATCATCTATCAGCTGCCTCTTGCCCCCCCCCCCCCCCCCCCCCCCACTTCGCAACCAAGGTACATGCCCTTGACTGGAATCTAACCCGGGACCTTTCAGTCCGCAGGTTGACGCTCTATCCACTGAGCCAAACTGGTTTCGGCTCTCATCAGTGTTTCTAATTTTCTATTCCTCTCTCTTCCTCTCTGTAAAAAATCAATAAAATATATATTTTTTTAAAAAATGGTCCTCTTTCTTAACACAGAGGAGATGGTAGTCAAGAGGGTGGGTAGCGATCTGCGGACTAAAGGTAAACTACAGAGTTCTCAGGTGCCACCATACCTTTGTAACCAGATACCATCTGAATGTTTTTTCTTAGTCTATTATAATAAGCATACTTGAGCCAGTCAAGCATGGACTTTCTTACAATAAATGTTTTGAAAGCAGTGGCTATTCACCCTTAGCCCATTATGTACTCAGACCTCATGCCGTTGACCTGGCCAGATTCAGTGGAAAACATTCCCCGCTGTAACTATCAGCACCGCCGCTGCCTGGGACAACCCACCACAAATCTTCCTGCTGCTGCCCCGGAGATCCAAGGCTGAAAGAATGGCGATTTTATATTGATGCTCTGCAAGAAATTTCCTGGCACCTGTGAGGTTAACCTCTGAGAACACCTAGAAAGAAAACCAGTAAGTACTCCTAAAACAATGCTGGAGAGGGGCTAATAAATTCATCAGGATTGACACTAAAGACTAATGCAAATGAAGTTAATCCCCTTGATGTTCAGGGAGAAATTAAAATGAGTGCATTATATATGCAAGTCTTCTTTTGTTGCACTTTTCTTTAGCAAATATTTTGATAATTTTGCATTGTCAGCATCATTGGAAATCTACTTTCTAGCTATTTTGGACATATTTCCCTACTGAGCATCTGTGCACTCAGAATTTTGATGATGACTGCATTAATTAGTTTTCAAGATCCTGAACTTTTTCCTTCATAAAGTTTTGGTTTTAGGAAATAGACAAAAATAAAAGTGTGTGTGTGTGTGTGTGTGTGTGTGTGTGTGTGTGTGTGAGATTGTGTGTGGGTGTGTAGGTGTGCATCACTAATGGCTTTGGAAATAGACAAAAACGTTGATTTTGACATAGTTTATTGAAAGCTTTTTACTGCTATTTTTTTAAAAAGATATGCTAACCATAACATTTTCTCAGAAAGCAAAAGAGATTAGGAGTTTTTAGACTTCCTATCCAATACCAAAGTATTCACAAGACGATTAGAAATATGATCTCATAGTAAATATTTTCTGTGATTTTTCTATAGCCAAATGTTTCAATAATACATTTCAAATTCCAAAATCACTCCCACTCGTCTGAAGTCTAAATATATATATATATATATATATATATATATATATATAAAACCATAAATTTGTTAACATGTTGGTGGGTTATATTTATGCAGTTGGATGCATTACACTTGCCACTAGTAGCAAGCGAAGGATTCAGAGAGGATAAGTAGTTTTTGTAAAGAGGTTATCCTGATGCAACATGGATTTGACTTTAGTTTAGGGCTCTGCCTTTGAACTACAGAGGGCGGTATTTTTGGTTTTGGAATGTAGCTTGAGGTAAAAGCAGAACATGTCCCTTTTCTACCACCATATTAAAAAAATAAGAAATTAGTATTTTTGATCAAAGCCGGTCTAGGATTGGTTGATTTGTCTGGTTAAATTTCTTAATTCAGGTTCAGAGGGACTAGAGATCCCATTATATGGAAAAGGCCCTTGGAAAGCTGGGAGATAAAGTTTTCCCCCAAGGAGACTTATGTAATACTTTAAACAATAAAGAATTTAAATTTAAAAAAAGATTTCCCCCCAGAGTGGGTCTAAACACTATACCTAATAAAATATTCAGCATAGGGATAGTTTAGCCAAGTTTCACCAGGCATTGCATTTCTCGGTTGGACTGCATGGTTGTGGATGGGTTCATTTGAGTTTGCAGGGATTCTCTGGAAGCCTCAGCATACCCAGGCCAGCCTACAGATAAGAACCAGCCCTGCCTGGGATTATTGTATTTGCATCAGTGAGACCATATACAGGAGCTTTAAAAAACTTAAGATGTGCCCTAGCCGGTTTGGCTTATTGGAGAGAGTATCAGCCTGAGGACTGAAAGGTCCTGGTTTCAATTCTGGTCAAGGGCATGGTTGCAGGCTGGATTCCCAATAGGGGATGTGCAGGAGCAGCTAATCAGTGATTCTCTCTCATCATTGAGGTTTCTATCTCTCTTTCCCTCTGCCTTCTTCTCTGAAATCAATAACAATATTTTTAAAAAAGAAAAAAACTTAAGATGAAAACAATGGTCTTTTTCTCCCACCTTTTTTCTTTTCTTCTTCATTTAAATTTAAATTTTTTGTTTGTTTGTTTTGTTGATCCTTACCCGAGGATATTTTCCCATTGATTTTTAGAGAGTGGAAGGGAAGGGGAGAGACAGAGACAGAAAAACATGGGTGTGAGAGAGGCACATCAGTTAACTGCCTCCTGCATAGCCCTGGCCAGGGCTGGGAATCGAGCCTGCAATGGAGGTACGTGCCCTTGAATAAAATTGAACCCAGGACCCTTCAGTCTGAGGGTTGATGCTCTGTCCACTGAGCTAAACCAGCTAGGGCTCTTCATTAAAAACAAAACAAAACAAAACAAAACAAAACAAAACAAAAAACAACAACAACAAAATCCCACATAAATCCTTCCCTAGAGCAATCCAGGGAATGGTAAACACTCTCCACCAATTATTAACTCCATTAATGCTACCAACAATGGACTTGGTGGTGGTGGTGATAGTGGGGTGTCCTAAAAGGCCTGGTGGCAGAGCTTGCTGCATGCTTTTCAAAAACAAATTTCTCACCACACACTTCACACAATATGGTCCTGAATAATCTGATGGGGGAGGAAAAGGGTCAACCTCCCAGCAGTGTGACACCTTGTCCAGACCAGTTAACTAAAGACTGGGAGTTGTTCTCTTTACAGCTGATCAGACAGCGTCCTGACTAGGTGTTTCCCCAGAGGTCAGAGCACCTGGCCATGCTGGGTCTACCACATGGCCCATTCCCACTGGCATTAGCCAGTACATTCTTCTCATGCTCAGTGTTGAAGAATTAGACTGCTTTTCTTCTCAGTTATTGCTCTCAGGAGTCCTCTGAGTAATCCAAGTGGTCTGGAGAACAAAACTGGATTTGGGGAAATATCAATCCTCTATAGAACATTTTCTTAATTCTTCCTTCCTCCGGAAGGTGAGTCATAATGAATGAGATTCTAAAAGGGAAAATAGTGTTTAAAAAGGAAGCAGGGAAGCAATTTTCTCAGTTTCAGCATATAATGAGCCCTGGTTGGTGGCTCAGTGGACTGGGCTTCATCCCATGCGCTGAAAGGCTGCCGGTCAGGACACATGCCTGGGTTGCAGGCCCAATCCCTGAGGAGGCTTGCAGGAGGCAGCTGATCAGTGTTTCACTGTCATCGATTTTCTCCCCCTTTCTTTCTCTCTAAAAACGAATAAAAAATCTTTAAAAAAAAACAACAACAACAACAACAACAACAAAAACAAGTTAAAAGGATTGTTTCTTCAAAGTGAGAATTAAAGATATTAGGGTACAGCATCTGATGGGAAAGAGAGGCACATAATGGACACTTCCAAAAATGTGGCAAGGATATGATTGAATTGTTCCCAGGGTGCTCTGGGAATCCAGAGGAAGGACTCCGAGTTTAGTCTGGGAATGGAAGGATGGATGGGTGAACGCTCTCGGAACTGTATTTGTAGTATGAAAATGAGGTTGCAGGCTAAAGAAGCCTCGGTGGGGAAGGGGGAAAGAAGTATAGAGGGAAATTCAGGCCAAAGAAACAGCATGATGGGAAGATGCAGAATAGAATTTGCTAATTGGAGAGCTATGAACAGCTATGGATCATGAGTAAGCATTATGAGGAGGGGAATGGTAGAGAGAGTATGGGGTTAGAGGGACAGGTCTACTCAGGGCCTCATATGGTAGGCTAAGGTACCTGGACTTCAGTCTATAAGTGATGGAGAGAAATAGAATGTTAAGAACTGTGAAGAGTCTGAGATTTTTAATCTCCTTACAAGCTAACAAGTTAGGTTGCTATAGTTTCATGAACAATTGGAGATGAGACTCCTGGCTAAGACACAAAAGACTTTATTACTCATCACATAACAAACAGCATGAAGTTCAAGTTCATATTGATTCTCCTTGCCCTCTAAGTTACATGGAAGAAACAGGAAGATGTGCATAGCTGGATGTTGTGCACACAGTGGGTTTATATCACTGTCAAAATACCCAAGCTTCTGATTCCCCAATCTATAATAATAAAAGCGTAATATGCTAATTAGTCCAGATGTGCTTCCAGATGACCTTCCGGATGAAGCTGGGGCTGCTGGGGAAGCCCAGGTCCCAGGTGCCTGCTGGCGGCCGGAGGGAAGCTGGTGCCGGCGGCAGCAGGGGGAAGGAAGGTCTACTCTTGCACGAATTTTATAAGGGAGATGCATGCAAACCTGCCCAATCTTTGCCCTGAAGGGAGATATTATCTTTATCATGCTGGACAGCAAACAAATCTGTTCTCTATCCTGGAGGGAGACACTGTGTCTTCCTAGGATGTTTGCTATACGGATATTCTTGAGAAGACAGTATGAAACAAAAACTGTCAGTACTTCTACTTACAAGATGCACAGATACAATAGAGGCCCATGAAGAATTGTCTCCCAACAGTAGAGTAATCCAAAGTGTGTTTTATTTTAAAAGCATATATTTTCATTGATTTCAGAGAGGGAGGAAGAGAGAGGGAGAGAAACATCAATGATGAGAGAGAACCATTGATCAGCTGTCTATGCATGCTCCACACAGGGGATCGAGCCCACAGTCAGCAACCTGGACATGTGCCCTGACCAGGAATCAAATGGTGAATAGATCAGTGTTCAACCACTGAGCCACACTGGCTGGGCCCAAAGTGTGTTTTAAATGAACCACTCTGGTGGTAGGAGAAGGATGGAGTTAGGACACTGTTGCAATCATCCAGGTAAGAGATGATGAACCCCTAAGTTTGAAAAGTGGTGTAGAGATGAATTTGAGAAATATATAGGAGGAAAAAATAGGCAGCTTTTGACTTTTGAGAGAGAACAAGAATGATGTAAAACAGGAGTTAGCAAAAATTTTTTTGGTAGAGGGCCAGATAGAAATATTGTAGGCTTGTTGGGCCATATGTCCTCTATTGCACTCGACTCTGTCATTTAACTGTGAGAGTAGTATTCATCATCAACAATATATAAATGAATGGGCATTGCTGTGCTCTAATAAACTTTTATTTATGAAAATAGATGCATGACTTAGCTTTTTAGCACCACACGTAAAATAAACCCTAGGTTTTTGTCTTTTATGACTAGATAAGTGAAAATGCTAATAATTGAGAGAAGAGATTTAGGCAGGGTTTTTTTGTTTGTTTGTTTGTTTGTTTTGTGTGTGTGTGTGTGTGTGTGTGTGTGTGTGTGTGAGTTAAGGAGCGGGGAGTTGAGTTTTTGAAAGTTTTGAATTTAGAAAAGTAAGAAATATCCAGATATAAATATTACTAAGGAGCTAGATATATACATTTGAAGTTCAAGACAAAGTCAGTGTTAGAGATAATGATTTATAAGTTTTAAGCATACAGCTGGAAATTAAAACCATAGAGAAATGAATATCATCAATGAGAACATGAAGAATAGAGAGGTGGACCAAAGAAAAAACCATAGGCCCAGCTGGTGTGGTTCAGTGGTTGAGCATCAACCTAAGAACCAGGAGGTCATGGTTCGATTCCTGGTTGGGGCAGATGACAAGGTTGTGGGCTTGATCCCCCGTATGGGGAGTGGAGAAGGCAGCTTATCAATGATTTCTCTCTCATCATTGATGTTTCTACCTCTTTTCCCCTCTCCTTCCTTCTTTGAAATCAATAAAAAATATATTTTAAAAATGATATTTAAAAAATATATTTAAAAAACAATATCCTAGGAAGCACCAACAATTAAGAACTAGGTTTAGCCAAAACCGGTTTGGCTCAGTGGTAGAGCGTCGGTCTGTGGACTGAAAGGTCCCAGGTTCGATTCTGGTCAGGGGCATGTACATTGGTTGTGGGCACATCCCCAGTAGAGGGTGTGCAAGAGGCAGCTGGTCGATGTTTCTCTCTCATCTATGTTTCTAGCTCTCTATATCTCTTCCTTCCTCTCTGTAAAAAATCAATAAAATATATATTTTTCTAAAAAAGAATTAGGTTTAAATTAGAAGGTACTCTAAAATTTCAGATGTAATATCTTATTGTGTGTGTGGGTGTGTGTGTACAGAAAGGATTAGAGAATGCACTTCACTGTTTAAATAAAACAACCCTTTCCAAGACCTTTAACTCTGAACAACATCCCCTCCCCAAACTTTGTCATTCATTCTTAATCAGAATAATAAAAAGCTTCTAAGAAACTGAGGCACAGTCACACATTTTTCTCTTTTTTGTTTTTAAATTTTATAATTTTTAAAATCTTTGTTGTTGAAGGGAGGGGAATGTTGTGTGTGTGTGTGTGTGTGTGTGTGTGTGTGTGTGTGTGTGTGTGTGTGTGTGGTGGGGTGGGGGTGATTTAACTGGGGAACTTATATGCATATATAAATTTTTCTCTTGACAATGTGTTATTTTGAGTGTAAAATTAATTGAGAGGGAATTTAATTAGTCATAGTGAAATCCAAACTATTTCCATTAGTTTTTCATTTAGTCTGGGAAAGTATAGAGATGGGTTTGTTCCTCTCTTTAGAATAGAAGTATGGCTGCAGTCATCAGTCATTCATCTATTTGGTCAGTTGCTTAACACATATTTAGTGAACACCTACAAGGTGCATAGCTAGGCGCAGTGGAGGATAGAAAGCTGAACAAGGCACAGCTTGCCTGTGTTTAAACAAAATAATGGTAGCCAAAGATAGAAGATGAACAAGACACAACCTGCTTCTGTTTAAACAAAACACCAACTAGAACATCATCAGTGTCTAAAGAGATGGTCACTAAAGCTATAGCAATATTATTGGTGTGTTTTCTCTTTGTAATTATGCTTAAAATCTTCCAGAAAGGGGGGAGGGGGGAAGCATGAGGCCATGCTTTTAAGTCATAGTTATCTATGGATGCAGGAAGGGAAAAATTGTAAATAAAAAATTCCATATGATTACATATGCTCTATCAGAATAATGTGGAGTAGAATGGGTGAAATTCAGGCAATATTGCTGAAACCGGTTTGGCTCATTGGATAGAGCATCGGCCTGCGGACTGAAAGGTCCCAGGTTCAATTCGGTCAAGGGCATGTACCTTGGTTGTGGGCACATCCCTAGTTAGGGGGTGTGCAGGAGGCAGCTGATCAATGTTTCTCTCTCATTGATGTTTCTCACTCTATCCCTCTCTCTGACTCTCTGTAAAAAAATCAATAAAATATATATTAAAAAAAAAGAAATTCAGGCAATATTATCGCCATCTATTTGGTAGTTCACTTGGTAGCTTGTTAAATATATTCATATTAATAGAAAACACCTGCTTTAAAAAAAATAACATCCTGTGGTGAAGATAATGATTTTTGTGGGGTTGACTTCAGTTCAATCAATTACTTTTAAATCTATGTGTCAACAAATAATTTAAAATCTTAAAAAATATTTTTAAGCTGAAATCGGTTTGGCTCAATGGATAGAGCGTCGGCTTGGGGACTGAAGGGTCCCGGGTTCGATTCCGGTCAAGGGCATGTACCTTGGTTGCGGGCATATCCCCAGTAGGGGGTGTGCAAGAGGCAGCTGATTGATGACTCTCATCAATGTTTCTAACTATCTCTCTCCCTCTCTGTAAAAAATCAATAAAATATATTTAAAAATATATTTTTAAAACTAAAAAATCTTTTGAAGTGGTTTAGAGTTTTGTAAAAAGCAAACATTCTTTCTTGCTTGCTTTAGCTCCAAAATGGAAAATTATAATACTTAAGAGATAGGATGTTGCATTGACACAGAGGTATCTTATTTCATTGTCAGTACAAAACAAGCCAAATCAGGAGGCAATTTCTTAATGTCACAATTATATATCTACATCTGAATATCAAACAAATCTACATATTTCCTTTCTTGAGTTATTACTCTTTGGATCAAATATAATGTCTTGTTTATACAAATCAGTAAAAAAAAAAAAATCAGTTTACTATGAGCACATTCTTTGGTAGTTTTCTGTTAACCCTACATGGAAAGGAGTTATGATTTTTTACTCCTCAATTTTGATTTTAATTCAAATAACTGAGGAAGCTCCCAGATTATTAAATGCTATTACATCTTCAAGTAGAGGGACTATTGATTCATCCATTTGAACACTCATTATGAAATAGGTAGTGTTAAACCCCAGCTGAGTTTATATTCCACACAGTGTTTGCATCTGTAAGTAATGATGATTATGAAAAATGCCTTTTTTGTGTTCATCCAAGTAAATTTCTTTGACCTACTATTTGGATAACAGATCTGACAGGTGAGAGAGTTCTCTCAAGACTTGAGCGATCATGGCTTGATGGCCATTTGCCACCACCCTCACCCCGCATCCTTGTTATCTTGAAAGCCTATTTGGAAATTGTTGGCTAACTTCATAGCAACAATAACCTGGTGCAGCATGATCACAATCTTGTAGCAAATTAATGAATTATTGACTGAATTTGTAAAAGGAAAATAAGTGCTCTAATTGTTTTTATTGTTTAATATTTTTTACTTTCAGTTTAGCTATTCATACCTGTAGAAAATTTAGATAGAACATGAGAGTATAAACAATCATTATAATTGACTAGAGGCCCGTGCACAAAATTCATGCATGGGGGTGTGTGTCTCTCAGCCCAGCCTACACCCTCTGCAATATGGGACCCATGGAGGGATGTCTGAATGCCAGTTTAAGCCCTATTGGGATCAGGTCTAAACTGCTGGCAGTCAGACATGGACTGCTGGATTCCAACTGCTCGCCTGCCTGCCTTCCTGATTACCCCCTAACCACTCCTCTGCCAGTCTGATTGATGCCTAACTGCTCCCCTGCCAGTCTGTTTGCCCCTAACTGCCCTTCCCTGCAGGCCTGGTTTCCCCCAACTGCTCTACTCTGTAGGCCTGGATCCCCCCGAACTGTCCTTCCATGCAGGCCCAGTCATCACCAACTTCCCTCCTCTGCCAGCCTAGTCACCCCTAACTGCCCTAACCTGAAGGCTTGATCGCCCCCAATTGTCCTCCCTTGCAGGGCTGGTCCCTCCCAAATGTCTTCCCATGCTGGCCATCTTGTGGTAGCCATCTTGCTTGTGTTCACATGGGGACAGTCATCTTTGACCACATGGAGGCGGCCATCTTGTATGTTGGAGTGACGGTCAATTTGCATATTATTCTTTTATTAGATAGGATTTGACTTATTTGTGTTTTTGTTGTTGTTAATCCTCATTCGAGGGTTCTTTCCATTGATATTTTTAGAGAAAATAGAAGGAAGGGGAGAGACAGAGAGAGAGAGAAACATCAGTGTGAGAGACACATCCATATGCACTCAGTCCGAGCCTGCAAGTGAGGGACAGGTCCTTGACCAGAATTGAGCCCTCTACCTTTCAGTCTGCAGGCTGATTCTGTAACCACTGAGAAAAACCAGCTAGGGTTCTATTTGTTTTCAAACTTATTTTTATGCATATACTTTGCATATAGTTGAACAAACAGAGACTATACAATTTTGCTTTCAGCTTTTTCCCTTAATATTATCATATACTACTTTGCCCATATCATTAAAATTTTTTCTTCTTAATTTCTGTTGACATTTGTAACAGTTTTGTTGAGATTTAATTGACATATCATATAACTCACCCATCTAAAATAGATAGTTCAATGATTTGTAATATATTCACAGAGCTGTGCATCAATCACCACACTCAATTACAGAACATTTTTATCATCACAAGAGAAGACCTCATATCTATTAATAATTCCAGCCCATTCCTCCCATCTCTCCCAACCCTCTGCAGCTCCCCAGCCCATGCGATCATCAGTCTGCTTTCACTTCTTCTGGACACTTACTGTAAATGAAATAATAAAATGTGTGATATTTTGTGCCCAGTTTCTTTCATTCAGCATCATGTTTTCAAGGCTAATCTGTGTGTGGCATGTGCCAGTATTTTATTTTTTAATTGTCAAATAATATTCCATCATATGGATATATCACATTTTATTTATCCACATATCAGTTGATGAGTGTGTGGATTATCCCCACTTTTTTACTATTATGACGATTCCGGCTTTACCACTTGTGTAAAAGTTTTTGTGGAGATGTATGTTTTCTTTTCTTTTGGGTATATACTTCAGAGTGAAATCGTTGGATAACATGGTAACTCTATGGTTAAATTTTGAGGAACTGCCAGTTTTCCTAACTGATTGAAACGTTTTATATACTCTCCAACAATGTTTGAGGGATCCAATTTCTCTGCATTTTTGCTAATATTTTTTATTTTCTGTTCTTAAAAAAATAATATAGTCGTTCTAATGAACTGGCTTTGATTTGCATTTGTGTAAATACTAATGATGTTGAGCATCTTTTTTTTTTCTTTTTTTTTTTTTTCTTTTTAAAAATATATATATTTTATTGATTTTTTACAGAGAGGAGGAGAGAGGGATAGAAAGCTAGAAACGTTGATGAGAGAGAAACATCGACCAGCTGCCTCTTGCACTCCTCCTACCGGGGATCTGATGTTGAGCATCTTTAAATGTACTTATTGACCATTTGTATATCTTCTTTGAAAATATGTTTATTTAGGTGTTTAGTCTATTTTTAAACTCATTATCTTGTTATTATTGAGTTGTAAGATAGATATATATTTACTTATAAATATATATTTTAATATATAAAGTATATATTTATCTATATATCTATAAGTAAATATTTATAGTGGATATGTGTCTTTTATGATTTGTTAATATTTTTTCCAATTCTAAAGATTTTCTTTTTACTTTTTTGATGATATCATTCATAACACAAAGTTTTAAATTTTGATTGTCTTTTTTTTTCTTTTATTACTTGTGCTTTTATTGTCATATCTTAAAAGCCTTTGCCTAACCAAAAGTCACAAATATTTACTCCTGTTTTCTTTTAAGATTTTTATAATTTTAACACTTATATTCAAGGGTATGATCCATTTTGAGTTGATTTTGTGTATGAAGTAAGGAAAGGTTCCATCTTCCTTTTTTTTTTTTTCCCCCAATGTGGATATCTGGTTGTTCAGCACCATTTGTTGAAAAATTATTCTTTCCTCATTGAATTCTTTTAGCTCCTTTGTCAAAAAGTAATTGACTATATCTCTGGCTGGTTTGGCTCACTGGATAGAGCATTGGCCTGTGGACTGAAGTATCTCAGGTTTGATTACCATCAAATTAAACAATGTTACAATTTTTTGTTTCAACAGTTAAACAAAATTTTAAAAAATCAAGAAATATAGTCTATTGTATGCACTTATGTTTTTAGTCAGTTATTAATCTTCATTCCTGATGTTTTAAGATATTTTCATTGTTTACTGTTTCAGGGACTGCCTATAGTCATTCTTTTTGAGTAAGTCTATCAAATTCTCTTTGCTTTTCCTCTGTTTTGCTGGAAGATTCTTTTGCTGAGTGCAGAATTCTAGGTTGACAGTTTTTTACTTTCAGCACCTGAAAAATGTTGTGGCACCTCCTACATGCCCTCATAATTTCTGATTAAACATCCCTGAATAGTTTTCCCTCTTGCTGATCTTAAGATTTTTTTCTTTGCCTTTAGATTTCAGAAATTTGACTATGGAATTGACTTGTGAAATTCCTTGAGTTTCTATTTGGAGTTTGTTCAGTTTCTTGAAAATGTATGTACTTTGCCAGATTGGGAAATTTTCAGCCATTATATAAAAATGCTTTGCAGTCCTGCCTCTTTCTCCTCTACTTCTGGGGCGCCAATGACATAAACATTAGATCTTTTGTAATGTTCACACAGGTCCTAAAGGCCATGTTTATAGTTTTAAAACTTTATTTTCTTTCCATCATTCAGATTGTGCTATTTCTGTTGTTCTAACTTCAAATTTACTGTTTATTTTCTCTGTTCTCTTTACAGCTTATCCATTGTTTTTCTTTTCTTTGGTTATTGCCTTTTTCAGTTCCAAAATTTCCATTTGGTTCTAATTCATATCAACAATTTCTCTGCTGAAAATTTCCATTGTGTTCATTTGTTTTAAGAATAGTTGTGATTATGGAAGTATTTTTATGATGGCTGCTATAAAATCTTTGTCAGATAATTCAGCCGCTGTGTAATATCAGTGTTGGCATCTGTTGATTGCTTTTTTTTTTTTTTCCATTCAAGTTGAGAACCTCCTGCTTCTTGGGATGATTAGAGACTTTTGATTGTGTCCTAGACATTTAAATATTATATTGTGAGACCCTAGATCTTATTTAAATTTTCTGGTTTATAAAACTGTATCCGGTACTGCTCTAGAGGAGAAGTGTGAGGGAAGCCATTCCTTACTGCCAGGTGGTAGTGGGAATTTAGATTCCCTGCTTGGCCTGTGTTGACATCTGGGGGTGGGATGGGGAGAGAGTGTCCTATGGGTGGGGGGATGGTGTCCATGGGAGTCATGCTCCTTACTAGCTGACCAGTGACATCATCTTAGCCCAAGGGAAAGGGATACCTCATTACTGCTCCCTACTGGATCTCCTCCAACACTGATATGGAGGAGGGGGTGCCTTGTTAATACTGAGGGGAGTTCAGTCCACATGGACTCCACTGACACCACTCCAATGGGGAGTGAAGAGGTGCTTTGTTACTGCCAGGAAGGGTCTGAAGTCCAGGCTTACCTGTGATCTCTACTGACACGGAGAGAGGGGGCTGGTGACTGTCAGCAAGGATGTAAGTCCTGGCTGCACTAGGGGAGAGGGTGTGCCTTGCTCCAGCCCAGCAAGGTCTGCAATCCTCACTCAGCCTCAGCTGACAGGACTGTATTGGGTGGTATTACAGGAGGCCATGTGGACTGCCACACCAACGTAGTGGTAAGAAACTCCCCCCAGCAGTATTGGTGGGAACTAGGTGGAGAGCAATGAGGAGGAACCGCTCGCTCTCCCTGGGGCCAGGTTGGTTGAGAGGAGGGCAGTTATTGTGTCCTGCTAGGCTCTTTCTTTCCTAGTCCTTTGAGAATTGGCTCTTCTGGGGGATTTCTTTTTGTTTTCTGTCTCTGCCCATGGGCACTTACTCATTACTGCTCCTTCAGCAAAACAAAACCCCAGGGAATTCACTGGCAAGTCTTTCCTCAGGTCCTGAGCTGGTCTGCCTTCTCTCTACCTCTCATAGTCTTCTTATGTTTATTTTATATTAATGTCAAGAGTTTTAGTTGTACTTCTTTTTTTGCCTAATGGTGAATATAGAAGTTCATTCTGACTTTTGGTATTATATATAATTCTTCAGTGAACATCTATATGATAAAAATTTTAGAATAGATTATTAGGAAAGGAAATACTGACTTGAAGTATGTGACTATATTTAAGATATTTCACATATTTTGCCAAATTGCTTTTCAGCAGGAATATGACCATGTGTACTTTTAAAAATATATATATATTGATTTTTTACAGAGAGGAAGGGAGAGAGACAGAGAGTTAGAAACATCGATGAGAGTGACTCATCGATCAGCTGCCTCTTGCACCCCCCCCACTGGGGATATACCCGCAACCAAGGTACATGCCCCTGACCGGAATCGAACCAGGGACCCTTCAGTCTGCAGGCAGACGCTCTATCCACTGAACCAAACCGGTTTTGGCAACCACATGTACTTTTACCAGTGATGTGTACAAGTACTCATTTGAAAGATAACTTAGCCAACTGGAGTTTACAATTTTCCCGATTGTATAAGTGCACATTGGAATGAGAGTTAAATTTCTACCATGGCTTTAAAAGATACGAAGAATCACCATAATCTATTATAAGTGAATCCAACAAAGAAAAAATGTAATAATAAAACATCACTTTTTGGAGGCACTCTGCTGAACACTTAGAGTTTTATTCTCATAGCAACTTATGAGGTATTGCTATCACCTTTTTATGAGCCTTGGAGAATGGAGGCAATGTGCCGAGACCACAGCCTTCCCCAGCTCCAAATCCCTTGCAGTGATTCTCTGTGGGCAGCAATAGTCTAAACGATTAACAGACTTTTTCAATGTCATCAAGGAAGGGCAGAATTAAAACATTTTCTTTGTTAGTATCAGCAGATGGCATACAAGATAAACCATTTTAGTCTCCTGCTTCCAATTTCAATATACGGCTATTATTAATTGGTGATAAAGAAACCATTCCAGGCTGCCAAGTTTTCACCTTCATTGCACACTATTCAAAACCTTCAGATCAAGATCTAGTTTTCAGACAAAAATGATTTCTCTCCTAAGAACTGTGTCCTAGAAATAGTGATAAAATCTGAAAACAAACTGAGCTCAAATTGAGGTTTGGTTGAGGTTGGCTGTGACTAGTGAAGGGATTAAAGAAATATTTTTTTTTTGCCTTTGAAAAGTTTTCACTCAAGTCCTTTACAGATAGACCATGATTCCTGTTAAAGCTTCTGCTATGATGACGATGCTTTACTCAGAGGAATGAGCCAGCAAGAGATTGCATTTCCAACCTCATCTTCTAATTACAACTTGAATCTGAGCCAAGAGAACTGTAACAATTACACAGAGTCAAATCCCAGGAAAACCAAGTTTTATTCCTCACGTCAAGACTGTCATTAGTGAACCCCTGTAGAGAGTCTTGGAGTAAGAAGAATGTCGTAAATGAATGCAGGCGGTCTTTATGCAAAGTGGACAGATGTATGGGATTACCATAGAAAGAATATTTATCTAACAATTTGGAAATCTTGTATGAGAATATGTCTGCACATGTATAAAGACTAGAGGCCCAATGCCCGAAATTTGTGCAAGAGCAGGCCTTCCTTTCCCCAGCTGCTGGCACCAGCTTTCCTCTGGCACCTGGGACCCGAGCTTCCCTCATAGCCCCGGCTTCATCCAGGAGGTCATCTGAAAGGACATCCAGTCTAATTAGCATATTACACTTTTATTATTATATACTATAGGCCCAGTGCACGAAATTTGTGCTGGGGGGAGAGGGGGATGTCCCTTAGCCTGGCCTATACCCTCTTCAATCCAGGATCCTACAGAATTGGCCCTAAACAGGCAGTTGGACATCCCTCTTACAATCCAGGACAACTGGTTCCTAACTGCTCACCTGCCTGCCTGATCACCCCTAACCACTCTGCCTGCCTGATTGTTCCTAACCGCCTCTGCCTCAGTCCTCGCTACCGTGACTTTGTCCAGAAAGACATCCAGAAGGATGTTCAGAAGATGTCCGGTCTATCCAGTCTAATGAGCATATTACCCTTTTATTAGTATAGATAAATTAGACAGGCCTGAAAGTTTTAGTTCAGCTAATTTACCACAGTTTTATTAAGTTGATCCTGAATATGGAGAGATCAGTTATTTCCAGTTGCTCTTCTATGGTATCATTTAAACAGCCCAGATTTGGCCTTTCTGTCACTTGTTAAAAGGTATGGAAATAACAAGGTCTTGTTAGACATAAATCATGTTATAAGGAAAATCTTGAAATCCAATTTTAATGTCCATTTTAGTTGCAATGCAATTTTGATAAAACACAAAGGCTAGTACATGTAAAGGATGAATTTATCTTATTAATCAGAATTCCTGCTGCTGTTAATTTCTGTTTTTATATTTAATTTTTGTTAATTAATGAACTGTGTATTTATTTAGAGAAAAGAAAATTGCTGGCTAAATAGCTTTTTATACAACCAAAAGAGAAAGATTATTTGACAACTGTGGCAAACAGCATGTATTCATTTGAGAAAGTGTTTCAGGGAAATCTTTCACCTACAGAATATTGAAAAGAGTACTTATTTAGGTGTATATAATTTTATTTATTTTAAAAAACTGATCATCCTTTGTTGCTCTGGAAATTGTTAAATGCTACAGGTGAGAAAGCCTGATATTTGCATTTCTTCATGTGTTTTTGAAAAAAATGATATAGTCACACTTCAGGTGTCCATTTCATGCTAGGATGACATATGTTGTAATCCATTGTGACTATGATGTGAAGGTTAGCTCAACTCTGATGAAATTTTTTGAAGATAAAAGTCAAAACATGAAAAATGCAAAAGGATCTGATTAAGTTTTGCTTCCTCCAAAGAGATGACATTTTATGTGCAAGAGCTAGGATGATTTATATTTAATACATATTAGTTTGTTGTATTCAAGACTTTAAATAAAATACTTATTTTTGTAAAAATAAGAAGTTAATATAAAATTTGGATAAATGATATATACAAGTATAATGACTCACAATATATTCAGTTGGCAGATTAAACCTGTCTACACTTTGGAAGATAAAGTTTGATTCTGTGCTTTGAGTTATATATATTTTAATAATTTTGGGGAAATCAAAATATTGGTGGGTGTAGCTATGGAATTAGCACATTTCCTCCCCTGCTATTGAAAAAATAAGTAAAATACTGGGAGAAAATATTTACAACTTATATATTATACTTACAATTAAAGAATACCTATACATTAATGAGAGAAACATAATCTCATTAAAAAGGATATGAAAAAATAAAAATTTAACCTCAATTGTAATCAGTGAAACAAATTCTTTTTTAAAAAAACATTTTTTATTTATTTCAGAGAGGAAGGGAGAGGGAAAGAGAGATAGAAACATGAATGATGAGGGAGAATAATTGATTGGCTGCCTCCTGCATGCCTACTAGGGATGGAGCCCGCAATCCAGGCATGTGGGAATTGATCTGTGACCTCCTGGTTTATAGGTTGACACTCAACCACTGAGCCATGCAGGCTGGGCAGTGAAACATAAATTTAAAGAAGAATAAAGTATGATATTTTCCCCATTCAATTGGCCAGAAAAATATATAATATTTAATGTTGGTTAGTAAAAGTATGGAGACATGGTTACTATTGATGGAAGTAAAAAATTATATAACTTTTTAGAAAACAAATTGATAGTACATAAATAAAGTGTATACCTTTTACCCTCACAATTGGACTTATGGAACTTATCCTATAGAATTATTCATGCATGTGAACAAAGATATTTGTATATGGATGTTCATTGCAGCCTGGTTCATAATACCAACATGGGTGATATCTAAATGTTCACTTATAGGGTGATGACAAAATTATGGCCTTATAGACTGTTATGAATTCATTAATCAGATAGATTTCTATTAGGGGAACATATAATTTACTAGAGGCCTGGTGCATGAAATTCATGAACTCAGGGGGTGGGAGTCCCCCAGCCTGGCCTGTGCCCTGTCACAATGCAGGAGCCCCACGATCGATTGCCCCAAAGAGGTAGGCCAGAGCCAGGGGTCCTGCCTCAGCGCTGAGCTGAGCTGGGAGGCGGGACCCCTAAAACCCCCAGGCAGGCCTCACCTCATGGATCCAGGGGACCTGGGCGGAGGTGGGACTCCCAGGCAGGCTCTGTGTTGTGCATGCAGCAACAAGCCCAGCCCCACCCACCTGCAGGCACCAACTGTGCCGAAGCCATCTTGTGACAACATGAGGGCATCACGGCGTGACAACACTTAGGCTTTTATTAGTAAGGATTATCCAAACTAGGCTACTTTTGATAGTGAAAGAGGAAACTATTAATCATTAATCCAAGAAAATGGGATAAACCTAGATATATGATTGCTGAAATCCATGTGCACTGATATGGAAAAATGTCCAAAACACACTGCCAGATTAAAAAAAAAAATACAAAGATACATCTACCCAAGCTAAAACTGCATTTGTATTTGTGTAAATGCATAGAAAGAAATATGGAAGAATACATGCCAGACTGCTAATATTTGTTACTCTGGGGAGAGTGTGGAACTGGGGAGAAAGATGAAGGTAAACTTGTTCTGTTTGCTTCTTTATTAACTGATTTTTATAATGAGCAGTCATTTATATTATTAAAAAGTCAAGTAGCAATAAATCCTTCCAAAATTTAAGATCCTCAAAAAAGTGTCTATGGATGCATTACCTAATAATGTAGCTTTGTTAGTTGTGAAAATTGCTTCAGCTGACATGGTCACCTTCTAGTGATGATCCTAAGATGTCTAATTACAAAGCAGAAAGCAATGGAATCATTCTTAGCAAAAAGCTTCCTCAGTGGGAAAGAGCAATGAGCACTTTATTGTTACCAGGCAGAGTACAAAGTCTCAGTACAGGTTCTATATTGTGCTGAAGAAATTAATGCAACTTTTTAGTCATTAAATGTTAGTTGGGGGCTGATTATGAAGTAATTATTTTTATAAGCCAACTCCTAATTATAGTGCCTTATACAAAGCCCTGTGTTGATGGAAACAGTTGAGACCATATCTGACTTTGCTAATGGCTTCCTGGTGGAAAAAAATAATAACTAATGGCAGGTTTTCCCCATGGTGATGATTTTGCTTTTCAGTTGGTGAGGTCTTTGGAACACCAAGAATGATAGTCATGTTGAACTAGAGTTTATTTATTTGATTTCTACCATGTGTCTGGCACTGTTCTAAGAACTAGAGATACAGAAAAAAAAAAAAAAAAGCATTAAGAATTTCTGCTAGGGAATGCCAACCAGGCACTCGGCCTCCCCTCCTCTCCAGCTCCATCCTCCCCCCACGTGCACACCGTGTCTCCGTACCTTAGGCTTTTACAGCTCCTCTGATTTTCCTTCTGGTTTTCTCTTTCCTTCTAGTTGTAGAATTTCCAGTCAGTCAACTTTCCTCTAGTTCTGGATGATGTCCACTTTATATTTTAGTTGTATTTTTTGAAATTGTTGTGTGAGGCTGCAGTTAGGCGGACCTATGCCGCCATCTTGGTTTCTCTCAATCGAACCCTATAGGTTTTAACTCTATGAATTGTCTCCTAACTCCATAGTCACTTCTTTTTTACTACTAAAGTTGCCTTAATTTAAGCTTTATATATGTGTTCATGCCTCTAAGCTTTTGTACAAAATCCTCTGTCTTCCTATATGCAGCCTTCTTTCTTGCTTGCCTGGTCAACTCCAACTTATTTCTAAAATCCCAGATTTTGTCTTCTATTAACCTTTTGTACTTGTCTCCATCACTCTGCTACCCACCAGAGTTAGTCATTCTTCTTTGCTGCTTCCACATCTTTTTAAAAAAAAATATATTTTATTGATTTTACCAGAGAGGAATTGAGAAGGATAGAGAGTTAGAAACGTCGATGAAAGAGAAACATCGACCAGCTGCCTCCTGCACGCCCCCCACTGGGGATGTGCCTGCAACCAATGTACATGCCCTTGACCGGAATTGAACCTGGGACTCTTCAGTCTGCTTCGGCTGCTTCCACATCTTTTGTAACATAGTTTTATGTAATACTTATCAATTTAAATTATGGACACCCTAGCATAGAGTAATAATAAATTTCTGTAAAATTTAATAAATTAATATTTAACAACTCAATCTCTAGGTACTAAGAAAATATTTATTGGAAAAATTAGTGAATTAATGAGTGAAGCTGGAAAATGAGCAAATTGTTTATTCTTGAACAGAAAATGGGCACTGACAAACGATCAGGGACTGTAAATGTTTAGTCAGGAAACTACTGGAGTATAGGTCATGTTTCCATTGTTTCCTTTTCCTGGTAGTAGGACATTTGAAAGATACAGGACTTTCTGAGAAGGATACTAGAGCTAGTGTTGATAAAGTGGGCAGATAGTGTTGATGAAATGGTCTTAGATACCTGGACCATGACTTAATATCCTCATATGATAGGCTCTTGGCTAAGGTGACATGCATAAAGTGACAAACATGTTTTCCCAGAGGTTAGCTGATCTATTTAAGAAAATATAGAGGGAAAGCAGAACAAACTCCCAGATAAAGCCATGAAGCTGATTTCTTTGGAGGACAACAGATAGGACATGGAAAGAAAAATAAGACTGAAGGAACTCTCAGAGATTCACATGAGAAAATAATTAGAAGAGACTGAAAATATCAAGTACCAAAACAATGTACAGCACATGGGTTGTAAATAAAATGAATACACACTGCAATGTGTAAACACATACAGGGTGGGGCAAAAGTTGTTTATATGGAGAATAATATAATAATTAATAGACCAAGAATAAACTCTGTGTTTCACATACAATTGTAAACCTACTTTTGGCCCACCCTATATATAAGTGGATGGGAACTACAAAGAATTGTTGTAAATATTTTCATGAAATAGTTTATCTAATGCACCAAATATATAAATAACAAAATCTGATAGAGGAATTATATAACAGTACTCTATGTTAAGAAGATACACCATGCCAAAATCAGTTAGGCTCAGTGGATAGAGCATTGGCCTGCAGACTGAAAGGTCCCAGGTTCAATTCTGATCAAGGGCATGTATCGATACCTTGGTTGCAGGCACATCCCCAGTAGGGGATGTGCACGAGGCAGCTGATCGATGTTTTTCTCTCATCCTCTCATTGATGTTTTTAACCCTCTATCCCTCTCTCTTCCTCTCTGTGAAAAATAAATAAAATATATTTTTAAAAAAGAAGATACACCTTTAAGAAATCCACAAAGTACTTCCCTTATAAATGTATAAAAGAGACAGAAATGATGTTGAACTGACCTTAGAGAAGAAACAGATGATGGATTCTTAAAAAAAAACAAACACAAAACACACACACACACACACACACACACACACACACACACATATATTTAGCAGAAAGGAAGGGAAAAGGAGAGAGAGATAGAAACATCAATGATGAGAGAGAATCATTGATTGGCTGCCTCCTGCATGCCCCCCACTGGGGATCTAGCCTGCAACCCAGGCATGTACCCTTGACTGGAATTGAACCTGGGATCCTTCAGTCCACAAGCCAATGTTCTATCCACTGAGCCAAGCTAGCTAGGGCTGGATGATGTGTTCTTGATATATTTTATGAAACTGGCTCAGAATCAAGATATAGCAGTAATGGGGATATAATCGGGCCATCTGCTGGAAGCCTTAGTCAGCTAAACACAGAGCATCTGACAAGTTCTAGACCTGCTTGATGAAAATTCTACTTCCTGAGGGTAAAAGAAAATGCCAAAACTCATCTTAGAAGCAGCAGTACTAGTATGCTAACATATTGTATTTTTATAAAAAGGAAAATAAAGAATGTGTATGATTATGTGTTTGATATGTTTGCATATTCATTTTAAAAACCTTTGTATGGCCACAGAAGGAACTGGTAACATTGGTCGCTCTGGGAAATGGGGCTGGTGGCTGGGGAACAGGGATATCAGAGATACTTTTCATTGTTTGTTTTACTTGAGAAATTCTGAACTACAGAATTATGTTGTTTATTCCAAAAGATTAATTAAAATAATCAAAGCCAAAAATAAAAAATTAAAAAAAAATAAGCCAGCAAGAAAAAAAATTCCAAAACAAAGCTTATGGGATCAGGGAAGGTTTCTTTTAAGATGTCGAATTTTGTATTAGCCTTTATTAAACCATTTATACTATATTGCAATAACATATTCTGAGTAGATATCTTAAGCAACTTGCAAGAGTAACCAGAGAATCCCTGCTCTCTCTGAGATGTAGTGGTAGACACCCAAGGCTCCCTAAACATTCCTGATGGCGGGTCTCCCTCTCTTTCTCATGCCCTTTGCCTCTCTCCATATGGGGGTGGGATGTGGAGGAGGGATGTTTACTAAGAGTCAGTTGTGCTTGTTCTCAAACCTAATTATGTCCATTGTACTTCATATTTTAAAATGTGTAATTTCATTACATGTTAAACTGATGAAATATTAAGTGAAAGAGAGTGGTTTCTTTCTTTTCTTTTTTTTTTTTTTTTTTTTTTTTTTTTTGAGAGTGGTTTCTTAAAAATGTATTTGAATAGTTTGGAAAGACTATACAACAGAGATGTTAAAACCAAGGGCTCTCAGATTAACTATTATATCAGCAAGACAATGGTAAAAGACTGGAGGGAAATTTATAAAAATAAATGGTGCCAGTGCTTAGATACTTCTACAGGGTTGTTACATTTTCACTCTATCTTAAATAACCTGAAACTAGCCCGAGCTGGTTTAGCTCTGTGGATAGAGAGTCAGCCTATGGACTGAAGGGTCCTGGGTGTCATTCCAGTCAAGGGCATGTACCTTGATCCAATCCCTAGCCCGATGGGGCACATGTAGGAGGCAACCAATCGATGTGTCACAGTCACATTGATGTTTCATTCTCTATAAACATCCTTCCACTCTCTTTAAAAATCAATGGAAAAATACCCTCAGGTAAGAATTAAAATAAATAAGTAAATAAATAACCTGAAACTAGAAAATATTATAACTGAGGCATTATGCTGTGCAAGAAAGACTATGCCAAATTCCAATCAGCAATGGAGAAAGGGCCTTGATCCTCATCTAGAGTTTGGCGAGCGAGTGTATAGTTAAGGGTTTAAAGTTAAAGTTAAAATTTCAGTTATTTGCCAAAGCCGATTTGGCTCAGTGGTAGAGCATTGGTTTGCGGACTGAAGGGTCCCAGGTTCGATTCCGGTCAAGGGCATGTACCTTGGTTGCGGGCACATCCCCGGTAGGGGGTGTGCAGGAGGCAGCTGGTCGATGTTTCTCTCTCATCGACGTTTCTAGCTCTCTGTCTCTCTCCCTTCCTCTCTGTAAAAGGTCAATAAAATATATTAAAAAAATTTTTTTCAGTTATTTGTGTGATGTTCCACTTTTGTAGTTTTTGTTTCACCAGCTGACTAGAGACCTTGTCCTGTGCTGGCCTCAGCTCCTGACTTGCCCACAGCACTGTGGACTTCTTTAGAAGAGGGGCCGTATCTTGTTATCTTTGTCACTGCTGGGTATCATATATGGATCTTAGAACACAGTGAATGGTCAATAACTGTTTGCTGAGTAATTACCTTGCCAACAGAGTTGAAAGTAACATATATTTTTGTTGAGTCCTGATCCTGGGGATCCACCAGACCTCTTAACAAAATTTGAGAAGGGCAGAGTGAAAATGACATGAGGCAAACTGAACTCAAGAACTGAGTTAAGGAAAAGAATATACAGGTAAATGGAAGGAGGTAGAAAATCTCATCTTAGGCTAGACCTGATTCTATAGGGGTTTGTTGGTAAGGGGGAAATAAAAGATTTCCCAGGAGAAAGTAACTAAGTCTTTTTAGAGTTTGTTATAATCAGGGCGGAGGAATCTATTTAGATGCACATAAGAAACCAGAATTTCCCAAAGTGTGTCCCATTGGAATATAAGATTGATTGCAACATGTCACATTCTGTACTAGACAAGTAAACAGAAAAAAAATACTTGTTTACTTGTCCTTTATTCTCTGAAGTACAGTCTTCAGGAGAGAACTGGCTCTTCTGGCTGGTCTTGCTCACAGCTACAGGTCCACTGTCTTAAGTAGTGCCTGCCACGTATTCGGTGCCTTAGGGATGTTTATCAGATGAGGATCCAATGAGCAGCATAGAGAAGCAGGAACCCAGACAGACCCAGAAACAGTGGGGGCAGACGTTTACAAACAGGATCAGCTGCAAGTCACTATGAAACAGGAGGAGACATTAGTTACCCAAACTCTCAACCACCAATGGGGGTATTTTTATTCATAAATTTAAAATAAAATTAGCTTCATTTTTTTTGGCCTTTTAAAATAGGAATTTTTAGGGGTGAAATAGGCAGGTTTAGGGAATTTTTAAAATTAAGGGGGTCCATGGAAAAAGTGCAGGCTGCAAAGCTGCCAAAGGTTACATTTCCATAAGACAAGGGAGTTGGGAGTAGCAAAAGGTACACATTTACCGAATAAAGGGAAGAAGGAAGAAAGCCCAGAGGGAGTAGGAAAACAATGAGGGAGGAGGGCCTCATATGTCCCATGTGAGGTTTTGAGCTTTGAGCTCTGGAGTTACTATAGTGACCAAATCAAAGGGGAATAGTGCCCAATCAGAGGGAATATCAAGGCACAAATTTCTGCAGCCTTTATAAACCACTAGAGGCCAGGTGCATGAAATTCATGCACAGGTAGGTTCCCTAGGCATGGCTGGTGATCAGGGCTGATCTGTGGGATGACCAGCAAGGTGATTGGGGGGGCCTCCATGTTGGCCCCCGCCTTGGATGGCCTGAGGGGCCTGCAGGCTCAGGGCACCTCCTTCATTAAGCATCTGCCCCCTGGTGGTCAGTGCGTGTCATAGGATCTGTTGTTCCACTGGTCATTCTGCTCTTTGGTTGATTTGTATATTAAGCTTTTATTATATAGGATAGGGAAAAGGGACTCAATGGGACTCTTCCCTTCCCCATGTGGGAGTCTGTGCTGTGGAACTCTTTCCTCCTTCTCACTCGGGAGTCTGTGCTCTGAGGTTCTTTCCTTTTCCCCATGTGGGAGTCTGTACTTGTTCTTCAATAAAATTTCCACCTTTATTATACCATCTTCTGTCCATGGTTTCACTCTTTGGCTCTGCCAGACAAGAGCCCAGGAGACCATCCTGCCCAGGGAAACACCTCAGGTTTCCAGTCCAAAAATCCCATTTCACTAGAAGGCACTGTGGTAGAGAAGCAAGAATCCGGCATGGATTCCTGGGCAACTAGTGGTAGCGTTATTAGAAACAGAGAAGACATCTCTGGATGGAAGGTCAAAAATGCTCTTTAATTACTTTTATAGAAATTCTTGTCTGCTTTGGTTTATAGCAAAGAAAAAAATTTTTTAGCTGGTGAACACAATTTCAATAAATTAAAGATACAATTTACGAGGCCATTTGATAATTACTGTAGGAGTTACTATATTAATCCTCTCTAAATCACTCAAATGAAGAGACAGAATCATTATACAATCATTTCAGTATTCATAATTAAGGAGATAATATTCATCTCATCGTTCTAAAGTGGACTAAGTTGTGAAGGTAAAAGACAAAAGAAAGAAAAAAGAGTATTTCATGCCTTTGTATGCATAATGTGTCTCTACTCTGCTAGAATCACTTGAGAATTTTAAGGAACAAATCAATGACAAGATTCTGCCCCACCTCCATTCCCCCTCCCCCTGCCCCAGGGCCAATTAACTCAGATTGTCTGGGGGTGGGGTTCTGGCATCAGAAAGCTCCCTGGTGATGCCCAGGTGCAGAATGGCTGAGGATAATGAAAGCAAGCCCTGCTAGGGAGGGGAGAATAAGAGTCTGTCTCAGACAAACTGTAGTGAGAAGTTAGAACTTATAATAAATTCATGTCCATGAATGCTCTAAATACAATATTTTATGTGGAACTTAAACATTTTTCTTATGAAGAATTCAATGTACTGATCCAGAGGTTGGTTAAAGGAAATAAGTCCTTCCCAAGAGTAAGATCTGACCATGAGAGGCAGAATATTATTATGCATTAGAAATGGTCACAACATACCCTATACCAAATCAGACATTTTATCTTCTCGAGTTAAAGATTATGAGCACGCCAGGCGAGATTGTGAAAATTGTTTCTCTGCAGATACTTGAAATTAAAGTCATGTTATATCTTGAGGTGTTTAAATTGAGTTCCGCCTCATAAAAGGGAGATAGACCTGGTGATTTAAAGAAGTTATTTTCAAACCAGAGGTTTATTTATTTTATTTTTGAATCTGTGATTAAGTTTTACTGGAGGACTCTCTGAGTCGGGTCAGGCGGTCTTGCATGGCAACCACATGTTCCATTTTTAGAAAGATGGCTGACTGGCTACCCAGCTGTCCAGTGTATTGTGGATGGTGTCTGTTCCCTGTCCGCTGTGACACTCCTTCTCTTTATTCAGCTCCTTTCTTCCCCTGTCAATCAGCTTTCCCAACATTACTGTCAGTTTTCTGGTCACTGTTTTACCCCTACTCTAGATTGAATACTTAATTATGTGCCAGGAACTCACAATACCCCAACAATCCTATATAATAAAAGGCTAATATGCAAATGGTTGTCACGCCCTCACTCGTAATGACCTATCAGCAGGAGGCTGCATGCCAAGCAGGCGTGTGCAGGTGGGTGAGGCTACTTACATGACTGGTCACCAGGAGAAGATGCATGAAGCACCTCTCTGTCCTCCAACCTAGGCTCCCATGGGTGGTGGCAGCTCCTTCCTGCCTCCCTCCTGCGGAAGCAGTGGGTGGCCTACTGTGCGTGCTTTTGCATGTTTGGCCACTAGTAGGGATGCTATTATTATCCCTACTTTCCAGATGAAGAAAGAGGGTCCTGGAAATGTGGAACAACTTTCCCCAGTCACTTAGCTATCGAATGGTAAAGCTGCTCTTGGATTTTAGGTCGATCTGACCCAAGCTTGTAAGCACTGTCCTTGGTCCTTCATTCTTTCACTGTGGATGGGTTTCCCTGGTCATACTCTGGGCTGCTACCCATTAGAGCAGCTTTGTCTATCTAGTCTGTAAAGTGGAAAGATTCTGTTCTGTCTTATCCCCCCACTGTGTGGATCAGACCCTCTGATCACAAATATCACACCAGGATAAGTGGCATCCAGGGAAATCCCTCCCAAGGAGAAAACTAGGATTAGGCTGGAAAACAAAGCCATTTCCTGCTGCCCACAGCCTTCAGATTTGCTCTAAGGACCATTCCACCGGTATTTTGGTCTCTCTCCACAGTAATTTTTTCTTCTGTCTCCTGAAGAGGCGGGTTAGAGTCACCCTCTGGCTCTTCTCATTACGCTTTCCTTCATGCACTGGATCTGAACACTTTGCTAAGATTTCTTCCATGAGATTGTCTCAAGAGCTTTCTTCATAATCAGTAGGTCAGGTCTCCCCACAATTTTCTCACCATATGTGATGGGTGTTACCATTGCTTCCCTAAAAGTGTTAAGAGTTCCATGAAAAGGAGGTGGCTGGTTTTTATCTAACATTACAAATATTTCAAGTTAGAACCATTGAGTTATTGAATGACTTTCCATATTTTGCACTCAGAAGCCAAAAGTCACCCATTCAGAACCTGGTTAACTGCTAGGAGAAATAAATGCCATGCTCCTTAAAAAAAAAAAGAGAGAGAGAGAGAGAGAGAGAGAGAGAGAGAGAGAGAGAGAGAGAGAGAGAAAAGAGAAAGAAAGGGAGGGAGAGAAAGGGGAAAAAAGGTGTGACTTGTTCTTAAAGCTGACTAATCTGGTAAATTGGTCTCTGAATAGCCTAAAGGTATTCGGTGGTGCTTAATTACAACATAAAACTATTTGGAAACTCAGAATATCTGCTGCAGGTAGAATTCAATCTATTCTCATTTGCATCTGAAGTGAAACTATTCACGTGGAGCAGCATAAGTCTTGTCTGAGAGGCTCACTTAGGTGAAGGGTTCTCTAAAGAACTTAATACTTTACAGTAAAAATATTTTGGATAAATAATAAAAATTATCAATTATATACAGTTAAACTGCTGAGGGAAGTAGAGGTATGAGTTTGAACCAGGGTACTAAATTTGTTTTTGTATGGACAATTCCAAATATATTTTAAAGATGCTTAAAAGCTCTAGTTTCCCCAAATTATTTTTTTTTAAGAAGTGATAAGCACTTTAAAATCTAGCTACTGACAAGTATATGTTTGCCTTGGATCTAAATCAGGCTCTTTAGTTGACAATATAAGAATTTTTATTATTATTATTATTGCAAAGAGGTAAGTGGTATAAGAAGAAGATCCTTGAGGAGAACATGGTAGCTAGTGTACTGAACATTTTTTTCCTATGAAGAGCTGAGTAATAAAAGAATTTGTGGATAAGCAGAAAATGTACTGGGCCCTAAATGTTAAAACTTTGAAACAATGTTTACTGATATGATATATTCATCATATTAAATTATACATTACATAATGCAGATGTAGGAGTTAAAAACAATGTGTAAAATATGAATAAGAGACATTTCTGTAACATTGTATTTTATGTGTGTTTAAAAATGCTTTATAACTATGTATAAGGTACTATACTATGGAATGTGTCAAGCCAATGCCATAAAATAAACTGCATTAACCACAGCTGCATGGACAGATTAGATACGAGTGTGCTGTTTTGGGATTCAGTACACCGGACATAGGGCAGTTTTGGCACACCTCAAACATGGCATATCTCATCTTTTGGGGGTTCATTTCTCAAACATGGCACACCTCATCTTTTGAGGAGCTATTTCTCCACTCTGAGTCCACATGATTCCAATCAGAGTGACTATCCTAGTGACTATCACAGTTGACCTCAGGGACAGTGTATGTGATCCAGATCTGGCCAGTGAGAATACAAATCCTTTGGGCCTGGAATCCTATCTAATAAAGAGGGCATCTAATTGACCATCATGCCTTCACCCACAGCCAACAAGGAGGAAATATTCTAATTGACTGCCATGCCCTCAAAGATGGCAGTGCCCACAGCTACAAGATGGTGACCAGTCCCCTCAGCCCCACCAGGGTGGCAGGTGTGTGACTTGGCTTGGCCCGCCCCCCCAGGTGGGTCCAGCTGCTCCACGCACCTGCCTCCAGAGTCCCCCACTCTCCACAGCCCCCCAGCTGCCCAGGACTGGCCTGAGATGCAGGCAAGCCCTGAATGGTGGCTGCCCAAATGACACCCAAGGTGCAGGCAAGCCAGGGCCACCTGAAGCTTTGGTAATCAGGGCTGGCAGAAGCTTGTGCTGCTGGCAGTGGCAGCAGCATAGGTGTGATGGAGTGTCACCTCCTCCTGATCACTGGGTCACCTCCCACCCCTGAAAGCTCCCGGTTGTGAGAGGGGGCAGGTCAGGCTGAGGGACCCCCTTCCATTGCATGAATTTTCATGCATTCGGCCTCTAGTTGGTTCAGATTTGGCTACATGATCCATCGGGCCAGTTAGAGTCAATCCCAGGGCTTCTAGAACTATCAATATGCTTTTTCAACATTGAAGTTGCCTATTTCATGGGACTTAAAGGCCAATGAAGAATGTCTTCACAGGTTTCTAATGATTTTTCTTTGAATCCTATACATAAAATATATGACTGGAACTAAACCCAAAACAAAGAAAAGCAGAGCTCAGACATGGAGAGAGACAAATACCTGAGGACATTTGAACACTTGGGTTCTGCTGCACTCAAGCCTAGTAAGTCCTTGAATCTCCCTGATGTATGAGCCACCTTTTCTTTCTTTCTTTTTTTTTTTTTAAAAAAAACCAGACAACTTGATACTATGTTTCTGCCCCTTGTAAATAGGTGTCTTATTAATATACCTAAGTCAAATATTGGCAGTAGTAAGTAGTTAATTTGTAACTGGCAGAGAAATGTGGTAATTAGGCAGACGTTTTAAAAGAAAAGATTTATGCATACCAAATAGAACATGAAGTAAGAATATATTTTTATTAGAAGATTTCAAAATTTACATAGGATTATATGATTTTAAGACTGTAGAGATTAAATGCAAAGAGAGAGTTTTAAAAGCAGCAAGAGAAAAGCAGTTAGTTACCTACAAGGGAGCTCCCATTAGATTATCAGCAGAACCTTTGCAAGCCAGAAGGGATTGTCAAGAAATAGTCAAAGTGATGAAAAACAAGGACCTACAACCAAGATTACTCTACCCAGCAAAGCTATCATTTAGAATCAAAGGACATATTATATAAAGAGCTTCCTAGGGAAAAAAAAAAAAGGAAAAAAAAAAAAGCTAAAGGAGTTCATCATCACCAAAACAGTATTACATGAAATGTTAAAGGGTCTTCTTTGAGAAGAAAAAAGATTAAAAAAATACAAATAAGAAAATGGCAATAAATACATATCTATCAACAAGTGAATCTAAAAAAAAAAAAAAGATGAAGAAGCAGGACAGAAATAGACTCATAGATACAGAGAATATTTTGATGGTTGCCAGATGGGAGGAGGATGGGGGACTGGCTGAAAAAGGTGAAGGGATTAAGAACTACAGATTGGTTGTTGCAGAATAGTCAAAGGATATAAAATGCAGCATAGCCAATGTAGCCAATAATATTCTAAATAACTATGTATGGTATCAGATGGCTACTAGGATTATTGGGATGATCACTTAGTAAGTCATAAAATGTCTAATCACTGGAGTATACACCTGAAACTAATGTCATATGTCAAATGTAATTGAAAAAAAAATGATTTAAATTTAAAAAAAGATAGTAGAGGTTATATTTTTAAATGTTCTAACATTAGATTTATAAGTACATGAGGGCCCAGCATAAACACCTAACATATTCAATAAAGATTATGGACAAATGTTCCATGTGATTATAAAAGTGAAAATAAACCATGGGCTGTTGAAGGATCTTAAACATTTAAATTTCTCAAAGCCAACTGTGAATGTTAGGAACCACATTAATGCTATTTTTTGTGTAACTTAATCTAGCCAAAAAGAACCATACGAGTGAAGGAGAATGCATCTACTACTTTGAAAACAGTTAATCCCTTTTCCTTAAAAATGACTTCCTTAACTAGAAAATATAGATAAAATTTACAAACAGATGTGCATCCAAAACATGGACCAGTTTATTATCATATTAAAATATTAATTTAATTTGTTTACTCTAAAGAAATTAATAAGCACTTACCCTATTGAAATGGAACTTTGGTTAAAATTATAAACTGACACCATCCTAACTTTAGTTTCTAAGCAATTATCAGTATTTTTATGCTACCAGATTTGATTAAGTCATTAGGAAAAATGATCAAACCCATTGTTTGGCACCAGGGAGCCCAAACAGCTGGCTGACTTAGATAAAGGTTCCACTCTTCCATAAACTGTGGCATGCTGGCATCACCGAGGGGGTTTGGGGATGCTGCATTCACCTTTAAAATTGGGAAAAACGAAAACAAGGTAATCTGTGTTTTGAGGTATGTTAGCTATTTATTTCAGCCATTTGCTAATTTACAATTGTGAATCTGGATAATGGGATTATGGGCTGGACTTTTTATGGGCAGTTTTGGAAGGTTTTAAAACAAAAGGAAACTATTCGTCTTGTCTTTGGAAAACACAGTGGAAATATGTCACACCATATGGAGATAATATATAAATAGCAAAAGGACTGTGTCAACATATTATTAGTGTAAAACATAGGGCAGCTCCCGGCATGGCTCAGTGGTTGACCGTCAACCTATGACCCCCGAGGTTACAGTTTCATTCCTGGTTAGGGCACATGCCCAGATTACAGGCTTGATCCCCTGTGTACAGGAGGCAGCCAAACAATGATTCTCTGTCATCACTGATGTTTCTATCTCTCTCTCTTTCTCCCTTCTCTGAAATCAATGAAGATATATTTAAAAAACACATAGGGAATACTTCCTATTCCTTATCTTTTGTGAAAAGTATACATCTTCAAATAAATCTAGGTTAATTGTTAGCTTTAATACCCTAAAGAGAACAGGATACAGCGAAGACATATACTCTCCTAAAAAATAAGGCTATTGAGTCTCATTTAAAATAATTATGTGAAACTCAAAAATTGGAAAACCACACCAAGGGCATGTACATTGATCAGAAGAAAATATAAATAGACTTTGAATAAGAAAGACTGAACTCACTCATCTTCATGGTGGCAACCCCAGGATTAGCAGCATCATTGGTACATAGGCCGGTGACTGGAGCTACTGTAATTATTTGGCAAATGATTGACTACTTTCTGTGTTGTTAAAGAGTCATTAAAATTCTGCTCCGCTGAATACATGGTAATTATACATAAACTGTGAACTGGAAAAGCTGTTACTAACAATCATTGAGAATACAAACATGAAAAAATCCAGATAAAAGCAAGTGTGATAATTTGTTTAATAAAAGTGCTGGCAGTGTTTCCTCTGTTCACAGGGTCAGAGTATAAATAAAGTAAATGAAAATCTTCAGAAATTATGTGGAAGTGAACATGAAGGGCAGCTCAGATGTTAGCATGCTGCTCACTGTCCCTAGGCTAAAGCCGGTCTTCCATTGCTGTGTAGTCTCCATTGGTCCCTTGGGTACAAGCCAAACAGCTTGCTTCAGGTCATATCCTTCCTTAAAAAAAAAAAAATAGTGTAGAAGTGAAATGAGTTAAAGGAAAAGACTCTTTCACTCATGTGTGATTCTTCTCAAAGACTTTTCTACACGCATGGAAACATATGAGAGCCCTGACTAGGGTATGGTGAGTGCAACATCTTGGGTATAAAATTTAAGGAGGCACTGAGAGTGAGTGCCCTATATTTTACTACCTTTTAGTCCTGGCCCTGAAGCATGCAAATGTATGTGTACAGTTTATATAAATTTACATATAATCCAAAATCAAAATGGGATCATATTGTAGGTGTAACTTGTCTGAGTCACTCCATAATACATGACAAGCATCCTTCCTTGTGAGTCTATATAGATCTATGTCATTCTTTCAAATATTCGCATAATGTTTCAATATGAATGTACTATAATGTATTAAATCCTCCCTCTATTAATAGGCACTTACACTTTCCAGTTTTTGAGTACTACTAATAATAGTGAAATTTCATGTAGGTATACATTTTTATGTACTCCTGTATTTTGATAGGACAGATTATTGTCAATAGTGAAGTTGTACATTCAACAAATATTCACATCAATACTGACAACTTTCCTCTAAATCGCAGCAAAGTCAAATGAAACTTTCTGGGATGATGGAAATGTTCTCTATCTGTGTTGCCCAATATGGTATCTACAGGCCACATGAGGCCATTGAGCACTTGAAGTGTTACTAGTAAAACTAAGGAATAGAATTTTAATTTTATTTCATTTTAATCTGAACTTTTCAGTGGATTGTTTTTAAACTTCTTGGCTTATGGCCATTGTCTAGGAGGGCCTCCAAAAATATTGAAAAATAATCATGAATAAACAGAATTTTCTTGTTCTCAGCTTTGTGTGTCTGTCTCACCATATACATGTCACTGGTTGTTGGTTTCTGATAGATGGTCTTTACCAAAGTAACAGACCCTTCCAGTGGGCTAACCCCGAAGCCATTCTGTGGTCTCTTGCTATAAGTGCTAGAGAGCCAGTTACTTCCTCTGTTAAGGGGAAACCTGCACGTGTCTTAAGGGAGAGATTAACCTGGATCCTCTTAAGGGTTAAGTGTCAGTGCATGTGGGAGTGCAGAATGTATGGACGATTCTTCTCCCTACATCCAGTCTTGTTGTCCAAAGCTGTGGCCGTCTTGATCATAGGCAGCCAGCACGAAAGTGCAGAGCTGGCACTCAGTGTGGTCAGAACACAAAGCTGGAATGAGCCTGAGACCTGGGTTATATTTTTGGCTCCATGACCCAGTTCTGAGACTGCTTCTGAAGTTGTTGTAAGATAAACACAAAAAGTTTTTATAGCTTAAACCACCATTCATAGAGTTTTCTATTACTTCCCACCTCAAGTTAAGAGCACTTTTTTCTATTTTCAGTTTTATGAGTATTATTAAAACCAGAAATGAATCATATCCTTTTGAAAATAACTTTCAAATAACAGCAGCAAACACTTACATAGTACCTAATGCATGAAAAACAGTGTTTTAAATTTTTACCTTTGCTCACTAATTTAATCTTTATAACAACCTCATGGGATAATACTATTATCCATTTCTTAAAGATGAGGAAATTGAGACATAGAGTGAACAGATAAGTTGCCTAAGGTCACATAGTAGTAAGTAACAGAGCCAGGATTTGAACTCGTATAGTTTGGTTCCAGAACCCTGAATCTTAGTCTACTTCCAGTATTTTTCGTATTGAAAAATGATGACTGGACTACAGTACATATTTTTCAGTTCTGTTATTATTTTATTATTATAGTCATATGTCACTTAATGAGGGGGGCAGTTCTGAAAAATGCAATGTTAGACCATTTCTTTGTTGTGTGGACATCACAGAGTGCACTTACACAAACCTAGATGGCCAAGCCTACTACACTCCTAGTCTACTGGTATATGGTGTAGAGTAGGCTATTGGTTCTAGGCTACAAGCCTGTGTTGCATGTTACTGTACAAAGCAACATGAGTTTAAATCAAGCACAAGATAAAAAGGAATCAAGAGACATGGCAAACACAAGGCTGCTGCCTGTTTAATAAGACATACTGTTTTACAGAAAACTTTTTTTTATAAGTAGAAAGAATACACACTAAAATAATGAAAAAATATAGTATATTAAGTACATAAAGAAGTAACAGTCATTAATTATGATTAGCAAATAGTATGTACTGTAGTTATGTACATGTGCTATACGTTTATAAGGTTGGCAGTGCAGTGGGTTTGTTTGCACCAGTATCACCACAAACATGTGAGTAATGTGTAGCACTATGACTTTAAAATATTGCCAAAACATCACTAGGCAATAAGAATTTTTCCCTGCCTTAGAATCTTATGGGACCATTATATATACACTCCCTTGTTGACCAAAAGGTCATCATGAAGTGAATGACTGCAGTTGTCTTTATCATAAGAGCGGCCAACAGATCTAATTAATGGTAAGTGAATATGAATTAAGTGTTTTAACATGTCACTTACATAGTTCACTGTAAAAAGAGCACCAGCAAAATTCAATCGATTAAGCTTCAAAGTAAATGTCAGCTTTTTCCACTCAACTTATTTTCTTCAATTAAGTTTGATTTCACCAATTCATTTCTGAGATTTTCCTTTTTCTTCTTCTTCTGGGACTCAAGAGAACAATATCCTTTCTTATGCTTCCGAAAGCTAGAATTATAATAGATGAATTAAGGCAACTTTTTCCATTTCTTTGACATGTTCTGACTTTGGCCACATTTTCTTTTGTTTCTATCCTTCTTCTTTGATTAAGGACAGTGATGCTTTTGTTTTCTATTCTCCAAGAATGAAGCATAGAACCAACCAACAAAAAAAGAAAAGAAGACCTCACTATACCACCTACTTATGTTTTTTTATGTGTGTATTTCATCTCATTTGCCCTGTATAGACTGTGCATAGCTCAATATACATGAACAGAGTTTTAAAATCCCATTGGCACACCATAAGTAAGAAATGGCACTAACAGAGCCTCCTGACAGAGTAGTTGTATATAGTAAGTGTAAACCTAGATTATTTACAACGTAAGGTACAACGGGAATTACTTTTCAGCCCCCAGATATTGACAATGGAAAATTATGTTGATACTCGAAAATCTTTAAAGGCTCTTGTTCGATTTTTCATTTTTGTACTTTTCATGTATTCACTGGCATCTGACAATGCTTTTGGAAATACACCGAAATAAAAAATCACTAAGTAGAAGTTGTGCAAAAGCCAATGTTAGTGGCATGACTCCAGTCTAGCCATCATTATAGGCTCATTCTATTTACCATCACCCAAGGAAGATAAGATGTGTGTGTGTGTGTGTGCGTGAGTATAGGTAGAGTGATATTTAGCTAATAGGTTTATCATCATTGTCATCATCATCATCTTTCTTATCATTATCAGGGTGATAATCCTATATAATAAAGACTAATATGTTAATTAGACTGAACAGCAGAATGACTGCCTGAACGACCTTCAGGACGAAGCTAGGGCTGCGAGGGACAATCCCCTTGCAAGAATTTCATGCATCAGGCCTCTAGTAGTATTATAAATAATCATAATTATCACTATAATGTACTGTTTTTGTGTATTTGCCATTTCATATAATTTATTTTCTAGCGATTTAAAGATAGTCATTGCTCAATGTGCAATTAAATGTCAAAAATCTATATAATTAATCTACGTTCTGGAATAAACACTATCATCTCAACTGCAAATAAACCCATGAGTTAACAAATATATCTTTGCATTCTTTGGCAAATATATACCTAAGAGATTATGTAGCTGTTATCCATCATGAAAATATGGGAGTTTATTTTAGCGAAATGGGACAAAAAGTTGGAAAAATAAAGATGATGTAGGCAGAGTATATATCACATTCACAGGGACAGGGGCAGGGATATTCATCATGTTCACAGCCACAGAAGAAAATAGAAATAGTAAGAGGGACCATAAACATGAAAAACGGTGGAACAGAGTGAGAAGGAAACTGAATAAAGGCAAATAGATTTAGAGGCTTGAAAGGAAAATTGGGCACCATTGCTTTGATACAGAAGAAAGTGGAACCAAATCAAGAATAACATAAAAATAAGTAGGACGCCGAGACCGGTTTGGCTCAGTGGATAGAGCGTCAGCCTGCGGACTGAAAGGTCCCGGGTTCGATTCCGGTCAGGGGCATGTACCTTGGTTGCGGGCACATCCCCAGTAGGGGGTGTGCAAGAGGCAGCTGATCAATGATTCTCTCTTATCGATGTTTCTAACTCTCTATCCCTCTCTCTTCCTCTCTGTAAAAAATCAATAAAATATATTAAAAAAAATAAGTAGGATGAAAAATGAGACATTCTAGGGAATTCAGATAAGGAATTTGGGTGTGCTGGGTGTGAAGGTTTTTTTTTTTTTTTGGAAATGTACATGTTCTGTTTCTTCAATTTCATGCATGCATGAAACTAAAGGGAAAAACAAAGCAAGGCCTACAGTGAGGGGCGGAAAGGTGTTGCTTCATCATTACTCCTGACCGAGGCCAGTGAACTTTCCAGGCTCTTTACGTTTTCTTTTGTTTCATAATGGAATTTAGGTAAATTGCCTTTGTAATACCCTCATAGATCCATTACATTTTTTTGGAAACAAAAACCAAAAAACAACCAAATAACTTTCCTCTTCTCTATGTCATAGATTCATGGTAGACCAAGATTGGGCTTCTCTGTGTGTTTGGATCATTGTCATGCACAGCTTCCTGTGTGAGGAAGTCTAAAATGAACTCTCAAGTACTAAGGAGTGGGTTCAAATTCTGATTCTGTATGCGACTAGGAGTGTCACTTACAGGATCTGTAAACTTCTGTTTCCTTATCTGTGAAACTGGTAAAACAATTGTACTTGAATCAGAGGTTGTCAGATATGAGATAAGAATAGTGAATGGAACATTGTGAATGTTCAGCAGCTGATATTATTTCTTTATAATGAACCATCTTACAGCCATCAATTCAGTCTTTATCTGTTGTTTGGCTTCATGGCTGAGTACTGTACTGATGGGGACGTCACTCTGCCTTAGCTGTTTTTCTGGCCATGATAGGGTCATTTATCTTGTTTATTGGCTTAGAAATAGAAATAATATTTGTGCATATTGGTGATAATACTAAAATTACAACGAGTTGGGAAATACTACATATTAAAAGGCACTTATTGTTAGAAACTGCTAGGAAAAAAATCAATGTGAACCTATGACTCCAGTAAGATGAAGTTCGAAGTGTGAAGGTGCAGAGTCAGGGCAGGCAGGGGCAGAGAACATGCCTGGGGGCCCTTTTTAGCCTAACTGGATCCTTCGCAAATCTGAGCAAGCTCAAGAAAAGGGTAGCTTACAGGGCTGCCTGCAGCCTTGTTTATACCGACAACTTAATGTTGTTATTATCTCTTTATTATTCTTCAGATCATCAAGTTAATAAAACAAATGCAGGCTGACATGGCTTCTGTGGTTGCTACCACTTAATTTGAAAGACATTTATTAAGAGAGTTGTTTTGGAATAGAAAGAGCAAGAGCTATTTCTTAAAGAGCTGTTTCTTCCTTATGTGGATTGTGTACCATGGTCTTTTATAACTGCAATAGTGTAGCTTTTTAATTCATGAAAAAATGAAAATCTTGCTTTAAAAAATGATTTATTAAATTACTCAGTTATTTTTGCTTTTCAAGTTATTAACTTTAATTATAAGGAAACTTCAAAATAATTATTTTATCTTATCTGCCTTGTCTATAGATCTATAATACAGACTTCATGCAGTGAAGACACTAGTAGTGTCTAATAGTCCAGAACCACGATATATTGATTCCAGTGTACTCTAGAACATTGCATGGAAGACACATCAAATTAATGTATAATTATTTCCTTTGCTTCAACTATATTTAAAGTCTCACCAATATTTACTTTCTTTATCTTAGCTACATTAAATAAAAACATAACCGAAAACAGATAGCTAACAAATCCCAAATACCTACTGTTTATTTTTTATTTCGTTAACAGACATATTCACAATCAATCAGAACGTAGATATGTCAACCAGAAATCTCTCAGCAGTACCTGTAGCTTTTCAAACTATATGTCAAAGCAAAAGGTCTTAGATTATTTTTAATATAATTAAGGAATGTGAAGAATTTCTTTACCTTAATAAAATTTAAATGCGATTTTATGGGTTTGTTTTGTTTTTGGTTGGGATGTTCTCAGTGATGTTAGGACACTTTCTCATTCATCCTTTTGTAATAAAATGACAGACGTTTTGAGAGGAGAGGCAGGCTGCCCACTCAGAAGCATCATCCACCCATCAGGAGTATCACCCAAATCAAAGATCCCAGATATTCCATACAAACAGTGACATGAAAAGAAGCCAGTCTGCAGAGGTGGCCTGGATCCAGGGAGAAATGGAAGATGCCTACAATAAAACTTAAGAAAGTATGTCTATAATTTATAACACGTGTTCTTTTTTGTCTTCTTTGCAGAATTTTTAATGCTATTAGAGTTTGCTCAACTGCTCTCCTCCTCCAAGGCTGAGTCACTACGAATGTTTACTAAGGAAAAGTAGATTCTAGCTCTTGGTCTTAAGCAAGATGGTTAAGATTTTTTTTTCTCAGTCTCAATGAAAAAGATAAATATCACAGTGGAGAGACTAGATGGCTTAAATTATTTGGGGAGGAATTGAGTATTGCTCTTCAACTTACTGGCTATTTGACCTTGGTCACTTCTGAAATATCTCTCATCTACAGTTTCCTGACCTGTAAAACTGAAATAATAATAGCACCTGTAAGCACTTGATAATTGACAGGTATTAATGTAAGTATTGTTTTAAATGGGTATGCTAAAGTAGCCTTCCTACGTATGACTTTCAGGTATAAAATGCCCATGTCTGGAGGGTAAAGGACAGTGACATTAACAGTGAGCATTACTGTTGGGTATGGGAGTAAGCTAGGTGCTGAGAAAAAATGAAAACATGGTCCTCACTTAAAATTTAAGTGAAGAAACTTCAAAACCATTATTCTATCTTATCTGCCTTATCTATAGATCTATAATACAGACTTCATGCAGTGAAGGCACTAGTCCACTAGTCCAAAACCAAGATATATTGATTCCAGTGTACTCTTTAGAACATTGCATGGAAGACACATCAAATTAACATATAATTATTATATTTATTTCACTTTAACTATATTTGAAGTCTCACCAATATTTACTTTCTTCATCTTAGCTACTTTAAATAAAAACACAACCAAGAACAGATAGCTGACAAATCCCAAATGCCTACTGTTTACTTTTTATTTCATTAACAGACATATGAGCTTTTTATTTTCTTTCTTCATCTTAGCTACATTACATAAAAACACAACCAAAACCAGATAGCTAACAAATCCCCCCTAAATAAAAAGCTCATATATCGTATGAGTTTTGTGCCTAAAGATATACACTAGTAAAATTGTGTTTAGTTATAAAAATTTATTGAGCTGTATACTTTTTAAAAAAATATATTTTATTGATTTTTTACAGAGAGAAAGAGAGAGGGATAGAGAGTTAGAAACATCAATGAGAGAGAATCATTGATTAGCTGCCTCCTGCACCCCCCCCCACTGGGGATGTGCCCGCAACTAAGGTACATGGCCTTGACAGGAATCAAACCCGGGACCTTTTAGTCCACAGGACAACGCTCTATCCACTGAGCCAAACCGGTTGCGGCTTGAGCTGTATACTTAAGATATGTGTACTGTTATGCATATTTTTAATAAGTAAAAATTAGAACAAAAATAGACAATTGCTATGGCAATTTTATACTGTGGAGTATAAAAAATATAAAGACATCTATTGCCTAATTGAAAGTAGTAGTTGGAATTAACAGCTTCCCTTTTTTTTGGAACCACTGCACTGATTATGAAGTAGAAGTCATCATGAGTCACCACTAACCTGGCTACCTTTTTAAAACCGGACTTGGTTCTTAAACTGAAGGATAATCTATGCCTGTTTAGAGGACAACTAAAACAGTTGGCTTGCTCTGTGTCTCTGCAGTAATTGAACATGGCTTCTCCGAAAGTTTCAAGGAAATAAGTTGTACAGAGGAGTAAATAAATCTGTGACCCACCAAAAGCAAAAAAAGATGTATTTCCCCCTCCCCTCTAACTCCAGCAGAAAAGTTCTGGGATAGAACGATTGCCCCTATTCTTATGCTATGCCCGACCCTGAGCAAGTCATCAAGCACAGGGGGCTAGAGCTCTCACCGCCTGGCTTGTGATATCATGGGAAATGAGAACACTGTGACCAGCAGTCCCTAAGACTGCACAGAGTGTGGGGAGGTTGCTTCCTTGAAGGCAGACAACTCATACCTATTTACACAGCATGTAATGAAGTTTACACAGCATGCAATGTAATTCTCCTGCTTAGTCATAATTTCAAAGTGGAGACAGGGAGTGCTGACTTAAAGATAATTGCTGAGGGTGCAGACTTAAAAGATAATTGCTACAATTTAGGTAAGCCCGCTGAGGACAATAGCCAGGGAGAAGAAGGGGTGTGATAAGGAGAGATCTGATATTAGGATGCAGTGTCCATAGAAATGATTGGCTCATACATGGGATGCAGAGGGACAATGAGCGAGAGGGAGGACCCAGCGTGGCTTCCAAATATCCAGCAAGGGTGACCTGGAGGAGGATGGTGTCATGCCTGGTGGAAAGGGAGACAGGAGAGAAGTTGAGGCAGAAAAGAAGAAAATGAACTTAATTTAGTTGTAGAAAAATAATAATGAGTTGGAAAAACATAAGTAAAGCCAGACTGTAATGGTTTTTTTTTTTAAAATATTAGATTTTCTTTTTTTAAAAATAGATTTTAAATGGTTAAAAAAAATAAAAAAATAAAAGAACAGTAAATATATGGCAAAAAAAATAGAAGATTTTCATAATTGAAAACATCTACTGAAGGAAAAGAAAGAAGAGAAAGAAGAGTTCAAGAACGGAGTTTCTTTTGACAAAATAAACTCTTTGTGCACTCTTTTATATTTGGGTAACTAAAATAGCCTTTGCCTTCTATCTAGAATATCTTTTTCCACTGTATTTTATTATTACTAGGAAAAGCTCTTTAGAGAATATCATTTTTCACATTTAAAAGTAATCCATACCTATTAGAAACAAGGTAAAAATAAAAAATAAAACAAGATCTGTATAATGACAAATATTTTGACATAGTCCCTCCTTCCTAAGATGTTTTCAGTTATTATAAATAGTATTTTTCATTACAAAAATAGTCTAATATTACAGAAGAAAAGTTAAGATCACTTAAACCTCCTTGTCTTGAAATAGTCATGCCAATATTTTGATGCAAATCACACACACACACATACACACACACACACGTATTTTTTTTTTAATTTTATTTTTTAAATATGTTTTTACAGATTTTTTTTTTAAAAAAAAGAGAGAAAGGGAGAATGATAGATAGAAACACCTATGGGTTGTCTCCTGCATGAACAAGCCCACAATCTGGGCATGTGCCCTGACTGGGAATTGAACCAGTAATCTCTTGGTTCATGGGTTGAAGCTCAATCCCTAAGCCATAGTGGCTGGGTCACACAAATGTATATAAATGAAGTCATATCACATATGCTCTGTTTTATCATGGACATCCCTATATTTTTTAACTGTCTTTTTACTTACATTTTTTCCTTATCTTTTTCCTTTTCTTTATTCTTTTCTTTCTTTTATTCTGTCTCCAAAACAACTTATATTAATGATATGTATGTGCATACTATTAGTATATTTAATAAATTATATATACATATTTTATGTACTGTATGAATACAAAACTATGGAGGAATTGGTCATTGTTTTAAAGTTATTTTTGAAAACTAGGCTCCTATTATATACATTTTTTGGTACCTGGCTTTTCCATTTTAACAATATATTGTAAAAATCTGCCCAAGTCGGTTGCTTTTGCTATTATGTAAGAGAATCTCATCTATTTGAGCTTAATTTTCCTAAAAGCAGGGACAGTGTCATATTTGTTTACAGTAAAACCTTATGTCTCACAACATACAGTAGGGACTTAGGAATAAATATGCTGCCATTGTCAATAGTTTAAACCCAGGCTTCTGAGAATGAAACTATCTGGGCTGAGCAATTTGTCAAAACTCATTTATGCGAAGCACAAAGTGTCAGAGTTGACCACCCCGTGTGGTTGATAATGTTATTATTCTCATTTCGCACATGAAAAAATGAGGTGCGTAGACTTAAAATAGCTCCCCCAAGAGCATGAAATCTGTGCCTGGTAAGGTACTCTACCGCAGTCTAACAAATGCCAACCAAATGTGTTATCCCCCGTGTTCTGTCAAGTAAACCGCAACCATGAGAAAATCAATGCGTCCCACTGGGATAAGAGAGGAACTCAACCTTGAAAACTCAGACCACATTCTCTGCCTGGAGATACCATTTTTATGCAATGGTCATAGTTTTCCTCTTTAGAGGTTTTCTACAGTAGAAAAGTGGACATGAATTGTGGACATGAATTTTCACATTCCATTTAAAGAGGATAAGGGTGAGGTACAATGCCGTTATTCTATCAAATGGCATGCAGGAATACTAAAGAAAAGAGACAGAGAAACTAGTTCTGTGGATCCCCAGGCTAGATTTCTGCCTTCCAAGAAAAACCCGAATTCTGGAAAGCCCCACTCAGCGTAAGTTTTGTTACAACAGTGAATCTCAGCACTTGGCTGATTTATGGCTTCAGAGAGAAGAAAAGCAGGAAATGGGCTTCCTTTGGAGCTGGGAATGCAGAGCCGGGCTGGTCTCCCCTGAGCGGGGAGCGCCGTGCAGATGGCCTGCGTCAGGCTTGCCCCAGAAAACTTGTTGAAAGGCAGAGCGGGGCCCACCCGCTGAATCTGAATCCGGGGGATGGAGCCCGGAATTTGGAGATGGACTCGATGGGATTCACTTTTAATAAGCATGGCAGATAACTTTCATGCATATTAACTTTTAAGAACAACGGTTATGTTCTTCAAAGGAAGCCCTGGGGCATCTTGACTTAGTGGGAAAGGCAGCCACTTACTGTGGGTTCTTGGGGAAATTATTTAGATACCCTGGTTCTTGGTTTCCACATCTATAAAACGAGGATAATTATCTTACGGGGTTATCATAACAATTAAAAGTAATGAATGTAGAGAGTCTGGCACCCCGTGATTAACTATAAATGAAGCCAAAATTAGTCATCATAAGAATGAAAACTTGTGAGGGTATTTTAGAAAATATAAATTCAATTAACATTGCTTCTAGTTTGGAAAGAATCTTGAAGAAAGGAAGTTAGGAATCCAGTGATATAGAGTAGATAAGCTCAAATGAAGGTCAAGATTTTAAAATCCTATATGATGTACAACTTAGTGATTAGACATTTATATACATTATGGGGTGATCACCCTGATTAGCCTAGTACCTGTCTAACACCACACAGTTATTGCAATATTATCAATTACATTCCCTATGCTGTACTTTACATCACCATGACTATTTTTTACAACTGGAAATTTGTACATCTTAATTCCTTTCATCCTTTTTACCCATCCCTCCAATCCGCCTCCCATCTGGCAACCACTGGTTTGTTCTTTGTATTTATGAGTTTGTTTCTGTTTTGTTTATTTTGTTTTTTAGATTCCACATATAAGTGAAATCATATGGTACTTGTGTTTTTTTCTGTTTTACTTCTTATATGTCAATTGTAATTGGAAAACAAATTAATTAAAAACAAAAATGTGCATTGCTAAAAGATAAGGAATTGTAAAAAAGATACTCATGATGCCATTATGCATCTAAAAATTAACAATTTCTTAATGATATCAAATATACAGTACAGTTATGTGATTATTTCATGACAATTTCCTTTTATTTTCATTTATTGGTTGATTTGAGAAAGAGAGAGATAAACACGGATTTGTTGTTCCACTTATTAATTTGTTGATTCTTATATATGCTCTGATCGAGGATCAAACTTGCAACCTTGATGTATGTATTAGGATAATGCTCTAACCAACAAGGACTCTTTTTCATTTTTTTAAACAGTTAAATTTTTAGTTGTCTGATTCATTGTTCAAATAAATTCCATACATTATACATTGTGACTGGTCTAAAAAACAAGCTAACAAACAAACAAAGCCCCATCTACAGATGCGCCATCACTCCTTCATGGCATTCTCTAGGAGCAGATGGTTGGGTTACAGAATGGGAGAGCAGACCCAGGCGGAGGAGGGCAGTTGTGAAATACATTCAGCTGGGCGGTGCTGTTTAGATAATGGTGATAAAACTATGTTGAGTCAGATGCCAAATGGCAAAGCAGTGATGCCAAAACAAACTGGAAAACAGCAGCACAAATACAGACCTTGAGGGAAAAGATTAGGATATGACAAGTTAGGAAAACAAAACAGGATCTTCACAAAATATAGCTTTGTAAATGCCTGATATGGAAAAAAAAATCATACATTTTCTTTCTTTTAAAAAAATCTTCAAAAAAGGATATTTTCCCATTGATTTTTAAAGAGTGGGAGAGAGAGGGAGAGACAAAGAGAAATATTGATGTGAGAGAAACACATAGATTGGTTGCTTCCTACAGGAGCCCAGACCAGGGCCCAGGCCAGGAAGGAGCCTGCAACCCAGGTACATGCCCTTGACCTGAATAGAACCTGGGATCCTTCGGTCCACAGGCCGACTCTCTATCCACTGAACCAAACTGGCTAGGGCCAAATATCATTTCTATTAGAAGGTTTCCTATTTTGTATATATTGTTTTATGTTCTATTATGCATTGTTCTTTTACACAAAAATAAGTAATTAGTAGGAAGGAAAGAGTAAAACTCACCACTTATTGAGTGCTTAGCTAGGGCTGAGCATTTAGCTAATCCCTTTTCATTTGTTGTGTAGGCCCCACCAGAACCCTAGAAGGTAAGTACTATTCTGATGCCCATCTTACTTATGGTACATTGAGGAACAAGTTCAACATCATCTAGTGGGTCAGGGTCAGAGGAGGGATTGGATCCAGGCCTCAGTCATGCACTAATTACCACATGTAGAGAAAAGGGGCTACTCCCTGTTATTAGATAAATTTGGAAGAAAAACTCTTTATTCCATCAGTGACTGAAGAAACACCGTGTGTGTTAGATTCTGTTATACCTCCATTTCTGTATTTGCCCTGCTTTCTATGCTTGAAATCATCCCTTCAGTGACCCAAAGAGAGATGTTACAGCAATGAAAGGAGCCATCTGTTACTGAATATTTTGGCTACAAAGCTATATTTTGGATCCACAAGGTGGGAAAAGACCTGACAGGGTGAAGCCTGGAGCAAAGGTCTGGTAGTCATGTAGCTAGTGTGTGGAAACCCTTCACTCCTACCCCCCAGGGTTTCTGTATCACTCTTCAAGTTGATGGTGATGATCTTGGAAATATTATCAGGAAATGATTTCCTCAGCTGTCATAGTGCTTCATTTTTGTTACCTAGAATTGAAGTTAATTTTCCTAATGACATGGAGTAGAAACAAAACATTTTAAAGGATGTCTGCCGAAACCGGTTTGGTTCAATGGATAGAGCGTTGGCTTGGGGACTGAAAGGTCCCATGTTCGATTCCGGGCAAAGGCATGTACCTTGGTTGCGGGCATATCCCCAGTAGGGGGTATGCAAGAAGCAGCTGATTGATGACTTTCTCTCATCGATGTTTCTAACTCTCTATCTCTCTCCCTTACTCTCTGTACAAAATCAATAAAATATATTATAAAAAAAAAACATTTTAAAGGATGTTAAAGATGATTGTCATCCTGTGGCTAAGAATACTTAGAATGTTCTTTATTTTTGATTATTAATAAAAGGGTGCTTACATTTACTAGTATATTTCCCAAATTTATTTTTAAAACAAACTTTTCTGCTTTGATAAAGATTTCCTATTTAAAAAAAGAAAAGCACGAATTGGATAAAAATGGTGAAGGTATTAAGAAGGACAAATTGGTCATTATAAGAAAGTCACTAGTGTAAGGTACAGTTTAGGGTATACAATAATTGTAAATATTAGGGAATATTATAATAACTATGTATAGGGCCAGGTGGATACGAGTAATAACAGACAGAATACTTTGTAAAGTATATGATTGTCTAACCACTATGCTATACAGCTGAAACTAATACAAAATAATATTGAATATAAGCTATAATTAAATAATAAATTTTTTTTAGATGTGAAATTTCATAAAGCTTGCATTTTAGTTTAAGAAGCTAAGATAACACTTTAATCTAATTTGAATGTAGTGACCAAGGAAGAAGATTGTTTTTACTTGCATAGATATATCAATTACTTATCAAAATCAAAATAAAAAATACATGTTTAATAACCACACACAAAAAACAACTTTCTGACATTGTCCTCTGAGATGGGCTCACCAGAAGACTAACCAGGAGGCACTTTTGTTCCAGTCGTGCAGGAAAAAAACATCTAAAAATTCTTACCCCTATTAACCTCCCAACTTCCAACAATCAGGCTGACAACTTACTGTTTTTAACCCCGGGCTTATCTTAACCGCATAGGTTTTGGCATGTGGGCAAGGGTGCATAATTTCAGAAAGAATATTGACTCAAACATAAAGCAGCCACAAATCATTTAATAAGCAATTAAGTAAAATAAATAGTGATGTAATGTTTATCATGCAAACATGGAAGAACAAAGCCCATAAACACAAATGGCAAACAAAGAGAATGCAGAAGAGTCACAGGGTTAGCCAGGGAAGAGCCAGTTATTCTTTGAGCAAAGAGCAGGTGGTGTGATGCCGAGAGGTCAATGACAGAGCCTGCCAGCGTGGCAGAGGGCGTTTCTGACAAGTTGCTTACGAAGTGGCCAGATGTGGTTGGAAAGAGCTGCTGCAGTTGGTCCCAGAGGAGCCCGATGGGTGAGAAAAAGTGGTGGATAGGTGTAGGAAGTGGTTATAGGGTTAAGCCTAAGACTCACCTGCCGGCAAAGTCGCAAACAAGTTCCAGCTTAGAGGGCACAGTCCTCTAAGCTTAATTAAGCTTGATCTTGTGACTGCTCCCTAGATCTTTCGTGAGCAGCTAGCCGGCTATGGGAAGGGCAGCAAGTGCTGCCAAAACAAGTGAAACTTACAAGAACATTGTAAACTACCTCGTTTGTCCCTGACTATAAAATAAAACATCAGCTTTGCAGTCCAGATTTGTTCTGTGGCCTCAGCCAGGCACAGAAGATACCTAGATCCAGATTTTTCTCTTTGTCTATCATTTCTCCATCCTTTGTTGCCCCAGCTCAGGCTTGCCGAACCTTGGCTGTGCTGGCTGAGCACAGACAGGAGCTGTGCTAAAGGCTCAGGAACTGGGGAACAGGTCAGGGAAAGGAGTGCAAGCAAGATGAGCGAAGGCTGATTACAAGACAGTTAGTATGAATACAGGCAAGGATATCAAGGAATCGCCAAACACAAGGCATGGGCTCAGCAGAACGATGAAGGCCCCTTGTATTTTGCAAGGCCGGTTGGCTACGTGAGCACGCTTTCTACATTTATGTTTTAAGGAAAAGTGGTTGCCGAAGAATTGTTATTAACTTCTTCAGAGGACATTGATTGGTTTCTTTAAGAGACTTCTTTGGTGTGTTAATACTATACCTTTTTTTCATCTAACTTTTAAACCTTGAAACTTCCAATGACAGAAATGTAGATGTGCTTCTCAATATTATTTTTAATTGTTTCTGCCTGTCCTTACATCTTTGTCTTTTGAGCATATGGAAAGCCTTACAATACTGTTGTAAATTCTGCTCGCCAGGTTGTGGTTGGCAGAATTGTACAAATGGTCCCCCAAGATTCTACAACTCCTAGTCCTCAGAACCTGTGAAGTGGCGTATTATATGGCATAGCTAATTTTTTTTTAAAAGGAGCTCATCCATGTAGGTCTAATCTAAACATACAAACCCTTAAAAACAGAGCATTCTCCTGTTAGTGGCAGAAGAAGAAGTCAAAGAGTCAAGACACAAGGATTTCACTTGGTATGGGTGGATCAAGATGTAAGGGCAATGAGATGAGGAGTGTGGCTGGTGAATGGAAATTGAGTAGCTTTGCACCAACAGCCAGCAAGGAGCTGTGTTCACCCAACAGTGAGCAGATTCCTCCCCAGGGCCTCCCAGATAAGGGCTCACCCAGCTGACACTTTGACTTTGGCCTTATGGAATCCTAAGCAGAGGATCCAGCCAAGACCATGGGAGTTCTGGCCTGCACCTGAGAGATAATAAATGGGTGTTGTAAGTTGGTACGTTGATGGTAACTTGTCACACAGCAAGAGATAAGGATGCTATCTGTATGTCTATGCAAACAGAATTCCTGGCTGAGTGATGGAATAAATAAACCGCATCTAAATGTCTACTCTCCATGGCCATGAATCTGTGGCTTTGTCTGAAGTCACCTGTTCAATAGCGTACGTTCTACTTTCCCGGGCACATGAATATGATGAGGCCTCAGTGTGCTCCCCTCGGTTAGCCTGGAATGAACGATGCTGCATTTCGTTGCGTGTCAGCTGGTGCAGGAGACAGCTCCACAGGTGCCAAAGTGGGGTTCACATGATGCCCTGTGCAGTGAAGTCCCAAACTAATATTTGCCTCGATTCTCTCTCACTCCTGGGAATTCTTTTCATTTCCTGGAAGAAGATATAAAAACCAAAATACGTCTCATGCTGTTAAAGATGGAGGTGTTGAGGATGGAAACAATACAAACCCTTCACGGTAACATCAGGCAGTTTTTCAAGAGGTTGCGGGGAATGTGGCATTAGCTGCTAATGCACGTGGACTGACGCTCTGTTCCGCAGAGGATGAGCGTCTTGCACACTGGTGAGGAAGCGGCCATCTGGATGCGTCTCAGAGCCCGGGAGAGGATAGGCAAGCTAAATTAGAAAGGCTGTCCCATCTTCCCTCTAGAACTGGAGCCGTGAAGTGCCTCCTGATCAAGCCTTGATCCAGAACAGAAAAATGACCTGCTTTATGTCTTAGTCAGCGGTGTGCAAAGAGGCAAAAGGCCAAGTAAAGCTCTGTCTTCAGTCCTGATAAATTAATAGTGTGACGTTACCCTTAAATCTGCTTGGACGGGCCCAATCCCACCTTGGTAGAACGAGGTTGGAGCAATCTTGAGTTCCAGTTTTAGGCCTTTCCCTTCTCTTCCCTTCCTTTCCCTTCCCTTCCCTTCCCTTCCCTTCCCTTCCCTTCCCTTCCCTTCCCTTCCCTTCCCTTCCCTTCCCTTCCCTTCCCTTCCCTTCCCTTCCCTTCCCTTCCCTTCCCTTCCTTTTCCCTTTCCTTCCCTTCCTTTACTTTTCCTTTTCCTTTTCCTTTTCCTTTTCCTCTCTCTCTCTCTCTCCCTCCCTTCCTCTCTTCCTCCCTTCCCAAAAAGCTTTGTTGTTTCATTTGGTCCGATGCATGGGAGAGGGCTTCAGGATGGTTAATAGAATGGCTAGCAGTTTTGGGGAGAGGCTCAGGTAAAAGCCAGATGCCAGGGGATGCAGAGGGGCCCCTCAGAGGCCTCTGGGCTCCAAAGGCTCCTAGTCACACTTGCGGGTGAGCCTTTGGAAGATACTCGCCCAGCCCAGCCTGGGGCCGGTCAGCCCAAGGAGGTGAGCTGGGTGTCACCTACCTCCTAGATGAGTTTCACCCCCTCACCCTGGAAGTGGTTCTGCAGGAGTCACAGGATGACGGCCTGTATGGGCAGAACCCAGGGCCTGCAGCTCCAAAGGGCCTGGTTCAGGCCCCTCTCCAAGGCCTGGTGGCTTCCATGGCCCTGAGTTTTGCCCACTCATCCTGGGAGGCTTCAGCTCATCCTGGAAGAGAATGCGGCCTTAGTGCTGGTTTTGCAACTTTAAGAGCTGCTTAGCACCCTCGTGCTTCTTCTCTGCCAACGCACAGAAGAAGCAGCCCCAGCCCTCGAGAGCCATATTATCAGGTTGAATAGAAGCCTGAAGAGAGGTAGGTGTGTGTGTGAGGGGGGAAGAGGGTGCAGGTGCAGGCGGCCAGGCGGGTGACCACAGCCTCTACCTCGGTGGAATAATTCTGGTACATTTGGGAGTTCATAGCTGTTCGGCAATAAGGAGTTAAGGTAGAAAAAAACTGGTGTGTTGGCTGGTCCCGGAGGTGGTAGTGAGGTGGTGACTGGATAAGATGCAGGATGGAAGAAGGGGTGTCCCTGAGTCTGTTCTGTCCAAACACTATTGAAGCAACAGAACAGATTCTGAATCGCTGAGAGCACTGCTTGCTCTTTTCTTATCCTATATAATAAAAGGGTAATATGCAAATTGACCCTAAAGGCAGAATGACCAGGAATGACCAGTTGCTATGATGTGCACTGACCACCAAGGGGCAGACGCTTAACACAGGAGCTGCCCCCTGGTGGTCAGTGTTCTCCCATGGGGGAGGGGGAGCAGTTCCACTCAGCCACAAACTGGGCTGATGGCTGTGAGTGCAGCAGCAGTGGCAGGGAGCAGGCCTAAGCTGGCAGGTGGACATCCCCTGAGGGGTCTTGGACTGCAAGAGGGCACAGGCCTGGCTGAAGGACACCTTCCCCCCACCGAGTGCATGAATTTTCATGCACTGGGCCTCTAGTTAGACTATAAAAATGTTCTCATTTCAAAAATGGGGAAAGTAATACTTGCCGTATAGGGCCAACATGACGGCTAAATGGGAGGCACATAGAAGGCCTTTAGCACTGTGCGCTGAAGTTGTAAGGGCTCCGTGGAACTCTTATTGGAGTTGTTTTTCCTTCCAGTCTCTGGAGCAGCTCACAGTTGTGTGCCTGCAGCACACTGGTTACTCCCCGACATGGCTCCTGAAGTTTACAGCTCAGTGCTTCTAGCTTCCAGTTAGCAGTGGCTGAGCAGCCTGAGAGTGGCAGGACCCTCTGAAGTTGAGGAGTTGTTCACTTGGTTAAAACATATGCTACTTTAAGGGCAGATAAATGTGTGCTAATCTGTGTACATAAATCTATATTTGGAAGTACACACCTATTTGCCAATCATTCTCAATAGGTGATATGGAGAAGTATGGAAGCCTATATCATCCTTTAGCAGAATTTTGTAGGTAACTACCATATTTGCTTTTTACAATACATTTTTATTGATTTTTAGAAAGAGAGGAAGGGAGAGGGAGAGAGAGAGAGCAAGAAACATCAATATGAGAAAGAAATGGATCACTGCCTCCCCCACATGCCCCCACCTGGCAATCAAGTCCACAGTGTGGGCGTGTGCTTGGACTGGGAATCGAACCAGTGACCTTTCAGTGCACAGAATGACCTTCATCTAACTGAGGCACACCAGCCAGGGTGGTAACTTCTGTCTTTAACAGATTTTATAGTTTATAATGTCTCCCATAGCCATTATTATAGCAATTATGTTATGTTATAATACAGCATCATCATCATTATTATTATTATTATCCTCATTATATGAATGATGACATTATAACTCAGGAATGCAAAGTGACTTGCCTAAAGTCTTCTTTAAATTCCTAGACAATAAGATTATTATTTTTCCTACACATCTTTATTAAGGACAACTTATTTCCAAGGAATTATTAATATGTTCAATCAAGAAAAAACATTAATATTTTTATTCCACCAAGAAACCAAAATAGAGGTTATCACTGCAAGATCCAATGATTTAAAACAATATAAATTAGTTAGCAAGACAGGTAAAGTAAGAAAGCTACAAACCTTCAGCATGTTTTGTTTGTAAGAATATAATTGAGGAATGGAGTGATATGATATTTGTGATATTTAGGTAGAGGTAGAAACTTGCAATGCATTTTCTAGGCTTCTCTATTTCTCCCTGAGTCATTTATGACATAAATCTTTAGAGAGAGACATGTTTTGAAGTTTAGTTTTATTTCAAATTGTATAACTGTGGTCAAAGAACAATAAACTTTTCACCTGTAAATTAAAAAAGTTGACCAAACTTCTGGAGTCACATTCATTTAGAAGCTCATCTATAACAGTTCCACATTTCAGTTTTGAAATCACGTCTATACGAAAATGTCTCATCCATTTTTCTTCCTCTGTCCACATTTTGAAACAGGCAGGATCTTGGTAATAAAACCACTGAGGCCTGGCAGGTGTGGTTCAGTGGTTGAGCATCAACCCATGAATCAAGAATTCATGTGTTCAATTCCCAGTCAGGACACATGCTTGTGTTTCAGGCTTAATTCCCAGTGGGGGCTGTGCAGGAGGCAGCCAATTAAGGTTCCTATCTCTCTCTCAAAATCAATAAAAAAAATATTTTAAGAAAACTACTCAGGGCAATGTTTTTATTAACTAGAGACTCAATGCACAAAATTCTTGCAAGAGTAGGCCTTTCTTCCCCAGGCTCCTGGCACCAGTTTCTCTCTGGCACCCAGGACCTGGGCTTCCCTCACCACCTTGGCTTCATAAGGAAGGTCATCTGGTCTAATTAGCATATTATGCTTTTATTATTATTATTATAGTAGGGGGAAAGAAGTCATAAACTGACACCTGGAGAATGTATCTGAGGTAAGGGCAAGCATACTTTTTTCTTTGTGATACTGTGAGAAATTATAGATTGCTTTCAGTGTTTCCCAAACTTTTGACATATGTGTACCCCTTGTATAATTTTCGTAACGCTGAGTACCCCTCGTACTCATGAGAACGTAGAATTTGGCGCAGCTAAGCACGGTGCAGTGCATACCCCCACCAAACTCTTCTCGTACCCCTGGGGGTACGCGTACCACACTTTGGGAAACCCTGGCTTATGTGATCCAAATATTGGGCATGTCCTTCTCCACCAAGTACTCAGATGTTGCTTTTCCTCCAATAGGCACCTCCTTAGTTGCTGCCCAGGCATTGGTCACCAAAGCACACGGCCTTAGGAGGTGCCGGTACCAGTAACTTGCCATCGTTAGCTTTGCTTTAACATACATTTATATTTCTGGAAGAACAGTATCTCCACACGGTGACCCCTGGTTCAGTTTGGAATGCTGCTGCTCAACCTGTGCCCATGGACTTCTGCCTTGAGGTGGTGAGGTTCGTGTACTCTGACACAATCCATAAAATGGAAAGGAATCTATCATCTGGGGCAAAGCACAGGTCTTGTAAGATAAGCACAGAAGTAACCACGAACCAGGGGAAACCAGGATATTCTTTCCCCCCAAGTTGGGGAGTCATAGGGAGCAATTCCAGAATATTCTGATTGGTAGTATAAAATGAAAACACAGAGGAGGCCGCTGATGGGGAAGGCACACTGGGATACACGCCCAGGTCCTTGGGAAAGGAAAGGAGGACCTGAGCCAGCAGTGGACATTCTGCTCCTTAGTCTCTACCTCTGTTGTTTGTTGTCTTGGGTTATTAGAGCTCCCGAGGTAATGCAAGGTGCTGGTCCTTGTTTTGTGATTAGGAGAAGAAATGTATGACGAACCAGGTACTGTTTGGGGCTGATGAGGACCGGTGAGCTGCCTGACCAGTGCCAAATGTCCGGCGGGAGCTCTGAGCATTTAATGAGACAGGAGCAGGAGGCCAGGACAAGTCCAAGTGGACTGAAGGTCAGGGAGCGCGTCATTGACTTCTCCAGACCAGCCCATGCATAACCAACCGGCTGTGAAATGAGAGTTTTCCTGTTGTGTTCCTGGGGGATTATAGGCACATCCCATCCTACACTTAGAGTTACTTCACCTGGTGGGCCAGCTGCCTCCCCCCAGAGTGGTGCTAAGAACTGGCCCTATAACCACCCCCCTTCCCTGCTGCCCCATCACAGTCCTCCCCAAGTTAACAAGGAAGGGCGCGGTTAGAAGATAAAATGCTGCCTTTAAAAAGGTGCTGTTCTGATGAGGAGAAACTATTCTTTCCTCATTGATACATTGTCACCTCCCAAGACAAGGAAGGGAAATCTCAACGTAATTGCCATGAACTTTTGCAAGGGTGAGGTGAAGGTGGGGGAGGGTGGATGGGTGGGGTTGGTATGGGAGGAGGTGCCTGATCTCTCTGCCCTCCCCACCCCCACAGAGTCAGAAACCAAGGATATATCTTCTTTGAAATTTGAGGCCATGGGACCTGCTCAGTGCTGGTTGCTGCCAGGAAAGGTCAGCAGAGCCAGGCTGGAGGAACAGGTTGCACAAGCTCAGCAGTGCTCCCACCACTTAGGGTGACAGGGAGGTGAGAGTTGAGTGGGGTGGGGCTAGGCTATTTTCTGGGAAGAGGAATTCTCTGAATCAAGAGGCTATGGGGCTGCCCAGCTGGCATGGCTCAGTGGTTGAGCGATGGCCTATGAATCAGGAGATCACGGGTTCGATTCCCAGTCTGGGCACATACCTGTGTTGTGAGCTCCTAACCCAGGAGAAGTGTGCAGGAGGCAGCCAATCAATGATTCTTTCTCATCATTGATGTTTCTATCTCTCTCCCGCTCCCTTCCTCTCTGAAATAAATAAAAATATATAATAATTAAAAAAAAGTGGGACTAATGGCCAGTGTTGGGAGCTAAGGGTGGGTAGAGTGGTCTGGCCACGGTCCTCCAAACCCAGAAACTTTGCATCAGGAAGGCTATTTCCAGATCCCCTGACACACAGACAGCAACGAGCCAGTTGCTCTAAGTCAGAGAGAATCATAGTCTTGCCCAGCCCAGGAAGGAAGCATTGGCCCCATTCATTTCTTGGCATTCTCTCTGCTCCACGGGAGGAGCCACTGGAGGAGGAAAGGGAGATTGGAACACTCTCCAGATGACCCTGGCCCCACCCCTCACCTTCTCATACAATAAGCCCAGGCCCAGTCAGGAGAGAAAAGGAACACCATTTGAGTGTCTCTAAAAAAAAGTTTTATTGTTGAAATTATTACATAGGTTCTCCCTCCCCTCATTGACCTCTTCCAGTTCCCTCCCTGCCCCTCTTCCCCCCCAGGCCCTCACCACCCCGTTGTCTGTGTTCATGGGTTATGCATATAAAGTTCATTGGTTGATCTCCTTCTACCCACCCACCCTCCCCTATTTGAATGCAGCAACATCGAAGTTTTAAAACGAATGGTACTGTGAATTAAACACTGGAATTGGACTGTTCTAAGAAGCACAAGTGCCTGAAATGTTGTAAGAGAGCTGGTCAGCAAGGGAGCAAAGGAGAGCATCAAGAGAAATATTGGAGGCAGTTACTTATCGGAGGAGGTGAGATGTGTTGTGTGTGCACAGAACAAATTGAGGCTCCTTGGTCAGCTGCGGTCAGCGTAACCCGGCAGACTCAGGAGTGTAAGAACACAGCACACCAGAACAAATAGTGCTACTGAGAAGGGAGGGAGAGAAGGGAAAAAAATAAAGGAAATAGATGGGGGTTGGAGGCAGGGAATACAACCCTTTATTTATATCTAGTAGTACCAAGGGCTGTTGAAGCTTTGGTGTTAGGCCTGAGGGGGTGCTCTTGCTGGCACCTGTGTGGAGAGGGAGCTTTTAAGCCTGTTGTGCTTCACCTAATCATTGCATAATGAGCAAAACCAATGGCTGCTCCCTCTCATAACTGTCATTTAAGTGACTTCCTCTAGGTTGAACTCACATAGTTCCTTTCATCATCAAAATTTTGCATCCTTTTTTATCCCCTTGCTTTCTGAAATGTGGTTCTTTTGGCCTTTTTTATTTATTTATTTATTTATTTATTTATTTATTTATTTATTTTTAAATACGTATCTTAAACAGGAATCATTTTCTTGCACAAAAGTAATTGTTTGGTTTCATGCCTTGAATGAAAGAAGCAGCAATTAAATCAATACTATTGAACACATTTGCAAGAGAAAAGAATTTTTAACTATGTTTTCCCAGGCACACAAGTAGATGAGCTGCCAGAATAGATTATTCCTCCCATTTCTGGAAAACAGAATAGGATTAGATTCTTTCCACTCAAGCAGAAAGAGTGTCACTCTTTACACTGGGTCTGCCCCAAATATCTGTTGTTATTTGGACAAAGTGCTGCCACTGAGATTGCCTGCTTTTAATTTAAAAAATTTTTCTCTTTTTTTGAGCAAGGACATTTTATCTTCCTTCCTTCCTACCTGGCTAAATGTAACATCGAGTTGCCAAAACAAGTTACATTTAAGTCCAGAGAATTTTACTGGAACAATCAACATAGATGGCTGCTGCCATCAGTTTGAAAGGCCAGAAACATGTCAACTTGAATGCTGGGAGGAACTTTCTGGAAGAATATACATTTTACTCCCACATGATTTTGATTTTGTAGGCGACCATAACTTCTGGAATTTCTAATAAAGAAGAAAAAGAGTGTTGTTTTTAGTTGGTGCTTTTAGAAGAAACAATACTATGTGTTCTGGCAGCATGAACTCTTAAAGGCTGTGCAGGTGCCTCGTAAATACCCGGCCTCAGCTCATGTCAGGGACACATTTATTGGTTTGATACTATTAATAACACAGGCTTTTACCATCAGAGAGCTTACATCAGGCACACTTGAAAAATAAAGCAATGAGGCATATGCGTGGCTGTGGGTTAGTGGATATTCATAAATCCCAGAGTTTTTTTTTTTTTCATGCTCAACAATCTTAAATGCAATGATGAAAATCGATTTCCAAAAATCGATTTGCCTGAGAATGAGCTATGTCTCCACAGTCTTTCTCCCATTTTACAGAAGAAAGTCATACTTTCATATATGCACACCAGATCCTATTAGACATACGATGTCTGCTGTGTGGTAAAACTTGCAATAGATATGGGAATACTTTACTGATATTATTATTTTGTCTAGAAACTCCATGTGGCTGGCACCTAAGAAGAGCAAAGTCAAGTCAGTCATATCCTGTCTTGGCCAAGATTTCTGTTGGATGTCAGAATCTCATAGGAAAAAGGCTCCAAACACAAAAGGCAGAGACCCCACTTATTCTTAAATGCATCCCCATTTGAGAGTCATTGCTTTAGAAGGTAATTCTCGAGCACTGGTGCACCCAGGGGCGAGAGGGAAGTTTATTATGAAGCAATCATCTGGGGGTTCTTGTATTAAAAATGGGTCCAGGGATGCCCTCTAGGCCTCCTGTCCCTGGAGGTGTGGCTTCAGGTATATGTTTGTCCATTCTGAGTTGTCTGAGTGATAATGATACACAGCTGGGTTGGGAAAAACAGTAAGTTTGGGGGGAAAATAGAGTGGTCATGGGAACAAAGCTACAACTACAAGGGTTGAAAACAGGGATGATTCCTACACAGAAAACTCTGGAGATGCCCTCGTTCGCATCCATCCAAATCCTACTCGATACCTCTACTCCTTTCTTCTTCTCTGTCGTCTTATGTCTCTGTCTTCTCTTTTCTATCTTCTTCTTCCTCTTCTTCTTTCTTCTTCTTCTTCCTCTCCTCCTCCCCCCTCCCCCCTCCTCCTCCTCCTCATCCTCCTGCTGCTGCTGCTGCTTTTCTTCTTCTTCTTCTTCTTCTTCTTCTTCTTCTTCTTCTTCTTCTTCTCCTCCTCCTCCTCCTCCTCCTCCTCCTTCTCCTCCTCCTCCTCCTCCTCCTTCCACTATTGAATTCTTAAGGGCCTGATAGGGCAGGATGTACCTTCTCCACATCTGGAAAAATTGAGACTAAGAGTGAATGCAACTCTGTTGCCTGGTGGCAATGCAACTCTGTTGCCTGGTGGCAAATGTAGCCTACTAGTTCTGTATTCATGAACCTTATCCCTTCTGAACAAGAGTCAACTGGGGGGTGAGGGGGAGGCACTTGCTAGACTTGTATTGCTACTAGAAGTCTAGACCGGCACAGTGGCCAAATCTAATGTTCCTTCCAAAGGTGGAAAAGTTTGGATATAAATGGAGAGAAGGGAAAATAATAGCTATGGGTAGAGGGATGAATAAATGGGTTATGTAATGAGGGAAATACAATACTACATTAACATCTTGAAAGAGGCTCAGAGAAAGAGATGATACTGTCCCTTAGTTCAGCTTATCAGATGCTTGAAAGGGTGAAGCCTTTCTCTGCTCCTGCTTTGGGAAGCAGACAAAAACAGAAGCCTGCAGACTGGAGTAGCCTCTCCCGGAGGGCACTTTCATCTGATGTAAGGATGGTGGACGGGGTGGTTATTAATGACTGGATGGGACTGTAGAAATGTGTCAGTAGCTTTTGACCTTTATGGTTGCTTTGTTATTAGAGATCTGTGTTCAAAGACAAGGGGTGGACTCCATACTGTGATTTATGATAAATACAGTGGTGCCTCGCATAAAGAACGCCTCGCACAGCGAACGCTGCACACAACGAACTTCATTTCATGATTCATACAACGAACTTCGTTTCACACAACGAAGTCGCCCGAGCTTCCACGACCGACCGCTTTGCCCGAGCTTCCACGACTGCTTCGCCCGAGCTTCCACGATCGCTGCCGATGTATTGCATCCTTCCGCGCAGGCACTGCAGGCAGTCGTTAGTCACTGTGCTTAACTTAAGCACGTATCGCGGCAATCGTTCTTCATTACGAATTAAATCATGCACGTATCACGGCAGTCGTCCTTTTAAGTTAAACTCAATATTTTTTTTATATCATGGCTTCTAAAAAAAGCAGGAAGGTGATTTCTGTTGAAATGAAACAGGCAATAATTAGAAGGAGTGAATGTGGGGTAAAACAGTGTGACCTCGTCAACGCGTTTCACATAACGAACTTTCCGCATAACAAATTTGCTCCTGGAACGAATTAAGTTCGTTGTGTGAGGCACCACTGTACATAGTTGGTCTTTGTCCCCATGTCTGGGGCAGAGCTCCTAGAACCATTGGCATTTTGTAAGTAAAACAAGTGATAAAGATCTCTTGATATTCATAACAAACTCCTTTCAACCACACCTGAGTTTATGTTAATAAAGAGACTTTGGGGAAAGCACCTAAGAGTGGGGGCTGATTGCCTGGGGAACTGAATGTATGATTATAGGGTTGAAACTTTCAGTCCCTCTTTCCTGACCTTGGGGAGGGATAAGGGGCTGGAGGTGAAAACAGTCACTAATAGCCATTGATTTAGTCAGTCATGCCTACCTAATGAAACCTCCATTAAAGCCCAAGAGGACAGGGTATGAAGAGTCTGCCTGTTGGCGAACATGTGGAGATTGGATGGAGTGGTGCATAGAAGCTCTGCACCTCTTCCCACACACCTTGCCGCATGCCTCTCTCCCATTTGGCTATTCTTAGTTATATCCTACCAGAGGCCCAGTGCACAAAATTTGTGCATGGGTGCAGTCCCTAGGTGATCAAAGCATGAGTGTCTGGCATGGAAGGTCAGTTCCCAGGTGACCTTTGGGCCTCCAGGCCCCTGTACATCCCCTTCTGCCTGAGTCATCAGGCCCTGCCCAGCTCCCTCAGTGCCTGGGAGCCAGGTGGTGGCCCCGCCCCCCCTTGTCTCTGCTGGTCACCGTCTGAGGGGCCATTGGCAGGGCGATTGGGCCCCACTCGTACCTGCTTAGCCTGGTGCCACCACTCACCTGCTTCACCATCCTGCTGCAGTCCCGCTCTTGTAGGGGCCCATCAGGGCCAGCAGCGCCTCAATTACTGCCTGCTTCCAGCTCCATATGGCCGATGCCAACCATATTCTGCACCCCCCCCCCCCCCCCCCCCCCCCGGTCAGCATGTGTCATAGCCAGCCTTCAAACTCCCAGCAGAACTCCAGGCAAGGGGAAAATTTGCATAGTAAGCTTTTATTATATAGGATTATATAAAATTGTATAATAAGCCAATAGGCTTAACTAAACGTTTCTCTGAGTTCTGTGAGCTACTCTAGTAAATTGATCAGAACTGAGGAAACCGTTGTGGGAATCTCCTATCTATAGCTGCTTGGTCAGAAGCACAGGTAACACCCTGGACTTGCAATTGGCATCTGAAGTGTGTGTGGCGGGTGTGTGTGTGTGTGTGCGTGTGTGTGTGTGCAGACTTGTGGGACTGTGGAATCTGATGCTATCTCCAGGTGGATAGTGTCAAGATTAAATTGAATTGTAGGACACCCAGCTGGGAAATTGCTTGTTGTGGGGGAGAAATCTACACATTGGAATTGGTGTCAGAACTGGAATTAGAAGCAGACCTGTGAATGTTCACTAACTCTGTTAAGGCCCTTAAAGAGAAACTCTTTCCCCTTTGTCAGTGATATAGTTGATTAATACCTGGCCTCCTTCCACTCTTATCCTACAATACATGCCCTCCCAGATTCTCTGCCATATAAACAGTATCAACCTAATTTTGGGAAGTCATGGTTCAAGTCCCAGTCAGGGCACATGTCCCAGTTGCAGCTCAATCCCCATTGTGGGGTGTGCAGGAGGCAGCAGATCAATGATTCTCTCTCATCATTGATGTTTCTATCTTTCTCTCCTTCTCCTTTCTGAAATCAATAAAAAATATATTAAAAGAATAATTTCATTAAAAAAAATTCTTTATAGATATACTATTTCCTTAAAAATGAAATTAGGAATTTTGTTAATTACAGAAACTCTTCCAGGAATCTTCCCTTACTTCATATTTCTCTGGCCTTCCATACCCCAGTAGAAACTTTCCTCGTATACTTGCTACTTGTACAGAAATGATGTGTTATGTATTGGTGATTCCTGCAAGACTGCAGGCTGCACCAGATATGGACATGGTTTTACTCATTTCTATATCCTTGAGCATCAAATGGTAGATAGTGGGTATTAATAAATACCTACTAAGCAAAATCACATTGCTTTTTAGGAACACATGAAAGAAACTTAAGAAGATAAACATTCTTTGTGAAGCAAAAAACAGTTATGAGCCCTCTTGGAAAGGAAATGCTCATCTAATAAGCTATAAAAACTGATAAGTTTTCATGAACTTGCATTTGTACTTAATTCCTAAAGGAATTGATTTAGTTTGTGTTCCTTTAGTAAAAACATTTCCGTTATCCATGACCTTAGATCAATCACTTATGTGTGTCTGTATGTGCCTTTTAAAAATAAACATCAGAGAATAGGCCTTATGTAGGATATACTAAACAGCAATATTATCTACGATGATCATCATAAAGACAATTTGGCGCTAAACCCCATAACTCAAAATAAAGAATTTTTGGTAAAGATTATATCATTTGTTAAAATGCACTGAAAGGAAGAGAAATGGGCTAAATAAAAGACAGTGAACTTATTAAAAATTTTATCCAAACAACTGGTGTAAAATTATATAAAAAAAGTTGTTAGTCTGATGACCTGAGAAATTCCCTTTGTGGAATATTACTATGAAATGAAGGATTTTCAAGAGTGATTTATGAAAATATGTTTTGTCCTTGTATAATTATACTCTGTATAGTCAAAACTGTAGAAGTTATTGGTAGATGTTATATCATGCCTTTCCTTGGAGAATTCAAAAACTAGGTTTGAAACCTCTGTATCTGATGGCTTCTATAAGGGCTTTGGCTTAGAACAGAGCATCTCTTAAGTTTTCTTTCCATCCTCAGACTCTGTGGTAGTGGCTGTATCTTTCCTGTTGGATCAGAATAAATTTAATTCAATAGTAAATCTATGTTTTAAATAGAGAAAATGCTGCATTTTGGCGATGTTGATACAGTTATTTCAGGCTCCTGGGTTTCAGATTACTCTGAAACTGAATCCTATAGAAATTAGAGTGTGCAAATGAGGTTGTTGAATTGTTGGAACTTGTTCTTGTGATATTAAAATTCATCTTATCAGGGAAGGGATGCTGAATGTTAAGTCAGGAGATAAATTCTCAGATAGGTGTTAGATTTCATGTTATAACAGCAAAAATCATCACTTGGTGTCAGTGAATTTGTCTGGGAACTTCTTATGATAAAACAAGGTTTTCTCTTTCCCATCTTCCCTTCTTTTTTAATCTAGAAGTTACCTTGTTAGATCTTACTTTGGTTATATTTTCATGCTGCTCCTGGTAGGAACTCATGAAAAAATAGTGGAATTGCTGAGTCAGCCATAGTGTGAAAAAGTTCAGTTATCTCACTTGTATTTATGAAGGGGAAGAGCAAAAAGAAAGAAGAGAGATAGTATGAAAACACTGCCTTTTTAAACACGGGGGATACTCTTAAAAATGGCTAGAGTGTTAGCCTAGGAGACTGAAGGCCCCCTTTATTCCCTGAAGAGGAATGGGCAGTTATCTCTGCTCACTGGTGACTCATCCTGCTGAGCTGGAAGGTTCGCCCATGGATGAGAGGTAATTTGGTTTCTAGGATGGCTCAGTTTTCTCCTTCAGTTTCTTCACAAAGGTGCTAATTAGAGGAAATTGTCAAGGTGTTATTTCTTCACTTTAACATCTGTTACCCATGAACTGGACACAAGACACTAAGTCATTTCATAGAAGCAGCCAGGGGAATGGATGGCAGTGGTTTTGAGTCACTGTCATCATAAGTTAAAGTATAAACTAGTGGCCTGGGTATGAGATAATCAGAACCTCATAAACCTGTGAACTTCTCATGTCCAGGTAAATAAACTGTCATGCTAAGATTAGAAACAATAGTAGCCAACACTTTAAAAAAAAAAAAAAAGGAGCTTTTGCACAAAAAAAGAGATGAGGAAATATTACATACATGTTTACATTTTGTTCTTAGAAATCTGATTAATATTTATGCCTGGCATTGTTCTAAGGCCCACATGTGTCAAACACAAGGCCCGCGGGCCAAATCCATCCCGCCAGGCCTTGCAATGTGGCCCGCACCTCGCTGTCATCACTGCACTCCGCTGCGTTTCCATCACAATGACAGTTTATGACTGTTCAGTAAACCATTCGGCCCGCGATTTAGGCTGGATTTTAGATTTTGGCCCCTTCTCTGATTGAGTTCGACACCCCTATAGGACTTTACATGTGTTAACTCATTTAATCCTCACAGCAACCAAAGATATAAGGTATATAATATCCTTCCCCTTTTACAGAGGCCAAACAAGTGTGCATAGGCAAGGAAACTGAGCCATGAGTGCTTAAGCAACAAGTGAGTGTGAGTGGTAAGTCTAAGATTATAACACAAGCAGTCTTACAACTAAAAATAAAGTATCTATATGTTTATGCCAATACACAGAGAGAAAAATTCAGGATGTATTATCCTGTATAATAAAAGCATAGTATGCAAATTGGGTGGGGCCAGCCAGGGGAAGAGAGGGAGTATCCGGCTGGCAGCCACTAGGGACCTAACCAGTATATAATAGAAATGTGGTAGTCTTTCAATAAAGAGTTTACCTGGGACTAGCCTGAGTACATCATTCCAGGTTTGCCTAGCAAGAAAACATTGAGAGCTTGGAATTAAAAACTCCCAGAATATAGTACTATGATACTTTAATAGTTGCAAGAGTCTTACCTATTCTTGTATTCCCCACAACTCCTCACCCTACATTTTATTTTTATTTTATTTTTATTTATTTATTTTTAAAAAATATATTTTATTGATTTTGTACAGAGAGGAAGGGAGAGAGATAGGGAGTTAGAAACATCGATGAGAGAGAGAGCCATGGATTAGCTGCCTCTTGCACACCCCCTACTGGGGATATGCCCGCAACCAAGGTACATGCCCTTGACTGGAATTGAACCCGGGACCCTTCAGTCCCCAAGCTGACACTCTATCCATTGAGCCAAACCGGTTTCGGCCTCACCCCACATTTTATATGACTTCAAATGTGAACAGTAATCTGAATATTCAAACCAGGATCTAGTGGAGAAGCCACAATAAAAGGTTAGAACCAATGCTTGCTTCCATGGTACATTGCCTGTGAGGAGCTACCAAACATCTAAGAGAATTAGTCAAATAATGCTTTTCAGATGATCTCTTTCCCACTATGTCAAACTAATATATAAAAACCTTGGATCCGTCACATCCACAACAACCAGAGACTCCACCTAAGGTCCCGGTTGCATATGCAGCAGGCTCTGGTGGGTGGGGACTTGGGGCAGTAGAGGTGGACTGGCACTCACACTCACTCACAACTGCACACACGCATAGACACACACAGCGCCTACCAACTCACAGCCTTTTCTCCCTTTCTTTCCCTCCCTTCCAGCTCACTCTCAGAGCCTCTTTCAGAATAAGAAAACAAAACAGACTGGGCCTGAAGAGGCCTGGATGGAAGGGAGGGTGGGCAGAGGAAGGAGCGAAGGAGAGTCCCCCATTGGCCCAACCCCCTCCCAGCCAGGAAAGAGGAAGAGGGACCCAGGGAGGCAGGGAGGTCTGGAGGACTGCTGAGAAAAACAAAGAAGAGACAGAGACTAGGTGAGATCAGGCCAGCAGGGGAGAGCAGTTAGGGGTGATCAGGCAGGCAGGCATATGGGTTAGGGGAAATCAGGCAGGCAGGCAGGTGAGCGGCTAGGAGCCAGCAGTCCCAGATTACGAGAGGGATGTCCTGTGGGATCAGGCCTAAACCGGCAGTCAGACATTCTCCAAGGAGTCCCTGATTGGGGAGGGTGCACGCTGAGCTGAGGAGAACCCTCCCCTCCCCCCCATGCACTGGGCCACTAGAGTTCATATAAAACCCATCAGTATTATTGTTATTATTATGGTTTTAAACCCATATAATAAAATGCTGGTCAAACAAGGGGGCATGAAATCTAGCAACTTTTCACTAACTTTGGGAAAAAGATTGATAGAAAATCATATGTGGTACAGAAAGAAAAAAAAAAGTGCGCTATTAAAAAAAATATGGGCTTTAGCAAACTTGGGCAACTATAAAAATTGAAGAATTTAAGTGCTTGATAAAATTCTCCTATAATTTTATTTTAGTTCTATCTATAGGAAACTGTCCTCTGCTGTTTTTTTTTAAAAATATATTTTATTGATTTTTTTTTTTTTTGCCCTCCTCTCACCCTCACATATATACCCTCCCTCCCCAGAGTTTTATGTCCATTGGTTGTAATTATATGCATGTATACAAGTCCTTCGGTTGATCTATTATCTCCCCCAGATCTCCCTCCCCTCCCTACTGTAATTTGACAGTCTGCTTGTTGCTTTACTGTCTCTATATCTATCTTTTGGTTCATCAGTTTATAATGTTCTTTATTATCCATAAATGATTGAGGTCACGTGGTGTTTCTCTTTCATTGATTGGCTTATTTCACTCAGCATGATGTTCTCCAATTCCATCCAGGTTGCTGCAAGTGATGAGAATTCCTTCTTTTTTATGGCAGCATAGTATTCCATTGTGTAGATGTACCATCGTTTTTGGATCCAATCATCTGCTGACGGGCACCTAGGCTGTTTCCAAATTCTGGCTATTGTAGATTGTGCTGCTATGAACATAGGGGTGCATATATCCTTTCTGATTGGTGTTTCTAGTTTCTTGGAATATATTCCTAGGAGTGGGATTACTGGGTCAAATGGGAGTTCCATTTTCAGTTTTTTGAGGAAACTCCACACTGTTCTCCACAGTGGTTGCACCAGTCTGCATTTCCACCAGCAGTGCACGAGGGTTCCTTTTTCTCTGCCACCTCGCCAACACTTGTCATTTGTTGATTTGTTGATGTTGGCCATTCTGACAGGTGTGAGATGGTACCGCATTGTTGTTTTGATTTGCATCTCTCAGATAATTAGTGATTTTGAGCATGTTTTCATGTGCCTTTTGGCCTTCCTTCTGTCTTCTTTTGAAAATATTCTATTTAGGTCCATTGCCCATTTTTTAATTGAATCATTCATCTTCCTTTTATTTAGTTGTATAAGCTGTCTGTAGATGTTGGAGATTAAACCTTTATCAGTGGTATTATTTGCAAATATGTTCTCCCACACCGTGGGCTTTCTTGTTGTTTTGTTGATGGTTTCTTTTGCTGTAAAAAAGCTTTTTATTTTGATGTAGTCCCATTTGTTTATTTTCTCTTTAGCTTCCATTGCCCTAGGGGCAGTATCAGTGAAGAAGTTCTTTTGGCATATGTCTGAGATTTTGCTGCCTGTGGATGCCTCTAGTATTTTTATGGTTTCCCGTCTGATGTTTAAGTCCTGTATCCATTTTGAGTTTATTTTTGTGTATAGTTTAAGTTGGTAATCTAGTTTCATTCTTTTGCTTGTGTCTGTCCACTTTTCCCAACACCATTTATTGAAGAAACTGTCTTGACTCCATTGTATATTTGTGCCTCCTTTGTCAAATATTAATTGAGCATAGTGATTTGGGTTGATATCTGAGTTCTCGATTCTATTCCATTGATCTATATGTCTGTTCTTGTGCCAGTACCAGGCTGTTTTGAGAACAGTGCTTTGTAATACAGTTTGAAGTCTGGTATTGAGATCCCTCCTACTTTACTCTTCTTTCTCAGGATTGCTGTGGTTATTCGGGGTCTTGTATTGTTCCAAATGAACTTTTGGAGAGTTTTTTCTAGGTGAGTGAAGTATGCCGTTGTTATTTTAATGGGGAGTGCATTGAACCTATAGATTGCTTTAGGAAGTATGGACATTTTGATGATGTTGATTCTACCAATCCATGAACATGGGTATGTTCTTCCATCTCTTTACATCTTCCTCTATCTCTTTTTTCAGTGTCGTGTAGTTTTCCGCATATAGGTCCTTTACTTCCTTAGTTAAATTTATTCTTAATTTTTTTGGTGCTTTTTTAGTCTCTGTTGTCCTCTGCTGTTTAACTATTTGTTCATTTGCTGAAGATAGTAAAAACTTATAACCCTATATTTTTTGTGTCTATTTCTTTTTTTTTCTTTTTTTTTTTTTTTAAATATTTTTACTGATTTCAGAAAGGAAGGGAGAAGGAGAAAGAAATAGAAACATCAGTGATGTGAGAGAATCATTGATTGACTGCCTTCTGCATTCCCCTTTGTCAGGGATTGAGCCCACAACGTGGGCATGTTCCCTGACAGGGAATTTAACCATAAATTCCTGGTCCATCCTAGTTCATAAGTTGACACTCAACCACTGTGCCTCACTGGCTGGGCAAGTGTCTATTTCCTGGCATAAGGACATCATTCCCTATTGGAATCATGTTATCTATTGAATAGTAATAAAAAGGACCCTACTTAAACCTCTATGTTAACTGTGCTAAGCAGACAATTGTTCAACTTCTGAAAAATATATTTCTTTTTTCTGATTAGAAGATCAGAAAATATCCTGCAGTATAGGTCATTTATATTATGGCTTATTCCTGCTGTTGCCATAGATGGTTACCATAGGGATGGCCAAATCTTCCAGTCTAAATTTTATATGATAAACACAGAATACTTTTGGTGGAAGCTACATCAAAGTCATCTGTCTTTGGCATGTAACATTTTTCCTGTAAATACTCAAGTCTCCAGCTGTTTCTGGGAGGCTTGGGTAGACTATTTGTTTAAGCTCATTGTATTAGTATGTGATGGTAGGAGGAGATGGTTTCTGTTGATCACTCAGAAACATTTAACCTTTCTCCAAATAGACCCTGATGTTGTGTATGTATACACGTTCCTCTATCCAGTCATGGACTTTATGGACAGCCCCAGTCTAAGCCAAAAGGGATGAGTCACTGTTGGTTTGGGTATGGACATGTGATGAAATTCTGGCCAAGGAGACAAACATTATTATTCTCATTTCACTGGACAAGTGATATGGCTCCATAAGAGCCTGAGTTTCTGACCCAAGGCCAACCACTGTCTTTCTTTTATGCATGAGAGCACCCATGGGGAGGATGCTTATTTGTTTGTTTGTTTGCTTATTTATTTATGTATTTATTTATTTACCGTTTGTGTTGTTAATCTATTGCTGTATAACAAAGAACTCTGTTACTTGCAACACTGAGCATCTGTTATCTCACCCAGTTTCTGGTGGCCAGGAACTCAGGAGTGGCTTAATTGGTGGCCTTGACTCAGGGTTTCTCAAAGGTTGTAGTCACACTTGGCTCAGCACCAAGCTCTTTTGAGGCCATTTTCATAAACAAGTAGAGAAAATAAAGAAGATACAGGAATTTGGGCTAAAAGTTCTCTTAAATTTTCTCAGTATTTTTATAATATCAGAAATTTCCAGATTGTAATTGGTGAGATGTTTAAGATAAAGAGATCAGTTATTATAAATTTCTGTATTTGGCATTTACCATACTATATTGCACTTATTTATAGAATATATAATAGACTATATTATTATAGGATAATGACTCTCCTTTTAGAAGAGGGGTTCTCAACACTGGCCATAAATTAGAATAATTTGGGAGCTTTAAAAAACATATCGATCCCTACTAACCCATAATTCATAGACCCCACTCCCATTCAAGTGAATCAGAGGTTTTAGGTATAAGTTTCAAAAATCATTTGTTTTTAAAAGCTTGCCAGGAGCCCGGCCAGTGTGGCTTAGTAGGTTGAGCAATATTACATGCACCAGGAGACCATTTCCCAGTCAGGGCACATGCCCTGGTTGCTGGCTCAGTCCCCAGTGTGAGAAGTGCAGGAGACAGCTAATTAATGCTTCTCTCTCTTCAATGTTTCTATAAGTTTCCTCTCCCTTCTTCTCTTTTTTAAAATAAAAAGAAAAGAAAAGAAAAACTCAATATAAACATATTTAATTTTTTCCCCAAAAAAAGTTTGCCAGGAAACGCTAATATATAGCTAGGATTGAGAACAACTCTTCTCTTAATAAATTTTTATATTTTTGCTTTTGTTATATATATATTTTCAGAAATTAAGAAGAACTATGGATAATTCTCCTTAGGTAAATGTTATCTATACATTCACAAAAATATTTTATATGACTTCAAGAGATTGTGCATACCTAATTTAGACTGTGAGTCCATCAATAGTAGGAACTGTTTGTTTATTTTTATTTAAATCTTCCTGTATTTTTTATTTGAATCTCTCTGTGTTATAACATACCTACAGAAGTGAGAAGTAAGAAGTGAGAATTTGAGTCCTGGAATAAAGATAGGTATATAGAGCAGTGGAATGGCATCAAGAGTCTAGAAATAAACCCATACATCTATGGCTAATTACTTTTGGACAAGGATGCCAAGACAGTTTAGTGGGGAAAGAGTAATCTCTTTAAGAAACGATGCTGGGACAACTGGATATACATATGCAAAAGAATTAAGTTGTACCTCTACCTCACACCATATACAAAAGTTAATACAAAATAAAACAACTACCTCATATATAAGAGTTAGAACTATAAAACTCTTAGAAGAAAATATAGGCCTGAGATCTTGAATTTGGCAATGTATTCATAGATATGACATCAAAAGCAGTAAAAGAAAAAGAAGGCATTTTTGTTTAATTAAAATTTAGAACTTTTGTTCATTAAAGGACATTATCAAAAAATGAGAGAAAACATTTGCAAATCTTATATCAGATGAAGGTCTAATATTCAGAATACATAAAAATTTTTATAATTCAATAATAAAAGACTAAAACATGTACAAAGTACTTTAATAGACATTTCTCTAAAGAAGATAGAAAAATGGCCAACAAACACACCTGAAATATACTCAATATCATTGGATATTAGGGAAATGAAACTAATGGTATCATATGAGATACTATTTTACAAATAGGATTGATACATATTTTTAAAAACCTACAAAATGGTGACTAACAAGTATTTATAAGTATGTGGAGAAATTAGAATCCTTGTACATTACTGATGACAATGTAAAATGGTGTGTGTGGTCACAGTGGAAAATAGTTGATAATTCCTCAAAAAAGTAAAACATAGAATTACCATAAGATCCAGCAACTTCACTCCTGGGTAAATACCCTAGAGTATTCATACACTTGTACGTGAATCTTCATAGAAGCACTATCCACAGTAGCTAAAAGGTCGACACAACCCAAATGTCCATCCACTGACAATGGACTATGTGTATAATGGAATTATTCAGCCATAATAAGAAATGAAGTATTGATATAGGCCCCAAAAACCTCAACGAACCTTAAAAAACATATGCAAGTCAAAGAAGTCAGACATAAAGGCCACATATTATATAATTCCCATGTATGTCAAATGTCAGAAATAGGTAAATCTATTGAGGCAGAAGGTAGGTTGGTGGTTGCTAGAGACTGGGGAGCTGGAAATAGAAAGAGTGACTATTTAATGGGTTAAGTAATTTCTTCTGGGTTTACGAAAATGTTTTGAAACTAAATAGAGGTTGTGATTGCATAACATTGTGAATGTATGAAATGCCACTGAATTGTACACTTTAAAAGGGATAATTTTATATTTAATTGAGTTTCACCTCAATTAAAAAAATAACTGAGGCAGTCCCAGGCAAACTGGGGCAAGTTGATCATCCTGTTCCTCACGTGTGAGACAATTTGTATGCAAAATAGCTGGCTCTGAGTTATTTCTTGAAACTGCTTAAAACTCTTAACTGAAACACACTAAATGCCCAATAAATATTAGCCAGTATTAAAAAATGAAAGTGGGAGTTTCACGCAGTTTGTAAAAACATGATGCAACCTTAACTATGCCCCACGTAGTTTCTGACATGTATGCATTCTCTTCGGACACATGGTACACATTCTCTTCATGTGCTCTAAATTGACCTGACTGGCAAGTCTCATTCTCTCAAGAGGTTCGGGAATGAACTATATATCTCATCACTTCAGATCTCTGAAGACTGACTGATATGCATTAGAGGACAATGACATTTGGCAATAACTGTTACTCGATACACTATTCCATATAAAACATTGGAATAGCAATGCAAAGAAACAATCGATGTTACACAAAGAGCCACGTCTAGCTTTCTACGAGTAATCTTGTTCAGTTAATGTCTTCCCCTAGTCCAAACTTAAATACATTAGTAGGTAAACCGTGGGAGTCTCCTCAACTGTAATAGCACACAAGTCCAAGGAAAATAGCATCTCTAAATAGAATGGACTTGACTCTAAATAAAGCAAAGGTACCTTTTCAGATCATGAGCTTTGACAAATTACTTGTGTTAATGCTCACAGACTCTTAAAGTAGGCCAGGATTTATGAACAGGAGCGATGCCACTTGTTAATCTGTTAGAGAAAGCATTTTATGGGGAGGAAACTGTGTAACTATTTTTAGAGTTCTGCTCTTATTTTTAGCTCTACTGCACACAACCACGCATTCCTGGATACTAAATTAATGAGCTTCCACACAAAGTCACTACTTTCCTCTGAGATGCTCAAAATGTGCTTTGCATTCAGTGAGACTCATTATAGTTCTCAGATGGTTACTGATAGACCTGGTTGAGAGGGATAATGACAGTATTTAGTTTTGTAATCAGATATTATAAAGCAGATATTAAATGACTCAAATAGGATTGGTGATGAGGTTATTTGCAGGTGAATTTCTGCTCATTGCCACTTCTGATGACACCATCCAGAGTCAATCTATTAAAAGAGCATTAAATGGAATTCTTGGTTTCAATTACTGTGTCTTTCCACTACTCTGTTTCCCAATCTCTGGTCTTATTTATGTCAGTGCCTATTACCACTGGCCACTCAAATGCTCAAGATTGGAACCTGGGAGTCATTGTGAATTCTTCCCTTTTCTTACATCCTCACATCCACCCCATCAGCAAGCCTCATCTCATCATTTCTTTCCATCTCCTCTGTTCCATCCTAGACCCAGCTGCCTACTTCTCTTACCAAGACTCCTGTAATAGCCCCTCCATGTTTGCTCTTGGCCTCCTGCAGTCCATTCTCTGACAGTCAGCTACAGCAATCTTTGCTGTGGGAACCAGCCACTGAGGGTCTATATCACACCCTTGTTGCCCCTCAGACTCTTTCCACCGCAGGACCAGTTGTTTTCCCTCAGTATATGTTCCCCTGTCTTCCCAGGGCCAGCTCCTTCTCATTTGGCTTTGTGTAGTCCATCTAAAGTAGGCCTCCACCCCCAACACACACAACAGTAATTATTGTCTTTCAGCCCTCATTTGTTTCTTTCAAAACATTTCCAATTTTATTACTGTTTGTTTATTTGTTAGCTTTCCCACCTTTGGAATGAAATCTTCATAATAATGGGGCTGCTTCTTATTGACTGTAGTGTCTCCAGCTTGGTCAGTTAGCATGATCACTGCTTATACAATAAATGTGCCCAGTCTGGGTCTTTCCCACTTCCTTTGCCTCATCTCCCACAACTCCAGCCCTCAAACCTCTGAAGACTCAGTAGGAGCAGGTAAAATGTCTGACAGAGGTTAAACTCTCTGAGCTGTTTATATAAAGATGATTTTAAAAAAATATCTAACCCCCTCCCCCAAATATACATATGTGTTTGTAGAAAAAATGAGGGTAGGGAAGAGGAGTATGGAAGTTATACATTTTCTCTCCCAATTGGTGAAATACAGAAATGAAAAGGTGAAAATGTTTGTTGAACATAAATGTTTGGGGGCTAGGTCAAAATTTTGGAAGCAAAATATAGTTTCTAGGAATCAATTTGATTGGTATAGAGTCATTTCATGTAAATTGGACCTAATAAAATACATATTAGGGTTAAACATTTGGAAAAAGGCTGTAAATAAAGACCCTTTATGGTTTCTTATAAAATTTTCCTCTGAGTAAGTAGCTTCAAGAGAGCTCCTCCTTTCTTTTCTTTTTCTCCTCTCTTCTTTTTTATTTTTTTGACAGAGAGAAACATAGATGTGAGAGAAACACATTGATTGGTTGCCTCCTGCAGGAGCCCCAATCAGGCCAGGGAGGAGCCTGCAACCAAGGTACATGCACTTGAGCAGAATTGAACCAGAGACCCTTTGGTCCACAGAATGATGCTCTATCAATTGAGCCAAACTAGCTATGGAAAGAGAGCTACTCTTTTGAATATATGCATAACTTAGCTATCATATCTTAGAATTATGTTTATTTAATATCAAAGGTGTTAAGATGTATACTTGCTGTAGAACCTTCCTGCTGGTACAATTTTTGTATGTTTTGTCTACCACCTGGAAAATAAGATTGGCCTTCACTTTCTGGTTTAGAGGTTAATTTTACTTGGGTGATGTGGGCTATTTTATGGATTTATTTACTAACTACTTACTACATACATAACCACTTACTATTATATAAGAATGGTTATGGACTGATTTACTCACTGTTTTTTTGTTTGTTTTGTTTTGTTTTGTTTTTTTGCCATTCTAAGCCCTTCACTCTCTTCTTTGGAAGAGTGGCTTACATTTTCTATTAAGTGTGCCAGGATAGACATGAGATTTAAACTTAGATCAGCTTATTATTTACTTTATCTCTCAATATACTTTCACCTTTGTTACTTTCTCACCATATGTGGACTATCTCTTTACTCCGTGATGTGCCTCGTGTTTCAAGCAGTTTCTTGAACAGTTTTGGTCCCATCAAAAAGAGGTATCATTTTCCCTGGCCAGTGTGGCTCATTTGATTGGAACATCTTCTCATACACCAGTAAGTGGCAGGTTTGATTCCTGGACAAGGCACATACAGGAGGCAACTGATCAATTCTCTCTCTCTCTCTTTCTCTCTCTCACCCTTACTCTCTCCCATCTCTAAAAATATCAATAAAATCTTTTTTTTTTTTTTAAAGGAAAAGTGTCTCTCAAATTACTTTTCAAAAGAGAACATATCTCCAGAAAGCTTTTCGGTATAGCATACCTGGTTTAATTAGGGGATGAATTCATAAATGGCAGGATCATTTCCATGTGAGTTCTTTGGAGGACAGCCCCAAAGAGATGCTCTCCGAACAGTCAACATGGACGATCTCTTTTTGCTGGTTAGTCCTCCAGTTTCCAGTGATGTGTATAAAGGTCAAAGGATCTTCTAAAATTAATAATTTCTTTGTGATCTTTATCTTCTGATTCCTTGAAGGGACCTTGTGGGTTGCCTACCCACCCAACTAAAAGTATCACTTCATATTTTTTGTTGTACATTACAGGTTAAACTGTTTACCATAACACAAAATAAACAGTAGAAATAACAGTCATAGTAGAGTAAACAATATATGCTTTAGAACCCACTCAACTTAGGAAAATCAGATAGGGCACTCTTTGACAGGGGGCCTTTTGCAATATGGGATACTAATACTCTTTAGCCATGAATATGTGTATAGTATGATGACTTGGCTAGAGAGGCTAGATCTCATTGCCAGAAAAGGTAGGATATCTAGTCCATGGGTGAGGTGGGGTAGAGGATATATGTATATTTACAGTATATGTATATGCATGTATGTATGTATGGTACATATCTGTATCTTATACATACTATCCTAATATATAAAAACCCTGGATCCATCACATCTGCAATGACTGGGAGGCTCAATCAACTGGAAGTCAGTCCTGCAGACAGTGCTGGGTTGCTGTGGAGACCCAGTGCTGATTGCTATAGCTACAGGCATGGTGTCCCAGCACTGACTGCTCAGGGGGCTGCAAATTAGGCAGAAAGAGACCTGAAGAGAGAAGCAGGGTCTGATCCATAGCCTCTATGGCAGCTGTTGATCAGCAATTGCCTCTCTCTTTCTTTCTGGGCCTGGTCAACAGCCATGCCTCCATTTCTCTCCAGGCCTGCACCTGGGCTGTTGATCAGCCCCGCTTTTCTGATCAGGCCTGTTAATAGGTCTAGAGACACTGACACAGAAACCAACTAATCAGAACCAAATCTGGGTCAACTCTGAGGAGCCAAAGGCTACCTAGGAGGCAAAGCTTTTGATGCTGACTGGCATAGAAACCAACCAATCAGAACCAAATTGGCTGGCAGAGGAGGGCAGTTGAGGGAGAGATCAGGGCTGCAGAGAAGTTGGGGGTGGTCAGTCAGGCAGAGGTAGTTAGGGTAAGGTGACCAGATGGTCCCGCTTTTGGGGGGACAGTCCAGATTTCCAACAATTTTTCCCGCGTCCCTCAGCATTTTGAAAAAGTCCTGATTTTTTTAAAGAATCTTTCCAATCTTTCCAATCTTTCAAAAAATCAGGACTTTTAAAATCCTGTGGGACACAGGAAAAATTGTTGAAAATCTGACTGTCCCCCCAAAAGCGGGATGATCTGGTCACCTTAAGTTAGGGGCAATCAGGCCAGAAGGGAAGGGCAGTTGTGGGAGAGATCAGGCAGCAGAGGAGGGCAGTTGGGGGGGACCAGTCCTGCAGGGGAGGGAGTTAGGGGCCATCAGGCCAGCAGGGAAGGGCAGTTGGGGGCAAGATCAGGCCGGCAGGGGAGGACAGTTGGGGGTGATTGGGTTGGCAAGGGAGCAGTTAGTTGTTAATCAGGCCAGCAGGGGAGCAGTTAGGGAATGATCAGACTGGCAGACAGAATCAATTAGGGGCAATCAGTCAGGTAGGCAGGCTAGTGGTTAGGAGCCAGCAGTCCCAGAATGTGAGAGGAATGTCGGGCCTACACCGGCTGTCAGACATCCTCTGAGAGGTCCCAGATTGGAGAGGGTGCAGGCTGGACTGATGGACACCCTCCCCCACCAGTACACGAATTTTGTGCATCAGGCCTCTAGTATATAATATATACACATACATTACCTTTTATAGAGATTTGTAGAAATTTAACAAATCACACTGTTTGCAGCATTATCAAATTGGGTCTGTATATATTACTGTAGATATAAATGTCCATAAAATGCTTAAGTGAATGCCCCAACAAATTATAATTAGGTTTAGATTTCATTTCTTTCTGCAATCAAGTTAGTTGATGGTATTGTCATTTGCAATTTACAACTGAGAAAACAAATATAGATACATTATCTAAGAATTTCCACTGAATCCTAGTGCCTCTCAGAAAGCAGTGAAACTCAAATATATGGATGATGAAACAATTATTTACAAATTTAATTTATTTTGTCATGCTACAAATCATCTATATGCTGCCTTCTTAGTGCTATGTGCTGGCTTTTAATTAAAATCCTAAAGTAGAATCAGCAAAGTATATTATCATTATTATTTATGATCCATTGTTAGCTAAGGTCTTTATAATAAATGTGTAACCCCAAATTATACATTGTGAATATTTATGAAACTGAGATTCAAAAAAAAAAAAAAAAATCTCGACAAGCTATACCTCAAAAGGAAAATCTAATTTGTAAAAGGGGGAGACATATCAGATAATCTATTGTAATTTTTAAATAAATGAACTTGTTAAAACATAAATTGGCTATAAAATGTCATAAAATATAGCATGCTAAGATACTTTAAAAAAATCTTGCCAGATTTTAACAAATGAGTCAAAATATTGCTTTTAACAAAGAACTTCTGCAGGCAGAAAAGATGTAAGAACTAACTTGAAAATTCCCATCATGCTTCATTCTTTGGTGGAATTTTCAGACCCTAATGGGGTTTCTTTCATAACCAGCTTTGGCACTCCAAGACTTCTTTTTATTACAAAACAGTATTCTTGCTTAGTACAGTCCCATTCCCTTTTTTTCCTGCCCTCAGTTTGTGGAGTCACAAATGCATTTAAACAATGATCAAGTCATGCTGTAACAGGCACAGGGAATAAATGAACAACTGCAGAAAGAAATTGCTAAGCTTGGGTCCAAAATCCCATCATTGGAGAAAAATATGAGATCAATAATGCTCAGAAGTGTGGGTTGATGGAAAATTGAATATAATTCTGCAGTTTCATATCTGTTTTTTACTCTTGCTCTTTGCAGATCACATGAAAAGTTGGTATTATGGAAAGCATTACAAAACAATTACTTGCCTTTTCTAATTATGTAATACTAGAGGCCCAATGCATGAAATTTGTGCACGGAGGGGAAGTGGTTGTCCCTCAGCCCAGCCTGCACCCTCTCCAATCTGGGACCCCTTGAGGGAAGTCTGACTGCCTTTAGGCAGGATCCTGGTAGGATTAGGCCTAAGTGGGCAGTCAGACATCCCTCTCACAATCCAGAACATCCAGAACTGCTGGCTCCCAACTGCTTGCCTGCCTGCCTTCCTGATTGCCCCTAACCACTTCTGCCTGTCAGCTTGATTACCCCCTAACTACTCCCCTGCCAGCCTGATTGATGTCTAACTGCTCCCCTGCCAGCCCAAAACTACCCTCTTCTACAAGCCTGGTTCACCCCTAACTGCCCTCCCCTGCAGGCCTGGTTCTCCCCAACTGCTCTCCTATGCAGGCCTGGGTTCCCCCCAACTCCCAACTTCCCTCCTTTGCTGGCCTGGTCACTCCTAACTGCCCTCCCCTGCAGGCTTGATCACCCCCAACTACCCTCTCTTGCAGACCTGGTCCCTACCAACTTCCCTCCCCTGCTAGCCATCTTGTGGCAGCCATTTTGTGTCCACATGGGGGCAGCCATCTTGTGTGTTGGAGTGATGGTCAATTTGCATGTTATTCTTTTATTAGATAAGATTAGATAAAATAAAGGCCTGGTGCATAGGTGGGGGCTGGCTGGTTTGCCTTGAAGGGTGTCCCAGATCAGGGTGGGGGTTCTTTTGAGGTTTGAGGCAGCTTGGGCAAGGGGCCTGTGGTGGTTTGCAGGCTGGCCAACCCCCCCCCCCCCCCCCCCCCCCCAGCAACCCAAGAGGAGGCCCTGGAATCTGGGATTCATTTATCTTTTATAATTGAAACTATGTAGCTTTAAGTGGAGCCAAGCATCCTGCTTGCTCTGTGGCCATAGCCATTTTTGTTGGGATTTATTTATCTTCTATAATTGAAACTTTGTAGCCTTGAGTGGAGGCCTACGCCAGCCAGGGTGTATGGAAAACTTGGCTTCCTCCATTTCTGGGGAAACCCAAGTCTCCTGCTTGCTTTGTGGCTGCAGCCATCTTGGTTGGGGTTAATTTGCATACTTGCTCCTGATTGGCTGGTGGGCATGGCTTGTGGGTATAGTGAAAGTATGGTCAATTTGCATATTACTCTTTTATTAGATAGGATTTGCACACTATCCAGTGGCCACTGTGTATACATTGTTTTTTATCTACTAGGCTATAAAATAATTAGATAAAGATGAAATCTAATTAATACAATAAAACAAGTATCTGGCTTAAATTTGTTTTACAGTTGATCCAACAAGTATCACTGAATCTTCACAAACCAGCAAAGATATGTTGCTAGTTTTTTATTTACCTCAGGGATAGAACATCTTAAGCTTCCTCCATATATTATATTAATTTCTTCCAGTCTACCCCAATATACTTTCTCAGCAACAAAAAACAAGTTTCTCACTGTAATAACTTATCAAAATGAGAGACTTTTTATGATCATGGGCTGGCTAAAGTTTACCAAACATATGAACATGATATAAGCAATACCAAATCCTATATAATAAAAGCCTAATATGCTAAGTGTCCGACGGTTCATTGGACTGTTCAACCACTCGCTATGACACACATTGACCATCAGGGGGCAGATGCTCTACTAGTTTAGCTTGCTGCTGGGGTCTAGCTGATTGGGACTGGAAGAGACTGGCTAGACATGCCTTGGAGCCCCCCCCGCAATTCCTCCCCAGCTCTAATTGTGCACTAGTGGGGTCCATTGGCCTGGCCTGCAGGAATCAGGCTGAAACTGACTCTCTGACATCCCCCAAGGGGGTCCTGGATTGCATGAGGGCATAGGCCAGGCTGAGGGACCCCACCAGTGCATGAATCCGTGCACCAGGCCTCTAGTATTACTATAAACTCTTTTAATCCAATAATTAGACAAAAGGATAATTCTGCACAGAAAAGGAAGTCATCAACAAAATGACAAGGCAAACTATTGAATATTTGTAATTCACATGTATATATAGGGTATCCCCAATAATATGTTCACACATTTTGAATAATTGTAAAGGCAGTGTTTGTTAAAATACATTTCATTTTCAAAATTGAGCTATCAGCTGTTAAAGTTTATATACATTTTTTGGGCACTCTGTATTTGCAGAATCATATACAAAATATATGAAGAACCCATACTGTTCAATAACAAAACAAAACAAAACAAAAACACACCAAAGTAAAACAAAATCTTAAAAAAATGGCCAGATATCTGAATAGACATTTTTTTTTTTTCTAAAGAAAGCATACAGATGGCCAACAGGTACTTAAAAAAAATGCTCAACATCACTAATCATCAGGGAAACCCAAATTAAAGCCACAGTGAGATACCACCTCACACCGATTAGAATGGCTATTGTCAAACAAACAAGAAATAAGTGTTGGTGAGGATGTGCAGGAAAGGGACCCCTTGTGCACTGGTGGTGGGAATGTGAACTGGTGGGTGCAGCCACTGTGGAAAATAGTGTGGAGTTTTCTCAAAAAATTAAATTGAACAGGGAAGCTGAAACCTGTTCGGCTCAGCGGTAGAGCGTCGGTCTGCAGACTGAAAGGTCCCAGGTTCGATTCCGGTCAAGGGCATGTACCTTGGTTGCGGGCACATCCCCAGTAGGGGATGTGCAAGAGGCAGCTGGTCGATGTCTCTCTCTCATCGATGTTTCTAGCTCTCTATCTCTCTCCCTTCCTCTCTGTAAAAAATCAATAAAAAATATATTATAAATAAATAAATAAATAAATAAATAAATAAATAAATAAATGAATAGAACAGTGAAGCCCTTGCCAGTGTGGCCCAGTTTGTTGGTATTGTCCTGTGCACTGAAAGGCTGCCTGTTCTATTTCCCACCAGAGCACATGCCCATGCCGGTTATGGGCAGTGCAGGAGGCAGCCGATTAATGTTTCACTGTCACATCAATGTTTCTCTCCCTCGTTCTTTCCTAAAAATCAATAAAAAGATATTTGAAACAATAATAAATTGAGTAGTGAAGGTCTCTAGGCTTCAGTGTCCTTAACTCTAGTTTGGGACTAATAATATTTACCTCATAGTATTTTTGAGTAGATTTAATTAGGTAATCTGCTTGGAATGTTTATCATTTAATACATGTTCAATAAATGGTTATTGTTAGTGGTATTATAATTAACAAAGTAAATGGCTAATCCAAGAATTATGTTCAGGGTTACTTCAATTTTATTAAAATAAAGGAGTAAAAATTAAACTCTAGGGAAGGTAAAACTTTACTCCAATTAGATCTCAGATCTAAGGACAGTAGGACGAATGAATTGGTACCATAGCACCAGGACCAACACCCATAGGAAAGACCAGGGTGCAAAATGTCCTCACCTTCTCCATTGCCCCCAAATGATTAGCAATTGCAATTACTTATGTGTTTCAAAGTTTACCACTTATTTTATAAAAAAAGGCAAGTGTGCTTTTAATTTAATATTTTGCTTCCTTTCCAAATGTCTTCAGTGGTGGTCCAATCTGATACACCAGCTTCAGGTTAATTGGCTGCATTTTCTTTGTCTATGTTCATCATTATTTTAAAAAGTGGCTGCTCTCCTGATTGACAAGATAGGCGGACCTGTTTTTGCAGCTTATGGGAACTAACCTGGCCAAGGTTACCTATATCCAGAGAGTCATTTTCACAGACTGAAATATTTCCACTGATAGTTCTGCACTTCTCCATCCCTCTGCTTTTCTAGCTCGAGAGAAGATCTATTTTTGTCTGGGTCCTTTAAAGAAGGCACCGTGTTAGTGACAGGATGAATGGCTCTCACAGGGAACACCGCCCCAGCTTCTCGGTGACAGTCTGTGCTTGCCTCTCCTCCACGGAACTTTCCTATCTATCAGGGGAATGAAGACAAGTGGACACAGGTCCCGCTGTGTTGCAGTCCCTTCAAAAAATACCAGTGAAATATAAATCAACGTTTTCCATTTCTGAAGCCATTGTAAAAACTCATCAGCCCAGGGCATGAGTACAGTTTAAGAAGATAAATTTGCAAAACCCTGTTTTTCAAGGGTCATTTTACATTAAGATACCAGAAAACGAAACTGAAATGATTGCGAAACACACACACACACACACACACACACAAAAAAAAACAACAAAAAACAAAAAACAAAAAATCCTCCAAACAAACAAAAAAACCACACACACAAACAAAAACAAAACCACAATACAAAGAAAAAACAAAAGCATCTGCTACTTCGTTGTAAGATTTCAGATATCTCTCTACTTACACAACTTGTTCTGAAATAAAGCTGTTATTCTCCCCAGATGGAAAATATAGATAGAAATACCTTCTTCTAGCAAAACCTTCCTCTCTCAGTTGATGGATTGCCCTTTTCCAAGAATACTAGTTTAGTGAAGGTGTCAGCCGTCACACTTATAGCTATCAATCTCGCAACGATTGAAATGATGTGTTATGTATTCGTCCAAGCTTAGGGCAGGGTGCTCATTGTCTTGCCAAGAAATGAGACTCTGATATTCTCTTTGGCTGTTAAAGATAAAACGCTTAAACATGTATGATAGCTTCTTGCTGAGTAAGCATCTTTATGCACAATATAACTTTGGCCATCTTTTCTGAGGTCATGAGAGAATGTGTACTCCCTCTGACCACAACTGAAAGCAATTGGGTATAGTTAGCTTCCATTGGCCAAAGAGGATGATTGCTTTTAGAATAAGCAATATTCCAATTAAAATAGATATTTTTTTAAAAAATAGACAAATCAGAGTATTGATTTCCACTGTAATTCTTGTTGTGTTCAGCAAAGTAAACAATTCTCAAAGTAATTAGGGCATACCATTTCCTTAAGGTTTTTATATATTCAAGTAGTTTTCTCACATGTTTCCTTCTAAAATAATTGCTTAGTATAGAATTCATGCCTATCGAGGTTGAATGTGAATCTAAATTTGTTTTATTCTAGAGAAAGTGGATAGGAACCACTTCATATTGATTGGCCCACTAGAAAGAACATCTCAGTGAAAAGTTTTTTTTTTGTTTTTTTTTTTTAAATAACTCACCAAAGGATTTACTTTAGACTTAGCATTGGAATATGTAAATGAATGACCCAACTCTCTTTTATTTTTAATTTTTAATTATTGGATCCTGGTCTTGTTTTTGCCCTTTGGCCTCTGTAGATGATGCCACCTTGTTATTGCTGCTTCCTTATTAGGCCAGTTCTCACAGGCTTCTAGATAAAGCCATGTTTCCAGAGGCTCTGCCTTCTGCTTGCATGTAAGTCAGTTATTAACATCAAAATGTCAGAGAGGCCCGGCCAGTGTGCCTCAGTGGTTGAGTGTCAACCCATAAACCAGGGGATCAGGGTTTGATTCTTGGTCAGGGCACATGCTCAGGCCGTGCAGGAGGCAGTCGGTCAATTATTCTCTCTCATCATTGATATTTCTCTCTCATCATTGATGTTTCTCCTCTCCCTCTCCCTTCTTCACTCTGAAATCAATAAAAAAATATTTTTAAAAATGTCAGAGATCTGTTGTGTTAAAAGATGAGGGATTCCAAATGGCAGGTAGCTGGTGGTTGAGTTTTCAAATTGTAGTACTCGATAACACTTCCCAAGGAAAATGATTTTCTGTATGCTAATCATTGCTAGTTACTTGGAATACACCATCTCCAATTCTATTCTGAAGGAGCCATCATTCTTATTTTAGAAGTAAAGAAACTAAAAATTAATAACTTTTCCCAGATAATACAAAAATTAAGTTAGGGAGCTCATATTCAAATTGAGGTCTGTCCTTCTCACAGGTAGGCTCTTAACTAAGGAACATAGTTCTTAATCACTTGGCAAATAGTGAGTAATTGCCATTTCAGGCATTAGGAGAAGACATACCTAAGGGCTGCTTCTCAGCCCTGAACATTGTTGGCTAATAATAACAGTCTATTGAAGTCCTGAGTCACAGCTAACCCAGGTCTCCAAGGCCCTGCTTGCACTCCCTGTAAGGAGTGAGTGTTCATTTGGCAATTTGTGTTTACAGTAACCTTTATTATATTCTGGTTCCTTAATGTATTTTCTCAATTATTGGTGTCTCTCATTTTTATATTCCTCCTCTCCATCAGTTCCCTTCTCCCCCTTGTATGGAAATACTAAAACTCCCATCCTTAAAAAACAACCAACCATCACCAACAAAAATTATTTCCTTGTCTCTGATTCTCCTTCATCCTATTGCTCCATTTTTTTTATCCCTTTATTCTCTGCCACTTCTTGAATGAGTGGCTGTGTCACTTATTGTCTATAAGTCATTATTTTGCACTCACTTCTGAACTAATTACCATCTGGTTTTCTCTTCCACCACTCACTGAATCTAATTCAACTATGCTTAACAGGTTTCATTGGCTCAGGTCCAGTAGCTCTCTTAATGGAGGAAAATAGGAATGGAAAGAGTATAAACTATATTTATAGACTACCCACTGTGAGCCATCTTTATGCAGTTAGTTCCACATATATTTTGTCATCTAACCCTCATAGTAACCCTGCGATATTTTAAACCATCAATATTATTATTTAAAACTTAGGAAACAGATTCAGAGCATTTAATTAAAATAAGGTAGATATCTGATGCAAACCCAATTCTGCCTGACTCAGTATCCTATTCTTTGATCATGCAAGGAAAGAACGTAATAGAGGGAGGGAGGCAAGAGAAAGCAAGGAAGAATAGAAAGAAAAAAGAGAAGGAAAGAACTAAATGGAAGTAGGGAAAGATTTGAATCCAAGAAAGTTTCTCTGATTAATTTTATTGTTACTATTTCTTTTTAATTTTATTGTACAGAAATACCTTAATATTGAACCAAAAATAAATCACAGAAGTGGGGTAGAGGAGGGGAGGGAAACCCAACATTAGTAACAAAATGTAATATATTGAATACTTAATGGAAAGAGCTCTTGTTCTGGCTTAAACTGAAAAGAAGGCTACATCTATGGTATTTACTTGCTAATGCTGCCACCTCAACTTTTTGAGGTTTTTTTTTTTTTTTTTTTTTTTTTTTTTTTTTTTTTGTTTTTTGTTAATGCTTAAGAAACTAGGATATAAAGGTGATAGTGGGTGAATTTGTGGATATATGTGTGCTATTAAAATTTTGTTGAAATTATTCAAATTCCTCTGGCCTAGAAATCAAGGCATAATATCAGGACAGATGGCTTGGTAATGAGTTTTTCACCTACTTCAGCTCCCTAGCAATTGGGAAACTGCACTAGGCCAGGCCCCTGTCAGTGCCATTCGGCACTTCAACCTGAAGACTTGTCTGACACCAGGAAGTTGTCATTACCAGCAGCTAATGCTTAACAACTGTGGTACACCAAATGTCATGAAAATGGAAAGAACAAAATGTTCTGTTCTGATTGTAACTTCCTAACAAGTTTGGGATTCAACCGAATTTCTGTGTTGAGCTAAAAGTTCAACTTATATCTCCAGTTCAGACTTTCTTCTTAGCTTTAGTCTCATTTATTTAACTATCTATTGGATATTATGGAGGTACCTCAAAGTATGCATACTCAAAACTGAATTCTTGATACTCCCTAAGAAAACTTCGTGTTCCAGTGCTTCCTGTCTTAATGAGTGATAATAGCATCGAACCAGCCAATGATTCAGATCTGAAATTATTCTTGACTAATCCTCTCCCTCCCTGCACCACATCCAGTCACCAAGGAAGGCCTAGTGATTCTACTTCCCAACTATCTCCTGAATCTATCCACTGCTCTCCATCCTCATTACTGTTGTGAACTTTAGGCCGCCATGGATTCTGACCTACACTTGAGTATAGATCCCCTACTAAAGCTCATCAACCTTCCCTTTTCTGTCCACCCATTTTCTCTGTGGAGCTATACATCAGATCATGCCATCCTATCACTGAAAACCATTTCAGGATTTTCGCTGGTTGGGAAATAAAGTATAAACATCTCAGCATAGCTTAGAAGGCTATGATCTATCTCTGCAGCATCATTTCCTACAAGTTAATAATTTAATCAGCAAAGATTTATTGAGTGCCTGTCATGTGCCAAGCAAGCCCTCTCAAGGATCTGAAGACACATGCATGAACAAAACAGTCATGGTCCTTAAGAAATTTACATGCTATTGGGAGCAGGCAAGCAGTAATCCTTGAAACAAACAAATGAATAATTTTGGGTACTTACAAATACCAGAAGGGAGATGTGTGTGGTGACATGCCTCCTATAAGCTTTCCACATTTCACCTAAACTAGGTGCTTCAGTAGGCACTTTTGTCATTATAATTTAGCACCCTTTATTTCTTGATTTTATTCCTTATTTATCTATCTGCTATGCTGGATTATTTAAATTTTATTACAGCAAGGATTTGTTCTAGATGTTACTATCATGTTTCCCCGAAAATAAGACATCCTCTGAAAATAAGACCTAGCGCATGGAAAAATAAGACATCCCCTGAAAATAAGACCTAGCTCATCTTTGGGAGCAAACATTAATATAAGACACTGTCTTATTTTTTGGGAAACAGGGTATCATATCTCAATGCCTAGTTATTGTCTGGCATGTGTCAAATGTTTAATAAACATTTTTGAAATAAATGAATGTTACTTCCTCAGCATGAATTGATTGATAAGTTCTTATCTCTCATTGGGTGAAAAAAAAATATATGGTGAAATAAAAATTCAGATGTAAATAAAACATATAGGCCTTCAGTTATAAACTATTCAGATATTGACCTATATTAAACTTTCAAACTCATCAATTAATTAAACTTATTTACTATAGGCAACAGAATTCTACATGATAATGGTTTCTCACTTTCTTTTCCTCCTTTGCTGAGAAAGTCAGATTGAGAAAGAACTTTAGAAAAGTGTTTGATGGAAAAATATGCTCTGTAACTAAAACACTGCAAGGAAAAAAACAGATGGCTTTTGTGTTGTTTTGGGTGAAGAAACAAGAAAGTGGGTCAGCTAGGCATAATCATTTTAGGCAATTCCATGTTAACACCTTGTGCTTACTCAATACCTTTCCAGATTTATACCTATTAATCCTTTATATCGAATTTCAAGTGCTTCCAAGGATTAATAGATGGTGCTCCAGCCTCTGAAGGGGATGAAATCACCAGGCTCTTCCAGCCAGCCCCCAGCTCTGTGCAGAAGAACATTTAGTCTACTTGTGCTCACTGTAAATCCAAGCCAATCACAACACATAGTATCAGCTTGAATAAAGGTTTGGATTGGCTCTTACATGCTTTAAAAATAGTTTGTCATACCCTTAAAACAAAATATTTAGTTATAGCCCCACTCTTTTATTCTGTTATGGATGAAACAAACTTCTGGGAGACTTTGAGTTCTAATTCCTTTATTTTCTTCTTAAACATTTTTTTTTTTTTTTTACAACATCCCATGCCTTTACTATGGTAGTTTAGGGTGTGTATCAGTGTTTCCATAGAAACAATAGCTTTCAAACAAATTTTGGCACACAGAATCTACAAGAATAGTTGTCTTATCAATGTCTCTTAAAAATAGTGTTCTTTTACTTACCATCACTCTTCCCCAAGCTCATGGCTTGCACATAATCCTACATGTCTACCTATAGTGTGAAATAGTGGCAGACAAAATTCAGCACAATGCGGTGGAAAAACCCTAAGCTTTGGAATTTAAAGCCTCCAGACCAAGATATTTCTCTTGGTGGTGTGATGCACCTCCTTCTGTTGACCTATATTTTCATTACTCCTCAGTCCCGTATCTAGAACATACTACTTGAACCCCTCAGTTCCAAACCAACCAGGGACTTGGTCTTGGTCTTCACTGTTGCTGGCTTAGCCTGCTTGTTGTCTTTATTGAAACTCTTACTTATATACAAACACGTATAAACTCTCACTGCAAATAGCAAACCTTCCACAACTTTTCTCAACTTCTCAGCAATGATAACGTTTTGGGGGGTTTTAATACTATGTAACCCATGTTCCATTTCATAGCTTAAAACATGCGTGAGATATGGACTAGTGAGAAGAATCTGGCCTGGAAAAATATCTGGCTGATGAATTCTGCCCACCTGTGTGATAGTGGGCTTTACAAGGACTCTGAAGTCCCAGTTGTTTAGCAAACGGAAACAAAAAAGAATGTACACAGATCATAAAGAGCAATGAAAACATGGAAAAACACAGAATACGCCACTGGCCCAACTCCTCAGAGAGACAGCTTTCCAAATGTGGGAAATGGAAAACAAAACCTTTACTTACAATAATCAGTTGAATTTCTAATTCTCCTAGCCTTGCAGGTTTATTATGAAAACCAAGTTCAGTTCTCCTAAGGGGTAAGAAAGAACCACTTCCTATGGCATGAAGCTATAGAATAGCAAATGTTTAAAGCCCTATGATTTGTTCCTGGGGTAGCATTATGTTGTCCTCTTCTGGATTACGTTAAGTCTGCCTTGGCCTTTCAAACACAGAAACGCTTTACCCTTGACACAATTTGGAACTTGGAACCGCCCGTGAAAACATAAATAACCTTATTTTTCCATTTGAAAAGTCCCTAAACACAAATTGATAAGTTCTCAAAGAATTTCAGCACAGGATTTGCAGGCTAGCATTTCAACTGCCAAGACCTATATTCCGAAGTGTTTGAATTGCCAGAGAAAACACAGCTGTTAGTCTATCTCAGGCAGTCTGCACACCATCTTTCAGGCAGGGGAGATTACTAAGTGGGCTGAAGGTTAGATGCAAGTTTCAGAAGAACAAAACGCAGTACTGAAAGGGCACCCACCCGATGTCCAAAATCCACTTACATCCCAAATATTAGTACTAATGCAGAATATGAGAAGTTTTAAATTACTGCTCATTTCGAAAGGATTCCCTTTCTTCCCTCAAAAGTCATAAGCATCCACTAGCCAAATTTTCTCCCAACCTTCAATTCTACTCTTGGTAAAGGCTTCTGTGTCTTGTTTTAGCTATTATTTAAAGGCGTATGATGGCCTAGAAGCTGGCCACCTGGAATGATTTCATGGAGTGAGTCTCCTGAGGTCAGAGTGGCTATGGCAGATTCAGTCTTGGACATTTTCATAAACTAAATTGAATTCTTGGCATGTTCGAGGTTTGGTTAGCGTGAGTTTCCAGCCGTGCTCCCCCTTAGCTGCCTCAATTATGCTTTAATTTCTGCCCTAATAATGTGATAAAGAAGGCCATTTTTTAAAATTGTGCTTTAGTGATAATTTGAGATACCATAAACTGCACAAATTATTAAGGAGATTTTGTTGTTTTTTTAAATGTGTCAAGCATCTTTGGATTTTCTCAGTCTTTTATTATGAGAGTATATGTTCATATGTCTACCTTCCCTCCTCCCTTGAAGGGTTAGTTCAGATTTTGATGGTCTGGCTGCTTGCTGTAACAATAAGCTTTAGGCTATGCGTATTTTCCTATGCACACGCTCTCCTGTCTTTTCCAACCACTGGTGCAACTCTCTTTAGGTGTTGGGATATTTTCCTGAGAAAACCAGTTCTCGGTGATAACCCAGAATCTTCTAAACAAAACCAGTTGGTTACTCACACTTTCGGTTCAATGAACATTTACTGAATATATCTACCTTAGGTCATCCTAATACATATAATGTTTGAATTAAGACTCTCAGAAATTTGTAGATGAAAAAATGAGGCCAGAGAGTTTAAGTAACTTGGCAATGATACACAACAAATAAATGGCATGTCAAGATGTCAATGCATATTTATGAAACTATTTTTAGATACTCTTGGTCATTTTGAAATACCTTAAGCTGACACAGTGGATGCATATCACAGTGGAAGCCATGCATCTTTTTCTGAACTCATGGGGCTAGTAATGTAACATGGCCCAGTGACGGCTCTAAAGGAACTTTCTCTCTGACATGGGATTCTGTGGGCTGATGATCACGTAAAAATTTGATCAATAATACATCAAACTGACCTTTCCATTTCAGAAAACATATACCACCTTCAATCAATATTAATGACATCAAGTATCAAAGGTCTGTTATTCCAAAGGTCTCAGGAGAATTCTAAGCAGCACCTAAACATACACGTTTCCTAGGTTAGAATTTAATGAACTTCCTCCTAGCTTCTTGTTACCAGCTACTTTATTCAGTGTAATGAATGGCTTCTCTCAGGACGATTGTTTTTCCAGGATGCAGGTAACATTAAAACTCTCTCTCTGCTGGCTGTAGCTGTAATTTTAACTGGAATCATACCACTGTGATCCAAAACTCAGGGTCTCCTAATGAAGATCATACTGTTTGAGTAGAAACCAGCTAACCCCAGTCTCAAAGTGACTTCCCCCATGCTGCAGCTGGTCCCAATTGTATGTGTCTTGTTCTCCAGAGTGATGTTCCTAGCTGAGTTCTTACAATTTTTTGAATTGTTACTAAAACTTTTCAGTGAGTGCATTTTCAGTAAAAATCTATATGTTAGGCTTCTCTTAAAACGTTGTAATATTAGGTAGCACAGGGCCTGCATTCCAGCCATAGTGAAAAATGAATGGGTACTTCTTATAGGTGGGTCTGATTTCTTCGGTTGACTCTCTCCCAGCATTGCCTAATGGGCTGTATTGAGGCTGAAGGTCTGTTGACATTGGGTACTGTGCTTGTATTATTTTCTTGTAGTAGGATTGAAAAAAAGAAAAGAAAAATATTTTTAACTCTTGCAGACATGGGAAACAAAGTAAGTATGAGAGGGTTTGTGTTTTAAAAAAAAATAGAAAAGAGCAGGTTTCTTTGAGGAAGGAAAGACTGTGCCTTTGTGGTTAATATACAAATAAAGTATCTCAGCTTAAAGTTCATTGATGTTATTTGCTTGGCCCTGTAAGCGTTCGAGAGCCATGATTTATTCTTATTTTGGTGATCTGAACACAGAGATGGAAAGAAATTAATTGGCTTCCCAGAATTTAATTTTTTAGAACATGACTAGAGTGAAGATTTCCTCACTTTAAAAAAAATCCTCACTAAAGATATGTTTGCATTGATTTCAGAGGGAGAGGAAAGGAGAATGATAGAGAGAGAAAAACATTGTTAGAATGTTTTCTAACAATGTTTTTAGAAACAGCAATCAGTATGACTTGGTTAGCCAATGTGAAAAATAAAACAAACAAAAAAAGACTTTAAAATGGAATTGTTTTATTCAAGAAAACAATTCTTGACTACAAGCATGAATTTAAAAGTAATTGAGAGTATGCCATCATTTTAGATGAGAACGATAAGTGGCCTTAAGAAGGGTCTCAGGATTTGTGGCATCAGCATAAATGTGGCAGTTCCAGTTAAACGCAGAAGTGAAATAACTAAGAAGAATATAAAAGCTAGAAATGAACAGATGTCCAGGCATTTAGCTTGCTAGAGGGGACTAAAATTGGATATATTTTATATTCCATTCCAAGTTAACAAATATTAGGACATTAAAATGCATGAATTATGTGGCAAGATGTGTATTTCATCTTGTCATGTTTTAATTACTAAGTTAGAAAGAATTAGGCTCTAGGGAATGTATGTAAATGTACCAACCAGTCTACACAAATGCTGAGTCAGGGACCATCAGGATGGGCAGTGAGATTTCTGTTTTCAAAGAGGAGACTAGGCAACCGTATCCTAAACATCCCGTGTAGGGCTATTCCAAGGTGGTCACCCACTTCTAGAAAGACAGAAGAATGTAGGATTGCTGGGTGACACTTCCTTTAGAGGTAGCAGTGGCCACGCCTCTCCTGCTTTGTTATCAGTACCAGCATTACACGTAGTGAGTGTGTAAATGATTTGCTCTGTACGGGGAAGATGCACTATGGTCAGTACACTATTGATAATACCAGACTGTCATTATGAGACCTGATTTTCACATGTTTTCTGTTGAGTCTGCACAGACTGACTGAGGCCACGTGGAAAGAACAAGGTTGTCCTTGGCGCACAAACCTATTGCGTAAGGAATATGAGTATCTTTACACTGAGTGATCTTTCCTCAGTTTCTTTGTTTGATCTCAGTCCATGGGTAGGGTTCTGCAATGAGGCCGAGATGGCTTCTGTTTCTCTAATGGAGAACTTTCAAGTCCCTGTTGTGTGACTGGGGAAATAGCACATGTGTTTTTGGCTACTGGATTCTTTCCTCTATCTTCAGAATGCATAGAGACACACCCCTGAGAACGAAAACAAAATTCGTCCTCTCCACTTTTCATTTTTACTTGCATCATATCCATTATCTCAGTCACTTGATCTATATTATTTGAGAGTCCACTATTTGCTGGGGTCTTAGTCAGGAGCTTGGATAAAATGGTCTTTGCACTTACGTTTTTTTTTTGTTTTGTTTTGTTTTGTTTTTAGGAATCACAGCTTCATATTTTATTTGTTGCTATAATCCTTGGAGATCTTGACTGCAGTTTGGGGTTACTAAGAGTACCGACATCATATAGTTATTTTGAGGTTATATGAGAAAATTGATGTAACATGCTTTCCAAATAGCAAAAGATAATAAATCTTAATTATATTTACTATTATTTTTTTTTCATTTTTTTATTAAATTATTATCTGTGTACATATTTTAACATTGCCCTCTTTCCCATTCATACCCTCCCTCCCCAGAGTTTTGTGTCCATTGGTTGTACTTATATGCATGTATACAAGTCCTTCGGTTGATCTCTTATCTCCCCCAGATCTCCCTACTCTCCCCGCTGTAATTTTACAGTCTGATTGTTGCTTTACTGTCTTTATATCTGACTTTTGGTTTGTCAGTTTATACTGTTCTTTAATATCCATAAATGAGTGAGGCCATGCGGTATTTCTCTTTCATTGACTGGCTTATTTCACTCAGCATGATGTTCTCTAGCTCTATCCAGGTTGCTGCAAATGATGAGAATTCCTTCTTTTTAATGGCAGCATAGTATTCCATTGTGTAGATGTACCAAAGTTTTTTGATCCAATCATCTGCTGACGGGCACGTAGGCTGTTTCCAGATTCTAGCTATTGTAGATTGTGCTGCTATGAACATCGGGGTGCATATATCCTTTCTGATTGGTGTTTCTAGTTTCTTGGGATATATTCCTAGGAGTGGGATTACTGGGTCAAATGGGAGTTCCATTTTCAGTTTTTTGAGGAAACTCCACACTGTTCTCCACAGTGGTTGCACCAGTCTGCATTCCCACCAGCAGTGCACGAGGGTTCCTTTTTCTCCACAACCTCGCCAACACTTGTCGTTTGTTGATTTGTTGATGTTGGCCATTCTGACAGGTGTGAGATGGTACCGCATTGTTGTTTTGATTTGCATCTCTTGGTAATTAGTGACTTTGAGCATGTTTTCATGTGCCTTTTGGCCTTCCTTCTGTCTTCTTTTGAAAATATTCTATTTAAGTCCATTGCCCATTTTTTAATTGGATCATTCATTTTCCTTTTATTTAGTTGTATAAGCTGTTTGTAGATGTTGCACTTACGTTTTTAAGAAGCCCAGCTTTCTCACACCTTGTGCTTATCAACCCTGACTCCTTTGGACATAATCTAAATGCGGTATAGAAAACCATCTAAACCTAACAACCATGGAGGCAGCAGCTGCACATAGAAGAAATACCCAAGAGAGTGTATGCCAATCCTGATTTTCAATTCCCACCTACTCTAAGATACGCCCTAAAAATTCTGCCCACAGAAAGGTAGTGTCTGAGAATGGTTTCAGTTGGCTCTCAGGTTGTGGGGTCATTGGGAAAAAAGTATTTCATTTTCTGTATGTACCATATTAAAATCTGGAAGGAAAAACTCTTTTTTTTTTTTTAAATTCTTAAGAGAGAAAGGAAGAGAGAGAGAGAAAAAGAGAGAGAGAGAGAGAGAGATTCCATGTATTGATGCATTCATTGGCTGATTCTTATGAGTGTCCTGACTTAAGATCAAACTGCAATCTTGGCATATAAGGACAACACTCTAACCAACTGAGCTATCTGGCCAGTTTGATTAAAAAAAAAAAAAAAAAAAGGAAACAAAGTTGTGTGTAATAATATTCATAATTATATACCTTTCATGGATATACCTAAAGATATATATATTTATATATATAAATATATATTTAGTATATACTAAAGGCCCACGGCATGGGTAGTGTCCCTCAGCCTGGCCTGTACCCTCTTACAATCTGGGACCCCTTGGGGAATCAGGCCCAAACCAGCAGTCCGACATCCCCCGAATATGTAGTAGTGTGCAAAGTGCAAGGCACCACACTGCTCCCACTTATCCGGGCCCTGCTGTGCCTGCTGCCACCATTCTACTCGGGTGCTTAGGGGGAATGTCCATGGGAGAGGCTCTTGCCACTGCAACTGAGCTAGCCAGCTGTCAGCCCAGTATCTGGTGCCCGTCTGTCAGCTGAGCGGCACTCCTGATGTGGGAGTGTGCTGACCACCAGGGGGCATCTCCCTCATTGAGTGTTTGTCCCCTAGTGGTCAGTGTGCATCATAGCCACCAGCGGTCATTCAGTCTCCTGGTCATCCGGTCACCTTGGCATATATATATATATATAAAATTTACTTATGTACAAGCGCAAAAAATAACATACAAGTTTTAAAATGTAGTTAAGACAGGACTCTCTATAGTCATGAACTTGAAGAAGTTTGTGTGTGTTTGTGGCTGTGTGCATATGTGTGCATGGCTCATGTGGGTGTGTTGGGATAGGAATGGAGGCTAGGGAAATACGGAGAGACAATAAGAAGGAATGCAGAGCATAGAAACACAGAATTTTTTGGTTTCTCCTATCATAATTGTTGAATGCCATGGATGGTACAATAATCATGGCCAATAGTGATAGTAGTAGAAGGGAGAGGATGGAAAGAAAAGATTTAGAGGAATTGTTAGAGAAAGATAGTACTTTGACTGCATTAATAGCATAGTCTGCTGATAATTTGTAACACTATGCTATTTACATGTAATATATTGACACATATAAACAAATAATACATACATAAAACCAATAGTAAATAGAAATGTCCTTCATATTCTTAAAGTTTATAAATTAACAATAGCTCTATTTAAATGGTAGCAGAGATAAGACACCTTTATTATAAATACAAACTATATATTTAAAAAGTAATTTAAAAATTCATCTATATGAAATTTGCCACAAAGAATAGGTACATTTTAAAATGAACAAAAATATGTAAATCATTTACAATCACACTCACTTTTGATTACATGATTTTTTTTACAAGCCAGTAATTATTTCAGGATTCACCTAAAACGTCCTGATTGAATGAGATGAACAAATCTGCTTTTAGAAGATGAAAGGAACATGCGTGTGTAAAATCTTCAAAGCGTGTACTTAAGAGAATTACAAAAATGCTTAAGGAGCTGAAGCTGGTTTGGCTCAGTGGTAGAGCGTCGGTCTGCGGACTGAAAGGTCCCAGGTTCGATTCCGGTCAAGGGCATGTACCTTGGTCGCGGGCACATCCCTGGTAGGGAGTGTGCAAGAGGCAGCTGGTCAATGTTTCTCTCTCATCGACGTTTCTAGCTCTCTATCTCTCTCCCTTTCTCTCTGTTAAAAATCAATAAAATATATTTTAAAAAATGCTTAAGGAACATTTATGTAAATACCGAGTTTTAGAAATGTAAATGTAAAAAAGTTCCAAAAGTGGCTTACTGTTATGTCATAAGTATGTATCATTTTAAAAATAATGCTGAAGACATAGAGTATTTCTCCTTGGGATAAATACTGTTTAATGAAAATAGAGAAACATTTCCACAGTATCTTGATTGCTAAGTGTTTACTTCAACCACAACTGTAGTAGGTAATATAAAAAATAATTATAGCTGATGTAAAAAATAAACAGATATTTCAGTAGAAAGGATAATGGAATTATGCTTTTTCCTGAAAAGATATGTCTTAAGGAGTAGAAAGGTATAAATAATTTTAAGGGCTTAACTGTAGACCTATGACGTTGAACAATAGAGTATATTTCCTAGGACATTTTACAAGTTCTTCTCACTGGCTCTGCAGTTCCTCTCATTCTCATTGCTGTCAGAGCAGAGAGCAGAGACTCTGCCAGGAACACGGATGAAAGCAACACTGCGCTTAGGGTACTGGTTACCTAATGCTATGAATTTGGGATCAATTTTGTTAAAATAAATAGCTAATATTGAGTGTTTACTCTGTGCCAAGTATTGTGAAAAATGGCTTTCATTTATTTTTAAAATTTAATGCTTCCTGCCCGGTCAGCATGGCTCAGTGGTTTAGCATTGACCTATGATCCAGAAGGTCATGGTTCAGTTCCCTGTCAGGGCACATGCCAAGGTTGTGGGCTCAATCCCCAGTGTAGGGAGTGTAGGAGGTAGGCAATGAATGATTCTCTCTCATTGTTGATGTTTCTCTCTCACCCTTTCTCTCTGAAATCAATAAAAATGTATTTTTTAAAAAATGTAACACTTCCTAAACTCTGTGAGAAGTTGTAATTATTAGCCCCATGTGGCAAGTGAAGAAACAAAAATGTAGAATGAAGTTTAGCAACTGCAAGATGGCAGAGCAAGATGAGACTTAGGAAGCTATGCCTTTCACCACTGATCTATGTGGCTAATCATATTAAACCCAACTTTCAAACTTCAGGATTATTATTTTTTTCTCCAGAAGTCAAAGAACTATAAAATAACCTGCCCAAGGTTTCACACATTAAGTGTCAGAGCAGGATTTAAACTCAGTCTGTCCACTATGCTTTGCTACCTTTCATTTAAGGTGCAGTCAAATACTTGTGCCACATACTGGCACTTTCAGTTTATTGAGTTGGTGGCATGTGGTGAAAGACCCCCAGAAGATGCTGATGCATTTGTAGGGGACCAGAGGAGGACCCCCACTTGAAAGTCCATCCAACTTTTCCATTTTCAAGTCAGAATCTGTTAACATTGTGCCACAGGACTCCCTCATGGGACCTATCTATATACACTGAGGGGCCAGATTATTATGATCTCTGAACGCATAATAATTTGCCCACTCAGTGTATATCTTATATAATAAAAGGCCAGCAGGAGGGGCAGTGAGGGCTGACCAGGCCAGCAGGGGGGCCAATTAGGGGTGATCAGCCAGGCAGGCAGGCAGGTGAGCAGTTAGGAGCCAGCTGTCCAGGATTGTGAGAGAAATGCCCGACCTCCCCTGAGGGGTTCTGGATTGGTGAGGGTGCAGGTAGGGCTGGGAGGACCCCCCCATGTACAAATTTCATGCACCAGGCCTCTAGAATACTATATAATACTGACCACAATTTCTCAAATGAGTTAAAGTGCATGAGAAGCCATAAATCATGGGCAGTAGATTTTAGTGAAAAAGTCAAACTGGACATATTATTAACAATAAGAAGAATATCACATACATATTGGAATTTCTAGGAATTAAATGAACATAAGAAATGTATCTGATGCCAAAACCGGTTTGGCTCAGTGGATAGAGCATAGGTCTGCAGACTGAAGGGTCCCTGGTTTGATTCTGGGCAAGGGCATGTACCTTGGTTGCAGGCACATCCCCGGTGGGGGGTGTGCATGAGGCAGCTGATCGATGATTCTTTCTCATCAATGTTTCTAACTCTCTATTCCTCTCTCTTCCTCTCTGTAAGTAATCAATAAAATATATTATTAAAAAAAGAAATGTATCTGAATACATTTACTGCAACTAAAATATAGACTATTGCTTGGAACCGTATTTTTAAATTAATGTAGCCTTAAATGTGTAGTAATCATAAAATTATCTATAATCTTGAGGTTAATCAAAGTAAACATTATTCCTCAAAGGACATAATATGAATTATATGTAGTATATTATTTAAATTTTTTATTGATTTCAGAGAAGGAAGGAGGGTGGAAGCGAGAGAGAGAGAGAGAGAGAGAGAGAGAGAGAGAGAGAGAGAGAGAGAAACATCAGTGATGAGAGAGAAATTGATCAGCTGCCTCCTGCACACCCCCTACTGGGGATCGAGCCTGCAACCCAGGCATGTGACCTTGACCAGAATCAAAACCGGGACCCTTCACTCCTCACGCCAACAGTCTTATCTATTGAGCCAAACTGGCTAAGGCTATACGTACTATATTATTGAAAAAGAATTCTTCCTCCTCAATGCCAATCACACAGATCTGTGGAAGGATTTCTTCAAAATAACCCTTGAGGATCTATATTTTTAAAAGTATGTGCATGTTTTACAATTGCTTGAGTGTGGGTGTGCTGACAATGGAAATAAAAACTTGGAAATTATTAGAAATGCACTCCCCCAAATCGGTCATTTGCTGTGAATACAGAAACCTTTTGAACTCCACCAAAATAGATGTTTCATGCAGAGAAGGCTGCTGCGACCAACTGCTGGAATGATTAAGTAACCATTAGAGAAATTCCAGGTAGAAAGAGTGCTATGAAAGTACAGGATTTGATGAGACAAATGACCTTTCAGCATTGCTAAGGAATGCATGTGGTGGATTTTCCCCTTACTACAATAGACAGCAAATAAAGCAATAAATTCAAACCTGCCAGCCACTAGGAAATCACTTCTCCTCCTAAAAGGAGTCGTAATAGGAAGCAGAACTCAGATGGTCGAGCTGATAGTGTTCGGCTCCCTCGGGGCCCATTCTTCAGTGGCGAGCTTTCCCCGAGAGCTCTGCGGCTGATAAACTGCTCACCCCCGGAGTCCCGTCCCAGCCGGCGGACATTAAACGCAGAACACAGAGCAGACCTGCCCCTGCATCGGCCTGGCTGAACCTGCTTACCCAGACGGGAAGGGACTCGAGGGCAGTAAATGCAGACCCAGTGTGACACAGGGACTTCTGGCACGCACGTCTCTTTTCCTTCCATCTGTTAACTCCTTTAAGCCAGGAAAAGTGGAAAATATTTCTAAAGAAGTAGACCTAACCCTTTTCATTCCAGGGGACATGAAAAAAATTGTTCTTTCTTCAAGAAGGAGCAGGTGCTATTTAGACTGTTCAGGACTTTTTAAAAAATATATTTTTATTAATTTCACAGAGGAAGAGAGAGAAAGAAACATCAATGATGAGAGAGAATCACCAATGCGCTGCCTCCTGCATGGCCCCTACTGGGAATTGAGCCTGCAACCCAGGCATGTAGCCTTGACTGGAATCCCTGGATCCTTTCAGTCCACAAGTCGATGTTCTATCCACTGAGCCAAACCAGCGAGGGTTATTTAGGATTCTTTTTATTCTGACAAAAATAATTGCAATAAAAATTCCTGGCATTTTATGTGGCAAAAGTAAGTAAAACAAACATATAAATAAAGTAAATCCTGTCTAGAGGGTACTTTAAACCCAATGTTCCCATTATGCATTAACTTGCCATTTCATTGCACTGTTAAAGCCACCACCAAGGGAATCATTATTAACGATATAGTCATAGCATGAGTCTGGGTCCTAGACCAAATGTTTGTTTGTTTTCCTTCTTTTCATAACTGTATCATTCTGTATTGCAAGGAAATTTGATTGGGTTAACTCTGTAGATTGGATTTTTCTTTCACCAGGATAGCCTGTTTGAGAACTTTCATGATGATGAATGATTAAGGACTATGTCCTATAAATGATTTAGCGTACCCTGTGAAAGTTCTCTAAATAATAGAAGAAAAGGCTGATAAACTTCAAGTTGTTGGAGGATTAATTCACTACTAAATCTAATACTCTATTCATTATCCACATGTAGTTATCAGACAAATCGCCTTTCAATGTCTTGCTCAATCATGTGACTACTTAGCTTGTGAAGTATGTTAACACAAATGAAATTTCTGTTAGGAGGGAAAAAAATCTTAAAGCCAGAGCCCTAGGAAGACAGGGTGTGAAACAATGTGTTTTTAAAAATGGGGGGGAAAAGATGGAAAATTGTATGTCATATGTTTTTCATCACAATAAAAAAAAAAAAGCTAACAAGAAAAACAACCACCAATGACCTGTTTCTAATAAGGCTGAGTCTTTGATCCAGGCGGGGAGAGGCCCCCAGGTCAATAGCGGTGGAGTTGACAAGGTCTGGAGAGAGGCAACTTGGGGTACTGAGCTGGGAACTGGGTTTCTAATCCTGAATGCTAGTAACATGCTGCGCCACCTCAGGCCATGGCACTGTATCCCTATGGGTTTACCAGATGAGGAGGGAGAGAGTTTAATTAGCAGATCTCCATGGCAATTACTTGCCTAAAATGCCCTGGTCTCAGATGACACTTGAAATATGTTAAACACTGAAGTCAGAAATCTGTTTAATTCTCACGTGAGTGTATTTGAAATTATACAGTATAAGCACACCTATGTTTTTTTTCTCTTCTTATTTCTAAATAATCATGAATGAAAGAGAGTATCAATACATTTTAGTTCTAAGAAAAAGAATATAGTTGTAGTATAGTCTAGGCAATATTTAATGCACTCACTTTTACTAAATCCCTATGTAAATCCCTAAATGGAGTATTATTATATTCCTAAGGAAGTAATGATCCTACAGGATTTGGTGAAATACTCCTGAACTTTATCCAAGAAGAGGTCTCATTTGAAAATGGTCAAAGTCTATTTTTTGCAAAATGATTTTAAAAAAAATATATATATACCATATTTTATTGATTTTTTACAGAGAGGAAGGAAGAAGGATAGAGAGTTAGAAACATCAATCAGCTGCCTCCTGTACAACCTCCACTGGGGATATGCCCACAAACAAGGTACATGCCCTTGACCAGAATCGAACTTGAGACCCTTCAGTCCGCAGGCCGACGCTCTATCCACTGAGCCAAACTGGTTAGGGCCACAATGATTTTTCTACTTTTTTCTTTCTAATCAAGACATTGGAATAAACTATTTATTCATTAATTTATTTATTATTTCTGCCTTCTAAGTGCCGGTCACTGCTATAATTTGTGGGGATTAGAGATATAAATAAGACAAGTCATTCCCTCTGAGAATTTGTAATCAACAAGTATAGGATATGCTTTCAAGATTCAGATATTCAAAGAACTAACTATGTCAGTTATTTCCATTTCATATGTCTTTTGTGAGGGTTTTCTTTCTTTACTCACCTTATCTCAAAAAATAAAAAAGTCATTTTTGTGAGACTATACTTAGAGACGAATGCTTTATCATTAGGGAGAGAGTTTTGATGGTGCAGAGAGACGGTTGTTGTCATTTTCTGTCTGGTGATGCTGGGGTTGATACAGTGCAAACCATGTCTGTTTTGAAACACAGCATGCTCTAATCCTTAGGCATCAGAGTGTATCTGACATTCATGTCCGCACTGCTTTTGAAGGCTGCTGTTCGGCATCAAAAAGCACCTTAAGGGAGCACTTGTGTAGGTGTGGGAACATTGCTATCTAACTCTCCAGCGATTGCACTGAGAGTCGTCTTTTCACGCACATGTGAGGGACGTGAGAAATACCAAAGGGCAGGGGGCCTGACATGCTGCAACACTGGACAGGAGTCCTTCTGCCATAGCCTTGCGGTCCAGATGAAGAATCCCTAATCTAGGATTCCCCACCCCCACACATTCCACACTGAACGGCATCAGAAATTGGGTAGCATTAGTTTGCAACCTTCAGACAACAATCTACAAAATGAACAAGTGAAATGGATGGGGTCACACCGGGTTGAAGTGAAAGGCTGTTTTACTGCTCCTTGATGGCAAAGAATCATTTAGAGGGGAAAGGAAATGTGGAGAATTTCCTAACAGCTGAGAACTGTGTGAAGGTAGAAGTGGTCACCTGTTTGGTGGTCACCAGCACAGACAAATTGGAATGTGGTAACACGTGGTGCTCAAGCATCCCCTGAGCTCATGAACGGTCCCTGTCCCTATGAATCAATGAACTAACCCGTTCACTCTTGGAAAGGTCTCTATGGAAGGAGACTTCAAAGCAGATAAGTGTCGTGCGGATCTCCTGAACTCTGGCTCATACAATGAGTTTTTGGAGATTCTAGTTATGCCAGAAATAAAGAAGTTCTGTGATAGAACAGGTTTGGAAAATGCTAGACACTAGACACTAGAACCCTCTGTGGAAGATGCATAATGCATACTGTTAGTGCATTTTGACAATAGTGGTAGTAAATAAACTTGTTTAAACTTTAACTTGGTATTTCTCAAACACATTTATTCTAAACATCATGGATCTTATTGTTCTGTAAAACCAGTATTCTAAGGACTGCAACTTGAGGAATGTTCTGTGGTAAAAATAACATGATTTTTTTTTTAATTAAATCTTTATTGTTGAAAGTCTTACATATGTCCCTTTCCCTCTCCCCCCCACATGGACCCGCTTCTAGTCCATCTCATCCAGCATGACTTTTTGAATCATGTCAACTTGAAACTTGGGTGGCAAGTCTGGTTAAACCACTGATTACTTGATTGAGGTTAAAGAAGCTTCTTTCTGTGACAAGCCTCAATGTCCTAATCTGGAAAATGGGGGAATTACTTGCCCATGCAGGATCTTATGGGAATTAAGATAATTCTTATATAGTACCTAATAGTGCCTGGCCAACAAGTGCTCAATAAATGGTGACTCTTTCTAGCAATTACTAATGTATTTTTTTATTTGGGCATAACATAAAATCATTCAAACCTGTAAAGCATTTTTGTGAGTTTATTTGAGTCAAACTGTCGACAATTTCCAGGAAACGGATAGGAATAGTGCTCTGGAGAATGGCAGGTTTTCATCTGCTTTTATACATTGCAATCAAAGGAGGGACATAGGTGGGTTACATGAAATCCATTGGTGATAGACTAAGAGGTGGGAGAAAGCAAAGCCGGGAAACATCTAGGATTGGATAAAAAGTAAAATGATAGACATGTAACTTTTTTCCTGGGTGCAGGAAAATTAACATGATAATGAAGGAATTTGTGGTATCAGTCCTGGTGCCCAGGCACATTAGGTTGTGCCCTAATGGGTCTGGAAAAAGGGAAGTTACAAGTTACCCATACATTTCAAGGGCATGTTATCATAGACACAAAAAGACAGATAGGCTCAGTTAAAGTAAAGGTTGACCTTGTCCGTGAAGATACTGGCCTAGGATGTAACTGCTGGCCACCATAACTGCTTTTAGTTTAAGTTTAATTTCAGACCATCCTTTATGGTTACTTTAGGTCTCTGAGTTTGCAAGACCGCCATGCAAGCCTTCCCTGAGCTTGTCAGGTCAGCATGTAGTCCCTTTCGTCAACACAGTTTAAAATCTTCTTCCTTTTGTCTGTCTGTCTTCTGTAGAGAAAGAAAAAGTGTCATTCTGATTGCACGAGCTGGCGAAACAGCTGAGGCTTTAGTGCCCAGTGTTTGCCCGTGGGACAGAGGCCTCAGCTGCTCTGACCCCCAACCCCTAATTTCAGGAGGATCTTGGCTTGAATCACTCTTCTTACATGGACGTGCAGCTGAGGGTCACAGTGTTACAAAGCAGTCCTAAGGAGGGTGCCTGAAGGTGGAAGAGCACCCACTTAAGCAGTATTTCCCTTCCTCTTTTAAGCCCCCCAACATTTTATTTGAACCCCAATTATGGACTAACATTTTAAGATTGTGAAGGGTTGTGCAGCTAATGCCTGCCCCCCCCCGCCCCACGAAATATTAAATATTTGTTGTCCTGAATGCAAAGATGATCCTTCCAACACATCTGTGATCTGTGTCCCCAGGTTCAGCCTCTGAACTTAGGCTATCCTCTCCATTTTAGTCTTTATAGGAGCAAGATTCCTAGTACTGCACATCATTTCAATCAAGCTTTTCTTTGCAGAACATGATTTCTTCCTGGAATGAGAGATTTAAGAGGAACAATCCATTATTACCATAATGAGTTCAAGAGAATGCTCACAGTGGATATCCAATTTACTCAGGGACTTTCAGTGGTAAATGGTTGAGGTGCAAATTCAAATACATCTTTTATTGATGACTAGTTAGTGCTCTGAGGGAGCACTTCCCCCCCTCCCCCAGGGCACTTTCTTTAGAGAAAGCATGACAATTAAGGGCACAGATAGACCTGGTTCAAGTGGCCTTGGGCAAGTTACCTTATCTCATCCTAAAATACTTCACCTGTACTAGGGGTAATGATTCTAGGAGGTGTTGTTAAAAGTAGATTTGCAGGCAAATGTTCCACCACTGAGCTAGACAATGGAATACTAATTAACCATAAGAAAAGATGAAATACTGACATTTGTGACAACATCAATGGGATTTGGAATATACTAAGCAAAACACGTTGGATAGGAAAAAACAAGAACCATTTGATTTCAAGTATAAGAAACAGAAATTAACAAACAAACAAACAAACAAAAATCATACTTCATAAACACAGACAACAGTATGGTGGTTACCTGTGGGAAGGAAGGGTGAGGGAGGTAGAAGAGGGTAAAGAGCATCAAATATATGGTAACAAGAGGAAACTTGACTTTGAGTGGTGAACACTCTATGCAATATACAGATGATGTATCATAGAATTATATACTTGAAACTTATTAACCAAATGTCCCCCAATAAATTTAATACAATTTAAAAAAGTAAATGTGGAAATAAAAGGACATGCATACATACCTCTTGATACATTGGAAGGGTTTGATGAAAGTTAGCTATCACCACTATACTTTTAAGCTTATTTCTTAACTTTTTAAATATGTCATTATATGTTGTGAGTTAATTAACTAACACACAGAAGGCTTCATTCCCGCTAGGAGTTTACATACAGTCTGCCATAAATGCAATGCAGATATGAGTCAATTCATCTAACTACAAGGGAAGAGGGCAGTTTTCTTAATGGACTCATGGAGTCTTCATATTATTATGAAATACAGAAGTCAGTTATCCCACTTTTTCCATCAAAAGAGATCTAAGAAGGGCTATTTCTTTAAAATGCTTTAAAAAAAAAATACATTTTTTATTGATTTTTTACAGAGAGGAAGGGAGAGAGATAGAAAGCCAGAAACGTCGATGAGAGAGAAACATCGACCAGCTGCCTCCTGCACACCCCCTACAGGGGATGTGCCCACAACCAATGTACATGCCCTTGACTGGAATCGAACCTGGGACCTTTCAGTCCACAGACCAATGCTCTACCACTGAGCCAAACCGGTTTCGGCTAGGAAGAGCTATTTTATAAATGTAAACTTTATTTTAAGTTTTATACTAGGCCGTTAAAACATCTTATTCATCAGATTACATTAGTGATTTCAAACTATTATTATTTCCTTGGGTTTCTTCTGGAAATGTTTCTATAGAGGGATCCACACATATTTTAGAGATTCATGACTAAATGAACTTTGATTGCTAGATGGCAAAATATATGAACCTATCTTTGCATTGTTTTCCCAAAATAGGAATTTAACAGCAATAGCTAGCAGAGGGAAAAGTTGATGTAGGCAACAATCCAAATACAAGGTGATAAAAGATCCGCTGACAGTGAAGAGGTGGAAAACTGGTGATGGCAGGTTGTGAGAAAGGACTTAAAAGGACGAGCTTTCCTACCACCATCACTGCTAAACAGGGCTCTGGATTGTCACAGCCCCAAGCTTTCTACTTCATTTGAGGGAGAATGATTTCTCATGTCAATGAAAGCTTTTCAGCATTTCTAAATTTATTGATTTTTTTACAGAGAGGAAGGGAGAGAGATAGAGAGCTAGAAACATCGATGAGAGAGGAACATCGACCAGCTGCCTCTTGCACACCCCCTACCGGGGATGTGCCCACAACCAATGTACATGCCCTTGGTCGGAATCAAACCTGGGACCTTTCAGTCCGCAGACCGACGCTCTACCACAGAGCCAAACCAGCTTTGGCAGCATTTCTAAATTTAAAAAATAATGATAAATGACCCATAATCACTCTAATTTTTCTCTAAACCAAAATATGAGCTGTGAAGACACCTTTGGTTTTACTGATTTCCCTGGTAAATTACATTGTTTGGACCTTTGATGGGGAAATAAGGAAGGATTGCAGCATCTGGGTTATCAACAATCAGTGTTTGAGAATTCTTTAGGTTAATCGTGCCTAACTTATGTTCACATTATAAACTGTATACAAATCCTTTCACTATCTCAGAATAAATCTTTCCTAGGGTTCCTACCCCCAGAGCAGGGAGATTACTTCACTCCCACACCCTTGGCAATATCCAGACTTTCCTCATTTTAGTGAAACTAACATAGCTTCCAACTTTCCAACTAGAAATCAAAGATTGGTTCTGACTTCACATATTAAAACAACATGTCTCTTCGTGCTTTTTCATAAAAACAACATACTTAGGTTGAACCTATATGTTTTGTGTTTTCCTCAAAACTTTCAGAATAGACCTAACATAGCTAGCTTTTCTATAAAGATTTAATCAGATTATTTTACTTTTTCTTTATTAATATTACAAACAGTTCACTATTTCAAAATCATTTGCTTTTCTAACTACAGATGCACAAGAAAAATAAACATGTCATTAAGTGGTTTAGTAATACCAGGTGCTAGAGTGATACAGAACAACTAGGCTATGGAACAGTGAGGGTATGGAACAATTGGAACTCTCATACACTGCTGGCGGGAGTGTAAATTGGTATAACCACTTCAGAAAGCCATTTTTCAGTGTCTAGCAAAGTTGATTATAGGCCTACCCAATGACATAGAAAGGATTAAGAAATGCATAGGCATGTTCACAAAAATATGTATAATTCTTTAAAAAAAACAAGTGCAAGAATGTTCACAGCAGTGCCATAATAGCTAGGAACTGGAAACTATCCAAATGCCTATCAACATTAGAAAGGGTAAGTAAATTGAATATATTTATGTAATTGCAGAGAGCACAGCAATGAGACTATACAAACTTCAGCTACACACTTAGTATGGATGAAGCTCAGAAGCAGAATGTTGGGTGAAAGGAGTACTTTCCTGTATGATTTCATGGACATAAAATTCACAAAGGAAGCCCGGACAGGGATTGCTTGGGGGTGCTAGTGACTAGAAGAGAGAACAAAGGGCACTTCTTCAACTCATCAGGCTGTCCGTGTGTGGTTTGCGCCCTTCTCTGAACATGTGTTATACTTCCTTTAAATCTGTTGTTGAATGCTGTAGGGTTAATGTCAAAATATTGACCAGATGCCATCCAAATAATGCTATGAAATTGGCTGTAACTTTTTCCAGAAAACTCTTAAATGACTGTACATTTATGACTCAAGTTTCATGAGCTTTTCCCCTGACACTGAACATCACCCTGAACACTTTGATGGCCTGTTTCCTTTAATGTGCCATGAATTAGTCATCGCCCCTGGCAAGGATTGTTAATTTTATAACTTCTGCTTTCCATAAATTCCCAAAGGTCAGGAATGGCGTTTGCTCAGTTTTTGCCGAGATAGGAGATAGTATCAAAGTGCCTCCTAACTCAGCTTTGCTAAAATTGGATTAAACAGCGTGGCGTGTGTACAAAGTGTAATGCAAACTTAGAGTAATTCAGAGGTTTGATGTGATGTGTTTTATTATTTGAAAGCATCTCTCAGTAAAATAGGCAGCATTAAGAGATGAGTAAAAAAAAGCAGTCAGGAGTGAATTCTACTCTTGAGAAAGTGTCTGCCCACGCACACACATGCATTGAAAGTGTGTAAACATTTTAAGTAAACACGAAAAGGAGACGGATGTTCTTAATAAGGAAAAATCACCCTTTCTGTACTTTTTGTACCGTTGACATGTAATCATTAAAGGTCAATTATTCTTTTTCACAGAATGTTGCTCCACATGCAATTCACCATTTCAATATACCAATCCTGTTAAGGAGAGAGTGTCAGACCCCAATGGAGCAGTTTCCTGAGCACCAGACTTGGTTCTATCACTAGCTAAAAGGCCGTCGAAAGAAATTCAGAATGACAGAAAATCAGAGATGAGAAATAACCACAGTCCCAACTTGCCATTTTACAAATAAGAATGCCAACATGGAAAAATATCAGGTAACCCGAAAGGGCTTGTTGGGTAGTGGGTCTAGAACCAGGGACCAGTTTTCTAAAGCCAGTCTGCCATTTTTATAATACGTTGCCCAAAGAGAGCAGCAATCTCAAAACATTACAGTTCACATCTGCCTTTATTTTCTAAAATTACTCAAACTTTGTTATTTTTATAGCTTATTTTTATTTGACTTTGAATAGTTGATATCCAGTTATCTAAGCTTTTTCTGTGCTGCATAAAAGCATAGTCCCCTTTATGTCAGAATTTGAGGGCTACATAGTCACACATTCATACATACAGACACAAATATACATATATAATTCTAGTTGAAAAATAGCTCCTTTTTTTGTGGTTGAGATTTCCCATAATTTTGAACTATGATTTATTCTAGCATTGAAGATCAGTGTAGAGTTGAGGATCAAGGGAAGGACAAGTAGTACAGGAAAAGTATATTTTCTTCCAGATCTCATAAAATTTCTTACTATATGTCTCATTTTTATTAAAAGTGGGGGGAAAAGTCCATATTTATTTCATTGCATAGGAAGGTCAATAAAACTTTACTGCTTTGACATTATAAGATGTTTGGTTGCTAACCAAATTAAAAAAATAAAGGCCAACTCTTTTTTTTTTTTTTTTTTTTTTTTTTGTAGAAGAGACAAAATAATATGAGAAAAAGTTTGAAGTTCAAAATTAAGATTTTCATTGGACTCTTAATATATAATTATTATTTACTAGATGCATAATTTTGCTATGACTAAAGACTTGAAGGCTCAGAAATAGTGAAAAGAACAATGGGAGTTGGTTTTGAGATAGCACCCTGGCTCTCTTGGGCAAGCCATCTGGTTTTCTCCACATATTTCATGTGGCAATTAGGTAAGATTACATCATTGGAAGTTCCTTAGAGAACAGATAGCAGTTTACAATTGTAAAATGATATTATTGTTATTAACTCATGAAATGTGCCTCCTAAAAGTTTGGCACTGTTTTATAATGCTGGAAAGTCCTCTTCTATTTTATACTTTCCTCTCTTACATCCAAATTTTCTTTAAGATTTTTTTGCAAAAGGATTATCCTGGCTGGTCCAACTTCAATACCCTGTTTCCCTGAAAATAAGACAGTGTCTTATATTAATTTTTGCTCCCAAAGATAAGCTAGGTCTTATTTTCAGGGGATGTCTTGTTTTTCCACGAAGAAGAAGAATACGGTACACATTTATTGTTAAATGAAAATAAAGGAAATTTATTACCTGTATATGGTATGGTAGTACGGTAGTTGTCAACACAAACCAGACAAACTGTGAATCCTACAGTATCAAGAATTTACTCATTTATTCAATGACAATCATGCCATCATCTTCTGGAACATCATCATAACAATCCAATTCCTGAATTTCCTGGTGAATTTCTTGTGACTCCATTTCTTTCAGAATCAGTGGACCAAATCTCTCATGTTTAGCAATAGCACTGTCTTTAAATGAGTACTTCTTGTTAAGGTAGCCTGCTCACAGTGCATTTGCAATGCAACTGTCCACTCTGCCTCCACACAGCAGTGACATCAGGACTTCACTAAATGTCACTAGTTGCTAGACGCCAGTCGGGGTAGCCCTGGCAACCAGTTTACGGTAAATTAATTTTCATTCTGAGACAGAGCCTGGGGGGGCCTTATTTTCGGGGAATGCCTTATATTTCCCTCAGAAGGAAACCTGTAAGTAGGTCTTATTTTCAGAGGATGTCTTATTTTCGGGGAAACACGGTACTTAGTAGGAGAAAAGGGTGGATGTTTAGTATATTATAGAGAAAAACAATTAGTCAAAATGAGAAAATTATAGTAATGCTTTAAAAGATCTCATTAAAAACTCCTGTGTGGGAAAAAAAATTCAGAGTCACAGATCTACCCATAGGTATCGCATTGTAGTGATGTTATCAAACTATCCATTTCATCACTGATAGTTTCATGAATTGAAGCACAAGGAGAAATGTACTTTGTGGAATGTATTTTTGTATTTGATTGCAATATTTAAGGAAAGATGTATACTACTCTAGAACAAATATTTCTAGTTTTTTTTTTGATGGACATATGATAGCATACTTTGTACTAAAAGAACTAGATACATAAGGAATTGCCAATAATTTAAACACACCTACAGACAACACTAATTTAAAAGCTATATTAATACAGCAATGGATTCTACTATTGATATTTGCAAGTCATCCATTCATTTACTTATTTAACTAATAGTTAGTGCCTTGGCAAGGCATTGTGCAATATGCTACAGCTTTGTGTAGGTGATGAAGGGTATATAATTATTATTTTAAATATGTTTTTATTGATTTTTAGAGTTAGAATAAGGGAGAGGGATAGAGAGATAGAAACATTGATGAGAGAGGGACATCATTGATTGGCTGCCTCCTGTATGCTCTCTACTAGGGATCAAGCCTGCAATCTGGGATGTGCCCTGACTGGGAATCGAACTGGTGACACTCAATTGCTGAGCCATACCAGCCAGGCATAGTGTATATTATTTACTTGACAACATTTCTTCCTATACTTTCTTCTTAAATTTTCTCCATGAGTTTCTCATTTCTCCAGCTCTGAAAACAAACAAAAAACAAACAAACAAACAAACATTTTACCGTACAAAAAGTTTAAAGAAGACATATTGGCAAATGTCTTCGTAGAAAGAAACTAAGGTAAAAGCTACAAGAAGGATGCTATGGCTCTTAGTTTTATTAATTTATTAATTTATTAGAGGCCCCATGCAGAAAATTCGTGCAAGGGGCTCAGCCCTCGCAGCCTCAGCCCTCACAGCCCCGGCTTCCTTCAGAAGGTTGTCTGGAGGACATCCAGTCTAACTAGCATATTACACTTCTATTATTATAGATTCAATAATGTACAAAGACTCAATATGATCAAGATGTCAGTTCTTCTCAACTTTATCTTTAAGTTCAATGAAACCCCAATCAAAATATTTGAAAGTTATTTGGTATTGACAAACTTATTCTAACGTTAATATAGAAAGGTAAAAGACCCAGAATAGCCAACCAACTTTAAGGCTCACTATAATGCTACAGTAATAAAGACAATATGGTATTACTGAAACAATTGATAAATAGATTGATAAATACAGAATAGAGAACCTAGAAATAGACTCACAAAAATATAGTCAAGTGATCTTTGACAAGGAGCAAAGACAATAGGATGGCATAAAAAAATGATGTTGAATAACTGAATATTTACATGTTAAAAAAAGTAAATCGTAACACAGATCTTAACCCTCACAAAAATTATCTCAAATGGATTACAGACCTAAATATAAAACATAAAACTATAAAACTTATTGAAGATAATATAAAAGAAAATCTAATTAACTATGGGTTTGGCAATACCTTTTTAGCTACAACACAAAACGTGGGATCCATGAAAGAAAAATGTCATAAGTTGGATTTCATTAAAATTTAAAATGTCTGCTCTGTGAAAGACATTATTAAGAGAATGAAAAGACAAGCCTAGCTTGTGAGAAAATATTTGCAAGATACATATCTGATAAAGGACTAGTACCCAAAATATACACAGAGCTCTTTATACTCAACAAAAGAAAACAACCAAGTTAAAAGATGCCCAAAAGACCTGAAAAGACACTGAGCAGATAGAAGGGGGCTAGGCAGTCAGGGATGGGACCATGGTAGGAAAGTAGAATGTGGAAGTTCAAGGACTGTGGACATAAGACAACTTGATGACTGCATCCTGTCCTGAGCAGCTTGATGACTGTCCTATTCTGAGAAAAAAAACACAGAGACAAACAAAAGGACCTAGAACTGAACCCAGTTAGGTGGGAGTTGCCAGGGCAACCCAGCTGGGCAGGGATGGAAGTGTGCAGGGAGATGTGAGCTTTCAACTGTATGAATGTTAAAAGGACCAATCAGGAGCTAGAAAAGCATATATCTACTCCTAGACAATGAAGCACATGCTCTTTCTTTTTCTCTCTCTGGAGCATTGGGTTTCTGGCTCTCCTGTGGCAAGGGATATGCTCCCCTGTGCCCACGTGGCTAATGGCCATGTCGGCCTCCACACATTGACTAATGGACTTTAATTAGCTTGGATGCTGAATTATACCAGACTGCAACATGGAATGGAAGCTCTGGACACTGGCCTGCTTTTGGCTCTCCTGTAACCCCAGCTGCATCTTTTCCAGGATTGGCTTAAAGGGCAGAGGACTTAGGAACCTAAGACAAAGAAGCTTCACCAGTAACCCCTTTTGGTCCCCTTCCCTGCTTCTTCATGCTTCAGTGAGTCTGTCTATCTCTCAATAAAATTTGCTTCTGCTTACCATTTTGTCCGTGAACTCATTCTTTGATTTTGCCAGACAATGAACTCAGACCCGAACGCAATACTTTGCTTTCTAGAGTTATGGAGACAGAGACTACAGATTCCTCCACATTTACACAAATTCAGTACAATTAAAAGAGAACCAGCTGGTTGAAATCTTCTATATTTTAAAATTTGTTATTTTCTGACTTGAAGTGACCAGTGCTCTAGAGAGAAGAAAATATAATTCCCATTCCTGTACCTCAATATCAAGATGAGATTTGTTTTATTGTTTTTGGTTTGTTTGTTTTTCTTACATGAACTATTTTGTGTTAAACGTAAATTAGCAAAAGGTAAGTGTCACAGAAGTGACAACCTTTGTAAAATCTCAGTTCAAGTGGAACCAAAATAGCTCTGTGGGGTAAAGCATGCACTCTGTGCTCTTCACTCTGCCTATCAGAGTTTGAGTTTCTTAAGGAGGACAGAACAAAGTTCTGGAAGTCACATGGGATGAAATAAATAAAGGAGAGGTTGAAATGGGCCAGAATAAATAAGTAGAAATTTTATTTCACTGCTAAGCTAAGTCAATTTAGATTAGGAGGACATGGACCTGGCAGTCAGAAGGTATGACTGCTGAGAACACATTCTATCATCTTGAGCAAATCACTTAACCTCTCTGTCTGAGTTTTCCATTCTAGGAACCAAGACATGGGAACTAGGAATCTGGGAGCTAGGGATAGTAGCTGGCACTTATGAAGCTATTAGAATATAAAATAGTTCTTAGTAAAGGTTACTTGGGTTATTGAAATTGGAGAAAAGAAAACTAAAAGAATGCAGGAGATTTTAATCAGATATCTCTGATGGTTCTATTATCTACTACAAATTAATCTAAATTCATCCCCCACCCCTGTCCCAATTATATTATTCAAGGATTTCTCATTGGAAAGATGATGATGTTCTTGGTTCTTAAATCACTGAATTTTGGAGTCAATAACCTTGGATTTAAGTTGTTGTATGTCAAGACTATGGAAAAGCCATTTAATCTTTCTGATTTTCCTCATCTTAAAAATCAAGATATTAATGCCTTCCCTGGAGAGTTATTGAGAGGGTTAAATGAGGTAATTTATATGGGAACATTTTGTAGCTTTTGGTGGAGCAGAAGTAACCAGACTCTGGAATGAAGGAAACCTTTTTTCAAATTCTCATTTGACCACTATTCATCCTGAAAACCTTAGAGCCATGATTTACACATCATACAGCTGTTCCTTCACCTGCAGAAAGGGTAAATTATCTACCTTAAAAGTAGGGTAATAAGAATAATTTCTAAATATTCCTGGTGATATATGTGACCTCAGAAAATTCACTCATCTAAACAATAATAGACTCCCCTGTAGAAATTATAACACTGGTTTATAGTTTATTATGTCTTTACCTTTATTAAAAATGTTAGAGTGTTTTCAAAAGTGGTTGTAGCAATTTATGCTCTCACAAATTGTATATAGAGAATTTCCATTGGTTCACAATCTTGCCAACACTGGCATTGTCATCAGATTCTTAATCTTTGCTCATTTGTTGGGTGAGTGTGGTTTTAAGGTATATTTTTCTGATTACTCATGAGGTTGAGCATGTTTCATAAGTTACTTGCCCATCCCTGATTTAGCAGTTGATAATTTAATATTTGCTTTTGTAACATAAATAGTATGACTGACTCAATGTGCAACTTATTCACCCTGAATTTGGCAAAAGTTGCACTAATATGGAGTCATCTTAAATTAGTCGAGTAGTCCTTTCATAAAATAGAGGTTTGTAACCTGTTGCCTGTGAACATGCTGACCGTATTTTCAAAATGATGTATACTCATCATCCAGCAGCAGAGTCAGAACACTGGATAAACCCTATCTGAAGAACATTCTACTACCTCACTCACTAACTATAATCTTCAAAAGTATCAAGATTTTGGAAGTCCAGGAAAGACCAAGGAACTGTCTAGAACACATGTGTCAAACACAAGGCCTGCGGGCCAAATCCGTCCCGCCAGGCCTTGCAATGTGGCCCACACCGCGCTGTCATCACTGCACTCCGCTGCGTTTCCATCACAATGACAGTTTATGACTGTTCAGTAAACCATTCGGCCCGCGATTTAGGCTGGATTTTAGATTTTGGCCCCTTCTCTGATTGAGTTCGACACCCCTAGTCTAGAAGATGACATGACAACTAAACCCAATATGTGATTCTGGACTGGATCCTTTTATAAGAGAGCAGAGGCCTAGTGCATGAAGTTTGTGAATGGGTAGGGTCCCTAGACCTGGCTGCTGATCAGGGCCGATCTATGGGGTGACCAGCAAGGAGATCGGAGACCCCCAATAGCACTTGCTTTGGCCAGCCTGGTGCTGCCTGCTTCTTGGCCTGGCTCCCCCCCCCCCCCCCCCCCTGTGGCGACCAGCAGGGCTGGCCTGGGACCTGTGGGCTGGGGGCAGCTCCTGCATTGAGCGTCTGCCTCCTGGTGGTCAGTGTGCCTCATAGCAACCAGTCATTCGGTTGATTTTCATATTAGGCTTTTATTATATAGGATATTATTGGGAAAATTTGCAAAACTCCATTGAAGTCTAGTTGTTATTAATGTGTCAATGTTAATTTTCTATTTTGATGGTTTATCATGGTTATCTACAGGAAAGCAACTTTATTTGAGGAAATTCCCAATGAAATATTTGGGGATTATCAGACATCATGTCAGCAGCTGACTCTCAAGTGGATTCAGGAAAAGTTTAATATAGTTTTTTAAAAAATATATTTTATTGATTTTTTACAGAGAGGAAGGGAGAGAGATAGAGAGTTAGAAACATCGATGAGAGTCATCGATCAGCTGCCTCTTGCACACCCCCTACTGAGGATATGCCCGCAACCAAGGTATATGCCCTTGACCAGAATTGAACCCAGGACCCTTCAGTCCCCAAGCCAACGCTCTATCCATTGAGCCAAACCGGTTTTGGCGTGTTTTTTTTTTTTGTTGTTTGTTTGTTTTAAATATATTTTATTGATTTTTTACAGAGAGGAAGGGAGAGAGATAGAGAGCTAGAAATGTCGATGAGAGAGAAACATCGACCAGCTGCCTCTTGCACACCCCCTACTGGGGATGTGCCCGCAACCAATGTACATGCCCTTGACCATAATCGAACCCGGGACCTTTCAGTCCGCAGACCGACGCTCTACCACTGAGCCAAACTGGCTTCGGCTAATATAGTTTTTTCCCCCCACTTTTTCTCTAAGTTTCAGTTTGTTTTTTTAAAAAACCAAAACAATTAATAAAAACCGGTATACTCAAAAAAGTAACATAAATAAAATCAAGACAATTTATTTTAATTAAATTTGTACATAGAATTCAAAGCCCAGTGCTCAAAAAAATACATGTATCTTAACTCAATTAAATCATGTCATAGATGAGTATGAACAGAAAGAATAGAGTGATATATGTTTACTGAGCATTAAGTCCAGGGAAAGAAAATGACATACTTAAGTACAGACTATGCAGCCAGACAGACCGAGTTCAATTCCATCCCATCAGTTACTAGCTCTGTCACCCTGAGGAATTCATCTCTCTGAGCCTCTGCCACCTCATTTGTATGATAATAATGTCTGTTTTCCAGAATTTGTATGGATTAAAGAAGATGAACAACTAGCACAGTGTCTGGTGCATGGCAAGTGCTCAAATGACATCTACTGTTATTGTTAATGTTTATTTTTATATTTCTACTTTGCCTGTTAGAAAAAATTACCTTGCATCATTATCTGTCCCTTCCCCTGTGTTGACTTTTGGGGAAGAAAAAACCAACAGATTCCTTCTAAGTGATTCTGAACCCAGAAGATGGCATAAAGATAAAAAATAATATAACAACAAAATCAACATTTCACATACATTATTTCATTTAATTATGTAGTCTATATGGTTAAGAATACTGCTCTTATAGGTGGGGAAACACGTGCAATATTCAGTAGTTTCATGACCACTAATCTATGATACATAACAACCAAGGTTATGTTACTTTGACTCAAAGCTTTCTTCCTTTTTTTCAAACATAAGTAAACTTGCCTCGAAATACCATGTTTATGTGTTCTTGAAGTCTGATTTATTATGTTGAATTGAGGAGTAATAGTTTGTGTTAATAATCTAAGTTACTTACTATAATATAAATTACATTATCAGAGCTTTTACTGAGATAGATTTGAAAGGGAAGGCAAAAAACAAAAAGAAACCAAGGATCTTTGATGACTTACAGAGAGGAAAGATGGGCTTGCTGAATTGGTAAAGAAGCACAAAAAGCCAAAGAATGAAACAAACCTCTTTGTTTGATCATTTTCAAAGGGCCAGCTTTATCTCCCTCAATTCTGACCTGACTCAGCCTCTGATCAAAACATTATTTTTTCAATTTATATATATATATATATATAAAAAAATAACGAATATTCGCTTGAGTCTATGAGTGAGAGAGAGACAGACACAGAGAGAGGGAGAGATAGAAAGAGAGAGAGAAAAGTGAGTGAGAGAGAGAATATATAATTATTTTCCTCTTGATAACTATACTTCATATGCATGGGGACCAGGTGTGAAACAGCTCTCTTCTCTAAGCTAAGCAAGAGCAGTTGCTTTCCCCATCTGATCCATTTTCCCATAATTGAACACGTTTATCAGTTTCCTTTGGGATTGCTCCAAACCTCCCCTTTCTTTGCATGTGAGCCTCCAGGCTGTCTCCATTATTCTAATGTGATCCACACTGAATTCCAAATATAAGATAGAGAATGATAACCCAATTTTGTTCCTATAGTCATCTCATCTCAATGTGAACAACATATATGGTTTTGACTTATCTTCAGATAATATTTTAAGCATCTGTAGGTGTGACTTTGCCATGCTGGGGCAATAAATAATGAATTAAATGGATAAAAACTCTCCTTTCTAAGAAGCAGAAATAAATAAGATAATGTGATTTAAAAGACCTACAAAATATAATGAGAGATTTTAAATGGTATATGAAGTAGAAGGTTACAGAATAGAAAACCTTAAAATTAAGAAATTATTAAGTATAATATATAATTAGATTTTCTTTTTTTACCTATAACTAACAAGTTTATATAGGAATAGTTAATATTAATAGGAATGAATTACATCTGGAACTCTGTCTTAAGCCATTGAAAAATAAAATTAGAACAATATTCATGAAATGGGTTTGTCACAGTCTTTTCTGTTTCTTTCCTAATTTATTTCTCAAAGAAAACTATTCAACAGTGTAGAATAATTATTTAAACTGCATTAAATAATTATAATTATAAATAAGATTTAAAAAATTATAAATTATAACAACAATTTCCTAAATAGTAAAAGAATTGACATATTTTTTCCAGCTTTATTGAGGTATAATTAACATATAACATTGTGTAAATAACATGATCACATTTTAAATTGAAATTTTTTCCCTTTGGAGGATTTAAAATCTTAGAAAGTAAAATAAGAAGTATCCTATATAATAAAGAGGTAATATGCAAATTTACCCTCACACCCGTACAAGATGGCTACCCCCATGTGGTAAAAGATGGCCACCACAAGATGGCTGGCAGGGGAGGGCAGTTGGGAATGACCAGGCTGACAAGGGAGGGCAGTTAGGGGTGACCAGGCTGGCAGGGAACGGAAGTTAGGCATCGATCAGGCTGGCAGAGAAGTGGTTAGAGGGTGATCAGGCTGGCAGGCAGGTGAGTGGTTGGGAGCCAGCAGACCTGGATTGTGAGAGAAATCCCAGATTGGAGAGGGTGCAGGCTTGGGTTGAGTGACAAACCCCCACCCCAGTGCATGAAGTTCGTGCACTGGGCCTCTGAGTTTTATTTATATTGTCACAGGGAAGACAGAATTTTTTATCCAAGGTTACCCAACATGTGGATCCCCTTTAAGACTTATAATCCAAGACAGAGAAGCTGTGTTGTGGTAAACAGTATGTTGGATGAAGTCATTCCAGTTTTTGAAGACCAAGGTACACAGAGAGATTCCTTGTCCACAGCAAGGATGTCACACAGGCACAAGGAAAACCCGGCCTATTCTCTCTGCGAGGGTGAAGCCCAGGGTGAAGATCCTAGACGGTTACTGCTGGGCTAATGAGACCTATTTATGGGAATAATGTGCCACGTAAGGACCATAGTAAGGACTAAGAAAATCATCCCTCTTTCCTTTTTCGAAGACCAGCAGCCTGCGTGGCCCATGGACGTGCTCTGCAGGAAGAGTCGTCTTGAATCCTGACATAAAGCATTTTGCTGATAAGGTAAAGAAAAATGATTCCTTCAGTAATTGTTCCTTTGAGCAGATTTATTGTGAATAGAACATTTGTGCTTGCGTGTGTGTGTTTGGGAGTGTTATTTTCCCCGGCCCATGCAGAAGACAGATTGTTGACAGTAAATGTTTAGTCAAGGGCGAGAGTACTTTTGTTTTAGTTACAGATCCTGTCTGCCAGCCAGATGATATGTTCTCCTTCTAATCAGCGCCACGGAAGCTTTTGTGCCTTATAGGAGTGCTGCTAAATATGACGGAACAACCGCATCTTTTAATTTAGTCCCAGCAGGAGAATAAGCCATTCTTCTCTTATGAGGTGACAGACGGCGACTTTTATGTTACCCTAAGCTCAGCTGTGCGGAGCCTTTGAGAGATGGTGCTATCATGCTGGACTTTCTGGAATCACTTACCAGAGGCAAATGGCTGCCTCCATTTTGCACAAAGCGTTGCTTCTGAATTGGGATGCTCTCTTTGGACAGAGACTGTCCAGGCAACGTGCACACATTGAAGGCATTGTTTGGCCTTATATTTAATAGGTGTGATGGGACAAAAGTAATTAGCATATGAGGGAGCTATGGGGAGGAGGGGAGGGTGCCTTGGCCTGCTCGGTTCTCTAGCCTTCCTGCATACAGAGGAAAGGTCTAATTCCAACCCATTCTTTGGGCTTTTATGATGCAAACTTGATGGAAGGAGGATGAGACAGAAAGACCAAAAGCAAAGCAGATGGATTTTTGTCTGAAGATTAGAGCACAGTGTCCCGTAGGCAAGGCAGAGTCTTTGCTAGGAGGCTCTGGGAAGAGACGATGGACCATTAGATGAAAGAAATGAAGACCGACAGAATGATGTGGAAGCATAAACAATTCTTCCGGGAAAGGAAAATTAGAAGCATCCAAAGGCTTGGTGCATTATAAAATAGGGAGGGGGAATTGTAATAAGTGTGGTTGTTTATGTACTTGTATCCTCTTTAAAGATGCTGAAATATGCACACAAACAGGGACCCTGTCCTGTCTGGATTATACTTCTCTGAATGTAACAGCCACCTGGGACTAAGCCAAGTGACCAAGGCTTCCTTGGGATTTTATCTGTAAGATAGTGGATAATAGGTTTTTTCTTTAGGCTCTTCCTACATCAGACATATTTTGGTACATTAGAAAATTTCCAATGATGAGAGGTTTTTGTTGGCATATGAATATCTTTGAACCGATAGACTTATTTATCTACAAGGCCATTTTAGACACTCGTGAAGTATTCTCTTTGTCACTGAAGCAGTATATCTGCTGACAATGCTAGATCATAAAATAAGATTTGTAGTATTGTTGAAGATACAAGACAGTGAGTGATGATGATGGAGCACAACATCTTAAGAGCCTGAAGGTAAACTGGAAAAAAATAAAATCAAGTTTCAAGAGATTTATTTGCCAATATAAGTCTAGAAAAAACTTGTCAGGGTGTGTAGAAACAAGTAAATATGCAAGCGAGCTATCAAGTCAAGTCATTTACATCTTTTTTTGTTCAAAATCTTCCCATTGGGTAGAATTCTTATCTATCACTTGCTGAATGCTCTCTCAAATGTCTTGTGTTTTTCTGGGACCTTGACTTTAAGCTGTAATAAAAGATTTTCAAAGGAAAACCTAATCATCTCTCAAGAATGATTTCCATTTCTAATCTTGTGTCTCTATATGATTATTCAATTTTCTAACTTTTAAGTCTCCTCTTCTGCCCATTTGTAGGAGTCACAGGTTACTACCACTGATGAGTCTGAATCTTCCCCCCCCAAAAGACAATGGGTTGTAATGAAGTCATTGGTCCAAATCCTCAGCAAAGCTATGCAATCATGTTTGGAAGACCAAGACACACAGCTATCAAAAGCCCTGACTGCAGACTGAGCTTAGGGGACCCTGGGAAGGGCAGGAGGAGAGAAGCCTTTGGAGCACAGCCTTTTGAACTTCTTCCCTAGTTCACATCTGCTGGCTCCCTGCTGTGCGGCTTCTTTTCTCTAATTCACTCACACCCATTTTTGTACAAACAGGCTGTATCGTAGATGCCTTAAGTGGGGAACCATGATTTCTGATGTGGTCTATGTTGTCCTCTAGCTATAAAAAGAATTTGGAAAAAGAGAACCATGGAGATACTTTTTCCTGTACATTCTGAGAGCACATGTATATCAATACCTTGTACAATAGATACTTTAGTGCTTGAAGTAACCCTATGAGGTAGGGGTGTATGTTAGTTAGGATAAGTAAGGTAAGCTGCTTTAATAAACCCCTAGCTCTCCCTGGCTTAACACAATAAACATTTACTTCTGGTTTATGCAAAGTACAAAATGGTTGTTCCTATCTGGCAGGAGGCCTTTGACAAAGTCATTTGGAAGCTCCAGACCTTGGAGTCTGTGGCTCTGCCGGTGGAGCCCGAAGTCCTCTGCGAACTCCTCTGCATCCATCCAGCACACAAAGAAGAGAGAGTGTGGAGTCCCTTGGAAGCTTTGCAATGGGCCAGATCTGAAGGCCTCATCCATCACTTTGGCCCCCTATCCTAAAGGCCAGCACCTTTGGCCACACTAAGCTGCAAGGGATGCTGGGAAATGCAGCCCTGTGGCCAGAAAGAAAGGGAACTGGATTTGGTGAAAAACTAGCCAGTCTCTGGCATAGTGTTATCCCCACTTCACTGATGAGGAAACTGAGGCACAAATGGGTAAAGTAATTTAGAAAGACACCTAGCTAACAGGTGGTGAGCTAGAATCTGAACTCAGGAATCTGTCTCCAGCATGGTGCTCCCATTACTTCAAACGAGTAAAATGAGGCAGATAACATGCCTCCTTCCGGTTGCTAAAAGGCAGCCAAAGCCAGAGTGATGTTCCTTACCCCATGGAGTTGGTCCCATTCAGGATGAGTGCATGACTCTCTGACTTCAGCGGCTCTCTTTCTAAACATCTCTGGGGCAGTGGGGAGCGTGTCTCAATCTCAGAAAGTATTGTAGGGTAAGCCAACTCACACTACCATTTGAGACTCCTGTTTCCAACCAGGGGGGTTAAAGGATTAGAATTAGGGATCATGGAATTAGGCCATATGGCATATGGAAACTGGAATCGCAGCTCCCAAATCTATCAAATCCAGGCCTGGTTCTGCCACTAGCTGGCTGAGTGACTTAAGTTACTTATTCTCTCTGTAGCTTACTCATTTGTAAAATGCTGGAAATGATAATACCTACCTCATGGGTCGTTATGAGGATTACATTAATACATGAAAGAGTTTAGCATAGTTATCTGACACATCAAAGACAATTAAAAGAGGTTCTTGTTTATTGTTTTTGTTATGTACTTGCACCTGATCGAGCTAAAGGCATGAACACATGTTTTTGCTGACATATAAAGAAAACTGTCATCTAAGTAAATGGCAACTTCAGCTGCTCAGTATCTCATGCTATTGGACTCTGGCCTTCCTTATCTCCAAACGCCAATCCATCAGTTAGTCCCAACAGCTCCATCTCCAATGAATTTATTATATTGAGTTCTCTCCATCTTCCTTGCTCCACCCTAGTTCAAGCCTCTGTCATCTCTTGCCTAGACCATGGCAGACCTAAAACTTTGCTTGCTTACCCTGGTGTCTCTGCAATCTAATCTCCACACAGAAGCCAGAGTGATCTTTTGAAAATATAACTCAGACCATGTAATTCTTCAGGTTAAACCCACTAATGGCTTCCTGCCTCATTTAAATAAATTCTCAAGTCCTTCCCTTGGTCTTTGCCTTAGTAAGGGGTAGATAATTCCTTATTAGTTCCTAATTTGTCCAAGACAATATTAGATTATTCCATTTCTCTAAGATTAGTATTAATAGAACCTCCTTTCATTCTCAAAAGTGTCCCAACTTCGAATATAAATTATATTATTACCTTGCTTATGGGTCATGGAGCATCTTCACCCTAAGTAAATTCTATAAATACTACCTGATAATAAAACTTTTTTGGGGGAGTAGGGCAGACTCCCTCCTAAATTCCTTAAAGTTCATAAGCTTTAAATACAAAACTTGAAGCAATTTGATTATAATACTGAAGTTTGAATTTAGTTTGATTGGCTTTCAGCTGTATTAAAAAAAAAATTGGGGAGATACTTGTATGTGGGCAACTCTGTCTCTGGGCTCTGCTATTTCATAGAGGAACCAGGACATCACTCAGCACAGCCTGAGTCAACAGGCTACTCTCCAGGTCAGACTGTTACCATTACCTATAAGCTCCCTGGTGGACTATGACCTTCCCTTTATCAGACAACGGATATACCCGTCTCCCGGAGAACCTTCAGCCCTCATGGCAATGCCTCCCCATCTGGAATGAGGGAAGCTTTACCCTTGGGTTCCCCTTTTTGCCTGGGGAATATCCCTCTGCTTTTCCATTGAGGACTGGGAAAACAGAAGTTAGTATTTAACCTCTCTTGTCTGGTACCTACTCAGGCCTTGGGAGGCCCTGTGTTCTGTGTAAGGTCCATTCACTGAGAGAAACAAACCTATTTCTAGTCTTTAACCGATGTTTATGATCTGGCCTCTGTCTACATATTTGATGTCATTACTTTCTATTCTTCCCTTCAATTAGCCACACTGCCTGCCTTTTCTTTCTAGAATACCCGAGCATGATCCTGCCACGGGCCTTTGCACTTTCCTTTTCTTCTGCCTGGAATGCTGTTCCCCTGATCTGCATGACTCAGCTTAAATGTCACTTCTTTGAGAGGCCTTCTTGGGACTAATATACAGTAACTTTTCTGGTCACTGCCTCATAATCTTGTTTTATTTCCTTCACAATACTTATCTCTATCTAAAGTTATTTTGCTGGCTTGATTTTCTTTCTCTCAAACTCTATAATGGTTATTACAATAGTCATAATGTTACTAGACTTCCTAGGGACCTAACAGTCTTCTAAGTATTCCACATTGATTAATTTTTTTAAAATATGTTTTTATTGATTTCAGAGAGGAAGGAAGAGGGAGAGAGAGATAGAAACATCCATGATGAGAGAGAATCATGGATCAGCTGCCTCCTACAAATCTCCCCTGGGGATCCAGCCCACCACCCAGGCATGTGCCCTTGACTGGAATCAAACCTGGGATCTTTCAGTTCACAGGCTGATGCTCTATCCTATGAGCCAAACTGGCTAGGGTGATTAATTTTTTAAAATTAGTCATTTATGATATAGGTGCTATTACTATTTCCATTTAATAGGTAAAGAAGCTGAGGTTTAGAGAAATGAAGTAACTTGCCTAATGTTATAGTGAGAGAGCCCAGGATTTAAGGCTAGAGAGTTTGCCTCCAGGGTCCAACCTGAACACTAGGTATCACCTGTCAAAGTCCTCCCCAAAGGACAACTTGCCTGTTTATGTGCTACTGCATCTACCCCCAGCACTTCAGTAATATTAGTCTTCGCTGAGTTCTGGCACAAAGCTCCTAACACCATTGAAATTTCCTCAGTGTTGAAAGCAGCAAATGTGTCTTCTGTTATGGTATTGAGTGACTTTTGGAGAGCATCTAAGGGTGGGGGATGGTTGCCAGAGGAGTCAGTCACATGATTAGAGGGTTGGAAGTTTCAGTCCCACCTCCCTGATTTGGGGGGTGGGTTATGGGAAAAGGGCTGGAGATTGAATTCAATTAACAATGTCCAGTGATTTAATTAATCGTAACCATGGGTTGAAGCCTCCCTAAAAATTCAAAGGACAGGGTTCTGAAAGCGTCGGGTGGGTGAACACACGGAGGGGTGAGTTGTATGCTCAGAGAAGGCATGAAAGCTCCAAACTCCTTTTCACAGACCTGGCTCTATGCATCTCTGCCATCTTGCTGTTTTGAATCAGATCCTTTTATAATAAACTAATAATCAAGTAGGTAATACGTTTCTCTGAGTTCTATGAGCTGCTTTAGCAAATTAAACTCAAAGAGGGGTTACTGGGACTTCTGATCTGGAGTCTATTGGTCAGAAGCCTAGGTGACAACCTGGGTTTGTGATTAGTGTCTGAGTATTATAGGACTGAATAGCCAAACTTCCTAGGGTCAATTGGTGTTTTGATCACCAATTCCAGTGTGGGTATGGAGGATGGGGGCTCCACAACAACAAGCAATTTTTGGGCACCAGCTCCATGTTCTACAATTCAACTCAGTTCTGATACTATCTACCTGCAGATAATGCCAGATTTCACACCAATTGACCCTAGGCAGTTTGGCTCAGTGGATAGAGCATCAACCTGTGGACTGAAAGGTCCCAGGTTTGATTCTGGCCAAGGGCACATGCCTGGGTTGCAGGCTTGATCCCCAGTAGGGAGCATGCACAGGGCAGCTGATCAATGATTCTCTCTCATCATGGATGTTTCTATCTCTCTCTCCCTCTTCCTTCCTCTCTAAAATCAATAAAGAAATATATATATATATATATATATATATATATATATATATATATATATATTACAATTGGCTCAATTAATAATGGTTGAACTTTGAGTGAATAAATGCTATAAAGCTCTAACCCTATTTTATTTTTTATAAATAGAGAAGAAATTTTCACACTTTCCTTCCCAATAGAAATAGCAGAACCCAATCTCTTGTTTTAAGAGGAGCTGAAGGCAGGAGCCCAGCCAGTGCTGCCGCAGAAATCTGAGTGGGGAAAACGCCACATAGCCCCATGGCAGACCCTGCATGGAGTCAATACATTTCTAAGGCTGGCTTTCTGTGAGGGTTCTGAATTCATCATAAAATAGGCAATCTGGTGCCAGGTTACCAACTCCAAAGGGAAAAAAAATTCAGACATAGAAGCAAAACATAGATCAAACTAACAAATTCCCTCACACTTTCCCCACCATCAGAGGTGGGCACAGGAAATGAAACTGTTTTAGATGGAATGTCTGACTACCAGGGACCCTCCTCCTCCAGAGTCTACTTCTCTGCTCCACCTCCTTAGGGCTCCCACAGCTTTCTGTACAAGCCTGGCTCTTTTCACTCATCACATTATATAGAATTTCACTAGTTATCTGCCTCCAATCTCCTCCAAATGGCATAGTCCTTTAGTAATACAGTGTCCAGTCCATGCATTGCATACCATGGCGTGGCTAATAACGTATGCTGACGAATGCTAGCTGAGTCGGTCTGACCTGTCTTAGATTACTTCTCTGAGAGTGAAGGAGAGAGTCACACCAGGTCTGTGAGTTATTTTCTAGCTCTCTGTGCTGTGTCACTTAGGTGAGGACTGCCTTATTTTTGTGTTGGGTTTTGGCCCTGCTACAGAAAGATGAGTCTTTGCACTACAATCTGATTGTGTTCCAACTAGTTTTTTGCTCTCTCAGTGTCATGTTCCTATTTGTCCCCATCTCCTCTGCATTGCTGGTTATTTACATGTGTAACATACAAATAAAGACTCATCCATTCCTATATCACAGGCCTGACCCCGGCATCTGTTGTGGCCTGTTAGAAACAGATTTGTGTATCTCAACTAAGAGGGAGCCCCTTAGAGGTTATTAACCTAGATTGGCTATGTTCATAAGCTGGGCTTCTTTTTTTCTCCCCTTTTACTTCCTTTGTATTGCTGATGTTTGGACAACTGTTGTTCAGATTTCATTTTTGTGGGAATCTGTGTGCAGCCAATCACAGAGAAAGGAAAAACCTAACCTACATACATCAACACCAACACTTTTCTTACTCCCCTCCTCCCCCAGGAGATTTAGACCTACTTCTATAGGTGCTAATGTGAAGGCCATGAGTTATATCATTTGTATTAATCTGACACTAACTGTGAATGTGTTGGGAACCTTAAATAAGTTCTATGATTTTGTTAATGATCAGCTTCTTTACCACTGGGAAAAGAGAGAGAGAGAGAGAGAGAGAGAGAGAGAGAGAGAGAGAGAGAGAGAGAGAAACGAAACCACTGTCTTTCTTCCAGCATTAATCCTAATGGGGGGAAACCCTAGCTAGAGTTGTTTTGGGAGTGGGCAGGATATCTTTTATCTGCCCTTCCAGATCCACTGTGTAGCCTTCTTCATTATGCTCGGTTTCCCAGGAGGCTCACCTGTGCAGAGTACATCAGCTGGTCTCTTGCCCTCTGGCTTTTCCAGGTATGTTCAGTTAATGGGGAACACTAATAACTCAAAGGAAGGAGGCATTGTTTTAAACTCATGTCTTCCTCCACCAAGTGTCACAGCTCCTGTCAATCAACCTTCTTCACGCCTCTAACTACCTCTACCCCCACCCCTCTCTTGCTCTCAGTCTCACTCTTGTTCTCTTTTTCCTCCCTTTCTTCCTTTACCCTTCAGAGTTGGTGGGGCAGTAGCCACTTTTGTCAGCACTCGAGTATTGCACTATCCTTTGTGATTTCCCTACGTCCTGTAATTAGCTTCTTTATTAACTGTCCTCGAATTGCCTAAACTAAATGTACCATCTGTTTCTTATAGGAATTATGACTTATATGAGCAGAAGATCAGAAATTTGGTTTTGGATATACTAAGTCTGATCTATCAAAGAGGAGGTGGCAGTTGGGTATTGGAGTCTGGAATTCAGGAAAGTGACATAGCCTAGAGATAAGAACTTAGAAGTCACTAGTAGAAAGAAGATATTCAGAACTGGGAGACTTGATGAGATCACGGGGGAGTGAGAGAAGAAAGAGAAGAGGACTGAGACCTGAGACTTGGGCCCTCTAATCTTAAGAGGTTGGATAGGTGAAGTGGGGACTAACAAAGGAAATTCAGGAGAAGCAGCAGGGAGGTCAGAGGACAACCAAGGAAGTATTCTGAAAGCCAACTGAGGAACAGATATTGTGTCAAACATTGCTGAAAGCCAGGTACAAATAGGACTAGGAATTGACCAGTGAATTTAGCAAAGTGGAGGTCATCATTGACCTTGGCAAGAACATTTTTGGTAGAGTGGTAGTAACAGTCTGCTTTAGTGTTCACTTACTTAGTTTTATGAAAATTGGAGAATAACAGCATATTTGTATGCTGATAAACATGATTCAATAGAAAGGAGAAAAAAATAACAGGCAGGAAATGGGAGAACTTCTTGAGTAGGAGAGGGTGGGGTCTGAGACACAAAGAGAGGGATTATCTGAGATAGGAGTATATTGCGACAGAGCACACTCATCTGTAGCAACAAGAAGCAAGGCAGACTGCAGATTCAGAATTCCTCTTCTCGTTGTATTTTCTCAGTAAAGTAGAAAGCAAAGTCATCAGCTGAGAAGGAGGATAGGAAGGAGGGATAGGAAGATTGAAGAGAAGTAGTAAATAGTTGCTTGCCTGCGAGTGTGGAGAAGTTAGTGGCCGAAGGCAATGTACTATGAATGCTGCACGTTAAGAAATCCCTAGAGATTCACTATCACGAATTTAAAATGTGCTCATGCTCAGCTGAATGGATGTTGATACAAAGTAAGCAGAGAGTTGGATTCAACAAAGAGCCAGGGTTTTATTAAACAAGCGGGTGTGGCCTCACGTACAAAATGGGGATAATAATACCAGGAGAGTTGCCATGTGCATTAAATGAGATAACATAAATGCTTATCACAGTGTCTGGTATGCAGCAAAATGCACAATAGACCTCTGCTAGAGTTATTGCTATTGTGGTATTAGGGCTGGAAATAGTTGTTTTAATCATACCACATGCTTTCCACTGGCCAATTGCAGTTCAGTTCAACTTTCTTAGCACATGTCTTCTAGAGATTGTGTTTATGTTGCCTATACAATATTGCACTTCTACTAGGCAGAAGCCTGCAAGAAAAGGGGGAATCATTTGTATAGCTGTGCAACGCTTCACCGCCCATTGTAGAGCAATAGTTGGAAAGCCCAGCTCCTTCAGTTTGTGAGAGACTTCTGACATTTGATCTTTTTGCAAATTCTTGGCAAAGGCCTTCAGGCAAGTAGGAATGGAGTTGCTTAGATTAGTCTAGCTTTGAAGTTTCTCCTCTGTTTCTAACACCAGTACTCTAAAAATAGGAATTCCAAACGAGCACAGATAGCGTGTATGACTTGCTTGACCTTTCAAACATCATTTCTTTTATTCTGGACGTTGACTGCACTTGATGAAGCGGTCTATATCGCATTACTTTGGCTATATTTACTATTATTACATCTACTTCAAAGACTTCGCTTTGAAGAAATATAAATTATCTGCTGAGTAATACTATTCAGTGTAATATTACACCGAATACATTCCTGAAGAGAATTGACATGATCTCTTCGCCGAGATTTCCTATTTCTTTCATTTGGTTCAGGAGAATTTGTACTTGATTGCTGCAGCATTTTTATGATGGCTGGTTTAAAGCCTTTTTACATAATTCTAACATCCGATTCATGTCGGTGTTGGTGTCATTCAATCCTCATTTCTAATTCACGTTGTGATGTTCCTGGTTCGTGGTATGACGGGTGATTTTTAAAAAATTACACCCAGGACACATGTTCTATTGTGTTAGAAGACTCCTATCCTATTGAAATCCTTTATTTTAGCACGTTTAGGTTTGACACATGGATCTCGGCCTACTTTTACGTGTTGTGATTCCAATGGCAGTTTAATTTTCAGAGCCTTGTTTTGGTCTTCTTGGTTTATCTGGTGCTAATGGGTTCTCACCTGTTCATGCTGGTGCTGCCTGAGGGGGTGAAGAGGTGTCCGCAGGCCAGTTCACTGGGAGCCCTGTGGTCTGTAAAGGTAGAGAGGCATTTCCCCGGCCAGTGTTCTCAGGCTGCCCTGGTGTCTCTGGACAGGGAAGGGGAATCATCACCCTGTGGGGACCAAGCCTTCCCACGTCAGACCATTTGCTATAACTGAGTCCTCTTGCCAGTTTCATCCTTCCTGCTCCTATTCTGGTATCTTTGAGAAATAAATTCAATTTTATTTATTTATTTGTTTATTATTTTCTAGAGGCCTGATATACAAAATTCATGCAAAGGGCTTGGCCCTCGCAGCCCTGGCTTTGTCTGGAAGGTTGTTTGGAAGGACATTTTGTCTAATTAGAATATTACACTTTTATTAGTATAGGTTATTTATTCCCTCTATGCCCTCTTCTGCCTCCTCCCACCTTTTTCCTCTTCTACACAATAAAATTTGTAATTAATATGAAGAAGCCTTGTAGTGTAATTAAATATATATAAACCACTTAATATTTTTATTAAATATATTTCATACTCACAGAAAAATTGAATAACGAACAATGAACACACTCCTCTACCTCTATCTGGATTCATCTATTATGGAGTTACCAGATAGAACACAAGACTCCCATTTAAACTTGAGTTTCAGAGAAGTGATGCATAATTTTTAAGTATGAGTGTGCATGCAATATTTGGGACATACTTATACTAAAAAAGTATTTGTTGTCTATCAGAAACTCAAAGTTAACTGGATATCCTGTGTTTTTATTTGGCAAATCTGACAGCCCTAACTTACTGTTAACATCTGTTCTTACTTGTGCTATAATCTTTTCTTGAATACAGTTCTTTGCCAAACCATCTGGGGAACATTTGAAAACTAAAATCCCAAATAGATTTTGTATGTGTATATGAAACAGAGTCAGATGCATTGGCTTTTTTTTCCCCCCCCCTTGTGCTTGAAACTGCATTTTCCATTTGTTATTATATAGCACCAATTTTCCACTCTTGCCTGGACACTAGGCTAGTTCTAAGTGCACATCACTTATAAAAACACTTCAACTCTCACGTCAAAATACTAGTTGCTGTCACCAATGGAACTATAATCAAGTGTCCTATGAAAACCATCCTTCTAGAATTAATGCTAAAACAATTTCAGGCTAAGGGAAAGCACTCTATGGAAATTTTTATTGATTAAGCCACTGCCATTGCTTGGTTCTGGTAGATTTTCTAGCTTTCCTTGGTTTCTTTAATATGAAAAATCTCCTTTCTCAGACACATCCATCTTTGTAGGTACTTTGATGCAGGTACTCAGAGGACAATTCCAGGAGGTAGACAGCAGTGGGATTAAAATCCTGTCTTCTGTCATCATGTCTTGTTCAAGAAAGTTAATTAACTTTCTTGTGATGCATTTTTCTCATCTGTAAAACAGAGTAATCTATCTACTTCATGCACTTGTTTCAAGGCTCCTGTGAGCACAGTGCTTGACACAGTAAACTGACAGTTATCATGTAGCTCTTCACCATAATTTACCAGAGTTTTATTGGAGACAATTTTACTTTATGTGTTCCCTATCTTTTTCTGAAAATAATTTCCACATTTCTCAACCATAGCTACTTCTCATAACCTTCTTCTTACAGTATACCCAAGTAGTTATGTACAAAAGCAGAATTGAGATGAAAAGAACCGAGGTCTTACTAATATTCTTCATCTCTATCAATATAGGTAGGGGTCAGGGACCACCATCTAGATAGAAAAAAAGTGAAAAACAAATTTGGCTTAATCATCAACCATATGATGTGTGTGTATGCTTGTGTGTGTGTGTGCATATGTGTGCAGTGGGGAGGAAAATTGATGCTAAAGTATATAAACAAACCAAGTCATCCTTGATCTCCTTAAAACTGAACATTTTCAATTCTTTTTATGTAACATTTGTTTATCTGTGATTCTCTTCTTACATCAGTTCCAGTTTCTCCACATTCCTATAAAGATGTGATGACCGAAACTGGACACATTGATTTGATAAGTACCTAACTAATATGCAGTATAAAGAAAAGAGCATTTCCCATGTAAACAGCAAGGGACTATGTATACAAGGGATGTTGCACAATTAAAGATCTGCTAGACAATCAAGTATTGAAGAGGACAGTCACCACAATGCAGAGGTGAGTGTTTAGCATGCTCTGGCTGCTGCACAGAGCACATCAGTCAGCTTTTAACAGACAATTTCAGGTCAGCCAGATGGATGGGAGTTTTAGTGCTGATTGCATTGACTTTGCTTTTGCTATTATGAGAGAGACAACCAACAACTTCTTAAAACATAAATCAGTGCACATGCATTGACCCATAACCCATGAAACAAACAAAATGGAAACAGGTTGTCATTAAATTAATCTCTCAGTATGGATGGGAATGCTTCTCTTATTAAGTTCAGAGTTGATTCATTCTAGGAATAATTTTGGTGTAGTGGCTCTCACTATAGATTACTGACTTTCAGTGTTTGCTGCCAAAACACTTTGGCTCACTCTCAAGCCCCAAGAATTGCATACATTTTTCCACTCCTCATGCTCCAGGGCCATTTACAGTATCTCTAGAGGTTTTTCCTTTTCATTTTATTTACTTTTGTCTCAAGTCTCCTAGGAATTTTCCTATGCAATTTATACTGTAATATCTTAATGATAGTTCATAGCCATATGTTGACTCATGTGATCCTCTTAAAATTGTGAGTCTTTGTTTCTTTACTTGATTATATGTTTGTTTTTTTATTGAATTTATGCAGGTGACATTGGTTAATAAAATTATATAGGTTTTAGGTGTACAATTCTGCGATACCTTATCTGTGTGTTGTATTGTGTGTTTTCCACCCAAAGTCATCTTCTTTCATCACCATTTATCCCCCCTATACCATCTTCTACCTGAACCCACTCCCCTTTCCTTCTGATAATCACCATACTGGATCTGTTTCTATGATTTTTTGTTTTGTTTTTGTTTTTGTGTTTTTTTGCTAATCTTTTCACCTGTTTTTGTATCTAGCCCATCAGCCCCCCTCACCTCTGACAGCTGTCAGTCTGTAACGTGTATCCATGTCTCTGGTTCTATTTTGATCTTCAGTTTATTTTGTTCATTAGATTACACACATAAGTGAAATCATATGATATTTGTTTTTTTCTAACTGACGTATTTCACTTTGCATAATAATCTCCATGTCCATCCAAAGGTCAGATTTCCTTCTCTTTAATGGCTGAGTAATATTACATTGTGTAAATGCACCACAACTTTTTATCCACTCATCTACTGATGGATACTTGGGCTGCTTCCAAATATTGGCTATTTATTGTAAATAATGCTGCAGTGAACATAGGGGTGCATATATTCTTTAAAATTTGTGTTTCAGGTTTCTTCAGATATATTATATTTCCAGAAGTGGAATCGCAAAGTCATAAGGCAGCTCCATTTTTAAATTTTTGAGGAAACTCCATACTGGTTTCCGCAGCAGCTGCACCAATCTGCATTCCCACCAACAGTGCATGCTATCTTTTTGTTGAAGTTCTCACTAAGTTCCTTAAGCATCCTTATAACCGTTTTTTAAAAACTCTTTATCTGGTAAATTGTTTGCCTCCATTTCACTTAGCTCTTTTTCTTGGGATTTCTTTTGTTCTTTCACGTGGAATATATTTCTTTGTCTGCTAGTTTGATTGCCTCTTTGTGTTTGCTTGTATGTATTAGGCAGATATGTTATGACTCCAAGATTGGTAGGGTGGCCTTATGTAGAACATGTCCTGTGGAACCTATTGGTGCAGTCTCCTTAATCACCTGATTTTGGTGCTCCAGGAATATCCCTGGTGTTGGTTATGTGGGCCCTGCTATTGTAATAGAGTCTTGATTGTTATTGGTCAGTTCATGTGTGTTGACCCTCAGGCTGTGAGAATCAACTCCAACCTATATAATTTTATTAACTGATGTCACCTGCATATGAGCATATGAGCTGCTGTGCAGGTACCTACCACATAAAGAGGAATTCACCTTAGCAAGGTCTGGTGCCTGCCAAGATCTCTCTTTGGATAAGATGCTTGTGAAGCAAATTTGATCCTGCTCTGAAGTTGTCTAAAGCTGGCCTCTGAGCGTGTTGGTTCTTAGGCCAATTGTCCTAATGTCAGCCATCATATCCATTCTAGAAGGCAATGTGGAATAAGAAAGGGCAGGTTCACCTTTGTTAAAAAAAAAAAAAAAAAAGTCCTACACATCACTTCTAAGGTTCTCATTGACTAGTAGGTACATGGCCAGTTCTAAGAACAAAAGTAGTTGAAGAGTATAGCTATGTTATTTTGTTTTTGTTTTTCACTACATGTGACTGTGTGCCCCACTATGATAGAGAAAGAAATCAATAGATAATGGACAATGAACAGTCTTCACCACAGAGTCCAAATATTGTGCTGGCATTTAAACTCAGATACAATGATTTTATTTTTTAAAAATATATTTTATTGGTTTGTTTGATTTTACAGAGAGGAAGGGAGAGGGATAGAGAGTTAGAAACATCAATGAGAGAGAAACATTGATTAGCTGCCTCCTGCACATACCCTACTGGGGATGTGCCTGCAACCAAGATACATGCCCTTTACCAAAATTGAACCTGGGACCCGCAGACTGATGCTCTATCCACTGAGCCAAACTGGTTAGGGCAGATACAGTGATTTTAAAATGTCAAGTGTGATGTGAACATTGCCCTTTGATAACTATGCATTAAGCACTGTGCATAATTTATTCAAAAATAGTTTATTTAAGTGCTGCATCAAAAAAAAATCTTCATAAACCCACGGATAGAAGATATTATGATTGGGTCTCAAGGTTAAAGAATTGTATTCAAATTGAAGTGCAAAGAGGATACATAATCTAGCCCAAATCATAGTTCATGGTAAGTTGGTAATTAAACCCATGCAGTCAAATCCCTAAATCTTTGCTATCACCGTGCTGCCTGTAAAGTAGCGTAGGAACATTACCTTTCTAAGAGTTTTTCAGCAGAATCATGGAAGAACTCTCAGAGATTCTGTGAGACTGCCTTTATTATTATAACTCATGCACATATTTGAAAAAAATTAATATCTCTGCCTTTATTTGTATATGGTATGCAATTTTCAGGAAATGCTTTAAATTCATATAATTTCTTAGTGATGACATACAACTCCTACCGCATCTTTCATTTATTAAGTGTTTCTTTTTCTGGTTACTAGAAACATAAAACTGTGTAAGGTTTGCTTTAATTAAACCCAGATGCTGTAGTGCATATGTTCTTTTAAAGCATTTTAATATTGCAGCTACCTGGAACAATTGAGATATATATTCGTGATTCAAGATGATCATGGCAGTCTGGTGGGTGGGTCTGTTGTGAAGCACTGTCAGCCTAGACCCAGGATGGATGACAGCTTTGTAGAGAGCAGGATGAACAGGATTTGATTGATTTTTATTTAGAGAAAGATGTTCTATTGTTTTGATTGTGCAGAAAAAAACAGATCAAAATTTTAATTACTATACAGTGACAGATGTTTAGCAAATTGGAAAATATGTCTTAGTCCTACTGAGTATCAAGTTAATAGAATGTTACCTAATCTCAAAACAATCAGTATGTTTTTTTTTTCTTTAATTCATATTTTTTTTCTACCCCAATTTTTGTATTTCCTTCATATGAAGTCAAAACCATCTAGTCAAGGCTCCATTATGTTAATATTTTATGTCAGTTGATGTATGAAATAGTCTTCCTTTTAAATAACTGATGAAAGGTAGAGATTTAATAAGTATGGCATTCTTTATTATTTCAGACTGTTCTGAAAAGAGATTTTCATAGTTCTCTATTTCCATAAGTCATGTTATAGTTTCCCAGAAAGAACTGAAAGCAAATGTAATAAATATATCAAAACAACTTTTTAAAATGTTTATACAGAAATTGTTAAACGTATGAAAAGAAGGCAGAATACTGTTATGAACTGCCATGTACCCATCCTCCAGCTTTAACAACTGTCAACATATGGCCAATCTGTTCTATCTCCCCTTCCTCCTCCCCCCATCCTTTTCCCTTCTACTTTCTGGATTATTTTGGAGTAAATCTCAAACATCATTTTACTTATCTGTAAATATTTTGACTTTTTCATTAGTAAAAACTAGGGAAAGAGTTAAAAAGTTTATACTAATATTTACAATTCACATTTTGGTTGCAGGATTTTTACTTATTTCATTTATATTGGTATCTTTTTTTCTCTTTCATTAAAAACCTTTGTTTCTAAGTGGAATAATATACTTTTTTATTTGCTTCATATTATGGTTCCAGAAGAACAATATATTAGTAATATGATTATTGAGAAGAGTTTTGATTACTGAGAAAACATTTTTGCATTTTTTTTGTCCTCAGAATATATTCCACTATTAAAGAAATAATTCTTCTCTGTTAGTTAAGCCACCAACTCAAAAAATATTATTCTCTTTTAGCTTTCTAGTTTGGGGAATTGATTTTAAGTTTTAATTTTTTAGGATGGCATAAAGTATTCATATGTTTCCAAAGTAAAATCTGCAAAATGTTTTAAAAATCTCACTTCCATATCTAACTCCTTACATAATTCCCATGCTCGCCTAAATGCAACTATTGGTACCAGCTTTTTACTTATTTTAACATTTTTTAAAACAAAGAAGTAAGTGTGTGTGTGTGTGTTTATATTGTCTCTCTTAGCTATAAGATGGCATAATAGACACAAACTATACACATCGCTTTTCTTATTTAATAATATATCTTTGTGATCATAGTTGAATCACATTCTTTTTGCTGGTGTGATCTGAGTTTATTCAAATAGCCTGCATTGATGGACATTTGGGTTCTGTTGATATTACAGAAATGATGTGATATACAGCATTTTTTACCAATTATAATTTATTTGAGTAATATTTTTAAATATATTTTATTGATTTTTTTACAGAGAGGAAAGGAGAGATATGGAGAGTTAGAAACATTTCTGAAAGAGAAACATTGATTAGCTGCCTCCTGCACACCCCCTATTGGGGATGTGCCCACAACCAAGGTACATGCCCTTGACCGGAATAGAACCTGGGACCCTTCAGTCCCCAGGCTGATGCTCTATCCACTGAGCCAAACCGGTTTTAGCTGAGTAATATTTTTATGAGGACATTTGGTTTATTTCAGATCTGTCCTTTCATAAACCAAAGAGCGATGAGGATCCTTGCACATGCAATGATAGTTATTTTATTAGATTGTAAGCTCCCTGAAAATAAAATGTTTTATTTCTGCTATGTACAAAACACAAAGCTCATTAATTTGAAGGTATTTTGGATTTATTAACTGATTAAACTAAAAGACATCAGGAAAAGACATTTATCTTTTTGGAAAACATACACACATCAAGGTATTACTGATTTTCAACATCAACAAAATAAAAGATTATTTTCTACCAAATAGATTTGTATCTGTATTTTGTTTATAGGGAAGTGTCTATAAACAGAAATTATTCTCAGCCCTAGCCAGTTTGGCTAGGTGGATAGAATGTTGGCCTGTGGACCAAAGGGTCCTGGGTTCTATTCCAGTCAAGGGCATGTATCTTAATTGCAAGCTCCTCCCTGAACTGGACTCTGGTTGGGGTGTGTGCAGGGGGCAACCAATCGATGTGTTTCTCTCACATCAATGTTTCTCTCTGTATTTCCCTCTCTCTTCCACTCTCTCTAAAAGATAAATGGAAAAGTATCCTCAGGTGAGGATTAATAAAAAATAAACTAATCAATTAAATAAAATTTAAAAATAAACAGAAATTATTTTCAGATAAATGCTAAACAAAATTAAAGGAAAGAAATAAAAGAAACAGTAAGTACTATTTATTGAGCAGCCCTCAAATGAGACCACAAACATTTCTTGTGGTTAATTAATCAAGGTATTGGGAATAATGTTAAATTAAACACATTGCATTCTTGTCTCAAGGAGCTTATTTTCTAATAGTAAGTCCTAAGTGGGCAAACATAGATAATAAAAATGTAGAGAAATACATAATACATTTTAGGAAATAGATAGTGGTTAGAGGAAAGGGGAGTAGGATGAGATTCAGATCGCAGATAGTGGGTGTAGCCTTAAACAAGAATGTGGGTTGGTGGATTTGGGGGAGGGATAACATCTTTCCCCAGGGAAGAATGCAGTGAAAGTGGGTAATGAGAAACTACTAAAAAGTATGACATAACTGATTTGGACAATGAGAAAATAAAGTTACTAGGGGAATGTAGTTGATACCATGCTTGGTACTTCACTTATGAGAGGTTATTTAATAAGAGATGTTTTTCCAACACCCTCAAGTTAAAGGAAATTTTACTGCCTGTCATCTGGCCTAGAGGCTTAAGGACACCCCCCTGCTAACTCCCCCTCCCCCCATCCTCCCAAAACTGGTTAGAATAAGAATTAGCACTGAACTGGTAGGCAATACATAAATTGCAAATGGAGTATGACCTTACAATGATCTTAAGCATTCTGTTTCCTTTCTTAGAAATTTGGAATTATGAAACAGAGAGAATGAGGCCATTAGCAGACAGTGCAGAAACCAAGAGTACAGTGAGAGATGCTACTAGATTGAATTGGGGCCATGACAAGCTAAAGTTAGGAGAAAGCAAAACCTATGCATAAGCAGAGGGAAATCTTTAGACAGAAAATAAAGGATATGCAAGAAGAGGTGAGGAAGGAAGGAAGAGAGATGGAACAGGATCTTTATAGCAGCCTCATTTCCTCAAAACATTGAATCAGTCACCTGTTATTGGCTACATCTGTTTCTTTATGACTATGTCCATTGCCATTGGCCTGGTCCAGGCCCTTGATTTGGTCCATAACTGCTTTTCATTCCTCTGTGAAATTAACTAAGCTTTTTGCTTAGTTAATTAAATCATTAATTCAACAAGTATTGATGGAGTCATATGCTGTGGCTGGATACACAACTATGAATAAGACACTGCCTCTGTCATCTAAGAACTAGTATTCTACTGGAGTAGCCAGACAAGCAGACAGGAGATGAGATACACTGAGTGAATTCTGCCACAGAGCAGAGCATGGGCAACCCACCCAGTCTAGAGGCCGCCACAAGACTTGCTTGAGAAGATGGTATCTTACTGAATCCTGTAAACAAGTAGATTGCTCTGCTCATTGGCCCTGCAGATAAAATACACTCTTTAGACCCAGCTCAAACCTCAGCCCATCAAATGCTTTTTAACCACCTAGTTAGTACCCGGTTTCCCTGAAAATAAGACAGTGTCTTATATTAATTTTTGCTCCCAAAGATGCGCTAGGTCTTATTTTCAGGGGATGTCTTATTTTTTCATGAAGAAGAATACGGTACACATTTATTGTTAAATGAAAATAAAGGAAATTTATTACCTGTATATGGTACGGTAGTACGGTAGTTGTCAACACAAACCAGACAAACTGAATCCTACAGTATCAAGAATTTAAACATTTATTCAATGACAATCATGCCATCATCTTCTGGAACATCATCATAACAATCCAAATTCCTGAATTTCCTGGTGAATTTCTTGTGACTCCATTTCTTTCAGAATCAGTGGACCAAATCTCTTATGTTTAGCAATAGCACTGTCTTTAAATGAGTACTTCTTGTCAAGGTAGCCTGCTCACAGTGCATTTGCAATGCAACTGTCAGTGATTTTCTCCCATTAATTCTTCACCCAAATCACAACTTCTTGCAGTTTAGGTTTCACAAAGTATCCACGCTGATTTCTCTCCATTCTATTTTCAATGTAGTCATTAATTTCCATGTGCAAATTGTCTTTGAATGGCTTGTTTATTGCAATATCAAGAGTCTGGAGATAGGCCATCATTCCTGCAGGAATCATTATCTGATCTATTTTTCTTTCATGAAGAAATGTCTTCATGTCTTTAGCACAGTGAGTGCAGGCTGCATCCCAGACTAGCAGACCTCTTTGGCTCCCTCGCATAAGAAGAGGCAGCATTAAATTGACCAGCTTCCTTATAACTGTTTGTGTGGCCCAGGCTTTTTCAGTTTTAAGAATAAAAATACCTAAATCATGTTCAATCTTTTCCTTCTTGCCCTTAGAAATGATTAAAGGTGGGATTATAGTGCCATCCAGACAAATTGCCAAAATACCGAAACACGTGCACTTTTATTAGCAGTGGAGGGAATGTACACTAAGGAGGCACTCCACTGTTCAATTGTTGTTTGCGATGATTGACCCATAAACACTGCAGTTTCATCCATAGCAATCATGTTGGAAAGATTGTATTTAGAGAAGTCAGCATCATCAATAAAGGACTTGAATGCAAGTGCTCGCTTAATAACTTGAGTATCTTCCAACCTAAACAATGTTGTAGATCTTCTTAAAGACGGTTCACTTTGCTGAAGGAAATTATCCAGCCAGTGTTGTGATGCTTTGAAGTCTTCTGGGGCTATGTCAAACTGTGGTGCCATTGCAAGGGCAAATTCTTGAAAATGTGAGCCCTATTCACAACAAAAGCCTCTGCTCTCCTGTCAACAACCCATTCACAGATCAGGTCTTCCAGCTCGGAAAATAATGGTTGCCCACCTGATCCACACTTGCACTCTTTAGCATTTCCCTTGTCCACTTGTTCAGTGAGGTTACCATACTCTGTTCACCATTTTCGGACCAATTGGATACTCAACATCTTCTCTTTGCAGAAAGCAGTAAGATTTTGCCCCCAAGAATCTTCCACGATTCCTTTCTTGTACTCCACGGAGTAGCTTTTTCTTTTTGCGCTCATTTCTAGGGGTAAAAAAAAAGGAATTGGAGTATCAAGGTGGGGGGAGGGGGATCACTTAAAATGACACGGGGGATTAGAGGAAGGAATCAAAAGGGCACAGGAGAATCAGAGGGGAGATTACCATTTTAGTAACCCCTTTTGATCCTCCTGTGTCATTTTGATTGCCCCCTCTGATCCTCCTGTGTCATTTTAAGTGATCCCCCTCCCCCCACCCCTGTGCCACTGAACACCTTCACCAGACATCCCCCTACCCCTTTATCAGACATTTACCCCCTGGGGCCTGCCTGGGGACTGTCACTGGGCTTGCTGGGGCCTGGATCTGGGCTGGAGCAGGGTCTGCCACTGACTGAGGGCGAACACGAGCATCAGGTAGTGTCACCAGACACAGACCAGCACTCACCACCTTGGCCGCGTCCTGTCCGCTCTAATCCTCCTGTTCTACATGCATCTGCCAAACTCTCCTCCTCTCTTCTGCCCCGCGCTCACCGCTCACTCCGACCTCCACTCCACCTCCACACAGCAGTGACATCAGGACTCCGAGTAATGTCACTGGTTGCTAGACGCCAGTCGGGGTGGCCCTAGTGACCAATTTGCAGTAAATTAATTTTCATTCTGAGACAGAGCCTAGGGGAGCCTTATTTTTGGGGGGATGCCTTATATTTCACTCAGAAGGAAACCTGAAAGTAGGTCTTATTTTCGGAGGATGTTTTATTTTCGAGGAAACATGGTACTACTGCTGTCCTCTCCCCACTCAGAACTGCCATAGCATCCATTCATTCAGCAAATATGTAGTGTCACATTATGTACCAAGAACTGTCTAGGCTCTAAGATACAGTAGTGAATAATTAAGTCCCTGCTCTCAGGTACTTACAGTTAAATGGAGCAAGGTAGACAATGTCAAACAAGCAAATATGTAATATTGCCAGTGATGGTGGCTCTTGTGCAGAAAGTAAAACAGGGTAAGAAATAGAGAAGGGTGTGTGTGTGTGCTATTTTAAATAAAGTCCCCCTGCTAAAACAACATTTGAGCAGAGAGATACATAAAGCATGGAGAACTGAGAGAAGAAGATTCCAGGTTGAAGGAACATTGAGTGCAAAAGCCATGTGGCCAAGAGTATGTTTGGAATTGAACACTGACTTGATGTCACTCGTTTTGCTTTTCACTGGATGTCGCCTTGATTCACTATTGTCCTCTCACATTGGTCTGAGCTGTTCTTCCCAAGCATGTTTCCAGTTTAGGGAGGCCAAGAACTGTAATTTCCACCTCTTTATAATGTTGTTACCATTTTCCTTACTATCCAATTCCCTGCACTCAGTCCAAAGTCTTTATGAGGCTTTGAGAAATATTTGCTGCCTTCTTGTGGAATATGAGTTATTGAGGCTCTTGATGAATTATTTATGCTGCAAGGCACTTGCACTTTCCTTACCTGCCTGATATTAAAAGAGAACACTTCTTAACCACTGAAAGAAAAGGGTGTGTGGTGGGGAGAGGGGTGCAACATCACAGAAAATATACTTAGAGGACTAATTTCAAGGGCCTGTGAATCTGCTTCTGGCGCAAGAAGAACACTTTTGGTGATGTTTCTCCAAACTTGACTGGTAGGAAGGGGCTGGAAATCAAGATTGCATGGATGACTCATAAAAACTCTGATGTAGTGAATTGTGGGCTATGACTTGATTAAGTATTGATCAGTAACTCAGCTCAGGTCTGAAACAGTCTTAGAACTACCTTCTGAATAAGCCATAAAGCAAAAGAATTGTTCACTGATTTAACTGGCGATCTTATTGAGGATGCTGTGAAATCCTCAGGAATAGCAAATTAAGAGAGTTTGAAAAGTCACTTAAATGTTCGACTTCTAAAAAATCGGCACTCCAAATATTGCTAAGGCAAGTAAGATTAATTAAGGAACAGATGACCCTGAAACTTCTAAATTTATTCCTATTGGGGGCTCAGAAAGTGCCTAATTCAGATTTCATTAGGTATTTTATGATATGTTTAGCATGTAAATTCTTTAGGTGCTGAGTTTCTATAGGTTTCACCCTGTAGAGTGGCAGTGTGGTCTTAAGACCCATGGAGATTCTGCAACATCAAAACTATTTTCCTAGCAGTGCTAAGATGTTATTCTGTACTTACTGTGTGGGAAGTCTGTACTGAGAGTGAGGAAATCTGCTGGGGCTTTTGCAGGAATCAAGGAGGTAGCACCAATAAGTGTGTCCTTTATTGCCAAGTAATCACAGTTTACAAAGATGCAAGTCTTAACTTAAGAATAACCTTGATGACTTGTATGCATGCATAAAAGCATAACCAATGGACACAGACACTAGGGGGGTGAGGACAGGTGCAGGAGGGTGGAGGGGATTGGGGAGAGATCAATAGGGGAAAAGGGAGACATATGTAATGCTATATATAATACTTTAAACAATAAATATTTTTAAAAAAGAATGACCTTGATGGAGCAGTGAAAATTTATTATAACTCAGCCCTTGAGTACATATCTTGCTAATATTCTGTGCACATGAATCACTTCAGCACACCAAACTACAACGGTTGATAGGGAAAAGCCACTGTTAAGTTTCAAGCTGAGCAACGATTTTACTTAAAAGGATGGCTACCATACCAATGATCTCTTTATCAATAATGAATGAAATGGGCCTGTCACCTCAAGAAAAAATAACTTGACATTTGGTGCCAATAATAAAATTTAATTTTTCAAGTGAAAATTCAAATTTGGAAAATTTATATCTATCACTGTGAGCTTAAAGCTTCCCAAAACTTAAAAAGGGACTTTTAGGATGAGATTTTTGTTCATTATGTAGTAACAGATGTGAGATTTTGATAACATTTAATGAAATGTGTCAACATTTGGAAGATTTGCATAACTCATTCAAGGAAATCATAGATTAATGGATTTTATTGAAACACAGTATGAAATGTTAATTGGTATGGTTTCAGATTCTGATTGTAATAACCACTACAACTAGCACTTGTTAAGTTTTGATATAGCATCAGAGGAATATCCACATTTATCTGGGAGGCTACTGTAATATTCCTTCTTTTTCCAACTACATATGTGCGAGGCCAGGTTTTTTTCATATACTTCAACCAAAGCCACACATGGCAAAGGATAGACTGCAGAAGCAGGTGTCTGAATCTAACTATCTTCAGTGAACCCAAACATCAAAGATATTTGCATCAATGCAAAACAAAACAAAGCAAAACATGACTCACCTCTTACTAAAATTTTTTGTTTTGGAAAACAGTTACTTTTCATTAAAATAGGTTATTTGTGTTTACATCTGTTGGGTTGTCACTGTCATTTTTTAATTGATAAAAATTTAAATATTTTCAATTTTAATTTCTAATATGGTAAATATCAAAAGACAAAAATTGATATAAACATATCTTTTGATGGTAAACTCTATAAAGTCCTCAAAATGTGAGAACTGCTGTTATAGAGGGTCAATGATTGTTACATGATGAGTTAATCTAATAAGTATCATCAACCCAGAAAACAGTCTCACTTTCCCTTGCTGGCACAAGTGAATTCATAAATAAGAAAATTCCACACATGCGTAGTAAGTAGTTACATAGATGCTTTCTTCCAGCTTCATACCTGGGAATCAGAGGACCGAGTTAGCCTCTGTCCGAGATTAATGATGCTTGTAAAGCAGTGCCCCTATTTTATTAAAATTCTTCCTATGCGTTGGCTGCTTCCCCCTTTTTTATTTTGTAGATATATTTGTAAAATACATTATAGTTTCATGTTGTATATTCTTTTAATTTACATAAATGGTATTGTGATATATATCATTTTCTTTTTCATCTTAGCACTATTTTTTAAAGATATAGTGTTGTTACCACATGCTAATAAGAAAAACCGCACAGACAAATCATCTGACTTACGTATATTTTTATCATCATATGCAGCTAGAGATTTTATGGGATCATTAAAAATTTTCTCCTTTAATGTGACAGACATGAAAAACCACCTCTAAGCTATAAAATTTATAGAACCAAATGCAAAGTGACTCAGAGCTCATTTGCTCTCACAGCTTATTTATTGGCGGTCTGAGTGTGCCGTTACTTGTTCACAATGTGAGGGTTTCTAATAAACATGCACCAGACGGTAGGGCTTCAAAATCTTAGCTTTGCAACTGTGTGATTTTAGGCAAGTTACTCAGCCGCTCCGTGTTTCACTCATTATCTGTCAAGTGGGGTTAGTAAAAGTACCTACTTCGTGGTGTGGACATGAGAACATGAATTACCCTTTGTTAAGTGCTTAGAACAGAACATTACATACAGGTGTTTGTGAAGTGAAATGAAACTAAATGAGATGAATGAAAAGAATATGCCATCTAAGAACATCCCTGTGGATCATAATCTGCTCTTCCCATTGGAGTGTTTCTCCCCTCTGTCTTCTCAAGGAAAATGTTTCGGTAATAAAAAGTCACTGAATGATTATGGGTAGAGATAGGAGGATCTTGCTCTGTTATTTGCATAGGCATTGTTTTTATACCTTGTGGGGAAATTTTAAAATCCCTGAGAAAGACGTCACATCCTGAAATATTCTATTTCATATAAAATATTCTATTAAATTCTTAGTGTCAGAGATTTATGGATCAAAAAGATCCGTGTGCCTTTAGACTAAGGAAATTAAAGGATTGTACATTTCACATGAAATATACTAAGTTGCCATGCTCTCCCCTGAGTCATCGTCCTTTTTTTGCCCCACCAAGGCTTCTGTGACTTCACTGCGCTCTCCTGGACACAGAAAACAAATGCCCAGAGCCTGGAGCTGTGAAGTCAAAGCAACTACAACAGCCTCAAGTCTTTTCTATGGCCAAGTAATGCCTGGTGTGATGCATTAAATTGTTCACAGCTTTTATCCTATCACTGATGATGATGTCATTTTTAAAGCACCACCAGGAAAAGAGGAGCATTCTTAATGGGATTTGAAGAAATTATTCAAATAGAAGGCCATGTGCATTCAGACTATAAATACAACCATGGGATGTATTTCTCAACTTGAAAACCAAGCTCTATTTAATTGTTCCAGACCGTTTTTCCATTATAGGCCATTGTTAACATCCTTTCCAAGTGTACTTGAAATCGATTACTTTTCAGATTAACTCTGAGCTCTGAATGCTACAAATGCTCTTGTTTAACCTACAATTTGTTCAAATCGAGGCATTCTGCAAGATGCAAACATGGTAATTGGATTTATTTTATTTATTATTCTATTATTCTATTCTATTCTATTCTATTCTATTCTATTCTATTCTATTCTATTCTATTCTATTCTATTCTATATGTTGCATGAGCAGTATGCAAGGATACCCTGGCTTTGACTTTCTGGATCTTTGCACAGCCAGAAGTCTGACAGAATAATTACTGACGTTCAAAATAGAACCCCAGATGGAAACACAAGCAGGGGCCACCACTGTGCCTTTTTCATGCTCCAAAGCTCAGTTCTGGACAGAAATATGTTTCCAGTTATAATGTAATCATCCACAATTCCTTCTGATCACTGGATTATATTGGAAAGAAACAGCCTGAGGACAAAAATTGCTTTTAATAACAACTGTATGTTGATAGAAATGATCATATCCTTCCTATATATTTGTATTTTTGTACAACAAACAAGAATAAGATAAAGATTTGGCCTCTCTATACTTTAAGTATATTTTGAGGAAGATCTTTGTTTAACATTACTCTCTTTCAGTTAAAGTTTCTCTGTCAGGATTGGGTTTTTCCAACTTTTTCACTGTGGTTTGCAGAAAGAGCTAAGTCAGTTTAACATGCTTGAATGGTCCTTTTTAAATATAGGTGGCTTTTTAAAAAAATTCAGTAAGATTCAAGAGAGTTTATGTGCTCCTCTGATTAAAGTATTGAAAATTATAAGATACTTTGGATGACTTTTATTCTAACCCCACCATATTCTTACCTTTTGAACCATTTAAAAAATGAAGGCATTGAGAGTATTAGAAAGTAAAAAAAAAAGTTAGAAAACCAAAGTACTCTCTATTTCATGATAAAGCTTTAATAGAATATTCAATACCTAAAAGTTTAAAGTAGCTTTTTCTTTATATATTATTGAAATGCTATAAATAACAACCATTACTTTTCTCAGCTGGGATCTGGAACATGGATCCTAAAATGCAGTAGTGCATATTGGCTTTCAAATCTTGTTCAAAATAGGAATGAATGACAGACACAACGATGTCATGTGGCTTCATGTGATTCTTTCTCTAGTGTCTCAATTTTAAACAACATGTGTGGCTAAATAAATGTACTTTTTTGATTATTTCAAGATTTCCATCACAAATTAAGGAAAAAGTGTCTTAGGAAATTAATTCCATTAGAATACAACATGTCTAAAATGAATCCTATATTCAGGTTTTCCAAGGAGGTATTAGCAATAAAGAGAGGAAATTTAAATACATATCCGGTAATATGTCATAAAGCAATGTGTATAACCAATTCACAAAACATTAATAGCATAAGCTGTGCAGTCAGAATATGTAGTTACTAATTCTGTGACCTTGGATAAATAACTGTACATCTCTGTGCTTAAAATATCTTACCTGCTAAGTAGCTAATTACAGTCTCTCCATCAAGAATTCTGGGGAGAGTTAAATAAGATAAAATGAAGTGTTTGGCACACTATCAGAAACATAATTAATTCTGAATAACAATTATTATTATTACTAAAGGCCTGATTCATGAAATTCATGCACTGGGGGTGGGGGGAGAGTCCCTCAGCCAAGCCTGCACCCTCTCCAATCTGGGACCCCTCAGTAGATGTCTGACTGCTGGTTAAGGCCCTATCCCTACCAGCAGTTAGACATCCGTCTTGCAATCTGGGACTGCTGGCTCCTAACCACTTCTGCCTGCCAGCCTGATCACGCCCTAACTGCTCCCCTGCAGGCCTGATGAACACCTAACTGCTCCCCTGCCTCCCCTATCACCCCAACTTCCCTCCCTTACCAGCCTGATCTCACCCCAAATTGCCCTCCCCTGCTGGCCTGTTGGCCCCCAACTGCCTTCCCCTGCAGTCCTGATCTCTCCCCCAACTGCCCTCCTTTGTTGGTCAATTTGGTCCTGAGTGGTCAGTTTCTATGTCAGTCAGCATCAAAAGCTATAACTCGTAGGCCATTGGCTCCTCACATTTGACCCAGATTTGGTTCTGATTGGTTAGTTTCTATATCAGTCAGCATCTCTGAGCCTAACAACAGGGCCTGATCAGAAAGGCAGGGCTGATCAGCAGCCCCAGTGGAGGTCTGGAGAGAAATGGAGGCATGGCTGTTGACCAGGCCCAGAGCTAAAGAGAGAGGCAAGTGCTGATCAACAGCTGCCACAGAGGCTATGGATCAGACCCTGCCTCTTTTCAGACCTCTCTCTAGGCCTGATTTTCAGCCCCCTCAGCAGTCAGTGCTGGGTCATCATGTCTGCAGCCATAGCAGTCAGCACTGGGTCTCCACAGCAACCCAACACTGACTGCAGGACTGACTTCTGGTTGGTTGAGCCTCCTGGTTGTTGCAGATGTGACGGACCCAGGGTTTTTATATATTAGGATGTTTGGGTATGTACACAAAAAAGAATAAACCATTGGCCCTTCCTTCAGGAAATTCATGTATTATTTCCCTTACAAAATATAGCTCCTTATTAGATAAAATCCTACCTTGATCAATGCTGTGGAAATAAAGAAGACCAACTAAATGAGAAAAACAAAGGCTCTTTATTCAGAATTTGCTACAGCAAGGGAGTCAGCCACCATCAACTGTATTCTATCAAACACTCAAAGACAGGCAGAGGTGTGAGAAAGTATCATAGTAGAACTTTGATAACATAGCTTCAGGTATTCTCTTTATGCTGTTGGCATGAAGAAATGGTAGGCTGGCTACCTAGAAGCAGGGCATCCTATGTGATTGGGTAGGAGTGAGTTCTTGACTTTCTCTAGTTGGTCCTAAATTAGAAGTGGGACACAGATTAGGGAAGCTGTCGGTTATTAATCAAGTCTTGGCCATTTTGGGCTGAGTGTTAAAGAAGTTATTGTTTAGCCTTCTGGATTGTCACTAGAGATAGCAATGTGGCTTCCTTTAGATCTAACTTCCGGGGTTGTTTACTATACATATTGTTTCCTAGGCAGGTGGCTGTAGGTTGTGGGGCAAAGTTCTGTTTTTATATTTGGTCTAGAGGCCAAGTGCACAAACATTCATACAATCAGGGGTGCCCCTCAGCTTGGCCTGTGTCTCTTGCAGTCCATTTAATTATAATTTCTATTACAATAGGACTTTCATATTATCAGATCAAATAAGATCGGACACATTACAAAGTAAAACAATTACTCCTGAATACAATATGTTTCATAAGTTGGGAGCAAAGGAATCTAGCTTCCAAGATCCCAGCAATGATTGAATTTGTTTACACCTTGAATATATTATCAACTTAGGCAGAAACAGAAATACATTAGGCTACCCTTGTCCTCTTTTTATGATAAAAGGAAGCCATCAAATATAACATCAGAGGCTATCTTTTTTTCTGGAACTAAACTCGAGGAAGAATTTGTTACTTGATTCCCTATAAAGAACACTCACAACCATAATGGATTATATCTTCAATTATAGCTTTACAAAAGGATCAGAAATGCAGTTCAAGGAGATGGTCTTATTTTGATTTTCCCTAGTGTATAGAACTTAACATTAAACTGTAATTCAGTCAATTAATTTCTATGTTTGGCTTTAATAATATGACTTAAAAACCAGGCCTTCAGTTATTCTAAAATAATATCAGAACAGAACTCAGTAAATTCAGGAAAGATAATACACCTCATTAGATTCGGCTTGACATTCCCAACTATCTAATATTGTAAAGAGATATTTGACTAATCCTTGATGGAGGTGAAATGTATAGCAGATTTTTAATCATTGTTTCCTAAGTTGTGATATGTATATCACTTGTGACCCAAGAGAATGTTAGAAGATAAACAAAACTGTATTTTATCAATTAAAATGTTATTTTAATGTGTTTTAGAAAATAATATGATTAGCACATTCAACTGTGAGTTTATAGATAAGGTTAAGTTAAAAAGTTTTAAAGACAATTATTAAATAACTAGAGGCCCGGTGCACAAAATTTGTGTATGAGGGGGGAAGTGTCCCTCATACCAGCCTGTGCCTTCTCACAATCTGGGACCCCTTGGGGGATGTCTGCCTCCTGGCTTAGGCCAGATCCCTGGGCCTAACCTTATGGGATAGTTTCTGCTTTATCACCACTTGCTGTGTGGATCCAGCTTTGAACCTACAGGCCTGTCTCTGTTTGAGGTCTTGGTTTTCATCATATTTAAGGAGTCCTAGATTCTCCTTCCAATTCCTTGTCTAACTTGTGCTTCAGTTTTTCCTATAGTGTCATTATACCCTATCTTTTAAGTGAAAAGAAGACAGAGTAAATAAGATGGGAATAGTTGTACCTTCCTTCTGCCATCTGATAACATTAAACTGCCCTCCCAGCTACAGTAACATGCTGTCAATTCTGAATTCTCTTTAAACAATATTTACTAATTCTGTGATTGCTAATAATATTCTCAATATTAGTATTCAAATATAAAATACTTTTAACAACACTAAACAAAAATCATGGAGAAGTAATACAATTGAAACACTCAGTCAGAACACCATCTATTTCCTTTGAAGGAATGGAGACTAGGCTGTGCTTTTGACCTTGCTTTTTGAAAAGTGATATAGGCGTTTTCCCTCACTGTGCAATCTTGGAAAGCGTATTTACTTTGGGCTTCAGGTTCCTCTTCTGAAAAATTGGAGTTGCACTGGGAGATCTCTTTCAGTTCTAATTTCGATGACTTCAAAGTATATATTTCTTGTGGGAAAAAGTAATTCAACAGAACACTGCCTGCTATTATGACATTGGACCCTGATTTACCAGAAAACATTCCAGTGATTATTAAGACACATGTGCCTTTGATGCTAGATGCATTACTAATTTTACAGGCTACTTGTGAAGTGTGCTTCCTTCCGGTGGGTGAAAATATTGTGTTGTGGTTGCTTGAACAATCTCTCTTGTGCCTATCAGCTTTCTACCTCTTGAAGAAAATGAGAAACTGAGTTCCCATTTATTGTTTTAGCTCACTCATTTACTGCAGTTCTCCAAATACTGCCTGCTTCAGCCACATCATGATGTTACTATAAAACATCGCTGAACTAGCAAGCTCAGATATGCCTAATGTCAAGAATGTTATAGAAGGACTATCTGCATTAGATGTGGTTAGACTAGATGATCTCTTAGGATGACTAATTGTCTTCATTTTTCCAGGGATTATTCCCAGTTTTAACACTGAAAGTCCTTAAACCCAAGAAATCCTCAATTCTGGGAAAACCAGGTTAGTTGGTTGCCCTTTTGGGGATCCCTTAAAACCTAAGACTCGAGGTCAGTGCTGTTCAGTAGAACTTTCTGCAATTTTGGGAATGTTCTATAGCTACACTGTCCAGTTCAATAGCCCATGTGGCTATTGAGCACCTGAAATGTGAACAGTGCAATTGAGAAAGTGAATTTTTAAAAAAATATATATTTTTATTGATTTCAGAGAGGAGGGAAGAGGAAGAGAAAGACAGAAACATCAATGATGAGAGAAAGTCGTTATTTGGCTGACTCCTGAACGCTATGTGTCCTGACCAGGAATCGAACCGTGACCTCTTGGTTCATAGGTCAATGCTCAACCACTGAGCCCCACCAGCCAGGCTGAGGAACTGAATTTTTAATTAGTTTACATTTAAGTAGCCACATGTGACAAGTAGCTGCTCCATGGGACAACACAGTTCTAAGGTGATGCAGTGAAAATGATCACTGGTGAGGTGCTTAATGCAGCATCTCTAAGGGAAGGACAATAGTTCACTTCTTATCTGTGTAGGATAGGTTCCCAGACCCACAGTGGGTGCCTGAAACTACAGATAGCAACAATTTCTACATGTTGTGTTTTTCCTATACACACATACCTATGATAAAGTTTAATTTATAAATTAATCTCAGTAAGAGACTAATAAGAAGTAACAAAAATATAACAAGTATAGCAATATATTGTAATGAAACTTGTATAAAGGTGGTCTCTTTGTCTCAAAATATTGGTGATGATGTGAGATGATACACTGCCTATGTGATGAGCTGAGGTGAGGTAAATGATACAGGCATTGTGATGTAGCATTAGGCTTGACCATAAGCCCTGTGATACCACCACAGTTTATTTGGTAACGTAGCCAGCTACTAAATGACCAATGGGTGGGCAGCGTATAAAATGTGGATACTTTGGACAAAGGGATGAGTAATGAGCTGGAGAATGAAATGCTGTAAGATTTCATCACACTATTTGGAATGATACACAATTTAAAACTTATGAACTTTTTACTTCTAGAATTTTCCATTTACTATTTTCAGGCCATGGTTGACTACAGGTAATTGAAACCACAGAAAGCAAAACTGTGGTTAAGGGAGGACTGCTATACCTGAGATGGGGTATGATTGCATCCTTGAATGACACTCAACCTACCAGCTTTCTGTCTCGAATCAAATCCATTTTATACTGATAAAGGAGTATAATAACATTATCTAGGAATATTGATAAGACCTAACTTTATCACACTCCAGGTCAAAGGGTAGAAGTAGCGGCAGCCCTTTGAGAAACATGTGATATAAATTATGTAGTAAGTCTGAGTTTTAGGCAAATAATTTACATCCAAATAAAAACACTAGTGGTTAGTGCTTTGTGGTTTTGTTAGTGAGACATAAGGCAGTTGCAGATTTTGGGTATATGAAGTATGAGCCCGTTTTGACCTAGCCTGGTGGGTTAGTGAAGTTAGGGACATTATACCAAGTTAAGTTTCAACTTGCCATGAGGACTGATTTAAAATTTTCTTTTCTAAGAGAAACCCAAGGAACTGAAGTTTGCTTTATTATATCAAAGTAAGCAGTCAACGGAGAGAAAAACCACAACATTACCTCCTAATGCAGAAAGAGTATTTTCTTGAATTGCAGAATGTTGACACCCTACATCTGTCTGACATCAAAGCTCTTGGTTATAAATCTTACAGATAACTGATCATCCGGAATCCACAAAGGCAGAAGTTGAAAGGGAAGTTGGAACATTAGAAGTGCAAAGACACTCCGCAGCCCCTGCAGGAGTTGGAGCCAGTTATGAAGTGACATATATCTTTGCTTTCCTAGGACTTGGCTGTCCATTTAAATGCTAATGTGCAACTCTGGCATATCCTGGGAATTAAAAGTGCTGAAGCAGGCAGCGGCACGGGAAAATTTCAGAACATCGTTGGATATGTTGGTATCCATGTGCTAAAGAGTTCAGGTATGCTTTTAAATGTCAGAGAACAAACCACAGCCCTCGCTGTGCTCTGCTATGAATTCTTTGGCAACGTCTCACTTTTTCAAGAAAGTAGGAGTGAAGCTCTGAGTTTTCAAGTGATTTTTATTATGCTGTTCGTGAAACAAAACAAAAGGTCATCACCTAGGATGTATACATAGGGTTGTAATTAAAATTTTAAAAAATGTAAAATTCTTCTTGGTTAGGAAAATATATGTCTTAAGGTCTCAATCACCTTCAGCTGCGAGAATTGAAAGTTGTTAGGCCATCTAAGGTGAATTTCAGGGTTTTGCCTCATGTTCTTACTCTGTATTTACATAGCATGTCAAAGCCGTATTAGTATAACATCACAGAGCCAGCAACAGGCAGGCACGTGAGAGGTCAGAATAACTGTTATTGAAATTGATGCCTTGAGGAAAGGAAGAAGCTCTCCAAAGGCTGGGCTTCCACAAGGTCAGTTATATAGGGAAGTGTGATTGCTCTCTATGGACAACTGCTACACTCTCCAGAGAGCACTGGCTCTTGGCATCCATTCAATTACTTATATATAATCTCCCACTTGTCAGGCTGGTGCTGGGAATGAAATACTACTACTACTAAAGAATGCTCATCTTCTGATTGCCCTGTGACTAGTACTATGTAAATGCTTCCTGTATACATATTAACTCATTTAATTCTCTGTTTAATTGGGTGAGCCAATTCCTATTGGTCAATTAATCAATCAATCCTATTGATTCTGTTTCTCTGGAGAACTCTGTACTAAAACACTTGGGAATTCAATTCAGGTTTCACCCTGAGAGTGGGCCTCAACAACCTGCTTTTTATCAAGCTCTCCAGGTGGTTCTGATATGCACTGAAGCTGGAGAATCACTGTCCTTGAGACATACGTCCTTGATTGGCCTGACAGAGAGGAGGGCAGAACTTGAACCTGGGCAAAGATGAAATCCTGAGTCCTGGATTCTTTTCAGATATCACAGTGAATGTCACTTCCCCGAAGTAGCCCATTTTGACAGCATACTTCCCCTTCAGTGACAACCTGGACGACCTCATTGTCCACTCTTTTAATGGGCTTCAGTGTATAAAAGCACAAATGAAAATATGGATATTTATTGTTGTTCAATATAAATACACTGTGTGGCCAGATTATTATGATCTCTGAATGCATAATAATCTGGCCACTCAGTATATATCCTATGTAATAAAAGACTAATATACAAATTGTCCCCTTGACCAGGAGTTTGACCAGCAGGCAGACCAGCCAACCTCCCATATCCCCTCCCCTGGCCAGGCTGGCTGGACCCCACCCATGCATGTATTCATACACTGGGCCTCATATATATAATATATATATATATATATATATATATATATATATATATATATATATGTTTACACACACACACACACACACACACACACACACACACTGAGTGGCCAGATTATTATGTGTTCAGGGATCATAATCATAATAATCTGGCCACTTAGTGTCTATTCTAAAGACTAACTGAAACAGGTAAGAAAGCACTCCTCAAACACTTCAAGGATCCTAATTGCGTTTACTATTAGTGTGTGATGGACCTTACCAAGGCAAACAAGCTTCATTTCAGGCACAATGAAGCAGTGTTACACCATCCCGCGTTCAGCAGAGCTGCTGGAGTTCCCCCATGCTCCCGCCCCAGGTGCCCTGGTCTCTGTTTCTCCTCCCCATCAATTAAACACAAAGCCCAGCCTCCGGCTCTTCAAGGACAACCACAGGCTCAACAGGAATTCCCAGCCTGCTGTTCTGTTACCTGAACACATACACTGTCCTCGGGGCTGTTCCCGGTTCCTGTGAACTGTTGGTGGGGTACGTTTGCCAAGTTTGACAAAGGTAAGAGTCAGTAATGAAAGTTACAGACTTTTTTTTTCTTCTTAAAAAAGTTCATATGGCAGGAGTTTAATTTCTTTTCTAGAAGGGGCACTAGAACAGATAGCAAACCCTTTGTGTCAAACATAGTGTACCCATACGTAAGGCAGACCTTTAGGTGGTCAGCATGCTCTGGGGTTCTTTGCAGGCAGAGCAGTAGTTTATTTTTCTCAGTAAATACACATAGCCATGCCCATACACAAAGGCAAACCTAATTGGTAAATGTTGTTTGTGTTCTGACTGCTCTGCCCACCAGCTGTTCTCTCTCTCTCTTCTCTCTGGTCTTCCTATTCCCTGAGACACAACAATATTAAAATTAGGACAATTAATAACCCGATACTGTCCTCTACATGTCCAGTGAAAGAAAGAGTCACACATTTCCACTTTAAACAAAAATACTAGAAATAACTAAGCTCAATGAGTAAGGCGTTTTGAGAGCCCAAGGTAGGCCTAAAGCTAGGCCTCTTGCTTCCAACAGTTAGCCAACTTGTGAATGAAAAGGAAAAGTTCTTGAAGGAAATGAAAAGTGATACTCCAGTAAACACAAGAATAATAAGAAAGCAATGCAGCTTTATTGCTGACATAAAGAGAGTTTTAGTGGTCTGGACAGATTAAACCAGCCACAGCATTCTCTTAAACACGCCTCCACTCTCTTCAGGTCTATGATCTAGGAAGGCTGAGAGAGGCAAGGAAGCTGCAGAAGAAAAATACGAAACTAACGTTAGTGGGTTCATGAGATTTAAGGAAAGAAGTCTCTTCAGAATATGGCTTCTAAAAGTGCAAGGTGGGGCAGCAATTGCTGCTGTGGAAGCTGTAGCACGTTACCTAGCTAAGGTAATTAACGAAGGTGGCTACACTAAACAACAGATTTCTTTTTTCTTTTTTTTTAATATATATTTTATTGATTTTGTACAGAGAGGAAGGGAGAGAGATAGAGAGTTAGAAATATCGATGAGAGAGTCATCGATCAGCTGCCTCCTGCACACCCCCTACTGGGGATATGCCCGCAACCAAGGTACATGCCCTTGACCAGAATCGAACCCGGGACCCTTCAGTCCCCAAGACGATGCTCTATCCATTGAGCCAAACTGGTCTTGGCTAAACAACAGATTTCCCTTGTAAATGAAACAGCCTTCTGTTGGAAGAAGTTAAGACAATGCTATTGTACTCTTGATAAACTATAGTGTAAGTATAATGCAAACATAACTTTTATATGCACTAGGAAAACAAAACGTTGGTGTGATTAACTTTATTGAGAGATTCACTTTATTGTGGTGGTCTGGAACTGATCTAATTATTTCCAAGATGTGGCTATAGTCCAAGCTGATATTTGTTATCACTTAACAAATATCAGCTTGGTATTTGTTAAGAGCTACTGTGTCAGGTGGAAGGGAGCTATGGGGGGTGGGGGGAAGGTGGGAAAGAGGAACACCTGTAATAATTTGAACAATAAAGATTTATTTATTTACTTATTTTTTAAAAAGAGCTACTGTGTACAAGCCAATATCTAATGGGATGGAACACAGACAAACACACAAAAAACTTAAATCTTCATCACCACTACCATGTATATATTGAGTGCTCTTTCTTGCATGAAATAGAATTGATAGTTGATGCAATGATATCTAGATATCTTAGAACACTGTTATGAAACACTCCTAAGCTATATAAAAGATTGAACAAAAACCAAAAAAGAATTTGATGAGGGCTTTTGAGTAGAAAGTATTAATTTACTTATTCAGTGACATATTTGACAATGACCTCAGACAATGCTTAAAATACAAAGATGAGCAAGATGAACCCACTTCCTGTCCTGGGTGTGGTAACAGTCTAGTAGGCTTTCACATAACTTATTTAATTTGATTCTCATAGTCATTCTGGGAAAGAGCATCATTATTATTATTATTATTATTATTATTATTATTATCATCCATGTTTTCAGGAGAAAACTGAAGCCTCTTGATGGGAAATACCATTCTTAGCATCACTCAGTAGATAAAATTATTATTATTATTATTATTTTAAAATATATTTTATTGATTTTGTACAGAGAGGAAGGGAGAGAGATAGAGAGTTAGAAATATCGATGAGAGAGTCATCGATCAGCTGCCTCCTGCACACCCCCTACTGGGGATATGCCCGCAACCAAGGTACATGCCCTAGACCGGAATCAAACCCGGGACCCTTCAGTTCCCAAGCCAATGTCCTATCCACTGAGCCAAACCGGTTTTGGCAAATTATTTTGTTTTGTTGCTATAACATAATAATATAATACCATATGTTGGCCTGATTCTTCTCCTAGAAAATATATCTCTGCTCCTATAATGAAAGTCTGTGGGAAAATGTACTTAATAAACTGCATGAAGTTCAGCTTTTCTGAAACATATCTAGTCTGTGAAATAAGACTGAGATAGACTTGGAAGCTTTTTTTTTTTTTTTTTTTAATAGAACATTTGGCTCAGGAATTTAGCAGCTGGGTCTCTAGCCCTCTTACCTCCTATTATATGTTGAGTGGTAAGGGTGTGAATTGTATCTTTATGCCTTCTGGCCTCTTCTATATAACTTTTTCCCCCCCACCTATCCCCCAAGAGGAGCCTTTACTATGCTAATATGCCTTGTGGATTTCCAAGTAGGGGAACAAAGCATGCATTGGTTTTCTTCTCTTTCTATACATTTATTTTTGTCTCCTATTATCTTTTAAGCAATGTCAGCTAAAGGGTCATTTAATAACAGTTTGAGACAATAAAAATGTCTCAAAGGAAAAAAATTCTGAAATGATAGGCAAGGGGATCAATAGTTTTATGTATACATTCTCCCATCAAATCAGCACACATTGGCTTTCTCTCTTAGTTTTGGTTTTGTTCCATTAATCTCCCATGAAGTTATAATCACTAGAGTGAGATATTTATGTTACATCCACACCATGAGCTATTGAGGTAGTTCCTTACTCTTGCCAGGTGCCTTTGATACATGATCTGATAAACCCTTGCAACGGTCCCAACAGGCAATACCCGGTATAAGTAAAAGGAAACAGAAACTGCCCTTATAACTCCTTCCTATTTCCTTCAAAAGAAAAACAACAACATGGAAATTTAAACAAATAAGAGATTTACAGATGGGTAAGGTAAATAAATCACCCAACTAAAAAGCATTGCAGCTAAGATTTGAACTCATAGCTCTCTGGCACCAACGTCTGTGCTTTTCCACTTATAGTAGCACTTCCCATATTTTATACAAACAGATGTGAGTTCCATAAAGTATTAATAATAGTACCCTTCCAAAGGCAACCATGATAAAGTACATTTGAGAAAAAAGCAAATGCACTTGATTCCTTTGGAGATAGTGTATATTTAGCAAATTAAGATTTTAAGAAGTTCTATGAATAAAAACAAAAACGAACTTTTTATTTGGTTTAACATAGCTTCGAAGAACCAATTCCAGCATGAAATAATTACAAGAGTTTTACCAAAATGTTGGTGACGCTTGGGCAGCTCAACAAGAGTGAGCCACACATGTAGTTTACCTGTTGGAAGTGGCTAAACAGCACTTCCCCCAAACCTGAATAGGACTGTCTGCTGCCAGACAGCTCAGGGCATTTTATTGCCTCCTGTTGGCCAAACACCTGAACAGCTGTAAGCTATTCCCCAAACTGATAATGCTTCTGTACCCGTTGATACATTACCCTTTGAAGGGTGTATTATGTCCACCTTGCCTTAGGATAAATTATGTTGAATAAAAGTGAGTTTCTTGCCAAGGTAGGAGTCTTTAACTCCTTTAGCTGAAGATTTTCTGACACCCCCCCCCCCCCCAATGCCTTTCAAAATTATCTTTCATCTCTGGACTTCTTACTCATCTATGTGCAGCCCCTTTTTCCAGAATTCTGAACCCTTTGTAAGTCTGGGAAAAGAACCCTGGCACATAGCATTCGAGTTTCTGGCCCCTTACTGATTTAAACACTTGCAGTGTGATGAAGAAAATTGGATATGCAGTGCATCAGTCAAAGCAATGAAAAAACTTGGACAACTGCTAGACTTGGATAAAAGAGTTCCCAGTGGAGCCAGGGTTATTGTCTGGGTCAAGATGATCTGCTGAAACCTAGAAGGCATTATTAATGACAGTCTTAGGAACAGAGAGATTCATGTAGGGAATGGAAACGTTCCCTTAAAAGGGAGAAAGGTCTAAAGATCCCACTTGGCTGGAAGTACTGTGTAGTTATAGTGTGCTATGTGGACAGGAAGAGGCTGTAATTTAAAAGAGAATCATCAGATTATAATTTTATATGCAATTAAACCAAGTCCTCTCTCATTCTATAGATCAGGAAAAACAAGAGACCAAACATCTCAGTTTTCAGAACTTTCAGTGTAAAATGAGAAGAGTCCTGGAAAAACCTGCAATGTTAGTCATCCTACATTAAAAAAAAGATTACTTGCAAAGGTTGTTATTAATACTCAGGTACCATGTGATCTGAACACATTTTAAAAGTTCATTCACTTCAAGAGAGTTCTTGTGCATTAGATGTTAATAGTATAGTTTGAGATCTATTAGAGACACACCAAATTTTTATTCTTAGCAAGTCAGAGCAGAGGGCACTGTAATTAATGTGATATTGGCCCTCTTAGTCATGTAAACCTGGCCCAAGGAGACCCGTACTCATTCCAGGGCTGAAAGAATAGAAACCCCTGAGAGGCAGAAAGCACCAATTTTCAGGGTTGTAGCAGCCTCCAGCAAATGGTCAGCCACAGAAGTCCACGATGCCAGTTCAGAGAGGTTGACAACCTGCACCCAGTTAGCCTGTGTAAGGGTAGCAGGTACATGTGCCCTGAATTGGAATTCATAGCAAAACTTCAGTTCTCAGGTAGTAGAACCAACAAGGACAAAGGAGGGTGACAGCTCTCAAAGGCAAGGCAAGTACAGGAGGCCCAGAGATATGAAAGACTAGAAGGCAATGTATAGACCCAAGACAGGGTGTCTTACAACTGATGTAGGGCTAGTAACCAGGTGTTTACTAGTTTAATACAAGCCAATGAACTCCCTCCAGGACATTTGATATTAGACTTTTCCTGATTGCAAAGAGATCAAAGGCCCCAGGCTCTTTAAAAGCTTCTTGTATTCTTGTCTGAGACTGGCAAGACTAAACATATAGATGGGAAGACCATCAGAACCAGCCAGGGAAAGACAAGGAAAGAGGCAATGGGGTCTACCAATTGCCAAGTGTAGCGACTGCTCATTTGGTTTCCTAGGACTTGGGGGTTCTGGGAATCAAAATACAGAGAATCCAACTTTGAAATCACAGTAGTCTTTTACCCACTCAGTTTTGTGAGGAGTGTACAGTTGACCCTTGAACAACATGGGTTTGAATTGCACGGGTCCACTTATATGTGGATTGTTTTTCAATAACTATTGCAAATGTATTTTTCTTCCTTATGATTTTTTAAATAACATTTTCTTTTCTCCAGATTATTTTTTGTAGGAATATAGTATATAACAACATAAGATACAAAATATAAGTGAATTAACTGTTTATGTTATCAGTGAGGCTTCCGGTCAACAGTAGGCTATTAGTAGTTAAGTTTGGGGGCAGTCAAAAGTTATACACAGATTTTAGACTGCACTAAGAGTCAGTGCCCCTAACTTCATTGTTGTTCAAGAGTCAACTGTAGCTGAGACTGGTTTGGCTCAGTGGATAGAGCGTCGGCCTGTGGGCTGAAAGGTCCCTTGGTTGTGGGCACATCCCCAGTAGGGGTGGTGCAAGAGGCAGCTGATCGATGATTCTTTCTCATTAATGTTTCTAACTCTGTTTCTAACTCTCTATCCTTCTCTCTTCCTCTCTGTAAAAAAATCAATAATATATATTAAAAAAAAAAAAAAAAAGAGTCAACTGTAGATGGAGCATCCCCAAAGACTATTGTGTTTGCATGCACCATCCTCTTCAGAACCCCATCCTAGATCTCCTGAAGAACTGATGTGTGGAGAGGATTCCTCCTGAGACACGGCAATTGGAGAATGTAGGATTTGGACATAGAGTTCCAAGTCGTCTTATATAAGGACAAATGTTAAATGGTTGGTTTATTCCTAGAGAAAGAAATGGTGGAGCTTGGCAAATCTATTATTCTCATTCTTTCTCACATAGAACCTCTTTTACAGAGGAGATAGCTGTCTCTTTTTTCTCCAGTTAGATAATGGAAGAATTGCTTTCTGAAAATTTGGTGTTAGAGTTCACAGTCCTGCATCTCTTCTGAACCTACATAAAAATGTCTGGTTTAAAGTAGGCTGATGTTGAATTATGAGTCTGAGAATGTGTTACTACACTCTAAAACCTTGCAAAATGAAAGCCCTTGTAAAGTCCCTGATAAAATACTACCGCCCCCCCCCCAAAAAAAACCCCAAAAACAAAACAAAGGCGTCTTATAGAATGTTTCAAGTGACTGGAGAGAAAACAAACAGATTAATCACTTTGTAAACAGCAATTATGATAGTTTATGATATTGGTGGCTTACTGGACAATCACTTTTTAAAAAGAAATAAGGTTTCTAGGATTTACATTGCTATGCTTCAGCTAATGACAATTATTCCCTGGCTTAACTACTTGCTAATTTATATCCTTAAAACAAAGCCCTTGCCATTGTTTTATTTGAAAGTCCAGTTTCAAATTTAATGCTCTGTAGTCAGTTCTCCTGAAGGGGAAGGCCTAGAAACAAAGAAGTGAGTTATTTTCCCAAAATGACTGCAGATGAAGTTCTCAGTAATTTCTTTGGGTAAGAATTTATTTAAACCTCCTTCTTACACCCCTCGGCTAACCTTGTAATTCAGATACTCCTTTTAAGGTGGAACATCTTAGGATTTTGCAGTCTTTTGTGTTCTCGTGTGCTTACTCTGAACTATCTCAACAGCCATTATTTAACTGACATCTCTAAACTGATGACACAAAATGTATAGATCCTCCCCAAACTCCTTCTAAACTCTCAACTGCCTCCTTGACACCTGCCCTGAGAAGGTTCACAGGTATCTCCAAAACCAACCTGGCCATCATCTGTTTCTCTTCTATTGTCTACTTCAGGAAATGGCACCACCCCCTCTTAGGTGGCCAACCCAGAAACTTGGATATTGTCTTAGATTTCCTCTCCCTGCAAAATGACCTTCCACAGAAGTATTCACAGTCCACAGTGATGGTCCTGACAAATCCACTCCTGCCAAGTGTGGCTCCTGCTTCTCCATCTCACACTTTTGTACCACTGAAGTGGTATGGAGGTCTGAAATAAGGTGAGAAGGGATATTTCCTTGACTGTCTAAGTAATGTTGTCTTAGAAACCAAAACAATACCCCTATCCCCCCCCCCTATCTGTCTCTCTTTCCTTCTCTCTCTCCCTCCCCCTCTCTGTCTTTTTCTTTCCAGTTATGTAGGATTCATGAGACTGACTAGAAGATGCAACCAAACTGCATTCAGAATCATTCCTATCTTCTATTGCAGATGTGTTTCTTGATCAAGTTTGTTCTGAGTTTCCCAAAAGATACATATTTTAGGATATCACTTAATATAAATCCAGAATGTCTTAACCCAGTTTAGGCTCAGGCAGGGATAGTGATCATCTGTGTAGACAAATGACATGTGCAGCTTGAGGATCTAGACAACTTCTGAATGTCTTTGTTTACCTGGCTTAGGACAATGATTTGAGAAGCTGGTTGAAAAACTATTCCCTTATTGAATAACAACAGCTCAACTGGATGTTCTCCTAACATGTTGAATAGTATTTTGGCATTTCCTATGGAAGTCAGAAAGAAGCTTCCCCATGGAAATAAGGCTCTTTGCTAAACAAACCTGCTGTTTGAGAAGTGGTGCTTTATAGGACTCTCTTTCACGGCCCACTTAGAAAGAGTTCCAATTCAGGGTTCAGGTTCTGGAGAAGGGCTGCACACAAATGAAAAGAGACTTGAAGAAATTCAATTTGGTGATATGGGGGGCCAGGCGGTAGTCCAACTCTAGTGGGAGAACTACCCCCTGCTCTGGCCCTGACATCCCCTTTTATTAAGGCTTTGGGGAAAACATCTTAGGCAACATAAACAGAAATTTACATGTAGCCTTTAGGCAGGAAATAATAGAAACTTTCATGGGACAAGGTAGATTCTGCTTCAGCTAACAATATCTCAACTAAAGGTTAGAGCAATTAAGGTTGTTGACCAGCCTTCCTGGCTTCCTGTCAACATCTCTTTTTTAGTTAAAGTGATTTGTTTTCCAGCAGTGCTTTCCTGCTCTCTGCCCACTAGAAAAGAGGACTGTGAACATCTAATTTGTATATGGTGGCCTCGACGCAGCAATACTTGTCCCTATGGCCCTGCTGAGCAAGGGCTGAGTCACCTACCAAGTGGAGAAATGTGAGAAAGTCTATTGTACATATTGTCTGGATCTCAGCTGGAGTCATTGCTGATTTCAACCAATTTCCAAGGTTTTTTTTCTTTTTCTTTTCTTTTTTTTTTTTTTTTCTTCAATGATCATCCAATGTGTCATACTACTCTCATAAAACAAAAGGGCTGAGAATTTTTTCTGACATTTTTGTGTGGAAGGTAAATTAAGCTTGCAGAAAATTGTACCTAATTTCAGAAAGATTTGCCCTTTTGTATTAACTAGAACGTGTAATCTTCAATGCCTCGAACATTTCACAACTTATATATAGAAATATTGGATTTATGATATTTTCTAATTAATTGAATGAAAAACTGCAGGTACAACTGACTAATGATAACCCCACTTGAATTGCAATGCTTTCCAATAGAGGTCGTTCCTGTTTCCCTCCCACTCCTTGTATCAAGTTTCGGGAGTAGTGTCAGCATTTCCCCCCTTTACATTCTACTTCTTCCGCTTCTTCTTCTTCTTCTTTTTTACAACCTGAGAGTGGTAGGGTCAAGTTGATATTTTAGAAGGATCACCCAGTATCTGAGAGGAGAATGGATGGGAGGAGAGATTGAAGAAGAGAATTAAACTGGGGACAGATGATCATCCTAGGTAAGCTGACAGAACTGGAATGCCACATCAGCAGGGCCAAGTGTGGGAGTAGCCAGGACAGCTCTGCTCTCTGCAGGTGTGGCTTATGGAAATGGGCGGGGTGTAAGGGGAGGGGGAGCTGCTGGGATTGAGGTGCCTTTGGGACATTCAGGAAAAGTGCTCAGAGACAACTCTTGAAGGGTCTGGTGTCTGTAAAGGGCTTGGGTTTTATTTCCTAAAACAGATCTGAGCTTCTCCATAAATCCCTAAATAGCAAGGGTGAAAGATGGAAGAGAAAGCCAAACAATATGTAAACATCAATTTTTTTATTCCTAGTTTAAATACCTTTTCAACATATTTGGGTCAATGCTGTCATTTTATTTTATTTATTTTCTCTTTGTTTTGAGGTCCATGACATCTAATTAATTATATGATACACTCCCATCTCTGCTTCTGTTCTCACTTATTATCTTCATGTTTTTGAGGGGCAAAGAGTAGGTCCATGTGCCCAGAGAATAGAGAGCATAGAATAGAGGGGCTATGCCATATAAATCTGAAGATATCACAGGCTAGGTTATAAGGATCTGATGGGTTGCATTAAGAATTTTGGTCCTTTATCCAAAGAGCAATCTATTAATGTCTTAATAGGGTGAAACATCATTGGCCAAGTTTAGTCAGTGGTTAGAGCCTCAGCCCATGGACTACAGAGTCTTGGGTTCAATTTCCAGTCAAGGAAGGGCATGTACTACTGGTTGCCTCTCACACATGCTGGTCAGGGCATGTGTGAGAGGCAACCAGTCAATGTGTTTCACATTGATGTTTCTCTCTCCCTACCCTTCCTGTCCACTCTCTTTAAGGATAAATAGAAAAAAATATTCTCCAGTGAGGATTAAAAAGAGGGAAGGGTGAAATAATACCTGATGTGATTTTTTTTTTTTTTTAAAGACCAAGACTGCAAAGAATGGAATTGATGGAGGCAGGAATGAATGTGGGAGATCTATTAAGAGGCCAAGCAGTAGTTAGGGCCAGAGAATGATAGTGACCTCAAATAATGTGGTGGCATGAGGATGGGAGAAGTGTTAGGAGAAAAAATGGGCGGAACTTGGGGATTATTTAGATGGGGGTTCATGAAAAAGAGAGAGGACTATAGGATGATTCTAAGATTTCTGCAAGGAGCAACAGCGGGCATGGTGGTGTGGTTGCCTGAGATAGATGAGAAGAGATTTCCTTAGATTTCCTCATCCTGTTGACTCTCTAACATCTTCCTGGCAGATTCTAACTCCTGCCACTGTTAGCAGACAGTTCACTCTCACCATGGGAGATAATTTACTAACTGGCTGCATGTCACAAACATATGACCTACCCTCAGCTGGACCTCCAAACTTTTTGGAAGTCTTTTTTACCAATTTCAAATTACCGTATTTTTCGGACCATAAGACGCTCCGGACCATAAGACGCACCAGTTTTTAGAGAAGGGAAATGAAGAAAAAAAGATTCTGAAACAAATAGTGTCCTAAAGTATTTTATGTGCATTAAAACCCAACATCACAGTCATAAACACATGTAATCAACCCTGTAAAGTAAACAGCAGCATTTAGAACCATTTTAGAGCCGGGCAAGCACACAGAGACCACACGGAGCCGGGCAAGTAAAAAAACTTTTTTTTTAAAGTATATGTGTAGGCTATATTTGGACCATAAGACGCAGGGACTTTTTCCCCCCACTTCTGGGGAGAAAAAAGTGCGTCTTATGGTCCAAAAAATACGGTAAGTCCTATTCTGTTCCTGATATTGAGTTTTAAAAACATCTTGCTCTTTTCCTATTTCTGGTCCTATCTTTCCTCCTCAATTTTAGCAAACTACCTTGCCTCTTAATTTTCTTTAAACATATAGGAGCCAAATGATGTGATTTTCTTCACTTCCTTGCCTGCAGTTTAAAATTTCTCTGCACCTTCAGTCGTCCTCTTATCTTGCTTCTCTCAGGAGAAATGCCTGTGCCTCTTTCCAGGTGCTCTTCTCTATCTTTTTCCAGATACCACTCATCCCCCTATTCCTGTAACATTGTTTTATAGACTACCCCCAATCTTGTATCTCATATCAAAGAAATAGTGTTTTGTTTTGTTTTTTTCTGAGTTCAGTATTTATACATTCATTGTAGAACATTTGGAAGATACAGAAAGATGAATACAAAAATCACCTACCATCTCATATTAAAGAAAAACAACAACACACTTATGATTTCTAATTAGTTTTAAACATTCTTTTTCTATTTGTTCCCTCCCTCAGCCTGAAAACATGTCCAAGTCTTCTCTATTAGAGAGGAGTCCCCTCAGACTTGCTTCCCTTTCAAACTACTCTGAATCTCTTCTATCCCTATGTGGAGAGCTTTTAGATATCCCTGGAGTGGGAAAAACAAGTTGCCTTGGGCTTGGGAGGCTGAGCCAAGATAATAGACAAGATATAGTAGAACTGACCTAATTATCTAAACCTATACCTGCCTCTTGAAACATGCCCCAGCTGGCTCTTCTTGTATCTTGGATTTTGCCTCATATCTGATTGTGTATTGCCCTGACCAACCTGCCATGTCCCCATTCCCTCTCTGCCCAAACCTACCCATTATTGTGGCTTCATTAATTATTTCTACATGGATGACTTCAAGTTAATATCAGTGACCAAGACCTCTCACTGACAACCAGAGTAACAGTTCCAACTGCCTCATAGTCACCTTAAAATGGTGTCACACTGGGAAACTCAGCACATCCCAAAATAACTGTATTATATTGTCGGCCAAACCTCCTCCTCCTGTGTTTCCTATTTCAGTTAGTTCTATCGTCATCTTTTATTCAACAGGGAGTCATTTTTGATTCTTCACTTTTCTCGATTCAACATCAAACTCCATTGACATTAATATTATATTAGTTACTTACTCGTGTCAGGCACACTGCTAGGTACAATTGATGCATTTTCCCCATATTTTACTACACTCAGCATTATTCTTACTTAACATGTAAGAAAATGAAAATGTTGAAGTTCACAGCTAAGTGATGAAGTTAGAATGTGAACTCAAGCTTGTTTATTTCCAAAGCTAGTGGCTTGGTATCTTTTCAATTTGTTCTTTCCTCTCTTTTTCCAATGCTGTTGCCCTAGCTCAGGTCATTAGAGTAGAAGCTTAGTTAGCCACCCCCCTGTCCCTCAATTAGTTAAATCAGCTTATTAACAGTAAGTACTCTTCAATCCTCTTTCACACTCATCTTTGGAGACTAGTAGAAGATTGTCTGGTACATTGAACTTGACTGGTCCACCAATTTAGTTGTATGTTTACCAAGAAACAGTTGTATTTTGTCTGCAAGCTGGTTGATGCAGTTGTATTTTTTATTAGTTAGAATATTTAATTAAATATTAGGTAAGCTAATAAAAATGAGTGTGAAAGAGAGCTTATCTATAAAAACTAAGTTGAATACTTTGAAAAGACTTAAGAGTACAAAAATGTTAACAAATCAAATAAGTATAGGGAAGATGAACCAAAAAGTTGGAGGGAACTTGCAAAAAAAAAGTTTTTTTAAGATTCTGCATTCTGATTGCCTTATGCAGCAATGTAAAAAAACAGGAACAGAAACAGGTGTGGCTTATGCCAAAAAATAAATAAAAATAAGAAAGATACAAAACCTTAATTAGCTGACTTATATCAAAAGAAGGGCCTTGGGACTTTTGCAGGATGAATGTATATACCCTCATGTATCTTAAGTTAAAATGTAATATCTTACCACAAGTTTTAAATTATGTGCCATTCTGAGAAATCTTACAAGTCCCCTCCGTCCGGCCCCTGAACGTGAATCATCCTCTGTCCAGTATATCCACGTTGTATACTCCCAGTCAATTATTCACTGAACAGCCTTCTCGGTTATCAGATAGTGTGGTTTCCCAGTGCTTATGTCCATGCAACCCTTATTTTACTTACTAATGACCCCAAAGCACAAGTGTAGTCATGCTGGCAATTTGGATATGCCAAAGAGAAGCCAGTAAGTGCTTCCTTTGCATGAAAATGTCAAAATTCTTGACTTAAGGCAATTTATCATCTCAAATTATCACAAGAAAGGTGAATACATTACAATAAGATATTTTAAGAGAGGGAGAGAGAACATTAGCACAATTTTTATTACAGATTATTATAATTGCTCTATTTTTAGTTACTGTTAATCTCATACAGGACCTAGTTTATAAATGTTATTATAGGTATATAGGTATAGGAAAAAACACAATATGGGTAGGGTTCAGTGCTGTCCATGGTTTTAGGCATCCTCTGGAGATCTTTGAACTTATCCCTGGTGGACTACTGTATGTATTTATCATCTAGCATCTATCTTTCCATCCATTCATCCATCCATCCATCCATCCATCCATCCATCATCTATAGAAAAAGAATTAGAATAAATATAAAAATGTTGGCTGTTTTGGAGTAGATTGACTTTTTTCTGATGTAAGTGTACTGACTTGATTGTGGGTAATGTCTGAGTGGTGGTCTGAAAGAGAGGAAAGAGTAATTTTTGTGTAATAAGAAAAAGTTAAAACTATAAATAATGAATTGGGGCTTAAAATAGCTAATGGTTTATTTTAAAAAGTGGTATTTATATACTAGATACCTGAAATAGCACTGAAATCTGAAAATCATCTGGGCAAGTTAATGAGAAAGTCTACATAGTACAAGGACAAAGTATTATTTATTGTTTTATTTGGTCAATTTTCTAACTGTAGTAACTATAGCTTTACAACATTTTCATATGCCAAAAATAGTTGTTCAAATGAATCATCAATTTAGAAAGGTAATTATAAAGTAATTTCACCTGTGATATTGATTGCCCAGAATGATCCTATTCAGAAGAGTAATGCTATATTCCTTTATTCTAAGTGATTTGTTACTGCAATATTCAAAGAGATACAGTATACAAAGGAATTACACATTTGAGACTTAGTGCATTAGTTTTATTAGGAAAATGAGGGAAAGGATGTGTGTTTATTTATTTATTTATTTTATTAAGGTATTACATGTGTACATATCTTACCATTGGCCCCCACCCCCACCCCACTCCCATACCTGCCCTCATCCCCCAGAGTTTTGCGTCCATTGGTTATGCTTATGTGCATGCACACAAGTCTTTTGGTTGATCTCTTATCTCCCCCACCTCACCCTAACCTTCCTGCTATAATTTAACATTCTGTTTGATACTTTACTGTCTCAGTATCTATCTTTTTGTTCAACAGTTTATAATTTTCTTTATTATCCATAAATGAATGAGATCATGTGGTATTTTTCTTTCATTGACTGGCTTATTTCACTTAACATAATGTTCTCCAATTCCAGGATGTGTGTTTAGATGTGATTTTCATTCCCTGACTTCTCTCCTTGGAAGAATTACATTCTACTTAATCCTGGAGAAAAGAGGCTCAAGCTAATATTTATCAACACAGATTAGCATTTCTATCAGGCAGTTGTACTATTGATAGTATATTAAACATTCACACTTCTCCTGTAGACAGGTATCGATCATTTAAGAGACCAAGGCTCAGAGAAATTTCTTAATTGCTGTATAGTCACAGCCGGTAAGGTGGTGGTACCAAGATTCACATGCAAGCCTTTCTGAACGCAAAGACTATTCTTTCTGATTACGCCATCTATAATAACCTATAATAACAAAGCATAATATGTTAATTACACCGGACATCCTTCCAGATGTCCTTCTGGATGACCTTCTGAACGAAGCCAGGCCTTCAACGAAGCCCAGGTCCCGGGTGCCAGAGGGAAGCTGGTGCCAGCAGTTGGGGGAAGGAAGGACTACTCTTGCATGAATTTTGTGCATCAAGCCTCTAGTTGATATATATAAAAGGCTAATATGCAAAGTGTCTTCTTGGGAGTTTGACTGGGAGACCGAGAGTTTGATCACTTGTTATGACATACACTGACCATTATGGGGAGGCACAGAATGAAGCAGCCAGGGAAGGGAGGCCCAAGCCGGCAGCTGGAAGGCCCCAATTGGCCCTGATAGCTGGCCAGCCGTACTTTACCCAGCTGGCCAGACTTTACCCAGGCATGAATTTAGTGCCTCTAATAGTTACATAACATTCCATGGTGGTAGATGGTGTTATTTTTCAGAATTACAACCAAGGTGAGGTCAGTTTGAGGACAGGCTGCTGGCGAAGTTTGTTAAAGTAAGTGAAAAAGGGAGATAGCTTTCCAGGAGTAAGTTATTATCTCCTGACTAAAAGCCCAGTGCATGAGATTTGTGCACTTGGCGGGGAGTCCCTCAGCCTGGCCTATGCCTTCACACAATCTAGGATGGCTTGGGGGATGTCTGACTGCTGGCTTAGGCCCAATCCCTTTCCCAGTCTGGGGCTCTCGCAGTCCAGGATCACTCACTCCTTACTGTCTGCCTGAAGCAGAGGTGGGAGAGGTTCCCACCACTATTGTTGTGCTCGCCAGCTGTGAACCCAGCTGGCTGCTTCTTAGTGCTGCCTCGAAGGCAGGAGAGGCTCATGCTACTGCCACGAGGTTTGCCAGCCATGAGCCCAGTTTCTGGCTGAGCGGTGCTCCCCCTATGGGAGAGCACTGACCACCAGGGCAGCTCCTTCATTGAGCATCTGCCCCCTGGTGGTCAGTGCACATCATAGTGACTGGTCATTCTGCTGTAAGGTCGATTTGTATATTATGCTTTTATTATTTAGAATAGGCAAAGGGATGGCAGGTATTTTTCAGTTATGGTACTACCAACAGAACATTCTTTCCCTTGCCTCTTGTGAGATGCATTAGAAGGAAAATGTTAGCCTTACTTAAGATGGCAGTGCTAAAGGTTTTGGGGAAAATAATCACATCTTAAAGACATAAAGTTTAGAATTGTTTAGGCTTTGGCTCAATTCAGAACTAACAGTAATCAGAAACAAAAGGGCAATGGAAAATGAAATTTTTGAAAATGTATCAAATTGCTATTTTATGCAGGCATCAACTTTCATAAAACATTTTGGGCAATTAAACATTTTTCATATTCTTGTAAAAATATATAAAGGCCCAAAACATCTTTCAGAATGATCCAGGATGACCATAAAAGCCTATTGTTACACTTGATAGAAATTAGACTATACAGTAGGCAAAAGTGTGATTTTTTTTTTAAATCTGTTGTTCACTCCCTAGAAAATACCACCAGCATCACGAACATTAGTGTCCTGGTAAATGTGGCTTAGCTGACTGAACAGTGTACAGGGTGACAAGCCATCCTGCTCTGTCTGTGACTAAGGGGTGTCGACAGGACATGGGACTTTCAGTGCCACTGGAACTGCCACTGGCCTGGGGTCATCCCAGGCAACCTGGATGATTGGCCACCCAGCCATAAGATCAAAATTTCCAGCTTTTGTGTCACATGCTAAGTGTATACAAAAGTTTAAAATACTAAGAGGGGAAAAAAAAACACACTGCTCTTTTATTTTTAAGCTATAAATTTCTTCTATTTACTTTTTAAAAGTACGGATTTATTGGAAAACTTACGTAGTTGCTTTTTTAGAAATAAAATAATACAATAAAACATTACCTTCTTAAACCGAAGATGAATTTTTATAGCTCATAAATAGTGAATCAGTTATATTTGCTTTAAAATTAAAAGGTAGATAGAGCATGAGCCAGTGGACTAAAGGATCCCAGGTTTGATTCCAGTCAAGGGCATGTACCTCAGTTGCAATGTTGACCCAGAGCCCTAACCTGGGGGAGGCAACCAATCCATACGTCTCTCTCACATTGTTATTTCTCTCTCTCCCTATCTCTCTCTCTCTCCCTCTCTCCCTCTCCCTCCTACTCTCTCTAAAAATCAATGGAAAAATATTACCGGGTGAGGATTAACAACAACAAAAATAAATAAAGCAGCAATAACAATAAAGCACAAAATGAATGACTCCTGAAAACTAATAGTGCAAGAAGCCATCGTGATTGGAACCAGAGCGATTGCACTGGCAGTGCTAGTGGTGATTCTGATTAGGGCTCTCACCTGGGATATGGTGGGGAAAAGGGCTCAAAGACGCTGCTCAGCATTGTTGTATTTGGAGAGGCAGCAGCAAATGCGAAAAGAAAATGATGGGATGGAATGAGTCCCTGTGCCATATCTTCCTTGACAGAAGGCAAGTAGCAATTGAAGTGGGAAGAACAGGGAGATAGAACCCGAGAAACGTGCACCAAGATGTGAGGATTGTCCTCCCTTTTGTGCAGGGCTTCAGGCAATTTTGTTTATTGCATTAGCATTTAATAACAGCTGAATGGTTTTTACAATACATCTTAGAAGAAACATTGCACATGTGTGTGATTCATTTTAATTTAAAATATAAGATGTTCTATTTTCATCCCTTGCTTTTATATTGTGCTAATGGTACATAAATGGAAAATGATTAACTTTGTCAAATGAAAGGAGCTGGGTACAAAGCAAGATGGCAATTGTGGTTTTGATTTTTTTATCTAAGAGCATATTTTATATGTACCAACAAAAGGAGGAGGAAATTAAATTTACTGAATTTTATTAGTGCAAATTATTTTCAGTTTGAAAAATAATAAAATTTTATGTTTTATTTCCCATTTCTCTAAAATAAATGTACATTCTTTTTCAAGGAAAATAAAATACTGATTACTTTCAAATTTATTAGAGAAAGTGATAAATTAATAAGCATTTCTTGACCATTGGATACAAATAAAAGATGCAGCATGATCAATACCCTCAAAAAACCTAAAATATATCAAAAAAGGCAGCATGAGCCTGAAGAAAAGAAAATCATAAATATTGTATAATAAATACAAAAGGCAAAGTTATTTATTTTGTGATTATACAGGCCATTGTCATTCACATTTATTAATTAAAGTAGTAATTTTAATACTGTTTCATGCCATATATTACTTTATACATATATTGAAAAAAAGTCAGTATTGGAATTTACCTGAACTTAAGAGTACAAAGTATGTCCCAAAAAATGCCTCCCCCAAAAGTTTTATGCATAGGTTCCCAAAACAGCATTTAGTCTAAACCAATCCAGTTTGCCCCAAACATTTATGAACGTTCATCCTATTTTTAGTTATTTCTATGCTCTCCATATTCATCTCATTGTGTTGAATATTCCTGTTTTATTAAGTGAATGGAAAACCAAACCACGCAGAAGAGAGAAAAGGGACACATTGGCAAAGCTCTAAAAATCATTTTTGGGTTCTAACTCGATCAGCTTTGGTTTGATTACAATTCTGATCACTTGAGTCAGTAATTTTTATTTTGGACAGATCTAATCACCCATAATGCGGTGGTTTATCTCTTTATTCAAGTGCAAAATTAAAATAACGCGGATTGTCTCTCTTCTTAAAGGAACTATAGAATGAAGGTGATGCTAGCCTCCAGTTGATGATTAAAAGTACCTCCTCTTAAAACAAATCTGTGGAAAAAAATAAGCTTTATGGCAAATATAATGAACTAGAGGCCCGGTGCATGAAATTCGTTCATGGTTAGGGTCCCTAAGCCTGGCCAGCAATCAGGGCCAATTGGGACCTTCCAGCTGCTGGCCGGGGTCTTCCTTCATTTCATGCTGATCTTGGTGGTTAGTGCATGTCATAGCGAGCAATTGAACTCCCATCTCTCTGTTGAACTCCAGAGAGGACACTTTGCATATTAACCTTTTACATACTAGTATATAGATAATCATTACATTTTTGTGTTGTTGTTTTTTTTTTAAAGAATAAAAGTCTTTTTATTTCCTGCACAAATAAGTGCAAACATAAAAAAAAAAAACCACACACACACACACACACACACACACACACAAAAACACAATAGACTAGTCTCTCAATAGATCAACTGAAAATGTTTTTTCACTTTCCCTAAGAATACAAGCTGGTTATTGTTGTTATGGCAACAGATTTAGTATGACGACTAGAGTTTCTCTGGCCAGCTTGATTACTGAACAGAAAGAAATAGAACACTTTATTATTATTTTTTTTCTCTTAAAATGCTTTTTTAAAAAAAAAAAAATCAATATCTGTATATTCTGGAATGTTTGGGAATACAGGTTCAGTAATAAGAACCACATTGCAAAAGAAAGTTAAGCAAGGGAACACTAAGAAAGTGAACCAAGTCTCAGGGCACAGAGTTTGCCATCTGTGACCTGCTGGTGGCTGGGCAGTGACTTTTTGGTTGGCTTGGCTGGATTTTGCGTCCCTTCATTTGGCCCTGTTGCCCTCTCTCTGGTTGAAAATGCTGAGCCGGTGATAATGTGTGGATAAAAATCCATTCCCCACCAACCAATAAGTGCTGACTGAGTGCACACTGCATACCAGGTAGTATTCCAGCACCTGGCATTGTATTTGAACAAAAGGGCAAAATTAATGCCACGATGGACTCGCATTCTTGGGAGACAGGCCAAAACCAAACAGGTAAACCCACATACGGTATCAGATAGCAATTGCTACTCTGAAGGAACATAAAGCATGTTAAGATAGTAACAGAAACATTGTTGAAAGAGGAAGGAAATACTGGACAAAAATCTTCATGGAAGTCATAGCATTTAACAGGCCTGATGTAAATAGATGACATCAGTCATTTAAACAAACAATTTACTGGGTAGGAGCCTCTATTTGCCAGGTACTGGGATTATTGCTGGGGAAAGTGAGATATTGATTCAGGTTTTTTATGGCTTAAAATATTGCAGGTCCTGATTACAACTCATGGAGGCCCCAAACTTGAGACCTCAAATTCTTGCAGGACTCTCTATTTTATACCTGTCTTGAGTAAATTCCCTAAAGTTTTCCAGATATGCTTCATTGCTCTAACAATGCGTTTGGGATATTTTAATGTAGTTTCCTATAGAGAAAGAGCCTAAATTGTTCACTCCCTGGCTTACAACTTTATATAGCCTGTTCTCTTATAGAATTCATGACTTGGGGAAGAAGTAATGGAAGAAAATATAAATGGATTTGGAAAGAATTGGAACAGGTTTGTGAAGGCAGAGTCATTCCCTGAAACTAAGAGAAGCTGAAAGGTTTGAAGTGTGCATTTTGCAAAGGCACCTACAAAAAACAGAGGTCCCACTGGGTGAAGAGAATCGGGAAAAGTTCCTACATTTAGGAAGGATCACTACCCCCTCCCTTCCCTGCTGAGGTTGTGCTGGCAACAGATGCTGGAGCTGCCGGAATGCTGGACCACCTAGTGTGGCAATTCTTGTGTTCTTATCTGATTGTATTTATTCTTTATTGTCTCATAAAGAACCTGGCACTGACTTGGCAACTGGGCTGGACACCATGTAGGCATTATGTGTTTATGTTGCCATAAAACGACTGTGATGATTGCAGGAAGCTTACACTGCTTTTTTTGTGTACCAGCATTCAGCACGAGTTAAAATGGAACTGTTTGCTTTTTACCTGGATTGAAGATCATATGCTGCAAATGATTCTAAGGTGCTTTATAAATACCGCATGCAGCGACATGGAAATGTTTGTTTTAACAACAACAGCCAGGGTTGAGCAAAACAGGGAGTTCGCACAGAACTCTTAGAAATCCTGATTCTAGACTCTTGCACAGATAAATTTCAAAGGGCACAAGCTGCTATCCCCTTCTCTAAAGGTTTTTTGATTTGTTTGGGAGTTTTATTGTTTTTGTTTTTTTGGTATTTTTTGGTTTATTTTGCTTTAAGTGTTCATCTTCAGATTATCAGGGTCATTTCCTATTGCCCTTGGGTTAATATTGCTGTCTTAGATTGGAGCATGACTCTATTGTGCCAAATGCCCTTGAGAACCTCATCAAACTGGACAGTTGACAAAGTGAGACCTATAGCAGTTCTGATGAAACATTAGAAAAAAACACACACAACAATTCACATATGGCTCTGACCCTGTGCTCGTGTTTTTCTTTTCATCCCATTCCCATTTGTCCACATGCCCCCATTAATGATTTTCACACTGGGGCATTTTTGGTCCTTTCTAATTCAGAGAATATTGGCTATGGGAGTGCCTTTAGCCTGAGTTCTGGGGATAGGGGGAGGGGGGAGGGTAACACCCTGTTTCAGCCTGTTTCTTTCAATAGTACAACCTGTGCCAAGGCAGGCAGCAGCAGCCCTTTGAAAGGTCTTGTCAGTCAGCTAAGCAGTAGCAGAGCTCACATATGCACAATGGATATTATGGAATGTCCCCTTCAAAGGATTATTTCTATTTACATTCTAAATCCTGAGAAATTAAAGTCAAAATGTTAATAAGCTAATAAGCCTGATTGTAATTTTTTTTTATATTTGAAAAATATATTTTTTCAAATATAAATTTTTTTTTTTATATTTGATCTTTTTAAATTTCAGAATTACACATTCTCCCTTTCCTTTCTACATCAATTAACTTATTTTAAAAAGCATGGACTATGGAGATTGTGCAAATTATAATTTACATCATCTCAGTATTGCTCCATGCTCAATACAGGTTTATAGTATTGATCTGCCTCTTTCAAGTTCTATTGGTTTTCTTTAGTTTCTAGCCTAACCTGGATATAGGCTCATTTGCCCTTTAAACTATATATATATATATATATATATATATATATATATATATATCTCACATATATTGATTTCAGAGAGGAAGGGAGAGAGAGAGAGAGAGAAACATAAATGATGAGAGAGAATCTTTGATTGGCTGCCTCCTGCACACCCCCTACTGGGGATCAAGCCTGCAACCCAGCATGTGACCTTGACTGGAATCGAACCTGGGACCCTTTAGTCCAAGGCCAACCCTCTATCCACTGAGCCAAACAGGCTAAGGCTGCCCTTCTTTTAAAAATTTATTCATCTTCCACAATCCAGACCAAGACTCCACTATTTTCTTTAACTAACATCTAGCCCACAATACTTTATCAGTTCACATTGTTTTGGTTGGGTCATCTTGACATACTGGGTCATTTCTTAAGTTGTTTTCTTACCTCCTTGCCTGAGATTCTGTTTGATTAGATATAAGTGGCAGAGTCATTTTGGCCTTACATTTGAACAAAAACTGCTCTTGCCCACTGCATGGGCGCACATGTGAATCTGGAGTGAAAGTTAGTGGTGGGGTGAAGGGTGAAGGAGAAGGAGTTGGAGAGAAAACCTGTTTATTCCTGTGGTATCAGTAGTTTCAATCCAAGGAAGCATTTGAAATACACCCTCAAAACTCTGGCTCTTCTACTACAAGGGACCATTGAATTGAGTTGGGCAAACTCCCATTGAAATTTTCCCAGAAAATGGAGAGTTTCTCCTGAAATTGCTGAACAAAAAGTCTGTGTTTTTCTCAAAATCCAGGTGATCCTGGGGCTACATTGGCAAATGAGAGCAAAGAGATTTCTGGAAATAGAAATTTTCTTTGGTAACGCTCATAACCTGTCAGGCTGATTGTTTTCATTGTCAGGCTGGTAAAAATGATCACATTTTAAAATCTCCTTAAGACCCTGGTCCTTGTGGGGAAGAAGGATGAAAGAGGCAGAGAGAAGGATTCTGTAGATGTTCAAATATTACTGATTGAAAATGTACAGATGTGAGCAGGTCAAGATCTTTCTTTTCATTGATAGCACACTGAAGGTGAATGATCCATACATAGTAGGTGCTTAGAAAATATTAAATTAGAAAATATTTAATCTTTAAAGCTTTTGGTTGGGATAAAATATAGGCAGAAGAAATATTTTGAAGTAGGATTCAGAGATCTGTAAACCATAGTCAGGCAGAGAAATGGACTAACCAGTACTCGGCAAACCCCAAGGAAGGGCTGGAATGAGGAACAGAAGGTGGTGATCCTGCTTAACATGTTTGTCAGGGGCTACTGCCTGGTCAGTGAACTGGCACCTCCATGTTCCACCCTACTTTGGTTGAAGGGTCACTGTGAAAGGTGAACTCAGCCGCAGGTGCCATAGTCACTGATGAGGCATGACCTCTCCCACATCTGCTTAGGCCCCTGAGTTAAGGAACCTTTCACACTCCCAGATTCCAATGTCTCAGTCCTGGTCAGGATCTGTCTGCAGGCTGTTGTCCTTGCTGATCCACAGGGAGCAGGAAGCATAAAATTGGGCAGAAGCTATTTGCCTTCCAACTGCCCCCACATTCCTCAGCCCCCCTTCTCGATAGCATGTCCCCTTAAGGTTCAACCTGGCCTACTACCAAGGCCAGTCAAACCAGGGCAGAAAGAAGCTGAGAAGTTTTGCCTTCTCCTACACCTCTCACCCCAATCTCAGCAGATGAGGTCTGGAATTCATTTTGCAGATATGAATGAGAGACCTAGATATCTGAAAATGATTTCTATCCTACCTGTGCCATACAACTACCTCTGAGACAACTGTGTTTATGCCGTGGACTTATGCTGATTGCATCAGTGCCCTGAAGTCCTTCCTTACACCACAGCGTAGTTGGCTAACTGGGCCCTGGCACCCTGACTCATTTTTGCTCAGCCCTGTTGCATAACCCTTCAATAGACTGGTCACTTGGATCCAAAATAATGCTTTTCACCGGATTTCATGGTTCCCCACTCCCTGGAATCCTGCTTCTCATTGCTTTGCTGTTCCTTTGGGTATCTACATAGGCTGGACTAAAACTTTATGTGGCCACACCCACTTTTAAATGCATATTTGGTCTATTGGATACTTTCTGGGAGGTCAAAGCCACAGCTGGTTCAGTTTTCACAGCTGTAGTTTCTTTTTCTTCTTCCTGATTACTCGCATTTGCCACTGAGGTCTCAGCATGCGTTCATACATCCGTATGCAGGATATGAGTACAAGCCTTCATTTTCTATTTATTGGTGCTTCTGTTGTTGGTGGAAGTGGACTTCTTGGAGTGCATCAAGGAAAAGAATTTCCTGAGCACCCCATGGGAGGATGGGGTTTCATGGAAAGCTCTATTGATGTAAAATTAAGAGGGTTCCCCTCAAGGGTCCCATCTCTATCTGCCTTGCCATGGAAGAAGTCCAGTCTTGTCCTCAGCAGGGCCAGCATAAAGGCCTCTGCCCAGAATTTCTGTTTGTTATTAAAGTCCAGTCCAGTCCAGCATCTGGCTAGCTTAGCTTGTGTTCCCAGCAGCAGACCATTGTGTGTGGGGCTCACACAGCCATGGTTTATATGGCTGCTTAAAGGATGAGTGTGAGAGCAAGAGAGAGCAAAAGCAAGAGGAAGAAAAAGAGAGGAAACTCTGTCTGGAGATTTTAACCAAAGAGCCTCTTCAAACTAACAAATTAGCTCTCTAAGATTTCACATACTTCTGATGGGTGCCACCTTCTAGCCAATTCATTGTTCCCCAGGCTAGACTGACAGGCAAGCACCTCCCTACGTCACCCTGACTTCAGTGCCCACACAACCATCTCCCCTTTGTTTGATCCCTTTTCCCAGTGATCTGCAGAGAATGGACAGGTAGGTCCCTGGGGAGCGTGAAATTGTAGCTTCCTGGTGAAGCTGCCCAGATGGCCATGTCTATAATGCCTCTTTGCTCTCTTCCTATTATTAATAACTAGAGGCCTGTGCACAAAATTCATGCACTCGGGGGAAGGGGTGTTCCCTAGCCCAGCCTTCAGCCTCTCCAATCTGGGACCTCTCGGGGATGTCTGACTGCCGGTTTAGGCCGATCCTGAAGATGAGGCCTAAACAGGCAGTCAGACATCCCTCTCACAATCTGGGACCACCGACTCCTAACTGCTCACTTGCCTGCCTGCCTGATCGTCCTAACTGCCCCCCATGCTGGCCTGGTCACCCCCAACTCCATCCCCTGTTGGGCTAGTTGGACCCAACTACCCCTCCCCCCTGGCCTGGTTGCCCCTAACTACCCCCCCCACCAGCCTGGTTGCCCCTTACTTCCCCCCCACCCCCCGCTGGCCTGGTCACTCCTTACTTTCACCCCCCACCCCCAGCTAGCCTGGTCACCCCCAACCGCCCCTTCTGCTGGCCTGGTTGCCCCTAACTGCTCCCCTGCTGGCCTGGTTGCCCCACACAGCCTGCTGCTTGGTCATTTGGTTGCCCCTCACTAACTCCCCTGTGGCCTTGTCATCCCATGCAGTCTGTTCAGTTATCCATTCAATTCAATGGTTGCTTAGGCTTTTATATATATAGACTAGCTAATTACAATGATACTATTTTCTGACAGTGTCCAAAACTCATGCTGCCTCTAGCTGACTGAAGGTCTCTCTGTTTGGCTGGCCCATGGTCTTAACTCTCCTAGCTAAATTTCTCTTAAAACTATGGATATCCTGGCAGGGCAGAAGGCCCTTTCATGCCATTCTTGTTCATAGTGATTCTTACACTTACCAGCCAGCGTCCAGGTGTAATACAGGATCTTCACATAACCAGGTGAATCTGGTCAAACTGCCTCAAGAATATTGGTGCTCAATAAATATTTGTTGCTATTGATTTGATTCGAATTGCCAAATTGTGGTGTACCTTGTTATAAATTGCACTGTCTCCATGAAAATAAACTGAGCTAAGACAAACAAAAAATAGCTAATGACTTTAAAATGGCATTGTTTATGAAAAATATCAACAAAGTGTTCCTTTATAAAGAACCTTCCTTGTGCATTTCTTAACTGCTAACAGAGAGATAGAGGGACAGAAAAGCAGTGTCAAGAATATTAATTACCAATTGGCCCTGGCCAGTTGCTCAATGATTAGAGCATCTGCCCGCAGACTAAAGGGTCTCGGGTTCAATTCTTCATCAAGCACATGTTCCTCACTTGCAGGCTCCATCCCTGGCCCTGGTCAAGGCACATGCGGAGACAACCAATCTATCTCTCTCTTTCTCTCCCCACCTCTTCTCCCTCTCCTCCACTATCTCTAAAAAAAGGGGGGAAATCAATGGAAAAAATATATTTGGGTGAGCATAAAAACAAAAAGAACATTACTAATTGAAAATTATGCAGACATAAAGGCAAAGTATATTTAAATCAATAGGATTTGATTTTCAAAGTTTATTCAGCCACAACTAGTCAGTAAGATCAAAGAAAAGCTGCATGTGTATTGTACTAGTGTATCATAGTTGAAAATTTCTGTTTCCCTTAAACTTTGAACTTCATGTCCTCTTCATGCTGTAAGAGGTTAGAGCCATAGTTGGGTCAGTTAAAGGTAGCTCACTGTCAACCTCATCCTTCACTTCTTTTCTTGTCCTCACAGTGTCTCCACACTCCCTGCTCAGCCTTTTTCTCCTGGAGGCAGTGGTGAAATGGGGAATGAAGTTTGGATTTGGTGCCTAAAAGGTTGCATTTGTCATTTATTAGCAGCATGGCATTTCTTAAATAATAAAAGGCTAATATGCAAATTGATAGAGCACAGCAGTGGTGGTAGGAGCCTTTCCTGCTACAGCAGCAGTACTAAGGATGTCCAGGAAGCAGGCCTAAGCTGTCACGTCCCCCGAAGGCTCCTGGTTGCAAGAGGGCACAGGCCAGGCTGAGGGACTCACCTCCCCCCACTCCTGAGTGCATGAATCTCATGCACTGGGCCTTTAGTAAATATATAAATTACTTACCTAAGCATAAAGTATTATATATTGTTTAAAGGTATCTGTAAAATCAGGACTACTGTCTAGTGAGGTGTTTATAGTGACCAAATGATAAAATTTATGTAAAGTACCTTGCAGAATGTTTGGCTCAACCTAAAAGTGGTTCCTTCTTCCTTCTTTCTCCCCTTTTCTTACTCCCTCTTACAGGAAGGGAAGCCCAACTCCAAGGCTGACCTATTGCCTAGCCTCCCAACCATCCCCTCACACATCTGCCCTCTCTTTAGCATGCAAATGTCTCCCTCTCCCTAGGGGCCTCCTCTACTGCCTGTGAGGGGCAGGTATAAATCCCATTCCTGAAAATAACTTCTACCTATTGTTTCCTTCATTTCTAATTCACAGCCAATAAACTAAAATAAGCAATGTGTTTGCAACATCAATTTTCTCACCATATGTCATCTTCTTGATTCTTAATTGCAGAAACGTCTAAGTCCTTCTAGAAGGAAATTTCCAGAGTGAAATGCTGTCCTTCTATCTTGGATTATTAATAATTATGAAGTATCTCCAAGTCCATAGGACTGTTTTCATTTGTATAAAGAGCTAACTATCTTAGAACTATGAGAAGGCTACCTTAGAGAAAAGAAGAGTATACAAGAAATTTAGGTCATAAAATTTGGAAATTATGTAATTTTATATTTCATCATCTAAAAAACTAGTATTTTTGTTTATTTATTTTAAAATATATTTTTATTGATTTCAGAGATGAAAGGAGTGGGAGAGAGAGATAGATAAGAAAGAATCATTGATTGGCTGCTTCCTGCATGCCCCACACTGGGGACCTAGTCCGCAACCTGGTCATATGCCTTAAACAGGAATCGAACAGTGACCTTCTGGTTCACGTAGGTTGATGCTCAACCACTGAGCCATGCTAGCTAGTCTAAAAACTAGTACTTTTGAAGCAAGATATAATTTCTAAGTTTCCCAACATAATGTCATATAGGAAAGGAACTTTAGATATAGATGATAGAAAGAAATATTGGGAGAAATGAGAGAGAGAGAGAGAGAGAGAGAGAGAGAGAGAGAGAGAGAGAGGGAGAGAGAGAGAGAGAGAGGAAGGAAATGAAATTGTGTTAGTGTCCCTTTAAGAAACATTTCTTTTGAATAGACTGAAACCCTTCCAGAAACATCCTCCATTATACATTTGGTAAATTAGAGCACTTACACTTAATTGCTCCTTTAGGAGCTAATGACCCCTTTGCTGTTTTGTTTGAAACACCTGATGCTATCATCATGGAAGAAGGGTGCTCAGCCTCATGCACTGCTTTGTAAATTCACATTTAGTTTTAAATTGAGTGTGATTTCAAAGTGTCATTTCTAAAAATTCTAATCAATCTAGTATACTGTAAGCATTCCTTGTACTTACACATTTGCTAAAATTTGTGAAGGTGACTTTGCTAAATGGATTTTTGTCTTGAAATAGATTCAACTTGCTGTATATGCAAAATGACTTGTGCAGAATCAACCATGGAAATTCACTGAGTATGCCCTTTGTGCTCATAGTGTTGAAAATTACAGCATAACCTGAAGGACCTCATTTAGTTAAGAAAGCAGTGTGTGATTTATAAAAGCACCTTGTAGAAACCTTATCAGGGATCTATGTCTGTTGTAATTATTGGTGGAGGTAGATTTGTGGATTGTATTTTCGTGTGCTTTTGAACACATACTTGAAGCTTACACATTTCTTGACAATTAAAAATGTGTATGCTTCATATAGCTTAAAAATAACTCTCTGTAAAAATGTGAATAATATAATTTAAAACTACTCTATTCATAGAACCTGAGAATGTGGAGCTGGAAGGGACCTGAGAAAATAATATATTTCAATGTCCTTCTTGAACACACAAGCACAGAGAGACCCACTAGAGATCAAGTGACTTGCCAAGGTCTGTTTCTCCTTGAAAACTGCTGACCAAACTAGTATAAGAACCTAGTTTATGAGACACTTTATTCCATGGGGAAGAGAAGGCACATGCACACTCAAGAAAGGATTTTTAAAGAATTAAAATGTTACTTCATCCAGTTCTTGACAATATAATACAGAAGAAAAAGGGCTTAACTTGAAAAACAATTATCTTAAGAGACTGATTTTCACCCTGGCTGGTGTGGCTCAGTTGGTTGGATCTGTTCATTACACCAAAGGTTGTGGGTTCAATTCCTGGTCAGGGTACATGAGCGAGACAACTGATAGATGTTTCTCACATTGATGATTCTCTCTCGATTCATCTCTCTAAAATCATTTTTTAAACTAATTTTCTCTATATATAAAATATACCTTTTCAAATGAATTTTGTATTTATTGTCACATTTTTAAGTGAAAATGAGGATAGTGGTAGCTCCTTATCTGCTGTTTTGCTTTTCACGGTTCCCATTACTGGCAGTTAACTGCAGTCTGAAAATATGAAAGAGAAAATTCAAGAAATAGACAATTCATTTTGAGAGCATGATGAAATCTCACATCGTCCTGCTCCATCCCACCTGACATGAATCAATCCTTTGTCCAGTATCTACACTGCATACACAACCCGATTGTGTCACTTGGTTTTCATATAGGTTATCAGATATTTTGAGAGAGAAAGACTACCTACACATAACTTTTTGTTTTGCAATATATTTGTTCTATTTTATCATTCATTATTCCTAATCTCTTACTGTGTCCAATTTGTAAATTAAACTGTATCACAAGTATGTATAAGAAAAAACATAGTATACTTAGGGTCTTGGAATGTATCCCCTACAGATAAGGAGGGACTATTGTAATTCAATAATTCTTTTCATTTAGCGTTTCACAAATGATTTAATTAGTCTCAGTGATATAAGAGAAATTTCTTAGGAAAGTGTGATACATGAAAATTATAATGGGAAAGTTTATGCACATAATGTAAACATTTGCAAGTATTCTCCACTGATATATACAATACATATAGCCAGTGTTAATTTTGCTAATTACCAATAGCACTTAATTATTCATTATAAGAGATTATCTACTAGTTTAACCTAGCTTTAGTGTTACTATAGCTGAAAATACTAGAACTGAATATAGATTATTTTTATTCTGACTTTCACTCATATCAGTCTGTATTATAATATAGCTTTTATCCTTATGAGAATATTTCTCCAAAATACGATGCTTCCTTGTTGAATATTGCCAACCTGCTTTGCCTTCCTATTATCAAGCCAAGGAGACTTTGGGTTCACACATATTGGTGGCAGACATGACTACCAGCTGCCCTTCTAAGGGGTCTTGAGAAAAATCACAAATAAACAAAAAACCCTGGGGTCAGGTTTGCTACTGATAGTTCATCAACAATAAGGCAGAAGATCATTTGAAAGGGAAATTAGATGTTATAAACCAAGCTGAACCTGGGAAGATAGAATAATGGCAGATTAGGAGCAGGTAAGAGGCCAGAGCCACTGGAAAGGGCTGGGAGAGACCAGAGGGTGTTGAGAGGGAGGTAAATTTAGGGGTAGTTTTTGTACCCATATAGAAATCTGCATTTATGTGCCATATGATATCCATGAACAACTGGCCTGGGCTGGGGTAAGTTGGCCATACCACACCATCTTGACCACCATAGTGTCTCCTAGGCTTTGGTTCATTATTTATTTTTAAAGAAATCTATTATGTGTGTGCAAGGTATTAAGACCACAAAGAGAAATATGACAAAGTCATTGGTCTTAAATTCAATCTAGTGGATGGTAAAGGAAACCCATCTACTATTTTGAAAAACTACCATGTGTCAGGCATGCTGAAAGGTGTTCTATATATACTATCTGATAATTGTCATTATCATAGCCAACTGCCCCTTGAAAGGGCTTTGAGAAAATCACGCGTTTAAAAAAAAAAAAAAAATGATCCAGGGCCAGATTAGGGACTGGCAGCTCATCATCAGGAAAGCAGGTCATTTGAAAGGGAGATTCGATACTATAAACCAAGATGAATCTGGGAAGACAGAACAACCAAACAACAAATTAGGGGCAGATAAGAGGCCAGAGAATGAAGAGGGCTGAGAGAGACCAGAGAGATGAGAGGGAGGTGAAGACTAGGATGGATTCAGAGCCCACTTAGTACCGCTGCACTCTTATCTGTATGGAATAGTTATCATTTTTTTTTTTAACTTGGCAAGTTGCATAAGTGATTCTTTGCTTATTCAATTTTCAATAAAAGCTTAAGAAAACAGACAACACACAAAGGACTAGAGAAATACCAGTGACAACAGCCTGAAAGCAAAGTGATTCAGTAACAGAACTAAAAGTCTCCACAGCCTGCTCCACATCGTCTTCACCACCACCATGCCTCTGAGCGTGGGGTTCATCATTCATACAAAAAAGATGAACCCAGGTATTGTGATTTTCTTTCTTTCTTCTTTCTTTCTAATAAGAGAAAGTTTATTTTGAAAGTCACAGAGCTAAAAGAAGGGAGCTGTAAAAGTAATGGGCTCAGGAAACAAGTTACAGAGGCAAAAGAAGAGCCTCTGGAGGTTAGGAGAAAGAGAGGCAAGGAAAATGTACTTGGGAGAAGAGGGTGGGGAAAGGGATGGGCTTGATCCTAGAGCCACCTACTGTGATTTGATTTCTGACCTCTAAAATGTCACGAACAAGCCAGCCGAAACCAGTTTGGCCTAGTGGATAGAGCATTGGCCTGAGGACTGAAAGGTCCCAGGTTTAATTCTGGTCAAGGGCATGTACCTTGGTTGCGGGCATGTCCCCAGTAGGAGATGTGCAAGAGGCAGCTGATCAATGTTTCTCTCTCATGGATGTTTCTAACTCTCTATCCCTTTCTCTTCCTCTCTGTGAAAAATCAATAAAATATATTTTAAAAATAAAATGTCACGAACCAAAAATTAAAAGACCTCATTCCTATCATTATCAGCTATAATGTAATAACCAACCCAGGTTTTGCTTTCACCATTATAGCCCTATAAAGAGATAGTTGTTGTCCCCTATCGATTTAGCTTCCTTACTTTGTTCTTCTGATTGACATATCCCCTCAACCCTACATTCAGAGTAAAAGCTTCCTCAAATGTATCCCAGACTGCCATGCAGCAGTAGGACCATGGCTCTTTATTTGCCCGGTAGTTAATATTTACTGAGAACCTATTATTTCAAGGCACTTTGCATATATTATCCTCCTTCATGTGCATAGCAACTCCCGTGAGGGAAATGGACATAGCCTGGCTTAAAAGGATAATCCAGGATTCAGAGTGGTTAAGAAATATGCCCCAGGATGTATAACTGCTACAAGTCACAGCCAGGGTTTGAATTAGGTGGCTCAAGCTCTTTATGTTCTGATGTTTTCCTGTTGTTCAGGTCTAATGTGATGTGGCCCATTTCACCATGCCATTGCTGAATTAGCGCAGTACCAACTCACTAATCACATAGCTGCTTTTTAGTCACACATAATCGTACTCGTTTTTAGCAAGCTGGGCCCAGCAGGTACTTTGATCTTTTTGAAAAGGCTGCACTAAATGCAAAGTAATATGTCTGAGCAATCTAACTCTTAAAAATGAGAACTTGCCCAGCCAGAGTGACCCATGAACCAGGTGGTCACAGCTTGATTCCTCGTCAGATCCCAGTAGGCGGCATGCAAGAGGCAGCTGATCAATGATTCTCTCTTGTCATTAATGTTTCTATCTCTGCCTTCCTCCCTCTGAAATCAATAAAAAGTTGAGAGAGAGAGAGAGAGAGAGAGAGAGAGAGAGAGAGAGAACTTGTTCTGATGGCTGCTACCTCCTATCCCTTTAGCTCCCTTACTCTAGCATCTCGATTGCAATTATTCCTTAATTTTGTTGAATTAAGGAATAATTACTGCCACTTTTTCACAATCTTCACTACTCCCCTAAATTAGCTCCTCTTTTAACCCAGCTTACAATTCCTGAGCTATTATTAAAATAATTCTACGGCCCCAGTTGAAAACACTCTCAATTCTCTGGCCCAGTTCTTCTTGTGCTTGCCTGGCTAGACCCCAACCCTTCGTGGGCCCACTAGCCATCTCCTTTATGCCTGTACCTACTGGGACTTCTACCACAACTGTCTGCTGGTTGCACTTTAAACGTGTCCCTCATTACTGCAAAAGAACCCCACTACCTTTCCCTTTTAAGTCTTTGAAATAACTATTTCATATTTCCTCTCACCCCAAACCTCTTACTCTCCCTACCTCCCCATTCTGAGCTGATGACTTACATTCATACTTAATTGAAAATATCTGAGGCAACATAGAAGCGTGCTTGCGTCTTATCTACTCACCTCTCAATCTCTGTGCCCATATTTTCTCTGCCTTCTCTCTTTTCAAGACAGAATAAATGTTTCTCTTCCTATCAGAGGTTCATCCTTCTATTCATATTCAGATCCCACCCTCTCTCACCTTTCCAAGGGATTTTGTCCTTAGAATCCACCCCCTTTGACATCATCAGTCAATGTCTTTCCCTGCACTGGATCATTCCAGACAACACACAAATAAATTCCATCATCTGCCAAATTATAACAATCAAAACATTCCCTAGATTGTCATGATTCCTTTTGCTATATTTCTCTGTTCTTTCAGAGCAAAACCTCAAAATACTTTTTCAGCTTTCGTTCACTCTTTGGTTACTCCATCAAGCTTCTGCTTAATCATTCACTGGAATCTGCTCTTGTCACCAAAAAATCTCAGTACTGTATTATGGTCCTGTGTATGCTTCTGCTTTCACCTTCCTCTCAGCAGCCTCCAACCAATTGTCCAATCCTCCTTGGAAAACTTTTCTTCTGGGCTTTGAAGACAAATGATCCCCTTCATCTAGCTTTGTATCTTTCTCCTCCTTCATCTGATATCCACACATTGGGATATACCAGAGCATAATACTGGACTGTCTTCTAAATCTATATACACTCTATGTGGGTGATCTCATCCAGCCCAATGCTCTCAAATATCAACCAGATGCACACTTCACCTGCCAACCATCTGGCACCCTTGCCTGAATTCCTAAACTTAAATCAGCTGCTTGTTTCTTTCTTTCTTTCATTCTTTTCTTTCTTTTTTTTTGTTTCGGGGCGTGCTGGTCTTTTGGGGGCGGGGTGGGGGGCTTTCGGAAGGCTTTTTTCGAAGCTTATGCGGAAGACGCCCCGGCCGAGGTCCGGGGCCTCCGGGGCCTCCCGGCCCGGCTCGACCCTTCGCTCCCTCCCCCCCCCCCCTGTCTTTTTTCTTTTCCCTCTCGTTTCTTTGTCTTTCTGCGTTTCTTTTCTTGTCTTTCTTCTTTTCTTTCTTTTTTTTTTCTTTCTTTCTTTCTTTCTTTTCTCTTCCCTTTTCTTCTTGCCTTTCTTCTTTCTTTTCCTTCTTTCTTTCTTCCTTTTTTTTTTTTCTTTTTCTTTCTTTCTTTCCTTTCCCTTTTTCTTGCCTTCATGTCGTACTCTTCATTCTGTAGTGCTCGATTCTCCTCGACAGCCACTCACCCCATTCACACCTCCCTCCTCTTCCCTCCCCTCCCCTCTCCTTCCCTCCTCTTCCCTTCCTTCCTTTCTCCTTCCCTCCCCTTCCCTTTCTTCCCTTCCTCTCCCTTCCTCTTCTCTTCCCCTCTCTATCCCTTCTCCTTCCTTCCTTCCTTCCTTCCTTCCTTCCTTCCTTCCTTCCTTCCTGCCTTTATTTTTTCCCAGGAATAATATGGGTAGAAAATTAGTTTGAAGAGAGTTTTTTAAAGGCTAGCATAGATTTTCATAACACTTTCTAACACCAATTCCTGCCTTCTCCTTGCTAACAGAAACTTTGATGTGTGATTACCAGGGGGCCATAAAAGGGGTGATTGGACATCCAGGTGAAAATTGATTAATCAAGCCCAATCATGGTAGCTCAATTCCTATTATCAGCAATTGGTTTAAAAATAAAAATGCATTCACACAATATTTTCAATGCCTAGAATAGTGTGTGGTATGTTGTATTTGCTGAGTCATTGAGTGAGTACTAATTTCTAGTATTAAAAATATACAATAGAAATGACATGACCAAATAATACATTGAAAATATAGTCCCAGAAGGTCTGACTAGCAGTATATTTATTATTACAGTTGGCTGTAACTGAGCTCAGATTGGTGATGTGGCACTAGAATGAAGTTAATATAATAAGTGTCAGCTAGGGTAGCTCTGACTTAAAATAAAAATTCTTAAGAAGCAGTTTCTGAATGCTTTTTCTTTGTTCCTGGAGAGGGAACAAGTGAAAGAGGGAGAGAAAAGATAGGTTTGTTGTTTATATATCTCAAGACCCAAAATAAAACAAATGCTACCCAGTTTCTTTAACATATATTATTCTTTAAATGACATCTAAGTTATACAATTATTTTGCTTAACATCAGGGAGATATTTTTCAAAAATTTTGGGTGAAGTGTAGCAATTGAATGAATGAGGAGATTGTGCACTGAACAACATCTCTTCAGTTTTAGAATTTATAATTGCAAATTCATAATTTTCTTAGTATAGTAAGCTACTTTTTAAAATGATATTGGAGATATGATATTTCTCTGGAGAAGTCTCTGTTCTCTTTGCCCACTTAAAAATTGGATTATTTTGTCTTTGTTCAAATGCAAGAATTCTTTATATATTCTGAATTCAAGTTGTATTTCCATATGAAATTTGGGATCAACTTCTTTTCTGGGGGAAAAAACAAAGAGCAACTAGAATTTTTATTATATTGCACTGAATCTGTAGATCAACTTGGGGAGTACATCTTAACAATAGTATTAAGTCTTCCAATCTATGAAAATAAAATATCTTCCACTTACTTAGATCTTTGATTTTTTTTTCAACAGTGTATTGTAGTTTTTAGAGTACAAGCTTTGTATTTCTGTAGTTAAATTTCTTTTTAAAGTATTTTATTCTTTGTGATACTATTGTAAATGGAGTTGTTTTCTTAATCTTTATTTTGGATTGTTCTTCAGTAAGAAACAATTGTTCATTATTAATTGATAGAATTACAATTGTTAATTACTAATGGATAGAAACACAATTGATTATGTACCCTGTTACTCTGCTGAACTCATTTATTAGCTCTAATATATTTTCAGTGAATTTCTTAGTATTTTCTATATATAGGCTCATGTCATCTGCAAATAGAAATAGCTTTACTCTTTCTTCCTTTCCAATCTTGATGCCTTTCTTTTTATTTTTGCCAAATTTCCCCTGAGTAGATTGAGCTGAAGAAAGAAAGAACTCATGTTCTACCCACTCAGAGTAGAGCTACCATTACATTGAACTAGGGGTGGATGGGGGTGAGGGGGGAATAAGCTATGGCTCAAATACCAGAGACTCACTATTTTTAATGAGATCTAGCAGATTTTCTTAAACTAGTATTTCTCCATTTTCAGTTTGTCCTTAGGGCAGTTTCCAAAGGCTTTAAATGGTTGTTTCTATCATTTTCATTAGGGGCAGTTTTTTCACTGGGGAGATGTCCATAGAGCTCCTCATACCACCAATGAGAAGTGTATTACCCTACTATAGTGCATTAATTTATTATTGCTGCTGTAACAAATTACCACACCTCTAGGGACTTAAAACAATGCAAATGTATTCTCCTACAGTTCTGGAGGCCAGATGTTTGAAATCAGTGTCGCTGGGCTAAGTAAAGTCAAGGTGTTGGCAGGGATGGTTCCTTTTCTGAATCAAGGGGAAAATCTATTCCCTGCCTCTTCCAGCATCTAGAGGCTGTTGGTATTCCTGAGCTGAGGGCCACATAGCTCCAGTATTTGCTTCTGCTGTCACAAAGCTTTCTCTCTGACTCTGACTCCTCCTGTATCCCTTTAAAAAGGGCCCTTGATATTATATCAGACCCACCCAGACACTCCAGGATAACCTCACTTTAAGAATTTTAACTTGATCACATCTGCAATGACATATAAGGTAACATTCTTAGGTTCTAAAGATCAACATATAAACCCTTTGGGGGAAGAGGTAGATGTGTTATTTTTGACATATAAGGTAACATTTTTAGGTTCCAAAGATTAATATATAAATCCTTTGGGGGAAGAGGTAGATGTGTTATTTTTCAGAATTATACAATTTTTATGTTTGGAAGGAGCTTTCGTCTCTGTAGATGAAGAAACTGTAGCACACAATTGGTCTTTTATCAAAACTAGCTATCTGAAGTCAATTTAAAAGTAATATAGCAATGTAATCATTGTATTCAAATTTTATTTGTATAGGATCCTTTGCCTTTTTTTAAAAAAACGGATTGCCAAGTGAACTTTATTATGTCAAAATCATTCCTTAAAGACAAGAGATAATATAAAAACAACAACAAAACAGGGTCTAAAAATACAGATTATATTTTAAAATATTGATAAATGATGGTTAAGATAAAAATATTATACATTTTTTTCATACCATATGGAGAAAATTTAAAAGATTCAATTTAGTCTTTGATAATGATACTTGGAGAAGTATAAATTACATACATGCAAACACACACATACACACACACACACACACACACACACACACATATATATATATATATATATATATATATATATATATATATATATTCACACATGTAATTACATAAAAGATAAACAGTGCTCACTTCGGCAGCACATATACATAAAAGATAAACAAATACTCAAAATGTAAGACATTTTCATGGAAAACTATAGATATTCTGTAGGGCAATGCTCATATTTTCACTATTCCCACTCAGAGTATACTATTTTTGCCAAATTATTTGTTGCCCATTGCAAGCAAGATCTACAAAAAAAACTTTTCCTTAAGCAAATAGGTGCTAGTGTGTTAAGTACCTGCCCCAATATTGCATCCTTTTAAAAGTAATGATTGGCTGCACACAAGACGTTTTCTCCAAGTTAATTTAATTCATGTTCATTAACATATGCAACAAAATGTAGTTATTACCATATGCACTGAGCAATAAACATATGCACATTTAGATGATTTGTGGATAATCTGTCATTTGGTGATTCCAAATGAGAGAAACCATTCACAATATCAGAAGGAATCTGGGAAATTTCATTGAAGGAGGTGTGTGTGATGTGGGAGGGTCTCTTTCCAGAAAATATTTTCACTAATTTAAATGTATACAGTGTGATCCTCTCCAGCACTCTTCTCTAGGGTTGGTTATTTTTCCCATGGCTCCTGAAGGACATTCAGGACATGTTAACATTTCTCTTGTGACATAAAATTACCCATGAAAAGAACTGATTAATGATTGCACACAGTACTTTGGGAGCAAAGTCATCACGAGGCTTGGAACTGTTCCTTTTAACAACAGTGTCTGCACTTAGAGTTTTGCAAAGCCATTTCACTAAAGAAAAATAAAAAAAGAGCAAGCCTCCTCTTTTCCCCCCTCCATGGATGCCTTTCACAGGCTCATCATCATCATTCAATGAGAAGTTGAACAATAATCTATTGTCAGTTCTGAGCAGCAGTCACAGGGAAAGAATCTGACTCCTGAAAGGATGGATTACACTGCCAAATAGGTTTGATGTGACTGTCTTGTTAGCATGTAAAATTCCCTTTGTAGTATCAGCTCAGAGGAAGGAAAAAAGGTAGCAGAGGGGGTGTTTTCTGGGCACAGAATAGGGTTCTGGGAATAGATCCTTTTTTTATTGTTGACTATTCTTTACTAGACTTACTGATTTACTACTATTCTATAAATCCAGTGCAAGAGGACATCAGCATTTTCTCAAATGACTGAATTTAAAGGTCTTCTTCATAAAAATAATCATAAAACAAACCTCTTTAATCAAGATTGAAGATTAAAGATCTATTCTCAAGTGATGTTTGAGAATGTTTTTGAGGTCTCAGGTTCTGGGGTAAGAATCTTTTATGATTATTTTGCTGAAAGTTCTATCAGCCACAGAGAACTCTCTGTCCTGGAAATAAACATGGAGAAATAGTGACATAGAGTGCAGTGCGTGCTAACAAATTACATAACAAGTTCTCCAATCTCCACTGTACTCTGTGGAATAATTTGTGCATTGCATTTTCAGTGGGAAAGGGCAAACTTTTTAGGATCCAATTAACACTGTTAGGAAATTCAGAGAATCACTAGATATATTAACCAAACTATTCTTAATACATGTTCAGAAAACATAGATTTCATAACAATTCCTATGCCTATGGAAATAAAGTTATACCTTTGTTTACATAAGGGAAATATCATTAATATGGCAGTATTTTGAAATCATAGTCTGTCACTTAAAAATATTTTTCATACACATACACAATAGATGATAGATAGATAGATAGATAGATAGATAGATATAGATATCATGATTTTCAGGTCTATTAATTCTTTTGTTTGTTTTGTTAATCCTCACCCCAGGATATTTTTTCCCATTGATTTATAGAAAGAGTGGAAGGGAGGGGGAGAGACAGATAGTGAGAGAGACACATCGATTGGTTGCCTCCCACATGAGCCCTGGAATTGAGCCTGCAACTGAGGTATGCAACCTTGACCAGAATTGAACCTGGGACCTTTCAGTCCATGAGCCAATGCTCTGTCTACTGAGCCAAGCCGGCCAGGGAGGGTCTATTAACTTTAACAAATCTAACATACCTGTGTAACCAGCACTCAGATCTGGAGACAACATGCCAAAAGTCCCCTTTATTTAATCTCCTCCTCCCCCCCCCACACACACAAAAAGATTTAATATTGCTTGTTTAGAACTTTGAAAGGCTGAGTAGTCATTTTTGGGAGCACATTTTTTCTTAGGCAGTTTAAGGGGACCTAAACATATTGTCATACACTTTCAGACAGATGAAAAAAATGCACTACAAGGGAAATGTATACTTCCTTTTTCATTGTGTGAAGGAGAAGGTACTAATAGAAACAGGAGAAAGAGGACTGGATTATTAGTTTTAAAATTCACAGACTAAGACTGACTTGAGGGACCAGGTGCTCTGCAAGGCCCAGGCCGCTGAAGGCCACCACCAGGGGGAGGCTGAGGTGGTACCCCAGGCTCTCAGGCTGGCTTGGGGGCTGTCACTTGGCCAGTCTAGGTGGTGAGGTCAAGGCCCAAGCAGGCCCCTGGCAACCAGCAGGCCAGAATAGCTTTCTGGACCAAGAAAAGGCCACTGCTCAGATGTAGATGGGAAGGTGACTTCCTGACATTACAGATACAAGTTCAGGTGTGTTTTTAGTTGTAGAGTTTTAAATGGTGACGCTCAGGCCAGGACACCCGTCTCCTGGCTTCCGGAGCTCATTTTGTTCTTCCTTATGACTCAAGTCAGATCATCTTATTACTTAGCCTTACTGAGTTGTGTGGGAAAGATTTTATGGCTCAGAAGACTGGAAAACACAAGTTGAAAATGTAGGGCCAAGCAGTTTTGAAGACTATTGGTTGAGGACGTTTGGTAGGGTTGCTGTAAAAGCAAGTCGTGTTATTGTTTAAACAGAGCCATCCTGTTAACTTTATCCTCAGTTGGCCAGATACAGAAAATAGTAAGTGTGAATGAAAAGGACCTAGCTACAGAGATATGCCCATTAACACTGTGCTCTGGTGTATGTGTGTTTAACACGTATGTTTGCATGAGTGCCTAACACTCCTGGATCTATTATAGCTACTTTACTATTTACTTTTGGTCTATAGGACTCTGTTTTTCCTCATACCAACTGAAAATAATAGAAAATTTGGTTGCAAGGGCAATGAGTGGACACTGGGCTGCTGGTCATTTTATTTGCCTTTAGACCAAGGATATAGGTTTTACAAAAGTGAGTCTGTGGTCTGGATGTGCTTTTGATCCAGGCCACATGGTTAAACTTCGTTTTAAAGTAAAGGACACACACCTGAAAAATGTAAATGTTAGTTGGATCCTCCTTTATCTTGGACAAACATCAACATTGTTAGAAACTTGTAAAACTTGGTGGATGGGTTAAAGCTGTTTACTTAGCTCCACACTCTCAGGCATTCTCGCTATGGCTGGCTTGTCTCCCCCCCCCCCCCCCCCCCCACTTTAAACAAGCCAAGGTCATTGGTTTAATCTTTAAATTAACTCTTTAGCTTTAGTCTATGGACTGAGTACTTCTTCCTAGTTTTCTGTTTCGTAAATGAATGTTTCTGAAAATAAGGGAGACCAGTGGAAACTGAGAGTGTGGGAGCTTGGTAGACAACGTAAGACTGTATTCACGTTAATAGTGGTGGTGAACTTGAAGGGTACCTTTAAGCCTAAGGTTTATGATTCTACGAGTTAACTATTTCAGAAAAGAAAAATCACTTACTCAGGAACAACTCAAATGAATTCCTGCTGATGGTGGGACAGTTGTGTGCTTTTCGTGGGAAGTGTGTTTTCAGTGTGTGTTGAATATAAGAACAGACGTGAAGAGCTCTGGTGGGTCCAACACAAGTACAAGCCAAGTCTGAGCCAGAGCCAGGTTAGACTCTGAGGTGCACAAGCCCAGGGCGAAAGTGTCCCAGACACACCTGGTGCGCCACCTGATGTGCTCACATCACTCAGGGAAGCTGAATTGTCATCAGTTCCAACATTTGAGTGCAGGCAGCAAAGGGCCAGCCTCCAAAGTTGGGTCAGAAGCTGGCTGGACCCTGGAGTGAAAATGGGAGAGCCTGGCCAGTGTGTTCAGTGGATTGAGGCTGTTCCATACACCAAGAGATCACTGGTTTGATTCCTGGTCAGGGCACATACCCCAGTTGTAGACTCGATTCCCAGTAGGGCACATGCAATAATAGATAGCCAATCCATGTGTCTCTATCTTTGATGTTTTATCTCTTTCCCTTTCTCTCACTCTAAAAAATAATCAATAAAAAAATATTTTAAAAAAAGAAAAGAAAAAGAAAAAGGAAACATGGGAGAGAGAAAGAGAGTGAGTGATGTGAGAGGGCCTGAGGCAGTCTCTACAAACTGCCCGAGGGTATGTTTTTAGTATTTGCTGACCATGTATGTGACATACAGGCCAAAGAACAGAAACAGAGCAGATACCCAATGTTATTGGAGAATGAGGTATTTTTCTGCAGTGGATTTTCCAAATACCTGAAACAAGCCCTTTGGAATGTATACCTTCATCTTTGCCAGGAAAACCTCTTAAATGGACTGTACATATCCTGAGCTTTTAAAGCAGAGTTTATGAGTTTAGTAGACACTTTACTAGATGTCCATCCCTGACTATACTGTGCTTTAAAACAGCGAAGCCTTCAGGTGTATGAAGCTCTGGCAGACTTCTTGTCCATACAGGAAGCATGACGTCTTTCCAGACTTCCGCCTTAAAACACAGAAAGTCTTGTAGGGATTTTTGTTTGTTTGCTGTATATTGTCCTCTGCAGTGTGATGGTGTTTCATATTACATCTAACCCTTCTTTATGAGTGCTCTTCCCTTCTCCTCTTCTGCCAATTTATTTCTGACTTATCTGCTTGGGGCTACAAAACCAGATGCTCAGATTTGTAAAAACTGTGTGTAAAATAAGAGGAGGGGAGGGTCCTGAAAAAAATATCTTATGAATGAAGCATTTAAACTTCAGTGTATGGACATCAAACTCCAAACATCTGTTTAAGCTGCTTCCAATCCTCTGGTGCCTTTGTGTACTGTTTTGTTTGTTTTCATGGTTGAGATTGTCATGGGTCATCTCTGCAGTTATGAGGTATTTAGCACGATCTGAAATGTGATTTGGCATTATACATTTGCCATCATGTCTTTTCTAAAACTGTGACTGGTGCAGAGTATGAGCTTCACAAATATTTATTGTATGAATAAGATATTAGTAAATATATTCATCAGGCAGGATGTACAATTTCTGTCCTACAAAATTCAGCTACATGCCCAATACAGCAGATAAGCATTAACTAAGAATGATGTGGCTACAAGCCAATGATACTGATATCATTCTGCAGGGGTCACAATTTCAAGGTCAACGGCAACACTGCCCAGCACAACATTTTGTTTTATGTCAGTGCCTGGGGATCATGCATGAACTCTCCAGTTCACTGGCCTCAACACTGTGTTTTGCTTTATACTTGGCCAAGTCACAAAGTTAAGTTACCTTCTGGGTATGCTCTGGGGGTGTTGGAATTTTAAGGTCCCTGAAAATTGAGTTTCTGTCTTATATAATCATTATTGAATATTCTCACCAAACAAGGCAGTACTAGATGGTGAGAAAGGAGTTCAAACACTGAAATTCTTGATTGCCCTTCCATCCGAGGCCTACTTTTCCCATAGTCTTCCCCAACTCAGCCTTGTCTGCCTTCAAATGATGAAAATTATCAGGTAGTTCTCTTTTCTTCATGGTTCATGTTCACCCCATCAGCAAATCACACTACTTTTGAAATATATTGAAAATTTAAGTACTTATCACCCCCATTGCCTCTACCTTGGTCTAACCTCCCACTGCCTGGAGTCCAGACTTTGGAATAGCCCCTGACTGGCCTATATACTTCCATGTGTGCTCTCTTACAGTCCTCCCCACAGGGAGGTCCTTCTACTATCAGTTCTAGTTCAAAATCCTCTCTTACTTTCCTGTCTCACTCAGAATGGAAGCTGCAGTCTGCTTCATGGCCCCAAAGGCAGTGCTTTCCCTTGGTCCACTTCTCTGACTATTCTTCTTACCACTCTCCTCTTGTTTCATAAAAACGAATCATCTACAGTTGCAACCTATTGCTTCCAGAACACCTCCACATGTTTTTACTGCATTGCCTGTGCAAGTTTTTTGTTTGTTTGTTTGTTTGTTTTTTTGTTTTTTTTTCCATTTTCACCTTCTCCCACCAGATGGCCAAATGACTTATTTCTGAGTGAACCCTCCTTCTGGTGTCTGCTCAAATGTCTCCATTTTAGATAAGCCTTCCACAAGTACACAACCTAAAACAGTGCTCCCACATCATTTTCTAGCCCCCTTGCCCTGCTTTATTGTCTTCACAACAATTCATTTATATGTTGTATTACTGGTAGTAGATATTAGTGTCTTCTCCTTTAAGAATATAACCTTCCAGCCGAAACCAGTTTGGCTCAATGGATAGAGCGTCGGCTTGGGGACTGAAGGGACCCTAGTTCGATTCTGGTCAAGGGCATGTACCTTGGTTGTGGGCATATCCCCAGTAGGGGGTGTGCAAGAGGCAGCTGATCGATGACTCTCTCTCATCAATGTTTCTAACTCTCTCTCTCTCCCTTCCTCTCTGTACAAAATCAATAAAATATATTGAAAAAAGAGAAAAGAATATAACCTTCCAGCTTGGTGGGACTTTGTTCATTGGTGTATCTTCTGTAGAATGAGGCCTTGTTTTATGGGCTCAATCAACATTAAAAAGAAAAGAAAAGAAAAAAGCGAAAGAGGCTGGCCTGTGTGGCCCAGTGGTTGAGCTTTGACCCAGGCACCAGGAGGTTACTGGCTCAATTTCTGGTCAGGGCTCATGCCTGGGTTGCCTGAGCACATGTTGCGGGGTATGTAGGAAGCAGCCAAATGATGTTTCTACCTCTCCCTTCTTCTCTCTCTAAAATCAATTTTAAAAACATATTGTAAAAAAATAGGTAAAAGAAAAAATGGGCAAAGAGATTTATGCATTCCAGAAACATTTCTTATATTAACTACATATCAGGGACTGTTCTAGGCTCTGAAAATACTTCAGTGAACAAAACAGAATAAACCAGCTCTTGTGGGGGTTGGGTATGGCAATGAATAGAGATGAAGACAACAGATGGGGAGGTAGCCTAAGACAGTGGTTAGGGATGCTGATGACAGCTCATCTGGGTTTGAGTCGCCTCCCAGCCACTTATCTGACTATCTTGAACAAGTCACTTAAGCCTTTGATGCTTCGGTTTCTCCCCTCTGAAAAGTTGGGGTGATTTATCTATTGCTTAGTGTTGGAGGATTTTATGATGCAGTACACATAAAGCACTTGACACAATATAAGAACTCAATATTGATTGATCTCCATTAGAGCAAATGAAGACATGGACACCAACACATGGTGTTAGAGTAGAATACAATATATACAAGGTTTTAGGAGAGAACAGAGGTGACCTGGTGTCTGAAGCCTTAGTGCAGAGGTTAGTACTTTCATGTTCAACATTAGAAGAGGAAGTCAGTTCAGAAAAAAACACGTAGAGAAATGTCAAATGGAATTGCTCTGTGAGAAACTCCCTGGGGCACAGACAGATGGAAGGAAGGCCCATAATAGTAGCAGCAGAGTGTACATACTCGCTGTGATGGGAAAAGTTAGTAAATTTACTCTGGTGTGTTGAAGAAAAAGAAGTATATACATTGCAAAAGTACATATTACTACTTTTCCTATCTTCCCAAGAAACAAAAAAATAATCCCATAAAATTTATTTTGCTACTATAAAAGTTTGAATTAAAACATAGAATTAAATGAAGTTAAAAGAGTCGAAATTCCCATTAATATTTAAAAAATATATATTTTAGACACTTCCTGTCAACAGTGGCCTCGGTTTTTCATGTATCAATGAATTTCAAGGCTCTGTAAAAATCTGGATCCAGACCAGAGGTAAGATGGCAGAAGAAGAGATGGGCGGATTCTGAGCCCTGTCCCGAAGCAGAAAGAGAGAGCAGCTGAGGGTCTTGTGCTGTGAGTGTTTATCAGCAAGCTGGGAGACAGTGAACACCAGAAGAAACTGCTGGGGGGCCGCTGACAGAGGTGCCCCTCACAGGGAAGCACCCACGAGGGCTGTGTCCCTGCCTGGAGCTACCTACCGGCTTGGACGGGGAAACCTCACCATCTTGAGAGGAAGATAGGATCATGTCAGAGGCCTGAATATCCACAGCTGCAGCGAACACCAAGCAGCTGTGACCCCCAGAACGCGGATCCCAGGCGGCTCGAACACCTGGCTGCACTGGAGTGCCCCACTGCTCGGTGAAAAGGTCAGATTTAGCGGGGAGAGGGTGGAGAGGGCTCACGGCGAAAACAAAAAGCCTGCGTGCACAGAGCCCGCATGGAAGCTGGAGGACAAGGGCGGTGATTACAAGTAGAAGCCCCCGCTGCTGGGTGGGTGTCACCCGTGAAAGTGGACGGGGCTCTTAACAGGGGAGATATCTAAAGAGCAACACATTTGGATCTGGCTCGAAGGGATATCGGAGAGTTGCCGGAGATTGCAGTTGCTCGCACCTGCCCCCTTCCCCCCTCCGTAGTTCATGCTGCAGAGAGGAAGAAAAAAAAAGAAAAAAAAAAGCTGGAGAGGCTAGAGTCTGGGAAGTCAACCTAGAAACACTGCCCCCGGAGGCTAATTCACAAATTGACTCTAGTGTAATAAAAATAAAGCAAAACCTGCCTAAAAATCAGGACTGGATCATAACAATAGAGGAAGCGAATGACCTTCATTACTGCAAATTCTATTTAAATTTTTAAAATTTTATTATTTTTTTTAATTGTTAAATTTTTGTTTTTTATTTTTGTTTTCATTATTTGCAACGTTTACCCAAGAAACTATTTTTTTTTCTTTTTCCTCACTTGATTTTATCTTTATAATTATTACATTGTATACGTAATCAACATTATTACTACTACTAATTTATCTTTTTCATCTTATTTTCTTTTGTTTATTTTTATTATTTTTATTTCATTTTATTACATATATATTTTTTTATTTCAGGATTACTGATCTACAGTCTTTATCTATCTTTCCTTCTCCAACGCTTTATTCTATCTCAACCCTACCTTTATGCCTTCACCCTCTTTTCGATCTTTTCCTTTGGTACCCCGTTTATCTTAACCCTTTTCTGCTCTAGATTTTCCCCATTCCTTCTGTCTACCCCCTCCTAAAATTTCACCCTACTTGTATATATCTAATTTCCAACTACCTGCTCCAAGCCCATTCACACCTCCCTCGCAGTTGTCCTAAAAACAAAACAAAACAAAACAAACAAACAAAAAAAACAGTCTTTCTCTCTAACCCTTTGAAGTTGTATGTTGAATGTTAACTATACTGAAGTTGTATGCTTTTTTTTTATAAGATTGACTTGCCTATGCTTTTTGTTTGATTGTATGTTTTTGTTAGCTGGGTTCTAGTCACCTTTATTGGTGGTTATTAATATTGCAAACACATTTCTATTCAGTGCCTTGTGTGTTGTACCTGGTTGTGTTGTATTTTGTGCCTTTAAATCAAAGCAGGAGAGAGAGAACTACACAACCAGACATCCTAGATCATGGGGAGACCAAAAACCAGCCCGTATATGAAAGAAAAGCAGGCTTCACAAGAAAAGGAAGTAAACGAGATAGAAGCAAGCAACTTACCAGAGCAAGAATTCAGAGTAATGATCATAAGATGGCTAAAAAGAATGGAAGACAAATTTGACAATATGAGTAAGAACCAAGAGGAAATGAAGAAGAACCAAGAAGAAATGAAAAATGACATCGCTACTGTAAAGAACTCAATAGAAAGTATCAAGAGTAGATTAGAAGCAGAGGACCGCATCAGTGAGCTAGAAGACAAGATGGAAAAAAATACCCAATTAGAACAGTTTCCGGAAAAAAAAAAATTAAAAAACAGGAGGAAAGTCTAAGGGAAATTTGGGACAATACAAAACAAAACAATATTAGAATAATAGGGGTTCCAGAAGGAAAGGGAACTGAGGAAGACATGGAAAATGTATTTCAAGAAATAATGACAGAAAACTTTCCTGAGATAGAGAAGAAAAAACCCCACACAAATCCAAGATGCTTGCAGAGTCCCAAGCAGAATGAACCCCAGAAAACCGACCCCTAGGCACATTATAATTAAGCTGGCAAACACCAACGACAAAAAAAGAATTTTAAAAGCAGCCAGAGAGAGACAGAAAGTTACATATAAAGGAACCCCTATCAGACTAGCAACTGATTTCTCCACAGAAACTTATCAGGCCAGAAGGGAATGGGATGAAATATACAAAATCATGCAAAGGAAGGGTCTGAATCCAAGAATACTGTACCCAGCAAGGCTATCAATCAAAAGTGAAGGTGAAATTAGGAGCTTCACAGACAAAAACAGACTAAGGGAATTTATCTCCACCAAACCAGCAATGCAAGAAATACTAAAGGGTCTACTGTAAAATTAAAGAAATAGAAAGCAAAGAAGGAACACAGGGGTATAGAATAAAAATGGCGTCTAGTAAGTATTTATCAATAATAACTTTAAATGCAAATGGACTGAATGCTCCAATCAAAAGACATAGGGTAACGGATTGGATAAGAAAACAAGACCCATATATCTGTTGTCTACAAGAAACCCACCTCAGAAAAAAAGATGCACACAGACTGAGGATGAAGGGATGGAAAAAGGTTTTCTAGGCGAATGGAAATGAAAAAAAAGCTGGGGTAGCAATACTTATATCTGACAAATTAGATCTCAGAGTGAAGGACATAACAAGAGATAATGAAGGCCACTTCATAATACTAAAGGGAGCAATTCAACAAGAAGAAATAACCCTGGTAAATATATATGCACCCAACACGAGAGCACCTCAATATATAAAAAAACTGCTGGAGGACATTAAGGGAGAGATTAATAGCAATACAATCATAGTAGGAGACTTTAATACCCCATTATCACCCTTTGACAAATCATCTAAACAAAAACTCAGCAAAGAAATATCAATCCTAAATGACTCGGTAGACCAGATGGAATTAATCGATATCTTCAGAACATTCCACCCCAAAGCCACAGAATATACATTCTTCTCAAGTGCACAGGGGACATTCTCAAAGATAAACCACATTTTGGGACATAGGCAAAGTCTCTTCAAATTCAAGAAGATAGAAATCATATCAAGCATCTTCTCAGATCATAGTGGCATAAAACTGGAAATTAACTACAATACATTGAAAAAAATCCAAAGAAATCAAACACATGGAGACTAAACAGCATGCTATTAAACAAGGACTGGGTTACCAAAGAAATCAAGGAAGAAATTAAAAACATCCTGGAAACAAATGACAATGAAAACACAACTATCCAAAATCTATAGGACACAGCAAAAGCAGTTTTGAGAGGGAAGTTCATATCCCTACAAGCCTATTGCAAAAAACTAGAAAAAAAGGTAACAAATGATCTAACTCTACAACTCAAAGAGTTAGAAAAAGAGCAACAAGAAAAGCCCAGTGTAAGCAGAAGGAAGGAAATAACAAAAATCAGAGCGGAGATAAATGACATAGAGACTAAAGAAACAATACATAAGATCAACAAAACCAAGAGCTGGTTCTTTGAAAGAATAAACAAGATAGATGAACCTCTAGCCAGGCTAACCAAGAAACAAAGAGAGAGGACCCAAATAAACAAAATCAGAAACAAAAGAGGTGAAATAACAACAGACCCTGCCGAAATACAACGGATTGTTACAAAATACTATGAACAACTCTATTCCAACAAACTGAACAACCTGGAGGAAATGGACATATTCCTAGAAAAATACAACCTTCCAAAACTCAATCAGGAAGAATCTAAAAATCTCAATAGAGCAGTGACTTGGGAAGAAATTGAAACAGTCAACAAAAAGCTTCCAGCAAACAAAAGCCCAAGGCCAGATGGCTTCACAGGAGAGTTTTACCAAACATTTAAGGAAGAACTAAAACCTATCCTCCTCAGACTTTTCCAAAAAATTCAAGAGGAAGGAACACTTCCAAACTCCTTCTATAAAGCCAGCATCACCCTAATACCAAAACCAGATAAAGACAACTCAATGAAAGAGAATTACAGGCCAATATCCCTCATGAACATAGATGCCAAAATCCTCAACAAAATTCTAGCAAATCGGCTCCAGCAGAGCATCACAAAGATCATACACCATGACCAAGTAGGATTTATGCCAGGAATGCAAGGTTGGTACAATATCCGCAAATCAATAAACGTGATATATCACATAAACAAATTGAAAGATAAAAACCATATAGTCATATCAATTGATGCAGAAAAGCATTTGATAAAATCCAACACCCTTTCCTGATAAAAACTCTTAACAAAGTGGGAGTACAAGGATCATACCTCAACATAATAAAAGCTATATATGATAAACCCACAGCCAACATCATACTCAATGGGCAAAAACTAAAACCATTCCCTCTAAGAACAGGAACAAGACATGGATGCCCACTATCGCCACTCCTCTTTGACATAGTACTGGAAGTACTAGCCATTGCAATTAGACAAGAGGAGGAAATAAAAGGCATCCAAATTGGAAAAGAAGAAGTAAAGTTATCCTTATTTGCAGACGACATGATATTGTATATAAAAAAAACAAAAGACTCCATTAAAAAACTAATTGGCTTAATAAATGAATTTGGCAATGTAGCAGGATACAAAATTAACGCCAAGAAATCTGTGGCATTTCTATACACCAACAGTGAACTTACAGAAACAGAGACTAAAAAAGCAATTCCATTTACCATCGCACCAAAAAAAATAAGATACCTAGGAATAAACTTAACTAAGGAAGTAAAGGAAATGTACATGGAAAACTACACGACACTGAAAAAAGAGATAGAGGAAGATGTAAACAGATGGAAGAACATACCATGTTCATGGATTGGTAGAATCAACATCATCAAAATGTCCATACTTCCTAAAGCAATCTATAGGTTCAATGCACTCGCCATTAAAATACCAACGGCATATTTCACTGATCTAGAAAGAACTCTCCAAAAGTTCATTTGGAACAATAAAAGACCCCAAATAGCCACAGCAATCCTGAGAAAGAAGAGTAAAGTAGGAGGGATCTCAATACCAGACTTCAAACTGTATTACAAAGCCACTGTTCTCAAAACAGCCTGGTACTGGCACAAGAACAGACATATAGATCAATGGAATAGAATCGAGAACCCAGATATCAACCCAAATCACTATGCTCAATTAATATTTGACAAAGGAGGCACGAATATACAATGGAGTCAAGACAGTCTCTTCAATAAATGGTGTTGGGAAAATTGGACAGATACATGCAAAAGAATGAAACTAGATCACCAACTTACACCATACACAAAAATAAACTCAAAATGGATACAGGACTTAAACATCAGACGGGAAACCATAAAAATACTAGAAGCATCCACAGGCAACAAAATCTCAGACATATGCCAAAAGAACTTCTTCACTGATACTGCCTCTAGGGCAATGGAAGCTAAAGAGAAAATAAACAAATGGGACTACATCAAAATAAAAAGCTTTTTTACAGCAAAAGAAACCATCAGCAAAACAACAAGAAAGCCCACTGTGTGAGAACATATTTGCAAATGTTACCACTGATAAAGGTTTAATCTCCAACATCTACAAACAGCTTACACAACTAAATAAAGGGAAGATGAATGATCCAATTAAAAAATGGGCAATGGACCTAAATAGAATATTTTCAAAAGAAGACAGAAGGAAGGTCAAAAGGCACAAAGTCACTAATTATCCGAGAGATGCAAATCAAAATAACAATGCGGTACCATCTCACACCTGTCAGAATGGCCAACATCAACAAATCAACAAACGACAAGTGTTGGCGAGGTTGTGGAGAAAAAGGAACCCTCGTGCACTGCTGGTGGGAATGCAGACTGGTGCAACCACTGTGGAGAACAGTGTGGAGTTTCCTCAAAAAACTGAAAATGGAACTCCCATTTGACCTAGTAATCCCACTCCTAGGAATATATCCCAAGAAACTAGAAACACCAATCAGAAAGGATATATGCACCCCGATGTTCATCTACAATAGCTAGAATCTGGAAACAGCCTAGGTGCCCGTCAGCAGATGATTGGATCAAAAAACTTTGGTACATCTACACAATGGAATACTATGCTGCCATAAAAAAGAAGGAATTCTCATCATTTGCAGCAACCTGGATAGAGCTAGAGAACATCATGCTGAGTGAAATAAGCCAGTCAATGAAAGAGAAATACCGCATGGCCTCACTCATTTATGGATATTAAAGAACATTATAAACTGACAAACCAAAAGTCAGATATAAAGACAGTAAAGCAATAAGCAGACTGTAAAATTACAGCGGAAAGAGTAGAGAGATCTGGGGGAGATAAGATCTGGGTTCAAAATATATATATATATATATATATATATATATATATATATATATATATATATATATTATATATATGTATGGTGAGGGAGGGTATGTATGAGGTTTATTTTAGTACCTATATGCATGACCAGGTTTGATTCTGGCCAAGGGCCTGTACCTTGTATACATGCATATAAGTACAACCAATGGACACAAAACTCTGGAGGGTATGTATGGGGTTTATTTTAGTACCTATATGCATGACCAGGTTGATTCTGGTCAAGGGCCTGTACCTTGTATACATGCATATAAGTACAACCAATGGACACAAAACTCTGGGGAGGGAGGGTATGTATGGGGGGAGGGGCAATGTTAAAATATGTACACAGATAATAATTTAATAAAAAAAAATATATATATATATATATTTTATTGATTTTTTTTTTCAGAGAGGAGGAGAGAGGGATAGAGAGCTAGAAACATCGATGAGAGAGAAACATCTACCAGCTGCCTCTCCACACCCCCTACTGGGGATGTGCCCGCAACCAATGTACATGCCCTTGACTGGAATTGAACCCAGGACCTTTCAGTCCGCAGACCGACGCTCTACCACTCAGCCAAACCGGTTTCGGCCCATTAACACTTTTAAAAATATATTTTTATTTATTTCAGAGAGGAAGGGAGAGAGAGAAAGATAGAAAAATCAATGATGAGAGGGAATCATGGATCAGCTGCATCCTGCATACACCCTGTTGGAGATGAGCCCGCAACCTAGGCATGTGCCCTTGACCATATCAAACCTAGACCTCCTGGTTCATGGGTCAACCCTTAACCACTGAGCCACACCAGCTGGGCTCTGTTAACATTTATAAATGGCTTGTTTTGTGAAATGCCCTTTTAAAACATTGCGTGGAGACTTGCCATTGGAAATAGCTATTCCATTAAAAGAGAGTCACATATGGGAATATCCAGTTTCCTCCAGAAGAGCAGCTCAGTCATAACTGGAAGTGAACTATGGCCAAGCTAAGTTTTTTTCCCCCTTCTCAGCACAGTATGCCCAAATTTCCAGCAGAGTTAAAGGAGAATCTAACTCATAAAATGCATATGGCCTTGCATATATATTTCACAGCTCTGGAATAAAAAAGCTAAAGCTTTTGGAAATGTAGTATTCAAAGAGTTCCCTGAAAAGGTCAGATACTTATCGGAGTTGTTTGATTAAAGTCAGAATTTACAAGTAGGACAAAAGTCTTACTATTCATGTCTTAAAAAAGGAGGAGTTCGCAAATCTACCGATGATCAGCATTGCTGAGAATTCTCTTGCATTAGTATGCCCAGGACAGCTTTACCATTCTTTTTGCCTAAACTTGACTATCCCTGGGGGACCAGCAGGGAGAGGAGAGGCAGCCCTGTCAGGGGCGGGCCTCCAGGCTGCTCTTAGCGCTTCTTGCTGCAGAGGGCTGAAAATTCACTTTGGAAAAAATGGCAGAAAGAACACCTGCGATCTTAGATCATTTTTTCCTGGATCTCAGCCTGACTACCATCAGCCAATCTGCCCTAAAGAGCTGTCTGGAGATATGAACAGTCTCCTAAACAGCTTCTCAGAGTAAAAACAGACACAAAAGGGTTGTGTGTGGAGATGGGGGTGGGGTCTTGGTCTGTCACAGCCATTTTATGACCTGATTATAAAAGACAAAGCTAGAACTAATAACGGCAGCCCCTCCACTGGCCCATGAAGTCTTGTCTCTTGTCTTCTGAGACACCCACCTTCTTGGCTTGACCCATGTCAGGAAAGTGTCTTGTCTTGGTGGTGTCTTGGAACCAAGAGGCAGATGCTATTAGAGATTGTACCATGCCACTGGAGTTCTGTAAAAGTCATCTATTACCTAGGTTCTGCCTTTTACAATAAAAAGAAATAAAGAAAACCCCTATATTAAACATATATAGGGGCTCTCAACTTTAACATCATTGTTAATATTTAAGTTAAAATTAATAATAATGGCAGCTACAGAAAGCAAGACAGCCAGTGCATGTGAGTCTTTCTAGCTACGTAAGTTACTGGGAAAGTTATTCAACCTTCCTGAGCTTAATTTTTCTCTTTTGTAAAATAAATTATTATAAGAATCAAATAATATGCAATTTAGCACAATGTTTGGGATATAGTAAGTGCTCAATAACTACTGACTATTATTGATTTATCCAAGTCTTTCCTTAAATATTTTTTCTTAGATAGCCCTCCCTGATCACACTGTCTAAAAGTGTTAGTTGTGTCAATATTTGTTTATCCTGCCTTATTTATTTTCTTCACAGATTTTACCACAGTCTAACTCGTGTGTGTGTGTGTGTGTGTGTGTGTGTGGCCTGTCTTACCTACTGAAAGTAAACTTCATAAGGGTAAAAACTTTATTGACTCATTGCTAAGTCAGGAATAATACCTAGCACATGGTAGGCACTTAATAAAACTTTATTGAATAAATAAATGAATAATTATATTCCACATACTCATAATTTTAGGCAGACTCATGCTAAAATCACCTGAAATAAAATACAATTTATTTTCTTTTTTAAAGTCAGCACACCATCCCAGTTTTTATCCACTCACACTGTTAACAAAATACTCTCTTATGACAACTAAGTTACTGGCATTAAGAGATAATTCAGGACAAATATAAATTTCTTTCCTGTCACTCTCTAATTTATGGATTGGAGAACTGCTGGCCAATGTCTTCCAGGCGACCTTTTTATGAGTTAAAGAGCATTAATATATCCTTCCTCGGCCTCCTTGTTCCTGCACTGAGAAATCTCAATGTCTTTACTTTCTAGTGATTAAAAATACACAGTTCTATGTGGTTCTGTTCTAAATCTCATGCAAAATCTTCACATCTCTCTTTGGTTTGGAGTTCAGAATTGGAAAACATACTTTATTCCTGACTGCAAAGCATAATTACTAAATTTACCTCCCAAGTTCAATGGCTGTGTTCCTGTTCATAAAGCCAGAAATGGTGCCTTTGTGTTTTACGGCATTACATAGCTAACTTGTGGTCAGCACGTTATTCCCAATGACCTTGGGAACTTTTTCTGCCCAACTTGCACATATCCAGCCTGTCCTCACCTGATTGAGGAGTTTATTTTAGTACCTAAGTGTCTCCCTTTTCTTTGAGCCTTATTCTGTCTTTGGCCACCATTGTGAATTGTGTCCTTCCCTTCTCTCCTCAAAAGAAATGTATGCATTGACGTCTTAACCTGCAGTATCTCAGAATATTTAGATAGGGCCTTTAGAAAGGCAATGAAGGTACAATGAGGCCACTAACCCAATATGACTGGTGTCCTTATAAGAAGAAGGGATTAGAACACAGAGACACAGAAAGAAAGCCAGGTAAAGACAGGGAAGCTGCAACCAGATTGGCTCAGTGGATAGAGCTTCGGCCTGTGGACTGAAAGGTCCCAGGTTTGATTCTGGTCAAGGGCCTGTACCTTAGTTGTGGGCATACCCCCAGTGGGGGGTGTGCAGGAAGCAGCTGATCGATGATTCTCTTTCATCGATGTTTCCAACTCTCTATCCCTCTGTCTTCCTCTCTGTAAAATATATATATATATATGACAGGGAGAAGGTCCTGTTTAGTAGTCAAGCAGAGAGGCCTCAGAAGAAACCAACCTGACCTTGACCTCAGGGTCCTAAACTCCAGCACTGTAAGAAAATAAATTTATATTATTTGAGCGACCCATTCTGTGGTACTTTATTATGGCAGCCCTAGCAAACTAAACTAGCCCCTTTTCCTATTTATCAAGCATACTTTGAGTTCTGATTCTTAAGGTGCTATTCTGCAGTTGACTCTGGCACCCTGTTCTCTTCTGGTGTTAATTCTGCAAGGGAAGTGCTCAAAAGAGAATGGGCACAAAGTCTACTGGACCTGATAAGATCATGGGAGGTAAATTAAACTCTAGTCTCGCTTACAGTTCATAGTTGATTACTCTGAAGGATTTCTGGGAAAGCACCCAGGAACAGTTAGGTGTGTGGGAGGTCAGCATTACCGGTGTCACTGGTAATTAAGGATTTGGGATGAAATGAGCTTATCAAGGGAATACATCTGTGCAGGGCAGATAAAACCACTGGCAGCTAAATGACTTACCTCAGTAAACCCAATGGACACTTCATGCAGAACCTGTCTTTTTTATTTTAACTGTCTGATGGCGCTTGACATGGACAATCTTTTATTTCCTCCTTTTTTTGAAACATCCTCTTCCTTTGTCACAATACTTGTTTCTGGTTTTCCTCCTGTTCCTGTGAAGCTCTCCCAATACTTCTAGTTTCCTTATTCTTCCAATGCCATCTTTATTTAGGAATCTGCCCTCACCCAACTTCTCACTCAACACATCTCTCTCACACCATGTAGTTCACCATCCCCATCATAGGTGGTACCCTGTGCCCTACACTTTCCCAATACTTTATCTCTTCTCAATGTTTACTTTCTCTGAGACCCATTCTCAACAAGATTCTATTGATATCTAATATTTCCTAATAAACGAATTCCATTTATGCATTCTCTCATTTGTTTATTCCCTTAACAATCACATACAGAGTGTTATATGCCATGCACTATTCAAAGAACTGAACTGCAATGATCATGACCAATTGTGGCTCATTTACATTTTACCAGAAGCCTTCAATTCCGCAGTCCAGAAAAGTAAGTAGTAATAACAATAGTTTACATTTTTGTTACAGTTTACAAAATGCTTATCCTATCTAACGAAGACAGGATATGCAAATCGACTGTCACTTCGTGACAAATATGACAGCGCCCACAGCCAATAAGGAGGGAATATGCAAATTGATGCAACAAAGATGGTGTTCTGACTCACCCAGGCCACTCCAGTTCTCTGGGCAGCACACGTGTACAGGCACGAAGTGGCCAGGGAGGGGCGGGATGCCTGCTATGAGGTTGGGGGTAGGGGGTAGAGGAAGCTACAGGAGGGCAACAGGGCCAGAGCGAAGGCGGCTCCAGCTGGAGTGAACGCAGAAGGCAGTGGCCAAGTGAAGGCCCACACGTGGGTGCCAGAGGGAAACCGGTGCCAGCAGCCAGGGGAAGGAAGGCCCATTCTTGCACAAATCTTCATGCATTGGGCCTCTAGTATTATGCATATTATACCATGTGATGCTTATCACAACTCCATGAAATAGATTGGGAAGGTGTCATTTTAAACCCAGGAAATTCAAGCTCATGGATTCTGACAAAAATATCTTTCTAAGAATTGGCAGAGCCAAGATTTGAACATAGGTCTTTTGCCTCACAAGCTAATACTGATTCCTTTCTACTCCAGATGCTATGTCAGAACTAACTGTAATGGTGCTTTGAAGTCTAGAGGGAGAATGGAGTTTGCATGGTGTTTTGGTTTACTATTGCTGCTGTAACAAATTGCTACAATCTTGGTGGCATAAAGCAACATGCATTTATTCTCTTATAGTTCTGGAGGTTGGAAGTTCAAAATGAGTCTCACTAGGCTGAAATCAGCATGTCTTCAAGACTGTTCCCTCCGGAGGCTCCAGGAGTAGAATGTGTTTCCTTGCTTCATCCAGCTACTGGAGGCTGCCATCATTCCTTGGCTCATGGCCCCTTAGCAAGTTGCATTTTCTACAACTTTTATCATTATATCACTTCTTCCTCACCTATAAGATCTCCCTCTAACCCTTTCTTATAAGTACATTGCTATTGTATCATTGGAACCACCCATGATAATCCATGATAATTACTCCATCTCTGTATCCTTAATTTTATCACATCTGCAAAGTGACTTTTGCCATATAAATTCATATTCACTGATTCCAAAGAATAGGACCTGATATCTTTTTAGGATCTGGTATCTTTTTGGGCTATCATTCAGCCTACCACCCATGGTATCCTTTTTAAATTATTCATTTAGTGGACTATTAAAATATATATATTTTAATTTTTCTACATAGAGGAAGAAAGGAATAGAGAGTTAGAAACATTGATGATGCTCTATCCACTGAGCTAAACCAGTTAAAACCTTTTTTTTTTTTAAACAAAAAGTCACAACAAACTGTAGTGACTTTTCAATTTTTCTTCATCTAAATCCAAATAGGTTCATCAGTCCTTCATTCATTCAGCTGACAAACATGGAGCTCCTATGTGTTGGGCATCATGCAAGTTATTGGGCAGTGATAATGAAAGAATGTAAGAGGTATAATTAAAACTTCTTTGGCCTGAGTGGCTCAATAAAGGTTTTCCAGACATGGAATTGCTTGAGCTCAGTCTTCAGTAGCAGCAGGAGTTTGTCAGGCAAATTGCAACTAGAAATAAATACAGACAAAGGGACAAAAACTACCTAATGACCAAAGTGTGAACCCCATAGCATATTCCAGGAACTGCAAGTAGTTTTTCAATACTGCTGACAAAGTGTGATGTGTGTGCGTTGTCTGTCAGACACCTCAAAGACCTCAGATAGAGATGGTGAATTGTAGGGAATTAGGTACTTTTTTTTTCAAGCAATTTATTAATTTATTTTAATAAGCATTTGAGTTTCTCTGAAAAAATTCTAATATTGCTATGTCTCTGTCAAATGCCACAGTATTCTTCTTATTTCTGCAGTTAGCAATGGAAAGAAAGCTCTACTTCTTTGGACACACACAAATATTTTTTTTAATAGATTCAACTAAGAGACTAAAATGGTAAAACTAGCTTAATAAGCACTCTCTATCCCTGAACTGAAGTTTTGCTGTTGCAAGAAAAAATATCTTTGACTTCTAGACATTTATTCTTTAATTCTCCCACACATACTGAAGGGAAAGCAGCCAAGATGGTGAGCAAAGGAAATTGAAATTTATAAAGAACCATTTAAATAAGAAATCAGATTGGCTTAAAATGAGTCCCATTCTAATCTAATTTTTGAATGCAAAGCTGTTGGTCTTTCAGGATCTAGGATCAGGCTTCTGTACTGGAAATGCGCACATTTTACTTAATTTATCTGCCTGTGTGAAATAATTTCATAGTATTATTAACTTGGCTCATCAAACCACTTGCCTAGAAAAATCAAGTAAAAAAAATGCTGGAAGTGCTCATAGCTGTGTGTGTGTGTGTGTGTGTGTGTGTGTGTGTGTGTGTGTGAGAGAGAGAGAGAGAGAGAGAGAGAGAGAGAGAGAGAGAGAGAGAGAGAGAGAGAGAGAGAGAGAGATGGAGGTGGGAGGAGTCCAGTAGAGGTTGGCCTTAAATTTTCAATCATATTTTGGAAGTGTTTTGTTCTTCATTAAATTTGTCCTTTAAGCTATGTAAATGCTCTTAAATGGATACATGAATGTCTGAGCTAAACCATGTTTGAGAAAGACTATCCATAGGATTATACCTAACTAGCTTAACTCACCTACATAGTGAAGGGTTCCAAATGTACTTGTTTCCTTCCTCTCATTCCCTCCCTCTCCACTGTGTTATTTCACTGCCTTTGCCTAGGTCTCCTCATCCTAAACAAACAAGGCAACTCCCTCCTACCACCATCAAAACAATCAAACAACTTCCTTTGAGTTTGTTAATCCTTTAACCTGACTGGCAATTTTTTAAAACTCTCACAATAACTTTGTGGTTTCTCCTTCTTCTGTCTCTGATGCTCCACTGACATTCCACTTAATATGTATTCTTAATCATCAAATGTACTTTGTGCTTTGCCTCAGTTTCTGTTCTGACTTTCCTGGCGTGATAATACACCTCGCGCCAGGTGTTTATTAACCAATTAATGTTTATTAACATAAATACAAATTAAGTAAAAAGAGAAATATTTGTATATGTTTCTCCTTTTACTTAATTTGCATATGTTTCTCCTTTTACTTAATTCCTACTCTGCATTATGCTGGTTCTCATTACTCTCCTCTTCTTCTTTTGACTCCTGCAAGCCCTTAAAATTATGTATTTCTCAAGGATCTCTTCTTTCTTTAAAGGCATTACTTTGAGGATCTTAACCACCCTTCATTCTTTTTTTTATTACTATTTTTTTTAATCCAACCTTAGCCACTCCCAGGTCTAAGCCTATGTTCAAAAGCCTTCAATAGCCTTGAATTGCCAACTGAAATAAATAAATGAAGGTGGCCTTGGAATCCTTCAATTGCACTGTCATGGCTAGAGTAGGGATAAGAGGGGTGGTAGATGGTTGCACTGCACATTAATGTCTTCAGCATTGGGTCCTATTCTGAAGGGCATATAAGAAACCCAGAGCTCAGAGTACAGTGACTGGGATAGAGAAAGGTTGATGATCATGTGACATAAAAGTGGTTAAGTAAGTGGATACATTTTGGCCTTTAGAACCACGGTAAAGAAGATAGCTGATGTTGACATATGAATAATTGCCATTTGGAAAAGAACTCCTTTTGTGCCATTTGGTCATGAGAGCTAGAACTTGAACAAAGAAGTGGAAGCTACAGGGAAAATGATGTTAGCTCAATATATAGAGAAAACAGAACTAAATAAAGTTGGGACAGGAGTTCTCAAGAGCAGAACCTCTGTTATCGGAGGTTTTCATTTAAACTGGATGCATTTGTAAGAACATTATAGAGTTGATTCAAGAATATAATTCTTTTCAATTATGAGGTTATTTATTTATGTAGCTCTTTCTTAGCCTAGCATGCAGCACCAACCCGTTTTGCCAACTCTCCCTCTCAATTTCTATACATGTCCATGCTGTCTTTACCCGCAATTTCCTTGACTTATAGATTTCCTTTCAAATTTTTAATCCATTTTTTAAATTTTGAGGATAAATAATTAACTAAAAAAATAAGTGATGGTATTACTTCTTAAGGGAGATCTATAGGTAAAGGCCCCTAAATGTATTACCCCAGATAGATATTCTTAAGCAGAAATATATAGTCAGCTGATTCTTCTTCCAGGCAAGTAATAATAATAATACCAATTAAAATAATGTATTCCATAACAGGCATTTCATTAGATGAAACCCACAAATATGGCAGTCTCACATTCCCTTGAAATCAATAGAGGTTTTTGTCAAAATTAAAATGATAACACACAAAATTTTATCCATTTTCAATGGCCAAATCAAATGTTACTTTTCTATCAAAATTTCCCTCCTCACATCTCAGATACCACCATGAACAGATCAGTTGTTTTACTCTAAAACTTTAACACTTCTTTTATTCATTTTAAGGTGCTTAGTATTCTTGTTAATGTTATTTGTTTACGTTTCTCCTTTTACTTAATAAGATACCAACTTCATGAGGCAGGAATTACTTTTATATTGCTATAATCTCTATAAGACCTAGTATAATGGAATTCCCTTATACTAGGGTTCAGATATACTGATGTCAAATTAGTAAGAAAGTTTTTTAAAATGATTCTAAATAGTAGGTAACTTTGTTTTTCGAGAAGTTTTGTGACATTCTTACTGAGATATCCAACACATATTCATAATAGAACATTAAAAGAATTGTAAATTTGGTTATATTTTTATGAAATTAACTGACACTGAATCAGAGCTCTATACCATTAAAATTTGTAAAATTAAGAACTCAGAAATATAAACAGTGAACTCTGGCAAGACTTAAGAAAGGGAACATCTTATTGTGATATATCAGACATTTACTCTTTTATCTCAACCATTTCTTCCTGCTCTTTATAGCAATACAGAACATTCTCATTGGTGCTGATTTCTGTTTGGTAAATTGTTGCCAAGAGCCCAGATGTTTTCTCTTTGTGAATTTACAGAAGCTTGTGCTGTCCAAATTTTAGAAGGGCTGTTAAACTAGATTCGATAAAGCAAGAAAAAAAAAACACAAACAAAAAACAGACCAACTTACGTTGAAAACTAAGCCTAAATTATTTACTATTTCACCTGCTCCCCACCCCACTCCCTCTTTCCCATCTGCATTCAGTTCTCAAGTACGGTAACTCAAATTAGGGGCTAAAATTCAAATTATGAGTTGAAAAGCATGACTGTGGCTGCCAGGAAAATCTAAATATATGGGAATCTAGTGAGGCAGTCTGATCAGCTCAGAAGTCTCCTTTACTTATGGTACTTCTTAGGAAGCAATCTTCTAAACCGTTGGACTGTCAGCCATTAAAATCCCCTTAGAAAAGGCCCAAAGGAAAGCCCTTCCATATGGGTCTGAGGCTAGTGTAATGCTGTCGAAAAGATGAAGTACCGTGACTCCTCAAGTACCTGGGCACCTCAGGAATGAACGAAACTCAGTGTTTTCCCTCTAGGCTTATCTTATGGCTTCTGCTGCTTAGCCTTCTATCTTCTGACTTCCCCCTTCCTCTCAGCCTAAACGGAAGAAAGTCAGAATGACATGGTCCAAAAAGTCAGCAGGAAGGTTGTGGGAATTCTCTTTCTCATCTGGATATGTGCCACAAAGAAAGAAGGAGAAAAAAAAAAAGATTATCAGGTTGCAGCAGAGGAAAAATAATAAATGAAATAGACAAATTACAACAGTCATGCTTCCCCATTGCAAGTTCAATGTCATTCTTTTCTGATAGAATGAAGAGGAAGCTAAAAGATATTAAAACTTAATGTGGCTCCATCCCCCCACCCCCTCTTTCTGGTATGAAAATAAATTTCTAGATATGAAAGGAGCACGGTTTGGAATACTAAAACATTATTTAATTAATTAAAGCAATCTGGCATTATTACCTACAATATGCTTTCTGACAACTTGGCATAGGCATTGAGAAGTTGCCAGACTATTTGGAAAAGAATTAACTTGGTCTTTGCAAGAAGGGGGCATGAGGACTGATGATTAAGCACTGATTTTCTTTTCTTATAAACTAGTGTCGTGTGTTCCGAAGGCATTAGCTTTGTTTTGTAGGAGAATTGAATCTTCCCTGTCCTAGCTCTCTGTGGTTACGTGGGTAGGATAAGTGGTAGCTGCTTCAGGCTGAGCTTTAGTATAGAATGCTTCTGACAGTGCAGGGACTCACAGAGCAAGCTGAAGCAGAGTATGAGCACACTGACTCATGCTTTATGCCATCTACACTCTCTTAAGTCTTATTTGTAGACAAGAAAGCTTTTTTAAATAATTATTCCAAGTGGGATATTCCTGCCATAAAGATTATAAATCTCATAATCCCTTGCTGAAAATCTGGCTTGTACTTAGAACATCAAAACAATAATCAGATTCTTTATTTTTAATGTAAAAAATATAAAATATGGAACATATTCCAAAAAGTACATGTACAGCATATGTAATTTAAAAATTAGTAAAATGAACAAACTACCCCCACTGCCAGCTTGAGAAATAGAGCACTAATGATGTCTTAAGTCACCTGTGTACCCATTCTCATTCCCAGCCTCAGTAGTCACCCTTAGCCATTACTCTGAGCTTTATATTTATCAATTTCTTGCATGTGTATATATACTTGTCTTTAATTTTATATTAAAAACATCAGACTATTTTCCCACATGACTTGTCTTCCTTAACATGTTTATGAGAGTCATTTGTGGAGATGTGTGTAGCTCTAGTTAATCTATGTCTGACTATTGAATGAATGTTAATGTCATTCTTACTCCTATTGATCAACACTTGAGTTGTTTCCAGAATTTTGCTATTATAAATGATGTTGCCATTACATATATGTTGGACAGTAATTGCTGGGTTATGGGGTATACATGTCTCAGCTCTGCTAAATCATGCCCTAATTATTTTTTTTTAAATTTGGTTTCTAGCAGCATAAAAGAGTTTCTGTTTTTCCATAGCTTCACCACTTGATATTGTCATACTTTATAAGCACATTTGGTGGGTCTTAAATGGTATCTCATTATATTTTTAATTTGTGTTTGACTGATTACTAATGATGTTGAGCATATTTTATGTGTTTAGTAGCTACTCAGTTCTGATTTTTGCTCATTTTTCTATTGAAGTGTTTTACTTTCACTTATTGATAGTTAGGCATTCCTCTCTTTTTTATTGTGAAATATAGTATACAAACAAAATTACATGAAACATGTATAATTTAATAAATAATTTCAAGGAAATACTTGTGGAAGTACAACCTATGTTACGAAATAGACATTTTTAGGACCCCAGAAACTCCACATATGTCTCAGATCTTTACTTCAATTCCATCTTTTGCCAGAGAAGACCACTATCTTGATTTTTGTGACAATATTTTTTTTGCTTTTTGATAGTTTTATCATCTATGTATGCAGTCTAAACAATAAGTTTAATGTGGTCCGTTTTGAACTTTATACTGTACATATTCTTTTAGATTTGGCTTCTTTAGATCAACATTGTGATTCTTAGCCTGATCTCATATCCTATCTTGAGGATTTGGGATACATCTTACTTTAATCCTAGAGCTTTCCCTATAACTCAGATCTATAATACATCGAAATTTAAATAAAACTAAAAAGATAATACTCACCTAGATTAATTTATGTCTTCTATTTTACCACAATTTATAAATTTCTATATGTTAATTGTAGATGAATCAGGAAATTTCACAAAATTGCTAGCTACAATAGTTGCTATGGTAGCAGATTTATTTTCATTTTATTGCTGCCTTATTTCTGAACATTTTATGTATGGCATAATCATGAATTAATTTTAACTCACCCAGGCTTCATATCTACTATCTCTGAGGCAAGGCCAGTGTTTTTATATTCTTTTCTCTTCAACACCAATAGCCTAATATATATCTTAGAAGAACTCTTAGTCTTCTGGATTCATATATATATATATATATATATATATATATCTCCTAAGTGACTGTTAAGACCGAACAACCAGGATGACCAGAGCAACCAGTAGACCAGTCACTATGATGCACACTGGGGATCACCAGGGGACAGACACTCAATGCAGGAGATGCCCCCTGGTGGTCAGTGCATTCCCATAGCCAACCTCCTGCAACCCCTCTACCCGGCCAGCCAACCTCCCACAGTCCCTTCCCCCAGGCCCTGATCAAGGGGGAGGGGAGGCTTGCAGGTCAATCTCCCATGGCGGGCCAATCTCCCACAGTCCCTACCCCCAGCCAGCTGGCCCCCCAATAGGCTTTGATCACCAGCCAGGCCAAGGGATCCCACCTGTGCATGAATTCGTGTACCAGGCCTTTAGTGGAAATATAATATGAAATAGTCAAATAAGTTATAAATCTTAAGATGCTATGCCTAAGCCATAGAACTTAGTAAACACTAATAACTGGGACCCAAACACATTGCCAATGATATAAACTAGAGGCCCAGTGCATGAAATTTATGCACCAAAGGGGGATGTCCCTCAGCTCAGCCTGCACCCTCTTCAATCTTGGATCCCTCAGGGGATGTCTGACTGCAAGTTTAGGCCCTATCCCGCAGTCGGACATTCCTCTCACAATCCAGGACTGCTGGCTCCTAACCGCTCACCCGCCTGCCTGCCTGATCCCCCCTAACCACTCTGCCTGCCTGCCTGATTGCCCCTAATCTCTCTGCCTGCCTGCCTGCCTGATTGCCTCTAACCTCCTGATTGTCCCTAACCCCTCCGCCTGATTGCCACTAACTGCCTCTGCCTGCCAGCCTGATCACCTCTAACTGCTCTCTCCTGCTGGCCTGATCACCCCTAACCACATCTGCCTCAACCCCTCCACCTGTGGTTTTGTCCAGAAGGATGTCTGGAAGACATCTAATCTATCTGGTCTAATTAGCATATCACCCTTTTATTAGTACTTGTAGACTTTTTTTTTTAATTACTGGTTTTTACCTAGTTTTCTTGTTCTCTACTCTCTTTCCTAAAGCACCCCAGAATTCAATTCAAATTAGTTTAATTCAACCACCAATTACTGAGGGCCTAAGGAATATCCCCTCCTTCAACCATAAAAAAGGAAGCAATAAAAAGAACTAATTTATTCTTTAATTTATTCTTTAGACCAGTCAAGAAGACATAGGTGTGTGTGTGTGTGTATAATTACCACATAGTATAAAGTCAATAATAGAAGCAAGAACAAGGTGAAAGTCACACAGAGGAAAGAGTGATTAACTCTATTAGAGATCACGTGTTAGAAGAAGATATCACGGAAAAAGGAAGTACCCAACCTGGTTTTTAAAGGATGAGTAGAAAATGTCTAACCAAGGGAAAAGGGATGGGCAAAAGCCTGAAGGTTACAATGAGTTCAATGAACTACACGTGATTCAATGTTGCTGGAGCTTTAAGTACAAAGCAAAAGAATGAAGAGAGATGAGGCTCCAGAGAAAGGCCAAGGTAAGATTGCAAAGGACATTGAATGGCTTGTCAAGGAGTTTGAACTAAATAAGCAATAGGAAGCCATTTAAATATGGGGACACAATCACATCTCTGTTTCAGGAATATTATCTTCGAGATGTTGTGGAACTTCAGTGGTCAGATGTGTAGAGGGTGTTAGAAATATAAAGATCCAGTTCAGGACTGTTAAGCATCAGAGGCTCCACTGTGTCCAAGACCCTTTTCCTATATTGTCGCCCTTGTGTGTAACCACAATCTCATATTGAAGATGGCAGTATTCACATCCCAGGCAGAAAAGTTAATAGAGACACAGTAAAAAAAGAGTAAAGTGAGCCACCCAACTGTCTTTATAAGAAGATCCCCAAAATCTGCCACATGACGTTTCTACCTACCTTTGACCAGAACTTCCTCGCCTACTCACACCTAGCTACAAGGCAATCAGAGGAATACAGGGGGAAAATGGTGATGAAGGACAACTGGCAGTTTTTTGCCATTGAGAAATAAGATATTGGAAGCAAAGGAGGACAATAAAAAAATGACTCCAGGCCCAGCAGCATAGCTCAGTGGTTGAGCATTGACCTATGAACCAGGAAGTCACGGTTAGATTCCTGGTGAAGGCACCTGCCAGGGTTGCAGGCTCATCCCGAATGTTGGGCATGCAGGCTGCAGCCAATCAATGATTCTCTCTCATCATTGAGTTTCTATCTCTCCCACTCCCTTCCTCTCTGAAATCAATTTAAAAGAAAAAAAGACTACTGTAGTATTGCAATGAGATGATGAGACTATGGTGAGGCAGTATGCATGAGGGTGCAGAGTGAATTGGGAAACAGAATGGTTTAATAGTTTAAAATCTAATGGATGGAGTGATGATTCTTTATTTCTAGCTTAAGTGGCTGACTAGCTAGAGGTATCCCCATGGGGAATTTATACCATCATAAAACTGATAGGAGGGGGGAAAAAGAAACCAAGAAAAATGTCAAAATAGTATTTTTTACTGTATAAAAACCTCTTGCCTCTGACACTTTCCCTTCCCCAGAGTTTCCTCCAAATGTTTGGACTTTACTTAAATGTCTAAGGGGAGATGCATTTATCCAAATAACAGGATGCTGAGCCTTTTTCTTCTATTCAAGAGAGTGGGATAGAAACACTTCCAGACCTGACTGTCACCAACGAGATGAGTGACTGGGCCTTCGTTTCCCCATCTGTAAAATAAGAAAGTGCACTAGTTGATGTCTAAGTTCTCACCAGATACAGAATTGTTTGGCTCACTAATCAGACCAATCACCCACGCTCATTAACAGCATAAAGTGAACAACCTTGATCCCTCCAGCCAATGGAAAAAGTAATGGAGGCAATATCTTAAAGTTCAAGTAAACACAATTTCCTGTCTAATTGCTTCATGTCCCTTTTCACTTAGCTGGTGGAAACCTCGTTTAGTGTGGTCTGGGGGTATTAAACTTCGCTGAACTTATGAAGTCTCTTATTAAAGCGGAGGGGGTTTTGTCAGATGCATTTCAAGATTACTTTAAAAGGTTCTTACTTGTGGGGGAAAGGATTACTTTTCTCATTATGTACGTAAGTCTCCATATGGTCGTTGCAAATATCTCCCCTGAGTTAAGAAGTATTTTCCCTTTCGGTTGGTCAAGTACACAGTGTTTCACCTACTACAAACGTTTCCAACGATCCTTTCATCCCAGAGCACAGCAATGGCGGCGGCCTGTGATTTTTGGCAGAAGGAACACTTTGGAATTGCTAATTTCCTATTTCCAAATTCAGCTGGAGATTGTAGCCTGAGTCCACAGCGCTTTGCAAGTTTCAGCAAGCAGGCCCCGGTGGCACTGCCAGGCTGTGTAAAATGCCAATGCAGCGAAAGCAGCAGGGCGTTTGCTGAGGATGAGCCTTTTGGAAGGCACATTCACATCCAAGACCCCGAGTGAATGCCTTACAGAGACAGGAAAGCGTCCACAGGACACATTGGTAGACTCAGGTGTTTGCTTTGGCCCGAGACTCCCTTCTCATCTCCACTGTGTTCTGTGCCAACTGGCAGCGGTACTCAAGGTCAGATTCTTTTTTAAAAATCAGCAACTTAAATGAGAACCAGTAATGCTTTCAGCAGGTATGATCCGTTTCACTTGGAAAGGGTTTCAACTAGTATTTCTTTTGATATAAAAAGTTTGGAAATCTGATATGAATGTTATATTTTTGTACTCATATCCAGCACCAAGTTTGCCTTCCTTAGCCAAAGAAAATAGCTTTTACTGAATAAGTATTAGGTCCCAGCCTAAGATGAAAACACATTTTCTAGGTGACCAAAATAAAACAAATGCAAATAAGGCTGTGATGATATAATCAACCTGGAAGCAAGCCATGGTTTTATTATTCTCAGTTTCCCAACAATCTTCAGTTGATTTTTTTAATTGATCATTTTTTTTTTGCATTTGACAAACAGACCTTTTAAAAAGAAAAAAACCATAAACATGTTATACATGTTTAATAGCTAGATACCTATCTACTTATATCTATCAATATTTACCTGTCTGTCAGTCAGTCTGTCTCTCTCTGTGTGTAAACTGGCAGCTTAATTCCTACAGTTTCTGAAGCGCAAATCCCCGGAGCTATTTTGATTTGCTCTCCTTTTCTTATATCTCATATCTAACCAACCGGTGAATTCTCCCAGCATTTCCTTGAGAATATATCCAGAATCTGAATATCTCATCACCTCCATTGCTACCCACAGTGGTACTCAGCATCACCAACTTTCCCTCGATGATGGAAAAGGTACCCTCCTCTCCAAAGTGGCCTTAAAACAGAAGCCAGGTCCGTCCCTCAGCTCAGGGCCCTCCGATGAGTTTCCTTCTTTCAGAGTAAAGCCATCATCCTCCACACAGCCTGTCACACCTGGGACCTTGGTACAGGAAAGGGCACAGAGCTTCTATGACCTCATTGAGTGTGCTGCTTTTCCCAAATCTCTACCTGTTCACCAACATGTAATCTCTCTGTACCCTGTTTTTCTGGATTGTATGGCGACTTCATTTCATAGGCACTGTTGATTGACTCATTGGCCCTTGATGATTGAGCTCAATCTCCAGCCTCTCTCCCCTTCCCAGAGGTGGAGGGAATGGGGAGGGAGAGGGAGAAGAGGAGTGATGGACGTTCCAACCAGCTAATCACAGGGTTGGCTCTGCCCCCATTCTTTGGTTACCTAAGGACTTTCCCAAGATCACCTCATTAACATAAAAAAGACACCTTTATTGTACTCTTCACTTTCAAAATTCCATGGGTTTTAGTTGCTCTGTGCCAGAATCAGGGATAAAGACCAAATATGTATTTCTTATTTTAAGCCATATTACACTTCCCTCTTCTCTGGGCCTTCATTTCTTCATCTGTAAATGTGAATAATTATAGTTCATATGATTGCTTTGAGAATCACATGAATTAAGGTATGAAGAGTACTGTAACTACTGGCTGGCCTAGAAACAAATTCTAGAAACCTAACATAAGCAAGAAGCCCTTTTGAAAGATATACATTTTAAAAGGAAGGATATTGCTTCTTCTATTCCCTATTGGAAAAACTCAGGAGAAATTCTCCAAGCAATTTTCCTTGCACCATCTGCATCAGAGTCAGTAAGACTCTTATTTAAAAAGCAGGTTCATGGGCCCTGCCCCAGACTTCCTGAAAAAGCAGCCCAGGAAAATCTCATTCCTAGCAAGTGCCCATTTAATTCTTTCATACTTTAGGGTTTGAGAACCACCTCTGTAAATTACCCCAGGTAACTCCAGCACACCCTTTCTTTCCATCCTTAGCCTGTGCTACAGTAAGGAGTTTCAACTAACTAAATACCACCAAGATTTGCTAACTTATTTAGTATCACTTGCTAACTTTTTCAGTGTCATTTATTAACTTTTTCAACATTCTAAGTACTCCCATTGACCTAGCCTCCCTAACTGGAACTCATTTATAACTGGACTAGAAACCTGAAGCATGAAGATTCATGCAAGAATGGGCCTTCCTTCCCCTGGCTACCAGCACCACCTTCTCTCTGGCCAAAGCCACCTTTCCACACTGCCCAGAGGCCTGGAGCTTCTTGGATGGTGTGGATCACCCCACCCCCAGCTGCTCAGCAACTGCAAATACAAATTGACCCGCCATTTTTGTTGGGTTAATTTGCATACTAGCTCCTGATTGGCTGGTGGGTGTCATGAAGGTATGGTCAATTAGCATGTCACTCTTTTATTAAGTAGATAATTTTAAAAATAGATACCAGAGAATCTCAGTAGCCATTTACTTTCTAAGGAATGCAATTAATGGAACTCTGCCCATGTAGCAAGCTTTAGCTTTTAAAAATTACCACAGAGAGGCTCTCCCATTGGTGCCTTCTGGGGCTATTTTGGTTTGTGTATCTCCTAGAGGAGGAGCCTGTCTATAATTTAATTCTGATTCAGGACCTTCCAATAGTGTCTAAGACCTACTTTTAAGTCTTCAGGTGATGCTGCATTTATATATAGCATCTTTTTCAGCTCTGAGCTTGGAGAAATTCCAAAGTCTATATAGATTCCCAGAGGTAAACCCAAAGTCAAAGGAGCTTAGTTCAAAGCACAAAGAGGACAAGAAACTTGAAACTCTAGGCCAACAATACTTGTGTCTTTGCCAAAATTTTTAATTTATAGGACCCATGTTCAGGCAAGGAATGGAAGCAAGGATCCCCAAGAAATCTTTCAGAATTATGCTGATTTTCTTTGGTTTATACCTTTTTCCTACTGATGCTGTCAGTGAGATTATTCCTAATTTTATAATCTCCTAAATTAGTGTTTGGTGTGACATTTTTAGGTTTCTGAGCAAGCTTGTCATTTGGCATCATTTCTCTAAGGTAACTTTTGTCTTTGTATACAATTTACTAAAGAACAGGTATGAAAATAAGAGCTGGTTTAATTTAATTGTTAAATTATAGAATGGTAAGTTTGAAGAATAAACTTTGCACGTCAACTGGAGAGTCTCCTGTTGACACAAATACATAGGCTGTTCTATTTAGATCTGCAAAATATGTGAAGCAGAAAACCTCACCAAGCTCTTGCCTGAAATTCTCCTTTTGCCCCTCTAGCATGCTGTGAGATCCTGACATTCCATATTGAGCTACCATATAACCTTTTTTTTCTCTCAATAAGGAAATACTTCATACTTTCTAGCTTTACATGGATGAGGAGGAATAGAAGTAGATTGAGAGAAAGAAGTCGGGGAGGGGGAGGAGTAAATATATTTTCTAACCTAGATTTAACCCTTCATAATATTATTCTTATCTTTCAATTTTCCAAGTTAGAATTAGATGCCTAAAATAACAGAATTTAATCAAAAGGGTATTGTATTTGGAATAAATTTTATTTTCTTGGCTTTATTACTAAATTTTGTGACAGAAGTATTCAACTTCTTTTTGTCTCAGACTCATCTTTTCTAGTCATAGTAGCTTCAGAGTCAGAGAAATAAAATAACTGTGATTACATTACTAGTCTTGACAGTTAACCTAACAACTGCTCTATATATATATATAGTTGATCGTCATATTTTATCGGCAAAAGAGATGCCTTCATTGAAAATGGATTAAGATGTTTTAAAACCGGATGCTTTAAAATAAAACAACAGCAGTTTCTGTTTTGACAAATAAAGCTATCTTGGGCCTTTGATATGTAATCAATACTCCAAGGGAGATATATGAGAGCACAGAGGGAAAGAAGTGAAAAGAAGAAATGAAGGTGGTCATGACTACAAAATTGAGATGACATATCTGAACCTTTAAAGATAAGTGGGATTTTTAATAGCGGTAAAAAAAGAAAAAAGAAAAAAAAAGAAAAAGGGCAGGACATTGTAGGTAGAGGAAACAACTATATTAAACAAAGGCTGCCAATGAGGTAGGGAAGAAAGAGTCAAGAATGACCAAAGCACTTGGCTTGAGAGTAACTCTATAGGTTTTACTTTAGATGGTACAGGCAAATAGAGATAGTATCTCCAGTATGTTTGGAAAGTGAGCAAGATAATGATCTTGGTTTTGTACATACTATGTTATGCAGAATACCCAGATGGAGAAGTTAAAGAATCAGTTGTAAATACAGATGACTAACAGTATCTACTCTATGCCATACAGATATGGATATGGATTATATATATGAACTAAGGACCCGGTGCATGAATTCATGCATGGGTGGGGTCCAGCCAGCCCACCCTGACTGGGCCTGATCAGGTAGGGCCAGCTAGGGGAAAGGGGACCAATCAGGGATGGGGACTTCCAGGGGGAGGGGCTACAGGTGGTTGGCCAGCTGGCCCAACCCCTGATCAAACTCCCGGTTGAAATTTCAATGGAACTCCTGGTCGAGGGGACAATTGCTAATTAGCCTTTTATTATATAGGATTATATGAAATACACACACACACACACACACACACACACACACACTCACACACACGCACACACTTGACAGACAACTCATAGCCTAAGGAGGCAACACTGAAAAATAATTACTCTTCCTTTAGGAGAAACTCTGGACACTGACTTTGCTTTTAGCTTTATTGAATCCCCAGCTGCACATCTTCCAGGACTGGATTAAGGGAAATGGGACTTTGGAAACCCAAGGATGTAACTCCATGCAAATAAAATTCACTCATCCTCCTGTGTGAAACTCAGGAAATTCTTTTTCTTGAGATATGATAACAACTCGACCAATAACATCCTATCTAATAAAGAGGGAAGATGCTAATTGACTGTCATGCCCTCAAAAATGGCAGTTCCCACAGCCACAAGATGGCAGCGCCCAGTTCCCTCAACCTTGCCAGGGCAGCAGGTACACAGGATGGCCGGGCCCACCCCCAGGTTGGTCCAGTCGCTCCATGTGCCTGCCTCCAGAGTCCCCTAGACCCATCAGGCCCCCAGCCACCCAGGGCCAGCCCAAGGCACAGACAAGCCTTGGATGTTGGCTGCCCAGCCATCCAGGGCCAGCCTGAGGTGCAGGTAAGCCTTGGATGTCAGCTGTCCAGCCGCCCAGTGCTGGCCTGAGGTGCAGGCAAACCTCAGATGGCGGCTGCCCAGCCACCCAGGGCCACCCAAGGCTCAGGTAACCAGTGCTGGCTGAGGCTTATGCTGCCGGCAGTGGCAGCAGCAGAGGTATGATGGGGGGTGTTGCCTTCCCCTGATCACCAGGTCATCTCCCAACCCCTGAGGGCTCCTAGAGTGTGAAAAAGGGTAGGCCAGGCTGAGGGACACCCCCCTGCCCCCCAGTGCATGAATTTTTATGCACCAGGCTTCTAGTTATCATATAATTAAATGGCATCCTATGACCTTGGTATTGCCTGCACTGAATTTCTTATATAAGCATTTACTTCTGACAGTTATCTAGGGACAATACTGAACTGAGGACACTTTAAATTAAATTCCCTTCCTGAGGTTTTTGAATGATGCTGATGGTGTGAATTGAGACATCATACCAATGTGAGTATGGCTGAGGTTCACCATCTCAGGGGAGATTTTTCTTTTCTTTCTCCTCCCAGTGTAAAGGTTGACAAACGCAAGTTGTCGCTTGGGGATTTCAGCTCTATGCCAGGATCTCTTATTAGATTCTCTATCTGGATATTTTTCCCTTGGCAGTTGATAAAATAATGCTGTGTCTTATAGCCAAAGGGATTTAAGAAATTTGATATTGGAACTGGAAAGGTTCATCAGGGACAAAAAGAAAACCTCAGTTTCCTGCTTCCGAGCAGCAGCACTGCCTTCTTCCAGTCTTTGCTTGTGTCTCGGAGCCTGGCACCACCTTTTAAGAACAGCTAGGTAATCACCCTACACATGAATGATTCACGATGCAATTTGTAGGTATAATGGGATTTGTTAATTTGTAATTTCATCAAGGTGTAATTTGTGAGCAAAGATTGTGGTAAAGCTATAATTACCATTCCGGTGATTTTGTTCATTGCTTTTGCAAAAATACTTACAAGGTATCTATTCTGTGCCTTGGGGAAGGAAATGATGCCTGATCTCAGGGAGTTAGAGTCTATTATAATTGAACTAGAAGCTCAAATGCATGAAATTTGTGAAAGAGTAGGCCTTCCTTCCCCATGGCTGCTGGCACCAGCTTCCCTCTAACACCCAGAACATGGGCTTCCCTCTGGCCACCAGCAGGCACCTGGGACCCGGGCTTCCTTCATAGCCCCAGCTTCACCCGAAGATCGTCTGGAAGGACATCCAGTATAATTAGCATGTTATGCTTTCATCTTTATAATAACTTTTTTTAAAATATATTTTTATTGATTTTTCACAGAGAGGAAGAGAGAGGGATAGAGAGTTAGAAACATCGATGAGAGAGAATCATCGATCAGCTGCCTCTTGCACACCCCCTACTGGGGATGTGCCCACAACCCAGGTACATGCCCTTGCCCAGAACCGAACCCGGGACCTTTCAGTCCGCAGGCCTACGCTCTATCCACTGAGCCAAACTGGTCCCGGCTGCTTTCATCATTATAGATAAGTCATGTGCACAATAACTGTAATGCAATGTAGAAAGTGATGGTGCCAAGGGGCAGGAATGAAAAATGTGCCCTGTGGATATTCAGTAGAGAAAGAAATCATTTCTAGTTTGTGTAGAATAAAAAAAAATACTTTATGAAAAATATGGGTATAATAGTAATAATAAAAATAATAATGATTACCACTTAAAATGTTGTAATATTACTTTACCTAATCTTTCATGAAATAGATATTAATTCCACTTTATAGTTGAGTATACTGGTTTTGAAGAGCAGATAGACTTTTTGAGGCTGAAGCAGTGTTGGGACCAGTTCCTCAGTGAGAATATCAGAACAAAAGCACATGTGGGAAAGCAAGGAGCACATATAGAAATACTATAGCACATGGTTTAATTTGGTTGGAGCATAGGATGTGTATAGGCACGTAATAAGAGATAAAACTGAATATATTTTGTTTTAAGTAGGTAATGGAGGAATAAATGGGAGTTGTCATGGAGACAGAATAAAATAACCTGGCAGATCGTTTATTGCAAGGTAACAGAGGAGGAAGGTTTTTCCAAGATGAAGAAACCTTTTGGGGACAAGAGATACTAAGAGAATTAGTAAATACAAGAGAATATTGGACATAGAGGTTATGTCCCAAGGAGCTTAATTAGCAAAGTATTAATACTAACACTGAATGTGCTAGTAGAGAAAAGGCTTGGGAGAAGGGAAACACAGTCAAAGGAGAGATGAGAAGCCACTCGCACCCACTCCCTGGCTGTGATGAAGCCCCGCCCCTGAAACAGCAGTGCTGGGGGGATGCAGAGAAACCAGGTCTGCACCACTCGTGGGAAGTTCAAGTGTGATTCCTTAAAAAGTGAAACATAGCCCAGCTGGTGTGCTCAGTGGTTATCATTCTGTGCACCCAGAGGTCATGGTTTAATGCCCAGTCAGGGCACATGCCTGGGGTGCCCCAAACATATGGTCACATGATTCACAATCAAGACACCACTTCAATGGGGGAAATGCAGGGCTTATTGGGTAATCATGTGGAAAAGAACTAAACCTTGAACCTGTTAATCAGCCATAAAAATTAAGGTGAATCATAATGTGAAGGATTAAAAACAGTAAAACTTCTAGAAGAAAATAGTCTAAATTTTCATGACCCTAAGATAGATAAACATTTTTTTTAAATAGGACATAAATTCTTTAAGCAAAAAATATTGATAAATTGGACTTCGTTAACATTAAGAACCACTACTCATACAGTAAAATGCACTATCCAGAGAGTGAAAAGACAAATCACAGTCTGGGAGAATATATTTGTTATACATAAATCCAGTAAAGAACTCTCATCTGGAGTATATAAAAAACTCCTATAAATCAACCCCAAACCCCACAAACACACACAACACAAGCATTCAATACACATAGATTGAAGCTAGGAACTCCTGGAGTGTTCTGTGGTTAATCAAACTACCAGTCCATTAGGATCAAATAAATGGCTACACATAATGCATACTGAGAATATATTCCATCCTTGGCCTGGGCTCAAGGCCCGCACAGTCTGGTCTCCCCTATCTCTCTGGCTCTACCTCACACTGCACACCCGGGTCATCTCGCTACCTTGGCTATTTAATATGCCTGCACCATGTTTACCCTGGCATTTTGATTCTTCCCAGAAGAGTACATTCAACACTTGTTTAGCCACAATAGACAATTAATATGCATTTGATGAGTAAAACGCACATAAAAAAATAAGTTATAAGTTAATAAGTGCCTTCCTTCCTGTTATCTGCCTTTTGAAATCCTACATAACCTTTTTTAAAAAATATATATTTTATTGATTTTTTTTACAGAGAGTAAGGGAGAGAGATAGAGAGCTAGAAACGTCGATGAGAGAGAAACATCGACCAGCTGCCTCTTGCACACCCCCTACCGGGGATGTGCCCGCAACCAATGTACATGCCCTTGACCAGAATCGAACCTGGAACCTTTCAGTCCAACGCTCTACCACTGAGCCAAACCGGTATCGGCTGAAATCCTACATAACCTTTGAGGTCTATTCTTATCTCACCTCTTCTGTGAAGTCTTTGCTAACCATAATAGAAAAAGTCATTTTTCCTCGAGTTCTTCTAATTCTTAACAAAGCTATCCCTTTGATTCTTATCACATTCCATCCTGCATTATTTTTTCATATTCACAGATACTATTGTCCTATCAAAAGGAGCATGCCTTACACCTGTTTATATTATTACAGAGTATCTGTCCGATTGCCTTGTCAATAGTGGCACTCAGTATTTTTCAGGGAATGATATAGTGTAATTGATAAATGCACTCTCTAAAGTTAGACAGTCCTGAACTCTGGCCCTGGTTCTGCCGCTTCAGAGATGTATGACTCCGGGCAACTACCTGACTGTAGTCAGCATTGATTTCCTCACTGTGAGAGGCAGATAAAAATATGTCCTCAAAAGGATGAAATGAGATATTATACAGAGAGTACTTAACACAAATAGGAAACGTGATAAATGATAGCTAATAGTAGCAGTAGTAGTAGCATTCACTATTGATTACGGCTGACTCTGAATTTTTATAAAAGCAATTTTCCCAGAAACCTAAGGGGAGAAACAAACATGAACACAGGACAACAACAACAAAACCAAGAATAATACACCGGCTCGAGAAAAGTTCAAGCACATCAAAATGCCCAGCGTGTCTTTCTCTACTGCAGACTATTTTACATGTGATCAAAGGTCTTTCAGAGAGTTCTGTTCCCAACATGGCATGACTTTCCTCATTCCCTCTCAGGTGTTTGATTTCTCACCTCTTCCTAATATACAGGACTCGAGCAAATGGCCCAAAGTTATTTAATTCATTCAGATAATCCATCCCCGTGGTTTCCTTTCTGGTCCTAGTGAAGATTAGAGGTGTTCTCTTGCAAAAGACTTAATTTGAATCTCAGCATCCTTATTATCCTTAGAAGCCTCCTAATTTCTTCTGTTCTCTCATTAGCACACGAGGAGAAAAGCTGCTAACCAACTTAAATTTAATTTACTGAGTTAAATTTGCTCATACTTCAAGTTGTCAAAAGACTAATGAAAGTAGCTTCATTTATGTAGATAGTATCAAGACATTTCTCAAGAATTAACAAATCCACCCGTAGTGAACTGTACCCCTTTTACCATGTATTGCCATTATCAATAAGTGAATAATGAGCCCTAGCCAGTGTGGCTCAGTTGATTGGGCACCAAGAGGTTGCTGGTTCAATTCCCAGTAAGGGCACATGCCCAGATTGCAGGCTCAATCCTCAGTAAGTGGAGTACAGGAAGCAGCCAATCAATATTTTGCTCTAACATCGATATGTGATGTTTCTCTTTCTCTCTCACTCTCCCTTCCTCAATCTCTAAAAATCAATAAAAATATTATATATATATATGAACATATATTATCCTATCTAATAAAAAGGGAATATGCTAATTGACCCTCACGCCATGGTGACACAGCCAATAAGGAGGGAATATGCTAATTGATTGTCCACCCTCAAAGATGGCAGTGCCCACAGCCACAAGATGGCGGTTCCCAGTCCCCTCAGCCCTGCCAGGGAGGCAGGTGCACTGCACGGCTGGGCCTGCCCCCAGGTGGGCCAGCCACTCTGCATGCCCAGTCCCCTCAGCCTCCCAGCCACCCAGGGTCACCTGAGGCTCAAGTAATCAGGGCCAACGAAGGCTTGTGTTGCCGGCAGTGACAGCAAAAGAGGTGTGATGGGGGTATCTGGGGCATCACCTTCCCCTGATCACTGGTTGCCTCCCACCCCTGAGGGCTCCTGGACTGTGAGAGGGGGCAGGCCAGGCTGAGGGACCCCCCCTCCAGTGCATGAATTTTCATGCATCAGGCCTCTAGTATGTAAATAATGAATATATCTATATCTACATCTACATCTATATCTATATCTATATCTATCTATCTATCTATTTACTTATAGATATATAGATATATAGATATAGATGATATAGATATATATTGTTATAGATATAGATATATAATATATATAATATATAGATATAGATATATACATATACATATACATATACGTATACATATACATATACATATAATGAATAATGAAAACAGTAGCTACCAGTGATCAAATTTGTGATGTGTGTGATAACCAGAGAAGAGAAACAAGGTTTAGGTCCCTCCTTGCCTGTTGTGCTTCCACAGTGAGTTTGACTGGGCTCCATACAGTTTGTATTTGTGCCTGAAGACATGGGTATGGCTCATGTTTAGGCTTCTAACAACTCTTTCATACTCCTTTAATCCAATGCTTCTCACAGTGTTCCTATGGGTCTCCAGTGTTTCATAGCTGTAGAGAAGGTGCATTCCACTGTAATATTGAATAATGATTGCCTTTACCCTGTTTATAGAGGGGGGGAAATTGGTGGATAGTATTTTCTCAATTCAAATTATTATCCAATAATGTTTTACAAGTCTTTGGCTCCAGACACCACTTTTCTGCTGTAGGTTGTCAGTAGATGACAGGAAAAAAAAATAATGAAATGGCAAATTCATATCTATAGGGAAACTGAAAACCAACCATTTGTTTTTTGTTCAATAGTTTGTTGGGTGTTTTATTTTGTTTTAAGACCTGTGAGTTGTTGGATATGAGTTTATATGGTGCACAAATAATAAAAGGTAGATTTCTTTTTGCTAGTAAAATATATATAAAAATAGTGTGTAGGTGAAATACAAAAATATATTGATTTGTAATTTTAAAAAACTCTACAAAGATATGGTACTCTGCAAATAAGATCATGTGTTCTGAATCTCTGCCTCCCAAAGAAGTCTGAGATACCCTGTCTTAAAATATTATAAGCTGTTCCTGATTGCTCAATGGTTAGAACATCAACCCAAGGACCAAAGGGTCAGTAGTTTGATTCCTGGTGAAGGGCATGTACATGGGTTTCAAGTTCAATCCCTGGTCCCACATCGGGGCCAATATGGAAGGTAACAAATTAATGTGTCTCTCTTACATCAATGTTTCTTCCTCTTTCTCTCTCCCTCTCTTCCACTCTCCCTGAAAATCAATTGGGGAAAAAATAATTCTTGGATGAGGATTAACAACAACAACAACAACAAAAAGACAGAAAAGATTGATAGATGAAGACTAAGTCTAAAATACCCTATGTATTAAATACCTATGTAGTTCTTTATGAGCCATGGCTAAAATTGGCATGAATGTTTGAGGATTCAAACCACTGTTGGACACTTGGTGTCACACATGTGGGTCTAGGATCTTAGCATGTGTTGAAATAAAATTTTTGATTGGGAAATCCAGTGAAGGTACTTGGACAAACTGTCTGAAACTTGAACCTCCCAGTAAATGGTCTCTCATTCTCTCCGTGAACACCTCCAGGAGGACCTTAACATGACCTTGACTTCAAGTTAAAATAATAACATCTATGTTCGAGGCTATGTTAGTTACAAATGGATCAGTGTGAAGAAAATGAATGAACCCAGTACACTTTTAGACTAGCAAGATACTTTACAATAGGAATTTATTCTGTATTTGTGCAGATACACATGTGAAACTATATTCCTATATATACAAACTCCTTGAATCTTAGATAGTGGGACATGTCATGTTTTAAATTATAATCCTCAAGTGCATATTACTCAATTTGGAAACTACCACCCATGGCCTGAGAGGGAAGGAAAATTCTCTTTATATATACAGCCTTCATTCACACAAGACATTTTATTTATATTACTGATTTAATAAAATCCCCCAGTGAGCAAATGTTCTCCATATGTGGAAACAGTGGGCTAGAATGCATAAAGCCAGTTCTTTGTGCTTTTCAGCTTTTAAAAAATTATGCACATGTAATACTTTGCCTGTTTTTTAGAAATTGCTGAATTTTGCCACTTTAAATTTGTTCTTAGTTAAGGTAAAAAATCACAATATAAAACTCAGTTTTCAGAATCCTATTAGACCCTATATTTACTCTTAAGGGGCTTCATTTTCTCGAGCAATATTTATTTTCCCAACCAAGGGAAGGGTGAACAGAACACTGACCCAGACGTTGGGAGAGAGAGGGATTCAAGACCAGATAGGAAGATCAGGACAAAGCAGGTTCAGGAGTAGGTAAGCAGTTAGGCAGTGACTGTGGAAGGACTTAGGAAGATAGTGGACAAGGATTATAGCAGAGAAACAGAGAGTACAGTGGAGGGGATCTTCATAACAAATGGATATGAGACCAAATCCTGACTGAGCCATCTATTGGCTATATTACCTGGGAAGAGGTATTTATCTCTCTGAATTTCCATCTCCTCATTTTGGAAAATGGGGAAATTCCCATGTCCAGAGTTATGTTGAAAGGACCTAGGTAGAGAACCAGTAGTGTTCCTGCATTTCCCTTTCAGCTCTTGCTTGAACCTCTCTCTTCCCTTAGCTAGAGATAGCCATGATGATGATACTCAGGATGGTGGAAGTCTACACATCCCACACTGATCCTTTCTTAGCCATTTTACTATGGAGAATTTCAAATGTCTACAGGAAAAAAAAAAAAAGATATAATGTATAATGAACCTCCATGTACATCACTCAGCTTCAAAAATTACAAGTCACGGCCCATCTTCTTCATCTACATCTGCTCCCTACTCTCTGTGTTATTCAAAATTTTTTAATGTAATTTAATTGATTTCAGAGAGGAAGAGAGAGAGAGAGAGAAACAGAAATATCTCGTATGCCCCACATCCAGGGACCATGCCTGCAATCCAGGCACATGACCTAACTGGTAACTGAACCATGATCTTCTGGTTCACAGGTTGATAATCAACCACTGAGCCATGCTGGTCATTTTATCTATAAACTAGAGGCTCGGTGCACAAAATTCATGCATGGGGCAGGGGTTGGTCCCCTCAGACAAGCCTGCACCCTCTCTAATTTAGGACTCCTCGGGAGATATCTGACTTTAATCTCTCTCACAATATGGAACCCCTGGTTCCTAACTGTTCACCTGCCTTCCTTCCTAACTGCCCCCCCACCATGCTGGCTTGATCACCCCAAATGCCCCCCTTACCAACTTGGTCGTCCCCAACTTCCCCTTGCCAGCCTGGTCACCCCCAACTACCCCCCCTGCCAGTATGGTTGCTCCCAACTGCTCCACCCTACCAGCCTGGTCACCCCCAATTGCCTTCCCCCACTGGCCTGGTCACTTTCAACTGCCCCCCCACCAGCCTAGTCATCCCCAACTGCCCCCCCTGCCAATCTGGTTGCCCCATGCAGCCTGCTGTCCAGTCATTTGGTCATGCCTCATTAACCCCCCTGCTGGCCTGGCTGCCCCACGCGGCCTGTTCAGTCGTCCTTCTGGTAGTTTCGGTCATGACGGCCCCTGACTTTTTATATATATGGATGCTTCACTATGTATCTCCAAACAATAGTATTCTTTTTAAAAGAAAGAAAAAGATGATTCCCAGATATCAGTGTGGTGCTAGCCAGAAGGAAAGGGGTAGAAGGTAGCTAGGAGGGGCAAAAAGAAGGTAAATGGGGATGCAAAGAGACTTTGCTTGAGGCAATGGGCACAGAAGCAATGTGCAGATGGTGTTTTGTTAAGTTGTACCCTTGGAACCAGTATAATTTTGTGAACCAATGTCACCCCAGTAAATTCAATTAAAATAAATAAATAAAATGGTTAAAATACGTAGGTGATGCCGTAACAAACTTAAAATATTTGTTAATTTTTAATATTATTAAATACCCAGTGTGCTTATGTTTCCAATGTCATATAAATTTTTTGTAATTTGCTTGAATTAAAATATAAATTATTGCCACAAAGTACAAGTTTTGTCCTTTAAATCTCTTAATCTATTAGCTAATATGCTCTTCTGTTTTCTGCATCTTATGTAAATTAGAGGATTCATTAGTTTCAGCTTGATTTTGTTGTCGTTGTTGCTGCTATTATTATTACCTATGTCAGGTAAGTTACATCAACCACATAAATACACCAAGTAATTTTTCCAAACTGAACAATTCTTAGAAAAGTTCTGAACAAACCAACATACTAATTGTCCTTCCATGAAAACAGTAAATAGTTACTTCTGGAAAACTGCTATGTAAAAGGCACGCAAAAATACTTTGTATTTATAGGTAATAAAGAGTTAGGATTTATGCTCAGAAATTATAAACTGTTTTTCATCTGCATGAATCTCAGGCAAATCATGTGATACATGGGAAAATCCTTTGCCAACTGAGGTTATCTGCTACATTGTAGAAATCTTGCATCTAAATGCCAGCGCCAAATCTTAATGGCTTCTGTTAATGTCTCCTCCTAGTGACAAAATGCCCGCTATGGTTCATGTCACCCCTGTAGCAAACCACGGGCTTCCTTCCAGTATCAGGGAAAGAGGAAACTGGTTTTAGTTACATATATGCTCTAATCTGGGGGCAGGAAATAAGGAAAATATCCTGAATGGGACATGACTATTAAAACATTCACAAGGTTAAAGCTTTCCAAAGTGTTTCTCAGTTGACAGAATTTTGTTTGTCCGAATGTGAATAGGCTCTCTGATAAAACACATGTGGTCATAATGACTTCATGCTAATATATGTAGTTCAAATAAAGACATTTGAACAGCTAAGAGGCCAGACAGAATTAGAGAAACTGGAATAGAGGCAAGAAATAAAAAAAAACACTTTCAGTTCTTTTCTAAGCGTAAGTATAAATTTATAAACCTCTTATTTTATTTTTGCTTTTCTTTCTTTACATTTATTTAAATTACAGTTTACTGTAAATCTCTTTATGCCGTATGTACATAATTGGCTGGTAACAGTGATAAGAAATGGCTTCATCTCTGAAGAGAAAGTTATACCTTCCTCTAGCTTAGTTGCCTCATTATGTGATACATTTCTTGTCTTTTGATTTATTAAAATGGTTACTTTGTTCATTGTTAGTTGTATTTAAATCCTATTTCTCGTTCTAAGATGGAAGCCATTTTCAAATCTAAATTGGAAGATGTTTTATCATTATTCCTTGAAGTAGGAATTGTTTATTTATAATACCTTGCTTTTGCGTGGTACATAGTAGGTGCTCATTTAAATATTTAAATTATCTTACCTATACAGTAATCATTATCATTAATATATCATCTGATTGTGTACAATGATGTACTTTTGTATGTGTTAATTTTATTCTCATCCATCATTATCATAAAACATTAAGTGTAGATCTTTTACTCAAAGTGGAATCTATATTAAGTGATTTATTTTATTTTTAAAAAATATATTTATTGATTTTTTACAGAGACGAAGAGAGAGGGATAGAAAGTTAGAAACATCGATGAGAGAGAAACATTGATCAGCTGCCCCCTGCACACACCCCACTGGGGATGTGCCTGCAACCAAAGTATATGCCTTTGACTGGAATCGAACCTAGGACACTTCAGTCCACAGACTGATGCTCTATCCACTGAGCCAAACCGGTTTCAGCTTAAGTGATTTATTTTAAATCACACTGCTGGCATAACTAAGAGAAGAATTTATGTCTCCTCGCTTTAATCTCACTATTTCTACCAGTAAGTTAATTTTTGCTTTAAAAGTATATGTTTTCTGTTCCTGCTTCCTGGCTGTTTCCATGTGCCAAAACAAAACAAAAAACAACACAAAAATTGTTTAAAGTCATCATTCAAAAACAGTGACCTTGACCCGCAGAAATCCAAAATAGGATATCAAACATCCCGGTGACAAAGTTTGTCTGGTGGGGAGATCTGGCTCTCCTAAAAGCAAGTTCCCTTATTTCAGCTCTGCAAGCTACAAAGCATCAACATAGTCATTGTTCAGAGACTGGAACTCTGTAACTATGGAGACATTATGTCACAGTGTTCTGACAGGCAGTGTTGGCCCCATGTGAGAACTGTGGTCATAAAGATAGCTATGCTGGGATACCACCCTGCCCCCTGCCCTGCTTCCGGTGAATGCTTTGCACCTTCACCTTGGTTTGTCTACTAGCCTTAGCCAACAGCAGTATTGGCTATGTCAGGACTTGCATCTTTCCATTAGAATCATGGTTCTGGCATCAGCATGGTAGAGAAAGCATCAAACCTGGCAGGTGCTTTAAGGTAGTTAGATTAACAGGTGAGGTCACTTGACATAGGAAACCTGGTGTGAACCTCAGCTATAATCCTGGCCTAATGTCGTAATCTGTTTTCCCAGGAAAGGAAAGAGACTTTTCTTCTGGCCAAGATAAAAGACATAAGAAGCCACTCAAGAAACATCGACAGCCCTGCAGAGTCAAGTTCCTGAACAGGAAGATAAAATGGAGAGAGATACCTCGTAAGAATGGCACAGAAGAGGGGAGGGAAGGGGATGAGTGTTGGAGGAGAGGGATGGAGCACTTGGCCTCTTGTTTCAAGACATCTAATAAAGTAGTTAGGGCTGGAATTGGTTCCACAGGTTTTCTAAGATTAACTATAACATGCAGTTACCTCCCACCCACTGTTTTATAAGGTTGAGTCCTTGAGGAATATAAAAATATATCTGGACAGAGGTCCATCATAGCTGACCTGGTTGAGGTTCCAAAGCTCATATCTAACACGTTAAAACAATTGGCAGATAATTTCCTTAGAATCACTTTACTGATCCAGGGACAAAGAATTACCAAAGAATGTTTGATTTAGCAAATGCCTGTGAGGATATAAAATAAAAATTACAATTCCCTATTGCGACCACTAATGTAAATCATTCTATCAACTAAAGCATTAGCATTGATTTTCCAATGTTTTCTAAAAAAAAAAAAAAAATCCATTGTATTGAATATACACAATTTAAAGCCAATGTTACTTTGGACCTAGATGTCCTGTGTTTATTGTTTGGTTCAAATTCATTTATAAAATATTTTATCTATTAAAATAAACAGTTTAAATCATTTCTTAGCTGAACTGCACATGGCTGTTGTCAGTATTACTAGTGCAACATCTCCCAAAATCACACTGAAATGATGGCATTGAACTTTTGTAACTGCCTCTGGTTTAGTGCTAATTGGTTACAGAAGGAGCAAAATACCAAGAAAGGGGTTGGAAAATTTCGTTTGCAAAGCAGTAGAGGAAGCTAACTAAGCACTAGGACAGTGGTTGGCAAACTCATTCGTCAACAGAGCCAAATATCAACAGTACAACGATTGAGATTTCTTTTGAGAGACAATTTTTTTAAACTTAAACTTCTAGCACCACTTCTTCAAAATAGACTCGCTGAGGCCATGGTATTTTGTGGAAGAGCCACACTCAAGGGGCCAAGAGCCACATGTGGCTCGCGAGTCAAGGTTTGCCGACCACTGCACTAGAATAAACCTCCCCTCTTCTAAGTCTGCTCGGTCTGTGAGTGCAAGGTTTTCAGACAATAGGCTGCATCACGCATGTCTCTGCCTAAAATATTTCAGCTCTTCCAAAATAATGCAGCCAGTAGAAGTTTCTTATTCAAATAGAAAAAGAAGAACACCCTGTGGTCCTAGCCAGTGGTCAGAAACTTATTAGTCAACAGAGCCAAATATCAACAGTACAACGATTGAAATTGATTTTGAGACCCAAATTTTTTAAACTTAAACTTCTTCTAACGCCAACTTCTTCAAAATAGACTCTCCCAGGCCGTGGTATTTTGTGAAAGAGCCACACTCAAGGGGCCAAAGAGCTGCTTGTGGCTCGTGAGCCAGAGTTTGCCGACCAGTGTCCTAGGCGATTTCTTTAATTGCAACCTTTGCCAAAGCTTATTGGGAATCTTTTGTGGAATTAAATTTATGTGGGAGCACTGTTGTTCTACTGGAGAAAAGTGAATTCAGAGCTTATAAGATGAACATGCTGAAAGATATAGCCAGCTTGGCTGTAATGAAACCCAGATGTGAGGAACTTGGAAAGAGAAAAGTACTTTTTCTGCTTATTCTAGCCAAGGCCGGGAAGAAGTCACATCATAAGAGCCTCTTTCAGGTCGAACTGAGATGGGATGTTTGTAATTTGACAACTGATCTCTATAGTCTGCATCTCACAGTCAAGCTTGAGTATATCTTCATGGGTTTGAGCTTTTCAGATAAAGATGAGTGCTTGGGTTGTCAGCAAAATGGCATTGCTCAAACTCAGTAAGTACTGGGCCAGGAATAATGCAACTTTCAAAGCCAATGCATTCAATTTAAAAAATAATAATAATAATTTGCTTGAGATGCCTGTACCTGCTGAGAGGTACAGAGAGGTACAGAGTTAGAGAAGTCTGGTTTTGAGTAAACACTCTCCAGATTAGTCTTTCGGATGAAGGAGTGTACAAATTATAAAACAAAAGAATTGTGCATACCTCTGGTAAACAGAGATATTGAGACTGACTTTAGCAAGATGGCAGATTAGGAAGCTCCAGGCCCTTGTACCCTTTTGGAAACATTTAGGGAAAAAAAAAAACAAAAACAAACAAACAAACAAAAAACAATGAAAAACAGACAAACAAACAAAAAGATGGCAACAGGAAACTGGCTAAAATAACTTTATAGAAACTCTGGAAAACAAAGAGATCAAAATAGAGACAATCCATGGAGGTAAAACACTTAGTTCCTAAATTATAGTGGATGTGTGACCACCAGAAAATAGGGGACTAAAAGTTGACTGCTCATTCACCCAATGTTTCAGAGAGTTAAAAGGTTTGGACCCCAGAACTTTGTTCACAACTCAAGCATTAAACACACACACACACACACACACACACACACACACTGCTTTTAGTTTATTGAGGAGAGTCTCAATGTGGCACATAAAATGGGGTTGTCATAAACCTTTTCATGAGCCATGCCAGGAGGATATTATTTTACTAGTACTTGTAAAATAATTGTAGTTTAAAAAATGTTTGTGTTAGTTAAAAAATGCTTTTATATTTATGAAAAAGAAAGAAAGGAAAAGCTTTGTTCATAGTAATGTTTGCTTATAAAAATAGTACCTGGAAATTAAGTTTTTCTTTTTCTGCTATTCTTTCAACATACACACACACACACACACACACACACACACACACACATACTGTATTTACAGTTATTAGTTTTCATAGAGTATTTGAAAGCAAACATTAACTATAGAATCTTAATATAGGAAAATTAATTCAACAGCAGAAGTCAAAGGAAAAATATATAGTAAACAATATATTAAACAAGAATTATAATATTTTTATGTTAGTAGAAAGGGGGACTAGGATATAATAAGTGATAAATGTGGCATACAAATGGTTTATAGAGTCTCAAATATATGTAAAAATATGCATTAAAAAGCCTACAATTCTTGGATGATTTTTATTTTCTTTCTACTTTTATACTTTTTCAAAACCATCTATAGTGGGAATTTATTGATTCTTAAATTTAAAAATTAGAGAAATTTTCTTAACTTGACACTAAAGTGTTCTATTTAGGTTCTTAAAACTAGAGCTATAAGATGTTCTTGTGCTTACATAAAATGCATAATGCCTTTGAAAATCAAAACTTTGGGTAATAATGATAGTTTATGCTTCTTGTGCTCATTGTCTATTCATGTTAACTTTCTTTATTTATTATACTATTTTTTTGTCCACAGAAGAGAAAATACAAGTGGCACCCTCTCAAGGACACACCGATCTTTAGTACGTTTTCCAAGTACTGAAAATTCATATAGCACAGCACTGCCGTTGTCACTGTCATCCACCAGTGAAATACCTCTCGGTTGCTATCTGTCTAACTTTGAGATTACTGGAATAGCTCTATCAGCAAGGGGATCAAAGTCTTCTAAATCAATTACAGCGGAACACTCAGATATCAACTTGGGTAAGCAAAGCCTTTACCGATTATTTTTAGACTATTTTTAAATTATATAGTTCAATAAATTTTCTATGTGTCTAGAAACCAGAATGATATTTTTAATTTGTGTTCAACAATGCTAATTTCTTAATGTCATATAACTGCTCACTATTGATCTTAATACTGGAATCATATTTGGTTCCATAAATATATGTGGCCAAGTATATCATCCCAATGATTAAAATACTTTGAGTTAACCAACTTACACCATACACAAAAATAAACTCAAAATGGGTAAAGGACTTACACATAAGACAGGAAACCATAAAAATATTAGAGGAATCCACAGGCAGAAAAATCTCAGACATATGCTGAAACAATTTCTTCACCCATACAGCTCCTTGGGCAATGGAAACTAAAAAGAAAATAAACAAATGGGACTACATAAAAATAAAAAGCTTTTGCACAGCAAAATAAACCATCAACAAAAAAATATGTTTGCCACTGCATGGGAGAACATATTTGCCAATGTTATCACCGAAAAGGGCTTAATCTACAACATTTACAAGGAACTCATACGACTTAAGAAAATGAAGATAAAGAACTCAATCAAAAAATGGGCAAAGGACCTAAATAAATACTTTTCAAAAGAAGACAGAAGGAGGCCAAGAGACATTTGAAAACATCCTCAAAGTCACTAATAATCCGAGAGATGCAAATCAAACTGGCAATGAGGTACCATCTCACACCTGTCAGAATGGTTATCACCATACATCAACAAATGACAAGTGCTGGTCAGGATGCGAAGAAAAAGGAACCCTGTGCTCTGCTGCTGGGAATGCAGACTTGTGCAGACACTGTGGAAAACAGTATGGCGTTCCTTAAAAAACTAAAAATGGAACTCTCATTTGACCTAGTGATCCCACTTCTAGGAATATATCCCAAGAAACTAGAAACACTAGTCAGAAAGGATATATGCACCCTTATGTTCATAGCGGCACAATTTACCAAAGCTAAGATTTAGAAACAGCCTAAGTGCCCATCTGCAGATGAGTGGATTAAAAAACGTTGGTACATCTACACAATGGAATACTACACTGTGGTAAAAAAAAAAAAAAAAAAAAAGAAGGAATTCTTATCATTTGCAACAGCATGGATGGAACTGTAGAGCATTATGCTAAATGAAATAAGCCAGTCAGAGAAAGATAAATATCACATGATTTCACTCATGTATGGAATATAATGAACAACATAAAATGATGAACAAAAACAGATTCAGAGACAGAGAAGCATTAATCAGACAGTCAAACCTCAGAGGGAAGGTACAGGAGGGTGGGAGTAAGGGGGAGAGATCAACCAAAGGACTTGTATGCATGCATAAAAGCCTAACCAATGAACACAGATACAAGGGGAGGTTTAAGATTATGAGTAGGGGGGTGAGAGGGGCAATGGGGTGATGAGGACACATATGTAATACCTTAGTAAAGAAAAAAAAATTAAAATACCTTGAGTTAGCATAATGGTTCATAGGTTGACTGCTTTACATGTTCCAGACTTTCTAGATAATTAAAAAATTCTAATGCATAACATGGTCTGCCCTTCCTCTTAATGCTACCAAAAAGATTAAGTTATGTCTTGGGTACTTTGTGCCCTTAGGAGATTTAGGACTTTGGTAAGGAAAAGACAGATAGATAAGAGAAAGAAGAAAAATAAAGTAGGTAAAATGGTGGAGAGAAAAGGAAAAAAACAATAAAGAATTTGGAGGAGAGGAAAATAAAAACAGGACTACTGTAGGAAGAAGTAAAATTGTAACAGGTGCCAACAATGCACTCAGCAGAATCCAGGCTGCAGGTGTTTGTTCCTCACTAAGTACAGGAAGCTTTGAGGGTATATTACAGTTTACTAGAAGGACCGCTGTCCTTGGGAACAGAAGACCAAGGTCCAAACTATTCCTCTGCTCCCTTTGGTGTGAAACATGAGGTATTTAGCATCTCTGAGTCCCATTTTCCACAACAGCAAAAATGGGGATTAAACTGTCGACTTCTCAGAACTATCCAAAGGATGATTAAAGGAGATGTGAAGATTTATGAAAATCCCCTAGCACATAGTAGGTACTCAATAAAAATTAGTTGTGAACCTGAGCATATCTCTAAGCACCTTCTCATCGAATGGGCTGGATCGAGTTCCATTACTCACTTATTGACAAGTTTTAAAACTGGAAACACAGCACCCTGACACCCTGATGCCTCTATTTCCCTCCACCTCCACCATTCTGTGCACATTTACAGCCTGGCTGCTGCTTCTCTGTGTTTCATTTTGTTTGTGGTATTTGCCTACGCCTTAGACACACAGGCATCTAGGGTTTTGACCTACTGCCATTATTGTCGTAGTCCCTGTGCTTCATTGTTTGCACACCTAAGCTACATTTTTTTTTTCTAAAGAAGCCTCCTAAGTTCACACTGACCTTCAGCAATAACCAGATCCATATGCTTAAAAGTGAAAGTACAGATTTAGATCTAGGGAGGGAGGATTTTCTATCCTTTAGCACTGTATCATCATGGCGTATGTCCTGTATTTGGGCCAAACTGGGCACACTCCCACGATTAGTGGGGAAAAGAAACAAAAAAAAATATAGTGGCTTCCCCTTGCAAGATGAGCAAGGAGCTAGGATGTAGGCTTCTCCTTCAGTTACTGTAGGTTCTGCTGCAGTTGGTGGAAGTCTGAGTTTGCTGCCACTTGCTGCGTTTGGTTCATTTCCATCTGTTTCCCCAGATGAAATAACATCTGGGACTAAAAATTAATTGATCTTCTTTCCTTTTAGAGTGCAAAGGTCCCTCACCCTCCACCCCATAGGATGAGCTATTCAAAGGGCTGCTATCTATTCTCTATTCCCAGAGGAATTTTAAAAAATTAAGTAAATACTTGACTGAGAAAAACAAATTGAATTCCAAACATTTCTTCTGAACAAAATACTTTGAGGAATCCTCTTTAGAAACTATGAGTTTAACCCTTTCCAGCTTTCACCTCACTTGGTTTTTGTGAAAGATACACAAATATAAATCAAACTCTAAATTGTGTTAATTTGTTGATAATTTTGGACCCAGGGTCACAATAATAATTATCATTTATTGGGTATCTGCTAAATACCAGATAGTCCTAGACACTTATCCACATTACTTTCAATTCTCACATCACCTTAACAAGGTAGTAGTATTTTTATGTTCATGAAAACTGAGAATTGGAAAGTTTAACTCAGTTGGCTTAGTAAGTGACAGATCAGGAATACAATTGCAAGTCTGTCTAAATCCAGGACATATTTCTCTGTCCTCTTTGTCATCACGCCTCTCTGTACTGTTCCTTTCTCTTTGAACTTACATTATTAGATTTACTCTGCCTGGTTCTTTCTATGCAAAATTATGAAACCTATTTTGTGTTTGAATCTTAGCATGAGGATTTTAAAGGAGTTTATTTCCAAGAGGAGACTAGAATCTGGTTAAGCATTATTTTATCTGTCCAATAAAGTATTTTAGTTGATGAAAGAAAACTGACATCTTTATCTGGCAAAAATACTAGCCATTGGTAGGAAAGGACTCATTTGAAGCTGTAATGTATGAGTATGAATGTGGAGAGAATAGCTAATATAAAATAGAATAAAGATGTACTTACATATGACTTATCCAAATTTGAGATACTCAGATGTTTTACCTACTCAAAAATGTATGATGCTCCTAGTACAAGTAACTAATCTGTGAAATAGTCATTATGTTGATGATATAATTGATAGTTTAAAACAATCTCTAGGAATTGAGTATCACTAAAAACAGTCTCTTACTGGTTATTGTGTAGCCTTTGGTTTAAAGTGTTCAATTATCTTCATTTAGTTTGACAGTCAGTGGTAGTAAAATGTATAAAGAACATAGTTTTGTAGAAGCAAAGAATAAAGATAATGGCTATGGGTTCTTTTAATATCCTGTTATTTACTTCCCTCTTTGTTGCTTCCCTCTTTGATTTGTTTAGAAAAAGTCATAGCTCCAAAGAAGAAGACACTGTTGATTACTACTTCTGAGCCACCTGTGTTGGGGCAAGGGGAGGATTATTTCCTATCTTTGTTTTCCGCATCAAAGAAACTTATTATACACTCATTCGCTACCAGGAAAACTTGGAAGCACTTTTCTATGATTCTTGAAGAAGTGGGCCCATCTAGATCCAGGTACATATTGTATTTTAATTATTTTATATCTGCTATTGGGATAGGAGCAATAAGTCAGTAGGAAGCAAAGTTTTAATCTGTTGTGCTGTCCCAGGATTCCATCTAAGAAATTAGATAAAATATAACTGTTTCGAGTTATAAGCAATTAAAAGAAATTAATATTCAGAAGCTGAATAATGAATGCTAATTCTTCAAAGATGCTAGAAGAAACAGCAATGCATAATCCCTACAAATAAAGTCAATTCAATTATTCAAGAACTTTATTATTGGCAAGTTATTCAGGTGGACTTAGAAGCTTTTTATTCTTATACTAGGTTCTTGAGTTCAATACAGAAAGAGAAATATAAACTTTTTAAATTGAATTTATTGGGGCAACATTGGTTAATATAATTATACTAGATTATATTAGTAAGTTACAGATTGGAAATACAATTGCAAGTCTGTCTAAATCCAGGACATATTCTTCTGTCCACTTTGTCATCATGTCAATTTGTGCATTGGGAGGTGTCCCTCATCCCAGCTTGTACCCTCTCACAATCCAGGACACCTCAGGGGATGTAAACAGGCAGTGGGACATTCCTCTAAGAATCTGGGACCGCTAACTTTTAACCGCTTGCCTGCCTGCCTGCCTGATCACCCCTAACTGCTACCCACTGCTAGCCTGATCACTCCCTAAATGCTCCACCCTGCCAGCCTGATCGCCCCCTAACTGCCCTCCTGTGCAAGCCTGATTGCCCCTAACTGCCCTTCCTTACAGGCCTGGTCCCTCCCAACTGCCCTCCCCTGCTGACCATCTTGTGATGGCCATCTTGTGTCCACATGAGGGCAGGATCTTTGACCACATGAGGGCAGCTATCTTGATCTTGTGTGTTGGAATGATGGTCAATAAGCATATTACTCTTTTATTAGATCGAATAGAGTCCTGGTGCATGGGTGGGGGCCAGCTGGTTTGCCCTGAAGGGTGTCCCAGATCAGGGTGGGGGGTCCCTTGGGGTGTGGGGCAGCCCAGGCGAGGAGCCTGTGGTGGTTTGCAGGCTGGCCACACCCCCTGATGACCCAAGCAGAGGCTCTGGTATCTGGAATTTATTTACCTTCTACAATTGAAACTTTGTAGCCTTGAGCGAAGCCAAGCCTCCTATTCGCTCTGTGGCTGCCGCCATTTCTGTTTGGATTTCTTTACCTTCTATAATTGAAACTTTGTAGTTTTGAGTGGAGGCTTAGGCTGGCTAGGGCAGGTGGAAAGCTTGGCTTCTTCCGTTGCTAGAGAAACCCAAGCCTACTTCCTGCTCTCTGTGGCCACAGCCATCTTGGTTGGGGTTAATTTGCTTACTCACTCTGATTGGCTGGTGTGTGTGGCTGGTGTGCATGGCAGAGGTATGGTCAATTTACATATTACTCTTTTATTAGATAAGATAGGTTTCAGGTATATTGTATGGTTCTATAATTCAATATCTGCATATTGTGTTCACCAAGCCAAGACAAGCCTCCTTCCATCACTATTTATTTACTTCTCCCTCCCCCTTTCCCCTCTCATAATCACCACTAGAGGCCTCATGCACTGAGGGGGAGGGGGCTTCCTCATCCCATCCTGTGCCCCCTCACAGTCTGGGACTCCACAGGGAGAGGGCCTAAATCAGCAGACAGACATCCCCCAAGGGCTCCTTAGCACTGCTGTGGAGGCAAAAGAGGCTCCCACCATCACCGCTGTGCTCACCAGCCATGAGCCCAGCTTCTGGCAGAGTGGCACTCCCCCTGTGGGAGTGTACTAACCACCAGGGGGCAACTCTTGCATTGAGAGTTGCCCACGCCTGGTGGTCGGTGCATGTCATAATGACTGGTCATTCAGCCATTCAGTTGATTTGCATATTATCCTTTTATCATATAGGATACTGTTGTCTGTGTCTTTGAGGGTTTTTTCTTTGCTCAATCTCTTTCCCGTATTCACCCAGCTCCCATTACCCTTTCTTATAATTGCCAGTCTGTTATCTATATCTATGAGTGTGTTTCTATTTTATTTGTTGAGGGTTTTTTTTTTGCATTGTTTAATTTTTTTAAACAATCCAATCAAAAAATGGCAAGAGATTTGAACAGTCACTTCTTCAAAGAGGACATATATGGCCAACAGACATATGAAAAGATGCTCAGTGTCACTAATCATCAGAGAAATGCAAATTAAAACCACAATGAGACATCACTTTTACTATCTGAATGGCTATCATTAGTAAATCAACAAGCAACAAGTGTTTGTGAGATTATGGAGAAGAGTAAACCCTTATGCACTGTTGGAGGGAATGTATATTGGTGCAGCCACTGTGGAAAGCAATATGAAGCTATCTAAAAAAAAAAATTAAAAATGGAACTGCCTCATGACCTAGTGATCCCATTTCTGGGTATATAGTCAAGGAAACACAAAACACAATTTTGAAAGAACATATGCAACCCCTATGATCATTGCAGCATTATTTACAATAGCCAAGATATGGAAGCAACCCAAGTGCCATCAATAAACAAATAGATAAAAATGTTGTGGTACATATATACAATGGACAAAAACCACTTAATTCACTTATAGTATGTGTAATCAAAGAGCAAAGCAAATAAGGTAGAAACATTGACTGATAGATACAGAGATCAGGTTGATGGTAGCCAAAGGAGAGAGGGATGGAGAGGTTGGCTGGAAAAGGATTTAGAAGTACAAATTGATAGTTAACAAAATAGTCTTGGGGATGTGAAACACAGCATAGGGAATATAGTCAATAATATTGTAATCACTATGCATGGTGCCAGGTGGATGCCAGAAATATTATGGGGACTACTTTGTAAAGTATATGATTGTCTAACCACTATCCTGTGCATCTGAAACTAATACAACATAATATTGAATGCAAACTATAATTGAAAAGATTGTAGGGATATAGACATAATCTTTTAAAAGCACCTGGCACATAATAAATATTGGTTATTATAATTGGTAGAGGTATATTTCACTTTTTTACAGAGAGGAAAAGAAAGGGATAGAGAGTTAGAAACATCAATGAGAGAGAATCATCAATCAGCTGCCTCTTGCACACCCCCTACTGGAGATGTGCCCGCAACCAAGTTACATGCCCTTGACCAGAATCGAACCTGGGACCTTTGAGTCTGCAGGCTGAGCTCTATCCACTGAGCCAAACCGGTTTCAGCTGTATATTTCACTTTTTAAATGATGTCTCTAATCCACCAAAGGGATTGTGACCTACACTCTAAAAAATGCTACAATAATATATCAATGTTTAGCCTGGTCCCTGGTACATATTAAGCCCTTAACACGTTAGTAGGAAAAAAAATATCATCTTATCTCTGTATAATATTTTGTTTGCTAAATTCTTTTAAGAGTACAGTTACTAGTCATCTTCACAGTAACTATATCAGAAGTAAACTAAAATATTTAACTTTCCTCTTTACCTATTTCAGTTTCATCTCTCGGTGGTTTTGAGAATAGTAGGATTTAACTAATGATAATTGCACCATCCTATGGCACTTATCCCTCGACACCTAAAGCACCTTTTAAGTTTTCTTTATTTTATGGGAAAGAGATGATTTTATTGTACAGATAAACAGAACTAACAGATCAAGGTATTTGCTATGAAAATACACTATCTCCACATAGAATGTGTCCAGTAGAGTAGACAGTTTAGGAATAACTTCCAAAGCATATTTATTATTCAGCCCTTCAAGTGAAATACTGATGACATGTTTATCTGAAGGCACCTTATAATCTTTATTTTTTTTCCAGTGCTTTTGGAGACATTAAAATAATTGAAGTGAATGATTTATTTGTGAAGCTCATTAACTCTTCCCCTAACCAAGAACTGGAGATTGGAAATCACATTCTCCAGCAAAATATCAATGGAAAACCAGATTCTCTGTACCATTTTCCTCCCAATATCACATTGCAGGCCAATTCCACAGTAACAGTGAGTATAAGATATCAATACTATTGTACAAACTAAAATTGTACAGGAAAATCTCACTTACCCAGGTCAGATTGCAGCTCAGCACACGTGGTTTCTTCATCACTCACTCTCTACGTAAAATGGGGTGTTTTGTTGGTGGTGGCTAATTGAGCCATGTTGTCCATCTCTGTGGGTAAGTTAATACCCATAGTTAAACTTCCATAGCTTTCTTCAGTTTGTTGTAGAATACCTCATGCTTTTATGACTTAACTATTAAAATTAAATCCCTAAGTTTATAAAATCAAGCAAACATAATCCTTAAAAGAAAAGTTAAGATAGTGTCTGCCTAGAGCCTTGGTTGGCAAACTACAGCTCACGAGCCACATGTGGCTCTTTGGCCCCTTGAGTGTGGCATTTCCACAAAATACCATGGCCTAGGCAAGTCTATTTTGAAGAAGTGGCATTAGAAGAAGCTTAAGTTTAAAAAATTTGGCTCTCAAAAAAAAAATTTTCAATCGTTGTACTATTGATATTTGGCTCTGTTGACTAATGAGTTTGCTGACTACTGGTCTAGAGAACAGATAGCTAGTTGATACTGGAGGGTTTTTCCTCTTTCTTGTGCTTTCCTTTAAACCACATACAGTGTTCCACTGCTTGGCACTGTATATTTATTATACTAGAGGCCCAGTGCACAAAATTCATGCACGAGGAGAGTGTGTCCCTCAGCCCAGCCTGCATCCTTTCCAATCTGGGACCCCTCGAGGGATGTCTGACTGCCCGTTTAGGCCCATTCTATCGGACATCTTTCTTACAATCCAGGACTGTTGGCTCTCAACTGCCAGCCTGATCACCCCCGAACTACTCCCCTGCCAGCCTGATTGATGCCTAACTGCTCTCCTGCCAGCCTGTTTGCCCCTAACTGCCCTTCCCTGCAGGCCTGATCACACCCAACTTCCCTCCTCTGCCAGCTTGGTCAACCCTAACTGCCCTCCCCTGTAGGCTTGATCCCCCCAAATTCCCTCCCTTGCAGGCCTGGTCCTTCCAAACTGCCCTCCCCTGCTGGCCATCTTGTGGCAGCCATATTTGACCATTTGGGGGCAGCCATCTTGTGTGTTGGAGTGATGATCAATTTGCATATTACTCTTTTATTAGCTAGGATACTCATTACATTTTAAGATCTCATCATGTTGAGAAAGGTAACATAGCAATCCCTTTCTGACATTTACAAAACTGTTGAACTCCAATGACATTTTAAATTAACAATTATTTTTTTACAGGTCTGGACAGCAGCATCTGAAGGAAAGCATCAACCACCATCAGATTTTCTTTGGAAGGAAAAAGAGAAGTTTAAAACCAGCCCAAATTCTACAACCATTCTGTGCAAACCTAATGGTGATGTCAGTATCTGTTATTCACAATGCTTCTTAAATAGATAGCCTCCTTATGTTCTCCTTGTCTCCTTAGCTCACTCAATTATTTTTCCACCCCTAAATCTTGGATAGAACCATCACTGACTGTCATAAGAAATCAGCAAATCAATAGCACCCTCTCCTGGGAGCTAATGTGCCAAAGAGCTGCTTATCCTTGGCAAAAAGAATTTTGATATCCCAAATTTGAAGCTACTTCAGATTTCAGAGTTAAGGATATATTTTATTTACGGTATTTAGCATGAAGAGCACGATAAGAAAGGAAGAAACTCTGTAGAGGCCCTCTCTATCCATTTATGGATTTTTCAAATGTTTTTTGAGATTCTTTTCAATTCTAAGGGCTGTAATACCACAGGACATCTGCTCTCAAGAACTAGCATTCTAATGAAACAAACTACAATCTTATTTGTCTGACTATACTATAGTCACTATAAAATTATGTACATTAGTAATAGCTTAGTAACTAACTCTGAATATTTGACAATTTTATATTTTCATACTACCTCTTTTCTTGGTATAATATTAGCATAAGTATACACCCAAGGACTAATAGTAAAGTAAGGTATCTTATTTTTATTAAAAAAAAATTATTTCTTTAATAAAACTACTAGAGGCTAGGTGCCTAAATTCATGCACCAGTGGGGTCCCTCAGCCTGTCCTGCTCTCCAACATCGCCTGAGAAGTCCCAAATAGCAAGAGGGTGCAGGCCAGTCTAAGGGACCCAACCAGTGCATGATCAGGGCTGGGGAGGGACGTGAGAGGTTGGCCACTCTGGGAAAGCTCCAGGGCATGTCTGGTCCTTCTGGCTCAGTCCTGATTGGGTGGACCCCAACAGCAAGCTAACCTACTGGTCAGAGAGTCTGTCCCCTGGTGGTCAGTGCACGTCATGTGAGTGGTTGAGCAGACACTTACTGTGTTTCCCCGAAAATAAGACATCCTCCGAAAATAAGACCTAGCGCATGGAAAGATAAGACATCCCCTGAAAATAAGACCTAGCGCAACTTTGGGAGAAAAAATTAATATAAGACACTGTCTTATTTTCGGGGAAACAGGGTAGCATATTAGGCTTTTATTATATAGGATTCTTTAGATTAAAAAATATATATATACCTGCCTTTTTTTCTTAGACCCAGTCTAACTTACTATGTCATACAACTACTAATCCATACAATATGTTGTTTAAAAGTTGTTACAAAAAAAGTTACAGAGCCTCCAATCTTTTGCCTAAAGCAATAGCCAACCATACAAATTAGAATAGGTACTATTTCTGGACTTGAGCAAAAAGTTATATTACTGATCATGAGTCATTAAAAAAATAAACCTAAAGTATGACAGACATCACTAATATGTCCATTCTACATAATAAAAGCCTAATATGCAAACCAACTGAATGGCAGGACAACCAGTAGAATGACTGGTCACTATGATGTGCACTGACCACCAGGGGACAGATGCTCAATGCAGAAACTGCCCCCAGCCTGCAGGCCCCAAGCCAGCCAAGGGGGGTGCCAGTGGGAGCTTCCTAATCACCTTGCTGGTTGCCCTACAGATCGGTCCTGACTGCCAGCCAGGCCAAGGGACACTACCCATGCATGAATTTCATGCACCAGACCTCTACTGGTTAATAATCAACTAACAAATCATGTGCTGTAATATAAAGGTAGATTTAGTTCTGTTCTACCATGAGTTAACTATGTAATCTTTATTCTGTTTTCTAATATATAATAATAGTGGCCTGGTGCACAAAATCCATGCACATTAAAAGGGAATTAATTAGAGGAAATATTTTAATATTGCTTTCACCCTTTCTCATTCCTACATTTCTATAATAGAAATGTCAGAGATGAAAGAAAATAAGTAAAATGTATATGAAAATCTTCCTCCTGTCAGAGTCTGGGGCACAGTGCAGGACCCAGAGTCAAGTCCCACCCACCTGCATGCATCTCGAAATTGCGCCCCATCCCCATTGCGTGAGATCCAGACCTAGGCAGCCCCATCCCCATCAAACCCCACTGGGCGAGAGTTGCAGCCTGAGGTCCCCTGTCAAGCCCCGCTGGGCGGGGGGCACAGCCACAGGTCCCCCAGCCCAGTGCTGGGGCAAGGGGTGTGGCCTGAGGTCCCCCAGCCTAACACTGGGGTGGGGGCACAGCCTGAGGTCCCCCTTGAAACCTCCACCAGGCAAGGGGTGAAGCCGAGGTTCCCCACCCTAGCTCAGTGCCATGCAGCCTCAGGTCCCTGCTGATCACTCATTATGACTCATTACAGAAACCCCGCCTCCACTGTGGGCACAGCCATCTTGTGACAGCATAACAGAGTGAGGGTCAATTTACATATTACTTCTTTATTATATAGGATAAGGGCTTGCAATATAATTACTAAAATTCTGTGGATCGATTGATTTTTAAACAGAGCTAGGTATTTTCTTTACCAGTTACATTGTCGTTCTTCAGGATTTGTAGCCTCTATATTATATGTAAAAAAAAATTTAATAGGGCCCAGCCAGCCTGGCTCTATGGAGTGTTGACCTATGAACCAGGAAATCATGGTTTAATTTATTTCAGGGAACATGCCTAGGTTGCAGGTTTGATCTCCAGGGGGAGGCATGCAGGAGGCAATCAATCAATGATTCTCTCTCATTATTGATGTTTCTATGTCTCCCTCTCCCTCTCTAAAAATAATAATAATAATAATAATAATAATAATAATAATAATTAATAGGTATTTTATATTTATGCAGTGCTGGAATCTTCCCAGTACATTGTTTTGCATTAGAGATTCAGTTAAGGGACAGACTGCTGCTATGTTGTAGAAGCTCGCTGAAAGGGTGTGTATTTGTGCATTATCCTGTTTGATTCTCACTCTAAGTATTTACAGAGGAGGAAAATGAGGCTTGGAAAATTAAATGGCTTGCTCAAGGTCACAAGATTGGTAAAATGGCAGAACTAAAATAAAACCAGACATTCCAACTCCAATAATTTTTCTACTGCACTAAAAATAGCCTACAAAGTTCATATGCCAACATCCCAGCAATGTAATTATTTTATTTTATCACATTAATAGAGGCCACAGCTGCCTCAGCCCTCACCGCCCTGGCTTCATCTGGAAGGTCAACTGGACAGTCATTCTGCTGTTTGGTCTAATTAGCATATTAGCTCTTTATTATATAGGATCATTGCCATCAAATATTTTTAAGTCCCTATAGTATAGAGGGAAATAAAATATTGCTCTTGTCTAAGAAAATCTTACAGTCTAATTGAGGGAGAGCACTAAAACAAAATCATAATGTATTTTCAACAAAAGTGTCTGTGAGCTGCTGACAGAGGAGAATCCCTAATTGATTATCTGAAACAAAAGTGAAGTTTTTCTATTGTGGTCCATGAAATTGAACTTTTTAGAAAAGATTTTATCTTTCTCTTTCTCTGCCACTGGCTTAACCTACCTGAACTTGCCAGATATTGCCTTTATGTCTAGTTAATTTGCCAGCCCAATCAGTGCAATCCAATCAATCAAATCGATTTTTCAATTGCTGGTGGCAAATTCTAGCAGGTCATAATTATGCAAGAAGTTCATCAAAGGCTGATGTTCCTTGGGGATCTGCAACAGCTGTTGAAGATCTGCAACAGCTGTAGGCATTTCCCCTAACCTGATCATCTTTTCCTGTTTATCAAACTTTACCTGTTTGCATTCTTAAAGGGCCAACACATTTCCCAGCAAATAAAAAGCCATGGGTGCAGACATTTGGAGAACTCACTTCACTAGAAAGTGGAGACTCCCTTGGCTTCCCATACGTCCCAAATTTATATATATATTTTTATCAAGTTTATTCATTTATATGCAGCCCCTTCTCCAGATTTCTGAACCCCTAGCAGCAAAAAAGACTTTAGCAGCATAAGCCAAAACTTCTAATTTAATAAACTAAAAACATTTTAAAAGAACAAGTAGGCTATTTGGGCACATTTCAGTGTTTAACTTTCTCATGTTGAATACAGACATAATTGTAAGTCCCTACACATGATTTTCCTGGGGAAAAAATGCACATATATGTAGTATGCATTCCACATATTCAAGAAACCAAAACAAACTCCAGCTTTAGTGGTCATGGGTCCCCTTAATAGTCTCACTTAGTATCTAGCCTGGAGAATGTGGTATCCTCTTCTTGTCTCTGGCTCTGGTTCTACTGCCCATTTTCCCATCTTAAATTATAGTCTTAAATAGTTAGCAATTTAACTTACTAACATTACTAGAGGTCCAGTGAACGAATTCGTGCATGGGTGGAGTCCCTTGGCCTGGCCAGCGATTAGGGCCAATTGGGGCTGTCTCACCCAGTCCTGATCAGCGACAATTATTGGGGCTGACTGGCCAAAGGGAGGGACTGCAGAAGGTTGGATGGTGGTGAGAGGTTGGCTGTGGGAGCACACTGATCACCAGAGGCAGCTCCTGCTTTGAGCGTCTGCTCCCCGGTGGTCAGTGCACATCATGGCAACCAGTCGACAAGTCGCTTAGACTTTTATATATATATTGACTAGTGACCTGTACATGAAATTTGTGAATCGAGGAGGAGTATCCCTCAGGCTGGCCTGCACCCTCTCCAATCTGAGACCCATCGGGAGATGTCCGACTGCTGATTTAGGCCCAATCCCTCGGGCCTAAATCGGCAGTTGGATATCCCTCTCCCAATCTGGGACTGCTGACTCCTAACTGCTCAACTGCCTGCCTGATGGCCCCTAACCACTCTGCCTGCCAGCCTGCTTGCCCCCAACTGTCCCACACTGCTGGCCTGCTCACCCCCAACTGCTCTCCTCCCTCTCCCTCACCCCCCCCTCACCCCCTTGCCAGCCTGATTGCCCCTAACTGCCTCTGCCTTGGCCTTGCCAGCATGGCTTCGTCCAGAAGGATGTTCAGAAGGTCTCCCTGTCTAACGGGCATATTACCCTTTTATTAGTATAGATAACTACTTTTTACTTAGTATCTTAACTAAATCTCAGAACACCCTCATATAGCAGTTCTCTACTACCAGCCTCCTTATTTTGTGTCGGAGGACTCAGGTACATAACAAGTAACTACTGGCCTGAGGATATGCAACTTGTGATTTTCAAAATTGGAAACTAAGGCCAGGATGTCTTGCTACATTCTTATGATGTTTCACTAATCTATGCACAATAAGTAAGTGATATTATGCAGTTGACTTTGAAACTTTATTGCAATAATTCCATGACATTAAAAAAAAAAATCTAATTTCTGCCCAACCATCATGGCTCAGCGGTTGAGCACCGACCTATGAACTAGGAGGCTAGAATCCTGGTCAGGGAACATGCTTGAGTTTTGGGCTCAATCCCCAATGGTGCGGGGAGGGTGGCAAGCAGGACGAAGCCGATCAATGATTCCCTCTTATCATTGATGTTTTTATCTCTCTCTCCCTCTTCCTTCCTCTCTGAAATCAGTAAAAAATAATATATATTTTTTAATCTAATTCCCATAGTATTTGATATTAATGAATCATTTCTGTTAGGCCATTGCCTGGTGCACTCCTATTCACTGGAAGCAAGCATGGGAGAAATTAGAGACTGATATTGAATTTCAGAGATGCTCGGTAGTAAATGCAGCATCTCAAAAGCACATGTTTCATTGGCCAAAAGCTACAACTACATCTAAAGAAACACTTGATCAACTTTATACTGACATCGAAAACTACCAGATGGAACAAATTCCGGTTTTTCTTAAGAGGTAAAAGTTGCTCTTTTATGTGTGTGTGCATTTTTGTTGTTGTTGTTTAATTGAGCCCTTCCCACAATTGGTAACTGAGCAGGGAGGAATACCTAGGTGATAAGTAAATATAATATATGATGAATAGGTAAATCAATAATGTCCAAAAAAAATCTATTTTGAATAGCACCATAAAACCCTTAATAATTTTAAAACATAGAAACACTCATGGTACACCTTAGCTGTTTTGGCTTAGTGGATAGAGCACTGGCTGGGCACTGAAGGGCCCCGGGTTCATTTCTGGTCAAGGGCACGTGTCCAGGTTGCAGGCTTGATCCCCAGTTGGGAATGTGCATGAGGCAAACTATCAATGATTCTCATCATTAATGTTTCTATCTTTCTCTCCCTCTCCTTTCCTCTCTAAAAATCAATTAAAAAATATTTTAAAAACAAACAAACAAAACACTCAATGGTACAATAAAGGCTGGCAATTTCCCATAGGCAATGGAGACCCACCCTTACCACCCCTCACCCCTGCCATCCTGGCCATTTCACTTCCCAGTGGCACTGCTGTTAGAGGCAGAGTTATGGAGGGTGAAGAGATGATGTTATCACCGTGTCTTTAGCAGTGTGGAGGCAAGGGGACAAGTGCCACATCTAGGAGCTTTATCTTGGGTCAAGAGCTGGCTGCGACTGAAGGTACAGATTTGTTAAGTCACTTGTGGGCAAATGCTTCTGAGGTTGTGATGACAGTGCTGCCCACACGGTCTAGAAAAGCCATATTGTTTTGTCTTCAAACATGTCTGTCTTCAATTGAGCTTTCTTTACTAATGCCACTGCATAAAATGTCTTTTTAGTTCAATTGGGGTTTAATTTTCCTTTTACAGAGAAAAAAAAATCCCACCAACTCTTGTCATGAGTCGTAGCCCTTGGTGCCACAGTCCCGACACCTCTGCACACCCCTACTGTCCTCTGATCGAACCTCAAGACGTGAGTGGAAGCAGCTTAAATGATCTTCCCAAGTCTCAGTCAGCCCGGACTCATGCAGACATGGTAAGTCAAATGGATACTGATTCCAGCAGAGAGTAAGAGGGTGTTTGTGTGTAGAACTGGTAAGAAGGGGTTAAAAGTTGTAAAATACACTAAGTATAAAAAATGATTCATATCCTCAAAAACAGTTAGCTCCTAAAGGAAATATTGTAAGCCATTCACTTACATTTGCTCCAGCACAGTGTATTTACTGTTTAAATAAATATTCATTGAATGAAACAAAAGAACAGCAAAATATCATGGCCAGCAAAAATAGGTAATTCTTGAAATTTGTTCAAAAGGACATGTTTGTTTGTTTTTTTAGTAGGCAGGATAAACTGGTCCTACAAGTTATGCTATGCTAAAAAAAAAATCATCTTTTCCAAACATACTCTAATATTAATCCCAAATTCTTTTTTTTTCGAACTGAAGTTTCTTATTTAAATTATCTCAATAAAGCTTGTAGAGTTGATGTTATTAACTCAGAATCTGTGAATGGATTTCAGGAAGCCCAGGAATCTATTAAATTTGGTAAAAAAATGTGTTCTACCGTCCTGTTTTCTGCGGGGAGAATCATAAAGACTCATCACATATGATCAATAGATGAGGACTCCCACTAGAATGAGAAGAACACCACGACAGATTTGAAGCTGTGAATAAAGGCCCTACCTTGGTGAGTTATAATGATTTTCAAACTTTATTTAGCAGAGGATTCTTTTTGAAATGAAATCTTGGGCAGAGTCCCAATGTGTGAAATGACCTGCCCAAGTGGAAGAGGAGGCAGCGATTCCCATTATACCATTCTTCTTCTTCTCTCCTTCCCTGTGATCCCTGAGGCACCTTCCTAGGATTGTAATGTTCTGTATACAACAGTATGAAAACCAGTTCATATGCTAACATTTTATTGGGACACAGAACCCCAAAATAATACCTTTCAGAAGTGGAATGGTGTAAATTTTGTAAATTTTATCCCATTTCATAAAATTAAGTATTCCATATCTTCATTGCCTGAATCCCTTCATATATAAAGAGATTTTGGTCTGAAATGTAAAGAGTTCTTTCAGCAATAAGTCTTAAACACATACACTGTACATAAATAATCTATAATAATAAAAGGGAAACATGCAAATTGACCATACCTTCACTACACCCAGAAGCCATGACCACAAGCCAATCAGAATCAAATATGCAAATTAATCCAACCCAGATGGTTGTGGTCACAAGAGCAAGCAAGAAGCTTGGGTTTCCCCAGCAACCCAAGCTTCCTGACCGGCCCTGACCTCTGCTCAAGGCTATAAAGTTTCAATTATAGAAGATAAATAAATCCCAACAAAAATGGCGGCAGTCATGAAATTGAAGCAAGCAGGAGGCTTGGGTTGCCCCCAGTGATGAAGGAAGCCAAGCTTCCCACTCAGCCTGGCCAGTCTTGGCCTCCACTCAAGGCTACAAAGTTTCAATTATAGAAGATAAATAAATCCCAGATACCAGGGCCTCCTCTTGGGTCATTGGGAGGCATGGCCAGCCTGCAAACCACCACAGGCTCCTCACACAGGCCACCTTATGACCTAAGGGAACCCCCATCCTGTTCTGGGACACCCTTCAGGACAAATGAGCTGGCCCTCACCTGTGCACCAGGCCTCTATCCTATCTAATAATCTAATAAAAGAGTAATATGCAAATTTACTGTCACTCCAACACACAAGATGGCTGCCCCCATGTGGACACAAAATACTCACCACAAGATGGCCTGCAGGGGAGGGAAGTTGGGAGGGACCAGGCCTGCAAGGGAAGGCATTTGTATGTGATCAGTCCAGCAGGGGAGGCCAGTTAGGGGTGACCAGGACTGCAAGAGAAGGCTGTTAGGGCAAACAGGCTGGAATGTAAGCAGTTAGACATCAATCAGGCTGGCAGGGGAGTAGTTAGGGGGTGATCAGGCTGGCAAGCAGAAGTGGTTAGGGGCAATCAGCAAGGCAGGCAGGTGAGCAGTTGGGAGCCAGCAGTCCTGGATTGTGAGAGGGATGTCTGACTACCCGTTTACCCCGATCCCAGTGGGATGGGGCCTAAACAGGCAGTCAGACATCCCTCAAGGGGTCCTAAATTGGAGAGGATGTAGGCTGGGCTGAAGAACACACACTCCATGCATGAATTTCATGCACTGGGCCTCTAATATTTATTATATACACATGTATATTTTCTGTACACTATGACTTAGATTTGAGGTTCTCAAGAAGCACATTAATTTGTTTTTCTCATTACTCATTTCTCTATAACTCATTCTGGACAACTTGTTTTCCAAATTAATTTGACTTAAATTTTTTTTAATTTTCTTTTTTAATTATAGTTTACATATTATTTTGTATTCAAATTTTCTGGATTCACCTTTCTATAGTTGTGGCAACTCACTTTGATTGTTCAATAATTATTGCTATTCAACATAGGACATTTCATTGTATGTGTACTAGTGTATTCTATCATAGTTGTTTTGTTACTTTCAGGGTCTCTGTTCATCATTATATACCTTTTTTATTTTTTATTTATTAAATTTCAGTGGGAACAGCTATACATCAGAAATGTAAGAAGTTATCTTTGATTTCAACTTTGAAAGGTGGCCATAGAGAGGCATATGTTATAAATAATTAGTTGATGATTCACTGAATTATAGCAATCCTTAAGTCATCTGTTCATTCCTTTGAAAGAATATGTAACACGATCCTTCAAGGAAAAGTTACCTAGGTTGTTAATTATCAGTCTCTTTTTAATTTGCCTACCATTGAACTATTTGCTATCATTAGTGCACTTCTCAATAATGGACAAAGAACAAAGAGATAAAACAAAAATCCATCCGTTTTGGGAGTCAAATTACAATTCTATAGAACCAATTTGCCACCAATCTCTTTTTGTAACCTGCTTTGGTCTTCCTTTTCTTTCCTCTATTTTCCCCTCCTTCTAAATAATAATGTGCATCCTTCTAGGGTCATTTCCTTTCTACTTGAAACATTTCTTCAGTGTGACTTTGTTGTTGAATTCTCTTAGTTTTAGAAATACACTAAAAAATAGGTTAGTTTGCTGAGTCACGGAAGAATCTTAGTTGCATGTGATTCATCTACCTGGGGATAGTTGCTTTGTGTTTAAGTGTGCCTCTCAAGTACATTATAGAAGAACCTAGTGACTTAATAGTAAGGATAGTTTTAAAGAAACATCTACACATCCTATGCCTAATCTTTATCAAGAAAACTTGTGTTTTTAAACATGTTAAAATACAGAAAGCATGAAAGAAGACTGATATGAAATTGGAATAAGTCATTCTGGTTCTCATTTTTATATTTTAATTCTCTATAAATGGATAAAATGGATAATTGATGTGTGTTTTTTATCACATAAATGACAATACATATAATGCATATCACATAATAGTTGTTTAACACATGTTTGATGAATTACAGGCAGAAAAGGAGACACTGCAGGTTTTCAAGCAGGCAACTCATAAAGTTAGATCTGTCTCTTAAAGAGAATTTTAGAAGCAGTATTGAAAATTAAGTGGAATGAAAATTATTCTAAAATCTAGGAGGAAAGAAAGAAAGAGGGAAAAATAGAAGAAAGAAAAGGAAGACCAAAGCAGGTTAGGAAAAGAGATTGGTGGCAAATTGGTTCTGTAGAATTGTAATTTGACTCACAAAGGACAGGTGACAGAGATTGGGGCAGAATTAATATTTAAAAAATAATGACAAAAAGATATCAAGCCATAGGATCAAGAAGAATAAATCTCAGTTAGAATATTTAAAGGAAACCACACTAATGCATATTATAACAAAACTTCAGAAAACCAAATAATAGAAATCAGAAATAAGTAGATGATATCTTCAGTGTGCTAATGTGCTAAGAGAACTATTGATACTATCCTAGAGTTCTATACAAATAAAAATATACTTCAAGAAATGAAAGTGAGCCCAGCTAGTGTGGCTCAGAGGTTAAGTATTGAATCATGAACCAGGATGTCACGGTTCCATTCTGGATCAGGGTTCATGCTTTGGTTGTGGGCTAGGTCCCCAGAGGGGGCATGTAGGAGGCAGTCAATCGATATTTCTATTTATCTTTCTTCCTCTCTCTTTTAAATCAATTATATACATATATATTTTTTAAATAAAATGTGAACAAAGACACTTTTAGGCAAACAAAAACTAAGAGAATTCAACAACAAAGTCACACTGAAGAAATGTTTCAAGTAGAAAAGAAATGACCCTAGAAGGATACACAGACATAATAGAAGATGTGAAGAGAAATGCAGAGTCAAAACATAGAAAAGCATAAATGAATATTTACTGTACAGATAATACTAATATTGTCTTGCAGATTTTACAATTTATATAGAACTTTACATTGATGACAACCTCATCCATCCAGTATAGCTCAGTAGACTGAGCAACCTACCATGCACCAAAAGGTCACTGGTTTGATTCCCAGTTAGGGCATATGCCTGGGTTCTGGGCTCAATCCCCAGTACAGGGTGTGTAGGAGGTAGCCAAACAATATTTCTCTCTCACTGATGTTTCTCTCTCCCTCTCCCTTCCTAACAAATCAATAAAAACATTTAAATTCGTTTCCCAGGGCTACTGTGACAAAGTACCACAGACTTGGTGGCTTAAAATAACAGAAATGTATTGTCTCACATTTGTGGAGACTAGTCACATGAAAATAAAAAAGGTGTCAGTAGGATCACCCCATCTCTGAAGATTCTCACCTGTTCCCAGTTTCTAGTATTAGCCAGCATTCCTTGTGGGGTTTTTTTGTGGTTTGTAGATGCATCACTATAATTACTACCTCCATGTTCACATGGCCTTCTCGTTTGTGTGTACATATATCCCTCTTTTTATAAGGATGCCAGTCACTGGGTTAGGGCCCACCCTAATTTTATATGATCTCATCTTAACTGGATTACATCTGCAAAGACCCAATTTCCAAATAAAATCACGTTTACTGTTCAAGTCATTAAGACTTCAAAATATATTTGGAGTGGACATAGTTTAACACATAACAATAGTAATAGCACAAAAGTCCAGAGAGGAGTAAATGGAGCTAAAGTACTCTACATTTCATGACTTTTTCAATAAGTTGTAAAAGTAATAATTTATATTAGACTTTAGTAAATCAAGGATATGCATGTTGGAATAAAGGATAGACACTAAAAGAATAGTATACAATTGTCATATTCATGATATGTAGCATACTTTTATTATCATTCAGTATAAAATGTATTCTAATTTTCAATATGTTCTTTTTTAATACATGGGGTTTTTTAAGATAATATATCACAAAAAGTGGGTTTATTTAAAGAATGCAAAGTTGGTTTATGCTTTGAAAAGTAATCAATTAAATTAATCATCTTAGAATAAAAGAATATGATATGGCTGTCTCAATGGATATAGAGAAAGCATTTGATAAAATTTAATACCCATCTATAGGAAAGAACCTTAGAAAATTAGTATTTGAAAGAATTTCTTTTTTTTAATATATATTTTATTGACTTTTTACAGAGAGGAAGAGGGATAGAGAGTTAGAAACATCGATGAGAGAGAATCATCTATCAGCTGCCTCTTGCACATCCCCTACTAGAGATGTGCCCGCAACCAAGGTACATACCCTTGACCAGAATCAAACCCAGGACCTTTCAGTCCGCAGGCCATCGCTCTATCCACTGAGCCAAACTGGTTTCGGCTGAAAGAATTTCTTTAATCTGAGAACTATAATAGTATCTACAAAAGTCCTAAAGCAAATTTATTTAATGGTCCTGTAGTGAACATTTTCCCCTTGAGATCCAGATCAAGAGGATTCTCTTTATGATGACTTCTGCTAAGCACTGTACGAAAAGTCTGAGTGAAGTAAGGCAAGAAAATGAATATATGAATATCCCATTACCCCATAATCCAGCAATTTCATTCCCAGGAATTATATATGACTAAAAAATACATACATATGCATACCAAAAGACAAATACAATAATGATCATAGCAACTGTATTCATAATAGCCAAAAACTAGAAGCTGCCAATTGTTTGTCTGCAGTAAAATGGATAAATAAATTATGATATATTAATACAATCTTGTAAGCAATGAAAATGAATGAACTACTACTGAACAGTGACTCATATAAGCATAATATGGAGTGAAAGATGCCAAGCAAAAAGAATTGCATTATTGTATGTTTCCATTTATGTAAAATTTAAAAACATACAAAACCATGGTTAAAGGTCAGAATAGTAGTTATCTCTGAGAGAGGGGAGGAAGCAGCCTTTGGAGGTTACACAAAAACTGCTTCTAGAACACTGACCATGTTTCCTTTCTTGACCTGAGTGGTGTTTACATGAATCACTGTTTTCATCATGCTGTGTAATTATGACTTGTGATCTTTTCTGCATGTATATTATACTTAAGTAAAAGTTTATTTTTAGACACTTGATGACAAGAAAAGGAAAATTAGAAAGAGAAGGCAACACAGTGATAGTAATGAGCACTGACATCTTATACCCTGAAGAGAAAGGAGAAAGAAAATCTCAAAAATATAGGGTGTCCCCAGAAAAATGTATACACACTTGAATAGCTGGTTGTTCTAGATTCTATTTGATTTATTAAATGAAATAGATTTGAATAAACACTGCCTTTGTCATTACTCAAGGTGTGTGTATATATTTTTGGGACACCCTGTAGATTGATGAACTCAAAATAAATATTAATAATATGAGGCTGATTTAGCAAAGGAGAAAAATAGCCTTACCTAAAATAAGTCTGAGCCTATTGTTATTATTGCCATGTATTGGAAATTAATTTTAATAGACTTCATCATAGCTCAGTCATTGCCAGGGACATCTGTGGCAGAAGTGGCTAATTACTGCCCCTACGTCATTGTTCCTTTAGACTCAAGGCCCACAGGCACAGGGATACCTAGACACATGACTGTCAAGAATGAGGCCTGTTGTCCTAACCGGTTTGGCTCAGTAGATAGAGCATTGACCTGTGGACTGAAGGGTCCCAGGTTAGATTCCGGTCAAGGGCATGTACCTTGATTGCAGGCACATCCTCAGTAGGGAGTGTGCAGAAGGCAGCTGATTGATGTTTCTCTCTCATCAATGTTTCTAACTCTCTCTCCCTTCCTCTCTGTAAAAAATAATAAAATTTATTTTTTTTAAATAAACTTTTCCTCATTCTCTCCTGCAGTTAGGCAAAATTATGTCTACATTCTGTAGAATGTGAACAGAAATCTATTTGTTTATAGCATCTATCTGATCATCCCCCTGGGGTGCATGTACCCCTGTGTCACCTCCGTACCCCAATAATAGGAGCTGGAGTTGCCATCTTTCAACCCAGAGTTGAGGCCATGTGTTGAAGATGAAAAAGACATTCTACATGGCCTGTGTTGGCACTTCTCCAGATTGCTAAGTGAGAGAGAAATACCCTTGTGTTAAGTTGTGTCTGAATCAGATGGCCCACACAGGATCACTACCATTTAGTTTCACTTAATAGGCTATTGGTTAAAAGGAAAACAAAAATCTCAGCCAGGAAGGGCATTTTAAAGTCAGTTAGGTAGATTTAAATATATATTGAATATTGGAGATCAATGAGTTGTGTTCTTTTCTTAGGTGTGCTGATTATGTTGTAGTTATATTGGTGGTTCTTAGATTCATGCAGATATCTGTACTTAGTGTCTAGTGGTTTAGTGATATAAGCATAGGTAGATGATACAAATATGGCAAAATACTAATTCTTGAATCTGGATGATAGGTATACAGATTTGGTTGTATTATTCTTTCTTTCATATTTTGTGTATGTTTGGAACTTTTCACAAGAACTTGAAAAAATAAAGTTATTATTCATATTTTTTGTTTTTGTTAATCCTCACCTGAGGATTTTTTCCCATTGATTTTCAGAGAGAGTGGAAGGGAGTTGGAGATACAAAGAGAGAGAAACATCAATGTGTGGGAGAGATACATCGATTATTGCCTCTCACACACTCTCTGACTAGGGTTAGAAATGGAGCCTGCATCTGAGGTACATGCCCTCAACCGGGAATTGAACCTGGGACCCTTCAGTCCACAGGTCATGCTCACACAGGCTAGACTAGAGCAAGAAAGTTATTTCTGATGCAGTGTAATATGCACTGGGAGGTACTAGTGCATGGAGCCAAGGCACTGGCCACAGTAGGAAAGAGTAGCTCTTGGGAAGGGTGGAGACCTTTCACAAAGCAGAGGTGTTTGCATTGTGTTGCCATTATTGTTCCTAGACCTAGAGAGAATGCACTTCCCTCTTGCTGAGATTAGTCTTTTGATAACTTTGTCAGTCTTCTTCTGTAATTTAAGTTAAATGACAGAAACTAGTCAGAAGGGAGTATTCCACAGACATCAATATAAGCTCTCTCTCCAGGTCATGATTATAGAATTTTACATTTGTGAGACTGTGGTCAGTTCCTCATCACACTTCAATAGAACTGGCTTATCTGCTCCTGGGATCAAAGTATTTTTCCCCATAAGAACATGTTCCCAACCCATACTGGAGATAAAGGAAAGAAATACAAGTTTGAAATCAAATTTTTATGTGTTCTCCATATTATAGTATCTGTTTTGTGTATTGATGGTTATACCCGTATTGCATTATTAAACTTATCAGGTTAAGTATTTGGAATATTGTATGTTACATTTTTATGACTGGGTAGATTTTTAGTTAATGTAACTAGAAATTGTATGAATTGATATATGGAAATTTTAAACCAAAAAAAAAAAAAAAATCTGTTTAACCTTAGAAAAGAAAAGACCAATTACTTGGACCTCTTACAATCAGACTGAATAGAAAATAATGACTTGAAGAAGCACTGCAAACTGCCAGGGATTTCTACCCATTATTTTAATAATAGCATCCAAAACATTAGGAACTTTTTTATAAAGGAAAATTATATTGCATCATGTATTTAAGGCTAGTGATTTTATTATTCTGTTGCTTGCTTTCAGAAATTTTAGATTATAATATCTTACATATTTCTGAAGACATTTCTTTTTTTTTTAATATATTTTATTGATTTTGTACAGAGAGAAAGGGAGAGAGATAGAGAGTTAGAAACATCGATGAGAGAGAGTCATCGATCAGCTGCCTCCTGCACACCTCCCACTGGAAATATGCCCGCAAACAAGGTACATGCCCTTGACCGGAATCGAACCCGGGACCCTTCAGTCCCCAAGCCGATGCTCTAACCATTGAGCCAAACCGGTTTCGGCTGAAGACATTTATTTTGATAAAGAATAGACAAGTGAAAACCATTGATATGTCTTCTTGAAGCTACAATACAGGTGTCTTTAATGTTCATACAAAGAATTCCAAGATATTAGTCCTTTATGATTGGATCTTTTATTTCAAAACATTTCAACATTATAAAACAAACATTTTAAATTAATTACCCTTTACTTATAAAATAATATAATATCATTTATAGAAATGTATATAATTAATGAGCCGTTTCATCACACAAGTAAGAAATATTGTTTAGGGAGTCAGAGTGTCCACATTAACATTACTAGGTTTGAATGTCTCTGGCTCAAATAAATCAAGAAATTGCCATCACCCACCCTCTGACATTGAAACAAACACTACCACTACTATGAGTACTGTCATCAAGTTTCAAGAAATTATAGATGGGAAATTTTATAAGTGTTAAAAACATTATAGTACTTTGCTGTAGAACAAGTTTTCAGGGTGTAATTCAAAGCCTTCCTCCTCAGGCTAGTCAGTCTGAAAGGACAAACATAAAATATTAACAAGCCCTGTTTCATGCCAACAAATTGCTCTGGAAGATGGGAAATGATGGGCTAGATTTTTCCTATATCTAAGCCACTGCCTGTGGTAAGGGAAATATCTTGGCAGCCTACCTATATTCCAGATCCATAACTTAATTATTCAGAAAGTTTACACCGTAATGTGCCAAACAGCATCCTGACTCATTGGATTCGGAAACTGAGTAGTGGCTAAGGAGTAACAGTGCTAACCAGAAACACTTTGCAGTTTTTGTTCATCTTCCCTGAAGTTCACATTCTCACATCTAGCTTCTGGTTAATTGCTTCTTTGTAATCAAATGCTGACAGTTCACCTTGATTATTCTTCCTCTGAGTTGCAGAGACAAAGAAAGAATTAAGTATGATTGAGAAGCTTTTCCTGTAATTGTTCTTTGTTGTGTGTGTGTGTGGTGTGTGTGTGTGTGTGTATTTTCCAGAGAAGCTCATTGCTGTCTGTACTTAAGATATTATTTTGCTTTCTTTTTTTTATTTTTACAAGAATAAAAAAAAAGCATCTTATTTCTGGAGGAGAAGTAATTTGTACTTGGGAATATTTGATTGAGCATTATTCCTGTTTGATACACTAGTCTTCTAGGTAGAAATTACATTTAAACGAAGTGACTTTCAATCCTTGCTTAAGTATAGAGAGATGATGAGGCCACCATCTCTGTCACCTCATTCATCACCAGGGTAGAGTGGCTAAGGCAGCAAGCTCAGCAGCATCTGCTCCTGTCTATGCACCATCTCATGCTGCCCTCCTGATGCAGCTCGATCCTCTACTTCCCTCCACTAGTACTTCATCATTATGGCAGCTGTGAGTGTAGAAAGTAGAAAGCATTAGAGAGATTTTGCTGGTAAAAATTATTCTGCAACCTCAGTTTTTAAAATATACTTTCCTGATGGATACTTATGTCTTGAAATATGTTTTTGTAATAGCTCATTGAAAACTTGGGAAGGTAGAGGGACAGAGAATTAGAAACATTGGTCAGCTGCCTGCAACCAAGGTACATGACCTTGACCAGAATTGAACTTGGGACCCTTCAGTCCACAGACCAATGCTCTATCCACTGAACCAAACTGGTTTCAGCACCTTGCAAGGGGTTTTTAATCTACTTGGTTTAAGTTACCATTAAATAATGTTCTTTAAAAAAAATTGATTTCTGAGAGGAAGAGAGAACTAGAAACATCAATGATGAGAAAGAATCATGGATTGGCTGCCTCCTGCAACCCGGGTATGTGCCCTTGGTTTGAATCGAACCCGGGACCCTATCCACCACTTTATCACCACCACCCAGCCCCTGCTCCCCCTTCCTCTGGCCATCACCACATTGTTGTCTGTGTCCATTGCCTCTGAATATATGTTCTTTGTCCAAAACTGGATTGGCTCAGTGGATAGAGCATCGGCCTGCAGACTGAAGGGTCCCTGGTTTGATTCTGGTCAAGGGCATGTACCTTGGTTGTTGGCAGCTGATCAATGACTCTCTCATCAATGTTTCTAACTATCTCTCTTTCTTCCTCTCTGTAAAAAAATCAATAAAATGTATTTTAAAGATAAAATAAAATAAATATATGTTCTTTGGCTAATCTCTTCATCTTCGTGCATCCAGCCCCCTCTTCACCTCCTCCCACATGCTCCTCCCATCTGACCTTTGTCAGTCTGTTCCAAGTTTTCTTGCCTCTGGTTCTGTTTTGTTCATCAGTTTATGTTGCTTTTGGAGCTTTTTTTTCTTCTTTTTTTTTCTTCCCTGTTGTATGATAAACTTTCTAAGGCTGCAAAATGCCCAATAAGGAAATGTCATGTTTTTCCTTTTTGCCCTATATTCTCACACTGTCCTTGTTGATGGATAAGTAAGAGTGATTGAAATCCAGAGTCCCTTTAAATACTCAAAAACACAATTCTGCAACTATGCCAATACATTTTAATTCCCATGAGCAATAGATTACTTATAGCATAATAGAAATTATTCTGGTTAGAGAGACTGCAGATGCTCTGAAGGTATGTATCTTTTAAATGGCAATGAAAGGAAACATTAGGAACTTTGGCTTCTGCTATTTCGTTGATAAATGGTCTTCTAGCATTTAACTAGTCACTTCCAACATTGCCTCATCATTTTTTATTATAATATCAACATCTAAGTAATTGAAGATCTCAATGGCTTTCCATTTTACAAGGGGTGTGTTGAAACTCTTTCCCAAAGAGCTGATGATGAGGTGATATTTTGGTCAAAGATTCCTTGGGGAGAATATCCTCCTCTAGTTGATATTTTTTGCTGCCCTAGTTCATGACTGATATATTTTATGTTTTCTTGCTCCTTTTTCGGACTAGGCTTTAGTTCACTCCTTGGTTTAAGAATAAAGCTACAGCCACCGAATCTCTAACTTGTGAGTATCCTAGACTCTGCTGGAACAAATGATTTTAATGCTCCACATAGCCTACTGATCTTTTTTTTTTTTAATATATTTTATTGATTTTTTACAGGGAGGAAGAGAGAGGGATAGAGCGTTAGAAACATCATGAGAAAGAAACATCGATCAGCTACCTCCTGCACATCCACTACTGGGGATGTGCCCATAACTGGTGCATGCCCTTGACCAGAATCGAACTCGGGACCTTTCAGTCCGCAGGCCGATGCTCTATCCACTGAGCCAAACCAGTTTCGGCAGCCTACTGGTCTTTTAATGGTCCCTACCACCTACCTCTGTGTACCAACCTTTCAGTTTTTCTCAGACTGCTCAGATGTCTAATTTCTGTTGGCTCATCTCTTTCTAGAGTTTTCTCTAATCATCATCTTATATTTTCTGAAGGTCACCTACATTTTTACAAGCTCACTCTCTCTATTTCTATAGCATCATTATTCATTAATTCCAACTTCCTAAAAATGGTTACAAACTCCCCATTCTTCTGAGAAGCTTTTTTCTCAGGCACTTCTTTTTTCTTTTTTTTCTTTTTTTTTTTTTAACTCTGTGAAGGATACTCTTTTATTTTTTTTATTTTTTTGTTAATATATTTTATTGATTTTGTATAGAGAGGAAGAGAGAGAGATAGAGTTAGAAACATCGATGAGAGAGAGTCATCGATCAGCTGCTTCTTGCACACCCCCTACTGGGGATATGCCCGCAACCAAGGTACATGCCCTTGACCGGAATCGAACCCGGGTCCCTTCAGTCCCCAAGCCGACGCTCTATCCATTGAGCCAAACCGGTCTCAGCTGGACAGACTCAGGCACTTCTTTTTGTTTATTATGATTTTATTTCCTGCACACCCCTACTGGGGATCGAGCCTGCAAGTCAGGCATGTGCCCTGATCAGGTATCAAACCCACAATCTCTCGGTGCATGGGACAACATTCAACCAACTGAGCAACATCAGCCAGGGCATCTCAGACACTTCTTAATAGGATATTAAGACTATAAAGGGATTTATTCCAACCACCTGTTTTTAGAGCAAAAGAAACTGAAGTCTGTAGAGACAAATTACTAAAATTCACCTAGTAATCAACCACAGGGTCAAAGCAAACCCCAACATCTTTTAACTATAAAGAGTTAGAAAATCCAGCCTTGGCCCTACTGATATAATCTCCCAGAGGTTAAAGTTGTATCTGCACTGGTACCCATTTCCTCCAGTATAGCCCTAAACAGGGTGTAATTGAAATGTAAAGTATGGTATGTGAAATCCGTCACAGACATTAGCAATCAGCACTTCTGCAATTCAATTACCCTTCACTTTCTGTAATCAGAAGGGAATGTACCAAATACTGAACCTAGATATGAGTTGGGAATGGGTCATTTTATCATACACAAAACAAAGACTTTTGTTATTGTTGGGTTAGGTTGGAAAGATATTTTTAATCCTCTTATTAAGTATTGAATAACAGTTAGGCAAAAATTTTTAGCTTTTGTTGGTATCTTCCATTATTACTTTGCTTAACTACTGTGGTCACAAATTTGTTCATTGATTCCCTGTGTGGGAAATTTGTTGGTAGGTTTGATTTTATTTTATTTTTAACCCATCCTGTTTTGAAAAGTTTCAGGCCTCTTGAAATGACTTCTGTCTTCTGAGAGCTTCCATCCCCATCTGGTGGTATCTTTAGGATTGACCATCAATGTGACATCAATATTTCCTCAGGCTTTTCTAAGAGCAAAATTTTACTTCATCTGTCAGTGAACAACTTCTGTATTGCAGTCAGCTCCTGAGTCTGGTGTGTCTGTTCATGGAAAATTGTTCAGAGATTAAGTCATCATTTGGTTCTCATTGGAATTCATGACCATTTGTTGATGGTAACTGGTAAGGCTATGCTCTTGTGTAGCATTTCACGTTTTTCACATGATCTTATTTGAGCCTATGAGATAGATAAGGCTGACATTATCTCCATTTTATGCTTAAAGATACTAGCTCAAGATACTCAGTGACTAAACTAAAGTCACTTAGATAATAAATAGCAGCATTAAGACTAGAATTCTAGGTTAAAATCAATGCTCTTCCATTCCACTCTGTCCATCAAGCATGGCAACCAAATTAAAAAGGAAGAAGTAAAGCTCTCATTATTTGCAGATGGCCTATATAAAACCCTAAAGTTTTCACCAAAAAAACAAAAACCTATTTAATAATGTTGCAGAATACAGAATCAATATGCAGAAATCTGGTGTGTTTCTATAAACCAATTAAGTATGATCAGAAGGAGAAATTATGAAAATAATCCCATTTATAATTGTATCAAAAAGAATATATAGGAATCAATTTAACCAAAGAAGTGAAAGATCTATACTCTAAAAATAATAGGATATTGAAGAAGAAAAAAAGATACAAATAAAAAAATAAAAAAGGAAAGATAAATCTTGCTCATGGATTGAAATAATTAATATTGTTAAAATGACCTCACTACCTAAAGCAATACACAAATTCACTTCAACCCCTAGTAAAATACCAATGGCATTCTTCTAAAAATTAAAATGCCAAATCCTACAATTTATATGGAACTGCAAAAGACTCTGAATGGCCAAATAAATCAAGAAAAAACAAACTAAGTATCACACACCTTGATATAAAATTATACTGCAAAGCTACAATATGCAGTATGTCCAAAAAACTGCATACACACTTTAACAGCTGATGGCTCAACTTTGAAAATAAAATGCATTTTAATAAACATTGTCTTTATAATTATTCAAAGCATGTATGCATTTTGGGGGATACCCTGTATATACATATACAATGGAATATTATTCAGCAATAATAAAGAATGAAATCTTGCCATTTGTGACAATATGGATGGACTTAGATGATATTATGCTAAGTGAAATATATGACAGACATAAAAAGACACATACTGTATAATTTTAGTTATATGTGGAATCTAAAAACAAACAAACAAATTCATAAACAAAATAGAAATAGAGCCCTAGCCAATGTGGTTCAGTTGGTTGTAGTGTTGTCTTGTACACCAGAAAATGGCAGATTCGATTCCTGCTCAGAGTACATACATAAGCAAGAGGCAACCAGTTGATATTTCTCTCTCACCTCTTTATCTCTCTCTCTCTCTCTCTCTCTCTCTCTCTCTCTCTCTCTCTCTCTCATCAATTTTAGAAGTAGATCCATAGATATAGAGAACAAGATAATGTTTGCCAAAGGGGAGACTGGTAGGAAGATGGAAATGAGTTTTTAAAAAGATAGAAATGAAGGGTGTGAACATTTAGAAATTGGTCATTGAACTGGTTGCCTCAGAACCATATTGATCTTCATATTTAAAATCAGAAATATACATGATGTACAGGAGTCAAAGAGCTCTGTACATCATACATCACCATTAAAACTATAACCTAAACAGGTGCACATCTTTCAGAGTTGAGTGAGAAGGATTTAAAAAAATTAATAATTCTTTCATCTTGGCAAAAGTTGAGATATCACAGAAATAATTTTCTTCCTCCTGTTATTGTTCTGCATCTATGAGTATGTTCCAGATTTGCTATTTCCAAGTCTTAGTTTAAGATAAGTGTGATGGAAAGACTCTGAACATCTCTACTTTATACTGCTAAAACAGTACAATTTCACCATATTAACAGTGTGCTTTATTGCATTGCCATATGATTTATTTATTTTTTTGTTCAGGACAGTGATGCCAAGTATAGAGAACACGAGGATGCCTGACATGTCATAGCCAGCCTTCATCACACAGGACAGGAAGCCGGTAACAAGCAAGAAAGTGGTTTCTTTTGGGAAAAAATAATCCCTCAGGACTTTACTATAGCAATTTCTTAGAGAATATAATAAGAGTTTGTGGACAAGGTAAAACATTTTTTTTTGTTTCTGTTGTTTTTTCTTTTTGTTGTTATTTGTGTGTGTGTGTGTGTGTGTGTGTGTGTGTGTGTCTGTGTGTCTGTGTGTGGTGTGTGTGTGTGTGTGTGTGTGTGTGTGTGTGTGTATTTTCAGCTGTTAAAAAGAAAAACATTGGTCAAAAGCAAAGCCAACAGTCTTCATTTTATGCACATGAAATTCCCCAATCAATAATTTCAGTCTTTTATACCCTGCCCAACTGTTGGTCTATAATTTCTGTCATTTCTGCAGATGAACTTTCCAAAAGTACCTGTTTCAGGAATTTTATGTTTTGTTTTGTTTTTTATTGATTTTGTATAGAGAGGAAGGGAGAAAGATAGAGAGCTAGAAACATCGATGAGAAAGAGTCATTGATCAGCTGCCTCTTGCACACACCCCCACTGGGGATATGCCCGCAACCAAGGTACATGCCCTTGACCAGAATCGAACCTGGGACCCTTCAGTCCACAGGCTATGCTCTATCCACTGAGCCAAACCAGTTTCAGCTATTTTGGGAATTTTAAATCATATGGTCTGTTGATTCACTACACTTGGAGTCTGTCCCCTTAACACATGGATTAATTTAGCTTCCTGATGACTGGCAATAAGTGAAGTTTCTATGGAGTAACTAGTTGGGAGTTTTTAAACCTCAAATCCATCCGAGACAATCTCATCTTCCAGTTTGTGATAGGAGGTACATGGGATTTTCTCCATAGATAGGAAATAAGCACCAAAAGGCCAAGAATGTTTTAATTAATAATCTGATAGAGTTCCTTTAAAAAAACAAAAAACAAAAACAAAGCACTCTCATTTTTAGCTTATTCTATATCTATAAAGAGTATAAAATTTGAGAAAATAACAAAATATGCTCATTTTCAATGTTGACCCTTACTGAAGTCAGAAGGATGATTGATTCAGTTTCTGAGAACAAATGTTTTGTATGCCTTGCAACCCTGCATAATTTAATTTATTTTGACTTGATATATTTGTATTATATAGCATATGCAAGAAGATGCACAGAACATATAGTTTTGAAATGTGAGGAGTGAGGAAAGTGAGGGTTTCCCCCCAATAACTGGTTTTAAAAATAAATAAAATCAAATTAACCCCCAAATCAAGTGACCACTGAGTTTTATTTTAATACAAAGAAACACCAAGAGTTAAAGTTACTTTCTTTTTTTAAAATATCATGTGTCAAGGGACTCAAACATATACTTCTGTACCAATGTTCATATCAACATTATTCAGAGCAGCCAAATTGTAGTAACAACACGAGTGTTTGACAATGGGTGAATGGATTTTTTAAATCTGGTGTATACATATAACAGATTATTCACCCAATAAAAAGTAAAATTCTAATATATGCTACAATATGGATTATGCTTGAAAACATTATACTAAGAGAAATAAGCCAGAGACAAAAAGAAGAAATATTCTATTATTCCATTTCTCTGAGGTACCCAGAATAGGCAAATTTATAGATATTGCAAGTATAATAGAATTTACTATGAACTAGGACCGAGGTCAGCAAACTGTGGCTAGCGAGCCACGTGCGGCTCTTTGGCCCCTTGAGTGTGGCTCTTCCACAAAATACCATGGCCTGGGTGAGTATTTTGAAGAAATGGTGTTAGAAGAAGCTTAAGTTTAAAAAATTTGGCTCTCAAAAGAAATTTCAATAGTTGTACTGTTGATATTTGGTTCTATTGACTAATGAGTTTGCCGACTACTGAAGGGGAAGGTACAATAGGGAGTCATTGTTTAATCTTTTTTCAGGATGATGAAAAAGTACTGGTTATATAGCAAGTGATGATGGTTACACAATATTGTGAATGTACTTAATGCTCCTTAATTGCATACTTTAAAAAAATAGTTAAAAAGGTAGAAAAAATCTCAGTAACATCTAATTATTATTTTTGAAATAATAAAAAAGTCATATGCCAATCCAAAGCACCTGAGAATACATGTGTTGCTTGACAAAATAATTTGTCATATACATTCTGTTTTTATATAAAAGGGATTCACATTAATCCCTGCATAATGATGTAGCTTAAATATTTTCTAGTCACCGGGTCACACTGATCACAGTATTTCTCTTCTTTGGACACGTCAGAGTAGACTTGCACATTTTCAAAAAAAACTGTCAATAACACCTTATGCCACTTTAAACCATTAAGTATGATCTTTGAATCACATGTTGGCTAAATTGTGTAGGCTGTTCTGGCTTTTTCATGGTTACCATAGAAACTGTGTAGTCATGGTGGTGTGAGGAGACTCCAAGGGCATCGGAGAGTGTATAATAAAAGCTAACTTATTCAACGGTTTATAATTTCTTCCAGCTGTCTCCGTTTGTGATGATCGTGTTCACATTGGGAATATAAACATACAACTGAAAGGGCTCTGTTAACCATAGCCAATAAACAATCTCACCCGTGACAGACTTCCCTCCCAACCGCCTTTCCGAAAAGATCTGTAATAGAAACACATAAAGAAGTGGCATGTATGGTTCAGGTGTTTCCAATTAGTTCCCTCATAAGCAGAGGTTTCCTAAATCCAAAACATATTTCAGCTCAAGTCGTGTTCCTTATATTTGAAGATCGGGTAGTTTCAGGAGAATTTCATCTACATATCTATGATTCATTGACACTTCATCAATAACGCATTTCCTCCGAGCTCTTCTCCGTGATCATTTCCTCTCTGGGTGGTCAAAAGTATGGTCCATTTCAGCCTTGCTTTGCTTTTGTGAAGCTCACTCTTGGGAAGTGTGCAACCTTTTGCCTTTGCAAGAAAGTGAGAAATAAATGCTCACTGCTGGGACTTGTGGTAGATTCCTTGTCAGTTAGGTCACCTCAGAGTGTTCTAGCACAATGCGGTCTCTATCTTCCTCCTCCAGGACTGTCTGTCTTTCTGGAAGGGCATAGCCGGGGAAAGATAGACCCATCTCTGATGGTATAAATCATTACTTGTGTAAATGATAATACTCAAGCAAGACTATTGAGGGAATTACAAAGAGAGAAAGCGGGTTTGGAACATGTTGTTTTCTTTCCTAAGGTTCTATGAATGAAAGTTCTAAGATGGATCCTTTGTGCCTCAGCAGTCTTAGAGAGCACTGAGTTTTAGTTTATGGTCCCAGAAATATGACACTTCATTAATGCCCTCTGCAAATTAGCATCAACATTCTTTATAATTACTGTACATGTATTGTGAGGATTGTTTCGCAGAGCATTTGAAAAATGAGCATTGTTGAATAATATTCACTGTTAGGGAAACAAATTCATCTACAGATCCATGAAGGAGATGAATTACAATGCAAAAGGAATCCAAAACTTACCTATTGCTGAATACCACTCAAAAGCAGTAAACATTTCAAGCAGATTCATATTTTCTTTCTCTCTCCAACTCTCTCTCTCTTACACCCACACACACACACTTCATGGTTTTGGCAGGAAATAATAAATAGATATGTGAAAGGATAAACATTGTTTTTATGATGTAGTGTTTTTGGTTAATTGTCAATGAGCTTTGCAGAGAAATCCAAGTTTTCAGATCAGCATCAGGGCAAGAGTTCTTTTATGGAGTAAACGCCTACTACTATTGGCACTTTACCTCAAGTTCAAATCTAACCATCTGAATAAGTTTAAAATGTGTAATAATTATATGAATTTATACATAATAATCATATAAATTGTTACCACTAAATTATCTTTGCTTATGAAACTACTGGCTTGAAATATATTTATGTAGATAAATTCATAATACATTTATAATTTTTAGAATATATGAGAAAGCAGATACAAGTAGAAATGTTTTATTTTTAGAGGAGTTTTACTTACTATTTTAGTTTTCTTAGGCTAAAGACAGTATCAGTATGTTGAATGCCATGAAATTCCAGCTTGTTGTTTATATTTTACTGCAGTATGAGAAAATATAGTTTTTGGAATTGCTTGAAGCAATAGTGTCTGTTCTAAATAGGTTATGTTTGCATTTGTATTGTGGTCCTGAGAAAAAGGGTAAACGTTTTCTTATGAGAGGTCAATATGACTGCCAGGTAACCAAATTTTGCCTGAATATCTATAGATTGCAAAGGTAGTAATAATAATCACTGTCTTCTACCTGCATCACACATCATATTTAATATTAGTCAACTAATTATTAACCTGAGTTCTGGTCTAAGAGAAACAGAAACCATGAGCAGAAATATCATGGGAACTGTGTTTTTTTTCAAGTCCGGGAACTACAAGGGGTTTGGGCATGATTGAGGGGGAGAGAAGGTATCCATTCTCCACATGGCTCATTCATAGGGCAAGAAAATTGATGCTGGCTACATGTTTATGTTCACACGTAAGGCAGCTGAGGCTCTTTCATGCAAGGTGTCTGGGTTCCTGCAGCAAGTGGCCTAAGAAACAGGAAATGGAAGCTTCTCGTTTTTAAGATCTGGACACAGAACTGGCATAGCATCATCTGCCCTGTTCTATTTAGTCAGGCAGTTACAGAGCCTGGTAGGTTCTCTACCCCCTGTTTGAAATTCAATGTTAAGCCAATATCAATCTGGACAGTGTAATTCATGTCCCCTAATTAATAAATGACATATTCTCCAATCTCCATTATGAAAATACGCTATTGGGAAATTGCAATGTTCAAGGAGCTTTCTCGGGAAGTGAGGAAGGTATCCTATGAAGGGGAAAGATGAATTGAGAAGTTGAATTATTCTAAACACATGTTATAAATTTCAGGCAAAAACTTTCTTCGGGGCTAGAAAGATAGTCCCATTTTAAAAAGATTTTTGAAAAATGTGCAATAGGATTGATCACTATGCTTTTAGAAGGCTGTCCCATTAGTTTTTCCAAAGTGACTATCTGCACCCCAGAGCTCACATTACTTATTGCTCAAGATCCCACAATGACTCTTACTTCCCATAGTTTGAAATCTAAACTAAATTCTAAGGAGTGAGTCTTCTGGTTAATCTCTGATCACAGTATGTCTCCCATATCTCCACAACTCCTGCCTCAATCAGTACCTTCTTTTTATGTAAATTGTCAATTTCCTAAGTGTTCCTAAGGACTTCTACCCCCATCATGGAAAAGACCTCATCTCTCCCAATATCTCTGTGGATTGTGGATTGTCACTAATGACCTGCTGAATTCTCCAGAGGCCGTTCTTGTCTGGCCTCCTTCATGTACTGTCCTTTCTCCATAGCACAATATCACAGAGAATCCTCCACAACCTGGAGCACTTCCTACTGGAGGCTGTAAGTGTCCAGCGCACATTGCCTTGAAGCAATAGAGAGGGCTTACGTCCTTTCGTCTAGCATAGCAAGGAACTTAGAATTGAACGTGTAAGACCTCTGTTTTGAAGTCTTTTAGGAATTCTCATTCTGGGAATTTCTCAAGGACTTTTCCCTCACAAAAGGCATGTGGCTCCAACCATCTTCCTTCTCAGCCCTATTTCTTTTGCTTCATAGTCCATTTCTGACTCTCCACTCAACCCACCACCACCGCATTTGATCTCCTGGTTACTTCTTTTATGCAAAGTTCATCTTTCTGGATTTTTTTTTGTTTTTGTTAGAGTGAATCTTCCAAAGGAACACTGATTTTAGGTTTATTAAGTAACATCTTCTGCACAATGCATTGTATCCATTGGCTTCTTCTCTAATCAGCATTTGACTTTATTGGTATAAAATGCTGAAATGTTATTTGGTCATGTTTCCTAATAGCTTCATATATTCAATAGAAATTATTTTGATAGAAGAGGAAGAAAGTTATTGAGCACCTACTTTGTACCAACCACTGAAGTGGATACTTTAAATTTTCTTTTCTTTTTTCTTTTTTCTTTTTTATATATATTTTATTGATTTTTCACTGAGAGGAAGAGAGAGGGATAGAGAGCCAGAAACATCATTGAGAGAGAATCATCAATCAGTTGCCTCCTACACACCCCCCACTAGGGATGTGCCCGCAACCAAGGAAGATGCCCTTGACCAGAATCGAACCCAGGACCCTTCAATCCTCAGGCCAACACTCTATCCACTGAGCCAAACCAGTTTCGGCTGGATACTTGAAGTTTTCATTTTATTCTCAGGCAACATTGGGCCCCCAACACTGGCCCACAGCTAGAGTTCAGTCACAGCTGCTCCATCCAAATCCAGCCAAGTGCTCTAGGGTTCGCCTTGGGCATTGGTCAATTTCATGCTCACAGAGGCATGCAACTGTGCCTTTGGTGCTCGGGAGTAAGGCTGGTCACAAATCAATCTCTGCAACAGTTGTGTGGTTTCACCTGGGAGCTTCTTAGAATTCCATCACCTTAGCATCCATCCTAAACCTGCTGCACTAGAATCCACAGTTTTAATTCTATTCCCTTGGTGGTTAGTAAGCACATTGAAGAGAAGCACTAGTCTAGAGTACTCAGAGTGTTACCGAACCCCAGTAGCTTCATAAATACCTGCTGATGAAGGTTTGTGTTCAACTAGGTCTGCTGGCTCGGCATGAGAGGGTGTGGATGACACTGTGTCCCCAGAAGAAAAGGCATAGCTTAACGCTGCAAAAGTAAAGCGAAAGAAAAGGCTTTAGTTCTGAATGTAAGCTATTTGCCAAAACTTAAGAAGTGATTTTCTGTTTGTAGTTTCCTCTCACACTCCTATAAATAAGGTTTCCTTTTTGCAAGCTCTTCACTTGTAATTTTTATGGATTTATTCACTTCATCTACATAATAGATTTATTACTTTTCTTCATTGGCAACTAAAGAATATGCACCTTGTTAAGATTTGTAATTATAAGTGTTTCAGAAATGATGCCCTTGAAGGAGGGATTATAGTTTAAACTTGACTTAGTAGGAAAATTGTATAAATATAAACCCTCTTAGAAATTGCCAGATGGAGTTTTTGCTAGTTCTTCTGCAGGTAACAAAAAAAATTATAGATTTTTGTGTTTATCCATAATGTTTCTTTGCTAGCTGTGAAGTTGTTTGCTTATTTCTTGCTATCTAAAAACAGAGCGATTGGGGAAAAAGATGGATCATATTACAGAAGAATAACTTGAATGGTATAGGCTTATTCAAAACTTTAAATGTTGAACAAATTGGGGATCAGGATCATAGACTTTCAAAAGATATTCGTGGAACTGGTTTTTGTTTAAACTCAATAGTTTCAAAAGAAACTAACCTTTCTGGTTTCCTTTAGATTTTATCAGTTAGGTTTTTAAAGTCTTTCCTTGGTATAAAAATAAAACTTTCTAATATGTTACTTCAAATTAAACTAATAAACTTATAGCTACATCATAAAAACTTTTGAAAGCTATAGAAGTAAGTATAATTGAAATTAGTATATGCAATCTTTATAATCTGGCTTTATATCCTTTTTATTTTTAAATAAATATTAAATGTTCTTTTATAATTTTGCCAGAAGCATAAGCATAGTTCATGTTGCTTCAGAGCCTTCATAAAATGGACTTGGGTCAAATCTCTCTCTTTTTTTAAGTAAATATTTTATTGATTTTTTACAAAGAGGAAGGGAGAGAAATAGTTAGAAACATCGATGAGAGAGTCATCGATCAGCTGCCTCTTGCAGGCCCCCTACTGGGGATGTACCCACAACCAAGGTACATGCCCTTGCCTGGAATCGAACCTAGGACCCTTCAGTCCGCAGGCCGACACTCTATCCACTGAGCCAAACAGGTTTTGGGAAATGTTTAAAATGTTATTGACTATATTTATAATAATAATAATAATAATAATAATGAATAATTTAGAGAGAAGAATTTAATTGAAAATGCTAATTTTAAAAATATTAATATTTTCTAAATCTGATTTCCCCATTCTCAACTTCAAATCATTTATTTATTATTTATTTATTTATTTAATCCTCACTCGAAGATATTTTTCTATTAATTTTTAGAGAGAGTGGAAGGAAAGGGGAAAGACAGATAATTGATTGTCTCCCACATTTGCCCCAACCAGGGCAAAGGGGAGGGGAGAGCTGGCAACCAAGGTACATGTCCTTGACCAGAATGGAACCCGGGACCATTTAGTCCACAGACCAGTGCTCTATGCATGGAGAAAACTGGCTAGGGCCAAATAATTTTTTTTTTTTTTAATTTCCATGAGAAAGAAAAAAAAACAAAAAAACACCTATCTCAGTAACTTAAACACTTTTACTTTTTTCTGTTACCGGGCAAGTTTCAGGTTAATCCCCTTCCTGGCTGAACTTGGCTCGGTGTGAGAACATACAACCTTCAGAGTTAGTCAGTCCAGACTATATACATCAGCAAAGAAATGTTTTAACCATGAGGTTAAATGGATAAAATTCTAACTCAAAATTTGGAAGGGTTACTACCAAGGAACTTCAATTGCACCCATTAACTATTCATTCTTGGAGGACCACACAGATCTTTCTTTTTTTTTTTTTTTTAATATATTTTATTGATTTTTTACAGAGAGGAAGAGAGAGGGACAGAGAGTTAGAAACATCGATGAGAGAGAAACATTGATCAGCTGCCTCCTGCACACCCCCAACTGGGGGATGTGCCCGCAACCAATGTACATGCCCTTGACCGGAATCGAACCCGGGACCCTTCAGTCCGCAGGCCGATGCTCTATCTACTGAGCCAAACGGGTTTCGGCGGATCTTTCTTATATCCACTTTATACTCTGCTGTTTGTCTTTTCTCTTTAAGTATTGTGTCAAAATATAAGGGGGAAACTTTCTCAAACAAATGATGAACAAACACTCTGAAGTTAAGAAACGACTGGTGAATTGTGTGCCAGTAGTTTTGCAAAGATATTTCCCTGCTTTGAAAACCTTAAAGACATTTTACTAAATTAGTTGGGTAGTGTAAGTGAACACACATCCTAAAGTTCAGTGTGGTCTGGCAGCCTTCGCTCCCATGAACACAGAACTTCTGGGCCTCAGAGCGCTGCTGACAAACGGTAATTAATTTAATTGTGAACAGCTGTTTCCTAAGCCAGAGCTTCTCCAAGAGAGGAGACTGAACATAAACATAGCCACCCTGCGAAGGCATGGGAGTTCAGCGAACATGCCATGCTTGCTCTGGAGCAGGCGTCTTCAAACTATGGCCCGCGGGCCACATGCGGCCCGCAGAGGAGTCTGATCCGGCCCCCCAGGTTTTTTGGGCAGTGAGCGCAGCTGAGGTGTTACAGTAGGAATTAGTAGTTCATATAGTCCGGCCCTCCAGCTCTCTGAGGGACCGTGATCTGGCCCCCACTTTAAAAAGTTTGAGGACGCCTGCTCTGGAGACATGAGGGGGGTGTCTTCTGAAAAATTGAAATTGTGATGGAAGCCACTTCCTGGTGTGTGTGTGTGTGTGTGTGTGTGTGTGTGTGTGTGTGTGTGAGTGTTTAGGAAGAGACACTTGTCTCTACTTCTTGAATTGTATTGCTAATTCTCACTTGGGAACGTTAGCAGATCTATCTAAAATTTTACTGATTTCATCTGTAAGAAAAAGGGATACCCCCAACTCATTGGTAAAAAGTATCATGAGTCAAGAGCTACATAAATATTAATAGCTCCTTATTGGGGCAGTTACATTCTGTTATGTCCTAGGTTTTAATTTTTTATTCTTTGAAAGTAGGTTGCTTTACAACTTCAAGATGAATGTTCTCTGACAACTGTAAAATAACTACTAGGAAATGTCAAATTAAAGATAGCGGAGACTGTTGAGGCTAATGTGGTTTTGGGATCAATATGCAGTGTTATTTAGTCTCAAAATGTTACCTTCTTTGATTCTTATCAAATTCATCAATTTATCACGTAACTCATAACCTTCACATTTACTACTGACAACACATTTTATAGCTTACAATTTAGAATATGAGGAATTCTTTTTTGTTATTTGGTTTCACCTCCATTTTATTCTCATACTTATCCTGAGCTGTTTTCCAAATTATTTTACTTCTATCTAATCATCTAAAAGCAGCTATCTTTCATTACCACAAAAGAAAATACTAATGAGAGATTTGGGCTTAAAAAAAAAAGTTTTTGCTTGACTTAGGGCCTTTAAATAGAAAACCAGAGCAATTGACTATCTTTTTTAGATAGATAGATAGATAGATAGATGGTAGATAGATAGATAGATAGATAGATGATAGATAGATAGATAGATAGATAGATAGATAGATAGATAGATAGGAAACAATGTATTGATATATGTTGGTCACTTAAATATGTATCCACTGATCTATTAAATGAAGTAGGTGGTTACTTAAGTTCTGACTTGAAGAAGCTTTGAGAATTTTTTTTATTGTCACACAAGATATCCTTTTAAGGTTAAAAGGATTTCTGTTGGGATGTTAGCTATTGTGTCCCTAGGCACAGGTTGGCCATAATGAGTTATTGATTTTACATGACCATCCTGATTTTAAATCACTGTTCTGTTGTCTTGAATCATCAAAATGTCTCCCCCCAAAAATGAAGCATCGGGACTCAAACCCTATGTCCCAGGTTGCACAGAAATCTGGAGGGGACTTAACAAATGTCAGCTCCACTTTTGGTTTAGAATGTACTTTGGTCATTGTACTCATGCTCTGAAAAAGTAATATGTGAAGCTATTTGCAGGTATTATATTCACCATAAAATGACGGAGTGCCTGCTCTGTCAGTGGTGTTGAGGGGGTAGCATGAACCAAAGCTGGGAGCAGGGAACTGACAAAAAAATCTCTACCTTCATGCAGCTTGTATTTTAGTGGCAGGAAACTAACACTGAACAAATAAGTGCAGTAACATAGTGTGTTAGAAAGCTGTGTTGTGATGGAAAACAAAACAGGCATGGGTGCCACGGGAATGCTGAGTGGGTTAGTGTCACTGAGAAGGTGACATGCCAGCCCATGCTGAGCAAGATGGGGGAATAGCCACACAGATGCATGCAGGACAGAGAGTTTCAGCAGTAGGGATGACAAGCACAGACGCTGGGGTAGGAGTGTGCCTGATGTGTGTAGGGAGCAGGAAGGAGGCATGACTGAAACATGTGTGCATAGGAGGAGAGCGGAACATCATATCACAGAGACAAGGGGTTGAGCAAGTCTAATAGAGCCCTGTGGAGTACATGAATTTGATGCCTAAGGATTCTTTAAAGAATGCCACAAGTCTCAGACCTTTGGGCAACAAGGTAGGTGGGGGTTCTCTAGTCCACGGTTGACCAACATGGACCAATGGCACCTCAGTGGCTCAACTACAACTTAGCTCCTATTTGTGGATTTCAAATCACTTAGGGCCTCTAGGGACACATGCATCTAAAATTATTGTAATACAGCCAAAACCAGTTTGGCTCAGTGGATAGAGCGTCGGCCTGTGGACTGAAAGGTTCCAGGTTTGATTCCTGTCAAGAGCATGTACCTTGGTTGTGGGCACATCCCCAGTAGGGAAGTGTGCAGGAGGCAGCTGATCGATGTTTCTCTCATTGATGTTTCTAGCTCTCTATTCCTCTCCCTTCCTCTTTGTAAAAAAAAATCAATAAAATATATTTTTAAAAATAAATAAAAATATTGTAATACAGGGTAATGTCTTATGAGTAGTAGACAAGGGGCTGGCAATAGGCAGCAGCAAAGAAAAAAAAATCATTGAGGTCAAAAAGGGATTTGAAGAGGATGGGAAATGGGGGTTAGGTTTGCAACAATCCTTGGGATTTGGAAAAGGGCAGCACAAAGTAGGATGTTTCTGCACTAACTAAAGCGGAAAAATACATGTTTACTCCACAGAGGCCCGATCTTTTGGATGTAACATAGGGTTTGAGAGCTTCCCTGCATCCTGTCGCCCCTCCCCACGCAGAGCTGTGCTAAGTAGACCCCGCAGCTCCTTTCTGCCAACTGGAGGAAGGCGCTCCCTCTTCAAGACACTGTCCTTCCGTCTGTTAAAAAGTAGTAGCATGCTGACTTTGTGAAAATGAGATGCTTTACTGCCACCTGCCAGGAAGTCATGATAAAATACATGCAGTACATCTACAATGGCAGTACATGCTCTCAGGGTGAACACTGCACAGACCACACAACCCCAGGGAGGCAGCAAGGTATTTGCATGTAGGAGGAGTTATGAATGAGGCAAGGCAGGAACTCCCTGTGTAATCTAAGGCTGATCAAAATCATTAGGGGAAATCTCATGACTATATTCATTGGTTCCACAATTCTTTCATCCTATCTGGTCCTTTGTGCTGCTTACATCTCCCCGAGACAGCTTTCCCAAACCTCATCTACTTTCATCTTATTGCAAATCTCATCCCTGACCTCTTACTTTTAACCAGTGACTTACCTTTCAACTTTTCTTCCTCCCAACTCATTTTTCTCTGTCTTTTCCATTGCTCCTCTCCTCCTGGGGAAGAAAAAAGTTGCCCTGCCTACTTTCTACCACAATCTCATCTTATTTTTTCCTTGCCCATATCCACTGGAACAAAGCTCTATGGACCACTTTCTACCCTAGTCTTTAGTCTTCCCCTCTATCGCCTTCTTCCCCTGAGATCAAAGATGTCCCCAGGCTCCTTCGTGTGTTAATATAACTTTCTGTTAACACCATTGTAGTGCTGAAGCATAACGTTTAATTCCAAAGACATATTTTGCCATCTATTCAAAATGCTATTATTAAATAAGAATCATTGAATTCTTTTTATAATAATACTAGAGGCTCAGTGCTCGAAATTTATGCATGGCGGGAGGAGGGCGGGGTGTCTCTCAGTCCAGCCTTCCCCTCTTCAATCTGGGACTCCTCGAAGGATGTCTGACTGCCCGTTTAGGCCCGATCCCAGTAGGATATCCCTCTCACAATCCAGGACTGCTGGCTCCCAACTGCTCACCTGCCTACCTTCCTGATTGCCCCTAACCGCTTCTGCCTGCCATCCTGACCACTTCCTAACCACTCCCCTGCCAGCCTGATTGCCCCTAACTGTCATCCCCCTCAGGCCTGGTCCCCCCAACTGCTTTCCACTGCAGGCCTGGGTTCCCCCCAACTGCCCTTCCCTGCATGTCTGGTCACCCCCAACTTCTCTCCTCTGCCAGCCTAGTCCCTCCCAACTGCTCTCCCCTGCTAGCCATCTTGTGTCCTCATGGGGGTAGAATCTTTGACTACATGGGGGCAGAAATCTTATGTGTTAGAATGATGGTCAATCTGCATATTAGTCTTTTATTAGATAGGATAAAAGATGTTTCAAAACCACATAAACAAGTTCATAGTGTTATTTGTATAAGCAAATAATTAAAAATTACCTGAATCATATGGCAACAGAAGAGAGAATCTGTAATACTCCCATAGGATGGAGCATTATTAATAGTAATAAACATGAACATCCACACACAAATACGGTGGTGAACTCACAAACACAAAAGAAGCCGGATACAGAAGAGCACATGCCATGTGAGTCCATTTGTGTCGAATTCAATACTAGATTAAACGAATCCTCATGTTAGTAGTTAGAGGAGTGGTTTCCTTCGAGGGAACCGGTGGATTAGGAGGCAAGATGGGACCTCCAGGGAATGGCTTGGGCTCTAGTTCTCCATCCTGTGCTCACTGCATACAAGGGCTAAGTTCACTTTATAGAATGTCACCTCCCTGTTTGTTTATGCCTTTGTGCTTTTATGGATATAAGTTACACTTCAAAGCTACTTTTTTAAAAACCCTGACTCTGACTTTCCCATCCTTGCTTCCTGAATGTAGTTGAGCAGTTGGGACACTCACCATATCGTCTTGTGGCCAGCACTAGGATTTTGAGTGACATGATGATCACCTCTTCTCCATCCTTTGTTTTTCCTGGCTGGCTCCATGGTTTGAATAGAAAACACCTGGACCCTACAAGTTTTTTTGTATCCCCTCTAAATTCTCCCCCAGAGCCATGCCTGGAGGATTATTTGAGGGATCTCAAATTCTAGGTTTCCTCCCATCTGTTTCTTCTTTTCCCATTTTTTCCATTTGCTCCCATGGGCTGGCAGAGAGCCTCGACTATAGCTCCATCCCAATCACTGGCAACCCTAAGCAATATCTGTGCAGCCACTGGTGGTGACAGGTGCTGGCTTTAGCACAACATATTCTACAGGTGACAGGTCAATAGTGCCTACATTAGCCTAGGGGTTTATTACACTGTCACTTTAGCTCATCTAAAGAAGTTAAGGGATCAGCCAAAGGACTTGTATGCATGCATATAAGCAAAACCCATGGACACAGTCAGTAGCGGGGGGAGAATGAAGGGGGCAGGGAGGAGTGGGGAGAGGTCAATGAGAGAAAAAGGGATTATATGTAATGCTTTAAACAAGAAAGAATTTAAAAAGAAAGAGATTTTAAAAATGAGTGTATTAAAGCCTTGGCTTTTAAAGGCCATTATTATTATTATTATTATTATTATTGTTATTATCATTATTATTATTATTATTATTATTGTTAATGTTTCCTGCCCCCTTGCTTTTAATAATTGAGAACAGGCACTAAGAGCCTCCATAGCCAAAGGTAGAAGACTCAGAGGGGCATACTCTCATCCATAGCAACATCTCTCAAAAGCCTCAGGACACTGGCATGGGTTAGGAAGGACAGACCAACAGTGTCTCAGCTGCACTGTTCTTTTTTCAAGGAATGAGGAGAAGACTTTGGCCTGCAAAGCTCTTCCCAGGGGTGCCCTTATTCTAGCACAAATTCCTCTGCTGACAAAATGATGTGGTTAGTACTGGTTGATATTGTGGCACAGAGTCTGGATTGCAAACTTGTCTTGACTTTGGAATCATTGACGCAAGTACATTTAGGTAGAAGGGACTAGTCTGGTTGAAGAGGAGCCTTACCACTCAAGCTGCTCCCCTCCCAGCTTATCATTGGACTCTGCTGGGTCACTTGGATCCACTGCACTGAATCTTTGTCCATAAAATGGTATAGTTCACAGACCACTGGAAGAACACTTACCAAATTGAATTCTCCAACGAATGCCAGACTGGTTGCACAATAACCAATTGGGGAGTTGGTCAGATTTCAGATTTCCAGGCCTGATTAAACTCAATTGTGGGGTTTGTGTATTTACCAAGGACCCCAGGTAATTCTAATGCACAGACAAGTTTGGGAACCATGTTTATGGCCTGAACAAAAACCTGCACCTGTGCACCTGAAGGTGAGGGATAAGGACCACCTGCAGCAAGTGAGACATGCACATCGGGGCATGGAAAGCTGCCCTGAGAAATGAGGAGGGGGAGCTATTGTACTTCCGTTGAGGCAAACCAGAGTCAGGCCTTCACAGTATTGAAAGCAGGATGCTGTTGGATCTGAAAACATTTCTATGTGAGTCAAAATTCCTATCCACAGTTTCTCTGATAGTTTCTGAACTTAGAGTAGGGCCAGAGCCCTCCCTTGTAGGAGGCCCACCAGTATTTATGCTCTATTTGGTTACTTTCTTCTCTTCCCTCACCCAAGAATCCTTTATCTAGATTTAGGGTTAGAAACTTTGGCTCAAACTGACTCATGTTCTTAGAAATCTCTCATTGTACTTTTGGATCTCTGTCAAAAAGTAATTTTCCTCTGTGGCCTGCTGACACCTTTTCCCCAGGATATGAAGATGGAAAACTCCAGCTGCTTGAGGCAGAGAAAGGACCTCAGAGCACACGCAAATGTAGAGGAAACACATACTGGTTTGGTAACTTTATGTTTCTTGAGCTCGTGTTAGGAACTCAGGTGTGTTCAGCTTATACAAACACATTGATTTGTACATGAGTACACTTATATGATTGTGTACTTTTCTGTCTCTTTTCAATAAATGTCATGATGAAAATTGGTTACTATTCTAAAACTTTATTGTGGTCATAGGTCAATTGACAGATCAGTAGAGACAAAGACAGAGATACAGATATATTCTAAGCAAAACTTGGTAATAGTTGTCTCAGTGTTGTAATTTACAAGTGATTTTTATTTTCTTCATTTATGTCCTTCAGATTATCTATCACAAACACTTTTAAATGTTTCAATTTCCTGAATGTTTCTGTTCTAAACGAGGACAATAATTAACAGCAAAAGCAATTTCCCCACCGTGCCACTTGGAGATGGCCTTCGGGGCTGCCCCAGCAGTGGATTTTGAGCATATCTTGTACATAACTTTGTGGTTGTGAAGTTCATTTGCACAGGGACAGTTTTCACCTCTGGATATATCTGTACACACTTGCTGAAGCGAAAAGCAAACTTTAAAAGAACTTAAAAGAGAGAGAAGGCTTTTCAGAGACCCTTGCAAAGTCAGAACTGTGTAAGTATTTATATAAGAAGCCACTTAATGTCTACTTGACTGATGAGCCCTTAAATTGCAATAAGACTGCAGCTGAATAGAAAGTAAAGTGTTTTTAAAGATGAAGAGAGACAATATTCCTGTACGCTCTCTCCTGGGGGGGTCAGCATTATATGCCATCCATGCCAGCAAGTCACCCAGCAGTCCTTCTGAGTGGCATTTCCAAGGCTGGCTTGAGAGAAATTGGAAGCAGGCCCACTTGTCTCTGCTGACCAACCAGTTTCCCTCTAGGAGCTCCAGCCCCCAAGCCCCTTCCTTCTGCCACCCCATCCCCAGTCCAACCACACACACCCTTTGGCTTCCTGTTCTTTCCCCCTTCTTGCTTTCAGCTGGATGACATTAAATTCAACCTTTTCCAATCTTTTCAATAAATGCACATAAAGCAGCAACTCCAAGGGAAGAACCGGTGTTACCTGAAGAGAGTTTAATGTGTTCCTTGTGTCCTTCCCTTTGTAAACGGGTAATCCTGAAGACGAGGTTGTTCAGGCTGGTGGTTGGTGGATATTTCGGCAGAAAGAAGCCATCTTTGCCTCACCTCAGTGTTGTACTAAGAGGCGTGTTATCCCACAAAGCCAGCTCCATCCCTCTCTTTCTTGCTTTTATCAGTTCACAGGAATGCCAGGCGCCTGAGGATTGGGAAGGCATTCCTCTGCAGTCTCCCCTGGTGATAGGCTCAGTGAGGAGGCTTTGGCATTGGCTTCCAGATGAGGGGGTTCTCACAACCACCATCACACTTATGCCCCTGCTGCAAACAAGTAAGGGATTTGCAAAGGGTTAGCAACCCAGTCTCCCCTCCCAGACCAGGCTGCTGCCTTCTGATCTACAACCCCGCATGGAAACACTGTCCTTGATTAAGTCCTGTGCCCCATACCACATCCATCTGGTCCTTCAACAGTAAGTCCTGCCTTGAAGCAAAGGATGCTTCTCTGTACCTCAGTTTTCTCATTTGTAAAATGGAAAGAACAACCGTGATTGTCTTGTGGCATCATTATGACAATTAAATAAATTAAAATCCAGTGCCTTGCAAATAGTATTTAATATATCAATACATTAGCTGTTTAAGCACCTAAAACCATTCTTTTCAGAGAATTCCCCATGTGATAGGGGTAAAAACTCTCAGTTAACACCTTATTAGTACTTTGTATTACGACCTACTTCGAGTGTCCTAGCTACCACGCATGTGCTCACTCCAAGGCACACTTTACCTGCACCGTTTCCTGAAAGCCTCATGGCAATCCTCCGAAGCAGGTGCTACTGTTCTCCCCACTCGACAGATGAGAAAACTGAGGCACAGGGAGGTTAACTAAAGACCCACGGATACAGCTACCAAATGGCAGGATTAGGATTAGAATACTGCAACCTGGCTCCCTAGTCTGTGTCTTAGCGACTGTGCTGTGTCACATTGCATGGCCTACTGTTTGCCTTGGGCCAGGAGATGCAATCACAGCTGGTGGTCTGAGAGATGGCCTGATTATCATGGGCCTGCTTCCTGCACTGCTCCAAGCATATGGCCCATTGACTGAATGTTTGACGTCTTGAGCGCTTTTGAAATTTCAAATAGTTTAACATCCATATCTATAAATACTTCCCTTGGACAATCAGGAATAAAAAATGGCATAGCTTTTTAAAAATATTTTTTATTGATTTTTTACAGAGAGGAAGGGAGAAGGATAGAGAGCTAGAAATATCAATGAGAGAGAAACGTCGATCAGCTGCCTCCTGCACATCCCCAACCAATGTACATGCCCTTGACCAGAATCGAACCTGGGACCCTTCAGTCCACAGACTGACGCTCTATCCACTGAGCCAAACCGGTTTCAGCTGACATAGCTTTTTAATAGAGAATATTTTTAACCATTGCAGAAAAGAACACATAATTTCCCCTCTATTGTTTTAGGTTCTGTGGCTGAGACCTCCCCCTGTCATAAAAGGCAAATTAACAAGAGGGTATAAACAGTATGTATATTCAGGAGCCTTATAAAGAATACAAAACTCAAAAAGCAACCTCACAATTGAGATCATATACCACAAGCTAGGGAAAGGGATAGGGCCCAGGGGCTTCAAAGAGATGAAGAGAGGTGTTTGGTAAACAAAGGCTGTCTCACTCTAACCGGTTTGGCTCAGTGGATAGAGCGTTGGCCTGTGGACTGAAAGGTCTCAGTTAGATTCCAGTCAAGGGCATGTACCTTGGTTGCAGGCACATCCCCATTACGGGGTGTGCAGGAGTCAGCTGATCGATGTTTCTCTCTCTCCCTCTCCCTTCCTCTCTGTAAAAAATCAATAAAATATGTTTAAGAATGATCATTGCTATAAAATTATTTTAAAAAAAAACCACACACAAAAAAAAAACACAAAACAAAAACAAAAACAAAAAACGTGCCTCGCCTGGCAAATGAGTCTCTCCAGTGAAAAGTTGCCTCTGATAGTGGCTCTCTTCCTGGTCCAGGTCTCCTTTCTTATGTCCATTTCCCTTTCTGTTTTCAGAACTTCTCCTGTGTCTGCAATGTCTCAAGATAACCCTTATGCCAAAGAAGCAGGTTTTGAGGTGGCGTACTCTGTGCTCTCTCACAGTTAACGTGCACTAGGGATTGAGCTGCGTGCTTTACAATGCTGCTACCACTTAATTTTTAGAAAAACTATGAGACGGGTATTGTGACCCCACCCACTTCACAGATAGGCGTCGGAGAGGTTAAGTAACTTGCCGGAAGTCACACATCCTGTGACAGCACCTGCCTGGCAGAGGGGTTATGAGGGCTAAGTGAGATAATGCGCACGCGCAAGAGTTAGAATAGCGACCGCCTCATTATTTGTGTCGCTCCCAGACTGTTCAAACATTCTTTGCCTCACTCTCTTCGGAGAGGCCATCCTGACTCTGTCAACAGGAAAATAAACAGCTAAGACAGCCACACTCGCTACCAGCCAGGAAAAAAAAGATGTTAAAATCAACTGCCTAAGAGAAATGTCTACATTCATCCAATACTCCTTTTAAATGAAATTAACTTTTGCCCCCCCCAACATATTCCATTTAATGTGTCTAAAACTAAGAATTTTATAAACTAGAGTCAGAACCACATCAGATACTTCTTTGTTTTCTTTCATGTAGTAGCATTCTTGTTTAAAAGTTTGGGGGGGAGGGAGGGGAATTGTATTTTTCTGTCTTGAATTATATGTCGGTTCCAACAGAACAGACACTTTACTGACACTTTTTCCTTTTCTATCCTCTGCCCAACCGATGGCCCCAGCTGCGCCCCCTCACTGCCCCCTCTCCAAAGCCAACCATCAGACCATTGTTCCTGGTTCCGTCCGGCTGGGGAGGTAAAAGTGGCGCCAACATCCCCAGCAAATACCTGGCCAAGGAAGTTACTAGAGAAGCAAGCCTTCCTCCTCGTAATATTGGCCACCTCTCACGATGTGACTCGGGTGCATGGTCAGGTTAAAAGATTCCTTCCCCCCTAGGGGGTGAGGTCGCCGGGAGAGAGAGAGTGCAGAGGAAGAACTCCTTGTCCTGCCACAATCCCAGATACCCTTTCTCAGTGTGGGGGAGAGAGCCAGCGCTCAAAGCCAGGGCAGAAGTTGAGTTTGGCTCCTTATTCCCTTTTATGGGAAATTGTCTCTAAACTCCCAGTTTTCACAGAATTGGCAAACACGCTTTTAAAAGTCTTTCTTCTCCCTGTCCTCTCCTCCCGAGATCCTTTAAGCTGATCCCTCTGTTCAGTGGAGTCCAACTGAAGACACTGCCTTCACGTCTGCCCACCAGCTCGGAGAGATGAGGACAGGCCGTGGGAGTGAGTGGCATGGACGGTGTTTTAGTCACTCCATTGTCACCCCATGCCAAGGGAGAGGGCCAGTTGTAAGGTTATGAGGATGGCCAAACACATGACACCCAGCACTGGACAGGTGTGATCAACAGCATCTATTCGCCATGTATCCTCTCAGCCCAAGGGCAGAGGGCAGAGAATCCCACACAGGGTTGCCCTCAGGGACAGTGTGAACAACCAGAGGCTGTGGGGGACAGGCTTTGAGTATCAAGAGGGTGGGGTGCCCCCAGGTTCCCACAGGAGCTTGTGATTGGCTTGTTTGACTAATTCCACAGCCCGGCAGGGAGCTAAAATCCATTAGCCAACGATAAGCAGAAACTGTGCCTGGTCCGCTTGATAAGGATTATTGTTTGGCTAGGAGGCCTTATCCGGGAAAACAGCATGGGGAGGGGAGCTTACATGTAGGCCATTCAAAGCCCTCCCAATTTCACCCGCTGTCAAAGCAGCCTGTTGATATTAATTGTAGGGCTTATACCACAGACAACGAGTACAAAAGAAAGTCTATAAAAAATAGCTTTGGCTTACATGGCCAAATGAGGAGTGGGTTGAAAACTTGAGAGACAAAGTCTATCCTGCAAGCCCGGATGTGGCTCTCAAAGCTAGAAATAGCGTGTGATGTTCAAGAGCCCTCCATAGAAGCAAAGCTCTGCTCTCAAGTCTCCAAATACCCAAATATTAGCTCACTTTACTTTTTTTTTCTTTTCTATTTTCACAAGATTCATGGGATGTTTGCTTTCTATTAAACTTAGGTAATTATTTGGGAGAAAATATATCTTTGGGAATATATACGATACATACATATATGGAAAGCACATAAGCTATAAAGCCTTATATGGATGTAAGGTTACCATTTAAGCATATCAAGAATGTCAGCAAGAGCTCCCATTTCCACTGAGAATTTGCTGTGTACTTTACATACACTGCCCCTTGGTTCTCTCATGCCTGCCCTGCAAGGTTCATAGTATCCTCACAAGGAAAAAGACCATAGGTCAGACAGTTACCAAGGGACAGAGCAAGAATTTTCCCTCAAGCCTGCATAGATCTAAATAAAAACATTTGAAATTTTACTAATATGTGTCTAGTCTGTGAGAATAATACAGTACCTTTAAACTTATAGTAAAGTTCTGGAGACCAGTTATCCATGTAGGCATTCAACAGAAAATGTTTGACTATCTACTGTGTGCCAGGCATTGTCCCCACTAGTGAGAAGTACCTTCACTTCATGATTCAAAGAACAGTGTGGAAGTAAGGGATGCTCACTTTTGGCCAGGAAGGAGTCATATGCTGGAAAAACTAAAAAGTAATGAACAAAATACATGGAGTGGCTAGATTATTATGGTCAATATATACACATACACACATACTAGAGGCCTGGTACATGAATTCGTGAATGGGTGGGATCCAGCCAGCTTCGCCAGGGGGAGAGGACCTGAGCGGTTGGCTGGCCTGCCTGCTGGTCGAATTCCTGGTTGAGGGGACAGTTTGCATATTAGTCTTTTATTATATAGGATATACACCGAGTGGCCAGATTATTATGTATTCAGAGATCATAATAATCTGGCCACTCGGTGTATATGTAACAATGTTTTTTTAGGTACTGGACAGCAGGTAGTAGAGGGCAATGATCCTTAAAGAAGGGAAATAAACAAGGGGAGCCCTAGTTCAGTGCCCAGTCTCCAGGCCTCAGCATAGAGAGAGGGAACCCAAACAAGTCCCCACAGCCTCTCTGAGTTGAGAATTTGGAGAGGCCAACCCAACTGAGCTGATTGGAGAAGAAGGAGTTGCACAGAAAGAATTTTCTGGAGATTTCCTGAGGGTTCCCCTTGAGTCTTAAGCTAAGTACTGATCACTGTGTGCAGGTGAAGAAACAAGTCTGAGAAAGGACATCAAGACACAGGCAGGACCATTGCTGGGCCTCACACAGGATGGAAGTACTTTGTATTCCCACCAGCCAGAGGAAAAACCTTGTGATATGCAGGGAAGACAAAACAGTCCTGCCTCAGGAGTGGGCCTACAAGCTGCTCTGGTCCTACTCAAAAGCAAGCTTCAAACTATTTTCAGTAAACTGCCAAAAAAGGATCAACAATATTTCAAGGGGTATTATAATGGCCAACAAGCAACAAGGTAAAATTTACCACATCTGACATCCAATCAAAAATTACTCAATATGCCAAAAGGCTGTTGTTTTTGATGTGCTTAAATAGTGGCTTTACATTGATAGAAGCTTTGATGATTCCTCATGTGCTTTGTCCCTGATAATAATAAAACAATAATCATTCAAGAGAAACAGTCCCAGAAATAACACATGGAATAGAATGTGTAGACACGAACATTAAAGCAATTATAATGAAATTATAATAAATATAGTCCATATGTTTCAGATGGGAGATAAAAGATTGAGCTTATTAAGAGGAGACATGGATGATATGGAAATAATTTCAAATTAAACTTTACCACATGAAAAATATGATGTGTGGTATTTTGGGTGTCCCAGGACCACCCACATGTTGGGTGACTCACTATAGGGCTCACAGGGCTCATTATCACCCAGGCAGCATAATCAAGCCAGGGTCTATTATAACACAACAATACACAGCAGCGCCAGCAGGGGAGAGTCACAGCAGGTGGCCTCTGGAGGAATCCAGGCACCGGCTTCCTGGTGCATTTCAGAGCTGGCCTGGCTCCACAAGAAGACCTCATCTGTTGCTTGGCCACACAGACATCTCCGAGAAGGCCATATGGAACCACTGAGCCTCAGAAGATCAATGGGAGGATGAGAGGAGGATTTATGTTCTGGCTCTCTTCTGTTTCCTGTCCAAGTGGGATGCACAGCACCTCCCCTGTTCTCTGGGCTGTGTTTCCCAGTCTGTTGAGACAGCTGCTAGAGAAGCCAGATCTCCTATTAGACCTATCCTATTGCATGTACTGCCTCTGAACCCAGAAATGGCCACAGGAGCCAGAGTCTTTGTGACAGACTTGACCAGACAGGATGCACCAGGGGTCCTCACCCAGGACGGGCTGAGATAGCAGGTGGGGGAAAGTGGCCAGGGCTCCTCACTGAGCAAGTCGCCAAGGCCTGAGGAGCATAGCAAATAAAAAGCACTTGGAAGAACAAAGTTTGAGGCATCATTTTCACTTATTTCAAACTACACTACAGAGCTATAATCCAAACTATGATATTGTCATAGGAACAGATACAAAGATTAATAGAACACAGAAATAAGTCTACACATATATAGTCAACTAATTTATAACAGAGAAGCCAAGCATATACAATGAAGAAAAAACAGCCTTTTCTGAACAGCAGCATGCCAAGGAATGAAACTGGATCACTGTCTTACACCATGCATAGAAATTAACTCGGATGGATTAATGACTTAAACATAGACCTGAAACCTAAAACTCTTAGAATAAGAAGCACTCAGTAAGTGTTACTGTTATAACTACTAGCATCTCATAGCTCCTATATAAACAAGCGCATCCATTTAACAAAGTAACAAAAGTGAATTGAGCCCTACTATGGGTCATGTGTATAAGGACAATCAAGACAGGGTCTCTGCCCCAGAAGAATGGTAAAAAAGATAAATATAGGGACTGGTAAATTACAATATCGCATGATAGATGATCTAATAACTAGAAACCAACAGCTGTGGGGCTCAGTAATGGAAATGAGTAATTGTGTCTCAGGAAACACTTCAGTTCTGAGATAGATCTTGAAAGATGGAGAATAGGAATTTGCAAGTCAGAGTGGTGGCATTAGTGTGGGTGTTCAAGTCGAGGGAGCAGTATATGTAAAAATAAAACTATTCCTCTAGGCAACTGGCAAACACGTTTCATGGGGAGATAGTAAGATAGCATAATTTTCTTCCCATTTTCCAAAATGTCATATCTCAGTAGTTCAAGCCAGAGCATTTGGTCATCAGCCAAGCATTTTATACAATGTTTTGGTTCCAGTGAGTTATAACCACCATAGACTAATCAACTAATACTATGACTCATCTCAACCCTCTTGTAAATACATCTCTGCAAAGCATATCTTTCTACATAAAGCATGCAGAGTAACTGAGTAACTAAATATCCTTGTTAAGGACTATACCAGACAGTCACTAAGGATAATTCTCACACTTACTAGATTCTATGCTTCTTTGCTGCCAGGGAATTTTTTAGGGAGCAAAAAATTGACATTGAATCTAAGTAAATGTATAAATAAGCAAATGGGGAAAGGAATCTCATACTTCTACTTTTCTATGTAGGCAAATTTTAGAAAAATCTGAATCATGAAGCAAGAGAGGCCAGTTTTATGGAAAAGCCACTGGAAACACCTAGTTGGGTGGGGCAGGATCTCAGAGAATCACCAGGGAGAACAAATAGGGTGAGCCAGGTTGATGGAGACTCAGATATGGCACCCTCCTGTAGGGAGAGGGGACAGAGGGAGAGTCTGGAACTCAGAAGGAATATTTGAGCAAATCATGTATGGGCCCTTTAAGAGGAACTGCCTGGGACTCCAGTAGCCTTCTGTCTCACTCAGCCACAATCCCTGTTGGTTCTCACAGCTAGAAGTTATGGGGACCTGTCTTCTTGGCACTGTAACATTGGGCTGAGGGGCCCAGTATGGGGCTGGAACACCTTGCTCCTCAGAAGGGGAATCTCCTGATTTTTATCTGGCACACCTAGATGTGGAACAAGTCCATTCAACATTTCTGCCTCTCCTACCAATATTCATGTGGCTTCTTCTTTATATCATTATTGGTAGAACTTCCATTCAGCTAGATTTCAGGTGGTTCTGCATGATGGCTATTCTGTAGTTTAGTTTTATATATTTTTTTAAATGATTTTATTGATTCTAAAGAGAGGGGAAGGAAGAAGGATAGAGAGAAAGAAACATCAATGAGAGAGAAATATTGATCAGCTGGCCCCTGCATGTCCCATACTGGGGATCAAGACTGAAACCCTGGTCATATGCCCTGCCCAGGAATTGATTTGTTGACCTCTTGGATCATGGGTCAACACTCAACCTCTGAGCAACACCAGCTAGGCTAGTTGTATTTTTTTTTGTGGTCATGGGAGAATTTGAGTACAAATACCTACACCACCATCTTGATCAGAAATTTGATTTAATGGAATTAGCTTTATCTTTGAGGTTAAAAAAAGACAAAGTAGGATGGTATCAGGGTTGGATGGAAAGGACCTATATTCTGTCTTCAGCCTTGCTACTCACTAGCTAATTGACATCAGAAAAATCATTTAGCCTTCCTAGAAAGATGAAGTATATCATTACTCAGTGCTTTCCTTCAGAAAACAGTCTGAGAAACTGCTGTAGCCAGAGGGTCTAAGGAGACACAAAAACTAAATGTAATGTGGTATCCTGGACAAGATCCTAGAAGAGAAAATAGACATAAAGTAAAACACAAAGAAACTGTAATACAAACTGTGGACTCTAGTTCCTAATTGTGGCAAATGCACCTATATAATAAAGAGGTAATATGCAAATTGACCACCACACCCTTGCACAAGATGGCCACCCCCATGTGGTCACAAGATGGCCGGCAGGAGAGGGCGGTTGTGGGCAACTGGGCCTGCAGAGGAGGGCAGTTAAGGACAACCAGGCTGGCAGAGGAGGACAGTTGGAGGCAATTGGCCAGCAGGAGAGCAGTTAGGTGTTGATCAGGCTTTTAGGCAGTTAGGGGCAATCAAGCAGACAGGCAGGTGAACGGTTGGGAGCCAGCAGTCCCAGATTGTGAGAAGGATGTCCTACTGCCAATTTAGGCCCAATCCCACAAGGGGCAGTTGGACATCCCTTAAGGGGTCCCAGATTGGAGAGGATGCAGGCTGGGCTGAGGGACAACCCCATCCCACCCCCTCCCCCAGTGCACAAATTTCATGCACTGGGCCTCTAGTAGTAATATAAAATATTAAGAATAGAAAAAACTGCATATAGGGTTATATAACACCTCTGTGCTATCTGAAACTTTCCTGTAAACCCAAAGCACTTCCAAAAATACTTTTTTTAAAATAAAGTAATGTACAGTACAGGAAACAAACAAACAAAATTCTTGGAGAATCATCCTAAATTAAGATACCCAGGATTTGACTTAAAATAATCCAGTTGGGAGTCAAGGGGTTGAGGAGGATGAAAAGTTGGAGAAAGTATACATAAAACAAATTGGCCAAATGGTGATAATTGATTAAGCTGAGATTGTGAGTATAGCAGGGAGTCACTCTATTTTTCTGAGGTAAAAGCTATGTTTTTATATTCCTAATAATAGAAACCTCTGATCAGCATTTATTTATGTAACATTGGGATGATAAATGAGGTGAGATTTTTTTGGTCAAGAATAGTCACACATTTCTCGGTGAACATTTGGTATTTAGGAGCAGAGAGGTACATCTGACTCTAATACACTAAACCTTCTCACTCAGTAGATCAAAACACAAAGAACTCCTATCTCAAAGAAAATAGACGTTCATTTACGTTGGAATTTCGTAGGCATCCCAGAAGATCCTGTAGAAGTCAATTTGATTTTTAGTTCATCAGAAATTTCTTGCCTAAATTAACACATTCTAACACATTTCCTGAAGTATACATATTTTATAGGTTTTATTTTAACCTTTATAGTTAAATTGAGATAAAAATATTACTATGGTCCTGACTGGTTTGGCTCAGTGGATGGAGCATTGACCTGCCTGAGGACTGAAAGGTCCCAGGTTCAATTCCAGGCAAGGGCAGGTACCTTGGTTGTGGGCACATCCCCAGTAGGGGGTGTGCAGGAGGCAGCTGATTGAAGTTTCTCTCCCATCAATGTTTCTAACTATTCCTTTCCTTTCCTCTCTATAAAAAAATAAATTTAAATGTATATATAGCCACAACCGGTTTGGCTCAGTGAATAGAGTGTCGGCCTGCGGGCTGAAGGTCCCAGAGTTGATTCCGGTCAAGGGCATGTACCTTGGTTGCAGGCACATACCCAGTAGGGTGTATGCAGGAGGCAGCTGATCAATGATTCTCTCTCGTTGATGTTTCTAACTCTCTATCTCCCTCTCTTCCTCTCTGTAAAATATCAATAAAATTATATATATATATATATATATTACTATGAGGTAGTGATGCCCAATGATTCTATCCTAAAGAGAAAATACTTTTGTTTATATGACTTTTGTCTGGACAGCTATAAATTTCTCAGTTGTTAAACTTTCATGTTGTTTTTGATATGAAACTTCTCAAGTAGCATTTTTACATGTTGCAAAATGATTTATTACTGGTATGGGTATAACAACTTGCTTCCTAATGTAGGTAAGAGCATATTTTCTAAATAAAACAATATATTTTATTATGGTAACTATTTTTTTTTACATGTCCTTTTAAAAAAAAAAAAAGACATGGGCTGAGACTGGTTTGGCTCAGTGGATAGAGCGTCGGCTTGGGGACTGAAGGGTCCCGGGTTCGATTCCGGTCAAGGGCATGTACCTTGGTTGCGGGCACATCCCCAGTAGGGGGTGTGCAAGAGGCAGCTGATCGATGACTCTCTCTCATCGATGTTTCTAACTTGCTATCTCTCTCCCTTTCTCTCTGTACAAAATCAATAAAATATATATTTTAAAAAAATAAAAAAATAAAAAAAGACATGGTTTAAAGTAAATTTATTCTAAATATTCAGTTAATGTGTGTTTCCTCTACAGAAAATAATTAAATTAATAAAATTTAGCACTGTCATCTTTTGTCAAATGCTTTGGGAAATTATTACAAGATAATGCATAAGTGACCTTTAGAGAGGCAGAATAATGTAGGGGTGTTCTGTGCAAAATGTATTCCACACAACTCTAGTTGTGTGAAGTTTTAATAGATGTCATTTGCTGAGGTGGGGAAAAGTACTAAGGTCAAGTAAGTTTAGAAAACATAATATTAAATAAGTTCTTACTATAGGACGTTAAGCATGCTGACATATTATGAATCTTAAAGAAGGGGAGAGAGCCTACAGAATTTCTTAGATTGATTTAACCACAAAACCAATTTTTTTTTATGCTGAGATGCCTTTTGGCACTGCATTTGTAATGGAAAGAGTAAAGGGAGCAGGTTGGGGAAGGCCAGTGAGCACATGTGTGAAGGTATGAAAAATTCAGCCTGCCCTGAAATTCTGATCCTGTGGCTTACAAATAGGATGATGGGTGACTGATCCACTCTCAGCTTCATCTTACTCTGCAGAATAAAAATAAAAGTATCTAATAATTTGCATGGTTCACATAAGGGTGACAAACAATTTAGATGTGTTGTGTTTTAGTTATGATGCAAAAGACCATAGGAAAAATGGATAAACAAATTAATTATTAATTAATGGTTGCAAAAAAATATGAAGGAATTATATTGCAGACAGGTTAGATTTGCCTAATGCTTTGGTAGACAATGGAACTTGTAAGAAAGGGGAGTCTTCTTTGGAAGCAAAGGAGACTCTAACGGAGTCTGAAATAGCCACATGAGCTTTAGTGATATCTTGGACTCTAGAGGAACCTCCAAAAGAATAAACCGTCTCACCCTGGCTGGTTTGTCTCAGTAGTTAGTGTATCGGCCCTCGGACTAAAGAGTTGTAGGTTTGATTCTCAGTCAAGAGCACATGCCTAGGTTTCAGGTTCAATTCCCAGCCCTGGTGGGGTATATGGGGGAGATGAGGGAAGATAACAAGCCTGTCTCATTCTCTCTCTCTCTCTCTCTCTCTCTCTCTCTCTCTCTCTCTCTCTCTCTCTCTCTCTCTCTCTCTCTCTTCCATGTTTTTATTGCTTTTTAGAGAGAGAGAGAGGGAAGGGAGAGAGAGAGATAAAAACAGCATCAGCTCCCTCTCATATGCCCCCTTCTGGGGATGGAGCCCACAACCCAGGCATGTGTCCTGACCAGGAATCAAACCAGCAACCTCTTGGTGCATGGAATGACACTCAACCAACTGAGTCATATCTGCCAGGGCTAACTCAATTTTTAATGGAACTGAAATGACTAACCCCTCAACTCTGCTACCTGGTAGAGGAAAAAGTATGTCTGACCTGGAGAGAAATAGATCTATATCAGTACTCACAGGTGGTTTTACACAATGTCCAATATAAAATATTAAACATTAAAAATAAAATTAAAACATGCAAAGAAGCTTTTAATGAGGAAAATGATAGCAGCAAACCTATAGATGATTCAGAGGTTGGAATTAACAAACATATTGAAATATCAATTAAGATATCATAGAATGAGTCAATGAAATCAAGGACACCTCAAAATAAATTATTCAAATTGAAGCACAGATAGGAAAAAGAATTTTTAAAAAGAAAAGATGTTGTCAAATGGTCTAATATATGTGTGATTGGAGTCCTAGAAGAAGAGAAGGAAAAAATGTTAAAAAGGAATATTTGAAAAGATAATGACTATGAATTTTTTGCAACTGATGAAGGACATTACCACAGATACAAGAAGCTCAGTGAACCTTAAAGAGTATAAATGCAAAAAAAAACACACACAGAAAAAAAGTAAGAACATCATAGTTAATTACTAAAGGCTAAAGATAAAAGGAAATATATAAAGTAGCCAGAGGAAAAAGACATATCTTCGGGGGAATGATTATAGTGGTGGAGGCCAAAAAAATATTAAATGCTAGAATCCTATATAATAAAAGACTAATATGCAAAGAGACCGAACAGCAGAACAATCTAAACAACCAAACAACTGTTCACTATGACATGTGCTGACCACCAGGGAGTGTGCGCAGAAATGGCAGTGTCAGCCACTGCAGGATGGTGGAGCAGGTGAGTGGGGGCACCAGACCAAGCCAGGGTGCTGGTTGCTGTCATTGGGGCAAGCCTCTGGTGGTTACTAAAAATTCTTTGCTCCCTCATGCCACGGTCCCGCCTGGCGCTCACACCTGCTGCCGGTGCTGGCCCTGCTTGCACCCGCTGCTGGTCCTGGAGCCGCCACTCACACCCACTGCCAGTGCCCAGAGCCAGTCTCGATTGCTGGGCACCATTAGCAGGTGCGAGCCTCGGCTTTCCACCCCAATTGCCTCTGAGGACTTCTCCACCTACCCTTGCTCCTGATGCATGATCGGGGCAGCAGCTGCTGCTTGCACCTGCTGACTGCACTGGCTCCACTCACACCAGCTGCTGGCACTGGCCCCAATTGATCAGCACCTTCAGCGGGTGAAAGCGGAGCAAGTGCTATCAGCACATGGGAACAGCGGCAGCAGGAGTAGGGCTGTGGGCAGACAGGGGATCAGGGGCTGCGGCTGGAGGGGCCGAGTAGGGGTGTGTAGGATGGGCCAAGAACTGCCCCTGTGCCTACTGCAGCCTCACAGCTCACAGTTCCTTTCAAGATTCATGAATTAGTACACTGGAACCCTAGTAAAAAATAAAACTACTAACTTAGCATTCTTTACCAGTGAATACATCTTTTAGAAGTGAAAGTGAAATATCTTTTGAAACAAACCAAAGCTGAGCGAATTTTTCATCAGCAGATCTGCAATGCAAAAACGTCCTAAAAGAAGTTCCTCAGGATAAAAGAAAATAATCTCAAATGGAAGTGTGGTGTTTTTTTTTTTTTAAAGAATGAAGAATTCAAGAAAGGGTAAACATGAATAAATGTAAAGACCAATTCTTTTCAAACTTTTTAGAAGGCAAGTTACTATTTTAAAAATAATTTAAAAAGCACAATAAAAGTATTAGAGTTTATAAGATGGGTAGAAGTTAAATACATGACAATAACAGCAAAAAGGGCCATCATAAGTGAGGACCATTTTATTTTATTTTTTAAATATATTTTATTGATTTTTTTTTTAACAGACAGAAAGGAAAAGGGATAGAGAGCTAGAAACATTGATGAGAGAGAAATCCATCAGCTGCCCCCTGCATGCCCCCTATTGGGGATATGCCCGCAACCAAGGTACATGCCCTTAACCAGAATGGAACCTGGGACCCTTCAGTCTGTAGATCGACGCTCTATCCACTGAGCCAAACCAGTTAGGGCTAGTGAGGACCATTTTAGAGATATACACTCTTCCCATTGTTCAGGAAGTGATAAAATACTACTTAAAGATTGTAATCAGTGAAGGATGCATATTATAATCTCTAGAGCAGTGGTTTTCAAAATTAATCCCAGACCAGATGCATCAGCATCACCTAGAAATGGTAGAAATGCAGAGTCATGGTTGCTGTCCCAGACCTACTACATGAGAAACTCTGGGGAGTGAACCCAGCAATCTGTGTGTATAAAAGCCCACCAGAGGCTTCTAATGCAAACTCAAGTTTGAGCCCCTCTGTGCTAGACCAAACTAAAGTCCTCTGTGCTAGACCTGGAAAGACAGTGGGAGGGAAGTCCTCCCAGTGGTAGGGCTGTGAGTGGTAGAATGTGTGTTACTCACTATAGGTGAAGGGAGAAGTGACCCAAGGTGAGGACATATCTAAATTCCCCGGCAGTGGCCAATGCCCTGATTTTCTGGTTAGGAAACTGGGAAGAGAAGAGACAGGGAGATCTGTGGATAAACATCCGGGTGACAGCGTGAAGTGTGAAGACGGAGTGTTACATGTGGATCCTGAACAGCCAAGGAGGCAAATTGACTTGACATTAGTCTTTGTCATCAGTTACCCAGCGCACATGTGATGGACATATAAACAGAGTGGACATGATGGCAGAAACAGAAGCTATCTGTGAGCGCAAGAGCATGGATTCCACTAAACAATGCCAATCTAGCTACCGCTGCCATTAAAAATCCAACTTGTTGGCATCAGAGACTAGCACTGAACCCCCAACAGAGCACTATTCCTGGAGGAAATCTTAGCAGCAAGCTTACTGTATGGAATCTCTCCATCCTGGGAAAGCCAGCCATTCCTCCTTCAGGGGCAGACATGTATTCCAGCAATGTGCTTGCCTTTCCTCAGCCAGCACCGCTGTGTATGGAGAGCCTCAGCCACAGGCCTGGAAACACAAGGCATCTACCCAGGAGACCTCCTCCACCATGAAGGCGGCTTGGGAGTGAGCCCAGGACCGATGATCACTTCACATCTGCACCATTCACAGGTAGCTGACTTCATAGAATGCTGGAACATCCTATACTTAGGTAACAGAAAAGTACTGTCATTTTTACTCATTCAAATGGCACATTTTGCCATGAGGATAAAAGAAGTGGAGAATATTGATATGCAGAGAGAATCGAATGAACTAATGACCTAGAGCACATGTGTCAAACACAAGGCCTGCGGGCCAAATCCGTCCCGCCAGGCCTTGCAATGTGGCCCGCACCGCGCTGTCATCACTGCACTCCGCTGCGTTTCCATCACAATGACAGTTTATGACTGTTCAGTAAACCATTCGGCCCGCGATTTAGGCTGGATTTTAGATTTTGGCCCCTTCTCTGATTGAGTTCGACACCCCTAACCTAGAGAGAAGCAGAAACAAGATAGTGGAACAGACTGGGTCCTGACAGAGCTCTAATGTCCAGTTCTCATGTTAGCCACAGCCCATGAAACTCTATTTCCTAACGGTAAGTCCCCCCCACCCCCATTTTTGTGTGCATGTGCATGCCTGATTTCATTTCTGTTGCTTGCAACTAAATTACCTTGACAAATACAATACACCTTTCTATGAACATGAAGAACTTCCAATAAATAGTATAGTTGTCCCAAAATGGAAAGAACATATTTTATTGTTGTTTGATGTAGAGAGCTCCTCATCAATGTGTAGAAGAGACCTCATCAATTATAAACAGACCTCTTCCCACCCTAAGATCCTCTGACAACTATCAAGAAAGGTATGATTTGGAAAATATAATTGTTTCAGTAGTTGGAAAATAAACAACAATGAATCACCAAGTGTTCCCTAACATTCCAAAGGAAGATGTAAAAGTCTGTATAACAGATTCTATATTTAGAGTTAGCTAAAAATCTGTAACAAATGTTTAAATTAGTGAACAAAATCTAGAAGTTAAGTATTTGGGGTATGGAACATAAAACCAAAAACAGCTAAAGTAGCTCTTTAAAATGCATAATTATTTACTGTCTGAAATAAAAGTTGAAAAAGATCTCAAAAAAAAAAAATTAGGCAAAATTCCCCGTTTTGCTTTCTCTTTATATCACTGCTTACAATGCCCTCTAGTGGTAAGTCAGGTAGGCACTCAAGAATGGGGGTAGGGGTGGGGAGAGAGAATGAAATGTAACTAAGCAGGCCTGTTAAACTCATTGCTAAGATATTCATGAAAATACGAACTTTTACACTTCCAGTTAGTAATTGGATGTTATACTTGGCAAGAAAATGAATCATTACAAAGTATCTCAGCATATACCTTGAAGCACGAGCATTTTCAAAGCCAATTTCCCCTGTGGTTTTCCTGAGCATATGCCAAGCAGCACATGAAAATAACCAAGCTAACCATCTGCAAAGTCTTATAGGGGCATTTCAGGGTCACAGTTTCCACTACAGCCCTTACAGAAAATAAGATTCACTTTTATTGAAGATGAAATCAATCTCCTAAATACTTCTGCTTTTAAACTTAATTACCTTCAAGAATTATAGTTTTAGACAACAATAATGACTCTTGTTACCACTCTCAAGATCTTATCTGAATTCTGAACTCATCAACTAGACAAAGTCCCTTTGCTTAAAAATTCTTCAAACTACAGCTCTCAGCGCTGGGGTAAGCCAGTCAAAACAACAGTTACAGTTACAGGAATGGAATTTCTCCAACTCCAGCTCAACGAAGAGCTTCCCAAAGGAACTTCAGCTGAAGAAAAGGAAAGAAGACAACGTATACAACACACTCCATTCTAATTCAAACCAGCCAATTGCTGGCTTGAGTCTCTGGCTCAAGATTTCTTTGTCTCTGCATATTTTCTCCTTTCTCTCCCCTCCAAGCCTCCTTCCCTCATACTTTCCAACCATCCTATACTCCCTTCAGTAATTGATTATGGGTGTGATTTGGAGAGACATTCTTAAGCCCCTTTTATGATAACACTTTGCACGAGAATACTTGCTCTGAATATGACTAAGGCGTTAACATACTACGCTGTTCCAGGAATTCATCTACTTAAATAGAAACACATCCTCAGATAGCTATGCTGTAAGTGGACAAGAGCCATTAATATGAATAACAATTCCCTTAGAAAGCCTAAGATGGCCACATTCTATAACTGCTAAGCATTTCCTGTTTCTGCACTCCTCAGATTGAATCCAAATACAAAGTAATCAGTCTTCCAGGGACTTCATCAACCTTAGGCAAAGTCTCAGGAGGCCATCTCACCTTCAATATCACTCTCTTCATTACCGCTTCTGCAGAACCAGAAATAACTCAGCGTTTGGAGCCCGATTGACTGGCCTTGGTATAAACCCCAACGTTGCCACTGGCTTGGCTGTGTTGTTCAGTAAGTCATCGGCACAAATGAGTTAAGGCATTTAGAGGGGACTCACAGAGGAATTCGCTGACAGTTTCATTACACCCAGCACTAGGACACATGAAAAAACAAAAATGAGTAGATTCCAAGATGATAGCATATAGTACTGTGTTCTACAAAGTGCACTCTTTGGAATGATTCCTATTTGACCATGGAACACTATTTTTTTTTTTCCCCCTCAGAGCATTTCAGAAAACAAGGATCTAAAAATATGTTGGGGATATGGTTGTCAGTGTAAGAAACATTCAAGCCTTTAGAGAATTTTTATGACTTTATTAGAGGTAAACTGATGGCATTTGCCAGTTAGCAAAATCTCAATGGGTTGAGAAAGTGCCCTGGAAAATGGCAGTCAGACCACTTATTTTATACATCAGAGTCAAGGGGCAGGTGTCAGGGGGCTACATGAAATTCATTACTGATAGGTTAGGGAGGCAGGGAATTCAGAGGGGGAAATCTCTGGTATTGGATAAAAAGTAAAACGTAGACGACATATTGCTTTTACCTTGGAGGGTATGATGTAGTTAGCAATCAACATTTACAGCACAGAGAGATGGTATGCAGAGGAACAATGAGGCATCCTGTCTTCTCGTGTTCTGGTGGGAGACTGTGCCCCTGAGGGATCTGGGAAAAGGGGATTGCTCTGACATTCCGAAGGTATGCTGTCTGAGATATGGTAAGCTAAAGAGGATTCAGACTTGTAAAGAATTTGGTGAGCTTAATTGAGCGCCAAACTGTCTGACATATGCCGTGAAGCATATGTCATATGACATATGCCGGGAAGCATATGTCATATGACATATCTCAAGGAATTGAGATAATGCTCCAGAGAATGGCTGGTTACATCAGTATTTATACATTGCAATCAAAGGATGGACATAGGTGAGTTACATGAAATCCATTGATGATAGATTAAGGAGGTGGGATAAAGCAAAGTAAGAGGGGGACTTTTGGGATAGGATAAAAAGTGAAATGATGGACATATGCTTCTTTTACATGGATACAGGATGGTTTAACATAATTAACGTTGATTATAATAACAATGAGGGAATGTCCTGGTGCCATTTGTTCTGCTCTGAGGGGCTCGGAAAAAAAAGGGAAGGTACAGGTTACCCAGACATCTCACAGATATGTTCTTAGAGGCAAAAAGACAAATGGGCTCAGTAAAGATCTAAGTTGATCTTTGCCAGGGAAAATACCAGCCTAGGACATGTCTACCCACCATAACCTGTTTGTAGTTAAATATTTCATTTTCAGACCATCTTTTGTGGTTATTTCAGGTCTTTGAGCTAGCACAGCTGCCATGCAGGCCTCCCCTGAGCTTGTCAGGTTAACATATGGCCCCTTTAGTCCACAAATACAAAAAGACAACAGACAGGCTCAGTTAAGCTAACATTTTACCTTTGTCAAGAAAGGTGCCGAAAAAAGAAAGAAAGAAAGAAAGGAAGGAAGGAAGGAAGGAAGGAAGGAAGGAAGGAAGGAAGGAAGGAAGGAAGGAGGAAGAAGGAAGGAAGGAAGGAAGGAAGGAAGGAAGGAAGGAAGGAAGGAGGAAGGAAGGAAGAAAGGAAGAAAGAAAGAAAGAAAGAAAGAAAGAAAGAAAGAAAGAAAGAAAGAAAGAGAGAAAGAGAGAAAGAAAGAAAGATAGGTTCTGGCCTCGGACACGACTCACTTTTAGTTAGGAAGTTTTCGTGTCAGACCATCCAATGTGGTTACTTTTGATCTCTGAGCTTCCAAGGCCTGACATGCAGGCCTTCCCTAAGCTTGTCAGGTTTAGTAGGTGGCCCCTTTTCATCTGCACGGTATAGAATATTCTCTAGAATTTCTCAAATTCAAATGATAGCCCTTAAGTTTCCTCAGTTGCACTAGCCACATTTCACGTGCTCCATAGCACACGTGACAATGGTTACCACATTGAACAGGACATTGTATCACTTTAGAGCGTTCCACTGGACAGCACGAGTCTAGAATTTTTCTTATAATCTTGTAATCATATTCAATCTCCAGCCTTTAAAAATAGTAACTTTATAGTAGAAATAAACTGTTAAGCAATCCCTTAACCAAATAATCAAAGACAAACCCAAGTAATGGTAACAGATAGCCATCATGCACCTGCTGCCATGTACACTGAGAAGAACACAACATCTCATGAGTGGCATTTCTGCCAACAATACATAGCCTGAATGTAATCATTAGGAAACATCAAACAAATACAAATTTAAGGATATCCTACGAGGATATCCAGTCTGTGTTCTTTATATACCAAGGCCATAAAAGAAAAGAAAGTTAAGGAATTATACCAGACCAAAGAAAACTAAAGAGACATGGCAACTAAATTAAATGAATGATCCTTGAATAAATCCTTGGTCAGAGAGAACAACGATATAGGAAATTATTAAGGCAATTGACTATGGGTGATGGGTGAGATAACAGTATTATAAAAATATTTTTTTATTTTGCCTGTTGTAGTCATACAAGAGAAAGTCCTTCATCTTAGGAAATATTACACTAAAGTATTTAGGGGCAAAGAAGCTCTCTCTGGGTTTCAAGTACCAAGGAGCATGCATGCCTTCTACTAAAGGCGGCTGACACACTTGGAGAGAATCTATGGAGCAAATATACTGGGGAAGACAGACAGACTCTGAGACCCTACACTGAGGGTGAATTTCCCTTTTCTTAAAACACAGTGTCTCCCAGCCTGAACTCAGAGGCAACCTGATATTCAGAAGTTTGTCATAGATGCAGACAGAAAGTGCTCCAAGATATGCCCTCTCTTTCTTATCTGAGGAGCATGAAAATAGCCTCTTGTGGGTCAGGAAGTTTGAAGGAAATCTCTTAGGAGTGGGTAACACCACAGTGGCACAGAAGTGATGGACAGTAGCTGAGCAAATGCCTAAAACTTGGATGAAAGAGAACCCTTCTCTCTGACCAGAGATACCTTGGATCCAAGAGTGAAAGTAAATCCTGTTGCTCTTTTCTCTTCGGCCTCTCCCTGCTTGGTCCAGGTAACAAACACAATTGCAGAAAGTGCATAACAGACCAGGGAAACTATAGTAAAGACTATCTAACCAGAAGACCAAGAAGAGGGTGCCTGGGAGCAGGAAACATTTCACTGGGGGAAATCATAAGGATAAGGTACTTCAAGACACCTTAAAATCATGTATGAACTCCTGTACTCATCCCAGAGCTGTGCATGCATGGATCTGACCCTACAGGATGGAGTCCCAGACTGATCACTGGGTGGTACAGACATGAGACAAACCCAAGTAACACAGCAAAGGTTTTAAAAACTGAACTGACTGAAACCACAGACAGCAGAAGGCAAGGTAAGGGGCTTGCAACCTATACCTAAACTGTTCAATTACCTGCTACATTCTCCATAGGATTTAAACAAGACCTTGAGTCCCATAACGTAATATCTAAAATGTCCAAGATCAAAATCAACATATTCAACATATGAAGAACCAAGAAAATCTTGATATTGTTTAAGAGAAAAGGCAATCAAACAACCACAAATATAGATGTTGAAATTAGACAAAGACTTTTAAAATATATATATTTTTATTGATTTCAGAGAGGAAGGGAAAGGGAGAGAGAGAGAGAGAGAGAGAGAGAGAGAGAGAGAGAGAGAGAGAGAGAGAGAGAGAGAGAGAGAGAAACATCAATGATGAAAGACAATCATTGATCTGCTGCCTTCTGCACACACCCCACAGGAGATCAAGCCTGCCTTGGCCTGGAATTGAACCCTGACCTCCAGGTTCACATGTGGACGCTCAACTATTGAGTCATGCTGGCCAGGCAGACAAAGACTTTTAAATAGCTATTAAATATTCTCTGAAAAGTAAATGTTACAACTCTTGAAACAAACGGAAAGTAAGAAATCTTAGGAGAAAAACAAGATATAAAAAAGAAACAAAGGGAAATGTTAGAAGTGAAAAAAATGCAATGACTGAAATAAAAAAAAATTATAGGATGTGCTCACTAAATGAACTTCTAGATAGCAATAAAATTATCCAATCTGAACAACAAGGATTTTAAAAGATTATTTTATGGACAGAGTCTAAAGGACTGTAGAAAAATACAAACAAACAAAAGTTCTAACATGGACATCACTAGGGTCTCAAAAGAAAAACAAAAAAAGTCATACAGATTTGTAAGTATAATACACCAAAAGGAAAAAAGAGCAAATGTTACTGATAGTATTTTTTTAAATATATTTATTATTGATTTTTTACAGAGAGGAAGGGAGAGATAGAGAGCTAGAAACATCGATAAGAGAGAAACATCGACCAGCTGCCTCTTGCACACCCCCCACCGGGGATGTGCCTGCCACCAATGTACATGCCCTTGACAGGAATCAAACCTGGGACCTTTCAGTCGGCAGACCGACGCTCTACCACTGAGCCAAACCGGTTTTTGCTGATAGTATTTTTCTTAATAATAATAGTAATACTTTAAGTAGAAGCATGAAAGAGTATGATGGCTATAACTTCGTCTCAAATTATTCAGAAAAATATGTAGATAGCTAGACACGAGGATACATTAATGATATCTATCAAATGTGGCAAATGTAGACAATGGATGAACTGAATAAAAGGTATAAAGCAACCTTTTATACAATTTTGGCAACTTTCCTAAAAGTTTGAAATTATACAATACCAAAATAAAAGTTGCCATAGAAGTATATAAAAATGCATTTGCAATAAAATATATTTTTTAATTACTTCCAAAAATCTCGCATGACATATGATATGCCAACATTTTTGTTATCCTCCACACTCAATGATATCTTTCCTACATCTGAGTTTGAGAAGTCCCATACAATAATCCTAGAATGACAAATATTTTCAACTTGTGTGCCTGCTCTAATCACTGCAGGAGCTAGAAGCACTGAACTGAGAAGGATTCCCAAGTCCAGGCTCATGGAGAAAGAATTCTGCTGTTGATTAGTGATGTCTACCACAGGTGCAGTTTAGCATTCTTATAGGATGATGTCAAGAATAGCATGATACAATTTCTATCATTTTCTCACTGTTTTACCACATTTCTTCTTCAAATCGCTGCTCAAAGCTCTAATAGTCAATCACATTTTTATTAATTGGTACACATGTATTTTAACCCATCAACATAGTCCTAAATAGCTCTTTTAGAGATAGCTTGTAATGTTACTTTTACATCAAATCTTATTTCACTTACTCTTTTGTCATGTTTTCTCACCTTTCTTTTTCTATTTTTAGTCTAAATATAAATCCTTATTTGATTTTGCCTAAGCCATTAAAAATAGTCTCAACTCTTTCCTCACCTCATCTTTCCACATTTTTGGTCATCCTACCCACCGTAGTTTCCTGAAGCACAGATTAGATCATTGGTTAACTGCCTGGGAATAAGAGTCTATACTAAGCATGGTAGGTAGATGCTATAAGGGTTCAATGCCCACCCTCATCAGTTCAGGTCCAGAGAAAAAGACCAACATGTCAACAGACAATTATTAATATAATACAATGAAAAATTCCTACCACAGTTTCCTTATCTATAAAATAAAAACAAGAATTGTTCATACTTCCCAGAGTGTGGAATGGATTAATTGGATTATAGCTAATAAAGTCTTTAGCATATGGTCTGCCACATGGTAATTATACAATAAGCACTGGACATTAATACAATTAACTCCCAAGTGCCAAGTACAGTGTTATGAGCTATGATTATTACAATTCTTGAGGAGTGGATTTAAATCACCTTTTCAAGCCACCCAATGAGTCAAGGAATCTTGAACAAAGCCCAAACTCTGAAGTCTGTTTACCCAGATCACGCATAAGGGATTATAATTTTCCAAGTAAAATAAACTGTGTCCTTTTAATTTTACCATCCACTTCCAATTCACTTCAAAGGTGTTTCTATGATGAATTTCAGCCAAAGATGATTTCCATTTTCTTCTCATCCATGCAGTTTTTACAGAGGAGCATAATGGCATAATCCCCACAACCTCTTTCACAGTGATGCCCTATCATTCCTGCCAGCACTAACAGATCTGACATTTTGTTCCTCTTCTAATAGTCATACATATTTATTGGCATAAATACATAACATGAAATATTCACTTTAATTCAAATTACATTATGAATATTATACATAAAAAATGAATAGCTACAACAAAAGAGCAGGCAGGAAAATAAGATCTCAAACTCCTGAAACCCCAAGGATTTGAAAAATAAAATGGCATTACGTTTTTCTGAATCCCAAAGATAATCTCTAAAAGAGTCCCCAAGAAAGCCTGGAGGATATGGATGGGAATCAAAGACTGTCATCCATTTCAAAACATGCCCAGAAAATTATGTTCTCTCCAAGCTGCCAAGAAAAATGCAAAGCAGAGGTCTGGTTTTGTTAACCTCATGTTATGGTTTTTCAGATGTATCCCCCAGAATCGTTTTAAAAATAGACAGGCTGCCCTTATGAATGGAAAGGCATCAGATTCTTGCCATGCACTGCGTGTAAACAACAGAATGCAAACACCTGTGTTCTGACGTGAGCATCCTGGGTAACTGGCTGCATGATTCTGCACAAGGTACTTAATCATTTTGGACTCTGGCTTCCAAACCTATAAAAGTTCAGGATGACATCTATTCTTGCCTATCTTAGAAAGTCGCTACGAAGGACAATCACTAGCATTTATGCAGCAATCTAAAGACTATTTTTTCCTCACAAATATTATTTTAATTACCACAACCCTGTGAACAGGGTGTTATTGTTATTGTTATTACCATCATTATATGATTTTGATAAATGAGAATGCTGAAGTTCAAAGAATCTTTACCCAACCTGCCCACAGTAGAGTAAGTGGTAAAGCATGATTCAACCCACATCTCCTAACTCTACACCAGTGTTTTTCAACCTTTTTTGGGCAAAGGCACACTTGTTTCATGAAAAAAATCATGAGGACACCACCATTAGAAAATGTTAAAAAATTTAACTCTGTGCCTATATTGACTATATATAAAGGAATTCTCTTGAATAGGAATCAAATAAACACAAAGAAAGTATTTTATAATTACTTTATTATGAAATATTAAGTAAACAAAATAGTGAAAAATTATAAAATTCTTGTCTTGTCTGCACCTACGGCACACCAGGCAACATCTAGTGTGCCGCGGAACAGCGGTTGAAAAATGCTGCTCTACACCTTTGATAGACCCACCTGGATTATCATTGGCTTCCATTCATCATATTCTCAGGGCTGAGCATCATCTCTGGTACACAGTAGTCACTCAGTAAGTATCTGATGAACTCAGGGGAACCAAGATATTATTGTGTCAGCCAGGTAGACACTAAATTCTATAGAGTACAAGGAAAGTTTCTGGACATATATGGATCACATAACCAAAAGGGAGTGAACTAGATAGGCATGTCTAGATCTATGAATTTTCCTGATTTATTCAGGAATCCATCTTTCTCCCCATCTTCTAGTTGTCCTTCCCTCTGTGTTGGTTTTGTTAACAAATGCCTCTCCTCAAATGATGCAAAGGATTGCTGATCTGCCAGAGTTCACTTACATTCCCTTCATAGCAGTGAGAGTTATTTTGCTTTATTCTTTTGAAGTTAAATCTTTTTATGATGAATTTTTCTCCTATTTCAATTCTTTCTGATGGCTCTCTATTACTCCTAGAATAAAATTCACGATCTCCCAGGTGACCCAAAGGTCTTCATATTGTAAGCCTATCTCACCAGACTAAATTTCACATCACTCTCTCTTTATTCTGTATTCCAGAAACCCAAGCTTTATTCCAGTTTCACACATCAGGTTTCCTCACAATTTGGGTCCTTTCCACAGGCTGTTGACTTCCCTGGACACACCCATAGCGTCTTGGCAGCAGGGGTTTAGACATTTTTAGAGCTCAGCTCAAACTCTCCTTCCTTAATGAAGTTTTCTTGACTCCAGATTAGGATAGATTTCCCCAGTTAAATTTATTCACCCGTGCCTCTCCTCAGAGCATTTGTTGTCTCCATGGTAATTGTGTAACCATTATGATAATTACTAGATGCCCAGTGCATGAAAATTCATGCACTGGAGGGGAATCCCTCAGCCTGGCCTGCCCCCTCTCACAGTATGGGAGCCCTCAGGGGTGGGAGACGACATGGCGATCAGGGAAAGGCGACACTCCCATCATACCTCTGCTGCTGCCACTGCCAGCAGAGCAAACCTGAGCCCGCCCTGGTTACCTGAGCCTCAGGCAGCACTGGGCAGGTGGGGGCTGAGGGGACTGAGCGCCACCATCTTGTGGCTGTGGGCGCCGCCATCTTTGAGGGTGTGACAGCCAATTAGCATATTCCCTCCTTATTGGAAGTGGGCACTGCCATCTTTGTGAGGGCATGATGGTCAATTAGCATATTCCCTCTTTATTAGATAAGAGGATTGCTTACTCTGGGATCTCTTCTGGTAAAATGTAAACTCTGAAGGGCTAACACTTATTGTCTTGGTCACCAGTATAGTCCCAGCACTTAGGCCAGTGCCCAGCATAAAGAAAGCACTCTTTTTTTTCCTCTCTCTCTCAATAAATAAACAAATTTGGTGGAAGACTGGAGAAAGTTGATAAAATTGGTTTTAGACAAAAAGAATCTGCAATCATGACAAGGCAGGAAGTTAGAAAATTTGTAATAGACAGTTGTAAATATGGGCATTCCATGGGATTAACGTCCTTCTAAATATCAAACCCGTATGTTACTTCCCCCAGTGAAGATTTATTTCCACTTAGGTGTTGTGAGTTGATGAGCCTGGGAGTACAAAAGACCCGGTTCTTTCTGGAAATATTTACTGCCTAAAAATTTACTGCCTAAAAATGTAGTGCCTTGGAACAGACTGATGAATCTCAGAGGGTGGTAGGGAGAGATCGACCAAAGAACTTATATGCACATATTCATAAGCCATGGACACAGACAATAGTGTGATGAAGGCCTTTGGGTGGGGGGTGGGGGTGAGTGGAAAGGGGGAAAGGGGGAAAGGGACACCTGTAATACTTTCAACAATAAAAATAAATTTTTTTAAATAAATAATGTAGTGCTTTACACAGGTCATTCATCTAAGAAACTGAAGTCACATTTAGAGATTCAAGCAGCCCCTCCAACGGGTACATTTCCTCCCATCCTTTCCTTGGTAAACAGCTTTTAGAGACACTAGAAGCACAGAATTCCTCCCTGAGAAGAGCCCAATGTTCTGTCTTTTAAAACATCCTCTTCTCTTCCAGACCCACTCTCTGCTCCACACAAAGGTTTTGCTTGTTTGGGGTTATTATGAGCTTAAAATGTGCTTCTCACAGAGTAGTCTAAAGGGTGTTTCTGTTTTTTCCTTCCTGAGGTGTGTACAAGGGAAAGAAAAAAACAAACTATACCACAGCTACACTCCCATTCAGAACAGTCCAACAATCATTTTTCTTAATAATATTTAGCAGCAAGTGGATAGCGTCCTAGAACATTCAGGTATGTCACTGCTTAAACAAAGAAAAAATGAGACTTTTCAAAGCCAATTTTGGTTGTAAAATACAGATATTTGGCTGATTTAAAAAAATATCCAATGTCCCAACTTAAAGGAAAAAATGATGGGGTGGAGAGAAAAGCACAAGAGAAAGGAAACAGCTGTGCTTTAGCTTTATTCCAAAGTTCAACCAAGCTCTTGCTAAATTCAGAGTTATGTTGTCAACAGCAAACAAAACAGACCTTAGGACAGGGAAAGGAAAGCAGAGGAGAAATCCTTAGAAGGGAGGGCTTGGGCGAGGAGGAATAGATCAAGAGGCCTTCTTTGAAGCTGAGTTTAAACTTCAACATCTTTTTATACTTTGTCCTCCAATGACTTCTCCACACAGAAGCCAGGTGTTGCATGCTACACTTCCAAAGAGCAACAGGAGAGTAAAGACTTAAACTGAGGTGAGAAGTAGATTACTTGTCCACTCACCTTCTCCATGTTGAACCATTGTCTTCATCCCCCTCTCCTGGACCTTTTGCTGAACAGGGGTGGAGGGCGGGGGGGTGAAGCTCACAGCTGCATGAAGATTGGACAACCGCCATGGTCACATCGTATGTGTGCACAGCCTAACTTTCAGAAATGGAGGGAGAATAGAAACCACGGGGCTCATACAGGATTAGAGGGCCTCTGCATCTGATTGTTTAGTGCATCCTGATTGGTCCTTCAGTTTTCCAACCTCTCCCCCCCCACCCCTTTGTCTGCTCTTGAGTATCTAAAACTCCAGGCAAAGCAAATTTTGTGGGAGAAAAGGCACATTTGGTTAAACCTTTAAAACTGTGTACATTATTGATACTATAGTCTTTTTCAGAAAACAAGTTTTGACATGTGTGTGAAGGTGGGGAAGAAAGGGATGAGGGCCAGGGACTTGTGAGGGGCCAGAACAAGCACAGAAGACCAGACAAGAAGTAAAGACCAAATCTTTTTTTTTTTTTTTTTTTTTTTGTCTCTGCAATTGAATCCAAAAGATGGTACTACCAAAGTGTGGCTTCGCTCCAAGATGTCAATGTAACATAAACAATTACACCCCATTTGCACGTAATTGAGATTAAAGTGTCAGGGTGGGCCCTAGCTGGTTTGGCTCAGTGGATAGAGCTTCGGCCCTCAGACTGAAGTGTCTCAGGTTCCATTCATGTCAAGGGTATGTACCTCAGTTGCAGGCTCCATCCCCAGAGGCTCGTGCTGCAGGCAGCCAATGGATGTGTCTCTCTTACATCTCTCTCTCTCTCTCTCTCTCTCTCTCTCTCTCTCTCTCTCTCTCTCTCTCCTCTTCCCTTTCACTCTCTCTAAAAATCAATGGAAACAAATATCCTTGGGTGAGGATTTAAATAAAACAAAACAAAAAATGTCTAGGTGGTACAATGATTGCTGTATAAGGAAATGGCTATATATATATATATATATATATATATATATATATATATATATATAGAGAGAGAGAGAGAGAGAGAGAGAGAGAGAGAGAGAGAGAATATGGTAATTGCAACTCCAAGCCCAATCCCACAAAAAGATAACATTTCTCCTGGTTTCACACATTAAAATAATGCCAACCAGAGTAACTTGGAAGTGTATCATGCATCATATACATACTGCTATGGACTAAATTTTAAATCTCTTCACTCCCTCAATTCACATGTTAAATCCCAAATCCCCTATGTGATAGCACTGGAGAAGGAACCTTTGGGAGGTAATTAGGGATAGATGCAGTCATGAGGGTGAGCCCCTAACCTGATAAGATTGGTGTTCTTTAAAAAGACAGGAGAGCCCTAGCATGTTTGGCTCAGTGGATAGAGCATTGGCCTGCGGACTGAAGGGTCCTAGGTTCAATTCCAGTCCAGGGCACATGCCTGGATTGCGGGTTCCATCCCCAGTAGGGGGCGTGCAGGAGGCAACTGATCAACGATTCTCTCTCAACATTGATGTTTCTATCTTCCTCTCTTTCTCTCTTCCTCTCTGAAATCAATAAAAATATATTTTTTAAAAATACAAGAAGACAAGACAGACAGTTTACCGCCTCTCTTTCTCCCATGTAAGGACACAGCAAGACACAGCCATCTGCAAGAGGGTCCTTGACAGAAACCTAATCACCTGGCCCCTTGCCTTTGGATTTCCCAGCCTCCATTACTATGAAAATTAGATTTCTGTTGCCTAAGCCTCCCATTCTGTGGTGTTTTGTTATGTCAGTCTAGAAGAAGACTAATACACATATTACCATGTATCATATACATATATTATGCTTCACATCCATCGTACAGGAATAATAACAAGAATATTCATCACAACAGTTGGGAATTGCAGAGAAAAGAAACAAAATTCCATTATTTTCCTAGGGCTGCCATAACAACATGCCACAAACATATAAATGTATTTCTGGGTGGCTTAAAACAAGAGAAATGTATTATCTCATAGTTCTGGAAGCTAGAAGTCTGAAATCATAGTGGGACCACGTTCCCTCTGACACTGATAAGGGAATCCTTTTAACTCCTCCCAGCTTCTGGTGGTTTGATGGCAATCTTGGGCATTCCTTGGCTTGTAGATGCAGCATTCTCGTCTTCCATGTCCACATGGCATTCTCCCTGCATGTCTTCATAGCTTCCCTCTGGCAATGTCTGTCTTTGTATCCAAACATCCTCTCTTTGTAAGGACATTAGTCATGTTAGATTCAGGCCTATCCTAATTACCTAATTTTAACCTGATTACCTCTGTAAAGACCCTGTTTCTAAATAAATTAACATTCTCAGGTACTTCAACATGTCTTTCTTATTAAATCCTCATCCAAGGATATGCAGAGAGAGAGAGGAGAGAGAGAGAGAGAGAGAGAGAGAGAGAGAGAGAGAGAGAGAGAGAGAGAGAGAAACATCAATATGAAAGGGAAACATTGATTGGTTGCCTTCTCTATATCCCTGCCTGGGGATCAAACCTGCAACCCATGTATGTGCTCTGACTAGAAATAAAACTGACAGTCTTTCAGTGCACAGGACAACACTCCATCAACTGAGCCACTCAGGCTGGGCAAGACTCCAACATACCTTTGAGGGGCCTGAAGGGGGCACCAGTCAACCCTTAACAAAAAAGTCTATCAATAGTAAAAATGGAATTCTATATGTTCATAATGAATCATTTTACAGTCATAAAAACAGAGAAGGAGATCTGTTGACCTGGGAAAATATTGTACCTGGAATATACCATGAAATGGAAAAGATGAGCATATTAGACCAATATGTGTAATATGATCTAAAAGGCCATAGAATCCTTATCTGAAATCTGGCATTTTGTTTTGACACACCATTTGGAACAAAGCTCACCAAAATATTTAATGGTAGATTGGGGAGAGGGTGGGATTGAAGGGTAAAGTATTTTTTTTTTAATTACACCATTTGTTTCCACCTACACTCAAATTTAACCTCTATTTTGAAGGTATTCACAGTGATTTAATTGACAAATTCTTATCCCACATAGCTCATATTAATAGATTGCTGCTATCATTATAGTTATTCATTTATCATTACTTATCTGTAGTATACAATTCATGTAAACAATTTTTGATTGGCCATCAAAATCATGACACAACATTTTCAAAGTTCTTCTATTATTTTTGCCTAAACCAGAGCACAATTATTAAAAAGCTCTTAAATAACTGGATTCAAGGACTGATTAAGCACTTGGCTTCTTAAATGAGTTTTGGCTATGTGCTGTGGTTTTAAATGAATACTTCAGACTGAGCTATCATTTGCTTTTAACGAGTTTATCAATTCCAGCACATTGGAAGCAATTGAGAACTAGTGAAACAATTTATTTATGTTCTGGTATTAAACAAAAGTGAATTTTGGTAGTCTATCATTCTGTAACCTTCGCCAAATCACTCAAGATAAAAAAACAAAAAAAGTAGCTTCCTCTTTTTAAAAATAGGAATAATAATCTCACACTACTCTGTCTCGCACTCTGTATCTCACAGAGTGAAAGTACATAGAATATTGCAGGCAGGAAGTTTCCTTCCTTCCCCTGTCTCAGTTTTAAGGCATCACTAAACAATCAAGAGAACATTCTCCCCCAGAATGTATCTCTACAAAGAGAAAAAAAAAAGAAAAAAAAAGCCAATATTTCCTGGAGAAACCCAGGAAATACATACCTTTACCAGGTAATGAAGGAAAGATCACCAGTAAAAAGAGATCTCAGATATGTCTTTTTGAAAAGATGTCTGGGGTATGGCCAAAAATGCAGAGAAGCTCAATCTAATCTTGGGGGGGAAAAAATCAGATAAGCCCCAAAGGAGAGGCATTCTTCAAAACAATAGACCAGAACTCATCAGCAGTGCCAAATCCACTAAAGACAAGGAAAGAATGAGGAATCATTATAGACTGGAGAAGACTAAAGAGACAACAAAATTTTGTATAGCATCCTGAAATAAGAAACGGAGGGGGAAATTTAGCGAAATTTAAGTAAGTTTATTCAGTAGTATTGTAGCTATGGTAGTTTCCTAATCTCTGTGGTAGTGTCCTAGTCTCTATGGTAGTTTCCTAGTCTTGATAAAAGTATACAATGGTAATCTAAGTTATTAACATTAGGACAGGTGAAGGGTATAAAGAAACTCCCTATCTTATACTTGCAGCTTTTTAAAATTTTTTAAATTCATTAACAAATAAAGAGTTTAAAAAGAAGTACCAGCCGAAACTGGTTTGGCTCAATGGATAGAGCATCAGCCTGCAGACTGAAATGTCCTGGGTTCGATTCCGGTCAAAGGAATATACCTTGGTTGCGGGCACGTCCCCAGTAGGAGGTGTGCAAGAGGCAGCTGGTCGATGTTTCTCTCTCATCGATGTTTCTAGCTCTCTATCTCTCTCCCTTCCTCTCTGTAAGAAAGTCAATAAAAATATATTATTTAAAAAAAGTTAATAAAATATATTAAAAAGAAAAACAAAAGAAATATCAGAGAACAATTTTTTTATCTTTTTTTTTTTTTAATAGAAAAGGACGGAACAGATTCCCATTGCTATGAATTGTGTTCTCCCAAAATCTGTAGGTTGTAGCCCTAATCCCAAAGTGATGGTATTTGGAACTGGGGCTTTCGAAGGATAATTGGAGTTAGATGAGCTCATGAGGGTGGGTCCCTAAGAAGAGGAAGATAGCTCTCTCTCTTCCTCCCTCCTCACCATCCTGCCCCCAAGCCTGTGCAAGAAAGAGGTCACGTGAGCCCACAGCCAGAGGGCAGCCATCTACGCCAGGAGGAGAGCTCTCCTCAGAGCCGACTATCCTGGCCCCCTGACTATGGACTTGGAGTCTCCAGAACTGTGAGAAAATATAATACATTCATTCTTTAAGCTACCCAGGCTATGGTATTTTGCTATGGCAGCCCAAACCAGTTAAGCTGCTAATTAGACATTTTATACACCAAAGTGACTTTCACTGTAGTTGAAATCTAAAATAATGTTCCATACAGCTCACTATTTCCTAAAGCATTGCCTTTTATTGGGTATAGCTATGTTCCTGTAAATAATGGACACTTATTTGGCTCTAAATAAGTCTCCTAGTTCTGTCCTTGATATTTACTAAATTCTCATTAAATGGTAATTTTACTAAAAGTACTTAAAAGGAGATGTGTTTAAGTGAGGCAGCATAATTTTAAGGAGAAATTATAAAAAAAAAAAAAAAAAAGGAAATGTCAACTGGATCTTGTTATAAATTCATTTTTAAGAAAACAAAAGTTCTTTGAATTTTAACCAGAATTTATGAGCTGCACCTTCATCAACAAAACTCAAGTCGTATGTCAACACAGAAAGAAAACCCAAGTTAATACGTATGTACTTTATTCTTGTGCCAATAGTGAGTGCATACACTCCCATCTTCATGTTCTATGGGTCATATAACCTCCCTGTCCACAGGTTAGAGACCATCCCTCAGTCAGTGGATCAGAAAGCCAGCATTGTGTCTACTGCGAATAACTAACTTATTAATCACCCCAGGATCTGAGAGATGTGCTCACCTATCTGCTGAGAAGCTTGATGTGTTCATAAGCCTTTTGTCTTGTATCCTATCTGCCCCTAAACTTTGTCCTTTTACCAAATTTGTCTGCAGAGCAGAAATGTGAGCTTCAATAGATAAGCTAATCTATAAATACTATTAAATAAATGGGGCGGAGTGTGTGTGTTGGGGGGGGGGGGGGGAAACAACCCTATTGGAGACATATTCTAACGCCACCAATACCCAGCATTCATTTTTCCGCCTTCGTGGTATGGTGACTGTAGGACCAACCAATGGGAAAAAGGTGTGGGTCCCGCACCATTCGCTGGGAAAAGGGAGCGCAACCCACAGAACAGCTGCAACACTTGGCATTTCTGTGAGAGTGCTGGGCTATTATCTCATGCTTACACACGGACAGACTACTGAAGCTTTTTCTAAATACGTTTTTTCACCGTAGTAATGGACTCCATTTCCATTCCTGTCCCTGCAACTGAGACTTGAGAGCTACAGAATAATGCATGATCGTTATCTGTACGTTTCCGAATAAGTGCTTCTTATGAAGAATGCAGCTGAAATGCCCATATTAGCATTTACAGCGGGAGACGTACACCTCCCTTATCTTGTCTTTTGTGGTTTACCAGCTATTCTCTTACCTCCCAGTGACTCAAAGCTGCACCAGCAGCTACCCTCTCAGTGTACCTCTTCTCTCCTCAAGATAAGCAGCTCTAAAAATATGAGCCAAGGGAGGTAGCAGCCAAGATGTACAGTGTTCAGCTTACAGAGTTGGTTGGAACTTTTAGAAAAAAAAATTTCCCCCCCCCCAATCTGGACTTAATAAGGAAGGACAAGTAAATGAATTGGTAAGAGAAATGTAACATTAAAGAACTTAACAGAAAAGGGAAATACTGTAAAAATGAAATAAATAGACAGATACCACAATAAAATAATAGTATATTGAAGAGATGGTTATCAAGAAGGCAATGGTTAGCCCAAACCAGTTTGGCTCAGTGGTAGAGTGTCGGTCTGCGGACTGAAAGGTCCCAGGTTCAATTCCGATTCCGGTAAGGGGCATGTACGTTGGTTGCGGGCACATCCCCAGTGGGGAGTGTGCAAGAGGCAGCCGGTCGATGTTTCTCTCTCATCGACATTTCTAGCTCTCTATCTCTCTCCCTTCCTCTCTGTAAAAAATCAATAATATATATATATATATATATATGGCAATGGTTATATATGCCTTAATACTTGGCCTGAGAAATTAGAAGCACGAATAAGGTTGGAGGGAAGCAAGTTAAGAAGAGAAAGGCTGACATAAGATTATTGCAAGTACTTGACAGCAGGTCCTCAAGTATTTTTTGTTCAAGATCAGTTTTGTTATAATAATGACAAGAGGGAAAAATAAATTCTGGCCGGGACCACTGTCTGTGTGGAGGCTGCATGTTTTACCCATGTCTGTGTGGGGACTCTGGTTTCCTCCCATATCCCAAAGATGTGCATGTTAGGTGAATTGGCATGTTTGAATGATCCCAGTCTGGGTGTAGATGTGTGTGACTCACCCTACATAGGGAGGCTGTCTGTCCAGGGAGCATTCTCACCAGGCCCCCTCAACTGCTCAGAGAAGCTCTGGCCATCTGAGACCCTGGACTGGAATAAGCAAGTTAGAAAATAATCATATGGCTTGTTTTTGTTAATCTTTCTGAAATATATGTGTAGCACATTTATTTCGATGCCTACTATTAGAAGTATTTTGAGTTTTTATTTTGAAGTTTGAGGATATTTTTGTGACCAAACATATGCCAGAGGAAATTCCATCTTGTTTATATCCATTTGTCTATGGTAAAAATTGGTTTTGTTATATGTCATTTTGCTTCAGGTTGTAGTTTTCAAGAACCTATCCACGAAGTTAAGTGAGAACTTCCTGTCGTCAGTATTCAAATCAGTCAATTTTGATTATTCATATCACACACTACTAAATCATTGGAAAAACTTTATCGATGATTAAAACTTTTTTCTTACATTGGTATCTGTTAATGCGGAGTATAATGACAATAAGACAAATCTCATTTTAACATTGATTTTAAAGCATAGACTGGTTTGTATTACCAGAGAAGTGAGGATAACATTTAAGGTGGTACTGACAACAGGATGATCACACTGGCTTTCCATTATGGTTAAAATCGCTAGAATTACAAAGTGACTTACAACCAGATGTTAGTGAAAAATATCCTAAAGTTCACCTTTCCTGTTTTGCCGTTGGGCATACCATACCCCAAGAGTTATGTTTCAGGTGCGTTGCCCATAAGCCATCTGGCAGCAGGTGGCGCTCTTCTGTTAAAATCCGACGTACTTTTTAAAAAGCTTTCAGGACATCAAATCCTCTAGCTTCGGACTAACAGTAGCTCAAAGGACTGTTTTCAAATAACAAGAGTCCACTTTTCAGCCTTTCGTTTTATTTAGAGGAGAAGGATGTCAAAGTAGAACATTTATAAAATATAATTTAATGAGATCTTTGATTTTAACATATGCTCAGTCTCTCCTGATTATAGGCTTAATCATAAGGGACAGCAAGCAGCCTGTAATCATTGGAATCGAGATTGTAATCACTGAATCATTTCACCAATATTTACTGAGGACCAGGTGTGAGACACAAACATATATTGAGTACTTCTAGCAGTCACCCCCAGATATTGTCACGGGAAGGCTTGGAACCTTAGCCTATGCTGCGTGCGTTTTAAGGGCAGAACAGTTTAAAACAAGGTGAAGGGATTAAAAACCACCCTGTTGATCACACCCCACTCAAAGGTAAAGAATTCACTGTGTGAGAAATCACACCTAAAATGTTTGGAACAAACAAATGAAACAGTCCCTACGCTCCGTTTACATCCCGAAGAAAGAAATGATTTTGTAAAATCCGAATATTCATCTACACTCAGCAATATCTGCTCATTTCTCTTGCGCGCAATCACTGAATGGCTTTCGGGGCAGGATTTTCGGTGTCTAAAAGCTTACAGCCTGGGGTTGGTCCCTTTCTCCCTCTCTGATCTTCGCCACCACCGCCTCCCTCTTCAACTCAAATCAGGGCCAAGTCCCTGAACACGTTCAGCTGCTGCAAGAACCAGCATCTGGAATGTTTCCATGTCGCCGCTTCCTACTGGCTAAGGGCTGCATTTTTTAAAATACTGAGATGTGAACTAGGAGGAATGGTACACCTTACATGTTCTGAACCCTCCTTGTTTCGGTTTCAAGCTAACGAGGTCTTACTAATGATTATGCAACAACAACAAAAGGGGGGGGGGGGTCTTTTTTGAACACGCCAAGTCGCAAGTCATTGGTCAGGGCTCTTGCTGCGCGTCCAGGTCTCACGTGGCGCCTCTGCGGGCCACCCAGCGCGTCTGGAGCACCTCCGGTCTTTTCTTTCTGCAGAAAGCACAAGACCCAGCCTAAAAGGGCCGGGCTGCCGCCGGCCAAAACTGATCCTGCCGGAGGGTCGCCGCAGGACTCGACGATTAAGAGGTTCCCGAGTGCATGCGTCTCCGGCCGCCACCACCGCTCCGCGATCGCCACCTCACTGTCCCCGCCCGCCGGCCCCGGATCGCCACCCCACTGTCCCTCACTGTCCCCCCCGCCGGCCCCGGATCGCCACCCCACTGTCCCCCACTGTCCTCCCCGCCGGCCCCGGATCGCCACCCCACTGTCCCCACTGTCCCCGCCCGCCGGCCCCGGATCGCCACCCCACTGTCCCCACTGTCCCCGCCCGCCGGCCCCGGATCGCCACCCCACTGTCCTCCCCGCCGGCCCCGGATCGCCACCGCACTGTCCCCCACTGCCCCTCCCCCCGGATCGCCACCCCACTGTCTCCGCCCGCCGGCCACGGATCGCTACCCCACTGTCCCCCACTGTCCTCCCCGCCGGCCCCGGATCGCCACCCCACTGTCCCCACTGTCCCCGCCCGCCGGCCCCGGATCGCTACCCCACTGTCCCCCACTGTCCCCGCCCGCCGGCCCCGGATCGCCACCCCACTGTCCCCCGCTGTCCCCGCCCGCCCGCCCGCAGCCCGCGCGCCGGCGGGGGAGGGGCGCGCCGGCGAGGTCGCCGCGGGGTTGGGCAATCGCGCTGGGCGCACTCGGAGGTGCCGGGCCAATGGGCGGCCGCCGGGACCGTGACGCGGCGCCCCGGGCCGGCGTATTTATAGCTCGTATTTAAAGAGCCCGGGGAGGCGCCCGGCGGGGCTGGGCGGCGGCGGGGCTGCGCTGGGGCGGGCGCAGGAGGTGGCGGGGCGGCTGCCCCAGCCGCGTCCCCGCCGGGGTGCAGGGCGTGCACGTGCCCCGGTGACTCCCTCCCCGCCCCCCTTCCCAGCGCGGTTCCTGGAAACAAGGAGGAAACGCTGCAGTCTCGACCATCGTTTTGTTTGTTTGTTTGTTTGTTTGTTTTTTGCTTAAAACAAAGCTAGGCATTTGGAGTGGGGTGGCGGGCGGAGTTGGGGGAAGCTGGGGCGGGAAGGAGGGGTGGGGAGCAGAAGGTCTGAGCGGACCCCGCCCGGGCCCCACTCTAGAGCCACCAGCCGCGCCGCTTCCTGGTGCCGGGCTGCGCGGAGCGGGCCTTCCTGGGGGGAGGGGAGAACAATGCCGCCCCAAAAGCCAAAAGTCGTGGAATTTGGGGGCGGGGCTGTTGGACTAGTCCTAGCGTATTCGTGGAAAGTCAATTGCAAGATAGTGGCAGCGGTTATCTCGGCGTTCGGTAAACTGATCTTCAGACTTTCCAGCCTGCGGACTGCACGCTGCAATGCGAAAGCAGGAAACGGGCCGGCATTACGTCAGGGCGGAGAAGAGACCCAAAGTGCAAGGGCTGCTTCTGCAGGCTGGCTGCTTCCTACCTCTGCCCCCTCTACCTTCACCCCCATCCTCCCATCTCCACCCCCCCTGGACCGGCTCCGTGGGTGCGGGCTCCGGCGCCGGGTGCTGGCCCCGCGCGGTGCTCGCTGGCCGCCTGCAGGGGCGTCGCTGCCCGGGGTTCGGGGCGCGGTGCCCGGAGCCCCAGCCCTGGGCCGCCACCACACGTTGGTTGTCCTCCCTGACGAGCTTCTTAGGAGCCATCACTAATTCCTTTTAAAGATCGTCCCGCTGCCAAAACCGGTTTGGCTCCTTGGATAGAGCACTGAAAGGTCCCAGGTTCGATTCCGGTCAAGGGCTTGTACATTGGTTGCGGGCACATTCCCTGTGGGGGGTGTGCAGGAGGCAGCTGGTCGGTGATTCTCTCTCATCGATGTTTCTAGCTATCTATCCTTCTCCCTTCCTCTCTGTGAAAAATCAATAAAATATAAAAAAGATCGTCCCGCGCTTAGATGGATTAACTGAAATCCGGGCGCGGGTGGAAAGCCGCACCAGTGCTCAGAGGCTGCCTCCTGGAGCGGAGCTCACGTCTGCCTGGGGAAAGCGGGTGGAGGAGGAGGAGAAGCCCCAGCAGAGTGCAGACAGGACGAGTTCTCAGCACCTTGCTGGGGATCTCCTTTCTCAGGGTGGAGGGACGGGTTCACCAGAAGCTTCTCTGTGAGGGACCCATCTCCTGAGGCCTTGCCACTGCTCTTTAGAAATGTTTTGAGGACAAAGGGAGAACGTTGTGAATGAGTACATGTTGCCTCTTGGAACATGCTGAGCTTTGACACTAGCCTCACCTGTGCTGCTGCTGCTCCCTCGCCTGGGCCCAGGTTCAGGGTCAAGGTAACCTTGGTAACCTGTTCTAGGCTGGAGCCCCACCCCACCCCTGGGCAAAGCTTAACACACACACACACACACACACACACACACACACACGGGTGACAATAGCTAATGATTACTGACTGTTCTGTGCTAGGTAGACAGCGTGCTGAGGGCTTTATCTGGTTTAATAATGAGGTGAGGTGAGGACTATTACCCCATTTTACAGATAGGAAATAGATTCTGGGAATCCGTGTGTCCACCAGCTGGGAGGGTGGAAATGCCAGAAGGCTGACTCCAAAGACCACACTGTGAACGGCTCTGTGCACTATCTGTGAGGGAGAGGGGAGATGACCTTGATCAAGGGACCTGCTAGGACAGTGGTCGACAAACTCATTAGTCAACAGAGCCAAATATCAACAGAACAACGATTGAAATTTCTTTTGAGAGCCAAATTTTTTTAAACCGTGGTATTTTGTGGAAGAGCCACACTCAAGGAGCCAAAGAGTCACATGTGGTTCAAGAGCCTCAGTTTGCCGACCACAGTGCTAGGCTCATCTGACATCATACCAAGGAGCCAAGGGCCTTCCTGCATCCATGCTATCCTGCCAGCTACAATAAACCGAGTCCTGGTTAGACATGGTGGGTGTCCGGGAGTATGTTTAAGGCTGTCACATAAGGGACACTGTTTAGGGAAACCCAAGTTACATTGACTAATTTTCTCACTGCCCATGTTTACAACGGTATCTTATAAAGCCATTTAATGATTAAACTTTATATAGCACTTCATTCCTGGCTCAGGTCACTGGGTAATGCCAGATCCTGTCCCCCCCATTAAAGATATAGGGAACTTAAAGAAAACCTTCTCCACTGGGCAGCCATATCCCCTCCATCAATCCCCTTCAGTGAATTCGGTCACCCTTCGAACAAAGCTTTGAAAACTGGGCCCAGACCTGGGTTTCCAACAGCTATCTTACCTGCACCCCACCCTTCTTAAATTATTACTTTAGTTTCTTGGATGGTTGCAAAATTCTTCTGTTGTTTCTCTGAGTGTTAGCATGGGCTTGCCTTGGAAGGTTGTTATTCTGTGTCATCTCACATCTCATCCTCGTGCTCCTTCTTCTGTGTACCAGCTCCTATTTCAGTTTTCATGGTAGGTCACTTCCTCCAGAAAACTTTTTAAAAAATACATTCTTGTTGATTTCAGAGAGGAAGGGAGAGGGAGGGAGGAGAGAGAGAGAGAACCATCAGTGATGAGAGAGAATCATGGATTGGCTTCCTCCTGCACGCCCCACACTGGGGACCGAGCCTGCAACGCGGGCATGTGCCCTGATTGGGAATCGAACCCTGACCTCCTGGTTCAACCACTAAGCCACACCAGCCGGGCTCTAAAAAGCTTTGTCCTCCACCCAACTCCACTATGGGTGCTCCTCCAACTTGCTCAAAGAACTGTTTTCCCATCACAGCACCTAGGCACTGGGAACTGTCTTTTAAATGTGCTGAGTAGATGTCCCTAATTCATGACTCACTGTGGTGCTTTATCACCCTGCACCCCCAAACGCCATCCACCCTCACTACGCCTAACCTGCCACGAGTACGTCCTGAGCCAGAAGTCATGGCACAGTGAGCACACAGCACTGATCCCAAGAGCCATTTCCCCTGCGTGTGTTGGGTAGAAGAGAGGTGCATTAGCCTGGGAGTGCTCCGAGAATAGGAATCCTTTCTGTCCTGTCCGCCGTCACTTCCCTGGGGCCTGGCACAGTGCAGCACAGAGAAGGAGACACTTAGGCGCTTTGCAAATGATTTGTATCGTAGAAGTGACTTCAGTAAAAATAGAATGCATCTCCTGGGTCACGATCACCCATAAAATGAATTTCCTATCACAGGTCCTGGTCAAGGAAAGCTGAGAGACAATGACTTAGAACACATGTGTCAAACACAAGGCCCGCGGGCCAAATCCGTCTCGCCAGGCCTTGCAATGTGGCCCGCACCGCGCTGTCATCACTGCACTCCGCTGCGTTTCCATCACAATGACAGTTTATGACTGTTCAGTAAACCATTCGGCCCGCGATTTAGGCTGGATTTTAGATTTTGGCCCCTTCTCTGATTGAGTTCGACACCCCTAACTTAGAAGATCGGCGCAATAGCTGTGGGGGGAGGTGGGAGGATCAAGAGGCAGGTATCCCCACTTTTCGCTTGAAATGTCATTGTGTCATTTCGCTTCTATGAACATGAAGGGCCTGCAGCAACGGCTGTTTTCGCTAACTAAAAGAATCCAAAGAGGATTTTCACTTTTATAAATAAACTAGGGGCCCAGTGCACAAAATTCATGCACTGGGGAGGGGTCCCTCAGCCCAGCTTGCCCCCTCTCACATACTGGGAGCCCTCAGAGGAGGTCCTACTGATGGCTTAGGCCCACTCCCCATTGGGAGCAGACCTAAGCCACAGTCTAGCCTCCCTTTGCTTGAGGTGACCGGGCTGATCAGGGGAAGGTGCCAATCCCATCACCCCACTGCTGCAGCCACTGCCAGTCACTGTAGCAGCCAAAGTATTTTCATCAACACGGACTCCAGTCCCTTCACCATGAAAAAATGACAATTTTCTTTAGGCATTTTCAAGATGTGTCTTTCATAGGATATGACATTTCTTTTTTCTTTTTAGTATTATCCTCACCTGAGGATGTTTCCATTGATTTTTTCCCCCCTTCCCTTAGATCCCATGCTCAGCCCCTTCCCAAGCCTAAAGCCTACACCTGATGGCCGGCTGGGAGTGAGCTGAGTGCCAAGGAGGTTCCCAGGACCCAGGTGTGTATGCAAATTAACCACCATCTTTGTTGGGTTAAGTTGCATGCTCACTCTGATTGGCTGTGGTGAGGTACAGTCAATTTACATGTTTCCCTATTATTAGGTAAGATTGATTAATTAATTAATTAATTTAAAAAATGGTGAAAGACAAAAACAGCATTCATTCAGTGTCTGTCTTGCAGCAGCTGTTAGGCAGGCAGCACGCACCTGCGCAGTGGGAGTGGCCTTGCCAAGCTGCCTTTCTGACTACACTCTAAGCCTCCCCATCAGACCACCACAGCTTAGAACTCTGTCTGTGGGCACCTGCGTGCGTGCTGCCTGCATTTATGTTGTGTATCTGTCAGCAAGATGTGCCCTGTGGTATCAGAGCAGCCTAACAAAGCTCACCAGAGGGTTACACTTAGTGTAAAACTGAACATAATTAAGCATTTTTGGTACCATTTGGTTAATTTTGCTGTTCTAGGAACACTAAAAGACATTTTATATTAATTAGTGGTAATTGCTTCTTCGCTTTACACCAGGGGTCTTCAAACTTCTCTCATGATGAGAATCACCTGGTGGAGTTGTTAAACTACAGATTCCTGAATCCCAACTAAGAAGTGCTAAACTAGAATTTTTGGGAACATATAGGTAAAATTATATACTTTTTTTTTACTCTTAGAGCACTAGTTAAGTATACAATTTTACCTATATGTTTCCAAAAATTCAAGTTTAGCACTTCTTCGTTAGGATTCAGGAATCTATAGTTTAACAACTCCACCAGGTGACTCTCATCGTGAGAGAAGTTTGGGAAACACTGACTTTACACCACTGGCTTAGAGAAGATTTCATAGCAATGTTCTCCCTTTGGAGAGCCAGAGAAACCTAGATCAGAGAAATGTCTCAGGTGAAGTTAAGACTAGATAAGACGGGCATACCTCGTTCCATTGCATTTTGCTTTAATGCACTTCACGGGTGTTGTGTTTTCCTACAAACTCAATGCAGGACCCTCCGCCAGCAAAAAGAGGACAATTCGCTTTATTGTGATGCTTGTTTTAGTATGGTGGCCTGGATCTGAACCCACAGTGTCTTCAAGGTAGGCCTGAACTTGGATGTGGGGATAAAAGAGAAGGAAATTGAGGATTAGTCACAGTTTCTAAGTCAGGCTGCAAGGGTACATGGGGTATAGTTCTGTTCACTTCAACTGACATCTCTTGCTGGGAAGCACAAGGCAAAGGAGGAAGGGTGGAGGTGAAAGAGACTCGCAGGCGGGTATGCTGATGAAATATAGTCAATGTGGCCATAAAGTATGCACAGGAAGCTACACACGCCCAGAGGGAGCCCAGCCTGGGCCTTCATGGGGCTTTCCAGAGGAGACATCCGTGAGCTGAGTTTTGAAAGAGAGTTAAAGCCAGCTAGGAGTGGACAGGTGGAAGGAAACCATATACCAGTGGTCGGCTAACTTCGGCTCTTTGTCCTTTTGAGTTTTTAACAAAGGCCAGCTTGGAGTACCCTAATTAAGTTAATAACAATGTACCTATCTATATAGTTTAAGTTTAAAAAATATGGCTCTCAAAAGAATTCTCAATCGTACTGTTGATATTTGGCTCTGTTGACTAATGAGTTTGCTGACGACTGCCCTATACCAAAGAGCAGAGAGGTGGGACAGGAGATGCTTGTGTGTGAGTGAGTGCCAGAGCCAATGTTATGAGCGATTTGGTGTTACTACTGTGTTTCCCCAAAAATAAGACATCCTCCGAAAATAAGACCTACTTACAGGTTTCCTTCTGAGTGAAATATAAGGCATCCCCCAAAAATAAGCCCTCCCCCCCCCCCCTCCCTAGGCTAAACATGAGAGATTTGGTCCACTGATTCTGAAAGAAATGGAGTCACAAGAAATTCACCAGGAAATTCAGGAATTGGATTGTTATGATGATGTTCCAGAAGATGATGACATGATTGTCATTGAATAAATGAGTAAATTCTTGTTACTGTAGGATTCACAGTTTGTCTGGTTTGTGTTGACAACTACCGTACTACCATAGCGTATACAGGTAATAAATTTCCTTTATTTCCATTTAACAATAAATGTGTACCGTATTCTTCTTCATGGAAAAATAAGACATCCCCTGAAAATAAGACCTAGCACATCTTTGGGAGCAAAAATTAATATAAGACACTGTCTTATTTTCGGGAAAACAGGGTAGCACATTAGGAAACCAGAGGTGACCTCAGCAGGGGTAAGGAGACAGGATGTGAAAAGGTTTGTCATGCTCAGGAGCTTAGCTCCTATGTGAGATGAAGAGCCACTGAAGGGGTTTTTAAGAAAATCTGTGCCAGTGGTTGAGCGCCAACATATAAACCAGAAGGTCACAGTTCAATTCCTGATTAGGGCACATGCCCAGGTTGCAAGCTCAATCCCTAGTGTGGGGCATGCAGAAGCAGCCGATCAATGATTCTCTCTCATCATTGATGTTTGCATCTCTCTCTCCCTCTCCCTTCCTCTCTGAAATCAATAAAAAAAATATATTAAAAAATAAATAAAAAATAGCCCTAGCCAGTTTTTCTCAGTGGATAGAGTGTCAGTCTATGGACTGAAGGGTCCCAAGTTCGATTCTGGTCAAGGGCACAGGCCTGGGTTGCGGGCTCAATCTCCAGTGGGGGGTGTGCAGGAGACAGCTGATCAATGATTCTCTCTCATCATTGATGTTTCTGTTTCTCCCTCTCCCTTTCTGAAATCAATAAAAATATATTTTAAAAAATAAAAAATAAACTCCCTCATTTTAGTATTGCTATGTGTACACACAGGATTGGTAGGTAGCATTTATTTGAAAAGAACAGTGTCAATAAACATTCAGAACAGCTTTGTAACTACAAGTGTCTTTTAACATAGAGGGAAAACCTCAATACTTTGAAATGTATGCAATTTTCTCCCCCAGTGCTTTACCCTTCTCCCCATCTCATAATATTGGTGTTCAGTATTTATGGGAAAACAGGAGGAATTTGTGGGATCATTGCTATGTTTCACCCACTGCACTGTTTACATGGAGTTTGCAAACAACAGATTGCATACATGGTCTCCTTTCATCCTTCTTACGAGGTTGGGATTATCATCATTCCTTTTTAACAGATGGGAAGTGAACACCGTATCCCCCCACTTTGTGAATTACGCCCCTTCACCTCTACAAATGACCGGAATTAGTACCTGTTTTTGATAACTGGGAAAATTCCGGAGAGGATTTTCACTGAAAAGTGAGCACAGAGCCCAGTCAGTGTCTGCTTTGCGGGGAGCTGGGACAGAGGCCATGACAGGGGCACTGCCTTTCTCGTGTGTCTGTGTTGTTTTAGATTGTTTGGAATATTTGATGTAATTTAGTGGGTTATGTTTTGGATCTGGGAACACTCAAACGGTTTTTCCATATAAATTAACGGTAATTGCTCCTTCACTTTACGTCATTTCGGTTTACAAAAGGTTTCACAGGAAAGCTCTACTTTTGTCCAGATAATGGGGGAAACCTGTTCTTAGCAGGTTTCATGTCCCTCTTCCTCTTCTTACTTAAGTCAATGAGTGTCTGCTGAGACTAAGGGCTTTTGGACTTCCTTACTCCCTTAACCTCTGTACCATAAAACCTCTCCAAACTCCAAAATGTTTAAGTCCAAAAAGATAAAACAGTGATGCTCTGGCTGGTTTGGCTCGGTGGATAGAGCATCAGCCTAGGGACTGAAGGGACCCGGGTTCAATTCTATTCAAGGGCACGAATCTGGGTTGCAGGCTCCCGGCCCTGGTCCTGGATATGCGGGCCACAACCAACCAATGTGTTTCTCACACATCAGTGTTTCTCTTTGTTTTTCCCTCTCCCTTCCACTCTCTCTAAAAATCAATGGAAAAATATCCTTGGTGAGGCCCTAGCCAGCTTGGCTCAGCGTTTAGAGTAGGGGTGTCGAACTCAATCAGAGAAGGGGCCAAAATCTAAAATCCAGCCTAAATCGCGGGCCGAATGGTTTACTGAACAGTCATAAACTGTCACTGTGATGGAAACGCAGCGGAGTGCAGTGATGACAGCGCGGTGCGGGCCACATTGCAAGGCCTGGCGAGACAGATTTGGCCCGCGGGCCTTGTGTTTGACACATGTGGTTTAGAGGATAGAGCATTGGCCTGTGAACTGAAGGGTCCCAGGTTCAATTCTGGTCAAGGGCACATGCCCAGGTTGTGGACTCAATCTCCAGTGGGAACTTGCAGGAGACAGTGGATCCATGATTCTCTCTCATCATGGATGTTTCTATCTCTCCTTCTTTCCTCTCTGAAATCAATAAAAACATTAGTTTTTTTTCTTATTATTAAAGTGATAGTGTAATTGTGTCCACATATATCCAGTTGGTTTTGGACTAGTGAATGATTTAATCATTTTTCTCCCATCTTGTTCCCTATATAGATTTTAGCAATTGTCGTGCTTTTGTTTCCCAGTCTGCAAAACGGGATTGTATTTAGGATTCTTTTGGTGGCAAGTGACAGAAATCTAAGTTCACATAGGTTAAATGAGAAGGTTTATTGACTCAATTAAAAACAAAAACTCTGAGGGTTGGCTGTCTTTGCCACTCACTGCTGGGTATGGCTCCACTGTTGCTATCAGGATAGTTGTTCACTCTCCATCTCTTGGCTTCATCTCTGCCTTGGACTCACTCACTGGCAGGCTCTCTCTAGTTGGCAAGAAAGGAAGAAAGGTGATAATCCGCCATCCAAGCTTACTCGGGGTGCTAGCTGGTGGCCCCAGAAGGAGATGTGGCTTTTACTATCCAAAAGCCATGCGAATCTTCAAGACTATAGGCACCCTGGACTGACTGCTGTCCGCTGTCCGGAGAAGGGGGTTCCTGGTGCTCAGCCTGTGCTTGGGCGGGTAGAGCTGTCTGACTGGCAGGCCTATGGGATCTCCCTGGAGACTGAGGAGGGAGCAGTTGCCCAAAGCAAGGCCTACAGGGCAGCAAAGAAGCACAGATTTCCATGACAGGAAACATAGGAAGCTCTCACTTTGCCAGCTGATCCTGACAATCTTGGAAGTATTTCAAAATCATTGGATAATTGTGCATTCTATTTTTCATTAGGACTAAGAAGACATTTTCTCACACTTAAAAAAAAGAAAAATTCTAAACTTCTTTAAGAGGCAGAGTTAAAGCATCAGGATTCTGATCCCAGAAAACATCCAGAACCTCTCTAGTAACATCACTTTTCTACTCCCCATGATCTCTTCTCCAGACTCTGCTGGGGTCTGTATCTTGACATGTGGTCATCAGGGTGGTCAAGTGTCTTAAAGTATCGTTCTGGCAACCTGCCATACTGTTTATGTTGTTGTTTTTTTTGTTTGTTTTTTAATCTTTTCTGGCAACTGAATGTTGAGCTTACTAATTCTCAATCTCATTTTATCACTAAAGTATTTTAGGTTTTAAAGAAGTAAGCATAGCCCAGCCAGCATGGCTAAGTTCAACCTCTGAACCAGGAGATTATGGTTCAATTCCTGATCAGGGCACATGCCTGGGTTGTGGGTTGTTGGCTCCATCCCCAGTGGGGGGCATGTAGGAGGCAGCCGATCAATGATTTTCTCTCATCATTGATCTCTCTCTCCTTCTCTCTCCCTCTCCCTTCCTCTCTGAAATCAATAAAAATACATTTAAAAAAAAAATAAAGAAGTGTAGCATTTGAAAACAGTCTTCCATTGTTTCGCCATCTTTAATCCTGGCCCAGTTTGTTTTAGAAACCAGAATAATGACTTAGCTTATTCTTTAAAACACTAAGTTACCTCACAGAAGGTAGACAGGGACCCAAGAGCCAATGGTTTGTTTGTTTTTCCCCCTTTGGCATGCAGCCTAGCTTTAAAGAATAAGTGTTACTGATGGAAATTCAAATCTGTCATACATGTTAAGTATGTCCTATATAATTATTCCTAAAACTTGCTATAACTTGCTAATGCAGCTAGCTAGATGCCTGTGTGAATGAGTTATTCTGTGTCTGGAAGTACCTGCAGCTGGTAGCATGCTGGCCTCCCCATTAATGGTTTTTCCCATAATAAATAATAGCTAGAGTATTTCTTCCTCAAATGAAATATTTAAATATGAATTCACTGCAGGAGTTCTGTCATTCTACTAGAGTCCCATTTTCTCAGTGTTTTCACGTTGTGGGCACTCTCTCAGCAGGTCTGGCCAGCTATTTTAGAACCAGAAGGTAGAACCAGTTCTCACTTGATTGTTGTTGCAAATTTTATGTTCTTATTGATTTAATTTTTACTAAGGTGTTACTGTCTCGGTGGTTAGGTCTTCTAAGTGTAACTTGTCTACTTAATTTTTAAAGCGAAGCACTCTAAGTTGCATGTTAAGGCCATTTAGCTCTTTATGGCTAAATAAAACCAGCTCCTTTCCCCACCATTTCTATGCCCTATTTTCTAGCTCTTTAATAAGCATTTGTGCTATGTTCAGTTCCCTTTCTAGTTTCTCCATATCCTTTTAAAGATGGGAAACATCGGTCAAACTGGATGTGAGTTTCTATTACGGGTTTGACCGGTTGGTGTTCTCCAAATATACTTAGGGTTCTAAGTATATTGGGAGAATTACATCATGGTTTTGGGGTGTCATATTTCAGTGAGTATACCATAAGATCACATTAGCTCTTTTTAAGCCACAGGTCTCCATTGCTGACATACTCACAATCATGTAACCTGAGCACCCAGGTAGTACATAAGACATCATTGAAAGTTGTTATGGTGGCTATAAGTACCATTCAAGAAAAATACTCTTCAAAATAGATCATCGTCCCTCTGCCTTCTGTGACTCAGTAATTAGGGCATCGGCCCATGCACTGAAGGGTCGCAGGTTTGATTCCCAGTCAAGGGCATGTATCTGAATTTCTGGTTTGATCCCAAGCCCTAGTTGGGGCATGTGCCAGAGGCACCCAATTGATGTGTTTCTCTCACATCGAAGTCTCTCTCTCTCTCTCTCTCTCTCTCTCTCTCTCTCTCTCTCTCCACCTCACTCCCTCTGAAAAGCAATGGAAAAAACATCCTCCAGTGAGGATTAACAACAACAAAATAGATCAGCATCAGCAGCATAGTCTACATTTAAGGCTATTTTTTCTTCTAAAAGTGCAAAATCTTTTGCAAGAAGTTGTTTAGCACCAATTAATTACATGGTTTCAAGGTAAAAATATACACTTGTTATTCTGTATGTAGTTTTAGACCCCCCCAAAGCAAAACTTCTCATGCAGGGCCTCCCTTTTAATCCAGAAATCTCTGATACTCTCCCCATTAGTTGTTGCGAGGGGAAAAGGGGGGGGGGGTCCCCTTTTTGCAGGGTTTTGACTTCTTGCAGGCTCCACTTAAGACTTTTCATGACTAAATAAAATAAGCACATCTTAGAAAGTTGCTATTAGAAATATTATTTTTCACATGATTCAGTGAAAAATAATATTTCTAATAACAACTTCTAGTTAATCATGCCTAACATCACTTTTAAATAGTGCCATCAAAAGGGAAATACCAATGTACACATCCTGATCAATACTTGCTTATTTCAGGCAATGTTTAATTTGCATGCAATATTTGGCTTTCTCTTTGGAGTTTATTACATTACAAATAGACAAAGAATGTCCGTCTAAATGTACAACGCAACTCCACTTAACTAGGCTCCAAACTGATTTTCATTACTGTATTGATCGATAACATTGTGATATCATCCATTTAATTTTTGTCTGGAAAAGACTTACGTTCATTTCATGTCTACATTGGTCACGTTTCATGTGCAGAAAATAAGATCTGTTCAAGCTAGTTTCTGCCAGAGAGGATTTATTATAGGGTGTTACACGGCTGGAGAAACAGACTTGAGGGTGAGCTTTCAGGACGGCTCACAAAGCCACGCCACAGAACCAGACCACTGCGGAAGCTGTTGCCTCCTCTCCAGTCAGGAAGTTGCAGCCTCCAGAATACACCACCCCTGCCACGATCAGGGAGTCACTGCCATGGCTGCTGGCTCCAGAGCCAAGTCACACTTTTCTACAATGTAAACCAGCAAAACCAATGTCCCACCCCCACCTCTGACAGCCATGAAACTAGTGACGAGACCGTGGGGATGCTGTAATAATGCTTCATCGAAAAGCCCAACACCTCCCCACTGGGCTTGCCAGCAGAGGCAACAGCCCTATGATTTGTTCTTACGAAAGGGCATCCCATTGGCTGAGCCTGAACAAATTCTGGGACCCAGCTGCAAGCACTCTGGGCGACTTTCCTGCCTCTGCGGAATGAAAGGGGCATGAAAGGGATGATAGAATGTGGAGTACCAATCTACAAAAGCCATCACAACCACAATCAAATGGCATCTTAAACTCATCAGAGTGGAAACAAGTCATGCCTCCAAGGCTTGCATGATAAGTGGGAAAACTTTTTTCCCCTCCACTGAGTTTTAGCAAGAGTGGGAGGGGAGGGGATGGGGGATGTGGGATGGGAGGTGGAGAGAGAGAGAGAGAGAGAGAGAGAGAGAGAGAGAGAGAGAGAGAGAGAGAGAAGAAGAAGAAGAAGAAGAAGAAGAAGAAGAAGAAGAAGAAGAAGAAGAAGAAGAAGAAGAAGAAGTAGTAGTCATCCCAGGGCTGCCGCTCCAACTACTGAGCCAAATCGGCCAGGGCGGGTGGAAATGCTTTAAAAAAAAAATAAAACAACCATCATTTTCAAAGATAAATTATAAATCAATTTTGTTATTGATGAGGAAAGAAGCTCTTTTTGGTAACTCTTAATATAAAGATTTTGATATATAATTAAATATTAACATAGCGTACAATTCTCTGATAACCATTAATGAATCAGTTCTGTCCTCATGCAATGATATATGAGCATCTGCTCATATATTGCCCTTTCCCACAAACAACTCACATTATAGTAGGAAATAGAAACAAATATGAAAAAAATAGGTTGACCAATTGAAAAATTCTAGGTTCAAATCTCTCCTATTTATCAGATGTGTAACATTGCCATATAAGTAAATACCAAGAGAAATTACTTATAATGTGTGTGGCCGGCTACTTCCACAAACAGTAAAGAAGGATCTATATCAAGGGAACTATTGATAAGTCAAATGAATTCTTTTTTAAATTGCCATATACAGTATATTTGTGCACGGCTGGTATGGCTCAGTGGTTGAGTGTCCACCTATAAACCAGGAGGTCACTGTTCAATTCCGGACAGGGCACATGCTCAGGTTTTGGGCTTGATTCCCACTGGGGGGCATGCAGGAAGCAGCTAGTCAATGATTCTCATCATTGATGTTTCTATCTCTCTCCCTCTGTCTGAAATCAATAAAAAATATATATTTTTTTGAATTGCCGTATATATATTTAAGAGAGAGAGAGAATGGTTAGAATTTAGGCCTATCAACTATAGCTAGTAAGTAGTTGTAATAATAAAAGCAATAGAAGAATTATTAGGGAATATATCAATAGTTAATAATTAACAATCAAATCCTGTTGATTGCCAGTAACTATAAAACATTTGATCATCTGCATTGTAGGGGCTAATTTTAGCCTAAAGACTTAAAATTTCCATCTGAAATAATTTTAAAAACTGTTTGTCATCAAGTTTCCTACGATGAAATTAAAAATATTGGTGGAAATCATAAAACTATAGACTCACTTTTTTTGTTTGATGCCATGAGGTATTTTTAACATCGTATAGTTAACTCTAACAGCATACTCGTGATCGAAATAGTTAAATCTAGTATTTCTAATGTAATTATATAACATTTCAAGCTATAAGTCCCTCTAAATGTTCAGCTCAGTGAGTTTGACAAATGCACAAGGTCTGGTAATGACCACCACAGTGAAGGTACACAGTGTTCCCAGCGGCCAGAAAGCTCCCCAGTGAGTCTGCAGTCAGCTCTTCCTCCCACAGCTCCTGGGAAGCTCTGAGCTGTTTTCAGCTTTGCTTTTCCAGAATATATTACAAATGCAATCATGCAGTAGTGATCTTTTGCTTCTGGTTTCCTTCTTTAAAAATGTCATATTTCATTTTCAGTATTGGATTTTCGTTACAAATTTTATATTTTTAGGTAAGATATATGCCCTGTCAAGCATGGCTCAGGTGTTTGGGCCTCGTCCCATGTACTGAAAGGTTGATGGTTTGATTCCCAGTCTGGGCACACGCTGGGTTCCTGGCTCTGTCCCAGTATGGGCTATGCAGGAGGCAGCCCATCGATATTTCACTCTCATATCAATGTGTGTGTTTTTTCTCTCTCTCTCTCCCTCACCCTTCCTCCCTCTCCAAAAAAAATGAATTAAAAATTATTTTAATTCATTTGTAAATGAATTATAATTTTAATTAATTATTTTAATTCATTTGTTTAATTATTTTTAATTCATTTGTAAATGTATAGGTGGAGTTATAGAGTGCGTTCATTATTGTTGGCCTTACTTAAGAACTAAATCTTTCCCTCTCAGAAAACTTTTATATTATAGGCAGTTAAAAAAATCTAGTTAATAGGATTTTTTTGGTTTGTTGCTGTGTTAGAAGTAAAAAACTGAACTAAAAAAAACAACAAAAAATGGACTTGTAGATTTTAGAGCAGCTGTTACGTTTGTAAGGGAACCTATAGAAAACAATTTCCTTGTAACCCTTTGAAAGAATTAAAATGCAAAGTGACTGGCACACTTTGTTGTGGTTACAGTAATGTCTACAAAAAGCCTGCTTTCTTCACTTGTAAGAATTTCAGTTTTGCACTGTGAATGTGCCTTGATACGAACTGCAAACAACTATAGCTATTACCTCTTCCGTTCTGACTGCAAGTCCAAAGTCTATAAGATTTATTGTCTTAGTGCAAGGTGAAGCACACCTTTAAGAAAAAGCCTATTTGTTGTATTTCTTCTTAGAGAGTTTTTAAATGTGCCTTTGGGGCATCTTAACATTTTATTTCAACTTTAGTTGCACACATACATATGCTTAGAAGGAGGAAAACAACATCTGAGCCAGACCCATTCTTGTGGTGACTTTTTATATATTGCTAATTCTCTGAATACTTTCAGGGTCATCAATGACAATTGTTTAAAAGTTTTATTAAAATATAATTTAAAAAAATAAAATAAGTAAAATATAATTTTTATTTTATAAAATTCACTCCTTCCTAGTGTGAAATTCAGTGATTTTTTTTTCATATACTTACAGAGCTGTGTAACCATCATTATAATCTAATTTTAGAACATTTTCTTCACCCCCAAAAGAAGCCTTAAGCCTGTTAGCAGTCACTCTCCATCTCTCATCCCCTCAACCATAGGCAACCACTAATCTACTTTTTGAATGACAATGATTTCTAACTTGGTTAGACTTTTTTTTTTTCTCCTGTAACTTAAAAAGGCCACATTTTCATTTTACTTACGTTAGAGTCTGCTGTTTTAGACATTAAATTAGCATAATTCATTGTCACCTTTGTTAGCATGTTTAGATCAGTTTGGGTTTTTCAAAAAATAGTGTTGTTGTTTTTTTTAAGTAGATCATTCCTTTCTCCCTTCTTTGTATAATAGTTTTTAAAACTCTTTGAATCCTTTGAACATGTAGCTAAGGGACAGTTGATGTTGAGGAAAGCAAATATTAGCATGAGTAGTTCCAAAAACCCCTTCCTTTAGCAATTAACAAGGCGTTTACATAACTAAAAATATCTCAGGAACACGCATTTTCTCTACAAGTTACTTAGCGAAAGTAAACAACAAAAAATGTAAAATATAGGAACAGCAGCATTTTTGTTGTGTGTGTGTGTGTGTGTGTGTGTGTGTGTGTGTGTGTGTGTTTAACCTTTAGGTCTGTTTAGCGGTTAAAGGAAAACCTGTAGAGTAGGGTGGAGCGGTACTGCCTAACTGCTACTCTGTATTCTTTTCTAGTGACCTCAGCTCTCCCCTGAATTTTTACTACTGGTAAGGAAAACAGTGTTTCCAGTTTCCTCTGCAACAAAGCTCTCATTGGCTGGAGACAAATGTGTAATTATTAGAAAAAGAGTGCTTTAGAGATAGGCGGGCTTCTCAGAATAGTAGGCTCAACAGGAAGAAGGAACCAGAAAACATATTCCATCTGTGGTTCTGTGGTTTGGTTTGACATCACAAAATCGACTCAGTAATTCAGAAGAAAAGGTTGCTGTGATGCTTCCTGAGATATATTTGTTAAATTTATATTTGCCAGCGTATGTATTCGTTATTTACGCTGTGTAATGAATACTCCCCCAACTTTCAGTGTCATAAAACAACAGTAAGCCTGCGTTATTTCTCAGAATCCACAGTCCAGGAATGAGGGGATGGTTTGGCGGGGCAGTTCAGCTTGGTCTTCTCGGGATGTTCTCTCCAGAGTCTCCTGAGGGTGACATGATGTAAAGTAGGGGTGTCGAACTCAATCAGAGAAGGGGCCAAAATCTAAAATCCAGCCTAAATCGCGGGCCAAATCGTTTACTGAACAGTCATAAACAGTCATTGTGATGGAAACGCAGCGGAGTGCAGTGATGACAGCGCAGTGCGGGCCACATTGCAAGGCCTGGCGGGACGGATTTGGCCCGCGGGCCTTGTGTTTGACACATGTGATGTAAAGGCTTCCCTGGGGCTCAGGATGAACCAGTCGCACGGTTGGAAAGTTGGTGGTGGCTGTTGGCAGAAAATCTTAGTTTCGTTCCACATATGCCACTCCACATAGCTACTTAAATATCCAACATGGAGCCCAACTTCTCCCAGAGGGAATAATACTAGAGGACAAGCCATAGCTGAAGAGTGACCTCACCTCAGAAATAATTATTTCTTGCTTTCTTGGTCACAAAGATCAGCCTAGATTCATTGTGGAGAAGACAACACAATGGCATCAACACCAAGGCCAAGAGATTCCCTGGGATCCTTTTCAGAGGGTAGCTACCCAACCTGATACCACAGAGCCTTGCAGATAACATTTTAAACAGTATCATAGTGCAAACACATTAATTTCTCTTCAAATATAAAAACCCACATAAAGGTACAGTGGAGTTATATCTCCCCAATGAACAGGAGAAGTCTGATGAAAATACCCACCTATTTTCAGGTCAAAAGCAACAGTTAATCATCTACGGATTGAGAATAAACTATATGCCCAGAACTGTGCTAGCAACATCTTTTAAGGAATGTGGCGGATGTGACAAAATTGTCTCAGGATTGTATCTGAGGGTTATCTTTGTAATATCTTTTCAGAATGATGTCCTCTGTTAGATGTTAGGCATGAAATTCAACTCCAATCATCAGGGTTATGCCTGTATCTCCCAAGTTCTTTGAGGAGAATTTTGGTTTTCTCTTGGTCCTGAAAGAAAGCAGAATGCCACCTAATAGAAATAGGAACATGTTGTCCCTTTATATTAGCACCAGATAAGGCATGGCACATTTCATTTTCAAAGAGAAATCTAGAAGTTAGCCATGCTTTGCTTTGAATATTGGGATGGATCCAGTGCACTCAAATACATTGAACTTTTCCTTTCTTTCTATTGATATATTTCCTCACAAGTGTAAAGAGTATGGCCTAGCTGGCATGGCTCAGTGGTTGAGCATCACCCTATGAACCAGGAGGTTATGGTTCAATTCCCAGTTAGGGCACATGCCTGGGTTGCAGGCTCCACTCCCAGTGTGGGGTGTGCAGGAGGCAGCGAATCAATAATTCTCTCTCATCACTGATGTTTCTATCTATCTCTCCTTTTTCATATCCCTCACTGAAATCAATAAATCCTATATAATAAAAGCCTTATATGCTAATTGACCAAACGGTGGAACAACCAGTTACTATGATGTGCACTGACCATCAGGGGGCAGATGCTCAATGCAAAAGCTGCTCCCAGCCCCAGGCCCCAAGCCAGCCAAGGCATGTACCAATGGGGCCTCCCTGATCACCCTGCTGGTCTCCTCCAAGGTGAGGGCTAGTGGGCTTCCCCTCCCCCAATCGCCCTGCCAGGGACCCCACAGATCAGCTCTGCTCACTGGCCTGGCCTGGGGACCCTAACTAGGCATGAATTTCATGTACTGGGCCTATAGTATGTATATATACTGAGTGCCACATTATTATGATCTCTGAACACATAATAATCTGGCCACTCAGTATATATATATATTAGAGGCCTGGTGCATGAATTTGTGCATGGGTGGGGTCTGTCCAGCCTGTCCAGGGGGAGGAGACATGGGCAGCCTGTCCAGGGGGAGGGGACATGGACCAGCCAACTCCTGGGAACAAATTGCATATTAGCCTTTTATTATATAGGATATACACTGGATATACACTAAGATTGTTATATGTTCAGAAATCATAATAATCTGGCCATTTGTGTATATTTAAAAAGAGTAAAGAGTCCGGAAGTTATAAACCAAACTGTTAACAGAGGGCACAGAGATAGAATTGATTATCTACTTTAAAGGGTTATCTTTCTTCTTAAAATAGCAACCCTCTCTATCTGTTAAACCTATCTGTTGTCCTCTTGCTCTGTCAATTGTTCCAGATGGAAACTTCTGTCATCTTTTCAATCTCTCTCTCTCACTGTCATCTTTTCAATCTCTCTCTCTCACTGCAGGGATTGCTCCCTAAGAGCTCTGGCCACAGGGATTAGCTCAGAGATTTGCCTGTGACTCACACCAGACTAGTGCTTTCTGAGGGTTTTTCTTCCTTTAAGAGGAGAAGAAAGACCTCTTTCCTCTCCAGTCACAAAATGATTCTTGAGGTTCTGGTGGCCAATTCTGTTTTAAGTATTTCTAACTCTCTATCCACCCCCTCTTTCTTCCTCTCTGTAAAAAAAATCAATAAAATATATTAAAAAAAACAAACAAACAAACAAAAAAACGTGGGGATGAGACAAAGCTAGTCTCCAGTGTCTGCTTCCCCAAAATCCTCAGGACCAGCTGATACACTTGCCCTTCCAATGGCTTGGGTATAGGAGCAAATAAATATCCCTATTTGTTTAAGATGGATCAAAGTAGGTTTCTGTCAGATGTATCCAGAAGCCCTAACAAGTACCTTGTACAAAGGAGTTAGGGAATTCCACTTTCAACTTTGTACATTAATTATATTCATCAAAATATATTTTGGCTACAAATTTATAACAACTCTATTTAAGCTAGCATAAACAAGGAGGGATTTACTACATCGTGTTTCCAAACGTAGAAAGGGCATGGAGAAGCTAGCCTGAGGAATATCTGGATGCAAGGATCTAAATGCCATCAAATTCTCTTCTATTTTTGTTTTTGGATCTCAACTTTATTCCTCAATTGTGGGCTTATTTTCTCACTCAGTGGGAATGACCATTGCACATAGATTCTAGGATGACATTTTCATAGCATCTGAGAAGAAAGTTTTTCTTCCCTCATTTTGAGTTAACAAAACTCTCAGGGGAGGTTTCTGATTGGCCTGGTTTTGGTCACATGCCCACTGCTGCACCAATTTCTGGGGCCAAGAATGTAGGTACTATCATTGCCCACATTGGTTCACATGCCCTCTCCTTGATCCTATGGCCAGGAATGTGGAATCATGTAAGAACATGGCAGTTCCTATCTCAAAGCAAATAGAGTGAGGGAAAAAGAATTGCTCTTCAGAGAACCTGGTTCTGATATGGTAGTGGAGAATTCTACAAAGTAGGCAATAGATTCCTAATATTTGTGTCTATGTTCCACATTCTACATTGTCCATCTATTTTATAACAAATAGGTAACACTTTGAACACATATTAATCTATATTATATATATTGCTGTTAGTTTTAAATGCTTTCCTCCTGAAGTAATATCAAATTTATAAGAAACCCCAGAAATCATCTGGTTTGACTACCACTAATGCAAACTATTCTCTTATGCTGTCCTAGACCAGGGACTTAAATATTATGATATCTCCAATGATGTAAAGGTTCATTTCTCCTGAAAACAGAGTTGGGATATAAAAACACTGTTCACTAAGCCAGAAGCTGTTAATCTATCTGCAATTTTTGGATTACTTTGGAGAAATTGCTGTCTCTCTGATTTCTTTTTCTTATGAAAAAATGAAAGTAACATAGTAATACTATAATGCTTTAAACATACCACCGTGAGGGAGGTGAGAGGGAGGGCTCAAATACCTTATAAACACAATATACAAAGCATCAGTCTTAATCCTTTTTGTGTACTGTTATGAAAATGACATCCATTCAGTTGAGGTCTAAAATTAGCCTGAAATGCTGAGTCATAGTTTAAATTCATCGGGTATGTTATTTAGTATTTATTGAACACCAGCTTGTTCCAGATGCTTTACGGGGTACAAAATGTGGCCTGTGTTCTCGGGACTCTGGAGTCCTTCAGGGAGGGTTCTGTTTGCTGTTCGGGGACACTGCAGTCTTTTGTCAGGGAGGTGCTTTCCCCTGCAGTCCACTGACACATTAGGTGTAAGTGGTATTCACAATTGTGAACATTTGGAAGGAAATAGATCATGACGTTAAGTATAAAGCACTAAGGAGGTCAAAAGCATATAAAGGTGAAACATTAAAGAGAGCAATTTATGCAACATTATGTTTTTCCTGCTTGAATACTCAGGCATAACAACAACAACAACAACAACAATAATGACACATGGCTATCTGTGATGAGGTAGGAAAAGCTGTTTCATCACTGAAATTCCAGAGGGACTTTTGCACATTTAAGACAAGCTGCTTAGAAATGGCCCAGGTCTCTATTTCATGGTGCCTCAGAGGCAGCTGGCAGCTGCAGGATGAAGCTGAACATCTCTTTCCCAGCCACCGGCTGCCAGAACCTTACTGAAGTGGACGCTGAACACAAGCTTCATACCTTATATGAGATGCATGTGGCCCGAAGTTGCTGCTGACGCTCTGGGTGAAGAGTGGAAGGTTATGTGGTTCGGATCCGTGGTGCAAAGGAAAGCAGGGTGTTTGACCCACATTGTGTCTGCCTGGCACTGAGAAAGGGCATTCCTATTACAGACCGAGGAGGACTGCACACAGGAAGTGCAAGTCTGTCCGGGGCTGCATTGTGGATGCCAATCTCTGTTCTCACCTTGGTCATTGGGAAAAGGGGGGAGAAGGGTATTTCTGGTCTCACTGATACTATTGTGCCTCATCACTTGGGGCCCAAAAGGGCTAGCAGACTTGGAAGTTTTCAATCTTTCTAAAGAATACAGTATTTGCCAGTATGTTGTGAGAAAGCCCGTAAACAAACAAGGTAGGAAACCTGGGACCAAATTACCCAAGACTCAGCATCTTGTTACGCCACGGGTCCTGCAACCCAAATGTTAGCGCATTGCTCTGAAGAAACAACATGCTAAGCAAAAGAAGACGACTTTTGCTGGCCCCATCTCCGCTTCATGACCACCACGCCTTTGCCGCAGGGCTCCGGCTCCAAGCCCACCGTCTTGCCGTGTATCAGTGTATCAGCCTGTAGCAGCGAAAGGAGCTGCGGGCCTCAGGTTAGTGGGTTCGGTGCTGTACGTCTGCTTGTTCCTCCTGATCAGGAAGCTGGAGCAGTTCCGCATGATCATCCATTGCAGGCGGCAGACAGGCGGCAGCTCCTCATGCTCCATTTCTTAAATAAATTTGCAACAAGCTCCTATGACGTGCCAAGCACAGATGTAGGTATGGGGCCTACACTGATGAGCCAGACAGCTCTGGTAGAGATTATATCCTAGGACATGGATAAGACCCAAGTAGTCCATAAACTAAGATGATTTCAAGTAGCACCCAGAGTTCTGAAGAAATCAGAACAGGCCCTTGCAATAGGGAGAACCTGGGTGGTGATGGGGAGGAGAAAGCCTTTTGGTGACACATAGTTAATGCCTCTTCATTGCTTATCTAACAAAAACTTTTATAGACCTTTATGACTTGAAATGCAACAATGTAGAACAAATCTTTCCCAGGACGTTAAGCTCTCTATAAGCAAGATAGCGCCACAGTTATGTTTTCACAGAACATGGACCAGTGAAACTAATTTCCAGTAGTGATCTTCTTAATTGAAAGCCAGCCCCCTTATTGCCCTGCCCGGTGTGGCTCAGTTGGTTGGGCATCATTCCAGGCACCTGAAGGTGGCCCAGTCCCTGATAGGGAGCCTGCAGGAGGCAGCCAAACCATGTTTTGCTCTCACATTGATGTTTCTCTCTCCCTCTCCTTTCCTCTCTCTCTAAAAAAAAAAAAAAAAAAAAAAAAAAAAAAAATCAATAAAAATATTTAAATGTTCCCTTAAAAAAATCTGCTCCTTTATCATCATATCTTCTTCTTAAAAAAAAAAAAATATTTTATTGATTTTTTTTTACAGAGAGGAAGGGAGAGAGATAGAGAGCTAGAAACGTTGATGACAGAGAAACATCGACCAGTTGCCTCTTGCACACCCCCTATCTGGGATGTGCCCGCAACCAATGTATTATACATGCTCTTGACCGGAATCAAACCTGGAACATTTCAGTCCACAGACCGACGCTCTACCACTGAGCCAAACTGGTTTTTGGCTCATCATCTCTTCTTAATTAAGCTGTTGATGGTATTGAATACATAGTTCTATTTAGAAACTAATTGCATAAATGCTACTAGCTTTTATGTATGCAAGTTGTCCCTTCAAATATGCTGCATAGTGTCCAAAAGTAAAAAGTTGAAACTTACCCCAGAGCACACATCACCATTCCTTCATTTCCCCAGTCTCTCATTGGCCCCCTCCAGTGCTACACTGCTCAGAGTTAGTGACATCTCCAAGTTACTGTTCGTGCCTTCTGAGATCTTACCCAGGGTTTCTCCTGTGGACCCCTTGGACAAGGTATTCTGGGCTAGGCAGTCAGCTAGTGTTTCATATGTAACTGGGACTTACCAGCTGTGTGAATTTGGGAGGGCTGTTAACCTCTCAGAAATGTAGGGTAATTGTGAGATTTGGATGAAATTAAGTGAGATTATGTGTGTGAAAGCCTAATATAATATTACCAGAGGCCCGGTGCACAAAATTCATGCACAAGGGTGGGGGAGTGTCCCTTAACCCAGCCTGTACCCTCTCTAATCTGGGATCCCTCTCACAATCCAGGACTGCTGGCTCCCAACTGCTCACCTGCCTGCCTGCCTGATTGCCCTTCACTGCTTCTGCCTGCCAGCCTAATCACTTCCTAACCACTCCTGTTTGATAACTAACTGTTCCCCTTCCATCTTGATTGCCAGCCTGTTTGATGACTAACTGTTCCCCTTCCATCTTGATTGCTCCTAACTGCTCTCCCCTTCTGGCCTGTTCACCCCTAACTTCCCTTCCCTGCCAGTCTGGTTACCTCCAACTGCCCCCCACCCCCACTTCAGACCTGGGTCCCTCCCAACTGCCCTCCCCTACAGGCCTTGCCCCTTCCAACTGCCCTCCCCTGCAGGCCTGGTCCCCCTAACTGACCTTCCCTGCAGGCCTGGTTCCCCCCAACTGTCCTCCCCTGCCAGCCATCTTGTGGTGGCCATCTTGTGTCCACACAGGAGCGGCCACCTTGTGTGTTGGAGTGATGGTCAATTTGCATATTACCCTTTTATTAGATAGGCTAGAGAAAGGGGAACTCTCCCATCTTTTCCCTCTTATTTATCATAGCTGGTTTAATAAATTGACAGAGACAAATTAACCAGAGATAGTTATCTATGATTACCTAAATTCTTTCAGACAGTTGAGGGAAGGTCAAAGGTTCTTCCTCAGTCTTTTTTTTTTTTTTTTTTTAATATATTTTATTGATTTTTTACAGAGAGGAAGAGAGAGGGATAGAGAGCTAGAAACAACGATGAAAGAGAAACATCGACCAGATGCCTCCTGCACACGCCCCATTGGGGATGTGCCTGCAACCAATGTAGATGCCCTTGACTGGAATTGAACCTGGGACCCTTCAGTCCACAGACCGACACTCTATCCACTGAGCCAAACCGGTTTTGACTCTTCCTCGGTCTTTTGTTTCCTAAAATTAACCAGTTTAAAATAATCAATATCCCAGTATCTGATGAACAAAATAAATTGATGAACAAAATAAATCCAGAAACATAAAAGCATAGAACAGACTTTGGAATCTCAGAGGGAAGCAAGAGTGGTGTGTGTGTGTGTGTGTGTGTGTGTGTGTGTGTGTGTGTAGGGGGTGGAGGGCAAAGACCGTGTATGCAAAGAACACAGACAATAGGGTGGTGTAAGGGCTGGAGCTGGGGTGGAGGTGGGCTAGGAGAGGTCAGTAAGGGAAAGAAGGGGGCATGTAATACTTTCAACAATAGAGATTTAATTTTTAAAAATAGGAAAACAATAAAATAATAGTATAAAATAATATCCCAATAAAGGCATATTTTTTGGGAGGGGCAAACTCTGCTTCCCCTCAGTATTTGCCTAGAGTTCAGGGGCTCATCAAATGTGAGGTCCTCCTCCCCCACACATATCTCTGGTGACTTGTGAAGAGCTAGTGTGTCTCTCCCAGGAGTCCCTGAAACTGGCCCAGCCCCATTCAGGAGAGAATTTTTATCCTGGGAGGACAGCAAATACCTAGATGATGAAGTAGTTTCCCAAACTACCTCAACAGGCTAGTCCAGGATTTTAAACCTGGGAACCATAGACACTAAAGCACAGGAACCCTGGGGGTAAGGGTAGGTGGGAGAACTGGGGAATGCTGGGTGGTGAGAAGCATGAAAAGCAATCTTTGTCCATTCTGATCTGTGTGATCTGTGTCCTGGTAGACACAGCAGATATTCTTGTCCTTTCTAGGTCTGCTCCATAAAAGTTATGCTCCTAGTTTGTTTGTTTGTTTGTTGTTGTTTGAAGACTTTTTTTTTTTAAGAGAGAAAAGAAGGGAGGGAGGGAGGGAGAGAGAGGAGGAGGGAGATATCAACATGAGAGCAAAACATGGATTGGCTGCCTTCTGCATGCCCCCCCCCCCCTCACTCCCCAAAACCCAGGCATGTATCCTGACCTGGAATCGAATCAGCAACTTTTTTGGTGCATGGGATGATACCCACCAACTGTGCCACACAACCTTGCTCCTAGTTTTATGTGTTTTTTTGTTTGTTTGTTTTTTAATTCTCACCCAAGTAAATTTACTATTGATTTCTAGAGAATGGAAGGGAGGGAGAAAGAAAAGAAAGAAAGAAAGAAAAGAAAAGAAAGAAAAGAAAAGAAAGAAAAGAAAAGAAAAGAAAAGAAAGAAAAGAAAAGAAAAGAAAAGAAAAGAAAAGAAAGAAAAGAAAAGAAAAGAAAGAAAGAAAGAAAAGAAAAGAAAAGAAAAGAAAAGAAAAGAAAAGAAAAGAAAAGAAAAGAAAAGAAAAGAAAAGAAAAGAAAAGAAAGAAAAGAAAAGAAAAGAAAAGACAAGACAAGAAACCAAAGAAAAGAAAAAATAAAGAAAAAAAATAAAGAACATAAAAGAAAACAGAACCCAAAAAAATCAAACAAGACCCTCCCTCCCCGAAAGCTCCCCAAAGCCCTAGGAAGAAGAGGAAAGAACACATCACGTGAGAGAGACATATTGATTGGTTGCCTCCTGTAAGTGCCCCAACTGGGTCTGGCAATTGAACCAATATATGTGTCTTTGACCAGGAATCAAACCTGAGACCCTTTGGTCCATGGTCTGACGCTCTTCTAGGTGTACCGGTTAATGAGGATTTTTTTCAATAGTGGAGTTACACATATGTTGATATATATGCGATTTGATATTTATTCTCTTTTGTTGTATTGACAACAAGCTTCAAAACTTCATGTCAAATTTTATGAAGGTGTTAACATCATAGATATTTTTACACTTAAAAATGTCAAATTTAATACCAAAAAAAGAACATTTGCGGGAAGCTTATGGTGAACATGCTCCATCTCAAGATACTTGTGAACGTTGGTTTAAACACTTTAAAAGTGACGATTTTGATGTGAAAGACAAAGAACGCCCAAGTCAACCAAAAAAGTTTGAAGACCAACAATTACAAACATTATTGGATGAAGATATGTGTCAAACTCAAAAAAGATTAAATATTGCAGAAAGATTAAGCATTGCTCAGCCAACAATTTCCAATCATTTACAAGCAATGGGGAATATTTTAAAGGAAGGAAAATGCGTGCCACATCAACTGAACGAAAGACAAAATGGAAAATGAAAAGTCATCAGTAAAATGTTCAACAGCACGAAAGAAAGTATTTTTTGCATCGAATTCTGACCTGTGACTGGCGATGAAAAGTGGATTTATTCTGAGAATCCCAAATTCACAAAATCATGGGTTGATCCAGGTCAACCATCAACATCGACTGCAAGGCCAAATCACTTTGGAAAGAAGACAATGCTTTGCGTTTGGTGTGACCAGGAAGGTGTGGTGTATTATGAGTTTTTAAAACCAGGTGAAACTGTTAAGACTGATCACTACCAACAACAAATAATCAATTTGAAGCATACTTTGATCGTGACACTACCAGAATGGGCCAGAAGACACAGCAAAGTAATTTTGCTTCATGATGGTGCACCATCACACACTTCAAAACCAGTTAAAGACACGTTAAAAGATCTTGCCTGGGAAGTATTAAACCACCCGCTGTATTCACCAGACCTTGCTCCTTCAGATTACCACTTATTTTGATCACATGCACTTTCTGAGCAGCACTTCAAAACGTTCAAAGAAGTGGAAAATTGGGTCTCTGAATGGTTTACCTCAAAACAAGAAAAGTTCTATTGGGACTGTATCCACAAATTACCAGAAACATGGGGAAATGTAGCTAGCAATGGAAATTACTTCCATGTTTCTCTGGAAATTATCCTGTTTTCTTTTATTACAAATCCACATTATTAACTGATACACCTAAGAACTACTGAGCCAGACTGTCCAGGGCCTGCTCCTAGTTCTTGATGAAGTATTTACACAGTATTATCATTTAATGCCTAATAGGTTAGAAGTTAATGTTTCATCATAATTCTTAGTTCACAGTTGCATATCTGCCAGTTGCATACCTCTTAGTAACTAAAATTTAGTAAGCCATCATAGGACAGGGTGGGAATTTTGCAATTTTTATGGTAGCCTACAGCAGTCGCTAGAATTATTTTGTTGTTTAAACTAGATGTTTCATTTTGATGATAAAAATAACGTTCTTCAAAACTGGTAAAATTAAAAATGTTGATGTAAGAAACATGCAGATTGATAGAGAATTTTTATTTATTTATTTTTAATTTAATTTAATTAATTAATTTATTTATTTATTTTTAGCCAAACATAACATATGACAGGGAGCAAAATCTCCAAATGCTTCAGAGAACTACAGTTTTGCAGCAGCTTTTTTGCATCTAAAATTAAGGAGGGTCAAACCTCAGAGGGAAGGTAGGGGAGGGTGGGGGTAAAGAGGAGAGATCAACTAAAGGACTTCAGTGCATGCACAGAAACATAACCAATGGACACAGACAACAGGGGAGTGAGGGTGTGAGGGTGAGAGGAACAATTGGGAGATAAGGGCACAATAAAGAAATTAAGAAGAAAAAAATAAAATTAAATTAAGGAGGGATTGTACATGAAGGTGGGAGAAACAAGGCAGGGGTTGGATTACAGGATATGTGTTCTCTTGAGGGTTAATTTCCTCTCCACTTCTGGCATTTCAAAAGTGTGTTAACCCACCTTCTCAAGAACAATGGGCAGGGCTGGTTTAAAACCTTTCCCTAAAGGAGTTATAGGCATGGGGCAGGACTACCCCCAATGACCAGCCCAGTTAGGAACTGGTGATCAGATCACCCAGTGATGTCACTTTCCATACGACCTCCTTATTTGTCTTCCACAGAAAATAGGCAAAGTGACTCTAGAGCATTCCAGAGCCATATTCTAGAACACTCTTTCTGCTTTAAAATCTCCTGGTTTGTTAAATATTGCTACTTCAAGGGCCTTTCCGAAATCCTCAGAATCTCGGAGGATGGAACCCAGAATCAACATTTAATGAACTGAAGTCCCATAACCAGGGTTCTGACTATATATTTAATTTTTCTTGCCCTTCTACTACTATTTTTTTATTCATCCAAAAATATAAAAGCTGTTAAGATTCTAAAAATGTATGTTTTGTAAAGTCTCTATGAAAACAAGGTGCAAATTTGTAGTGAATGCTTTGCCAGATAAAAAGCTTTCCACACACAACAGGGTGAGTGAGTACAAAGTACAAAACAAACAATGATCAATTAGGCTAGTAGGTGCCAATTTACATAAATCTGCAAATAAACTCCGCCCCCTTTCATGTAGAGACTGGTGGTTTTCAAGCCCAGAGGGGTGCTTGCAAGACTGCTGGCTTTAGCTCTTTTGTTTTGGTTTCAGTTCTCCTGAACACACACCTTGTTTGAAGTTCATGCCTCACCCCAGTTCCAGGCATCTGGGTTTTACTGCCCCAGCCCCAGTGTTTGTTTGGGGTCCTGTGGCTTTGAAAGAGGTGTGGCTTCCAAGGATAGATGAGCTTATTTATACCTGTAGGTATGGCTTTGTCTCTTTGTATGATGTGTGTGTTTTTCCTTTCTTTTTCTTTTTTTTTTTTTTAAATTGTTGACACTATTACACATATTCCTATTTCACCTCCTCCCTTTGCCCACCTAAATCTACCCCCACCACCACCACCACCACCACCACCACCTCCCTTCCCTCTGAGGATTACCACACTGTTGTTTGTGTCTATGTGCTATGTATGACGTTTTGAGTATCCGGACTCACTGCTCCCCTCCCCCGCCCCCAAATAATTGACATTTTCAGGATTTTTTCCCCCAAGCAAAGTTACATAAAAGAAAGGACTAAGAAAATTGTTTTTTTTTTAAATATATATATATATATTATTGATTGTTTACAGAGAGGAAGAGAGAGGGACAGAGAGTTAGAAACATCAATGAGAGAATTTCAATCAGCTGCCTTCTACACCACCTCCACTGGGGATGTGCCCGCAACCAATGTATATGCCCTTGACCGGAATCAAACCCGGGACCTTTCAGTCCACAGGCCGACGCTCTACCCACTGAGCCAAACTGGTTTCAGCAAGAAAATGGGTTTTAGAGGCAGATAGATCTGACTTCAAAGTCTGGCCCCACCCTTTCAACCATGTGACCTTAGGTCTCATTTTCTCATATGCGAAACAAGCACAATTTCTAACAGGAGAGCAAGGATTAAATGTCACAAAGTAAAATAGTGCATGGCACACAGTAGTCCTGAGAAACGGGGTTATAATGATTACTCTTCCACCTAAACTTTGAGCACCTCCTCACATGTAAGCCTGAGAAGTGCGGAAGGATGGGATGTTTGGAACACTGAGGAGTGGTGTTTGTTTTGGAGGGGTGAGGAGCCAGCTCAATGGTGCTGGTCACTTCATTGGGATTGGGGGGCCATTCCCAGGTCCAGGCTCTGTACCAACAAAGCAATGACTTTCCAGTACTTCCCAGACATTACTGAAGGACACCTAAGGGTTGAAGAGAACAAATCTGAGGATCTAAAGCACATGTGTCAAACACAAGGCCCGCGGGCCAAATCCGTCCCGCCAGGCCTTGCAATGTGGCCCGCACCACGCTGTCATCACTGCACTCCGCTGCGTTTCCATCACAATGACAGTTTATGACTGTTCAGTAAACCATTTGGCCCGCGATTTAGGCTGGATTTTAGATTTTGGCCCCTTCTCTGATTGAGTTCGACACCCCTAATCTAAAGCAAAGCTCTAAGCCACATGTGTCAAACACAAGGCCCGCGGGCCAAATCCGTCCCGCCAGGCCTTGCAATGTGGCCCGCACCACGCTGTCATCACTGCACTCCGCTGCGTTTCCATCACAATGACAGTTTATGACTGTTCAGTAAACCATTCGGCCCGCGATTTAGGCTGGATTTTAGATTTTGGCCCCTTCTCTGATTGAGTTCGACACCCCTACTCTAAGCAATTGTGCCAGATAGAAAATTTTGCTTTCTGCAACATATACACATTTATCTATATATATATAAAAGTCTAAGTGACTCAACGACCAACCAACTGAATGAGCAAACAACTGGTCCACTGGTGCACTGACCACCAGAAGGCAGATGTTCAATGCAGAAGCAGGCACAGCGGGGCCAGGATGAGCAGGATGGGGTGGCCCCCAGCCTGGGATTGGGCCCGTCCTCAGCCACCTGCCGCTTTGTGTACTACTACATCCCTCAGGAGATGTCAGACTGCCAGTTTCACCCCATCTCTCAGCCTGGCCTTCAAGGATTGGGCCAAAACTGGCAGCCCGACATCCCCCGAGGGGTCCTGGATTGCAAGAGGGTGCAGGCCAGGCTGAGGGACCCCTCTGGTGCACGGATCAGGACCTCTAGTTTTTATATAAAAACTATAGTTTTCTCTCTCCAAATCTTCATGTTAAATTGATACCAGGAGGTTGCCCCATGTTCATCCTAAGGCCTCACATGCTCCTGGGTGAGTGTACACACAGTGGTTTGAGAAGCGGCTATCTAAAGCCTAAAGAACAAATCCCACATTCCTTCTAGAGCCTTCAGGTCCAGGTGCTGTTTACTTCTATATCCTGTGTCCCTTCCAAATGCCTCTCAAATGTAGGAGGCCCTTCACTGCCTGCGCCTTTACTCCCATGGTTCCACTGATCCTGAAATGAAGGGCCTTCCTTCCCACTGTCCTCTCCTCTGCTCCCCTTCCTTCCCCCCACTCTCCCTCCCAGATCAGCTGGAAAGACAGTTCTGGGAAGCCTTCCTTGGCTTCTCCTGACAGTGACAAGGCTTCTGCTTCCTGCACCCCGTGTGCTTTGGGCACAGAGAGCAGTTACTCCTCTATGGCTCACTGAGGAGTCGGACCTAGTTGCATTCATCCTTTTTACCAGAGAATACATAGTAAGCACTCAATACATAGCTACGGACTAGATTGATTAATGAAAGGAAGAATATTGGACAAGGAGCTGCTTTAAAAAGTATTTTCTCTTCCTCATGCCCAGGACTTGAACGAGAGACATCCTGAATGATGTTAGCTCATGTGCGTTAATGTGGATCTGATGCACACAGCAGGGCTGTGCATTAATTATGACTTTACAATACTTCCTTCTTATGTTATGTATTTTTAGAGAAAACAACTTTTAAGATAAAAATTTGTTTTTCATTTTGCAGATGGAGCTAGTGTTAGAAAAGTGAGATATGAGGTGATGTGTCAAAACTGGTTCATTTTTGTTTTCATGTTTTTAGTTTGTCAGATCAGACTACACTCATTTCTCCAGTCGCTATTCTCAAAAGTTTCACCTTTAAATAGAAAAGTAATGATGTGAAAAGCGAGCACGCGCGCGCGCGCGCGCGCGCACACACACACACACACACACACACACACACTCTCAAGGACACCCAGCTGTTGAGAGAGGAAAGAAGTGGAACCATTATAAAAATCCACTGCTCTTGGAATCTTGCTATATTTGGCCTTAAATAGAGAATAAGTACTGAAAATTATTGGATGCCACAGTTCAGTTCCTTTAATTGCACATACTAGAAATAACAACGTCCAAACAAAACGGGGGGAAAAACAAAAACAACAACCAATATCTACTTTCATATGAGTTTGCTCATAAAGTGAGGATGCCTGGAGGTCTGCATTCCCTTTTATTTACCAGTCTTTAGTGAGTCTATATATAATGCTCGGATATATCAATATCTTAAATATATAACCAGAAATTTAGGTTTATTTTTAAATTTTTATTCTTTTTCTTACTATCTATAGCCTTTAGGGCCTGTTTGTGAGTCCAGTTTGAGAACTATTTATTGAGCTTCCATTATGTGTCAGGTCTGTGCATACTGAAGGATTGCAGTCCCTAATCTCTAGTAATTGACAGTCTGAACAGAGAGAGTTATAAAGACATATATACAATACAGTTCATTTGTTAAGTCCAAGGAACCTAGAGCATTCACTAATTGACTTAATTAGTATGTGCTTTATCTTTATTAATGAAACTGTAAGCATATTTTCTTCTCTACAAAAATGCAAATTCACTTGAAAATGCATATCTGTAGAAGTATTCACACATTGATGAGTATGAAGAGGCAATAAATAGGATGGAAAATTTGAGTGTTAGGGTAATATTTTTCATTTGGGAAATATACAAGATAAATGATTACTATAGTATATACTTAGCTTTAAAAGAGGTATTTCTTTATTTTAGGTAAATACTGTAATAATCCTTTATCATGAAAGTGAAGAGAATATTTCTAAATTTAAAAAATAAAGGAAAAAAATTAAAAACCATGAATATTTTCTTTAAAATTTTGACCTGAATTTAACCTTATTGAATTACCTAATGTTTAAAAAGTAGAAACTGTCGCCCTTTTCATGGATGTTTTCTGAGGTTACTTGTTTGTAAATAGTCAAGGAATTTTGAATAATGTTACTTCCCACTAAGTATAGATCATTTCTAGGTGGTTTAGGGAATTGCTGAATTTTAAAATAGTGTTTCTTTTGTCTTAGTGAATATCAAATGGTAAACCGCCATGAATAGAGGTCAGAAGGGACTCTGACTGAGAATTGATCAAAGAGAATTCACAATGTTTAGAAGAAAGGTGCAAGGTAAATATCACAATTTTCATCCCTGAAAAACCAGAAATGTAAGTATGCAATAAGTAGTAAGGAAGGCTAGTGACCCACCTAGAAAATCAGGGGGAAAATAAACACAGAAATGGTTTAGGAGGTCATCAGACACAAGAGGTATGTCAGTGGGAGATTTTTGCTTCCAGGAACCACTGAATGCAAATACTCCAGGAAAAAAATAAGAAATCTTTTGTGAGATCTGACTTCCCTAGGGGGAAGTGTGGTGGGTGTTCTTTAGCATTTATACTTTTGTACTTTTACAGAAAAGATCTGCGGAGTGGTCATTTATTTGTCAAAGCTGTGATTCAGGCCTCACATACAAAAGGACTACATTAATATGGATTCTTACGGTGGCTGACCATACCTGGGTAAGAATCAAGCATTCATATTCACACTTCTGGTTGTTGAAAGCAAAAAAGAAGCTTTAATGATAATGCTAAGGTAGTCTATTTTAAAGGTATATTTGGAATTATATGCTACCACTGAAGTGGAATTGTGACCTCAGAAGGTCAACCTCCAATAAATGAAATCTTCCAATAAGTTATGGAAGATTTTGGGGGGAAATCTTGCTGCTCTTGTTTTCCCACAGTGTGCACTGAGTATACTCCTGTTATATAATGTCCTATACTTCACTTCATTCTTCAGTCTCATCAAAAAGTTGAGGGCAGAATGGTGTCTTATTCATGAACAGATTTCTCGTAGTTGATAAACAACCCAGTATGTGTGAAGCTCTTAAAAAATAGTTGTTAAAGGAATACATTGGCATCCATTCAAGTGTAATGTGGATGGGAAGTACTATATTATCTGTATGATGGGACACCACGTTAGGAAAATTCACTCTTCTCTAGAAGCCTCGATTTTTATTACCAGTCTGCAAAATCAATGTAAATTGCTAACGTTATTGTGGATACAATTTAAGCTCTCTCTAAGATCAGTTTCAATGCTTCAGAGCATTATAATACTTCCTTATACATTACAAAGAGAGAAAAGATGGTACATTTAATCTTTTTATAGGATTCCAAGATTTGAATACTCTCACATATACTTTTTTTTTTTTTTTTTTAATAATTGCAGGTGCCATTGGGCAATTTTTCTGAAGCATATCTTTATACTCTGGTCCAACAAATTTTTTAAAAATGTTTTCAAGACTATCTGAAAAAAGGAATATATATTTATTTTTATACTGTGCCCCAGGTGTTATACTGGATAAATGCTTTATTTCACCAGCATTATCTTGTGAAGTGGTTATTATATTCTTATTTTATAGCAAAAGAACATATTTATGGGTAAGGAAATCACTATTTTTAACATCCCAAGGAATGGAAAATATCTTCACTGGATGATGTCTAGAGCACAGCTGTGTTCAATCCTGAAATGTAGCATTACAAGATGGCCTCTGGAGCATATGAAGTAGATCAAAATACTGCTCGCCAAGGAATAACCCACATGACACAGCATCTACTTTGATAAAGGAATACAGTTTTGTTGAGTGTACTACCACAGGGTCTTTTACGGTAATTGGGATGGAACTAAGAAATTTTAAGCCTTGTAGGCGAGCTTGCTAGTGAAGAACAGGTAAGTCAGAGCAAGCTGCCTGATTGGGTCAGAGCATAGAAAAATGCTATAGTTACCCAGCTCATCTCACCATTCCCACACTCTCATCCTCTATCGCACCCAACCCCACCCAGTCACTAACTCATCAGCCTATTGTCTTTTCATCATAGCACTTATTGTATGACATTATAATTTGTCTAATACAAATTCCGCAATGCTATCAAAAAGGGACATTGTATATCTTGTTCTTCTCAGATGTCACCATACCCTAAATGGTGTCTAGTATATAGGAGATGCTTAATAACTATTTTTTAAATAAATGAATATACGTGGAATATTTAAATACTCTAAAATCTGCTTATTCTACATGGACCTAAGTAAGTTTCAAGGGTTCTATTGTTAAAGGCATTGCTTTGAGTAAAGTGATAAATATTCAGGGGAATCCTATTATAAAGTAAAAGTGCTATTTGGGCAAACATAATTCCAAGCAAGGGGCAGCATTAGCATTTTAATAAGTACTACTTTGGCAGATGAGCAGGTTTTTTTTTTATCTAATAAAAAGCAAAGCCCAGGGGGATAGGGACAAGTTAGCTAGAGTGAGACAGGGTGGCTCAGAGCAGAGACTGTGAAAGTAAGGGTCCAGAGGAACTACTTTCCTGTAGCCTGACCTTGACAAAGGATGCAGAAGAACTAAATGGCTGCATTTGATGTCTTTACCTTTTTGTCTAGGGCTTGACTATGTCTGAGGGCTGTTTATCCTCACTTCCTTTCCTTTCGCCTTTATTTTCTCAGCACTTTTTCATAGTCATCTCTACCATCCAAGAAAGGATGGTCTATGTATTTCAGTATCTTTTTCCTGAAAAAAAAAAAGATATGTTATTTATATAATGCCATCTGAGATCTAAAACTTGTTTCTGATGTTCACCTATAATCTTCTTTCTATAGTTTAAACAAATTCTTTTTTTTCACTATCTCTAGTGGGAAGAAAATGTCTTTAGCATTTAATTCATAGTATATCTCTTCTTATTTTCAGAGACCCTTATATTCTGTACTCAATAGGCCAGCTGAGGAGAAACAAATCAGCTTTATTTGCTTTAATGTGGGGCTTGGGGTGAGAGAGAGTTTATTGGAAGGACTTCAACCAGTATTTATAAGCCAAATTTAGTCAAGCCACTTTGTTTAGACACTTCACCTCAGTTTTCTCCAGTTAAAATATTCCAGACCTTTAAGCCTTTTCCTATGGAGCCCATTTCACAAACCTTTAATTAGCTTTGTGGTTCTTTCATAAGGTCATCTCAATTCTTCTTTTCTCCCTAATAATATGAAAACTTTCTAACCAGTAGGTTTCTTTTCAGTTTCTGAATTCTAAACATGCATGTATGTCCTTGCAGAAGAAAAATTATGCATCTTTAAATAATTTGTTATTTTTACTTATAACTCTATTATGTCAGAATGTGTGCTCTAGACCAAGATTATTAAAAATTCAGTAAAAATAAGAAAAATGAAGTAAGAACAGAAAAAAAGATTTAAAATGTATTATAGGAATAACTATATATGGTTAATTAGGGATAAAGAATTTGATACTTTAGACATAAGCAACCCAATAGTTATAAAAAGATTAGTCTTCCTTAGCCGGTTTGGCTTAGTTAGTTGAACTTCTACCCATGAACAAGAAAGTCAATGTTCTGTTCCCCATCAGAGCACATGCCTGGGTTGTGGGCTCCATCCCCATGTAAGAGGCAGCCAATGGATGATTCTGTCATCACTGATGTTTCTCTATCTCTCTCCCTCTCCCTTCCTCTCTGAAATCAATAAAAATATATATATTTTAAAAATTATCTTTGATGGGGGGTTTTGTGTGTAGAAAATACTATTTAGAATTTTTTAAATTAAATTTACAAATTCTAAACAGTAGTTTGGTATAAAGGTCTTAGTTCCACTTACAAATAATATTCTAAGTTTAGTAAATATTTTCAATCATATTTAAGGGCCATCAACTAATGTTTTCTCTCATTTACATTTAAATGAACTCCTTTGAACATCTTAGACTCTATCTATACATTTCTTCTAGTTCTATGATTGTCTGATTTAACAAACAAAACCCTCCTGGTTCCAAATAGACCATACATCTAATAAAAGGAACTCCTAAGTATAATGAACTTTAAGATCCCTTAACTATTCTAATATGTATATCAACTGGATAAAATTCCAAATTATATCACAAGTCTAAATCCATTACATATTACATGTTTTGAATTACAATTAAAAACAAACAAAACTGATCTGTTAACTCTAATAGATCAAATTCCAGCCATTGAAAGTGCCCAAACTAATAAGTATACACAGATTTCCTAACACAAAATATATTAACTCCATGAAAAACTTTTCAAATCTTGCAGTTGAAAGATGCTTAGCCACTAAGGAAGCCATTATGTCATCCTTCACAGTCTGGGAGGGGTCACCTCCCATGTAAATTTTGCATTGTCTTTCAGGTTGCTGAAGCTTCTAAGGACCAGATGGAGCAGGCTCAGACAACACTGCATCCTTGTTTGTGTCACCGAAGGGGCCTTATGACACACTGAGCCTTATTTATGGCCTTGCTCTGAGAGTTCATCGTTTACAACAAAAGGTGGTCACATGGCTAAAGATCTCAGAGGTGAGTCATTTTATTACCTAATTTTCAAATCATATTAGGATCTGTAATACTCACTCTTGAAACTTCCTTATATGACAGGCCTTCGCTGTGTCTTAGACTACTGAGATATTTAAATGTCTTTTTAGCCAAATTCTTGCATTCTGCGCATACATTTTTAATGTTTTAGAAACACGCAAGGCTTATAGTTGTTAAAATAATAATACATTACATTCTACCTGTGCCTTGTGGATTTGTTTGATTATTTTATTGTAAGTTCTAAGAGCATCAAAGCGACACCTTACAAATCCTCTTCTGAAGCGTACCCCAAGGAAATATTTATAGCTGTGCAAACGAATTCCACCCCAGGGATTCCATCACAGTATTATTTTTAGTAGAGGGTGACCTACATGTCAAACAAAGTCTCTTTTGTTATTTAAAAATTCCTTAAAGGCAGGAAACAAAGTTTGTGTGTCTCTCTTTTCATCTGGAATCAGCCTTATGGCTTTGCACATAGAAGGTATTTAATAAATGCTTGTTAATGAAATAGTCTCTTAAACACACTCCTCTGCAGCAACTGTGTTGTTGGGAGTGGGGCTTGGAAGGATTTTATATTCCAAAACATCTCATGAGCCATTTTTCAAAATGAATAATTGATGTGTGTGTACTAGGTCTTATGTCAAGCACTATACAAACTCACAACTTGACCCCTCTAGAACAGTAAGACATGGCCCCTAAGATCCTCTTACGTAAAATTTTAGATCTGCTACTCCTCTGTAAGATACCATTTTAAAAAGAGAAGTCACAGGACTTGACTGTCTGCAGTGGGTGGCATTGCTGGGAGGTATTCCATCCTTGGTAGTAGTCCTGGAAGGCTTGCTGGAGGAAGGAGATAGGTTTCAGCAGCTGCTTATCTCAAACTCACATGTCATAGAAATTGGTACAATACCAAAGTATGCTGCCCCACCCCACTAAAAAAGTAAATGAGAAAACAGGATGTATGTTTCTGGGGTCTCACTGGGAACCTCAACAATGATGAATTAAAAGCACCTTGGACAATCATCTTAGAACGAAGGGATCTGTGCAATAGGCCTTCCTTCTCCTGACTGCTGGCACCTGTTTTCCTTCAGCACCTGGGACCCAGGCCTTCACTCTGTACCGCCTCAGTCTTGGCTCCAAGTGAAGCACCACTCCTGTAGCTCCCTCTGCCCCTCACTCTCCCCCTCATAGCAGGCTTCTAGCCCTGCCCAGCCACTCTGACTGCAGGCCACCTGCATCTTAATTTGCATAGTCATGCCTGATTGGCTGGTGTGGTATATCGAAGTGACGATCAATTTGCCTATTTCTCTTTTATTAGTGTAGATATGTGATGGTCTCCTGATCCAGCCCCCATTTGAATTCCATGGTTTACATGCTACACTCCCATCTCCCTCCCAAGAGGGAGTACCCTGCCTCCGTATACCGCCTGTGCTGCTCCCTCAGTTGAAATGTAAAAATAACAGTAGAAATGGTAAATGACATCCATGTTCTAATCCTGGCTTTGCTAGGCTCTTCGAGCTTATAGCCTCATAGTTAAAAGGAAGGTAAGAATGCACACTTCCCAACAGGGTGAAAGGAGAGCATGTCTGGGAAAGGACCAGTCCTAGTGCTCAACTTAATGTGTGCTTGAAAGATAAACTGGTATATTTTTCAAAACATGTGGCCAATCACAAATTTTGTTGTGGTTTGGTTATTTTCCTTCTTTAGTCTTGCCTCAGGTTTCCCTTCAGCTCTTTTTCAATGCTAGACAAGAGAAATTTTAGTCATAATAACCATAATTAAGTTAAAATTCAATTTAAACATAGTGTTAAGAACAATGTACTATACTATTGACCATGGAAATATAGAGATTTTGGATTTACGGTCCTCCCATGTGGCTTCAGCATGTGGGGCTGTCAACGTAAGAAACACCCAAACCTGTAGAGAATTTTTATGAGTTTATTTGAGCCAAACTAATTGCATATGCCAGGGAGCAGGATCTCAAATACTCTAGAGAATAACAGGTTTGCAGCTCCTCTTATGCATTTGAAACGAAGAAGGGGGAAATTGGAGAAAGTAAGGCAGGGATTGGATTACAGGGTAGTTAACAAGATTATGTGCTCTCTTAAGAGGTAATACCCCCTTTGAAGGGTATCCTGGCATTTCAAAGGTGTGTTAACCTAGATGCACAAGAACAATGGATAGGGCTGGCTTGAAAACTTTCACTAAAGAAGTTACAGACCTGGGAAGTGACCACCCACCATGATTTGATCTGCTCAGTTAGGAATTTATGATCTACTGAGAATTACTCTCATACAACCCCTGTTATTTTGCTCATAGAGCTTTGGACTTTAAATAAGATCAAATAAAGTTTTCTTTCTAAATGAAGCTTTTTCCCTTTCCCTCTTGTCTACAACTTACTGCTCACACAGGTATTACCTCTGCAAGGACAAGGCCTTTCTTGGCTGCTCTGGACTGTTTAACCTTCCTTTTTGAGTGTGACCATTAGTATTTACTAGCTGTGAAACTCCCAACAGAGATTTTGCCATGCAATAATATTCATCACACAGTCCCCATTTACTGAGCATTTTATATTTGTCTAATTTTTACAACAACCTTCAAGGTAGGTATAATTATCTTGATGTTACAAATGGAGGCAGTAGGCTAGAAGGGATTAAGTAACAATGGCAGGGCTTGGATTCAATGCATGAAGTTTCCACAACTCCAACCTATCTTCCAAATATGCTTATTACTTATTTATTTGGGTTTTTTAATTTGTGGGTTGATTAATTTGTGTGTCCCCTTCCATAAAGTATTAATGGCCATACCTCTGAATGCAGGGTTATATTACAATGCCATTTACTTGCATTTGTTCCCTTCCCTTCTAAGTTACAAGCAACCACCTGTTGAATAAAGCTAATGCTCTCCGGTTCTTCAATGCTGTCATTGTATCCCTCCCGAACAAAGCTAATAATGCTAAGTACTCTCTGTGCATACTTATCAAATGAACTGAATTAATGAGGAAAAGAGGAGACCATAATGAGGACCCCCCATATCACTGCTATCCCTCATCATTGGAATCCAAGAACCTAAGTCCACATGCATCAATGTTGACTCAACAAGCCTAGCTCAGTGTCACCAATTTTCCAACTGAAGGACTTGAGTTATTTGTTTTTCATGATGAGGCCAGTGCAGGGCTAACTGAAATTCATGCTTCTCAAATGTTTTAAAAAAAAATAAATTTGAAAGTTGATATTTAGCAATAGCCAAAAACATTGAAAAGGTGGCAATAACAACCAATGTTTTTTGTCACCCAGTTTTTAAAAATAGTGTACCTATGTGTTACTTGTTTAGACATTCAGATATTACTAAATATAGTCTCTTACTAAAATGTTCACTGCCAAGAGTCAGCCCACAGGCATTTTTTTATAGGCAAGTTACATATCCCTGAAAAATTATCGTAGAAATACACAATAACGCCTACGTCCCTAAGGCCAAAGTCCACAAGCAGCTTCTGCAGACCTGGGTGTCACAGGAGGCAGCAGTCTTTCCTAACTAAAAGAACCCATAAGAATCTCAAAGGAAATGAAAACATATTTTTCAAAACATGAAGCATCAAGCCATCCATCACATCAGAAGGGAAAATACAGGCTATAAATATATCCCATGTTCTTTCCATTTCTGTTTATTATGCTCATAAGTGAAAGTGTCCTGTATAATTTATTCATGCATAGACCATAAACCGTTATTCATATTTATTCAAAGGCAACAGGGTTAGAGGTTCCTAATAGTGCTATAGCTCTGCCATTTGTGCCCATGTGATCCAGTCCCCATGGACTTGGTTAGTATCCACAAAAGTCGTGTCTGTGAATTATAGTTGGGGCTCAGAGAAATTGCATCATCAGTCAAATAGCAAACATTTAATGAATGTTCATTACACTTATTGTGCTAGGCGTGGTGGCCATATTAAACATAAAAGGTATGATTCTTCTGTTAAAAATGAGTTAAATTGAATCCAGGTGTTGGCATAAACAGATAACTGATTTCTATAGTCCTTTGTAAAAATTTTTTAATTTGAATTGAAAGCAAATTTCCAGTCAATATTTTGAGATAAGTCTTTGAAATTATAAAGTTCTCTCTAACTATTGCTTCCACCACCTCCTGTATTGTTGTTTAGAGTGGCAGTGGCCAAAATGCATTCCATTTGGAACTGAGTGAAGCAAAGTGACAAGGATTTCTGAGAGCCTTTAATATAGTAATGATTCCCCAAACATATTCAACGGCCCGTTTCGTGGTTGTTTTTGTTTGTTTGCTTGCTTTTTTATAAACATCTCATGATAACTACGTTTATGTCCATGTTTGTCTTCTCAAGAGTCTGTAAGTTCAAAGAGAATTGCGTGTGTGTATCTGTGTGTTTTCTACTTGTTATCTAAAACATAATGAAATTCTCTTTGCGCCAAAAATTTCTGTGATCCTTAAATGAAAACTGTTGTAACAGAGGAAACGGATATTCGGATCACTTCCAGTCACATGCTTTTAGTCTCATAGCCCATGAGTGGCCCTCTCAGATCCCTCTTGCACTTTTCTCTGAGTATCCAGGTGAGTTGGCTGTTGCTCCAGGCCGTTTTCCTTAGAGTGTGAGAATTGAACCACAGTAGCTGCACACCAACCCTTTCTCTACCATTAGGAAAACCCCTGAGACTACTCAGATCTCTAGAAATATGGAGGTGTGAGGTGGCGATTCTCAGGGGGTGGGCTGCAATTCATCCCATTCTACATAAATTTCAGTGTCTTCTCTTGAACGTTCAAGTCACTCCAACCTATGGTTTGAGAGAACTGGGAATGTTTCTATTATTGTTCCCATCAACAGTCATGCTTTTGTTACTTACACTACACAAGGATGTTCCTTCTTGTCTTGCAGTAGAAGGAATAAAGGGTGAGAAACAATCACGAACAGTAAAAATATGCCCCCTTTTTTTCTAGGATAATGCTTAGAAAATGTAACAGTCATTCAAGACAAAGGTGAATGAAGTGATATCAGTCTCATTTTCAGGAGTGCACCAAAAGTCTTGCTTTGGGTTCTTTATGTCAGTATGGTTATGCAAAGAGTTGTCATTATATCTTATTTATTTATTTATTCACTTACACTAGAGGCCCAGTGACTGTGACCTCTTGGAATCTGGGACCCCTTGGGGATTGGGCCTAAACTGGCAGTCAGACATCCCTTTCACAATCCTGGACCCCTTGCTCCTAACCGCCCACCTGCTTGCTCCTTACAGCTTGCCACTCCTTAGGGCTGCCACAGAGGTGGGAGAGGCTCCTGCCACCACCACTGCACTTGTCAGCTGTGCGCCCAAGTTCTGGCTGAAGGGTGCTCCCACTATGGAAGTGCACTGAGCACCAGGGGGCAGCTCCTGCATTGAGCTTCTGCCCCTGGTGGTCAGTGCACATCATAGTGACTGGTTGTTCTGGTCATTCTGTCGTTTATGGTTGCTTAGGCATATATATATATATATATATATATATATATATATATATATATATATATATATATATATATATATATATATTAGAAACGCGATACATGAAGATTTGTACTAGAATGAGCCCTGGCTGCCAACACTGCCTTTCCACTCCGGCCCAGCCCCTTTCTGTTCAGACCCGAAGCTGCCTCTTTCTGCTCCAGCCTGCCTTCCCACGCTGCCCAGAGGCCCTGAGAGACCAGGGGTGGGGCAGAATGCCTGCGTCCCACCCATCACTAGATTCTTGTGTATGCAAATAACTGCCATCTTTATTGGGTTAATTTGCATATCACTCCTGATTGGCTGGTGGTGTAGCGGAGTTACAGTTAATTTACATGTTTGTCTATTATTAGGTAAGATAGCTATTTTGCTACAATTATATCCTCTTTTGCAATTTTTACTTTTTTTTCCTGGAATTTAAAGACATTTCATAATTGCCAGGAGAACGTGAGAATACTTAAAAGAACTGGAAAACCAACTGCATCTCATGCATAATCCCAGCAAAAACAACCAACCACAATTCAACAAGGGGAAGACTAGCCGAATTTGATGTCTGCCATGGGTCATCCAACAATGTGGCAGGAAAGAGTGAAAGAGGAAGGCCTGGATTACTCACTTCTCTGTGTCCCTTAGAGGCCCCTGGAGCCCAACTTCAGCAGATCATTATTTGCACCTTCTTCATTGAGAAAACAGAGATCAGGCAATGGGGGCTTCCTTCACTCTGCTGCCTTTCTTCCTGAAGTCCCTTAGATCTCTGAAGAGAAAGGGCCTCCTTTTCCAGATAAGACTCCTCATCTATGTGTGATATAATCTTCCCCAATCTTCATTTCGACCAGGGATTGAACCCACAAACTGGGCATGTGCCCCTCACAGGTAATCAAACCAGCGACCTTTTGGTGCAAAGGAGGACACGTAGACACATCAGCCAGGGCCCTTCCACAATGTTTTTGCTGGCTTGACTTCTTTTTGACCTACAAATATGTTCTATTTTCTCCATTCCCATTTTAATTTCCCATTTGTTTTTCTTCCTTTATTACCAAGCGGTCGCTTTTAAATCCGGGCTTGCTCCTTCCACTCTCCTAAAATGGTTCTCCTGAAGATCTCCAGTAGCCTTCCTACACCCAACTCCATTGGCCTTTTCTGTGTTCTTATGCTCTTCAATCTTACCAGCACCTGACACTGTGGACCATGTCCTCTCTACTGAAATTCTCCTCTCTCAAGCTTTCTCCTCTGGATTACTGCATTTCAGCTTTGGGGAGACTATTCAGCTTTTTCCTTTCTCTCATTTCCTACATGAACTTAATCGGCGGAAAAAAAAAAAAATCAGACTTTGGAACCAGATTGACTGGGTTGAATCCTTGTTCTGCTGCTTTCTAGAACTGTGACCTCAGGCAAATTGCTTCACTCCCTACTGTTTCTTCATCTGAATTAATCAAGTACCCATTATTTACCTATCCTAGATATAGCGCCAGTTAAATGAGATGATGTTGACAAAGCACCTTGTAGATACCTGTCATATCATAGATACACAAATTTTTCTGCTTTTCCCTTCCAGATAGTCTCTACTGTCTTAGCATGTTCTCTCTCCACGTTGCTGTTATCGTCACAGCCTTTGTTTCATGGTTCGTTATCACTTGCCTAGATCATTGCAACTTTTGGAAAAAAATAGTTTCTTGCCTGCACCATGTCTTAGCCTCCTGTCCCTCTTACTACTAGAATTCTTTCTGGAGCATTGATCCAATCCTGTGATGTCACCTGGCACACAGAATAGATTACAAGCTCCCAATGTTGGTATTCAAGTTACTCCAAAACCTGGTCTTTTTAACTTTTAAAAACTGCTACTATATATGCAGCCCCTTGAGCTCAGTGCTTTAGCCAAATGGGACTCTTCAAGAGACAATCTTTACTTCCCCACCTTCCTACCTATGTTCACTCCATGCTCTTGGCCAGCTAGTCGTGTCCAACCTGTTAGGTCATGTGGCCATTGGGCCTATTAGCTGCAGCTTAATGAAACAATACTGAGAGGAAACCAAATGGAGGTACACTTTATTTATTTATTTTTAAATATATTTTTATTTATTTTTTACAGAGAGGAAGAGAGAGGGATAGAAACATCGATGAGAGAGAATCATCGATCAGTTACCTCCTGCACACCCCCCACTGGGGATGTACCTGCAACCAAGGTACATGCCCTTGACCGAAATTGAACTAAGCCAACGTTCTATCCACTGAGCCAAACCTGTTTTGGTGGTACACTTTATTTAATACAGAATTTATGTGCCAGGAACATTTTCAAGTGTTTTAGAAGTATTAACTCAATCTTTATAACAATGCTTTAAGTTTGGCCCTATTGTAACCCTAATTCAATAGCTTTAGGAAACTGAAGCATACACAAAAAAGTTATGTTTGTGCCCAAGATCACAATAGGGAGCTAATAAAGAGCAAAGCCACGTTTTAATGCAGATGGTCCAGCGAATTAAGGGTCATTGCTCTCTCCTACAGTTGTGCTGGGGCAGTGCCAAGGTAAGCAGTTTTAACTCAGGTTACCAGACCAAGTCAAGCTAGACACCAACAGGCAGGACCAAGATGTAAAGCCAAATGGGTCAGGAATAAGATGCATCGATGTGTGAGGAGGTTCAAGGTTGACATTGCAAGATGAGCAGACAGGAATTACATGAGCAAAGTTCAGGGGTGCATGACCTCTTTTCATGCAGTCCCTGTGACTTCTGTTCTGATCAAGTTGGGAATGGTTCAAGGCTCCACTACAGGCAAGACTATCCTGTTAAGTCATTTGTGTGTCCCTGTCCTGCGTGAGAGGAGACCTTCCATAGCAGAGGATCGTGTGCTACCTTTGTAGTCTCCATATCTAAACATAACACTTTTATTTAGTTATTTATCAAGTGCCTACACGTGGTGGGGAGTGTAGGGTTAAGGGGCATTTCACCCTCTCTTCCCTCGGAGTTGCTTTTGTGCCTCATCTCTGACTTGATCCGTAAATTATATTTTAACAAGACATCTCATTGCCAAGAGTTTCTTCCACAGTCTGCAGAAGCTATACAAATCACCTGAAACTTCAGGACTGTCTGGAAGTGAATTAGGGCTGAGACTCAAAGACATGACTCCAGGGAGTTTTAATTAGAACTGCAAATGCATCACAAAGATTCCTTGCCATCTGATGAATCCAATCGGATCCCAATAAACTTGCTACACTTGGCTCAATTACAAGTGTTGTGTCTTATCCTTCTCTATATTCTCCCTGGTGTCTTGCACAGACTCTTTAAAAAAATAAATAAATTCTTTATTGTTTAAAATATTATACAATTCTCCTTTTTCCTTCATTGACCTCTTCCAGGCAACCCCTAGCCCGCAGCACAGACTCTTAGTAGGTTTACTATGTATTTGGGATGATAAGAAATGGTAGTGAAAATTTTGTATCTGAACATTTTCTCTTTTTTTTTTTTTTTTTTGTCTTTGAAGTATAAAGTTGTTTTCCTCACGGGCAATGTTAGCTGTTACAACATCAAATAGTCCGGGTTAAATGTCACAAGTCTCCAACTTGAGAATTTAACAAGAGCAAAAACCAAAAGAAAAAAAAAAGTTTGAGATAAATGTTTCTATTTTAAAAGCTTACACAAAGTAAAACTCACTCTGTTCATTATTGACCATCAACCTGGACACTGAATGTTTTGCTTTCACTTGGGATAAAAAAAGAGGTTTTTATTGCCATTTCTCCTAAATCATGTAATTATAGGGATTTGGAAATTACTGGATCTACTCTCTGACCTTCAGGCGGAACTATGTTTAAACACTTTCCTGAGCAGCTGAGAGTTTGTCCTGTTTTTAGTTACCCTTCGAGCACACTGCACAACCAGTAACCTATTGTATGTCATGTTTAATAGCTCGAGTCTGATGTCTAATCGAATCTTCTCTCTAACATTTCTCTCTCTTCCTCTCTTCAGTGGAGCTTGAGAATGAGGAGGTAACTGCAGTTACTTCACGAGGTCATTTTCCTTTCTCAAGAATAGACATAAAAAATGTAGGAAATGGAGTTACTGAATTGTATACCCTTGCATATGGGGCTTCTCTGTGCATCAAAGATGCTTATATAAATATAGAAAAGAATTAATTGGATATATGCTGTAACGGAACAAGGAATACAAATATTTGAGATTGAGTCCCAGTTCTAACTCTTACTAGCTATGTGGCTTTAAAGGAATAGAATAGAATCGTTATGAGATTAAATTTCTTTATGCATATTAAATTTCTTTGGGATCATGATAACCCAACCAAGTGATTTTCATACATTGTGAACTACTCTGCATAAAACATGACTGTTGGTGTCCCAGGTATAAACCCCCAAATTCTTTTCCATTTCTACTTTAAACTTTTAGATGAGAAAATTGTTTATCTTACATTAAAAAGTTCTAAGAAGATGTTTCTTTGAGGAGGAGAGTCTGTCCATTTAGGCATAATGCAATATTACTCAATTATCACTGAAAAAGGGGAAATTATAGTTGTGTGCCTACCTTCTTTGTGAGGTTGCAAGCTCTTCAGCAATAAAGGATATTTACAGCTTCCACTGTCTACACAATGAATGGTATAGTTTTTTTTAGCAACTATTCATGGGATTCAAAAGTTGCATGACTAAATTACTTATACTTCAAATGTTAGCTAGATACCTAAAGGGAGACTTGATGTACCATTAATTACTATTAATTCCTTCTCATCTTCAAGTGTAAAGAAAGATGCTTTCCTTCCTGTCATCCATATATACCCATGTAAAGATCCTTAACTTAGTAACAAATCAGACCCAAATTGAATAAGCTAGCATATCCTAAATCCCACAAATTTATCTTTGCCATAAAAGATGAGTATATTCATCCTGAAAGAGGGAAACAAATCAGTAATTTCAAAAATCACTAAAGTTAGACAAAGAAGCAAGTAAGATATTTAAAAAGAGACATGATTGAAAGAAGCAAAGAACATTTAAATGGCAGATATTTTACTCCATGAACTTGGCTCAAGCATCTGAAAATTTTGGGGCCAATTATGTGAACTCTGGAGACTGTGGGGAGGGTAGTTAGAGCTATGTGGGTGCTGGGAAAGAATATGTCTTTTCTTTACCCAGCTTCCAGAACCAGTTCTCACGAATGCCTAAAATGTTTGGTGTGGTGTTTTATAAAATCATGTCAGGAGGTTTTTCTCCCCATACTTTAAAAGAAACTATTGTCCTCTTGAGCCTCTTTTCAAAAACGATTTGTTTCATGTTAGTGTATGTTGTTGGATATCTGTAGCAACTTCAGAAATTCTTTTCTTTTGAGTGTGATTTCAATCTTTTCCATTTAAAATGCAAATTCACCCAAAGGGGTGTAAATGAGAATGTTTTTCCTGTTCTTTTTCGTTGACCTTCCATGGTCTAGGGGAGGGAAGGCAGAAAGACTTTCTCTCCAATAGATCCTTGGAATTGAGCATCTTGCATATTTGGCCTACATGGGCCAATGGTCAAAGAACATGGATGATACCAGAAGTCACCAACTAGAGAATGTTTTTAAGAGTGGGCACAGCCTATTCATGGCACATGAACTACACAACTGCATCAGTCATGGAGACTCTTTTTTTTTTTTTTAAATATATTTTATTGATTTTTGTACAGAGAGGAAGGGAGAGAGATAGAGAGTTAGAAACATCAATGAGAGAGAGTCATCGATCAGCTGCCTCTTGCACACCCCCTACTGGATATGCCCGCAACCAAGGTACATGCCCTTGACTGGAATCGAACCCGGGGCCCTTCAGTCCCCAAGCCGACGTTCTATCCATTGAGCCAAACCGGTCCTGGCAGTCATGGACACTCTTTGCTACTCATGATGGATGCCACCCATAGCATTCCTCACAATACAGTACTCCAGGCCCTCGATAGGAAAGCTTCTTTCCATCTCAGGTACAAAGAATACTGACACAGTTAAAGAATGTAACTTAAATGACAGGTATTGTGCAGAGGAAAGATACATCCTGGGGTCACTCTACAGAAAGAAGAACCTTGTGATTAAAGCCTGTGGCCCAGAATCTTCAGCCTCTTTTGAAAGTTCTAGATGCCATTACACTTAGTACAAATAGGAGATATGAAGTCAGAGTTGACCATTGGCCTGGAAATGAATTTGGAATCTACATCTCACTTTTGAAAGAATGTCATATTAAATTTACTGCCTGCCTATCCCTAATAGGAGAAACAATATAAAAAAAGCCTTCTGTCAAAGCATTTGTTGTAGCCTTATGATTTTCTCTGGGAATTATCCTTTCAGTGTGGACTAAATTGAACTGAAGTTACATCAATAATTTAAAAAATTGATCATGGTAGTAATTGTCAAAAAAACCCCCCACAACTTTCAGGTTAGGTGAATATCAAGTTACACTACTTGTTGGAAAATGGTTATCGGATTAAGGATGACATGGGCAGAGGCACAGTTCTTTGGGTTTGGAAGCAGTTTTCCCCCTAACAGATGGGTGATGTCTTTTTTGATGCATTCTTGAGAAGAAGCAATTACTGAAGCAGAGGAACTGTAGGGGTGACCTCTAGGTAGAAAAGAGAGAAAAACTTTGTCTTCGTTCTGTCTAGATAAGGAATCAAAATGTCTGGGAAAGTGAGTCCTACTGGTGGAGGTTAACAAAAGCCTTTTTCCAAGTGGATGCAGGGATGTAGCTAGGAAGAGTGGACCGGCACTTTAGAGTAAAGCATAAGATGAAAATCTCTCAACTACTTTATTAGCTACAATAGATTCTCTATTTTTTTAATCTTTCTTTGTAATTGTTTAGCCTTTCCATAAAAGCTTATTTGGCAGTTACAGATATGTTAGGCCTTAAAGATTATAAAGAGAAAAAATGGATGAGAGTCTTGGAGATGATGCCACAAAGCTCCAACACAACGTAGTGGCAAAAAGCAATAATCAGCAAGTCACTCCTGAGAAGGGAGCAAGAACTGCATGAGCCATTCTTCTAATCCTCTACAGGTGCTGAGTTTTACTACATTAAGGAAAGTGATTTTACCTTGCAGGTGGGAATGGAGCACTTAGTCCAGCTATGAATGAGATGTCTCCATAAGCCAGTAAGGTTGCATAGGCACCAGGGGAGATCTGGGGACCAGCTTGGGGAATCCATGAAACTTTGTATTTGAGTACATTTCAACTTAAAGCTAAATGAAGACATTTAGGAACAAAAGGTAGAAAAATCCACCGTAACACCAGAATGTTTGTTGCTAGTGGGCAAATGTTTGCCAGTAAGGAAAATACCATGTAATAGGGAGAGGAGAGATTGCTTTAAAAATGCTGGTGAACTGACCAGCACAAAGATCATGATGTTAGACTAGGAGTTGAATCCTATCATTTAAGTCAAGAGAAAGGTAGGCAGTATATAAGGCAGCCTCTAAGATGACCCCCAAGGACCCACAACCTCCTGGTACTCATACTTTTGTATAGTACTTTCTTGCATTGTACCAAGGTTGGATTATGTGATCAATTGCATATGATAGAAAGTGACAATATGTCACTTCTGAGATTAGTTTATAAAACCATTTCAGATCCTATCTTGGGAGATTACCTATTTATCTACCTACTTACCTATCTAGCTTCCTATCTATTTCTATCGCATGGATTACTTTTTCTGGGGGAAGTCATGTCATGCACAGCTCAATAGAAAGGTCCCTGTGGTAAAGAACTAAAGCTGCTTGCCAAAAGTCATATGAATGAGCTTGAAAGCACATCCTTTAGCCCCAGTCAAGTTTACAGAGACTGTGGCCCTTGCCAATATTTTGACTTCAACCTCATGCAAGACCCAGAGCCAAAACCATCCAGTTAAGTTAATCCAGATCTCTTAGAAACTATGTGAAATGATAATATTAGCTGTTTTAAGCTGTTAAATGTTGGGATGATTTGTTACACAATGTTAGATAATGACGGCATGGCAGTATAGAGCCAAGAAGTCCAGGAGGAATGTTAAGTAGAGAAAAGAAACACAGATCTTATCAACAACCCAGCTCATTCTCTGAACATCTGACAGCAGACCTTTTGGTTGGACTCTAGTTGAAGGATAAGATGGTGGATTAGCTTGTCCTCATCAAGTCTTCCAACCAAGCAGGGAAGAAAATGCCTACTTCTGACAACAGGAACGCAGCTATAGAGGAACAAGTAGAGTCAGGGTCCAAGCTGAGAGACACTTTTGGGAATTTATTAAGATTAGGAGGGAGTACCTACAAACATGGAGGAAGAATGGGTTAATGAAGAAACTTGCTTCCCACAAAACTTCCACTTCAAAGAGGAGAGGAGAAGAACCATTGAAGACAAGAGAAGTCAAAGTTCATTTGGAAAGGAGGGGCCTGAGAGCCAGGTGTTTATGGTGATCCTCTCCAAACAAATGTTCTGCCTTGTGGGAAAAAGAAGAGCACAGAAGTCCACGAACAGCCTTATATCAGAGGGGATCATACCCAGGAAAGGGAACTTTAAAATCCCGACTCTAAGAATTCATTCCCTTATCTGAGAAAGTTATATATGTCAACATTTCTACATGTCAGATTCCCATATGGGTGAGATGAACAAAACAGCAAGTTGGGTTACATGACTTGCTCTGGGGAGCATATTCAACTAAATAGAAGATGCCATGGACATACTGTGGGAAATTAACTTTAGGAGAAATTTCCCATCTCAATCCTGTAGAAGTGTGTGGCATGCTCTTGGAAAACTAGCACAATTTTGATAAAATAGGAACTGGTTGAGGGCAGGTCAACTACAATAGTGACTGCATCCTGAGGGATCTAATGGATCCTCAGGAAGCAGGAGTGGATGGTCCTGGTAGAAAGACGTCTTTGAGATCTCAGTGAATAGACACTAGATCAGGAAAGTCTCCCACAATGGAGTGAGAGGAGCAGATTCTTTCTGACCTCTTCCTTCTTGGAGATGGTGATAAAACAGTGAGAAGGAAATTGGAGGGAAGGGGGAAAAGACGTTGAAGATTAAACTGCAGAGCAGATTATTCTGCCAGTTCCATCTCCAACCAGAAGCAATCCCAGCAGCAGATAAGAGAAATTGAGAATTGAGTTACTAAATTATAATCTGTAGGCTATTCCAAAAGAGAAAGTAATAACTGAAAAGTGTGGGAACAAGTGTTCTTCCAGCACCAATATGTAATTTCTAGATTTATTTTTATTAGGGAAAATGGCATTATGTTACAAGCTCCTCATCAATTTTTCTCTTTTGCTGGCCAATAATTTACTTAGGAAGAATAATCAGTTAATTATATTACAGAACACTATGAATGACACAATATTAAGTGGGAAATAAAAAGTAGGTTAAGTTTTGTACAGCAAAGGAAGTCATCTGCAAAATGAAAAGACAACCCACTATATGGGAGAACATATTTGTCAGTGATTCATCTGATAAGGGTTTATATATCCAAAATTTATAAAGAACTAATTAAACTCAACACCAAAAAACTAAACAATCCAGTTTTTTAAATGGGCAAAGGACTTGAATAGAATAGATACTTCTCCAAAGAGGGCATACAGAGGCCAAGATACATATGAAAAGATATTCAACGTCACTAATCAGAAAAATGTACATTAAAAGCACAATGAGATATCACCTCACATCTGTCAGAATGGCTATCATCAATAAATCAACAAAAAACAAGTGTTGGTGAGATTGTGGAGAAAGTATTGTTCGTGGGAATGCAGATTGGTGCAGCCACTGTGAAAAGCAGTGTGAAGATGTCTCAACAATTTAAAAATGTAACTGCCTTATGACCCAGCAATTTCTCTTCTTAGAATTTATCCTAAGAAACCTGAAACACTAATTCAAAAGATCATATGCACACTTATATTCATTGCAGCATTATTTACAATAGCCAAGATTTGGAAGCTGCCCAAGTGCCCATCAGTAGATAAGTGGATAAAACAGCTGTGGTACATTTACATTTCGTACAAATAAAAGAATGCATGGATGTCAAAGTTGAAAATCTCTGCAAAATATCTTCCTTCCCCACTCTGGACTGAGGATCTGAAGGGACCCTTTATGAACTTTTCTTATCTCTAAGTTCCATGGAGATGCAAGTAGAGGAATTCCCACTGACCAAACCTTGGATAATTTAAACATCAAAACCAATAATAATAGCAATGAATTACAACCCATTGAGTAAAGCAAAAATCCATAAGCCTGTACTGACATACATACAAATACACACATACATACACATACATACATACATACATACATACATACATACAGGAAAGCTCTACCTTACAGTAGAAAGTCAACTAATTCAGTAGGAAATAAATATTTCCTGTTTGATAATAGGAAATACACAATGAAGTATTTAGAAAGAAAGGGATATGATGTCTCCAATTTATACTTATGTGTATCTATCTATGCAGTATAGATAAAATGATAAAGCAAATAGGGCAAGATGTAAAATTTGGTGAATCTGGGTAAAGGGTATATGGGAGATCCAGGTGTTTTGTAACTTTTGAAACTTTAAAATTATGTCAAAATAAGAAGTTGTAATCTAGAATGTTTGGGATGTGCTAGAGTTGCTTTGTATCAGTCATCTGCTCCCAGTGAGCAGGCAGAGATGCAATTAGAGTTTTGAAGAACTGTTTAGGGGAAATTGCATTCACAAGAACTCTGGATGCTTCTCAAATCTGGTGGAATCTTTAGTCAGCAAAAATGGTATTATATGTATAATAGCTATGCACCGCTATGGAAACTTGGGGAGGCCCATATTTAACTGGGAATATGTTGGGTTGCTGCTTTATTTATATAGCATTCTTCATAACTTTCCATGTCCTTTGCTATTAAAAAAATTTTTAAGGGGATTTATTGACTCTGCATATTCACTCTCCACAACTTAAATCCCGTATTGCATTGTATTTTGCTTGGTCTAGAGTGTGTAGGATAGAAATAAGACCAGAAGAAGAATGTGAATATTAATCAGCCGAGAAAAGAATGCATGGGTATCAAAGTTGGAAATCTCTGCAAAATATCCTCCTTCCCCACCTCTGGACTGAGGACCTGAAGGCACCCTTTATGAACTTTTCTTATCCCTAGGTCCCATCACCTGCTTCTCCATTTTCTTAATGCTTTGTACCACCTCAAGCAATAAGAAATGATCAGTATCTAAAAGAAATTAAAATAAGTCTGCATTGAAAAATTGACATTAGCATAGTGTAATGGTAACAGCACAGAATTTGGTGTCAAATACCTGGATTAAAGTTTGTCAAGCCACCCTATTGCTCTGAGTCTATTTCTGCATTTACAAAATTACATAGCTTTATGTTTTTGAAGGTCAGATAAGAGTTTTTATATGACAAACAAACAATAAACATAAAGGAAAAGACTGAGAAATTTGACTATACTAAAATTAAGAACTGTTCACCAGAAGGCACCATGAAGTAAGTAAAAAACAAAACAAAACAACAAAAAAACAAACAAACAAACAAACAAAAAACAAGCTATAGGCCAGAAAAAATATCTCTGTAATATAAATAAATGACAAAGTACTCATATCCAAAATATATAGAGCACTCATATTCAAAATATATAAAGAACTACTAAATGATGAGAAAAAGACAGATAACCCAATAGAAAAATGGGCAAGAGATTTCAGAAGCCACTCTCTCCCTTCCCCCCCCCTCCCCTCCTGCAAAGAAACCCAATGGCCAATAAACACATAAAAGGTGTGGTAGTAATCAAGAAAACGCAAATCTCATTTAGGATAAATTCCCAGAAGTGGAATTGCTGGGTTTTCAGGCAGTTCCATTTTTAATTTTTGAGGTAACTCGATACCACTTTAAATTCAATAAAGAGAAGAAAAAAAAAGAAAATGCAAATTAAAGGGACAGAGTACTCCACACCCACCATGAAGGGTAAAATGAAAGACCAGCAATAGCAATATGCCAGCGAGTGCAATAACAAGAACTCCCAGATGTTGTTGATGGGGTGTAAGTTGGTATAACTGAATGAAAATGAAGTAGTATTATCTAAGTAGTGCATATTCTGTGAGTCCCTAGCTCCACTTCTAGGTGTATATACCCTAAACTGCACATTGTGCACTCCAGGACATGTGGAAGAACGTTCACACAAGCAGTATTTGCATTAACCTAACCTGGAAGCAATCCAAATTTCCATCAATAATAAATGGATAAATAAATTCTGGGATATTCATTCAATGCAAATACTCCTTTGCAATGAAAATGAAGGAACTATAGATGGAAACAACATTGATAAGCCTCCTAAATACTATCTTGAGTGAAAGAATCCAGGCACAAAAGAATATGCAATTCTATTGAAATCAAGTTAAACATAAACAAAAAATTATAGTTTTTAGTGGCGTAAATAAGCGTGATAAAACTATAAAGGTTGGGATGATAGCTGAGGAGGGGCTGAGGGGGCTTTTGGAATTTGATAATGGTTCTTGATTTGGAGGTGGTTACACAGGTGACTATCTTAATTCCAGGAGCTGTACATGCTTTGTGCACTTTATTACATGTGAGTTACATTTCATAATAAAGAGGATAAATTTTAAGGAATTAATTCTATCAGTCCTATCTACATCAAATGTCCATTATGAGTCAAATAAGAATTGTACAGGCATTTTAAAACTATAATGTACCATAAATTTATACTGTTGACATTTCTATTAAAAACATTAGGCAAATAGTACCAAAAAGCTGTGATTAACAATGAAAATCCTAGAGTAGTATATCCTCAACAAAGAAATCACATTTCTAATAGGGCATAATGGCTACCAGCCGAAACTCTGTTAAAAATAAATTCATCCTGTCTAGACCAACTCAGCATCAAAAGTAAAAAGAGATGACTTAGTTATTTCCTTTTCTTTTTAAATACAACTAGTAATACTCATTGATATGAGTTTAGGGTTAAATATGTGAGGATTAAGTCAGAAAACTCAAGGTAAGAATTAAAAAAGGAAAATTCTTATTGAAAACCTAAAAGCATAATCTAAATTATTATGTTTCTTCTGGCTTCTTGTGCATAGCTGGTGTTTATTTTAAAGAGTTACTCTTTATTATTTTTAATAATAAAACCTATAATAAGATTAATAATAATAGTAACTATGTATACTGATTTTCAGAAAATGTTTTTTATTTTTAATATATATTTTATTGATTTTTTTACAGAGAGGAAGGGAGAGGGATAGAGAGTTAGAAACATCAATGAGAGAGAAACATTAATCAGCTGCCTCCTGCCCGCCCTCCTCCCCCAACTGGGGATGTGCTCGCAACCAAGGTACTTGCCCTTGACCGGAATTAAACCTGGGACCTTTCAGTCTGTAGGCAGAGGCTCTATCCACTGAGCCAAACCGGTTTTGGCTTCAGAGAATGTTCTATTTAATATGTTTACTCTCTGAGCTTAGTATTTTTTTTAGTAAGGATTTTTTCTTTAATTCTCTGTACCCTTGCATGTAAGGAATCAATTATCTATTACTATTAATCAATTATTAATTATTTTCATACTGCTCTTCTCTCTTCAGGGATATAGTGATATGCATAAAGACAGGAGTATTTATGAACTGTATGTTTATGTTTCCTTCAATTTTATACTATACACCTAGGACTACTCCTCAACTTCCCTTTCTTTTTGTACTTTTGTCCTGTCTTTTAAAAATCTCTAGATTCAGTCTATTCTTCTTTCTCATCAGAAATGGTTTTAGTATCATCCCCTCCTAACGGCTATTAAAATGACCTCCGAACAGGCTCTTTTGCTTCTAACCTCTCTCCATACTTCATTCTTCACATAAAACTCTTTCCAAAGTACAAGATTTGATCAGATCACTCCCTCTTCTTGAAATTTTGATGGCTTATTCCAGCCTCTACTTTTTCTATTGCCACCAGTCCCTCCCCACCATGTCCCTGTGGGCCCCAGAGATACCTGATGCTACCAATACACTGAACCTTTGGGCATTCTCGGAACTCAGCCTCCCTGTGTCTGTGTCGGTTTCCCATTTCTTTCTACTGGCATGCAGTGGGCATGCTCAGTGTGTTGATTGACAGCAAAACTGTGAGACCTTTATGGAGAGACACCAGCCTCCCCCAGACAGTTGATTACTTCCTACTTTGGGGTCCCAAAGCAACTTGTTCATGTCGTGATTGTTAGTTAGTGCCCAATAATACATACCTCTCTTTGTTCCTTTCCTAATCCTTATGAACCATAAACACAACTGTTGCAGGTGAATAAGGAAACTCCTTTGAGGGACCTGGCAATGGCTGCTGCTAGAGGAAAGCTGACCCTTTCATTTCAGCCTTCCAACTGCATGGATAGCCAGTAAATAAAAATCAGACGTTTCCTCTGTACCAGATTCTGCTCGAGGTACACAATGAATCATAATCCCGTTTTTCATTGTGCTCTATACCTGGTGAAATAATAGACCTGCCAGGATGGGATGTGAGGAAAGTGTTTTCTCATTTGCATTACTCATAAGAGATGCCTGGAATATCCCATGCAGAAAGGATCAGCTTTTCTCTTCTTATCTTAGCCTTTAAAATAGCCCCTTTCATCATAAATTGCTCATAAAAGCATTTCTCAGCTACTCTGTCACTTGACCTGAGCGTTTCAAAGTATCCCCTGAAGAGTCTAATTCAAAGAAAGACATCTTCAGTTGCGATGATGTGAAATTGATCCTCAGGCACTTGTTCTCCCTACTCAGACAGCAGTTGTAACCACCATCCTATTAAGTGGCGCCAATTATGTTGGAGAGTCCATCATGTGACCATGGTGCTAGCTAGCCCCTTGAATGAGATCCTTCAGATTTATAGGCCTTGTAGGAAGTAAATAATCACAGATCATCAAGGAAGCCTTACTTTTCACATTTAGTTCTAAGGATAGATATATAAGATATGATGCTAAGGTATTCCTTTTGTTTAAAGAAAATATATATTTTTTATTTCTAATGCAATTTTATCTATGTCTAGCCCTAACAACAACAACAACAAAAAACTTTAAGTAAAGGTTTTGTTAATTATTAAACACACACACACACACACACACACACACACACACACACACACACACTAAATCCTCATCTCCCAGACCAGGTTGAAAGTGAAAAAACATTCTAGTTAATTATATTCCGATGCATGTCACTCATACGTAATATAAGAGAATAAACATGTTGATATAACTTAGACTAGCCTCATATATTTCTCTACATTATTAAAATTCTCTTCATTTTGTCACATTTCCTAAATTTGAGTCAATTTATTTTTTATTTCAGTTAACCAGTTCTGCATTGAAAATATGGATGATCCAAAGAATCCATTAGATGGTCTACCTTAGAACCATTCAGATTAGTTTTTCCCATGAGACATCTTAGTGAAAATTAGTGTCAGATAGATTTCCCTCTAGAATCTAGCTGGAAATAGAGGCAGTCAATATTGGGAGTTTAATGAATAATGAACTAACAGAATTGGTGGTGTAATAGAAGGAAGAACCCTACTGGTATAGAAGGTAGATTGGATGTTTTCCAGTAAGGGGTTTTTGGGTACCAAAGGAAAATATGAGAATATCCAATACTTAGAGGAAATGTTATTAGTTAGCTTGTTTTAGCAGCAAGCAGCAGAACATTTCAGTTAAAATTAGAAGTCGGAAAGGCTACGCGCATGTAGAGCTGAACTCCACTTTTCTGTCATCTCATCTTTGCCTTTCTCTGCATGTTGGCTTCATCTTCAACCCAATAGAAAGAAGGTTGTAACAATTCCAGGGCCCAACTCCAGATACCACACAACAATACCCAGAGGAAGATGGCACTGTCTCTTCCTGTGTGTCACTGTAGGGTGGCTCAACCTTACCCTGAAGCACCCAAATGAACTTCCCCATTATGTCCTATTGGTTGGAATTATGCCACAAGCAAAAATTACGCACAAATCAATCTCTGGCTAGGGAAGGAGAAAGTCACGATTGTCTCAGATCAATCAGAACTTAGCCCCTGGAATTAGAGGTAGGGACAATATCCCTGGAGTCACCTAGTTCCATGGAGGAGAATGCATACCTAAAGGAAAGGGAAGTTGTGTTAGGGCAGAAAAACCAAGGAAATTGGTTATTGTTTGTGCAAAGAGTATCTTTCACAAGGAGTGAAGGATGCATGATCCTATGAAGTGGGAGAGAAAGGGGGAAGGTACAAGGGGAACGTTCCAAATACAAAATTCATAAGCTTCAAGCTTTTGCCCAGAGCTCAATTCTAACTTTAAATTCATCTTTAATTAACATCTATTATCACGATATACCAGTCATAGATATACCTGTCAATAGAGATTTTCTATTTACCAAGTACATGTTAATAGAAACAGTGTGTTAATAGCATTATTAATGTACTAACTAGGACATCCAAATAATAGTTGTCACCTAAATATTTTATGCCTAGCACTAGGCAAAACTCTGAGAATATAAAGGTTGGCGAAAACAGAAAGAATGTTCATGAACAAATAGATGTTTTACTCAGTAAGCTTAGAAGATTTAAGCTCTTGAGGGATGCCCACATTTAAAAAATTATCCAATTGAAAACACATCTTGTAGGAACTAACAAAGAGAGAAAGAAAAAAGAAACAAATAAGCTAAATTTTCTTCAGAGAGAGAAATAGTTTGGTACATAACTAATATTGTTTCAAGAATTTTTTTTTTTTTTTTTAAACTTCTTGTGGAGGCAAGTTTGCATTTGGGAGGAAGCTGTTGGGAAATAACGCAGTTCACTCAGTCCCCATTGCCTTATCTCCATGGATGGTAAACACTTCGTGTGCCCACACTGATGATTTCATCTACCATCACACCTTTGCAAATAGCTATCTCATTATCAAATGCATTAGAAAAACTGAAAGAGGGAAACCATAGAATCTAACAAATACGTCTGTCCAGCTAATGAAGCATATACTTAAAAATATTTGTTTTGTGAAATGTAGGAATTTTGGCTGTCAAGATCTTGGAGGTAGGAACTGTTTTTTATAATAAGATAATTCATGCCACTCCTTAGTGTTTACTACAGTATTTTCAATTCAGCATTTGGTTGAATATTTAAAACTGAGAAAAATGAATAGTCCATTAAAAAAACAACAACTTACGTTTGATACGTGCTCCTTGCTTATTTGGGGGGGGGGGGGGGGAAGCAAAATAAGGCCCTAAAGGCAGAAACAAAAAAATATAATTTTTGAAACTACTGTCAATTAGAAATGCATTTAAATAACAGTTTTTATTTATGTGCAAAAATCTCAAAGGTGAGTGGGATTAAAGCAGGAAACATTATGTAAAGTCACAGGAAAGTGAAGTGCATCCTTTATATCTGATTCAGTTCAATCCAATCTGGTTAAATAAATACCTTGTAAAAGCCGAGATGGAAGTTAATGAGGGCATGACTAAAGACACTGGCAATGAAAATAGAAAGACAATTGAGCAACGTTGCTTCACAGGATAAAATACAAACTCCTTCACATGGCATGAAAGTTCCTTCTCGATCATGCCTTGTCCCAGCCATACAACACTGTCTGGGATTTCCCCACCTCCTTCCCATCTCCCTGTCTTTTCCCCCAACATTTCATTTTGAATACATTCTTAAAGTTTTAAAGAATATTACAGTGAGCATCCATATGTCGACTACCTAGATTTTATTACTGTTTTATTGTACTTCTTTTTATCATGTATCTACTCACCCCTTTATCCCTCTATCCATCAAAGTAAACTGCAGTCACCTGTAGTCTTTCCCCCTAAATACTTCACTAGAGATCAGAACTGGTTTATATGGCCTTTTATTTTCCTGCTGTGATAAATTTTATATATAGTAAAATATGCAGATCTTTAGTGCACCATTTACTGGATTTTGACAAATGATGGGTAATATGAACCCTTATTGAGACAGAGCAATTTACCATCATCTCAGGAATTTCTAGCCTGGCCTTCCATTTCCCCCCCCCCCCCCCCCCATCAAAGGTGAGATTTGTTTTTCCTGTCACTTAACTTAATGTAAATAGAATTATATTATATATATACTCTCATACTGATTTTGAATGTAGCTGGTGTATCAATAGCTCATTCCTCTTTACTTATACGGATATATCATAGTTTGATTATCCATTCCCCTGTTGACAGACATCTGGGCTAGTTCTAGTATTTGGCTATTACATAGAAAGCTGCTATGAACATTCTTGTATAAGACTTTCTTTGGATATATGTTTTCATTTCTGTTGGTAAATATTAATGTAGTTGCTGGATCCTAGCAACTTATATATTACTTATATATTTTATAAGTAATAGCCAAATCTCTTTCCAAAGAAGATGTACTGTGTTATACTTTCTGATAGCATATGAGAGTTCTGCTTGCTCCACATTTCCATCAACAAATGGTATTGTCAGTCTTTTTCATTTTAGCCATTCTGCTGGGTATGTAGAGGCATCTCATTATGGTTTAATTTGCATTTACCTGGTGGCTAATAATGTTGAGCTCTTTCTCATGTGCTTACTACATATTTGTATTCTTCCTTTTGTGACCTACCTGTCCAAATCTTTGTCATTTTATTATTGAGTTATAGGAGTGCTTTATATATCCTGGTTATAGGTCTTCTGTCAGACATAAGTTTTTTAAATGTTTTCTCTAATCTGTGGCTTTCCTATATATTTTCTTAATAGTATCCTTTGGTAATCAGAAATTTTTAATTTTATAAAGTCTTCTCAATTTTTTTTAATGGCTAATTCTTTCCATTTCCTGTCTAAAACTTGCCTATTTCCAAGACACAAAGATATTCTTCTATTTTTTCTCTTGAAAACTTTATGGTTTTTTTAGCTTTCATATTTAGATCTGTAATCTAACTTGATTTACTTTTTGTGAACAGTGTGAGGTAGAGGCTGAGATTTATTTTTCACATAGCTATTGCAGAATGATTTATTGAAAAATTTTATTTTTCCCATAGGATAGCTTTGGTGCTTTGTCAATCAAATGGTCCTTTAAGTGCAGACCTCTTTGGGCTCTCAGTTCTGTTTTATTGATCTTTGTTAATATTTATGCCAATATTATAATTTATTGATTATTGTAAGTCTTGAAATCATGTAGTACAGATGCTCCAATTTTTTTTAAGTTTCCTTTGTATTCCAGGTCCTTTGTGTTTCCATTTAAATTTTAGAATCAGCTTGTTGATTTCTACAAAAAGGCCCTTCCTAGATGATAATTGGGTGGCATTGATCCGGAGATCAATTTTGTGCCCTGTCATCTTTAAAAACAATTTTTTCCTCTATGGTGTTTTGTATTTTAGAACCCTGCCTGAAATATGCCCTTCTTTCTTTCCTTCCTTCCTTCCTTCCTTCCTTCCTTCCTTCCTTCCTTCCTTCCTTCCTTCCCTCCCTCCCTCTCTCCCTCCCTCCCTCCCGCCCTCCCTCCTGTCCTCCCTCCTGTCCTCCCTCCCTTCCCTCCCTCCTTCTTTCCTTCCTCCTTCTTTCCTTCCTTCCTTCTTTCCTTCCTTCCTTCCTTCCTTCCTTCCTTCCTTCCTTCCTTCCTTCCTTCCTTCCTTCCTTCCTTCCTTCCATTTTTGTAAGTGAAATGTGCTTTTTCTAAAATCACTAAAAGGCAGCTCCTATCTATTTTTCAGGACTCAATTCAAATGGCACTTCTTTTAAGTGTTAACATAAAAACATTCAAGGGGGGCATGGGGGGGTAATGGGGGAATAAGGACATATGTAATAACTTAATAAAGAAAAAAAAACATATTCAAACCTGTAAATAATTTTTGTGAGTTTATTTGAGCCAATCTGTTGACAATTGCCAGGAAGCAGAACCTTGATGAATTGAGATAATGCTCCAGAGAATGGTGGGTTACATCTATACTTATATATTGCAATCAAAGGAAGGAATGTAGGTGGGTTACATGAAATCCATTGGTGATAGACAAGAGAGGCGGAAGAAAGCAAAGTGGGGAGTGGGGTGGTGGGGGTGGGGGGAGAACCTCTGGATTGGATAAAAAGTAAAATGATAGACAAATAGGTGGGTGCAGGAACAATTAACATGACAACAATGAATATCTGTCTTGGCATCCAGAAAAAGGGAAGTTACAAGTTACCCAGACACTTCAAGGGTATATTATTATAGATGCAAAAAGACAAATAGGCTCAGTTAAAGTAAAGGTTGACCTTGTCAGCAGAGATACCGGCCTAGGATGTAACTACCCACCATAATTGCTTTTAGTTAAAGTTTCATTTCAGACCATCCTTTGTGGTTACTTTAGGTCTCTGAATTTGCAAGACCAATATGCAGGCCTCCCTTGAGCTTGTCAGGTCAGCATGTGACCCCTTTTGTCCACATAAGTCTCCCTAGTCAATCCTCTCTGCAAGTAGAATTAATTATTCCTTCTTCTGAGTCCACCTCTGGTTATACATACTTCAGTGGAGCTTATTCTATTGTATTATGATTGTTTTTGGATATATATATATATATATATATATATATATATTTCAATACTTTATTCAAATATTTGCCATCACCTGGTATGGTAATTAGCACATAGTAAACCATCCTTAATTTTTACGCATCAAACTCTTTATTGTGCATCTACTATATACCAGAGTTTGCATGTGGGGGACACAGAAAAAACCATGTACACAGATAAGTGAATAAAATAACTGCAGATAATGCTAAGTGATATATAAAGACAGAAAAACTAGGGGAAGAGATAGAGGGGATTAGAGAGCATGTGCAATGACCTTACCTCAGCTGGTCAACGAAAGACTGAGGAAGGGACATCTGACCTAAGACATAAATGACTGAAACAGAGCATCCTTAAGGACTTCTGGGGGGAAGAGCATATGAGGCAGAAGAGTCAGGAAGTGCAAAAGCCCTGAGGTGAATCAAGCTTAGAATGAGGAAGGGACAATTATTGAGCAATTAAGTATGTCTAGCTGAGAAAGGTGTCTGGGAAAGCTTCACAGAGCTCAGGCTTGAGAAAACGAGTAGGTGTTATCTTGGGAGAGAAAATCAGTGGGAAAATATTCTAGGCAGAGGAAATTATGTATGGCAAGAAGAAATATACAGACAAAGGGGAGAATGGAAGGAGATGAGGTTACAGAGGTAGGCAGAAGCCAAATAATGTCGGTCTGTAGACCATACAAAGGAGGTTGGATTTTATTCTAATGGCAAGAGAAAGTTATTAAAGTCAGAAGTCAATACAGCTTGGCCTGTGTTGCTCAGTTGTTGAACATTGACCTATGAACCAGGAGGTCACGGTTCAGTTCCTGGATGGGGCACATACCTAGGGCTGCAGGCTTGATCCCCAATGGGGGGCATGCAGGAAGCACCCAATCAATGATTCTCTCTTATCATTCATGTTTCTATATTTCTCTCCTTTTCTCTCTCTCTCTCTCTGAAATCAATAAAAATATACTTTTAGAAAG